>NC_133990.1:5532960-8032960 GCF_047716275.1 Strix uralensis
GTGTGTCTTATGCTTGCATGTTTATTATGTATTTATAGTGACCAGCACTTGCAGGGAATGTGAGCAGAGTTTTCCTGGTAGGCTCGGGAGTGGATTCTTTTGCGGTTTACATCTATATAACTCAATTAAATGGCATTAGGATAGACTTACATCAGCTGAGTTCTCAGCCTGGAGTCCAAATATAATTCCTAATAATGATGGTTTTACAAGTGATTTTTCTTTATAAAATTTTATTAGTGTTTTCTTCTGAGCGGTTTCTTAAGCTTTTCTTGCTTTATAGTAAAGTCTGCCTGTAAGAGAGTTCAGACTAAGAATATTTTGTTTGTGAGTCACAGTCTCAGAATAATTTGTAGTCTACTGAAACTATCCCTGATGTACTATTTGCATGATAACTCTTGTATAAGCTTCCCAATTCAGTTGTAAAGACACAAATCACTTGAATTCTATAATTTGTTTCCCATGCAATGGGAATAACACATGGCCTTCTATTGGCAAATATTTTGCTAATGTTTGTATCCGGGTTTGGAAATTACAAATTGCTGTCTGATGCTAATTGCTGTTAATAATAATAATAATAACAACCTCTCAGGTAATCTTCAATGTAATGAGGAATAAAAATAATTTTCTTAAAGTATGTCATGTTATTATATGCCTTGAGAAAAAGCATTAAATTCTGCATAGCAGCTAACATAAATGACGGTCATGGAGCAAGCAGGAAGACCCAGTTTAGAAAAATCCTTTTGTTTTCAATTGGTATAAAGAATAGGCAGAAGAAGTTGCCCACCGTGTTTTGCCATTAAAATATATATTGTCTAAACCACTCATAATATTTATGCATTTTACCTGTAGGAAGGGGAGCAGCGTAGTGGGGTCATGTGAATTAATGGGGTGTGAGTCATTGTGTGTCCTCACGCACTAATACTGTCGCTTCACCCCCGCGGGACGGGGGCTTATGTGCTGCACAATATAACGGGTGTTTAGGGGAAATTGTTGCATGGTGCCATAACACTCAGCCATAAGATTTAGGGTTTTAAACTCAGAGGACCCACAGGCAGTAATGCTCCTGGAGCCCAGCTTGTCTGCCTCACTGGGATGAATGGCTTAAACTGACCCCACTGGAATTCAACCATTGACTTCCCAACAAGTCCAGTTATTTCAGAGCTGATGCTCAAACCACTGCACTGTCATCCCCAGTGTAATTAATTCTTAACCTTTCCCCACAAATAGTTCAGCTAAGTTTTTGGTTGCTGTACTTGGGTTATGCTGTTGGTGATACCTGCCTGTATGTCTGCTGACTTTACTGCAGTTACTTCCACAGCAGACACTCAGCCTTGTTTTCTTGCCAGGCTTTTCTTTCCTACAGGCATTTAAATTAATAGCTGTGAATGAGTGTGGATGGTTTGCTTACAAATAGTTGGGACTAGATGAGCCATAAAGAGAAGTGGTGGGTAGCTGGATAACTTTAACAATAATTCAGGCAAATGTGTTGTTGAGGCAGAGAACTTGAATCCAAAGTGTATTTTAAAATAAAATAAGCCTTTCACTAAGGCACCGTATTGGGGCAGTGTAACAGCGTGACTGTGAAATGTGGGTTTTGTGGTAGTGATAAGTGAGAAGGACCAGGATCGGCCATTTCCTCAGCTCAAGTAAAACTCTCCTTGTTGAAATTTCTTCTTAAGCTTCTTCCTCAGCATTACTGCTAGCCTGAGAAGTTTTACTTTCCCACTAGAAAGGTACCTTGCGTGTGTTCGGGTCAGCCTGAGAGCAGAAGGTGCCTGGCATTGCGCTGCTGGACCCTGTGCAGAGCTGCTGACACCTTTCTCCCATCCCACGTATTCATCTGCCGGCTCCTCTGGTGCATCCCAGCTGAGTATTCGAACCTGCTGTTGCGGTTGAAGCTGTTCAGCATTGCATGAGTGTCACACAGGGTATACTTTTGCTCTGAGAACAAGTTAAAAGGTATTTAAGCACGTGTTTTGTTTTTAACGTGCCATTTGGAAGTTGTCCTGCCTGACTCTGTGAACAGGGAGGGTTTTCCCAGCTCAGATCCTTGGGAGGGCTCGTCCTCAGGTGCTGGTGCAAGTGCCAGCAAAAATTTGGATAACACCACAGCTCCTTGCTGACTATTGCCACCCAGCATATTTTTTAAATTACTTAAAATGGAAAAAAAAAAAAAAATTTAGCACTTAGGATTTTATAAATTCAGAAGTTATTCTATTTAATATAATTATGCATCTTATACTATTATATTTTTAATTAGACATATTAGTGGCTGCATTTGTTAGAGACCTATTTTGGGTTGCAGTTGTCTGAATTCTGGGGTTTTTGTGTGTGTGTGTGTGCATAAGTTGAGACCTGTACAAGCAGTGGTAGCGATTCACTCTCCTTGGAGATGTTACATTCCTGTCTGGATATTGGTTGGTAGTATATAGTTTGTCGTTGATAAGCTTGATGGTATATTAATAATAGTGCTTAGATCTCATGTGCCCTGTGACAAGTCTGGAAGGATTGGTTTCCTCTGCTGAGTATACCCTTAGATAAGAGGTTTTTCTCTAGTGCTGAGGGTTTTTTTCAGTTTTTACATATTTCCTTGTGAGGATTGACTGACAGTCAATTTGTATAATTGATAAAAACTTCTAAAAAATATCCAAGAGATTCATCTTCTGTTCACACTTTCATTTTTATGATGGGGGCAGCATGCTGGGAGCCCAGAGTAATTCTAACCCGTGCTGTCCCCATCCGTGCTGGTTTTACAGCAGACATTGCAAATTGCCCAGTGAATTTATGTCTCCCCGAATCCAGCTTTTCTTCTAATTTTCAGTAAATTTCACGCCCACTGCAGTCTCCCCAAAGATTGCTCAGTAATGGATGTTTATGGGAACATTCACAGAAATAATAGAAAACTTGCAAGTTCCTGGAAATGCCTTCAGATTTTGCCATGATTCAGTATGCCATTAGCAGCTGTCCTTTTATTTACTAATACCACCCCATCTTACACGTACTTGTGTGTGTATGCATTTATATATATGTCTTTCCAAACGATGACAAAGTGATAAAAATAATTGAGAGTTAGATTCATGGAACTTTCAAACCTGGGAGGCATGAAGATTTTTCCAACCACGGGCAGGATCCTTGTGAGGCACTGAGTTAATTTAGATTAAGAGGTGATTTCCATCCTCAGTGAGTTCTGGATTTAAATAGGCAAGTGTGGGAATGAAAAAAAGGAACATGAAGTGACTTCTTCAGATCACTCTGTGGGCTATTAATACCTGACCTAGGTTAAGCGCCAGGTTTTTTGCTTTCTAGTTCAGAGTATTATCTACTTTTGGATCAAGCCTGAAGGCTTCTCAGGCAGAAAGAACTAAAAAAGAAAACAAAAAATTACTTTTCTTAGAGCATGACTGTGCAGTAATGTGAAAAAGGCAAATACAATCTTGACTTTCTCAAGCAAGGCATTTCCATGGAGGTAGGGAACTATTAATGCCATTAGCAGATAGTCATCTGGAAAACTGTGCACCGTTCTGGTCTCCCATATGCAAGAAAAATTAATTCAAATGGGAACAGGTGCTGAAAAGGACTTGCTGGGATGTGGGAGGAACGAGGAGCCAGACTTACAAGAGGTGCCTGAAAGAGCTTGGTTTGTGTGGCCTGGCGGGACAAAAGCTGCTGTGGATATGATTGCTCTATAAATATAGCGAGGGGTAAGTACCAGGGAGGAAAAGGACCTGCTTGGGCTGTAGAGCAGTGTTGGCAAAAGAACAAATGGTAATAAATCAGCTACGCGTAAATTTAAGCTGGAAATTAGATGAAGGTTTCCAGCAATCATAAACTTTTTAGCAATTTATGAAATGGTAATCCCTTTCATGTAACATGGTTGCCTGTGTATCAGAGGCAGCGCAGCCCCGTCGCCTTTATTTAGCAAGGGGGGACTTTGTTCAGCAGGAGGGCTCAGTAACTTGCTCAAGGTTTACACCCAGCTGTTTAAAACAAGTCTTGTATTTTGATGAAATTACCAAGAAAGTATGAATATAATAGATCCATTATTTTTCTGTTTATTCTCTAATAAATACTCATTCCCCTTGGAATCCTTGTGTTTTAGGGTTTTTCCTGTGAATGACCCTGTCTGAATTTAAAATGTGATATATTTGCATTATGCAGAACAACATTCAAACTAGCTGAAATCTGTCACCTTTCTTCATCCCAGAGAATTGATAGACCTGTCTGGACCAAGTCTGTTAACTTTATTAAAAAAATTGCGAGATTGGAGAACCTACCCTTGAAGCCCTTTCTTGTTGTGCTCAGGGTTGTGTTGTGGGGTTTGCACTGTGAGGAACCTCAGACCCTGACAAAGCTCAGAGTAGAAATCCATCTCTGTAGGTAGCCCTGATGTGCAGCGGCTGCTACTTGGAGAGACCTGAGTGATTGATTGATGGTGCCACCTAATTTTAAATTGCAATTGAAGCCTATTAGCCTGTGATGGCTAATCAGAGTGAAAGTTGGTTTTTTGTTGGCTTTTATTACTCATTCCACTTTGTCCATATTAGTTACAGGCATAATGTGATTGCTGTTCTGCTTTGCCGATATATGGCATTCCCAAGGGACCCTCTTCACTAAAATCTAAATTTCTCTTTACAGCTTGACAGGTTGCTGTTAGATAGAATGATGTTTAATACTTTATAGTTCTCAATGCAAAAAAACTTTTTATTATTTTCATAGGTGAGGGTGACATAAATGTTAAAGTGCCTCCTGTTACTTGATATTTAATTATGAAAGCATCCGCTGGAAAAATAGCATGAGCCTGGTGTAATCAGCACTGGAGCAGACCTGCTAATCTTTTCATTTGGTCTAGACATCAAGGATGCTTTGTACTAGTCTGGCTGTAGTGTGATAATCTAAGACCTTCTGGACTAAAAGTTTCGGGACTCTTTATGAAGGGAAAACCTCCTACATAAAACCCCTTAGGTTTGCGTATTCCTCTTTCAGTTGATAAATGCCTATTTGATTAGTTCATGGAAAAGGTATTTGGATGAACCTGACCGTGGAGGCAGCTTGGCTGTTTGTTAATGCCTTGATGTCTGGGAGAGCAGCACGCCCCCCGCCCCCCAGTGCTTGCAGTCAAAACAAGGGTGCTGGTCCTGGCTCTGTTGGTTCTTTGAACAGGGATAATTCTGGTTAAACAGTGTTTCCATTTGCTGTGTTACTTTGGAAAAGATTCTTTTCATTAGTTGCGTTCCTGAAGCGATCGCTGGTCCCTGGTGTTCGTTCAGAAGTGAAGAAGGTGTTTCCTTGTGCTTTTTTCCTCTTCTTTATTGTTAAATTGCAATAATCCTCCTTGCTATCTATTTTCAAGCAATTTAAAGTTTCTAAGTAAGCACTAAAATAATTGCCAATGGTCTGTTTTCCCAAACCTATCCACATACTTATTTTTCATGCATCACAGTCCAGTTTTAATCTGTAACACGGTTTCTGTTAGACCTTAGCATCTTTAATTAAGGAGTGGGTGGGAGGGCAGCAGCAGGAGAGGGAGGGAATCCCCGTCACCTGTAAGATGCATTGGGAAAGTCATTCAGGGTCAAAACAAAGAAATTCTCTGTCTCAACAGCAGCCAAAACTGAATGCCTGAGGAGGAGTATAAGAATATAAATGAGGTCTTATAATTTTGATGAGTATTTTAGTTCTTTGCATGGAAAATTTCAGATTTTATCTACCCTGGAAAGATTCCAGTGCTGTCTAAAGAAAAATCACTGTCTGAGTAAAACCACTGTCTGATCTGGCACAGTACTGGGAAGCACTGGTACAGCTCATCCTTCGGGAAGTCACGATGACATTACTGCTGGGATAGATTAAGCACGATGTTGCCTGAACTTGTCCTTGCTGGGACCAGACAAGGACGAGCTCCTGGTGTGCCTGTGCTGGTTGCACTGACCTGCCCCAGCAAGTTTATATTGAGATAAAACTGAAACCCCCTATAATCTCTGGTGTTACCTTAGAAATAGATGACCATGACATTAAGAAAATGTAAGCTGGGGGCATGCAATAGAATTACTTTTTTTTGCCTGGATGCGAAGACAAGCCCTGGCTGGGGCAGTTCTGCAAATCAGTCGCTGTGTGCTGTGCATGGCGTGCAAAACCGTGCGAGAAAGGAGGTGGAAAACTGAGGGCTTGAGACGGGGATGAGTTGCTAACCCAGCTCGTTCGTACTTGGTTTGACTTGTTCTGCTGATGTCCTTGTGTACCACTGCTTGGTGACAGCAGGAGTACCCTGTTCAGAGTTTCAGAGAAGGCGTGAATACTTGCAGTAAACATCTCCTGCACTCCTAGATGCATTTGCCTTTTTTCCACCCCAAAATAGTATCTTTTGTAAACTGAAGATTATACTCCGCTGCTTATTTGTGGGAAGGAAGGGCAAAATAAAAATAACAGGTTTTTTTTCCTTGCATTGTATTTTAAAAAATTAAGCAGGAGAAACAACCCTTTTTAAATATATCTCTGTTAAATATATTTGTAAATATAATTTATTTAAGAGGCTATAGCTTCATGGAGCAATATTTTCTTTCCTTTTTTTAATAGAAGGCTATGTCTGTTAAAAACTGAGTGGTGCTGGGCAACAGGATGGTTGACTAAGACAAGATTTTTCGTTGATTTGGCTGAAGTACTCTGGAATGAGATGAGAAGTATCCTAAGGAAAGGCTCAGGGCTTGACTAGGTTTTCCTCTGACTTCTCAGTGTTTGCAGGCCACCATGCCTCTTCTCTTTAAACTTATCAGATCCCGGTGCCAGATTTATCTCACTGCCAGCTTTTAGAAGCTCGGTTTAGTTGTCAGCAGCTTGTCTGCTAATAGGCACAACTGTTCTCCATCAGGCTGTATGAGCAAAGCATCTGGAAATGTAGAAACTCAGAGGAAATACCGCTGGTGAAACCCAACAGAGAAAACCCATGCAGATTGGGGGAGCGAACTGCCAAACTATAAATATTTATATAGTAAATGCATATGCTTGTGTGTAAATGAAGTGCTTATAACCCTATGAGCAATCTTCCAAACCTGCTTTGTGTACGTTTTAGTGTAGAAAATATATTTTAAACCTTTATTTCTATGAGCGTATGTGTAGAGAGAAATTGCCAAGGTGTGTAAAGGGGTTGGATGCCCAGCTGTGTTCCACTGGAACAGGGCACTTGTGTTCAAAGCTTCTTTTGCCTGATTGCAGTTATCGTACTCTTTTTTTTAATTTTATTTAAAAAAAAATTTTTCTGGGACCACAATTTGAGAAATTTTGCATTTCTGCAGCCATGAACAGATGATTATTTTTCAGAACTGGAATGTTTTTTAGTGAAACTGAGAGTTATACCTCAACTTTTCACCACTCAGTTTAAACAAGTGTTAAGTGTAGAGCTAAGCAGAAAATTGTATTTACTAAATAGCGCAATTCTGACAATTATTTTCATGATGTGTTCAGTGTTTAAATGACTTGTAAAATGTAATTAGATTTCTGTCTAATTTTAATACTTCTATTGTGTGGATTAAATAAATAGGTGGGCTGAGCATTACCTCCAGCAGCAGCAGTTTTGGTAAGATGCCTGTGCCCACCTAGTCATAATTTTCAATGTTATTTTCATTTCTGTCTTTTTTTTTTTTTTTTTCCCCAGTACAACGTACAGACACGGTAACCATGTGCTTTCTTAGTTTTATTTCATGCTTCCTCTATAAATCTTAGTTCATGAGAGGCATTACTAAATGTTGCAATTCATTTCACCACTTCATATTTAATGATTATCATGTAAGAGCATCTTGGGACTTGTCTACACAGGAACTGCAGCGTAATTAAATGGAGGTAGACATTTAAGGACTTGCCTACCTAGGGAAATTCATTTGAATTTTAGTAGGATGTGAATTTTAAAGCAGATTTTTTTTTCTCAGGATGTCTTTTATGGGTACTTTTGTTTTGGAATAAGAGCTTTCTGTTGGAAGCTTGGTTTTGGAATTGCAAAGTTAGTGTTTCTCAGGTATATACATACACTTTCCTCACTGAAGAATTTGAAATCTGGCTCAAAGGTAAATGTTTTAACAGATAATTTTATTGGTCATAGAAATATGACAATGTTCATTTTAGTTCCAGTTTGTAATGATTTTTTTTATTTCAAGAGTTTCCATGAGAGCAACTGATTTGATTTCACAATTCTTTCTTGACAGGTTAGATGGGGTGGGTGGCATTATATAATGATACGGGCTCTGGGACGAGCAAATTCGAGTCTTTGTTTTATCCTATACTTGCCAGCAATGAAAGCCTGCTTTGATCGGTGGTACCTTGATGCTGGACTTCTGATCTTTTGTCTTCTTATGTATATATTCCTACTTCCCTAAATAAATTTTTTGATCCAACACTAGATACTATACTGTACTTCCATTATCACAGAAAGACTTTTCATGATTCTGGGTTTAGTTCCATGGAAATGAACTCTGATGTCAAAAGTTCCCATGATGCAGAGTCTGGCTTTAACGCCTTGCACGAAGACCCTCAGTCAACTTTCCTGTTGAATCCATATGATTTTTTTTCTTTTTTCCTTGTGGTTGAATAAAGCACTAATCCCAACTCTCCAGCTTTAGTGAGACCTATGTAGTCAAAGCTTCCCGATCCCTTTGTGTGGTGGCACAGACAGAAAGGAGTTTGAAATAGTCCCCCAAAAAGCTCTTAGAGGGTTGCTGACACCAAGGGGAAATCAGGCCATTGAGGTGCAGGGTTGATTAGGGGTTTTTTTTCCCCACAGATACTCAGAAAACTTCATATTGGACTAGCACTTAGCAAACAATGGTGACATTTGAGGCATCTGGAAGACAAATCTGACAAGAGTGGCATTTCCGTGTCAATATTAAAAAGCTGCAAGTTCACAGCTAGGTAGAGGTAATATCCATTGCATGAGCTCCAGGAGTCAGGCAGGAGCATTGAGCCCTTCGGGTGGGCAGTAAGTTTGTGCTTTTATAGCCTTTTTACAGAAGGATTGTGCAGTTTTACACAGTCACATCACTCGATTACTGCTCTGACGTAGAGAAGCGCTGCCGTAGCTGCTGGCACTCACGAGCTAGAAGCTGCACTTGGTTTGAAGGTTACAAAGGCTGCACCAGGTTTTGAATGGAAAGCAGCAATTTATTCTAGCATATTGATGCTCATGCAGTGCTTAGGACAAGTTTTGCTTATATGTCATTATGTTTCTTATTATTGTTCTTTTATTTTAAGAATGGCCTTCTAAAATAGAGAGAAGCACGCTGTCTTGTCCATATCTTTGACCTCCTCTTGGCAAAAGTTTTCCTGTTGCCAGAAGCCAGGACTAAAATTATTGTTCCTTAAGCTTCTAAAGCATCTGAAAGGATCACTGTCACAAAATAAATAAATTTACGCAAGTGAATAGGTCATTATACCTTAAAAAAAAAAAGGGGGGGGGGGCAAGTAATGCTGATTTGGTGTCTTAATTGGTTTCCAAGCTAAAATTAATAGTGTGTGGAATCCCTCTTAGTAACATGACTCAGAACTATTTATTTTTCAACTCCTCTTTTAACTCTAGCTGAGATTGATGGGTGTGTTATCTTAGCATTTGGGAGATGCAAGCAGTATTGGAATGACAAACATTTCTTGACAGCTTTAGAAAGATGGATGATGTGATGCCCTTGCAACAGGTTTGGGTGTTTGTGCTTTCTAATGGGTCATCATGAGACTCTTGCTTCACTTTCATTCTTAATGAAGGGGAAGGAGAGGTGACACCTAATTATTGGTTTGAGATGTCTTTGTAACTTGACTTCTCAGTGTATAGGTTTGCCATCCAGCCCTTAGCAGAAGAGCATAATGATGGCCATCCTCAGTTAATGGTCCCAGTTTGTGCATTATATTTTTTTAAAAGAAAAAAAGTGGATAGTTACTGGATTTTACCTGCAAAGCTAAGTGCTCAGTGATTAGATATACCTTGGATATCTGTGATTATATAGTACCTCATTACTTTATTTGGCAGATCTATACATTCTACATAAAATCATGTTTTTATGAAAAGAGATGCCATACCAAAACTAACTTACAGTGGATAAAATCCTTAGGCTTGACCAGAAACTTCATACAGTTTTGTGAGCACCTCTTCCATGTCTTTTGGTCAGCAGAGCTGCGATAGCTTTAGGAGGAGAGAATGCCATGAAAATATCACATAGGTGGCCTGCCACATCGCATATACAACGTGCTTTTCTTGATGATCTTTAACAAACCTCTTCTGTGCAGTCTGAGGACCCTTAGTTGAAAGCCACTGTTTGCAGAACTGCAACTTTGTCTTTAGCTGTAGACTTCCGGGAGATTTTGTAGCTATCGTGTTCCTCAGCAGAGATGTGGCTTTCCTTTGTGGTCTGTGAAATTAATAAGAAAAAGAAATATTATTAGTATATTGATAGCCTTCTGTTAAGTTCTGCACAGATGGGAGAGAGGGGAGTGATTTCTCTTAATATGCTTTATTACAAGATTTTTTAAAAAAATAAAACCATTGTCATACAAATGAAGTTGCAACATCGCACTCATCAAGGTGCCTTTGATGCTCTCTCTTAACATTTAAAGCTATTCAGAATATTAGAAACTAGACTCCTTTTGGCACTGAGAGCACATGGTGGAGTGAAGCGATGAGGCTGTTCTCTTGCCAGTGAAGTGTAAATCATGAAATCCCCTGCAGAGATTTCTTGATCTCTTTTCAGACATCTGAACAAGAGGGAAATGTTGTTTTCAAATTTTATTGTAAAGGGGATACTTGTAAACACTCTCCTATAGACCCAGTAGATTCCCTAAATGTGCCATAGGTAAAAATGTGACTTGAAACTCTTCCTGATATCAACTCTTTAAATACTTTAAAGGAATAACTCTTGAGGAATGATTTTATTAATATTAAGAGGCCTGAGCTGCGGGTAGGTCCAGCAGACCAGATCTGCAACAATTGGGCAATGTTACCGTACTCTGAGGCCCGTCAGTAAACGCTGGTGCCGCTTTTCACCCTTGTTCACATTTAGGCTTTTTTTATTGGCTATATTACAGTGTTCCCAGATTTCATTTATTGTGTTTTTTGGGGTTTTGGTTTGCTGTTTTTTGGGTTTTTTTTAATATTTTGTCCAGAAAGAGCTGTAGATTTTTCTTTTGCCAAATACAGATGGACGAAAGCAAATGTTGTTTCACAGGTGCCAGTAACTTCAAGTTCAAAAGTTAATTTATTACCAAAACTAAAAAATGTTTCGAATACATAATTTATGTGTATGCAACTACATAAATAACCTTTCCTAGTCAAAAGCAGGCAGGCCCGCTGCTTTATGTACGGTACTACTTTTGTCTGTCGTGTGAGAAGAAAAGCATTGCTAACAGGACGTGTCAGCCCTAAGCAGTTCAAGCCCACACATCTACGTGTGATGTGAGAGAACAGGTTATGGATTAATATTGGGGTGCCTGGCAGGCAGCACGTTGTGGTGGATTAGTATTCTTATCGTTTGAGTGACAAATTATAAAAAGCTGATTAAAATGACCTGGATCCTGGACACATGGTTTGGAGCCAGGAGACGTGTGGAAGTGATTTAGATCTCACCTTTCCACTTCCTTGCTCTGCTCTCCTGGGCAAGAATAGAGCAGCAGTGGGGCTGCTTTATTTTATAGCTCTCTCTACTAGTCACAGGGGACTGAAAAGCAGCTGATACTGATAGTCTGGAGGGCTGTCTAGTTACCTGCCCCTTTTACAACTGCCCTGTCTGAAGCCAGGAGCTCAGGATGCCTCTGTAGTTACTAGAGAGAAATAGTCTTTGCATCTCAATTAGACAAGCTCCTGCCTCTGTTTGCTCTCACTTGCCATCTGGAGGAGACGCGTGTCTCCCGGTTGGCTCTGGATCTCCTGCTTGACTTAAACACTTGCATTGAGCAGCAGAAATACTTCTCCAAGAGTTCCTGAGTAACAACTTTTATTCCACCACAGGAATTTATCTAAGCCATCTTCAGTATCGGATTTTATCTGCAATATTGCTCAAAGCAGCTGCGCTGTGTCCGGAGGACCTGGCCTTGTGTATTTTAGGACATATAGTAATTTAAACCAGATACTGACCTTGTGCAATTCCTATCTTCAGCAAAGAGATTGTTACTTGAAGTTTTGTTTGTTTTTTAAATTATACGTTGCACTCACGGCATGCTGGCATTGTGACAAATATGATTTAATGCAAAAGAATCTCTTCAAGTAGATGGCTTTGCGAAGTGATTCACGGAGTATTTTGGTAGGCATAAAGGTGGTATTTTTCTTCAACTCTAATAATTGTTCCTAAAGTATATAGAAATAAAATAGCTCCTGAAGAGAAAGTATGTACCTCTGCATCTGACATCTATATATAATTCATCATTAAAAACTTGCAAGCATCCTGCATGGGTAGGTCATGGTTTTGGGGTGATCACAGTCCAGTGTTGAAGTGTGCATGGGTACATTAAGTTTTCCCTTATTATACCAGGGTGAGACAATGCGTAGGGGTGAATGTTGCTTCATTGCCTTATCTCCATGAGCCTGGCAGAACAGTTTAACCCCTAAATGGGAGACACACTGTTGTGTTGCTGCTTCTGTCCTGGGGTATGCGATGCACCAGCTCAGCGGTGGGAGCAGAGTTCACAACTTCACCCTTTCCCTCTCCTGTTTCCATGTCCCAGGTGACCTGATCCAGTGACACAGGTCAAAAAATTAAAAGATCCAGAGGAAAATTACTGGGTTTTTTTGCCATATCAGGTCGTTCTGTGGGTGCAGTTGGTTGGGTCAGCACAAGAGAAAGGCACAAAGTGTTTGTCTAACTGGGGGCTCAGACCTGAAGCATGTTTTTTAGCAATTTTCATTTTAAGATTAAGAGGAAGAGCCAGATGGTGACAAAGTCCGTGCCCCAAAAAAAGGGGAGGGAAGGCATTCAGTGCATATGTCCTGTGCTTTGGAAATTCCTCCTTTTGGTTCAAGGAGCTAAAACGTGTTGATGGGTAAGTGCCCTCCTGGAAGTGAACCTGGAGGAGGGCTTGGAGTAAGGAGCTTTATTTGTGGATCCATTAATTGTGTGCTAAATAAAAAGGACTTGTTGGTGGTGAATATTTAATATTATTAGAAGTCTTTGGCAGCTGGCCAGAAACCAGTATTTCTTCCTGTGCAAGCTGTTTCTCCAAGGTGGATCACATAAGGTGAAAGCCTGTCTGCGGTATCCAGCTCGCATTTCCCCTGAAGCTGTGGCTGACCTCCATGAGACCTCGGGAATACACTATTTAGGTGGCTCACAATGTCAGCAGTTTTCAAGATGGAACAGCTTATAAGGGCCTGGTTTTATTTGTATTATTATTTAATTTTTGTTACAATATCTTCTTAGCAAAATATGATTTTAGTGGGAAGAGCTGGGCTAATCGGTGGTCATCCAGCCTGTTTCCTCATTACCAAATCAGGAGATTCACATCTTTTCTCGCTTTTCAAGTCTTGGGCATCAGGTGCATTGAAAAAAATGAGATGAAACAAACTTTTTTTTTCCACGCATTGGTGCTAGCAAATTTGAATCGAAGATGAAGACGAGGAAAATGTTGTATGTAGGCGTAAAGTAGCTAAAGTAATTTGGTGCAAATGCCCCATTATTTCATTCTGAGTTATTTGTACAACTGAAGACCACGTGTAGTCCTTAATTATCTTTTCCTACTTCATTAATTCCTTGCTTACTGCAGCGTGCTCAGACATGTGCACGCGTACGCAGGGTCTTTCCTTCCACCCTCACTGCTTTCACCCAGGTGAATGCCAAAGCGCATCCACGCCTGCAGTGACAGCAGTTCATCCAGCTGGGCTTCAGCAGTCACGGGCGTCGTGTTTCAGGATGTGTCCATCATCCTCATCTCCGTCCCGACCCCTCATCGTCGTGACAGGACCCGCGGACAGAACAGCAGCGTATTAGGACCATGTTGCTTCTACATTCCTGAGTGTTAACACAGTCCTGAGCTTTTCAAGCTCTTTGTAATGGTACTTCTGATATCGCCAAAGGATATTGTTTGGCCACAGTGCTGATGAAGAGGCCACTAAGCTGCAAGAGTTTAATGACTGCTTGTTTTGTTGGGCAGACCTGCTAAAAGGATTTGGATGAGGTGAAAGCAGAGCAGTGAGCCAGGCGTGCCAGCGGCTCTGGGCACTGCTGCCAGTTAAGTGCACTTACATACTAAGTGCAATGTAAAACCTAAAAAGTTCTCAGTTTCCAGGTCTGTGCATGTCTCAGGGAATCCCTAGAAAGTCACACACTTGTAAGTGGTCAAGGAAATAACAACATGTCACCTCTTGAGCGCTCAAAAGCAGAGCCTGCACAGCAGGTCATTAATCTGAGGGGACAAATCAGTGCTAATTGAAGTCTCTAAGTCTTTGCATTCTCCATCCTGAAAATATATCTCCGAAGTGACAGGTATCAACATTTTCTTTGAAGTTACCTCCTGTTCTCTACCCTGTACACAGCAATGGGCTTCTAAACACTGCCTAATAAGAAGAATATGTCTTTTGTGGAAGATTTAAAAAAAAATAATAAATGAAACTGGCAGATGCTTTACCTAGCGGACCTTTCTTGGGTTCTCTGGGACATGACAGTTTGGGGTTTAGCTGCCCTTCTCTATCTGTAACATTGTTCAGGCTTGCATCAATCTCGTTTTTAATTAGAATCCACTTTGAAATGGAAAATATTAAAGCAGATCTATGGCTAGACTAGGAACTGCAGAGCCAGAGGGTTTTCAGATACTGCCTTTTAAAAAAAAAAAAAAAAAAAAGAAAAAACCCATTTCTAATCCTTAA
This sequence comes from Strix uralensis, assembly GCF_047716275.1. NCBI lineage: Eukaryota > Metazoa > Chordata > Aves > Strigiformes > Strigidae > Strix > Strix uralensis. The sequence goes on from NC_133990.1 coordinate 5,547,776, forward strand.
AATATTTGCTTTGCTTTATTTTCATATCTTGAAGACAAACAGGTGCTGTGTGCCCTTTATGATTCTCAAATATACAATCTCCAAGCCAGCAATCTCTAAAGCCTTCCCTTGTTTGTACAATTAGGGTGGGATTTTCAGAATCACTCAGTGTTGGTCTGTCTCTGCTCTCATTGAAGTCAAACTGCCATTGACTTCAGTGAGAATAGTGTTAGATCAGTACATGAGTGCTTTTGAAAATCCTTCCCTTTGCTTTTTTTTAGTCACATCTGTGTACAATCGAATAAAAAGACCTTTGTAATATACTTTAATTATTCTTTCTTGTTTTCATGTAAAAGTGATTGAAAGGAAACCAGAGGAAAACCTATAATAATAATCTTGACTTTGATCTTATTTACCATAAATTATATGTTATGTTTTTTTTCTCCTTTTATGTAATTATATATTACTTTATCACAATGTAAGATAAATCACTGAAAACACGAGAAGTAGAAATAATTAGGTAATATGGAGGGGAAGAGCACTCACAAAGAAAGGAACTCAAGTCTTTGTGGTCTGATGGGTTTCCAGTGCTGCTTATAGTAACTTTCCTTTGAATGCACGGGAAAATCAGGAGACTTCACGTGAAAGGCTAGTGCTAAAACCTGATGAATTTGGAGGCCGTGTGGCCAGCTGCGAGGAATGGCTTTCTGGATGTCACCTTCCCAGGAAACCTCAGGTTATTGTCCAGGGTATCCGGACTCCGCTCTGCCACCGCGCTCTCCTCCTGGTTTTGGTCCACACACTGGTATGTGCACCTTTTTCGGTTTACAGTGTGTGTTTTAATGATGTTTCTGGTTAACTGCTTGCTTTCTGGCAATACCAAAGGAAACCAAAGAGGATCAGAGCTTACTGTAACACAGGGGAAATTGGAGAACCCCAGAAGCATCTAATTCAACAAGACCATTATTTGCAAGACTTGCCCTCTGCAGCCCAGTTTCACCCCTGGCTGTAGACATTCATTACAGTGTTCAAGTGGGGAGTTGAGTGCAGTTGTACAGGTCGCTATTTGCATTGTGTTTAAAATGTTTGCTTGGGTCTGTAGCAAGAGGCTTTGTCTACCACCTGCACCCATCCTCGCAGCTCGTCTCCACCTCTCTGGAGCGGTGCAAGGCACGGGGGACTTTGGAGACCAGCAGCACATCAGTGCAGGAGGAGGTGACTGCTCTTTGGCAACAGCATCAGCTTCTCCTTCACTCATTAGTGCCGCAGATTCACCTGATCTGCCCTTCAGAGAGGGTTCGAAGAGAGATACATATATCCAGAGGGCAAGTCTGCTGCCAGAGAGCACGTGGAAGCCTGCTCAGATGCAGGGGTGGTTTTGCAATGGGAAGACCTATGAGTTGCTTTGAATTAAATTGTCTTTTAATAGCAGGGTTCCCCTCCATCTTTAGACTCACAGGATTATTGGTTCTGATGTAAATATGTGTTTAGCATTAGAGTAAAATGTTATGTCAATACATGAAAGACCGGTTGCCTATTTCAGCCGCTGCTGTTTCCACCATGTGTCACAGATTAGAGCTGGCCCTGGACGGGGGCCAGGCTGGTGCTTGATACACTCTAAATCCAAAGCGGTGTATGAGAGACGTTTACTAACCTAAGTGTGGGTGATCCGTTTGATAAACTATATGACATATTGTTCCTCTTAATGCACTCTATTTTATTGTTTTCATGTGAATAGGAGTAAAGGTATTGAACTGTCATAATTCAGTAGTTAAAACCTCTCCGGCTGGAATGACCATGGATGGCAAACGCAGCATGTGCTCAGGGCTTTCCAATAGCTCTGCTGGCTTAATTAACTGCAAATAGTCAGGCCACTGTCTTTGAAAACTTAATAGGTGGTGTCTGTGCTTAACTGATGATACGGAAGGGTTGAGAGGGCGTCCTGCAAAGGCGTGAGACGCCCTCTCACTCTTTCCTCGAAGTGCCAGTGTCGCATAATGTCATCTGCATCTGCAAGGTGATGCCATGGGAATCTTGGCTTGGTCCAAATAAAATTATTAGTCTGTGTCCCTCAGGAGGTCTGAATGATGAGGTATCCTCTGCATTCACTGCTGTTTCCAGGAGGTACTTTGAAGAAAGTAAACATTCTTTAATGTTTCACTTAAAAATAAAGTGGAAACCGATGTGAAGAAGCTGAAGGAAAAAAACCCCCTGAGTGTAAACAGCTATAAGCAGTAATGTGACAGCTAAACTAAGAATTGTTAGATGTTTAAGATATAATTACTGTATATTAACTAGATGAGATCTACACAAAGAGTCTGATGAGCCTGCCAGAGAAATAAACCACAAAGTACTAGCTGGCCTGATTTATTTTTTTCCATCATCATGTTTTAAATGTTCATGCATACTGATTAAAATTTAGGTTAGGGTCTTGAAAGCTCTTGCCAAGTTTTGTCACTCAGGGATTTTTAGATGCTGTAGATTTAACCCTCTGTCTGTCCTTTTGATGGCTAGCTTCCCAAATACCCAGGGCAGATAATATTCTGCCTTGTCCAGCTGAACTGATGCATTCAGACTTCCTGAGGAAAAAGCCTCTTGAGTGCTTCTAAAATATTTATTTATCCAGGATTCATCTTACTGAATTTACTGTTTGCTGAAACAGGCAGTACTGTGTTGGCCTGGCATGAGACAATATGTTTGAGTTCACTCTTTCATTCCTATGGAATGATATTTGAGATGTACATTTTTTTCATTTTTTCTAGAATATCAGGGGAAAATAATTTCAAGTGGAGAGAGAATTTTGCTGAACATCTGGGAGCAAAATGGGAAAAGTTTGATAAATGGCATCTTGCTGACATGTAATAGCAACTAGCTCAGTGAAAGAATCTAGGGCATTGCAAATAAAAGGATTTTTCTTAACTGTAGTTCAATTGGATATGTAGTTTCGTGCGTACAGTTGACAGTAACAGATTATTTAGATTGTCAGATTTAAAAAAGCGAAAAAGTTCAGACTTAAGTCATGCAGTAATCTTAATTTCAGGAGCAGCCGTGTCTGTATACAACACAGACATTTTTTGACTACTTAACTCAGCAGAGAAGTTTCTTCTTCAAAATTTATATCCCATTCAGGGCATAACTACTATATTAAATATAAGGAAATATTTCATACACTGATTATGGTATTGTCAGGTTATACTGATAACTGCATAAGTTTAAATTCTTTCCAGTGTTGAGTGTCCAACTGTTCTTCATTTCAGCCGTTTTATGTTTGAGACACACTGAGTTTAAAACTTGTGCGTTACTTTCATTTTAGCCATCGCACACCGAATACCTTTATCTGTAATCTTAAATACTCTCAAATGAGCCGGATTCTCCTCACATGCACAAATTTAAACTGGAAGTAAGCTCAAAGCAGACAGACTTTTCAAATTTAAATAAAAATCGTGCCTTTAAAAAAAAGCAGCAGAACAAAACTGAGGATAGCCCAAAATATTTTCAGGACAAATGACTTTAGCTCTATAGAATTTTTCCCTTGTATTGCTCTACCAGTCTGATGTCAAATGACATTTTTTCTTCATTTAACATAATTGTCTGTGAAATGTAACAGTGAAACAAACCATTAGCAAAATGCTGAGCTGTCAAAAGCAATCACTGGTTTCGGATCCAAACGGGGTGCTTTCCCTTCTCCGAAGGTACTCGTTGTGGTTTCCTGTAGAGGTTCTTTGTGAAACATCCAACACTTCAAGGGCAGCGCTGTAGCCGTGAAGATCCGACCTGTCCCTCTGAAGAGAGCTGCCTGGGCTCCCTGCGCCGGGGCCCGTAGCTGCCCTGTGCTTTTCTCCTAAACCAGGGTCTCTGCCAACTTCAGTGGAGTGATTGTTGCCGCTGCAGATCAGGCATAACAAACAGAGGATGAGAAATACCCCATTAGCTGCCTAGCTGAAAACAAACGAATGAGTTGCCTCATGCCGTACCACAACGCTCTGGCAAAGTGAAAGACATATAAACTAACCCTTTTCCTTCATGAAGTCCCTTCCTCTTTCGCATGAGTAACTCTTGGCTGAGCAGCCTGAGTTTGCTTCAGGAATATCGATAATAAAATTGGAAGGCTTTGAGAGCTGGTGGGAATTGGAAGTGGGTCGGGTGCTCCATCCAACGGCTCCGGATGGAGGCTTCCCGCAGGCAAACTGTCTACAGGCTGCGTAGCCCCAGCCAGCTCTGCCACACAGATTGGAGGCAAGAAAGTTTAGTGAATTGGATGTGAACTACTAAGTAAAAGCTGTGTTGATGATTTCAATTCCCATGCTTTTATATTTCTTAACTTTTGAGCATTTAATCTGCAGCCTTTAACACAAACTGACAAATGCAGGATTCCTCCCCCGCAGAACCGTGGTAGTTTTTGGATCCATCATGAGCAAACTGAGCAATTCAATAAGTAGCACAGGCCTCAGCCTAGTTAACAACAGTAATTATCCATTAATTTGTGTTGGCCAGCCACTGGAGGGGGATGAGGCAACAGCTTCTCCAGAGGGTTTCACAGCTGCTGACTGGCAGGGGGGGAGTGCAGGTTTGGGGTTCCTCAGACAGAGCCCCCATTGCTGGCTCTGCTGCTGCTTCCTCGACCTTCTACCCTCTCTTCCCTGCCACCTCCTGAGTCTTGTTCTTTCCCAGTTTTGGACAGTTTCACAAGCTTGACGAAACATGAAGATGATGCCCGCTGCCAAATGTCTTGGCTTTAGAGCATACTGTTAGCAAGTTTTGTTTAAGCAGGATAGCTTTAGTATGTGAGCTTGAGCACGTGCATGCACCCAGTCTCACTCATACGCATGCAGGACTTTCTTATAACCTTATTCCAGGGAATGGTTAAATCCATCAGGAGGATGATTCAACCAGAGGTTAAAAATGTCACCTCAAATGGAGAATATCATGGGCTGTGTTAGGCAGGATTATCCATGGTTATCCAACCCCTGCCACGCTTGCAATACGTAGGAGCTACAGCAGAGCTTCCCAAATTGTTATATGGTCATTACTTCAAAGTAACAGATGGGAAAGGTGGTTCCTGTAATCTCTGTGTGTCCCTAAATAAAGTGTATTTTCCCTGATGTGCACGTGTAGGGCTCTGGTGGGGTCCCTGCTGCTCCCCAGGTCCCTGTCCGCTGTCATTCCCCTGGGAGTGCAGCCCCCTTAAGTAGCATGACCAGTAACATTGCACTGTTAAAATGAAGATGTTTGTTAATTTTGTCTTTTGTTGTGTAAAAGGTTACATCAGCTTGCTGGAATAACATAGATTTTATCACGTAGTCGTTTATCATATAGTCACCTTAAATCTGTCTGCAGTTCGACTATACAGAGCTTAGTGTCAGTCTGATTGTTTGAAATTATGATTTGTTATGGTACTTTTCCTCCATATTCACCATAATTGGGATCCTACCCCAAAACCTCAGACATAACGTCAGCAGAAAATATTCTTTCTATAAATACATCCTACTCTATAAGTAAATACATGCTTATTATTTTTATTATTATTTTGCACACATAAAACTAAATGGCTTTACAGTTTGCTGTATGACAAAGTGCATTCAGCTTTTCCAGTAACATTCTTGGTAAAACGGATCATACAAAAGCCTGCAGGAATTCCTAGCGTGAAGATAGTGCCGCCTGAATTTTCCCATAGGCGGTGTTTAAAGTCAAATTGGGTTGTGACATTAAATAACACCATATGGTGTGTTCGTTCCCTGCTGCTAGAACTAGATGCTCAGTGCAGTTCCAGTAGCATTTTACAAGAGTTGATTGATTTTGGGGTGGGTTATAGGTTCTCAGAAGTTAGATGATCTTGAAAAAAATTTAGTGTTTGTCTTTTAAATACCAGAAGCACATTTGCAAGGGCTGTTTGTATTAATATAAAACTGGGGGCAGGGCTGTATGTATGTGTATATATAATTATGTATGTATAAAAGCTGTGTCAAACCTGTTGAGAACAGAACTTGGAATCAAACTCTACTTCAGATGATTAACTTTTGGGGACTTGCACAAACTATTTTTGTCCTCCAGGTGATTTTCTTTCTAAGGAGATGCCAAAAGCATTAATGCAGACTATCAAAGCTCCATAAAAGGAGTTTGCCATTTTCGTTGTATTTCTGAACCTTCAAAAATAGAGATTAAAGCACCTGCAGATGCAGACAGTACATTCCACGCATGGCATGCTTTCCGGCATCCTTTCATTTTGATTCTTCCTTTTTTTTTTTTTTTTTATTACAGTTCTTTGAGGTTCCGTTTGACTCAAATATGAACAGGACAAAAAACAGACCACTGGTGCGAGGACAGATCAGGTAAGGCTATGCACACCTGCTCTGTCTAATGAGAAATGAGTCTTCACGTTGCTTTTATCTATCTCCAAGCTTCTCTCACTCTTCAGATGACGAAATATAGCAATTTCAGACAAAAGACTTAAGAAAGAAACGCACCTCTCTGTTCTTCGATATTTCTTCATGTTTATTACTTTTATGTGAGGAGTTTGAGTAATCAGCTGTCCTCTAAAATGCTGAATTTCTCAAGACAGCAGAATTTCTACTCGTGTTGTGTATTTCTTCATGTGTGATGACTACATGCACAGCTCGGTAGCATGCAGTTATATTCCCCTGAACTTTTGCATTAGTCTGTAGCTATAAATCTTCAAAATTTCACATCTAAGAACAAACACAAAAGTGTATATTGTTTTTAGTGGTCACATTTATCTGTTAGATCACGAACTTTCACTTGGATCTCACGGCAGAGGTATCTGCAACTCTTTTTTTTTTAGTGGTTTTGTAAGGCAACATGTCTTTGCCTCTTCTACATGTTTAGCATAAAGCTGGGGTTAAAACTCACAATGGTGGCATCTTATGAAAATAAAATAAAAATTTATCATCATTTAGTTTATCATGATCCATAAGTAAATCCCTCCCTCCCTTCCCCCCCGCCCCCCCCCCCCCCCCCCCCAAAAAAAAAAGCCCTGTACTAGAATAGGGATTCCCTTAAAAAAAATAAGTTCTTTATTCATTCTGTTTTCTGGATTATATATCATTTCAATTCTCAATTCTCAAAGGCTCTTTTCCAGCTAAAAAGGCAAAGTGAAAAAGAACATCAACAAAAAACTCTAACTTATTTGCAAACTAAAACTGAAGGCCCAATTCATAAATGATTCAACAAACAATTTTAGTATTGCATTTCCATGATTTGTGCCAAGGATTATTTATAACAAAATTATGTTTTCCCTTAGGCTTCTGTGAACAGTTGGTCCTGTTTATTTCTGTGTTTTATCCATCACCTTTGGAGGACTGAAAAAAATGTGATGGATGAAATTACAAGAAAATTGAGACAAAATAGTAAAGTGAACCTCGGGGGTGAAGTCACTCTCATTGTAAATAGTTAGAGCTCTTCAGTAAACTTGTTCCGATTTGTTCTCGAAGACGGTCCTAATTACAGATTCCTGAGTTGTGTTAATTTTATTTAAAAACATATTTTAGGGACCACTGCAGTGAGGGCATCTGTTGTACATACAGTTAGTCAGCTTTAATTGTGCAGTTCAGGGGAGCTGCACTTCTGCTCCACTTGCCTGTGGTCCTTTAGCCTGGGGAAGTGGAACACTCGTTAGGAAGAAAGATGATGGGGTGATTTTTTTTTTTTTTTTTTACTTTTTTTATCACAGTCTACTAACTTGGCTTGCAGTGTTTCTGGAGTCAAAATTATAGCCAGGAATCTTTCTGTCAACTTTTGATTCCGAGAAAGAAATTTGTTTTATAAGTTTCCAGTGTCCTTAAACGAACTTCACTGTCATCTGAATGCACCACAGATTGGCAAAACCATATTTAACGGATTTTCTTACTTCCACCCCCCTTCATATTTGCTTTCACCACAAAATGGTAATGTTGGGGACTTCATGTAATCACTCATCAATCTATCTACCTGACTGTCAACAGCTAATTTAAAGTTCTTTAAAGTGTCACTTACCTTGAATAATGCTGGTCTCGTTCCCTGTAGACCATTGAACATGCAGACCTTGACTGGGGTTATTTCTTCTGCGGTGTGCCAGAGGAGAATAATCCAGTGCAAGTGATCTAACCTTGTTATATTTTGCCACATATTCCCTAGTGTTCCTTGAACTCTTTCCTTCCTGGCTGATTAAATAAAACCCTTAAATGGTTATGCTAAAACTAGTCAAAAATGGACGAGACAGAGACGGATAAATTGTATATAAGAGACTGGTGTCTTGGTTCTGGGAAGGAATCCAGAGAGCTTGGCTATGTACAGAGTGCTTGCCCAAAATTTGTCTGACATTTGAGTTTTGACGTTTTCTTCTCTTTAGCTGCTTCATATCGTGAAACTTTTGCTGCTTTTTAAATTTTGCTGTGTTACAACATCTGTGCCAGTGCAAATGGGGCATTTTACAGTCCGTCTTCATTTGCACTGTTTGTAACTATATTGTGATTTCCCTTCTTTTTTTCTTTCTTTCCTTCCTTTTTATTTATAATTTTGCATAGTCCTTGTTACAGAACTGGTCAGCATGGGTAGCAGTTTTTGTACGGTCCAGTCTTGAGCCTGAGTTCCCTTTTGACGAGTGAGAAGGTTGTTAACTCTCCATCGTGTTGGCTCACTGCACCTCCTTGGAAAGGCTTTTGATGGTGGCTTTGATGTGAACTTCCGCCCACTGAGAAACTGCTCTGAGGCCAGTGACATTTTTTATAGAGGTTGTGGCATCACAAAGACAATTCTTAGATGCTTTGAGCTTGGGTGAGAAACAAACTGTTTCCCCCAATGAGAGATTCCTGGATGAGCTGGCATCTATTTTAGATAAGCTAATTCATGGAGCTGTCTCTTTAGGAATTGTTTTGCTGTTGTAGAGCAATTATTCCTGTGTGTTTCACTTTGTGGCCTCCATTTGCAGCTTCAGCCCCAAGTTTTATTTAGGTTTAAGATCGACCAGCAGTTCTAACTGACTTTGCTTCCAACATTTCTCCCCCTCCTTTCTCCCTGAAGCCTTCACTTTGAGAAAACAGCACAACCCCCGCTATCTTGGCAACACTCGTGTGTGTTCATTTCCCTGCATACACGGTCATGTGGTTCCCAAGTCCCCACGTCTTTGCCTTTTCTACAAGTTGCCAAGGACTTGCAGTTCCCTTCGGTATCAATGAGGAACCTCAGTAGCTTTCAGAGGAGTGCTCTGTGGCCACGGCTGCGCTGTGGAGTGTGAATGTTGTCATGGCCTCTGAGGTCTGGCTGGGGATAGAGTGTCATTATCTTACTGGTGACACTCCAGAAGTGTTTGAATTACGCAGCTTTGGCCTGACCGTTGCTCCAGGCAGCACCCTGTGAGCCAGGAACCAGTTCTGCAAAGATCTCTGGAAGGATGGGATTTGGAAAAACAATTGTCCTCCATCCTTTGTAAAGTCCTCTCCATATCACATCAACTTTATGGCTAAAATTAGTTACTTAGAGGCTCAGCGTGCCCCTGCTATATATATTTTATGTCATTTGGCCTGGACCAAACTGTACAGGCAATGACACAGAAGGGCTCTGCAGAGCTGGGGTCTGCTGTATGTAGGGACAAGAGTACATATACCTTATTTGCCAGCCTCAAGCCCACTGCTGATGCCCCCAGGGAATCTTCTGACACTGTTGCTAGATTTGTGACAAACAGCACCTGATAGTTCATCGACTGCTTGCTTTACAATGTCCTATTTAATTTGTAAGGCTCTGAAAAAAATGTTCCCTTTGAGCAATGAGACGTAACCATCCTTATTCTCTATTCAGAGAGTAATCAGAGACATCCTGTTGCAAAACTAACAAGAGTAGACCCAAACACAGCATGCCACTAAACGCCATCCATCATTCCAGCCTGCCCACATGTCCTCCTCCCTCCTCTGACCCCTCAAGTCTTGTTGGAAATACAAACAGCTTGAGATGTTCTTCATACTTCGGCTGCAGTGTTAAACTCATTGAGCGTATTTGCGTTTTGCATTATAACAACAGCTGATACTATTTTTCCTGCTATGAATTGTTTTTATGTCATTGACAAGGAAAAACGTCATGTGCTCACACAACCTTAGATTCAACTGAAATGGCAGCAGCTTTTCCTGGTTTCCTGTTGGGTATGATTTATTCCCTTACTTTTTAAGGCAATGGATTTAATTTTCCTGCAGATTAATTTAAATAAATCTCTAGTATTACCTGCAGTAGCTGAGTGAGCTTAGCCTGGAGGATGACAAGTGTCCTGTTCCATTATATTGTACAGAGTTGCAGTTTTGATTGCCCTTCTGCATGGAACCACACACACTCCTGTTAAAAAGCAGCTGTTTTTATGAACTCACAGTACTGCTGATCTGCTGGGCGAAGCACTCATAAGAAACTTAATAGTTGTACAGGAATAGTTTTTCATCTTAAAAAAAAAAAAAGTCATCAAACAGTGTGTTCTAAATAACTAATTCACAACCATGTAGACACCTTTCGGTTCTGCTCCCACAGTATTTTGGAACTTGCAGCTGTTTTCTGTAGCAAGTCCTTTGGCTTTGGTCTTAGCGGCTGCAGCATCTGCCTGGGAGTGGGGCTGGGATTTCTCCCTCGCTTTACCTCCAGGTTTCCTGTCGCCCAGCCCTGGAGCATTGTACAGGCAGCATTGGAGGATAGTTCAGGATGGAAGGGACCTCAGGAGAGCTGTAGACTACCTCAGCAGGGTCAGCGCTGAGGTCAGACCTGGTTGCTCCAGGCTTTATCCAGTCTTATCTCAAAACCCTTCAATATGAGAATAATATGCTATGAAATTTAATTATGTTCTCCATATGAAGAATATTTGCACTCTCAAGCTTGCTTTTCCTTGTGCATTTAAGAAGTTTTAAGTCTATTAACTTGGCAAAAGGTGGCACAACACAGATAATGCCTTGGCAAAAGAAATAAATCTCTGCATTGTTTGGTGAATATTTTTTCCTAGAATCCCATTAACTTAGCAATGCACAAGGAGCTGTGTCCTGTATATGAGCTTCCTGCTTCTTATGGCTGTAGTCAATGCAATTAGTGGAGACACTTCTCCTACTTGTTGACATTTCTGAGTGGAGTGTTGACTTTGGTCAATTTAAACTATAAGCCAAACTCTTGAAGAATCAGACCAAAAAGAGCTCCTAAGCTAGTGATGTTTCTCATTGATGGCTTATATTTATGAATTGTAGTTATAATTGCAAATATGTAAGTTAGGCATTCATAAACTGAGAAAATTGCAACGTGTCAAACTTTCCCTGTTTTTCAAAAAAAACATTGCAACTATTTGTGTGTAAAGCTGAGTTTTCCACTTAATTGCCTGCAGTAGACCTACTGTTAGAAGTGTAACGGAACCAGTCCATGCTGCAAAAATGTGTGTGCACATTTTTTATGTGTGTGTGTGCATTTCTTTAAAAAGATCCTCCTGTAATCACTGTTGATAACTCAGTGTAATTAGCTTGATTCTTTGCTTGCTAACTAATGTAAATCAGGAACGCGTCTACTGATGTTAGTGGAGCTACACTGATGGAAGTGAGAGGAAATCCATGTCCTCAGCTTATGCTGAAACCTGCATTAAGCATTTAGCCAGCCCTGTTTTAAGCCAGCACTTTAAAACCTCCCCAAGGGTTTCAGTACAACTTCAATTCCCATTTAAAGATCAGCCTCTGCTTAGCTGACTGGTCTGCTCCCTTGGGTGGTCATTTCAGACAGGTTTCATTCTACTTAAGTTAAAACAAATAAAACAAAAACTCCATAAATCTACAGTTCTTCAAGAATAATCATTTTTAAGAGATCAGATGCTCATTCCCTGCAGGGAAACATTCCAATATTTTGTTTAGAAAATACCTCATTTTAAAGGGACTGCCCTGAGATCTTTTTGAATGATAAAAATGTTTCTTTTTTCAGTGGGAGGCTTTCCTCTTGTTTAAACAGGGCACAATTCAAAGCAGACACCACCATGGCAGCCTTTTCAAGCATTTTTTTATCCTGCTTGTATTCAGACTTTATTATTTGAAAACAAGTAAATGCATTCCTTCCCCACCACCACCTTCCTGGCTTCCTTTTCTTTCCACCCCGTGTCTTCCAGAAGCTGTCATTGACTGTATTTGGTAAACAAGAAATTAAAATCCAGCTTTATATTTTTGACACGTACAATTGCTTGTAAAAATGTAATTCTTGCCTTTTGAACAGCAGTGTATTTTTTATTTTTTTCCTGGCATGGCCACGTCATGGAGATGGAGGGGGGGAGGAAACCTTGAGGCTAAAACATAGTTTAATGAGAATAAAACCCACATCAAAGGATGGACTAATGGAATGATATAATGCTTACTGTGTCACTTTCCCAGAGGGGATATGGATGACAGTACTTATATTTCAATTATCTATTCACTGCCTGCATAGGATGTTGATTAAATGGTTCTAAGGTATTAGACTCCTTTTGTAGAATGCACAGAAAAATGGTGATACTGCACATTATCCTCAGATCAAAATGTGTATTAGCAGGAAATTATATAGCTCTAACTACATATATATTTTGTTTCTTAGGGCAATAAAGGGGGTTGTTTTAATAACTCTAATGTTACATTCAAATTCGTTTCAGTTGAAACGAAGAAATTGCTAGCTCTCCAGCCAGAGCCTTCAGCTCCTCCTGCCTGGACCTAATTCTGCCACAGCTCAACGGAGACATTCCTTTGCAGGCAGCTCTGTTTGGTAAATATAAATCCTGTGGAAACACTTGACCCCTCACGCCTTGCTGCTTTTCAGTTCAGCCGAGGGGCCTTTACCGCCAAATTATTTATATGAATTGTTAATTGCATGTGGAACAGTTGATAAATCGGAGTACATTGTACATCGCCCCACGTTAGGAAACATCCCAGATGCTCATGTATAAACCAGGAGTCACGGTGCATTTGGCTAAATAGCTGCTCCATCTGCTCGTGGGGAGCGCTGCGGGGAAGTGATACGGGCTCCTAATGGAGTTGTCTTATCCTCTCATGTCAGCTCCTCGCCAGGGGGTAGAGCCCCGTGAGCTGGAGGGAACCAGGCTATTGTACACTAATCCTTCCATCTTTGTGTCCAATATGAACAGTCCTCTTGGACATCAGTTGTAACCATTGACTCTTTTCTTTTTTAACTGACTAGTGATGAGTCATTTTCTTCAAAGGTGGTGTTCAAGTGAATTTTCCCCCTTACACTGCACAAACAAGCAAAATTAAAGCTCGAAGCCCAAAGTCCTTTCCCCAACTTAGTGCAGTGTTCTCCTGGTGGCTCTTCTTCCCATGTCTGTCAAACATTTCAGGTTCATGTTTGTAAATTTTGGCTTAATGCAGTCAAAATCCCCACTCTTTGTTCCCTGTATTAGTATTGAACCTTATCTGGTTTAACCACAACAGCATCATTATTCAACGTGTGCCAAGTGTTGTAGGGAAGTGTCACCACTCAACAAGTCCATTACGGAGCTGCCTCTGATTAGGAGTTGCTATACCCTGAGATCTGTTTACAGTAAGTCATGTTAGAAGTGCATTTCTTTCTGTGAAGGACAGAGTTTGTAACTTACATGTTATCAACTTATATGTTATAACTTGCATGTTATAACAAGTTATAACTTAACATGTTATCAACTTCTCAAGTCAGATATAAAAGACGTTTTTCTTACGCTTTAATTAGCTGTGCCAACACAGACGCTTGCTCTCCAGACTTAATGACTAGAAAAGCTGCATTCCTGAGGTTGAGATATGTGGAAAACCTCTTCAATATGTTTAAATTTTTTTGCTAGACACATAGAATCACAAGGAATATTATATTATAAATCATGCTGTAAAGGAACGTGAGCCACAGTGACTCATATTGCTGCCCATGTGTGACAATAATTATGTTGTATTCATGTACTTTGGTGGTATATGAAGGGGTTTTTTTGGTTTTTTTCCACCAAACATTTGTAAAATACAACTCCAGATGCAAACTGTAGATAAACTACCAAAATAATAGCACAGAAATCTCAATATACAGCCATCCTCATCCTTTTCACCTCTCAGGTGAAACATAGCAACTACTTAAGAGCATGCTGTAGAATGTTAAAATGATGTGAATATCAGAGGCATGCTTGCAGTGTTGCAGAGGAATCTGCAGATAGACAGGAAGGATCTGTCTTAAATTGCAATTTGACAGGCTCATCTGCTCAACTGCTCTTCCACTTAATGGTGTCTGGAGCCTGATCCTCCTGCTGCAGACCATTGTTTCTTGTCCTGCTGTCTGTGGCTGTAGCAAATAACTTATTTCCTTCATTTTCGTTGCTCCTGGGAATATATTTCGAGTCAGTGATCCTGTACCGAGAGTGACTGGACAATTTTTTCTCTTTCTTTTGAAGAACAGGTTGATAAATACTCTAGAACTTCAGTTTTCTCCGTCTTAATGAGATTGAGAACTGGCCTGAGACTTCCTTACCCACTGCTCTCAAAACGTTGGCAGAGGGCTCAGCGAAAGCACATGTTAGATTTAATCACTCTAAATCACAGCAAAATGTTTCTGGAGAGACCATATTATCCGTCCTGTTTGTCAGCTGGTCTCTGGTTCTTAAAAAAAAGAGAACTGAGATTTTGAGATAAAATGAATGGATTACTTAACTGCCGCTTTGTAAGGTTAGGTTTGTTAGGTTAAAGAGGTGGATTTAGTTTAAATATTATGGGGGACATTTTTCAAATTTACTGTAGGTTTTTCTTGTAAGCACTTTAAAAAAATATTTACATTTTCATGACTGCAGGGAAGCTGTGAATATTATTATTCACCCTTTCACTCCTACCTAACAAAGCCATATAACAAGGAGCGTGCTAACGCTCTGCAGGGTTGCTTAGAGTTGTTATGATTAGCATTCCGGTGTGTATAGCAAGCGTAATAAGAGCATAAACATTTTATAAGTATGGGTCCTTTTCATTTTTAATTTTTTACTTCGCCTGATGTGACGAGGCCCAATTGGAGCTTCTGTTTAATAACAAAGGGCAACATTAAAAGTCGTATTTATGTCTTATGAAAGTGGTATTCATGAACTGCAAGTCTCCCCAGGGTTTGCTGAGCTATCTCATCCCGAACCAGTGGTTGCTTTGGTCTCAGTGCTCCGGACAGACTCTTGAACCTGTGAACAATGAGACCAGATCCTAGCATCCTTTGCCTGGAGTTAAACTGGTAGAAATGAGAGCAGGATGTGTTTAGGAGAGAGCTCCATGCTGAGGGTGGGACTCCTGATTTCTCTTTCTTCGATTGAGTTGGAATTCCTCTTGCCTCCTCTTAGCATACACATCGCGTCTTTGTGGAAACTTTCAGCAAAATCGATTGAGCCGATTTTGATTTACACAAGTATAAAAAAGAGAGATGTGTCCCTTTCAAGATGAAATGATTCTTTTAAATTAGCCGTGTTTGTTTATGATAGTTTTAAAGTCCCTCGTTCTGGCAGGGGACATGAAACATCTGTAGCTTGGATTCTTGAGGAGCGAGGGGAACTAATTGCCTCCCAATTTGGTTAAAATACAGTGTTGATTATGCTTTTATACAATAGCAATACACAGCCATGACAGGGCGGCTTGGACTCCATGCGTGAGTTGTTTCTTCATTGGGAGAGAAATGAATTGACACAGACACGGGATATTTTATCCTAGTCTGTATTTACTTACACTAAGTAGACTTCTGAACAAGTATATTAGATAGCAAAGCGAGTGCTGGGTTGGCAGTTTAGCGCCAAAACTCAAGAAGGCAACTTCATGATAAGACCCAGACAGCTATACATGTTTATTCATCACTGAGCTCCATATATGCCTGATTCTCACTGTGTGACATTCCTTGGGAGATTTAGACATCACTCATGTAACCCTGCCCCATTTCCCTGCTGATGGTCCAGATGCCATTCAAAACCCCATCCAGGTTGGTGCTGAGGGGCCTGACAGAGGCCTGTGGACAAAAGAAAGGTGTTAGGGGCGATTCCTTTCGCAGAGATTTGCATTTTAAAAATGTTTATTTGAGGTTCAGGTCTGTAGACTCTTCATCTGGAGATGCAATGCTTTGCTGTTGAGCTGATTTAAGTGTGTTTAAATGCTACCCATTAACCCAGCTCATTAGACTTTTTTGGGAGCACCTACACGTTTCATACCTCCTCTTAACACAGAGTTCCTCCTCAGCTCGGATTTTGTGTTGCAAGTTGGTTTTAGAACTTTTCCACTATTTTTTCCACACTATATTTTTTTACATTTGGGGAAAAGTAGCATCCAATCTGAGATTATCAACATCTTTGTCGTAGTTATTACCAGAAACCAAATCACAAAAAGACAGTTATGAAAACATAAGCAGGCAGCATTGCAACAAGTGTGTTCTGGCAGTCTTAAAAACTGTGGTAGCGTTATACCCAGTTAAAGGGGATTTGATATAAAATTCAATACTTGTAGTGCATGTAGAACCTGATCTGCCACAACAACACATTTTTGGGGATGAGATACCAGACACTGACAGAATGTAGATACTAATTTTTAACCTGTTAAGAGAAAGTTAAATAATTCATTAAGAAAAAAAAAAGACTTGACAAAGCTCCCCATTTGTTTGCACCTCCTAAAAGACGTCTTGTCAGTCTTCCATGGTAAATGATAGACAAGTGTGTATTCTGATATTTGGACCTGATGGGGAAAAATTGAATTCCCAATTAAAAGTGTAATTTAGTTTCACATTGTAGTTTTAAAATACATCATCCTTCATCCCTTCTCATGAGTCATGAACTTTCTTGCATGACTGAGAGAGAATAAATGAACATCTATTAAGATCTTTCTCTACATTTTTTTCCCTTAAAATAGTACCATTTTAGCTCATTGATAGATATTGTTCAGTTTAGTATAATTCTGGTACTTTGAAAGATTAAGCCTCAATCAGCAAGTGTTTGGGCTATTAATAATGTTCAGTCACAATGTACCTGTGGAAGATACCAAAAGC
Organism: Strix uralensis; assembly: GCF_047716275.1. NCBI lineage: Eukaryota > Metazoa > Chordata > Aves > Strigiformes > Strigidae > Strix > Strix uralensis. The sequence goes on from NC_133990.1 coordinate 5,564,726, forward strand.
AAGAGCACTTATTTCTTGTGTGTACTAAAGCTTCTGGCTGATGCTGAATCAGATCTACATGAAAGACATAAAGGGCTTTAGCAATATGTCCATTCTGCCAATGTTAAAACTACTTTTTCCTTTTAACTTGAAAGAAATATCTCTCCTTGAGACTAATCCAACGTGTAATTGAAAGTTATACTTGAATATAAAAATATTTTGTCAGTCATGCTTTGAGTCCTTAAAAAAAGATATGCTGCCTCAAAACTATGTTAATTAGAGGTCATAATGTATCATCATGTAGCAACTTTGATTTGAAATCTCAAATCTGAATGTGGATGTTTTTTCTATCAGGTACATCCCCAGTGTGTCTGTAGGACTGTTCTGGAGTTTAATCTAATGTCTTTTGCAAAAAAATTAGAATCATTTTAGAAAAGTCATCAGTGGTGAAGCTCCTGATCCAGGCAGTGTTGTTCCAGTTTCAGTTTCCATTAGTGGTGTTGTTATTTCTGTAGAACTTTTACAGCTGACAATGGTCATGAATATGGTTTTTATTACTAAATATATAAATATGCAGCCTGAAAAGATTTGTGTGGAAAGTTAAAATTTAATTTCACTGTTGGTAGATTGCCATCGTTCAATTGTCTGCCATGATTACTGATTGGTTTTGAATGTTCTGTGCCTTGCTTTGAGCTTAGAAGCTCTGTGAGGTTTTTTTTTAACCTCCCATCAGAAATAATTTCAGGGAAGCTACCGTTGCTATTCAGGGCAAAATGTGCCTTTTACAGCCTTCTGGCTCATTTTTCGCAGTCAGCTGCTTCTACAGCACTTGCGCCAGCAGACGACCCCACTGCCGGTTTCAGGCATCTGTCCATCTGGGGAGGCAGAGCTGGAAATTACACAAATGCAATCCAGATGTGTGCTCGAGGGAGATGGGCCTTCTTCCCCGTTACCTAAGGCATAGGAGCAGGAAGGCTTCTCTGTAGTCACGTGTAGCTGCAGTGCGTAATGTCCTCAGCTCCTCGTGTCTCTTCCAAGTGGGGTGGGATTGCCTGGTGTAACTCCTGGGGTTGATGGCCTTCCCTGATTTTCTTGGTGGATCTCTAAAAGCTGCTCTGGAGGGTTCAGCAGTTCTTCAGTGCTGATTTTAAAAAAAAATAAACAGAAGTTAAAAAAATCACTTGGCTGATACTTCTCTGGCTGCGAGAGGTGACCAAGTCATAGCTCAGTACCAAATGACAGTCATGGTGATCACAGGCTCAGCTCCTACCTTGTGACTGGTTTTCAGCAACTCTTAGTGTTGCCTGGCCACAGGAATTGAGAAGATGCCAGGAGATGAGCAAAACTGTAAATCAGCAGCTGGGGAGAATGACGGTTTTCTGCACAGGGTTAGGTGCATTTGTGCTGGGGATGTCCGTGGACATCCTCTCCTCTTGAAATGACCATGGGCTTTTCAGGCCATAGAAACCTTCAGAGGGATGTGACTTGCACTTCAGTTTGTGTAACCTCACATTGCTGTCGGAAAAATGTAAAAACTTCAGGCTGATGCTTTTGTCTGAGTGGCTTCAGAAGCCTTAATAACTTACTGCTGACCTGGAAAAAATTAGGAAGAGGAAGGGGCTTCCTCCAGCAGCCTTGTAATGGTGAGTAGTCTGGGGACATTTTTAGTACCTACAGATTCCAGAAATAATAAGCAACTTATGATGCTTACTCCCAAAATCTGATTTTAATTATGGCTTTGGAACAGTGTTCATGCACTGGACTTGTATCTCAGCCCATGATGGCGAAATGAAATTACAGAGATGAGAATCACACTTGTGCTCTTTGTCTGCCAAATACCTTCTTCTGAGCTCCCGCTATTTTCAGCCTGTCTGTGCTTGAGGCTGGTTCAGGCTGTTCCTCTTCTTATTAAGACAAATAGTTTTGACACTATATTCAGATGGAATTTGCACCCAGAGTAACAATATTGAGATTAATCTGAGCCATCAATCTCACCTTTGTTGTGTTGGCACTGTTTACCTGCCACCGTGGAGGATGCTGAAGTCAAGGATAACTAAGGACCGTTTCTGTGGGCAGCAGCAGCAAACGAGCGAGGGGAGGAAGCGTGGTGGTCTTGCTGAATCTGTGTCTTCAGTGAAACAGAAGACTCACCAAAAACCAAAACCAGTTTTTTGTCTCATCAACAAATAAGTAAAATTGCAGTTTGATTAAAGGGTGTAGTGTGTGCAGAATATTTGCCGTTACTAAAATCCCATGCAGAGGAAAGCAAGGATTCATATCTTGGCTTCATTTGCATGTCAAAATGACTCTAAATAAAGTTCCTTCTCTTCCCACCATCCCTCTCCGCCCCAGCCCATGCCTGGATGTAGAGGACATGTTTTCGGGAGGTGCAGCCTGGCTGGAGGTGCTCGGGAGCAGAGCAGCGGGGCTGTCCCGGCCTCTGCACGGCTGCCTGCCCTTCGGCACAGTCATTGCCCTCTGCGCGTTATTCTTCATCATCCCTGTCCTGCTAATTTTATATCATCACCCTGCATTTGGCAGAATGGATCCCTGGCCTTGCGGCTCGAGGGACAGTTGTCAATAATAAGATCTAATGCAAAATAATCAACAGGGAATTTAAATGTTTCAATCCATTAAGGTACTCTGTGCATGCTGCAGCAAAACAAAAGGGCATTGTTGTTTTCGGTTGTTTTTTTTTTTTTTACTTTGCCCTTTTAGAAGTGGGTGATGTTTCTATAAAAGGTTTTTGACAGACAGGGAGAAGACAGAATTTGGTTTATTACCTTTTGTATTAGGCTTTGAATCTAATTTTCAAATATAAGCACTTATGCTTACCTGAAAAATATGCAGGCAGTCTTAAATGGACACTTACATTCAGGTTTACACTTCTATGTAAATATATTTTGCGTGCCCAATTTCCCATTAACACAAGGTCACAAATGAAGTTTCTTATGTATTTACATAACATCTGAACGTGAATTGCATACAAGTGCTGATTGCATGAATGCGCCTATTCAGGATTCATATGGGCTTTGTGCCTGTGTTGGTATATGAACGTCAATGTGTTCACAGAGATGCGTCGAAGCATTAGATGCTGATACAGGAATTTTCCGTATTTCTAAATATTGATAGGTTTTAAGAGGGAATTTTGTCTGGCTTCTTGATTTTTTTTCCAAAGTTTTCTTTAAACTTTTTCCCCCTTGTTAATACTGTTTTTTAAATTATAGTTTGAACTGTACTTTGACAGTCATCTACGCAAAATGTTTTGCCAAAGAGCCAAAGACAGCATAGAAAAGCATGTGTAGTACTGATGCTATTGATCTTTATAGACATTAAGCTTGCTAATGCTGCTGTGAAATAGGTAAAATAGTACATTAATTTTATAGATGGGCAAATGCTTTAATTTGTTTTCCCCTCTCAATTTTTCCAAGTAACGCTGTGAGTCAATAAGTACTATTATCCGTGACTCTGGAGCCTATTAAATAAATATATTTCATGCACATGTGTGTCAGATCATTATATACGTATAACCAGATCATCTGTAAGTGGCAACTTACTGTTGCACATTAATTAAAATAGGCTGCTGCGTTGTCCAAAGTCTCCGTCAACAATACAATGAGTGAGGGTCCACATGGATGCCTCGCGGTTGTGTGTGCGGGGGATGCCCCAATATCACCCCCATGGGATTCCTCCTGCCTGCTTCCCATTCCCCCCGGCAGCTCTGGGCTGTCCTTGAGCAATCCTCCTCAGCCTGACCGACAGCGTCTCTCCAGACACCTCTGTCTCAGCAAAAGCTTTGAGTTGAATGAGGAGAAACCTGGGTCTCTTTTCCTCCTCCTGCTCTCGGATGCTCCCAGTGGAGTGTGACTGGGGAGGGTCCATCTTGGGTGAACTCTATGGGAGAGAAATGTCATCACATTTTCTTTGGATCAGGAAGGTTTTGATTATTCACTCTTCAGGCTCAAGTTCTCTCAAAAGCTTTTAGTTGAATGTGGATGTCTTTTAGCAGTACTATTGGGCAGACTTTGACATATGTATTCTCGATACAGGAGAGAAGAGGAATGAAGCAGAACTACCAGTTTTTGGTTTTCCTTTAGGAGGTGTCCTATGTGGTGACATACTGGGTATTTTAGAGTTGAAATTTGAAGAGAACTCATTTGGCACTTGTATTATTTTTCTAAAGTCTGATTTTAATCAGCCAAATAACTGAAACCAACTCCTCCCAAGAATCCATCATAAAACCTAGTTTCTTACTCAATATGTTTGCTTTCTGAGCTGGCTTCTTGGCCAATTTTCCAATGCAAGATTGCCTTTTTTTCCCATGGGAGCGATTCCCTTAGCATAAGTGAACGCCCAAGTGAAATGAGACTCATGTACCAGCATCTGTCATCAGCCTGCACTTACTGCATGGGATGGTTTAAGGAGAAAGGAAACCAACAGAGACCCCACAGCCACTTTTGACCACCACGTGAGAATTCCCCGGCGTTGGGTTACCCTAGACTGATGCTCCTGTGATGCACACTCTACTGTATGATGGCACGAGGCTGTAGTGGGAGGAACTGCGAGCGTGGACATTAGGTGATGGGGCAAATCCAGTGACAACTTAGCATCACAGCCCAGAATGAGATCCTGATCTCCTGTGCTCCCTCGGCGAGATACAGGCAGCCCAGCAAAGGAGCGTGGATCAAATCAGTGAGCCTCACACCACATGCCTGAGTTCTGACAGGCCTAGTGTGATCATGGAGATGCATAATGGTCCCTAGAAGACCATAAACCGTATCAGAATACCCCTTAAACTGCTGTGATTTAAACCTAGGGTCAGTCTTTTCTTCTTAAAATCCTGGGAGTCATTGAAGCAGAAAGAACTGCACCAGTGACTTAAATGTCTCTACATTTTCCTCAAATATTCTCTCTTTCCCAATGAGGAGTTGCTTATACTTCTCCTAGACCTTAGAAACATGACATATTTATGTGAGAGTGAGTTGAATTCTCCTCTACCTCATGTCTCACCAAGAAAACAAGGTCCCAATTTCTGATTGCAGCGTCTTTGTAATGCCAGACAGTATTTTAAGGGGCAGAAATAACAAAGCTGAATCATCAGATCACAGTTTGAGTTTCTGATCTCAGTTGGGAGTTTTAGGGGCAGGCACTTGTAAGTCAGACAATTGCTCTTCTAGAAGAATTTTACAGTTCCTTGATTGTTAAGGAAACACTGGAGAAAAGTAGAAAATACGATACTTTCAGGATGTCTAAAAGTAATATGGTTCAACTGCTTATGAAGAACAACCCACATTGACTTGATGCCCTCCCCTGAGATCATTAGGACTATTACAGACACTAATCAAACTGCCTCCAGGAACTTTGTTTTAAAGAGGCAAAAAGGATGAAACTGAAAAACAAAAATGTGTTTTCATCCACCAGGAACAGAACAACTTTTCTGAAGGACTCAGCCACATAACTTCACCCTTTCCTTTTGATAAAGCCTCATTTTTTAAAGGTACTTTTGCAACCCATCAGTTGGATGTGAAGGCAGCACACAGCTGGTATCAGGGCTGGCACTGCAGGGCTGTTGGTGCTGCAGGGAAGTGATGTGGGAGAGACACGATGCTGGGTGTCAGCCACGGAGGAGGGCTCTGCACTCCCAGCCTCCGCCTTCCCTTCCCGTGAGAGGCACGAAGGGCTGGTGTCTGCTGCTGCGTGACCAGCTCATGGTGTGTAGTGTTCATTTGAATTGGAGATGTGTAGATGAGTCTTTGCTCTTGATTAGTCAGAAAAGCACTCTTTGCATTAGGTCAAACTGTGTCCTCATTTATGTCTGTGAGCCCCGCAGGAGCGAACGTGGGTAGCCCAGCCTTGTAGGTTCTTGTGTCGCCTGGAGAGTGTGTATTGTGTAAATCTGGTGTTTACTGTCTGACTGTGTTTTATTCAGGAATCAGTCAAGATAGATTTGTTTAACCAAACCCAGTCAGGCTTTCACTATAGCGGGGCAACATCTACAGAGTACGGCATTTGTAGTCGGCGTTGAGACAGTTTACGCTACAGATTGTGTTTTGCTGCCTTTCTGCAAAAGAGCACAGCTAGCTGCAAAACCAGAGGGCACAGCACCGTATGGCTCCTTTCACAGTACGGCTCCTGAAACCGTCTCAAATTTTATACATCTCATTGTCAGTGGATGGCAATGAAGTACCCTGCCCCTATTCCCGATACATTAGTAACACCAAGACTGGTAATGCCAGAGCGTAAATGTGCTCTGTGCACGCTCCGTAACCTAAAATTTGTTGATGGTCTTGGAAAGCTGGATAAAATGACTTAGTCAATTTAACTGAAATTGAAGGCAGATCTTTAGTGTGAGTTTTGCTCATTTTAGTTCTTCCAGTTATTTAGGATCTCCACACCATATTGGTCCAACAAAGGTCTTAAAAATCAAAATTTGAATGGTAGGACTTTTTGCTGATAAAACTCTCATAAAATTCATCCCCACCAGCAAATTTTTCTTACGAGGGTTGGAGCAGTGCTTGCAACACATATTTTAGGGTTAAGGATTTGGCCAGAGGGCAGAGTGATCATAGAATACAAAGGCTGCATAGTTTTCAATTAGACAAAACGTGTAAAGCTAAACTTCATGCAGAGACATTTGTTACAAGCACACACATTTTCTGCTCTTATATGGATGACTAGAAGTGTGTATTTAGCCACATGGGTTATTAAATACAACTTAGTTAATGGCATTTTCCTTCCTTCCAGAGGTCTCCCACACCACGTTATTTCTTAGTGGCATTTAGTTCTCTCTTCCCATTATACCAAACACCCTCAAACAAGCACGTGTGAAGAGGTGTCCACCAGCAGCAAACATGTTGATCTGGTGCAAGGGATCACAAAGAAAGCTTCCTTAGGGTTGCATCACGGTGCTGCCTGTGAAGTGTGGTTTTGGGAGCCAAACAAAAAATCCTTGTTCATTGTATTTGGATGTTTATTGTGGAACTGACTGGTAGAGGTTTACATAGCTTCAGCCACTTTTGTACAGATTTTAAAAGGAATTTCCAGCCTTCTCTGAGCTCTTAGCTGATGTGCAGTAGAAATCAACAGAAACAATTTGCATGTTTGTTGTTTGCTGCTTTCGGCCAAGCCTAAAGTATCTTCTGTTAATTCCAGTCAAACGATAATAAATTCTAATTTTGATTCTCTTGCCAGAATTGCTTTGGTGTGCTACTTAGCACAGGACATAAGCTAAATGGGAATGTAGAAAATTCAGCCTTTTTTTTCAGTAAAGCAAAAAAATACTTTATTCCTGTCGACATAATTTCAAAATGATTGAATGTACTCTTTTTCTTGTAAATCCTTCCCAATTTTGTGTCTAACCATGTTGCATTTCAGTCAAAGGACCCCTTGGATAATTGCAATCAGTTAAAAATCTGACAAGTTACAACCATTCTCATTTACTCTAAACCCTGAGTTCTTTTTCCCAAGGTTAAAATTTACTAAGATTATAATAAAAGAGAAAGATCTGCTGGAAGCACCAGTTCTCCGTAAGGGCTGTTTACCTGCAGAGGTTGAATTTGTTTGGTGAGCACAGTGATCACAAGAAGAATAATCACCGATCATTGCAAATCTCTAGCAGGATTGTCTTAACCTTTTAGAAGGGCTTTTCTTAGGATCGGGGTTCAAATGGGAAAATTGGGACTGGGTGAGGGGAAAAAAATAACAAAAATCCAATCTTAATTTTTGGGAGGAGGCAAAAGGAGCGGGACAGTAGTCATTGTTTAAGACAGACTCTTGCTCAGCGTGTCTCCTCTCCCCGCAGCCCCCTGCTCGCCGTCTGTTTTGCTGCCTCCTGCGGAGTCCCGGGAATCGCCCTGCTGACTCTGGGAGTAAACCCCCTCACCGGGGCCCTGGGAGCCTTCAACATTTTCTTGTACACGTGTTGTTACACACCCATGAAGAGAATGAGCATTGCCAACACATGGGTGGGAGCTGTTGTCGGTGCCATTCCCCCCGTCATGGGCTGGACTGCGGCTACGGGTAGTCTCGATGCTGGTGAGTATAAAACCCTTGCATCTGGGTGAGGGGTTGTCAGCATTGCCTTCGGGATAACTAAAAACACCAACCCAAAAGCCAGTAAACCTCATTCTTTATGCTTGTTGACCTGATACCGCTTCGAAAGCAGATACATTCTGCTGTTTGCAGTGCCAGAGTCCATTACAGCGCCGTACCGTGAGGACTGAATGAGTAGACATGGTGGTATCATTCTCCTTATGGGGGCATTTCAGGGGCAAACATCAGCTGATGAAAGACCATGTCCTATTAAATACGTGTTTAGGCCACCTTAAAAAAAAATCTAGAAGAAAATAGTGTCTTTGGGGTTCACATGGAAGAAAATATTACGTAATTTCAGGATTAAAACCATACCCAGTAAGATCCAACTTACAAGTCAGGAGCTTCAGCTGGAAAATTCCCAGATGTGTTTATTACTGTCTTTCCACAAGCCAGAAAATATCCTAGGAAGATTAATTTATTGGTGTATTTCTTAATTGCCCATTTCTAAACTCTTAAGTTATAAATGTTCCTTCCCCCTCCTCCTTGAAAAGCAAGCGAGTATTTCTATTTTAGCAACTGTGAACCGTTTTTACATCCCTCATAAAGCACTGATCTCTTCAGCAACTAAACTCTGACACAATTAGGGCTTGTTTTTCCTGCCAGCTAGAAACTTAAGTATCAAAGTGGCTCCACATAGTTATATTCTGAAGAAACTAATGAAGTTCAATTAATAGGTCTGTTAAGAATTGTTTCAGCGCACACTCATCCCACAATGTGGCGTATTTAAGGCTTGAATAATACTTTCAACAACAAGGCTTTTAACCAGAAATTATCAGAATCTGTGCAAAATCTGTTCTTCATTTATGCTATGCACTTCTTCAGTTCTGTGTGCATGCCATTCTTCATTTATGCTACGCACTTCCTATAAAAGTCAGTCTGAATTGGCCTTGTGTACGCATGTTCTGATACAGATCTAATCCAGAGCTAGGATGAAAGGTTTTGTAGGATTTTTTTTTTAATGTGTGTATTGCTTCTATACAAACATTTACTTCTCTGAAAGTTTTTGTTTATATTTAGACCTATAAATGATATGTATGTGTATGTATAATGTCTTATGTTAAGGAGCGCCATCATTAGAAGCTCTGTATTTGTAAAGAGAAGAGAATGAATTAAAAACACAAAATATATAATTTTAAGGACTGTATTGTTCTGGCTGCAGTTGCCTAGATCTTGGATGTTACGTTATTTAGGGATTTCTCCACTGGTTTTGGCATCTCTTTCCAGAGTGGATGCTAAAAGATGATTCTTGTGTGCCCGTGCTTCACCTGCAAAGTCCAGCCTGGAGGAGCTGTTGTGAAGAGCTCCATCTCACCTAAAGCCCTTGCTGGAGAGGCTGTCACAGTTCAAATTTTCACCCCTGGTTTTAAAATGACAGCTAAAGTGCTGCAGCTGAATCCCAGCGCATTAAAGTAATCTGACACTGATTTTCATTATCTTTAATTTCTCAAGTTACAACTTGCTCTTTGAGACCTGTTTGGCAAAGAGCTAAGCTGTCCCTGTACGGCAGGCAGGGAGGGCAGCAGAGAGCATCACTGGTGTCCCAACTAAGCTCTTCCTCTCTAATTTGCAACTAAGATGTGGTTCCATGTCCCACTGCCAGCTCTGCTGTGGCAGCGATGATGTCTGGCAACAATGCCATCAGTGGAAGATGGTAACTTCAAACCACCCAAGCAGACTTTGCCAGAACATGATCATCTGCGCTGATGCATAAACCCGATGTTGTATTGTTTGTTCTGGGTATCTAAAACTTTCTACAGTCACCTCCCAGTCTGCGTCAGTGAGGCCAGGCAGCTTGTTTAATAGAGAAAGAGATGTTATTGAGTTGATACTGGTCTTTGTAATGAAGTGCACTTGGGGACAGTCCTGAAAATGGTGACCTGAATGTAATATTTTAGTACATTTCAGTATTTAAAAAAAACCAAAAAAGCAAAAAAACCACACCCCACAAACACCTTTAAAAAGAAAAGAGAGAAGTAGAAGAAAAGGATTGCATTGTAGACTATGATTTTCGGTGTTAAACGTTCTACTACTGCAGACAAGAAGAGAGTTCAGCACCTGGCAGCATCAGACCCGCGCAGGGTAGAAGCGTGTGTCCATGTGCATACATCCACATGAGGTGCAGCCCTGCGTCCCTTCTCTAACCAGCCTACCCACAGTTGTTGAACTCATTAATAATGTGTAATTAGCTTGGAGACTTAACCTAGTTTTAGGTAGAGGTGTGAAAATGCATTTGCACCTCGTTTAAAAACAAAAAAAAAAAATCATTCCACTCAGTAACAAAGAGGAATGTGAAGGAAAGGAGTTAGAAAACTAATGAGAAGGAAGGTTCTCACTGCTTAACTGGTGTTTTTTTGAGTTTACATTTTCCTGTGGATTTTCTCTCCTTGTAATCTTCTCACAGCAGCCACATTGTTGTACATGCTGCTGGCTGTAGGGAAAACAATCTGTAAGTGTAGACCTTTCATTACCATTTGAGGGGGGTAACCAAGTGTTACACGGTACTGTGTGGTGCCCTAGGACAGCCCTGTCTGCACTCTGCTGTAATGTCAGCAGTTCAATAACATCCCTGGCCTGGCTCATAGCTACTGCTGCGAGGTGCTCTGGGTTGGTTGAGAGAGTTGGAGATGATTCCTAGTTTCAGATTCCAGAGGTTATAATAAAGTATCTCAGATTGGAGCAGCCTCGGTTTAATTTGTCCTCGTTTTGTTTATAACTTTCTTCTTTCAAAGATTAATACCTTGACAGTTCCTTGCACAAGAAACAAGAAACAAATATCGCATATTTGCAGATAAAAATCTGGGACCCTTATATTTCCAGTGATACAAACGCTGGTATTTCTTACTCTACTCATCTTTTGCAGGTCATACAGTGATTCCCAGTGATGCTTGCTTCCATTTCTGCCCCTGATAGATACCTTTAATTATATGTTCTCAAGCCTGATTGAACATCCTGCCCCCAACCCTGGATTTTGTGAGGGAATACCTCACATTTCAAAAGTGAAAGATAAGGTTATCTCTGGGAAGATGTGGAATTCTTTGTTGTGGGTTTGGGGGTTTTGGTGTTTTTTTAATGGCAGCTGTTTGAAACTGATGAAAGATCGGGAATGTTAACATTTCCTCACTGGGGGAGCTGAGTGCAGGTGAGATGGTCAAAGGTGCATGATAAATGTAATTTATCACGTGGATATCGCTACCACATATCTGGTGTATTTATGCAGAACTTAACTGCCAGCCTGTGATTTGCAGTAACACGTTTGCTTCCTTGAAAGCAGTTTTCATTGCTTCTTGGTGGTACTATTTATTTCTAAAGAGATTTTTTATTTCTAGTAAATCTGGACACCCTCAAATTATTTCTCCTGATTTTACGAAGGAAGGACTAGCAGGAAGGAATTGAAATTCCTTAAAGCCTTAAGTGATAGCATAAAGGCAGGAAAAAGAGGCAAGGCTTGGCAGCGTGTCCTGTTCTGTGCTGGATCCTCCTCCTGCGCGGGATCCCCATGCAGGAGCGCTCCTGGCTGTGCCATGCTGCTGTTGAGCCTGTGTACAGACATCTTTAGGAAGTAAGAGAGCTGTTTATTTTGGCGTGCGAGAGGCACAACGGGTACATGCTTTAAATTACTCTTGCGTTGCTGGTCTTTCTCCCCAGACTGACTGTGCAGCTTGCTTGTTAGAAATGTTTGCTGTCCGTTTAAACTTGTTGTTTCTAGTTAGCAGAAAAACTGAATCTGGGGTAAACATTTCCGACTGCCATAGCCTGTATTTTGCCTTATACATTTTGCACTTCTTCTGCCGACCTTCCTGTGCTTATGCACTGAAGGCTCCATCCCAGCCGGCGAGCGGTATCGGTGTCTTAGAGCGGAGCAATTCAGTGCCATGGTGTTGATACAAACCACCCAGTTAGATGGAAGTGACAAGCAGGGGTCCTCAACATAATGTGCTTATCAGTTAAGGGGATTTATTCTGAGTAGGTGGCAGTGGCATAGCAGATAACAGCCCTGACAGTATAGCAGACATTACAGACCCATGGTGGCCTGGAGCCATAGGTATTACTGCACCAAAGAATGTTTATCTCAAGAGACTATTTAGTTTATCTCAGATGCTCCACTTCTGGTCTCGCTTTCCTGAACAACATCTTGTACTGATTTTCATTCATTTTCAGAAATTTAAATAATTCCTGGGGCTGTGGAATTTATAGACTGAGTATCAATTGTAATCATGTGGAGGCTGATTTTTAAATTGCCTTTACTTTGTAATTCAAATTGTGTTGTATGGTAGACATTAATTATGTCAGCCAACATCTATTTACAAATGGGGATTTAAAAACGGGCAGTTCTTATCAGCTAGTGACATTTGGCAGATGGATGGTTTCAGTAACAAAAAAAAAAAAGAGAATAGGGGAGGGGGGGGACTGTGCCCAACCTGTCAATGGCTGGAGTCTCTCATACCTTGCCTGGTGTAGCACTTGTCTGCCAGGAGGAGGGAGAGCAAAGCAACAGCTTAATTGCATGCAAAATAAGCTTGGAGATCTTTGTGCCCCTTCCAGTTAAGCACTTTGAGCTTTCAGAGCCCCTTGATGCACGAGCAGGTCGGGGAGCCAGCCGGCCGTCCTGCCGCAGGAGCAGAGGAGGCTCTGGCTCTAAACTCCCTCTAGTAAACTCAGCTTTTTGGGGTTTCACTTCGCAGGTGAAAGACAGCAGAATTTGTGGTCTGTTCCAGAGGAAGCAGAGATATTCATGTCACTGACATACAAGAATTGGAAGCTGGGGGCCCAGGAGTGTGCTCTGTGGGGGCAAAAACTGTAAAAACCAAGGCAGGAGGACAATACTAGTAAGCAGCTGGTCTGAATTTAGGACAAAAGCCAGTGAGCTATTTTTTTTCCCCCTTTCCATCTTCACAAGAGACAAAAGAAATGGCAGTTTCACTGCTGGGACACCTGGGGGACTGACCCCACGAATTCACAGGCATCATGCCCTTACCTAGTTCTCTGCCCCGCGCACGGCTGTTGGGGCACGGGGAGGAGATGGGGCAGTGCAGCAGCCCCCACACCCCCGTGTGTGAGACACAACACCCGCAGGAGAAGCACCAATGTCCTGGGTGTGACACAACACTCCTTCTGCAAGCACAACGGGGGAGTCTGCAGGAGGGACCCCCACCCTACATGGAAGCCCCAGAGGGAGCCTGGAAGAGGTGGTTGATGAGGAGCCCCTGTGTGGCTCTGCAGGTTTGCAGTCCTCTGCTGAGTCTGGTCCTTTGGTGAATAACTTCCTAAATATATTTGCACATAACGAATGGTCCATGCAAAGACTATATTTTCATCTTACCCAACAGGCTCGCTTTTTTTATGGCATCTGTTGCTGAGGTTAGCTAAGACGAATTATGTACAGCGTTGTTTTTTTCAACCTTGCCTGTATAATGAAAGGTGTTTCCCTGTGAGGCTTTTGGCTGTAATAACCTGCTGTGTGTCATACAAAAAGTGTGCATGCCTGTGTGTATCCATATGCACACAGCTTTTTTCCGCATGGCGAGTGTACCTGAGGACATCTGGTTTCCTCCTGTTAAAGGCAGTGGCCGGGAACACTCCCTCGAGGTGAAAAACCCCACTGCCAACTTCATTTCCCATTCGTGGTGGACACGAGGATCGTCCTTTTGTTTTGCAGACAAACCATACACACAGCCAACATCCCCTTCCCTTTATATGCTGCGGCAGAGAAGTCTATCGCAGCCCCGAGACGTTCCTGTTCCACAAGCCTTTTGTGCCATCCTTCAAAAGAAACAGCTATTGAAACCCATGACCATGAAGCTTTTGAGTTTTCCAGTGTTTTCCTCCTTGCCCTTCGTTTACATGACCGTGTAACCTTGAAGGCTCACAATTAGGGCTGTGCACGGGGCTGTGCGTGCCCGCACTGACAGCCGGGACCATTGTTTGCAGCCCAGAGACCTTGTGCAAAGCTTTAGAAGCGATACTTTTCCTTTTTTCCTTCTCAAGGCTGCTTAGCATCGCACGCGGCAGCCGACACAGGCAGTAGCATCTGCTTTTGTTTTCCAGCAGAAGTGCCGGTTGTTGTCTTGCTGTGGTGCTAATATAGGAAATGCCACAGTGGTAAAATAAGGGGAATTGCATCAATTTGGTTAAAGTTTGTGACTAGATAATTCCCAAATGTCTTTGTGTTTGAGAAGGCTTCGTAATCACAAATTAAGATGTAAATTTTGTAGAGCTAGTCCCTTTTTTACTTTGAAAGACAATAGGAAAAATTAAATAGTAGGGAACATTCTTCCTCAGGAGTGATTGTACCAGGGCAGTATCTTGAACACTTGTAATCAGAGGCCAATTGATTCACCCTAATAGTCATTTTCCATCACTGAAACAAGCTGAAGGAAAGGCAGTAATTATTGCACCTTCCAACTCTCCTTCACAAACAGAAAATGCCACCACCAGCTTAATAAAGCAATCCTTACGTATCAGGACACCCCAGCTCTGCTATGGACATGACTCTCCAAACTCCTCTGAATATTTGTACCAATACCCCCACATAATCCTTTGGGTGTTTAATATTGCATTGAATCTGCAATGGGGAACAAGACACTGACAAGACTTCAAAATCTTTCTTTACCCCCATAATTTCTGCATAGTTAGAAATCTCTGGGGAAGACTACCATGTTAAACTTGCTGTGAACAAGCACAAAAGAAAAGATAGAAAATAAAAGCTTTGGGGATGGATCCAGCCTATTTCCTGTGAGCTTAACATCCTGTAAAAATCATGCAGGACTACAGTGAGTAGTTTTGGACTAGTTATGTTAAATTTCCTGTGGAAAAGGTGAAAAATGCTGTCTGAGACGGCGTGGTTGCTCGCAAGCAGGTGGATACAGCTGGACCAAGTCAAGTCTCTGCACTCTAATCTACCTTGTCTGGATTAAAGAGGAGTAATTTGTTCAACATCTTTTAAGGGAGGAGAGCCAGTTTTGTGCTATCAAGTAAAACGGTGTGTGGTTGTTTCCTGACTACGATCCATTAAAAGGCTGAGCTTAGACTACCAAAGCCTTCCCCTCCTGACAGAGCCAAACTCATACCAGTTTCCTAGAAACAAAAGGCCGGTGCTTTCCTCTAATAAGTTAGGGAGCTACCAAGGTCTGGAAATAATTTTAAAATTCCTTCACATTATTCAAGGCAGAAGAATTACTAAAATTGTGCTTTAAGCAAAACATCATTCTTAGGTTGCCAAGGCAGTAAACACCAGCTTTGGGAAATGCAGTAAGATTTCAACATCTGTTTTGGAGCTGATATTTTAACCATTCCATGTTTATTCTAATGCCTGGTTGGCCACTTCCCAGTCATACATATGCAGCACCAAAGCAAAGACAGAAGGAGCAAGTCCGTTCTTGAATTGATGCTACAGATCAGCTCCCCCTTCCTTTTTTTTTTTGTTTTATTGATGAAGTAAATAGATGTTTGTCCTGTCTAGAGCTTGAAAGTGATAGGAGAGGTTTGCAGACCATTATGTAGAGGGAAGGCACTGTGTGTTGTCTACAGAACAATGAGAAGGATAAGAAGAAAGAACAAGTTGTTCATCTCCAGTGTGTTTTCAGGAACACGATGTTGATACAGCAGTCTCTGTAGATAACCTTGGACATGTTTGCCTCAACTTGTGCAGACAGGCCCATGTTCATCTGTGTGCCCGGGCTGGTTGGACTCCAGCTGGCCCTGCTCCAGAGTCTGGTGCTCCACCAACACACCCTGTGCTCCAGCCTGTGCCCTCTTGTAGTTCAAGTCCTTTTCTGCCCTGGAAGAACTTGCCTTCAGGAATTTTTTGGAGAGTTTCAATTGGATCATCCCAAACTGTTGTGCCTCATTTAAGGCAGACAGGTGAAATCATCGCTACTGCTCCATGTGCCAACCGTACAATGTATAAAGCTCTTTGATGATGAAAGGTATTGCCAGCATGAAAGAGGCGTATTTCAAATCGCTGCTTAAGAGAGTGGCATCCTCAGCCCGAGACAGTCAGGCAGGATCCAAACATTACTCCTGCCCATTAGTGGATGAGAAAATAGGTTTGCAGTCCTCAGGTTGCTTTACATGGACGAAACGGTTTGCTCAGAACAATGCTACTGGCATTGTTGGCACAGAGAGCTTGGCAGCTGAATGTGCCCACACTTTCTTGACTAGTTGAAGTATAGACTTGAACAGACTCTGTACCCTCTACAGGACATGAGAAGTTTGGGGGACTCGCACTAGGGTCTGGAGTTTTTCATCCCTGGGTCACTGATCCCGGCGCAAGCCCAGGATGGACAGGAGAGGAAGCTGTTGCAACCTGATTGCTTTGCTCTCTCTCCATGTGTTAACCAGTGGTGAGAGTTCACACCCTGCAAGGGTTTACACCCGAAAAACCATCTTCCAGTTTTCTGCTCCTAGGTGCTCTTAGCAGAGAGGCCAAGGACTCAGCAGGCTCAGGGGCTGACATTGCTCCCTCACCTGAGATTTGGACTATCCAGCAAATGAGGTCATCATAAATTGCTTTGAAAGGAATAAACCATGAAATATTAATCAAAGCTGAGAGGTACCACAAGGCATTTTTGACACTGTGAAGAGCATAACTTCAGAGGGGAATGCTTCTTGCTCTTGTAATTCTGAAAATTAGACTGTCAGCTACTGCAGTTTGCAAGCCCGGAATCAGTAGTTGCTTTTGGAAGTCTCATCTCACCATTATTTCCAAGTCTTACCCAAATTTATTGAACCTTAAAACATCTTGCCAAGCAGTTTCCGAATGACTGTGGAATTTAGTGTCTTGTTTGTTTTAGAAAAAGTACAATTTGTAAAGCTTCAGTATTTCACTAGATAAAAATATATTTACAGAAAGAAAACCATTTTCTACATTCTTCACTGCCACTTGACATTTTGGCTATATCTTAGATATTAAAATAAAATAAAAATCTCAGCTTGTTCTTGTTTATTAAAAAGAAGATATATTACTATTTAAATACTTCTAAAAGAATTTTGGAAAAGAAATAATAGCTTAACCTTAAAATACATGATGAACAGTAAAACCTGTTATTTGTCTTTAACTCTGTGGTTGCTATAGGACCTACCTGGTTCTCTGCAGTCCTGTAACTTTTGAGATGATTTAAGCTAGTACAAGTGTTTAAACAATAAGAACTCAACAAGAAAACGTTTTTTACCTATTTTGCACACAAGATTGAAAGAGTACTTGAGACCTGGGTCCAGTTTGCCTAAATAGACTTCACTTTTTTTCCAAAATCAAACAGGACTCATCTGCCAAGTTATCAGGATTTATAAGTGTCTGCTCACAGCTGTCCCAGGTTCTCAGTCTTGGAGAAGCGGAGAGTTTGGAAGTGATCATAAATGGGCTAAACTTGCAGCTATTAAAAATTTGGCTAAAAAGGCCAAAGAGTTTGGGATATCCACGAGCCAGGTACTTGTAGTCTCATAAACACTTGTGAAAAAGCTGAGATCTAGTATGAATGTCTATCTGTCTGCCTGTGCTCGGGTTTTCCGTGTGCCGCGGCGGGGCCGGGGGCTGCGGTGGCCCTGGCTGCTGGCTGTCCCCCACTGCCAAAGCAAGCGCGATGGCTCTGCTCCGACGGCCGCCTTTGCTTCTGCAAACTCCGTGCCAGCTCTGCGTGTTACGGTTGTGAACGACCTCGTCTGGTCTTCACTTAATTATAAACTCCGTAGAGAAAAAAGAGATTTGCATTGATTAAACTGAGTTCCCAAACTGTTGGGAACTGCACAGAAGCAGCAGAGTAGACTGCACTATTTTGAACCAGGTTAGTCTTGCTGTAATATTGCTTAAAAACACTGCTGACCTAATTATGACATAGTTAACATTCATCTAGTAATTAATGAGTATTACAGTGTCTGCTCTGAGCTTGACAGGATTCCTACTGTGGGCTCATTTGATGCTGAATTGTACTGTACCGTGTGTGGTGCTTTGCGAGTCATCAGTCTTACGTGACACTTAAAAATCTCTGACAACCTGACAATCTGAGCCCAGGCAGAGGAAATTACAGGATGTCCAAGGCACATGGGAAACTAACAAAAAGATCGGGTCAGTTAAAATCCTCATAATGGGCTATTAAATTGTTTTACTGTTCAGCTTCTCTGTAAAATATCAATTATCTCAATGGTTGTAATGTAATCAAAGTAATTAAATTCCAAAGGCTTGCATGTAAAAAACAGACCTTTGTAAATGGGAATCCAGCCTCAAGTCGTTTAGTTGGTCTGTTTGTGTTTAAAAGTTTCTTCAGATGACTATTTTTTCTTTTTAATGGTGTTATAGTTAGAGAACTGTTAAAGGTTTTTGTGTGTTTGAGGTTTAGGGTGTGTTTTGAGCTTGGCTGCACACAACGTTTGAACAATTGAATAAGCAAAGCCTGCATTACAGCCGAAACACAGGGGCGCAGCACAGGCCAGATGAAAAGCCGGCTGGTCCGTAGCCGTGGGAAGCAGGGACAGCCTCTGCCTCGGAATTCTGGCCCCGGCTCCATCTACTTAAGTTTCCTCAGCTGATGGATAATTGTAGCTTACCTTTCCCTAAGTTCTGAAAAATGACAAGCTAATGTCTCTAAAGCACTTCAGATGTGAAACTTGAAAAATTTTCCTATCTGAGATTTATCAGGATTCAGGATCTTGCCTCCAGTAATATGTTTTACAAGAATAGGAAAAAGCTAAAGAATGACATATTACAAGAATGTTTCCCCCTTCCATTCCTTGCTGTAGGGAGTACTGCTCCTTGTTTAAGTTTTATTCCAGTTTATTTCACTACAGCTACTCCCTTAGGTCTCAACAGAACTGAATCAAATCCTATCTTGTTAGGGCCAAAATTACTTTTGTTGCCATGATTTTCCAAAATTAATGGTAATTTTGGGGTGCACCATTTTCAACTATCTTAAAACGTTCCAATTTAGAGAAAGTGCTAAGCATCCACACCCTGAAAGTTGACTTTGGTAGGGTCGAATGGCAGGATTTGCAAAAGTTTGGGGCCATAATCCAGGAAATCACCTGCAATTCGTAGTAGGCAATGTTGTTGTGAAAGTTGCATGCCCAATATATGAGCGTCTAGCTCCATGCAGTCAGCTTTGAGGCATGCCCTCACCTAATGGAGTATTTGTTACTCATTTTAAAGAGCGATGAGACAGCTCTTTTATACCACACACAGGATCTTAGAAGCAACTGGAAACCCACATCAAGTCTAACGGACCATTTCTTCACTGGTTGATAAGGTAGGGGGAAAAAAAGGCACTTTTGCAAACTTAAGATTATTATTATTTGCATGACAACAGCAGCGTATGGTGTGCTGTTTAAAACAGGAATTAGACCTGCACAGCCCCAAGGAACGTAGAGCCAGAGCAGGTGCAGAGAGGACGTGAACCACGAAGCAGTTCAGAGGAGACAGTGACTTGGTCTTTGTCAGAGCCCGAGCAGTTGCTAGGGAAGACGTGAGAGTTTGGGAAAGAATTTAAATACATTAACCTGTGTGCAGGGAAGTGTTGCTGTTTCCGTTTCTATCAAGTCATTAAGAAGATGATAGACTCATGGCTTCAGCTGAGAAGTAGTTTCCAGACAGAATGAGCTCATGGAGGCAGGGACATGCAAAGAAAGTGTTAATGCTGGAGCAGAGTGTTTGGGAGCTGGGGAAACAAAAGAAAAATCCAGGAATGCTCATAATGTGCAACAGCCTTGGGGGATTTTTTTGTGTCTTCAGACAAAATTAGTGGAAGGAGTTTAGTCTGAGGGCCTCCTTGAAGCTCTCTGAAATCAGCATATAAACTGCTTCTGCCTCGATAAGCCCTGTACCATGTCCTGAGGATAGCTGTGAAAAATGCAGTGCTTCCATAGCTCCTTCTTAAATGTAAAAGTAGCTAACTGGTGTGAATAGAGTTATTTGATCAAACTACTTGGAAGTTTCTACAGTTGGTTTGAAGGAGTAAAAAGTTCTTAGTCTTCTGTCACCTTGTTAGCAGCTTCTGCTGGTTCTGCCGCCCGTCCACGGTCCGTGATCGAGGTGGTCCTGTGCCATGAGCAGCTCCCTCCCTTCACGCAGTGGGCAAACAGAAAGCTCAGCCATGCTCCAGGCTACCCAGGTGCTGGTATTTTCCTGTTTTATCCTCTTTTTCTGCTGTCATTGAGCAGGACTCCCTGTTTCTAGTCAGTGTGACACTGCCCACCAGCTTTTTTCTTCTTTGGACACACCAGCTCGGGAACCTGGGAGCGGAAGCTAGAGGCTCTCAGGAAAACTTGCCCAACTTTGCTTCATTTCCATCAATCTTCCCTCAGGTAGAGACTGAATTGGCACAGAAACCAATTAGCAGTGGTTCATTAGGAGGAAGTGACTTGTTGAAATGCTTTTCAAATTAAGTGCTCCAAAAACAGAAGAACCACGGTGCGCAACCCTGTGTAAATCCTGTTAAACACAGAGGATGGCTTATCTCACCGAGCGTGCCTTGCCTCCTGCGCGGAGCGGTCTGACAGGTTCACAGTGCTGGTAACCAGCCGAATACAGCCCAGATCCGCAGAGTCTTTACAGAGCACTTCTCGCACTGGCCCGCTAATGCATGTTTCCCTCTCTCTCTGCTGCTGCAGGTGCGTTACTGTTAGGAGGAATCCTCTACTCCTGGCAGTTCCCTCACTTCAACGCCCTGAGCTGGGGTCTGCGGGAAGATTACTCCCGAGGAGGATACTGCATGATGTCCGTCACCCACCCGGGGCTGTGCAGGCGGGTGGCTCTGCGGCACTGCTTGGCCTTAATTGGACTCTCAACGGTGGCTCCCCTTCTCGACATCACCACGTGGACTTTCCCCATCATTTCGCTCCCTATCAACCTCTACATCTCCTACCTCGGCTTTCGGTTCTACAGGGACGCAGACCGCAGCAGCTCCAGGAAGCTCTTCTTCTGCAGTCTGTGGCATTTGCCGCTGCTGCTGCTGGTCATGTTCACGTGCAAGAAATCGTTCCTAGAGAAGGAAGACAAAGGCGATCTGCTCGGTGAAAGTCATGGGAGGGCTATGGAAATTAGATTGCCTTAAATGTCAATTACTTGTCATCCTTGTGACACATCAGGTAGTATATTTTAGTAATTACAAGGGGGAAACCTGTGGGGAACGGTTTGAAGAAGAGTCATTTGTGCCTAGCGACTACTTCATGCGATAATTTTTTATTTTCTTCTGAAAGGGAATAGACATGAGAGCTTAAAGTATTCATGGGCCTCAGGCCCATTCACTCGTCACGGATTACAATTTAGCCTATGTCAGAAGCACCTCACTTTGGGATGGCCTTCCAAAGTCTCCGTGAGTCGTGGTCTCTCATCTCGTGGATAGGTTTCCACTTAGCAAGTCACATGCGCACACTTACTAACCGCCAGCACTGGCAGCCTTGGCGAAGCCGTCAGGAAGCGACAGATGAATGATTTAGCACCCCTTCTCCCCAAGCATCCTTTCCAAATTAAGCTTTGAAGCACATGGTGGGTTGGGTGAACTCTTCTTGTCTCGATCCGTGCTGTCCCTGCTCTGGTATTACACAGAAGCCTTCAGTTTCTGAGGCTTTTTTCAATCAGCTAATTTTCCCAAGATTCCCATTCACCCCAGTAGATTTTTAATTTTCGTACAGCTGGCACAATGCTAAAGGAGTAAGAAAGCTGTCTTTCAGCACACTAGACATCAGCATTTAAACAACCTCCCGATGAATAGCTCTTCTGCAGCATATACCTTGAGCACACACTGAGCCATTCTGCTGTACATCCATCACGGGGAATTTCTGACTCCCATGTGGTTTTACGTCATTAGAGTTTGAGCCCTGTGTGTCAGATCTTCAGCTGGTAAAAACTGCCGTTACTGTTTATGTCAGTGAAGCTTTGAAAAGGTGTGGGAGGTGAGAAGCAGATCTCAGAGTCTGGTAGTTTCAAGGCTTTTCTATGCTAATCTGTCTTGTGCCAGCCCATTCAGTCTCAGTGTCCTCGGACGAGCTTTGGACTTGCATCAAGAATTTGAACTGTATTTAATATCACACTGTGGTGGCTGAGAGAGAAGGCCTCACTTTTGGAGTATGTAATCAGTCAGGAAACATATTTTACAGGAAAAAAGTTTGGGATTTTTATCTAATATTATAATGTTGAAATTGTTGAGGCAGCCAGTGTCTCTCAAAAGCAATTACTGTGGATGGCCTCACCAGGAAAATGCATTATCTTCGTTAACTGATATGCTGAAGAACATTTCTAGCCACAGCCTAATGTGCTTGCGATCCCACTGCGGGGCTGTGGCTAACCCTCAGCCTACCTGGGGCTGGCTGTGACGCACTGGGATGCTTCCAAACACAGCAGCATCCAGCACAGACAGACAGTGTTATAGTTTATTGTGGTAGTTAGTGCCTGTTATGACTTGATGCATTTTCATGCCAAGATTTCTTTCCCACGTGGAAAGGGACTGGGCAGCATGGTTGTGCATCGATCCAAAGATACAGTAATACCTGAAATGGGAGACACTGTCTCAGTCTGATCCCAAATAAAGCCCTTCAGGAAACATCACAAATCTGCCACCACGTGCATATCACGCTGACATAAAATCTTCACTGGCTGCTTTCATGATTCAGGCCCAACTTCTGGTCTCAGTTACACTGGTGTAAATCAGGAGTGACATGGTTAACCTCTGTTCTGCTGGCGGAGGTGCTCACAGGAGCAGAGCCACCTGTTTTACATGGCTCTTAAGTAATCGGTTGCAAGATTTTCTGACTCTCAAGTGATTGCAGATGACAGGATTGAGTTCCCTCTTACTGTTTGTCTGACGGACTCCATTGTACTCAAGTTACTGTGGGCAACACTTCGTAGAAATGTCTGGAAACTGTGCAACTCCTGAATTTGTTTTAAAAATGCATCCAGTCTTCTCTGCAATAAAGTGCGTACTGTACAAAAAAAAAAAAAAAAAAGAGATGAATGCTCAAAATCTGTTTTAAGCAATTCACTTATGATTGAAAGTCTGGTACAGTTCAGTTAGTTGCAAAGATATTTAATAGTTTTGTGGCATTTCTCACAGCAACAGTATTCTTCTTGATCACTGCAAGGGCAAGGACAGCTTGTGAAATACTGGCTTATTGTGCAAAAGCACACTGAAATTAAGTTGCATGTGAGTGGAAAGGGTTTGTGCAAAACCAAAGAATTTGGTCAACCTTTAGCCAGGAGAGGAACCTGAAAAGAGCAGATGGCTCACAAAAACCATAGATTTTGCTCCCAGAGGCAGAAAGTGGTGCTGAAGTAGGAGGGTTGTGGTTTTCTCCTCAGTCATTATAGAGCCAGGCTTCAGGATGGCCTGCAAGTACTGGGTGCTGTCCTGACAAACTCTGTTTTGATTAAAGGTCCCAAGGACATGCCTGTGGTTCCATTTTGAAGCGCAGTCATCTTCATTTCTTGGGCCAAAATGTGTAATATTCACGGGTTTTAGGGCTAGGCAGGAGCTTTATAACCATCACTGAGTGCCTGCAAACTGCAGGTCACTAAGTTGCACCAGCATCTCCACGCCCAGTTGGTCTGGCCTGGAGAGAAAGCATGGTTTTAGAATGACTGGATCTGGGATCTAAAGGTAAGAAATACCTTATTTTTTTAATTAAAAAAACCCCAACTTTTTTCACCCAGAAGGTGTTCTCTGCTTTGCTACAAAATGGCCATGTGTCAGGTATGGATGAAGCCATCTACTGTCATTTTACTGCCTTTAGGAATTTTTGCTGTTGCATGTGCTTTGAAAAGAAAAACATTGCCAAACTGAAATCTTGGTTGCAGATGGATAGTACTGTAGGAGCTCTCAGGTGTCCTTTTCCATACTGCTGGTGCCACTATGGAAATGAAAAAAATACTGTCTGCCCTCATCCCAGGGTGTTTGTGGCCCTACATGGAGGATTAATGTCAGCCATCCCCACTCCAGCCCTGCTGATACTGCTGCCTAAATTCTGCAGGGAAGGAGGCAGGTGAGGTGCGTGCGATGTCTCGCTGGGGGGCCAGGGCAGTGCCAGGAGTTAAACCTGGGCTTCCTGCACCTCAGACCTGGGCTGTGCAAGCATCAGGCTTTGCACAGCTCCTTGAACCTGAAACAGAGGTTCCTGCGTAGAATTGCAATGGCTTTTTTCCTTGTCCCATTTGGAGAACTTGAATATAGGTCGTTTGTCATCCCGTTATCCTGATTACTTGGGATCTCCCCATGAAACGGCCCTCCTGGAGAATACCTGCTCTTTATGTGGGAGTGAAAAAAATATCAGCAATGTGCCGTGTCCCTCCTACCCCCGGGCCTGCTGGTAGCCGAGATGGTCCCATCCAGGTGTTGCTGTTACAGCGGGCAGCTTTGCACCACCAGAAGCCTGTACTGAGGCTCACAGAGGAATCTGAGCCAGTGACTCAAGAGGATGAAGCTGGTTTTACTCTATTTGGACTTCAAACCTTTTGTGTGGTTTTGTGGATAAAACAGTAGCCCTAAGGCTCAGGGGATCTTCATTCTTTCCAGATCTCTGCTGAAGAAATGCACTCCATCTGTAAAACAGGGACAAAGATACTTCGCTTTGTTGGATGAGTAAACAGCTCATGTTTTTGTCAGTCCCATACCCTTTATTCTGTACGGCCCTGTGCAGAGAGCACTGGCTGATGGTTTGCGGAGCGTTGCAGAGAGCTGGTGCTGGATTCCCCCCCGCATCTCTCCTTTGCTCTGACCTTCAGCGAATCACTTGATCTCAGCACAGCGCTTGCCTGGCAGGACAGCACGGGGAGCTGAGCTACGCCCTGTGCATTGCTCCGAGCCCCTGCGTTTGCAAGGAGCCCCCAGGTCCCGGTGAACCCGCCTGCAGTACCCCGGCATGGCAGGCGTCCCAGCAGGCCAGGCAGTTGTGGGGCTCTGCACTGTGTTCCAGCATGAATGAGGAAACCCAATCCCTGCGCACACAGCTCTTTCCCTTCTCGTTTCCCCCACTGGGTTTTTTTTTCTCGCTTCCTGTATCAATCTCCGATATAATCTGCCCCAGCAGAGTAACACATTCACACTCTCCTGGCTCCAGCAGCGTTTCCCACTCAGCCAGACCATGGCATTTCAAGGCTTACACAAAACACACACATCCTTTTCAGTTCTGACGATCCCAGGAGAGTAGGAATGGAAACAGAGTGATACTATTAGAAATCATTATCATTACAGATAGAAAGCGTGTTGTCCTTGTTGCTCTCCAGAGGTGATTAGATATTCCCCTTTCCTTGGAAATGCAAGCTGTCTACAGAACACTTTGCTTTTAAAACAGAAATATCAGCACTGTTTTCCTACCAAGCAGCTCTGCTGGAGGTGGTAATACTAGAAGCTCCGTTGCAGGCTGTCCCTGATGGCATTTCTAGTCATGGTATTTCTTAACCAGGCGAAGAGCTGGCCCCGGCAAGCGCTCGTGGGATGCAGGATGCCACCTGCGCTGGTGGGGTGGCCTTGGGGTGGTTGTTTGCCTCTTTTTCCAGTCATGGAGAAGGCAAGTCCTGCAGGACAGGGCTTGTGCCCCATAGGTGTGTGTCCAGCACTCGGCCCTGCCAAAGACACGTCAGAGTCTGGTTCTAACATTCATCACCTCCCAAACAGCGCGTTGTTAATTTGGAGTCAGAGATGACAACTGAGTTGTGAGGTCAGAAGCGTCATTGGTGAGGACCCTCCTTTGTGAGAGTCCCCCAGACTGTGACTTACTGGGTGGTTCCATTGATGTTTTTTGGTCCCTTCTGAAATAAATGTACTACAGACTTTTAGGGCTTTGACACAAAGTTTAGCAAGCTTTGGAGGTGCCTTCCAAACCCTTCTGTCAACGGAGCTTGCAGTATTTTGAACGCGAGACAGTTACTGTGCTCTGTTAGAGCTTGCGTTGGTCTGGGTTGCCGTGTCACAAGGATGCCTTCACCTCCGAAAGGCTGTTGTCAGGCCCAGAGCACTCAAATTCCCCCTGACCCAAAGAAAAGGAGGTCTTTCGAGCACAGCATGTGTACAGTGTCCCAAGCCATTTAGACCGCCATCAGAAGTACATGTGTGTAAAAGAGCTGGCAGGAGTATCTCTCATCAGCTCTGCCTTGTACACTTTCCATCACCTCTGCTTTTCTGCTTCCAGACTTTAACTGTTTGCACTGAAGATTTTCCAGCCTGGGTCAGTGCCTCAGGCTGGGGTTTAGTTTCCAGTGTTTCAAAAAGGCACAGTTCAACTGTTTCACAGAACAAGGTTGGCAGAAGGAGCTGTTTTCCCACAATGTGGAGACGTTTTTCCTACCTCTCCTAACCAGTTCTGGCACCTCCAGGCCTTGGAGCGAGAACTGACGATCTGGCAGCAGGCTCGTGCGGGTTCAGGTTGGTGCATTTATCCTTTCTGGGAAGGTAACCGTGTGTTTCCCTGAGTCCCTGAAAGGTTACTGCTTCCAAATGCTTGTTTGAGCGTTGCTTCTGATACCTCTGAAGATGCTCTGAGCATGACAGGTACAGACCGTACTGGGGAGCTGGCGGGAAGATGCTGCCACAGGCCTTGTGCTTTAGGGGAGCACAAGGACTAAAAGAGGTGCCTAGAAAGGAGGATGCCTGGCTGTCCCTGCTAGAGCTGGCAAAGCTGCCCTAAATTCGTACCTCTATTACCATTTTTCTAGGAGCCCTGGTTCAGTCCTGCCTATTGAGCGAGGCAGAGTGCAACACCCAAAGGGAGGTTTTCATGTGTCTCTGAAGTGTGTGTGGCCCCAGAGCCCAGGGCAGTTTGGTGGTTGAGGTTTTTATCCCCTTGGACACATGGCAAGGTCCTTTCTGTCCCTTGTGCCCCTTTTTAACACTTTCTATTGTAACTACAGCTTTCCTTTGATACATATTTTTCATGAAATACGTGCTATAAAATGCATTGCTTGTACCTGTCTAAACTGCCTCTGTAGCCAGACTGTCTTTGCTTAAACACAGACTTTGAGGAATTGCCCTCAGTGATTTGAAACAGAAGGGCTCCAATCTCCCAGACTGACCGAACTGGCCCTGACTGGGACCAGTAGGGACATCTTGCCCATCTTCCTCCTCTGAAAAGCAAGAAGGGGGAAGAAGGAAAGATGCACCCCTGTGGGTGGGGTGGGGTAGAGCCCAGACCGTGGTGCCAGGGGAGGACAGAGCTTCCAGCCAGGCAGGATGGGCTCTGCCGCGGACCCTCTCATCCCGAGGCGCGGGGACTGGCTGCCCAGATGCAGACGGGCACACAGAAGTTGAAGCTCATTTATAAAGAGGCAGCTGGCACAGGGACTTGCCTTTCGTTTTCTGAGCAACGAGAAAGATCAAGACTCGTGCTGCCGAGGAAGGCTGGGAGATGTTTGGGATTTTTTTTGGCTAGGGAGAGGAGGCACTGTATCAAATTAAACTTGAAACAGAGACGCAAACGAGGTGATTAAGGCATTTCCGCTGTGCTTCCAGGGGAGCTGCTGGATGGCATCCAAACCGGGGAAGGGAACAGCCTGAGTTTATCAGCTGAACTCGGAGGTTCGTACCGGTAGTCACACCGCAGAGCAGCCGAGGGGCTGGGTGACCGACACGCTGCCCCTTGGCTGTCCCCTCACCAAACCGCTCCCAGCCAGCGCAGAAGGGGAACGGAGGCATGCCGAGGGGAAGCGGGATGCCTGGGGCCACATAGTCACCCAGCAGCAGAGAGAAATACTGTTTAGATTTCTTCTCCCCCGTCTGATGCCCCTGGCCTGCTGCTTAGGGCCCCTGTCTGCTTGTTAGGTGCACTTGGCTTTCAGCGGGAGCAAGGGCTGGCAGGAGAGGCGATACACCCCAGGCTCCCACTCAGGAGCAGCCTCGCTGGGCTTCCTGCAAGGGCTGCTCCGTGGGGATGTTCCCACGCTGCCCGTGGGTGAGATGAGGAGCCACCGCGCGGGAAGGATCACAGTGGTATGAACTACCTGCAGGGCTCAGCCTTGCTGGGCTCTGGCCTCGGACCTGTGCCCTGTGCCGGAGACACCGTCTCACTGCCCAGCTCGGAGCCAACGAGCCTGCTCCAGCACCGCCGGCCCTTCGAATGCTTTGCTTCTAGTGGGGGCTGCAGGGAGGCCATGCTGGATGGACGGACAGACGGACATGCAGCCACCCGGGCCGCTGGCAGGGAGGTGCAGGCTGCGAGTCGCTTGGCCGCGATGGCGGTGAACTCCCTCTGTTGACTTATCCTGAAGTTGCACCCCTTAATGCAGCGGTGTCCCTGTCTCTGGTAATAAATAGCACCTTCCGTAAGTGTCTTTAGCCCTTACTAAACCCAGACCGGACTGATTATTGCTGCTTTTGTAGCCTTTACAGAGCTGTTTTTATTTATAATTGCACCCCGCTGGTGTGTTCATAATGATTTTCCCTGCTGCGTCCCATGCGGTCCAGTGCTACAAAGCCACATTTTCATAGTAGCTGTTGTTGGTTTTAATCACTTGTTATTCGGATGATATATTAACAGCAGTATCTCTGTAAGGCTTTAGAGTGTTTTCTTTTTCAAAACATTCACAACAAAAGCTAAGTGTTAGCCCTAATAAAACGTGTGTTTCGTTTGGCTCCCTCCTCCAGCGATGAATCCAATTAAATGAGCATTCAGCAGAGAGCCCATCTCACCCCATCCCACCCTGCCTCAGCCCCAAAACCTGCTCCTAAACCTCTGATTAAAAGGTGTTTGAGACTCCAGAGGGAAGAGGGGTGCTTGAAAGGCCCCGCGTGGTTGGAGGGGTGTGAGTTTGTAATTGCCTATGTGTAGACTGTAGAAGCCTGTAATAATCCAAAATATACTTTGCAGATGTTCATTTGCACCTTGCGAGTCTCCTAAAACCCCAATAACCCATTATACCTTATTTCAGAGAGAGAAAGGGCAGTGAGGCTGGGTGGTTTGATGCTCTTGGGATGAGAACCCACTGCTCAAAACAGAAATAAAACCAGAGCTGCCCATTGCCTCCTGAGCAGGACGCATCACCAAGCTTGGCATGTGGGTGGGGAGGAGTGGGGCGATGCTCTTTATTTTAGCCATTTATGGGGGGAAGAAAACACCCAGCAAAACTTATCTTTGTTGGAAGCGGTTTAAATGAAACATTTAACTAGCTGAGGCCACTGCCTTTAATTTCATTCAGAAGGGGGGACTGTGAATGGACTCCTCGCCCACTTCAAAAGGCCGTGGCAGCATGTCCACTGCGGTGCAGGTCATTCATGGACACTACAGGAGATGTGAAAACATCTGCTAGGTCCTTGCCTGCTCCTTTCAGTACAGTTACTCCCCTTGCTAATAATTGTCTGTGTTCTGTCATCTAGAAAGGGACTTTGTGTGCCTCCCAGGTATTCTAATGCTAATTTGTTTAGTTAAAAAGGAGAAGAGGCTAAACAGATGTGAACCATTTGGTTAGGTTGTAGTTCATTTGTTAGGAAGTGCAAAGGATTCTTGGCAGGATATTAAATATTACCTTGGCTGCTCACAAACACTTCATATTTCAAGAGAGGAAGGGAGGTAGGGACTGCACTCCATAAATCAGCCTTTTCAAAGAGACAGAAAAAGGCAAACATTTGATAAATCTGTGTCATTATACTTAGAGATCAAAGGGGTTTTTACATATGTATTTATGCAACTGGCAACCTAGGAGACAATAATAACAAACATAGATCTCTGACAGCTTTACAAAAATAAAAATTAGCCGGTTCTAATCTGTAATTATCTGGGAAATGTGCGAGGTAGGAGGTTGCTAGCAGTAGCGCTTTAAGTTGCTAATGTCGAGACGGTGAGCGAATGTTAAGTCATTCATAAATACATTCGGAAGTTCCGTGGGCAAGAGATTGCAAAAGCCACTGGGTGGTAGCTGGCCATGCCCGCTGCATGTGCAGACCTGGTTTTACACACCGAGCCCAAAATAGGCAGGCAGTAGTTATCAGAACCAAAAGTCACCAGGGAAAGCAGTGTTTCACCATGTGCTAATCGCTTTTGTGATTTTCCAGCAGATGATCACCAGGAATCTACCAGAAAGATCCCTGAAGACAGGAAGATTTCCACCCCTGGTCTCTGTCCTGACTGCCAGTAAGTTACAGATCCATGTCTGATAGCTTCCGCAGCCCGGCGAGCCTCTGTGTTGGCCTGGATGAGCCCTGCCACTATCCCCAAATTAGGCTGACGCATTTTGTACAGCTACGTAAGAACAGAACTGGAGCCAGAGACTCAGGTAAGTCAGGGAAGAAGCTTGAAAAGACCCCAGAAGAGGTTTGCAAGCAGCAGCAATAACAGGAGGACTAACGGGGCTGGAGTGCGTATCGCTTTAATCCAGGACAGAATTTAGCGGAGGAATTGAAACCTCTCCAGAAGCAGCAAGGGCCGTCGCATCGCTCAGAAAACAAGGAGAAATCCAGTTGTGTGAAAATCATTCCATGGACAAAGCAATGCAGCCACAGAAATTAGAGAAGGAGAAGTAGCATTATGTCATCTCGCCTTTCCTTTTGGCCAGTCACTGGGCTGATTTCCTATTCTCTTGTGCTGTTATAAAATGACTTCAGCAACTTGGTTTCTGCTTGTTCCCATGGGAAACTTCCACAGTCTATAGATTTCACTGGTAGGAAACTCTTCTTGACAGTCAGACTATATTTTCCTTTACTCAATTCCATCACATCACTCCCACTTATGCCTCCTTGGAGCACCCTAAACGCTCTTCTCCATTGAAGTCGCTGGAGTTATGCGGGCAGTAAATTTGGCCCGTGGCACTTGGAGAAATAGATATTAAAACCCCAGGGACAAATTAGGGGGTGAGGGGAGGGAGGGCAGTGAGGGAAAGGAAATGGTTTCAGGTTGAGAGAAACAAGATCTCCTCTTACATCTGTACAGCGGTGCTGCCCGCTGCCCCGGTGGGAGCACGCCCGGGACTCGGCAGCAAAATGCTGCAAGAGGCAGCGATGTCCCTGGGATGTCCCTGCACACCGGTGTGGTTACGGAGCCACTTCTGAGGCTCAAGAGCAGTAGGTGGCACTTGGGCTTATGTGCAGAGGGATTGCATAAAGCCCTGGGAACTTTCTCTGCCAGTGGCTGTCCTGTTTTGAGTCCCAGTGATGCTACCCACAGCCACCCCACTGCCTCTCACCCCCGGGGTGGCCCAGCCCCACCATGTGGCTGTTTGCAGCTGGGATGGTCACTGGCTGCTGGTCCAGCGATCCCGACCCACAAAACACTCACCTCAAGCTGTGTCTCCGTGGGTTAATACTAACACATGCATTTTTCAGGACAAAATCCCAAATGCCCTGGGCCCTTTCCCCCAGCTCTTACCTCACTATCGTGACATTCATATGAGTCCAGCAGATGTGTGCAGTGATGGAGCTGCTGCGGTACAAAAGGAGAGGAGGCTGCTGGCAGACACACTAGATTTATACATCAGCTTCCCTCCGTCCCGAAATAGCTGCAGCCCACAGGGTGCCCTGCAAAGTACCCGCGTGGCAGAGAGGAAGAGAGGGGGACAGCACCGAGGACTTCTTAGGGTGGAAGAAGTGGAATAACGATATGCGAGTTCTCTCTTCCTGGGACCCTGCAAGGGGACAAGAGCTGGGGACACGGACCCATGACTGAGGAGCATCTGAGACTACAAAGCAAAAGACCAGCAAGGACAAAAAACCCCATTATAGATACCTCTGTATGGAAGAGGACACACGAGAGCATGCGGAAGCCCCACACCAAAGCCCTGCATCTCTGTGTGCTAGGTGCTGTATGTTCCCAAAGAGGAGGTGGTGGTGGCTGGTCACCTCCTCTCTGGCCAGGTCACTGTATGTTGCAGCGCTCCAGGGTTCAACGCTCTAGAATGCCTTATTTTCCCATGAACATGCATTTGATTAACATCATGAAATGGTGAATTACTTTTCTCCAAACAGAACTGTGACTGTGTCAGGAAAACGGCATCCTGTCTGGCTTGGGACCAAGAGCATCCTGGCTTGCTTTTGGCTACCTGCCTCTACATATCGCCCCAGCAGGAGTGGGTCCTGCAGATCTTTAGACTGTGTGTGCCCTGTCACTGACATACAAGTCTTACTACTCCAGAGGAAAGAAAGAAGATGCTGAGCATCTCTGAACTGGCCTGTTCAGTGGCAGGAAAATAATGTTTGCTAAAAGGATGTACGGATTTTCTAGTTGGGAAGAGATAAGCAACAAGGTAAAACTCAGCATCAGGCCAACAGGATAGGATCGGGACTGGGGGATGCTGCCTTGTGTCAGACTCTGAGATGCTGGAAAGCACGTGACTGCAGCTGCAGGGCACACGGCCTGGGAAGAGTCATCCAGGGTGAATGCCGGCGAGGTGAGCCCGCAGACCGGACCTTTCCACTGTCCTCGCTCGGGACTTTGATCATCTGGGCTTGAAGTTGTGCTGAGTTCTCTGCTTTCTGCCCTGTTTTCACAAGTACGTTTTGCAGAGCTGAGCACCCTCCAGGCTCATCTCAGCAGTGCTCCACTAAGCGCCAAGCGACCCCTTGTCAGGAGCTGCACCTTCCCAGTGCCGTCTTTGTAATGAATCAATCATCAAAAAATGGGATCCAGAGACCATACTGATGCAGCTCAATTAGTTTATTGATTAACCATCTAGCAAGACAGCTACTATTATAATTCAAGGGCTCTGCAGCAACAGCACAGAGCAAACCCAGTCTTGCATTTCTGTTTGTGCCCATTTCTTTCCAACCCCAGTTTCTTCACGATGTAGCCCCCATCGCTCTGTTGCCCTCATCAGTGGGCACAACACACGTGCTCCTGCCCCAACTGCTGCATGTGGGACCTTAAACAAATTGCAAGAGCCAAGAGGAAGCGTGCGAGCCGTGCTGGAGCTCTGCTCTCGAGGTGGCAGCAGGTATGGAGGAGACTCGTGCCCTACCGAGCAGCCTCCAGCTGGAGGCACGTGGGTTAGTCTGGAGGATGGAGCCACAACTGGTTCCCAACCCACTTGTCAAAACCTGTCCCACTGGCACCCCCTGCTCCAGGGAGAGCTCAGACTAAGCGGGCTCAGCCTACCTTTGCTCGGATGCTGTTTCTGATCACTTACCCATTTGCCATTCCTAGGGAGAAAACTCCTGACGTCCAACTGTTGAAGATACAATTACACTAAAACCTATCTTGGGGCTATTTTTCTTAAAAAGCCAATCCAACTTTTACAAGCTACAGCTGACATATATTAAGGGCTTAAACCAAACTTTCTGTGACATTTTGTTGATGTTATCCTGGCTGGTGCTGGTGGATGTAAGGAACAAGGAGAATTATTCCATCTGAAGGGTTTTCCTGTTACCTCATGGGTGTAGGAACGTGCAATGGAGCCACCTCTGCGCATAAGCAGCAGGTTTTGTTCTGAACTGTACAAAACACCAAGTGAAGAGGTGAGTAAATCTGGGTCCAGGAAAGCCAGCCTGTGTCACCTGTGGAACAATTGCTGCCCGCAACTGTGATTCATGCATTGCCTAGAAGTGTGCTCTGCAATTCTCTTCACAATGACCAGTCTGGGCCAGCTGGCAGAGCTTCACCGGCACATAGAGGGAAGCTAGAACGTGATTCCTCCTGCAACTGTGTTTCTGCTCAGCTCGTATCACCCTTCATACCACAGAGAGACCAGCAGTGCCATCTATTTCATCTCACAGCAGAGAAGTGCTTGGGGGTCGTTCGCTGTTTGACTCCATAGCTGAAGCACAAAAGATCCCAATATCTGCTTTGCAAATACCCAGTCCCAGGAAGAGTGGGGACCAGTGGCACTGGTACTGATGGGAGTTTGGGTGGCCCAGACCCTGTTTTTAGCGCTGTGTTAACCCACTGAGCAGCTTTTGGAGAAGTCATACGCCTCTCAGGGTCTTATTTCTCCCTTCAGTCTGCCTAGTTTAATTAGTTTGTAAACTCTAGTTTGTAGCACGGATTACTTTACAAGATGCTCACACAATATCCAGTGTGATCAGAGCAATTCACTCTTGCACGACACTTTTCATGAATTAATGTGAAGCCGATAGCTGAAGAAGACAGCATTATGCTGTTGCCTCTGACACACACGAAAATCAAGGCCCTTGGTGGGTAAAATATTTGCTGTTTGTTTGGCAGCAAGAGTTAAAAATAAAAGGTAGGGGATCCAAGCAAAACCTGGCTGTGCCCTTAAAGCAAGAGTGCTGTGAAAGCAGGCTAATTCAGCACAAAACTTTATGCATCTTCTAATAAAGTCATGGTAGAAAAGCTGCGTGTATGCATCGAGGCTGCCGAGTTACATGCTTGTTGGATGAATGCTGACGAAGGCGCATCCATGGAGAGTGCAAAATCCTCACCGGCTCCTTGGGAAATGCTGGCAGGATCTGGTCCTGGAAAGGAGGGTCCCAGAGCTGATGGCGTGGTGGGAGGGGTCTCCTTGGCCAGGCACTCTTGTTTCGGCTTTTGTGGGCTGTTGGGTTGTGTTTGGTCTCTACGTGTTGCTCCCGATATGTGGACTGTGACAAATCTCACCAGGTATTTGTACAGGCAGGGATTTCAGAAAATACAGTGCTACGAGAGGTGTGGCTCATCAAACAGCCGACGCACATCACAATAATAGGTAAATCCAAATACTTTGAGGAGGAGGAGGAGGAAATGACTGAGATGCCCCCACTGCTGTGATGTCCCAGTGCTCAGCCCCCAGCTGGCAAGTCCCTGTGGCCATGGGGGGATGGGGAGTGGGAAATCCCAGCCTGGCCAGGGACAGGCAGGAGTACGTGGGCTTCCTCCCTTCTCTTTCTGTCCTGCAGCCTCCTGAGGAGAGATGCAGCCATCACACCAGGGTGTGCAGCTGTAAGCTCTCCGGGACATGCCTGCCGGGTGGGAAGGTTGGGCTGCCGTCATCTTAATCTAGCTGAGACACTAAAGGAATGGAGGGAAATGCGGATTGACAGGTATAATCCAGAATTGCATTATCTTGTCTTACGGTCCTCTTTTGTGTCTGTACAGCAGGTAGACCGCTGAACCCTCGTCTTTAGTCTAGCAATTAAACTTACTATTTCGTCATTAAATCTTGTTGAGGGATAAAGCCGAGGCTGATTAACATTCTTGAGTGCAGGCCCTGCGGGATGGACAACGCATGGGGTGCCTCAGCCAGAGGCCATAGGAGTCAGGGTGCTCCCTGCATGAATATTTAATTTAATTTAATGGTCTTCCAGGGCTTTTCCGACCTAGATGAATCTGTAGTCCAGGGCCTGGCTTACCCAGGGTGGGGAGAGCCATTAGCCAGAGTGTCTGAGAGCCCCGCCATGGCCTCTAAGTTGAAATCCTCTCAAAATGTCCCTTTCTTGGTGGTTTTACAGCACTAGATGATGCTGGAGACACACTTTGGTTGGGCAGAATTTACACTTGAGATTTAATAGAAGGGATCGGACCTCGATAAATGTTCCACCCATCCACGTATCACGACGGCA
Organism: Strix uralensis; assembly: GCF_047716275.1. Classification (NCBI taxonomy): domain Eukaryota; kingdom Metazoa; phylum Chordata; class Aves; order Strigiformes; family Strigidae; genus Strix; species Strix uralensis. The sequence continues at coordinate 5,600,185 of NC_133990.1, forward strand.
GCGGCCCCGGCGCCCGCCCTGGCCCCGGCGTTGCCCGCGGGCCCATACGGGCCCGCGGGCAACGCCGGGGCCAGGGCGGGCGCCGGGGCCGCTGCCCCGACGGTGCGAACCCCGGGGGCTGGGCTGGCTCCAGGCACCGCCCCCCTCCGTGTCACCAGCCAATGAGCGCTCCTCTTCCCGCCGTCCGCTCCGCCCCCTCTCTCCCCATTGGCCGCTCCGCCCGGCTCATTATGCGGCGCAACGCGGCTGTGATAGGCTGAGCGCGCTGCCCGTCGGGCGGCCCCGCTGCCCGCCTCCGCTGCCTTTGCCTGCGCTGCCTGCGCTGCCGGCGGCGGGAGAGCGGCGCTGGGGCGTTCGGAGGGGTGGGGGGGGGCCCGCGCTGAGGCTCCGGGGTTGCCCATGCGGCGCCGGGCAGAGCCGAGCCGAGCCGGGCGAGCTCCAGCCATGCATCCCGGCGCGCCCGCGGGCACATGGGGCAGCGCTTGAACCGCTGCCTCGATGTCCCCGTCGCGTTGCCGCCGCTGAGGCGGAGGCTCCTGCTGCTCTTCATCATGCTCTTCCTCTGGCTCTATATGTTTTACTCCTGCGCCGGCTCTTGCGCCGGGCTGGCGACCCGCGGGTCCCCCGCCCCGCCCCGTGCCGCTCCGCCGCTTCCCCAGCTGCAGCCGCCGGCTCCGGGGGAAGCGGGCGAGGAGAGCAGCCTGGAGGAGCAACGGGCAGCGCCCGACGCCGCCAGCCCCATCTCCAGCTTCTTCAACGGCTCCGGCACCAAGCGGCTGCCGCAGGCCATCATCATCGGCGTGAAGAAGGGGGGGACGCGGGCGCTGCTGGAGTTCCTGCGGGTGCACCCCGACGTCCGCGCCGTCGGCGCCGAGCCCCACTTCTTCGACCGCAACTACGAGCGGGGACTCGCCTGGTACAGGTACCCGCCTCTCCGCCGGCACCGCGGGGCTCCGGGGGGCGGGGGGGTGGTCCCCGGTCCGAGCTCCAGAGCCGGTCGGGGGAGCGCCCGGGGCGACGTTCCGCTAAATACACCCCCATCCCCCCTAAAAAACCCCCAAACCCCGCGCGGAACTTGCTTTCCCCGTTAGCCCGAGCGGCGGCTGGGCGTTCGCAGGCTTCATGCTAGCCAAACCGTATTTCATCCTTATTTAGAGGTTAAATATTAATTTATATATATTTTTTAACGCTCTTATTTCGTTGTGCTTCCAGGACTTTTGCTTCATTCACGTATTTCTCCTTCAGCCGGGGTGTTGCTGGGGGGTGGCCGCTCCGGACCCCCCCGGGGCCGGGGAGCGCGGCGGGTCTCGGGGTTTGACCCGTCCGGGAGCGCGGCGACAGCTCCGCGTTCCCCATAAAACTTCCTCGATCGCTTCATTGCGCTCTTTTTTTCCTCCGTTAACTTTCTCCTGCCACTCTAATCAGCTTTAGAGCTGATAAATTGCTCGGGCTTGCGATCTCCAGCCTGGCGCCGGGGCCCGGAGCGGCGCGGTGTGCCGTGGGGTAACGCGGGCTGTGGGGACGGGTGGAACTTTTTGACTGGGGCGAGGGGAGGCGGGGGGGGGAATTCTGAAATTCTAAATTACAGGATCGCATCCCGCAAGGGTGGATGGAGAGAGAATTGTGCGCGGGGCGGCTGGGGGCGGGGGGGCTGGGGGGTGCGGGAGGCGGCGGGTGCGAGGGACGAGCCCGGCGCGGCGGCCCCGAACCGCATTTCGGTTTCTTTTCAGTCTTTTCTGATTAAAGTGCCTTTATCCAGAATATTTTGAATATGTCTTTCCGCTGTTTACAAGCATACTAAAGGAGCAGAGGTGGAAACTTTGAAGCTAGACGCGAGCTGTGAAGTTCTGAATTTTAACCTCTTTGTAGTCTTGCAGCTCCCACCCTGCAAGTCCGATTAGGTTTATGTCTCTCTTTTTTTTTTTTTTTTTTAATGTTGCCATCCCTCAGCAGTTAGTGAAATGAATGCAGGATAAGATCTGGCGAGGAGGAAGTCGTTTTTGAAAGCACTTTCGTTTTATGAAATTCTGGAATTTTGGTGGAGGATGCAGCGTGTCGTCCCATAGCGACCAAGATGAAATCTTTATAAATTCAGTTGGTTTTAAAAAAAAAAAAATATTAATTTCGCATTTTGAAAGAAGAACTTGCGTATAACAGAGCAGAAGACCTGTCAGAATTTATTAGCAAAATGGTGTTGTACGTGTTGAACTCTGTTTTTAATTAGGCACCTAAATTAGACCATAAAATGGTTGATTAATCTTTTACAAGTAAAAGGTGGAAGGGGAGAAGGAAAGAATAATGCTTATGATTACATTAATCTGTTATCCCAGATGCAGTGGGCAAAAGTCAGTGTTTAAGGGTTACACGTTATTTTTAAATTTGGAGAAGCTGGCATCAAAGTTGCATGTAACTTCTTAAAGTTTCACCTTATCAGCCGCTTAATCTTAAGCAGCACGGGCCCTATCCCTGCCAACTCACTGCTGCGTTATTAAATAGTATCTTTGCAAAAGGGCTGTTTTAGCTGAAATACAACAGATCTGCAGGTCTGAACGGTGACGTTCCCAAGCAGCCAGCGTAAGTGATGCTGAAGGTCTTGAAATCCCTCGGTACGATTCGGAGCATGTTTTGTCTGTCTGTGGGACTGGGACCCCGATCGGCTGGGGTGGGGGGAACACTGAGTAGTGTAAAATATGTGGGGTGAGGATGTATTTGTTCAAATCAACCGACGGGTTGTTTGGTAATTGTGCGTTCTCTCTAACTTCAATTTGAATTAGATGCAGAAGTTTGTTCCTATAAATTTCAGCGTTAGAAATCAGATATTATATAGCTCCAAACTCCCACTGACTTCAGTGAATCTCGGCTTCTCAGCACTCCTCGAGAGCATGCTTATTCCTCCAAGCCCTAATGAGGCTTTTATTTATTATCTTAATGTCAATAAGGAGAAGTGTTTGTATCTTCTTGTTAATGGCCCAATAAAATCAGATTAAAAATGCTATAAAATAGCTGCTGTGCCAGCCATCACGCAGTGAGCTGGGCAAGCCTCGTCTCTTTTTCAGATGCTTTTGCACAAATTGACTGAACTTTGAAACTGGGGGAGTTACTTGTGTCCTCACACCCGGTCCTTGCAGTTTAAATCCAGTTGCTTGGCTTTGGAAAGATGAAGATGCAATTTTTCACCCACGTCTCACTGAAAGTATATTTTATTCGATTGGCTTCTGGCTAAATTTGGTCATATCTGTTAGGAGGTTTTGTTTGTTTGTTTAAGTTGTTCCTGCCATATAATGAAGTGTTCCAATGGAACTTTTTTTCAGATTTACGAGAGGCAGAAGGCATCACAAATTTGCTTATTTAGCTCGAGGAGGGCTTATATTTTGGGGTGTTTGCGTTTAATCATATTTCTGTCAACTACTGATTTCTGTCTAAAGTTTTCTTCTATAGAAAATATCTTTTGAAGGAAGGAGTACAAACTTTTTTTCTTGCTCCATTTTCTGTCAAGTGAAATGAAACTTTTTTTTTTTTTTTCCTTTGTGTGGAAGGCAAAACATCATCAAGTGGTGCTGACCACTGTTCCTAAAAAGCAGAGGGAAAAGAGGGAAAAATTAATTTGATTTTTTGATAGTGAGATAGCTAGATATCTAATGGAAATAACTTCTGTACGCACATTGCAGGGTTTTCCCCCCGGTAATGAATACAGCATGTTAACTGCTTCGAGTGAAAATATGTACCATGACAGAGGAGAAACGGGATCCAGGCACTATTGCAAACTAATTTTAAGTAGCGCCTGGAATTTTTGGATAATAAAGAAGTTTCTTCTTCGCAGCAGTGAGGAGCTCAGCTCCGCAGCCTGTGTGCGGCCGCCTGGGCGAGCAGCCTGCCCGGCAGCCCGTTGGGAAGTTGTTGTTCTCTTATGGGTTTACTGTACGGGTTAGGGTGGGAAAAAGTGTTTCTTACAAGCCTAGAAAACCAGTTGTTCAATTTTTTTTTTAAATTTATTTCATATTTCATGCAACAATGATGCATTTTTAAATACACTAGGGACTTGAAAGCCTGTTGTTCTATAATTAACATAAGGTAAGAAAAAAAGATCATGTCATTAGTGTTACGTGTTTTGAGGTTTTTTCTTTTTTTTTAATCACTTTAGGCCCAGTGGGCTCTGGTACCCAGCCCCTTCTGCCGTGGGCTGGGCATTCCCAGCCCCACTCGACATCACTGATTTATATTTTGAGTCTGTAGACCTTTGCTAGGAAACGCCGTGCCGTGGCTACGCCGGCTGTAACGCCGATAGCAGTGCTAGCCCAAGCTCCTCCGCTTCTAACAGCGCAGACGGCAGACCTCTTTTTCCTCATTTTTTTTTTTCCGGGGAGGGGGGAATTCTTCCCACTTCATCTTCCCGCTATTGCCAAGCTGCCGTAATTCATTCTCCATGCTGAGAGTACGGTTGCTTTGGGTTAGCAGGATCCGGGCCAGTGTGGTGGTGTGCAATAAACAGCTTCAAACATGCATTGCTTAGACTGCCCAATCACCTCAATAAGCGTTGGGGACCTTCATGTGCAAAGTGCTGCTTCACAGCAATTCCTGAATTGGGAGAAACTTCCTCATTTTTAAAAATTTTTTCTATTTTTCCCCCAGGAGCCTCTTTTTTGCCGCAAGGATGTGTGGGTGTGAGCAGTGCAGTGCTGATGCCTGCAACGGGCCAGGCTGGGAGCAGGGGAAGGATAACGCCATGTTGGTAAAAAAGTTCGGGGTGAAAGCCTTGCTGAACCAAGGGCAGATCTTGAGCAAGGCAGGATTTTACCCCTGTGTTTGGCTGTCCTCTCTAAATCCAGACTTTACGGTGGTAGCGAGGGTTTAATGCCTGCCACGTAATTACCACCACGCTTCCCAGCCTCCCAGGCGGGGCGCAGAGGTGTCGGCGTGGACGCAACCGGGCGCTTGCAAAACCCAACGTGTTGTTTCCGCCGGCTCTCGCGAGGTTCATTGGCCCCAGGAAGTTTGGGAACTGGCTTGATTCTCCCAATTGGACTTTAAGCACAAACAACCGTATCTGAGCAAGGAACGGTTCCTCCAGGACATTCCCATGAGCTGCGTTGGGTTGGAACGAGCATATCCTAAAGTTCAGTTGTGTTCTCTGGGCTGGCTTTGCCAGGCAGCTTTCCCATTGAGATTTTGCTTTCTCAATGTTAAAAAAAAAAAAAAAATTAAAATCAACTATTGACTTTGCATTGTGTTGCACTTAAGCGAGTGGGGACTTCTAATGGTCCCCTCAGCACGTGCACAGGGTTCAGTGCCCCCGTGGCTGTTGCAGCAGCTCCCCATGGCGTTGCCTTAGCTGCTGTGCAATGTTCGAAAGAAAATGGCCCCAAAAAAGAAGGGCTGGGCGGCTATAATCAGTCAGCAAGGCCCTTGTGTTTGCATGGATCATTCCTTCAGATCTGAGGAGGGTTGAGTTGTTCAAACAGATGGCAAAGATTATTCGTGTTGCTGGGGTTTCAGTGTGCTGCTCTGTTTCAAGCATGTTGCCCGATATGACGCACGTGACAAGTTCTTCCCAGCACGACGCTGGGGGGGGGGGGGACGACATTGTCTGCTGTGATCGAGTTTCATGGCCTCACCTGTTGAGCTGCTGAACTTTTCAAAGTTGACCATGCATTGGGGGTGACTTATGTGGATGGTGGATCTGCCTGGCTAATCGTGTTAGCGCAGCACCGCGCGGCGTGCCGGGGAACGTTGTGCTGCTTCTTGGCATGAAAATGATGGGAATGAAAACCCACGGGCTCAACTCTGGGTTTGGGATTTATTAGTTTTTTTTCTTTTCAAGTGGGCCATGGCAGATGTCTGTAACACACACCGAGCTTTGGATACCTCAAGGCGCTTCCAGTGAAGGCTTTGTTTTTAAAAGCATCCAGCAAGCCCCGTATGCGGTGGCTATAAAAACTCTACCTGAACCATCGTTCTTTTGAGCTGTATGTCCAACCTGGCCTGATCATGGACTTGTCTTACCATCAGGCCTCGCTTGCTAAACTGCTCTTTCTGCTTGAGCCTGGATTCAGTGCTATTAATCCATCCCAAGCAGGAAGAAGTCTAATTTAGCGATCATTCAGTGTGAGCGTTCATGTCTTCTGGTGGTGTGACCATGGGTGATCAATGGGTTCAGGGGATAATGAATTGGCCAGGGCTGTGCGGGACAGTTAACATATGGGCTCAAAGAACAACAAATAGCCAGGCACATTATTTCAGTGGTGTAATTAGGAGGTCAGGGGCTATCGGCTGCTACCTGTTGTCACCATGTGGTGTGAGAGGAGGGGCTGGAGGAGAGGCTTCTTCCTTGGTTTGTGAAATGACTAAGTGCTGCGCTGGGTCCTGACTTGCTGCTAATGACTGTACCGGGGCTTGCCCACGCAGTTGCAATTTCAGGTCTTTCAGCAGCTTGCTATGTGTTTCTTAATTAGTTCGCGAGAAACACCATGTGCTTTTTAAAGGAGCTCAGCCCAGCGGCCGTCACCAGCAGCAGCTGGAAGGCAACTGAGTAAATGGACCTTATCTTGACTTTCTTAATGGAAACAAGGGCTCCCATGATGAAACGTATTGATTATCAGCAGGCTCAGAGGGAAGGTGGGGTTAATTCAAGGCAGGGGTTTACTGGTGGTGTAGCTTTGCCGTTATGGAGTCGCTCCTGGACGGGAGGCGCTTGCAAGGTGCCCAGAGACACGTCGGGAAGGGCATCGCACCGTGCCGTGGGTCAGATGAGAAGAGGAAGCCAAGGTCAAGAGCACAGCCACTCTGTCTTGAGCATCTCTCTGCCTGGGGATGGCAGCGACCGCTCAGACTTCAGTTTGTCCATAAAAGTGACAGCGTGGGGAGAGGAGTGACACCTCTCCTGGTGCCACGTTGGCTTCCAGCATCCCCCATAGTGGTTTTCCTCTCTGTAATAGCTCTGAAGACAGAGGAGGAAGGTGGACTCAGTGATGGTGATTTTGCATGTGGTGTCCTTGTACTGGGAGGGGGCGAGGGTTGTTGGGGGGTGAGGAGGGGCATGTGGGAAGCTGTGAGCTGGCTTGCTTGGCTGCTGACCTGCAAGACTTTGCATCCTGGCTCTGCGACCACATGTGCTCCTGTCTCAGGAGTCATTCAGAGAGGATCAGAAACTTGGGTGGCTGGGGGTTTAAATGATGCTGGTGGAAATGTTAGAGGAAAACAGGTGTAGAAGTGCTGCTGGCAGAAGACCTCACACTGATTTCTAGTGAATGAATAATTCAATTTTTTAAATTTCTTCTGTTAAAATATGTGAGCGTGGCAGTGCCCTGCCACGTGGTGGGTAGAGAACTTTATTTAGAGAAAAATAATGCCGTGATCTGCTAAATGCTTTACATCTGCATTAACCTCCTCAGACATGCCCTGGAACTGGTGTGCTTCAAAATCGGTTTTGTTTTCTCCTCGCTCTACAGAAAAGGGATGGAGAAAGAACATCCTACTGAGGGATGCTGTGACTTAGCGCTGGCTTCAGGGGAGTCATGGCACTTTATGGCAGCAAGGGATCTGACCCAGAATTTAATTTGCAGCCGGTCTTGGGTGCAGAGCCACACGTGGCTAACCCTGCTCTCAGCGTGGCTTTGTACAGCATTGCCCAAGGAGCTCGGCTCTGCTAACCTTGGCTGGAGGGGAGCGGTCCTCCCTTGTCCTTGCTTTCTTGTAAGTCTTGTGCTGCTAAAATTTGTAAGACCGGAGCTGTAATCTTGCCAGTCCTCGCAGCTAGTACTGCTGGGGAGTTCTGCAAATCCACCAAAGTGGCTAGTTTATAATAAAAGCGAGCGGTTGTAACCTCTCCCTTGAATTGGCACGGCCTCTCCCCTCCAGTGTGCGTTTCTGGCAGCGCAGCAGGCAGCTCTTCCAGAAGAAAGTGAGAATTGTGCATGGGCTTTCATTTTATATGCCGATGTATAATATTATAGGTGGATGTATATATTTTATACATCCCATGCTGAAAGTGAATGCAAGTCCAAATCCTGTGTTGCCACAACCGTGGTCCGACAGTACTGAGCGTGGCTGGAGTGAAAACACCGATTCTCTTTAAAAAATATACTTTTCATGTGAAAAATTGGCTCTGATGAGGACATGAGTCTTCAGCAACCTGCTGGTGGCCAACACTGGACCAGGTCCCCGAACTTGGCTGTTGAATGCAGTCCAAAGCCCTGCCTGGGGGAGGGCTCCAGGATCAGGTCCTCGGCACGTGTCCGTGTGACTGTGAGTGAGGAAAACGTCTCCGCAGAAGCCAAAATCCCTTACAGTGATTTAACTTCGATAAAGCATCTGGACAACCTTTATATTAAAGCCCTGAGCTTGCAGCCTGTCTTGAGTATCAAATGCAAACTTCTCTTAAAACTTGAAAGTCTACGAAGTCCAGGTGAGTGGCACGTGGAGAAGTAGGAAATCTTTAGAAAACTGCCGATTTGGAGAAAGAGTGATTAAATGTGGGAAAAGCAGAAAGCACTGGCACTACACTGGGGTTAAACTGCATTAATATTTTTTGATTTGGAGCCGGGTCTGTCGGGCTGCAGCGGGCGGCTGAGCCTGGGCGATGCTGTGGCTCAGTGCAGGGATCTTCCCGTCACTAGGGGGAGGACGAAACCCCGGCGTTTTATTAATAAAGTGCTTTGCTGCTTCATTGAGCTATTCAATATTTGTTTAAAAACTGGCAAGGCCTGCAGCTTTGGCATGCCATCGGTTTGGTTTTTTTTAAAAGGTGTATTAGACTTGGAATGAAAGCAGGAGGTGCTGGAGTAAACAGCAGGCGCGTCGCAGCCCTTCGGCCCCAGCGGAGGCTGAGCACGGTCCTCAGCTGGTTTATACACAGGGCTGAGAGCGCGGCTGCTACGTGTGGATTGCAGAGGGACCCTGTGTCTCTGCATGTTGGGGTGAAGGCGATGCCGAGATGCCATGCCTCTGCTCTGACCTCTGCACCCACCTCTGGTGCCACATTGAGCAAATTGTGCCGGATCGGAGCCGGCCCCCCGAGCGCTTGGGCTGGCTCCATCTTCCGTGAGCGGGTTGGGATGGGGGAAGCTCCTGAAGGTCTTGCCTGGGAGCAGCGGGGCTTGGTGGGTGTCTGTAAACATCCCTGAGCTTCTGCCCTGGCTTCACCACGGCTGGACTGTGCTGAGGGAGCTGCCTAAGAGCCAGCCAGCCTGAGCATTGCCCTTCTCGAGGAAGGGCTTAGCAAAGTCTCTCTCCTTCCTCCTTCCCCAGCGCTGTGCGCTGAACTTGTTGCAACTTAACACAAAGCTTGTAGCTTTTTTTTTTTTTCTTTTTAATTTCCCTCTTGAGCTGGTCTGGTAGCTAATGAGCCTTGGGCTGTCTGCATGGCGTTTTGAAAAGCAGAGGGAATAGCTAATGGGGTGTTGAGCAGCGAACGAAGCCTTGGGAGAAGATAGCAGCCTTGCCAAAGCAGAAGTGGAATAGCCGGTTAGGGTTTCAACCTGGGTTTGCTGCAAGCCGAGAGGGGCCGGGAGCTGCTGTCTGCTCCGAAGCCTCGTAATTAGAGGCTGGCGTGGCCCGGACAGCCGGACGCGCCGGAGGAGCCGCCTGCCCCGCGCAAGTGTCTGGGCGCACACCGGCGCCTTGGCCGGCTGCCCTGGCTGCACCGCGGCTGCTGGCTCCCCCCAGAGACAATCTCAAGGTCACACTGCTAAATGCAGTGTAATAATTAATTAAGCTATATATAAACAGCAAGCTCATGTGGTCCTAAAGTAGATTAAGAGCCTGGGGAGTTTCCTCTCGCCCGCCTTCCGCTCCACGGTCTTCTCCTTCCTCGGTTCCTCTGCGGGTGAGCCCTGCAGTTGTCGCACGCTCAGCCGTCCCAGCAAGGCTGACCAGTTGGGTTCAGCAGCTGCATAGCTGGGTCTGAGCCCAAAAATGATGGGGGCAGAGCAATGCCTGCTCTAGGGATTTCCTGGCTCACCCAGTTCCACCATCAAACCCCGTCCTCGTGCTGATGCTGGAGGAAAGGACACGTTCAACGTCTCTGCCCTCCCGGTGGGGATCGCTTCACCCTATATTGGTGCCTGATGCTGGGAATAATCTAGTGCTGGGAATAGCTACTGGAGTTTGCCTTCAGCAACAGGCGTTTCAAGACTCCTGTTGCTTTGAGGCTCAGTATAGCAAGAGCTGAGCTGCATATTTTGTTCCCTGCTGTGGTGGTGGGGAAACTTTAGTGTGGGGTTAAAAACTCCACAGAAAGCACATGTGTACGGAGTTTGCATGGAGGTGGAAGAATAAGCTGGGCTGGGTTTGCCTGGAAGAGCTACAGCAACTTAAAGTTTGTAATGAGGCTTGAAACTAATGCCAAACAAAGGCTTGCCTTGCGACTCCTGGGGAGTTGAGGTTTGTATGGTCTCAAAACTGATGCTCTCTTATGCAGGTGCAAGAGAAAAAAAAAAAATGGTCAAAACTCACTCACTCTAAACCCCAAAAGTAAAAATTTAGGGATAGTGTTTAGTTTAAACTCTGGGTTACTTTTAATGTAGCTGCAGAAACACCCCAGGAAAATTGAAAATTGTGTTTCTTAAGAATCAAGCATAGGTGATCTGTGCTGTTGAGGCAGTTAGAGAGGAGCAGAGCAGCTTTCAGCACTTCCAGATCAGTCCAGTTTTGCAGCTGGAGCACACACATACCATGAACCCATCAGCAAAGTCTGATCCTTGACTTTGCACACTGAAATCCTTGGAAAACCGAACAGGAGTTTGGTTGGAAATCCTTGGAAAAACTCCAGGAGTAGTGGGGGAGCGAGTGTCAGGACTGCCCACGCTTGCTCCGGGGCCTCTTCTGCTGCTTCCCAGACCATCTCCTCATGCACACCCAGTTGACCAAGGGCCACCACCAGGGATGGGGACTGGTGGGAAGAGGTGCCCAGGGTTGATGGGCTCCATGCGAGAGGTTGTGTTTGGGTAATGCGGTTTGTCCATCTCCAGCTCCCTGGCGCTCTGAGGCAGAGCTGGCTTGTCTCAGTTTCCAAGTGCCAGGCTGTATCTACATCCAGGAAATGGAGGCAGAGAGAAAAGACTTTGTGAAGGCTCACAATGGAGTCCTGAATCAGTTCAGTCTGGGTTGGAGGGGGCCGGGCTGTCTTTTTGGGAACCCAAGGGTGTAGAGATCAAAGGTGCGGGGGAGTCAATTACAATTCACATTTGGTTCATCCATATGTTTGGGTATTTGAAAGGCTTCAATAGTAACCCATTTTATATCTCTTATGCCCATTGATCTGTTAATCTGACACTTGGTTTCATCTGAATAACAATAGCTCTCATTCAGAGTCCTCAGTGTTCAGGAAAAAGTCATTTCACTTGGGTTGTGCTCCAAGGCCTTAGCAGACCAGCCCACTGTGCTCTTTATGTAGAAGGGCTTGAAGGACTATGGGATAATTCAGCCCAACGCCGCCTCTAGAAGGAAATTGGCTCTCAGTGGAAACAGGGTGGGATGCTGAAGGTTGCAGCCGGGTTTTGGCACATGTGGTTTTGCTCCATAAGGTCCTTTCTGGTTGCCACTGTAGCCATGGACCTGCCATCGCAGCCTGTGGGGTGTGAAGAGGTGGGCAGGGTTACAGAGAAAGACAACCCAAGCAGCCAGGAGTGGAGAGCAAGCATGGAGAGCTCTCTTAAATACAGCCTGAGCAAATGTGCTGGACTAGATCAAATCATTGGTATGGCGATGTGAAGTCTCTAATTACATGAATACCTTTTTAATTAGAAGCAGTGCTTTGCATCTGTTGTACTTGCAGCAGAGCATCTCCACCAGCTGAGCCTGCTTTTTAAAGAGCTCTTGACTGTATTTCGTTGACTGTATATGACCACATCATGATCCCGTGTAATGATCATTACAGGAGGGGAGTCTGCAGACAGACCTGCTCCTTCATGTTTTCCTAATTGGTGCCTGTCTCCCTTCTTCGCTGGGAATTTCACTCCTTCCCAAGGCTGGTTTGGTTCCTTCTGCTCTATCTTGAGTCCTGCAACGTTGCTGGGGACCCACCTTGGGACACAGTGGCACCATGAACCCGTAGCTTGATTGCCTCAATGGGCATGCTGCTTTTGTCCTGGAACTTATTTTATTTTCTGTCTTTGATATTTGGTGTGGGGGGTGAAAAGGATGGGGAGAGACTCAGGAGGCTCATACTAGCTCCATTCTGGACAAATGTGTCTCGTTCACTGTCCTGGTCTGTTTACCATGGAGTGATCTTAATTTCCAGTGCTACTCCTTTACGAGTGTAAATCACAAATCCATTAACAAATGAGTTGAGGTGACAACTTATTTGTGTTAACATGCATTTAGGAATCAGTACTGAGAGGATCACAGGTGTATTAATTTGCCAGGCCTTTTGTTCCAGCGGGTAACAAATATAGCTCATCTCTATGGGGGACACGCTGACCAGGCCAGTGTCCAGATTACTGATGGTTCAAGTCATGGTTGGTGCCACCCCTCCCTTGCTGGGAAGGAGACAGGAGACTTCCCGAAATCAGTTGGGTGGCCTAGCTTGGAATAAAGTCTAAACCAATTTTAAATTCTTGACCCACTTGATGGGATGATCAGGGTAATGAGCACCAGCTGGTGAGTACTTGCTTGGTTGGGCTGCTTCCCACATAGCTGCTCCTCCTCTGATGAGTTTGTACTTCACTGCCATTACTGGCCACTGGAAAGGTGACCTGACCTCTGATGGTCAGAGGGGGCATCCCCTTATCTTTGAGAGTCGAGGAGGAACCTCAGTGCTGTGCAGTTATGTGGCTGGTGTGGGTGTTGCTGAAGAGGCGGCTGCAGTCGTACAGCTGGGGTTTGGCAGCAGCTTGGCGGCATCACTTGGCCTGTGTTAGGAACATTGTCAAAAAGGGCAGAAAAAATCTGTAACTTTCTTTTTTCTATAGTGAAAGTAGGAAGCTGGTTGCTTTCTGAGCTGTCATTTTGAAGGCCTCTGCTGTTCAGGTGGCGCTGGATGCCTGTGGCATCCCTTTAAGTGGAGAAGGTGGATTCCTGGAGATCCTGCCTGGCTTTTTTGAAGACCTGTGGATGTATATCTGTCCCAAGGCTTGCTTCAAGGCTGCCCTGGCCCTGCCGTGCTGAGAGCTCCCTTCCCACGTGCTGTGGAGGAGCTGGCAAGCTCTGCCTCAGCTGTAACGTGGAAGATGCTCCAAGGGCTGTCAGTGCCTGGAGGAAAGCGCTGCTGGGTGAATAAAGCAGTTCCCTTGCTCCCCTCCCTGCTTTGGTATGCCCACGGTGAGGAAGAGGAGCAGGAGCAGAGCTGTCACCTGGCTGACACTGTCACCAGTCCCTTTTGGGGCTTTTAACCCAGCACAGTGGTTTAAGCCCCCCTCTGTCATGTCCTACCCTGAGGGCAGATGAATTGCCGGGGCTGTGCCCCCCACATCAGTTAGGAACCGAGGGGTGCAATCTGGGGCATCGCTCAGGGCAGGAAGGGGCTCTGGGGCTTATCAGGAGGCTTTCTCCTCTAATCGCAGCTGTAAAGCCCCAGCACAGGAAGGCTGGGCTTGATTAGGAGAAATGTGTGTCAGGGTGGCAAGCAAAGCCCTCCCTGTGCAAACTCTGGGCCACTTGTGCGGGTGGTTAACAAAGGGCGGCATTATCAGCGTGACTTGTTACCTGCCTGTGCAGGCACACAGATTAAGGCATTAATTTCTGTGTTTGGAGGAAAACACAAAAGACCTCTCAGCAGGGCCGTGATTTATGAACGTGACAATAGAGGAACGTGGTCCTGCCCATATCTCTCAGGGTCGGTTTTGTTCAGTGGCTCTTGACTTGTGCAACGTTTAGTTTGGGGTTGGCTCTTTGGTTAGTGGGTTGGTTTGTTTGGTCTTTTTTTTCCCCCTCTTCTAGCAAAACTGGAGCAGGTGAAATGCAGTGGCTTGGCAGTGTCCCAGGGGAGAGAGACAATGTGGGAAGGGGTGCTGAAGTTCATTTCCTTGTAGTTCTGTCCTGGGTGGAAATTTGTTAGGTGTTTCTGAGTGTTCAGCTTTGGTGTACCAGGATCAGCCACCCACATCCAGCTGCTTCTGGTGGTTAAAGAGAGGCTGCTGCAATAGTCACTGCATGTTTGCTTAACCAGAAAGTTAATTTGTAAGTATGTGTCATAAAAATCCATATAAACCCTATGGACCCCCATCCTAGAATGGACCCCCATCCTAGAATGGACCCAACCAGGGGTTGCTTCTCTTGAACCAACCCCTTTTCAAGGAAACTTCTTCCTGTTGCAGCATGGCAACAGAAACACTGCAGCGGTGCGTAGCTGCCATACAGGTGACTAGTGGGTACGTGAAGTGACCATCTCCTCCTGCATTGGATGCACCAGACGTGCCCTTTGGGTCCAAACAGAGATGTACTCTGCTTGCTGGGCTCGCCACCACCAGCGTATGACATAATGGGTCCCTGGAGAAGAGCCTTAAAGAGCAGGTGCTGTAGGGATGAGGCTGATGGGATAACCTCCCACGGGCTACCTGGATTAGGAATAGCTCCTGGTGTCCTAGCTGGGGCCAGGAGCCCTGTGGTGCTCCAGTGTGACAGATCATGGGTGGTGGGGTGCCATGGGTGGCAGGGTGTCCCGTACCAGGTGCAGCATCCAGCCCCCTGGCACATCCCTTCGGGGGAACCAGGAGGATGCTCAGCTTCACGTGCAGTAATGGGTGGTTCGGCTCTTGGATGAGTCATGATGCTGCTTGGTTTGGGCATCTAATTCTTGAAACACCCGGTGCTTCGGGGACACCAGCTGACAGCCAGCAAACTGTACGCAGTCTGCAGTGCCAGCTCTGTGCACCTCAGCGCCCGCTTCTGCCTCCCCCAAATCCCAGATCCCCACATCCATGGGGTGTAACCCGATGAAGATTGCTCCCTTTGCTGCAAGGAAACATTTTCCCAAGACCTATGATGAGGAGAGATGTCTGTAAGACCGGTGAGTAGCAGTGCCTGCGGGGTTTTAACATCTTTGAGAGGATTAGCGCCGTTGCTGCAAATTAAGAGAGCAAATCGGTGGGTGTGGGAGCGGTCTGGGGCTACGCACTCTGTGCTGGGCTGACGGGTTTGTTGCTGATGACTGAATGCTGCCGGCACTGGCTGATGCTCCTGCCACGCTGATGGTTGTGGCTGAGCCTTGATGGCAGGGAAGGGGTGAGAGGGAAGAGGCTCAGGAAGCGACTGCAGGGCGAGCAGTGGGCACCAGTGCCACTTGGACACGGCTGAGCTGCTGCAAGAGAGCTGACAGCCAGGGGTGGGCTTCGTGATGGAGTTGTGGAACTACCCGGTTGTTCTCCTGCTGGAGCTGAAGCCAAACCCCTAAGATCGGGGTCTCTGGGGTTGGCTGAAGCCAGGTGACAGCCGTGTTTGCCCCACGTCCTCTGCTGCAGGAGACACTTCTGTCAGCTGGGTATTGTGGATGTGGTACCACAGCACCAGCTATGATCTCTTTATCTGCTTTTAAGCCTATTCCAAGCCAGGCTTCCTTTGGTTAAGCCCACTCTGAGCTAGCAAAAGCCTTGCAAGAGCTGTATTTTGGGTTTTGCCTTTTTTCTTTCTTTCCACAGTTAAGCTGAAAACCTTGGCTCTCTTGCTTTGCCTTTTCTTCTGGATGGGGGTGTTACTTCTGTGCTTGCAGGTGCTGAGCCAGTCCAAGCTCAGCAGATAGTAGTTTCAGCTTCCCACGAAGGGCAGGATCAGTGCTACCCAAGTAAAGCTAAGTTTAAGAAGTAACATCTCTGGTACAAGGACGTGTTAAACCAGCAGTCTCTCCAGGAGGCTCCGAGAGCAGAGCCTCATCTTGCAATGAATCCATAAAGTGGATCTACCAAATCTTTGCGTAGCAGGAGCTTAGTACACATAATGTTAACTATAAATTTTTGAGGAAAGAGAAATGTTCCTTCTGGTTGTGATAGAGTAAGAGGCAGAGGCAGTCCGGAGAATTTATTTTTCCCCAGGAGTGAGTTGTGAGCACTGAAATCTCTGCAGATGCCTAAAATTCTTCCTCTTTCCTCCCTTTCAGCCTGTTGTCTGTGTAATTTATAGAGAAAAAATGTTTCTACTGCTTTGCAATAAACTCTTGGACACTGTGAAAATAATCTTAGCTTCTTCCAGACCTGAACTGGTGCAACTCTGGAGTAGCTGCTGACTCACATCATGCCAGGGTGAGCAGAGCCGAGCTACCTGCTGCTGGTGGAGGTGGTGAGGACTTACACAGGTGGCCTTCAGGTGCCAGACGAGTGGGAAGGAGATTATACTGGTGCAACTGGGGCACTCCTGCAGGGATAAATTCCAGTTAAACAATTCAGCGGTGTGTACTAAGAGGCAACAGGGCACAGGAGTAAAATACACAGTTTGGTGGAGACAGTTGGCCCTGCGATCTGCTGGAAAAAAGCCTTTAGTCCCAGTTTACCTGTTAGCTCAGTCGTATTTCCTGCTGGGTTTAGGGTTTTTTCCTGCCTTAAATCATGAGTTTCACCGAACTGCCCCCTCCGTGCTCTGCTTTTAAACAAAACCAGTCTTTTTTCCTTTCTGGGGGGAAATGGAGACAGATTAGAGTAATCTCACATGACTTGAGCAGTGGGCAGTGAAGTCCGGTGATGCTGGGCGATATTCTAAAGAACTCACCCATAAACAGCAATTAGCTTTTAATCGTGGCACCGCTCCCGGCCCCCCGCGCCCGCCAGGAACAGCAACGTGTGCTCTTTGTCGGCCGGAGTGGCACCGGGGGGACCCACGGCAATGAAAGGGAACTGGGGGTGACCGAGAGGAATAAGATGCTCATCTCAGTCCCACCCCCTTACTGCGCTCAAAAGCTCTTATTTTCAGAGCACAGCACTATTGAAGCATCAGGACAATGGAGACCAAATCCTTCTGGGGGAGGGGAGGTGCTGGCAATTGCATCTTTTGTTGCTTTTACTTCTTTACTTGCCTATGGCCTCCCCCATCCCACCCCTCCAAGAAATCCACATAGATGCTTGCTAGATGATAATGCAATCACTTTCTTGGGACCTTGCTAATAGGATTATAATTATTACTGGAGATGAACTGGAGTGAATAGAATATTTACCACTTCATCTCAAATTATTGTAAATCCCTCCAAAGCATTCCTTTGATATGTAAAGTGCTGCCCCTCTCCCCCCAGTGAAGATAATTATTTAGTGGAAGTTCAGAGCTTTTAAGTATGATGGGGGACAGAAAGAGTCTTCGGTGTTTACATAAAGAGGAGGGCCTACATAATGAACTGGTGAAGTTGATGAATATCTTGCCTGGCTCCAGAAAAGGAGGAGGGAAACTTCTTGCTGAACAGTTGTAGTATCTCGAGCTGTTGTTGCAGGAAGAGGGGAGGAAATAATTAGAAATTTGGCTCTTCCCAGTCCAAAGAAAGCCCCACATCTCTGCAGCCCACGTTCAGTCAGTGCATGAGTCCACCCGGTGACAGTGGCAATGTTTTGGGTTTGTTCTTTAGGGCTGGAGGAATTTCTGTTTGAGGACGGACCAAGTAGGCTGGCAGACCTCAGCCTGGCAAAGATGCACTGGGGGGAAGATACGGTTCTCTACAAAGTCACAGCTAGGCAGGAGATAGAGGGAGGGATGGACTGGTGTGGCAGTGCAAGGGCTGGCGTTACGTGGTATGAGGCCAGGAGCTGGTGGACGACGGGCAAGGCAAGGACCCAGGGCTGGCTGTGCACGTGGAGGGTCTGCATGGGTTC
This sequence comes from Strix uralensis, assembly GCF_047716275.1. Lineage (NCBI taxonomy): Eukaryota > Metazoa > Chordata > Aves > Strigiformes > Strigidae > Strix > Strix uralensis. The sequence continues at coordinate 5,617,899 of NC_133990.1, forward strand.
AGGAGGAACCTGGACAAGGGGTTGGAAGAGAGCATCAAGCCCGGGAAAGCCCCTGAGCTGAATTTGGGTGGAGGCTGGGAGAGCAGTGGGGGACGGGGGGTGCTGCTCACCCCGTTCTTGCTCTGCCCTAGTCCTGCTACGGTCAGGGTTGGAGACCTGGCCTGCAGGATCTTTGGCCTGAAGGAGACAGCTGCTCCCTGCAGGCACATCCATGTCAGCATCTGTGAGCAGGATACACTTCTCCCAAGCTTTCATCCCCTCGAGCCCTTCCTCCCAAAGGCTGCCAACATGGAGCATCCGCCCTGGAGTGGGAAGGGGGATTGCTCCAGCCAGCCGCCTCCAGGACCAACCGCGTGCCTTTGTGTCCATTGCCAAGGACGGGCATGTCCCGGGAGTGACGGCTGTGTCACCCATCAGTCCCAAAGGAGTCTTTGTGGCTCCTTGGCCTCTTTAGTATGCTCTTTGGTGAAAGCACAAACCCTGTCGCCGTGCAGACAAGACTCCTGTCAAGTGTTTCTGCTGCTATAAGTTATTCCTCCCCTATAGGCTGCAGCCATACAGTGCAACATATATGGTACTTAGTTATACAAGGCAGCAGCCCTGCCAGGGATAACAGGTCACTATCTTGGTTATGAGCGTGCTTCTAATTAAGCCACTTAAACCCATAAGGCAGGGAAGGCGTTTGGGAGGGAGGTGGGTGTTGGCTGGCACAGGGTGGGAGGCAGTCTTTGCAGCAGAGGCTGGTTCAGCTCCTCACACCTATTGCTGTTCCCCAGAGACACAAACCCTCCAGGTTTTGTGCATGGCTCAGGCCCTGCTTTGTCCAGGTTGGATGCTCAGATGATGCTGCAAACTCTGCTCAGCTCTGTGGCTGCTGCCAGGTAAAGCACCACATCTCCCCCGCCTGCAGCACGGAGGGGTCAAACCTCTGTGGTGGCTCCTACATCTGATTTGAATGCAGTGACTTTGGGGAGGTGGATAAAGTATTTTATATGAAAAAAAAACCAACAAAAAACCCCATAAAAAACCCCCAGCCCCTCATGATTGCAGCAGTGCCATGTCCCCTCCTCGAGGCACTGCTTGCTCTGATTTGCCAGGGCTGTTTGGCGTGACTGGGCTCTGCCTGCGAGGAGTGGGGACGAAAGGACCATCTGCTGATGCCCCACGTCTCCCCGCTTCCCCCAGCCTTTGATGGGGTTTTTTATCTGCATCAAAGGAGCTTAGATCAGACTCCACGGCCAGGCCAGGACCTGTTCCTGTGGGGTACATGGTGATGCCACCCGTGGCCACCAGCTCCTTGGTTCCATTGAAGCCCTGGAGTGTCTTCACGATCGGGAGCCTTTGCACACCGTTACCCTCCTTTCCCTCCTTTAATCCCCAAACTCCTCAACAGGTGAAGGACACCTGGCAGATTTGGAGGCAGGGAGTAAGGAGAGTGAGGAAAAACATTAATTTCAGGCCCACATATTTTTTCCTCCTTTCCCTCCTCCTTTACTTACCCCTTCCACACCCCCAAAGTTCATTAATTCCCATCATCTGGTTTGTGTAAACGTCGTGGTGAGTGTTTGAAGGAGCTGGATAGGGTTACACCCGTTTCAAAAAGGCCGAGGCTGGTTCCCAGCCGTTCCCTTTTATTGTTGTATAATTTGCCAACCCAAACAACGGGCTCCTGCTCCAGACAAAGGCGCACATGTTGCCCTTACTGCTGGTCATAAAAAGAGGAGTGGCTGCGTGCTACTGTACAGGTCCTTGGTGCAACGGCAGCTCTAGCCGGGGAAAATTTTGGTTAGAAAAATGTGATGTATCAAATAATAAACTAGCAAGTGCTTCCACCCCCAAAGAGGAATTTGCTGTTGCCTCTTCTCTCTCTGTTTCTTCTTCCTCCTCCATCTTCTTCCTTCCCCCATCTGGAGCTGCTGCCATCAGAAAGCAGAGTCAAAGCCAAGTGGGTAATTTTCAAGCCAGTTGACCTTGATGCTGGTGGCAGGCTCCGGGATGTAATTAAAATGCTTTATTACTTTAACAGTCTTTCCATAGGCTTGTCAGATTCTTGTTTTTAAGGAGTATTTCTGAGATTTGATGACTTTGTGATCAGCCCTGCAATGAGGAGGGCTGGGTGAGGTCAGGATGGGTCCAGCGTGGTGGCCTCGGAGCTGAGCTGGTGGTGCTGGGGATTCTCTGGGTTTTTTCTTCCCAGAGCGTTGCAGAGCTCTTGCTCACTATCAGGTGCCAGTACAGGGCTACAAGTTTATGGTTTTAATCCAGCCCTTCGCTACTTTGATCACCACTGTACATTTTTTCCTGCTTTCTGACAGCAACATGCTGCCTCGGAGACTGGGAACAACTGGGTATCGCCTTGGCAGAGTGGGTGGGCTGGAAGGCAGAGCTGCCAGCAATGGAGATGCCACCCCCATCCTTTCCTGGGTGTCTACACCTCTTTTTCAAGATACTAGATTTAGGTCACTTGGCCTAAATTTATTTATTGGGACGGGGGAGGAGAGGAAGAGGCAGAGAAGCCGGGGGATTTAGAATGAGAATTGGCTGTGCAGGGCAGGAATGGCAGTAAAGCCCTTCTCAAAAGTGTTTGATTTAAGGCAGTGGATGGACGGACTGTGGTTTGAAACAAGCCCTTTGGCTTTGATGAGGTCCTGACTGGAGCGAAGCTGAGAAGGACTGTGCTGGGATGGGGACAGGGAACCAAACCATCCCTGGGGACAGGGACAGGACAGGAGAGGATGCAACAGGCTGGAGAGCATCAACATGGGAGGGGACAAGGCTTGAACCTGCCTCATCTTCTGCACTTGTTTCCTTTGAAGCTTTTCTGAGCTGGTACCGGCAGGCTTGTTTGCTTTCCAACCTGCAAATTAAAAACACGGCAGAAGTCCTAACAAGTTCATCACATGCACCAAATTGTACCATGTTCTAGGATGTGCTGCCTGGACTCATCGTCACCTCGGGTTTTCAAAAACCCCCTGTCACAACTCTAAAAATCTGTCTCCTTCCAGGATAAGAGCTTTTGTGTCTGTCTTTTGCATTTCTATTCACCTTCTCACTGTAAGCTTTAAATCTCATCTATTGTGGTTTTATGAAACAGCCTTCTGGGAGGATTTGGGGGTGCTTTCCCCAGAAACAATCAGATTGCCAAAATTTGGTTTTCTGGAAAGAAATCACTTCCTGTATTCTTAAAATACCGGTCAGGTATTTGGGTAGAAACTGTCCAGAAATAGGTTGGATACTCTGCGTGTGCACCGCTGGGCTGCAGAGCAAATGATTCTGGATTACAGGCCTAAACTTGGTGTGAATGTGGCTGATGTCCGAAATTGTTTGACTTGGTTTTTTCCCCTTTCCATATTTTCCTTGCTTCTAGGGAACAGCTGTGGGGGGGGAAAGTCTAGAAATTTTGCACCAAAGGCAGTTCTTGCTGTATCTGCTGGCAGAGCTGCCACGGGGACTGCTGCAAGCGCTCGCTGGTGTGCATCTCAAAGCTGCAGCTGGGCGCTGCGGTGTTTTATCCTGACTGTAACAACGCTTCTCTTGCTTTTATAATACCCTACACCCAGCTGTCCGTCTCCTCTAGGAGAGTTTTGTCATCTTTGCAGAGGGAAACTGAGGCAACTCAGAGGATTGAGCAGGGGTGGTCTGGAGGTGGAGGGGTTTGAGACTGGAGGGTGCTGTCGCTGCAGCACAGGGCACCCTGATTTTGACACTTACCCGTGGGACTTCAGCTCTCGAGCACACTGGGGCGAGGAGAGCATCTCTGAAAGTGCTGCTGGGTGGTCCAGGTGCTGGGTAGGAATATATCCAGCACGAAACCCTCCCCAGGAGGGAAAACTCATCATCCACCCCGCTCCAGGACTCCTGTTCGGCAGCAGGAGCACCTGAGCGTGCCGGCTCTGGGCTGGCAGCCTGACGGTGACCTTCATGCAGGCAGATGTTGGCGGTCACCTCCACAGACCCCCGGGCTCTGGCAGACCCCGAGGGGTTTATCCCAGCGGGCATTTGCAAAGGGCAGGAGGTGCAAGGGGGGACCGACAGACGTCCCCAGGGATAACGTCAGTAACGACTGCTGTGCTCTGCCCTGCGTGCCAGTCCGTCCTACCTGCAGCAAATAACACAGCAACAGGTTGCGGAGGTCCCCTCGACCCCCCCGGCCCATGGCCCCTCACCATTCCTCCTTGAGAAGTGGCAGCAGATTAGCCCGGAGCCCCTCTGCGCAGACAAAAGCTGCCACAAAGGGCATTAGGCTTCAGGATTGGATTACCGTGTGGCCACCTGTCATCCCCACTTTGTAAATTTATCTCGCTCTGAGTCCAGTTTTCACACTGGAGAAGTTTGCACTTAAAAAAAATAAGATCCCCCCCCAGTGCCTCTCCAAGCAGCAGCCTGGCAGACTTCGTTTTAGCATCCCTTCTTATTCCAGGCTTCAGAGCTGTGTGGGGCTGGGGATTAGAGCTGTTTGAATAGAGAGCCTTTATTACATTAGTCTAAGTGGTTAATAGGTAAAGTAGGCCAATCCATCTTTAGACTAAGCCTATCACTTTGCCTACGAAGGGTGAAGGCTCCACTGAGGAAATATTCCTCATTAAAGAAAAAGCTTTTCCTCTGTCCCTCTTGACATGTTAATAGCTCAGGGTTAGGGGCTCTGCTCTCTGCCTGCAGAAAATTCATAGCTGTGCTCACGCAGCAGCTCCCTCCTCTCGCTGGGACCCCTGACGCTGCCGGCAGCTCTGCCGAAGTCAGCAGAGTGGTGCTGGGTCCCGCCAGCGCGTTGCTGGCTGGGCTCGGCGGGGAATAAGGAGTGCCAGGAGTCTGCTGTTTCTCCTCGTCCTGGCTTTCCTTTCCTCAGAAAGCGGGTGCCTCGTCCCTTCCCGAGCAGGGATGTAGGGAGAGGGTTCAAGTGATGGGTAGAGGCAGTGCTTCGGTGCTGGGACTCTCTGCTGTGGGATGTTCTCAAGGCCAGAAGTATTCATGGGTTTGAAAGGATTAGACAGTTCATAGACACTATGATATGGGATGATTTGGATGCAGATGCTGGCTCCAGAGGTCTTTGAACTCCAGGTTGCCAGAAGGCAGGAGGATAACAAGGCAGGAGGGGCTGCTTGCCAAGCTTTTCATACTATCTTTATTTTCTACTACCGTATCCACTACAGCCCTCAGTGGTGTCCTCATCCAGCCCTGTACCAACTGGTGCAGCAGCTTTTGTCCGAGTGCTCAGCTGAGCTCCCTGCCTGACTCTCACAGCCTGACTCCCTTTATCATCTCCGTATGGACAATGGTGGTATCTGCACCTCTGCCCTTCTTATCTTGCGCCAAACAGCACTGGCAGAAGCTGCCCAGGTCTCTAACGTGCCTGTGAAGCCTCCAAGGAAACAGAGGGCTCCACAGCTGTCCCGAGCTGCCCCAGGGCTGAACTGTGCATGCACCATTGAGCTGAACAGGGTTTCTGCTGTTATTTTTCCCTAAAGGAGTTGCATCTTGCCAGGGCACGGTGGCTACAGCTCTTCTGACTATTACAGCTCCTCTTTCCTCTCCTTCTGCAGTGGCTGTTGTTTAGAGCAGCCCTTGCTGTCTTGGAGCCCCAGGAGCAGATGTTTTCAGAGCTGGAGTCTGGTCCTACTTCCACCAACCCGTACGTCCAGCGTGTTGTGTTGGAGCTGCAGTGCTATATGTGGGCCGTGTTACCCTTCTCCAGTTGTGGTCTGAATGGGAATAAACGTTTCTTGGTGACTTTTTCACCTGTGGGAGTTCAGACCAGCCAACTTAGCAGTTCCTCCTGCCCCTGAGGCTCTGCTGTCTCTGGCTGCCAGCATGACGATTGATGTCTCTATGGGAGATTATGGAAACCATGGGAAAGCTCATCACAACGGACAGACCCACACAATAAAACTTTGCTTTCCCGGACGTGATGCTGTCAGAGGTTCAAACCACATCCATGGGCCACAGTATTTGGCTTCAGTTGCTGCTGTCTAGCTTATTTGCAGCCACTTCTCAAACAAGGCAGCATCTGAGACAATCTCGAGGGTCTTTGTTCTGGGCTATGCCTGGCACCCATCTGGGTACAACGAAGGAAGAGGGTGCTGGAGCTAGGGCTGAAGGCTGGTTTTAGTGGATTCAGTTCTCATTCTTGGGTTGAAGGCTCCGTTTCTATCTCTGCTCATCTTAGCCTGTGCTGACCAAGCCAGACAGCAGTAGCAGTGTCAATGATGTGTCTTGTCTTGCTTCTTTTGTTCTGATGGGTCACCAGTGAGACGTTCTACAAATGCCAATGTCCTCTCCAAAAATAAGTTTTGTGGGGTCCAGAGCTGCACAGAATGGAGTGCTCTCAGCTCTATTGGAAACAAGACGTGCTGGATGTCCTCAGCCCCAAATCAAGGTCTGACTGGTCTGCAAAGGGACTGACACTGGGCCAGTGGATGCCTCTTAGATGAAGAGTTACTCCTTGCTGTCTTCCACTTCTACAGTGCACTCCTCTCTCTTTGTTAAATTACTAATTAAGAGCCTATGTTTCCCAACCAGATCAACTGACTCAGCACCTCCACCCCCAGCAATTTCCTCCTGTTTCATGGCCCAGCCCTACCCAATGCCTCTCTTGTGCAAGGAGGAAAAAATAAGCCTTGTGTCATTCTCAGAAGACTGATATAAACTGATTGTAGTCATGCTGGAGGAGAAGTTGGTCTTGAAGTGCTGGGTCCCATACAGCAAGCAATCTGACGGACCTGACCTGAAGCCAAAGGGCTTCAGGGCAGCACAGCTGTGCTGAGCACATCTTGGGAAGCAGTCTCCTCTCTGGGCAGGTCCCAGGCCATTAAAGACTTCATGGGTTGAAACCAACCTCTTAAATCAAGCTGAAAAGCAGTTGGTGGCCAGCATGGGATGTAGAACTCAGATTTAACATGGCCATAAAAAGAGACACCACTTAATGAGTAGACTGTCGAAACCCACATCAGTCCATGATAGATTTAAGAGTTGCTCTCTGAGCGTTATTGACTGGTTGTGTTCTGTGATGGCGTTACGGGTTTGTGAAGTTGGCCAGAAAGGTGAAGGATTAGTCAGAGTTTTATTTTAGTTGCTGATTTTTGGCACATGCTGGCTTCTGACTTCCAGAAGCTCTCACATCCCAGGTGTCTGGTAGACCAGCGTGATTTTTAACTGCATGTGGAACTCCACTTGCCTGGCCTTGAAATCACAGCCCTAGGGGTTGCCACCACCCTTAGGCATGGCTGGAGGTTTCCACACACTGATATTCCCTTCCTCCAGAGTCTGGCTTGTCCATCGCCACTTCTCCCAGTGACCCGTGCAGATCTGGTATGGGGACCATCTCCCACCGTGGGTCTGTGGAGAAGGGGCTTTCTGGGCAGCCCCAGAGCACACCTCACCCACAGTGCAGAGTGTAGTCATTGGGTGCCCCTTGCCAGTAAGCACGTTGCATAAAGTTAATGTCAGCACTTGATGAAGTAAAATACCAGGTGCAGTGTGAGCAAAATAGTAGTTGCATAAATATCTACTGAACAACTTTCATAGGCATGTGATGATTTTTGATTCAGTCAGACCTCTCATTCCTGGTTTTTCTTTTATCTGGCCTCAGAACAGATGTGTCAGTTTTTGTCCCTTGGCTTCTTAATTGGGGCAACCATTGCCTTAGCACAAATTATCAGTGGCTTTTTTAATTGCAAGAGCTCATGATGGTCTTTGCTGTAGAAGCATAAAAGCAGTAAGGGAAGAGATGGCTGTCCAGGAACAAACAGCCTCTGTGTGCAGTGTTGTAAGTCTGAGGGAAACGCTGTTTGAGGCTTGCAGATCACACACTGGCTGGTTATTTCTCTGTGCTGGGTGGATGCTTTGAAAACTTAATCAAGTTTTATAGCTTTAATTTTGTGGCTGACTCCCCTCTTGCCTTTTTTTTTTAAACTGTCTCGCAACCCAGAGCAAATGAGTCCCATTGGGTTATAAAGGGAAAGACTTGGCAAATGGTCTAAAATATTTAGGCTTGCCTAGTGAATGATAGGAAAAAATTACTCTTCCTGCTTCATGCCGCTTCCATAATTTCTGCAAACTCTCTAGGTTTTCCCCACATGATTAATTAGAAATAGCCAAGGAATAAGATGGAATTGCTGAAGGCTTTAGATTTCAAGGGTGTTTTTTGAGAGTATGTCCTACCCATGAGCTGAGATTGTGTTCACTGTGGCCGTATCCTGTATCCCGACCTGCTGTAGCCCGTGTAGCAGTGGAGGAGAGAGATTGTCCTCGTTGGGTGCTGGACTTTGATGTGCTGCAGATGCCACCAGCAACTCTTGATGCTTCTAGTGTGTATTAGGGAACAAGTCTGCACAGCGATAAGGAATAGTAAAGTAGTGGGTGAATCTGGGTGCAAGAGGACCTCCGTGGTTGGGTGAGGTCCTGCTGTTGACAAGCCAGGGACAAATTGCACCCGCTTGCCTAAATTGGGAAAAGTGTTGTGTTTGGGAGCTAAGGGAAGGCAAGGTGGATGTGCTCTGGTGAGCTCCTGCTTTTCTGCTACACTGTTCCTCTCGTTCCTGTGGGGAAAACAAGCTCTAGGTTGGGGCTGAGGCTCTCTGGTGTTGATCTGAGCCAGGAAAGCCACCTGGTGCAGCTCAGGACTCATCCTGACCAGTCTGGAGCTGGTGTGGTGCATGCAGCCATGCTCCAGGTGCAGAGTGTAGCCCAGATAATCCACTCATGGATAACTGGGAGATTACTCAGCTGGATTTCTAATACAGTGGCCTTTAATAATAATCCCCCTCTAATCCTTAAATCAATGGAAAATGGATTTATCTGTACAAGCTAAATGGCTTGTGTAGGCATTTTAGGGAGAAGAATTCTTGTGTATCTATGTGTGAACATACATATATATATATGCATATTTTTGTTCCTGTTACCTGCTGTTCTAACCCATGTTTGTGTGTTCTACTGGCAGGGACCTCATGCCCAGGACGCTGGAGGGGCAGATCACCATGGAGAAGACCCCCAGCTACTTTGTCACCAAGGAGGCCCCAGCCCGCATCTCCTCCATGTCCAAGGGCACAAAGCTCATCGTGGTGGTGCGGGACCCTGTGACCAGAGCCATCTCGGATTACACCCAGACGCTCTCCAAGAAGCCCGACATCCCCACCTTTGAGAGCCTGACCTTCAAAAACAGGACTACGGGCCTGATCGACACCTCGTGGAGCGCCATCCAGATTGGCATCTACGCCAAGCACCTGGAGAACTGGCTCCTCTACTTCCCCATCGGGCAGATCCTCTTCGTCAGCGGGGAGAGGCTGATCAGCGACCCCGCGGGGGAGCTGGGCAGGGTCCAGGACTTTCTGGGCCTCAAGAGGATCATCACCGACAAACACTTCTACTTCAACAAAACCAAGGGGTTCCCGTGCCTGAAGAAGGCGGAAGGCAGCAGCAAACCCCACTGCCTGGGGAAGACGAAAGGCAGGACCCACCCTGACATAGACCAGGAGGTGGTGCAGAGACTGCGGGACTTCTACCGGCCCTTCAACATGAAGTTCTACCAGATGACGGGGCAGGACTTCGGCTGGGACTGAGGCTGGCGTGGGAAAGTCCTCTGTAATTACTTGCCCAGCACAGTTTGCGTATATAAAGAGATATATATGTATGTAAAATGTACAGAAATCTATTTTATAATAATTTATTTTTAATTCCTAAGCAATTAATTCACTAAGCTGCCTAACCGCACTGGCTAGAACGGTAGCCCGTAACCTGTTTAACATTCCACGGTGTTTAATTTTAATATGGCTCTCCTTTTTTTTTTTTTTCTTTTCTTCATTCTGTTTTCTCCTCTTCTTGGTTTGGTTTGTAACAGACGGTGCTTCCATTTTTCCTAAACAAAATTTGTATTTAAAAAAATCAAAAAAAGCAAGGGTGGCAGGGGAGGGGCGGGGAGGGAGGGAAAGCACAAATTTATTTTTGTTACGGGTATCTGGCCATTATAAACACTTGCTTTCCCTATTCCGGTGTCCCAGTCTCTGCTCCAGTGTTGTGCTCCCTCGTCCCACAGCTTTCCAGTTAGTCCTGCAGCCCTGGGGGGGTTTCGCTGGGGTGGGTGGGGAGGGAGGCTGGACATCTCCCTGCAACCCACATACCTCTGCTGAGCAGCAGGGTGTTTTACCAGTGTCTGTCGAGCGTGGGGAACCCCAAGCCATACAGCTCCTGCTGCACAGCCCAGGACTCTGCCGGCAGGGTAATGTGCTCACTTTCTAGAAGAGAAGCCGCAGAGCCTGTTGCATGGGCAGAGCTGTCTCCTCAATATACTTTTCCTTCTTGCCTTGTGTCAAGGAGGCTCTTTCTCACAACCCCTCTATGCGTTTTAAACCTTTACTGCAGGACAAATGTAAAAATACATGTGTCTGTGTGTGACATGCTTGGTGCTGGTCTGAGTGCCTTGCAAGAAGCGTCGTTCACGGAGTGCCCATGCACGCAGGGCTGTGCCTGCAGTGTGGGGAGCAGCACCCACCCACCAAAGACGCCGACGGAGCCACGTGAAAACCCCAGGTCTCTACTTGGTGCCATCCCAGCATGGAGGGTGTCCCAGGACATGGCGCAGGCGGTACTACCTCCAGCCCTGCAGCCATCAGAGCAGCCCCCAGTGCATGAGACTGGGGAACATCAGCCTTGGCCCTTGATTTCCATTACTTTTTGGTCCAATGCCCTACCCATGGTCTCTCCCAAAGAGCAGCGTTTGCCTAGAGCCAGGAAGAAGTGCTGCTTTGCCAACAAGGGTGAACCTGTAGAAGAGGAGGGGGGAGTCTGGGCTGTACTTGGGTTGGGGTGTTGGTGGCAGCTGGGCAGGACAGGAGGCTCTGAGCACTTACCCATCAACCCAGGTACAGTAACCTGGAGATCCTTCCCCTCAGGTGGAACCAAATGCTTTGGGGCATTAGGACAGGTTGGCAGGGCTCTCCTGAGAGCACTAACCGTGTTTTGTGTGCTCAGGAGGTTTTGATAAATGCCATGTGTGTCCGATGCCTTATCGTTACTGTCAGAGGTTCTGCTAGCCCAACTGGAACATTTTTGGAGCAAGATGGCAGCAAGATCCTGCTCAGGTGGATACAGCGAAGAGCAGGACTCACCTCTGGGTCTGCTGGAGGGATTTGCAGGTAAAGTGCTGCCCTTCAGTGCTTTGTTTGAACCTAAGGGCTTTTGACTTGGCCCAGTGGTGTCACATCTCTGAGGGGATTTAGGGGGTCACAGCCCAGTAGGTGGTGGTGGAGCATGTGTTCATACATGGGGTGTCCTCAAGGAAAGGGGGATGCTGAGCATAACATCAGCAATGAGCTGCCTAGCAAACCTGCTGTGAGCAGGGTGCAAATCCCACCTTGGGGTTTGCCTCCAAGCACATCTTCCTGCAAACAGGAAGAGTTGGGCAAATGCTCTCCTTTCTGCCCTGAGGCATTTCTAGCAATGAAGCGACTCTTCAGACTGACACAGTCCCACTTCCAGAGGTCACAGGCGTGAGTGTGGGACCCGCTGGGCTGCGCAGATTGACAGACCGCACACATGACCCCTGTGAGATGCAGCTGCGAGCCTCAAGTAGTGGTTGGATCTGTGCATGTTCGGGGCCTTTGGTTTTAGCTCCAGCCAGGTCCCCAGCTCTGTTCCCTGCTGCCAGGACAGGTGATGAACGCACCAGCGTGTCTGCTTTATCACAAACCCCTGCTGCTGTTGTGTGACTGAGGGGAAGGGGCTGCAGGGCGTGAGGGGTGAGGGGGAGAGAAAATAATTCCTGGTGGAAAAGAGTGGGTTTTGGTTCTCGAAACCTCAGTCTTCCTACTAGCTGGTTTATGCAATGTGTAGAAAGAAGCTTGTCCTCTCCCCTTGGCCTTTGGGTAAGCTCCCAGCCGCCACTGCGCTGCTTTCCCAAGCGGTTTTGCTGGCTGAGCCCTTCCGCTGCGTGGCCAGAGCCTCCGGGATCTGCCGCGTTGGCGTGGGTTCCTTCCCACGTGGTTCCCTCCGGAGCGCCTGTGCATGCCTGCTTTTGAATGCTGAAAGATTGCGCATCCCCTACGTCTTCCTTCTTGCTTTCTTGGAAACAACTGTTTAATATCCCAATGCCTTCCTCAGCTGTACAGCAGAGTGTGGGCTTAATTTGTATAATCAAGCCCTGCTGCAGAATGCTCTCATGAAGCAATCTTGTTGGGGAGTAGAAATACAGAGAGCGAATAACAACTCTTCTAACCTTAAGCAAATTGTTAGCCCTGGCTCAATATCCTTCGTAATGAAGTCTGCGCTAGACTTTTAATGTAAAGGCCTTACCTAAGAAATAGGACAATGAAGATGAATTTCCCGTGGTGTACATCTGGTTGCTAATACTGGAATCAGTGCTATTGTCATCATTTTTTAAAAAATACCTTTGTTTTGAAGTTAAGCTTGGAGGTGTGATTAGAAGTTCTTTTTTTTTTTTTTTTTCACATTGTAACATTAATTTATGGCTGAGTTTCATTCAGTCCTGTATTCAGAAGTGCAGTACAGGTATTAGTGATGTGTTGTCTGTAACATGGTACTATAGAGTAGCCAATTTGTAAGAAAAAAGAACAAAATGGAAAGAAAAAGGAAAAAACCCACAAAAAACAAAATCTGAAAAAAAATGTAAATTGACTATTTTGTGGTATGTACAACACAAATTAATTTTACACAGAGAAAGAAGTTTCTAGGAAAATGAAATTCTGATAATTCATACTATTTGTATGAACAAATAAAAGCTATATTTTACCAAGCAATGGACACGGTTGTATTCATTGAACACTGCGGAGGTGGAGGTGGCCTCCCCACGTGCGTAGTGCTGCCCCTGACACTTGCATGTCTGCCCCATTAATGTCCTTGCAACTGTGCCAGCCCCACAGCGAAGCCTGAAGCCCAGGATTTAATCACATACGTGAGCTCCCATCCAGCCCAGGGCTGTGCTCGGGAGCCGGAGGCTTCGCTGGGTGGGGAACACGTGCGTGTTTTCCTCAGTTGGGTTTTGTCCCGTCGGATGCACCTTCATCAAACACCACGTCAGGGAAGGAGACCTGAGGGATTGCCCTCAGCCCTGCTGCAAAAGCTGGATGGGCTTGGTGGTTGGTGAAACCATCCTTCTTGGTCAGGGATGCTGGAGGACAAACTCAGTCCTTTATAGCTGCTGGTGGGGAACCTTCCCAGTGCCAAGTTTCTTTTCAAAAGCATTGTGCTTAGAGTCGCGATGCTGGGCCAAACCTCTAGGGCCAGCGGTCACTAGTGGTCCCTGTACACCCAACACTTTAAGACATAAAAATTCATTATCATTAAATTCAGAAGAATCCCAGGCCAGTGCTATAGAAAGCGGCGCCTAAAGAACATTACAGATTTATGTAACGTAGCAATTGCCACTTAACTAAACTGAATTAAAATAATTTAATTTTTCATAGCAAGTCTTGCATCCGGTGTAGAGTAATTGATGGGAGTCTTTCAGATTGCCCATTTTTCAGAGACCTTCTAGAAATGGAGTCAAAAGTAAGCACAAGATTTAATATAGCGATTTAGGAAGAGTTCAGCCTGGGAAATTCCAGCTTGTCAGGATTGCAATTACCTGCTGCCAAACTCTGGCAATGTTTAAACTCTATAGGTGCCTCATTTTTCAAATACATATATGTAAATTTTACTTTAAAATTCCCATGTACCTTTTGAGCAGCACAGCTGGATGTGCTCAGCTGTGACAGAGTTGAGCAACTAGTTACCAGGTTCTCACCTCACCTTGATTGATTCAAATCCAGGTGCTTCTCTGCTAATGTCCCAGCAGATGTCAATCCTGTGGGCAGCTGAGGTCTGAGCTCAGCCTGGTTTTGCAGCAGCTCATAGAGTGTTGTCCCTCCTTCTTGTGTTTGTGGGAGCTACTCAGTTCTGGGATGGAAAGAGTGTGGTTGCTTTTCCTTCACAAGGAGACTGGTGCTGCAGAGGAAAGGGAAGGTTCAGCACCTTACGAGGTTCAGCATCTGCCCTGTCCTCTGCATCTCCCTGGAGGTTATTCCCAGTTGCACCTGGGCTTGTAGATACTGGGGGTTCTTTCCCCAGTTTGGGCTGGGGCCCGTTCTCAGGTGCTGTTTTGGCAAGAGCATCTAGAAGATAAGAATAAGGGTATCTGGGTGGTTTATGGGATCACATCCTGAATGCAGAGAAGTGTTTGCTCTGAAGGAGATGGCCTCAAGGATCTTCTAGTAGCTTTAGGGATTTCTGCTAAAGGAGGAAGCTCTTGAATGAGAATGGTTTGATGAAGAGGTAGGTGAGGCAGAAGCAGCCAAGGAAAGGTTGCTGCTAATGATGGTGATAATTAAGGTGGGTTTACTTTTTCTCTAGGTTGGTGGAAGAAAGGTGATGAGCTATTGCTTTCATCTAAAAATGAACCAAGTCTCCAGGTTGTGCAAACAAATGCAGCATTTTTACTGAAAGTACTTGGGGTCTGGTGCTGAGATAACGTTCCAGAAGTCCGTCACCTTGCAAAGATGCAGATGCCAGGGATGGGAAAGCACAGAGCAGGGAGGAATTCCCCTGAAAGGGAAAGGACTGCTGCTGTGAGTACCTCCATGTGGTACTCGGTGGGTGTGGAGACCTCTTTGAGGAGGGTAAGGGAAGGTTAAAACATGGGAGGAAAGAGCTGGGGTAGCCTGTAAGCACCAGGGAAAGAGCTGGGGAGGATCTGCAAGGGCAAAAAGTGCTGCTAAAGCTTGGAGTTGAATCCATTCTAACAAAGCCATCGAAAAAATCGGTGGCTTCTGTAGGTAGTTCCATGTTTATTGGGCTTTGAACCAAAATGATGTATTCAAAACAAACTTGAAGCTTGAGAAGGGCCCCAATAAAAACTGGTTTCAGGAAGAAGTCATTCTTATATGAGTGCTTTTTTTCCCTTGGAACTGGTATACAGATGGCTGAGAGGTTGTGCTGCTGGCAGTCCCAGATCCCTAACCACCAGGACACTTCAGTAGCAATTGTTTTGCTTCTCTTTCTAAGTTTTTGTTATTTTTTCCCCCTTCAAAAATCTTACTTAGCCACTAGATCTGTCCATTAATAGCTTTATTTAAAGCTAAACTTTATTATCCTCCAATTTCTCTCTGTGGTTAAGAACTATGGTGTTAACTCTTTTCCTAATGCATATATTTAAGAATGTAATAATACTGACTAATTAGTTATAAATCATTCAAACATTCCAATGCAAGGTAAGTGTTCAGTACCGTATTTAATGGTGTCTTTATTATAGAGAGGAATTCCTGTGTCAAATGTTAGCATTGGTACCTTCAGCTGGAATAAAACCTCATGGCCACTGCGAGTCCTCAGAACTTCCTGTCAATCAAGATTTCACCATTTTCAGATTATAATTAATTTCATTAAAACACCTGTTCCAGATCACTGCAGGGTCCTGCACCCTAATTCACCGGGAGGGAGCAACTGGTACCAAAGACACAGTAGGTTGGTTGATCTGGCTATTTCTAAACTCTTCTCTCTAAGCTGTTTACTGCTGCTTTCCCTTGTTTTACAGCAGCCCATGGTTCAGTCCTGCAGGATTTTTAGATCTTAACTTCTGCCTCCACAATTTCCCCCTGTCTCTGAGAAGGGACTTACAAATAGGGTTGCAAGAATCAGCCACTGTAACAATTCAGTTAAAAACTGAAAAGCATTCTCCAGGAATATTATTTGCAACTATTTATACAGTCAGCTATAATTGGGAGGCTTAATTTATGCTCATTAAATCCTCTCAGGTGCTTGATGAGAAGCACTGCAGCAGTGCTAAGTATTACTGGTTATTCAAGTTGCTTACAGCAATGAAGGCATCACCATTTGTCTTGATCTTTTCCCATCCCACCAGGAGCTGGTAGGGAGGACACTGGTAGCAGCTGTCCTCAGGAACAAAGTCTGATGTGGATATTGAGCTCTTGCCAGAAATTACATGCTGTGCCCTGGTAGCAACCAAAGTTCTGAACAAAGGAATGAAGTTTTAAAATAATATGCTCAAAAATTGGCTTGGCAGAGAAGATGCAACTGGCTGCTTTGACATCTAGGTTATTTAGCTGGGAATTTATGTGTCAAAAGCTTAAAAGCTTCACCAAAGAAAATTTAAGAAAGCACCATGTTTCCAACTAATTAAGTAATGTCAGCCAAATATAATTTATTTCTCACCATCACTCATGTCTACAGCAGAATTATCTCATTTTTGATTTCTAATGACTTTCTCTCTCTCATTAATCTGGCCATGAATTATTTTTATATAACTTTTTGGCACTGAAGCAAAGAAAATTTTTTTCTTTTTAATAAGAACAGCATCCCTAGATAATTCTGCATCGCCCTGGAAAGGGGGCAGGGACTCTAGCTTGGGTTTCACAGCACAACTCTAGCCTCCCTCCCCAGGAATACTTGTAGACTCTACTCCAGGTCTTCTCCAGGACCTCAGCTTGTCCTTGCTCCCTGAAGCCTCCCTTGTCCTTTCTTCTAGTACCAAGTTGAACATACGGATTCTGGTTTGGCCTTTTATTCTAACAGAAAAAGAGGCTTTCTCCTGCAGTTCTCAGGGAAAATTGTCAAGTGCTTTTCACAGAGTATCACTGGCTATTCTGTTCTGAGCAGCATCCCTGGCATTTCTCATAGATACCAGCTGTTGCAGATGTTTTAGATTTGGTTCTTCCACCTATCATCTGTGGCTCTGTCCCACGCATGTGTGTCCTGGTTATTGAAAGTGTTAGTTTTCCTGCTTTACTGCTTTAGTTCACATCTTGGTTTTTACTAATGGCTTGTTACCTGAAGTTCAGCTCTTTTCCAAGTCCCTGGAGCAGGCTCTGAGGATGGTCCCATACAGGACTTTCTTAGACTGCATCAGACATGTAGTTTGCATCCAGTATCCCATCTCCAACCCCAGGTAGCTCTATGAGCAAGGAACTGGAGATGAACCTTTCTCTTCTGCTGCTCATAGGTGAACAGGGGTGAATCTGTAATTTGGAGGCCCACGTTCTGCATGGGTTTTCTCTAGCAGTGCATCTGAGTCCATTCTGTGGTCAAAGCAGACCTTGAACATAACCTAAAGAGATTAGCAAATACCCCTTCTTATGCAACTTCCAGTCCCAGCTGCAGATCAAAGAAACTTGGGTAATTTAGAAAGGCATCCAAGTACTGGGTTCTTTATATATATTGGCCTGAACCTCCAAAAAATTCCTTTGTTTCCAGCCACTGCAGAAGCAGAGCCTGCTACCCACAGCCACCGAGAGCATCTCCTGTGGGAGGAACTGTTGTTTCCAGCCAGCCCGGGCTGCTGCAAGGTAAGCTGGTTGGCAGATGACCCGGACAGACAGCTAGAGCTGCTCCAACACCTCCCTGGGGAAAGCAGGAGGGAGCACACAGCCAGAAGTGCCAGGCAGGCAGAGCCTCAGCTGGCAGAGTTTCACTGCCTTCAAAGGGTGGGCTGGGGAGGAAGCTGCAGGCAGTAAACGGATCACTGAAGGGTGATACAGAAAATAGGTATAGGGATGCCTCAAATATTGCCTTTCTGTGCCCTTTACATGGGCAGTGGATGCTTAGAGATACTTTATATGTAAGAGTATTTCTAAAACCCAGTGGGTCATGCCCACTGAGATAATAAACACATAATTTAAGTTGGATATGGTTGACTAACTGCAGCTCTTCAGACTCTCATCAGGAGTGAAATTACACTTCTGGATGGTTTGGGATAAGTCACCTACAGCTCAGCATTTCCCTAGTGCTTCACCAACAGCTTTCAGGGGGAATATGGTTACAGCTGGCTTGGATTTACCATGGTCTTCCCCTCTCACCTGTGTACTCTTGGATGACCAGCCAGGCTCCAGTACTGAATTCCCAAAGCTGAGCTCAGGGAGGAACAGGGGGAAAGTGAGCAGGTGAATACATCCATGGTGTTGCAGCCCATAAAACTGGAGGACTCTGTCTGGTGCATGGCATGTCACTGCTGAGGGCTGGGAAAGGCTCTGGCCAACCCGCCCCGGATCCAGGGTCCCACATCTTGGTGGCACAGGAGAGACCGTGTTGTTTTCAGCCTGCTATAGGAGATGCAGAGCTGCTCTACCCTATGTCTCACTCTACCCTCCTCCTAAATCAAAGCAAAACTTGAAAAACAAAAAGCCTGACAAGCAAAACTCCCCTAAAACCCAAAGGAGTTTTTTGACTCATTTCTCCCCCCAAGATTTTCATTATTTCCTATGGAAAATCCACTTCACCTGTGGAAAACTGCTCGGCAGAAACTTCCATGTAGTTAAAAACTAAGAAAACAACTTTTTGGAAAATGGAGTGGCACTAACACTTTTTTGCTAATTCTGACCCAGCATAAGGCAGCCAGATGGGGCAGTGGGGATCAGAGCAAGGACCCAGCCAGCTGGATGCGTCTCTGCAGCAGGAAGGGAAGTGAAAGCCCGATGTTTCAGCTGGTTTCTGAGCAGACTTGCAGATGAAGGTCTCAGGCAGATACAGAGGTGTGCTGGAGCCCCTGGGCTGTGCTGGTATCCAAACTCAAGCTAACTGCTGTTCAGTGATGGACTGAAACAGAGTCGAGACCAAAAGTGTCAGACTGCACTTGGCTTTCATTAATCACAAGAGTGGTGGAAAAAGTAAACTTCAAGCCAAGTACTAACATGGCTCAGCTAGGGGCAAGCTCAAAAGCACAGATCTCCTAGGGCCCAGCAGCACCAGGAAAGCTTGGGGAGGTCAGACCTGCTAAAATGCAGTGTCAAATTTAGCAGATACCTGCCCAAAAGCTGGGGCCACAGTCATGTGCAATTGTGGGTGTGTTGCATTTCCATCTGCAGTGTGGGCTGTGGGCTGCTCAAGTGATCCTGAGACATGGACAAATAGAGATCATCACAGAATAACACTGTATTATATTTTTTCAGGTCTTTCTGTCAAATTCCAGCGTGGAGGGCCAGATCCTCAACTTGGTGTAAATCAGCCTCACTTAGCACACTGCAGCTGAAGTTGTCCAAGGGATTTCAGTGGATCAGCAGGGCTTATAGCAGCTGCTGGGATCTTCTTCCACAGAGCTTCTAGGCTAAGTACAAGTCTTCAGAAGGCAGCAGCAAATGTCTGGGCAGTCAGATACTTCCCCTCCACTCCATCCTGAGCAGCCCTATGGTACTGGTCGAGGTTGTCTCTTATTCTGCCTACCTTGACCTGTCCACAGATACACAAAGTGATACAGTTGTACGAGAGATCCAGCTGGCTGTCAGTCCTTGGGGAACTCATACGCCGTGTGTTGGGCTGGCATTATGCATCCCTGGAGGGGTAACAGCACAGGGATCTCATTACACTTCCTTTGTGTATATTTGCTTTATACTGCTTTGTTTGAGAACATGCTTGGCAACTCAGTTGTTCCAGTATTGTGCTGGAAAATACACAGTATTTATGTATCAACAGTGAATAACAGTCTCCAGACAAGCAGAAGGATGTGAGGGTGAGGGGTCTTGCACGCTCAGAGTAGCTTGGGACGTGAGGACTGGACTAGCTGTGGAAGGGGAGCATATGAAATATTTGCTGAGTGCCTGTGTCATTTGTGGCAGAGCCCACAAACAGCCACCAGTGAAAGGGATTAACACTTGTGCTCACATGTAGCTCTTTAAGGATGAAGCCAATAGTCCCTTTTTGTGTCTGCACAGATGACCAAACCAAGAGGTCATTGCAGATGGAGAAGGCCACATTCAGAAGTTCTGACTATTTCAGGGACTCAGCTCCCCTTTCTGCCCTTCTCAAGTAAGGATAATGGTGGGATACTTGATCTTCTGGATACTTCTTGGCATTTCACAGGCAATCTACAACATTTACAACGAGGTGCTTTTCCAGTTCTGTACAATCCCATTTGCAAAAGTAACTTGGGCTCTTAGCATTCATTTTCCTATGGAAAGCTGATGGGAATTAAGTTCCTATGGCCTCTAGCTTCAAAATATAACAGCAATTTGCTTGCATTGGCACTGCTGGAAGTTAGATGCCTAATTGGGATCTGGGCTTCAGGACCAATTATTTCTGAAAATGCTACCTCAAACATTTAAAACCCAGGTGCTTGGGCAGTTTCTCAGGTTCTTCACAGATTCACAACCCTGTTAGGAGGTCAACTAAAAAGCGGAAAAGAAATCCTGCATTTTGAGAGGCTTGTTTTATGTTACTGGATTGTTTGGATGGGTTGTGGTTTTTTTTTTTTTTTTTTTTGGCAAGCTACTTACCCTGCCTGCATGCATCTGTTTTCTTTCCATCCTGAAAGCAGAGCTCCCGGTTCTGCCTCAGCTTACCCTGATGGCGTTGTTAATCCTGGTGCAGCACTTGAATACTACAGCTGGATGTATGTTTATCTCTCTTGCTGTTCACCGCCTTCACCCTCCTATTTAAAAGTGTAAATAATGATGTGTCCTGGGAATAAACAGTAAGTTCAGGAAGAGCTTATAGGTTAGAAAAGATTGACTAATTCTTGGCAAGGGCAAGTTGGCATAGACTTGTTGACTTCAAGTAAGCTGAATTGATTAATGCTAGCAATGTGGCTGGCCCTGTTTCTCCAGATGTTCTGGTGAATGCCTGCAGACCATGAATCCTATCTGGAAATCTGCAGAAATCTATGAATATTTGTGGGATAAAGATGACATTACATGGGTTACTATGACCAGCTCCAGGCATGGCTCAATGCAGGGCAATAAGCAGCCTCACTCTGCTTGCTGAGGCACTGAATGCTGCCAGAGGGACCCTAATTCAGCTGTGGACAAAGCTGCTGCAGTTGCTGCTGAAGGTGGATTTATCAAGTGAGTGATCGTAGCTTGCTGCTTCTCGTGTGTGTGTGTGACATAAACATCTATTATCTTCATTTGTAAAATTTCTCTGCGGCTCACCTCAGGGCAGATACTTCTGAGAGCTCAATTACAGGCAGTTAGTTGCTTGACAACACTTCTGGCAGATGTTAGTGGAGTGCAGGCTCTGTATCCCTGTCAGACAGCAGATCTCTCTGTTTATTAATGTACTGTCATCAAGCGGTGCCTAAAGTCACCTGGGAAGCTGCTGGGTTTCTCAAGGGGATGGAAAGGGATGCAGCCTGGAGCGTGAGGTCCTTGTGACTGGTACAGGAGGTCCCAAGAGGTCTCCAGCCACACTGAGCCCCACTGGAATGGAAGGGCAGCATCCCTGTGTAACAGTCAGTCCTTGTCCCTGAAGACTGTGACATTCAGACACAAGAAATTTCATCCCTGTACCACAAGTGCAAAGGGGCAAAGTGATTTACCCAAAGACATGCAGGAAACCTGTGGCAGAGCTGGCAATCAAAGATGAATTCCTGGCCCTCAGCCCACAGTTCTTGTTTACAGCATTAAAGCAGATAGAGATCACATTTGAGGACTGGAACTCTGCTCTCCTGAGGGATCAGAGAGCAGAAACTCTGTCCCTGTGCCAGAGCCACCAACTGGAACAGTCCCTCGGATGCCTGAGCAGATGGTCCCTGCTGTCCCTTACCTCAGTGTCTCCCCACCTGGTGAGTGACTATGGTCAGGAGGGTTCTCCGTAGGCTTACAGCACCCAAATGATGCCTTTTGAGACAGCTCTCTTGCAACCTCCTGCTCTGCTGACTGACACTATAAGAGTAGAACAGGGCTAAGAGTCTCCTGATAGTGATTTGGGATCTTTTAAAGTTTTATTTATTTAAAGAGACTTTCATTTCCCTTCTAAAAGGCAATGGAAGGGCTCTGCATGGCCAAATGGCACCTCCAGTGATCAATCAGTTCTTCCTAACGACCAACATCCTGCAGCGGTGAAGGGTCACAATCAATCACTACCTATTATTATTACATGATGAAATTGTAATTATGAGAGGGAAACACTGCATTACACTTTCACATCCATCACACCAGAGCTGCACGCTTAGGTGGCACCTTTCAGTCAAGTTCAGCAAAGTACTTAGCAAAGGCCCGTTAGCCCCCTCTTCCCTCCCTGCCAACAGGCATACCTGCCTCCTGGTTTGATGCAGCAGCAAGAGAGGCAGAAACAAGGTGAGAGAAAAGTATGTAAAAGAGAGGTTATTGCACCGAAATTCTTCTGAGCGAATCCCTCAAGGGTCCTTGATGCTTCGCTGATGGCACAGTATAACCCCAAACTGACTTGTGTCCTTGGTCCTAAATGAATGGTCCTTGGATCTGTGCAAATAGGAATTATTTCTTTTTGGCAATTCTATACAATTTTTAAATGAAACCAGCTTGAAGTTCCTGGCAGATCACAAAGCTTAAAAACAAGTAAAGAATAACCCCCTGGAGTTTTGGTTGCCCCAAGATGAATTATTTTGCTGGAAACAATCTGAAAGTTCAGAAGTGTCTCTCTTGATCAGCACATTAAAGAGTTTGATTCTGTTTTGGAAATACCTGAAAAAGTGCCTTTAGAGACTTTTTATACATGAGAGAAATGAATGAGATATTTTGTATTCAGACAAAGAAAATTTTTGTTTAAAATATTGGTCAGAAGCTTCCTTCTTATTTCAAAGAGGTCAAATATCTGTCAGAAATGAGCCTTTTGTGGGGCGGTTGGATGGATTTAGATGACCTCAAGGTCCCTCCTAGACTACCTTCTATGACCCTATGACATTAATCTCTGTTCTAATGGCTTGACCATCAATTATCACTGGATAAAGGAAAATGTCATTTGAAAATACCCCTCTGGCTGCATTTGCACAGGCTGCTCCCTAGCCCTCACCCCTGCAATGCAATGTGGGAAAAGGGTCTGGGGTGCACCTGTACCAATTTTTGGTTTCTGCTGTGGATTGTTGGGAAGCTGCTACAAATTATGTTGGGGCTGGATATGTTCCTGTACTGCCCTGGAGCGTGGGGAGAATAAAATGCCCATCATATCTCCCAGCATAGATCTCCCCAACAAACCAAATTGGCATAGATGGGCCCAGGTGCCTTGCTCTGGCTGTTGAGGGTAGAGGGGACCCAGGTCAATTATATCCCTGAGTTAAGCATTTCCTGGGATTGAAGTGAATCTGAACCAAAATAACCGTGTGACTGATCTGTAGTCCCAGGGCAGAGCTGAGAAAGTGGACAAGGGGGTTTCTCTGCAGCAAAACAGCAGTAACTTGAGAGCTGCTCTGGTTGCACATATATGAGTAATTGTTTCTCTCTTGGTCAGAAGATCTCAGCCAATTTAACATATCTCTCTCTCTCTCTCCTCTCTTTTTTTTTTTTTTTTTTTTTTTTTAGGAGAATTTAGTCTCTAGCCCTGCCTTTTCCCCAAGAAGATGGCTTCCCTGCTCCCATGAGGTGCCTTTTATTTTCATTTCCCCTTTCTGCCCCCAATTGCTTTTATATTCACATGGTCAATCTTTGCACTGTCCTGTTAGGTGCTTGTGTGATGTTGAAATGCTGCTGCAAAACATCCAAAGTGTCCTGTGGCTGTCTCTGGAGTAACCAGGTGCTGTGCCAGGGAAGCTGGTACTCGGGCACTTAATCTCTTTGTCAGCTTCTCTTGATCCTGAAGATTGGACTCACACTGGACTCCTGGTAAGCTCCGCCTTGGGGAGGATGCCATTGAGCTAGAGAAGGCCCTGAGCTGCTGGTCCAAAAGACTTCTGAAGGTCCAAAAGACTTCTGACTTTCTAAACACAGAACAGAACAGGAGTGGGGGAAACAAAAAAAAAAAGCAGCAGCACTGAGACGATCTTTCTCTTGCAACAAACGGTACTGAGAGTTATCATGTCCGCTGGCAAGGGTCTCTCCAGTTATTCTTAGACCTCGTTTATAAAAACGTTAGTACAGAGTTCACAATAACAAAACCCTAATTGACCTAGAGTGTGTATTAAATAAATAATAAATGGGAATAAAGTATCAATGAGTGGTGTCTATAGCAGACATCTGTTTTCTCACTGGCCTGCAGCCATACCTCTCTGGGCTGTGATCTCACCAGCCAAGCGAGGTCAGCTGAGTTCAGCTTTTGGATGAATATAAGCATGTGGATGACAATGCTAATGGGAGTTGTGTGCTGGTAGGGCAAGCGCCTCGGTCCACTGGTACCTGCCCTGTCTGAAAGCAGAGGGAAGGACAGGCAGGTCATCAACCTCCCAGGGATCATCTTCTTGAAATCCTAGACCCACTGACAAATTTCAGTGTGTAGTTGTGTGCTGCACGTGGTTTAACAGCAGCTTCTGTCTAGAGATTGTTCCTGAAAGCTATGATATATTCCAAAGTTTTTATGGGGTGCTGAATGGCAGAAAGGCGCCAGAGTTGCTTCTTGGCAAGCAAACAGCATAAACACCCAAACAAATGTTGATCGGTGCTATTCCCAGGAAGGAGCCAAAGGTGTAGCAGATTTCAGAAGGGTTTTAATAAAAAGGAAAGCAGAGGCGTGTTTTCACAGTGATAAAGCAGTTTCAGATGGAGCTGACTGATATTAGTGGGGCTTTGGCAGAGAGCGAGAGGAGAGCAGCCCATAGGATGACCAGATGTGGGCTGCCTGATGTACAGGAGGAGAGTTTTCAGTTTCTATCTAGAGCATAGATATGAATAGATCCAAAGGTCTTTCCCGAGGTAAAGAAGCAGTTTTAGCCCCTTATTCCTAACAGTAGACTCAGCTGTGCCTTCAGTACACTTAAAATTGTGGAATTGCCCATTCTGGTGGCCCATAGCTGTCAGTCCCTATTCTGTGCACGCTGTGAGCAGAGCTGAATACATCTTGCAATGTGAAAAACAGCATCTGGGTTGTAGCTGTGGGGGGAAGCAAATCTGCTGTCTCAAAATATCCCCTTTCAGGCCAGAATTTCCCTTCGCTGGCTCCCATGGCTGCCCACTGACTGTGCTGGCTTGGAGCTTTCCCTGGGCTGAGCAGAGCACTTTGCTGCTTAGCTGCACTTCAAAGTGCTTTTCCTTTCCGCATCTGCCCTCTGCCACTCCTAGTGCCATCAGCTACTCAAAACCAAGATTTCTTTCCCATTGCAGAAGGCTACGTGGGAAAACTTGCCAGAAAGGCAGCATCCACTGGGCTCAGCCTAGAAACCCCTTTCCTCCTATCTGGTTATCTCTCCTTTCCAGTCCTTTGACTAGGGCAGCTTGCCCAAGGCTGTGTGTCTCCTGCATAATGCTTGTTTTTGGGTCAATGGATAAAACACCTGGCATAATTACACTCGTTCGGGTTCTTTGGAGGAACGATTTGGTTTTGTGAAGAAATGGAGTTGCCTTGTTCAGCCAAGCTTGGACTCTTGGGCTGCCCCTGCACACAGAGAGACATAGGAGATGGTACAAGGTCCCTCCGTGCTTTTGGGGGTTTAATGCTGCTTTTAGTGGATTAACTGCAGCCAGAGCCTTGTTCCTGACACATCACTTGAGCTGAGTAATATCTTAAGTGATTCTGAGTCTAACTTTGCTGTTGGAAATGAGGGCATGATGGCGGGGGGTGTGGGCTGTGCGTGTCTGTTTTGCTTTGAATTAGCTTCTACTTCTGAGGCCTCAATTACACTCGGGTCATGATTTCTAGTGTACCTTTTTTTTTTCTTTCTTCCAAGCATTAATGCTAGAAATGGAGTTAAATTAGAGAGTTGAAAGTTGCATATATAATAGTGTGTGTCCTTGTGTTAGGGACTTAAGAGAAATGCCAAATATAATGGATTTCATGATAAAAAACTGCAGAAAACAGTAGTTCTGTGTGTTGACAGCTCCTGGAGTGGAGCAGAAGTTGTGTTGATGTTATCTACTTAATTAGATGTTTTAAGCCTGAAAGACTTCACACTGGAGATGTCATTGGCTGCATGTAGTTTTAAGGGAGGGTTCATAAGTAGTATTTGGCCTCTGAAAAAGACCAATTAGTCTAAATGACACTTTAGCCAAAATGACAGAACATGAGCGATTGCCTGGGAGGTGGGTTACTAATGGGTGGCTTTCAGTTCGTGTCTGTCTGCTTAAAAGCTGTCAGAAATCTTATGTCGAGACAAGCAGTTTCTTGTTTCCGCCTCCTTGGTGTATTGTGGGGTAATGGCTGTTCCCCTCTGGTGTGCTCCAAAAGGTGTGGACACGTACCTGCCCCAAGGGGGTGGAAACGGAGACGGAGCCCTTCTCCCGCTGTTGGTGAAGGGTCAGGGCAAGCTCCAAAGGGCTGAGCAGAGAATTACCCAAAGCTACCTCAAATCCAGGGTCTACCCAGTACTGTCATGATGAAATACCTTCCCCTTCTGCTCATGGTTTTCCACCTTCACCCAGCTCCCTGCAGCCCAGGCGTTCCCCCCTCCGCAGCCCCTTTGGCAGTCAGTAGTAGGAGTCCTTCCTTGCCAGGCATGGGGTCATCCTGCAGCAAAGTGGCAGAGCATGCAAAGACCAGTACCTAGGCATCAAATTCCTCCTCTGGTATTTATCCATGCTGGTTTCTTGTTGGAAGAGGTCAAAATGAGACACCTTCGTACCTTGGAAGACCTGGATTAGAGACCATGAGTGGAGCGAACTGGGAGAGTCTTGGGAGAGCTGGTCTCTCCTGGCTGCTCAGACAAGGTGGCTCTGGAAGTTATGAGTCTCAGAGATGGACATCTAGGGAAAATGCAGATCTTTGCTTCACCAAACTGATGAGAGGAGGAGCAGGGCAGCTCAAGGTGCTCCATCTACATTGCATGTGGGGGTGAGTTGGGCCAAGAGGTGTGCCCATGCTGGATTTAATTCAAACTAATGAGCTATGGAGATTCACCAGTCTATGAGGGAATGGGAACGCTCTTTCAGAATGCTGACCCACAGTGTGGTCACTGTTTCTGGAGGAAAGCTGTCACATGTTCTGTCACTTTGTTGAGAAACAGTAACCCAGTAGGACTCAGCACCAGAGAGTCCTCTGCAAGAGCCATGCTTCAGCTCCCAGGCAGTGCAGAAGTGGAAATGAATAGGAACCTCAGGGTTGATTTCCCCCTCTTAAGGCTGATAAAACTCAACCAAGGTTCTAACTCAGCAGCCAGGAGCAACAGCGCTGAAGCCTGGAGGGAATAGAGCTGGTGTTCCTCCAGCACGGCAGTAACAAATACAGCTCAGGTGGCTCCTTTCTATGCCACTGTGCTGAACTTCATAACCTCCCACTTCTCCAGAAACTCGCATTCAGGCCTAATCTTCCTTTAAATTTATCTTAATTATTAATGCAATACATCTGTTAAAAATCGTGTAAGCTCAGAGTAAGGGAAGGGATTTGGATAAGGTTTTGGATACATTTGAAGTGCCTACTGTATTTCTAATACTGAAATGTTTAAATGAACAGAAAGGTTTTCCTGGAGCTCTGTGTCATCAGCTCATTATTGAATTTAAGGTACGATATGACTAATTAAGATTTAGGAGATTGCATTGTATATGTAAGTGCCCTTCCTGTGCTCGCATGTAGGATGAAACTCAACATCAGAAAACCTTCATGGGTCTCATCTGTCTGGGCTGTGCGCTACGGTTTCTGTTCAAGCCCTGAGCTGGGATCAGAGGCAAACCCTGAGGGGTTTGCATGTCCATGTGCACACACCAAGGCAGGGCTAGGGGCCTCAGGGAACACATTCCAGCCCTAGTTCTGCCACTGGCCTTGGAAAATGGCTTACCATTCCCAGCCCTGCAAATGAGAATCATTTTTTAGGCTGTCACAGAGCTTTCAAAGGCTCTTGCCTTTTACTAGCAAGAAGAGGTAGAGTGTAAGGCTGGACAGCACAACTGAAGGAAATGTACCTCCAAAAGATCAAGGACTGAGCCAGAAGCAATTTTATATAGCTGTGGAGTCCTAAATCCACATTTAGGCTCTCTCAGTAGTCAGCGGAAAACTGGGTATGCTTCCAAAATGTGGCTGAGGTTAGCTGTCTGTGGAAGCATAGACCCAAATGTTAGGTATGATAGATCTAGGCCAAAGCTAATTATCTCAAAAAGAGTAATCCTGTTGGGTGCAAGCGAAATACTGTTTGGCTTGCATTTACATGTTGTCTGAAATCATTTGTCAACAATCTTCTGTAATTAGATCTTGATTTAGGCTAATCATTATATGCCTTGTTAACTCAAAGTGTGTATTTAAATCCCAATTGAATGTAATAGGACACAAGCACGTGCTGAAGAAATACGGAATACTTCTAGAGGGTTCACAAAAACACTGAACTGAAATACTCAGCCTTTTTGCTGTTTCAACTATTCTTTCCACTCGCAAAAAAAAATCCATTCATCAAATCACATGAGCTGTCTCCAATTATTTTGCCAAGCTGGGAAATTAGTGAAAATTCCACTCTGGAAATGTGAAAGCAAAATGCACCAGTACATTAAAGTGTTTTAAAGCCACTGCTGAAAAAATGGTGATATGGTGGCTTTGTTCCAGCTTTCTATCTATGTGTTGGGGTTTTTTTACCTTTTGTCCCTACAGAAATTCCAAGACTGAGTCAATTTTGCAAAAGTCACTTAGATTCCACCAGGACTGATTTTGCAGCCTTGCTAATGTAATTAACATCTATTAAGCGAGTGTGTGCCCTGAGCAGCTTAATAGGAAAATCTAATAATGTTTCCTATTGGAATGTTCCCTGTTAAATCGTCAAAGTGCTTTAGTGTATGTTTTCTGTAGGCAGCATTGTTTAATGGAAATGTTACACAAATTAGTATTAGGCCCTTGGTGAAATGGGATCTTTAATTTAATTTGATTTTACAGCCAGGACGCAGAACGATTGCTGCTTTGGCCTTGCCAGCATGCGGCCAGGCAGAATTAGGTTTTGCTGGGATCACCTTTGTAATGACTCCTCCACAGCTCTCGCCTACAGAGCGGCTGAGGCTCGGTTATTAGCTGAGCTGTAAATGGCATTAATAATGTCCTTGTGGAGCAATAGCGTGGCAGGATGGTCTCCATAAAAATAGGAATCCTGTGGCTGACCAGTGTTTTGTTTTATTTCTTAAGGTGGGTAATAAAAGAAGAAAATGGAAAGCTTGTGCCTTTGTTTTTGTTTGGCCTAACGGGTGATGGGAGCGGAGGTGCAGATGTTTATATAAAGCCCCGCTTGTTCCACGGGCGCTGCTGCCCGCCCCACTTTCTGTTTGCTGAAGCCCCTGTTGAGTTTGCTTGGGGTTTTGCAGTGGTGCTTGATGGAGCAGGGCCAGTGCCAGAGCTCCCCAGGGACCCTCGTGCCGCGCTCCCTCCCCGACCTTGTCCGTGTCCTGAGGTTGCAGAGAAAACAGCTGGGTCCCTGGCCGAGGAGGGACAGGCAGGGTGAGAAGATACAGCCACTGTCTGCACAGCTTGTGTGGTTCCCGTCAGCAGCCCTGAGTGCCCACACTCCCACAATGTCTCCATCATCCCTGTTTTACCCCTGGTGGCACTGAGCTGCGAGGAGGGCGATGCTCGCCTCCCCTCGAACCTGGGAAAGTGGTGAAATCCCAGAGAAAAGGAACTTCTTCTCTTTTCTGTAACTACACAGTCCCCTTGGTCAGGGAGTCGACTGCCTTACAGGGAAGGATGCCAGGGCTAGTAAATGCCCCAATTTAGCCTCTTTACTACAAAGTCAGAGCAACAAATGCTCACACTGCAGGAGGGAGATGCTGGGATTGGCTCAGGCTGGAGTAGTGTAGCTCTGAGAGTTTAGTCTTGGCAAAATATGAACTATAAAGACAAGGTTTCTTCCTCTTTTAGTTGTTTCTCTTCTGGAAAGAGGAAGGGATGAACATCTCCCTGGATTTGAGGAGAGCAAGGAGGGCAATTTGTTTAGGAAACTCACTGAGATGGTGCAGTGTATGTGCAGTTTATATGTAAAGGGAAAGGTCTGCCTCTCTCTTCAGGCTGCTGCTTTAACCCTCCCCAGGAGGAAACTGCCAGGCCAGGGGTTCTTAAATTTTTCATCATACAGGCGAAGCCGTTTCCTTCCCTAGCAAGGAGATTTTCTTCTTCAGAGCAGACTGATTAATTCTCTCCTATGCACCATCTTGTTCTTTGGGTCTCATAGCACAGTTCCTGCAGTCCCTTCTGCAGTGTCAGGCGCTTCACAGATGTGTCTGAAGTCAAGGTCTCCTCCAGGAGCTGCTCCTGGTGTAAATCAGGCTGATTGTGCTGCAAGAATAGCAAATTACTGAACAATTTGCTGAGCATCCCTCTTCAGCTCTGCTTCACTTAGAGCACCAATGTGTGTGCAGGCAGCTAACCCTGGGCTGTCCAGCCAGTATCCAAGCCAGTCCTGAGCCTGGGACAGCCAGGTTTGATTTGGATTTAATTGCAATTTGCCCTAAAGCACTGGCCCAGCAACCCACCCCTACATGCTCTAGTGTCTGAGGTTCCCTGGGATGCTCTGTCTTCCAGAAAAGCCCCATGAACAAGGCAGGGGCTTCCCTGGGTACAGATCTCCTCCTGAGCACTGAGATGCTAAAATGAAGCCAAGAGCCCAGGAGCAGCCACAGGTTTCTGGCACAGCGAGCTGCTGTCCTGATCTGGAAGAAAATTGGACTTTTCTTTCTAAAAAAGTTGATAGGTAGGGGAGTTCTGACAGTCAAAATTTCCTTGCTGGCTTACAATAGCATTTAAGCAAAGTTAGATCTAAATCAATAACACTGGTATATAAAGGCAGGGGAGCAGGAAGAAGATGTAGAGAAGTATTTGGGCAGTTCTCAGTGGAAAATGGTTTTAACAACAAAAAAACCCATTTTGCCTGCTTGTAAAACAATGAACTTTAAATCCTGGTGTCCTCTGAGAGAAAAGTCCCTAAGCAGTGGCTACTTTGACCAAAATCATTGAGCAGGGAAATTTACACTTCCTCTGTGGTTCCCATTACCAGCTATGAGTGTCTGTACCCATGATATGTGCTTATCATAGATTTCTGCTCTTGCAAAGGAAAAAAGGGAGTTGTTGGTTCCTCATACTTATGAGTCAGCAAGAAAGACCTTTGCTTGTTTTTGGTGGTGGTTTTTTTGTTGGCTGTTTCTTTTCCTATGAATATTAAAGCATTTTTCAGAAGGTGACTGGGCTCACTTCCACTTTAAATTAGGGAAACTGAGGAAAATGGGGCTGCACCTTGCCCAAGATCATAAAATGAATAAATGACAGAGTTTGGGGTAGAACCCAATTTTTTGCTGCTTCAAGCTGGCTGTGCAGAGTCTTGAGAGGGCACTAGCTGTGCTTCCCTGGGATTGCCAGTCAGGACCATTTTTTTTCGCCTGTGAGCCAAGCTCTCTTCTAGCAGCAGGGCCATACGTCCCACTCCCCCCCATTTAACTAATGATTTGTATCTTCACTGGAAGGTCTTACACACAGGCAGAGCTGGCAGTAATGGTACTTGATAAAATCCTTCCATTTTCTTGATTTGGTAATTGATGTTAGCAGATTAATGCCTGCATAGAGCATGTTTTCATACTGTCAGCATGAACCACACAGAAATGATTGACGAGGTGTTGGGACCTTGGCAGGAGTAGGGGCAAGAGAAGAAGCTGCCTTTCTCTTGAAGTATTTGGCTCCTATTTGCTACCTGCAGATGCAGTGACGCTGGGACTTACCTGGTCATGAAAGCACTTGGTCTAGGAACATCATAGAGAGAGACCTTGTCTCATGCCTGTGGTGTTGCTGTCTTGGGTCCTCACCCACATTATGCTTTTCTTGGTTGAATATTGCAATCCCACTAAATTTAAATTCATTTATATGTTATGTGACATCATGTTCCCTGAGACAAAGTTTCTGTGAGTGCTGGGTGGAACAGGGATGGTGGGTCAGAAGAGAGTGCTATGGCAGCGTGTGTGTCCTCTGGGCGTACTTGTCCTTGCTGCACATCTCCTGAAGGCATGAGAAACATGATCTCTGCAGGACCTCTGAGTCACTTCCGTAAATATGAGGTAAGAAAGTTGCTGTTCAGGAGGAAAATTAATAGAAGCTGTTGTCTGGGGTGGTGGGACACAATCCACCAGCCATGTCCCAGCCATGGCACATGTTGTGGCTGTGGTTAAGGCTCTCCAAGGAGATGTTGTTAGTGTCTGTCCTTTTAGAGGTTGTAGCTGAATTTCCTGATGCAGGGTTTGGAAGCTACTGTGGTTTGAATCTTCCTGTGATTTGGGACAGTGAAACTAGAAGTAGAGGGGTGAGAAAAGAGGATGAAAGGTGGAAAAGACGAAGTGGAATATTCTGCTAGCTTTTATCTGCAGCAAAACCCTAATCTGTGTGTGTGCTGTTTGATTTTGTCAGAGATGCTTTTGTCACAGAGACCTTTTTCTGCTGGGACAGTGTCTGGGTGATGCTGATATGAGCAGGAGTTTTGGATTTGGGCTATCCGGTTTGAATCAAATAAAGAACCACTCTGAATCCCTGCCCAAAACACAACTGAAGCCTGTAGCATGTTAACAAGATGAGAAAGTCTGGCCAATTCATTTAATCTGTTCCAGGCTCCTCTTGGCTTCCAGGTGTTCATCTCGGATCACAAGCCAAAACATCCTGGGAGAGGCTCTTGCTGACATTTTTCCAGCCCATCTGATAAGGCTCACGCCTCTGAGCCGGCATGCTGCTGCAAGATTCCTGCTCTGCCTTAGCCAGGGATGTCAAGTTAGGACTTCAAGACCAGATCCGAAGTGTAAATGTAAAAATACAGCTTGTGTCAACCAAATGCTTCACCAACTGCAATGCATTTGACCTCTTACATCTCCTTTGGGACATGTGCTTTGTTTCACAGATGAGCAACTAATTTTCTTGTCCAAAGTCATACCAAATCCTCATGGAAGTTTCTCTATTTAAAGGGATGTAGGGGGCTGTGCAAGCAAGTGGGCAACCCCATCTATACATCAATCAGTGCTAAGAGAGGTCCAGGCTCACTTCTGTCCCCAGATAAGTCTACATACTAGCCACCTGGCATACAGAACCATTCTACACTGCTTAGGTATGTCCAGCCTCTTGGGTGGACTTAATGAACAGGGAGCCCTGTGCTAGTGTGGGAGGTGGTTGGGGCTGGTGATGGTCATGCTCATCATCTTGAAGCATGTCAGCTACAGTTACATCCCTTACAGCAGAGCAAGAAGCACTGAATTCGGACTTCCCTGCTCTTCCCTGTCTCTTTGAGCTCTGACCTGCTTTGGAGACAGCAGAAGACTTTGTGGGTGGGGCTCAGCAGCCCATGCTGGAAGGAGAAATCCCCCTGAGCTGTGCCTAGCCTCCCCAGGAGCAACCTGCTCTAAGGAACCTGGCGGGATGGTGAAGGGGGAACAGGGGTAATGAGGAAGTGGGGAAGACTCATCCCTGATGATCTTTCTGAGCACTGGACTGCCCCAGATGCAGCTAAAACTCAACCCAAGGGAATTGTCCTTGCCACAAAAGCCTGGCTTTTCTCATAGTTGAATTGAAGATGTTTCAGACTGACTTTTCAGCATTTCTCTAAATTATCTGTGTATTCTCCTACCAACACTACAAGTACTTGCAATTTTTTTCCCCCAAAGAGCTGAATCTAGTCACTTTTTTCCTCTAGGCTTCAGAGGAAACGGAAAGGTACTTAACTTATGTTTTATTCATTGCAGTCACTATCTCTTGTTAATTTACTTACATTATTTACAGAATTTTAAAGTAT
Organism: Strix uralensis; assembly: GCF_047716275.1. Classification (NCBI taxonomy): domain Eukaryota; kingdom Metazoa; phylum Chordata; class Aves; order Strigiformes; family Strigidae; genus Strix; species Strix uralensis. The sequence goes on from NC_133990.1 coordinate 5,651,377, forward strand.
TTTGTGTGTCAGGCAGCATCCCAGGCCCTATAAAATGCTAATTTTCAAACTGTATCAGAGGCAAACATCTTTCCTGGGCCTCTAGGTAGACAAAGGGTCATCCCCATTCTTAATTTATTTTTCATGATTCTATATATAAATGCAATAAAGCCTGCTTGAATGGCAGATCTCAGGCAACTCACTTCTCCATGTGGTTAAGTTTTATGGAGATCCATTGTAGTTGTGTTACTGGTACAATAAATTTAATTTTTGATCTAGTGCCCTTAATTACTAAGGATGACTGAACCTGGTTTAAGTACAAGAATAACTACCTTGGATCTTTGCCCTAAATGTGAATGAAACATAAGGTTCAGAAAGTTCAAGTAACTTTCTGCAAAGAAACTAAATTTTATTTTCACAGTTGCTTCTTTGCACTTCCTGATTCCAGCAAGAGAGGAAGTGGGGGGAAACCCAAACCCCAGAAGGCTCTTAATGTTTTAGGTTTTAATCTTGTGTCTTTGAGTTTTCAGCAAATTGGTCCTGTTCCCAGCCTCGGGATGTTTGAATCTTTCAAAGTGCTGGGACAGTTGACACCATAAAATTGGGCAATACATGAAGATTTAGGGACACTTTAAGATAGTCTAAATCATTGTGACATGCCTGAACCATGTGTTTCCTGCTGGTCAGTTGCCTCTAAAAGTTTAAGGCCAGTCAATAGGAAACACTTGACATTAGATTTCAGTAGCTTTTAGCCTGTCACATAGCACAACCTATGAGCCCCTTTGTCTCTCAGCCATAGTGGCTATCGTCACTGGTATTTGCTGTACTTCTCCCAGATGTCTCTTAGATGCCTCAGCGGTCCTCCCCAGCTAAGAGGACATGGGTGATCCCACTGCTAATGGGGAGCAGGGCTTATTGAGACCTTGCTAATTGCTCCAGAGAAGTCTTAGGGGAAAATGAGATATTTTGATACGAAGCATTGCATTTCTGCTTGCTGGACATGGGAGCAAAGAACCCTGCAGGTCTGGAGTTGCTTCAGAAGAAGGGAGACCAAGGCTGTGGATGCAGAGCAAGGTGGGGTGTGGATGGGTGCATGGGACAGGCATGAATCTGGGGGTGACCAGGGCTGGATTTGGCAGGCAATGCCAAGACACTGCAGCACCAGCAAGTTCTCCTTTGCAGACAGAGCCCTGGGCTCCTGCCGTTGTTCACAATGCGGACCATTTCACCTCTGCTCATCCTGAGGTCTGCCTGATCTCTTCACTCTCCAGTAATGCTGGTGTGTCAAGGCAGTGGCTCCACCATTCTCTATGGGTGTCATGTCAAGGAGAAGTCAGATTGTGATAAATAAAGTGACTTAATCTCAAAATTAATTTAAAGGTGGCATTGTTCTGGCTTTTCCTACCAGAGGGGGATGCTCTGATGTAGTGCCTCTGATCAAAAAATGTTGGCAGACTTGAAGACTTCATTTGAATTTTGTAGCCACTATGAGAAGCACAGCAGGGATATCAAGTTGCAAACACATGGTCTTGGCAATTATTTTTCAGTGCCTGGAGTTTCATGAAAGTTTCAAGATTTTTCCAGTAAATGCATTTTGGTATGTAATGTACACTAGCTCTGTGAGGTGCCTCCTCAATTAAATGCAAAGTACAGGGCTCTGTTGGTGAGATGATCTTGTACGAGGTAGAGCAATGCAACCCCCAACCTGAGCACAGGCAGCCTGTGGATCACCTTCGAACCCACGCTCCTTGGAGGCTGATGCCAAGTTCCCAGCATCTCACAATGCAGATATCTATTGGTTCATCTAAAAAAAATAGCTCAGTGACATGATCAGGCTCATGAGCCAGTGTGTATAATGGTGTCAGCAGAGGGAAACGTGGCCCTGCATGCAGCACTTGTGGTCCGTGATATTGTGATATGAAAGAGCCCCAAAATAGCACTGGGGCTTCCTGTGGTGTGTGAGCACCTGGAGTTCTCAATGGCCCAGCTCTGCCAGCAGCCAGGCAGTGATGGCTGTCACTGGGGTAGGGTAGGCCAGGACATTGTCTTTAAGGCCTGGCTTCTCTCCATACCACTTTTGTCATTCCTGAGGTTGTTTTAGGTGTAACTGTTAAAGTTCTGGTGAGGCTGGTTAAAGTTCAAACACAAGTTTTTGGAGAGAGCAGTTGTGATGTTTCCAACTGTGATGGTATCTTTTTTGGAAAAATGGCAGGTTTTTTTGGAAATGACTGGGAAACCTGGTTTCCTACTGCTGAAAGCCAGAGAGGTCTTATGGTGTGGCTGTTATGTTCTTCCAGCCCTCACTTTGGAAGTAAATGTCTGAAGGACAGTCCGGTCCAGGTGACAATGCGGTCCTGACCACTGTCTCCAAAAGAGCACAGCTAAAATCCTTTTGCCACTTTGAAGTCAGCCACTGTGTTCCCACGGAGAGGGCAGCACACCTCTGATGGACACTAAGGATGAGTGGTTCCACTCTGTCCAACTCCAAAAGAAGTTCAGTGAAATTCAAGGCTTTGCAAGACTGAGGAGACTGTTAAAAGTAGCTAGCTGAGGTTTAAGGGTCTCTCCTTGATGTTAGACTTTGGAGGGGTTTCTTTTCCAATTTAACAACGTGCATGTATGTGGAATTACTCTGCTTAAAAATTCTTTGCATGTACACTGTAGCTAGAAGGAATACACTTAACATACAAAAGCTGTCATTCGACTAGGGAAAAAAAAATCCTATTTACAAGCTTATTTGAAAGATTTCCCCCTCCCTTTCATCTTAAACAAAAATTTGTCATGTTAATAAATGCAAGCCCCACAAATCTGAATGCTGTGCAGACACCTATGAACGGGTTTCTCTGCAGCCAGCGTAGGCCTCTCTGGGAGCCTGGCTGCTACTCACACACCCTGCTCCAGGGCTGGTTCTGCCTCCTCCATTCAAGACAGTGACACAGCCCTGGCTTAGGATGTGTTAGGTTTATCTGCAAAGCAGAAGTGGTAGAATATGACCTTTGATAGGAATTAAGAATATGATAATTTTACAAGTCTCTTTAGAGTCATGGGGAAAGACATCAAAAGTTGCCCACTGGAAATTACTGGCCCACTGCAGGTAAATTTAAACATGTTCCTCTTCCATCCACAATCTTGTCGCCACCTTGGTGCCATGTTCCAGTGAACCCATGGATCTACAACACCACCCATCCATCAGGCCTTCTTTTCACCAAATGTAAGACCACCATCTTCTCCAAGCATTCTCTTCAAGTTGACTTGAATATGCATTGCCAAATATTCTCCCTTTTCCCCAACCTCAGTTTGTCTTTTAATCCACTATGAGGTGAGAAAATCCTTCTTGAGGGTTTGATAAATACACACCATGTGGCATTTGCCAACGTTGGTTAAATCTGAATAAATAAATCTATCTGTTCCCAAAAGAAATCTGCTCATTCTGTGATACCGCAGCCTGGCCTTGGTGACATCGGTTAATCATCACAGGCATTGCTGTGACGCTCCAGGCAATTATTGGCTAAAACAGACGGGACTAGTTGCTGAATGGAGGAAGAAAAAGATTCTCTTCAGATAAGAGCATGGGAAAAGAAATAATGGAAATTTCATGATAGGTTAAAGGAACTTTTTATGTGCAGAATGTAGTATTTCCCTGTCCGTGGCAGAGACAAATTCCTTTTTTGCAAGGTAAAGAACCCCCAAGGAAATACACTCTAAATAGGCTGATGTATCCAAATACAACAGCAAGAGACTGCTTTTTTGAACAGACTATAAATACAAATCCACGTGCCTGGTGATAAATGAAGGGGGGCCACTGTTTTTTTGAGGGCTACATTGGAATGTTTCCGGATCCCAGAAACGTACTTTATAAACACAAAAGTTAATGTATTCCAAGCTGGATCTCCCATCTGATCATTTCCATTGCACTTGCTGAAGTGTATTATACTTCCAGGATGTAATTTGCTTTAGTGAAATTGTCATTTTTATTCCTAAATAGCTAGCGACCACTGGGCTAAAGACAGCTCTCCAGAAAGTGACCTTGATGATCACACACCATTACCGATGCCTTGTTTAAATTGCAGAGAAATGTTAGGACTGCATAATAAGATGTTGATTGTCAGGCTGAGCAAGCAAGCTGAGATGAAGAAGATGTTGGGAACTACTGCTTTGCCATCTTTGCCTGGAATATTTAAAATGCTGTTCTTGATTCTCTGTTCATCCACTGTCTTTCCTCTGCAAACTTCCTGGAGATAACTTTCAGCTCTTCTTGGACAAATATTGTTCAGAATAAATACGGAGGCAGAGGAAAAGTGTTTGTTTTATACTTTGGTGGGGTGATAGAAAAAATCTCCAGGTAGGTTGCAGCCCCTGGACCATTGTTCCTTTGTGTTTTTGGCAGAAACAGTTTGGGCTGTATTGATTTCTTGTGAAATGAAATGTTAACAAATGTGTAGCAACAATGGAAGATGTTTCCTTCCCTCACTTGTGAATTTTCTGAGCCCGGAGGATTTTTTAACCTTTATTCCCCAAACGCCTGGTTGGAAATTCAATGAGGTTCATGGGAAAAATCAGTGCAACAATTAGCTGTGTGTTCAGCTGGCTTCTCCCCACAGATGGAGGCTGCAATATCCGTGTATGCAAGCCTGCCTGAGGTGTCTGAAAATAACAATTAAATATCCATAAAACTTTGGACACAAGGCAGCATAGAAATAATGTTGCTAACTTTTTTTTCCTTAAAATTCCTTATTATTTTAAAATTTATTAACAAATACTCTCTTGAGGAGGAGAGCTCCTTGGCAAGTTAGTCTCATTCCTGTCTTAGCCTTCATTTTTTTAACCATGCTATAAGCCCATACAAGCACTGCAATACCCTGCAACCTGAGGCAGCTGCTGACAACACAACCTGGGAGCAAAGCTGGGTACCACACTGTGCTTTAGAGGTGCCAGCAGCTGTGGGGGGAAAAATCTGAAGCTTGCATTGCTATTTTCCATCTCCTAACAGGAAAAAGGCCAGTAAGGAGAAATTAATGGGGATCAGCCCCTCCTGGTGTCCACTGAATGCTTGGTTTTAAGTGGCAGATTTCATCCAGATCTCAGTTAAATGCATCTAATCCATGTACTTTGTGTTATAGTAACTCAGCTCATAAGCTGCCCTCCAGCGCTGCCGCTGTGTACCATGCTCTGATGCATCAATCCCACAATATTCTGCTTCTCCATACGTGATCTCCCTGCATTCTGTGGCTGTTTGCAGGGTTATATAGGTGCACCACACTGTAAGTACAAGCTCCCAACACGCTCGCTCTCCTGTAGTTTACGGCTTTCACTGTTCTGGCAGGGAACAAAAGGATCTGACCTTCCTAAGGGTGAGCAGGGAAGTTACTAAATAACCAAGTTCTTCCTTTCCCAAAGGGTTGTAAATTGTGCTGAAATAGTGGTTTCACGATATGCCAGATGAGAAGCTGTTGTAGGCCACAAAATTATTTTTAATTGGACGTGAACCAGAGGAAATGCTTTACCTTGGAAAACTCCCACCTTCCCTCTCTTGTGAGCACACACGTTTGTTGCTTGCTCTTGGTGGAAGCACTGGCAGTGTCCATGGGTCAGTGAGGGTCATGGTCCACCCCAGGAAAAGACACCTCTCCTTCCCCTGAGGCACAGAGATATCACCCAGCTTTCAAATTCCTGTTAGCCTCAGCTTTGAAAACTCAGGGACAGCTCAAGGTCTTTGGATTTGCTGAAGATCTGGCCACATTGGAAGGACCCAGGTGCTGCGGTCAAGGTGGGCAGTGCTGGAAAACCCGCAGCATCTTGTGGATTTGGACTGGTTGGTTTGTTTTGGGGCCAGGTCCTTGTGAGCTAGAAAGATGAGGGCAAGTGGAGGAAATGACTCTGCTCTGTTGAGAACAACTCCATAAACGGTAGCAAAACAAGGCCCCAAAGCCAGCAGGTAAATGAACTGGATTTGTGCCACCTGTCCTTCAGCTGCAGCTTACATACACGTTCTTGCCTTTCTGAAAAAGGCAGGACAACAAGCACCACAACACACTTCTCTTTTTGCCTGTGTAACTTTTATTAAACGCCATAAAAAGCTCTGTTTCTTTAGAATATAGTCCTTCCAAAATGACTCTTACACACTCTTTCTCCTCCTCTTGGTTATTTTTTCCATGCTTTGACATCATTATGAGGGACATTACAGAGCTCCTAACTGTGGAAGAAATGGTTCTGAGCCAAAATGTTCTGCTGAAAAAAAAAAAAAAAGTATTTTCCATGGCTCTATCTAAATGCAGCCAACTCGATTTTCTGTAGATCCAGTTTTATAGGAGAGATTTCTGAAGTCGTACCCCGAGGTCAGCAACTTGTGTGAAAGTAACACGTGGTCAATCAGACTCGTGATTTCTCCCTCCCCAGCCAATAAGTATCAGTGCTACTTTTCACACTATTGGGGAATGACCCTAATTAGGCTTATTAAAGTTAGTTCTATATTAATTGTGTGGCTATGATCCTGCAAACACCTCTGCATATGTACAAACGTTATTAATGTTAAGAGTTCCCACTAAAGCCACTGAGGCTGAATCCATGCTGAAAGTTGAATGCGTTTATTAGGGCTGGTGAGAACAAGGTCTGTACCCAGACATTCACTGCATTTTGGTGTAAGAGAGGACTTTCTGATCACTGATGCAGTGTTCTAGATAGGTTGTCTAGAGTTGGAAGCAAGAGTTTCATATAAAATAGGAGCTGAACCAATCATTTCCTCAAATTGAAGCACAATCCCAAGATTAGTTTTTTCTTTTCAAGGAAAAGATGAGTTTAACGTATTTTTATACCACGTTATTGTGGCTGAGCACTCCACTGGTGTCTTTAGAGCTCCTTACCAAGCATTGCCACTGCTGCACCAGTTGCAGTTTCATCATGCATTTCAGCTGCAGAACAATGTAGTCGTTCCCACTACCAGGACTGCTTTGCAGCACAAGCAGGAGCAGCATTGCTCACAGGGGGTTGCTGAGAGCATCTGAGCCACATGAAGGCTGGCTCATGTCTCACGCAGCTTTACCACCCAGAAATGCTGTTCCTGCCCATTCTGGTACCGTGGAGGTAAGCGGTAACTGCGAGAGATGACAAGGGGCTTGAAGCTGAGCCAAGCCTGCGTCCATCCACCTGACCTGTAAATAATGCCAGCCTTGCACCCTCTGGGGTTAGCACTCTGTCTTGGCCTGAGATCAGATGTCCCTTGGTGACTGACAGTACCCTGTCTCTCAATCTTCTCTCAGTTGCTTCATGCTTCAGTAAGACAGAGAACTTTTCTTCATGAAACTTTTGAGTCTTCTGCATGTCAGGTCTCTGATGCTGGGCTGTGATCTCCAGGAAAGGCCTCCTGGTGTATTTCTTTGTTCTTTGACTAACTGGAGCCTCAGGAAGGAGATGTGCACCATGGACACAAGTGTGCTGCAAGTTTGATTCACTGTAGCATGTCCTGTTGAGAGCTTCCCAAGCTTTCCTGCTGCCATGACTCACCATGTATTTTCTCCTCTGGGCTATGGTTCATTAATTCATGTATTAAACTTACTGCTTCTTTGGATAGAGGCTATATGAGAGCATCCCACTGAGTTTCTTAACAGTTCTTGCTTTTGGTGATTCTGAGCTATTCAGAAGCTTGGTTTTGAAAGCGTTGGAATAGATGGAAAGAGTTCAGTTGATTTGGGGAGGAAGTTTGCTTTAAGTCATTCATGAAGACGAAGGGACACCACCTGAAGATGTTCCTTCAAAGCACTTCTTCCTTTCCACTGATTTCACAAGAGCTGCAGAGTTGGGCAGTCTAATTATGCAGAAGAGGCACCACAGGTCAAGGAAAGTCCTCAGCCCTTGTCTGGACCCGGTAGGCAGCTGAATCTGAACAGTGGCTGTTATCACAAATGCAATGCTACCATTTGCTGTGGAGATCTCTAATGAGCCAGGAACGCTGGAATTTTTCCAACGCGTCGCCCCTGTTGGCTGCCCTCCCATTTGGTCATGCTAAATGACTAGGTAAATAGGCCTTTCATAAAATCTAACACCCGCCCTACCTAATCCCCCCTGCCTTCAAACTGTGGAGCTAATCAGTTGTTTTGACATAACTGGGATCCAAATTCTATAAGGAACATGGCCAAGAAAAGTTCAAATCCAAGACCAAGATTAATGAGAACTTCAAAGAAATTTACCACCAAATGTTACTAATTTAGTACACCCTGTGTTTGAAACCAATGACCTAATTGGAAACTATATTCTTTAAAAGCCATTATGTCCCAGCTCTTTAGTATTCAGGAGGTGGCTTCTGAGATCAGAGTAGGTTTATGTCATTTGGTAGGATGGGACAGTGGATTTCCATCCCCACCTCCCTAAAACTGGGATAAAATATCCTGCTGTTGACTGCATTAGGTGATTGTGCTCTTAATGCACAATAAATAACAGATGCATAATCAGACAAACAATTTCCTTCTGCTCTCCAATAACGGAGTATAATATTACAAATCCTTTAAAGCTGGTTAGAGAAATGAAAGGTCTGATTAACTTTGCTGTCATGTTGCCAAAAAATCAGCACATTAAAAAATATACTTGGCATAAAAATGTATGTTATTGCACGGAGCTGCTGTTGGTACATCTGCCTTCCCGGAGTTTTGCTGAGGTCTAGACAGTACGTGTGCAGGAGTCAGTCCTGCAGTTGGCTATGGATTTGGGTCAACCTGGGAAGAAAACCTGAAGAGAAAATCAGATCACTGTTCCCTTTAACAAAGACCTCTCAACCTGCTGCAGAGGTCAGGCATGCTGTGGTCAGCTCATGCACAACTCTGTGTCTTACCTTCTTCCTAGCACCGCCACAGGGTTCCGTACTTGCCTGAAAGGGTCCTGCTCTTACCTGTGATGAGGCTGTTTGTCCTGCATCGGACCGTGCTGATCCTCACCCAGAGAGCCAGGATGGAGGTGTTCATGTTGGAGAGCCTCCAGGTTCTCTCCAGCAGATGAGCTCAGATAGTGAGGTCAAGGTGGGATTCATCTCACCTGCTCCTGCAGGTGGAGGTCTTCTGTGGTGACAGCTCAGACTTGCATCTTCATCAGTGAGGATGCTCAGGAAGATCCCCATCCTCAGCAATGACCCAAATCACACAGCCAGGCTATGAAGGAGCAGCACAACCATCCCCATTTTGCTGAAGGTGCCCTATGGGTTAGACCACCCTTCCTGTGACTGATACCGAGCCCTCGCCCTTCTCTTTAGCCCGCCTTTCTGCAGCTAAATCAAAACTGCTGCGAATGTAAAACAACAGGGAGAAGAAGCTTCCCCGAGCCTTGGTGATGTTTCAGCTGCAGGGATGCCTCTAAAATAAGGCACCAGATTCAGCCACAGCTGCTGCAGAGAGCTTTGCACAGATGCCCTCCCGTGGGCTTGCAGGTGTGTGTGTGTGTGCACACGGGGTGTCCATCACACGGTACAGGTTGTCTCTGGTTTTGTGTGTGCATGGGGAAACGCTGATGGTTGCATAGTGAGGCTACACCAGACAGCAGAGATGTAGGGTTTTATGGTTAGAAGTTCTTCAGTCCAACAGATGTGAGGCTTTTTGAAATGAACTGGGTTTATTTAAAGTAATGAGAATTATTTCTTGCTATTGAGAATACTAGTGTCTAAGAAGCAGCTGTGAAGCAAAGTCTTTCAAAAAATCTTGATTGATTGTTCTGGGCAAAATAACAGCTCTGGAAGGATCTGTAGAGAAAGTTTTGGTCCACACACCTGAATAACCATTAAGTTAATTATTCGGGACGTACTGCAATCCATTTCAGACACTGTTGAGGATCTGGGATACCTCATTTGCAAACACTACCATCTCCCATGCAGTTCATACCCCAGTGCTAAGGTGGCAAACAGACCATGAAAGAAGAAATGTCATTTTTCAGCATAAAGCCAGACTGTGAGCTGCTTACCTGCCACTGCAGAGGGGAACGAGGAGCTTCTCTGGAGCTATGGGACTCAATGTTGAGACCTACCATTCTCCAAGGATTTTCTAGTAATTGGAAATAAAAGTTAATTTCTAATGATGGTTACATGGTATCTCAGGCTAATAGCTGGTGTTTTCCTTTCCTAAATCAAAGTGGAATTCCCCCTTTCTGCCTGACTTAAATGCAGAGAGCAGTTATCAGTTAAAAAATAAATAAAGGAATAGCAAAAAAGAAAAGAGGACTTGACCAGAATGGAGTAATTTGGATACATTCAACCTTTAAGAAAGATTCCTTGTTTTCACATCAGTGATATTTTGCCAATAACTGCTAAGCGAACATCAAGGAAGGTTTTTCTTGGGCCAATTTCAGAAAACAGCTTTTTTTAAAAAGGCAAAGAAAAACCCCAAATCAAATGGGGTCCTTTGCTGGCTGAGGAGCTGATTCCTGCTTGGGTATGGGTTACCTAACACAGGCCAGATACTCAGCCTGGTGCCAATCAGTGAGATTTGAACAAGTTCAGCTGAGCTGTACGACTCACACACCCCACACCCCCCCAGACATTTTTATGTATGGCCAGTGTTACCAAATTCATCCATTAGACATTTATTAATTTATGATTGGCAATGATCCTTTCCCGCTGCAGTGCAGGATAGCATTCCCTTTCAAGGCAGTGCTGAAGCAGACACTTAAGTTGAAGCACTCAGTTAGCAATCCTGCATCTGCTGAGGAGGGCTGGATATTTAAGCGATTTCCTCTTCGGGGCCTTACAAGCCTTGTGGGGTTTATGCCACCTTAGGAGCTTGGGCAGAGCTTGAAAGGTTTAAGTGCAGGAGAGACTATATTTCCCAGAAAAGGGAAATTTGTATTTTATAAACCCCGCAGTACTCATTTTGCTCACATCCATTTTATGATTATAATTACTTAGATTACTTTTATTTTAGATGAAGGAAAACAATAATGAAAGGGTAACTAAATAAAAAGGCTCAGAAAAAGAAGGAAAACACTGCAGTTTCTGTTCAGAATTTTTAACCCTTCAGCAAGAGGAACGGCTGGATCTTTAGAGGTGGAGGAAAAGGCTGGCCTGTAGCTACACAGACTGCTAAGATGTCAATCTGCTCTTTTCAATGGAGCATTCATTCCTGCCCTTAAGGAAAGGTGAATCTCCCATGCCTTTTCTGTGCTTAAATGAGTTCTGACTGTCCAGATGTCTGCAGCAAAAGTGGGCATTATAAATACATATATATACACACACTTAATAAATATATATATATGTATAATGTAGTTTAAGTGAGTTTAGAGGGCAGGTCTGAGCTCCAGAAGGTCCTTTCTATCAGCACGTCTGAGTGATGGGTACTACAGAGACCGAAGGCTGACCTGTGGGTGCATCTCTGCTGCTGGCCGTTTTGTCTGGATGAGTTACTGATACACAGACCTGCTTTGTCAATGCTGGGAATTTCCAGGACACTTTGTCAAAACTAGGGGGTTTGAGGGGAAAAAAAACCCAGAATTTTCTACCAGCGGAAGGTCTAATTCCCACAGAAACACCTATTGCAGAGACACCCACTCCCTCCATCCTCACTGGGGTGCACCAGCGGGGGAATGCTGTAGAGCTCAGCCCAGGAGAAGTTGGGGGGTGAGAAGGGCATCATGTGCTGCAGCATATTGCTGCTGTTAATTCATAGTCCTGTGCTCAAGCAATGGAGCACCCACAGAATCCCAGAATCATCTTGGTTGGAAAAGCCCTTGAAGCTCCTCCAGTCCAACCATGAACCTCACCCTGACCGTTCCCAACTCCACCAGATCCCTCAGTGCTGGGTCAACCCGACTCTTCAACCCCTCCAGGGATGGGGACTCCCCCCCTGCCCTGGGCAGCCCATTCCAACGCCCAACAACCCCTTCTGCAAAGAAATCCTTCCTAAGAGCCAGTCTGACCCTGCCCTGGCGCAGCTTGAGGCCATTCCCTCTTGTCCTATCACTTGTTACTTGGTTCAAGAGACTCATCCTCACCTCTCTGCAACCTCCTTTCAGGGAGTTGTAGAGGGCGATGAGGTCTCCCAAATCTCCATCTTCATCCCTGGCTCAGCTTGTCTGAACTTCTTGCAACGCTCACTGGCTGATGTCCTCTATATGCAGAGCAGCACCAAATGCTTGTGACCCCACTGCCCCGGGCTCCCTAATGGGCTCTGAGTCTGAACAACGCTTTTCAGCCTCAAACAACTGATTTTGTGTGAATTAGATAAATAATTAAGATAATCATCAGTCTGAGGATGCTGCTGGTAGGCTGAGGTCCCGTTTCAGGTTCCAGCGCAGAGTCCAGCTCCAAGGTCCAGCGAAGCGAGCTTTGCTTGTTCTCAACAACTGCTGTATTTGTGCAGGTACAGTGGATGAATTGAGAAAGGCATCTCCAGTGCCTGCAATCGACTACAGTAAGGCAAATAGAGATTATAATCCTGTAAACACCTTTGAGTGTGATAATTGCTAAAATAAGAGAAACCTCGAAGCAGGGACTCATGATCACTGGAGACCCTGTGTCTTCATGAACACCTCTCACCCCTTTTCCAGTTCTCATGACAGTGGTGGAAGCTGCCTTTCCTTCTTGCTGTAATACGTAAAACCCCACAAAGGACATGAAAGTTGTTCTTTCCAGGGTCTCCCACTGCACTGGGCTATGCCTGCACATTTGAGATGCCCAAAGCTCAGAGTACCAGAAGCACTGCCTGTATCAGGTTTACTGAATTTTATTGACCTTTTCTGAGTGTTTCACCCCAAAAAAGGACACAGCATCTTTTGCTGGATACCTCATGAGCCCCGAGAAGCAAGTGCCATGTGCCTTACACTTGCCGTAAAGTGCATGGCAGGCTCCTAGGAAAGCAAGCAGATGTATTGGTCTCTGTGCAGCGGCAATCAGGAAGGGAATTAAAATTATGATATGTTGCCATGGTAATGAAGTCCCAGGATTTGGCTAGGAGGAAAAGTGAGGTTGTAGTTAGTTGCTCATGAATTCCTCAGTAGGCTTTTCAATACTCTGTTTCCTTTAAATGAAATTGGAGAAAGACTTGCAGTTCATAGTGGGGATAAAAATTTTATGAAGCTAAATCTAGGCAGTGTTTTAGTGTCAGTCAGCATTAACCCACAGCATGAACACATAAATAATTGAAATTTCAAATACCCCAGCGCTCTGGGTTAGAGCACCGGCAGCACTCGAGGACTGCTGGTGCTCCACGAGCAGCCCTGGGCAGCCCAGAAGCTCATGAGCCTCTTCCTGAGCAGCCTGGGCATCCTGGGCTGGATGAAAACACCCTCCTCTGCATCCTCCTACTGCCCCACCTCCTTACAGGATTTATTCTGGCCAAAATGAAACAAGATAAATCTGACAGTTTTCCTCTGGCTTGGAGCAGGTGAGTTTAGCTGCTTAGGGAAGTATTTCCAGCTCTCTCTTGAAGGCCAGGTTTCTGCTTATCTGTAGGAGCCTGTCTGTGGTCAGCAGGGTGGACGTGGGCTGCGGGGGTGTATGTGTGAGATCAACTCTGCCTCTGCCAGAAGCCCAGATAAAGAGAATCCTGAAACAGCTGAACAGAAAAATAAATGCAGTTAATAAAAAATCATAGAAATGTAACAGAGTGAAAAGATTGCAAAGCACTGCTTGTTTGTGAGGGTGGTGACTGGTTTTGAAAATGGATATTTAATTGAGATTTTAAAACAAAAAAAGGTTTTGTTTTTTTGACCAACCCTGGCCTTAGCTCCCCCCTTACATCTATAACAAGCTTAAGTGGAGCTGGCTGAAAATTAATTTGCAAAGAGAAAATATAATGATAAAAAACAATTTTTAATGTTTTCAGCAAGAATAACACTAGGAAAAGGAAGCTGGCCCCATTTTTTTCCTCAAATTTGATTTTAGTCATTCTTTTTTCTGCTTTTCTCTTCCCATCTCCCTTTTTCAGAAGTAAATGGGGATGGTAGAGGCTGAGAACAGATCACTCATCTGCAGCGCAGGACAGAGGGCCAGCAGGAAAAGAATAGGAACAAAACCAAAGCACAGAAAAGAGGCAGTTTTGAGGGCTTTCAAGGACCATTTCAGGGAGAAAAAAGAGACATTTTCTTGTGACAGTGAGTTGTTCTACAATGAAAAAGAGGCTCAGATGAAAAATGCTCACTAGAGAGAAAGAAATGCCATGTGGAGACTTCTTCCCTCTGCTCAAATTCACTGAACAGCCAGTCGGGGAAGAGGGGTTTGAGGTACCTCAGCTGGGCGCATCCTCGTGCCCTCCACTCTGCAGCTCACTCAGGCTGCCCCGTCCGTGGCTGCCAAGCCCCCCAGCTCCTCCTGGGATCCTCATACCTCCCTCTGCAGAGCCAGCGAGTGAGCTGGATCTTGCAGCAGACCCTGCCAAAGTCCAGCCCTCCTGCTGCAGGCCTTTAGTTTTCCACGTTTATTCCCTTGCTCCCATGCAGTAGCAAGCATTAATGCCAGGTGGGATTGCCAGCTGCTGGGAAGGGGAAAACTGAGCTTGTCGTGGCAGCATAATGGATGTTTGTTGGGTAAATACAAGTGTACAAGTAAAACTTCACTCTTGCTGTTGCAGGATGGGTCGCTGCTAACCTCAGCTGAGGGCGGCTGGTATCCTTACACTGCGGGGCAGCAGGCAGTGGCATTTTTAATGTCAGTCTCACAACATTCTTTCCACAGTGGTTATAAAACAAGCACTTCATTGTTAGAGGACACAAGTGGATCTGGATCAGCTTGATATTGGGAAAATTGCTGGGTAAGACATGACACAGCCCCCTTCACCTGCTTCAGCATGGACACACAGCCCATCCACATTATAATCAGGGTGATTGCTAAAAACTAATATCTCAGAGCTTTTCTCAGCTCTACAGTAACTATAAAAAAGTGAAAACAGGGTGAAATAAAGAAATCATCACTGTGATGCAGTGCTCCTGACTGGTGCCTCTGCTGTGCAAGAGAAGAAGAAATGCAGGTCCCCAAGGAGCTACTGTTGTACTGCAGGATGGCACGGGGGCACACCAATACGACTGTGGCTGTGACACTGGTAAAGGCTGGAGTGCTGCAATCGGTGAATTTCATAGATCTTGGGGATTTGAGGACCATCCCAAGAGCAGCACTTCGCTCTTCTCAGCAGGTGTTCCCTTTTCCACCAGTGATTGCATTCCTGAAAACCCACTTGTCAGAATGGCTGGGTTTGATTTTTGCAACCGTGACACAGACCAGCTTGTGGATCCTCTGCTGAGACGCCTAGCCAACTCAAGGGTTTTTTCCCCTTACCCACCTCTACCCCTGCACCTTTTCTCTGGAGTGGATTTGCAGTGGACCTCTGAAAAACAGGCATCACTGTGTCTTGGAACTGTCTTTGGTGGCCTCCAAACCCTTTCAGCCAGCCCACCTTCCATATTAGTTCTAGACAAGTGTTTTCTGGGCCCTTATAAGAGGGAGAACCAGCACCTCATGGCAGCTGTGGAGTGAGAATGAAGTAAGGAGCTCTGAGCAACCAAACCTTGCAGAAGTGCCTGGGGGAAGAGGAATCCTAGCCCTGCAAAAGGAGGGTCTAATGGCCCTGGGGAGGGATGGTGCTAGAGGGGGTGAGGGTGTTTCTTGGGGGGAGACTCTGATTTGCACCAAAGCTCATCTCTGTGAGGCTGAGGGATCAAGCATTTTGAGTAAATGTCAATGACAGTAAAATAAATTATAACGGCCATTGCATGTTCTTTGCCTTCCCTCTCTGCTGAGCAGTCAGTGGGTGATAGCCTGGGGGTGAGCCAAGGGGACACAGGGTCTCCATGTGCTCTTCTCATGGGCCGGTGATGTGTGGCCTGACCTGTCTGTGTTCACTAGCGCAGAAGAAGCATTTTGCACTATTGGGAGGTGGGTGGTAGTCAATGGACCTTCTCCATTGCTCAGGCCCCTGAAGTGCCTCCTGTGGAGCTGTCAAGGGGGAAGAGGGCAGCATGCTGAGACTCACTAAAGCCTTTGCAGACCTGCGAAATTTAGATGCTGTTCAGAGCTGTATCTGAATAGCAGTTTTTGTAGTCCCTACAGGACCTGATCATATGCCAGGGCTTTTAATGATGAGCCTGGTTTTGGGTGGTAACAGGCCACTGTGAAAGAAATCACCATTGCATTTAATACCGCACATTCCTCTAGAGCCATGGAGGTCAGAAAGAAGTTAGAAGGACTGGTTTTGCTAGGCATAGTGATGGGGTTTCTTTCAGCCTGGAGTCTAAACCAGGCTTTTCCACACTAAGGAAAACTTGAGTCCTCCTGAACATCAAACCTTGGAGCCTTCTCCTCTGTTGTCCTGAGCCCGGCTCACAACAGCCCTGCTGTGCGCCTGAGAGGTGAGTGGTGCTGCCTGGCAGGGACTCTGCACGCCAAGAGAAAATAAACATGAGGAATTACTCCTGGCTCTTTATCGCTGGTGCTACACTTGGGCTGGCTCCATCGTGGCGTGTGAATAAAGTGTCAGGTTGGATGCTGTCGGATCAATAGGTTGATTTTGGGTCCTTTTATTTTTTTTTTTTCCTTTTAGGCTTTGAGAAAACAAAAGTACCAAAGGAAAGACATTTTCCCTCCCTACCAGACTAAGCCAAGCCAGACTCATGTGATTGCTCAGTCAGCCCAGGAAGCAACGATGTTCAGATGCTCTGGGATGCAGAGGTAGACAGGGGTGCTTATTTAAAATAACTTTTCTTTTTACTGCTAGGTTTGAACGACTTCTAGAGCTGGTCAGAAGTGAAAAATCACTATGAAGTGTCTCTGTGGCAGGAATCTTTTGTGTCAATTGTTTACCTTCTGTAGACCTCCAAATTTGCCCTATTTTTTTTTTTTTATTAAATCAGAAATAGTCCCATGAATGTTTTTCCTTCTTTTTTTTTTCTTTCTTTCTTTTTAAATAATATTACTCAGCAGCTTCTTAGATACACTTTCCACTTTCAGTACAAATTTGAGCAATTGTTAGAATCGGCAGTGATGTGCAAATTTACAAGGCACTGATCCTGAGCAGAGACTTTTGAAAACTCTTCCCTTTTGAAAGTTTGTCACTCAAATGTTTGCTAAGTCAAAGCCAACAATCACAAATCTCTGGTACCATGTTCAAGATAGGGCTGTTAATATAGCTGAGGTTGGGATTGACTCAAATTTCCTGCTAGGGACCATGGTGCAGAACGGACAGGGAGAAGTAAAATCTGAGCAGGACTACAGTGTTATTTAAGAACAATTCTTAATTAGACAAAAGTTTCTCCAAAAGTTTTAATGGTCTTTTCTGATAAAGGCTCCCATTTAGGTAAGTTTCTCTAATATTTTTTCAAAAGAGTAAAATTAAACTGTTAAAGCCCCAGAGGTAAAAACATGCCACTTCAGCCAAAACAACTAAAACTTCCAGCTTAAAAACAAACCATATTTTACTGAAAGAATGAAAGCTTCCAAAGGAAATAGGATCTGCTTCTTCAGGAAGGGTGGGGAATGGGAAGGCCCCCCACTTACTGAATATGTTCTTCCATCAAAAAACCTCTAAAACAAATTCTCATTTCCCATTGGACATGTGCAGATCTCCTATCAGCTGAAAAACATTGTGTTTTGACATTAAAAGTAATTGCTAGAAGTTCTTAACCAGAAACAGGAGGTAGGCTGCATGAAGGGAAACGTCCATGGCATGAGTGTTGCCTCCCACTTGCAACCGTTTCGAATGTCGGAAAGCATCTGACGAGGGATGGCAGGTCCGCGGTGCCCGGCTTAATGAGGCAAATCATTACAAAAAGGCAGGTCTCTAATGGAAAGCACTGAAAGTGTTGAATCTTTATTACAGCGTTCTCAGGGGTGTTCGTTTTAATCAATGCCTGGATGGTCTGATTAGGTCTGTCTGCTCTCTTTTGTGAATTACTGTGCAATTCAACATTAACAAAGGTCTAATTTTACAGTGTTATTGTTAAAGAAGGTAATACAAGCCTGGGAATACTGTCAAGGAAGTAAACTTTTGAGGTCCATGCCAGTAGTAGGCTCTCTGAACTAGCTCTGATAAATGAGTAGATCAAACAGAACTTCAACGTTCAGCTCACAGAGTCACCACCCATTTTGCAGACTTTCCATTAAGCTCTCCCTAATGCTTTTTAATTATGTTTCTGTTCTTCCTGTTTCTCTGGTGAGAGAAACTGGCTGCAGGGGAAGGACCATGGTTCCTCCTGGTACCATCTGTGCCAGTAAGACCTGGGAAGCACCGGAGACTTCAAAATGCTGAAGTTCCTGCCAGAGGGCTGGCATGACCTTGACTTCAGAGCCTTGACTGTGCTCATTGGAGCTTTCTTCATTTGCCTCTTGGCAGATAGGCTTGGCAGAAGCATGATGGGTCTTTTGGCTTCTGTTTTGCCAGGTAATTGGGTTTGTGAAGGTGTAGAGATAGTATAAACCTTCATCGATGACAGAAATTAATTCAGACCAGTGTAATCCTAACAGAGACCACTGGGCTGTCCATGAGTGTTCACAAACCAGATCTCTGCATGCTGGTGCTGGAAGTCACAGCAGTTTCATTAGATCAAGTGTGCCGTCCACCATGTGTTGTGAGATACAGGTTCTGGAGGCCAAGACCAGAGTTGAAAAGTTATTTTGTGCTGTACCTATCTAAAGAACATTTTTAAGGGCAAAGTGACTTCTCAGCTCCTCATAGATGGCCCTTTAGCTGAGCCTGGAGCTGTTTGTTTCTCACTATCCCAGTGTCATCCTACTGCTATTCTGACTGAATTTGGTAATCTGGGATGACTGTCAGCTGGCTCCAGAAATGGACAGCGTGAGAGTGGTTATAACCGCTTTTCTGGTTTGCCTCCTACATGCTCTTTGGCCAGAAGTGAGAGGGTCTGAGCCAATAACTAAAAATACAGTCTCATAGCCTTGGATAAAGGTAAGTTTGCCAGCAGGAGCTTCTCTGCAGGAGTCCTTGCATCCGTTCTAGCACAAAATCACATGTGATGGGGAGGAAGTTGGTGTCCCAATGTCCCTATGTCCTGCCAAGGTGCCTTTGTCTCAGCTCATGCTGACTCATGGCTGGCTGCAGCTGGAGATGCGTGGGCTCTTCTTCCAGTCAGTTCTCTGTCTCACCAGGGGCACTACCACAGAATAAATAAGAGGAAAACCTTTTTGAAGTGGGCCCTGCAAAGGCATTCTGGTGGATGGCTGAATTGCTCAAGGCAGTAGAAGACAATACTCGTGATAGGTGGGGACCCAGATTGGGTGGACATACCAGATAGATGGTGGCAGGATCATGGGTCTAACGGCGCTCTGTGTGATGGTTGCGAGTAGTAAGTCTGAAGTTGCTTTCTGTTGTGGGGAGCCAGGACCAATTTAGAACAGATTTGGTCAATGCTCTCTGCAGATTTTCTTTGTCCTGTGCTCACATCTCTTCATTTTCTCTCCAAGTCTGTCCTTAGTGTAAAAGGAGATGCCAAGGTGAATCCAGGCATTACATCATGGACATCCTGTTGCTTCAGACCCTGGCGTGTGTTTGACTTGGCTAATGTTTCTTTCTCAAGATCGATGAGTGCCTATCCTGTTTACCTTTCTCTGAAGATAAAATAACCTCCCTCTCCAGCCCTCCTGGGATTAGATTCCAGGTCTGGGCAGCCCAGCTGTGACAAAGGACAGGTGTGCGTCTGCAGGCAGGACAGGACGCCGGGGCATCCCTGCTGCCCTGCAGGCGTTGCTCTTGCGAAACGAACTATCTCCATGACCATTCCAATTAGTAGGGGCCTCTGCTCCCCGCCCTGCTCAGCAGGCTGTGTGTGTTCGGGGAGAAAAATGAGAGGAGAGAATTGGAAGATGTTACTGCCTGTGGAAAATGTGGAGGAGAGATTAATAGATGTGAGGAAGGAAAAAAAAAGACAACAAAGTATTCCAAGAGTTGGGTTAAGAATGGGCAAACTGATGGTGTGCAACATATCATCAATCCTGTTTAGGCAGGCTGTGTTTCTGATCTTGGCTATGTGCTTGTTTCTTTTAACTGTCTTATTTTTCGATCTTGGTTGGGTCTGGTCCCAGGCATTGCTTCCCTCTAGAAAGCAGAGGATCCCCATAGCGCTGCAGTGTCCCTGGAAGAGTGAAGCACAAACCCACTGGGGCTGCATGAACTGGTAGAGTTACAGCCATGGAGCAACCAGCAATAAAGACAACTGTGAGCCAGAGCCTCCCATCCATCAGTAATTCAAGCTTTCTTTAAACATTGTTAAAGGCTCCGGATGGCCACAGTAGCTACAGCACCAGTCTGCACTCAGTCTTTAACAGGAAGGTCTGTGATCAAGGAAACAGCGGGAAGAGGGGTGTTGGTTTCCAAAGTGAAACTTAGATGGCAAAGCCAAGGTGGGTCACAGGTTGTAGGACTGGAAAGGGACCATGGTTTGGGTAAAATATAGACTGTCCTGATTTCTTGGGGTATAATAGCAGTTGAAGATCCCATCATAGATTGGGGTATCACTGTGCTGTGCAAGCACCTGTCCCCCATATTGCAGGTGGGAACTGTTTTCTGCTGAAGATCTTAAGCCTGCTTTACAGGATGGACATAACTGATTTTATTCTTTCCTCTGGGTTAAGAAGGAGTTGGCGACAGCCAGGAATTGATCCTGGCCCAGGCTGGTGTTGCAAAAGCCCTCCTCTGTCCTTCAGCTGGGCTAGCAGGCACAGCCTGACACAAACGTGACTTTCCTCTTATGCTCACCCAGGCTGTGACAAACCCCAGCACTGCTTGTTTTGGGCCAGGGAGCGATCCAGAGCTGGGCTGGGACCAGCTCTTCTTGTGACTGTGTGGACCAGGATACTCACTGGCACTCTAACTGCAAAATGGAGCCTCTTTACCTGGGTCAGAGCAGGTAGTCTTGCAACAACACTGAACACAAATCCCGCGTTGAAAGCTGTTGGTCATACAGATGCAACTTAGTTTTCCTGCACCGCTGTTTAGTTTATATGTTGCAGTAGATGTCCCTGCTGTGCTCTAACACCAGCAACTCTGTGAAGACAAAGGCTTCAAAAAACAGAAAAAAAAAAGTGAATTCCTGTGACCAGTTATGCTTGGGGGAAGGCAGAGAAAGCAGAGAGAAACTGCAGAACTTAACCTGGGTTAACTAAACAGACTCTTAAACTCTGTTTCAACATAAGACTTCTAACATTACCTGCTTGGCATGTCATAGCCAGGGATAAGAGCCACCACGCAGCGCAGTTAATCACAGAGCCAGCTGCCCCCAGATATGCTGGGACATAAAGCTTGTAAGGGAGACCTCTTTCTCTGACATCATGACACAAGGAGAAAAATTAATAAAGGATGGAAAATCTCAAATGACAGGGCATATGCCAGCCGCTAAATGGGGCTGAAGTGCAAATTCTTCTGCAGAATGACTTATGCCATAAGGTCTGCTGACTCGCCCAACCCCCCAGCTTTCTGGTCCTTCAGTTCTTTTGATTCTGACCAAGACAGGTCCCACAGTTTTTCTTTTTAGTATATCAGTTTTTCTGAGGTATGTGGAACTAAACTAGGCATCTTCTCCATATCCTTGTGCTGTCATTGACACACTGAAGGCAGATCAATTTAGGCTGTTACATCCTCCCCTCCTGCCCCAATTGCTACCTGATTTTTCTTGCCCTTATTGCTTGGAGAGTGAATTTTTGACCGTGGCATCCCATTTTTCTCTGTTGACATAGACACTGAGGAGCAGCTCTGGGGCTGGGCCAGCCCTGCCTGCTTTCCGCAGAGATTTGTGTGTTCTTAGATGTTGAGTCCAGACTTGGGATTTTTGGTCTCTGCTTTTTGACTTAGCTTTGGTCAATCTTCTGGTGTTTCTGCCATGCCCACTTTCAGAAGTTCCTCTTGAGAACTAAGCATTTCTGAAAGTCTGCAATGATTCCTTACAGCTCCCTTTTCTGGGCATCTTTGCAGGGATCTGAATGAAACTCTGGAGGAAATACAGGAATTTTTTTGGACAGCTTCATGGGTAAAGACACTTGACAGAGACTTGAGAGTGTTCTTTCCCCAGCTCTGTGTCACTGACCTCCAGCAAACCATTTTATCTTCCCGTTTCCTATCTGTGACAATGATAGAAATGTTCCCTTTCTTTCTCCCTTTGTCTGTCTTATCTATTTATATTTTAAGGTCTTTGGGGCAAGGACTGTCTCTTGACTGTACAAAGGCTGACAGACAAAGGCATTGACCTTATTTGGGATCTCTAAGTGTTAATGTGATAACAGAACCAGAACAGTGGATGAGTGCAAAATAGCAACACAGACTATTTTGGAACAGAAAGCAAAGTATTTTCCTGTCCTTGTAATAGCTTTTGGGATGCAATAATGAAGGCATCAAATAGAAAGCACATAGGACTACGTGAAAAACTGCATGTTCTACAAAACACTCTGAAAGAAACTGCATTGTCAAAATTGAGGTTATCTCCCTCAACTTTCCAGACTTTAGGGATGTTTTTGGGTGGGGTTTTTTATGTAAAACAAAATCCAGCCCCCGGGAAGGGGAAGATGTGGGATGTAATGTGTTTGTAGCTTCCAAAGCTTTTAGGTCACTTGGGGTATTGAGGACTCAGGTAACAGCAGCTTTATCACTGCAGAGAGCTTTCAAGAGTAGCTGCTCCTTGCTTCAGCCAGTGCAACTGTGTGTGACTGTTACGTGACGCTAGTGAAATGGCTCAGACAATTTTCAACCATATAAAAATGTTTTGGTGCATTTTTCTCTCCTAGAGGAAGTTTTCTTCTGTTACAATGCAGAGGAAAAACTTGCAAACCTTGATAGAAAATGGTGTTCTTCCCCTTGAGAAGGGGAACGTCCTCTCATCTCTGCAGGTAATCTGCCTTTTCACCCAAGCAGGGAAAAAGCGTTAATATGGTGGTCATCACGAATCTAAAACTTCTGCTATCCTCTCCTGCATCCTAATCTACATATATTTCTTCTCTTTCTGATACAGAGATTCAAACAAAAATAAAAATGTTGGTTTTAAAGGTAAACTCAGCAGGAAAGCCTGCTTTCTCTCTTCAGTAGTAGATGTCATTTTGACCTCCTAAAATAAGACTTCTTGTGTTAATTTAATACTAAATTCCCATTAGATTAAGCACAATCTGAAGACACAATAAGAGAATGGCAGAGGAGGGGAATCCAAGCAGCACTTAATGTCGTCTTTACTTGTGTTTCACGTTGAAAGAACAGATCAGGTAGTGAATTATTAATGCTGCAGTCTGGCACAATCATAGACACGCAGCCTGCCAAAATGTAAAAAGTCCATTGCAAAGACAGGATATTGGATCCTGTCGGTGCAAACAGGCGTGCTTCCATGTTTGAAAGTTCACAGTGGGAGAATTCAAATCAACCTCTGAGGTTGACTGCAGATTAAACTCCTCCATTTTTAATTAGATGCCACGTAAAGGACCTCATGTCAGGAAAAAGCAACACTAAACCCATGGAAATATCCATAATAATTGTCCTACAGATTCGGTCATTGTCAGCGGGGTAAAACATTAACATCCTTTTATCGTGCTTAAGCATTTGCTTGGTTTGGGTTTTTTTCTGCAGTCCAACAACTTTAAAGCCTAATGAGTTAAGAATTGCCCAGGATGATAATGGGACTGCTAAGACTCTTTAATGATTGGCATGGCTCATGAAGGGGAGAAACAAAACTGAAGGAGGCTCCCTGGGGAAGGGTGTAAGGCCACAAAGGGTTGAGTGGGCAACTTGGAGAAAGGGACTGTTGCTTTCACACAGTTAGGTGTTTAAAGGAAGACAAACCCTGGCCACAGATGACTAATTTTGGCTAATTGGAACCTGCATGGGTCAAGGCCTGGAGGCCTTGCTGCTGTTAGGTCAGGGCAGCATCCATCACTGGCCTCTCCTCTGAACAGCAGCCCATCCACAGCCTGCAACAACGATACAAGATGGAAAATTTGCAGAAAACTATTCCCTGAGGAAGACCACATTGCACCCATTTATCTTGGTGCTGCTTTCCCGTAGCTGGGGTGGACAATCAAGAAAGTTCATGGATGGACCAATCTCATGGGATGTCCTTGCTGTTCCTCCTGCTTCAGGGCCAATTTGTCACGTGGAGACTTATCTCTTCCTTTCCCTGCTAACTGATCAGCTATCACTCAACAACTGTTCAAGTCCTAGCTGAAATCCTAGTTAAAACTTTCAGCTGATGCTGACAGGTATGTGGGCTTTGATTCTTGGCAGAGATGGCTCTGGTGTGGGGTTTTAACGTGGGAGTAGGGAGTGCAGCTGAGTGATTCAAAGTGCCTGTTTGAATTTTTGCTTCCTGACAGTGAATAAAAGAGTCTTTCTTGTGTAGCAACACTTCCAGAAATGCAGAATCCTCCTACAAAAGGATGGAGGCCTTTGTGGTGGGTACATGGATGTGTGGGGTCAGCTATGGCAAGAGGTGTGGGTTGATACTGTGCCTGCTCACTCCTACCATCTACTGCAGCATGGAGGACTGGCCTGGTTTTAGGCAATGATTTGCCACTCAAATACATTAATCCTCAAATACATCAGGCAAAAGTACAATTTTGATAACATCTCTGCCCATTCACCTTTTCTCTCCAAAAACATGATCACACTGCACACTTGTTTGATACAGTTATTATTACTGGTAAACACAGCGCCTTGGCTTGGACACAATGACTGGACTGAAGCCTGTTACATATTATTTTAATAATAATACTACTACTATTTTGACTGAAGTTCAGGAAAGGCGAGGAAGGATGGTTCAAGTGTTCCCAATATAAATCTCATGGTAACCTGAGAATTATGGTTAATAAAGAGTTTCGGTCTGGTTTTTTTTAATACTACTGAAGTAGTAGTTTAAGGGGGTTTTATTGTTGTTGGTAGGGTTTGGGCTTTTTTGTTTTGTTTTTTCAAAGAAATACCAGATGGACCTATGAATGTCTCCAAGAAACGTTGAACTTTGAATAGATTGAGGGTCCATGTATTGTACAACTCTAGAAAAGGGGGGGGGGGGGGGGGGGGCTATCTGACAGCCTGCGTCAAAACTGAGGGACATCTAGATCTAGTCATTTCCACCAGCAACTTGCTGGTATTCAGTACAACATGGGATTGCACAGTGATAATAAATCAGAGCTTTTCTTCAAAGTAAAAATTAATACGAAATAAACCTAGAAGAATTTGGATGAAGGATGTAAAACCTTTCTGAGATTATTGGTGCCTGCTGTTTCCCTTTTCTACACTTGGTTTCTGCTGCGATGTTGTTGCCCTTTGACATTTGCTAAAACCAGCAAGTGGAGGAAATGACACTATGGCATTTATTAACCTGCAGCGTGGATGTTAAACGGAAGAGGTTTCCCTGAGAGCGGGATACAGCTACTCTGTGAGAAATAGCCCTTTAGGACTTACCTGGATATAAAATACTATAGAGCAGTCTTATTATGAAAATAATACCAAGCTGCAATGCAGTTGTGATTACAACATATTATAGGAGTTCTTTAGCCATAAAACCTTGCATGCTCTGCAAGGCTAAGTCTGCTTTATTCAGAGTTTCAGCTCCAGTTATCTAACTTCCTTGCAGCTGACAGCTAGTGTGCAGGTGAGGATCCAGCTTCCAGCACCAATCCTTGCACAAGTTATCTGATGTCTTTGAAATGGGATGGTCACTGCACTCTTGTAAAGAGGTACTGCTTTCCTTTGGGTTGGGCTTTGCTCAGTGCTCTCCATTGGATGTTATTCTTGTAATACGCTTCAGCCAAGATCAAAGCAGCAAAAGTGAAGAGAGAAACAGCTCTTGCTTGAGTCGTGCATTTTAAAAATAAAACAAATTTCTTACTTATCTTTTGGGAGTTGAGTCAATGGTCTCATTAAAAGCAAAGGAAATTCATGCTGCCTTTGGTGAACCAAATCTTTGGATGTCCAAGACAGCATCAAGATGGATCTGTTTCTCCTGTTCCCTTCACCAAGGAGGACGGAGATAAATATGTTCCCATGGGATGAGCTACAGAAGAGGGCCAGGGTGGAGAAATACATTCATATCTCTTTCTCCTCATCTTCCAGGCAGCAAAGTCCCATCCCAGGGAAGTTCTTGGTGCCAAACCATACCTGTGTCTGAGCACCTTCTGGGCAGCCTTTAGGCCATAGGACTAACACTTGCCATGTGTGTTCTCTCATTCCCCTACAAGTGTGAGACTTTGAAACAATTGCTATCTTCAATTTTACTAAGAAAAGTCAAAGAAATGCACCTTATTCTTGGAGCTACAAGGGCTCCAGGAAATTCTGCTCAGCCAGAATAGACCTAGAATCTCCTTAATGTAAGGAAAGGAGGATCCTAGACAGCATCAAAGGGATATTACATGCCAGAGTGATGCATGTGCTCCTCTTGTCTTATCTACCCAGCATAGTGAAGACCTGCAGAGAGACTGCTGGAGAAGGAAATGGGAGGGAGTAGCAGTTTGCATCATGGTGTTTCTGCTAAAAGACCTCTTCTTGCTACAGCAATTTTTCCTCTGCACCACTCCCTGGTGACTTGCAGGCAGGGATGGCACTGCTCCCAGGCTGCTGTCCAAACTGATGAGAATTTGAAATCCCAGGGGGTTTCTTGAGAAACGTCAGCAGTACCTGTGGGTTTTACAAATGAATATTTGTGCAGACCCGTGAGTTAATCTGGTTAATAAAGGTGTGAGAATAGCCTTTTTCACCAAGTGTGGAGGTCATTAAAACAGCATATAGCAGGAATGAAGGGTTCAGCTCTCCAGAAATACAGACTGGGTTCCTCCCCGATCTTCCAGGATGAACCATTCGTTTTGGTTTGCAGTTTGGTGTATTTATTCCCTTTCTCCTCTTAAGCTGATTTTTTTTTTCTTTTCTTTGTTTTCAAGACTACTTTTGCACTTGACATTTAATAAAGCTTTGTATTTTTTTTTCTGTGAAACCTACCCTTTTGCTGATTAGTAGTTTTGTGTATATGTAAGTGGAACACAAGAAGTATTTCATACTTGAGTGTGTAGTCACTCATGGAATACACATATAATATATTACCAGCTGCCTATGACATTGATGTATGTGAGCCCTAGGAATGAGGAGTGATCACTTAAAATGAAATTTGAACTATGTTTCAAGTTCCCATGAGGTTCAAAAAAATGTCAGTCAGCTTTAAAGCTGCCTGTTGTTTGTGCCACTGCACCTTTCCTCTCTTTGAGGGGAGGAGAACTGCGTGCTCCAGCATTCATGGTGGGCATGTCCACCTTGTGCGATGCAGCACAGGGCTGGGATCGATGAGTGGCACCAAACTCTCTGGGATTGGAAAAAACATGGTAGCAGAAGG
The DNA here is from genome assembly GCF_047716275.1 of Strix uralensis. NCBI lineage: Eukaryota > Metazoa > Chordata > Aves > Strigiformes > Strigidae > Strix > Strix uralensis. The sequence continues at coordinate 5,678,611 of NC_133990.1, forward strand.
ATCGTCTTGTGTCTAGAGGACTTCATGGTGCTCAGAAAATGGGCTCCTTCACATGCAATAGTAGTGTTGGGTTAAGGAAACTCTACCACCTTTGGTTCCTCAGCCAGTCTCCTTGAGCTCCTTGCTGTCTGCAGTGAGGATGTACCAGCATAGCTCTTGTGGTGCTGAGTCCCCTTTGGAGCTGACTTTCCCAAATTGCGCTTTGACTTGTCTCATTTATTGTATTGAGTCCTGTAATGAAGTAAAATTAATCCTGTGAAGACCATGGTATGGATGGAGAAGGTATCGCACTAAAACAGGAATGGAAAAGCTGCTTTCTGTGACCATGACTCTTCAGTTTGGAGATGAGAAAGCTGAGATGCAGTATGGGAGAGGTTCGCAAAACGATGCAGGTGGCAAGTCTGCAAGTTCAAAGGGGAATTTTAAGAAGTCATGCACAGCAGCTTAATCAATGGCCACTGAAATGACTGGGCAGGGATGTGACTCTAGTATCCCTCACCCAGGAGCTGTGGATGCTTGATGGGTACAAAGGGCTGGGACTGCAGGAAGTGGCCAGGCTCACGTGTGCTCTCTAAATAGCATCTCCCGCTGCCACTGGTAGAGACACATGACCATCCAGGGCAGGACAGTTTGAGCTGGTAGAGCATTTTTATGTGTTATAAAGCAGCTTTAGGAGTTGTGGAGAAACAAAACAGGGCTGTGTTTTGGACCTGTGCTAGGGGCAAAGACTTTGCTGGCAAATCATGTTTAGCTCAGTCCAAACTCCCTTGCTATAGGGAAGCAGGTAGATCTCTTTTCCATATGGAGAGCTGCAGGGAGAGGGCAGATGTCATGCTGGTGTCAACTGTTTTATACATTTGGAAACATTCAGGTTTTATATTGAATCAGAACTTTAATTGGCTGATTTTTAATCATGCTGCACACTTGGAAAAAATGCACCTTTTTATTAGATTGGCTTTTGTAATTTCTCAGCCCTAGCTGAGGCAGGGGAACCTGTAGCATTGCTTTAGTCTTTCAAATCCACTAGCTCTTCTTACACAGCCAGAAAATCCATGTTCTGTATTTGCTGATTTAAGAGTTGAAGTAGGCAGAAAAGGAAAAGAGCAAAACAGAGCAGAGGCTTAAGGTGCATCATTTATCTGAAGAGATGCACATTTATCTGCTTGTTAGAAGTAGCAGTATTTTAAAAGACTCTAAGTATGAAATGATTAATCAGACAGAAAGAAAAGGGTGTTCCAGAGAGTTTGGCAAGGCTCAGTTGAGAAACTATGCTTTCCGTCCCATTGAAATGCAAATAGTCCAAAACACGGCCCCTTCAAAAACCCAGCATTATTTGTTTCTGGGGATCCTTGTTATATGCTTATTACTTTTTTTTTTTTTTTTCTATGATGACTAGTTAGGTAGGGAGTGTTTCTGCCTAAGCATGTAAGTAAGAGAATTAAATTAATGCCACACAACCAAAGACACTATGGCTCAATTTACAAAACATTTGCCCTCTTATCATTAGGGATTTTTATGTTATGGCTCTTTTTGTAGACCCAGCCTTCTGACACCATGGTGGCAAAACCCAATTCAGATGTGGCAGCTGTAAACAGCCTGGAGTCAAAATTATTTAATTTGTAGACCCATTAAAAAAAAAAAAAAAGTCTCAAATTGTAGTTGCAACACACATTCCCCATCCTTGAGCACCCTTTCTGTATTGATCTGCTGAGTGATAGGAAAGGTTTGCCCAGGGTGTTTGTTCAATGGGCTGGGCTTTTGCAGGATCTACAGTGGCTTTCAGGGAAGCCCAGCTGTTAGCACATCTGCAGGTCCTTACAGGGCTTGGTTTTGGAGGTGGAAAAGCAAGGAGGGTGCTCAACGTCAGGGCTAATGGGCCAGAAAGGCTTTTAGAATAAATATCACCCACTTGTACAGTGGTTGTGTTCACTGCAGCAGGAGTAAACTAGCTCAGAGTAAAATCCTGGGTTCCCCAAAAACTCAGGCCCAAATGTGTTTTGGATCACGTAGTGCCAGAGAGAAGGACATGGGAGCAATTGTATCTCTCCTAATCATGTAGTAGCCATGGGGCACCATGGAGGAAGAAAAAGGATTTTAGGGGATCTCAGCTGAGTCCCTTTGTACCTGCCACCTCTGATCCACAGCTCCATCAGCGAGGGGGGATGGAGGAGCCCGATCCTGTGGGTTTCTGATGAAAACTGGATGTTTGCAGAGCCCTGTACACATCGCACCACTGTCCATGCCCCCTGATCTCACTGGTTTTATTTTTAGTGGGACTTGCTGAAGCTGGATCAGATTGATCTCAAATTTTTGGGGCAGGAAAGAGGGAAATGAAGGCGATGGGTTTGATTTGAGTTTTTTGTTTTTCCATTTGACCATCTGGTCCTGAGTCAGTCAGAAAATATTCTGTTGGCTTTAAGTTTTTAATTCTTTCAAATTCTTTCTATAAATGAAGCTTGTTCTCACTTCAAAAATAAGGACACTCTTTCAAAAGAAAACTGAAGTATTTTGCTTTGAAAACACCAATATTTTATTTTATGGATTTTTTTTTTCAACCAAGATATATTTCAAATTTAAACAATTTGAGTTTGCAGAAAAGTGTGCTTTTTGATGGATAATGCGTTCATTTGAAATGCTTGCCCAGCTCCAGATGGCAAATAACACCTCTGGGAGGTAGCTGTGATGATATACCTTGAAATCACCCACAGAGCTGGCTGGGGGGAGCTGGGGGACATTTGGGGCAAGAGCTTGGGTTCACCAGGCCCTGTTAACCAGCACTGAGAGTTAACATATGGACAGGAGACCAGAGGGGCCAGATGCAGGGACACATAATTTACTGCCTTGCCTGGGGAGATTGGCCTAACAGGGACTGTGGTTGTACAGCAGGGGCCAAATTAAAATCTTTTGTGATGAGAAGTCTGAATTTGATGCGAGGCAGCAGCAGATCCCTATTTTTGCCTCTGGCTCCGAGCTGCCTTTTTTTTATCCCTGGTTGAAGCTTGTAGCCTGTCTACGTGTAGGTAGGCTTTAGTCCCGAACAAGCTTTTATTTCTTTGGGTAAAAGGCCAAAATTAATACCATTTTGTAATAATTTACAGTGACCCAGGGAGGTCTGTCATGCCAAAGGCAACAGCATTCACCCACTAACCACCTCAAGTGAGACCCTGGCCCCACCAATGGGAATGGCAGCAATCCCGTAACTTTTATGGAATCGGGCTTTCACCCTGCTGCTCCATGAATGGAGCTTGGGTGTCTGCAAAGGAGGTAATACTAGGATTAGCACCAAAACTTTTGGATGCTCCTCCCTGTTCTATTTAGGAAATTTTGATTTGGAAATCCATCGATGGCTGTTCTTAGCACAAAGGCGCAAACTTTGTGTATGCTTTCTGGTTGAAATAGTAGTTAGTTCCTTTTTTCTTTCTTTGTTTTTTTTTTTTTTTTTCCTTTTCTTTCTTCCCTGTTAGAAAAAATGCAACTGTATAAACTCTGTATGGTTACAAATCTTCCCATGAGCAAAGCCCTGAAGTGGACTGTATGGTTTTAATCAGGAATAAATTGCATATAAAAAGGCTGGTAATCCAGAGATCTGGGTGATAATCCTAATTCTCTTGTAGGATTTCTGTGTGATATTAGATAAATCACTTAATGACTCTTTGCCTCTCTTTCCACAGCTGAGAAACTGTGATGAATAGTACTCAGCCCATCCTCACAAGGGTTGTGAGGCTTAATTGTATAATATTTGCAAAGCTTTTTGAAATCCTTCAACGTGAAATGGTACGTAAGTGCTCGAACAGCTTTGTCTATGGAAAGAGCTGCGTGTCTCTGGGCGATGGATGCTGGCTAAGCAAGACATTAATATTGGGCTGTGTGGCTGCGGAGAGGAGGACGGGGCTTAGCAGTCAGCATGGGTCTGCACAATTGCAATCTGAGCATGTGTTTCGATGGACTTGTGTTTAGCTTTGTCTGGAGGGCTCTTCTTCCTCTTGTACTGTGTAAGATCAGCATTTGTGCTGCCTTTCTTTGAAGGACAATGCTTAGTGGCGAGGTGGCATTAACAAAATCTGCGTCTGGTCCTGCTGTGCCGGCAGGGAGCTCATGTCCATAGTCTCACTTTCACAGCGATGCCGAGTCCTTGCAAATAGAGCCGGGAATGCAATAACAGCAAAACATGCTCCTTTAACCTACTCAGCACCAATGTGTAAAATAATACCCCAGATAGGTACCCTGAATGCTTTTATAATTTATTCATTCAACAATTTCTTTTGATGTAGTTAATGTTGTATTTCCCTGGCCAGGGCTGGCATATGAAGCGTGAGAAATCCTTATGGACAGATTGCTTCGCCTTTCCGAAAACAAACTCGTGTTATCTGCCGAGTGGCCTAAATGAGCTGAATCCTCTGGGACGTGCTGCTGGGCCGCAGGAGATGCACCGGCTGTCTGCTGGAGTGCTCAGGCTCACAGTTAACCGAACAAGGGGTAAAAGAGAGGCCAGCGTCCAGGGGATCTTGATCCATTTTATTCAGGCTGGTCAGCACCTGGACAATTCTTTCTCTCCTCCAGCATTTTTAATTTATGTAAACACCAATAAACAGGAAAAAAAGTATGGTTGATGTCTCTGGTGCACAAGTCTTCACTAGGTTGTATCCATAAAAACCTTCCTGTTTTCTTACGCCTGTTTACCCCACTAAGAGACATCCCTTTCTTTTACAAAACTTCACTCCTATCCTTAACCATGCATTGTGCCTGCCTTGGTCCTCTTGCAACAGGGAAGTGCAGCAATGAGTGGTTTTCTCCAGTTGAATCTGACGAACTAGACTTTCATGATTTGGGCCAAATCCTTAAAATGCCAAGCTAGAGGAAATAAAAGGGATCAATGTAAATCAGTGGTTTTGCTTTTGGAGGGAGATTTTTAGTCTTTGACTTTTCATGGCCTGGAGATCTCAAATTCCCAATTCATCTTAGTCCACTGAAGAAACTCAAGGTATTTTTAAACAGAGGGGTCCCTGAAGCTATATTTTACCCCCAGAATAAGAACTCCAAGGGTAAGTGTTAATCTCAATCTGATTTCATGTGCAAAACAGCTGCTTGGATCTCTGGCCTTGCATCTGTCTCAGATGGGGCTGTTTTCTACCACTCTGTTTAGTTCAGCCAGAAAGTTAATTTAGTGCATATTGGGAAATTCCTCAAACGCCATGAGACTTAACACCATTTTTTCCATCAAACCCTTGGAGTTTGTGTTGATATTTAGAGGTGTGAGACTGCAGTGCTGGGGAGTGGAATGTTTCACTAATTTATTGTAGGGAGCTGATCTGGGGTGTTATCTCCATAGACCAAGCTGTTATTGTTTCACTTACAGGCTAAGTGCAATATAACTCAAAGTCACAATGCATTCCCTGTAATGTGAAACCCACAATACTCTCCTGTGGCTGACACCTGAAGTAAAGTATGTGTCTGCCAGCCTCCTTGAATAATTTGCCAGTGTATTCTAATTGGGTTTATATAAGACCCAAGTTTATTTATAGATGTGCTTTTAAGCGCATTATCCAGTGGTTAGGGTGCTAGTTTGGGAATTGTGATATGTGAGCTCTTGGGCTGAGTTTGCTCCTGCCTCTGCCCTGATTTTGGGTGAGTCTTTGATAGCAGAAGTGCCTCTGGGTTTTGCTTGAGCAGCCCGGCATTACCCAGCACAGTCCCCATTGCAGACGGTGGGAAATACCAGTCGGTTTAAATGCGAGTAACATAATTAGAGTTACAGAAACATTAATGTTCCTTCAAGTGCAAGGTCTGGGAAGTCTGGTTATGAGAGAATCTCTCTCTGGCTCAGAAGAGGAAACGAGGGTCAAAAAGCACAGAGCTGTTGCTTTTGAGTTCCCAGGGCTCTGTGCAAGGGAGGCTTCCAGAAGGAAAATGCAAGACAGTGGCAGAAGGGAGAGAGGACGCAGCTGGCTCCGTGTGGAAGAAGGACTTGTTGGTAGAAAGTGATAACAGTTAGTTCAGCACAAGAGCAGGGAGCTGTGTGTCATTTCAGTATCCCTGACCAACTATGTCAGGGAGACATAACGGGAGCTCAGGGAGCTCCTGCCAGTTCCAGGGCTCTCCATAACACTCGGTTTTAAGGCACAGACTGGGTCTGCACTAGAAAGTGCTACAGAAAATGCACAACCGGAGCAACAGTGGATAACAGGACGGAGGGCTTCAGCACTTGCTGCACACCAGTGTCTCCATTATGGCTAATCCATAAAAAAATATGGCTATTGCAGAGATGGAGAAAACTGGGTAGGAAGTAGCCCAGAGGAGTTAGCAGATGGGAAAGCAGCAGGAAAATGAGCAGCCTTCGAGCATTCAGATGTGCTCGGTGAAGGCCTGCTGGGCAGGGTCCAGAGTCTGGTACTTACAGCAGTTTTGGCTTCTCTCCAGCGGCAGGTGATTGAGAAATGTTCCTGTGATAAATAGTCACGTCAAGCCCCTAAACAGTGATGTACTCGGTGGCTGGTGGAGGGCAGGAAAGGGCTAAGAGGTTATGTACACCCTCCCACCTCGCTGCTGGCCCAGTCAACAACTGCACAGTGCCCTGATATCACCCGTATCATTGAATCTGTCCAACCGCCGTGGGCTGGAAGAAGGTCAGGTTTTGACCTCGAGGTTGTTAACTAGGATCTCTCATGCCAGGAGATGAGCTGCAGCATAACTACACGTACACATGGGTTATATTTTCTTCCTCCCTCCCTCCCTCCCTCCCTCCCTCCCTCCCTCCCTCCCTCCTTCCCCACAGGGTGGCTCTGCTTTTTTGCAAAAAGTCCCCTGACTTGTTTTCCCCTTATGTCCCCAGGGCAGCATGGAGCAGATGTAATGCACCCAAAGATGGGTGAGTTTGGGTGTTTCAGGCGTGCTATTGCTCCTGCCCTACACAGCAAGATCTCAGACTCCTCTGTCTGGGGACCCAAAAGCTGTTTTGGGGCTCAGTCCTACTGAAACTCTGCTCTGAGGATGGCAGATAGGGTGAGAGCAAGGCAAGCAAGATGTGGAGACAGAAAAAGGAGCCTCAAGATCCTGCCTTGCATATAAACCAGATCTTGTTTAAAAAGAAGAAAAAAGCTCAATCCCGCTTGCTGCTTTTTATGGGGTTGTAGGAGGTTATTCAGTAACTTGCACATTCACAAAGGCACTTTTGTTCCTAATAGGTCCTGAAATGTTACGACCTAATGTGTAACTTCATAGTTTACTCATGTAGCAGCATCGAGGTTACTATGTAAGGACATGAAATAGCTGCTTCTTAATGATACTGCAAACCCGCGGCCCCAGCACCTGCTCCGGGGAGGAGTGTATGTGCCAACCTGAGCGTGGACACCGCGGCTCCTCTGAGCTTGGGGCAGGGCGTAAGTGTGCATCGTCCTTGCGAATGGGGAAGGCTGGCTCTTGAAAAGTGTGCTCTGTGCAGTGGGCTGGGACAGAGGAGTTCAGCACCCGAAAACCTATGATATGGAGCCACCTGAACGTGCCTGGGAGGTGCTGGCAGATGACAAGCGTGAACTGGGCTCTTCCTGCAGCCACAGGTGTGGTCTTGTTCAGAAAAGTGCAAGCTCCTTACAATTTTAAGGTGCTTTATATATTTTAAGTAGTTGGCTTTAAACAAAGGAGAGGCACCCCCTTTAGAGAAAGGCTTCCTCTACACTGTAGGGAGAAGACTATTAGCAAACTAAACCAGTCCATGGTAAAAGATGCAAGCAAAACTGATGCTCTACCTCCTGCACCAGCCAGCCTCCAGAAGCAACGCTTGAGCCCTCCTTATTACCTGAAGTTGTGAGTGTCACTGATACTGAGATAGTGTTTGCTTTTCTAATCCCAGCAGGAGATTAGTTTGAAGCACAAGGACCAGGAGCCTTCATAATACTAGACCTAGGCAGCGAAACTGCAGCTGATGCTGTTATTCAACTCAGTAACTGAGTCTTTGAGGAATTATTCTGCATTATTTGCTTCTCTTGTATTGCATGGCAGGAAGCGCCACAGGATAATTACTCACATTAGAAATGCTTCCTTTGGTCTGTTTTGAACATTTCACATTTCATCTTCCCAGGTGCCCTGTGTCAGAGGAGTGTCCTGTGGACTGCAGGGCTCTTTCAGGGTGCTACCACAGAGGGGTCTCCTGGAAACAGCTGAGATACCCCTAAAATTCTGGTGCAAATGGGGCAAAGATCACTGAAGATGGAGACAAGACAATGCCATCTGGTCTATTGCCAGATTTTGTACTCCCTCATATTTTACTGAAAATGTCTAATAACAGCCACAGTTTTTTACACTTTTCGGTGGAAAATTTCCTTTCTTAAAGAAGGTGAAGTAAAAAATAAATGAAACAGGGATGTGGGGGTGGGGCACAAAACTGCAGAAAAAATAAATTTAAGGACTTTGCTTGCTTTCCTTTCCCTTCACAGACATACTTTCAATGCTTTTTATGATTTTTATTTTATCAAATCCGAGTTTAGAGGAAACACATATTCTCTTAATTAATTTCCTCTCCTGCCCATCCAAACAGGGTTTCCCAGACTGGCCTCGTCTTGCCGGGCCAAGGAGCACTGGAGCACCATTTGTGGTGCGGGGTCCAGGAACGCTTGTCCAGGCTGTGCCCCCAGGGGTCTGGAGATCTCACATTAATTCAGCATGGGTCTGCTCATCCTTAAGGCAGATTCTTGAATAACAGCGAGCAGTGACTTACCCCCAAGTGCAAACTATAGCAAGTGGGATGAGGTGCAACATCCCCTTTCTGGTGGCAGCAGTAGTGGTTTTCCAGTCACATGTTCAGGGGTTTGTTTCTCACGGACGCTGCTGATCTTGTTTACTTTTGCCTTTATCTGTCCGGCCTTTCCGCAAATATTATTGCATTTGTCAGCATAGACCAATTAAGTGGCCCGAGCCCTTAATGAAAACCTTGACTTTTCTTTAACCTTCCTGAGGAATTGCTCATTAGTGGGAAATGGTGTCGCTGGCTTGTACTCACAGGCAGAAACTACTCCAAAATGGTCAGGAGGGATGGTGGCACCTTCCCGTGGGAGGAACCCACTTGTCCCTTTCTTACAGACCCTGGTAGCTCAGAAATGGCAAAAATAGGCTTTTGGTGCCCTGTGAATGAGCGCACCTGTGAGTTCTCTCTAAAGAAACAGCTGAAATAAGTGATTTGCTGAGTAATGGCCTTTCTGGGTTTCAGTTCTTTGGCAATAAAGGAATCTCAGTGATGCACAGGGAGGGGGAAACCCCCTTTCACTTCTCCCTCTTCCTCCTGTTCTGCGCCTCAGTGAGAAAATGGGTTCTTTCATCCTGTGCCAGTGGGATGAAATGATAAGAAAAGCCATTTTTTTTTCTGCTGCCCAATTTTAGGCTCTGAGTGCTTTGACTCCTAACAGAGAGCACAAGTTTCCTTTACTCACCGCATCACCAGCTGCTTTAGCTCCTCGTGCAGGCAGAGGGTTCACAGTCTCTTTCCCCCCTCTCAGCTGTGTTATCACCAAAATCACCGGGTTTCTGTTAGTTTTATTCCTACCCCAACAAAAGGCCTGAGGAGCAATAGCAAAACAGTCCCAACGTGGAAGGTCTCGCAGCACTGTGTTGCATTGGTGGCAGGCAGCCGTGGCCCCGGCGGGCAATGAGGCATGCCCACCGCTCCAAGATAAAGCACGGGGCCCGCCGGGTGTCCTGCAGGATGAAGTGGTATTCAAGCACACGCACACACACTCCGGTGTGCATCTGTGCTCTTACCCTCGGTATCCTTCACAGAATCACAGAATCATCTAGGTTGGAAAGGACCTTGAAGATCATCTAGTCCAACCATTAACCCAGCACTGACAGTTCCCAACTCTACCAGATCCCTCAGCGCTATGTCAACCCGCCTCTTAAACACCTCCAGGGATGGGGACTCCACCACCTCCCTGGGCAGCCCATTCCAACGCCTGACTACCTGTTCTGTGAAGAAATACTTCCTAATATCTATTCTAAACCTTCCCTGGCGCAACTTGAGGCCATTACCTCTTGTTCTATCACTTATTACTTTATTAAAGAGACTCATCCCCAGCTCTCTGCAACCTCCTTTCAGGGAGTTGTAGAGGGCCATGAGGTCAAATCCTTCACGTGTTCCCTCTGCTGTTATATACCTCCCTGTATAATACCTGTGATACACTCACTCTTTAGGTCTGTCTTGAGTAGACTTGGATTCTGCAGGTCTTTACGTGCATGCTCAGGATGCTCCTATGCTCAGCACTGAGCGTGCGCCTGGCTGCTGCTGCTGCTGCCAGCATCTCCAGCATCTCCTTAACTCCTTTTTGTCACCCCAGGTTTGTGCAACACTGGTCTCTTGCAGCCCTGACTCTGATTGTCATTAACTATAGGCTTTGCATTATTTACAAAAAAGAAGCATTAAAACCCACATATATGCATTTCACCAAAGAGTCTAAGTGTCTGTGTGGAGCTGCTGGAAGTGCTTCTGACTGAGCATTGTTCGTAGTGGTGAGTTTTTCAAATGAAGCTTTTTTTTTTTAAATTCATTAGTACTTGAGAAAATATTTCTCATCTTTCCAGTTGTTTTGATATCATTTGGAAACAAATAGTTTTGCAAACCTATTAGAGACAAATCTTGGAATAATTAGAATAAATGGAGCTGAAGCATACAGCTTCATAAGGCTTTTTTTTTCCCTTCTTTTTTCTCCTTATGCTTCACACAGCAATTGTTCCAGTGGGAAACAGGTGGAAGAAAAATTGAGTTTTCATTGTATTCATTCTAATTATTGCTTTTTATCTCTAATGGGTGTGGAATGCTTAATCTTTGAACTAGTGTCAAAATATATTTGCAAGATAGATCAAATTAAAATAATTCCTCCCCTTTTTTTCTTCCAGCATAGTAATTGCTCTGTTTTATTTATATATCATGGGCAGATTAACATTTAAACCCTTTTGGTATATTGACATCCCAAATGACCATGTGCTGGGTAGGAGAGGATGAAATAGTGGAAGGTGCAACAACATGTCTGGGATTGGTGATGCTCTCCTATACCTGCAAAAGATGATGAACAAGTGATGCGGGGCCAGGTTAACTGTCCTGACATTTTCTGTGTGCTCCGTTTACATAACGCTGTGTCACATGGTGTGAAACAAAAAAATGATGACACCAAGGGTGAACTTTGGTAACAGGCAAACTGCAAACTTGAAACACCACCAGAATTGTCCCAAACTCTGTTACAGAGGTGCAGGATGCTGCTAATAACTGGAGATGGAACAAAAAGAATGTACACGTTAAACTTTATAGTCTGTTTTATTTGCATTCATATCTGGGATCTTAATTCAAGTCTTACATGGTAATAAGCCAAAGTTAAATCTACATGTGGTCTTGAGTTAGACCTTGTTTAGATCAAATTTAGAGACAGGTACCTGGATCATGGGATGGTGTTTAAGCATGGTTACTAGCAAAAAGTGGAGGTTTAAGAGGTTTACCTGTAAGATATATACAGTCCTGGCCTGACTGTGCATCCTTCCCAAGAGCCCGGTGGCCCAGGCTGTGGAAATGAAAATATTTTTTCATGCAAGATGAGGGCTGTGTCGAGGGACAGTAGATCTCCTTTGAGCTTTGTTTTCTCTTTGCAGATGCAAAGAGCCTCCTTTTCCATTTCTATTTCCTAGGACCTTTTTGGGGTTTTGATTTAATTTCTAGGGTCTGACCTGTTGCTTTGAGACTGCATTTGGAAGTCTCCTAGGTGTTTCTCTGAAATGATTTGGTTTTTATTTCCTGTTCCAGCCCAAGAGGGAGCATTTGGTCAGTGGGCCCAAGAAGTGTCCACCCTTTGTTACTGCTGCCCTCCAAGGCCCCTCAGTAACCACTGCCAGAGAGAGTTGGCCCCCAAGGCTTGAATTACAGTGAAGCCATGGATAGAAAATACACCATGAAATTTTATGGCTCCTGCGAAGGGGCTGCCATCTGCTTTTTCTTTTTCGCCCCCCCTTTTTTTTTATAGCCATTCCACAGTCTATTAAACCATTACTGTCTGCTCCCCCACTTCCCGCCAAGGTCTGTGTCCATTTCAAAATACAACACTTTGGATTTGAAAGCAGCCCTTGGGAATTCCCCAGATCATTCATGCTGTACAGATCTTTACTGATCCTTTTTTTTTTTCTTTTAATTGAAATCTATTTGTTCACATACAGAGGTACATATTGCTCTCAGCCCCTTGGTCTCTCTCCTCCACTTGCTCTTTCTTCATGCAAAACTGAAAAATCTCGCTGAGATGAGCCTGAGCAAGAATTGCTGTGTCTGATTGCACCTTGCTGGTCCTGTGTAGGGGGATGAGCTGAATTTGCAGCCTGAGTGGTGCTTGTCAGGCTCCTCCTGCCATGGGAGGCAAAGGCTGCAGGCTGGGCTGCTTTGCAAAACAAGCTGCAGGGCTATGAGGACCGTCCACCCGAAGACTTAGCTGGCTCCAAACATCAAGCATGAGTCCCACGTCCTCTGTTTCCTCTTGCTTCCTGTACTGCTGTTACTGTATCTCCCCGCTGTCATTGTATAAAAAGGGAACTGGATTCCACTTGTTTCTGGAAATCACTTCTGCACATGTTGAGAGGCTTGCGATTTTTTGTGGCGGGAGGGTTTTCCTTTCCTTTAAACATTTGGGTAGGTTTCATATCTCCCTTCCCCTGTTTTTTTCTTTCTGGAAGGTGGAACAAAACCCCTTCAGCTGTAACAGGTGGGCCCGCGAGCAAAACACGCAGAGACGGCCGGGTGCCCGGCGTCGCTCTGCAGGCTGCAGGGAACACATGAGGCCACATCCCGGTGCAAGGCGTTGCTGCCAGTTCCATCCCTAAAACAAAACAGCTTTCCATAGTAAAAGTGTCTCTGCAACTTATGAATCTATTGAAAGGAGACTGCAGGTGCCAGGGTGTGCGATTTTGCCTTTAATTACAAAATAGCTCTCCTGTGGCCCCTGACCAGCTGGAAAAAAGCACAAATTTTTCTCAGGGTGATCTTTCACTCCATCCCTGTCTCCCTTTGCTGCTAGTCCTGCATTGCACAAATCGCCACAGGTATCTGGCCAGCCTGGCAGGGCCCAGGGCAGTGCTGATGCTGTGGTTACAACACAAGTGATGCTGCTGACTTCTTTGTAACATGGTGCAGATGGCTCAGATATACCCTGCTTTCAATGTATTATGCTCTGTAGTTATTTCGAGATGCTGCCTGATGGTTTAGGGCCACCTGCAGCATCTCAGGGAGGAGGAGAGCTTCGGTGCTTAGCCAGCCAAATCGAAATGCTGCGAGTATTTAATCTCCGAGCTGTGCAAACAGGGCTCTGTACAAGCATCTTGTTGCAAACTGCTTCCTCTGGGGCTCCTCCTTTCTATCAGCAATTCTCTGAAAACGCCGCTGCCTTTTTGCAGCACAGATCCCACGTCTGGAGTCCGAAGAGCTGAGTAACCACTAGAGGGAGATGATAATGACTCTAAATATTTGTAATATTCATGTTATCTGTAACAAATAACAATTAGCTTTTGCAGCTGCACGGCTGTAACGAGGCTAAAGCCGCTCTCCGAGACCTTTCCACACCTAGAGAGGGGAAGCTGAACCAGGACCAGTGGGTCCTTATTTCAGGGAGCATCTTTGGTATTTTATTCATGTATATCACACAGCCTCACTATAGCACTCTGTGCGTGAACCCCACATTCAATACTTGGTCGATGCGTCCATTCAGACTAAACAGGAGTTGTTCATGTTGTCCTTTGTAAAGTTATAGAATATAAGGGACTAATTTGCTGTTCTTCAGCTTTTCCACCTGGGACAAAACCAGTCGCAGGCAGAGTACAGGGGTGCCTGCAATTCCTCATCCTTGATTTAAGCCAGGTTTATCTTTAAGGTAAAGGCTAGTCTGTGGTGACAGTGGTTAACTGGTAATTTGAAAACTGAAAGTAGAAGGATAAATACTTCCCACCCCAAAATGTGGGTCTTGCTTGGTAGTACATGGAAACACACACAAACACTGGTTTGAAATAAGGTCATATGATTAAAATGAAAAAAATAATTGTTTCCAGTGTGTTCCTCTCAAACATGGGTTTTCTTTTTTTCCCCTCTGTCTCCTGTGATTAATAAAAAAAAGAAGGAAAGGCTAGAAAAGCTAAAAGCAACCAAAAGAGTATGTGTGTGTGTGCGTGTGTGTGAGGGAAGGATTGTTGAAAACTGAGACAGAGTTTCTTGGTTTGAAACAATGTGAGAATTTTCATTACTTGAATTAAAAAAAAAAAAAAAAACCAACCCCTGAGCAAACTGAAACCTCATGTGCAAACTGTCAGATTCTTTCAGAAGCTATTTTTCACTTGAAAGCACTTGCTCATAGAAAGCATTATGCCCAGCCTTATTATGAGCACAAAAGCTGCACCTAATTGGTTTATATGTTGACAGGCATCTTATTACTGAGAATAACAGTGCGTGTGCACCCCACCCTCGGCTGCGCGGGGATCGGCCCAGCCACCGTGCAGGAGGGAGCTGCTGGCCCCTGTCATCTACCAGCAATTTGCTGCTGGGAGAGGAGGCAGCAGTTTTGGTGGCTTCGTTTCTCACTTTTCCATTGTAAATCAGCTGTTTGTAAATGTAGCCTGGGTGCTGGGAATTACAACATTCGTCTGACGTGATGATGTTTTGTGCCTGCGCCTTCAGGGCTCATCGCGGTCTGGCTGGGATGTCAGGTGTCCTGGGGGACACCAGACCTGTTAACGGGGGGAGGTTTGGGGCTGAACAGATCCAACTGGGATCTGTTTTGTGAATCCATCCTGGAGCTGTGGTGCTGGAGCTGTGCAGAGGCACCACGCTGCCCTGATGCTCCTGGTTTTCTCTTTTTTTACATGATCAGCGTTGATGTCTGGAATGCTGCAATCATAAATACAGATGGCATGTGATTGTGGTGACTGGGGCAAGTGACTTTTTGCACTGGCTGAGGTTTTACCTGGGGATATCATGAGACACCAGAGGAAGGTTTCCCGCTTGCCGAGCACTGGCATGTAGCTAACACACTAATTAAACATTAAGGGGGATTTCCAGAAGTGCCTGCACGAGGAAGGCAGCTGAGATCTCAACAGCTCTGGCTTTTTCAAAAGCCTCTTTGCAAGCCTCTTGGCACCTCTCTGAATCCCTGCTCTCTGCTGGGGTCTGGTTGCAACCCCCACTTGGTCACAACTTGGTGGCCCAGTGCAACCTCCAGCTCAGAGTAAATTAGAGCTGGCGTATACCCACGGCAGAAATCACATGAAGGCTGGCTCATGAGCACAAGGACATTTCTCCAAGGCCTTCAAAGGACTTGCTCCCCGGAGAGTTTTGCTGCCCAGGCGTCCGTGCAAGCCTCCTCCACCAGCTCTGTGCACCTCTAACTGGTGCAGAATTGCTGCCTCCTGGTTCAACTCATCTCCACCCCAGCTCCAAACGATGAACATCTTGGGGGAAATGAAGAGCTACATGGTAGATAGTGGCATCAAAAGGCCGTTGAATAGCCGAGAGGTAGGTGACAAATGCATTTGTGTCAAATGCTATTGCCATTGCACAGTCATCCTTGGGCCATGTTTACAGAATCCCAAGAGCTGCTGCATATTTAATATATATAGGAAATCAGAAAAACTAGAGACCAACATACAGTAAACTGCAGGAGTTACAGATAAATTCGGGGCTTTCTTTGCACTGGAGATTTGCTTCAAACCTAACTCCTGGCATGTGAGAGCCCCAGGGGTAGGAAAGGAAAAGTAATGGTTACACCAATCAAGCTTGCTCTTGCTAGAAGCTGTTGTGTGAACTTTGCATTCAGATTAATCTCAAACTCAAAGGGATGCAAAAAGGAATTCGGAGACTGTTCATTAGCTACAAGGATTGGGCATTTTTAATTAAAACCTACTATCTGATATGAGACAAAGCCTTTGACTTTGCTGGCTTTGTTTTGGTGGAGAGATCAGTGCCTGGCATCGATGGTGAGCAGTGGCAGCAGCACGGCTGGGTGAGTTAACGAACCAGCTGTGCCTGTGGTGCCCACGGGAACAACCACCAAACCTGCACGGCTGGGATGGAGCCAAGTGACTTTTTCCGCTGAACCCACCCCTCTCATAGGGCCGGAGGTCAAGGGTGGGCTGAGCTGGTTCCCCACGTGGGTGGGTGTCCCTGCCTGGGGAGTTAAGGGCTGGCTCTCTTCGGAGGATCAGCAGGTCTGAGTTTCCATCAGTGCACAGACAGAACCTTGAAGCAGAGCCCTGCTCCAGCCCCTCCTTCAGCTCATTGGCTCTCTGAAGTCTGCAGATGCAGAGCTCTCTCCTCTGCACCTCTGCATCTTCCCACGTTGCTGTTTCCACGGCTGGGTTGCATGTTACTAACATCTGTCAACCCTGGTTAGTCTTTAATTGCTCCTGGGGCTCTACGTCGGAAGGAAAAGCATGGCTAAATTGCTTGTGAGGTGACTGCAGGACTGAGCAGAGGAGTTGCTGCATTCGAAGATAAAGGAGTTGAGCTTTGCAGCTGGGAGGAAGGCTTCAGCTTGTTATCTTTCATAGGGAATTCAGCAGGGAGTAGGTTATAGGTTCCTGGGTTATAGTTCTTCTTGGTCTGTTCTGATCCTTTGGCCCAGAAGCCCAGGGTAGTCCCCCCTGCATGGACTGGGAATGTTACAGGGCAAAGCCAAATCCCTTGTTTAAGCACTGATTTTTCTATTTTCTTTTAAACCAGAGCATCTGTCTCTTTTCATGATGTCCTGCCCAGTTAATACCATCCAAAACAGACACTGAAAATCTGCAGCACCACCAGACACTAAGGAACAAAAGGGTTGTGTGTGTGTCCTGAAGCCATCAAAGGACTGTCATTCCCCCCAAGAGCTCGGGAAAAATGCAGGGCTTTCTTGCAAAGCTGCGATGCACTGGAAAGGGCTCCTGCTTTGCAAAAGAAAACTTGCCCCATCTCCTGATGTGGAACAGGGAAATGTCTCCTAGGGCAGCAAGGAATGACTTCTGAAAAAAAAAAAAAAAAGAAAAGGAATTTATTTAGAAAGGGCTGGAAAATGTCACAAGACATAACAGTATTTACAGTCAGGCTGTTCTCAGCTTCCCAAGACCAGGGATGAGAGGCAGACAAATTAAAACACTCTGCGCGCAGCCATCTTTGCTGTATTTGTAAATGAGAGGAATCAGCAGAAATCTTACCTGGAAGTGTGCGCTGGCACAGCCTGAAGCCCACGATATGAAATTCAGATGAGCAGCGGAAGGGGCTGTCAAAACACGTAGGTGTTTCTGCATCTCAGTGAAGACTGACATTGCCCAGCACCAAAGCCAAAAATGATCCAGGGGAGCTGTGAACTTATGACCACCTGGACTGTCTGAAACATGGAGACTGTTTCTGTCCAAAAACAATGCCTTTTGCTTGTAAAATATACATATTATTTTTTGCTGGCATATGCTTGACTGCGCAGTGAAGATGTGTTGTGCTACTTACGTCTATTATCCTTTAAGCCCCCGAGCATGTCCACTGCCAGTCATACATATCTCTGAGCAGGAGCGAACGTGGTCTGGCAGAGCACTTACATTTAATAAAGGATGGCTTTTCACACCAGGCTCACATGGGCTTGTCAGCATTTCCACAGCACTGGAGCACGCGTGGTGCTGTGGATGCCATGTGGCATTCCCATGGCTGTGGCATCTTTTAAAATCAGTCAAACGTGGCCTTGATATAATAGCCAGCAGCGAAGCTCGCCAAGGATTTTGCTGCTGAAGGGGTTTCAGTAGAAAAAACATGCTTCCCACAAAAACAGAACTTTGATTAAAAAACAAATTCCCATCAGGAAAAACATACCAATGTCTTTCATTTGGCGTTTAGTGAAACGTTTCATTTCTCAAATGGAATGGAAAAATTTCAGTTCAAGAGTAATTCATGTTTACTGCCTGAGAGCCTCCCCCTGAGCTGAGGACGTTTCTTGGCTTTGCTGCTGTGAAAGCGGCTGGGGCATGGCCTGGGCAGATCACCCAGTTCAAAGAGGACACGAAGCAGGAGGCATCATTACCTGTATGGGTGCAACTTGAGGCTGAACTGACTAAAACAAGCAGCGAAATGGAAATTCCAAATTTTGACCAGACTTAGTTATTAGTAAAGCCCTAAACACATTTGCAGAATAGTAATAATTTCAAACTCCCAGACAGAGAAACTGGTGTTTAGTTAGAATTATTTACACATAGAGATGGGGGGGGGGTGTGTGTGGGCATGAGTTTATAGTGGTAAAGAGCCCTTAACGCCGTAGGAGATCTACGTATAAGGACCTTGCAGTCTCTGGTAGGATTCCTCACCTAATGCTAACCTCTAGAAGGGAAACAAGAGGATGTTTTCCTTCACACTGCTAAGGGGAAAGCTACCCTGGAAAATTTTTAATTTTAGGTGTTGAAATTCAGCTATTTCCTGCATTATACATTTGTGTGACACATACATGACATAATTGAAACTTCTGGAAACTCTTATAAAATTAACCCCCCCTCCCAATGTCATACAAATTGGAAAGCTGTTTGGAAAGTTGTTTTAAATAGTGTGTGGGATGTGAAATTAATGTATGCATGTATAAAATCCTTGTTGGTGAAGCTGAGGGGTTAGGTGTTCCTCAGCCCGGCTATTTCTTGTTATGGTCAAATACTGCTTTACGCCAAGGCTCTATTTGTGTGGCTGAGATTTTGCCTATAAATCAGCAATAAAACAAGGCCTTTGGTGCAAATGAACATTTCTTCTTTGCTTGTTCCTGCCGACAAAATATTCGCCGCGATCCTTGCCTGAGTACATGACTAACTGTGCTCTTCAATTAGCCTGCTAATTAGACCTCCGGTATCTGTTTAGATTATTAATGGAGCCGAAAGACTTTTTAAAGAAACATTAGACATAGCTGAAAAGATAGCTTTGGGGGATGAAAGATACTGTAAGTGTGGGTCACGTCTTCTGCTTTGCTGTGTTGAGTTATGGAGATGTTTGTTCAGAAATCTGCTATGCTGGGGGTCTGGTGGTGTGAAACAGCTCCCTGGGTGCATGGTACTGGTGCTGGTGGGAGGGGGATTTGATGGTAGAAGTAGTTTTTTCAGGAGGATCAGTCCTAGGTGGAAAAGAGGAGCATGTGGGAGAAGGAATCTACCATTAGGTAATATGCTAACAGGGAAACGGAGCGGGATATTTTAGAGCCCCATTTTAAAACAGAATGTTTCAGGTAATTCCAGCAAAAAAGAAACGCTCCTTTTGGCTTAAACTAGTCGGAAAGGAAATGTTTTATTTTGATTTGCCAGATGAAAAATTCAATTTGTTTGGGGAAAAAGAAAAAAAAAGGGAGCATTTCCCATGACATAGTTTAGCTTTGTAGAAATGTTATTTTCTATCAGAAAAAAACAAATCCAGTAGAAAGTTCCCAGCTGGCTCCTGGTGCAACCTCTTCTGGCTGCTGGGGAGGAACAGTAGGACTGGCTTTTGCATCGTCCAAGGCTTGCCCTTTCCCTTTGATCAATGCTGATTCACTTCCTACCGGTGGGTGCTCTGCCACCTGGAACACTCAATTCCATGCATTTTCACTCATTGCTGCTTTTTGTTTTGGGGAAAGCTTTTAGCATCCCAGTGGGTATGGAGAAAGGCTCTTTTTACAAGTTCCAACTTGGCCTGAAATAAGTCTGGCTCTTCTTTTACAGGAGCTCATCCTGAAGGAAAAAAACAGCTTTTTCTGACCTGATGCCCCCAGAGTTATCTTTGTTTGGACTGCACAGTGTGTGCCTTTATCAGGCTTCAGGCAGACTGTCCCACCTCTGCTCACACACGTGACACAGGGCAGCAGGAGACATGTTCTGGGCTGAGCAAGGACAAACTGCCTGTTCATCACCAACAAAAAAGGAATTTCCTTCTTCAGTGACCCTCAAAGAAAAGGGTGGCTGTACCCCCAGTACAGCTGCTTCCTGGGTGGCATTTTCTCTCAGCACCCTGGGGCTCTCATGGGTTCCCAGGTGGGTTTGGGTGGTGGACACCACACTCACAGGCAGTAGAAGAAAGGGGTTGGACACCAGCAGAAAGTCTTGGGCATGTTTGACACCTGTTTGACACTCCCTTGTCTTGTTCTTGTCTTCATGTGCTTGGGCTTGTGGTAGAAGTGAGCACCCACACCTTAGACCCCATGGTGGGTGCAGACCAAAGTCAAACACAGCTCCCAACATCAGCTCTATGCTGCGATTGGGGGGGTTTGTCTTCAATGGTCCTCTTGGAAGCAAATGTCCAGATGGGCTCTGCCCAGCTCACAGCCATGGACCTCGGCTGGTTGGCAGAACGAGTGGTCGTCTGGGTCCATCACTGATGTCACAGGAGGGAGAAGGGAGCCTGCAGCTGGGTCCTGCCAGAGCAGGATGCGGGTGACAAACGCATGAGCTCACCCAGCACAAAGCCTCTCTCAAGGCAGCATCAGCAGCCCAGCAGCAATATTTATTGGGCACAGCTCTAAGCTACATTAAGCAAGCTGTCTGAGGGGCCCAAACTGTGTGGATGCAATCTTAAGTTGAGCAGTAAATGAAAACACAAAGAAGGTTGGAAAGTTTCAATCCAGCCTTGTTGGTTTGTTTTAATAAAAAAAAAAAAAAACAAATCTTCTTATCAGCAGGCCACATATTTTCTTCCCAAACTCACATTTTTCTTCTACAGTGACAAGGTATTGTTAAAACAGAAAGAATCTGGTTTTGGTTTGGGTCAATGACGAACTGAGCTTTTGGGATTTATTTTCTTTATTTGCTTAAAATTGCAATATTCTGGGGACCTGCTGCAGAGTGAGCCCCAAATAGCACCGGATCTAAATGAGGTTTGGAGAGTGCCAAGATCCCTGAAGGAGCATGAGATATTTCAGTGTTCAGATCTGAAGAGAAGTTCTGCCTTTGCGCCTCAGCCTTTACTTTTATTAGGCCAGGCTTTTCTGCGCTTATAATGAAGAAAAAATGACCAGGTTTTTGGTGGGGGAGGAGGGGGTGAAGATATTAATAGAAACGTTTGGTCTGGCAAAATGTTCTGCAGTCTACTGGCATACTGTGAACTGTCTTAAGACCAAATAGGAAATAAATTACTTATTGGGGTGCCACTGAGGACTAACAGGAGGTCTGGTTGTTTAGGAGACCAATGGGACTGTCCCAAGGGCAGCTCTTATCGGGAAGGAGAGGCTATTACAGCAAACACTGGTTTCTTGTCAGTACAGAGTGCACATCCCTTGCAGCAAAATTAACAGTACAAATTGTCCTGGTCATGAATTGAAGGACACTGACCTGGGAGGTGGCATTTACAGTGCACAGCATCTCTCCAAGGCCTCTCTGAGAGAGATGTTGGGGCTTGTTTTGTCTGTGACTAACTAGCTTTCTCTTCTTTGAACCCTTCCTGAGGGTCCAGCAGCTTCACCCTGACTTCTTCTCTTTGACTTTATTTTTTCAGTTCAGAAATTCATGCTTCTGACCCCTTGTTATCAGTTTTATCAGAGATCATTTTCCCCAGGTTGTTCTGCATTGGGCAAGAACTTCACAACTCATGTCTGAATCAGCATGATGGCCAAAACACCGATTTAAACCCACATGTTTCCAAAACACCCTTTTTGTTTATCTCACTTCTGTGTTGCCTGTGTTACCCTCCTGTTCACAACTGGAAGGCTCTGTGCCAAAATACCTTGAGCAACTTTACGAAATGTTGCTTTTTAGAAGCAAGGTGTGATCTTAAGTGAACAAAAGCCAGATCTCAGGAAACATTCAGGCTCACATCTTTTACTGTAAATAACATGATTTTAAATTGAAATTAGTTTTGGTAAAAGATAGTAGCAAGTTGAAAGAGTGAAGTATAAAAAAATCCCAGAAGTTTTGTTTGGCAATGTCTAATCAAACCTGCACTTTGCCCCAGCTCTCCCAGAGCAGTCTGTCGATGGACTTCAACCTGCAAAGAAACTTCTGTGGACAACACTTTTAGTTCCTATTTTTTAAGCTTGAAAAATAGGTTTGATTTGCAGGAAACATGCTGATATTTCAGCAATTATTTCACTTGAAGGTGGGTCCCTTTGTCAGCATTTGGGAGAATACAGGCAGTTTCGTTAATTTCCAAGATTTTTTTGGTGTTTTCCCCACTCCATGCTAAACAGAATTTTGCTGAGAGCTAGAATTGCTTCTCTGAGCCAGGTTGCAGATGGTTGATTCCCCTGACCAGTGCCATATAATGAAAGTAGTGTTTCTGTCCTTCTACCTTAGATTGCCCTACCCAAGCTGTAAGAAGGTGGCCTTTGGCGTGACATCAGATCTGATTTATGCCCCCACGTCCACAGAGATAGGCTTTACCTGTTCTGCTTCCGCCTGGGAGCAATAACGCCAAGAAATATCTCCAAGCGTGAACCTTCCTGCACCAAAGACTCAAACCAACATGTTCCTGGTTTGCAGAGCCCTTTGTAGAGCCTGGCAGCCCTTGCCCCCAGCAAGCGATGGCACAATGGCAGGAGCTTCATGTGGACGGTCTCGCCCTCCCTTCCACCCGTGCAGTGCTGTGAGTTTCATGCAAAACCTCCTTTGCCCCTTGGTGAGGAACACCCACAGCAAACATCGGGCACACGGGAGGGAGCAGGGCACGGCCCTGCCCTGGCATCTTTGACTTGAACGCAGGCTGCAGTGTGGCATGTCGCTGCCACAGGACTCACGTCTCCGGGGCCACACATGGAGTAGAGAGGAGGTAGGGTGGCTGCAGCTGCTGTTTCCCTTGGCAGAGGCACTGCCTGCTTGGCCTCCCAATTGTCTGTGCACAAGAACTGCACGAGGCGCACAGGGCTGGGAGAGCTGTCCTCCGTCAGCCGTGGGCACATAAATTAGCTGTGGAGATGCTGCATCTGGGCTCTCCTGGCATAACGTGGGCAGGAGCGCTTGCTCCGGGCTGTCATGTCCGTGCTGGATGGGATGCTTGCAGCTCTTGATGATCATGATCAGATGGAGACCTGGTGGAAACCTGCAGAGCTCACATGGTGAGAGCTGTGTTTGTTTACTCCGAGGCTGAATTCAGCCCTCAGCTGCTTGTTCCTCCTGTTGAACAGGATTGCATTGCTCTCTCCAAACACTGTAACTAGGTCAGCCTGAGGAGAGGGCCTTGTTCAACACTCCAGATGTCTATCTGTCTTTTTTTTTTCCTTGCTTTTTTTTTTTCTTTCTCCAAAGATGAATCTTTTATTTAAGCTCTCCCCAGAAGCCTGTAAAAAACAAAGACCTGGATGTGTTTCACAAACCCTAATCCTTTGCCTAAACACCTTTCAGCCACATATTTTAAATAGATCACTTCTGTGGCTAAAAAGAGATGTCTCTTTTTTAGCTTTGACTTGAGCACAAGTACTGACGAGGTGGTGTGGGTCCAGGCCATGAGCGGTCAGTAGGCTGCAGGCCCATATGAGGGGTTTGGATATGAAAGCAATTTTTTGCAACTCACTTAAGACGCAATTTCTCCCCTTTGGATGCATCTTGGGCTCTGAATCTGGGGATGGTCCTCCCATCCCCAGCTCTTTGGCCTTCCCTGGAGGTATGCCTGGTTTCTGCATTTGTGTGTGAACATGAAATGACTGGAGAGTAAGGATAGGGCCTCAGTTCAAAACCTGACCTCTGATGCTTCTCTAAATGTAATCTCTCCGCCTGTTCCCAAACCCTAAGCACCTCCAGTTGCATGTTCTGCTGATGAGAAAAGCCTAAATCCCAGAGTGAGGGTCTGACAAAGGTGGAGGTCAGGAATGGGAGCCGGGTGGTGGTGGTGGATGAGCAAGGATGTTATGAAGTACATTCTTATAATGTAATCTGGCCAGTGAGAGGGAGAATGAATCAATGTCACCTTGAGTAAGCATGGAGATCAGCCTGGTCACATTCCTGAGATAGCTGTGTGAAGATCTGCAACTGTTATTCATGGGAGACTTAAAACAGAGTCCAGAAGCAAGGGTGTAACCCAGCCTCGGGAGCACTGGCAACATGAATAAGATCAAGGTCATCTCAGGAGGTTGCAAAAGAGAAGGTCAGATCTGGTTCAGCAAGTGCAGAGCGGCTCAGGTTAATTCCTCTGTCATGTCCATGTCTGTGAAAGCAACTGCCCTTGCTCAGCCTTGGCAGCGCAGTCTGCCCTGCAGAGCAGAGTCCCCTTTCTCCAGAGATCATCTGCTGGAAGATGGGCATGAGAAGAGCAGGATCTGCAGTAACTCTGGGAAAAGAGTGGTCTCTTTGTGCTCTGTGTGCGGTGCCAAGCGCTTGCTTTGCAGCTAAACCTTCATGGTGCTGTTTTACTGGAGAACGCCTACTGTTTTAGCAAAGGGAATAGGGAGCAAGGGCTGGTACCTTCAAATGGCTTTTGGGGAACTGTATATTAGATAGCTTTGAACTGGAGCTCTCATGTGGCTTTAAAAGAAACAGGATTCACCTCGTCTCTGATAGGTGCCTAGGAAAGTCCCAGCCAAATGGCCATGGGGACTGACTACTTCATAATTTCTAAAACTTTTGCTCTTTCTGTGTAACATTTTCCGCCATGATGTGGCTGGAGGTGAGATACCGAGGGTGGGGTTGATCCGTAAGCAGGGTCCTAGGAGCTACTCTAAAGCTCATGGGTCCTGCTTAGGACAGGAAGACTTGGGCAGCAACCTCCACGTGGGTCCCTCCCATGAGGGCTACCAGTTAAAGCTGATGGTTCAGTCCCAGCTGAAAGGGCTGATCAATACCCTTTGCTCTGCTAATACAATGAAGTCCTCTCAGCCCCACTAAATGCTTCCAGAGTGCTTTGTTGCTTATGGGGGCAGGGGGAAAACCCAGCCCATTTCTAACTGTCACGTTCAAGTCTTGTGCAGGCAGAGATGCATTCCATATGGCGACGGGATCCGAGCTGCCCGGCTTGGCACAGCCAGGCAGTTGATGGGAAAACGATACATTTAATTGTATGGATGTCATAGTACTGGAGTAATTTTCTTAATCCTGGAGCTGGAAATAAATACAAAAAATAATGAATATACAGTTGGCTGGGGATGATTCAGAGTATTCATGCTTTCCTTCGTTGTGAGGAGTTGGAGGGCAAACATATGAAGGAGGTTCTCATTTTCAGGCTGAACAGGAATATCTGATCTGGTTGTAAGTTTGCCAGGTTGAGCGTATGGAGATGTCAGCCAGCTGAAAATTTGGCCCCATGTTATGAAATGGAATTCCAGAGTCTTTTCTTACTTTCAAGGAAGCACTTTTTGACGTGTGGAATTGGACTATAAAACCCAAGTGAGGGACAGCTGCCCTGGGCCCAGAGCTGATTCCTTCTTCTGCTTGTGGTCAATGCAGTGCCTTTACTTTTCCCTGAAAATCCCATTTTTTTTTAATCAGCTCCTGCTACCTGCTGGAAATAGCTGCAGTGCATCCCACATAAGAGCCGCATCTTTCTGCTTTGCAGGCTTCTCCTCACGCTCTGTATGTCTGTGTTTGCTCCTACCCCTCCGCACACAGCACTGTAGCACCCATCTGCTGGGGTTATTCGCTGGCAGAGCCTATTCTTGGAGGCAGAGGACAGCGGGACAGTCTCACCATGGAGGTAGCTATGTATAGGTGGAAACCAAAGTCCATATGGTGGGGCGGGCACACTGCTGTACTTGTATACCATGAAGCAGTGCTTTGTGAGGGCACAGAGAAGAGTTTAGGCATGGGAACAGAGCTGTCAAATCCAGCATCTTATGTCTGACTACCAGTACCCAGCACTGCTGCACATTTGTTAAGAGTTTCCTAGACAGATGTGAGCTGTGGGGCTCGTGTCCAGCCTTTCTGGAGGCTGAGGTGCAGCCGGCACCGCTGTGATACACTTGTGGTAAGGCCAGCACTTACCAGAAGTGTTGGTTCTACCACAAACATACTGTTTGTTGGGTTTGCACTTGACTTGCTAGTCATCAGCCTGGATGGAAACCCTACACATCTGCTCCAATCAGGAATCCTGGAAAACCAGAAACACAGGTAACCCCCTCCCCTGCCCCAAATCTCTGTGGAGAAATGTCCAGGAAAACCTGAAAAAAATTAGTCTTCCCAAAACTTCTGCTTCTGCCAGACTAAGATGTAAAATTTCTAGCGAAAGCAGAAACGTGGTTGTCTGTAACCCACAGTCATTTCAGCTTGGTTTCTAATAGTGGTTTGTTTGAGCTCTAGAGTGTGAGGTTTAACTTTGCTTCCAAGCTGTTTATTACACTAAATACTCCTGATACTGTATCAACATCCTCCCCAGCTTTTCTGTCTTGAGACAATTAATAACCTTGGCTCTTGCCAGCAGTGATAATAGAAATGGTTTGCTCTGACATAAGGGCTGATTACTCTCAGGTCACTCCAAAGTGTCCTCTCTATCCGAGTGGATCAGGAGCTTACAAAAGGATGGGGAGGGAGGTTAAACATGCATCTCAGCCTGTGCTGTTATCTCCACGAGCTGCACTATTCATTATTCATATTCAGCCACAGACCTCACAAATCTGTGGCCCTGACAGTGGTCTGCATGTGCCTGGTCAAAATTAGGGCTAAATTTGGCACAGGGAGCAAGGCAACTGCTGCTGGGAGTGATTTGTCTCCTGCATGTCCCACTTTGAGAGGGCCCAGGGCTTCTGACAATAATATCAGTGACCCACCTTCTCTTCTGCTCCAAAACACTTCATATTCATCCACCTGGATTCATTCTGCTCTAGATCTTTGGGGCTGTTCCCTGGGAATAGTGAAGGACATGGCTCTCATCCATTCCCTTTAGGAAATCCTCCCATTTGGTACTGGTTCTATTAAATATTTCATTTTGCATTTTCATAGCTAGGCACTTATAGACATTAATTATTAAATGGCCACATTTCTTGAAATAAATGTATAGATAAAGACAGCTGGTGGTGTTTTCTAAAGGGGGTGTTCACTAATCAGGATACGCTGTTCTTACAACTTTCAAATAAAAATCTCAAAGTTCCCTTTTTTTGTTCAGTATTTTCAAAGCCTCGCTTTCTTGTTCAGTGCAGGATGGCACCTTCAAAAACACTCAGTGTTGATCTGACCTTGTTCTCACTGCGGTCCCTAAGAAAATAGGGCTGAGCCATTTTGAAAACTCTCCCTTCCCCCTGCCCCAACTCCAGTTCTTTAGCAATATTCCCAAGCTTTTAACTGCAGCTACATCAGGCTAGCAGGAAAATCTTGATTTTAGCCTCATTTCTATTAATTTGGAGCAATTCTGTAGCCTCAGCAGAGTTGCTCTGGAGGCACAAGGTGTATGAAGGCAAAGTATGATTTTCCTCATCTAACTAAGGATTTTTTTTGTCTTCATCCCTCTCCCGTCAGATGGTTTGCGTCAGGCTCAGGTCTCAGGTGACCAACACAGGAGTGGGTGGTGGGACAAGCACTGTTCAATGTAGGTGTGTGTGGATGTGTTTTTCATGTAGACGGAGGATAAGAGAAGGCCTGAGGTGGAGGGGACTCATCAGTGAGATGGGAAATTGCAGTGTGCCAGCATCAAAAGGCAGGTGATCTGAATATTGCTCTCAAACACAAATTCCCTACTTAATCTTTGTGACTGCTGCGCTGTCTCTGTTTCGGGGGGTTGGGTGAACATTTGAGGCTCCTTCCTGTCTGGAATGGTTGGACCATGGCTCCCTCTATCATCAGCAGAGGGGGAGCTGCCCGGGTTGGCACAGCAGACAGTCTGACGCGGCCCCAGAGCACCAGCTGCAGTGTATATGTCACATACCACCATTAAGATATTTTTGCTTTGAAGAAAGGCGGCTTCACTTCTTCTTAATAATTGATATTACTCAGATCTTTGAAACTGAGAGAAAGCAAGCCAGCCTTGTGAACCTGCCTCCTCTCCAAGCTCAGTCTCTTCTCCTCCTGGTGACATTTCTCCTTGGTTCTCCAGCCAGCCTCACTGAATATGGACTTTATAACTGCAGAGATCTTGTACCTTGCAGTTGGAAAGAATGTGCATCTTTTGGGAGGGAATCAGGGCAGATCTTGGTGGCTGGAGGAGACCTCTCAAAAGCTTTCCTGGAATACCAAATTCACCATGAGCAGTCAATCTCCCTTCATTAGTCCCAACAAGATCGAGCAGGACAGATTTGTTCATGGGTGGAGCTGGAAGAAAGTAATAAGCTCCTCTTAATGAAGAGAGCGCTTTGGTTTGCTGTGTCTGGCAGACTGTTTTCATCTTTTGTACTTCGGGTAGTTGGCATCCCGGGCAAGACTGAGGGACTTCAGTTTGGGAGTGGTAGGCATGCACTCAATTTGCTGCCTACCACTGGCAGAGGATCAAGGCTGGAATTTTCATTACACTTGCTTCGCCTGCCAGAAAGAAGAACTTTGATTTAATTCTGGTGGCTTCTTGTTCAATGCCAAGCTTGGAACGTGATGCTCTGATGTCTTCCAGCTTCTTAAAGTAACCACAATGTCCCGCCGAGGAAATATATATTTATACAACAGAGGAATTGCATTTAAGCATGGAGTCACTTTATTAACAGCAATTGCACGCCATGGTATAGGTGGATCCTATGGTTTGGAATATAAGACTGGCTCCTTTTGTAATCCTATGTACCAAGCCCTGATACGATCAGAAATTCATGATTCCTCAGTAACTATTCGTGGAAGGCTCATCTTGTTAAAAAGCAGTCACCATGTCGCTATCCCTGGAAGAGGATAAGGGATGCTAACAGAGCTGATCAAATACTTTCTGGCATAAACGTCCTTTAAGAAGTAAGATTGTGCTTTTGACAAGATGACATTTTCCTACAGAAAGCATCTGCTTGCCTCAAAATGTTGCTTTCTTGACAAAAGAATACCTCAAAACCCAATTGTATTATTTTTTGGACAAAAATCCAAAAGCTTTGGGGTTTTGGCAACAGATTTTAAGTATTCAACTGAAAAAAAAAGTTTTTGTTTTCCAAAAACCAAGAAGCCCAAACATTTTTTTTTCTTTTTAGTTCTGTTTAAAAATGAAGGAAAAATGTGACCATATTTTCCATGTGGTGGAGGGGACCCTCTTTCAAACCAGCTCTAGATGCTTGCAAATAATGAGTGTTAGTGGGTATTTAACTACAGCAAAGTTCTGTCATAAATCATGTGCAAAGGCAGTAGCTGTTGCCATAAGGAGTTCAGTCAAAGAACAAACCTTTTTGCAGATTCATTGAATTTTGTTTTGGGTTAAAACTTTTTTGTTTCTCATACCAGTACCTGAGCAGTCACACTGTCTCCTGTTCCTCTCAGTGTCATCAGCAGAGGAATGAATGTAGGACTTTACACTAAAAGTGCTGTGTGGGGCGTGATGGGCTGGAGGGAACGTGGAGGAAGGGAGCCCATGAACCTGGAGTTGAAAATGAGAGAAGGAGGATGTGAAAAAGGGCCACACATTTAAAACAAGACTGAGGGGACAGGTCTTCAGTCCAAAGGTCTTCTGCCTTGGGTTATGGGAGGACATGCGGGAACCTGTCTAGAAGCTGGCTAGAAGATAACCTACAAGCTTTTGCTTCATTGCAGCTCTCTCTGAGATGGTTTGGGCTGATCCAATGTGGGAGAAACAGATGAAATAGGAGGTGGAAAGAAATTCTGAAAATGTTTGGGGCCATGAGGAGTTTCATTTTTGAAAGGGCTCACACATCACTTCCATTCATTTTGTATTGACTGTTATATTATACCACAATATTAATGTATTAATATATTAATAGAATGTCAACATTTATATATAATACAATTAGTGTTTTAATATAAAAGTCAAAATGAAATGAATCAACATGACATTTGAAACAAAATCTTTTGACGCTGTTGAAATGAAATAGCCTTATGGAAGAGGTTTTACCCATCCTACTCCCCCGTCCACTCCCACTTGGTTGCCAGCTGTTTCATTCCAGGGGTGGTGGTCAGACTTCATTCGGTCCAATGGTCACATTTCATAAGAGGGTCAGCTCAGTGCTGACTACATTTAGGACACTTTCTTTAGAGAAGAATGTGCAGCTTTCACTTGAACTTAATCTCAACTTACTAAACAAATAGATGTCTGTTTTTCTGTTTTCTCTGTTGAAGTATGGCTACCCTGTACCTCAGACAGGAGAGCAGGTAGTGCCTGGACTTCTTCCTATTAAATGCTGGTCCAAAAAGATCAAACACAACCTTATGCATGATTTCCTTTCTCTCCTGACCCTGTGTCCCTAATTTCTTCCCAAGTACTCCATTTATATTTTCTTCGTTAAAATATCTCCTGTCTGTTGGTCCAGCCATATCTTCTGTTCACCATGAAATCCCATCTAGAAATCCCCTCTGAGTCTACAGGCCCATCCTGAAGTGTGTCTGTCCCCACCCCATGGTATAGACTCATACTTCTGACATTTCAGCAGCTATGAAATCACATGCCCTAGGCAACCCTTTAGCTCTGCTCTGGCTTTCCTTTCTTTTACTTTCTTCACTATTTGCACCATGACGTGAAGTTTGTATTAATTTGTTCTGGTTAATAGAAAAATCGCATGCAGTCCAAACATGATTTTATTTTTCAAATAGTTCTTCCTGGGAAATGCAAAACAGGAAAGGATAAAGATCCCTTTCTTCCCCCCCCCCCCCCCCCCAAGAAACCAATATGGGGTATGTTACAGTCTAGTCTTGCTGGATCGAAGGCTAGGAAACACAAAGAATTAAAGACCACTGTTCTATAGCAAAATAATAATATACAGATATAGATATATTTATATACATATGGTCATGTATATGTGTATTTATCAGGAGCCCAGCTCTCTTTTCATTTGCACTGGCTTTGTTCCACTACAAAAGCCCATGGGAATGAATCCAAAGGTATCATGGTGTACAGGACGAACTCCAGACTTGGCACTTATTTATGTTGACCATCCTGTAATTTCAACTGTTCTTCATGTTCTGCTCCCTCCTCCCCACCCCCCCACCCCCCCCCCCGCCTTATTTAGGGATCTGGAACTGCATCCCTGTTTGGGATGTACCACAGGAGATTTGGGGTTATCACATTTCTGCATAACAGCAAATAGCCCCCATTGACCCTACGCAAGTAACAGCTAAGAGTGCACTTGAAGACAAGAGCATTGCTCTTAACACTATCTGCTCTGCTTAGTCCCTGTTGACATAATTTTTCACCAAATCCCAGTTCAGCTGGACACACCCTTAAAGTGTCCATCACATCATGTCCAGCACTTGATGAAAGATGTACAGAATCTTACCTATGGAGCATGAGATTCAGGCACTTGGCTCCTGAGGCTGCACATTTGTAAAACAGAGCTGTGGCCACCCCTGCCCTGGGAGCTCTGAAGCCAGTCTGGGGGCTGCAGGGCTTGCAGCGGCCTGAGGGACCCCTGAGTTTTGGGAACTGCACCCACCAGTGCCTGACACGTGAGAGGAGAGACCAGTATATCCAGGCACTCCAGCGCATGCAGGAAACATTTAATTTAATCCTTAATTCTGGCTGGAGAGGTCACTGCCTCCAGCCAGATTCTCCTGGAGATGCCCTCTTCTCTCTGGCTGGGAACATCAGACCTCCAGTGCACTGTCTTTAAGGCTGATTGATAGCTGCTGTGTGAAATAGCCATGTAACAGGAATGCACACAGGTTACACCCCAACCATACAGAGGTGGAGGAGCGGTTGTGATGCTTCTTGGAGGAGTCAGACTCATTGCCTGCAAGCTATACGGTGCAAGCACAGACATTTCCAGCTGGGAAACCCCAGACAGCAGTACAATAAAAGTGCGTGTGAGCACTCCTGCTCTGCTCTGCACCAGGAGCAAATTCCCCTTGGCATGGGCACAGTTTTCACTGAACTTTCCTATTTATTTGTATTAGGAGCACAATTTCTTCTAAGTCAAAGCTATTTGAGTGAGTCCCCAGATTTGTACTGTTCACCCCAAACTGATTATAATTACATTTGCATATATGATATACAGATATAGAGGGATTTAATCAAAATGTAGCTGCCAAGTGGAGACCCAGTGAGTGTATGTTCACCAGAAAATCATTATTAAAGATCTTCCAGGTTGGCAAACTACACTTCAGAATTAAAAGTGAGATTTTTCATTATCCCATTGAATATTTTCAGTTATTTCAGATGCAAGAGCCAAAAAAATAAATCAGTGCCAGCTTGCAGAAATATGAATTGGTAGAATGGTTATTATTATTATTTATTGGATTGCAGGGAAGAATCTTGGGGGGTTTGTCTTGATGGGTGAGTTAGAGGAACACGAGCTCTGTAACAGGAGGGTGGAGGAAAAGGCATTCACATTCAAGACACTGCTCTGCTTTCTCTACATCAGATTTAATTTCTGTAGAAGGAGAAATGGAGAAAAACCTGAATAGATCTCTACAATTGCAGCTGCAGACAGAAGGTTGTGGTTCAGATTCACTGTGTGGGGGATTGGAGGAGGAAGAGGAGAGCTGTACCAGTCCCTCAGCTCTCTGCTTGACCCCAGTGCCAAACTGGGAGGGGGTGGCTGACCTCCACCTTACCTGTGGCAAATAGGTGTTGATCCTCAGACAATACATGGGGCCACAGCAGGACCCTCGACATGGTTCTGTGGTAACACAACAGAGCAACTGCAGAGAGACCGATATGGTGCATTTCTTGCACCTTGCTTTTTGTTCAGGTATGTTGTATTTGCAGTACCTGGAAGTCCTCATGTCCTCACCATAGCTGGGGGACACGAGGGCAGAGGAGGGATGGTGGTAAGTGAACCCCTTGGTGAGACTAAATCAAGATAAATCAAAGTTATGGTTTTACTTAAACACTTATTTGCCAAACCTCTCTCTCCAGGGCTGCAATCAAAGAGAGAAATGAGGAAAATCCAGCAAAATGAGCAGAGTTCTCCATAGGACTGGGAGGAAATTGGGTGATTTTTATACGGACTCCGGTGTAGGTACATCTATTTATTAGAGCTAATTGTGCAGGACTGAGGTCACGGTGACGGCCTGACAAATGGACAGGTGGATGTATGGATATATGTGCCGATCTGAACATGCTAACAGAACACACAAACATGTGCTAACACACCTGCAAACATGATATGTGAATTCAGCTGTGGAAATTTTTAAGCAGTAACAAATATTATTTCACAGAGAAGATCATAGGGATAGAAGACTCTGGTAGGGGAGGTTGTTGATCCCCTTCACGAAAGATAATGAAGGTCACAAGCATAGAAAGAGTAAGATAAACAAATGTGTAGAGTTGTCTCCAAACTAGGTTGAGACTAGAGTTGTACCATGGACCTTGCACAACAGCCTAAAATGTCTGAGAAGCAAATATTTCTCCCCAGCAGTGGTAAATCTTGCAGCACCAGATATTATGGCTACAAAAGGTCCATTACAAGTAGCACAGAAAATCCCTCTCTGTAGCACGCATTTCAGTGGCACCTTTTATGAAGTGAGATTCAGGAGGAGGTAGGCAGGAATACTTGCCCTCGATTAAACTAAGAAGTCAGATGAGCCAAAAGGCATGAAACTCCTAATTCTGCAGTACTGGAGGCTTCAGAAGGATTGCTTCACTTTGCTTCTCCCACTGTTTTTCATCCCTTCACACTTCTTCTAGGGCCCTGCCTGGCCAACCTGAGACAATCTTGCTTTGCTGATCTTAACAGTTAATCTTTAATTAAGCCATGGGCTGTTTTGGTCATTAATGTAATGTAGCAGGCAGGGAATAAAACCTCATAAAAACTCCATCCTAGCTCTGATAGATCATGCTGAACCTCAGGGGAGCATCTGGGGAAATGGGTGCTCCATGGGAACGCCCATGGGGACAAGATTTCTTGGGAGTCTGACCCACCACCATGCTGCAGGTTTCCCACATCCCTCCTCAGGGAAGCTTTTCCTAGAGCTGGAGAGCAACTAGTTTGGTCAATTTGTGATTATTCAAGTAGGAGGTTTGTTGGGTACTAGCCAAAAGCTTATTGAATAAGAACTGCCTCAGAGGATTGTGGGGCAGACCCAAAGCTGAATGTAATTACCGGCTTATTTCTAAATTAATATTTTGTTAGGGGTTTGGGATAGAATTTACTTTCACTCACCCTCCCTCACTGCACACACCACTGATCTGGGTTTGTTCAGCCTTGGAGCGTGCTTCAGGTTTTACTGCATGTGTCTGAGATTGTTAAAACCTGTGAAAGTTGGGACCGTTTAAAATCAGAGCAAAAAAGGGGAGGAAAAATAGCTGGGAATGGGTGAACGTCATATAAATAGCAGTAAAACTGTTAAATCTATTTGCATTTCACACCCAATAATTTTAGACTCCACCTCAAGAGCACTGCTTGAAAGTCAGCACTTTTAATTGTCCAGTAAATTTCCTTTCAGACAGCTGCTTCATAAACTGCCATTGCCTGCACAGTGAGAAAAAACAGATAACTGATTTATCTTAGGATGGAGACCAAAATGGTCATTTGTGTGTCACTAGTTCCCCCCTCTGTTTCACTTAAATCAGCGCGTGAGGGCATTTGGTTATGGCTCTGCAATCTGTCCTCAGACGCTAAGCACCAACCTGCACATCTGAGATGTCACTTGGCCACCATAACCTGGAAGGGTCCCTGGAAGGTCCGTAGCCCACCCTGCCCTCTGACCCTGCCATGAGCTCACTGTGCCCTGCTGCACCAGTAAATCACTCTCTGCTGGGCAGGGAATATGCAGGCTTTGGAACACGCGGCCATAAAATAATGGCTTATAATTCAGTCAGAGCTCAGGAAAATCTGCTGAGTTATGTCACATCTATTTAGCTTGACATTGGTTTCTTGGAGGTCTAAGAACATGGCCAAAGGAGAATTGAGCTGCTTTTTTTGTTTGGTGGTTTGTCTTGGGTTTTGGGGGGTTTTTTGGGTTTTTTGTTTTGAGTTTTTCTTAGTGCCCTTTTTTATTTTGGAGGAAAAAAAAAAAAAAAAAAGGAGAAAATGAATTCTGGCCATATTTTTTTATGGAATTGCTACAGGAGCTATAGGACTGTTCAATGTCCTCAAAAATGGGCACAGAAAGGACCATTCTGTTTTGATTTGTGCAACAGTTTCAAAGAAAGCTGACTCTGACCACTACTGCTTCTTACGTCCCGTTTCAGGCTTTATGGACTCGTATCTCTTGTTTTTGGAAAGGTCCGTTTCTTCCTTCCTCTTTCTTTTCCTTTCTCATTGTCTTGTCTGTCTCTGCTACTGCTGTCTTTCCTCTGTTCCTGTTGAAGCAGACCACTGCACTGCTGTGCACCTCAGGGATGACACGTTGTCACAAATTCTCCAGTTATCCAGTGATGAGCACCAGTAACTGGACTGTAGCGCAAGGCAAAAATTAAATCTGATCTGCAAAAGGAAACTTAACCAAATGGGGAAAATAACCTTTTGGCTATTCCAGTGGGAGAAGTTTCATCTGAAATCTCCATGACTTACATGAAGATCTCAGGAAGTTCTTTATCTCCAGCATTTGGGGTTGTGTTTAGGCTTTTGTTTGATTTCCTCAAATTTTAAAGATTCAGGAGAACAAATGGGAGCAATAGCTTTATATCAGATGCAGGATAAGTTTCCTCAGTGCCAAACTTTAACTCACCAAAATGGATGGGAAAGTAGGCAATCTTTAGCACCAGGGGCTGAGGGCACGGTTTGGGGCTCCCACCCAGCTGCTCCATTCTCATCTCTCCCCACACAGAACCCAACCACAACCACAGCTACTAGTTTTATTCCAAGTGGTTGTATCTTCGGATCACTGTGGGTGAAGGGTAAAACCTGCTGCCTGGAGACTCCCGTCAGACAGAAATGATTGCACACCATGGTCCAGGACAGGGGGCATAATGGTGGGTCAAGGCCAGTGTAAGTGGCCTCAAGCACCTTCCCAAGGTGAGAAAGTGAAGCAATAGGAAGCAATGGGACTGGGAGTGCAAAGGCTGGGAGGGAGATCCTGCAAGTGAGCTCTGTGAAGAGAAAATGGCTGCAGAAGGTGAGGAGAGAGGCCAGAGGATCATTGACCAGGTGAGAAAGATCATGATTTAGGGATCCTTCCCCTACCATGGACATGCTCCGGTTTTTGTTTTGTTGCTTTTTCTTCATTCATTACATCTATGGAAAAAAAAAAAATATATATATATATATAAAAGAAAGGTATACCTTTATAGAGCACGGTTGTCCTGTTTCTCCCCAGAGGCTGGTTAGGTGGAAAATCAGTTAAAGAAAAAAAATAAAAGAGTACAGATACTCACATTCTTGATAAAAACATCTTGCATGGTCTCCTCTGGGCGTCTTTCCCTGCTGTTGGAGATAAGAGCTCGCTCCCATATAAACACATAAGCACGCACATACCTGCACGCATCTGAAAGAGGCCACTGGGACTGTGAGCAGGTCTGTAGGCAGTTTCCTGCAATCTGTGCATCTGACCCGCCTTTGCCCTGCAGTCACAGCTGCAACAGCAAAATGTGTGTGTGTGTATGTGTGTCTGCATGGTGGTAATTCTGCCAAGTGCTTGCTTTTTTTTTTTTTTAATCTGCTGCTTAATAATTACTGCTTCCTTATTCATTTTAAAAGGTCCTGTGTGATCACAAATAGATTTATTTACCAGCTATTGTTTAGATAGGTACAGTAAAGTAACCACCAGCCTCATCTATTGATGCATATGCTTTTTCATGCATTTAATAGTCTTATTTCTCCATAATGAATGAGTCCTCCAGTGGGAAATAAATTGAAATGCCAGTTTGGGGATCAATCAGTGCACATATGCAGCCTCTATAATGGGAAGTTCATGTTCTGTAGTGAAGGTATTTTTCTGGAATGGCTTGACTGCACTTTGTTACCACATGTTTTGGCTCTGTACAGGTCTAGAAGAAATGGATTAATAGAAAATATCAGAGCTGAAAGAAAAATTAATAGAAATATGCATGGCCCTGGATGATAAAGATGCAGGTTTCCATTGCCCTGCATTTTTGAGACATTTCCTTCATGAGAAAATAACTGAAATTCAGTGCCGAAGTGGAGCCCTTTCTGTCTTCAAATAAGAGGAGTCCTGGTCAAGGCTCAGTACTGATGTTTATGGAGTCCACTGAAACACTGTGTGCTTTCAGCTGAGCAGTTGACCAAACATCTGCAGGACCAGACCACATTCCCAGAGGAGCAATTAAACCAAAATTAGAGGATGGCACTTCAAGACCTGTTGGATGCACAGCAGATGAGAACTTACTGCAGGCTGCAGGTCATGATGAATCCATCATCCTCCCCTGGGCTGGCTGAGAGGCTGCACTGGGTAGGCCTGGGGGAACGTGGCTTTATTCCCAGGGTGCTCTCTAGGCCTGGTCCAAAGCTCTTTTGAATCAATGAGGTTTCCTTTTTGTCTTCATTGGTTTGCATTAAGGGTCCAGTAGGAGCAGAGCTAAAGGAGTTTAATATCAACAGCCTAGAGAGAGCTTCAGTCTGAGTCTGGGTGCCTTTGCCTTCCTTGGAGCAGAGACTTGTCCTTGGGGTAGGGTTCATCCCATGTAACTAATCTCACCTAGCCTGGCCTTCCTCTGGAGTCAACAAAGAGGGATGAGCAAGAGGAGAGGGCAGTTCCCCTCTCCAGATGATCCTAAATCCATTCCAAAGCCTCAGGGGTGCTGCCAGCCCTCGCCCAGTACTGCTCTTGCAGCTGGTGAGGAGCACAGATGTTATTGCAAGTGTCAGCTGCAAATGTGATCTTAATATAAGGAGGGAAAGAATATGTTAAAAGGTAATTTGCCATAAAATATGTCCAAGTCCCTTTTTTGCTTTTACAAGGGGTTTTTAACTGGGTAGGTTGAAGTGGTTTGCGGCAATAACGGGTCTGTCGTAGGTGTGATAGATATCACTTTACTGATGGTAAAACGATATGAATCAGGCTTGTCTGCCAGCGTGATTACCTAATTGTAGCGGGAGAGTTCAGCAAGGCCACGGCAGTTGCTGTGATTAGACAGAATCTGTGGGTTATTCCACTCCT
Organism: Strix uralensis; assembly: GCF_047716275.1. Taxonomy (NCBI): domain Eukaryota; kingdom Metazoa; phylum Chordata; class Aves; order Strigiformes; family Strigidae; genus Strix; species Strix uralensis. Next base: position 5,716,540 of record NC_133990.1, read on the forward strand.
GAGCCTTATCACTCAGGTTTCAAGGCTCGGGAGAAATATGTCAGGGCAGCTGTCGGGGATTGAATGAACCGTCCCCAGCAGTGGGCGATTCTCCTTCCAGTGCTGAGGCGAATACCCTTGAAAAGATGAAGTATTAAAAAGCGTGGTGCCTGGGAAAGGGAGGGGCGGGAGCAGGATGAATGGTAAGAGCTCTTATTGCGGCTTCGGTAATATTGATCTTGTCATTAATAATGTGATGAACCTTAAGTGAAATTCAAGTGTCAGTGCCAAGGCAGGTTATTTCTGTCATAAATGGCACATCAGGCAACTTGAGAACAGTGATATTAAGAGGGATGGAGAGGAGAAGGGGAGAAGGAGACAGCGTTTCTCGGGAGCCTGTGCTTTGCGGGTGCGAGAGAGGCGGTTTCGCCTCAGGGTGCGAGTTCAGGGGAAGTTCAGTGCTTCTCCAAATTGGAGAACTCTCAGTGAAACCCTACAAATTCAACAAGCCCCCTTATTTTCCAACAAGTAATTGCAGCATCTCTTGCAAGGCTGCACGCAGATCTCTCCCTCCCTTGCACCCAGGCTCTGAGAATCTCATGCAGCCTTCCCCACTTCTTTCCATTTTCCACATTTCTCATTTTTATTGTCATTTTCCTTGACTCCTGGGAGTTATTTTCAAATATTGCAAAATTAAGATTTTTTTTTTTTCCATCCCTGAAAAATGTTCAGGTTTCTTTCTCTCTTGAAAAAGAACCTAATGTTTCTTTTGAAGGTGGTATTTTTTGACAACATATTTCTCTGCATAGCTGACAGCTGTTCCCACAGCATGAGATGATATTTTTCCAGGTAGGGGCCTGAAGACTCTCTAAGAGGATAATTTTGACTCCTAAATGGAGACGAGACCTGCCTATCTAGCAGTGCTGTAAGTCCTCCAGGTCCTCATGCCTGTTTGGATCACCAGGTAACAGAATCTGCCTTTCTGTAGCTTGGAGTAGGGTCAAGCCTAGGGTTTTCCAGTGAAGGGCTTAAAGACCTTCCCTCCGTGTGCACACAGAAAAAAAATGTCTTTCAATATATTTCAAATTCCTGTTTTTCAGCTGTTGAATTTTAGCTTTTATTTACCAGAAGGGCAGAAGGTGGGAAGTGGACAATACAATGAGTTATTTGCTCTAATGGCTGTGCTACTTAACACTTTTGCTGATTTTGGATGTCTTAAAACACATTTGTATTGTTTATAGCCCTGCCTTCAGCACCCAGCTGGGGACGCGACCTCAGGCTGTGGGCATCTCTTCTGCATCTCCCAAAAAATTCTTACCAGCCTCGACAGTATCCTGTTAGCATATTTCATTCCCTTCCTCTGAAAATCAAGCCTTGTTGGTCAAAAGATAAGGAACTGGGGATAAGTAGTTGGGTAGTTAAGAAGACCCAGGGTGGATTTGGTATCTCGGGATACCTCGGGCATTGCTAGTGACTGACTACGTGAAGGGGACTGAATTCTCTCATGGTATTTTGCTGTTCACTGAAAAATGTGTACAGGTCATTGGCATCCCAAATCTTATGTTTAATCTTTTTTCCCATTGCAAACCTTCCTAAAGGCTTTTGCTATGCAGCATTTTATCTTTCTTGTGAAGGTTTTTGGAGGACATGGGAGACCTCTAACATTTCAGATGCTTTAAAAATGCACTCTGGACCATGCAGATTATAACCTTAAAATTTCCTTCCTGTAGCAAATTTCTTCTGTTTTAGCATTCAATGAAGCTACTCAGCTTGCTTTTTTTTCGGTCTGAATGGGACACAGAGAAATGTAGATATGTGCTCCAGATAAGATGTTGATACAATGCAAACACACTACAGAGGAAATCCTGGCAGGGTCAGGTTCCCTCCTTAGATTGTATCTTTGCAGTGGGTTGCTCAGCATGGTAACTCAATCTTATTTAAGAGTTCCCTTCAAACCAAGGTGATGCTGTTTTCCAAAGCATTAAAAAGCTGGAGCTAATTATATCTTTATTTCCTTAAACATCCAGAATATTGCACATATATTTCAGGAAATGGCATGACCTGATTTACAAACATATCACCACATGTGCAGTGTCCATGAAAGCAATTTCATAGGCATTTCTTTTCTGCTTCCAGCTCACTGCCTATATTTTCAGCAGGGCTTGGTTAAAAGATGCTACCACAAAACTATCCTTTGTGTTGCTTTCCTCCAGGAACGCCAAGCAGTCCTAGACATCTGTCGCCTGGATAATGGGTCTCTTTAGAGAGCTTTGAGACCAGCAACCCAGGAGAGGTTTGAAGTGGAGCCTGGCTGGAGAGTATCTGCCAATGAGGAGGGAAGAGATCTCAGAAAAACAGTCTGGGCATGGGACTGGAGAGGGACCATTTCACAGCTAGATGTTGTCCTCTGGGATTTGGAGAGGAGAAGTTCAGCAACCCACACATTACTGTTGGGCAGGAGTAATGTGGTGGGGGAAGAACAAGGGAGAGCAGTGAGCTATACAAAATAAAGCTGCTATCTTTAGCATCAGCACTGTAGATTTGCTATTCCAGAGCTGGATAAAGAGACTGAGATCAACAAAATGATTCATGAATCATCTCTATAAGCCTAAACTACTGTTAGGACCTGTCATAGTCCCCTGGTCAGGACAGCAGTGCATGATTCAGACAGTTTCTTGCCCAGAAGATCCAGTCTCTCTCTCCCTACGTAAACAGGGAGCATCTAAAACAGTCCTCAACAACAAGTGGATCAAACTGCCATCTTTTTTTTCCATTCGATGTACTGGAAGCTGGCAGCTCTGGGTGCCAGTGGGTGTGACTTGGCCATCACCATCCTCAACTTGGGTATTAGACTGTGTGGTGTGAACATGGCATAGAATTGCTAAATCTGGACAATCTCCTTCATGACTCAAAGTCTTACAGTTGTGTGATGGAATAAATGCTCCAGGAAGGATGGCAGTGTCCCACTCAGGTAACCTTCTCAGAGGAAGTTCCTTGCTAGGCACTGCTTCCTGAGAAGGAGCAGAAGGAAGGTGTGGGAGTGAGTTTACAGCTCCATGTAACAGTGGATCAGAAAAATGTTCTGTTATCTCATATCCAGGCAGTTCTGATCATTGAAAAAGATTCCTCTTGAAACTCCTTAGGCTGATGAAGACACTGTGACTAGTTCAGGTCTTGATGCATTTCCAAACTTGACACCCCAATGCTTAAGTTTTCTATCGTACTTCAGCAGCCAAAACTGTGGCCAAATATCTCTGTGGGCACAAAAAGGGGAGGCTGGGATGAGGGAGGACACCTCTCACAGTCTGGTTTGGAAGGAATCAGTTTGTGGTTTGGCACCATCTCTGGATTTGCCCTTCCAGGTTTCTCATTGCCCATGGGCATCATCAGGAGTCACAAGTCTCCCACACTTCAAGCTCAGTGCTGGACACCCGAAATATCTACAGCCCCAAATACTGTGTTGCAAACTGATGGCCAAGTTTCCTGTTCCCCATGGACTCGCTGCAACTTGTCCTCCTGCAGCTTCTCCTGCATGATGGCCAGGATGCTCGCAGGTTTGCTGTCCTGGAGATGGGCTGTCTCTTCATGTGGTGCTTCCAGCGGGAAGCTCAGAAAACCTCTGCGACACACGTGGCTGCCAGGATTTATGGTTTGCTAGAGGTATGACCACCAGCAACATGCTTGCTGGAGGGGAGGAGTGAACAAGCTGTCCTGCCAGGGCTTTGTCATCACTCCTGGGTATATTTTGGAGGTTTGCATCATCATGACCCGATACGTGGTGCTCCTTCGCATCCCAGACTGATAACAAAGGGGCACTGAGAAACTACAACGTGATTTATCAAACACAGTGGCTTGGACACAATCTTCGTGCTTTGTGAATAACCCGGTAACTTCAGCATGCCTTGTCCTGCCTCAGATACAGCTGAGAGTGCTCAGATTTGGGAATTCTCCCCAGAGAACAAGCAGCACCCAGGTAGTGCTCACCTGATTGCATGCGATCCAGCACCGGGGGCTGCTGCCTGTCCCTCTTCCCTCTCTCACCCTTCGTCCCCCCAGGGTCTTGCATCTCCTCTTAGAGCTGCTCTGCTTTGCACAAAGTGCCTAACAGTCTACGCCAGGCATTTACCTGTTGCGACTTAAGTGTGGCTGCACGATTTCCCTGTTTCCAGCAGACTAAGACCAAGTTTGACTGATGGTGGTTGTAGCAGTCCTTCAGGAATTGTATTCCTAACCACATTTCTTTAAAGGCTTTCTGCCAAGCACCTCCAAGGTCTTGCGAAGGCAGGAAGCAGCATGCACCACCCTACCTCAAAAAAACAGAATATTTGGGTAAACTGTAGCTTAGAACAATGGGATTTGGCTGTGTGTAGAAATTATATATTTGACATGAAGGGCATTGCTGTTCCCACATGGGTATAGATAACCCCAGCCAGGCACACAAGGCTCAAAAGCAGCAAGTGATTAACTACAGACTTGGAAGATTTTCTGCCTTTAATGTAACTCACACTGAATTATTGTTATTTGTTGCCTGGTTTCTAAGAGTCTACATTTGTCTCATGTTTTTTGACTTTCTCCTTCCAGTCTCCAGGGATGGAAAACAGAGAGCTGTGACTCGGTCCATCCATTGATGGCGAGAGGGGATCCACGTTGTGATTCTGGGACTGGGCATTTTCAAAAAAACCTCTAAATATTACAAGAGTGAGGATAAAAGTCTGAGATGAGCTCTCACAAGTCTCATAATTTTGCTGTTTGCCTCCAGTCTTCAGCTCCTGGAGCCTTGCCATTAGGTGAAAGCACTAATTTTCATGTTTTTATTGAATATATTTCTGTCACGGTGGTGGAGACAGCACGTGCAGGGTAGGGCCAGCTGATACCACCCTCCATTATAAAGCCTGAAGCAAGTTAAATGAACCAATAACATACGTATCTGCTTGAGCTCCTTATTTAGGAGCTTTTATAGCCCCTCCTGAAGGCAGAGTCTGATCCCTTTGTGTTCTTAATATGGGTCCTACTGGCCTAAAAGCTGTGTTTCAGCATTGGTGCTTGTGCTCTGGTGAGATTTGGGCAGGCACCCATCACACCACTTGTCTTGCCATGGGACGGGGTGCTGGTGAGGTGCATTGCATCCTCCTCCTTCTCCTCCTCCTTCTCCTCCTCCTCACAGCGAGGCTGCAGGCTCCAGGTGTTTGGAGTTGGGATTGCTCTGCAGCCACCCTCAGTGCTGCGCTCATTAGTGGTAAAATGTACCCCCCACTAGAAACATAACCAAACGTAATCAAATAAATAATATTCCCTTTCTCCCTCCCAAGCATTCTCTTACAAAAAAGTCACCACCTTTAAAAAAACAATTTAAAAAAATCAAATCAGCTGCTCTCTCCAAGCAAAGCTGGTGTTTATTGCCTGGCCAAGGATGACAAAACCATTCCCTTTTTTTTTAATCAACATGAAAAACGCCCCTACCCTACCCACCAGCTCAGCCTCCCATCCGTGACAGCCCCCTTCCCACTCCCAGACAGGCAACAGATTTCAATTTAGCTTTGAGCAAGGGAAGCTCAATTGGGTTATTAAATTTCACACACTAATTGACACGCCTGCCGTAAAATATAACTTGCACAAACACAATTTATACTAATGACACAGGGGGTGAAGCTTTCTGCTTCCAGTGCCCCTCTCCGTTCCCTCTCCCACAGCTCCCATGGGAATCCAGCTTAATTGCACCTTCAGCGCAGGGGCGGTTAGCAGGGGTGGGAGGTTAAAGAGAAATAAATACTGAAACACTGATGGGATGTTTCCTGTTTCGGCAGCGAGGGGTGTGCAAGCGGTGGGGTGTGCAGGTTTCGGCGCGTCCTCCTCTTCCCAGCGCCGCTGGATGCGCACAGGCACACCTCCCCGGCACGCCAGCCTTCCACTTAATAAATCCTTAATGGCAACAGATTAACCTCAGCCGGGTCCCCTGGCATGAGTTAACCACTGATGTTTTACAGATAGGTTTCTGCAGTCCTGTTTGGAGATCTTAATTTCCGTGTGACAGACAGGCTGGCAGCTGCCCATCACCATATGAATGCTCATCCTTCACCTCCTATTTCTGTTGGGGAAAACCCCGCGACAAACAAATTTGCACCCAGGCGTTTCCCTCTGCTGCTCCATTGCCGAGCTTTGGAGACACAACGCTCACGGCATGGTTTTCCTCCAGTTTTCCCTCGTGACAGCTAACTGGATAAAAGCAATCTGATGAAGTGACTGGCAGTGCTCTGTGCAGGCAGGTGGTCCAACCATGCGGGCAGGGGCCGATGCCGATGAGGCTCCTGGGAGCAGCAGTGCTGGCTCCTCTGTGTCCCCAAAATTGCTTTCCCACAAAAGTTTTTATTTCTCATGGAAGATGTTTTTAAATAATTTATGACAGAATCTTAGCAATGCCTAGCAGTTTAGCTGATCCCGTTCTGTAGTTTCCCTAACAATTTAAAATAAACACTCTTTTTTAATATATAAAGAAATAATTTTTAAATTCTACTTTTTCCAAATATGTGCACTTCTCACATTTTTAATTCCACTCTCCAGGCCCAGGGTCCTGATGGACAAGGAATGGAGCTGGCACCCATAGTAAGGGGATACTACTGTAGTAAGGCCATATTCCAGTAAGAAATGGGGCTGCACAGCTGATTTTAGATAGCTGCTGGAGCTGCATATCCGGGCTGTAGTAGGCTATAGCATGACATCTTTGCATAAGTTATGCCATCCTTCTGAAGCAAAAATCAAGTGACTCACAGAGCCATGGTCTAATTTTAGCTGTGTCTGAATCACAGTGTCAGAATTCAAAATTTGTTGCATGGGACAGTGACTAGGAAAAATTTGAGTCACTTAAGTGTCTTTCTCCTGCATGTCTTTTCATGCAAAGACCTTTCTGAATATACACGTAAACAACAGTTTGGAGGGCCAGGGAAGGTATAGGCATACCTCCATGCTCTTCATGCCTTTTTGTTTCTGACCTTCAATGAAAAGAAGCCAGGAATTTATGGGGGAGAAATAATCCAAAATATCCAGGCTGGACCTAGCAGTGATTTAAATCTGAAACTTGTACTCAAGAGGAAAAAATGTTGGGGTTCTTCTTGTCATAAGGCAATACTCAGCATCTGAAGGACACAAACCCATGGGAGAATGAACATCTCACCATTCCTGTACTGCCATATGCCCGTTCACAGCCGCCAACCTGGGGCTGGTCCAGCAGCAAACCCGAAACTCAGCTGGGCACTGGGTCCTGACTGACCTGGGCATGGCCCCATTTTCTGGAGGGAGCAACTGAATTCAGCCAGACATCATCCCTTTTGCCCACCCAGGGAGAAGGCAAGGCTTGGACCCTGCTGCCTCAGCCACTCATTAATGTAGAGCATGGATTTCATTACACTGATTGCTCAATTCTGTTATTAACAAGGCATAAATCTCCACATTAGTTGCTCTCAGCCTTCAGGTCACAACCTTTGGGAGAGGTCAGCAGCGGATGCCCAGCCCAGGTCATGGCCCTCAACCCATTACCTGTCCCATTAGCTGGGGCTGCAGAGGTGGGCTGGGGGCCAGATACTGGGGCTGGCTACTCCCTTTACACCCATTTCCAGATTTTCTTTACACATTACTCTGCTGGAGCTTTTTAGACTTTCCCAGTCAGGACTGTGATCCTGTGGTCACGACATCACAGTCCTGAGGAGGGTCTCGGGGACAGATGCACAGAAATTAGTCTGGCCACCTTCACCAAAATCATGCCTTCCACCCTCAGAGCCTCCCAAAACCTCACTGCTCCTTCAGTGCCCCCGAAGAAATGGGAATTAATACAAACACAGAGAGACGACAGGTACCTGCCACCAGCCTATTTCTTCCTCTTGCTTTTCCTTCCACCTTCCTTCTTCCCTGTTGCCTTTTCCCCTTCTTTTGCTCTGAACCCAGCACTGGATCAAGTCATGTTCCCCACAGATTTTATTATCAATCCGAGGAGGCAGCAAACAGCTATTGAACTTCATGCACTGCTCATATTCCCCCTCCAATCACGTCCCTCCCAGGCTGAAGGGCCCCAGCTGCCAGCACAGCCCATCTCACACCTCGCAGACCCTGCTAGCTCACACCTCTGCTTCTTTCCTATGTTGGTGTGTGTTGCTGACAGTACAGACTAATCCAAAGAGGATCTTGCACTGTAGCCCTTAAGAGGGGAAAATATTCAGGGCTAGAAAAGTCTTGTTTCCTGCTGCAATGCTCTGAATTTCTTTCAGTAGGTAGATCTGGGTGTGCTGTGTCATTGGCAACGCCGGCAGCTACCCCGGAGAGCAAACAAGGACACGTGCAATGGCCATGTTGAGTTATGGCACGTTACCGGGTCACAGCTTTGAACGGCTCTGCTGCTCTGTGGGATTGGAGTCCCCCCTGTTAGCACGGCTGCTCCAGGGCACCGCTGCTCACACTAAGCACAAAAGCTCTACACCACACCAACTCTGTTTAGTCTTTGCAGTATTTTTGGCACCCGGTGGGGGAGGAAGGGTAGGGGGACCAGGTGGCATCCATCCAAAATCGGCAAGCATTTCATTTTTGTCTTTATGGGCATTTTGTCAAGCATAACTGCAGACAGTAACTCTACAAACAGTAATTAGCCACAAGCTGTGGGCAATGTTAAAGTGCTTGCCCCCTAACCCGCTGGTACACGGGAAACCCGAGATGCTGCTAATAGGTTTTCAGCAGCTGAGTCCATTTCTGGCCCAAATCTATTTGACATGGCTCTCAGATAACGCTGTTGATTATTTTCCTGAGCACTCAGCAAACACTTCCTGTTGTGTGAGTCTTGACTGGAAGCACAAACAAACAGAAAGGCGGGCAGGGAGCTGGTGAAATCGATACCTTGTCCCGTCAGCAGGCATTGGTGTCAACTAGAAATGCAGCTATGAAGCAGCATAATTAATTACCTAAAATGCAAGGCAAGCTGACAGTCCTAATTAATACAGGGAGTGACAGTCTGGAGGTCCCTGTACTGCCCACTCCATTTTCTCAGGGCTTGTGAAATATGGGGGGATCATCCCTCCTGCCTTCCAGGTGGCCAGATGGGAGAGCACGGGGCTCCCCTGGATCAATAGTTCATCCTGGCCATGCCCTGCAGCAGCTGCTCTGGAGAAAGGAGCGGCAGGACCGGGTGGTTACAGCATTAACATCCTCCCACCCCTGCTCCATCCACAGGGAATTTTCCTCTTTCCTCCCTAGGAACGAAATTTTGATTCATGGCCCAAAATGAGAGCATCCAGCACCGTTTCCAAAGAGGTCATCTTCTGAGTCATCCCTCTTTTATAACTCTGGTTGCTCAAGTTACTCCTATAAAGGGAGCATCTGATGTTGTCACACAGGGCTTTCGGTCATACCTTGTAGCAGTGAGTACCACAGGGAAACTATTTCCTGGGAAAGTGTCTGACCAACAGTTCGCTCTCCAAATTCAGACTCTCAATCTGTATGTCTCTGTGCTGGGGTGAGCTCTGGAGCCCACGCAGGGTGTTGTGCTGGTGGGGATTGCTGGGGTATGGAGCTGGGATGGCCGGATCCCTCCTGGCCCACAGGCACAGTAAGCTGGTTACTAAGGTCGATCTGAATGGATGCTCTGACCTTGCCCAAGTCTATTTGTGGCTCTCACCCTTCACGTTTGATCCTGCCCCATCAAAGCTGCCAGGAGCATCACATACAGGGGCTCATGACTGACTCCTCTGAGCACAGGATCAGTCCCAGGAGGGGGAGGCTTGGCGTTTCTTTTTGACAGTTAAATATGTTGTCTGTGCTGGTCCTGTTTCATGCTTTCCTTTTAAATACTTTTTTTAAGGTTGCATTTCAAGGGATTACCCTCCAGAGCTGACAGACAGACAGGTCTGTCAGTCTGTCTGCTTAGCACTCTATCTTTTCTGCAAATACCCTTGCTCTATAGCATGTGAGCCAGGGATTAAATGCACAGAAAGAAACAATTCACTGTGACTTGGCCTGTAAAGTCTTTTGAAAGTTAAGTTATGGCTGTTAAATGTTAACACCATATAATGCCTGTCTTTATCGTATCTTTGCAATAAAGTGATGACATGGCTCTATTATGAGCTAGTCACATAGAAGCTCCCAAACCTACAGTATTGTAATGGCATTTAATCTCCTTTCCAAGTGCCTGAGATTTTCACACAGGCTTTGTCTGCAGCATTTCTCTGGGATCGCTGAGTGCTCACACTATGGCGAAGACATTTTAAAGAGAAAAGATGAAATCGTCAAGTCCACCCCCAGCTGTGCGAGGCCTGGGAAACCTCACACTTTCCCTCAGCCACCACAATGCCGTGCCTGCCTTGCCTCTGCCACGCTACCTGTCCTTTTCCCATCCTCAAGGACAAGTGCAAAGTTGCTTATCAGCCTGTAAATCAGCTGTGGCAATAAAACACTGGCATCCAGAGCAATAGCTTTTGTACTAATGTACTGCTTTGCAATTGCTGTGCATATCCAACATATTAATGACACAAATTCATTACAATAAATGAAGACACTGACTGGCCGGGGGCCAGAGTCGACTAAGGACAAAAAAAAAAAAAAAAAAAAAAGGTTGCTTTTGCTCCTGCCAGTTGGCAAGTTTGAGATGCAAAGCTGAATGTGTTGGATACAGAATGAGTGATGGGAAGAAGTGACTGCTAAATATAGTAGTCATGGTGCCAGGGATCTGGGGAGTGAGAAGGGAGGCTGCTTCCTATGTGACCAGTGAGTGGACGTGATTTCCAGGTGAAATTAAGGAGGCAAATGGCTTCATCAGCAGAGTGACGGATTATGTAAACCGACTCACAGTTTTCAGGTAAGAGAAACCGTTTGCTAATGTGGAGGACTCATTACAACCTGGAGAGGTGGGATTCTGTTGATTTATCTATTTCTCCCTTTCTTTGTCTCTCTACTTTTGCATCCACTTCACTCCATTTACTGGTCTAGCTGTGACTCTGTCACTCCATGTGCTGCTCTTTCTATTGGTGGTCTTGATCTATGTATTGACAGTGGATACAGAAATTATTGAATGCCTCAGATAATTTATTGTGAGAGATTTAAAAATCTTTATGTTTAATTTAGCAAAGGAAGTGCAATGCAATATGTACCAGATCAAAGACAAGACACTTAATACTGTTTAATTTAGTAACAAGAGCCAATGCCTTTTAATTAAAATTAGAGCTATTCAAATAAGAAATAAGGCATAAAATTTTAAGGATGAGGAAAATTAACCATTGGAACAAGCGATCAAGTGAACACATGGATTCTGTTGCTTGCAAACAAAATCTTCATCATTCTTGAAGTGAAATTATAATCAGCTACATATTATTAAGTTAAAAGCTGAAGTAACTCAATATTTTATAACCCTTGTTCTACAGGCTCATATCAGGTGATATAACCTCCTGGATGTGTGCTCTGCTGGCAGCTGCATATGAACTGCTGAATCCAGCCTGCGAGTACATCTATGTACAGAGCATTGGCCCCAGTCGTGTCTTGGAAATCGGGCAGTTGTGTAGGAGAGATTCTGGTTTGGAAATGTGTAGTTTGGACTTGGGGCTGGACAAAATGGACTTGGTTTCTCCCTCTCCCTCCTTTCTCTCTGGAAGTGTGGGGCACGGAGGGTGCAGTATGGTGATAGGGGGTGCTCACCTACCTGTGTTGCTCCATCTAGCAAATGAATTCATGTTGAGAGAGAGAAGAACATGCAATTAATGATGGACATAAGCCAGTAAGGAACTACTCAAAAAAACTCCTACTCCTGATGTTCCATCAGAAAATGTCTCTACGCGCACAGTGAGATGGCAGAAACATTTAGTTCTGCAACTTGTGTTTTGCAATAATGTTGTATAGATGGATGACAGAGGCAGGGAGGCCTGTCCTCAGCCCACCTGCTCCTCCTGGACCAGCAGCTGCCTGAGGTGCGACCACATCAGCTGCAGGGCTCTGAGCTCTCTCTGCCCTCACTGCGGATGTGCCCAGGGTCCTTATGGCAAAGCCTCAAACTGCCCTCCAGCATGCTGTGACAGCACTCACAGGTGTTACAAGTTTCTGACCAGCATGGCAGCACAGGTTGATGAAAGCAGAAAATGTCTTGCCATGCCATGGAGGGAGGTTATCCCCACGCAGGCCTGCAAGATCTTGCATGTTTGAACGTTCTTCTGCAACCATGTATTTTTTACAAAGACTGCAGATAGGAGTCAAACTCCTTGGCTGTTTTAGTTAGGAAACACCTTTTTTTTACCACCTCCTGATCGCAGATTCTTTTCTTTTGCCAAGGGGAATATAAATACAACGTCCCACACTAGGGCAGATGTTGAGCTGTTTCCTGACACAGCTCTGCTGGGACTCCTACGCCGCGCTCCCAAGCACCCATTCATTTAAATACTGCAAGGCAAGAGCAGTTGTAGGAGACAGAAAGTTTCTGTTCAGACCAACAAGGCAATTGAAGACCTTCCCTGCACAAAACGCCAGCGTGCATTCATGCTTCAGAGGGTCTTCAGAGTTTGCTACAAATTTAGTGGCAAATTCAGCTAGAATGAAGGTTGATTAAAGCTCCCAGATAATTACTCGTTTAGCTGCAGAGCGTGTGCTCGAGGAGAAGTGTTGCAAAGCTTTCTAAAGACTGGAAAGCCCAATGCCTGAGCCAGAGCTGCCAAGTGAACGGATGTGCCAAGTGGAGCACCGTAATGATATCAGTAACAGTAATTATACAGAGAGGGAAGCAAACACTTACCCCATACAACTGCAAATCTGCTACAGCCTTGTGCAACTGTATCTCTGTGCCTGTGCCTCTAATGGGAGCTTGGCTGCGGCTGAATTTACAAGTGGACTCTTTCTTAGGCTCCTGTGTTTAAGTTTACCCTTCCCTCCTCCCTCGCCTCTCGGTTATTTAGCTAAGGGCTTACTGGCAGTGGCGTGAATCGGGGGCTCGCTCTGCCGAAGTGACGACCCCTCACTCTGCGTGAGCTGAGCATCCGTCCCCAGGTGTTTGGAAAATAAACTGTGCAACAGGGTGGGCTGAGAGCCGGGATGCTGAGACAAAGCTGTGCACGGCGGGGATGGGGGCCAGGCTGAGCACTGCCTCCCCACCTGCCCTTTGCTGAGGCCGGTGGCTGAATCCGCTCTGACCTGGGACCAAGCTCTTTGAAGGACAATGCTAAATGCAGGGTTGATTTAGTGAGGAAACAAAGTTTTCTGCACCCATAACTTTGGGACCCCTCAGCTAACTTCACACAGATGTGGCAGGGGTGCTGAGGTGTCAGTGAGCATTCAGATCCTACAAGTTAGACTCAAACCAAGGGCTTCCTGGAGGAGCGAGGCTCAGGCTGACATCTCAGGATCTCAGCAAAGAAACTGTGAGTGAGGACGGGCACAGCTCAGTCTGGCTCCAGGAGGTATTTTAGCTCCGTGTACAGCCCATTATTTTAAGAATAGCTTCTGATGTGGGGTGCAAAGCATCGCTTACCCGCACTATTAAGGTGACGAACTCCTAAAGGAGTGCCCATGCCAACAGTTCATGCATCTGCCGTGATTCAGTGCTTTGGCTCCCAAATGCGTGGGGCAAAACAGAGATCAATTTGGCTGCTGGCAGCCCCCTCTCACCTTACTCCCCCCCAAACCCCCATGGGGCACACAGGCAGCCATCCCAAAGGAAGAACTGCCCTGGTACTGTGGGATTAGATGGGTGGAGTAATTGTCCTAGGCACCGTGTCATTATCTACAATTTCCAGGCCATCACAAATAGCATTTAGGGTCATTTCCCTCCTATCAGAGGGGAGCTGGGGGATGCAGGGGGCTAAGCCAAGCATCAGGCCATGCTGCAGACCTCTGAGAGGGGCTGACTCTATTAGCACACGAATTGCAGACTTTCAGAAGCTCTCTTCTGAAAGGCCCCTAAATACACTGAACTCTAACTAGGCAGTTAAACATTTTAATCTGTCACCCAGACACGCTTGTTGGTACTGTGTGAGTTTGTATGTAAGCTTGTCCACACCCTAAGTCCCGTATTTGTCTAAAAGTCAAATACAAGTCAGTTTTGACATTGTATGCTGAGCTGAGTCCTGCTATTTAATTTGTCTCTATCTCTCCATCCTTCTGCTAAGTTCAACCTCTCTTTAACTGATGAGGTCTTTAATGCCCAATACACTGGGATATAAATGCCGACCAAATAAAAAGCAGATGAAGTTTCTGGTTATAGAAAAACTGCCTAAACATCAGTACCTGCTAAGATAATTGGCTCCATTAGGTAATTTGGCTGCATTCATGGCCCATTATTTTAAGAATAGCTCCTGATGTAGGGGGCAAAGCATCCTTTACCTCTGCTACTAAGGTGATGCATTCTTAAAAATGGGGTGCAATGGAATGAATATGCAGTGATTTGGGAGTGCAGGGACTAAGTCCCTATGCTGAAAGTTTGGGGTTTTTTCCCCCCTAAAACCTGTGGGTAGTTTCAGAGCTGAAAAAGATCTCTATTGTAGAGTGCATTAATCCTTTCTGGAGAGTTTCAGCTCCCTTCCCTGACTCTAGGAAGCTGGGAATGTTAGATAAAATGAAGCAACGTATTTGCTTGTGAGCTACTCTGTACAGTGAGGAGGCTGCAGTACAGGCAAGGCAAGGAAAAGGCAGGTGAGTCCCCAGGTGAGCAGAGCTTCAGCTTTGGCTGATCATTTGATTCAGTCACTTCTCGGGCGCAAACCTACAACATGAGTGGAACCTCATTTAATTGGGAAGAGGGAAAGCCCAGCCCTTCTGGGCAGGGTAGCTGTTGCTATCAACAGAGCTGTGGTGATTGAACTTTACTAATGACTGGGTTTTCCTTTGAGGGCTTTCTGGAGGCTTCTCAATGAGGTTTCTGTGCTTCCATCGGAGCCAGTTTTTGGCTTTCCACAGAATAAAGGAAGCCTTCCCCTGGTGTAATGAGTGTTTACCCGGAGGTGCTGATACTGTCAGAGTCTGTCACTGTAGGATCAAAACCAGAACTGCACAGCCTCTGATAAAAAGGCCAGATGTGCCACTTTAATTAATGCAATTTGCTAAACACTGGAACAATTAAGTGCAATGCGATAGCGCAGTAATCTTTGGGGCCAGGAAGCGCCGTCCCCAAGGCATCCCCAGCTGTTCCAGCTTTCTTTTCTACTCTGCCATTTTCATAGATGTAGAAACTTAAAGGATTTGCTGGGGACCCACATCATCAAATAAAGAAGGAAGCTGAAGGCATGCAGACGAACACAAAAAGTTAGGGCCCGTGTACCTGCAGGTGGTTGGGACGAGGATCTGTTATGTGAATGGGGACAGTTCAGATACACCCAGGGGCACACGTACAACCCAACACAAATACAGCCCCTCGTGAGCTCCAAGAGACACAAACAAACATGTGTATAGGAGCTGAGACTATCAAATAACCCAGACAGAGCAAACATGTACCCAGGGTGTTGCACAAACACCCTGTAACACATTCCCACACACCTCTAACACCGTGCAGGCATCAACACCAGACTGGGCATGGACCCTCGCCCCTTCCCCTCCCCAAACACACGGCCTTGGCCCTCCCTGCCTACTTCCCAGCATGGTAGCCTAGGCATGTTCCCTGTTACTTCTGGGTAAATTCATGCAAGAAACAGAAGAGTTCCAAAGCTTCTCTTTTAGACACGTAAATCCTCTGGGGCTTTCCTACCTAAGAACTGCAGGAAGTAAAAAAGAAATACAATAATGAGGGGAAAACGAAGAAGTTTCTTTAAAAGCCCACAGGTTTCAGGGAAAGTGATGGGAAATTAGAAACATGTGATAGATGGGCTAATTTCGCTAACTGACAACCCAGACAGCTCGATGCAAAAAAAAAAAATAATGTTTGGGTTTGAATTGTGTTCCCCCCCGCTCCGCATCGTATGTAAGCCCAGAGTTGTGTGTGTGTGTGTGTGTGTGTGTATGCACACCTTTGGTTGGGAAGATGTTGCTTTTATGTTGTAATGCACACACGTCTCTCTACCATCCACTAACAAAACTGTCTGGAAAAGGGAAAATGCAATTAGAAAAGTATTATGAACAAACTTCTGATTTTTTCAGGTTTACACTAGCCCAGTTTTCCATCTCTCCCTGAATGCCCACATCATCCAGGTATCAAACTGTTTTACTCTATTTTGCGGGGAAGTTCTTCTATGTCAGAACAGTAAATTGTGGTGGGAAAAATGGGGGAAAAATAGTGAAAAAAGGAGTTTCTCCCTAAATTTCACAGTAACTGCAGAGCCAGCACCTCTGGAGCAAGGCAGTTGCAGAGGTTATTTGTGTCTGGTACCACTGAGGACTTGGCTGATTTGGAGAAACAGTGTGAAAACGTGGTCAGACTCCACAGTGCCGTGCCACAGCACTGGGATCTGAGGTTGAGCAGCACCCTTTCGTGTCCTGCCTCTGTTGCCGTGGGAGCAGGAAGGTTAACAGCAGACTTAGATGATATTTCCAAGGCAATGGATTTTTTTATACCCTTCCCATAAAAAGCAAATTCTGCTCAACTAAGTTGTTTTGCAAATTCATGTTGAAGGATCTTCATGAGAATATATGGGTTAAAGATCCCTTTCCCTATCCCTGCACGTTTTCTGTGCTCTCAAGCAATACAGTGCTTTTCAGGGATGTGTTTTCAGTGGGACATGATGCATTTTTTCAGTTCAAAATGGAATCTGATTTCCAGACGTACTTAAGTCCAGTTAAATAAGACCCCACTCATGCACCCACATGACCTAAATAAAATGGAACATTTTGTATGCCCTGAACCACTTCTTTTGCCAAAGAAAGTGAAAAAAAATATAATCTCTTATTTTATATAGGACAAGTACACCATTTCACTAACTCCAGCATAATGCAAATACTGTCTCAGTCCATATCAGTGATGTAGAAGAGAGGAGTCTTGTCCACCCTTGCCAGAATGCCATCGACCCAGAATCAAACCCAGCAAGAAAGCTCTGAATTTGTGGCACTTATTTAGCAAAATACCTACACTTTTGTTTGGTTTTTTGTTTTCTTCATCTTTTTTTGCAGCATTTTTAAGCTGAGGACAATTAAAAAGCATCACAGTGAAGATGAGATGGAGCATTGCCCTCTTCCAGCCTGCTCAGAGAAGGGAATGTTCTTGCTAACTTAAATGTGTCTTTAAATATGGACAACTGATTGGGACTGCTGAGAAATCTTAAAAAAAAAAAGAAGAAAAGGAGAAAAAAAAGAAGTTCCTGAGAAGCTTGGTGAAGGAATGTCAGCCCTATCACCACTTCTAGCAAAGTACAAATGAGAATGACAAAAGGGCATAATTAGGTCTTGGGAAGCAGCATGGGCTGTCTGGGGAGAAAGAGACAGAACAGCATCAAGGTAGAACATTTCATGAAAAAATCATGTGAAAATCAAAATGTCTGTGGCTGACACTCACCTGCAGAGAACGATTACTGCCATCCTCGGAGAGCAACATCCTGGAAAGAGGGTGGTGATGAGGTGAGTGACCTGTCCCATGATCATGTCTTGCCCGTGAAGAAGACCTGTCACACCACACCAGAAGGAAATTAAAGCACTAGGTGATGATCAGTTTGGGACACATCTGCCGTCACCCCTGTGAGGAGACACGGTGTTGTGAAGATTATGCATCACACAGGTCCTGCCTGATGTCAAAGGCCTTGGGGTGGCCCCAAATCACTGCTAAGGAAAAGCACATGAGTTCACAGGCGCAGCAGTGTCTGGTTGGTGGCATCTGGACTTTAGATGGGGCAGTGGCTCCCAGCCTGCCTGTAGTCTGTGTTGTGGCCTTTTCCCAGCCTATTTCTGGAAGTATATATGATTACACTGATGTGATCCTTTGGAATAATTTTATTTGGATGCATGTCCCTGTCCTATGCACAAAGGTGTGAGACTCGTATAAAAGCCTCTGCATTAGGTGAAGATTCAGGGAGAGGTAAGGCTGTACCATAGCTCTATAACTGCTCAGAAATGGGCCCTTTTAGGATGAAAACAGTTCTGAGCATGTTCTTGAATTCTGAGTGGCACGTTGGAGGCTGGGATTTATGATGAGTGAACCGATAAATCAAGCTGGATGGTAGCTGTCACTTTATTACAAATGTGATACAGGTCTTATTGTTTCCCCAGTCCAGAGGGGACCATCCAGCTTGATCATCACCTTTAGGGTTCAAAGGCTGAGTTGTCCTTCCCCACCTCCCAGGAATGTCCACAAGACACAGCTTCAGAAGCCATCTAGCCTAGTAGTTTGGAGTCCCTCCAGGAGAATGAGCTTTTGAAGGAAAGATGGAGGCACAGGTAGGCATGTCCAGCCATGGGTGGATGTGCCCTCAGCTAGCCTGTTGGACTGAATTTTTGGGAGGACCTGGCTGGAGGAGACCCTTGCTTCTCACTTCACAGCAGGGCTGGTCTTCAGAGAGGACTAAAGTACCTCTGTGCACACCAAGAAACAGATCCTTGATTCTACCAACTGCAAAGAGCAGTTTGTGGACCCAGCAGCAGGGACTAAGCAGAGAGGCTGGGGTGCCATGTTGGACTTAGGTATGGAAATTCCTCTGAGGCACCTCAATCTTCTTTTACATATGGCTTTAAGTATCTTTGAAAATAGGAGGTGAGGTCCTAGGACACTTACTTACATTAAAAGGCCCTTTTGGACCAGAATGATTGTTTTGTTGACAGAAACAGTGAACGTCTGTCTTGTGAAGGCAACAGTTTGTCTCTGTGTGTGTTTGCACATGCATACCCACACGTGTATTTTGCTGCATAACTCAGAGCCAAACCCCCAAGCTGACTTTGACAGTCTAAATTTGCAAATCCTTTCCTATACCACCACACTAGTTTCAGGGAAATGTTACCTTTCAAGTAGGGATAGGAAATTAAAAGAAATTAATATGCTACTCAGCAAGATTAATTAATTCGCTAATGTGCATACATCACTTAGGAATGGTAAAGCCCTAGATAACTTTTTATGTCTGAGGAAATATGGTCTGAAGTGGTTCAATTCCAGCCCAGTAAAACTAGCATTCATTAGGGAAGCTGATTTGGAGAGTAAGGTGCAGAGAGGGAAGCGGTGCCAGCGGCTACCTGGTAGTCACGAGATGGAACAAGAAAGCTGCCGTCTCCAGGATGAAGGACTTGAGGTTACAAGATCATAAAACACGGGAGTCCATAAAGTTTCTGAGTTCTGAAGGCATGCTTTAAAAGTTAATATTGTGCAGTATCAGAGCCATAACAAGAAGTCACCTAGAGCCATTTATTATTCATTGAGAGTCACCCTCACTATACATATACCAAAAGTCCTTTAATGT
Organism: Strix uralensis; assembly: GCF_047716275.1. Lineage (NCBI taxonomy): Eukaryota > Metazoa > Chordata > Aves > Strigiformes > Strigidae > Strix > Strix uralensis. The sequence continues at coordinate 5,735,826 of NC_133990.1, forward strand.
CTCAGGTATGTTCCTCTTATCTAAAGGAGATTTACAGGAATATTATTGCATCTTAAGGAAATGCCAATCAATTATTTTAACACCAATTTCTGCCATTTTAATAACTCTCCCAAGGCACAGACTGACCATATTTAACGGTGTAGCTGTTAAGCTTCAAGAGATGTCATTTCCCCCTTTGTAATTGGACATCATGTCAGTCATGCTGTCGATAACGGCTGTATAATACAACTGTACTTGTATGTTAAATTGTCATGTATTTCATATTATAGCCCTGTGTTATGCCTCTAAACATCCTCTGGAAACCTTTTTACATGCTCTTCTGTACAGAGGACTGGCTTGGCATGAAATTCATTGTTTCAATTTTAACTAAAGAGAATCAGGTGCTGACATTCTCCTGAAGTACAATAGAGGCTGGGTGCTTCATTGCTTTGAGCTCTGAAAAATCATTCTCCTCTTCAAAATGGATATGTAGCTCTCAATGCTTTTCAATTACAGCTGACTGTCTTCTCTTGGTTGTTTAAAATGGATTGGTTTCTTTTTTTTCAAACAAACCAATACATTATATTAAAAACTCTAAAGAAATTACCCTTAGGTGACTTTGAAAATCCAACAAATATTTCATAGTGATTCTTTAGGAGGCACCTTGTGTCTCTGAGATATACTTTACCATTTGATTCCTAACAGTATCCATCTATCCCTACATTTATCTCATGCATCAATGGAACAGCTCTTTCCTTAACAACCACTTCTGCATGCTGCCTCCTCCAGCACCCCTTTGCCTCTTCCTTGTTATTCATTAACAAATTAATCCTGCTCTCCTGGATAGACGGATTTCATTCCTGGCACCGCTGACCAGATGTAAAGTGGCAAGTGGAGTGAATGATGGCACCTCTCCTTCTCCTTCAATGAAAATGCTCTTTAGAGCAAAGAAAAACTCTCTACCAACCCTGTGACACTGATCTGGTTTGACTATGAGACTGGTAGGAGCACCCACCACAGCAGAATGGTCTGTGCAAGAAAGCCAGGCTGAGACATGGCAGTTGCGGGTCTTCAAAAATGAGGTGGTGTGTTACATCGCTGCTGAAGTGAGTGACCATCAGTGATGGACACTTTCAGCCTTCTTCACATGTCTAGCCCATGCTCTGCTGCTCTCCTTGCTTATCCTGACACTCTAACCTTGACCTTTGCTGAAATTTAAGGCTAGGGGTTTTCTCCTCCATGGGCAGAGATATAGATGATTTGGTCTTTCTCTATTTTAGGACTGCCTTTAATCACATTTACTTGTTGCTTTGAACTATCACACTTTCCCCATACCTTGTTTTTGAGGTGAAGTGCCCCAAACTGGAGACACCCTGACTAGTATTGAGCAGACTAGAGGCAGGTACTGCCTCTTCCTGTAAGGGGTGCAGCATCCAGCAGGAGTGGGAGCTCAGCCTGGGCTGGTGATCTTGCTTGTGCCCAGTGAATGCCCCAAGCAAAGAGTTAGCAAACAGCACACAAACCTTTAGAGGTTCACACCCATGGGGTGGGTGGTATTCATTTCCAGGCCAGGCTTTGCAGAACCAGGGAAAATGCAATCAAAGCTAAGTGTAATGCTTCATTCAAACTCTGCAGCTGACTACATTCTACTGATACATAAAATGACTGCAGGAAAGGAACCTAACAGCTGTTTGCACAATTGTAGATAAGGTGTCACTGCCTCCCTTCGAAAGCAAAAGGTGTTTTCCCTGTGAGTTGTATCTAGTGAATAAAATTCTAGGAAATTTTAGAAAAAAAAAGAGGGAGAGAAACATCTGCCTTTGGAAGTTGCAGCACGCTTTGGGCTGGATGCTTTGGGCCGTATAAAGTTGTGTAGCTCCACTAACTTCAAAAAAAGAGCAGGCTGGTTTACCAGAGCTGAGCATCTGAGCTTTCTGATTGAAAATAATCAGTGAGCAGGATCTGCAAGCAGAGTTAGATGAGTTGCTTTTCTAGCTGAGATTTTACAGAAGTCTTTTCAGCTGAGAGGAATTAAAGCGGGACACCGAGGTCTTTCAAGTAAAAGCTTACTGAGCACAGACCTGGCAGTGGTTACCTTCTGCAACCAGCGTTCAGCTTCCCAGCATTTCCCTATCTGCACAGCGTTGCAGAACAGCAAAGCAAGAAAGATGCTTCTGCTCTTCAAAGAGCCTTTTTTTCTGCTTGATTCAGTACTTTTAAGATGGTGGTTATAGTGGTATCTATATAGGCACCTTCTGCAATGTGAGAGTTTGATATTCAAAGGAGAAAGGGTGCTGCCTTTCTCAGACTTAATGGTGTAGAAGGAATTGGCCAGAGCCTTGGATAACAGGGAGGGTGGAGAAAGGGTAAACAGTTTTTGGAAATTCCTCCTTAATTGTTTTTCTACTCAATTATTCAATATTTTGAAGCTAAAAATATTAAAATCAGAATGGAAAAAAAATATAATCAGTCTCCTAGAGAGTGGAGGAGAGGAGGAGATGTGTAATATTTACTATCAAAATTTAGAATTTCAAAAATTTGATGAAATGTGAAATATGTGACATACCTTCAACCAACTCTTAGAATAGAAAGAACAGTAAAATCCCTTCTCGAACAGATGCAGATGGTATCTCTTAGCTACTGCGACTGTTCTTTTCAGTGTCAAAAATTATCTGGGTATGGAGCTTTTCTGCATTTTTCTGGATATAGACTCTTATCTTTAGAATCCCACTCTAAATCCTGAGCTGGAAGGTCTCCCAGGGTGACCAAACCAGATGTCCTGATTGGAGAAATAAGAACTGATTTCTGTTTCTGTGGATCCCCAAGTCTCCATTAAAATGAGAGTATCAACTAAAATATCAAACCATCCAGAACGTACCAAACCAGCAGAAATTTTGCTATTTCTCTTATTTTCAGTGAATTTAATTGTCCATGGATTTCAGGAAAGCAGGGGGACACTTCCAAAGCCTTTCAACTTTGTTGTGAAATTTGTTCTACTCCTGAAACAAATCCTGCTGTGCTGAGCTACTAGTCTGAGACCTTTCATGTCTCTCTAGACCCGGGAAACTGGCAAAGCTTATGGCATTCTTGGAAAGACATTGCAATGGCTAGAACACGTCAGGTGGGAGAAGTTCTTTCTGTGCTGGATAATTCTGCAACATCTACAGGCAAACAGATGAACAAATGGATGGACCCTGTGCAGACATGTTTGTTTGGTTTCCTTTCACTGTTCCTGGGTTTGGAACCTCTTTTTTTTGGATGAGTTAATGTGTTGTACGAAAGTCATGTCTTGCACTAGTAACATTTCCCTGTAGAGAATTACAGTCCTTGGACCCTTCCCTCCTTCCTCCTCCTTCGGGAGGGTGCTCAGCTGGCAGGACCAAACCACTCTCTTTATTGATATAATCAAGATGCTGCAGTCACGCTGACATTGCAACACCTGGGATGAATATTCACATTTGTGTGATGTTATTAACTTACCCCACTGGCTGGAAATGCTCTGGAGAGCTGTTCACAGGTCTGGGTTTTGGTCAATAACAGTGGCTAGATTGTATGCTCAGCAAGTTACCTGCCAACCCAACACTCTTGTCACAGTCCAGCTCATTAATTATCCTATGAACATTGGACAGTGTCTTTCCCATTTAAAATGCAGATACTGCCTGTAAACAGTCACAACACAGCCATATTTGTGCCATATTTTCTCCTATTTGCTCAAAGCAGGTCTTGACTCCCATCAGCTGAGCTAACCCATCCTTTCAGAATTCCAGATGAGATGGGCGTATATGGAGGGGAGATACCCTAGTGCAATTAGCATAGCACAGCAATGAAAACCCAAGAGCCTGCTAAGCCAGACTCTTTATTGGCAGCAATGCCCTGGTTCATCCATTGCATTACCCTGAGCTGAGTCATTTTGCGCTTGTACTGAGAGCAGAATATGGCCCAGTGAGAGCAGTGCATGCTCTGCCAAGGGCATCACTCAGCCACTGACCTTGATGTGGGATTTCTCTGTGCTTAAGGAAGCGGTCACATGTAAGAATCAGCAATGAATCTCCTTATTCTTTAACTAAATTAGTGTCAAAGAAATTGGGTTTTGGGGGCCCCCTCCAAAGGCTTGCTAACCCCCCTCACCTCTGCCTTTAATACATCAAGGGCAGAAATAGGATACCTGAAGAAACAGAAAATTTTAACTACTCACCTTTTCACTCAGTTTTCCTTTCCTCCCTCTAAAGACAGTCTGGGTGTCTGGGACACCCTCCTCTTCATTTCTGTTTTACCTTCCCCTTTAGCCGTGGGAGGACAGATGCCCATGGAAAGAATAAACAGGAAGGGCCAGACCTGCCTCTGGTGTAAACCACTGCTGTTCCCTGGAGTCAACAGTTGCAAATCCTGCCCTGTGTCTGCACAACAAGCCTTCAGACAGAAGAAACAGCCTGAAGCACAGTGTGCTGAAACACCCTCTGACACCCTCTGACCAACCTGGCTGCAGACCAGCAGGAAAAAACAAGGGACTTTTGTTCTGAGAATTTTAATTCAGCTTTCCTGGAACCATGGTAAAGGGCTGTTTCCTTGGGGCCAAACATGGGTGTCTTTTAGATCCCAGCAAGAGGCTGGGAGAAATCATTATTCAGCCTTAGCTTTCACCTTTTTCATGACCCAAAACCCAACAAGACAACAAATGGTCTCCCCTTGGCTTGCCCAGATGCACAGTCCGTATAGAGTACTCCGAGCAAAGCGCTGCTGCTGAGTGGTGGGACCATCCACCATACAGCCAGGATGAGGGACCATCCTCCTTACAGCCAGAAGGAGAATTTTACTTTACAACCTGGCATAATTCACATCTGGGCCAAGAGGTCTGGGTGGCTCTTGAGCAAATACCAGCTTATGTCTGAAAGATGGTTCTGGTTCGCTAAATTAGGAACAGCTTCCAGTGAATCTAGGGCAGATTGATGGTTTTGGTGTAAATTTATGTCTCTGAGCCATTTCAAGCAGCAGCTATTTTGGATTTTTCTCCTTCCAGCTGCAGCTGGAGATGTTGGTTGAGCTCTGTTGCACCAGGTGCCATCAAACGAACATGAAGAGTTGGCTCCTGCTTTGATATGTGTGCAATCTGAGCTGAGAAGATTCTTTCCTGAGAGGACTCAGAGACTCACCAGCAGCCCTGGGGGCATAAGTCATGTTTTACACCACCCCATGTCCAACCCTCCACATGGTACTGCCCTTCCCAAGCTTCTGGCAATCAATCAAACCCTCTGGCCTTTGAAAACACAGGCAAGCAGCTGCGGAGGCTGGAAATGTAGTGGGTCCCCACATCAGTTTTGGCTCTAATGGCAACAGAAATGTCCCCCACAACCTAAATTCCTAGGAAACACATAACAATTCCTTGATACCTGCAGATGTGACCCAGCTAAGAGAACCATGTGAAAGCAAACACTTCTGGGCTTGACTGTTGCACAACTTTGTCATATGTGAATGGTGGAAGACCCTGCTGGGCTTACATGTGGTGAGAAAGAGTGTGAGCATCAGCTGTGCGTGTGGTGTGTACGGACATGTTTCCAGTACCAAAGAGTGATCATGCTGTGCATCTGCGAATCTCATAGCATCCCTTCAGCACTGCAAAGCAGTGATCTAATGTTGAGTAGGAAAGTTACCATGTCTGTGTCTGCTATTAACATTTAGAAGGTAATCTCCTTAACACCATAAATGCTAACTGCTCTGGCACGCCCTTGACAGGTATAATTGTCTGTAGTCCTGTAAAAAATAATAGCCATCTGGCAGAAAGTACTGATGTTGTGAGAAGAAAAAGACGATGGGCACCAGCAAGAGACCAAAGCAAATCCCTCAGCACAGGCTACCTTGGGGCTATTTGATTGCCTGGAAATCTGCTCATGTCCCTCTTTTCAGCTGCTTTCAATGTCATGGGAGGAGCATCTTTCAGTTTTAGCCTTATGGCTGGCACAAGCCTTATCTGAATTTATTACAGACAAGGAAGCAGAAATATTTCTACTTCACTGGAACTGACAAACATGAAAAAAGAGCTAGCCTGGTGGAGATCAAACCCATGGGTTACATAAGAAACCTTGCTTGGTTTCTGAAAGAAGTATATCACCCTGCTAATAGTATGCTGTATATCATCTGATGCTTGCAAGGATTGACCTGCCTGTTCCTCAGCATCTCTGGCTCTCCTCATCATTATAGCCCTTGTAAAAAATGGCATATTAAGTGCAAAGACTAACAGTTCTGGAAAGGAAACAATCCCCGTTATGCACAGACCCAGAGCACTGCATGCAACTGAGTGCAAGCTTCTCCCAGGGCATCTCCTGGCTTCAGTCTTGATCTGTAGAGCTCTTTCTTGGGGTAAAGAAAGAATCCAGTTCAGACAGGTTGTTTAGTCATTGGCCTTTCTGATAAGACTGCTGAAAAAATTTCCTGTGGAAATTTTGGGTAGTGGCAAATCAGGAATATACTCCAGCAGGTGCTCAGCCAAGACTCACTGTAGAGCAGCTGCTGACCTGTTGACAGTTGACAGTGAACTGGAGTGATGTGCTGAGTATTGCCTGCAATGAACATCAGCCTTTGCTGCAACCACCCTACCTGTGGAGGGAGGGCAGAAGGATGTGGGAGGCGGGAAATCCTTCAGCCAATGTTGTTTCCAGGCTCTGACAGAAACCAGGAACCCTGATAGCTCAGAAACTGGTTTTATCCAAATTCCATGACCCAAGATACACAAACAAGTTTAAACCATCTTCCAAAAGTCATTCACACTTAACAACAACTTCTCTGAACTTCCTTAAGGTTATGGTCAGAATGTCACTGTAGCAGTGGAACAAAATCTGTCTCCAAACAGTGAGAAAAGAAATTTGAACTTTTGCATAAATTAAGAGCTGTATCCACAGATTGGTCTGATCTTTGCTGATGGATTTTACCTTTGCAGTTTTAAAGAAGTGCTGAGTTCACCCATCCCAGTGTTGGTGCACTGGCATCATTTCACCTCCTGGTCCATTTTTGAGGAAAAGGTCCATTCTCAGGTTTACCTGAAATCTTCCTGTGGCTTTTTAATACCCCCAAGGAAACAAAGAGGATGGTCTCTGTTACAGCAAAGTCTCCTGAGCTTGGCTTGACTACAGTTAATGATAACAACAACCACCAGAGCAACACAGAAGAATTTAGGGAGGAAAAGGGCACATTTCACTCCTTGCTCTCAGAGAAGTTGATCTTGTCTTTAACCTCTGGATAAGCATACATGAGCTACAGATCGAAGACATCTGCTGCGAGACAGCTGGATTCACATGGCCGAGCAACTGTCCACAACCTTCAAACAAAGCTCCACCAAAGAGAAGGCACTGCACCCCACCGCCTGTCTAATTCCTGCCCTGGTGAAGGTGAAATCTGAAATCTCTCTAAAGTGAATGCACTTTGGCAAACACACCACAGCCAATGCCACAAGGCCATCCCAGCATGGAGGTGGGGCAGGCTTTAGGGCCACCTCACTCACGAGATCTCTCTTACACAATTGTATTTATTTCATGGACGCCAACTCACTGCCAGGATCTGAGAATCATTTTACTAATGACATCTGACTTAATTTTACATTTGTTTTAATCTGTAGACTTGTTGTTCAGGACCAAGACTGTCATATGAATCAGTTAAATGGCTCAACCCTTTTCCAGCCTTCTAGCTGATAAGTGGTGGCACAGCTGATGCAATGTCTCACACTAAAAGTCTCATAGGAAGATTTTCTCCAGAGGATTCATATTTAGCCCTTTGCTTCCCCCTAAATTGCATTCCCTGACCCCATTTGAGACTGTTTAGAAGGACACTGACACTTGTTTTTCAGATTTTCATCTAATCCTTCTCCCACTTTGCATAAATCAAGAGTAACTGCACTAAAGTCTATTTCTTCCACAAGCATTAAGAAAACTGCTAAAACCACCAAGATTTATTTCAAACACTGGCTTCAGTCCTAGCAATAAGTAACTTCAAGCACAGCAATTGCTCCTCACTTAAAGGACCATGACATGGTGTTTGCTCATCTGTGTCTTCCTGCCTGTCTGCTAAGGGCTGGGCTCACCCTGCAGCCTCCCCAGGGGTCTGCCCAACTCCCTGCCCCCTCCTCAGCCTCCTATTTCAGTATTGTGTGCCACCATCCCTGAGACCGCCCCTCCTCAGTTACATCTGGTTGAAAGTGGCTGGTGGGAGTAGGCAGAGCCACAGCAGCCTCTGTGGCAGCCCAGGGTGACAGCAGTGGGTCAGAGACATGAAGCAGAGTCCATGGTTTGAATTTGAGCAGTGCTGGCTTCCAGAGATTACAGAATCACAGAATCACAGAACCGTCTAGGTTGGAAAAGCCCTTGAAGATCATCCAGTCCAACCATCAACCCAACATTAACAGTTCTCAACTACACCATACCCCTCATCGCTAAGTTGACCCTACTCTTAAACAGCTCCAGGGATGGGGACTCCACCCCTCTGCCCTGGGAAGCCCATTCCAACACCCAACGACCCCTTCTGGAAAGAAATGCTTCCTAATATCTAGTCTAAACCTTCCCTGGCGCAACTTGAGGCCATTCCCTCTTGTCCTGGCGCTGGTTCCTTGGCTCAAGAGACTCATCCCCCCTCTCTGCACCCTCCTTTCAGGGAGTTGTAGAGGGCCATGAGGTCTCCCCTCAGCCTCCTCTTCTCCAGACTAAACCCCCCCAGTTCCCTCAGCCGCTCCCCATCAGACCTGTGTTCCAGACCCTTCACCAGCTTCATTGCCCTTCTCTGGACACATCCAACCACAGCTCCATTACTTGGTTTTTCATTATGTGCTAGCTACATCTGTCTGCCTCGCTGTCCTGAGCTACTGTTTTGAGCATTTCCAAAATTCATTGCTGAAAAGATTTGTCTTAAACATGCTGCTATTGTCAGACTGGTTTTGTTGAGCTTCTCTCCTCTCACCTGCTCCTGTCTAAGGCTATATGTCTCTAACCTTACATATCCCTCCTACCGGCTGTCCCCAGTACTGGCTGCCACTGGAGTGACACCAGACAGGGGACTTCATCCTGCTTTATTAGATGAAGAGTAAAATGATCAACTGCAGAGCCAAATGCATCTCTTAATTTAACTATGTTAAAATCAATGCTGTTACCATAGTCTGATTCAGCCCATCAGCTTTACAGCCCAAAAGAACTGGGCAATATCGAATGGCCATTATCTGCTGGCAGTACTGGGGATAGTTTCAGCTGCATGCCCATGCTCCCATCTAGCAGGATCCTGACGCTTCCCACATCGCTCTCTTCCTCCACTGGCATTGTCCAGCCATTAAAGCCCACAACATAGACCTCATCTTCTTAATGAGGGACCCTCCTTGTCTGATTGACAATCTGCCTGTGGGCTCCCACTAGTTCCATTCAACATGGCCACAACCTAGAGCATTTTGTAAACCAGTCCCCTTAGGAAAACTGCCTTTCCAGGGAGGTTTGTGACCGTTAAAGCTTGCACTAACAGTTTGTTCAGCAAGAGTGTTAAGCAGCCAGCACTGACTGAAATGCAGCTCAAACAGGGAATGAAACAGCGATCCATCCACAGCCCAATTTACACTGTTCCAGGTGAATACATCATATCCAGGCTTATGTGGTAACATAGCCCTTATTTCTTAATGTGTGTAAACCCAGTTCCACAGCCTCCTTCATGGTATCACCTGTATCGAAACCATGATTTTAAAAAATCCCCCTATAAATTTCAAAAAAAAAGGAATAGAAACTAGATCTTTTCCAGTTTACTGGAACATCACATCTCTGTCCGTGGCTCAGGAGGACTTGGGAGAACAGGAGCCTCGCTAACCATTGTCCAGGGTTGTTGAACATACACAGATGAAGACATAAAGACAGCAGCGCAGTCACCTCGGAGCAATGCCTCTGATCTCTACCAGCAATGCTGTCTGAAGCAGGGATGATTTTTCATCTAGGTTTCTTTGTGTTACTATTAACTCCAGAGTGACTCTAAATAGTCATGCAGCTGGGGACAGGCTTGGTAACACTCCTGATATGTGCTATTGAATTTTGAAATATGCTGCACAGGCAGGTAACTTCTACCCTGCCAACACTGAGTTGTGAGCGTAGCTAATTCTAGTAACATCTTGGCGTTCACAGGTCTAAACCCCTCAGGATCAGCTCGTCACTGCCCTGTGTCCTGGGCTGTGAGTGCCACCACTGCCAAGGCAATGCAGGACAGATGTAATGCACTGAAAAATCAGGCGGTGTCCTGGTTTTGGCTGGGATAGAGTTAATTTTCTTCCTAGTATCTGGTACAGTGCTGTGTTTTGGATTTAGTATGAGAATAATGTTGATAACACACTGATGTTTTAGTTGTTGCTAAGTAGCGCTTATCCTAAGTCAAGGATTTTTCAGTTTCCCATGCTCTGCCAGCGAGGAGGTGCACAAGAAGCTGGGAGGGAGCATGGCCAGGACAGCTGACCCCAACTAGCCAAAGGGCTATTCTATACCATAGGATGTCATGCTCAGTATATAAACTGGGGGGAGCTGGCCAGGGGGGCGGATTGCTGCTCAGGGACTGGCTGGGCATCGATCAGCAGGTGATGAGCAATTGCATTGTACATCACTTGTCTTTTCTTGGGTTTTATTTCTCTGCCTATTTGTTATCTTCCTTTTTATTACTATTATTATTACTATTACTATTATTATTATTATTTTATTTCAATTATTAAGCTGTTCTTATCTCAACCCATTAATTTTACTTTTTTTCTGATTCTCCTCCCCATCCCACGGGGGCAAGGGGAGGAGTGAGCAAGCAGCTGTGTGGTACTTAGTTGCTGGCTGGGGTTAACAACAGGAGGGCAAGATTTTAAACCATCTTTCACACTCACTTTGTAGTGGGGCAAAGCCTTCTGGGTGGTGCAAGGCAAAAGAGAAACAGCAGAGCGAACCAGGCAATATGATAGATATTCAGTCCCATAGATATTCAGTATATCTATGTAGATATAAATACACACCCTAGCCTAGCCTAGCCTAGCCTGTCCTATCGTGAGTCAGGGATTCAGCATCTTATGGAAATGGGTTGGTGAGCTTCCTTGTCTCTTCCTGGCATTTGTCCCCCTTTAAAACACCCCACAGCATTCAGCCTGGCAGCAAAAGGCTGCTCTGGAGAGGCTGGTGGAGGTGCAGGGAGGGCTGCGGGCGGGAGCACGTTGTGCTGGCACATGTCCGGGGGAGCCAGAACCGTGTGGTGGGTCAGATGTGGGGTGTATTAGCCCCACGGGGATTGAGGCCAGGGTCTGCCAGGCAGGGCTGAGGTGTACCTGGCTCCCTGCCTGCACTCCCCCCACTCTCTGCCAGTTTAATGAACACCAGATTCACACAAAGTGTGAATAGCAAATGGGGGGAAAAAATGCTTTTGGGATAGAGAAACGTGTGACAAAAGCTACACATATTTTCATCAACCAAAGGCCAGGACATAATAATAATCACTTTCCCAGCCCGGAGGAGAAGAACAAGACCAAGGGTTTCTTTTCAGAGAAGCTGAAACAATAGTGACAAAGGGCCACACAAGGTCAGTGACACTTTTGCAACTCATGTCAGCTGAGGAGCTGGTCCTGATCTGTCATCTCCCTGCTGATCACTGACAACTGAGACCATGAGGCACAATCCACCTCTGTGTTACCGAGCAGCGGAAACCTCCCCGCACTCAATGGGGCTACACAACACGGCAGCAAATGAGACGGAGCTCTCCTTCATTCAAGTACAGGGCTGCTTTGCTCCCTCCGCTTTGGTGACTCACCATGATTGTCACATCGCTCTTCCCCCACCCCTGCACCTTCATCAACCCCTTCAGCTCATTTGCATGGCTGGGAAGGGAGAGAAATTCTGTGGTTGCTGACTCTGTCGAGAATGTCCCAAAAAGTATCATTAGTTGGCATGAAATTTTTCTGTTGTTTAGCAAGGTCTTTGGAGGTGCAGTGCTCCACAGACACTTTTACAGTCCCATTTCAAAAAAAAAAACCAGAACAAGAAGTGGCAACTCTTAAAAGAAATGGCAGCTCATTTCTATTTGGGGTACCTGCTTGGTATGCAGCAAAAATCATATACCCTTCTTAAGTCACTACTAACCAGCTGGGCTTTGGTCCGGGAGCCTGATGCTCCCTTTGCTCCTTTCAGCGCTGAGGTTTGTGTCAAGATGGGACATCTCCACTGTCACCTGTGCACAGCAGAGGATGGAAAACCTGCAGGAGCATTTCACAGCGCCTCACACCTAACTGGGTGACAGCAGGCAGACTATCAGTGTGAGTTTTGCCCTTTCTTCCTTCTTTTTATAAGGCTGGTTGAGGAGAGGAGGTGGTAATTATAGGTTGCCCAGGATCACATGAGTAGTATGGAGCCAGAGGTATAAACAGCTGACAGTTAACACCTCGACTGCCTTTAACATGCACTGAGCTCCAGAGCAAGAAAATTAAAGTTTTAGCAATAGTTTCCCTTTAGCCTTCAGCACTGGTCCTTTCCTAAGACAGAATAACACATTTCCAGATGAAGAAAGGGGCTGGCAGAGTTTTCCAAACACACAGGGCCAAATCTTCACCCCTTGAAATCCCCAGAGCAGCACAGAGTCAGAGGAAGGCTGCGGGTTTGCCCCAGCTGCATGTTTTGCTGTTGGTTTGAGAGCTGGGGCAAAGGCCGTGGTGAATCAGGGACTGGAGCTCTCATGCTTGGTTCATTATTTCTTCTAAGTGGTAAAACATATGAAGGAGTGACTGGGAGAGGACCCTTCCCAATCCCAGTGTCAGGGGCTCAGGAGGGGCAAAACAGATCAGGGTTCAACCTCCATGTCAGGCTGCAATAGCCTACAAAGTCACCCACGCCAGATGACATTGTCTTCATGTACATGGAGAATCTCCATTCTTACAGGTCTTCAACTGCATTTCATCAGAAATTCATGGTCAGAGCTCTCTACAGAACATAGTGGTGGGGTGGACATGAGCTGTTTGCATCCCACCCAGGAATATGGGCTGGGCAGGAGAAGAGGACTCTCCACCAGCAGAGGCAGTGGAGCAGCAGAAGGCCAAATGTCCTGTGCACCTACCTACCTGCCTTTGAGGCCCCATCCTTACAAAGGACTTTTGTCATTAACAATAAAGCCTTGTGCTTGCCCAGGAGATAAGGGTGAGCTGCGACGTGCAGCCAACCCTCCCAGTCACCACGGCTGTGCAACCTATTGCACCCTCTCCTTTGAGCAGCCAGACATGGATCCCATCTAAGCCAGTTTTACAGCACATAATACCACTTATTAGAGAGCGCTTACTTATGGAATTGTCTCAGGTACACTGACCTCCTTTTGCAAGTAGAGTCAAGGTACCATTTTCCAAAGCATGGAGGTTGCATCCCTTCCCATCCCTCCAGGTCCCCTGCTTGCAGCCCTCAATTCCTCCCAGAAGTGGTGGCTCATACTGTACTTCCCGGGATGAAAGCACCCAGCCTTTGTGCTCCCCATTGCAGCAACTTTCCAAAGTATGTGTCTGCCAGGGAAAGAAACACTTTAATGTTTGCAATGCGAGAGGAACTGTTTATACCCCATTCTGATGCTGTGTTTCACTGGGGTGAGAGACAGCTCTGGGCAGCGAGGGATTAAGGGGGTCCATTGTATCCTTTTCTGATGTTGCCCACCATTCGCTGCCATTTGCATACATCCTGCATTCAGGATCTGGGGGCATGGAAACAGCCACCCCACCTGCTCCCGCGGCCGGACATCGCCGGACCAGGGGACGCTTTGAACAGATTTTGGGGGGGACGATTGCACACGGGGAGAGGGGTTGAGTGTGTGTCTGCGTGGGGAAGGTAGAGCAGAGGGGGAGGAGGGGAGAGAAACAAGAGTAAACATGAATTGGGAGGATTTTCAAAGCCGGCAGAGGGCCTGGAAAAGGACAGGCTTTGAATTCTGCATGTTCTTTTAACTCGGCCTCTGATTTGAAGAGGCCCCCGAAAGCCTGGTAAGCCTCATTGAACTTGAAAAGCTACAAGCTTCCTTTCTTCCCCATTTGCTTTGTCTTCTCTTATCTCATTCATGTGAGACATTGCTCTCACCCTGGCCCTTGCAGGAGAGCGGAGCCAGCCAGAGCCCCCAGCATCGCAGAGAAGCAACAATATCACATCGCTCCCAGAAAGCCCCTGGACAATAAGCAGGAATTATTAGTGATGTGCTGCAGCGACCCTGGCTCAGCCTCGGATACAGGCTAATCAGGAGGGATGAGGCTTTCCCTGCCAAGGCTGGGCAGATAGACCTTACGCTGAAGGAGGAGGGTTTGGGCACTGGTTTTAAGGGGACACTTGTCAAGAGTGGCAGAGCCTGCAGTTGCCCTCACAATGGCAGCCCCACATGCCAAAAGCTCTTTGGGAGCAGGCAGCCTCTTACTGGAGGTCCCAGCTGCCCCCAGTGCCGCAGCTCACTGATGCAGGCTCCGGAGGGTACAGTCCCACGTATTCCCAAGGATAACAGGACCAAAGACGACGGGGAATTGCATAATTGTATCCTCTCTGTGGCTCTCCTGTGGGGCTTTGTACAACGCTGCCTAGTGCCAGGATATCAAATCCCTGTTCCCACCTTGCTGATGGATGAAGGCTCACGACAGTATTTACTGCACACTGAGGAGCCCTTTGCAGCCTGTGCCATGTGCTGAACCAGTCGAGTCCAGGACCCAGGAAGGATCGAGCAGGAATGTTCCACCGCATGTACCTAACTGTGTAACTGGATTTATCAAGACCAGTTCATGGGCCCAACAGCTACCTTCAGTGAGGACAAGGGTGCACCTGCTGGGTTCAAATACTGTTTAACCTCACTGGAAAGGGGAGATGAAATCCCCAGGTGTCCCAACACACCTTAGGGAGAACATTAAGCTGCCAGGTATAAACAATCACCGCGTCCATGTTGTCCCCCGATGCTGACTCTTCATAACAGACATTTACAGTCAGACATTCCCCTGCAAGCTGCAAAAAAAAGCTGCTAAAAGTTACAGCCAGGTGGGTCTTTTCTGATGAATACTGCACTAAAAGGCAGCTTCCTGCAACACTTCTCCCACTGTGTGAGTGGGGAAAGGGTGAGGGTTTGGAGACTCTTCATAAACAAGTAAAAGCTCAGATATAATGAGAAAACCTTTTGTGACATAAGGACCTCTGCATGTCAAGTAAATTCATTATATACCAGCTTGAATGGCAATCCGACAGCCTCCAAGTGTCTAATGCAATTACGCTGAGATGGGAGAGATTGTACAGCTGTGCTTCCCTGCTAATAAAAGAGAGCAAAAGTAACAAAAAGGGGATGACAAGAAACTGAGGGCTTTCCACCGGGCATGGCAAAGCTCGTTGGAGTTCGAGGGTTCATGAAACTCTCTGAACTGATTTTGGAGTTCACAGGGTTCACAATGCAGGCAGAGTTCACAGGCTTTTTCTCGAAGATCTTAAATCATGGGGTTTTCTCCCATCCCTCGTCCCTCACCTTCCAGGGGGAGATTTCCCATTAAATACATAGAACATAGGACTGCAAACCCTTCTCCATTCATACAAATCTGGGACAGCTCTGGTAAATTCAGTAGATTTACTCCAATATATGCAAGTCCAGTGTGTGTTTTTTCATCTGTGCAACAGTGCAGAGTGCTTTTCTGCTCCCCTCCCACAGCACCACCACCCAAGTGCGTGGGACAGACACACACAGGACATGGTACCCAGCCAGACGGCAGAGTGCAAAGATACCCTGTAATGTACACATATACATAGCGTCCCATTATTATTCTAGACCTACAGGCCCAACCTAAAGTAAGACCTCCTTCCAGTGATGGCTGGAAAGTAACAAAATCTCACCCACGCCTGTCTTCCTAGTGCCTTTCTTGCATCTTTGTTCCTCCCCTGACTGAACTGGCAAACAAGTGTGAATGGGTTTGCTGGTATGAACACAGTTTTGACTCTAATCCCACTTAAATTGTCATGGGATACCTGGGTCAGCACAGCAGCCATCGCAAGTTACTTTTCTGGTCAAGAAAGGGATCCTCCAGAAATTGTTGTCCACCTTGATAGGACTTCTGAGTATTTCTCCCTGCTCAAGGCCTGGTGAGGCTGGCAGGTACATTCACCCCCATGAAAATGGGGCTTTTGAACCACTGAGACATAGTGGCCTTTTTCGTGCCTTTGTTTTAGGGTCCTTATGGTAATTGGGGCTCTCAGGCAATAATAGCTGACATTGACCACAGATCAGATTCGGTTTGGGTATAAATGGAGTCCAGTTAGGGAACTGTTTTGATCCAGTCCTCTTTAGAGCAATAAGGCTGCAGTCGAGGACTCTCCCCTTGGCTCAGGATGCTGCCCAACTCCTTGAGGTTGAGAGCCCTCACTTTTCAGGTGAGTGATTGTGCATTTTGGATTATTGCTAAATCCTAGGAATTCCTTGAATTGGCTGTGTAATAATAGTTTCCTCTCACAGACATCCGGACCTGTAGTTTATTAATTATTGCTGGAGTGCTAACTGATTTTTCTCAAAAATAAATTTTATTTTGAGTATTTGTCTTGTTTCTTTTGAGAGCTTCTGCACCATAAGTTAAAATTGTCTTTCTTCTCTTCCACTTGAAGGGTTGCCTTTCTCAGTCTGTCTCAGTTAACTGGGGCCTTGATTGTCTTTCCAGCTCAGGTTTATGCATTATACCGGTAGATTTACACCTACACAAGAGAGCCAACAAAACAGCATGGTGGCCTGGGGACATGTGTTGTGTACTTTACCTTAAACCTTTCACTTAAATTTTTAGCTTAAACCTTTTCCAAAATGACACGAAATAACCTGAAAATGATTTTCTGAACTGGAAATAACAGCTCCTGCACAGAATATTAAACCGCCTCTTCCCATGCTAGACAAGCCCTGAGACCAGCACGTTCTTCCCTCTGCAGCTCTGTTACAGCACTTTGTGCATCCAGCCCTGCGGGCGTCAAGCCAGCCCTTTGAAGGAAAAGTGCACAGGAAAGGGTATTTCTCTCATAGGCAACAGATTCTCTGCAATAGTACTAAGTAGCAGGATGAAAAAACTAAATCCAAATTATCTGTTGAGAGTTCCCTGTTAGGACACTTAACATTAGTAATGAATGCCTAAAGAGAGCCAGAGTTAAAGGCAGGCACTGGCATTAAATTTTGGGATATTTTGATTTTTCATTAATTAACTTGGAAAATGTAACACACTTTCTATTTATACTCAGGTATTTGTGCTATACATTGTACTAGATGATAGCCTGCTTCTACTAAAGTTATGGCAAAAATTTAGGCCTTGTTCAACTCAACAGGGAAATTCCAAATAAAAAAAATAAAAAAAAAAAAAAAAAAGAGATTTCATTTCAGCTGTGGATGAATTAATTGTGTTTGGCTCTGCAGGGTTGTCTGTCTTCATTATTTTAGTTTAGGCTAGATTAGATTAAATTAGATTAGATTGATGGATGGGGGGAGGAATGAAAGGACAATATATTCCCTTTTTAAGAGTAATATACAAAATAATTAAAGTCAGATGAATTTCACAAGAATATAAATCTGAATAAAGTTAGATGACCACTGTGGACTCTTTAACCTTGAAATAGTTAAAGACTCATTTTAAGACACGTAATTACTTCTCCACACCATGTACTCATTTACAATATCCATATAGCACAAAATCATTCATATTGAAAGATATCCTAGTAGATCTCTCACTGAAAACTTCAAAGATTTTCAAAATAGCAGGCATTTGGCAGCAAAAAGGTCCTTGGCTCAGGAGATATCATTGCTTTACAGACTTTTTTTGTGACTGTGCCTAAGTTTCAGATGATTTTTTGTTAACCCAGAAATACATCTGTCTGTTCCTATACAGAAGGAAAAAGGATTCTCTGCAGTGAGACGACACCTAGAAGGCAATTCTTAGCTCAATCAAGTAGTTTTCCAGCTCTTCAGAACAAAGCAGTTGACTTGGCTTGGAAACTCGGCCAAGTAAAATCGCAGAATTCCATTAAGTTGACTACAATTTGAAGTTTATGAAAGAAAATCCATTCCTCTACCAAAACTGGGCAGTTTAGAAGCAGGAAACACAAGTTGGAACTTCAAAGCTTTGAAATTTTTTTTATTTTTTTATTTTTGCACTGTGCACACTAGAAAGATTTTCCTCTGTCCAGGCTCATCTGGAAAGCTATCTGAAATTCAAAAGGTGCTGAAAATTTAGTCCCAAACCTGAATTATCAGCACAGCCTCAGCTTCATGATCCTTTTATCTGATATTTAACCTTCTTTAAACAGAAAATACATGCTGCTGAATGAGGAATGCTATAACTAGTCCAAAGGCAGCCTAACCTTAGTTTTTTGCCAAACAGGAATTGTTTAGTCCATCCTTTGTAAATGCTAAGCTATTTTCTGACCCAGTTCAGCTGTTCCCTTTGTTAGTCACTTCCTTGGGTAGATACAGCCATGGCCTTTCTCTACTGTGAGCCAGCAATTCCATAAATATCAGTTGAGCTTTTCCTACCCTTCGTCATCCAAATACTTCATTGAATCCTACTCTGAAGCTAGAAGATGAGATCGTGTAAAACTCAATTCATTGGCTCTGTATACTGAAAGGGTTTGGTTGGTTTTTTAAAATTATTATTAAAAAGATATTTTCTCTACAAGCTCCTTACTTACTTACTTACTTACCCCACTGCTCCTTAACCAGCAGTGATTGTGCATGGGCTTCTGGGTCTAATTTGAAAGCCCTAGATGCCATGTACCATCATGCCAAAGCAAACATTCTTCCACAGGCAGTACTGGTGCTGCCCAGAGCGTGTCTGGGAATATGCGAGTCAGGGCTGGATTACATGAAGGACTGAAGTACCACACCGAGTCGATCAAAAACCACCACCAATCACCACTCCAGCTATTTAGTGAACTTCACAGACTGAGAGCCTGCATCCTTCTTATCAACCAGCACGCACGGGAACGTGTTACCTCCCAGCAGAACGTGAGTTTTCCTCTTGAAGGAAATGCCATGTGAGCACCAGGGCAATCCAACGCTTACAGACACCCCATAGCTTTACAGTCCATCCCTCCTGCTGACACTGCTTGGCTTCTCTCACTTCTCCCACTCAAAGTTGTGGCTTAAAAACCTGGGGTCTTGTCTAGACAACACTTCCTTAAGTCTGTGAGTCATACTGAGTAAGGACTTCTCAAAAGCTTGTTTTGTGGCAGGACCCTCTGCTTGACAGAGAACAAAATCCTGCCTAGCAGATGGAGGGAAAATACATTGAGAATGGACCTTAATTAAGATGTTATGTCTACCATAAGTTAAGCTATCTGCAAAAGTACCCATGTAGCATATGTGTTTGATCTTATCACTCTTGTTTATGCCACAGCCTTATTTAAGGCTAATGAATAAGAAGACTGATCCATTTCCATGGGGGAAGGATGGATGAATTGAGGGCAAATACTGAGTGACACAACTTGTCACGTTACACCAATAAAATCCATACGTTTTATTTTAATGGGATTTAAGAGAATTCCACACCATTTGGTAGTCAAGAAGAATGAGTTTTAGGGGGTAAAGCACTAGTTAAGGGTTTTTTTCCAGTGATCAAAACTATGGTTTCAGTGTGATGTAATTTCATAAAAAAGCACCCCTACGCCTAGGAGATGCATTATCCTGTAAAACCACCATCACAATTCAGTTGAGTCCTTTTCCATGCCTGGAAGTTGTAGTTGAAGCTCACATGGTCAGGAACTTCAGTATTACACCAACAGAGACCTGCATGGAGGAAACCTCCATTGCTCCTGGTGTCATCCGGAAGAGTTGCCTGGCTGCGATCAATGTCCTGGCCTTGCTTTCCACTGATTGTCCAAGGTAAGACCTTAGTGTCATAACCTGTTGCTGATCTCAGTCTGACTTAAATACCAACCTTAAAGCAAACCATTTCTCCCTGCAGAAGCTAAGCCCAGCCACATTATTTCAAACATCAGTATGCTTCACAGTAGCATACTTCACTCGCAGACACTACCTACACATCAGGTGTACTTCTGATGGTCTGATCAAATGGAGTACCTAAAGGGAGGTCCCTGTTCTGCCTTCGACACCCTGTGGAGTCATTGACTTCCAGACACCTAATCTGCCTTAGGAAAACCTCTCTCTCTCACTCGTGTGCCAGATTTACCATCCCAGCCCTAAATGGAGACTACATGTACCGTGATAACCCAAGTTATGGATGATGAAGCAGGTTTTGAGCACAAAGCTCCCTATTTTTTGAATATATGTTTGAATTTCCTGTCCTGCATATTTTAACTGGGCCTCCTATGTTTCCCACTAACCACAAAACATGAGCAAAGTTGTCTACTCTGATTTGAGGGGAAGGCCACGATGAACCTGGTCTTCTTGGTTACATCTATACCAAGAAAATAAATAGGACCAGTGACTCACAGTGGTCCTCCCTATCTCACTGCACTCATGTGCCCTAGCAGGGTGTTGTCCTGTGCCAGTAAACCATCTCCAGGGCAATGTCCAGGCATGAGATGGGGATCAGCACATGCCAGGGATTGCTCACAAGCAGAGGCGTGGATGAGTTGCATGAAGTGAGCTGAGCTGTGCCAGCACCCTCCAGGATGTAGGATGAGCCTTTTCCCATTTTATTTATGGATATAATTTAGTATAGATGCAATTTTTGAGTCCTAAGTTCATCCTTTAGCATGCAGTGCTGGCAATGGAGGAGGAATGGGTTTTCAGTTTAAATTCTCCCCTTCACAGCTGGAAAAGGAAGGAAGAAACTACCTCCCACTCCCCTCTGTCTTTAGCAGCCAAGAAGATGCTTATCATCCCTGATACTTCTCTTCCCCAAACTGAAATGACCTCAGCTGAATCACACTCTGTTTCACTCTGTGTCTCTCCTGCTCTCTGCTCCTTTCTGTGGCAATTTTGCATCCAAAGCCTCTTTGAGCACGCAGGGAACACATGCCCGAGAAACAAAATGCCTCCTTCTTTTCAAAGAAATAATTTTGCTGGCCTTGCTACACTGTTCTCACACTGTTATGAGCTTCAAACACTTCCATTTATTAATATGGCTGCAAAGCTGAAGAAAAATTGGCAGTCAGGAGAAAGGCTCTCAGAGCCTTGTCGTACAGTGGAGCAGGAGGCGAGCATCACGGAGCCGAGCACCTCATAAACATGGGGGATGATGGGGAGAAGAGAGGGAGCCAGGAGAAGTCACTCCTGGAACATCTTTCTGGTACGCCATAAGCCTGAGCACCTATGGTAGCACTTGCTTTTTCAGCCTTGTAAATTTTATTCTTTCAGAACACAAAACTGTTTTGAATAGGAAGATTTGGTTTTTGATCAAATTATTAATCTTCTGTGTTTCATCCTTTGGGGTCCATAGCAGGGAAACCTAAAGGAGGTTTCTGAACACCAAACATTAAAATGTCTCAGTTCTGGCAGCCAGGCTCTCTGGTGACTTTGAAAATCCTTTGCTGATGTGTCTATCTTACCACTAGTTATTTCTGGAAGTCCAACATGTACATAAAACGTTGCTTTGTGCATCAATTAAACCTGGTCGTGCATACCATACTTAATATGAAACCACGCAGGAAATGAAAAGTTAAGCTACCTAACAGCGTACACCCGCTCTCCTTCACCCCGAGCCCCCAGCATCACCGCTCACACGGCCACCACAGACCACAGAAAAGCTATAGCAACTTTAACCCTGCTTATAGAGGGACTTCAACACCTCCTGCCCCCTCCCCAGAGCGCCGTTTTGCCGGAGCTGTGTGGTCTGCAGCAGCAGGGCGAGCAGAGCAGAATAAGGTCTGTGCAACCGAGGGGCTGAACCTCGTGTTGTCTTACTCTTGTGGGGCTGGGTTTGAAGGTGCGGTGGCAGATGGCAAGTGGTATCTGTGGGGGTGATTTGCTCTATTATTAGTATCACACAATTCTGCTTCCTGTTAAAAAGGTGAACTCAAATTGAATAGCTTTGTATGTCCAGGTAGACACACACACACACGTGCGGATGCATGTATAGATGGGGAACACGAAGGGCAACATCTTCAAACTAGAGGCATTCCAAGTAGAAGCTAATGCCAAAGCAGGAAAGGAAACAGGTTCAATGCCATGGATTCTGTCTACACATACACCCCTGTTTACAAAGGAGTAGAGTCAGTTATGATTACTGAGAATTTGGCATCATCTCTCTGTCATACAAGGACCTGTCCCAGCATTTTTCTTCTGGAGATCCCTGCTGAGGCGCCAAAACCCTCCTATTCTCAGGTACATGGGGCCAGGCCATGTCTGCCCACCAGCAGGAGTGGGGTCAGTGGTCCCACCCAGCTCTTTTCCTCCAAGGAGAGACCTTCGCTTCTCCAAAGAACAGCAACTGTTACTCCTCACTGTCATCTCCTTGACATCCACGCCATGCCCAGCATGCAGGGGAAACCTGGATTTTGCCCTTGGGCTGGGAACCTGGCTTCAGCCCCCCCACCCAGACCCAGGTTCCCTCAATAAAGACCAAAGTGCAATGTGTCTAAAACTACCTATGGGTGACCAGCTGAGACACCGCGATTCAGACTTTGGGGAGGTAAATCCTGAACTAGATTCCTGACTCAGGGGCTGCAGTTGGGTACCTAAAGGCAGGAGGGCTAAACTCTGGTTTCTGCTCCAGCGTTTGTCCCCAGGATAACAGCGTAGCCTGCTCCCAGCCCATGCCTGGCTGGTCTGCTCTTCCTGCAAGCTCCTGGGGACAGGGACTGGCTCCTCTCGTTTTTTTGCCCACTGCAAAGCCCTCGTCTCAGCCAGAGTCTCAACTGGGAAGACCTGAGGCACTGATAGAGAAAAGTGAAGCCCTCTGCACTGGGAGACTAAGACCTAACTTAGCCTTCATGGAGTTTACTCACTTCTTTCAGAAATCAGGCAGAGATTTATCAAAATCTCACCAGGAAGAAGCCAAAACAAAATTCAGGTGTTGAAGCAAGCCATTTCCTGTAAGGGAAACAACTGTTTTTACAGGTATAAGTGAAGCCAGCTTTTCTACAGATGCAGGGAAATTCTTCATTTTGCGAGTTGGAATTGTTTTTTTCTTTTTAAGTTGGGGGTAGGGGGGAGTGGAGGAGGCAGGAAATGTAAAAGATTTTGGAAACATGAAATGAATAGGTCAAGACACGTCATTTTGCTGAACCAAAGCAGGAGGCAACAGCTTGAAATTGAAATTAAATAGACCACCTGCAAGAAATGGAGAGGAAGGGGAGATGGGGAAGAGGGGAGGGAGGGCCAGTGCTGGCATGAATATAAACCACACATTTTTTAAAAGCATCCGTCAGTGAATTATTAAAGATGCTGTGCTGCTCGTTTCAGGTTTGGACATCTTGGCAGTTGTGATGGGAAATGTGCCAAGGCACATGAGCACGGATTGAATACTTATTTTTGAATTCCTGGCAGGCACCTTTCCTTTAAAACACCAACCCTGGTGAGTGTTTGGAGGAAAAGTACTCGCTCTAGGACCGGAAAAGATATCTCCTCCCACTCCCCCCCAAGAGTGCAGTGAAGTGCTGGACGTGACAGGGGTGTTTATGCAGAGGGACAAGTGTGTATTTGAAGCATTATAGACTCTTCTCCCCACTCTCCACTTTAGCCTGTCCAAATTGTCATGTCACTGCAAAATTCATCTTCCTCCCACAGGCACACACGCAGGCACTCCTGCCTTGTTGGCTGGATCCTCCATCGGCTTCCCGAGTGCTGGCAGCTCAGCTCCCAGCTTCTCCTCCTCTGTTTGTGCCATCTACCTCTCCTGACCTACATCTCATCAATCCTTTCTCCTTCGGGCTTTCTCAGCAGCCGTTTCTCCCAGGGCCTCAGGAGCATCTCCCCAGCAGTTCCTTTGGCATATCTCCTTAGCCTATGCAGCACCGTGATAATTCCTGTCCTCCCCCTGACTAGATACAATAAATCCTGTATCTCCGAGATAGGCTCAGAGCTCCTGCTAGAAAACTGAGGCGCATCCCCAGTGGCCTTGGCGCTACTGCGTATCTGTCTAGACCGTTTGAACCCCAATGCCTAGGACTCCACATGCGGTTGTAAATCTCATTTAGCACATACCCCTCCTTCTTTCCCCCTCCCCAGTTTGATCAACATTTTGAAATGGGGAATGAAGCAAAGCAAAGCTTGACGGAGGGTGAATTTGATCCCTCCCCATGACAAAGCAAGGAAACCACAGACCCTGACTTGAGAACGGTGCAGACCAGAGAAGAGAAAGTTACAGGAGCATGGGACAGAATAAATTCAAACAATTGCCAGAATATTTGTAAATAAAATAATAACCAGTGAAGTGAAATAAGCTGACACACGAAATGTGCATGTTGATTAAAACAGCCCTGGAGACCATTAAATGACAAAGTCACTGTGTATGCCAACAAAACCCCAATCATAGCCCTGATGCATATTCATAGCAGCTGAACAACGTCCCATCACGACACTAACGAGGCACTGTGCTTGGGAACACACTCACATGGAGCCAGGGGGAGACTGTTTGGTGCCTGACAAATTTGGGAAGGCTACAAGCGTTGAAATCTCTCTTTGTTACTTAACAAACATGGAAGTAAGGGAATGCCATACCTCTTGTTATGGAAATAGCACACAGTGCTGAGGATATATGATAAGTCTAGGAGAGAATTACAAACATTCAGGACTGATTCCTTTGAAATCTCTGGGAGTTTTGCCATTTATTTCAATGAGGGCTTTACGGAGTCCTTACAATGGATGTAGTCATTTATCTGCAGGCGTCAACACGGTTCCCTTTGCCTCGGCAGCCGTGTTCCTTGTCGACACCTGGGAAAGGGGTTCACACTCCTGTGGAGTAAACACATGAGTGTCATCGTCCCCATGCATAAGTGGGCAGGTGCAGAGGTGGGTCACAGTGACATGTGGAGGGAGGGACATTGCAGTGCTCTCCGTGTGCTCTGCTCCGCCGTCCCGCCCTGTCTCGGGCAGCTCCATGCCTTTTCGGCTGGAATGCCCAAGGGACGTTGCAGCCGCGTATGCAGGTACCGGGCAGGTGCATGGTGTTTCCTCAAAAATAGCTCAAGGGCCTGGACTAATTTAATCCTAAACTAAGCAAAGAGTGTGCAATGGGCTCTGGGGTTTGAGATTCAGCAAGTTGCTTACGGGCATACAGAGTGTTGAAGAGCTCAAAATAACACAAGATACCTGCCCCTGAAAGGCTCCTCCAAAAGGGCACTTGGGCAGGTCCCCTCTGTGGGCAAGGGGTTGTGGTCCCCTGTCACAGGACTGGGGGGAGCAGAGTTTTGCTGCAGCCAATTGAAGACAAATGAAATTCCTTCCTTCACACCCTGTGCCGAGGTCCCGGTGTCACCCATCTGACAGCAAGGCCCTAAACAGAGGGTCAGTTAGGCTCTACTCTGTGTACCAAGAGATGAAAAACCAAAAGCTATCAACGAGAGCAGCTGGGTGCTGTGGTCCAGAGCCTTGTCCTAGAAACCGGCTCAAGTCCAGGAACTGCCGCCTTGACCTCTTTGCAGGGGTAGCGGTGTGGGTGTGTGCAGGTGTGTATGTAACACCAGCAAAAAGCAGGTCCTCCACAACAGCTTAACACCTCACCCTGCAACACAGCTGTTTGTACCCTAGCAAAGCTCAGCCACTGCTGTTTCAGAGTCAATCGCATTAATTGACACTTTTCCAAAACCCTCATTACAAGATTCAAGTCTAATCTACCTGTAGGATTGCTTAACATGCTTAAGGTGACCAGTTATTTACTAAAATCAGAGGGGAACCAGTACATGACAGAATTACATAGGATGGATTAAAGGAATTAGTACTAAAAAGACTTGTTCTTTTGGTCAAGTTAGGGTATCTCCAACCACAGCTCCATCATGGAGGAAGACAAAGAAGGTTACTTGGGAGTTATCTTAATTGCAATTACCACCCCTGACCGATCTGTTACCACATGATCTGTTCAGTCAGACCCTTTAATTTATCTTTATGACTGATTGAAAGACACCCAGGAAGAATAAATCATTTGGGATGGAGCGGGGGGGGGCAAAGAAAAATTGCCATAAATCTGCCCTGCCACTTTAAGAAGGAGTAAGTGGTCCAAAAGCATTTAGAGAGTGGATTTATTTTGTTTGTATTTTCCACCTCGGGAAGGCAGAGCTCCCAGTGGGGCAGGCAAGACGATGGAGAAAAATGAGCCGAGGACTTACAGCAGAAGCCACTGATGTGAATGACAGTTTGCTGGTGGGAATAAAATGTTTCTTGTTTGTTCCAAGGTGGAGATAACAGAGTCAAGAGGTCAAGTGGTGTGGGAATGCGAAAACCCTGTGGGTAATGTAGCATGATAAAAAATGAGGGATCCAGGGCGCAGGGCGTCATTGCCACAATAGGCCAACTTACAATTCAGAAAGAGCTTAGATCTTGTCTGTATTTAAATATTGACTGATAATTTCACTCCATTACCTCCCTGTCGAAAAGGTATGCAGATAGCCTCCTCTGACCAAGCCCATTTTAGTATCCTGAGGGGTACGTCCTGTGTTTGATGAAGTACTAATTGGGGTGGGGGAGAGTTGTCCTTTCTCATCCATCAATCTTTTAGTCATATGAACAATTAATGGAACTATTTAGATAACTAGGAGTGACCAGCATACAGGAACTGACCCGAAACCCACTGAAGCCTGCAGAGTTGTGCATGGCAGCGAGGGGCATGAGCCAGGGCTAGGGGAAGAGGTAGGGTGGGGAGTGATGCTCACTGCATGGCCTGAGGCTGTGGGCATGGGTAACCCAGGAAGCATCCATGTGTAGTAACATCCCTCACTCCCCTGGATTTGGGAAGCCATTTGCAGTTTAGATGCACTGACAGAAAAGTGGAGCAGAGCTGGGTCCAGGTCCCACAGCAGAGTTGGACAGCATGAAGGAGGGGGACAGGAGGCTGAAACTGGCCAGTGGCTGTGGAAATACACAGCAGGGGACAAGTCATATAAAAATAAAACCCGTGGGAGTTCTTTAATTACATTTCCCCACTTCCACTCTGAAGGCTCTGCTGAGACTGCCTCCTCCTCCCCCCACCTTTCTGAACACTTTTGTGGGGAAATATCCAGTTCTGAATATCTGGTCTGGCACAACCTCAAGGAGCCCATTAGTCCCAGGTCACCCACAGGGAGCAGAAAGCACTCAGGGCTCCCACTCACCTCTGCTTTATTGTCTTGCAAAGTGCTGCAGATGCTGATCAATATTAATAATTTCTGGTGTGTGGGATTATCTGAGCTGCAGCCATGAGCTGGGACCTGGCACAGCATTGGACAAACAAGGCAGAGAGAGGGTAGACATTAATTGGGTCTTACAGGCATATGGTAAGGAACACCCCGTCCCTTTGCATGGGGTAACAAGGACAGTCCCTCAGGGAATGGAGGACAAAATCTCTTTATGTGGCCTGTAACACAATGGTGAGAAGCAGCTTGAACAGCACGGGCTTCTCCTTGTGTCATGCTGGAGGTGTAGGAGAGGATCACTGCATTTCACATTAGGGAAACTGAGGCACAGAAGTATTAAACAATCCACCTGAGTCACAGAGCAAATCAGAACAGAAAATTCAGCAGCTGAGCCTGGGTTTCCTCCTCTTTCTCTTCCATTTCCACATCTCCCCACAGCTGTGGAGCCATTTGCAACGCTGTGCTGGGCATGTTTACTTAATGGTGAAACCACTTCCCTTTCACACAGGCACAAAGTCATTTGGAGATGTCCTCAAAAAAGCCACCAAATCCAAACCAGTATTATTCTAGCTGGCTGGCGACCCATGCCACCAGATGCCAAAGCATGATGTGTCAGCAATAAAATGATCAGCTGCTCCATGTAACTTTTAGGATTTGCTGTATTCACCAGAATGAAAAACATGAGGGTGATGCCAAGCGTGGTGTTTAAATAAGGTGTCTCGTGCAGTCAAACATCTGTCCAGCTATGGCTGTGCTGTGCTCTCTCTAAGTGCAGCAGCTTCCCTGACTTATTGTTACCAGATTAACAGCATGGGAATGTTCATCTCTTTAATTCTCAACAGTATGAAACCATGAGGGAGTGTGGATTAGGCTAACAAAGCAAATTTGCTCCACAAACCCTGTTCTAACAGCAGCTTTTTATTAAAGGAAGTGGGAGGTACACTCAGCTGCCTTCTCTCATTAGGAACTGGGTAGTGCTGACCACATAGGAGAGGAAAACAATAATAATAAAGGAAAAAAGTCAAGGTGTCAGTCAGGTTGCCATTGCATTGCAAGCAAAATATGTGAACCAATTTCCTTTCCAGTTTTAAAAGAGAAGGAAGCATAACCTCAGGGTACAACCAAATTCAGTGCATGTTTAGTGCTTCTTCCTCTTCTGAGAGAAAAAAGAAGTGGGACCAACCCACGGCTGCCCCAAAAGTCCTATGCTGAGCTTGCCTTGAGAGACCAGGTCTCGATCTTACTCTCAAAGCAATTGCAACTCCTTTTTAATCTGCAGCCACACTGTAAAATGCATTCTCCATCTCCAGAAATGTCCCTGGAGATCAAAGGCAGGGGAGAAGCAGGAGAGAGGAGGTTTACCTACAATCACGCACCAGCTCAGCCCAGACTAGAGCCTCCATCATGTGGCCTCCTGATCTAACAGACCATGTACTCCTCTTTGGGGTCTTTGCAGCATGTTACCACCTCAGTGTGCTCTGTTCTTGCAAAGCAGAGTGCCAAGTTCATCCCCCTGCTACTGCAAATGCATCTCAGCATCTCTTGAGACGCTTGCTATTCCGATGTAAGAACAGGCCATAAAAACTTGTTAGGTAAAATTATTTCTTACCCAGAGAAGCAAAAGGGAAGGCCTAGTCCTGCCTTCCCCATTTCCCACCCAGGCCAGCAGCTCTCACTTTGGCCAGCAGAAGTACACCATTATCTGAAAGTTGATGGCAAACCCCAACCAGTAGAGTAGCTAGAGGAGACCAGATAACATGCCAACAGGATGGAAAAAACAAAGAATCCTCCAGCTTGGACTGTAAGGGCATTTGTAAGGACCCAAACGTGTCAGCAAACACGTCAGGTAACGAACACCGGGTGAAGCCTGGGGAACAGCAGGCAGCTGCAGTTTTAACAAGCAGCCTCAGGTTACGGTAGACCCTAGCTCGCTCATGGTTTTTACTTCAACCTGCTGATCCATGAAAAAATCCACAAGGAAAACCCCACATCTGCCTTGGCTGCGGTAGGACTGTGACCTTGGCGTTGCTGTGTGCTCCCCACAGCCAGGGAGAAACGCGGGGTTTTCGCCAAGGCAGCAGTTTTGGATGCCTCGGTTTTGGCAGCACCTCCCTGGTTTGCTGACCCCGCAGTTATGCCAAAGCAGCTGTTTTGGGGTCTGCATTAGAAATGGATCCGAGTTAAAAATAACTCTCTTCTTCTCTTTTTCTGTTCTGTAGATTGTTTTAGCCCTGAATCCACACTGTGATCTGCTCTAAACCCCACAGTTACGTGATATGGATGCAGGAAATCCTTAAAACAGCTTTGCTGCCAAAACCAGTCTGACATGAACCCATGCTGAAGCACCAGTGGGCTCCAGTTCACTCACCTGCATGATCCTGTTTGCATTTTCCCCCAATTTGTGTAGTAACTGGTGAGGTAAAGGATAGACACAACGGTGACACACTTTTAACACATTCAGCTACGGAGTCAGTGTCAGCTCTTGAAGTTAGAGGGGTGCTGGCTGAGCCTTCAGGGTGTTGCCTGAATAGTAGATCATGGTGAAGTCTCAAGATAAGGTAAAACTTAATTAATGGAATCTCTCTGTATGAGGGCCTGATCCAGGGGTTGTTAATGGGATAAATAACCTTTACCTCCAGGTTGCCAGTTAGAATTTGGCTCCAGTTGAGAGTGATAGAAAGTCAATGTCTCCCAGCCAGAGGCTGCTCAGTCTCCATCCTTGGAGATTTTAAAGACTAGACTGAATAAAGCCCCCAGTAATCTGGTTTGACCTCAGAGCTATCCCTACTTTGAGCAGATGTTGGACCAGAGACCTCTTAAGATCCCTTTCAGCCTAAATTATCCTACGATCCTAATGTCAACATTTTCCCAAGTCACAAAGGTAACAGCAGCTCTGAGAACGACATTGGCCTCTGCAAAATGAAGATAACCATTTGAGACAGATGGACATTTTCCATCCTGATAATTTTCAAACTAAAAACCAAGCCAATTTTTTTGAAAGAGTGGAAACATTAATGGGGGAAAGACCCAGGGATCACTATTAGTGCCCTAGAAAAAGATCAGGAGGTAGGTTCTTCTGGGCTGGCAGGTTCCCGTAGTGCTTCCTGGCTCAGGGATAGCAGTGCTGATCATCATGCTTATCTCTCTCTGTCAACATTGATTTTAACATTTTAATTGTCTGTGGCCATGAGCAGTGCTGGCAGGATGCTCAGGCATCATTTTCCTTGCGCAGAGGCAGCTGGGGACAAGCTGGTTCAAACCCCAGCCACCCAGCTCTAGCCTCTCTCAGAAATGCAGGAAGGTGGCTCCTTCCTGGCGGTGTCCTGATTCCCTGGGAGACACGACCCTCCCGCATACTGGTTTGCAGTAGGGACATCTCTGTATTGCGGTTGGCATTACTCCAGGGGACATCGAAACCTGCCCAGCCCATGGAGGCTGAGCTCAGTGCTAATGGTGACGCATTCAGGTCACTGATGAAAGTGCTGCAAAGAGTTGTATGTCCCGTAGCAGCCAGGGAAAATACCTTCCACTGTGACAACATTCCCATGAAAAATTTAACCAACAGAAATAAACAAACAAAAAAAGCCATTATTAACAGAGAACGCCAATGCTGGGCTTCAATAATTGATGTACCAAAAGCATATAAAAGAGCCTCCAATGATACATTATTAAAACCAGCTATTTGTAAGGTGTTGTGAAAACAAATGTAAAGAGAGGCGGTGACAGGGAGCCTGAGAAAAGCAATGGTGGAGCAGAAAAGAAAAAGAAAGGCAGCAGAGGTGGTGCAGTCTGTCCCGCATCCCTGGCCCAGCTTGGGGTTCTCACCTGAAGAACATCCAAACTGATACCTAGTGAATGGGGTGGTGGTCCTTCAACATGGCAAAAGCAAAAGCTCTATCTTGATTCAGCCAAATAGATTTAACCTTCCTACATACTCTGGAGAGGGGCAATATGGCTGTTGAGGGAACCTGGATGCTATTTTTCTGTCAACTTACGTCTTTTAGTTTAGCTCCTAAGTTTTGGTGGGCTGAATCCAGACTTCTGGTCCACCTTTTTTGATGGGTTTACATGCTAAGCCCCCAAATTAGCACATGCTCTACACAAAGTCCACCAAGACCATGTGACGCTGGGGACAGCTGGAGGACACACATGACATGAGTCAGGAACATTTGAGGTGCTTCTGGGATTTTTTAGTTGAAAGATATCTCTGTCAAAATGCAGACTCATTTATGTCAAAACAGCTTGTGGGAAAGAGTTGGTTTTGACAAATTTCTTCCTTGCAAGCTTTTTTGAAAGAAAGTTTTGAAGTCATCTTTCTGACATTCTCAGGTTAAAACACTTTGCTTTCTAAGGCCAAAGGAAGTTTTCAGCTCTAACAGAGTCTCCTTTGGACAAGTGACGTTATGTGAAACCAGTTACAAAGAACTCGTTCAGACAACTTTCTGGCCACAGACCGACTAACGAGGATAAAGGCACAGAGGGATATTTTGTGTTGACAAAATAAGCACTTTCTTCCTTGAAAGTTGGCTGCATCATTTATTTAAGCATAGTCAATATTTAATGGAGTGCTAACATGCACATTAAATGTATTGTGAGTCCTCTTGGCCTGATGTCCCGAGCTGCACAGCAGCAGGAACAGCTCCAGAGCAATCTGTGGCAGGAGCTACATCAACTCTGCTCTGCTGCACTTGGGATATTTCTTAGGACCATCCTGAAACACTTGTTATCTCAAAGGCAGACTCGTCGGGCTCAGACTCCCCGGCAGGCTGTGGGATCCTAGCAAATGGAGAAGGTGCCAGCTGAGCTGCTGTGAGCAGTGGTGTGAGTGCCTCCAGCGCACAGCCCAGAGGAGATAACACGTGTGTGACCACTAAACCGCTTCAACAGCGGCACCTGCCCAAGGACACCCTGCTCATGGGGGCTCTCTGCTCACCCCCACTCACCCGGGCCTGGGGTTTTTGAGAGCAGAAACTGGTCTGGCTTGAAAATGCTTTATATTAGGTGGGAAGGAGCAGGAGGTGAGGGTTGGGGTTTTTTAAGCCTTTGCATTGACTACCTGTAACCTTACTGAACCAGCAGTCGAAGAGGATTAGGCAAACCCACACTACCTCCTGTTTGCCACGGGCTGATGATAAGTTGCTGCAGCTCAGCATCTCACAACACCCTCCTGCCTGCCCATGTTGGTCCTCTGTGCCCTGTTTCCTGGCACTGCTCATTTCCACTGGCCTCAGACTCTGCCCCAAGGACCTGTTTTCTTCTCTGGTTGTTCCCTGCTATGCCACAGCTGATGCACATCCCTGCTCTGCTTTTGTTGGGAAGTTTTTCCTCCTGTCCCTCTCACCCAGTGAAAATGCATGCTTTGCTGACTCCGTGGGGAAGCAGAACGTTCAGCCTTACAGTTGCCTGCAGGGATGCTCAGACACCACTTACAGGAGTTCGGCACAGAACTGCTGAGAGAAGTCCATTTGCAGGGCACACACAAGAGGGGATTTCAGGGATCTTGCATGCCTATTTTACTGCAAATATGCAGACATGTGCCATCTGCAGCCACCTTCTTGGCTCTTTACATAAACCCAGGGACAGGACATTATGCTAACACTCAGACAGCAAGTTTGGAAAACGTCCAGCCCTTAAGCTGTGCTTTGAAAACCTGGACTGGGGGCACATGTCTTTTGAAGAGGCCAAACATCACACCCTTTATCAACCTCTCAACAGAGGAGCCAGCACCTTGCTGCCTGGGAAGCTATTTAGATGTCACATGTAAGCCAGCAGCTGGGGGGCTCCAAGGGACAAGTGTCCTCATGGAGGCCCCAAGGGACTGAGTGTCTGCACGGAAAAGCCCTTGGGAGGCCGGGGAGGTGGCAGCAGGGATCAGTGCACCCCAAAGATGTGCCCCAGTCCCAGCCACCAGGAACATCACAGCTGCTGGGGCTGGAAACTCCTCTCATGGCTCAGATCAATGGATGGGTCGAGGTCTGTTGATTTCCACCGTGGCCATCCAGCCAGTGACACCTAAATATTTTCCTCCTTCAGAAGACAAAGGGAAGGAGGGCAGCCTGGTTCGTGTCAAGTGTGGAGCTGACAGCTTTACAGCCTCACTGGGGAGAGGAGCTGAAAGAAAGAGCGTTAGATTTAATCTGTGCTGACAGAGGCGGGTGATGGGTATTTTTATAGTGGAGGAAATGTATCGAACAGGGGAAATTAGACCAGAAGACGATAAGGATCTGGGCCTGACACAGCCAATTAATAGATGTTTACAAATGATAAAAGCTGATAGATCAAAGCAAACGCACTCCTTTTTACTCCACGCCTCTAAACTGTTTGGAAGTGCCCCACTTGGCGATGGCTGTCTTGTCCCCAGGCTCAGGGCCCTCTCCAGTCTGTGGCTAGCCCAGAGCAGCCGAGCAGTGCAGGTTTCTGAAGCAGCCGAGTGCGCGCATCACCTGCAGTGCCTGAGCCCTGGGAACAATCAGGGAACCCCCTGAACAGGTCCAGACTCACAGTGTTTGGGTGTGGGGGAGCAAAATTTCTCTTTTTTAAACACACAGGGAACTTTTCTCCACCTTGTACATTCCTCTGAACCCAAAAAGTCAACTAAAAAAAAATGTACAAAGTATCTGGCACAGAGATACCAGAGATCCTGGTCTCCAAACACAGCATCCAGCAACTCTTCCATGGAGACCCCTGGATCCCATGGCTGCTCCAGAAGGGATCTGGGTCTCCCATATGTCCCATGTCACATCTGGTGGAGGAGGCTTGGCAGGAGAAAAATGTGCTGGAATTTTGAGGACAATGCCATGCCGCTCCTCAGGGAACCTGCATGTGTTGGGCACCAACAGAAAGCTTGGCCACGCTTTGGGTTCTCTGCTCAGGGTGACAGTGAGTCTACTAGTTAATGGCAGCTTTAGCAATGAGAAGGACTGAATGCCCAAACTCCTTACTGTGGTGTGTGCGCACTGCTGATCAACTTCTGGTTTGTAATCCTTCATGATCCGTATCTTCCATATTCTGGGTTGCTCCTTGTATTTTTTGAACTGAATGTGCTAAATCTCCCAGAGACAAAATCTAGGTGCAGTTCCCAGGATTCAGGCCAAGACTGCTTCCTGCAGACCGTA
The DNA here is from genome assembly GCF_047716275.1 of Strix uralensis. Lineage (NCBI taxonomy): Eukaryota > Metazoa > Chordata > Aves > Strigiformes > Strigidae > Strix > Strix uralensis. Next base: position 5,770,117 of record NC_133990.1, read on the forward strand.
CAGATGAGGCAATTCCCAGCGTGGTTCCCTCCGGTCTGTGCACCATCCAACACTACCCAGCCGGCCCTGTGTTCCCACACGACACATCAGGCCATGCTCCAGGACATACAAACCATGTCCCTGGGAATTGAGCAGTTTCTTTTCTGAGCCTCCAGTTGCCATCACACCACACCTGAAAGCTTTGCAGGGGGTTAGTGGGGTAACCACCTGCAATCACTGTCAGCTCAGGGCAGGCTTGTCCTGGAAACAGCTATCATTCTCAGCAGCAGAGCTCTTCCCTGAGCTCACGCTGAAAGGGAACACCATGAGGATGAAACTAGGAACAGTTTGACACAACCATGGAAGTGAGATGGAAAATCAGTGTGAGCCACAGCTTGCGGAGTGTTTTTAACACAAGCATTGCAAGTGGCAGCAGTTCCTGGGATACAACAGCCATACAAACCCACAGGCTCTCGAGACAGAGCGCATACAGCAGGAACCATCCAGTCTCAGCTGGGATGGGGACTGCTTTGGCTTTTTAGCCAGGGCAGCTGGCAGAGCCCAGGCCAGCTGTGACTGTGCTCCCTGGTGGGTGTATGTCCCTGACTTCAAAGGCAGCTTGGTAGGAGCCTCTTCAAGGCCTCAGAAAGACCTGAAGCATAGGCTCAGGCATTCTCTCACATGCAAAATGGGCACAAGAAGAAAACAAACCCTAAACCCATAAAGAATGAAAAAGCTTCTTCAACATTAACTTCTATTAACTCTTCTCACCACTGCTGTATCATCCTTTCCCCCTACCAGATGGGTCTGCAGATGGTGGCCTGCTCAGCAAGGGATACATGTTAAACCAGCTTGGATCAGCCCTGATTTCTCCACCCTACACGTGTTCGTGGCAGGGGAAGCAGAGAGCTGCACGTTGGCCTGGCTCCACTTCAGTCAGGACAGGACAGCCCAGGCTGGGATGTGGAGCTGGACACCTGCCCTGCTACACAGCTTATGGAAATACTGAGCCTTCAAAAAAGCACTGCTGCACAGAGGGATGGGGCATTTGACATCAAATTTCCTACCCCTTCTGCAAAGTGGGCTGTTAGTCTTACCCTCCCTATAACATGGTAGCACCTAACAGAGTCTTGTATTTTCAGATTTGCTGACGTAAATGAAAGCATCTAAATTCATATTTAGGAGTAAAAACAATGGGCTCTGCTTAGAAAGGGCTGAGCACACGCAGCTCCCAGAGACTTCAGAAAAAAGCTAGGTCAAGTCCTGAACTTATTCACAGAGAAGACCCAGTTTTATTAGCTGAAGCATGATACAGACACCAAATTCCACTGTCTAGCACCAATCTCACAGCTAAGCAGATAGTTGGAGGTCAGGGATGATGAGCATTGCTTGTTTAACCCTAAAATAGATTTCTCCTGGTGATGTCCTTAGATGTGACTAATGAATCATTCAAAAGTACAGCTCCAGGGCCATCTTAGGTAGTGATATCTCAGCTATTCCTGCACTGCTGCCTGTGGCATTTACACAAGAGGCCTTAACACAGTATTATCCTACATTGCTTTAATTTGCTATTAAAACAATTACAGGCTTTTGAGTTTGGGCTTCTTTCCAGATACAGTAAATCTCCTCTGCAAGGCAGGCAGTGTGGCAGCACCACTGTGCACAGCACCCATTAATTATGCCGACTCTGGTATAAACAACGGCAAGGTCTTATCACGGAAAAATTCTCCATAGCCAAGGGCAGCTGCCTTAGTCCCATTGGCTCAGCAAGTGGACATCGTGACCTGGAACGGGCACAGTGTGGATGCCTTGGCCCTGTCATACTCTTCTACAGATGGTCCAGTAGAGCCCCAAAATGCTGTCTTTACTTTAAGCAGCTGGAGGGATGTTTGGGATAACACCCTTTATACAAATTGGCATGAATGCCAAGGCAGAAGATGTTATGATGCACCACAGCTCAGCTGCCTTCTGGACTCTGAGTAATAGCAGAAGGGAGGAGCGATTAAGGTCATTTTAGGGCACTGTCCTGCCAGGGTCATGCACTTGGCTCCAATGTGACAAAAATCTTTATGAGACTCCTACATGAACACATGAGGTGTTACCCACCTCACCCTGCACAGAGACAGGGCAATCAGCTCATCCATCTTCGCCACCCAGTACCCTCTCTCAGGAGTTGCGTGGCCATCTCCACCGCCTGGCAAGGCAGCCCACACAACTGGATTGCATTAAGCTAGACATCCAGCTTGGAAAAAGTATGGTGCAAATCGATAGCCTGGGCTTACCAATATAACTGAGCTAGTCTGATTTACTGTGCTTCCAAGTGCTAGATTTCTTGGAAACTGTATTTCCCATAAGCCCAAGTAATATTTTCAAAGGTGCTTAGTGATTTAGCAGCTTATATCTTATAGACTTACACTGAAATTTGGGCTTCAGTGCCCAGATTCAACAAAGTACATGTGTTTAATATCAGTCTGAGCTCCTGTCTCGAAGCAAGGACCCAAAGCATATGGTTGGATCTGGGCTTACGCATCTAAGTCACTTAGGAAAATTAGACTTTGGCACCTAAGTCACCTAGATGCTATATTTATATTTAACCTTGACCAAATCTGCGGCCTGCCCACAGGTTCTCCTCCATGTGAGAATCCTCAGCAGCATCAACATTTATTTTTTAAATCCAATTCTTGGACAAGGCACAAACCCAGAATCCTGAACATTATAAATATTAAAGTTCCTATAGCACTTTCCGTGGATGAGAGGTGTTAGCCCCAGGACTCTGGTAGGGTTCCAATTCAAGCAATTGCATTCAGCCTCTAACACTTCAAATTCCCTCTCCAGTTTCTGTTTCATTGTGTTGTATCCCTCTTTGCTTTGACTAAGCCCTGTAATTTTATTAATTTTCTTCTATTTGTTTACAAACCTATCCCAGCTTCACCAGTGGCAGAAATGGCAGGACTTGTGTTGTCCTCCTACAGGAAAATAAATACAAAAAAAATGTAGTATTTTCCTCTTAATGCGATCCTTTGGTCTGCCCAGGTTTCACTTTTTCATTCACAGTAGAGATTAAAATATTATGCAAAAAAAATATACAAGTTCAGAGGAAGAGATCTGCAGAAAAAGAAGTTTGATGCTTGTGGATTGGTTACCCAAAAGGATGTTGATCATTTTAGATTCTGCTAAGAGCTGTCTACCAAGGCAGCAGGAGATTTCTCACTTCAGTCTTCCCTGATGAAATAATAATCGTAATTGAGAATTATAAGTAGAATTGAAATATTTCTGTAGACAACACTGAATTTTTAAAAAGAGACATTTCACATCAGAATTATCAGCTGCATTTGCAACACTTGACAAAAACAAATATTGATTTTCAGCTTTGTTCTCTGAGTGTAATCACCGCGAACTCACATCCGTGTTGCCAGTGGGACTGGCAGACCGTAGACCCCTGCCTATGGCATGAACATTCCCCAGCGCTGGTAACCAGTGTCAGTCGGGAGCATCCCGGGGAGGTCAGCTTGGGATGGGGCACAACCACGGCCAGCTTCTGAGCAGGGCTTATCCCATCACACCTGCTGACACCTGCTGTCAGCAGCAGGTATTTGGCCAAGCTGGATGCGATCTCATTGCAATGCCTGGGCAGTCAGGGAGCATTACTTTCTTCCCAACTAAGTAAATCTGAAGTGAAGCACCAGCTGCAAGACTCTGGTGTAAACACAGCGTAAGATTGAACTCAGGACTTGGCTAACAGACTCTAGACTGAAATGGGGTAACCCGTACCCACCAGCCTCCCAGGAGGGAGCACACATTGAATGTCCTGCAAAGGGCTTTGTTAAATCTTCTCCTTACAAACGAGATGAATGCGGGACACTCAGCGATCCCTCCCTGCCTCCTTTGAAGAGCAATGACATTCCTGGGATGCTTGAGAGTTGATGGTGTTGAAGGCTTTGAAGTGAAGTACTTGAGCAGTCTATTTTGACTTCCCTGGGTGACTCATGTTCAGCTCCGTATCTAAGATGGCTTTTCAGCTTCCTTTGACTGCTTTCCAAAAGTTACATGTTTGCTCAGCCTGACCATGGACTGTAACTTTTCTGTTCACCATTCATCTTTCCTCCTGAGGGTGGATGAACAGCTTTCTAACTCCAAAGGGGTTCAATGGTTCAGACAGTGTTTTTCACAAATAGCAATGTCTAAAGGCATTTTTGTATCAATAGGACAAACCTTAACCCTTTGACAAGCCCATGCAACTCCCAGGGAGCTGGCTTGGAAAGTGTCAATGCAAGGCACTTAGCTGTGAAGCTACAGCTGATCACATGGCAAATGGTATTTATACAGAAAAATCAGAAGCACAGGGAGGTCTCTTACACTTTTGTTGTGACACTTACAAGGATATAATAAGGTATTAGAAATAACTTCACAAAGTACAGCTGAGAAGAGGATTTGTAGGAGTTACTCTAGGCCTGTATATTGCACCTGTCACCCAAACACCTGCAGAACCCTTGCAATTGTACTATTTTTAGATAATCTATTGTTTGTACATAATGCCATGTGGCTGTGCAGTCAGACTGTCCACCCACAGTTCCCAATCCTAAATGAAGCAGGGTCCTGGCTCTTTCCCAGAGGAGTGGGTTGAGGTCCCAAGACCCAAATCAAGAAGAAATGCACATACATTCACAGGGACCTTGATTTTGACGTTTCCTTATGCCATCCACACACAAACCTTTCTCTAAGAGAAGATCCTTCAAAAATATTCATGAACACCTCTACTGCCGAATCCAGCAGGCTGTGACAGGAGCTGCTGCGAAATGGAACAACTATCTTAGGTAACAGCTTTTAAGTTTTTAATCAATTGAGAACTTTATTTGATTTTCATTTAAATTTCACTGTTAGGTGACTATTTCTACGGTTACAACCACTTGCCTGCCTGACATTTGACGTAGTAATTAGCAGTTTCCCAAATGTTTTTTTACCTTCATGGTTACAAGCACTTGCTTTGGGGAATCAAGTCATCCCCATCGCTCTTATCAGTGCATGTCCTGCAGAGACGCACAGAAGATGTAGTGCCTGCTGTGCCACTCGGCCTCCCTGTTGGCCCTGGCTCAGCATGCCCAGGGAAGGATGTTACAAGGATCAGAGACAACATGAGGAGTTTCAAGGTACAGAAATGTCATGAGCTTGACCCCAGGTTCACTCAGAAAATTTTTCCCAGAAGGATTACCTGGCTGGCATTCGAGGCACAGCACTTTCCTACCCTCTGGAGCTGGTGTTTCAGGAGAACCTGCAATTGTCATTCAAGTGAGGCAAAAATATTTATACAAGTTATAACAGAGTGAAGAAAAAAATGCTGGATCTGGCTGCAGGTTTTCACTTACTGCAGCTGGAGCTTGCAAGTGAAGGGAATAGTCTCTTAAGCACATACATACATCTGACACCAGTTAATCAGAGCACAGGATGTGGCCCATCATTGTGTGACAGACCCAGATCCACATCTGGGTTCTTCAAGACAGGATCAGATCCCTGAGTCACTGACACAGGCTGCCGTGGCACACAGGCAGCCTGATACAATCGTACACTGCTATAAATCTGTGGAGTTTCCCTTGTTCCACTTGCATTTTATCCTTGACATGGAGGACAGGTTTTAAGTGTTTCTGGCACCGCAAGGGAGCAGGATTCACTTCCCAGTTCTCACACTGGCACCACAAGGACCAGTACCAGAAAGTTATTTTACTTGAGGTCACCAAAAGGCACTTCTTATGGTTCTAGCTCCTGGTTCTCCTTTACTTCTGCACTAGATAAAGGATCCCATCGGGACTGGTGGGATGAAAGACACAGAGATGAAGCACCAAGGTCTCAGCTCTGCAAGGCCACAGGAGCATGGAGGTGGCTCAGCAGGAAAGAGGGCTGGCTGTTTTGGCCAGTGACAGAGAAGACTTCAATGCCTCCATCTGTAGGAGCTGCTGAGCACCCCTTCATGCCAATGCATTAAAGAGAGATGGGTGTTGTCATTTTTATCAGACCACAAAGCCAGACAAAGATGAAACCATGGCAAACACTCCACCTGATCGCTGATTTCAGACAACCCCTCTCCCTTCTACTTCCATTCTCCTTCACCACGTTCCTCTCACCACAGAATTTTTTACTTCCCATCTCTCCCTCATGTCTTTCGACCTCTTCTGTCTGCCCTGGGACACCCTTGTGCCAGTGAAGCACATGGAACCAACCTTTCAGGGATGGTCCCTGCCCAGGTCACCTCCACGTCCACAGGCATAAGCACAGAAAGACCCCATGGAATCACTCTGCACTTCTGCCACACAGTACAGCTATCACAGTCACTGCCTGGGAGAACCAGGCCCTTTTGTACCCTACCATGACCTTTTCGTGTTGGCTAATTACCGGCACTGAATAGGGGGAATGTCTGGGAGTGAGGTGTGTGTGCATGTGAGTGCACATATGCTATTTCCATAGCATATTTCTTTCCAGTCTCTCCTCTACACAGTCCTATAAACTAAACAAAACGAAGACTTCTCAGGGCATCCTGTTTCCCCCTTGACAGTAAGAGAACTGTTCCCTCCCCTGTTTTGTGACAAAAACGCTTTGCTCTTTCCTCTGAGAGAGGGTGACCTCTTCCAAACAGACTGCAGCACTAAAAGGCATTTTCACTGGGAGTCTGATGTTAGCTATGGCACTGGCTGCCCCGGGGTGGGACCATGCATCATTTCTGAAGATCAGATCAGGTTTTTTCCTTTACCTCCTTCCTCCTCACAAATCCTCTCTGTTATTGTCTGTTCATCTTGAAAAAAACACACCAAGGTAACTGTCTGGAGGAGACAATGCTTCCCATGGCTAATAGTTCAGATGCTACCTTGTCTAAAAGATGAAAACCAATAAACTGTGATGCCCAGAAGTGTTTGGACATCTAGGCTGGGTGGCTCACCTCTATCTTGGTTTAGACACTGTAGGAAATGAGAACATGGGTATTGGACAAGCATTGAAAATTGGGCCACCCATTCCATTCACTTCTGCATATCATATATACCTAATACATAAATCAGATACCTAGTTCCCCATGATCAGGAAATATGGTGTTTGCATCCCTTTACATTGTCTCCAGATATAGTCTGTTGGCTCTGAACAGCCCCCATTTTACATCAGTTCAAGATCCCACTGCCTGCTTTCACAACTTATGCTTTGCTTAACCACCCACAGTGGTCTGCCTGCTGAGATTTACACATCCTTTATGTAGAGATATACAGTTCACCACCCAGGGTCATCTCCTCTCTGCTGATGTTATGAGCAAGGAGAAATATTGAGGGGGTCTTGATCAGTCTTATATTCAAAGACAGTCCCTTCTCTCCTGGAGACACCAATGGACTGACCTCCAGGTTGGGGCTGGTTAATGAACCCCTGTTACAGCTCCCATTATCCCAAAGGCTGCCTTGGAGACCTGGTGATCCCCCATCAGATGGTTCCTGTAACTTACCCTCAAACCCTCCCACTCTCAGTCAGCTTGGAGGCGACATTTCACGTCACTATATGTTTTGGAAATGTTGCAAGTGCTCTTTCCAGGGCAGGCTAACAGCAGAAATAATCAAATCTACTACTACAGTGAGACTGGGACATGGGAAGGAAAGGAGCCAGGTATGATTAATAACTGTCTTTCCTAAAGTCCTTTGGGGGAACCCCAGAAGTGCAAAACTCATGGTCAAGCTAGACACTTGAGAGATCCAAGACGGATCATTCTTTAAAGCTTTGTGGACCACATTAAAGCCTTACTTACATGCTTAGGTTTGGAGACACATGACAGCTACTTGAGAGGAAAAGGGTACCACTTCTGCATGAACTCACCAACTGTCCCCAAAACAGATCCCTTCCGCTCCAGAACCTCATGTGATGTCCACACCTTGGTGTCTCCTCCTCCCTCTCTCTACTCTCCTGATATCTCACTCATCTACTTGAGCAGGCAAGGCTTAGCAAAGAGAACATGCACCCCACAAACAAAAGTCAAGAGAAGGCAGGATTGAGCTTGAATGGCATTCCCACATTTCCATATTTCCAGATTTTGGGCTCTATGTAGAGAGCGTGAACCCTCCTCCACGTCCTGCTCCTGTCTGTGTCCCTTTCATGCTGGTGAGATTTGTTGCGGGATAATTCTCAACGACCATCTACCCACAACAAAGCCACCCCCTTTAGATGTGGGCAGATGATATAGAAAATGGGTGGTTCAGGCCGATTTCATGAGGCCTAATAAATCTTCAGTAAATTAAAACTCATCCCCCTTTCCTCCCCTCCCTGGGCCTTTGTCTTGCTAATACACATTAAGCCCTGCCTGGCTACACACTTTGAGGCATTTCGGAGGTGAGGTCTGTACAAAGCTGCAGATGTGGGAGCTTTAAAGGACCTTTGGCCCCGGTGTTACCCATTAACATCAGCCATGCCAACACAAGAATCTCACCATGGTTCTCTCCCCTCAAAAGGGCTCCCAAGTAACAACCTCGCCTTTTGAGGGGGGGAAAGAAATAAAAGAACAGAAGGAATGAGCAAGGGAGAATGAGAGAGAGACCTTCCAAAAGAGGTGTTCCCTGTAAAGCTAATTTTGTCCCTAAATCATTGTCTGAAGCTGGTTGCTAGTTAGAAATTGCTTAAGAAATCAGTGCACCTCTTTCAAGCCAGGCGATGCTGCTACTCACAACAGCATTCACTGATATATGATTCATTTCTCTCATCTCCACTGACCGTTTCCACCCTGACCTTCCTAGTTTCAGACCTTGAAATAAAGAGCCCTAATGCAGTCCCATATTCAAAGAGCCACTTTTGTCCCATATTCAGGTTTTTATTCCTGTTCAGATGTTCTCTATGCTTTCCACCCCTCTTTAGAAATCAAAATCAAGCTGCCACCCGGGCTGGAAACAAAGTGACAGGCCAAAAATGTGTCTGTGAATGTAATAGCCCTTCTGGAGTATCCCCTTTTGCCCTAGTGTCTTCCGTTATCCTTCTACTTGGAGCATGCTGGTGCCCTATGTACTTGCATCCCCTATCCAATACAAGGGAAAATGCAGCCAGGAAAACCACGCAGTTAGTGAACCTCCTGGTTTCCAGTGGGCAAAGATTTGAATAAAAGCTTCGAGGATGTGAATAATTCACTTCTCCGTTCAGTGTGTTCACCGAGGTGCTTTCAGGTGTGATTCAAACAAGAAGTAACAGCTCCTCTCCCCAGGTTTCTCAGCAGAGGCTGCACCTTCCATCCCTTGGAGCACTTTGGCTAAAATGTAAAGAGAAACTTTGCGGCCCTATGTGGGTGCTTTAGAAGTTGTAAGGTGTGATGAATGAGCTCTAAAAAACACAGATCAAGGGGGAGATAGCGGGGATGAAAGGACAGACAGTTAGATCAGACTAGACATCCTGGGATGAAAGGAAAGGTGAATAGGTAGCTAGATTAGACAGTTACGGTAAGTGGAAGGCAGGAAATCCAAACTTGTAGGTGTTTATTCTAAACTCCAGATCTGCACCTGTAAAGGTTGCTGCCTTGCTTCATTTTTATTCAGTTCTTTCATAAGTAAATTTCCCAGTGTAATCGGGAGGTGCCCCTGGCACAGGGGCTGTGAACAAGAAAGATAAATGAAACAAACTGACCAACCAACCTCATTTATATCTTTTTTTTTTATATATATATCTCAAAGGAAAGCTTAGATCTCTGTTCCTTTTAAATTTTGGGACAAAGGCACAGGTCAGTTGTCATTTTATCAGAATTACTTTGTCCACCCCAGTGAGAAGGGATCGTGCACTGTGAACAAGTTACAGTATCGTGGACTCCAGAGGATTACAGACGTGGTTTATCTCTGCAGTGTGGAGCTTGTTAACTCCCGTCTGTGGCTGGAGGCAAAGGCTGAGAGTTCTCCCTGTCCAATCAGATAAACATGAATGCCTCTCACTCTGCTATAGAGCTAGCATGAAACCCTACAGTGTCACACTAAATAATGGTAGTGAGAGGAGAGTGTATTCTATGTTCATTCGCCAAATCAAATCCCAACAACATCCAACGCAGTTCAGATATTTATCTGGGGCTGCTCGTCTATCCGAAAAGCACAAGGAGACTTGTCATGTTTCTATGCTTTCCTGGTGAGACTATTTTACAACAAAGCAATTATCCCTTGGGGATCATATAACTATTTGCATATTCATTTCTTGGTGTTGTACCTATCATTTCCTATCATATCACAGGAAAGGCAGCTGCCATCCTCTCACACTGTGCAGTCCTCAGCAATTCGGGCTCATAAGCAGCATGGAGCTTAGAAATCAGCTGGAGAGGCACACCGGGGTATCGTGCTGCTTTCCTTTACAGGGCAAAACTTTAGATAAGTGGAGAAGTGCATCACCAATGATGTAAAATCTATGCCACTCACTTCAGCGGAATTTCATGCTGACAACTTCAGCCTTCTCATGTAACTTTGTACGCTAGCTTTCTATGCTAAACCTTGACCAAAAGCTACAGATTTGTTCCCTCCTACATGAAGGACACATGAAAATTAGCCCGACAGCACCTTCTTCATGTCAAGACCTTTGTAAAAGCATTTTTCAATAGATAGTTGAACCATAGCAAACTATGTAATTCCATTTTTGCCAGTAATTGGGTTGCATGTCATACCCATATGGCTACATTTACACATCAAAGATTCCTGCATTTATTTCTATGACATCGATTAGTCTTATTCCAAAATCGCTAGAAAGCCCAAAGTTGGTCAATACCTCTGTTAAGGCATAATAAAAAGCCATAACGTGGAGCAAGGCTGCCTTCCTCTGAAGCTTAATAATTTTAGCCTTGATCAATTAAAGCCCAACTGTTCTGGGTTCCTGCACAGTCAAAGAAAAGATCATCCTAAAGTCGGGACACCTCCTGAAGATGCCTCTGCTTGTCAACAACAATAAATGTGGTGAAAAACAATTAGATTCTCATCTGCAGCACTTCAGTTATGTGTCAAGTTTAGGTGAAGAAAATCACCTTTTGGATGTCTGAAATTAGTGTCATGGTTGCCACCCTGACAGTGAGCAAACTTATCTCAGCATTTGGCTCTTCATACTTTGCACTGAATAGGAAAAATAGTCTTGTTGCCCGTTGATTGCAGTTTTCACTCCATTAAATCAAACCAGGAAAGGATGATCCAAATGACATTTTAAAGACATACATAAAAACTCTGGCAGTAAATAAACCCGAAGAGGGTAAATATGTGTTTCATTGCAAATACTGCAAGCCTCAAAGTGGCTACAGAGCACTAACTCTTCTCCTTTACGAAGGACCCTCCCCCTGAGATCCTGAAGGTACTTCAAAAACAAATGTGATCCATGTTCTGACATCTACCTGGCCTGACTGACAGAGATTTCTAAGACTTACGGCCTCATCCTGCTGAAATCTACCCCTTTGTTTGGAGCAGAATGCAGTTTCCTTGGCACAAAAATGCACACAGCTCTTTGAAATGCTTGGCAAAGTCTTTCAGTGCGAGGGGCATGCTCAAACCTGCTCCACTTGAAGGGAAGCACAAAAGTATTATTGACTTCAAAGGCAGTGGGACTCAGCCCCAGGGTGGAAATTAGCTTCAACATTAATTGAATTAAAAGAGGGGGATTCCCTTCTAAGAACTGCCACTTCCTGGGCCATGGGATGAAATTTGTATTGAACACTATTATAACTAGGCCAAAACACTGGAAAACAGGTGCCGGATTCAGTGGCTAGGCACCTCAAGATCCAGTGGAGGAGAACAAGTATGTATAGAAACTCAAGGTGGAGTTTAATTTGCCTGAACACAACCCTGCTGAAGGACAGGACAAGGGCAGAGGCTCCTGAAAACACCACAGCTCCTGGAGCTGGGAATGGAGGCAGGACCTCAGCTCCCATTGGGCAAAGTACACATGTGAGTATTTCTAAACCTCCACCACCTAAATAAAAGGTGAAAAGGAAAAATAAATATGAATTAAGTATGATTGACAGAGGCAGATGGGAAACTGCATCCCAGCCAGGTGTGAACTGCTGCATTCAGCCCGCAGGGCTGGAAATACCACTAGCCTGAAGGCTTGAAATGTCCTTCATGAGGTGTCCATGAGCCCCAAAATCTTAGCTCAGCCTTGTCTCTGTGTGTTTGCCACCTCCAGGAATGTGTTGGGGTCGGCAGATTTTGGTTAGGGTATGTTCTCCATTGAACCTTACCTCTCCAGGATTATGAAGTCCCTGATATCTCTGAGACCTCTACATTTTTGAATGTGGTCTCCAGATCTTTGCTCCTTTTTTCCCCCATTTATGCACATCCACACTTGTGGGTTGGAGCATCTTTTCCCAGCCCTGGTAATGCAGCAGATCTGATTTACTTCCACTTTTGAAGCTCACTCAATGAACTACTTAGAAAAAATTATTAAAATCTATAAACTGAATTCCTCTCAACACCAAATGATGCCCCAAATCCTCAGCACCCTCTGTCCTTGGGAAGGGTGCAATTCTTGCAAGAACAACCCTTTCCAAACATACCAGTAGCCTCCCTTTTTGACTCACAGACAAAACTGGACAGCATTTACATTGAATAATCACCATGCATGAGCAGGATTTTGCTATTTGCTTCCTCCTGATGCACATAAGGCTCTTACAGAGACAAAGCCCAGGCTGCTGAAAGCATCGCTCTTCTCTGTCTCACTGAAACCTACTCTATTTTCTCCCCTCTCAGAGAAGGCGGCTCTGAATCAGTGATTTGTGGCTCAGGGCAATGCTCAGAGCTGCCTTTCCCAGGAATTGCAGTAGTCCATGAGGTGAAGGTGTCAACATCAGATAGAGGAATTCACCCACCGGACAGCTAACGTATCTGATCTCAGCTTAGGTTACTTGCTGAGCAAAGATCATCAAGATGCCTCAGAGCAGCCAACCCTCTTAAAAAAGGTAAAGTTTAATGAGATCAAATGTGTTCAGTGTTAGGAGGTCAGAAAGGGAAGCAGGTAATGGCATCAGAGAGCTGGGCAAAGCCTCTACAGGCCACAGGACAGCTTGCTCTGGTGAAGAGCCAACCCAGGGGAACAACAAATTGGGCCACAGATATTCAGTCACCAGTTTTTGATGCTGGTCTGCTTTAGGATGGAGCCAAGACTTGATTCCCCAAAGCGGGGAATGGAGTTTCCATCAGGTCCCCAGAAAGATCCATAACTGGGCTGATGTCTGTTCCTGGCCTGCAGCCTCCCCAGCTATTTCTCCTCCAGGCTGAGGGTTGGCAGTGCTTCAAGTCTGCCCTTATCCCCCCACCACCTGTGGTTGTATCTGGATCTATTCTTCTGCCTTGCACCTTGCTATAGCTCGTAGCACTGAGAAAATGTTCCTTCAACTGTTGCATAGCCACTGTAGAAAGCTCTTTTCATCAGCAGGTGTCACACAGCTCTGCAACAAAGAACAAGGTCCCCATTGCCATTTTCTACGTGAAAAATGTAAAGCAGAAAGAGACTTGACTGAGGGCATTCACCAGACCAGGGGCCAGGGAGAGAACAGCTCTCCCAAGATTCTGTCTTGTGCTTTTTTATAGCAGACTTCTGCCAGCCTTCCTCTCATAGTAAAATGAAACAAGTGCTATTCTGTGATAAAAAGAGCATTGCACATGAATAGCCATCAGTCAAAAAGGATGTGCTGTGAGGATGGCCCAAATGCCCAGTTTGGAGAAGAAAAGAACAGTGTTGTGACCCCAGCAAAGGGCAGGACCCCCGCGCTCCACCACTGCCCTCTGCCGCCAAAGCCTTCACCTCTGACACCCTGACCATGCCCTTTCTCCAGGGTCTTTCTGCAGCCAAGGTTACCAAATTCACATCAGCTCTCCATGAAAGGCCACAAGTTCATCTGAGTCATCCTCGCCTGCAAGCAGTGCCAAAACTCAGAAAGAGAGGCTAAAGCTGAGAGCCTCTGTAGCACAAACTGACAGCTCTGGACCTCTGTGGTTCTGGCTTGAATATCACAGAGGTGAACTTTATCGTATGAAATACATCATGCACTTATGATCTGCGTGGCTGACCTTGCAAGACATACCACTGGGTGCTGGTGCAGTGATGCCTGAGTCTCCCTCACAGGCAAGTGGAGTCCCCTGCCAGGACCTACCTTGTCCTCCTTGCCTTTGTTCTCACGTGCACATGAACCACATTTCCTCCGCCTCCCCTGAGCTCACTGACCAGTTCTCTACACGATGCTTGGGATGAAGGGCACAGCAGTGTCCTGGCTGTCTCCTTCGGGGTTTCCTATCTATTTTGTGCCAGCCAACTGCCTCTGGGTAACTGTTGCCCCAACATGCCTCTGCCCAAATGGTGCATTTCTGAGCCACCCAGATGGGTGTTTTGTTAACCTCAGATTTGCTCTAGCAGACAAGATTTCTGTGCTTCTCCAAGAGAGCAGAGCCAGGCAGAGGCAAAACTTCAGAACCACCCTATGAATTAAAAGAATAAGTGAAACACAAGCTATATTTTGTTGCTTTCATTTATCCTGCAGCTTTTAACTAACCAACAGTGCCAGAGCACCTCCGGGGGACAAACTCTCCCTCCTTCCTCCTCCCTCCCTCCCAACAGCATAAATAAGAAGAAAGCTCCACGCACAGAAGCTCCCTGAGCCAGCATGAGAGGAGAGATCAGCCCTTAAAATTGACATAGGCAAGGAATACTTCTCTTCATTTGCCACTATGCTCCTCTATCTCATTTATGTATTTCTAAATGCACAGCGCTCTAGTTCTCCCACAGCAGGAACCCAGCTTTCTGCGTGTTTAATTGAGCTCAGACTGACCTAAGCTGCTCAGTCGCTCCCAGGAGTATGACAGAAGTTCACCTTTCCCCAGACATGGGATAATTTTGGAGCACACTAGCACACACCCCACTCCCTATCCCCTGCATCCTTCCTGGGATGCTGCAGGGTGAAAAGTGAGAGAGGTATGCATGGATCCACCAGCACTAATCTCCTCTCAGGATGGCCTTTTAAGCAGGAGAGGTTATAAATAAATAAAGCAAAAAGGATCTCCAACCATCATCCATGAGCTGGCCTCCTTCCCTCTTTCTTCCCCAAGATCCCTCCCTCCCCTTTCACAGACATCCTCTGCATCAATGAGCGGGACCGGAAGGCAGCAAACTTCCACCTCCCCGCTCATGCAGAAAGAAATTGCACTCCGTTTCAAGAGTCCGCTTTGCCTGGCTTTATTTCAGCTCTGCACATTGTTCTGGCTAGGGAAGTGGGGGAGGAGGTAGAGATGGGGCATTGTTTGCAATTCAAATGGCTGGACCTCAGGAAAAACCAATAAATTTAAGTCACTAGAGAATTTCAACAAGCAGGGCCACTTTCACAAATAGGAAGCCTCCTCCCTATCGGTGGGGGCTGTTGAGGAGCCACTAGACAAGAGAATAACTAAGCACTCGTGGGGCTGAGAGCTTTTCACTCAATGAAGTCCAAACCAAACAAATTCCCCCTTTAGGAGATGCCTTTATCCAAACACTCTGAGCACACACAGAAAGGGGCTCGGTGCCTCCGGCTCTCTGCATCTGCTAAATCAGGCCTGTTTTCTTCTCCCCCTTCCCTGCCCATCATTGGTCCTGGCTGCGGGCTGGTGGAGCTTTGGAAGTGCACCCTTGGCACGGCGTAGTTTGTAAAGCCCCGCAGATGTTGTTGGCGGAAGGGGGATGCAAAAATTCACCCTCCATAAATCCCCATTCATGTAGTAAGTGTGGTGTAGGAATAAATTGCACCAGGACTGGATTTATAGGTGAGGTGGCTTGTACCAGCTTAGTGTTTAATTTTCAGTTCAGCTTTAACTGCCCTTTCTTAGGAGGATTTAAGGATTTCCATAACTCATTCCAGCTAGCACACCACGGTGCAAATCCCGCTGCTCTGCCCCCTCCTCCCCTCCTTCACATGGGCTCCCTGGAGCCAAGACAAATCTCTGCCAGGCAAGGGAGAGGAAGGCTCCTGCTGCAGAGAGGCCACAATTCTGCAACGTCCTCTCGGGCATTATCTAGAGCTGTTCAAGAAGTTACTCGTGTTCAGCCGGGAGTGCTCTTTGTCTGCATCTGTGCCCCACACAACTGTTTACACAAGTCAGGCAGTAATAAAGGCAAGGAAACGATGTGAACCAGAAGACCCTTTGACACCACCCAAGCACTGTATTGAGGCATCTGATAAATCAAAGAAGTGTTGGAGCGGCTATCAATGGCCCAACCTGTGGTATAGCATTGCTGAGGCATACACAGAGAAGGAGGTAATGAGGTGATGGTCCCATCATCCCATTTTGGAGATCCCTGATTTGATGCTGACCCAGTAACGTAGGGAGACTAAAAGAGCTGACACGGCTGGCCTGAGCCAGGGAAGGGGACCCAAAAGCTGCTTCATTTCCCCCAGTGCAGGCCCCATCCTGAACTAGCAGGAACAGAAAATTCAGACTCCTGCTTTCCATCCCTTCCTTATGGCTCTTTTTCCTCCTTATTATTTATCATACTTTTTCCTTTTCCCTCTTGCCACCTCTTAAGAAATTGTTGGGTTTTCCTAGCCAAGACTGCAGGTTTGCAATGGTGCTGTGAGCACTTACCCAAACACACAACTGCTCTGTCCTGCTGTATCTCCCCCAGCCCCATGTTGCCACAAGCTTCCTGGGTCCCTTGGAGACTGGCTTTCCATCAGGCTTCCTTAAAGATGCCACATTTTCTCTCTTTGATTTCTTTTTCTGCTCTCTTCTGCACTAGCTTATTCCATGTTATCTTCAAGGAAACAGGACCAAGTGTGATCTAACAAGGACAGCAAAAATTTCTTGCTCTTTCTCAACCGCCTTACCCTAACAGAAATGACAATTCTCATCAGAGAAGTGGGGAGTGCTCACCTGACACGGAGATCTCTGTGAGTCACATGCAGAATATGAAGTGGATAAAGTCACATAACATCCAGGTTGTCTTCACACCTTTCTTGGGTCCACAATTTCATGTAATAAGTTCATGGGAAGAACTGAGGAAATCTCCCAGGATCACCCTTTGCACTGCCTGGCAGGCTGGCCAGGAGGTCAAGAGGAAAAAATGACAAAAAAAATAATCCACTGGCCAGTTTCTGCTTGCTTAAAAAATGCAATCTTTTCCCTTTTTTTGCATAGCTAGTTGCTTGCAGGAATGTGGCTGCAGGGATGGCCCATGTCTTGTGAAAGGAAGTGTGGAAGTGTCAGTGTGGGTCTGTGAGATGGAGCAGCAATTGAACACACTGCAGTTCTTGCTCACCGAGATCCCACCAGCCTGCTTCTGAACCCCGTCGAAGAAAAGAAATTTGATGTACACTAACAACATAGATGTTAAGCAAACCCATGCCACAGATGTGATGCACCTCAATAAGTTTCTTACTAGTCCAGCTAAACCCAGCAGCACCCCAATGGCTTGCACCAGTGTATCCACACCAATGCTGCTACGTTCTTCTCAGTGTTTCCTGCCCTGGCAGGACTTCAGTCCAGTTGAGATGCTCCTATTTCTGATAACTGTATGTCTGGTATCTCCATTCTAGACAGAAGATGACAAAGTTACTACTGACTTGCCACAATGTACCTCAAAATAGATTTATAGGAGGAATTCAATCTATAGTCATGCAGATGTTTGGTACACAGCTGCCACTTAACATCAAGATGCTTAATTCCCTAAGGGGTTATGTCAAAAGGCAATAGTTCTTCTGAATTAACTACAGGAGAACATTTAAGGTGGACATGTTAAACTGCAACCAATTCCTGTGCAGACACTCTTGTCTGGAAGTGACTGTAAGTTAATACAGCTTAATTCACTTTGAAAAGAAAGCTAAATCAAACAAATCAGCTCTGAATAAAAAGCACTTTAGTGGTCCTGAACTCATGAGTGAAATATATATATTATATATATACAAAATATATAGAATATTTATGTGTGTATATATATATAGACTATATATGTATATGTGTGTGCATATATGTATAATTATTTTTTTCCGATTAACATTTTCACATGACTGTGGCCCTCTGGGTTGCAGAGAAGAGAAGGGCTTTCTCTAAGCAACACTTTCTTTAACACCAGGCAAGCTGTGCTTATCACTAACCAGCCACCTCCATGGCTATTCTGCTCCTGTTTCGTTCATTTTGCTGGTTCCTGGATCTTATTAATGTAGGTGTGAGGGGGTGGGGGACGACAACTCGGACCCCATTGTTTATGTCTTGCTGGTAGGAAGGGGGACTGAGAAAAATAAAAGCCAACAATAAAGCAAAGCGTTAGCCAAAAGAATGCTTTTATTGCCACCAGGAGTAATTCAAACCTTTTGTGGTGGTTTTGAGACAAACTTTATGGTGGTCAAGTCATGCATTGCTGGTTGGATTTAAAAACCAGGCAGGATATTTTATGACCATTAATAAATGTTTGTAGCCTGCATACGAACATGGGAGAGGTGATCACACCTCTCAGGCTGATCACCTGCAGTGGTCAGAGAACTGACTTCTATCCCCATCTGCCCTCTCCACATGAGTTACTGCTAGATGCATTAAGGAAAGAGTTGCTGTTACTGTTCTTATCCTTTCTCTGAAGTATCAGTGTTTGCTGGTTCAGTACATGCGATACCAGACTCAAACGGGCCAGTTTGCAATCTTACAGAGCTTCACAAAATTACTCTGGGTCAAATCTCCCTTCACCCTGAGACTCCAGATAGGATGTACTTAAACTGTATGGAAATTACCTTGTCACCCATTTAAGGCCCCTCACCAGATTGCTATAAAATGGGGGCACTGACTCCTGAAGAATTACACTTATTCATAGATTTTAGGGTCTTTGTGATTCCTTAGCTTGACCCGCTGCGCAGCCCAGGTCAGGGCACCACCCCACGTTGATTCCTGCTTCAAGACCAATAGCTGTGGCAGAACCAGAGCAGAGTAAAACCTCCTGTCTTGAGTTAACAATTTACAGCAATGAGGAAAAAAAAAGTATATATACACATACCAAATGTTGAGGCAGCAGTTCAGAAGTGCCACCTCTATTAAAAAACATGATTCTAATCCCCCACTCTTCCCATGGATTGTCAATACTTCTGCTGTGCTTGCAATGGTGAGGTTTGCACCATTAGCATCCCATAACAGGAATATACTGTATGAATTTTCCCAAATACAGGACACACATGCTCACTGAATGCCTCTGGTCTCTGTATATCACCATCCCAAAGAGGAAGATGTCAAAACCATTTTTTTTTTTGTTTAAATACTGGTAGAAATCACTCCCTCTTTAACACCACTAGCCATGATTTCCTCCGCTATTCTTTTGCTTCCTTCATCAATTTTTCTGTGATCTTCAATTTTTAATTTATCCAGATTAATGAACGGTTCTTTCTCCCATTCAGTCTTATTTCACTCTGAGGGAATTGCCTTCCCTCTTCTTTCCTCCATCTCCAACTTTAACCATAGCAAGCACATTGAATTCAATGGGGTTTAATGCTTTCACAAGCACTCCTGACTGCTCTTCACTCATGTCCCTCATCACTATTTGCCTAATCTCTCCAGGACAATGTATGAACATTTATGTCCATTTCCAGATCATTGAAGGAAATATTGCAAAGGATCAGGCCTACCAGCCCAGATCCCTTGGAAAACTTGTGGAAATACTGGGAGCTAATGACAAACCTCCAATCTGGTATCTGTTGATGCCTAATTGGTCAAATGCCATATGGAAAATCCCAGGGTGAGAGTCACCTCTGTTGAGTTCAGCTATATGAAGGTGAGGTGTTTGGTCTGAGTTAGCTGCATGCACCCCTTGTGTAGTTGTCAGCAGCAGAAGGGGATTACGCCCATATCAAAATAGGAGGTTAAATCTGGTGGAGTTGCCATCTCTGTTCACTAGCAGGAAGGGGAACAAGGTGATTAGCACTCGACATGGAGAGGGCTGTACTGAGGTGAAGCTCCTGTGTCCATCGCACACATACACAGAGCAGTCTCTATCAACCAGCTTGCAAATCAGGTTTCCATTTTCAAAAATATTGGCAAACAGAAGTATCAACCACCAGTCGGACTGTGTCCTAATGCCTGACACTGCTTCTCTGCTGGATGTCACCCCTCCACCCTTCTTCCAGCAGAGATGCTGCTGGGTGTGCTCCCTAACCCATGTCAGTCTACACCAGCCTTCACCAGTGACTAAGGAGCACTGTCAGCTGAACACCTTGCTGGGCAAAACAGTGATTTCCAGGAGATAGGATGTGCTTCCTTTATCACTTGCCACTTCTTTACTTTCTGAAGGCTGCTGTCAATGTTCTATATGGATCTCATGTCAACAGCATCTCCTAGTGCCTTTTTAGCCTATGAGTTAGGTCACTTGCTTTAAAGCTGTCAGTGTCTAAGAAACAGATACTGCTATTCCCAGCCCACCCTTTTTGCCCACTTTCTACTTCTAAACCAAATCATAATGAGCGATTTTAACATTTTGGGCTTGTAATTCTCCCCACAACATGTTGGTATTTCCAACAAAACTGTTTTCCCCATCCTCTTTTCTACACACCTAACATAGGTTTAGGAACAATTCAACAACATCTTTCTTCAATAGTCTTACTGCTTTGATTAATGCCAGTGGTGTTGATGTAGCTGTGGTGGTTTAAGGATGTATCAATTAATTAACCTTGTCTCCTGATTAATTTTGCTCTCAACATCTTGATTTTGTGCTAAATTAATTCTCATTTATTCCCACTTCCACTCCCCCCCTTTTCATAGATCACTCAGGTTTCTCCTTAGATTATCTCCCCCCTCTACTGAAATGGAGATCACCCAGACTATGCAGCCACTCCAGTCCTTCAAGGATTGACTTATCTTCCACAACACCCACACCTCGCTCCCCTGGGGAACTTCCCACTTCCACACGCTCCTTTTTTAACCGATAGTATGAGAGGACCCTCAGAAAAGATCATACAGATGGTTCCCTGGGTGCAGCAATCTTCCATCCATCGCAGACCAGGAATCTTCTGCCTGTCTTCTTCCACACTGCACATGCTCCCTGCCTGAAAAAAGGGCCACCACTCCTGTGTAAGGTCCCTAGATGCCACCACAGAACTACCACCAACCCCAACCAACCCCATCAGTTTTAATTTATATGGCACTGAAGACTGAACCAAAGCCCTTCTGGTTTTTAAGTATCCCTATCACACGGAGTCAAGAGATGTGAGCCAAACCTGCTGGGAGTGAGCACAACCAGCTACCCAGCAAGGAAGATGTCTGAAGGCAGCGGCACTTTCCCAGCCAAGCACTCAGTAAGAGCCCTGATGAGAGTTTCTGACCAAGATGCAGGGATTTGGGATGCATTCAGACAGGAGGTGTTCAGTTAAACTAAATCTACCAAATCCTTTCCAGGGACTCTTGCTGGATTTTATCAACAGCTCTCCTCCTCCTACCCTGCTCCCAAACAAAATAAGTTAATCAAATGGGGTTTGCTGCCTGGAGACTGAAGGAGTGGAAACATACCCTTCAGTCCTGCCAATGACTGGAAATAGCCCGGTGTAAACTTAATCATTATGCATTGCGAATACCAAGACACCCTGGTTATTACAATCACTGTCCATCAATTCACGATCCACGCAAATGCCATGGTTGGTGAATTCCATTTTATGATGCAAATGTAGCCAATCAATACAGGGATTTTGTTTGATCAGAGGCTCTTTTTCCCTTTTGCAGAGGAAAAAATCTTATTTTGCATGTCCAGCCCCTCGGCTGGAATAGATCCGCGTAACTCCGCCCGTGCAAGTGAGCTCTTGCTCATTTACACTAGGTGAAAGTCTAACTAAAATAAAAAGGGGAGATATAAACTCACTGTGCAGTCAGAGCAGGACACTTTTCACAAGTAGAATGGTTAAAGGAGAATTAGGCATAAAACCTACAGGAAGACAGCAAAGAATTTTGGGTTTGTGTATGTACATGCTTAGGAATTAGAAAGAAAAGTCTATACATTTTTAACCACAAAAGATTTCACTGGACAACATGGTCTAGCAAGAGCTTTAAAGGGGAAAAGCAGTTCACAGACTCTTCTGAATGCATCTCCAGTAGCCGGGTTGTTAAGACATTCAGGGCTGTTAATGTGTACTGTCAGGCCATTGTAACCAAACCTTTAATCCTGGGCCTGTCAGACTTGAAGGAAAACTAAGGGGCTGACAGTACTGCAGCAAATGGATTTTCCTTCTCTGCTCCCATCGCCTCCCCCCCTTCCTCCATTTAAAGTTAGAATAACATTGAGTCTATTCCTTTCAGGGCTTGCAAAACAACTAGAAAAAAAAAAAAAAAAAAAAAAAGGGCGGGGGGGGGGGTGTGGGGGGGGAAGGAAAACCTAGCCTAGATGGACAATCTTCCCTTTCCAAATCCCAGTCTCCAAACTGGGAGCACTTGACACAGCCTGGTCAGACTCAGGCTGTTTGAAAACCCTTCCTCCCTAGCTCTGGTTATAAAGTCCTTCTGAGTTTATTTTTAATTTTAGTTGTCTCTATATGAGGAGAAACACAAAGAGCTGCATATGAAGCATCAGGCAGAACTGCAAAGTCTTGCATTTTGGTTTTCGTCTTGGTTTCAGACCTTACCCACGTGGCACATGAGAGCTGACAATATGACATGTACACAGACACTTTTCCTGTATGTCTAGCAGGCTCTCCCTCACCCACACATCCCTTACAGCCTTACTTCATGAGGTCTTGGTCTGGGATTTCAACTTTTAAAGCATGATAGGTGTACTCTGTGGTAGATCCTGTGTCTACTACCCAGTGTTCCACCAAACCTCCATCCAGCCCTTCCCTTCCAAGTTGATCTGCCCTTGTTTGGCCTGTTCTGGATGATTAAGAAAGGCAAAGACAACAGGTAAGCCGTGACGATTTGCAACCTGTTCCTGGCACGTGATGTACTGCTCAGGGGAGATGATGGCATCATTGATCTACCATAGGCTCTCCAGAAATTTTGAGAATGTCTCTTTGCTCTGACAGGTGGGGATACTACCCACTCTGCAATGTGAGATGACTGCACAGCGCATTAGAGGATGCAAGATGGACACCAGGAAATAGGGGCAAGTGCTATTTGGAGTGAGCAGAGTGCCAGCAGCCTGTTCTTTGTAGGATGGGGTTGCAGCCAGGGGCTGACCACCAGCTGATGCAGCTTCCCCTGGAGCTTCAGCCTGCGATCTCAGCCACATGCTGTGTAATATTGATCCCTCAGACTCCAGACACATATGAAAAGATCAGTCTCTCGTTTGCTGCCCAGAAGCTCCATAGTTTTGAAGGCAAGGCTGAACACAGAGCCTTTCCTACAAAATGGCCAGTCAAGGTATTAACCACCAGGGTCCTGCACCTCTAGCTGCTGTCTAGGTTGGGTTGCTGAAGGCTGGGTTTATGCTGCTGGGTTAGCATCATCATCTACTGACTATGAAATGAGAAACAATGAATTAGGCTGCAAGTTTATGAAAACACACGACTACATTGTTCAAATGCTGATATCTCTGTGTACTAAGGCACTAAGTGAAGTAGGATCGGCGGTAAACAACCAAGGCAGAGATGGACCTCAAGTTGCGTAAAAATTGATGTGCTTCATCTGTAGCTATTTACTAAACTTTGTTTGAAATTACCCCCAGTTTCTGTATAAATAAACCAGGGTATTACCTAGGGTGCTGATGAGTGGGTGCAGTTTCCCTGTATCTTTATCCTAGATACCTTGAAATTGCTGGGAGTATGTTCTCCCAGTCTTTCCCTTCAATTCTTTAAAATGTGCCTAAATAAAATCACAGCTAAAATCCAGTCCGCCTGTCGTAAATACTTCCAGAAATTCTGTTGTGCAGGATATCAGACCAGACCAGACCAGAGCACAAAAATAAAAATGAGCGGACAGAATGTCCCATGAAAAGGAACTTTAAAATTTTCACATTGGTCTGGTGGCTGTTCTCTAAATTTGGGGTTAATTAGAGACCCTAATGATTTCAGGCCAGTGCTTAACAGAAGATGAAAAGAAACAGATAACAGTTTCTTTAGATATGCGTCAGGGACCTCTCCTTTGTTAGCACAATGCCACTCTCCAACAGGAGGTCTGGTAGAGAGGAGTAACTCCATCTTCCCCCTTGGTATCCTGCACCACGGGTGAATCAGCCAGGCATAAAAGGCCAAACTGGAAGAAGGGAGCATTTCTGCATGTCTCTAGGACTGACAGCATTTCTTGAAAAGGATTAAATAATAATATTATTATATCAGTACAGGACTGGATTTTCCTCTCCCTCGCTCACGTAGGTGTTGTACGAAGCAGGAGGCAGCAGGTCTGTGCCCCATACAATAGCCCGGGTGGTTGCTGCCTCCCACCGCAGTACCTGTCCTGCAGCTGAGCAGAGGAGCATTGTTAGGGGCTGTCAATCCAGGACTTCTCACTAGCTGCGAATTGATCTAAGAAGGTGAGACATAGCACTGAGAATATTATTAAATGGAAATGAGCAAAAGCAAAAGCAGCAAAATCAATCTGAGAACTTGGTTCACATTTTGAGAGAAAGAAATACATCCAGAATCAGGTTAAGCAAAGCCCTACTGAGCCACTTATTGATTTCTTAATGAGCCTGGGGAAAAAAAAAAAAAAAAAAAAAAAGAAAAGAAAAGAAAGAAAAAAGCACAGAAAAAAAAGAGATAAAAGAACAGATTCCAGACAGAAATGGTCATGCAGTTTCCTTGTACATGTAAAGAAAAAGTCGGCAAACCTCCGGAGAGCAGTGCAATGGAGAGAAACATGTTTGTCTGAACAGTGACGTGGCAGCAAAAAGGGGCTCACAATCTGGGGGAGGTCAGGGGGGTGGAAAAGGCCAAGAAGAAAGAGAAAGTTTCACAGAGCAGCACCTCAGGAACCTGCTCCAAAACGTCCAGCCTGCTGCTGCAAGTGTTACGGATGCATATCTCATCCGTCTGGTTACCCCAATGTGGGTTATTTTATATTTGCATGCACCACCACACTGCCATTGCAATTGGACTTTGAAACCATCAGGTAGGGTCTGTGCATGAGCAAATAACTCTTATAGAGGCATCTCACAGGCAACCCCCTTATCTTCTTAAATGAGCTAAGATACTTCGGCTGGTATAACCACGTGTAACCGCCACAGCCATGTCCTGGGCTGGGTTTCAGCTCTAGAAAAGCCCTCTGGTCAAGGCAGTGATATTGTTACACTGACAAAAGCTTCCAGCACAGACCTGACCTCAGTCACAGCCCTTTGGCAGTCCGCAGGGATGAGAACACCTTCGCCCGCCAGCAGTGCAGCATGTCACAGGTCAGGGCCGTGTTACAGCAATACCCAAAGGAAGGATGTGCCCACGCCACAGCCTCTGCAATACACAACAACTCCTCAGCTCAGCCCTGAGCTCTGCAACCACTCCGCAGCTATTCCTGACTCACAGTCACATCCCTGCTGGGAGGCAGGTAAAGCCGTGCCCCCTTTACAGCTGGGGAGGCCAAGGTCCAGATTTATTAAAGATCGTGTGATGCTCAGGTGGTGTCACTTCAGAAAAGCCAGAAGGCTGAAAAGGGGCTGCCCCAACCCCGCCTTCCAGGGCAGGTTCAGCCATATGAAATAAAAGTGCTTCATGCATGAATAGGGAAAGCAAAATATGAGGCATCTCCATCACATGTTTAACTAAATCCACATGAGGCATTGCAGTTGTGAAGCTTTTCCAGGAAAAAATAAAAAAAAAAAAAAAAAAGGGAGAAATCATGCTCCACTGTTAGTCGCTGAGGTGGTAAAACATCTCTGGGCTAAGGGAGATCTCAGGGACAATGCAAAGAATGAGCCTCAACCCCACCAAAGGTATGAGAGGGGCTGAGACCCTGGTGCAAAGAGTCAGGAGCCATGTCCCAGAGGGCCCATTACCCACCAGGGACAGGAGGTCCCATAGGCACTGGTTTCAATGGTATAGCCAGCTAGAGCCAAAGAGAGCAAGAGACCCTCACTGGCAGACCAACACCTCAATACCATGGTACAACCCTGGAAGTACAACTCTGCTAAAGGTACACTGTGCTGCTCAGGTTTGGGACAAGAAAAGAGAGGAGCTGGGAGCACAGCTCCAACTCCAGGGGAAAGGCATTATAATCTTTCAGTGGCCAGGCAGATTCCCAACTAAAATTAACAGTTTAGAAAGGAAGTCCAGTAAGGCATAGAAATACACCTTGCATCACATCTAATAGGAGTTTGCCCCCAAAGCAAGTCTTTCCCTGTTGAAACCGAAATGAAGCAGTGCCAGCCTTGCTGTTTCCCACACAGTATCCCAGAAAATCAACACCAATTTCAGCGTTTGAAAACCGCTGACTGTAAACTGCAGCGGTTGAGGGTATTTGTCACAAACAGCTGTCCATCCCCAACACAACGAGCCGTGACCTCCGAGAAATGAGCTAGGGCCATGGGAAACAGTCACAAACCCAGACCAGCTCCGCAGCGCACGCCTGCCTCCAAAAATCGGCAGGGACCGGGCATGGGGGAAGGGGGAGAGAACATCTATTTCCTTATTAAGTAGCACTCTTTCTCTCTTTTTCTAATCTATGGAAAAATAGGAATGCAAAGGAGAGCAGAGAGGAGCCTTTCTTCGCAGCAGGGGATGCTGCCTGGTGCCGGGACAGCGGCTCCGCTGGGATGCTGCAAGCCCGGAGCTTCTCAGGGTGTTTGCAAAAGGGGAGTCAAACCGCCGGCCGGAGGAGACGCAGGCAGACCAGGACGAGCATCTTAAGGTTTAAAATGCAAATTCCTCCACTTTATTTTAGGTGGAGGGGTCAAGGTTTGCCTATTTCTTCCTCTCCCCCTCCCCAATGCTCCTTCCCCCTTCCTCCCCGAGTTTTGTTTAGGAAGGGACTGTAGATGCGACAAGGTCTTTGTGCTGGCCATTCAGCTGAATGAAAAGGCCGAGGAGTCCCAGCGGAGGGAACAAACTTTTGGGGGTCAGCGCGGTCAGCTTAGAATAAATGTGTCGTATTGTTTGTATTAAGGACATGATCTCAGCAGGGTGCCCGGAGCCACCGCATACAACATGAAGGACTATTTATTCAACACTGAAATACGCAGGGCACAGGACTCCTCTCCCAGGGAAAATACGCACTGCTGCTGCAAACGTGCCTGCCTATTCCTAGCAGCAAGATTTGCTGGAGAGGGAAAATAAAACTCTTCTTTTTAATATGCATCATAAATAAGGATGGATGTCAAGCTCTCTTGGCAAAAAATAATCATATTTAGAAAACAGTGGTGGCGGCAGCACAGCGAAGTGCCTTTTTATTGTTGCTTTTCTCCAAAAGATGGACAGTTCAGGTCATTAAAGGCCTAAGATAGAAACAGTTTCTCTTAGCACTGTTTGAAAACAGGCTTTTGTTTCCATGGAAGTGGCACAGCCCTTTCTTGGGTTGCCTCCACCGCAGAAGTGGCCCGCAGCCGCGGGGTGGGAGCGGGGCTGCTGGGGCGAGGGGAGCCCTGCAGCCCCCAACAAACCCACATGAAATCCAACTGGAAAAGCAACACAAAGGGACGGGGGGCTGGACAGCCTGTGGTGCCCCCTGGGAGGGCTCCACAAATGGGCCCCCCAGAGGAGGCAGCCAGCTGGGAGTGGGAGGCCATCCTTCCCAACGCTTCAAAAACAAAACCCTCATAAAGAGACTTTAGAGATGCCCCTGGCTGTCAAATGATCCCCCCCTCCCTCTTCCTCACTGATTCATACAGAGGAGCATGTGCTCCCCCAGAAAGTATCTTTTCTTCTCACTGACCTAGCTCCCTCGTTTGCAGAGGGAAGGGGCATTTGGTTAGGTTGTTCATCTAGAGTTTGCAAACCAGTGTTTCATTAAGTTGCACAATTAACCCAGAGAAACAGAGCTGCATCTCCAGGGACAATCTCCAGCCAACATGGCTTTATCATGGCCAGCCTACCATAACACACGAGGTCTAGGAAGACCAGATACCTAGAGGTCCCAAAAAGAAGCAGGATGAGTTTTAACATATCCACATGAACTCCTGTCTCCCATCACAAATGATAGCTTCAGCCCAACCTCAGCAGGAAAATAAAGTGACAAGAAAAATGAGAGCCAACTGAGAAGAAGAGAAGTTTCTTATCCTGTGAGGAGACCACTCCCAGAGGACAGCTGAGTGCACAGATGTTTGGGCACGTAAGGTTTGGTGTTAAATCTGCCGAAACTAAACTTACCCATAGATATCAACAGCTTCATGGTGGGGTCCTGCCTGGAGAGCTAAAGACTCTTACTCTGTCCTTGTAAACCTGACCTCCAAAAAAGGTAACCATACCTTAAAAAACCACAACCAGCCCCATCTGCCCAACTGAAAGAGCTGCAGCAGCCTTCAAGGAGAAGGGAGTGCAGGGACCTCTTAACCCAGGTCTGCAATCAAAAGCTTCATGGCAGGGGCCACACCATCTGCAAGGCAGCATGTGTGCTGCCGTGTAGGCCAACACCTGGCAAACAGCACTGAGAAAGTCATGGGGATGACATGACAAATATGACTGAAACCCAGTGGAGCAAGCAAAGGTGAAAATCTGGAATCTGAAAATGGATGGAAAAATCCCCTGGGTTTTCACAGTGCTGTGGTGAGTCTTTGCTTGTGAACCCGGGAGCCTGGCACAGCTCTCTTGGAAGTGCCCCAGCATGGGACACCTTGACTTCCACCCCCTGTGTGCTGGATGCCCCCTTCCTTTTTTTGTCCACACTATTGCCTTTTGTGCCAAAGTGACACAGACTGATGAGGATTATTTCCACGGTTTCCTCAGGGACAGGGGGGTTTCTCTGCTGCCCTTGTTCAGGGACAATAGACCCATTAAGCGTCTTCCCAAGGCGAGGGGAGTGGGGCATACCTGGCCCCCAATCTGGGAATGGCCACTGCCCCTGACAGCCATTAGCATCTGAATGAGAGTGATGCCTGCAGAACAACAGGCAATTATCCCACTGAAAAGCTTTTAAGTGGCATTAATTGCTGGCCACAGGATCTCTCAGAATGAACCGTGTTGACAAACAGGATAAAATATATTTGATTTCCTGCAGGGGAAAAATTTATAAGATTGTGCATCACTGAGGACAAGCTCCACTTTCGGCCTCTGTTGTCACACAGTTAGCAACACTCCGCACCTAGTGACAGCAACACAGCTTGGGATGTCCAAGGGAACCTAAATTTGGCTCTGGTGGCTTTGCGATGCCTGGCTGGCTTGATGAGAAGGCGCCCAGGGGAAGGGGGAACACCTGCTCTACGCATTGTTGGACTGAATTAGCAGCCCCTTTGTCCCAAACGTGTCTCTGAAGGCCCAGGTGTACCTTTTTGTACTGCTCAGAGATGCGAAGAAGTGGCACAGCCCTGAAACACAATCTCCTCTCACTAACAGGCAGTGGCTTTATCTTCCACTGCTCTTTGAACACGATAAATATCCCTCCACAACCCAGGAATGGGGGTGATGTGGGAACATTTTACAGTTGAGAGAGGAAAAATACTTTTATTAATGCATGTTAATCTTCGTAAATCAACAACATTGCTAACAAATAAATACTGTCTTGTCTGCTATGTACCTTCAGGAAGGTTGTATGAAGGTCATAGCTAGTGTTTTTCTGTGATTCCCTGGAAAATCACACTCAAATGGCCTTTAATTCCTAAGAGCTGAAATTATTTCAAGGCTGATCTTGCACATGTGCAAGGCACTTCTTTCTATAGCTCCTTCCTGCAAAGTGCAAGTCACTGACCTTAAAAAAGTACTGCAGCACTATTTTTTCCCCCAGAAGCATCATTTCCTCTTCAACACCATGTGTCATACAATCATGCCGATTCCTGGATTGTTTTGAGATGTTTGCTCAGCTTTTTGTGTATATCCAGACATAAGGGCTGTCAACTAAGGTGGCCTACCTTCTGTGACACTGGGTAAGACCCATGTATGTATGATCAAACCCTAAATTGTGACAAATGCCACAGTTCTACTGACTCAGAAAAGTTCTGTGACAACTCTTAATGTGATGATCTGCTTCGAGAGTTGTAAGTCTTCCATTCCCTACCTCTACCCCTTGTATATATGGAGGGATTAGAGGGAACAGCCTGGCCACAAGCAGTAGCCCACATTAACATATCAGTTGCAGGAACTCTTGTTCATTCTCCTGACAAAGCTGCTCCATGAAGCTGGCAGAGACAGACCACTCTAATGTCACTTATAGCCAAGCAGCAGCCTGGATGCTACACTCCTGGTGACCTGCCGGGCTGCTTTTGGTGGCTGGGTGTTTCAAAAGCAATGGCTCTTCCCAGTCCCCAGTGAGTTTTCTGAAACATGGGAGGTAAGCCTTCAGTAACCAAATGTAGATGCCACCATGCACATGTCTCTGAGAGCTACCAACTTTTCTCTCTCTTCATGGCCAGTGGACAGGGAAGGGCATTGTGCGTGTAATTTTCCTACCCTAAGCCTTACTGCAATGGCACACACTAAGCAAGCAGCCCTCAGAAAGGTGGGACAAAGGTGGGACATCATTAGCAGCCTGGAAAAGAATTTCCTGAGAAATAACCTTCCTTTGGAGGTTGGCAGATGGATGGCAATGAAGATTACTTTCCAGAGCTTTAGGTCGCAGAGTTACCACAGGTCTCTCCAGCAGTGACCTCCTGGCTTTCTAGCAGTGATCCCCAGTACTCACCATGAGGTGAGCTTATACCCGTTACTATCCCGTTTGCCACAGAACCAATGCTCACCACTAGTAATGCTCACAGGTCTTTGACTATTAACAACCTCCCTTATTAGAAATAGTAGTATTGGAAGTGCTGGAAGCACAGAACAGTGAAAAACTGCAAAGCCCACACTTGCTGAACACCTGGTGCCCACAGCAGACACAGGACGGGGTGAAGATCCAGTGGTTTGTGTTGTCATGGCACTAGAGAGGAATGTAAAGTGAGGTGAAAGCTGCACAGTCCCGTTCTTCTGCTTTTCGCAAGAAATGTTTTGCACAACTGCTCAGAAGTTATACCAAGAAATGTTTTGTGCTCCAGCTCAAGTAATAGTGGCTTGACCACAGTCCCCGCCCACACACACATACACACTTGACACGCTTGGCACAATGGTGGATAAATACTACCCCGAGTTTGTACCTAACTCAGAGGGACAAGAACTCGATGCCAAATCAGAGGGACAGATTGACAGATTTATTCTCCTCACACACACCCCCCTAGAAGGGACGTCTTTTGGCAAGATTTGTGACCTCAGCTATGCCGAGTGACTACCTGGGAAATTAAGTTTGTGATTGCAATCATTTTTTGTTTGTAGAGCTATATAGCTATTCTGCAGTATAGTGCATTTATCTCTGGCAATCTCAAAGAATCTGTAGATGTTGCATAAGAATAAACTGTACTATTCGTGAACCTGACTGCTCCTTTTGAACGCGACCAGACCTACAGCAGGCAGGCTGTTCGTGCATCTGGTGTCAGGCAGGAATTGGCCTACCTATTAATGATAAGTCCAGCTGGATAAGTCCAGCTGTCCCAGCCCCTCTAATCTTTGAGGACCAGCTAGAACGCGAGGGGATTCATCTCTTACTAAATTTATCTCTCACCCAATGCAACAAGTAGAAAGAAACAAAATTCCCTCCCTGAAGCACTAATTTCTACTTGGAGCTACAAAACCTTTCCACAACTGAACCAGTATTCATTCAAGTGAAGAGGAAAATGAAACTTTGCCTGACATTCTGCTGCATAACAAACCTGAAATGTGCTTCCTATGCACTGTGGCTCAAGGACTTCTAGAGGATTTCCGATAAATATGGGTCATTTTATGGCTCAGAGTGAAAGCCATGTGAAAAACTCTGCCTTTTGCTAATTTAGACCTCCAGCTCAGCAAGTGCATGTGGGTGGCCTTTTGAAGTTTGAGCAGCACATCTTCTGCTTGAGCAAAATGGCTTAGTTCTCCCGCAGTCAGTGGCACTAGGCCAGCCTGCACCATCTGAGGACAAGCCCTCTCACATTTATCCCAGCACAAAACTCCAGGAGGAACTCAAAAAATGTTAAGGCATCTGTGGAGAAAGCTTTGAAAAAAGTCTGTGCACAGTCCAGTCAACTGAAACTGCAAAGCTTTGCCTCCAGTGAAGAATGGACTGCACAGTCAGAAAGCCAAAATATTAATGTAAGCTCCCACAACATGTCTGTCCAAGAAAGACAGTGCTAAATAAACCAAGCATGGGCTCCAGCAAACAGAAGATGGACCTCATTTGCTGCTAATAATATCCAATCATCAGGACTAGGCTAATTTCCCCGCATATTGCCAGATCCAGACCACATGTAATTAACTTAACTGCAGAAAAAATGCAATCTTTGTTGTTGATTTTGTTGTCGTTGTTGTTTTAATAAAAAGAATGAATCCAGATCCACAGAGGATACGAGGCTAGTCTGATTTGTTCTTGCTGAAGATCTGGTCCTTGTCATTTGCTGCTAAGCTAATAAGATGATCAGCAGGATGATAGCAGGTAAGAAATGCCATGTGTTACATTGTGGGAAAGCAAACAGCTGAAGCAAAGGACCTGGGTAATAGAAAGTAGCACATCTGTTGGAGGAAGGACCATTCAGCAGGACTGTGTTAAGCAGTACTTGCTGAACCGCCATGTGCACATGAATGCCAAAAAACCCTCCCCGAAGTGAAACTAACCCACTTGCTATTTCCCAGGGTCCATAGGATTTCACCGTGCCCAGCGTCGAGAGGCAACTAAAGGGCTCAGGCCTTCCCCCTGCAGTAACCTCCCCCCACGGCTGAGGAGGAGGCTCCCTGCCAGCTGTCCTCCTCCAGGGAAGCAGGAGGATTAAATCTTTTTAAGGGATCCAAGACTCAGAAGTTAAACACTGACACCCATGAAATGGGTCTGTTGAGTATTTAGTCACCACAGATCCTACCTTCCTCACTTGAGTTGACTGGCAGTCTATGTACCAGGGTTAAAACAGGAGGATAACATCTAAGATGGACAAAATGAGTTACCCTCAGGTGGTTTCTCCACTGACTTTAAAAGAAGCCAGATAACTAGTGAAGACTGGCCTTTACACAGTAATTCCTACAGCTATGGGGTCTAACCAGAGGGTGTCCCTCCCGCAGCGGGCACAGCGAGTAAGGGACTGATGCAAACCACTGCTATTGCTTATCTGCCTTAGCTTATTTGTGTAGTTTGGTGCTTCATCCCTCCCAGGAGGGAAAATGGCACCATCTGGGGAATCAGTACTGACCCCTTGTCCCACCCCTCCTAATCTGTGTGTCTCTCACACACAGTCTGCTGTCAGAAAAAAGAAGAAAATCTCTACTGAGCAGCTGAGTCATAATTGAAACCAGTGCCTTGACACCTCAAATAGCTAAAGTTTTGCTAGTACCCACTGTTGCCCCAAGAGCTCATGCCCCAGCTGCTCTGTGCATGTTGGAGTGATCAAACCACCTTCATGAAGATCAACCCATCTGCTCCCCTCCCTCCAGTCCGTGGGGGAAGCCAAGTGAGCAGCATCAGGACAAACCCATGGAAAGACAAGTTGTCATAACAGAAATAAAACCTGTTCTTGTCACGCCTCACCCCAGCGTGCACACACCCCAAGACACACACCTCCAGGGTTCATCGTTAGGGCAAAGAAGCATCCCCAGGCGTGGGGCTGCATTCAGATTTACAGCTCGTCTTGCAGCTACTGAGGAGCTAAAGGTACCTACCTATATGTCTGGCTAAATATGGAGCACGTGGACTTAGAAAACCTGAATTTTGTACCTCTAGTACAAGGAATACCCTCTGGGGAGAGGGTAACTCAGGTTACCCTCCCTCCTGTAACTCAGGAGGGAGAGTTTGCAGTGTTGCTTTGGAGAGTGGGTGTCTGCCCCAGGGAGTCCCTGATGCCCCTTCTCACGCTCCACTCCTGTCCTGCCCACCAGGGCCTGAGGGTCTACCCGTGTCCAGACCATAAACTCCCTGCTCTCAGCTGTGATTCACAAGCAAAGGGACCCCAGGTGCCGCAGGGAGCGGGGGCACCCATGCAGAGCACATTTTGGGAAATACCCAGTTTCTAGAGGGTTAAGGACTGATGGCAAGTGTACCCTGGGGCGGGCTGTGCAGGGGTACACACCCACTGGGAGGTTACAGGTTTGCACCAGCAGCTGGTGACTTGCTGGTCTCTATAAAAACCTTTTAATAAACCCCTAGGTATCAACCCTTTCAAAGGGGCTTTGGTGTAAACCAGGACCCCAAGAGCCATTGCCTCCAGCTCTAGGTAGATGAATTTTTCCCTCTGCCCCTTCTCCTCAGGAAGATGGCAAGGGGCATGGGCAGAGCCGACAGCCAGAGGAGAATGGACCTGCCAGCAGAATTCGGCACACAAACCCATGGCAGCTGCCAAAAGAGCCTGATCCCACCAGCTGGTCTTGTTTAACGGGGCAACAGGGGAGATGCAAGAGGCAGGAAGACTGAGAGGGAAGTAGTTAAGTTGGAATTAATTTGTCACTCCATATTTAACTGACCTCAAAACTATTAAACAAATCTAATAGGAAATATCCCCCAGATTCCAAATACCTCTGTGTTGCCTGCTGGGGACCAGCCACCGTGCAGGGCTTCAGCTGTCAGGCAAACTGGTACAGGGGAAGGGGGGGCTTCCCTCCTCCCCCATCTCCAGGCCTGGTTTAGTTCACCCTCGCTTTTACCCTAAGGCAGTTGAAGGAAGAAGCACAGAGAGTATCCAGCATCCCAGGCTGAGGTGCTGGAGGAAGCTGAGGGATGCGTGTAGCAAGGCCACGGGCTTTCCCGGCTCCTGCCCGAAGGGAGCACAGAGGATGCTCAGGAGTTAGGAGCAGTGACTGGCAGCCCAGGAGTCACCAGTGATTTTTCCACCCCTCAAAAAGAAAAACTATCCCAACTCCTCACAGGTTAGTTGCAACTACCACCCTCTCTGTATCTGGAATAAAGAGGGAATTGGGAGATTTAAGGCTCCAGATGGAGTGGAACTATATTTTATTGCCAAAAACACACAAACTCAGCAGCTAGAATATGGAGAGAGGTTAGGGGCGGAAAGCTGGCATAAAAACTAACAAACAAAAAAGCAGCTTTTTCTTGCAAATAGGTGAATACAAGCCAACCCCTCTGCATAGCTTAAAACACTTGGTGACAACATATTTCTCATTGTGGGGTGGTTAGTTATTGCCTCAGGTCTGCGCTCTGCTTTCGAGTGCACAGAATTGCAGGGGTCCCCTCCCCTGGATGAAGTTAGCCAGGAAGTAGCAAATATTACAAAGAATTGAGTTCAGCCTGATTACAAGAGCTGAGTATATAGGGATTAATTTAGCATAAATATCCTCCCTTCTGAGGCCGGGCATTTTAGACTGATATGCCTCAGTATGTTAAAAAAAAAAATATATATATATATATATATATAAAAAAAATTAAAAAAATAAGAAGAGGCAAGGCAGATCGCTCGTTGGAAGGGTGGAAGGGTTTGCTCGAAAAATGCAACTCGCATTCAGCGTTGCCGAGGTTAAAGCAGCTTCCCCCGAGAGCTCCCGCGGGCAGATAACGCTGGGCGCTGCGCTCCGGGGGGGGCGGTGGGCTCGGGGCCGGGGGGTGCCCGGGGCTGGCCGGGCTCCGAGTGCCCTCTGCCGGGGAGGGGCGGCCGGCTCCGCCCGCTTCCCTCACCCCCGCCACTACCCTCTTTATTTTGAATCTTTTCAGGTTTTCCAGCCGTGCTCGCCGGCTGGTCCCTCTGCCAGGCGAGCCGCCGGGCTGTGTCTATCTTGGGTCGCGGTTTGGGGGGGTCTCATCCTCGGGGGTTTGGTCCAGCAGCGCTGCAGTGAGCGGGAGGGCAGAGACTGAACCCCCGACAGCCCCAGCACCGACTTTGCCCCCCCCTCCATATGTGTCATTCGGCAGAAAGCTGCATTTCAAGCCAGAAAAGGAGGGCAGAACAGCAATGCTGAAATTCGGGAGAGCGTTGCCTCCTCATGAACCAATCTCTAATCTCAGCTCCCCTCTCTGTGGGAGGAAGAACGTGCTGTTCCCACTCTGGGGAGATTGCAGAGATTAAATGTCTCAATCAAGGTCACTCCTACAGCACTGGGAAAAAAACCCCAAGAGCTTTTGCACTGGCAGCTTCCTGGGTCAGAAACTTTGCAAGGCGCCCTCTTATTTTCTTCCCTAGAAACCCAGAGGGACTACTTTTACATCTGGGCACACCGGTCATGTCCATGTTTTGAGGAATATTTTTTAAATAAATGCCTAAATAAGTTTGAGGTATTCAAACTAACATTTCCCCAATACCTTAGGGGTGTTTTTGTCCATTCTTTTGATAGGTGCCAAGAATCTAGCAAAGTCTATCCAGGCATCCTGAAAGACTCAATGAAGAAGAAGATTGTAGTTATAAAGAAAGCTTGAGCAAAGAGGACAGGTTATTCAGTCCAGGTGTTGCAAACCCTGTGTTACTAATTCCCCTGTACCCAGACACCCACTAAGCAGGTCAGAGCAAAGATGTTTTTGCAAGAGCTTCATCCACTCCCTGCCATCATAGTGAGGTTCAGGGCCTGAACCAGCTCCCGCTGAAGTGAATGGGCAGACTCCCTGCTTTTAATGGCACGAGATCAATTCCCAGTTCTGCAGGCAAAAAGTCAAACAGAAACAGCAAGCCTTTTCCCGCCAGATATTAGTGATGCATGTCTCTCCGGTTCGGAGCGGGCAGGTCTGTTCAGGTTTCAAGGTGGGAAAAGATGTTTATGTTTTAATGTTTCCTTCTTTTTCCTTTGACTGTTAAAAGGCACAAAACTGCTATAGATCTATACACACACACCACCAGCAAAACAGCGGTGGTGGGTTGTTTAAAGGTAACACCGATGCACAGAGGCCCCTGGAAGGAAGAGGAACCTCAACGCAAGAATCCTTATTTCTTTCTCATGAACTTCTCCGCTGCCACACATCAGCCCCCTTTCACCAAGCGCACGGACCTCTCTCCATTAATCACAGGCACATCTGACATTTGCTCAGTGCTAAATGCACATTGTATCTGCCACCCCGCTCTGTGACAGCACACATCCATCCCCAGCACAGAGGCTGATGCCTCGGAGAGGGCATTCAGCAAGGGACAACCGCAGCTGGTGGAAAACTCTCCTGCTCCAACTGAGAGGAGGTTAGGTGTGAGCCACCACAAGGCTGAGACATAAACTGGATGGAGAAAGCCCCAACTTCATCCTTTCCCTGTGCACCCCTCCTGAAGGACCACCCCTTTCCTCTCCCAGGGCAGAACTGCCTGGCTCTTCCAGGCCAGACCAGGCCAACAGAAGCTCATGAGCTGATGGCTGGTCAAGCCAGCCCCATGGCTTTTCCCTTCAGGAACTTGCAGCTAGTGGTGAACAGCTGACAAGTTAGCTTTACGCCAAGGGATGCTTAGATGCTTTCACACCTTGTATGTATGTCCCTTCTACCCGAAGGCTCACTCACCATCCCGCAGTGATGGACCAGCTCTAGCGTCTCCAAACACATCTCAGCCTGAACCGCCCTGCAGTGATCACCCCAGGAGAGGGCTTGGCATAAACACACACATTTTTACCCAGCCAAAATTCTTTTGTTTTCTCACTTCTTAAGGTTAGCTTGTGGGTTTGTTTTGCTTTTTTAAAAATCTCATGGGGGGGCTTATTAGGGCTTCAAACTCTATGCGGGTGCCTCTGTCCTAATCCTCTAAAAACCCTTGAGAATTTGGTGTCAAGCATTTCATCCAGAGCCACAGTTTTTACTTTCTTGCGTGTTTTCCAGTTGAATAACTCCATATATTCATATAAGGAACATCACAGCAATGCACACGCTTCAAAAATTACATGGCAGAGTCACATTCATCATAGGCTGATTCCAGCTCAGGATCTGCAGAGAGCTGCAGTGAAAGTCTGGTCCAAGGATGTGGTGATACAGTTTTCAGAGTAGAAATACCCAAGTTCCCCAAGGGGAGAGATAAATCTCCTGACTTCATCAAGCTATTGTCAGATAAAGAATAGCTGAAAGAGGTTTAGAAATGCTTTCCCAAAATCTGAGATTTAACCTAGAGCATGATTTCCATTAAACAATGCAGGAATTGTCATTTGAGGGAAGAACACAAATCCATTCCCCTACAATCGTGTCTTCTACAGCAATCCTTAGGAGCTACCTTGGGAAAATGTGTAAGAAACAAAGCAAGAGTAAGGCGAGGTATGTGTAGCAGCTGGCAGTCTGGGACTGGCATCTGAACTGGACTGCTACACCTGAACTCGTGAGCATTAGCAGCTCCTGTTTGAGCTGTCTCTCATGAATTTGTCCTTTCATTTTTTCACTCCTTTTTAGTTTCATCCTCCACAAGATCCAGCAGCTGAGAGTTCCACATTTTAATTGCACAGAGAAGAAAAATCATTTCCTTATGATTTTTTTAAACCTACTGACTGATGATTTCATCACCAGACAGTAAATTATAAGAACACAATGCTTCACTATCCACCTTTTCTACACCTTTCATCTATGCTCCTTGACATCGACAGTCTCATTTTAAATTGGAAAACAGACTATACTTTCTTCTCTGTAATTTCTCCATCTTTTCTAAATCTTCTTTCAGCATGGGGACCAGAAGAGCACACAGTATCTTTGCCATTTTGGTGCCACAGGCAGGCAGCTAGCACAGGCAGTGGTAAATGGTTGGGGGCTGCTGGGATCCAAGCAGCATCTCATCTTGCTGCCAGCCCCATTCCACACCTGGGGCATAGACTTAGAAGGTGTAGAAGAATGTCCAGCCTTAGAGCTTTTCTGCTATTCCCATGGGAGTTGGGAAAGTGCAGAACAAACAATAACAACAATTATTTCAGCTGGAAAATATTATTTCTCCTGGCTTCTTTTCTGCCTCAGAGGGAGAGCTGGTTGGAATTACATAAAGTATTTGTGATTGAGGAAAACAGCTTTTCAACTGAATAATAACTTCTCAGCAAATGTTTTGAAGTTACTGTTATTGCTTAACACCTAAAATTAAACATTTTCTGTAATTTTTTTTTTTTTTAAATTTAATTCCCCATCCCTCTGGTTTTCTGAATTGAAGGAGAAGACTCACAAAAGAATAATTTCTATTTCCCTGACTGGTTCAAATCCCTCATAGCCATAGCCACAGCATACTCAAGCAACCCAGTGACTACACTGAACTGATGAGTTGGGACATAGGGCTCCAGAGGCTGGAGTTTACTGGGAAGAAACAAAATTTGGCCCAAGATGCTTGACCTGTCCAGCTCAGAAAAATCAAGGCTGATCCTGCTTCCACTCCACATCCCGTGGTGTATTTTCTCCTGAGAAAGTAGGCAGAGATGTAGGACTTGTCCTGCTTCATAAGAGAAGACTCACTTGGGATCTCAAACGGCTCAAAGCTTCTTAGAAAAAGAGGATTAAGACACCTGCAGGGTGCAGTGGACTACCTGGGCTGGCCTTCAAAGGCTCTTTTTGCTCCACAGCAGCTGGTGCAGATTAGACCTAGCTGGGCTTTGACTCAGGTCGAAGCTTCATGGACCACCAAAGCTGTAGTCCTCTGCCCTCCTCTTCTAAGCAAGAGCATCAGTTGCCCTGGCACAGAGACATCATCCTCATCTAATAGTAGCCCCATGGATGAATGTATAGACACAGCCCTTTAAATGCTTGACCAAGAATTACTCTCCAGCTGTCTGCAGCCCCCAACTTGCACACAGCCTCTGGGTCTGCAGGATGACAGAGCAGGGTGCGGAAACCCACAGGCTCTTCCTGTGGCCAGCACGCTCCATGCCCATCCATCCCAGCCACACCAGTCTGACAGCTCCCCAGTTTCAGCAACTGTCCTTCAGCTGTGATTCACCATCTTTGCCTGAATGATTCTGAGTGAGGTTACAAGGTCCAACAAACATGCACGTTCAGACCATGATGGTCTGATTCATCACTCTAAGCTTTGGGCAGCCTTGACTTACATGAAGATACACAGATTTCGGCCTTTCTAATGGCATAGAGAAAGAGTTGTCCATCAAAGCTTGCCCCAGGCAACACATTTAATGTTGCTCTCCAGAGAGCCTGGCACATACTAAAGGCACAAACAGTCAAACAGAACAAATGAAAAGATCTTCTGCTCAATGGAAAAACACAAGGGTTTGGCTGCTAAATATTTAATACTGGGAACTCCCCTTCCTTCCTGTCTCCTCCTGTCTGTACTGCATTCAGCTCATCATGGTTGCACAGGGCAAGAGTTCTGGGCCACAAGAGAGCACTCTCCAGCTCTGACACCCACCGCAAGGAACCAACCCCAATGCAACTGGGAACAGGCTGTTTGGATTCAAAAGTCAAGTGGGGTGCTAGTGGAGCAAGATCCTTTGCAAAAAGGCTTTGGGACAGCTGTGCATCTTTGTCTTCCAGATCTGTGTACTTTCC
The DNA here is from genome assembly GCF_047716275.1 of Strix uralensis. Classification (NCBI taxonomy): domain Eukaryota; kingdom Metazoa; phylum Chordata; class Aves; order Strigiformes; family Strigidae; genus Strix; species Strix uralensis. The sequence goes on from NC_133990.1 coordinate 5,810,439, forward strand.
ATGGGGCCTTTGCCTGTAGACCATAGCAACGTATCGGAGCCTGTTCTTCCCAAATCACCACCTGTGCAGAAGTGGATGGAGAGTGGCAGGGCCCCACAGCCAAGCACCCAAAATATCTCTGTCCATTAGAGAGCAAAACCAAGAAGCTGGAGCTATTCGGAACAGACCTGGGGGCAAATTTCCCAAATAAAGATAAACAACCCAGTTGTTGGCAAAAGAAACGATTCATGGAAGTGGTACTTTCAGTGCAGCTTTATTCTGAGGGGAGGAAAAATGAAATAACACGCACTTGGTGGCAGCTGGGAGAGTTGTGCTTCAGTGGAGCAGGAATGAAACATCTGACTTTTGGAGGGACATTTTATAATAAAAAGGTTTTCAAGCACTGACCAAGTAGGACTTTTCAGAGGACCCAGAGGAACATATCCGTATCTAATACATATTTATGTACATGTATGAATGTTATTTCAGGGGTTTACGTAGTTTTGATCTACTTCCAAACAGAAAAGAAGGATGAAGCCATCCAGGCACAAATAATCCTCATTACAGCTGTGCTGACTGCGCTTCCCAGCACCCTAGAGAGGAAGCAGCATTTCTGCATGGTGACCATCTGTTCTTCCCACTGTGCCCGAATTTGCACGGGAGGGAACTCAACCAGCCTTTGTCCTGTGTCAGTTACCCAACAGTCATCTTAGATTCCCAGCTGGGTACTGTCACCCTCCATCTCTCCCTGGACCAAAGGAACAGGGAAGAAGTACAGCACCAGAAAGAGGACACACTGAGATGGAGTAAAGGCAGAAGTTGGGGCATTCATGTAGGCCACCAGCATTTCAATGAGCCCAGTCCCTCATTGCAAGTAAATAAAGAACTGGAATTCCACTTCCCAAAGCACAGCATCCCCCTCTCACCATGCCCATAACACAGAAAAACTTCCTTGTCCCTTGCATGTAGAAGAAACTCATGTTTTAGGAAAAAGAAAGCAATTCAAAAAATCAAAACAGACTGAAGTTACAAATCGAGCTCTTCTCTCAGTTAATATTTAATGTTGCAATTGGGTGGTTTTCAATGGGGGGAAAGCACTGGGATTTCTTTGCTACAGATTGTCTATGTGAAGCTCAGTGTGTCAAAAAAAAAGAGAAAAGCAATTTTGTTGAATATTTCAACATCTGGAGCCACTTAGTGGCAGGAAAAAGCAACTTCTTGAGAAGCACTTTTGATCTAGAGCAGTGGTTTTAAACCTTTTTCTATTTGCAGACCCATAAAATTTCTCTCTTCATAACAAATATAAACCTACTGTCAATCAGTTCTCTCATCTCAGTCAACTCTGGAGATCCCTTAGATGTTCAAACGCAGGAGAGGCAAAGCTGTGCTTTCAGAGACCTGCACAAGACTGTCTCCCAGACCGCTTCACTTCCCAGCACGGGGAGCTGGTCACTTCATTACAAGATAATCTGCAGAAATGAGACCTTGCCTCCCTCAACACGGCGTGGCCTTTTTTCTAAGGCTGAAACTGTTGTTATCTGTGGAACTGGTACTCACCAGGCCTGTGTCACCCTGATAAAGCTGCTCAGCTCTGTCCACAGATAATCGGCGTATTTCTGCCTTTAAAGACTATCTCAGAGCTGCTACACGCCAGAGAGCTAATTCAGGCTGTGTGTATCATCTTATCTCTCCTGCTTCCCACAGTCTGCTGTGCCCGGCTTTGTGGGCACGATGCTCCACTGAGCCAGGCTGAGACTGCCTTGGTGGAAACACCCTGGGCTCTGGGCAAGTCCTGGGGAGCCCGTCTGCTGACAGACCTCTTTGAGTCAGAAGCAGGCCAAGCAAGGGATACAATTCAAGAGGGAGAGTAAGGCCACAAGTTGCTGCATTTGGAGGCAGAGGATCTAGGCATCATCCTCATCTCCTGGTGAATTTTTCTCATGCCATGGTGCTTGGACATTGCCTCTCCCCAGCTCCCAACCCAGGCTTTGGGCTTAGCTCTTGCTTGATCTGACTTGCTTAATTTCTCTGTACACAAGGTCAATACGCTGCCAAGAAGGAGGTAAGTCAGTCCTCTGCATTGTACCTCACAGTGACAGGGTAGGGCATGTATGGTTGTAAGTTGTCCTAGGGGAGCCTTTCTTACTTATTCGAGCAAGAAACCTGCCTTTTTAATTGGTCAAGGATTTGTTACCATATCACTGGTAAATCTGCTCAAAGGACTAATAGGAAAGCACATGAAAAACAACTGCTGTGCCCAAAGAATAGCATAGATCAGATCTTTGTTTCCATTGTATTTCTTCTCAGCGCATTTGATTAGTTTGGTTAATTGAACAAGTAACACACTCTATTATCATGCACCAGCAAAAGAGGTTTTATGACTCAAACAAATATGGCCATTATTAGCTGCTTCTGACATAACAAACAGGACTATTAGCTCTGGAGAGGCAGTATTTTATGTATGGCTTTTTGGTAAATTGGCTGCTTAATCATGGTTTTTTTCGTAAAAAGACCTCTCCTTTAGTGGCTGCGTCTGAGTGTTCAGTGCAGGACTGCAAGGGGACACAATTCACAGCACGATTAGAAGGTCTGTGTAATACAAATATTTTCCCTCATTTTAGATTTATCTCCCGCAAGAGTGTCATCACCAATCACTCTAAGCACCTCCAGCAAGCCTGCACCCCTTATAACACCACAGACCAGCTCCAACCAGGCCTAGGCTCATTTAGTAAGAGACTAATGAGAATTAATTAGCAAATGTGCTCAGGAAACAAAACTCAGCCCCATACACACCTGTTTGGGCAGCTTTTAGGTACACTCACCCCTTGCCTCTCCCCCTCACAACTGCTCTGGTTTCCACATTAGACAGGGATGACTTGTTTGTAGAAACTTGTACTGGTTTCGTAGTACCAGTAGAGTTAAAATTGTGCTGCAATGTGTACAGTCCTACTGGTACAACAGGGCAAGCACTGACTCTCGACGTCCTCCTGACCTCCTCTGAGCCTCTGGTGTCCACCACATCTTAGTGCTCGCTGGCGATCAAGGAGGAGCAAAGCAAGTCTCTGCTGTGTTTGCACAAGAAGCCGGATAGAAATCAGCTCTGCTGCTGGGCTGGCACTACCCACCCCGGCAAAGAGAAGAACCTGCCCTAGAGCATGGCACTTCTACTGCTCCAAACACCACACAGAGGGGTTTTGTCATAACACTGACAGGTACATTGATAGTGGGAGACAAAAATACCAAGTATTCACCATGAAAGGCACTTCAGGAAATCTGCAATTCTTACACATGTGTTTTAAGCTATATTTGTCTAGAGGCTTACTGTTTGGCCTTGGGTCTGTGACACACGTAAGTGTTGCCTTCATTTGCCATCTGCTCTTTTTTTTTTCTATTTGGAAAATGTGATCATCAAAACAACTTTTCATAGGAAATGTTTCAATACCTTTCTTGCTAAAAAGTTTCAAAATTTCTAAAATGATGCTTTTACTTTTAAGCAGAAATCCACTGTTTTGAACAACTTACAGTCTCAGTTACAATAGTTCAAAGAATTCAGCTTGAAAATGTTTTCTTTATTGATTAAAATTAAAATACTTGTTTTCAGACGTTTTGGATTGGGATTTTGGACTTCCGACCCAGTTTCAGAATGTTTTTTGTTTAGTACCAAACATTCTTATGGGAGGACAGGTCACTTCTTTAGTCTGTTCATACCAAGGTTCCTGGGTAAAATATATTGGCTAGGACATGAGAAGTATGATGTAGTTAGGTGATGTAATTGTTTCTTGTGGCTTCAACTTCTACAAATTTGTCAATGACTGTGAATTTGCATGACCTAAATGTAGGACAACATTCAGTGATGCAATTCACATGCATGTGAATGGGAAAGTGCATCACTTAAGTACCTTCTGCACTGTGGTCACTCTGAAATTCAGAGCTGGTGGAATAATAAACTGTGAATGAATATCTGCATCTTCAGAGCCACACTGAACTCCACAAGTCATCTTGTAGAGACCCAGAAGAGACTGCTTGGGGATTAAAATGTAACTTAATACAGAGCACAGGATTATTCTCTTCTTCCCAATCAACTCTTATGGGTAAAGGTGGTTGATGTTTTCACACTTCTGACTGAAGACGTTTCAGTCTGTATTTCTAATTTTGCTTCTTAAGTAGCTAAGACTGTTTCACAACATTTGCTGGGCAGAGGAGGATTTCCCACACAGAGAGATCTGGCAGCTTTTCAAATTTTGTGCAAAACCCTTCTCTTTCTACATTTGGTCCCACAACTAGTATTTACCATGGAGAGGATGCTCACTAAAAAATAACAACCTCCATCCTTATTATTTGCCAACATTTTGATTTGTGTATACCATCCTGTTATCCAAGGTTAGCTGATCTCAGACAGACCTTTCAGCTGTTGATGTGTAAAAACTGAGGACTACCAGACAGTACCTGCTATAAATGCTGAAATACAGGGCCAGAATGAGTGCCTGTTACCCTTGTAACATTACCAGAATCTGAATGATCCCCCAAAAGCATTAAAAATCCTCTGTGGATGCTGGTAAGGTTTGTGGCTGTAACTTCTTATGCTCTTAAATGAAGGGATCTTGGTCTGGCTGGTTCAAGGTCAGAAAAAATACAGAAAAGATTATACAGAGGGTGGCAGCAGCTATTTCTCAAGAGGAGAATGGACCTAGTGTAGGCACAATTTACAGAGGTACTTGTGAACCAAGGGTATTAGCCAACCCTGATATGGAAACTAATGTTACATCTGCTCTAGGGACACCGAGACTATATTAGGCCTGAATTATTTAAATCGGAGCTTAAAAGGTCCAGTTCTGGACTTTCTGTAAGCTGATTCTTTATTCTGGTCATCAGGAGGTGGATTTTTTTTTTTTTTTTTTTGCCAAGCTGATGGTTCTCACAAGTGTATGATGACAGTTTTGAGGAACTTTCTCCATTTTCCATCACCATCTTTTGGAGATGCAGATGCTCAACAATATTCTAGGACAGGTTGTTCACGTCAGCTGCTAAATGATGACATAGAGGGTCTACATTCATCCTACTCACTGAAAGGTCTTGCTCAAGGTGCATGGGCTAGCAGCCAATTCACCCTGTGATCATTTTCTTGCCAATGGAGAAAAGCACCTTTGGAGAGTAATTCAGATCCATAGATAGATAGGAGCTTAGAGGGACTAATCTCCATCCCCTGTAGAAAGACAGTAAGGCAGCTGTGTTCCTCATTAGGAGTCGACTATTTCTCTTTACGTATCAAGGAATAAACCTGAATGTTGGAGTCACTCCAATCAGCAGTACAAAGAAGCACAAGGTCTGCAGGACTGAAGGGACTTGTGCTGAGGTCATGTGTACAAAGTAGCATGTGAGATTCCAGATGCTCTGAACCATCTTAAAACCCTTTAATATTTAATTAAAACTATCAAACTGAAACTTCTTTCAAATGTTTCATGAATATGTGCCAGTTTATATTTATCACCAGAGGAGGTCCCAGAGAGGCACTGCCAATGTTGAGTTCCTTCTACTTCTGAGCAGTGGGAAAGGACATTTTGACCTCTTGATTACATGTGCATGTGTTCAGGAACCATGAAGCTAGAAGGCTGTGAACCTCATAAGACATGATCTTCTCATCCTCTCTCACCATGCTTATCCATTGCTCCACTGAAGGGATCTCTGAACTTCAAAATGACAGTCCTCTTGCCTCTACCCATCTTCACCATATTGCTGCAGTAACCAGCTGCTGTTTACTCAGGATTGCTGGCAAAACACAGTCCCTTGAATAAAGAGCTCACCAGTGTACATGCCAGTTCTCTCTGGATTGTGCAACACTCCTGCTATTATCAGCTTTTGCAGGAATCCCTAACAGAGATAAAACACCTGATTACGATAAAAAAAAAAAAAAACAATCCTGTTTGTAGCTGCAGAACATCTTCTACATATTTTTCTGCTTAGGATCACCTCTGCCCTACAACACAACTGAACACAAAGGTTTCCAATATGCCTCAAACTACACACCCCACTTGCCAAAAAAAGTAATGCAAGTGATTAGCGTGGCAAACCAATTTAACAAATAGTTCCATTCATTGCAGTGGCATCCCGCATTTGAGCAGGCAGTGACCTGCACTTCCTGTCTCCTGCACTTGCCCTCCCTTATGCAGATGCTCAGTATTCAGTGGAAATACTTAGATCACGTTCACACTCTAAGCTGTTGGGGAGAGGCTCCCAGACTTGCCTAAATGTGTTTTCTTCCCTTTTTCTCAATGCTTCAGTGCTAGTGAGAGGTGCCAACCCTAAAAGCTGAAAGCCTCTATATTTTCTTAAACACAACAAACCTGTTTCGCAGGTATAGTCCTGGGCACCACCACTATTTGAATCCTTGCTTCCCCTTCCCTCCAGGCTCGATGGAGTCACCTCTAAGGACCAAGGAGATAACTGTCCCCTAAGGACCAAGGAGATAACTGCCCCCTAAGGACCAAGGAGATAACTGCCCCCTAAGGACCAAGGAGATAACTCCCCCTAAGGACCAAGGAGATAACTGCCCCCTAAGGACCAAGGAGATAACTGCCCCCTAAGGACCAAGGAGATAACTGCCCCTAAGGACCAAGGAGACAACTCCTAAGGACCAAGGAGATAACCCCCCCCAGTCCCTTCCACACTGCAGGCTCTCTGCCAAGGTTGCCCGCAGCTGTGTACCTCGTACCACAATGCACTGCGAACCGGGAGGGCCAGTTCTCCCCAAAACTTCCACAGATAATCCTTTGGCAGCTGGCTGACCTGAAGCTTCCCTGGAGGCACAGCCGAGCCCGCAGGTGCCCCGGAGGTTACGGGCAGCGTCTCCGCAGGCGGCCGGCGGCGGCTTCAGCACCACGGACAGAGCGAGGGGCGGGGCGGGGCCCCTGCCCGTCCCCTGCCCGTCCCTTGCCCGTCCCTTGCCCGTTCCCTGCCCGTCCCCTGCCCGTCCCCTGCCCGTCCCTTGCCCGTCCCCTGCCCGTCCCTTGCCCGTCCCCTGCCCGTCCCCTGCCCGTCCCCTGCCCGTCCCTTGCCCGTTCCCTGCCCGTCCCCTGCCCGTCCCTTGCCCGTTCCCTGCCCGTCCCCTGCCCGTCCCCTGCCCGTCCCTTGCCCGTTCCCTGCCCGTCCCCTGCCCGTCCCTTGCCCGTCCCCTGCCCGCCCCCTGCCCGCCCCCTGCCCACTCTCTGCCCGCCCCCTGCCCGTCCCCTGTCCACTCTCTGCCCGCCCCCTACCCGTCCCCTGCCTGTCCTTTGCCCGCCCCCTGGCCGCTCCCTGCCCACTCTCTGCCCGCCCCTGCCCGCCCCCGAGCACCAGCGCCGGACACCGCGGCCCTGGCAATGACCTTTCTCCAGGCTGTGGTGGTGGGAGCCCAGCGGTGCCCGTCCCCGGATGGACGGAGGCCGGGGGGTGGTGGTTTATGCATCACCGAGCCAAAAAGATGCACAGCGCTTGTCACAAAAACGCGTGGCCAAACGACCTCCAAATCCAGTGAGCCGGGGTGCACAGCAGAAGACACCAAACAGCCCTAGACCTGAGGCCAAGCCATGCAGGCGTTGGGGCACACAGATGAGACACGGGTAACAACGACTGAAAAAAAGGATTTTGGCAGAGGTGGGTTACACCAGACGGTTCAGTTGAACCAGACTAAACAATCTCCAGCAAAGCTCAGCCTTGGCCATTAAAGTGTGGGCGTATGGTAAGGAACAGAGAGTTGAGAGACAGCAGTGCATCAATAAATCATTTACTGATGCTGCAAAACAGAGCTACCTCACCATGTAGAGACCAGCAGCAGAAGGATCTGAGTTCCTTCCACTACGAAATTCCTGAGTGTCGACAGAGAAGTTACTACCTATTATGACCTATTTATTTTTGTAGTTGTCTGACAAACAATAAAAAGGAAGGCCCAATTGTCTTAAAACGAAATAAAAAATATCCTTGAAAGAATGTTATAACCTGCTTCACTCTGAGACAGACAAAGAACCAGAAATGATGGAGATGGATTATAAATGAGCAAGTACTACTACAGTAAAACAAAGCCCATTAAAATGTAACATCCTGATGGAGGCCAAAAACTTGTGAATGGTGTGTTGTTTGGATAACTGCCAGCCTGAGGATGGGCTGCTGGACAGGCACTGTAAATTATCTGAAATGCCTGCTTCGACCAACAGTAGCCAACACTCCCAAAGAGATGGCAGGGCTGTGTTCCTCTCTGCCTTGATATATTTAATACAATGAATGGCAGTAACTGGTTTGATGCGACTGGGCAGGGGAAAGGTAAAATAACTCTCCAGAAGATTATAATCCAATTCCTTTGCAAAAGAAATAAATCTCCATTACTGCCTCACACCTCTCCTGCAGTTTCCAATCGGCCTCTGTGTCAAAGGAACTGCTTTTATGATGGATCTGGGGCATTTATTATGACAACACAAGGCATAAACACTGCCCAGCATAAAACAGCTTGAGAGCTCTGATTTCAAGCTAAATGCAATAAGAGAAGAGAACCTTCCTACACCAGGGAAATGAAGACTGCTTTAGTGGGTTATGGCGGGAGCATAATGTTTTCACTACAGAGAATTTCATACTCCTCTCTAGTTCATGAGGAATACTCTTACTATTTCAACTACTCTGAACCCTACTCCCTCCCCCAGAAAAGATATGCCTCTTGCACATGGAGGAAAGACCAGGACACAAAGGCAATAACCACCCAGAACATGCTCTCACAGCACCAGTTTCATCTCTCATGGGAAAAGATTTCAAATGCAAGTGCTGGAGTCCTGCTTGCCAGAACCCCTCAGTGTCTAGAAGAACATGATTTAGAAAACGTACTACAGTGCCTGAAGGCACACAGCTGCTTACCAGCTTGGCACAATTTAACTTATGCCAGTCAAAGCGCTCCCCTGGTCCTCCCTGTAACTGCCTGCTGCCAGAGGTCACCCACAGTGGTACCTGCACTGGCCCTCTTCACTTCTGCTGTGCTACTGCTACCATGCAGGAAAGACTTCTCCAATCTCAAGCGAGCCTGTTAGCAGGGTTCTCCAGCCAGGGAGGAGGGGCATTTAAATGGAAGGGCCAGGAGTCAGTCTCCTTCCTTGAAACTAGTTCTGCTAGATGGGGTCAGGACAAGGTCTTTCTCCTTTTAAGTGTGTTAGAGGAGCTTTCCTTGTTGTCTCTATTTTCTGTATGAGACTTATTTTCAGCTAGAGAAGAAGAGACCTCTTTCCACCAGAAGACTACAGTCTTGTATCCTCTGAAAGCATTATGAAGGTTTAATTTTCTCAGGACAAAAATGAAACTGGAAATACCCTGAATGAATGGTCCAGAACCCAGGAATTGTGTGTCCCAGGGCAGAGCGCTTCTGTGCACATCAGCCTTTTAAAAGAAACGCCTAGCTACCGTGGTCTGTTGTGCAGAGCTCTTTTTCTCATCAGATAGGCACACTGCACAAATGCGTCATGGATTAAGGCCCCTGGCACAGGAATTTATAATTTGTGGATCCTGTCCCAGCTTACGTGCATGGTAGCCTTTCAGCTGCCTGGCCCCGCCACACTGGGGGTTTTGCGGCACAGGCAGGAGTAACACTTCCAGTCTCTGTGGGAACATTATAGTCACAAACTCTAGTGCCTCTAAAGTTTAGGAGCCCCTAAAGTTAGACTCCAACTAAAAGGAGTTTTCAGGATGGCAACTTTAGATTTAGGAGCCTGAACTCCACCTAAAATATGATTTTTTAATTGGGTCCAGATCCTCAACACCTCTGCAAACCCAGCCTTCAGCAATAAAAATCCAATTACCCAAGACTGGAAAAAAATTTTACCCTGAAGCACATGTATACTATAAAGCACACACTCCACCCTTTTGACTCAGTGGCATCTAAGTAGGTGCTTAAAGTTACAGTTGTGCAGGTGATTTTCTAGACAAGCTAAATCTACGTGTGCTTGAATAGTTGGCTGCACGCAATCCTGCATGCTGGCTGTCTCTCAGCTTCTTCCCCCTGGAGAATGTGCTGCTGTATCAAAGCTCTAATCAGACTATGTTGCCTGGGGCAGTCATGAGGTCAACATCTAGCTCCAAGCACAGGATATCAATGCATCCAGACTTCTGCATTTCCCTTCTCATGTCAAATGCTTTTTTTTTTTCCTTCCTGCAACAGAAGATGGAAGATGAAACATAAGAGATGGGAGAGGAATTGAAAATTGCTAATCTCTAATTTCAGCTTGATAATTTGCTTTGGCCTTTGGGGTATTAAAATTATAACACTTTCAGACTGTATTAAAAAAGGCATCAACTCTTTGATTGACAACTTTCTTAATAACTTTTTTCTTTTCAGAAGGCATTACATTCAGTTAATCTTTAAATGAAGTCAATTACTGCTTCTATCTTTAAGATCAAATGCTCTCTTAATCATACAGGGGAGAAAAAGACACGATTTATATGTGCTTTCTGTCCAGGTTTGGTAACCAATGATACAAAACAGCAAGCAAGAATGTCATGCCTAATCATCCAAGATAACGTGATCAAAACCTTTGGGCTACCTTTTCTTCATAGACCAAACCCCATCCTTCCAACAGGTTTCTTTAGCAAAAGACCTCAAGTTGTGCAGACTGATCAGTTATGTTCATACTGTAAAGGTTCCCTTTTTATTTCAAGCGACACCATCAGGCTGCACAACCAGACCTCTGAAAGGTTTTCTTTGCTGTTGTAACAACTAACACCTACGATGCCTGCAGCTAAGCAAGAGATTGCCGGCACATGGAGTGCTCTCCACATTTTTCATCTGCTTTCAATACATGACAGGGCTTTGTACCAGCCACTTTCACTAGGGCTGCTTGAAGGATATTCTTAGAGATTATTTTTTCTTCGAAGAAAGGGATGATTTAATGAAATTAAGTCACTTTGCAAGACTATAAATTCATTTCACTTTTTGATGGGAAATCACCAAAGCATTTTGTTCTGATACACTCAGAATGCCTTGTCTGGACTTTGATATCACAGCAAGCCAAGGACACAGGAAAATGAAATCTTTTTTTTTTTTTTTAAATCTATATCAAAACTAAATGCTTTGACTACACTGAAATGAAATATCACAATACTGTCAAAACTCAGTAGCTCAGGAATATGTTGACTTTTTTTTTTTTTTTTTTAAAAAAAAAGCCTAATCAAACAGAATTCCAGTTTTTCATCACAGTTCTGGCCAAAATAAAATCCTGCTATCCCCCAGGGAGCTGCTTGGCCTATGCTAAGGCACTCTGAGCACCACCGATCTAGGAAGGCATCAAACCGCAGCTCCTCAATCCCTCAGTGAGGGCTCTAACCATCAGGCATTTACAGGCTGACTTCAAGAAGCAACCACGCTAATGCAGCTTTTTAAGGCAGCTGAATGGAGGTGAATATTTTAAAAAGTGCTTTCAAACAGCTCTCAGGCACCGCGAGAGTCTCTCCTGAGATCTTCCACTGAACACATGCCTTCTCTGGGGTTAGTTTCTTTGGTGCAAGTGGAAGAGCAACCAAACCCAACATCCTACCCTGAGGGCTGTGCAAGAGGATTCTCCCCAGGGCAAAGCAAAACCTTGGTCTGTAGTAATCAGCCTTCTCCCACACTCTCAAGCTTCTAAGCTCCTTCCAAAGAGGGGTTGAGGCCACCACCCCTCCCCAAGGCAACTCGTGAAGCAGAGCTCAGCAGCCAGCATTCCCCTCAGCCCCCAGTACTTGCAGTTAATGCTGTAGGTGAAGGGATGGGGATCTGCAGCCATATCAATTTGCAATCAGACTCTTCAGCGCTGCCCCTCTCTGCAGCACTTTGGTTTACTTCCCAGTAATGGTATCTGTTTGGGAACAGGCAGGGCAGCACCTAGGATTAAGGGGACCCGTGTTAGCTGCTCCTTCCCTGCTGTTTCAGTGGGGGTTGGAGCAGGTGCCCCATACAGCATTCCCGTAGGCTCTTGCCTGGCCGCCAGCCAGTCTGAGGACAGCTCGGAGCAGCTGTCCAGCCCGATGGGAGGGCCTGGACATCTGAGTGTGAGGCCACATGTCACCAGGAAGGGCAAATGCCATCATTGCCTTCACTCTAATCGGGGATAATTCCCTCTTAGAAACATGATCAGGCTTGTATACCCCGGCATCAAGACCCTGGGTAAATCCAGGTGAGGAAAGCTACTATTTTTCCCATCTTTGTTAAATTACGATGAGGTGGTGTATGTTTTCTTTTCTGCTTCTTAGCAGTCAGGCTGGTAGGAAAACAGATAACAAAACATACCAGTCTGTTCTGTTTTCCCAGCACCTCACTTGAAGAAGCTTGAAAGCATCTGAGCACCTGGTGTGGACACTTGTGCATGAGAGTGCTGTCTCCTGAGCAGAAACACGGACATGAGGGAAAAAACTCAACCTTTTAGAACACGTGTTTCAGTTCACTCGCATGAGGCTAATTTCTACTATTACCACTTCTGTGGATACTATTGGGAATTCTGCAGATGATGAGAGGGGACAAAAGAAGACAACCAGACCTAAAGCCAAATTTAACCTCCCTTGAAACTGTTGGAAACTGATAGAAAGCCATTTGATGTATTAGATGTGAAATGATGTTTGTACACACACGACCCTTTTAAAAATCTAACAGCTGCTCTGGAGCCATGGGATGGAGTTAACACTCAAGCATTACCATGCTTTTAATAGATTATGTGTAAAATACCTCTTTTAGTCTAACCTCAAGTCAGGCACTGATGTAGGAATCAATAGCAAAAATCCTGGTGTGTTATAAAGAAAGTCAAATCAGATGACCACAGGGGTCTCTTCAGCTTCAAATTCTATTAGAGAATGTGAAAGGGAGAACATGAGTAGCCATTACAGAGAGAAACAGAGCATCTACCCTAATTTTGCTTCTGCAAATGCAAAGAACTTTAAAATAAATAAATAAAATCAGCTAGTGTATCAGTACACCAACATTAAGTGCTAGCCATGTAAATATCATTCCCTTTAGGAGACAAACCAGCTATGGTGGAAAAGCTACATAATTTATCTAAGGTCAAAACCAAGTCTAGTGTCAAGATCAGAGTCCATCAAGGCTCTTACAACTACTCTCCTTTGATGGGGTTGGGAAGAGAGTAAAGGTGAAGTAGTTAAAGCAAGGAAAACCCAAGTCCTGTGTTCTATTTGTGAAATCCAGGGCAAAATAATATCACAAAGCAAGTTTTCAGGACACGGAGACAGGCCGTATGTTCCAGACATTACCTGAGTCTGGCAGACTCCCCTCAACAGTTTTTACTCCATACTCTGCAGATCACTTCTGACCAATGCTAGAACAGCTGCTTTCTTATTTTTGAAAAGCCAGTGCTGCTTTTCATGTAAGAAATTTTTGTAGCTGCTAATTTATGTTACTTAATGGCTGGGGAGGAGGAGTGCTGTCCCTGAAAATTTCTCTGGTGAGATGTCAATGTTTTGAGAATGCTCGATCAAGAAAATAACAGGCAGGCAACATTCCTTCTGCACCTCTAAACTTTGACCCCAAAGACAGTGGAAGTCTGTCATTGCAGAACTAAAGAAATGTTGGTTGGAAGGTTTCTAGTCCAACCTCCCTCCTCAAAGCAAAACTAATGTCAACAGCAGAACAGGTCAGCCATGACCACGTAGCCAAACCTAGGGATCAAATCTCCAAGGGTGGATAGTCCACTGCTTCCCTGACTGCCTGTTCAAGCCTGCACGATCCAGTGACCTTTTTTTTCCCCAAATATCCATTCTGACATTTGGAAAAATCATTTTTTGGCATTACCCCTTGTCACATATCTTCTGTTACAAAGTGAAGAAGAGCTTGATTCCAACATCCTTAATATTTTAAGGATGTTGGAATCAAGATGTGGAGAAGGACTTGGGGGTATTAGTGGATGGAAAACTGCCTGTGAGCCAACAATGTGCGCTCACAGCCCAGAAAGCCAACTGTGTCCTGGGCTGCATCCAGAGCAGTGTGGCCAGCAGGGCGAGGGAGGGGATTCTGCCCCTCTGCTCCATTCTTGTGAGACCCCCCTGCAGTGCTGTGTCCAGCTCTGGGGGCACCAACATCAGAAGGACACGGACCTGCTTGAGCGGGACCAGATGAGGACACAAAGATGATCAGAGGGCTGGAGCACCTCCCCTGTGAGGACAGGCTGAGAGAGTTGGGGGTGTTCAGCTGGAGAAGGGAAGGCTCCGGGGAGACCTTAGAGCGGCCTCCCAGGACTGAAAGGGGCTACAGGAAAGCTGGGGAGGGACTTTTGATCAGGGGGGTAGGGATAGGATGAAGGGTAACTGTTTTAAATGGCAAGAGGGCAGATTTAGATTAGATATAAGGAAGAAATTCTTCCCTGTGAGGGTGGTGAGGCCCTGGCACAGGTTGCCCAGAGAAGCTGTGGCTGCCCCCTCCCTGGAAGGGTTCAAGGCCAGGTTGGACGGGGCTTTGGGCAACCTGGGCTAGTGGAAGGTGTCCCTGCCCATGGCAGGGGGGTTAGAACTAGATGATCTTTAAGGTCCCTTCCAACTCAAACAATTCTATGATTCTCCAGATCACCTTCCTATCAACCTGATCCATCTATACGTTCCTTCTTTTTACATGCCAATCTTCCCTCTCCTTGCTTTCTTCTCACATCATAATATATTCCTTTACCTGCCCTCTGCATAGCATCTTTCTCACATCAAGCAGCCTTGCTGCATTTATCACATTTTTGGGGAGCAAGGGAGGAGTTGTGCTGCATGGTGCTGTAGCCTGAAAGATGGAGGTAAAAAAAAAATAAATCAGGGTACCATAAAGTTATCAACATCAACAAAGTAAAGAGCTAAAAAACAGCAGCAATTTCCAGCCTCTGCCAATGGCGTTCATTATGTATTCACCGCACAGAAATTTTCACAAACTTTCTTTCAAATGGACCTGTTTAAATGTATAAAATGTGTAGCGGATTAGGTGATTCTTTAACCAGGTTCCCAATGGGACTTACTTAAGTGGAAACAGCTCTTTAGAGGAACATCCTGAAATTTGTTTTGACTTATCTCCTGAGCTGTCTAGAGATTTAAATCGTCACTCTCAGATGTGGTCTCCTAACTATGCCTGCAGCTTAAAATAGCGTAGGAAATGGGTTTCTAAAAGGCTGTTAAATAACAGAAATGCTGGCAAAAAAAAAAATAATGTGATTTTTTCTATTCCTCTCCAAATGGGGGAGAATGTTATTGACCTGTTCAAGCTCAAAAGAAATTTTCTCACAAGTTTAAAGGACTTGTTGTTTGAGCAGATTACATTACCCAAATTGTCTCCTGTGGGAGACTTGATCACTTATTGCCTTTTCTAAGAGCTGTTCCTTTTCCTGTACATGCTCATGTCACCCCCTTTGAAACTGCAATAGAATAATTAAGACCATCCAAAGAAATTTCTGTTTCTCAGAAAACTGGGCTTCTGGGCAGCAACAAATACTTAGTAAGAAAATGTAGTTGGTTTTTTTTTGAAAGTACTTTCTTTAAAAAATTGAATGCTCCCAACTTAAAATAAGGCTCATTTTTCATCCTAAAGCTCAAAGATTTCTCTTCTGAAATGCTACTACACTGGTTCAGAACAGGAAATATTCAGGCATCTCCTATGTTTTGGGCTAATTCTGTGATCGTATGTCGTGCCTTAAAACACATTTTGGAAATGATGCCTCCCCTCACCTGTGTTGCGATATGGGAGATGTAGTTCAAATTCTACCTGGTCTATAAAGAAGAAGGAGAGTATGAAGCAGCTGAAATCTTCCCTTAAAGTACCATCTGAGCCCAAAGTGTTAATACAGGTAAGTGCAGGTGATGGATTTTCTTACCAGAAATTAGCTACTGCTAATAACCAGAATAATTAGCAAGAACCAAGGAGGCAAGAGGCACCTGAATAAGTATAATTCAGGTTCAGTTTAGTCATTTCCCCATCTGTAACATTAGGTTGGCCATATTGCTTTTTCCTAACTTTAGTCTGCCTTTGTCTCTTGAGACACCGATTCTTCAGGCTGTCTGCCGTGTGCACACCCTTAGTGTCTATTGCCCTTGAGGTGCTCCCCATAGACGTGAAGAGATACCTACATGGGACCATCAACATGAAAACCTTTCACCTGTTTCAGCAAAGCACTTACTGGCATGAAATTGGTAGAAGTAGAGAGTGATGTTGTGAATTTTGACGTCATGAAATACTTCAGTGAGGAATGGCTTGTAGCAGACCAACTTCAAAGGCTCAAAGCTCTAAGTTAGTCTTGCCCTCACAGAGGTGTCAGAGGCACAACATCTCCTGGAGACTCCGTGACAAGCTGGAAGAGAGACACCAAGGCTAGATCTTACAACTTTACCCCTTTCAGCTGAGGTGTAGCCCTGGATCCCTCCTCCTTCCCTTCCCTTCCCTTCCACTGGTTGACTTGTACTGACTTAATCGTTTGGAGCCCCAACGCCCAGCCATGCCCAAAGCATCTCCTCCTTCACAGTTCTGCAGTATGGACACAGTCCTCAAACTCTTGATGGAAACACTCTCATGTTAGGCCTCTGTGTGGCCTTTATGTTCAGCTTCCTGCAGAGAAGTAATTTAGAAAAGACTTTGATTCTCTCCCCCTACCCTTGTGCACTGGGGCAGGTACCAGATGTATAATTTCTCCATTATATTAAGCATCCATGTGCCCTGCTGCCAAGGTGACAGCTCACTGGACAGTCATTCGTCTCATTCAGGACCTTTGCAAGCTTGGCCCTGGCACTCAGAGTCCCACTGTCCATGCCACACTGTCTCCCAGCTCCCACAGACCCCTTACGATAGCCACCTTCTTCGGGCAGAGACTGCATCTGCCCAAGGGTCAGCATAGGGCCTCCCAAAAGCTGCTGGTGTCATACTGAAAGCTGTGGCAAAGATAAATAACATGAAGAAGGGTCTTCAAACCATCTCAGCCATCCAGAGCCTGTTACCTGTTTTCAAACAGGGCTGAATCACATAAGATGGTTTTCAACTGACTCAACTTTAGTTATCAAAAGCTGCATCTATACTGACAAGTAATTTGGTGTAATGGGGCAGACCTGCAGCATCTGCATACCTGGCACTGATGCTGGGCCATCGGCTCTGTATGCATCTTGGAGGGACTGACTTTGCACAAGGTTTAGTCTGGTCCCCCAGAATAAACACCCTGACTGTTCAGAGCTGTTGGAAAAATCAGTCTTTGATTTGGACCATTACATCTCCATTAGGGGTGGAGAGCATCTGGAGCACACCTGCATACAAAGTGGGGATTTGCTTCCAAATTGCAGTCCTCCTCTGAACCAAAATACTCATCTATTCACAGGCAAAATACTAGGCATTCAAAGCAGTTTCCAAGGCTCCATTTATGGTCACTGGAGAAAGAAGACTTCCACAGGGTGACATTAAGAAAGCTTACTTTTTGAAAGGGTACTTCAATGCTTCAGTAAAGCTGCCTGGAAGTTTTTTGAAGATTTGATTAGAAAACGCCAATTAATCTATTTCATCAAAAAACAACTTTTCCTGGGAAAGCATCTGTTTTGATGTTGAGTTTTTTGTTGTTTGGGTTTGTTGGGTTTTTTTAATTTAAAAAAAGAGACACAAGTTATAAGCAAAAAAATAATCCTGTTTTCTGGTTTTAACCTACTTTGAAATTTAAGCTAATTGGAGTAAAATAAATCTTTTAAAAATAAGAAACATTCAAAACCAAAATGAAACATGACCTTTCTGAGGATTTGCATCTTCAGAAGGAAAAGTCCACTTTCTGAGCTGTCATCTATACTGTGGGTAAAAAGAAAATAAAAGGGAGCTGTATTTCTTTTTTAAACTACTTTTAGTAAAATAGTAACAATTCATGGACTCTATTTGATGGCTCTGTGGCATCCTCAAGCCCCTTTAGGTGGAATATTGGGCTTTGGCTGAACCATCTGGAGCACAGCGCCTGACGGACTCCGTTATCTCAGACATCCGCAGGGGAAGCCTGCCCTCACCTGTAACGCGGTGCCTTTGAAAAACTTGACTCCCAAAGTTCCCAGCAACCTCCCGGAGTATCTCTGCTCGAGTTCAGATGTTCAAAATAAACAGACAGATAAATAAACACAAAATGGCCCCACCTCATGCCGCTGTCTCCCCTCCCCTCAGCCATCTGCACACCCTCCAAATGCTGCTCCACAGAGATAAGCCCCTGGCATTTTCCCTCCCAGCCTCCAATCAGCCATTATCATAAGAAAGTGCAAAGCATCTATCAGCCGCGCAGCCCAGTGATTTATGTTCAAAGTTAGGATTATCTATTCTGCTCAAATCCCTTCAAACAGGAAACCGGATAAAAGAGAATCGCGCTCTGCAGATAAAATTGGAATATAGGTTCATGCAACAGAATGACAGGCAGGTTTTTATCTCAGAATGGTTCCAACCACCTCATTTTGTCAGGAATTGTTCGTTATCCACAGCCAGGGACTTGCAGCCTGACCTTAATGACATTCTTGCATCTTTCCCCCGCTGCACTGTGTGCGGGGCATGGTTTGCAGAGCTCCTTACCAGGGAAGGGGTAATAACCCAGCAATAATGCAGGATCTAAAGCATGAAACCAAACCTCCCGGGACATGATGCCAGGTAGAGGAGCTCTCTCCAGACCATCTCTGCTCCCTGTCTATGCAGCAATATGCACTTCTGCCCCTTATAATGGCCAATTGATCTCGTCATTACTCTGCCTCCACCCTAATGTCCACAGTTTTTCTCTATTCATTAAGATGAAGAAGAAAATTCATTTGTTGTATTCATTAAGATGAAAAAGTAAAAAAAAAAAAAAAAAATCTATTGAGGCAATGCACAAATAAATACCAACCCGAGCTGGTTAATTTATCAAAAAGAAAAACAAGTTTCCAGTGTTGTCTCTTTTTGACTACATCTTTTCCAGCATACCAGGACGCAGGACTCAGTAATTTACTACCTCTGTCTGACGAATAACTTCTCTATCCTGTAACCATTACGCTTCATCTCTCTTTATTCTGCTTAATTAGACACTATTATTGCTGGCACAGTAATGAGACTTTTGCAAGCAAGATCACAACGGGCTAAGGTAGAATGCTTTCTTAATACAGTAGAAACCTTTCTGACAAGACAGCCATTCATTACGACTGCAAAGTGAGGCACAAAGGCACTTTGTTGGGCTTTTAATTGATTGCCACTTTTTCTGCCTCGCTTGGACTACCTAGTTTTATTCACAGGCAGCGCTGAGCGGTTTAAGAAGTAGCAGAAATTGAGGGAAGAGCAGATGACGACTCTGAGTGAAAAGGAGGGATAGGAGGCAAACTCAGCCCACTGAAAGCATCCTCTGGGGTGACTGCTGAGATATGGGGGCGTTCCTGCAGCCTGCCCACCACCGTGGCTGATTTACCATCACCCACTGAGACAGGAGCAGGCAGAAGAGATGGGTTAATGCTGGGACACTTGACCAGCTCAGGTGGTTTTTGAGTTACATGAGGTTACATTTTTCTTTCCTCCAGACACAGCTCAGACATTGAAGAACCACGATTCTGTCCAAAATGTTTACACCATTTGAGTGTCTACATGGCTTTTTTGATACTTTCAAGAATGTCCACATGGCCTTGTTTTCCCTTCTGGAAAACAGACCCAAGTAAAGATAAATCCTTCTGACAACCAAGAGGCACTCAGACTCTGTAGGGATAGGAAGGTACCACAGCCAAAATGAGTTTTGGCAGCTGATGTGTCTTTTCATGGAGGACTGGAGGCCCATTAGAAGAGGAAATGCCAGGCCAGTGCTAGCACTGTTTTCAGCAAAGAAGGGAGACTAGCTCTTGTGATCCTGCACCAGACAGACATAAGAGGACACTGTGAAAACTCTTTCAAAATAAGTGTTCAAGAAAAAGGCGGGGTGACCATCAGCCAGACACAAGTCCTGACCCCCTCGTGGAGCAGGGGAATGGACCAGCCGGTCCCCTCTGGCCCCACAGATCACTGCCTCCATGGTCCTCTGCAGCACTGCGACAAGATGCCATGAGGAGGAATGGTGGTGATGAAGAACAGATGGTTTGCAGGAGATGTCAGCAGGCTGGGTGAGGGACACACTGAGACAGTGACAGAGGTGGGACTGGATGACCTGGATCACCAGGGCAAAAGGCAGCAAAAGCAAGTTTGGGAAAGCCAGGACACCATGCAGGGAGCAGAGACCCTCTCTGAAGACAGTGTCTGCAGATCCAGCTCAGATCCATCACAAACCTCTCAGCTAGCACACAGCTCCTAACACAGAGGCCTGAGGTGCTGCTGGTACACGACGAGTGGAAAAATCCCAGCACCCTGGAGGTTTGGGACTGAAGAGGTGTCTCTCAGTGCAGTGTCCCACACCTATCTCGTGTCCCCATGGATCTGTGTCACTACATCTGTGTGCTCCTCCAGTCGATCTGAACCTACCTTTGGCCCCTGGCTTAGACTGTAGGTATTCTGGGTGCAGAAAGATCTGTCTGATCTGCTTGCACAGCACCCAGGAGAACGGAACCCAGGTCCATGCTTGGGTCTCCTAGTTATGACCACAGTAGAAATCAGATAGTCACAGTACGGCAGATTCTAGCAGCTCTGCGTCTCCTCCCACCTGAAACAGTTTGTGCCTATTTTTCCCAGTTATATCTGTCAGTCTCATGACAG
This sequence comes from Strix uralensis, assembly GCF_047716275.1. Lineage (NCBI taxonomy): Eukaryota > Metazoa > Chordata > Aves > Strigiformes > Strigidae > Strix > Strix uralensis. The sequence continues at coordinate 5,831,059 of NC_133990.1, forward strand.
ATACAAGCCTTACATCTAGTCATCCTTAGATACTCCCAACTACAACAGTACTCCTTCTGCTCTCATACAATTTTCAAAGTTGGAACTAGAACTTAAAGTCTTCAAAACAGGGAATCAGGAAAAAAGCTATTTCCCTCTTATCCTGGGTAAGTGAAAGAAATCCACATCTGTTTATATTATTTTTAATAATATTTTAAAGATTAATAATGTTAACGTTATTCTTTAGCATTTGAGGTATTTAAGGCAAGATTATGTTGAGTGAGGCTGTGAGACAGCCAGCTTTGAGTGAACTAAGCTGAAAGGACAAGTTCAGGGCAACGCAGTGTTATAAGTTATGTTGCACTACTTTACACTGGGGAAGAAGCAAACCTGGATCCAAAGCAGAGTGGTCTGCAGCTGGGACTGTTTCTCATTTACTCCAGGATGAGGAGCCCATCGGGATGAAAGAAAGAAAGGGCCATGAAGACCTTTCCTTACGTTTCCTCATTTACTCAGAGGCTTCGTCTAAAGATTCACAAAGGGCAGGAGATTAATTGTACCAGCTGCCACCTCTGTTGTGTATAACCAGAGACGTAGGACCTTTCGGCTCTTTCTCTCCAGTGCCTGACACAGTTTTGGGAGATTTATAGTCTGCCAGCCCTAGGCATCTTAAGGTTTTGTTCTTCCTGACCCTCTCTCACTGGTCTCCTCTTCATCTTGGGTCCAATTCCTACCTTAGATACCTCTTTGGCATTTTATCTGAGAACTGCCCATTTTCTACCCTGAAACTCTCACAAGTTGTGTCCAGACATTGCTCCCTCTGCTCCTGGCCTCTCCCTGGGGACCGTCCTAATGCGTCCCTGTGGTCCCAGAGCAAGCTCTCCAGCCTTGGGCACATAGATGGGAGCCAGTGCGTGGACCCCAGAGCTAGGGAGCACCCTCTTCCCCACAATTTAGATACACAGACTATGTCAGAGCAGAGTTGAATACACAACTTGAGCTCCAGAGCTCCTTGAGCTGAACTGGCTGCTCTTGGAATTCCAAAAATTGAAGGGGAGATGAGATGGCCCAGACCACTTGGTGGATGACGGCATGGCCAGGGTGGCAGACTGGGTCTAAGCCAAAGCAGTGCCCCTATGGCTCTCTAACATTCTCTGGCAGCAGCTGCTGCACCATATCCTTGGGTCTCTGGAAAGACATGGTTGTCCCAAAGGTCTCTTCTATCCTAGGAAATTCCTGCTGAGCAGAGCCACGTTCACTTCAGGGCTCCCTATCCATTGCCCCAGCGCTGGTCTTCCATTCCTGCTGCTCCCAAGCAGGCTGTGGGCATGCCCAGCACTGGCTGCACAACCCGTACAGCCTCCCAGGGGAAGGATGTAACCATTTAGAACCAGTCCCTGGCCCTGGTCATCAGGGGACTGACCTGCCTGCCACATGCCTGGGAATGCGTGAGGACAGCACAGGAAACGGCTGCTGCCGGGCTGGCAGACCTGGGTGCGGGTACAGCAGACCCTGGTCACCCTGGCTATGACAAATTATTGTTTCCCAAGGTTGAGGCAGAGACAAGTTTTCTTGCTCTTGGGTTAGAAAAACAACTCACATGAAGTCTGGTTTCAGGGCATAAAAAGAGAAAGGATGATTCTTGAACTCTGGGCAGGCTTTTTCCTGGTGCAAAGCACTCTTGATACTTGGGTGCTGTCACCGAGGGGAAAGCATCAGAGAAAGGCATCATCTAGGCTAGTACATGGCTTTATTCTGTTGTTAATCTCAGCTGCAGTGGCTTGTCTGGACCGAATCTATGAACCTCTTGGGTAAACAACCATTGCTCTGAAGCAGCTCTGAGAACAACCAGGAGCTCTGGTGCTGTGATGACTCTCTCAACCAAGTTTCAGGAAGTATTTCTTTACAGAACGGGTTATTAGGCAGTGGAATGGATTGCCCAGGGAGGTGGTGGAATCCCCATCCCTGGAGGTGTTTAAGAGTAGGGTCGATATAGCGCTGAGAGATATGGTGTAGATGGGAACTAGCAGTGCTAGGTTAATGGTTGGACTAGATGATCTTCAAGGTCCTTTCCAAACTAGTTGATTCTGTGATTCTGTGATTCTGTGAAGTTTAGGTACCAGCCCTGGAGACACAGAGCTGCATTCAGCCCAGGGTGGGTACATGCCCTCAAGCTGCAGCCACTGCAGTGGAGAAATACCCTCAAAACAAAATGATCAAATTTCCATCTCTCTGCTGCTCCTCCTGCTCCTTTCCCTGACATCCCACACCACAGCCGTGCAAGAATACATCCCAGAGCTGCAGCAGAGCAGGCCAGGACTCTGGCAGGAGCAGACTGCCAGTGCAGCTTCAGCACCAAAGTTCATGCATGTCGGCATGGTAAATGCAGGTATTTCTGCAATGTCTGCACCTCCATGCGATTTTGTTTTGAGGCTAACAGGTCTGCTGTCATGCCATGGTGGAAATGAATGGTGAACCTGTCTGACGTAGATGTCTGCCAGGAAGAGTTTTATATCTTAAGCCTTCACAAGTTAAATGAGGATTGTATTAAGAGCCTGACTTAAAACCGTAAGAGACAGAGGAAAAAAAATAGCTGAAAAAAAATCATGACTCACATTTCTCACGCTAATTCACGGTGCTGGCAATATCAAATGAGCCATAGGAGTGAAAACCAGAGTTGTAAACTGGGAGTAAATTCCTGTAGTAAATCTGAATTTCCAGTTTATGCTATTTTTACATCTCTATTTAATCCATCTCCATCTCACCATATCATAACTATCTCAGCAGCCCCTAATAGCTTCCTACTCTTCCAGCCATTACAGCTATCATGTATCATTTCATTTTTTTAGCATTCATTAACACCTCTTCAGGCCTCCCCTGGAGCAACACATCCACAGTGAGATCAGTGACTACTCTGCTTTGAACCGGAGCAGCCACAGTGTTACTAGGAGGAATATTCAAGCCAGGCTGGCCCAGCTCTGATGTAAGCCTCTTCCTAACACACCTAATCACTGCGTTGATTACAGTCATATAGGGGTTTTTTTGGGACATCACAGAAGGCAGAGCCAAAAGGGAGGGTCCCAAAACAGGATCAAATCAACCCAAACCACAAAGGTTGATCTGATCTCCTGAAAAGCTCCATCTGTGCAGAGTCTTCTGTCCTCCCCCCGCCCAGCAATCTATCCCACTGACAGAAAACCAAAGTGTAACATAATTTTTCCACAGTGGTTTAAACTCCTTAGGACAAATTATGCCACACCACCTCCTTCATGGGTGCATATTGCTCTTCTGCAAAAACACCCCAGGGATCAGCAGGGCCAGCTGCGGATCAGGGGGGAATTCTCCCAGTATCCCAGCCCCCAGCTGCACCATCAGTCCCAACATCTTGAATATCTCCAAATCTGGGTTTGTCTTTGCACCAGGGTTTTGCACGCCCACCTGCTTATGGTGTGGAGGCCAGAGCCACGCAGAGACAGGGTGGGCACGCAGAAGCAGGTCCCAAGGTTTGCTGACTGCTGCTTTCCAAATTACTAGTGGATCCACCACTTCTTTGTACTACTGTGGCACCATAAAATGGCCTTTAAAGAGGATCAAGTTGTACTTCCCTGAAGCTATCTTGCACTGTAGGAGAGATGCAAATCGATCTCAGGCTGAAGCCCAGGGCATCCAGAAGACTTTGATCTCAGGGGTTGAAGTAGGATGCCAAGCCCAGCGGTTTGAAAAACTGCCTTTGGAAATCCACGCTGGGCAATAAGGAAAACTCTTCCATTTCTGACCTCTCCCAGGCTGCTTCTCTACTACTTGTTCACAATCGGTCCAGCTCACAGGGCAAGCTCAGACCCCGAATATGTGACAGCGCTCAGCTCTGTGGCTGAGATGACTCCGTGCTGGGGAATGGTATCACAGCTCGGCCCCAAGACCCTCAGGAAGGGACGAACAGCCTGGTCTGGTCACAGACCCAGTGCTTGGGCAATATCAACACAGTAATGTAGACAACGTTCCAGTGAGCTGCCTCTGGTATGTGCATGCCCTGTCAGTGAGTTTTAGCTGCTGAGTCTTGGTCCCAGCTTGCCTTGCGCCAGGGACAATGCACACAGGGAGGCAGAAGACCAAACCCTCTGGGCTCTTGCTTTTGTACATGAAATATAGGGCTTTCCAGCTATGTCAAAAGGCTGAATGAATTGTTTTTGCAAGGCTCTCTGGTGTCCTGGGACTCAAAGTGTTCCAGTGGGGCAAAGCATTGCCATTAGTAGAAATGCAAACATCAAAGTCTGTCTCTGCAATGGGCTGAAGTGCTCATTTGAAAATATTTCCAAAACATGTTTTGCATCTGGAGAAACCCAGTATTCTAGAAATAAGTGGGAAAGCATTCCCATGCAAAGTAACATTTACAAATGTGCTAACAAAATAGGTAAGAGTTCTTTGGAGACACAAGATTGGAAAAATCTCCCTGAGCTTAACTCTACAAAAGCCATTTTCAGTAATGGAAAGAAAGGAAACAAAACCCATTTCCCTTCTGGAACATCAAACAGAATTTTACTGTTGCACTACTCCCCATATTCCATCCTCATCAATCCAGTAACTTTTCCTACAGTGATTTTCTGCACCTCAGCTGTTTATTTGAGTTTTTCTTTTCACCAGTAAAGAATTATTTATAAATCCCTTAACCTTTATGTTTGCCCACACAGGGGCAGAACATATCCTTGGCAGCTAGTAGCCCAGAAGGCTTTTAGAGGTTCTTTGGTCAGAGTTCCTGAAACATTTTGACCACATTATAGCTCATGCACATCTTCCCCTTTATTGTACAGTCCCCAGTATATTTAGAAGCAGTTAATCATACATCTGAAATGAGAGATAAGCATTTTACATTTATTGCTACTCTCAGGTGCTGTATCGTTTTTATCCCTTTGGCTATTATCTGATGCATTTGATCTTTCTGTTTAATGCCTGCTTCCCCCATTAACTTCTTAACTTCCGTAGGCTACTGTGCTTAACATAATAGAGAATAGCTTTGATAAAAGCACACATCAGTCAAATTCCCTTACTTCAAGCTTTCACTTGAAAGGGACACAGCTAAGGTGTTTGCCATAATGTTTAAAGTACGTTCCCCACCCCATCAATCTGTGTTGGCAATAAGCCTTTGAAAGCTAGCAACTGAGATCGCTTTCCTTAACAAAAACTTTTCCACCAAGTTGCACACTACTTTGTGAAGAGAAGGCAGCCAGACCGTGGTTAGAGCAGGAAACAGCGAGGCAAGCGTTCTGCTTTCTATTTCCAGCCCTGCCACACAATGTGCTGAACCAGTCCTTTCAGATCTATATGACTCAATTTCCCCATCCATAACTGATCGCTATCATATATCCCTGAAGGATTGTCAGGAGGCCGGATTAATTAATAGTTGTAGGATATTCTGAGATCCTTGAAAGGCAAAAAAAAAAAAATCTGTCTTCCTGCAGCTGATGCAATGTGACTACACAGTTTCTTCCAAATGTGTTGGTATTTATTTAATTAAAAGGAATAAGACAGGGGGAAACCACTGGGGGATATTCGCTGTTATTAAGAAATCCCATATGCTGAAACAAGCCACCAGGCGAGAGCCCACACACCATACGTTTCTAGCTAACTTTGTCCCCGAGAGCTGGGTGCTCGCACAGTGCCCGCTCACCGCCCGGGGCACAGCCCTGTCCTCAGCAGCGTCTGCTCATGGCGGGGCACCCCTCAGCACCAGCACCCTCCTGCCACTCCATTTCCAGACACGCAGAGCTTGTCCTGCAGCCCGGGACGGGACAGGCAGGGTTGCTGGGATGGGTGCAGAGGGTAAAAACAGCATCCCAAGAGCATCAGGAAGGAGACTGGGCCTCAAAAGGCATAGCACCCACCCCTCCACCCCCTCCCCTGGTCCACTGGAACCCCCCCCCCCCCCCCCCCGGTTACCCTGGCCCCCACACTGACACTCAGGTCATGTACAGAGGTGGGCATGTTTGTTGAAGACTTGCTATTGGAGATGAGTCTTCTGGCTTTGGCAATTACTCACATTTCAAGGGTTAGCTGCTTCATTCAGTCTTCCTTGCCAGGCGTGATGTACCAACCCCGCTCCCCTGCTCTTGGTCTGTTCCCTACTCACCCCTCCAGGGCAGGGCATTTTGGCCAAAATTACCTTCTTTCTGTAGCAAGAAACCAACACAAAGTACATGAAAGGTCTCAGCCCGTTCCCTGAGGAATGGGTCAGCCAGGGATGAAATTCCAAACATCCTCCTGCCCAACACATCTCCATCCTTCCTGCACCATTCACTCTGCTGAGATTCCCAGTGACGGATCAGGTTTCCCCATCCTGAGTAAAACGAACTTTTGACAGCTCAGTTCAGAGCAGAAACCACCATCTCCCTGGCACAGGAAAATCTGAGAGATGAGACTGATCACTGAGGCCATCAAACCCTCTTCAGCAGGACAGTGCATCGGACGCTCTTGCAGGTGATCCAGATTCAGACTTCAACCCGTACGCCCCTCTCACCTCCATCTCCCCTGCTCAGAGAGCCCACTAATTGCATGGTTATTATTTCCTTGAAAAGTGCTATTAATTTTGCTTTAGAAAGGGGAAATCAAGGCATAAGGCACCTTTAACTAATCAAGAAGTGTCCTGTATGATGGGGAGAGGTTGAGTCTCCCACATCCCAATGGAATCACTTTCCCATTGTTCCTCATATACCCTCTGATGCTTTCTTACAAGTTTGCTTTTGCTCCTCTCTCCCTCTTTTTGCCTTCTCCTTTTTAATACATTCCTCTAATATCTTCCTGGCTGCTTGAAGTTTATGGAGGTCTCTGAATGTTGTAAAAGCTTTGAGGAGTGGGCTGGGAACTGCTCCATGCATGTTGCCAGACAATGCAAGGAAATTTAAGATATATATCCAGTCTGGCCATAATATTCCACCTTGAAGAAAATACCATTTCCCCAGTAAAACCATGGCCTAGGCTCCTACTGCTGCCAGATGATACGGAGAAGAGGTTGTGTTAAGTTATTGATGTGTACTAAAGTGAGGAAAGTTTAAAATCAGTGCTGGTTAAGATTCATCTGGAAGCAACAAAATAGCATGATGGAGATAAATCTGTCCATCATGCAAGTCACCAGCAGAATTTATTAAGACTTAACACCCCTGGGTTACACTTGAACTCTGTATCTGTTTCACAAAGCAAAGAGGGTTGTTATTTTCTTTCTGACCTCCTGTAAGCTGGACAGAGTAATAAATTCTTGTGTCATATAAGCTTGCCATATCTAATCTGGGGAAAGCTTCTCCCTTCCCCTGGTGATTCTGCATCGGATCTGAGCCCACCAAACTTCATTTGGCGACAGGGGGCAGGCGGCATGAGCAACTTCTCTTGACAGCTAATTATTTTCCAGCATACCGATCTTTCAAGGGATAATATCACTTGGAAACAGGCTTCTTTTTACCTTATTTTGGCACTTTTGCACAGCAAAGAGACCAGCAGAGCTGGAGTTCCCCAGAGGGGGCATATATATTCCCTCTTATTAAAACCCCAGAGAAGTTGTGACATTAACAAGTGGCATAAGTCCATGACCTTGACAGTTCTGCTCCTTTCTCTTCCCCCAGTGAAGCTGATGCCACAAGCATGACACGAGAAGCCCTGAACCAGAAACACAGATGGCTACTCAAGTGACCCCCAGACGTCAAAGGGGATGACCAAGGTGAACTTGGCACACATAGCATCCCAGGTTTTATGGGGTATTTCTCACTATTGGTAGAAATTCATGGACAGGCCAATACCCATGCTCCAGGAGAGACTGCCCATGCTGTATGAAGCACAGGTAGGGTCAAAGATGGGCTTTTGTTCCAGGGTGGTTTGCAGCAAGTTACAGTGTGTGAACAGGGCAAACATCAAGGGAGATGTGGGGAAACACAGTGGTTGCTCATGGGGTGAGCACTGAAGCAGAGGCTTTGACCAAAACTTCTCTTCAAAACTTCAGACTGGAAAAAGACCACTCTACAGAGCAACATCTTGGAGAGAAGAACCTGCTTGCATTCAGAAGTGTCATTAATTTAAAAAAGATAATCAAGCTAAGGGTTTTTCATTAAAAAAATGTCATTTTCCATTTTCCAGTGTCATAACCTTTTGTGAAGGTGAGAAGAGTGATTTATTGACCCATTTCAGTGACAGCAGTGCTCAGGAAAGCTCTGTAGCCCAGCCATGGCCAACCATTGAGTTCTTCCAGTGCCATGGCAGGCAAAAATCTCAAAGGGGCCCAAGCAGAGCACTTAGAGGACTACATGAAAGAGATGAGAGTGTGAAGGTACACGGGATGCTGCCTGGGAAGTGGATCAAAAAATCCAAATGCAATGATTTGTGGAGCCTTAGTAAGCACAGAGAGCTTTCTGAAGATGCTGACTTCAGGATGCGGGGGAGAGAGGGGTTAAGATTGGCACCACGCCATCTCCTCGTAATTGCTATTTATAAAATTCTGCACCTGCAGGACGAGGTGATTGATTAACATGCTTCATAAATCTCAGGCAGTTGAACATCTACGACGTGGTTACAATTTTCTTCATAAAGTTCTAGCCATGAAAAATAAAACGGGTTTCCAAGGGAACCCAGGAGTTTCCACAAACACAGTTGATTTGGTTGAATTCTTTTTTTAATGAAAACTTTCAAAATGAAACAAAATGATAAATGTTCATTTTGAAAGGCGTCATTTTGGTTTTGTTCTCCAAATCTGGAAGGACTCTGGCTTTCCATTCCTTTCTTTCTCCCTTCTTTTTCTTTCTCTTTAAAGTTTTCTTCTCTTTCAAAGTTTGTGAAAAAACCCACAGAACAGTTTCCCCTATATTTTTCCCTTCTTAACTTCTCTCATTTTTGCAAGTGGAAAATAAAATTAAAAACAAACCAAGAACAAAAAGAAAGAAGTCTAAACAAAACTTCAAATAAAAGTGAAACCTGTCTTCCATGGGATATATAATTACACTCATCATCTTATTTTAAGTATTTCACTTAAAATAAATGACATTTCCCAAACAGACCTACTTTCTGTGCTTCCTGGATTAGTGATGATGGATCTCAAAGGGAGTTGAGAGGATGTGCACGACTGTATCCACGTAAAAAGAGAGATAATCAAGGTACAGGGCTATGAAATTATTGCTGAGTGGGGGATTCACCCACATTCAGGTGAGAAGAGGTGCACTATAGAGATGACTACCGAAAACAGGGCTCCTGGTGATAGGCTCTGATATAAACACTGCTATTTCAGCATAGGAATCCCGTCTTTCCTGACAAGAACTCAGTGATAAGGCAGGAACATTAAATAACAGATACCATCTCCATGTCCACTACGAGTTTGGAGCATCATTACAACAAACAGCCCAAATGGTCTCCGCACCATCTCCATGCTCCAGAGACTTTTTTCCAGCAGGACTTTTGGTTGTGCCCAAATATGTCTGCAGGATTATTGTTTTAACATGAAAAACTTGTTCTACCAAAAAAAAAAAAAAATCCAAATCCTCCTTTTTCCCCCCACTCTGTGAAAGTGTCTCCCTGAAGACAAATATTTTAATTGCTCAGATTCATGTTTAGGGGTCCCTAAGAAGCAGTAGGATAATAATAAATAATATAACTTATAACTCAGTATTAGCTTAATCCTTGCAGAAGACTTTCACCAGTGCAAAACAGCTGCTCTCGCACAGCACCGAAGGTAACACATCACACATCCAGATAGCAGAGGGCCGTACAGCCTGTATCCCCCTTCCCGTCCCCCAGCACTAGCCATCAGCCACCTTCAGCAATGCCTTTCCTGACTCCACCACTTTGCCCATTTTATTGCATATCTTTCACCACAGAGACACTGTCATCATCATGTCATTGCTGGAATGTATCAGAAAATACCAGTTGCCATATGCCACCTAATATTTCAGAGCAGATGAATGAATGCAGCTTGGCAGAGAACTTCCTAGTTTGATCAAATTGGCCCCATCTGTCTGTCCCTTATGGAAATAACGAAGCCGCCAATGAAAAATTCTGTGTACACTCTATGATTTTCCCCTCTCTTTCCATTTTTATGGGTGCAATTGTGCAGTCAATGCTATTTTTATGTTGCTGTACAAGGGCTTCATGCCCACATCAGAGCTTTTACACTTCATTCCTGGTGCCCACATTCTCCCACAGCTCAGTAGGAAAGGAAGCTTTCAGGGCAGATGATCATTTCTAGCAGTAGGAGCTAAAAGGGAGTTATCAGAGGCCAGTTCACCCAGTACCCAGAAAGGCTGCACCAAGGAAGCAGAGCCCTGATTAGCTGCCCTGGACCCAAGGAAGCCTGTCTGTGGCTTCCAGGTCCCAGCACAGAGAGTAGTTAAGTCTCAAATGCCGACTGCAGTCATTGCTGCAGCCCAGCAAAACAATAGGGTGTTGGATGAACAGACCTTGTGCCTGGGCAGAAGATCAGCTCTTCCGTGCTAACACCAGTGCCTGGGCATTGCACAAGCACATGCATATGGAGAGAGGAAGGGCATGGTGAATGATCTAAAGAAAAAAGAAAAAAAAAATCATTTTCCCCTCTGCTTTTGGGGGGACATTGATTTTTTTTCCCTGCTTTGAAGTGCCTCTTGCTTTTTCCTTCTGCACATAAATTGTCTGAGAATTTTCAGCTGAAATGGAAACGTTATTCAGGAGTAATTTCTTTTTTTATTATTATCTGTGGCTAACTTCATAGGCTTTGCGAGGACTGTGCATTTCAGGCGGACAAAGTTCCTCTTCCAGCATCTGAGGCTGCAACCTTTTCCTGACCTCTTGCTCTGAAGGTTAACATGAGGTTAACACTGGAAAAGCAAATCAAAGCCAAAATGACACCAGTTACCTGTTCCGGTTTGTGTTGCTTTATGACTCCTGGGACCACATGCCTGACCGCCTGCCATCTCCCCCGGGGGGTTATGAAGTAATAATGTCTCTTTATTTCCTGCCTGGGAGCACATTTCAACTCGTGCCTTTAAAAACAACGAAATAAATTTCTCTCTTTCAAGCTTTCATTGTGAACAGAGAAAATGAGAAGTGGAGATGATGATAACCTAATCACTGGACTCTTTCAATAAGTGGAATTTCCTCTGAAGTAACTGGTTTGAATATCTGCCAAACAACAAAGCTCCCAACATTTCTAATACCCAGCCAGCGTATCATGAAAGCAGAGATGATGAATCTCTCTGGATCGGGTTCTTGCATGAAATGAAAGCACCAGTTGGTCACTAAAGAGAAGGGTCACGTTCTCATCTCATTTGCAATCGTGGAAATATGGTGCAACTCTACGGAGATGCTGAGTTTTGCTTGGAAGAAGCAACACGAAGTTATAACTAGGAGCAAGCTAGTGAAAGAGGAAAATCTGGTGAGGTCAGAGTCTGATCTGCATGGGGAATATTTCTGTGAGGATGCTATTTCTGGAGATGTTTAGGGGACTTGCCCAAGGTTACAGAGGGAGTCTGTGAAAAGCAGAGTTTTACTCGGGACCTCCTGAAAGCCAACATGGTGCCTTTGGCAGCCAGACATCCGATCAAGTTACATGTCTAAATACAGACTTAAGCGCCCTGCTCTGTGCACATTTGATGATCTGATATATAATCCCAAAAAAGAAATAATAAGAACCATAGGAAGCTGATTTCTCTGTGCAGCTCCATGCAGCCAGCCTCTTGATCCATTTGCTTTCATCTCAACCAGAGGAATTTTTCATCTCCCATTTTATGATCTCTTTTCACAATAGGTTGGGGCTGGGCAGTGGGGCTGCATGTTATCATCACAATGAGAACAATCAGAGTAGAGCAGTTATTAATCACCCAGTCATATGATCCATTAAAACAAATTCTTATTAACCACAAGACATATGTTTTTCTCCTGAACTCCAGAGATAATGCCTGAAAGCAGATGGAAGAACTGCACTCACAAATTAAATTTGATGGGGCTTTTAAAAACAAATTAAGTCTGGCAGGCCTCTCCTCCTTTAATTAAGCTGCTGTATAACTTTGAGAATATACTTGTTGCTTGCTACAGGTGTTGCTGAGGGGTCTATTTTCTACCTGTTTCTTCGCTGCTGGTTGCTTTAAAGATCATGAGCTAAATCCTCAACTGCTGTAAAGCAACATGAGCCGGGACGCAGGGAAACCTCTGGTGAGCCACTGCAACTGATCTGGACTATTTGACTTCCAGCCAAATTTCTTAGTGTTTTATTGCAACTAATGCCTATAGACTCAATTCTGACATATTTGCTAGCTCCAAGTCTCACCATATTTCTCCATGGAGTAATTCAGGGTGATTTCTGTGCAGTGGTACACTCTTGCCCCTGCTCAAGAGCATCTCCCCGTGCATGTCCCTACGACTACAGCACTACGACTTTAAGGAACAACAACCTGACAGTGAGATTAAGTTGTTCTCAGTCAATATTGCCATGAGCACAGGATACGATTGATTCTGGAAATACCTTGTGGTTATACATATACTAGCACCCTGGGACTGAAGGGACCCTCCCTACCTCAACCCCAGTATCGTTGGGGAGCATCAGGACATCAGAAGTGACATAAGGCTTTGATGAAAATAGTTAAACAGAAAATTGTGGGCAAATCCAGTTATCCACAGAAGGTCATGTCCATGGAAGCTGCTTCTCCAAAGCCCTGCAAACTCCATGAGCTCTTTTTAAACAGCAGTAGGAAAGGGCTGGATTTCACCCATGTCACTCCAGCTCCTAAGGTTATGAAATCCAGTCAGCAATACACCTCACCAAATTTGAGGTTTCTAAGCATTAGGCATGGGATTTACGTGCCTAAACAAGTACCTAGCTACGTTTTAAATTCCCCAAAGTATCCTTCTCACAGTGGCCAGAAGAAAGGTGTGCATCTCTTCTGTAACACGGATCATGGCGCGGATCTCCCAGAGTCATTGCATCTCCCAGCTCATTACATCCACCTTGCATATGATATTGGGTTTAAAATGGCACTGGACACCTATCTTTAGACACCTGAATCGGTCCTTGGGTGTCTAATCTCATTAATCATATAGACTCCTGGTCAATGGAAAGAGTCAGGCACCTTCAGGGACTGATTCATTCCTACAACACAGACAAATTGCCCTCAGAGGTGTTCCTTTGGCAGCATTGACCACAGAAGCCTAAACAAATGGCTTACTACTAGATGCCTAATTTTTGGTAGCTAAATTTAGATGAAATGAATTGCTTTGCCTGTGTATTGTTCCCTAGATGAACACAGAAGGGGCCCAACTAGCCCAAATGGTTTCTATAAAGATTCAAATCAATACTCTTAGATTGATTTTTTTTTATATAGCATTTTCCCCATTTCTGTCAAGCATAACTCAGGAGGGAAGTATATTTTCACGTAGTAAGGCAAAATAAAATATTTTTTAAGAGTGTAAATTTAGGAGGTAGATTCACTTACATACTACAGGGGAAATTTAAAGTGAAGACAATGAGAAGAAAATGCCTCAGGAACAGCAAGTGATATATCAAAGGATTTCTATGCTACTTTCATATCCTCTTTTCATCCACAACCTTCACTAATCACTACTATTTCCATTACCTAGGAGGCCCTTTCTGCCTTTGGAAAGTAGAACATGAATTGCTCAAGTATTTGGGAGGGCTATTTATAGAACATACTAAACTCAGTTAGGGCAGGTTTAAATACAAGGAATTCACCCCTCCTTTAACCTTAGTGGAGTATATATATGCAGAGTTAACCTAGAGTAATGACATGTTTAATCAGGGGAATTATCTGAACACATTTGTTCAATATGCCTGGAAGTATTTGAAGTGTGTACACAAGCATTTCTCAAGGGTGCTAAAACATAGCTGGAACGAACAGTTATTGCAATGGATATCTGTTTTTCCTTGCTCCCAGAAGCTATGGAAGTATTGCCTCTGTCAACCCAGACAGTAGCCACACATTAAAATTTGATTGACAGTTCTTCCCCTCTATTTCTGCATTTACAAGAATCATCTTTATTGTTTGGATATAGCAGTGTTTCTTCAGTGTAATGGCAACTGTGGAACATTGTGAAGAGGGGGACTAACTCTCACTATGGTTTATTTTGCATTAACTACCTGTATCCCAGCCAGGGGCCCCTAATGTACAAGTATTTCTGAGTGCTGGGGGGAGAGGATGGCATAAGGTCCCACAGATGAACAGAGGACTTAGATCTCCAACAGTCAGCACCAAATCCTCTGAAAAGGATTTGCGGACACAAAGAGATAGCAGATTTATTAGAAGTTCCTCAGCTTTGTAAAGAGCCTCCTAACTTATCTCTTAAGCCTTCAACGTGTATATAGTTTGAGACTGCCTGGAAGCAGGTGACCTCGCCTCAAACAGCATTCCATAAAATATTTCACCAAACCACTGTCCAGGCAATCAGTAGCTGGCCTGAACGGAAGGCAGCACATAAATACAGTGGAAAACCACAGCAGCCCGGCAGGAATCTACCCAGGTGACAGGGTAATGCTTCATGAGTTCCTCGTGTCCTAAAAGGATGCCCTCGCAGCAAGGAACCATCACTTCTCTATAAATAGAGCACAAATGGCCCTAAATGGATATTGGCATTCTGAGCAGGGACTTAATTTATCTCTGAAGCACCATTTTAATATCAAAACAGAAAGGCACTAATCACTCTCCAAGTACTTTATGCCTATTTAACAAGCAGCCTTCATGCCCCGCTTTATGGCAATTCTTGTATTCTTTTTTTTCCTTCTACATTTTAAATAACAAGGTCTTTCCAAAACAGAGTCCCAGTCAAGCACCAAAATAAAATCTGCCCAATCAAATGGCAAGTAAATTATCATGAGACAGTAAAGATCAAGAAGAGTTTAATTGACTATTATTTATTATAATTACTTATTTAAAGCAGAGAAGACAACTTAGCACTTGGCAGACAGATTCCTCCCTCTTAAATATTACAGTATCAAGGCAAAGTATCTATTGGCTTGCTTACCACTGTAATGGATAATGAAGAATGTTTCTGATCTTCTAATGAGCCTGAATCTCCTCTAGAGTGTATAGGAAATGGATGGCATCATTTAAATACAATCAACCATGCAATAGACCCCATGGGACCTCAGAAGCTATACTGTCTCGTGTAGCTAGGTAAACTTCTGTTTCTATTTGTTAGACTCAACAGCTCCAACACTTCATCATGAAGTTCTGCTGATTTTTCATTGGGACTGGAATAGCAAAAGCATGACTGTTTTCCATGGTTCTTAGGTCAAACTCCAGATCTCCAGGTCTGCTCTGGCTTACAGCACACACTGGTAAGTGGAAACCATGGCAGGATCCAGGCTGTTATATTCCAAGACAGGAGAATTTTGCAGTGGATATAGATGTAATTTCCCAGAGATGGGTAGCTACCTCAAAAATTCACTTGTATCTCCATGTCCTCTTCAAGCCAAAACTTGTTGGGGTAGGCGGGAGTTGGGGGAAGGTGAACCCACACAATTTTTGCTCATTTGTTGACACCAACAATTTTCAGAATCAGTTATTAACAGGACATGAAACAGAAATGGGGGTTTCTGCAGCCTTGCCTGAGCAGTGCTAGAGTATGTCAGGTGCTATAAGGAACCAGCCTGTATATCATCACCTCTTGGCCTACTGCAACCACAGCTCAACAACTATATCAATGACCATTACATCACTAGAAACATGTGTTTGTCACATTGCTACAGGTCTGCACAACACAGAAACCTGTCTCTAGGGGCTGACAGCATGCGGTTTCTCCTGGTTTTTGAAGTGTCAGCAGCCAGACAGACTTGCTGCTGCAAAAAAACCTGCACACGTGGTGGCAGCCATGGGGGAAATGTAGGAGAATTAGCCTTGTGATCAAAGCAGGGTGGAGAAACTGTGACTGCAGCAAATATCTGCGCCTTGAGTTGCTGAACTGCTCCTCCTCCATCATGGGGAGGTGCATGGCCAGGGCAGACCATGCACAGACTTCCACAGGGCAACTGCACAGATTTCCAGAGGAGAGAATGCAGCTGCCAGCTTGACAAAGAGACAAGCATGACAAATGCAATGTGTGCAAGACAGCTTTTGGGCTTCTGAAGAACCTCCAGCACTTGGGTTGTTACTATTGGGGAAGGAAAGTGACATGTACTCAAGGATGAGGTGCACTGAAGAGCTCCAAGGCTGATCCTGTTGCTGCAGAAGTCATCAAGAAGTTTTCTCTTGGTTTAACAGGGAACTGAGCTGCAACCCAAGGGTGTAAACTTCCACAGGCCTCAGACCTTTCTGAAGGGAATGAAAAAAGCGGACTTGGGGACCAAGGGTGAGCTCGTCTTGGGGAACAGTCAGGGCACAACAAGGTCCAAAACACTGGGACCTCATCAAGTGAGAGTACCTCTTTAAGCTGCGTAAAAAAGCAGGTTTGGATTGAAGGAGGCAAAGGCCCATGCCTCCACCATGCAGACCCCAAATTAGCACCAGCCTTAAGCCATGAAGTGCCCAAAGCAGAAGTTGCTGCCCCTCGGACCAACAATGGTTTTGGCCCACTGCACAACCCTGGGGCCTAAACCCCCATCGGGAGGAGATGAAGTGTTCAGCACTGCCAGGACAGAGATGCACGTTAAGTTTGTAGCTTGAAAAACAGTAAGTTTGAGAAGATGACAGATACTGATGGGTTATGAATAAACTGCATAGGGGGTCTCTATGCTCCATGCACTGCAGCAGTCCCTACATCTCTACCTCCCACAATACTCCATGGGAGTCAGGAAAATATGAAGTTTATGCTATCTTTATGAAATGGGATGACCTTGTCACACACACAACTCTGAACAAGCAACATAATGGCATCTAGATGCAGTCCGAATCCTCTGTAAAGTTATCACACATTTGATTTACCGTCCACAAGCAGAGGTCTGGAATGAAACGCAAAGCCAAGGTAAACTTGCCCAGGCCCAAGTCCTGCTGCCAAGCTAAAACCAAGGCCAGGCTCTGCAAAGGTTTGATTAATAACGGGCAAAGTGCCAAACAAGCCTAGTGCAAACTATAATGCAAATCAAGGTTTCACACTCAAACTAAGCAGACCTTGGAGGTTTGGCTTGAATTTCCGCAGCCAAAACCTCTCTGTCAGAAATGCTTTGAACGCTACCACGAGCTTCTGTGGTCCCACGGCTGTGCTAGCAGGGATATCTGCTCCCACCTCAGCTGCTTCTTGATTTCCTTCATCCCCTCTCCCCTCGAGGTTTGCCTGTGCCCAGAAAGCCTTCCAGCAGCAGGTTCACATGGCACACACTTCTGATGTAAGTCCAACAAGAAAAAGCCACTATAGGAAGCCACTATTCCCCAGACCTTGGGGAATTTTTCCTTTGCTCACACAGGAGCAGGACACTTGCAGATTTTAAGGGC
Source organism: Strix uralensis (assembly GCF_047716275.1). Lineage (NCBI taxonomy): Eukaryota > Metazoa > Chordata > Aves > Strigiformes > Strigidae > Strix > Strix uralensis. The sequence goes on from NC_133990.1 coordinate 5,848,413, forward strand.
AGAAAGGAACACTATGCTCCCATAATCTGCCTATCCCCATTTCCAAGCCGCAGAGCACTATTTAGTAATTCCTGCACCACTGTTATTCCCACCACGCAAACAAATGGTACCAAACTGCAAGCCAGGCTGATAAAATGAGATTAGGCAAGAAATGCACTATGCAAGAATATTTTCCTTCTGATTTCACAGCACAGGCAGGATCAACTTCTGCTGCAGTGCAAGTCCAGCCTTCTCCTGCCCCCAGGAGCACGCGTTTCTCCCCGGTGCTGTGAGCACACGTAAATTAGAGGCTTCTGTGGGCAGGGGCTGGCAGAACCCTGGCAATGCTGCACAAGGGGCCACTGCAACTAATGGGAGAAAGACGAAAACTTGGCAATTCATCTTTAAGTCTGCTTCGGAAGCATCTCTCATTTGTACCAATTAGCCACATTGCTGCATTTGGGAGCATTAGATATCTTTTTTTTAATCCATCTTTTCATCTTTGTCGATGGCTTCTTTTAAATTTTCAGCTGGTGTGATCTTTACTGCCCCATTCTTTGTTCAGATTACAATAATTTGTCATTTGTGTGCAGACAGTTTCTTAACTACTCCTGTGTTAGAAATAACCTTTGAAGCAATATTGGTTCTTTTATCTCCAGGGTCCTGCAAAGCACAGAGCTATTGAATGGCAAGGCATTAAGGATGCAAAGAAACCCCCATAAGGCAAGACATTAAATGTGAGATCTCTTGCTATGGAAATGGAAGGATTGTACAGTACAATTGCTCAAATCCAGCCTGGGATAGGAATAAAACCCTGCTTGAAAAAGGTTCATGGCACCAAAGCTGTTTTATCATCTGTAGCCTTAATTTTGGAGGCTGGAAAAGTATTGTAATAGTTTTATTTTTTTGACGATCCAGGCATATTCACTCACTCTTTTGCATTTTCTTTCCCTCATCAGAGTCATTCATGGAGTCGTACACTTCAAGGCCAGACAGGAGTACAATTGGGACGATCTAGTTTCAGTTGCTGTATAACAGAGGAGAATGAGAGATCACACCATGAAGCCTCATTGAATCTACTGGCACTATGTCGTTACTCCCAAGAGCCTCAAAAGACCTGACTGGGGAATTCTGGACCTGTGATTTTTATTTCTAGCTTTTCAAGACTTCAGGAAGTCCCAAGGGATTAGATTGCAGTAGCATAATTCCAACATTTAAAAGAGCAAAATGAGCAACCTGCAGAACTATAGCACAATTAGCCCTGATGCCAGCGCAGAAGAATAGTACATTTAAAACTACCAGGGAATTACAGGCTAGCACACAAAGAGTGCAAGTCACCGTAAACCCTGCTTTTGGTGGAGTTGTCAAATCAAGCTATCTTTTTTTGACAAGATTATAGGCTCGCTGGATAAGCCAACTGCTGAGAGTGTGTGCTTGGATTTCTCAAAGGCATTCAGTTTAGCATCATGTGATGGCTTTATTTAAAAATATGCATCATAGGCAGTAAGTAGAGCACATGTTACATTACAAGCTGCCTGGCACATTTTAAATGTAGCTGTTACAGGAAGATATTTGGGGTCAAGGGGACGTTATAACAAAGAGGTTCCTCTGGGGACCTGCTCTTAGGACCAAGTCATCCCCCCCCTTTTTGGAGATGTAGACATGGAAAATAAGTTATTAGCAAAGAGAAATCCCTTCTTCTTCATTACCACATCCCTTATCAATGTATTAGTCAGTCTCTTTTTCTATGGCAGGCACAAGTTTTCCTAGGAGGGCAGGGAAACCTCCCAAGCAAACCCCAGTATTGGTGCACACACGTGGCTACAGACACCCCAGCCATATAGATGTCCCCCATCACAGCACAGATCATTTCCCACCCAGAGGGATCCCACTCCCATTTACCCAGGGGAGTAAGTCAGGGAGTTCGGTTAAACCCATTATCAACGGAGGTTTGAAACTCCCATCACTGAAATCCTCTAAGTTACACAAAAATCTCTCAGGATGACAAAGGTGAAGCTGATCGCACATGGATTAGGGGCTGGACTAGATAACGTCTTGAAAGCCCTTTAAACTCCATTTTCCACAGTTCCTTTGACATGCAAATCTTAGGTCCAGTTTTCAAAAAAAAAATAGCTCTCAACTTTTACACATGCACAGCAAACAGAAGTGCAAACTTACTTATATAAATTCTGCTCTGCAGGTGTTGAATGTCCTCATTCAGTGGTGCAATGGGACCGTGGATATTAAGCATAACCACACATGCAGGCATCTGACTTTACAGCTGACCAGGTCTCTCTTCAGTGCATCACAAATTTAACTCCTTAACTTGTCAGAGGTTTTCTGGGTTACCTTAATCAGCTTTCTGCCTACAGCAAAGCTCCACATCTGTAAACAGGGGACACGGCCATCCTCCTCAGACCAGCTGATGGGCACATTACAGCACAGCAGGGAGTTACGGGTTGCCTTGTTTTGCACTTCAGTGCATGGCATGCTCTGCTGTCTCATTGCTGATCTCGGAAGTTCTCCTTTACAGAATCACACAGAATCATCTAGGTTGGAAAAGACCTTGAAGATCATCCAGTCCAACCATCAGCCTAACATTGACAGTTCCCAACTACACCATATCCCTAAGCGCTATGTCAACCCGACTCTTAAGTACCTCCAGGGATGGGGACTCCACCAGCTCCCTGGGCAGCCTATTACAATGCCTGACTACCCGTTCTGTGAAGAAATCCTTCCTAATATCTAGTCTAAACCTTCCCTGGCACAACTTGAGGCCATTCCCTCTTGTCCTATCACTTACTACTTGATTAAAGAGGCTCATCCCCAGCTCTCTGCACCCTCCTTTCAGGGAGTTGTAGAGGGCCATGAGGTCTCCCCTCAGCCTCCTCTTCTCCACACTAAACCCCCCCAGTTCCCTCAGCCGCTCCCCATCAGACCTGTGCTCCAGACCCTGCACCAGCTCCGCTGCCCTTCTCTGGACACGCTCGAGTCATTCAATGGCCTTTTTGGAGTGAGGGGCCCAAAACTGAACACAGTAATCAAGGTGCGACCTCACCAGTGCCAAGTACAGGGGCAAGATCACTTCCCTGTCCCGAATTAGATTACACACAGCATGAAAAGCACCCATGGAGAGCAACAGGCTCATCTCAGGACCCAAATACCATCATTTACCACCGGGGTTCAGCATGATGCACACAGGCAGGCTCAGCTGGAGTTTCTCCCATATTGATGGGACATGCCCTGACCCCACGCTTCTTTTCTCAAGGGAAATGACAAACATCTCAGAGGTGCAGCCCCACTCACCCCAGCTACCAAAAGCAACAGATACCAAGGGCTATGGAAGTGGAGGAGAGCAAAAGACATGCCTGCTGCCAGCATGATGCTTACTGAGGGTTAGTGCCAAGACTCGATGATACTGGTAACAGTTTATGCTCACGTCTTCCAAAACATCTCATCACAGAATGAGGAAAAATCACCCCTCTGGGGTGAGCCTGCTTGCTCTCCACTCTGTCAAACCCAGGAGATGATGGATGGCACTTAAAAGTCACTGGTCAGAGAAGGACGAGGGTCAGAGCACAAAGGCCATCTGTTGCCATCTGAGGACATCAGCTGAACAAAGAGGGAGCACCAGGACCACTCTGGAAACCCCCTCGGAGCTGTAACCTTCATTCATCAAACAGGGCAGAGCAGCGGCCATGGCAGCATCTGTCAGTCTCCAGCAAGAGTAGCAGGTCCCTGAATATGTGCAAAACATCCCAGCAATGGGATTTTTCCTCAAGTTGTGTTCCTGGAGGTGTAATACCTACCACTACTTAGAGATGCACATGTGTCTGCAGCATTTTGCAAAGAGCCTTAGATTACAGGCTCATAGGAGTGATCGCTAAGCCTTGCTGGCTGCTTCAGCTTTTTGGGCAGCCCACATGAATTACACAACTCAAATCCTGGGCAATGCAAAAGAGATTTTGTGGTATAAATACAGACAGCCGTAGTCATCCCAGGCTTCGGCGGCATTATATATAACCAAGGAGGAATGCAGGCAGCTCTGTCCATGCATGCCTAAGGAATTATTTTAAACATGTTCAGGGGATTTAGAGCCAGCATTTATGAAATAGTTGAGGCGTGTGGTAAGAAGTGTAACAATTAAAATATTGATGAATAACAGGTTAGGGTCATGATATTTGTTGGAGGCTTGCCAGCACCGGGCCAGTAAAGGTGCAGATTGGTCACCTCGAGGCAACCCGCAGCAGAGAGAGTTGTGAGCAAGGAGCAGATGCCATGAGGCCCAGGTGATGGGTCCTTATGCCTCCCTGTGCTCAGCCTCACCACTGCGGTTATTCTCCAGCCACCTGCACCAGCTTTGGGCGAGTTTACTAGCAAGACATTCTCTTCCGTGCCCTTCTAGAAAAGCTACAGCCCAGATGTTATTGGGCTCCTTCAGGGTGAACACATGCCCCAAGGCTAAATTAGAGGTGCTTCACCAACAGAATTAGCAGGAAGCTAACAATTTCCATCAGGACTTCCCCTATCTACTCCAAACCAACGGTAGGAGAGCAACCCACTGCTGGTACCCCTTTGCCCTCTCCCCATTGTCCTGTGGGCTCCATCTCACCTCCCTCCATCCCCAAGTGAACCCCAATTTCCAGCAGATCTGCCAGCAACGCCTATTGCTCTGTGAAGAGTCCTCAGGGCAATTAACCAGCCAATTTGTCACAAGTCTTCCCAGCCCTAACACAGCCAGCCTGCTGCACAAGGACAGGGCTGTCCTGTAATCTCCTTTCTCAGACAGATATCTAGACTATGAGGGAAGACACATCCTAGAAACGAGGGCACCCCATGGTGACAAAACCCCAAACAGAAGATGTACCTAATATGCCCCAACTTCTAGTGGGGACTAATCAGAAGATCAGACCAGAAACATCCCAACATCAAAAGCCCTCAAAGGTACGTAATATGAAATTCAGCTCCTCAGCACCAGGAGTTTATCCCCACAGGTCGCTCCTATTGCACCACGCTGCTCACTAGCATAGGGAGCCTTTGACTTGCAGGATGCAACCAAAGGGCACAAGGAAGGAGAAATCTGCTCACCTCTGCAGGAGCATCCACCAGCCTGGGACCAAACATCTGAGCCTGGAGTGTCTCCAGAAGAGTCTGCTGCCACCATCCACAATCTCTCATTTCCAAGGCTGGATAAACTTTACCAGCATGTAAACTCCTGATGAAATAATGCATTTCTAATCAATAACCAGTCTGGAAGACACTTGGATTTTCCCCAGGATGAAACCCTGTCGCAAGCAGGCAGTGGAGGTGTTTTTCCTTGGCAGCTCATGGCTGGGTTTGTCAGTACAACATGCTAGTTTGTAGCAGAGGATTAAAAACAAACAAAAAAAAGCTGCTAGAGATTTCTATTATTCCACCAACAGCTCACAGGTTAGAGATCCCCAGCATCCTTCATTATCACAGCCTGGTTTGCAAATAATGGCTCTAGATCACCGCATTACCCCGTCTCCATTTCATGAAGGGTTTAATCTACACACACTTTTTTTATTATTTTTACAGTATTTGCCACAGCAGCATTCCCATCAACAAATGGGAGCTGACATCTCACTTTTATTCCAATTCAAGCTAAAGATTCACTTAAGTTTTAAAATAAAACTTACTGATGTTTAAAGGCATTTTGATTGCCTATCCAGTCACTGGGGCATTATGAACCACATCTTTCTTCAGCAAACAGAAGCTAATAAATGGAATTACAATCACAGGAAAGGAGGGAATTTAAAATTTGGTGGTAGGGATTTTTCTTTCAGCTACGGAAACCTTCTTACACAGCCTAGCATTAAGCAACAAGCACCAAACCTGTGCAACTTTATACCACATTTCCCTGTAAGCAGCACTTAATCAGCCAGGTGTTCAACTTAATGGGAAAGTAGTACCTGGGGACACTAACACCATCTCCAAACTCTCCCAGCACTCATGCAAGGGGAAGACTTCAGAATAAAATAGCCAGCCAGAAAAGCCCTTTAGAACACACTGCCTCTCTAAGCTCATGGATTTCCACCCCCTTCCCCGGCAAACCCCCGTCATGCACACACCTCCTGATGCTCAGCCTTGTACATGAGGCACCCACAGGCCTTTTCAGCAGCTTTCTTGCAAGGCTGCCATAACACACCTCCCTCCACCCCCAAAAGCCCCCAGCTGCGGCTGCTTCCATCTCTATCTCACTGCAGACCCCACAGCGGGTGGAGCCAAGCTGCCAAGCTGGCTCCATTAAATGGTCTGCAACCCCTCTGCTGGGGTGCCCAAGAAATGTTTCATACCAGGACAAGCTAGGTATCAATACCAACAGCATCCAAACGTATTCTTCTTGGTTGCCCTGGAAAAGTAGGGATTTAGTGCTGCTTTGGGCAGGACAGGCAGTGTTACAGAGCTTCTTGCCATGCAGAATGCATTTTGCAATCTTGTTTTGTCTTACTTTATTTGCTACCTAAAGATTTAGCATGCCAGTGCAGCTTTGCATGTCTTTCTACTACTTGAAGTAAAGGATAATTTATTTTTATATATATATTCTGACTTTTTAGTCCTAGAACCCTCCAGCTGAGCCCACAGTGTGGCTACCACGTTACCACTTTCTCTTGAGTCAGGGATGCTGAATCCTACCCCATCTCCATAGGAGACTGCTCTGATCTGCTGGGGAAATAGGACTAACACTAGAATAGGCTTCAGCTACACAGTGGAGATTCAAAGCCTGGATAGAGAGAAACCCCAGGGATTTCTATCCACAGGTTCACTTCAGGCCATCTATAGCCCTTAATGATGTTCCCTGGAGAAGAGGAGTCCGTGCACGTAACAAAATGTGGGAGTGAAATTACATAATCAGCATCTCCCTTCAGTACAAAGAGGAGCAGCCAGTACATTCTGACTTCGTTTTTTTTCCCCCTCATTACAAAGACAGAGTTGTAAAGAGCAGGGCTGGTGCTCTTGAACCCAGTGGGTCTGCTTTTCAGGGCTTTTTTCAACCTCCTGCACTCCCTGATTCCCGCATGGCAGAGCAGCATTACAGTCAAAATGAAGTAATCCTTTGATAAAGTGCAGTCATTTATTTGAAAAGTGTAGTCTTGCCATTAAAATGCAAATGAAATGAGTGCTAATATATTAACTTGGGATGGGAGTTGAAATGGCTTATGACAAGTGTGCTTTCATGTGGAATATAGTGAAGTGATAACAGTGGGTATGTAAGAGAAAGTAATGTTCAGATGTACATATTTGTTTATTGAAGATATTAATGAAGGGCAATGCCTAAAGCATATTATTATTTCCTCATCTTGTCTGTCTTTCCTCCCTCCCTGGTTCAAGTCTACTACTGAGAGGTCCCTCCTAAGGGGAGTTTGATCAAAAGTCATGTTTGATGAAAGATCTGAGTCCACACAAAAGTCGACACGAAAGCTGAAATGTATTTAATGATCTCCTTTGAAGTAGAGCAGAAGGTCCCCCCCCATGGATATCCCGTGTGCTGCTGTTGGCGTGAGAGCTGATTCAGAAAAAAATGGAAAACCTTGAGCTCTTCCACTCATTTCCCAGGGATATCCCTTGGGAGCATGGCCAGCCTCAGGGTGACTCTGGGTCTTCTCTCTGGAGACAACCCTATCCTGGGACACAGGGACAACACCAGGGGATCAGATGGAGCAGAACAGCCTTATTGCCACTACTCGTGAGAATAACCCTCTGCACAGAGAATAAACTCCACAGCCCTGAATGAGATAATGTGACACCTCTGGCACAGGCCAGAGAAGCTCAGGCTTTCAGAGCTGCGAGGTGGATACCCATGGACAGACTCTGGGGTAGCCTGGCAGCAGGGCCTCTTTGTCCTCTTTCACAGGACATGCGCTGTGCAATAGCCTGTGACAGCTCCACATTTCTAAAACCAAATGAGATCTAAACAAGATGTTGCAAACACATGTGCAAGCACACCGACCTCCCTACAGTCTTCCCTTCTGCACCCACCGCTGCCCCTTCACAGGCTGATGACTTCAGGATCACCCCTAGCACCAACCCCAACCCCTTTCCTCCTCACCAAAGCCCTCAGAAACAAAATCCACTCAGCCAGAAAGGACATGTTCCTTGAATTACCCTTTTCCAGATTGGGCACCTTTACATTTTGTAGCAATTCCTTGGCTTTCCTCTGTGCCACAGACCTTCTGCACCTATCTAACCATCTAACTTCAGGCTTTTGAGTGGAATGCCCATAGTAAGGATCTTGACTCCCACTATGGTCAAAGGAGGCACCTTAAGAGGGCAAGAGAGCCCATTTAGGGTCTACATCACCTATAGGAGGGGACTATCTACAGAGGACCCCACAGGGATTAGGGGCCCTGCTTGGGCACGTAAACCTCCTAAAAACACGAGCACAACCTCAGCCCCAGCTCAGACTCCTTCCCAGCACTTTTCAGCTCTGGGTGCAGTTGCAGGGCCTGAGTCATCAGGAAGGTGCTACAGCCAGAGCCCCCGTTCACTAGCCCAGAGGGGAACTGCAGTGATGGTGCTGGGAAGAAACGCAGCCATTTCTGTGCCTCGGGCTGGCAGCAGCAGCATGTAAAGCCATTTCCAGAGCAGAACTGCTTCAGCTTAGCTTCTCATCCATATGCAAAACACTGCTAATCACACGGGACATTCGCTTTTCAGATTTGCTTATTTTTGCACTTTCTTGGCAGTTGTCAGCAGAGAACACGCTGCTTGCCGTGCTCTCCTGCCATGTCCCCTCTTGCACACTCTCCAGCTGCTCTGACCTCCCCGGTGTGGTGGGCACGTTGCACATGGACATTCACAGGCAGCAGCAGGGCACTGGGAGAAGCAGCTGTGAGAAAACAGCACTGCTGCAGAGAGTTACAGCACCAGGGCTGTGAGACGTTCAGTCCAGAGGATGCTTCTTGCTCTGTCTCTGTATAAAGCTGAGAGTCCCCACCCAGGGAGGACTCTGGTCAGTACTGGAACATAAATATCAAATAATATTGTCTCACTAAGATCTTATCAAGCACCAGGACTTCTTATATTTCATCCAGGCAAGACTTCTATTAATCTGGACCTCATCACAGTGCAAAATCAAGAGCTGGAGTTGTACTGAACAGCCTTGTGCTATTTTCCTCCTGTTTCTTGCACAAAGGAAAAGGAAAACAAAGATGTTTCTGGAGCACTGGTTTTCTTTGCTAGGTGTTATTCACGCTCAGCAGAAGTCATGTTTTCACCACAGCTGCGCTGTGAAAACAGAAGAGTCCAACCTGTTGGATTACGTAGCCTGCCTTAGTATGACACCCGTTATTGAGCATCACATAACATACTCAGTGCTTCGGTGCCAGCAGGGTCCGTGGATAACCTCCAAAGGGTCTGTAGCAGACAGCTGGGGAAGGCATCTATGTCAGCAAGTTTGCACCCTGTACAGAAACAGCCTAAAAATCCAGATTTTTATTTTATTTTTTTTAAAGAGGACAAAGCACACTTGACTGTGGTATTTCGGGGCCCACGATCACAGGAAGGGCAGAGGTTTGGGCCCCTTTTTGTCTTGCAAGGATGACCTGAAGTTTTCCCTTTCCACAACAGCACGTTACTACTGCAGCCCCTGACATCTCTTTATAAAAAAGCCATGTGGCTTTTCCGTTCACCTCTCCCCATGGCCCTGCTTAGCGCTTTCTAAAGGTGCAATGAGCAGGGCTCGCACAGAGAAATACTCCCTGTCCTTCCTCTCGGCACAAGCTGTGGGTAGAGAGGTGCAAATTTTGCCTTTGACCCTGTTATGAAGGCAGGTGCTTGCCAGCATCTGAAATAACTGCCTTGATGCTTTGAAATGAAATCCTCTTGCTACTGCCACCCCCTTCCCTATCTGCTATGTTTATGCACATACGGGTTTGTTATTGTAGGGTTGCTCATAAGTGCTCTGGCTTTGTCTCCATTACACAAAAGGTCTTTTCCATCAAAACAGGTAATTAAAGTTCATTCTCTTGTTGTGAGATCATTGTCTAGACAAAGAATTATAGATTTTGCCTAGATATACCTAGTCAAGATAAAGCTAGCTAGTCACATCTAGGTAACACTATCTTATCGCTGTTTGCAACCTACACCAGGGTAGATATCTCCAGTTAATTATCTCCATGTAGAAACACCTCTCCTTTTGTAGTGAAGACATAATATGTGGTACACATGCTTGATCTGCCTGGATTTGGGTGTTATTATGAAGTTGTCATCGACTTCACCTACATTCTGTTGTTACTTTACTGCTGTGAGCCAGGACAAGACTGCCAAAAATTATTTGTAGTTCTCAATTTGCATAAAGAAATGCAAACATATTCCAGCAGCATTCGGAATCGTTCGTTTTCACAAACATTCACAGGAAGGAAATGTTGTTTGCAAGGACATTTTTGGAAATGTGAGACTCATCAGGAGTTTTTGTGAAGGGGTATATTCGTAGGTGGCTCCGTATTTGAACGGGTGCTGGGGAGAACATGGTGGCAGAGCAGTTAAAGTCTCTATCCAAGAGAGGGGAGGGAAACCCACAAAAAAAAGGCTGCTCCCAATTACCCCATCCATAAGTAAGCACCTTGTTAGTCGGGATGTGTCTTTCACGCCGCAGTCCTGGCTGCAGAAAACACAGCACTTTCACTGTCTGGGGCAGGCTGCAGCAACTGCCATCACAACTGAACCTGTTTCTCCCGCGGGTCACCCTGGCATTTCCCAATGCAAGGTGCAATGCTGGGGTCTCATTTTGTTCTGTGTGTTGTATTTGCATGCCCTTGAGCAGTCTCTGCTGGACAGATATTGCGTGTTCTCAGGAGAGATACACTGGATGTTGCAAAGTGTGATGTGGCAAATACCTTTGGCAAGATGACTGAAATCTTTATGATGCAAACTGTGCCTTAGTTTAGGAAGGGGATTTTGAATTCCTTTACACTCATCCGTCTGCACTGAAGCCCTTGATGTGACCAGACCCATCCAGGGAGTGAAGGAGCTTTGAACTCTAAGACCTCTGCCACTGATCAACTAGATGATCTCAGGCACATCATTTAACTGCTTGCTGACTCAGATTCACAAATGCAAACATCAATTATATACAGACAAAACTCCCTGGAGTATTCCAAGGCATTTTTTTGTTGAAGTACTTTATCATCTTTGGACATAAGGTGCTACAAGCTAGTAATACATTTGTTATGATTAAAGTGACAGCAAAGATCCCACAATTGCAGGTTAGCGCATCTCCATACACCAGCTGGTTACTGCACTTCCATTTATTTCTGCCTGCTTTTGTTTTTGAATCCATGCAAGCGCATGATACCTGATCCATGCTAAAATTAATCCTATATCCTCTTTGGAGAAGCTTATTTTCACAAAGCCTCCACATATCTTTGCACGGTCAAAAAAATATCTCCATGAAGCTTCAATTAGCGTGCACATTGCAAGGTGCAGAAAGCAGAGGAAGCCTGGAAAAGCAGGATAGAAAAGATCAGATCATCACAGGGCAGTTCTCAGGTAGCACATTCACACTGCAGCAGTCAGCCCTTTAGAAACGCTAAGGAGTTAAAACTCTTCGCTCTATTTAATCTCTAGCCAGAAATACCTAGAGATCATGTCAGCGTTTTCTCTGGAAAGTACATATTGCTTTTGCTGTCTGCCACCCTGAGTGAGGGCATCTTGCTGTCAGACCGAGCTGGACCATCAGATGATTTTCTGGTTTGTGTGTGCTCCAGAGGCCACAGAGCTGTGACCGTTACTGGTAACCACACTGGTGTGTCCAGTTCTGCCAGTGCCATGGGAGCAGCGGTGCCTGTCTGAAGTAAAGGGGCACTGCCCGCAGCATCGTGTGCACCGTGGCGTTAGGTGCTGTGAGAGACTGTGAAGGGTCATGCTGTATAGCATTTCCATGCATAGGTGCAGAATTTTCTGAAGTTCAGTAAAACCCACCTCTTTTCTCAGGAAAACAATAACTGAAAAATTCTGATGTGACAGTGCCTGTGTGAGAAGCAGCAAAAGGCAGAGAGGGAAGAAAATAGCAAAAGCGTGCATTTCCCCATGGAAAATTCTGATTTTGCAAACAGGACACTTTTCTTTAGGTAATTATTCCAGTGGAAAAATCTCCAGCTAGCTCTCGTACTTACCACAGTCCTGGCACTTAATGATATGGCTTATGGCAGCAATCACTTGTAACACCGTGGCATACTGTCGGAGAGGATTTTTATTGCAGTTTGTTGTAGCATGAATTGCAGTGGAATAATATAATGTACTTTGAGCTAGTGCCCATTGCAGAAAATGAGATCTCCCATTTGGGATCAAGGTACAACGATATAAACCCAGAATAGCTCACATTTTACAAAAGCATAAAGCTCCAGCAAGGCAGCAGAGATTTCTCCTGCTGTAAGACAGACCAGAGTCTTACTCTGCTTGAAAGAAACCCTGCTATGCATTTTGCAGAACAATCTTTCCCTACCTTCCCCACCTGTTAGAAAACATTCCTTTTGGGCTTCTCTAAATGAAAACTATACACGTGCAATATCCAATATATTCAAATAACTCTGCTTAACATTGACCTGGCATTGAAATTTAAGCGGAGCTCCCATTGGGTTACAAGCAGCATTGACTTTTCATGTGCTGTCTCTGGTCACATTTAGATACTGGAGCCAAACCAGCCTGAAAACCTTGTGGGAATTCATTGCCCTCCTTGCCACTCCTTCCCCCTCCACTGCTTTGGAAACCTCCCGGCTAGAGGCGTTTTGATGGAGCACAAGCAGGACTGACAGCCCTGCGCAGTTGTTCCAGCTGCTGGAACACACTCAGTAACCTTAGAAATGAGAGAAAACAAACCTGGGAGTCCCACAGAGCTGGTTTTAAGGTTTCCATTCATCCCCAAAATGCACTTAAAGAAGCTCAGCCCCTCTTCCCTACCCCCACTCCCCCTTCTGTCCAAATTGAGCCCTTTCGGGGCCGGATCCTGCGGGGTGCCTAGCATGGCCAAGCACCAGGGTCCTCTCCACAGCTCTGCAAGGTGCCTGGCCATTGCGGAGGAGGTGCTGAGCCCCCCCAGCATCAGGCCCTGCCAAAAGACAGGGGGAAGAAGCGGTAGCACTAGCAACAGGGAGACAAAAGTCAATTGTTCACTAACAATTCTGAGGGAGGGAGCCCTGAAGTCCCTCCAAGCCACTTGATTTATGGCTTGCAATAATATGTGTTGGAGCACCACAACCCAGAGTGCTGTGCGGCGTGACCTGTAAAAATAAGTCTATTAACCCTAATCAATCTCCCATTATCCACCCTCGTCCGCAATTTAGCCAGCAAAGGAGTCACCAAGGCCTCTCAACTCGGTTTGAACTAATCCCATTGTCTTTCCTAATCAGGGGCCATGAAAGAGGAGCAGCTTCTTCGCAGTGCAAAATTATCACTTGGTGTTTAAGAAAAAAAATTGGGGAGGGTGGGGAGAAACGAAGGCTCTCCTCTTTCATCTTTTAATGAAAAAATGGAGAATTGTTTTCGTTCTGAATTGACGGGGCTAATTGAAGCCCTGGGCTCTGGTTGGATTGTGGGGCCGGTGGGTATCGGTTCCCAGGGCCCGCAGGGAGCGCCAGGCGCAGCAGTAGGTAAACTGCTCTGACAAAACTTCCTGTTGCAATTAGTAAAAGCATGTATTCAGATTAAGGGCTTTATTAGGGAAGCTAATTATGAAGTTTATCAGAGATGGGATGCGGCTTGGCTCGGCGCTGCGGTACCCCTCCCCAAGCGAGAGGGGAGAGCTGCTCCAGCCTTTGCAGGACAAAGGGATCTGGTGTGTTGCTTGTGTGGACTAATGGTAATGGATTCAGCAGAAAATGTCACTTGAATCCAGACCAGGAAAACCAGGAATACAAAGCCTCTTTCTGACTGAGGTCTTTTCTTTCCTTCCCATCCCTTCCCTCCCCCTCCAGCCTTTAAAAGAAAAAAAAAAAATAAAAAATTGGAGGTCCTATCAAACTGGCAATGCCCAAATTAGCAGTAAATCAGGAAACCCTGCAATGTCCCCTGTCGGGCTCTCATACAGCAGGATAATACTCAGCAATGCAAATTGGTGAGTATTATCCGTGGTGAAACATCCACTAAATTAGTCCAGTAACAAGTTAATTTTCTTTTGCTCTTTTACGTTAATCAAAAAGGAAAAGACAAAATGGGGACATTATCTTGCTAGAAATTAAAACAATCCTTGCAAAATTTCCCCCTTTCAGCATGAATTAGAGCAGAAGCAAACACACCACAGGACTCCAGCAGATCTTTCAGGATTAATTATCATATTCACTAGCAGTTCAGCATTTTCTTGTAAAATTAAATTTTTCAAAACCCACTCTTGTGTGCACACAAGCCTGTTGCCACCTTGCAGTGTCCCCATGAGGCTGGAGGACTAGACCTCCCACGGCTTCAGGGTGTTTCTCTTTCAAGGACACATAAAAAACCTCAAGTGACCTCAGAGCAGAGGGATGAACTTCCCAGATACCACCACGGTCAACGAAAGGCATCTCCCTGGAACTGAAGAGCTGGAGCCAAGGCAGAAACTGAGCCCCAAGAGACACCCTCCCCAAGGAAGCCCAAAGGGCTGGAGAAGCTCTGCTGGTCCCAAGGACTATGGCAACAGCCTTGAAACTGCCCTTGCCCCAAGCTCAGCTCTGAGACAGGAGCAAGCTCCCTCCAAAGCCAGGATGAAACGATGCCCAGCCAGAGCATCCCCCTCACTCCAGAACACCGGTGGATGGGTTTCATCACGGCTTTGGACAAGCATGAATTATTGCAGGGTGCAAGAGAGGGAAACCTCATATGCACAAAAATACCCATGTACAGCACACAGTTTGAAGTATGAAGGTTCCCAAAGAGAAAGAAAGAGGGACAGATACTGCAATACATGGTAACACTCTTTCTCTTTCCAAAAGGAACAAGCTTGAAGCGAGTCCTCTGGTCTTCACAAGGCATCAGAGGGCCCGTGTCGGCACAGGATCGTCTCTAGTTTGATCTGTGCATTTAGCAGCAGGCCCTCAGGCAACCAGTCAGCATGAGAAATTGTACTTATTAAGGGAGCTGTGGGGACAGGGGCTCTCCTGGAGTGACAGAAAATATCAAGTGTGGCCCCCATATACTCCAGCACTCTCCCCACAGCCCTGTGTGTGCTTCAGGTGCGTGCACACACACGCTTTGCTTCATATACATGGGGAGGTATGGATAATGATATCTGTGCCTATGTGATGCACTCAGCGTATGCCTCAAAAGGGAGGAAAGCACTGGCACCCTTTTTAGAAGGGGCATTGAAGATACTGTGTGTTAGCGACAGAGTAAGCTACTAGATTTATTTAATGAATTAAGATCCTGACGTGTTATTTACAGGATGTCTTTGGAGATAGAGTTGTAACTCATGGCCTGCCATGGGAAATTCTCCACACCAAGGCCTTGAGGAGAAAACATTCATTTTTTTATGGTGTCTGTTGGGGAGGGAAATTAATGCTAAGAAGGCAGTGATAATTTGCTGCTTTATAGGACTGAATTATCACCCTGTCAGCACTGAGACGAAAACCCTGAGCCATGAACAAATATACCTTTGCACCTGAAGCTGGCTGGATC
Organism: Strix uralensis; assembly: GCF_047716275.1. Classification (NCBI taxonomy): domain Eukaryota; kingdom Metazoa; phylum Chordata; class Aves; order Strigiformes; family Strigidae; genus Strix; species Strix uralensis. Next base: position 5,863,998 of record NC_133990.1, read on the forward strand.
AGCTACCGTGAGCTCACATCGCTTTGCGTTGGCTCTGTTGTTCCAGTAATTAATTCTGAAGGCTCCTGGATTTCACCTTGTCCTTTCATTTGCTGGGCATGCCTTAATTTGGCACTCCAGTATTCCATGCTCATTCTCCAGGCTCATAAATCACACGCAAGCCCTTCCTGAAAAAAGAAAGGGGGTCTGTTCTCCTCTCGATGCACATGCACAACTTCCCGGACAGTTAATGTGAGTCTGGCACGTGAATGGGAGCGGTGGCTGAAGCCCATGGACCAAAAAGTCATTGACATAGAAAAATAATTGCAAGAGAAACAGCTGTCCGAAAAGCAGGAGTACTGTGACTTTTGATCAAATACATTATGTTGTATTATAAAATAGTTTTATTTATCATTATCTGTTCTGTGTTTGCTGGAGGGTAGAGTCCTTACCTGTGGTCTACCTTTCCTTGCTCTATTTCTTACTGTCCCTTTTCCCCATTGCTTTTACTGACGTGGGGAAAGGTATGGATTTTTCTCTAATTGCTCCCACATGTTGAAGAAAGGTCTTTTGTCCTGTAACCACACTGGGGTCAAAGGGATGTAGAATGAGAGCTGGGGTGGTGAAGAACTCCCATGGGTGAGAAGGTGGTTGTGGGCCTCAAGTCTTCCTCTTCCTCAGTCTGAGCAGTCCCTACTGATGGACTTGAGTATTGCCCAAGGACTTCTGGACTTCTACTCTGGACTCCCAGCATGAAAAGGTGTGGATTTATCCTAGGGGCAACAGACATCCCTCTTTCCTCAAAAAAAAGGCTACAGCCACTGTTCTTTCCTCTAAAACACAATTGGCTCCTGGGCAAGAGCTTCTTCAGCACGGGCTCTAGGCTGCCTCCAGCCTGGAGGGCAGATGCAGATGGGGACAAACTGAGCTCAATTTCACTAGGAGGATGAGCTGGTGGTTAATCTAATACAGTTAAAGCACCCATGTACATGCTCTCAGCACCCTCCCAATTATGTACAGTTACAAAGCTACAAAGAAGAGCAATCAGGTTTGCTCTTCTGTCAAGAAGTGCCATATAATGAATTAAACAACAACACATTCTCACATGCACAGGGACCGTGCTGGGCGAGGACAAGGCACCCCTACACCAGCGTGCACTTACCATTTTCTGTGTCCAGGTATAAGCCTGGCAGTCCAGCCACTGGCCAGCACATGGGATTTTCCAGTTGTCTCTATTGGCCTGATGTTGCTCCCACAGCAGGTAAATACTCAGGTCAGTGGTGTGTACTTTGGCCAATCACCCTTTCAACAGCAAAGAGACATTTTACTTAAGCAGGCAGAGTATACAGCCCAGGATTGTTACTCTGTTTGTTTTTCAGGGCAGGAGGAGCTGGGACATCTCTCTCTTACTTCGCCATTCTGCAAAGCCAACAGCTCTGATAGAGCAAAGTAGAGCTGATCAAACACTTTCTGATGACCTGAGTTGCACCTTTTTCCCATCCCCAGAATGCTCATTCATCAGAAGTGCAAATTTTGCTAAACTGGGCCAGTTGCAACAAGCCAGGCAATGTTTAAGAAAAGGACTGTTTTGACATTTTCAAATTGCAGGATGCTTCACTCAACACAACTTAGTCTCAGACATCTCAGGCATTTCTACAGCAAATGGTTATGAAAAAAATAGGTTTAGAAGGTTTATTTTGATGAGTTAATTTTCATGTTTCAGGATCTGATTTGTATGTGCCCATTTGCAACTGGAGTATTTTCCATACTCCTGGAAATCCTTGTCAGGGGTGGGGGAAAGCTGTCTCCCACCCAAACCTAACTGCAACAAGGGGGGATTTCAAAATGACCATGGAATTGGTGGAATGGCTACCCACTGCTCAGGATCGGGGAACAATTGTGCTTCATTCATCAATATTTGCAAAACTCTCTGGTATCCCTGGATTCATGCAGCTCTAGATGGGTCATGGGTAATTATTTGTATAAAAAGAACCAGTGGGACAATGTTGTTCAGCCCTGAAGTCATTGAAAGATGTTAGTGAGTTTGTCTTTGAGGGCAGTGGAGAGGGAGTGTGAAAGCCGATTATCCAGCTTGGATTCTCCCTTGAGTAATTTCCATCGTTCCCATTTAGCTTTTATTTGTTCTCTAGGAAGCCTGATTATAAATCAGAACCAGGCTACCTTCGAACACACTTTCAGACAGCCTGCCTGCACCAACAGGACAAAACTCAGTAATTTATCCGTGTGGCTGGTAACCATGATATCATTTGCTATGTACAATCCTTTTCTCCATACTGTACCTCATAAAGGGTCTTGCTTTAGAAGGATTACTGTACAGAACAGACATTTCATAGCAAAAACCCCATCTACATAAACAGGCATTGCCCAGAATGCAGGAAACATCCCTTTATATCAGTGCTAATCCACCCTCTGCCCTATCCCTATGGATAACCAAACAGCCATAGAAAACAGGCGTGCGTTAAATGCTAAAAAAATTTAATAGCACAAGATTACATTACCCCTTTCTACAAGTTTTAGTCTCATTCAATAATTACTGCATCAGCTGAATGTAGTGCACAGAGGCAGATGTAGCTATTCAGGGAGGCATTTCATTTAACATCTCGGACCCTATGCAGTCACTGGTAAATTTTCTAAGAATTTAAACAGGAATAGTATTTGTCGTTATCCTCATTTCACTGCAATACAAAAGTAGTCACATTGTTTTTATAGCTGCATCTGCAAGGCTGAAGGAAAACCCAGCTGGGTCTCAGAGATGAAAGAAGCAAGCTGGATAAAACCGTGCCACCCCACCACCATCACTTTTCTGCCCATCATTTATTCCAGCAGTTAGATCTCACTGCACACAAGACCTATGTGTCCCAGCAGAAACTCAAGAAAAAGGGAAAAGGCAGTTGCTATTCCATAAGAAGGTCAAGCTGTGACTACCCTTCAGCTACACATCCCATTCATCATCCCTCCTTGCCCAACACAACATTCACACTCTCTATCTGATCACCTTTCATGCTGGAAAAAATAAAGCAGCATCCAGGAGAACAAGGAAATGGTGGTTGGAGGGTGTTATCCAGACAGCAAATACCACATCCATCTATCATGAAGACAAAAATAACTTTGGCACTCCATGTCACGGGGGCTGCAGGCAGGAGGCTGCTCGAGTTTTGGGGTTGCTCTGCTGAGGAGCAGTGGCTGGCTGCACAGCTCTGGCACCCAAAAAACACCCAAGCACACAGCAATCTGCCCTTTCAGGTGTCAGCAGAGACCTGATCCTCTGGCCTATATCTGAGCCAGGGCTTCCATACGCTCTCTGTGGACTGCCTGAACACCGATGTGTCCGTAACGCAGCAACACAGTTCATCCTTAAATTTATATTCTCTGTTTCACTGAGGGATTTTGAAAGCATTTGCACTACTATCAGAACATTCTGCAGAGCTGATCTGCTTTTCACACGTCATCAGAAAGGAGAAAACAAGGCAAAGCTACAAGAGGGGATTCCAAAGCACCTCACTGTGTGTAACCCAGATGATCCCTCTCCAACCTGCAAGGACCCAGCACATCTTTAAATTTCTGGTCAAGTCCATTCTCCGAGGCCTAGGGCTGTCCTTGAAATGCAGAGTTTGCTCTGTGCTACTGAAACAGTTCCCGTTGAGTGGAAGATTGACTGGAAAATGGTCTGGGTTCAGGGTAACAACAGCCGTGAGCATTGCTGCAACAGAAGAATTCATCTCAGAGACATTTTTCCCTGTCAGAGTAAATGTAATTATGTATGTGTTACAAAGGAACAGCTCCCCAAGTGGAGAAACCAGTTAAACCTGACTTGTGTCCCCAAGGACGAGTTTCTGTTGTCTAATAAAGACTGAGCCTCTGCCAGCTTTCTCCTCATAGGGCCATTGCTAGTGTCGCTCTTCTGTCTACCTGCTTATTCTCACACAACAGAAAAGCTCTCCACCTCCGGGCTCCCACCTCTCTGATATTTGTTACAAGGGAAATTATCATTGCCAATGTCTTCCAGAAATCCTGGGAGAAAGGATGGTGCTTTCTGTCTGAAATCCCTTGGGTGCTGCCATGCTCCCCTCCAAACTCCTTGCCCCCGCCGCCCCCCCCCAAAAAGAGAAACATATGAGAGTAGTGTAGCAGATCAGTCTGCCTGCATCTAAGACATAGGGGGTACAGAAAACTTGTATTTTACTGTTTTTTTCAATCTAAGACCCAGGATTTGGCTAGGACACAGAAAAACTTGCTGGAAACCAAACAGAAAGGGCTTCTATCCAAGAGGGCAGACTCTAGATGAGGGCTGTCCAACTCCTTGGGCAAGGCTCCTGTTACGTCTGCAGCAAGAAGCAAAAATCAATCACTGCAAGACAAATTTTGCCGCCTTGTCCAGCTATAGCTGATGATATTTATTGAATATATAGACATTGAATGCCCTAATTGGCACCACTTCCCATGCTCACACAACATTCCCTCTCATTCCTTCCCATGGTTTTTTCTACTCCAATCCCCTGCGGGGCAGGACAGAGTGTGGAGAAATCAATTCTCTGAGCCTGAAGTGGAGGGTTCAGGAGAGAGAATTATAGGAGATGCCTGCTCCTAACAGGCCAGCAACAGAGAGAGGAAAGGGAAACCACCTACAGCCTGAGATGGCAGAGCCAGACGTACCAAAAATCACTGTGATGGTTACAAGCTCTTTTTCCAGTTCCTCCCATTCCCAGTTACTCCATAGAGGTACTGGAGGAGAAAAGCATCCTGTACTTTGGACTCCTGGTTCACACAAGTTTGGCTCAGCCCTGCCTGAACACTGTGGGAGCTGATATATCATGGTGTCCTACCCCAACAGAGAAGAAAACTGAGTGCAGACAACCTCCGATGAAGCAGATTTCCTGAAATTCCAAGAAAAAAAATCATAGAAAGCTAATGAACATCTAGACAATAGAACTTCCTCGGTGACTCCTTCTTCTTATGTGTCACTAATTTTTCAAGATTTATGCCAGATCTTCAGCCCTAGACACGGTGTTTTGTGGACCTGGCATCCCCTGTCCCAGCACAGGGCTGATCCCTCGCTGCAGAGGGGGCCCATGGAGCAGGGGGGGGGTGCATGCAGTTGACTGCAAGATCAAAGCCCGTGTAAAGTGCGCTCTGTGGTATGAGGCCGTCCAGCCAGCTGATGCTAACCACATGTGTAAAACCCAGCAAAAATGCCTATGACAATAACCTATTTGCTATAACTTGTTTCTCTGAACTTCGGATTCTCCTTTGTTGCTTTGTTTTGGTTTTGCAGCTTAGCCTGACAGCTTGAGTGACTGGCTCAAAGCCTGCCTTTGGGCACCATTTCTTTCACTGAAATTCCACCTACCTTGTCTCTAGTCTTCTTCCCTCCTGCTTTGCCCCTCTTTAGAAGTGTCAATTCTTTGTGGGTTAAGGGATTCACTGGCACATGCTTGTTCAAAATGCAAACCAAGAATTATTGGAATTGCAGTTCTTATGCTCTATAATGTTAATTTGATCCTAAACCTTGGCCAGGTTGGCTAGAACTTTTCTGTACTTGGCTCTTGTTTTTCCCCATGGACTAAATTACCTGAAATGGGGAAAGTGGAGAGAGTTTTTGTCCAGCATCTCTCAGTCAGAGCTTGGACCCTGGGGAGTACCCAAGGTAGCCATATGCTCCCTGCCAGAGATGGTGATGTCCTGGTCTGCTGTGAGCAGCCCGAGGTGGGGCAGCAGGCAGGAACGCTCCCCCCGAAACTCTCCACAGCCTCCTGTGGCTCGAGTCTAAGAAAAGAATCACATTCTAGCCCTAAACTACAAGTGATAAAAGTTACCTTCCAACACAACCAAACTTTCAGATAGAGGACTGGAGATACCAGTGCACCTGACTGCTGCATGCACATTACCAGCCTTCCTGGTACCAAGCCACAGATCTGAGCTGTACCAGCACATCTTCCCAACACCTTTCTTTTCTGATTTTAGCTCTAAGATGCATGCTGCCACTCAACAGGGGACAACAATCACGGTGATACTGAGGATACCAACATGAGGAACGCCGTCCTTCCAAAGAGCACAGCCTCGTGAGGTTTGCACCTGGTGTTACGTGTTTCTGGGAACGGTCAAACTTCTCCAGTGACATTATAGTTTGATGGACACAACACTTAATATCGAACCTTCTCCTCCATGGAAAGTGATGTCACCTTTCCGCATGACCCACAGCAGCACTTCCAGCTCTAGACACAGCCCTGCTCACGTCAGCCAGGATCAGTCATGCTGCTTCATTGCATCAGTGATATGTTAGCCAGGTTAGGAAGTCAAGTGTTTCTTTCTCCAGTCACTGCTGCGTATCTACAACATTTATGAATCAATGAGTCAAATAAAACCCAAACTGCAGATGATGTAGATCAGTGTGTACACTATAAATCACCGCAGAGAAACACTACATACTTATCTGGTAACCTAAATTACCAGAGTGGGTTTTCATTAGCAGAAATTAAAGCCATTTACCGTTAGGTCTTTTTGGCTTCTGAATCCATCAACATCATCATGTATACATTGATTTTAGGCACAGATAAAGAGGCCAAAACTTCTCCACCAGATGTCTGATGAACATTATTTTTCTATTAAATAATGAAATACTTTAGAGCCAGACCCACTGTGCAGCATTACCATGTCCAGATCCTTTGGGATGTAGGGACTCAGTGAAGATTCAATTAGAGCACCTCTGTGGGTCTGGGAATACTTACTGCTGATCTGCCACACACTACTCTAATTGTCTCGTTCATGCCGAAAAATTCAGTTCTGCTCATTAACATAGCAACTACACCTTTTACCTTCCTAAGGGAGAAAGCACAGGGAACAGAGACATCCTAAGCAATTGCATTCACCCTGGAGCATTTGAGTTCAGCAACTCCTCTGGGTGGGTTAGCAAGCACCTGATCCAAAGCACATTGAAGAAAATAAGGATTTTTCTGGAGACTTCAAGGGATTGACACAAGGTCCCAAGGCAACAGTCCACATTAACCCGGTTTTGCATGAGCTGTCTGTGGCTTGAAGATGGAAAGCAGTTTGGCCCTTCCTTTTCCTTCATCTTTGGACTCATTCCTTTCTCAAAGCGAGCTTGCGTTGACTGAAACATCCAGAGGCTCTACGAGTTTTCCTGACAGCCATAAAGCCCAGAATACCTACAGGACCTGGAATACAGCCCATATTCTTCAGAAGTACCTGGTAGCACCAGAGCTAAACCAGCAATATTATTCCTGCTAAAAAAGTGACTAACAAATGGGATCTACCAAGAAACGCCTAAGTTAATTGCAATCTAATGATAATGAAGAAGCTGGATTGGTTTTCCACAATTGCCGTGTGTTAGCTTCACTGTGCCATCCGTATGCAGAGCTCTCATGCACGTGTCCCACTGGATAGCACTGCTACTTAGAGCTGGCAGGAACAGAGGCATCCTTCAGGATTAAAAGATCTGACCTATCACAAAAGATGTGGTTTAGTTTTTGACAGTCAATAAAAACAAGAACATTGGGCCAAATTTACTGAAAACTAGGAATAAAACATTTCAGGCAAACACTTTTGTTTATTAGTTGTTCTGCTTCCAGTCATCTCTTACAAGAAGAAGAAAAAAAAACCCACAACAAAACAGTCAAAAACCTAAACCCCTCTCAATTTCCAGGCAAAATCTTAGTTTCTTAATCAGAACTTTCCATCATAAAAAAAGTTTCAGGCACTTTACAACTAACACGTGAATCAGGACATAAGGTCTCAGATCATCCAGCTTCCCTAAACACATCTGATTCATGATGCTTCCACTTCTAAACTCCATCCATCACCCTGAGACTGGCACCTTTCCTCCATGGGCAGCAAATGAAGGCATCACCTTGCTTGTGTCTTCTGTGCTGTGATGGAGGGGTCAGAGGACAGTAATGGCTCAGGGCACCACTTGGTTACCACAGCCAGTGGAAGGGACAGTCTCAAAACACAATGGGCTCTTCTTCAGGGAAAAGAACAAATTGTCATAGAGAAGAGTCAACGTCTCCTCCAGGATACAGGACACCAAACCTTTGACCCTCCAGGTCACCTTTTAAAGCCTTGGGCCAGGAGCTGCTGAATGCCATTGCCAGGAGCCATGTCTGTGCATGGGGCGAATGGTGACCCCTCTCTGGCTCGTAGCTGCACTAGTGACTATGTTCAAGGATGTCTCTGGTGGTGGAGGATGGCCCGTTCACACCCGATGCTGCAGTGTTAGCGAACAGGCCCTGCCACGGCTGTGTCCAGATGCTACCTTCATGGACATTGAACAGAGAAGAACCAAGGGCTATTTTACTTCCTTCTTTCCTAAAAATATGTCTGTTTACATGCACGCATAATGAAGCCAGGGTCTGTCATGGCTGTTGGCAAACACCGATCTCACTCTGATTTACATCCTTGGCAGTTTTAAGGAATCTCCTTGGGCAACTTTATGTTCCTGAATGTCATTTCAAGACAAAGACAATTGGAAGAAGGTTTCCAGAGGCAACTGTGCCATGCAGACACCTGATTACTACTGAAAGACTATGGGATTTGGGCACACTGTTAGCTCTGGTGTCCATGAATGCTTCCTACTCAGTAGCCTGCAAGAATCTGCTTCAAAACACATGGCTTTTCTGTCATCTCAGGCCTCACTGAAAAACCAGTAGGAGTTTGGTACCTTTTTGCTTCCAGCTCTCTGATCATCAGCAATGCTCCATCCCTTCATAGTCAGCTTTGGTGAGAGAGCTATTGAAAACCCTAAGGCCATTTTCAAGTCAGACTCTTGCAAATCCCAAAAGGCATCTATTTGCATCGTCAGCCTCCCAGATCTGTTTGCAGCTACTTAAATCACTTTATAATGAGACTGAGACCATAGGAAGAGGTTCTCCCTTTCTCCTCTCCTGCAGACCCATAGCATTTCGTTCCCCGCCCCCCATCAGCTCTGCTGGGACAGAGAGGGTTTGTCCTCCTGCCCTGCAAACTGAGAACCAGCAACTGTCACATCATATGTCTGAAATCATTGTTTAGTACTGCCACTGTGGACTGAAACACGGAGGAAGAAGAAGGAAGTTCAGAAGAGGCCTGAAAGAAAAGAATAATGTAGAATATTATGAAGACAGAAAAAATCCAATTGGTTTAAAACCAGATGAACTGCAAAGCAGAAATATTAACTGGCTAAACAAGGAGTATGCAAGGGCTGGGAGAAGGAGGATGTCCCTCCTTAATATCAGAGGTGATTTAAATGAAACAAGAAGACAGCAGAGGCTGAGAGAAAAAAACATCTTTCTGAGTCGGGCCCTTTAAGAACAGTTGCAGTTGAAGTGGAAGAATTAAGAGCACAGCAGCTGAGTGCTGGAATAAGATTGATTTAAGACTAGATACAATTTAAAGGCAAGGCAGAGGTGGAAGCAGAGGCTGGAATGAAATCAATTTACACCAAGATGCGATTTAAACTGATGAACTCGGGATGTAAGAACTGGAGCTGGGGGTGGCGGGGGGAGGGAAAAGGGGGATGGGGAGCCAGCAACTTCAGGAGAGATGTGGTATGAACCTGCTGCTAAGGTGCTGGGAGGGAACTGGTGGGTCTGGGTGCTGCTTTTGCTGGAGAACAAAGGGCTGGTCCTGAAAACCTGCACAGAGCCAAAATTAGGAATGTAGGAGACAAGGGAACAGCCTGCAAGGGCTATCTGCCCCCATGAACCTGAACAGGCACAAAAGGATGGTGTTTAACTAATCCCAGCTGGCCTGGTGATGCCTAAAGTGTTCCTTATCCTAAACTATGGTTACTATTTAATAGCGATACAGGACTCTAAACATGTTGACATCTGTGAGATGGGTGAACTTGGGCAAGCAACCAAGAGACCTGCTACTCAAGGAGCCCAGCACCTAACAGGTCAGGTCACAGCTTTCCCTAAGGTCTTTTCTAAAATCAGGGGGGGTTGGTAGGACCTTGCTCAGTTGTTCTTAAATTAGGACTCAGCTGAACATGTTCGCAAAGACCTAATTTTGAGGTTTCTTTAAAAACAAAGAAGTGTGCATCCACTATGAAGGGACTCATTTTTTCCACTTACTTCTACATATTGTTGCCATACCTATGCCAAAGTTTGTCCACATAGAGGGAAGTGCTAGAAGAACTGAATTCAACTAAGATTTAGTGGCTTTCCAGGCAAGCTGAAAAAACCCAGCAATCCAACAAGAGAATCAAGCATATGTTTTCCAGGCTGCTAAGAGATGGCTTCTGCAGGTACCTGGCTGCATGCATTCTTGCTTCAGGGCTGCCAGCTGCTTTCCAGGAGTTGTGGGGCAGCCATTCCTGTCTGCACCAGCAAGTCCCACCTCTGGGCCATTGCCAGCTCACCACCCCTGGTGTTGCTGGATGGGACGCACGCTGGGCAGCTACTCTCGGTGCTTTCTGGGCACTTGCAGCAGGTTTGGTGGAGAAGAGCACCACAGGTAGAAATTCAGGGAGTGGGTCTGGGTGCAGCACGGGAGCATCCACTAGTGCTTCACCTGCGTGGTCCCAGGTGGGAGCACAGGCTGGGGTTTTCCTTGGGTGATAAAGGCTGGGTGCTGTGGGCTCATAACTGATGTGTGAGAAGGTGGTCTCCAAATTCGTGAGATGGGTAGAAAGCCATCAAGCTTGTGTCTGCGGCAGCCTGAACCCCTCGAGGCTTCTGCATTATCTGAATCAAAATACATTCAGAAATATCGGTGGATTTGCAAGGGAACATGGGAGGCAGGGTTAAGGCCATGGTTGCACCATATTAAATGGCTTTGCTTAAAAATTCAATCCAGCCTCTTGCACCACCATAAATCAGGGAAGTGCCACTGGAATCTGCATTAGTGCAGAGATGTAAAAGGAGCCTGGCAAGACATGGGCACTGATATGGAACAGCAAAAGGCAGCCTGGGATGACATGACCGTAGATCCAGTGGGTACAACAAGGAGAGACCCTTGTTCTGCCCTTCCTGTGGCACCTCCCAGGGCTTCCCACCTGGCTGAAAATAATAGCTAAAAGGCCTGATCCTCCTCTTCCTTACATAGGGGTAAATCAGGAATGTCTTCACCTTCAGGTCAATGAAGGAGACTTAGAAGATCGGTTGTGCCCACCCTTTCTTGCCAGGATGTTTCTGGGTTAGTCCTTTCCTCTCCCTCTCCCATTAACAGAGAGGGTAAAGGAGGAATATGTGTTTCCACATTTGTCTCCCAAGGTGATTTTTTTTCTTTTTATATATGCACTCCAGACTTTTCCTTTCTAGTTATTATTGATTTTGTTGGGGGTTCTTTTTGGTTGGTTTGTTGCTTTTTTGTTGGTTTTTTTTTTTTTTTTTCTGGCTGGGGCTGTAACAGCTCCAGGGTGGCAAAAGGGGAGCTAAGCATGACAGAATAATTGCGGTGCTTTAGAAGGTCTCTCTGTAGAGCATGTCTGCAAGCAGGAAGCAGCGTGGGTGTGTAATGTACAGGAGATGCCCTGTAAATAAAGCAGGGATTGCCTGGAGGAAGAACAGGGAACAACAAAGGCTGCACAGAACATAATGTGCTAAACCTGAAACTCAGCAGAGAAGGGACTGGAATTGGAAAAAAAAATAAAGACAAAGAAATCCTAATACCTTAGGGAGGGGAGATGTTTACATTGCTAAGTCATTTATGGAAACAGAAAAATTTATTTTAAGACAAGGCAGGAATAATTACTGGTCCATCTAAATGCTCACTGGGCAATCTGGATGTAGTTCAAGAAGAGCAGCGGATGCTGTGTGTTATTCTTGTCAAGATATGAATTTATTCTCTTTACATGGATTTCAACCAACAATGCTGTGTTTAAATGAATGGATTGGTGGCAGTGTGTGGGGGGACATATTGGCCTTTCCACAGAGGTGCAAGCACTCAAATAAGTACTGTATGTTATAAACTTTATCCTGCAGGTCACTGGAAGTTTTTGGACCCTGGTAATAAGAGACATCATCTCTTACCTCCATGTTATTCACTGTGATTTGATTCTGTCAAACACACCAGACAGCTTCTAGGCCAACACAAAACATGGTGGTGAGCATCCATCTCATTGCTATAGAGGGACAGCAGTGCCACCCCGATGGCACCATGACTGGCTCTGAGGGCTGGTGTTGATGTACAACTCCGAACAAAGCATCCTGTATCCTGGGGGATGAAGGACACATCACATGACTGACGTATGGGACTTGGGCACTGCCACGTGAGAAAGGGAAGATCTGTCTCACGCAGGAAAGCCCAGCTACGGTCAAGACCATCTTGTGTGCAAGGTGCCAAGTAAGGAGCAAGGAAAACCAATAGGGAGAGAAGATCTGAGTAGCTCAGAAGAGCTACAAGAGTGATGTTCAAGTTGGAGTTCCCATATCACCTTGATATTTAGGGACCTCCTCAACTGGAGCCTGATGCCTGATGTTGCTTTTTCAGTCAGCTGAAAAATCACCTAATATTGCCTTCCCTGCAACTTTCTGCTGAGGAATGAGAACATAGCTGGATATGTCCCATTTGTTCATGGCAATGCAATTGGGCTCTAAGTGTTTCAGCATGTGACATGGATGGAAACAAAAACTAAGACAGCACAAGTGCCATTTCTTTGGCATTACAGTGCGTCAACTAAGAAATAGAGCCCCTCCCTACCCAGACCCCACAACTCATGTCTTTAAGGAGCAGTAAACATTTCCTGGAGAAGGCAGAAAGACAGGCACTTTAGGAGTGGAAGGGACTAGCTGGTGACCTTCACCTCTCCAAGTCCACTGCCCAGGGGCCATGGAAAGCACACCCAGAAAGTTTCTCCCACTCCTCATCAGCTCCCAAAGGGTAGAGAATAGATTCGCTCTAAAAAGGTCCCGTGGCTCAGCCTCCCAAAAAAGCCATTTCATGCCTTTGCAGGGAGAGGGCCAATAAAGGTAAGACAGCAGTTTGCACAGGGCTCAGCAGCCATGCCTGAAATATGCTCACTGGGGGCAGTGGGTGCGTCAGCGCACGTGCATAAATACCCACTGTTTGCCATATCCCAACTCCAGTAAATCTATCACCAATCCATGAAGTTGCCGCGCCACTGAGTCTAATAGTCTAGACTAAACAGAAAAAAACACAGAGGAGTTTAGCCCTGCATGCTTCCCAGAGGATTAGCTGACTCTACAGCGGGTAGGTTTGAGCTAATGCAGATATATGGAGTGTAGCGTGAACAACTGGTGTCAGCCAGCAAAGCACCGATGTGGAGAGAGAACACTGCCAGCTTCCCAGTCCAGACACTCCCCATGGGATCTTGTTGGAGCATATTCCTGAGATCACAGGTTTGCTTTCAGGGATGCTGTGAACATCCCTTTGTATGGGTGTGCACCCTCACCCCATCACCCAGGCAGGGAAAGGCAGTCACCATTGCACAGCTCATGGGGCAGCTGTGTACAAACCTGGATGACAGTTTTTGCATCAAATTGTTTCAAGATCACTCCTACCTCTCCCTAGCATCCCATAAATAAAAAAGAAACTTTTCCCAGCACTTTCAAAAGAAAATGTTTTGATTTTTTGGTCCATCAGCTTTTTGTTGCCACATCTACTCTTCTTGCCTTTAAAAATGTGTTTAGCAAATTCAACAGTAACACACAAATCTATCTCTCTATTTCATTCACAGACCAAGCACTTTCTGCTAAAGGTGAATCCTTCAAAGTCTTGTGAAAAAAAAAAAAAAAAGAAGAAGAAAACAAAGGAATTACCTTACTCAGTAGGAAACAAGGATCAGTTCAGTCCTCTCTAGAAAATTTAACCAGTTGCTATTATCCCCTTCTTGTCAGCCAAACCAGAACACTCTCTAGGACTTCCTACAATAAGATCTCCTCACCAAGATTTCCAGGGCCCACAGGTGACCACACGCTCTGGTAGATAGCCTGCAGTGGCTCCCCAGCAGCCTACCCCCATCCCAGTGTTTTCACTTAGTATCATGATGAAGAATGCACAAAGTTGTCTGCAAGAAATGCTGGCAGTTGACAATATTAGGAGATTTCAGGTGTTCCCCATCATTGTTGGCAATTAGCAGATGAAAAAACATTTAATGCCAGACTACAGAGAGGGGCCAAAAAGTCCTAGGAACATCTGGAAATGGTGGAGCTCCAGCTCTGGGCTGTCCCTGCCTGGTTTTGTGTATGCTGATTGTGTTGGGGGAGCCTGCACTTGTTAGCACCTGGCTGGTTTTGGGTCCTTACCATTACCCATGTCTGGGGTCACTGTATTTCCTCAAGTCCATCTCATTCTCTTTGCAGAACTTGCCTCAACCATCCACTCAGTTTTCAATGCATTTTAAACTCACCCTAAAATGATCTCCCTTGTGGAGTCCAATCACAAAACACAGATCTAACCTGTAAAGAAGCCGCCTCTGTCCCTCCACAGCGATCCAACACAGTTGCTCAAAAATTCCTGTCCACAAGTGAGCATCAGCAACGTGTGAAGGTGTCCCTCTCCCTCATGTCCCTTTTCTCAACTTGTGAATGCAAAAGCACTTTTCTTGTCCTTTGTCGTTAGCTTGATTTTGAACAGGCTAAGAATAAAAGAAAACCAGACATTTTCAGTACTTTTAAGCCCCATTTGGTCTGATTAAAGAAGTCTTTAAAAAAAGAGAAAGGAGGGGGAAAGCAATAACTTTTAAAAATTTGTCCTGAATGCAAAGGAAAATGGAGTCCACTGTATGAGTAACTCAGGATTAATTGTAGAATTACGTTATTCATGCAATGCTAGTTGAGGGAAAGAATAAGCACTCTTGAAGTCATTAAAGAAAATCCCAGTAAAATATTACTTAACTGATGTGTGTATTCTTATTGGCCCTTAAGGGAATGCATGTGGCAGAAATGTCCGATTTATAGCTCAGAGTCTGTCTATAAATATGTACTCCAAAGCTACCTCTCTTTGTAGATCCAAGGAGGGGGGAAAATGTTTATCTGCAGGATATTATGGCTGACCTAAGACCATGTTTCAGGAAAGCATCACTCTTCAGGAAAACATGGGGCACATAATTAATTTAAAGTCATTGAGATTGAACTGAGGTTTCAAACCACAAGCAGTTTCTTTGTTCTCCAGCAATTGCTTATTTGCCTGTGTGATATGTGAATTCAGTCTTACTTTTTTACACAGAAGTGATGTAAAGATGTCTGAAAGTCACCTTGCTACGAGCATGACTATGGGGGCAGCATCACTGCACTGACACAACTTCTGCCCTGGACATTTTGCCTGCAGCAACAGTGGGATTTTCTCAGTCAGGTCACATCATTTTAGGCATGGGGAAGGGAATTCTGATCTACAGTGAAACCAGAAAGTGGTTTGACTGCATACAGGGCAGGTTTCATCCCAAGCAAGAACAGCCTGGGGAGGTGGATGAAGGGAAATGTGCTCAGTCATGCTGCTGGAGGTGTCCCTGGGGGACCAGGCTGCTGCTGAGCACCGCAAGGGCTGGGTGATGCTTCTGGGCTGGAGCCAGTCCCAAGGGCTGAAACTGCAGCCTCTGTTTCAGTAGGAACAGCGGTCCCCGTCCTCCAACCTTACCTACACACCCCACCTGCCTCTTCATGTGGCAGCATGTCCTTACCCAGCTTTGTGGAGAAAAGGCTTAATTTTGGCTACTCTCCTCCTCCTGCTATTTCTCCTTACATTTGTCATCTGTGAGTTTTCATCCTCATAGTTCCCAACACAGAGTTACACAGACTTGTTGCCATATAAATAAATAGAAAAATAAAATGGGAAATAGAAAAGACAGCGCCTGCAGTACTATCAAGCAGAAATGATGTTTAATCTTAACCCTGGGATGAAATCAAAAGCATTTATCCCAACACGTCCCAGTGTCAGCAGTTGTGCAAACAAGATCCCGAAATCAAATGGTTGCGGTAGCTGCAGACCCAGCTTCATGTGTTTTGGCAGAGATGGGTGATGGCTGGAGGAGCTCCCAGAGCTGTGGCTCTGCACCGACGGGCACTGGCACAGTGTGCAGGAGACCAGCCAGACCTGCAGCCTCAGGACACTGGCGGGTGTTGGAGGGTGGGGGGCATGGCATCTGTCTGACCACAAGTGGAAAGAAAATTCCCATGCAATTGGCCAGTCTCTTTTCAGTCCAATGTATCTTGACAAATCTGAGCACATTGAAAATATATTATGTCATGGTATGGAATGGATTTTAAATGCACCAATTGGCTCACTGTAACATTTTAAATACCTGTTAGAGTGCTGCCACATGGCCCAGCAGGGTGTAACTGTGGGTAACGAGATGAAATTGAGCAAAGGAAAATTAAGGCCAAGTAACAGGAGCAAATTCCTTGAGAATGAGATCTCCCATTCCCAGACCACATCCAGGCTGGAGAGCTGGACTGGGACAGCTGAACTGCAGGGAAGGCATTTCAGTGCAGAGCACGGCCCTTCCAGCACAGCATCCACAGCCCCACATGCACTGCGGGATCCTACTGTGAAGAGTCAGCAGAGCCCCTGGAGCTGGCTGAGCACAGCACTGCATGCAGCACCCCAGGATGAGCTGTATCATGGGGATCCCATTATGTTACTGGCAACTCCCTTGAGTCCCAGTTACTGCCTGAAAACCAGAGGCCAGAAGAACTCAGGGGTTTTTCTTCAAGAAGGGCCTTCAACAGCTAATGGTGGTGCTGTGTGAGGACTGGGGAGGACTGGGGAAGATCAATGGTCTGTCGGAAGGAGATGCAGAAATGCCAGCAAACCAGTTATAGGGCCTCACTTCTCTGTCAGTACTTCTAGGACCATCTGACTGTGAGGAGCCACCCACAACCTTCAGTCTGGACCTCCATCCTCACCCACAGCTATGGAGAAGGTGTTTAGACCTGATGGATCCAACCCTCAGGATTCAGCAACTAATAGCAAATTTGAGATCACAGTTCAAAAGGTGTAAAAGCAGCATGCTACGCCCAGACAGGCATATGTGCTATATGGGCAACTTCAGGTCCCATCACATTATCCGCTGACTTCTCCTGTATCCCCCTCAGCTATAGCTCCACGGTTCCTCTGCAGTTCCCTTCATCCGATACCCACTGCCACAGCAGGCAAAATTTCTGACTGATGAGTCAGGGACCCTGATGGAGCATTTCTGTCCTTCCTCTGACTTCACACCCTTCTCTGCCAAAGCTTGTTTATGCTTTCCCAGGTGTACGAGGGAACAGCCCATACCTAATTTCCGTTTGGAATTGACTCCTGGAGTCAATTTTAACAAATACGGACACTGTTGCCAGACTGCCATGGTACAGAGACAAAGTGTGACAGCATCTGGAGAGGCAACCTGTGTCCAGCAGACATGGGGCAGGCAGAGCTGTCCTGGGGTTTGCATCCCATCCAGTAATGCTGAAGTGAAACACACACAAGCTGCACAGAGGTTTTTTGGAGTGGGAATGTTGCCTCCAGGCCTGGACGGTGCTGAGTGGTTTCATCACCTGTTAAGCCCTTCTCAAAGCCCAGCCGTGTATTTTAATGAGCGTTCCAGTTGTGCTATAGAAAACCTTTGTGAAACACTGGCCAGCTGCCTAGAAAATGACTGAATGAGAAACCTCTGTTTTCTGGCTGTGGAGTCATCGGTTACGTGGCTATCTTCAACTGCTCCACTGCATGTCATCAAAGGACAATTCATTCATTCATTCATTCACAGCAAACTCCATTAACCTCCTACGTGAGCCAAAAGGGTTCTGAATCTTGAAGATGCCCCATGAGTGTCTCCATGACACCAGCTAATTATCTCCTCATTAACAACATTAGCATTCCATTTGATATATACAAGCTAATTTGTTAATTGCACTTTAATTACAAAGTTATTAAGAGCTCAGAGGCATTCAACAGAAGATTGCAATTAACACAAGCTGCAAAATTGCTCCCAGCAATTTGGAGATGTTATCAGAAACTGATTCTCTGTGTTCATCTGAAGATGGAAAAGAGACAGGAGATTTATGGGCTGACATCACAAATTCCCTCTGCTCCCTCTGAAGATGTTTTCACTCACACCCTGGGAAGCACCAGGAGCTGCCATGTTGAGATACTCTTCATATAACTGATTTCTCTGGCCCCTGTTTCCAGAAGCTCCACTCCTCGCTGTGCACCCAGCAGAGGAGGGAGGGAGGGAGGAGCAAAGGGCACCCAGGGACTGAGTGGACTCAGTAACTCACGTGCAGTGTTTGGCATCTGACAGATCAGGCCTGCACATAGCCACAAACCTGCAGGTGCTGCCTTCTGTTGTGGAGAGCCCATGGCAAGATCTTCTTCCTCTCCAGTGTTGAATCATGCCTACACACTACGTTAGTTACCACCTGCGCTGCCGAGGATCCTGAGCACCTCCCGGCCATCAGTTCAGCAGAGTGACTCTCACCTGCTCCATGCTGCTTCCTCACTCATCCTCCTCCCAGCACTGCTGTGTCAGGGAAGGCTCTGTTTTGTCTTACCAAATGTCCACACAGGTCATGGGCAGGCAATCTTGCACTGAGCACTGGGGTGAAAGGTGGGGACTATGGGTCTCCCACCAGGCAGCTCCACCATGCCTGCAGAGAGGTCTCTGGGCATGAGGCTACACCCTGGCGATGCTCCATCCCAGCCCCATGTGCACCAGCATCTCTTAGATAGGTCACCTCCAAACCACTGAGCTCTCAGAATGAGATCTCCAACCCTTGCAGCTACAACAATTAAAAAGAAAATAACCTGGTGTAACCAAACATCATGCACCGTATAAAATTAAGGCTTTCTTTGCTCCTTCCTAGCGTGCTGGTGTTCGTGACTAATGCCATGATCTACCCTGTGCCTCCTGAAGAAAACCAGGCCATGGAGGCTCCCCTGGGCTTGATGAGATTTCCCGTTCTCTTTTTCTTTCTTTCCATTTATCTGAAGTGTCTTACTGCAACATCATTCTTTAGATTAGCTGTCAGATCTGCTGGAAAAATGCACCGGTGAATATGGCCATTATCCACCCAGCCAGGCAGACCAGAGCCCTCTCACTCCTGCATGAAAGGGGCACTGTGGATGGGAAAAAGCAGGACACTGGCTGTAGTGCATGCCAAAGCCAGAAATAAATGATAAATAAGGAGGATTTACAAATGGATTTAAAATAAAATTTCATTTTCCTACTTGCCTTAGTAATAGTGAATTTCTTAAACGCTTTCATTTTGTGCCTTATGAAACACTGTGAGTTATGAAATGCCAATGACACTTTATTAAAAAGGCCCCAAAGAAATTTTCTAACTTCTTTGAAAAAGAACTTGTAGGGAATAATCTCCAGCCCAAGGATTAGGACATCCTAAAGAATGGTGGGAAAAAAGAGAATTACATCCTTGCTAGAGAAATCTATAAAATAGTGTTCAGAAACCATGCAGATACAGAAAGGAATTTATTCCCTATAAATTGTCTATATGTAGGCTTATTTCTACAGATCTGTGTTATGCTCATTTCAGCTGGCCTCTGTTCCTTTCATCCCAGTTTTATTGCAGTTACCTTTGGGAATCCATCCCACTTTTGCAATGTAAGACACATCTCTGGAAGTACCGAATTTTCCCTGCTCAGACAGCCCCCGTCGTTACCCCTGGATCTGAGTGTTTTTCCTGTTACACTGCTGTCACCCCTTTTTGTTCAGACTCCCTCTGCCTTAACTACGCTGACGTGCCAGCTGAAGACTGGGCTTGGTGAAAGTTCTGTTGCATCAGAAGAATTTACTTTATTTCATCCAACCTTACATTTCATAGCCATCATCATCACGTCAGGGTGGCTCTCACCCACCTTTTCCAGGGAGCAAGCTTAGGAGGACTTTGGGTACGACATGGCAAGTAAGGAGGCAAAAAGGATTCCAGTTTTTTGGTCTGTCTTTCCAGGTATCTGTTATAGCAGTTCCTAACAGCCAGATCAAAACTCAGCCAAGCATGATAGGAAATTCAGCAGTCCAAATGGCGATTCCTAGGGAGAAATGTGCTAGTCTTGAAAATGCTATTTCCCACATCATATTCCCCTCTCATACCTCTTTTAATGCACTCTTTGGCTTTGTCAGAGCAAGAGCAGGCTATTATGGGGTTTGTGTGCCAGCCAGGGAGGCAATGCACATACCCTGTGCTCTGGAACTACATGAACTCCCCGTGCAGCACTACAGTAATTACTGCAATGCACCACGGCACAGCAACTAGATAAGATTTAATGTCAGAATGATTCGAACTGAAATACTTAAGTTTGAGTTTCCTAGTAGAAAATCAAAATGTGTCAGCAAGTCGCCTCCCTAAATTAATTGGGCACAAATTGCAGAATTAAATAATGGTTCCTCCATTTTGGCCCATGTTTATAGCAGGAATAAAACAAATTATAAATACAACTTAGCTCATAAGCAAAATTCTAAAGAAGAAAAAGTCTTCCTACTCCTGTCAGTGAAGCTACAGCTCCTCAGATTTCCAACGCCAAAGCACTGCTGGGCAGAGCAGAGGGAAAGCAGTTCCCAAAGGGGAGAGCTCAGTTAATTTTGCTTTTCATTTCTCTGTGCTGAAAGAATCTCATTCCAACTAGTTTGTAGTTATCAAAGCTGGAAATAATATAGGAGAAATTGTAATAATAGCAGAAAAGTGTCTTTGATGAACTAAAAACTGTTCATGAACTCATCAAATATTTCTATCCGAAGCAGGGGCAGAAATATTCGTAAAATTATGATGTTTCAAAGAAACATCTAAGCCTTCTTGGACAGGCACTCACTGATTTTGATGAAAACTGGGAAAAAACGTAAGCAAACAGAGGCCAGAGGGGTTCTTGGACCTCTGCTCAGTAAAGCTGCAATCATCATGTGCTGTGGACACTGTTTCTGTGTCATGGGCAGGTATCCCTGCAGGCAGCCAGAATAGAATAGAATAGAATAGAATAGAATAGAATAGAATAGAATAGAATAGAATAGAATAGAATAGAATAGAATAGAATAGAATAGAATAGAATAGAATAGAATAGAATAGAATAGAATAGAATAGAATAGAATAGAATAGAATAGAATAGAATAGAATAGAATAGAATTTTGGTGGGAAGAGACTTACAACAATCATCTAGTCCAACTGCCTGACCACTTCAGGGGAAATACAAATAGATAAGAAAGGACACTGAAGAAAATTCAAAATAGTAGGGAAAAAAGGTAGTTCAGGATAAGAGGTCACCAAAGGTAAGAACTGCATGGAGTTGATGGGAAATAACTGGGGGATCCTATACTTAAGGAAGGGCAAAGAAGCTGATAGACACCTCCTTGCTCTTCTTCAGCTAACCAGACATGCTGCCATGCCATGGAAAGGGGGCATATGTGGGTGGGAGCCCTAGGATGAATGGGGTGAAGCAGGAAATAATGGCATGGTGGGAAAAGGGAGGATGTCAAGAGCCTCCGATGTGGAGAGAACAAAAGTCTGAGGACATAAGGAAGATAAGGCACCAGCGTGGAGGAAGGGCTGGGATGATGCTGGGCAGTCAGAGTCTGGCATGAATGGAGGTAGGTGTGGAGAGCATGATGTGCGAGCAAGTCTTTGAGCTCAGCATGCTGGGAAAATTCATTTCTTTAATTAGTGTATTTAGCAGGAAACTGAGACCGGCCCTTTTATGTTGGCGTCTCTGCAAGGCCAGGGGCTCCTTAACCTTGTCCATACCTGGGTGTCTTTCTGCAAAGCGCTATAGCACAGTGGCCCAAAGGTGTTTGCTCTCACACCTTCCCTTGAATTTTGCAATGGGTAAACAGAGCTGTTAGACACCAGGACTTTATTCACACTAAATATTAAGTGTGAATATTAAGTGCCCCAGACTTCCCACGCGCTGGCTGGAAAAAATAGCACCAGTGTTAAATTGTTTGGCACCATCTCTGAGGGCTGTATTTGAGGCTCCAGCAAAAAAAAAAAACAACCCACACCACACTTGAAACTGGCAAAACTTACCTGTTTTCAGGGGAGATTTAAACACGACCCCAGCTGCCTGAGGTACACAAGCTGTTCTCAGGAAAAAGGCATGGGTTTGAGTGAACCTGAGAGAAGTCAGGATTTCCAGCAACAGTGATGTGAAACTCAGCACCCAGTCTGTCAGCTGGAGCTAGTCAAAACTTTCAATTCAAGGCATTTTTAAACCAGACTCATTTGACCCAATGGAAATGCTCATCCTGATGATATTCTGAGGATTTTCTATCAAAGCACAAATCTTTCAGGACTTCGACAGCTGAAAAATGAAATATGCCTACCGATCAAAGGAAAAACTCAATAAAATCCATCTATTTTGACCACACAGCTAATTTTCTTCTATTTGAATTGCCAAAGAACTGCTTGAAATGTTTAACTTGTCAGCTGCCAAAACCCAGCAATATTTGGTCTCTAGCATTTAAACAAAACTCAACTAATCTTATTTAAAATTGATCAACATTTCCCCCCAGAAATTGTCTTCATCTCATCCATTCTGAATTGAACTGGGGTGACGGCATCTGCTGGAGACTGCAAAAGTTTAATATTTATTATTTGCAGAGGACAGCAGCTAGTATGGAGCAGATCCTTCCCACACAACCTGGGACACCCGAGTAGACACAAATGTATGTACAACGTGACCCTGTTCATAGCAAAAAGCGGGATAAAAGCGCTCTTTCAGGTGAATGGCATTGACAGGACATCAGCCATGGGTATGTATCTAGGAAATAGGGAGCAAGGACCCCCTCACTGCCAGTGTTTGGAAATCTGGGTAGGATGGCTGAATAGATGAGGATGGTTCGCTGATTTTCAGCACAAAGATGAAACTACTGACTCTGCTACTGTCTGGCCCAAATAAAATCAAATTATCAACATCACATGAAACATCACCAGAAAGTAAGAAATAGGGCCAAGCATTTGTAGCACTGACTCCGTGTTGAGACACCCAGGATCAAGCCTAGAGATCAAACCAAGCAAAGGAGAGAGCTGAGTTTACCCCCTCAGATCCCAGAAGGTGCCTCATATGTTCAGCCCCAGGGAGGTCTCTTCTGCTATTCAAGCAGAAGAGCTTGAAAAACCTTTCCAAGTTTTTCAAGACCAGCTACATTCCCATTACTGTCTCTGCTTCAGTTAAAAAGCAAGCTTGCAATCTCCATCCTGGACCTCTTCAACAAAACTCTTTGGCCACGCTCTTGCCCCCAGGTCCACTGGAGTCAGCAGGAGCTTTCACCTAAGGACAGGACCACGTTGGGCTGATGGAGACCATCAAGGCCAGATGGCTGACTATGGAGGCTCTTGGGGTGGTCTGCTGTAAAAAGGCAGACAATGACTTCTTGCCTCTTCCAAAAGCTCTGTAGTGGCCAGTCAGTGCTGCTGATTTTACTTTGGCTGAACCAGCTTTCTAAAACTCGGCCTTGAGAGCACATTGTCTCAGCAGCAAGACCCTCTCCTGCATCTGAAGCTGCCCTGCTCTTTCACTCTGGTCTTCCCCTCCTCCAGAAAGAGCAGGGATGGTTCAGCCTAACGAGGCAGCTGCTGTTTGGCCGATGTGGGCTGGTTCCTGGGGAGGGGAGTGACTCAGAGCTTGTGGAGGAATGTGGTTAAAAGCCAAAGAGTTGTCAGGGTCTCTCCCACTGCAGATTTGCCAGGAGGTCTATAAAAATGTCATTGTCTCTCAGCTGCTGGTGATTATATTCCCCTTTACTATGGCTGCTGGTAATATGTATGTGTATATATAAGGGGGAATATAATTTCTGCACAGTGCTGGCCTCCCCCTGGCCTTTTTCAAACAATAATAGACTAAATATAAAGAGACAGAAGCCGTTACTTGGCTCTTTAACCAGTGCCAAGGAAAATGAATAATTAAGAGCGTATTACTTGCAATGAATTTATACTGATGCTTTTAAGTTAGGACCTACTAAGATCCTTTTTAAAATACATCATTCCTCCTTCATCTTTCATACAGAGTTCATATTCCAACCTAATACTTTATAGCAGCTACTGTTTAGATCTGAGCTAAAAGAAAGGCAGGCTTTAGGTTTCCATTACAAGCCAGAAAAGAGCTTGAGTGTAAAGGAACGAGGCAGTTAATCTGTTTTGTCTGTATTTTACCTGCCTGCAACTTCACATTTCATCAGCCAGAAAAGATCACTTCAGTCCAAGTTGCCAGAAATGTGGTTCTAAAGAGAGAAAGAATTGAAGCTCCCACTAGCAAAGCTCGCTTACATTGACACTGGTCCCAAATATGATGGTGCTGGGGAGCACCTGGTCCCAGGGGAGCACACAGAGACTATGAACTCAACTGAAGGGGTTTTTTTCTTTTTTTGGGAGCATCTCAGTGTGAATTCAGTGAGGGTTTTTTTTTAAAGAACTGGTCCATCAGTCTCTCTTCTGATGCCCAGTCAAGGTTAGTACTGGCAGAAAACATGACAGGGAGTAGCCTGGCCACAGAGGAAGACTGTCTGACTGTCCCTGTGCCTTTTCTGCTGTAAGACCAAGGCTGCAGCACACCCGTCTAGCAGCCTGGAAAAAGGTTTGATGGCTGGGGAACCCCAGGAGAGCTTGTTTAGTGGAGGGTTGCAGTCTTTGGGGCCACCCATTTGGAACCAACACAGAATTAATTTCTCAAGGGGAGAAATAGGTACTATGTATTAAGGAAAGAAATAACACCCTCTGCCACCTTCCACTAATTGCATGGCCAGATGAGGATTTGGTAGGCAGCTGTCCAGTGTGGGAAGCTTTGTGATGTGAAACAGAGATGACAGCAAAGGACCAACAGTCAGAGGTTTAGGATGCTCTATTTACTGAGTTTATTCAAGAAAAGACCAGAGAAGTGACTTGATCACAAAACCTCCAGAGAAGGCTCTGAAACCAAGAGGCAAAGATGCAGCAAGGTTTAGTGGCTGTCAACTAAAAGTTAAACAAAACTGTCCGAAAATAAGTGCAAATTCAGAAAGCTTGTCTGTCTCTACACATGTATTCAGTCACGCATGAGCACCTTAACACAGAAATAATTTGTGGGAATCTCAGGCCTGAATTATGCAGAAGGTCAGACTGGATCATCCCTGGGGTCCGTTCTGGCCTTGCACTGTGGGTTTTTGCAAAAGGCATCGGATTAGGTTTATTCCAAATGTGAGAACCCAGCTGTAAGGTCTCCAATCAATGACAAAAACACAAGGCAAATATGTAGAAGTTAGTGGCAATGTAAAGCCATGGCCTACACCTCTGTTAAACTGACTACTTGGCATTAATGATATGCCAGTAAGAATATCTGACCATTTTGAAAGGAAGTGCCCTTCAGCTGGCTGCACGCCTTCTCGAACTCTCATGTTTGCCCAGGCCATTGAAGGTATGGAAAAAGACTGTAGGAAGTGCAAAAAGGACAGAAAATCCCTTTTCCACAGTCAGTTCAGCAGCAGCCCCTTGTGATTGGCACACTGTGGTGCAGTTAAACATGTAACTGCCATTAATTATGAGTCCTTTGTGGTATTTCTCTGAGTAGCTCCCTTGCAATGCTCCGAGAAGGTACATGTAGATAGCCATCGTTAGAGGAAGCCACAGAAAGCTGTAAAGTTATAGTGGATTCCTACAGACAGTCCGCAAGGTCTGAGATAATACATTTTCATGGGATCCAAAAATCCTTCCAAAGTTTTTCCTTTGAAGTCTACCACAAGGCTAATGAAGAGACCACTTTGCTACTGAGATCTGTAATTTCAAATGTGTGGTGACTTAGCTTACATAAATAATAGAGAAAATACAAATTACAACAGCCCTTCCAGAACAGCAATAAAATTGTTCCAAATTACATTTGTTTTCACTTGAAGAAACATTTGTGGAGCATTGTAGGTGACCACCAGAGATCTCCCACTCACAGCTGGTTTTTGGCAGCTCCATTACAGCAGCCAGCAAGTCCGTACATTTAATGGATCTATGAGTCCAGCAGGTCTCATGAATCAAAGGTGTCTCATGAATCAGCCTCTTGCTGGAAAACACAAGTTCATTAAGCCCCCAAATGTTTTGTCTCAAACATCTTCCCTTTGAAAGAGCTCTCACTGAGGTTTCTTTCCTCCCATTCAGCTCCATCTTTCTTTCATTTCCATTCAGTCCTGGGAAGTGCCTGAACCAGAGCGACGCTTCCCAGGCTATTGACTGGGTAGGTCTAACATAAATAATTATTATTATTTGCCATCTCTCCCAGGAGAGCTGTCAGGCAAGAGACTGGACAAACAGGGGTGTCCCCTTCACATGGGACACTGGTAAGAGCAGAGGGCTGAAAGGGACACATCTAGGTTTGATACTAGCTTAGTGCTGTTTTCAAATGTCGATCTCCCTGTAGCTCAGTTTTCCCTGATGAAAACAAAGTCGAAAACAGGAAAACTTCAGCCAAATTCTCCTGCAGCCTAAACTGCACTGGACATCTTTGCTCTTCAGGTCCCACAGACATCTGAGGTACGGTCTGTGCCCAGAGGGGATGTGGAGACTGGCTCAGACTCCCAAGAAAGTGGTGTTAAGGACAAAGATTTAACCCTCTCCTCTTCCCCAGCACAGGCGATCTTGTGGATCTTGACGTCCCCCCAGCACCAGCAGATTAGCAGGGTAACACAGGGAAAGCAAACCCTTTGCTGCTCAGGAAGCCCAAAATCTACCAAGAGGAAAGCATGCCCAGGGTGTAAACACCACACTGCTGAACGCCAACAGTTGCAAATTTTTTTTCCTTTTTTTTTTTTTTTTTCCTCCCAAGGCAACTTCATAATAAATAAGGTCTTAAACTGAAATTGCTCTTTAGAGAAAGGAATTTCCACTGGGCGAGTTCGACACACAGGAGCAGTATTTGCAGGCACTCGATGGCTCTGATCCCAGAGGCGTTAACCACACAACCAATACCCAGGCAATTTAAAATTTCTGTTTGAATATTCCTACAAGTGCCACTCCTGAGTTGATTTAACACCATGGCTGTAGTGTCTAATGGCTCTCCAGTGATTAATAACAGCCATTTGTTCAAAGCTAACAGCCCCAGTGTGACAGTAACAGATAAATTAGCAACATTAAAAATATGCTAAAGAAAACATTTATGTACTGGATCAGTGTAGTATGTGATAGTTATACACATCAATTGTGCCAATAACAAGCTATTAATGATGAGTGCTATATGTTTAAGCAATTTTTGCCCAGTTCTCCTGTAATCATTCTGACACTGTTCATATTTAGCTTGATGAGATGGGCCAGTTCTTATGGACATTAATGTTTTTTATGTGGTCAGGCATGAATATTGCAAGCAGATGGTGGGAGGAGCAAGAAGAAGGCATGGCATTGTATCCCTATCAGTCCCATTTATCACCGAGAAGCCAATGTGCCAAGTAATATTTCAGCACAAATTACAAGGCTGTTTACCAAATTACATCCCCAGCATTAGATGTCATGCAAAACATTTAATAATGCAAATTAAAATTCTTCTGTTCAACAGATCCCAAGATTCTATGTTTGCCTACCAGAAATCCCTGCAACACTGCTGTCCCCAGGGATGACCAGCAGCTGGCTGAGGGGAACCAAGACCACACCTTGCATCCCAGCAATATTCCAGCCCAGCGAAAAGCTATTGAACCCAAGGTTTGATGGAAACCTAAAGCTGCCCCGAGCCATGTCCTCAGGGCAGGCTGAGACGAGCAAAAAAAAAATTTCACAGAAAGAGTGGTCAGAGAGTAGAATAGGCTGCCCAGGGAGGGGGTGGAGTCCCCATCCCTGGGTGTGTTTAAGGGTCGTTTGGATGAGATGTTGGGGATGTGGTGTAGGGGAGAACTTTGTAGAGTCGGGCTGATGGTTGGACTCGATGACCCAAAGGGTCTTTTCCAACCTGAATGATTCTGTGATTCTATGATCTAACACACCTCCACTTGATTGTCTGGAGCATGGGGAAATTATCCCAGGGCATCATAGCGCCCACTGTATAAAGAAACCACCAACCCAGCTGGGTGCACCCCTGCATTTTGCTATTATCTGCTCACGACGCTGAAGGAAAACACCAGGCTCTCATGTTTTGTTCAGTGTTGAGGCAAGAAAGGAAGGTGCTTTTGTTGAAATTACACATTGCAGTACCAAGCCCCTGTAGAAATTTGTGTATTATTAGGATGGATTGTTTTTTATTTCTTTTGTTTCCACCACTGATATTCAGGTACTTGCCATGGGACAGCACGATCTACATTTTCCCTGTACATATAATTCACAGCATGCAATAGATGCTGTCAGTTTCCTCGGTTTTGGTGACAACAAAAATGAGTGCTGTTCGGGTGACAATATTCCTGAGCAAATCTTGCAACGCAAGCATAAAACCTGAAATTTAGGACTAAGCATAGAAAACTTTGAAAACCCTCCAAACTCTGTTCCAAGATCTGTACATACAGACTCCATCCATGCGAGCAATGACTGCTCATGTAGTCTGGGAGCAAAATCTACCTGTAATGTGCAATTCTGCATGGCCTTTCAGGAGACGTGTCTCCAAATGGCTCCAAGTACAGGATCGTGCTGTCAGCACGCACACATGTGTGCGGAAGTTGGACACGGAGGCCGTGCTGACAGATACATGATCTCATTGTTTCGAGCAAGTTGTTATACAGAGTTCAGCCTCCACTCAACAAGCTCATTGCAACTGAGATGCTCAGGAACTATTTATCTCTCTTGTCAAAAAGTAATGGACCAGTATGATTATGATTGTTTCATTTAATCTAAACACTGCTTCCAAGTTATGTCTTGCTTTTATGTGTTTGTTTAAACACTCCCATTTTCCATTTTGAAATTTTTTTGGAAAAAAAACCCTAACTATTTTCAACCATAAGCTTCCCATTTAGCTGATAATTAATTTTTTTTTTTTTTTTTTTTAAAAATAGTGAAAAATTTCCAACTACCTTCTACCTGGGATGTTATCCTTGGGTCTCTGGTGGCTTTTGCAAGGGAGGGATCCAGCCTGGGCTGCGGAGGAGCACAGCCTGCAGCCCATCCCCATCACTGCTGTTGGACGGAGCCACCTGCTCCCCACGCACCCGCGGCAAGCCTCGCCAACCCAGCCCAGAGTGAGCTCATGGGACAACCATCCCCTTTCAAGCATGACCTCACAGCTTAACAGCTCCTTGGCTCCAGCATGTGGGAAAATGTGAGCGTTTCCCTTGGCTCCCGATTTTTAAAGTCACAGTTCTCAGTCTTCCCCAGGAGCCAAAACCACCCCTGATGACTTCCAAGGAAGTAGTATGGCCTGGTGAACAGGGAGACAAAGACCTTCACCTGGGTTTGCTGTGATTTATAGCAAGGAGCTTCCTAACCCAAGCCCTAATTTTCCTACCTGATCACAATAGAAGTTTCTCCACAGAGACTTTGCAGCCTTGCCCTGCTAATGCCTCAATACTGCTATTTAGAGATGCAGCTGGTTGTCACTGCCTATTCCAAGGCTGTTTCTGCAGAGACATGGAGATGTCACCCGAAACTCACTCTTGAGTTACACAGTATAAAATCTGGGATCTGCTGCCCCACAAACGCCAGCTTGCAGCCCTGGAGCAGGAGAGCAATATCAGTGAGTCACCTCAGGGTCAGTGTTTGCATCCTTTTTATAAACTCTCTCATACGAGCGGGAGAATCATATTTGAGAAGATCTGATTTGAGGCAGAAAAAGGCAGGGAAGTATACTTACTTAAGGAGAGAGCATGGGAACAATAGACCAAACAATGGCTGAGTAAATGAACACTTATGAATTACGGTGCTATACAGTATTAGTCTTGCAAACAGGGTTGGACAGTTTTTCTTCTCGATTACATGACTCCAAGTCTCTTCGAAACCAGTAGTTCTGCAGCTTTGTTTTCCATCTAGGATTTCTGCCCAGACACAATCCAGCATGTCGAGACTTTGCAGTGTGCCAATAGTTTACCATGTACCCAGCAAAGCCTCTGCAATTCCCCACCCCTCCCCAGCGCTGAAAGGGGATGACCTGCGATTCAGCATCTCTGCTTGCTGTCATGCAAAGTTGCCTTCTGCTCCCATATTTCACCCCACCCCAGGCTGTTTGCATGCAGTAGAAATGTGTTGAGCTTTTTTTGCTTGAAAGATACCTCCTTGGCAATGCATCCCTGCAAGTCCTGAGCTGCAGGGAGCTTTCTGACACATCTCCCAAAATACCTTTTACAGATTAATGTGGGGCACACGTTACGTGTTGGCTGAGATCGTTTGTTTGCTGTGGCAGATTTGTGGGAATGGCAGCTGTGATCAAAAGGATTTGGAGGGGGTATAGCAGCAGTCACAGAACCTTCTCCAGATTTAATGGACATGAGGAACTGCACTGAAACTTGGCAGTTTGGTTTTGCTTTGAAGGCATGAGTTATGGCTTGTTCCCAAACAAGTAGGGGCAGATGTATCTCTAGATGCAGATGGTGCCAGAACTCAACCCTAAAGAACTCACTGCTGTTGCTGACCACAGCTTTAGATGTCCGACATCGGGAAGGGAAGGGCCAGCAGTCTCTGGAGGCCACTGCTGTGCAAGCAAGACAGGCACAGACTCAGATGGCAGATGTCTACCTGGCTCTCACAGGCCTGGTCCTGCTATGCCTTTATTTTGTCTCTGCTATCAACCCGGCCAGAAGCTGCAGCCGACCATGCTGCCACTCAGAAGAGAATTCCAGATTTCATTCATTCAAGCCAGATCTCAGTCTGGTTAAGAAAACACAAAGCAGTGTAGATCAGGCCTATCAATCACTTGGATTGGCTTTCACATTTCTTGCAGGCAGCAAAAGTCTTAATAAATATCAACTGTTGGATATTTCCGACATTGCTGAAGAAATTTTCCAGGTTGCTGGTGGAGCAGAAGCTAACCAGAACCCAGTGCATATGCTGGAGCCCCAAGGCTGAGGAATGGAGAGGACCACAGGGAAGTGAGCCGCAGCCAAGTGTGCATAAACCACCCAGAGACTCATGGTGTGCAGGAAGGGAGAAGAAAGTGAATAGCTAAAAGGCTGGAAAAAGCAGCCCAGGGAGTTGCATGGTGGCATTGGAGGACAATAAAACCCAAAATCTGTTGTTCAGATTCAAGTTAACTGTTCATTGCAAAGAAGATGGAGTCAAAATTCTCCTGCCTTCAAGAGGAGTCTGTCCTTTAACCTTGAGCCCCTGAATAGTGAATTTAAGCCCCCGTGAATAGTGAATAGAACCCTAGAAGCAGCTCACTGGACCCAGGCACAGACCCAGAGCACATATCTGTACACCTGGCCAGAACTGATTTTTATGCCAAGACATCTCAAGGTGAAGCACGTTGGCTAAAATACAAGTGAGACCTAAGGTACACCTGTAGAGTCACCAGAGCCCAAACACATGCTTGAGCAAGAGCTGTGCCCAGAAAAACTGGGCTGGAGGAGCTTCTGCTGAAGCAGCCCCTTGCCACCTCTAGTAGCCCAGTCTCCCTCCTCTCGGTTCACATGCAGGCATTGTAGCACCGCTGATCAGCAAGTGCCCAGATATTTCCTTTCACATTATTAGGCAGGAAATCTGCCTATATTAGTGGTGCAAGCTCATGTTGCAGACCTTTGCCCTGACGGTGTGAACATTGCACTTTCCTTCCCTCCCTGTTGTTAGCTCCACTCTGTATGCGAGTTAGTGCAAGATGCTTACTCTTTTCTGGCTTGTTTCAGACCAAGACTCATTTGCAAGAGCCCAACTGTCATCACGTTTATTTTTCTTCCTCATGCTTTTCTTGGCCTGGCGTGCTGGGCAGTGATGGTATGTGGGCCCAAGGGACCCCAGATGTGCTAAGAAATGACGCAGGAGCATCAATATTTTCACTTTGAACGGATAGGGTTTTCTGCTGATCTCCAACTCGTTGCAGTCAAGGTTGTTTAAGGGCTTGGGCAAGAAGAAAAGGATTGATGGAAACAAAGGAGGGAAGAAATGCTTGAATGCAATGGTCTGGGGGAGATGGCTGGGTTTTGACAGATCTGATTATGATGCAGAAATGGAGTTGCTGAAAACCAGCTCCTCCAACTTCACTGCTGATAAATCTCTGCTTCACTATGAATGACTCAGGCAGCAAATCTGACAGAGGCACATCCCTTTTAGCTTTATTTTAAAGGCACTGCTTCTACAAAGGGCACTCTGAAGGCCCTGCAAAGATAGGGCCTGATCCTGCCAAAACAGATTCCTGTGCCGAGTTGTGAGCCTGTGGGTGCCCCCACAGGGAATGCAGATGGGTGTCTTCTGGTGCAGAGCCAGAGGTGGTATATTAAAGTGAAAAGGAGAGAAGAGTGGGAGGCTCAGGGGCAGGTTTGGAGCTCAGCTAGCCCAGTGGTGCAAAGACCAATGGCAGCAGCTGCTCAAACTTTATGAAGAAGATAAAATCATTCCCTTTCACAGTACTGATGGATTGACCGAAATAAAAGCAGAGTAAGCAAGTCCTGAAAAACCCTCAGGGTTACAGTGATGCTCACAGCCTTGTTTATGATGAGACCAGTCTGGTTCAGCTAAGGTAAGGCACAACTCTGCTAGGTCCTGTGCAGACACACCAGGGCCCGTCCTGCCCCAGCTAATTTATGCCATCAAGACAGAAACAAGGTGGGAGAGGAGCATGCTTACCCTCCCAGGTGACTCAGAGGCATGCAAAGTCTTTCCCATGCCTCAGTTTCCCATTTAGAAAATAAGGATAGCAATATCCACCAATCTTTAGCAGATACCAGAAAGTATTGTCATATTCGTGTGTTTTTATCATTAGTGCAGTATTAGCATCTGCTGGTTCAAACTGCAGGGAAACAGCTATGCTATAATTAGTTAAAGCAAAACCTTGTGATCAAGTATAGCTTTGATACAACTGCGTAAGATATAGGCGTTCTCTCTTGCAGGAGGAACTGGTGTTCCTGTAATAGAGCCCTGCTGATCTTCCAGGAGCTCTCAGCTGTGCGGGGAACCTTAGAGTGAGCCGCGTGATGGTTTCCATCTCCAGCACTTCCCGGTTTTTAAACCAAGCACCCTCAGTGTGATTTCTTTTGATTTACTTGCTACAGAAGTTTTTTTTAAAACCTCTGATCGTCTGGTTTTCATACGCTGTGTGACATTGGGGAAGAGAAATTGGGGCTGTGCAGTTCCAGGACACATTAACACCAAAGGCGGGAAAGTGTTCCTAAGTAGTAATAATCGTTAAATAAAAAGGAGAGAAATGCAAGCCAGAAAATGGAGAAACAGAAGTCTATCAAAAATATCATTAATAAAGGAGAACAAATACACTGAGCAGACTCTTTCAGATGGAAAACCACAGACACTGCGGGGCACTTTGCCTGCTTGCAATAAATGGAAGGTATCATGAATTGCTACGTGCCATCAAGGGCCGCAGGGCAGCATGAAACCACCGGAGTGCACTGAAAGAAGGTTTATACCCAGAGCCAGGTGCTTTTGACAAATGTTTATAATTTTTCATTCTTTGTTAAACTTTGCTATTTCTCCCTGCACTGGCAGGCTCAGGCTTCTGTGGGAATGGACCAAACTTCACCCACTTCACAGATGGTCTCCGAAAGAAACTTCACCTTCACAATCAGGGGCTTTAAAAAATATTTATTCAGATAAGAAATAAATCCAATGTTCTTGCTGAGAACAAAAAGGTGTTTTGAACACCCACCTATAGACAGGAGACCAGCAGTCCTGTGACCATCAGAGTGAATATATTCTGTTTTCCTGTTGATGCGTGTCTCTCCCTCAACTGATGTTGTAACTGAATTTGTCTAAGAGTTCTGCCATCTCTGCCCATGCCTATAAAACTCCTTCCTTGTTCCTTGTACAACTCCCCTCACAGTTCAAGTTGGCTGTGACATGTCAGCTGCCGTGCTTGGCTGCGGGAATTGGGCCAGAGCGATTACAGCAGACTTGAGGCTGGCCAAACCTCAGCAGGGTTTGGGTTTTTTTCCCCTTCAGCAGCCAATTTCCCATATAGATACACAAATTTGTTATTTAGATGTTTACTTTCCTGTCAAATTCAGTGGAAATCAGGCAGCGCACTCATGAGAAAGGGCATAAGGACAGACAGAAATACGTGTCCCTCGACCAACTGACTGCTCAGACAGCCTTTCCCTTTCCTAGGTAGACTTGAAACATGATTTTCTCCTGGTATAGGGAGAAATGTTTGCAGGAATGTCTCTGGTCTCACCAACAAAACTCTGACGGTTGTAAACATCCCTCCTGGAGCTACAAGGGGTGCTCCCTTGGTTCCCAGTGTCAGCAACATCTTCAAGCACTGTGGTAAATGCTCTTTATCTGCAAACAGCATTTCCCAGAGCAGAGACAGTTTCAAAGACCTTAATTTTTCCCAGATGTTGAGAATATAGCATGTGGGACAGAAAAGACACCTCGTGTGCACCTGGGGCCCATCCTGCTCTGTATGTGGTATCCAGTAGTGCCCAATACCTACACCTAGGGAAGGATTATAGGAAGCAAGGCAAGAATACAGCCCCGCCTCTCCTGGACAGCCCTTGGCTCCCAGTTGTCACCAGGATGGGAATTTGCTGAGCTGGACATTGTCTCTGAGCCTCAATCCCCGCATAGGAAGAACCCTAGAAACGGGGTTGTTCCCCTTGCTACAGAAAGAAGCAAACAGCTCTGATTTTGCTGGCCAATGTGACCAGCTGAGGATGGGGATGAGAAGGACCCTTCCAAAACCAGATTTGATGTCTGGTTTCAGCAAGCGTCAGGACAACATTCCCAACCACACCGCTCGCCCACAGTAACTCACAATAAGAGATTTTAATTGACAATGTATTTTTTTCCTCTACAACATCGTTTTGCTTAAGTCTAGTTTAATCTTCTTGACCAAAGAAATGGCAGTAGGAAAAGTGAAGCTTGCCCTTTGAACTAGTGGCTCATGCCTGACTTACCAAAAAATGTATTGAAATCCAGTCATATTCATAAAACTGCAGGGAAGGAAGTGGGAAGGAACCTGGCGATATCATTCCTCAAGCATTTTAAACCAAAGCTTCATGTCCCTTCTATGAGAATAAAAGAAACTATTGACCATTTGATGGCTCCCCTTTATAATCAATTCAGAATTAGGCTTTGAATATTCATTTGTTATTTCTGCTCCCCACATTTCTCTTGCTTGAATGGAAATGCATAGAGAGGACTTCTGTGTTGATTTGCAGTCCCTTCACAAAGCACCTTCTGAAACCCTACGCCCAGGAGGTAGCCAGGAACCATCAGACTGAAAAGACCTGAACCAGTCTGTTCTCCCTCGTCCCAGCCCAGGATTGACTTAACATAACCCATTCCTGGCAAAAAAAAAATCAAATCCTTCAATGCCAGTTGCTGGTGGGTGCGTGCAACTTCTTGTTTCCCAGCTGTTCATCCAAACAGCCCGTTCCATAATCTTAGCCTGGAACATGTCCTGAGCAGCCAGTTACTTTTTTGTGTGGCAAGAAGAAACATCATTTTTTAAATCATGCAAATGAAGAACAAGATCCATGTATAAAATAAACAGACAACCCATTTTTCACCTATAATTGTTTCTTTGCCACATTAATAAAAATATGGTGTGTATTATGGTTAATGAATATGTAAATCAGAGATGATTAATAACTCATTTGGAGAGAAATGGGAAGATTCATTTACCTTCTGTAATTCCTCTGTGCTTCTCATCCTCTCTTCGATGTCCTTCCAGCTCTCGTCTCTTAATGCCTGAAACAGGTCCCTTTGACGCAACAAAATAGTAGAAACAATTCGCCCATGTTAAACTTGAGACCATGCCCAAAGCATTTGGTTTTTTCATCTCTTTGAGGGCATCTGTACCGTGCATGGAATAAATCTCCAGTCACCCAAAAATACTTGGGCGAAACAAGCTGGCCTGGACGTAAAGATTTAGGATCTGCGTCCCAGCTGGATAAATAAACCCCCTTGCCAAGGTGTCCTCCCGCGGGAGAACCATGGGGTGTGAGCATGGGCTGGGCAAAGGCTTTTCATTGAAAAGCTCCTTTAATAAGTGCCTTTTTCCATCCTTTATGAGATTTGTGTCAATGAGCAATACCCCTTTTTTGACAATATTATGTGATTTTGGTTTTAATCTGGAAGTTTTCTCTAGAAAAATGTCTGATGGTGAAACATTTCCCTCTCTCCCGCCCCATTTTTGTACAAAGTACCTCCTGTCTGTGCTGCCTGTCCTGCACAAACCCCTTTCAACCTTGTTCCACACTCTCTGGCACTGCAACTGCAATATGAACCCCACCAAAACCCTCAGCCTTTGCCCTGAAAACACGAATTTCCTGAGAGCTGGCTCCCCTGGCATGCAGATTGCTTCCCTGGAGCACCAGGTTGAATTTATTGGGCAGCTGAAAGCCCAGTGGGGTGTCTAGCTTGAGGGGGACCACCCTCCTGCTCACTATCATCTCATATATGAGGCTGCTTGGGCTGGAGTCTATTTGCAGAGGGTCTCACACATCCTCCCAGCATCACTTCTTTACCTTTTCTTTCAGGGAGGAGTGAGTGCCCATTTGCCCACTACTATAAGAACAAACAAGGCAACTTGGCAGGGAAATCAGGCTGCTGAGTCTGCAGGAAGCATCTCTTCTCAGCTGGAGATCAGGAATGCGGCATGGTTGTGTCTGCTCCCAGACATCTTCAAGTTGGCGAGGCCGTGCAGGAGGAGGCCCTTGGAGTCTGTGTAATGGAAAAATTGCAAACCGCTTTTCAGGGGAAATGCTGTGAATTTTTTAAAAGCTAAATGCTTCTTTTCTTTCTTCTTCCTAAATTTCCCTTGCTTTCCAGGCTGTATCTTAAAGGAAAAGTTGAGTGATCAGGAAAAAGTGCTGCTTGCTGCTCAGAAGAGCACGTGCAGCTTGTGACCGTGCACGACTGCACACAGGGCATCTTCCAGGGCCACAGCAGCCCACCTACTGCAGAAAAGGTCCCTTCTCCCCACGTTTAAACAGAGATGTTATGAAAAGCCAATTAGTCCTCCTTGTCCCCTGAAATACTAAGATTTCACCTGAACTGTAGATTATCCCCTAGCTTTTACCAGCCTACAAAATTCAGGGTCAGCACATGCTGGGCCCATTGCAGCACACCCAGGGCTTGACTCAGGCGTCATCAGAGCGAGCAGGAACCACACAAAGCAGTGTCCCCTCTGCAGCACGGGGCTGCTAGAGCCAACAAAGGCTGTTTTTTGAGCCGTGATGTTGAGCTGGGATGTAGCAGAAGCAGGCACAGGACTGTTTGCAAAGTCCTTCAGCGATGCCCAAGGTCTCCGCAGCGAGGGCAGACTGCTCTGAGCACCAGTGCATGCTGCGAGTTTGCCGTGCTTGAGCAGCCTCATACACATGGACCACAGAGCTGTGCAGGACAGAGGGAACAGCCCCTCCAGGCTGGGGCAGGACTTTCTGCTCCAGCATTCCTGTTTATTCAGTGTTTGCATCATTTAGCACTGGGTGACAGTTGCCCCATTAACACACTTTTTTTTGTTGGAATAAAATATCCACACTGAGACCCCCTGAACTGCTCGGTACAAACCACTCAAGTGCAGGCAGTGGAGTCAAAGGAATTTTCCTTTGTTTCATTACAGTTCGGTGGGTTAAACTGGGCTGAAACTGGTGCTTGGCAGTGATTTTTTTTTTTTTTTTTTTTTCTTTTCACTTTAACTGGCACTCTGCAGTGTGCCAAGAGGCAAATGAGCCGGTCGGGGGTTTTAATTTCCTCCCAGCTCCTCAGGACACGCAGACCCTGGTTGTGCAGCATTTCCGAGGACCTTGCACTAATCCCTTTGAAGCTCTTTACGCACCCTGTGAGCTCAACTCTAAGGACACACGCACCCTCTCGTGGCAGCGATTTAACCTTCCAAGAGTCCAGGCTCTGCCTTGCGCGTCTCCTTGATGCTCCATGTGCAAATGAAAGGCAGCAGCGTGGGACAGACCTGCTGCATCTGTCACCCATCCTCCCCGGCGTCCCCACAGCCCCGAGACCCTTTGCAAAATTAGAAAAGTCTTCCTGCAGCTGCTGGGAATAGCTCGTTTGGGCTGCATGGTCTTTTGGGGCAGTTGCTGAACTGGGTGTGTGTTACCTGAAGGACTGGGGGTGCCTCATTTCTGTAGAATTCAGGGTTTGGTGCTACTTTGGAAAGAAGCCTCCCAGTGCAAACTCACATCTACCCCTTTCCTCCTAATCCCAGGGCAGTTGTTCACCCCTACAGAGCCTTCAGCCCTTTCCCAGCCTTCTCCCACTTCTATATCCCACACCGTGGGTCTGTCACAGGACTCATAAAGTGCTTTCTTCAGCTCCTGGAAACAGGTAACTCCAAAAACCTCAGCTCTCCAGAAACACACAAAACTCAGTTTTAGCCCTCCTAGTTCCTGGAAAACACAACCTGAAAGGCACCTCCCAAACATTGCTTGAATAAGCCTGAGCAGAGGTGATGGACCCATCCCTCCCTGCAGCTCCTGGGCTTGTTGTGGTGTCCCCAGCCCAGGGACAGCGCAACATGCCCAAGGTCACAGTGGGAGAGCAGAGGGAAGACTCGAAAAGTCATCTCCAAAGCCCTCGCCCTGATTCCCTGCGAGGTGCTTGCTCCTCTGTCCCACCGCCTTTCCCCACTCCTCCATCCCCCCTTTGCCCCGGTGAGGGCAGGGGGAGGGACTGTCACCCCACTATTTCATGAGAGTTTCTGCCCAACAGCAATGGAAGGTCCCACACAATCACTGGAGATAAAAAGCATAAATAGATGCGATGGGAAGGTTTCTCCTGAAACTTGATTTAAGGTTCTCAGAGATACACGCAGATACAGGCCCACAGCAGGGCCTATTAACAGCTTGTGGGGGACAGCCCTTCTCAAGCTCCATCCATAATGGATGAGGCTTCAAAAGCCCACGAGGAGCCCAGGAGAAGTCAGCTGCTTCGAGTCCCTGCTCCTGTGCCGCTGGCGAAGGAAGCAAGTGATCCAAGCAGGGGAAGGAAACAGGTCTTTTGTCCATCCCCTTTCAAGGGGGATTCCCTTTGAGGGGAAAAAATAATTATAATAAATGGATTTCTGAAGCGCAGCGTGGTTCAGCACTGCGCCATGCTTGCTGGTCTGTGTGTGCTTTCCCCGGCGAGCCGTGCTCCCTCACGCTCGGCTTGAGCACGCTGGGCCGTACAGCCAGATATTTTTAATTGGAGCGAGCAGGCGCAGGCTCTCCCTTGTGTAATTGCTTGCACCCTGCTGAGCCAAGCAACGTGCAGTGTCGCAGATTGAACCCAGACATTGCCTAATTTCCTGGGTGAGCCCAGGCAAGCAGAAACTCAGTGGCAGAGCCGGCTGCGCACTCGCCATTAGAGAAGTGCCACTAGAAATTAAGATTTTTGCAGGAAAAAAAAAGAAACCAAAAAACTATGATTAATCATCTGTTCCAATTTTTCATTTAAAAGCAAGAATTTTCCTTAAAGTAAATGCTGGTTACAGAAAAGGAGCTGTTTGTTTTGTTTTCTGTAACCAAAACCAGAAGATTGGTCTTGAAAAAGTTTTTGAAAACCAGCTGCTTTGGTCAGTAAAGCAAAAACAAAAGGAAACCGTTGCAACAACTAAAATAAATGTTTTTCTCTGAACTTCCAAGAATATACAGAAAAGACATGATTCAGTTGACTGTAGTCAGTATTCGAGTCACTTGACAGTGCCGCAGATGATGAGTATTTGCTGCCTGCAGCACCACAGACCTCCGCAGCCTCTTCCTGCTCCGGGGGTGCCAGTCTCAGCAGGACGGGGTAACGGCTCTCTGTCAGAAAAAAGAATTCTATGGACAGGCTTTGAAGGAACAAACCCACAGCGGGACAGCAACTGCCTCACGCAGGTGTTGGATCCGAAGCCCCCCCAGGCAGTCACCGAGCGCTGTGTGCATGGGCAGTGCTGCCAGGTTCAGAAGGGACCCTTGGAGCCCCAAGCCCGGCTGTGTTTGGGCACATCTAGTGGAGATATGATGGGGACGAGGCTGTGCAACACCAGTTTGCAGTCACTTTGCATTTTCTCTGCTACCTGACCCAGTGTTTTCATCTCCCCCACCCTTGAGCATGGCTGTGTCTTTCCAAGGCTGATGCAGTTAAGCAGATCACGCTGATAGACTTGTCTCTGGCTTACTAAGAGCATTTCAGCCACTAGGAAAAGAAAAAAAAAAAAAAAAGATCCAGAGAGATGTCTTGATTTAGCTTATTTATTGATTTTTCAGTTTGGACAAAGTGTCACTCAAAAACCAAACTCTTCCTCATTAATGCACCTTTGATGAATCAAGTTCTATAGCAATCTATTAACACATAACTAATTAAAACAACATTTTAGAATAAAATGTTCTGTCCATAAGAAAGCCTGCAATGTCTGAATTACAGGGTATTAATTCATACCTAGTTTTCTTAATGGACTTCGACCTTTGGCCTCATGTCTAGCAACAATGAAGTGTGAATTAATCCACCGCATTTCACGCACTGTCAACTCATCCTATCTAAATGGAGTGCAGCCCCCCAAAAGGTCACCCAAATCTGTGGGGAGAGCAGATGCGGATGGTGTCAGCCTTGCTTCAGCCCTTGGAAAGGTTTGGACTCCACTGCATGGGGTGCCCCAAGGCTCCAATGGCACTAGGCGAAGCCTGGGACCATGTTCCCTTCACAGCCCTGGGCTTTATTTGACTCAACACCAGGGCACATGGGCTTGGGATCCCCTTGCAAGGTAAAAATGCCATCAGCCCTCCTATTGCTTAGGCAGGAGCTTGTCTAATGCCTTAGCCTGCCCGAAGCTCTGCAGGATCCAGGCATGGGCTGCTCGCTGGAGATCTCCCACCCCACGCCAGCCCCACCACCCAGGGCTTCACATCCCTCAAGGGTTGGGTGAGCAGCAACCCCTTTGCTCTACGCCCCATGCACGGGGTGCACAGCCATCACGGGAGGAGCAGAGGTCCAGAATCAGACCTCCAGTTCCTAGACAGCCTACATCTTGGAGGACACTGGCTCCATGGTCCTCTTCGGGCAGCAGGGTCACTCCGCCTTGTTGGAGAGATGCTTCAAAGGAACGGATGCAAATTCTATTACCCATCCCTCAAGGTTTCCTCCGTTAAAAATCAAATCTGGGTTGAGAACGTGTCTGTGCTCCTGCACTTTAAGATGAGCTTTAATTAAGAGGTAAAATTATTAAAGCTGCAAGTTATTATAGCCTCAGGACCCCAGCCCAGTGATATGAAGCAGATGGTCCAGGGGCAAGCAAAAGCCCTTTAATAAAGAAGCGTTTGCAATTCATGAGCATTAATTATGTCCACTTCTCTCATTTTAAAATGTTATGCTTGTCAGCCCTGGTATTGTGTGGAAAGCAAGCATGATGAATTAGGCAAACCCCTTCTGGTTCAGGACATATTCTTTGTGTGACGAAAATTAAAAGTATTATCTCCCAGAAGATAGAGTGATTAGAATATTGAAGCGCTCAGGGTTCCCCACCCTTCCTCAGCCTTTCTCCCCACTGCCTCAGCTGCCCTTTTTGGGTTTTGGGGGGCGTTGGCCATCCCCAGGAGGCAGTGGGGGATCCCGCTCCCTGGGATGCTGACTGAGGGCTCTGGGATCCTCCAAACAGCTGTTTAACGGGGAACTGGTGCCACCCTGGGCAAGTCACTTATGCTTTGTTTTATGGGCTACAGTCTTATTATAAATAATAGGTGGGGTGGGCAGGGGGTGAAGCAAGAGGATGAGGGAGAGCATCAGTCCCACAGAATTCTCTGCTCTGCTGCAGTTTGCCATCATCACCAACATGCTTCCCTCCCCCAGTTTCCACGGGTGGGAAGTGCCACACCATGGTACCTGCTTGCCAGATGCTCTGTCCTGCCACCGGCCTCCCTGTCCACAGCCGCAGCGTTTCAATGGGGCCGTGCAGAGCCCGAGACAGCCCTGCCTGCCCAGGCAGTGCTGGGCTGGGGAAACCAAGCGACACCACAAGGTACAGCAGACAGGAGGCCAAGATCCCAGCCTGGACCTCCTAAATCCCCACCCACAGTCACAGTGCCCACCGCCCCTGCTCACCTGGGAGGTACAGCAGCTCCAGGGCTAAAGGCAAAACACTCGGGGGCTGTTAGGAGAGGGCAGCATCCAGGATCCAAATGCATGGACAGCCCTGGGTAGGACCAGCTCTGCAGCAATTGCTGTCACTCTGCTTTTTGCAATGACAGCCATACCTTAAGCTTTTGTTGGTCCAGGGGCAGGGCACCCTCTGACATCCCCCCAACAGTACCCAAGTCTCCAAATCCCAGCACACCCGCACTGCATGGGAGAGGAGGGCAGAGGTTCATGCAACACTGCCCTCGGGCCAGTCCAACTCCATTTGCTGCTAGCACAGCCTCCAGCAGTTCAGTAATCCCAGACTTTGGCCTCTCAGAAAGGGAGGAAATACTGAATCTGTGCTACTATTTTCAGAGAGCAGCCATGGCTGCGTGAATTCAGGTAAATGCACAGATAAGACCCCCGTTTGGGATGCAACAGAAGAATCTTGCTGTTCTGGTAGGGTGAAGC
Source organism: Strix uralensis (assembly GCF_047716275.1). Taxonomy (NCBI): domain Eukaryota; kingdom Metazoa; phylum Chordata; class Aves; order Strigiformes; family Strigidae; genus Strix; species Strix uralensis. The sequence continues at coordinate 5,906,402 of NC_133990.1, forward strand.
TCTGGCTGAATGCCTGGACCTGTGCTAGGTGGGCTCTGGTTGCTCATCACAGCTACTGATGGACTGAGAGAGTTGAATCTATTTGTCTTGGTGGTAAGAGGTAGGTTTGAGACTGGTTTGGGCTGGAAGACACAGATTGAAGAGGTATGAGAAGCACAGGGAGAGCTTCAGAAACATGAGCAGGACACTCAGCCATCATCGGCACTGCCCATCTGCACGTGAAGCTTGAAAACATGGCACAAATAACTGGTCACCCCAGCACATCAGGAAACCCCGCAAAACCACATGGAAATGCCAGTCTTTCTTATTCTTGCCCTTTGCTTTCTCCCCTCATCTCTTTTTTCTCTGAACAGTTGAAGCATTCAGTAAGACCACTTAGAACATAACAGCAAATACCTACCATGCTCAGCAACAAGAACTTCCTTTTGTTGTTCTGATCCACAGCTAAAAAGCCTCTCCTTGCATTTTCCTAGGTACAAACTCAAGTTTTCCATTCAGGGGAGGTCTCGCACCATGCCTGATGTTACAAGGCTGGTGGGAAAGGGCAAGGGATATTAACTTGCTCAGTCTGCTCCCCAGCCCCGGAGGGCATCAGATAACCCAGTCTGACCTTACAGCGTGAAGCCGCCTGCCCTCCCCGTAATAGCTTCACCCACTACACAGCCTCGTTTAAAGATGACATCGTTTACATTCATAGAGATTTATTGGCTTTCCTTTTGCCCTGAATTAAGCCCCATTGTGGGACCGTTTGATTTTTCCAGGCATTAGTCAGAGAAGTCCAAGGCTGGAGGAAATCATCTGTGCAAGTCCCAGCAAGGACTGAGCACCAGGATTCAGGAGAACATGAATCCGCTCTGAAAATGGACCAATTCATCCCAAAAAACCATCCCACACGCTGTGCTGACCACTGCTAAACACCAGTCTGAGCTGGTCTGTGTTGAAGAGAATCTGCAGTCTAGACCCAGAAAGCTGACGCTTTAAAGTAAAATCAGTCCTGCCTGTGAATCCTTACACATAATAAGCAAAACCAAATGCTTGGGTCTGGCTTTATTCAGCCAGCCCAGAGGAGGAGGATGCTGTGGGTGACTGTTTAGTGCAGTGGTGGTTCGGTGCAATGGGTGGCTCACACCTTGGTGCCTCTGCATTGCGTTGGAGCCCTGGTCAGGCTCATGGCACCCTTTGCCTCCCCCACACAGGGGTCCCAGGCGACCAGCCCAGCCTCCCACGGTGCTGGCAGGTACACGCTGCTCCTACCTGTGCTTTGCAAGTGAGGAAACTGAGGCAGACCTGGCTTGCCCACAGAGATTCATTGCACAACGCTGGTTTTAGGTTGACTTTGTCAAACCAATCCACAAGACCGTGTGGATGCTCAGCACCACTCCAAGGGGAGCTCTTTCAGCACAGGAGCTCCCTAAGACCCTGAACACAGCAGCCTGCTGCAAGTGCTGTAGGAACCTACTGCCCTCTCCTGCACATTTCCAGGGATCAGGGATCTTTTTTTGTTTGCCTGTCAGCTTCATGGGGTTTTATTTTTGCTTCATGATTTAATTTGGCTGTGATTTATTTATAGCCACGCTTATAAAATATGCAGACCCTTCTGAAACCTCTGTCCACATGAATGCTTGCAGGGACCGAAATAATTGCCACGTATGGTGCTGGGCAAAAGGAGCCCCAGAGGTGATGCTTCCAGGCTGCTGCAGGACTGCGGAGCATCCTCTCCTAGATCAGGACATTCAATCGTGCAGCCCTTTGGTATTATCAGAAAATTTCATGCTTGTGTTCCCATCCCTTCACTGGCCATGTCCAGACACATCTGGTCACTCCCTGCAGGAAGAAACAGCTGGTGACACCATCTGAGCTCAAAGCTCTTTGGAGACTGCTGCCACTGCATGAAGACATTTCAGCACAGTGACAGTTGTCCCAGGGAAGTCCCCAAGGCCCCAAGGTTTGCTCTGAGACCTCTCAGGAAAAGGGGTGAGTGACCCTGCTGCAGTTTTCTCTAGTGAACCCCAAAATGTTGTCAGTGCCTCAGGGGCATCCAAACAGGCCTTAGGGGCAGGTGTGGGAAGCATCCAATGCAAACTCTTCTCTGGCACGGATCATGCCCAAAGGACCATGAGCTAAACCTGCCAGCAGCACCCAGGCAGAGCTCAGCCCCGGCTCTTGCTCCCTGCTCTCTCCCGGGAGGGACCAGTCCTGCAGCCATCCTTCAAAGGGCACTGAATGTCCCTGGAGAAGCAGCTAACAGACCATGTCCAGCAGACACTTGGGGCTCAGATCAGCCTTGAGACTCATCCCTGCGCCCAAGGCATCAAGCCAGGGCTGGGGGATGAGACTCGGGACCTCCAGGGGGACACGCACGCGGAGGCTGGGTAGGGCTCCCCATGGTGACTGGAGCCAGCCCACAGCACAACTCTCCCAGGTCAAGCACCAAAGCACGGGCCTCTTTAGCTGCTGAAGGATAAATCAAATATACAGTTACCTCCTGCCACCGGTGGGTTATTTGCATATGCGATGTTTTCCTTGCGTGTGCATGCATATAATTTGCATATGCAATTGTCCCTTGACATAGGTATGTCTCAATTGCTTTGCTGTGAGCCTGCCCAGCTCTCAGCCTGCAAGGCCACATGCTGCTTTCCTAACACAACACGGGGACCAAAGGATGCTCAAATCCCCCCAACACTCATTTCCCCCTTACTCACACAAAAAACCCCACCACCTTTTTTGGCTGAGTTAAGCACCAGCATACCCAGCATACCTCATCCCAGTTCATGGCCAGATTCAGTTGGTCCCTCCAGTCCTGGGTCAGGCAGACCAAGGGCCGTACGGGGCTTGGGGCAAGCACACCCTGCAGAGCTTTAACAACCGCCAGGGCTCGGGACCCTCCTGCCTCTCAGCTGCAAAGGGGTCAGGTGCAGCTCCACCTCCACCGGCACAGCCGGGGGCACCAGGGCAACGCTGGGGTGCCCCTGGGCTCAGGGGGTCTCTCATTAAGGGAGAATAAGGGAGAAGAAAAAAAAAAAAATAGATACAGAACACAAGGAAAGGGAGGTGGAAAATAATTCATTATCCTAGCTTACTCCCAGGCTTATTAAATACTCCCCATCCCCTTGGTGTGGGCGGTAGGAAATCCTGCCCTGCACCAGGGCAGATGGGATCGCCTCCAAATCACCCCCGGGTGCTTCACGGTCAATTAGAGGCGAGCGTGGAGCAAGGGAGAGGGGTTAAAGATTACGCAAAGGGCCAGGCCAGTGACACAGCAGGGAGCTCCTCTGCTCATCTATATCATAGACACTAATTTGGTTTAATTTACTTCAAAGACTTTCCTGTAGGCTGTGGAGTACGCAGGGTTGGGATCTATTTTTCTCAAAAGAGGTTTGAAAGGGGGCAGGGGCCTTTCTCTTGAAAGCATCCCAGGGAGAGCGCTTTGGGTTTTGATTTTTTTGTTTTTTTACAAGGTCTGTCTCCAAAGGCAGATAAGAGGGAGCCCTGGGAAATGAAAACCAAAAAAGTATATATGAAAGGAAACACAACTGACAAAGACTGAACTGAAGCAGTTAAAGCACTTTAAAATAAAGCCTCTCCCCACCCAGTGCCTGCAGAGGGGCAATAAAACCACCCTGCAAAGTGCTAGACAAAGATTCCCCCAGGAAAGCACACCCTTTGGGGAAAGTTAAAAGATGTTGAATTATCCCCCAGGAAGGGAATAAATCAGGGACAACTCGGTGCTTTTATCCTTTCATCAGTCTGGGGAGAAGTGACTTGTTAATGCTGGGAGGCTTAGGGAGAATGTAAACCCAAGTGAACAGCCAGGAGCTGGGGGGCACAGAGCAGGGTGGCCCCTCGGCAGGCAGGGAGGAAAGTGGGAGGACTGGGTCCTGGGCTGCAACCACCAACCCGCTCCCTCCTACCTTGTGGATGAGGCAGAGCCAGAGCCCAGAGCTCTGCCAGCTTCCAGCCCAGCTCTGAGCATCTTCGTGCAGCTTTGGGCAACTGCAGCTGCCCTTGCTCCATCCCGCTCCAGGGACGAGCCAGGACCTCCTTGGGTGGAGGCAATGCCAGGCACAGCGAGGGCTAAGGGGTGTGAAACCACACCGGGGACAGACCCTGCGGGTGCGTCCCCAGAGCTGTACACTTCCAGCCCCAGCACAGATCATCCTTGGCTGAAATCAGGGTTAGACCCACTAAACACTCCTGGGTGTCTCTGCAGCATCTCAGGCACCTCCTGACTCCAAGGCACTTCAGCGCCTGCACACACTGACTCGGTGCTCAGCACCTGGGCTAAAGGGGCATCTCCTGACCACAGCCCCCGATCGGCCCATCCCCACGAGGGCAGAGGGGAGCTGCGGCAGAGGAAGCACTCCATAAATCACCACACAAAGAGTCTATGTTCAGGGACGCATCAATAATCATGTTAAATAATTACGGGGGAAAAAGTTGACCAAGTGAGAATAGGAGGGCTGCAGGGTCAGCACCGGCGGGCAGAGATGGGAGGGAGAGGTTTGAGGGCAGGCTGGAGGATGAGGACACTGGAGGGACAGGAGGGCTCAGGGGATGGGTAATGGGATGCAAAAAAAGAGTGTTGCTAGCCTCTGAAAGCAGACTGAGACTGCTCCAGTCAAGTCCTGAAAGGGTCTAAACATACATTCACTAACCATATCCCAGCTCCAAACCATCTGGGGAAAATCCAGCCCTCAGCACCCCTGTGCTTGGGAGAGTTTGTCAGGGGGGGTCTGGAGTGGATGGTTTTATTCAAAGCCCAGGTGGTGTTGTTATAACATTTGTTTTAATTAACCTGATTACAAAGTAGTGATAAAACCTGCTCAAATCATGTGTGACTTGAGTCTCTTCTTCTGCTAGTCTTGAACAGGGCTGAAGTGGGCAGCTTTGGAGCCCTCCCATCCAGGACAGGTAATCTGACATTATTTGTGTCACCTAAAAACATAAAAACAATGGAAAAAAAAAATTGTCACCCTGCTCAGTTCTTGCTGAATGGCAGCAATAAAATGAAAGTGGATGTGGTTCATCTTATTTAGTTAATAAAAGCAGACTAAGCAGGCAAGATAGAAAATAAAATGAAAATGATGATTGGTATAAGGGCTGTTTGATTTACAGTGCCAGGGTCACTTGCCCACACTGCTTCCTCCACACAGATTCTGTGGGATAATTAATTATTAGCATGCTGCTAACAAACTCTGCCACTTTGCTAATTGACCTGAGTTTGTCATAGGATGTCTGATGCTTTCGGCAAGGTATTGGCCCTTGACATGGACTTACAGTCACAAATGCTGGATTTCCTTTGGATGTCTTCCTCGTTCATTAACAGATTCCAGCCAAGAGGCTGAGAAGGAACTGGAGCATCTTGAGCTGACTTTGAGATGCCCCTGAGAGTCTGGCTCTCTGCAAGAACCATGCTCGCTCCCACTTGGTTCATCTTCATGCGTCTGCAGCTGAGCTCTCCCTGGCTGAGTCACACTGGGATGAGCTGACGTGTCCATTTTGACAGACTAAAGCCTCTTGCTCCTTGTCAGCCACTCTGGTCTGAAGGAAACCTTCCCAGTATGAATTAATGCAACATTGACCAAAGAAGTCAAGCCAGAATTAACTAATTAGCTGGCATGTAGTGATGGTTGGATTTCCCAGGTGCAGTCAGCCTGTTAGCACCTGCCTTATCTATATGCACAAAGACCACATTGGTGCCAGAAGAAAGAGACCTTCCTGATGGTGACCAAAAAGCAGCAATGGCCAGCGTGCCCTGGAGGGGAGCCCTGCTGGAACCGTGTAAGGAGACCTGGCTGACACCCTGGTGAAGGACAACTGGTGGACACCCCGGCCGTTCCCCCTGGCTCTGCCCAGCCCAAATGCCTCCGTCTGCTCAGGGCTTCAGGGACCCCTGCAAGCCGCTCTCTGCCAGGCTTAGCTGGTCCTGCCTGCCATGGTTTTAGAGCTCTGTCCCACACAGGGACCACCTCCCCCTGTGGCCCCGAGGGCACATGTCCTGGAAGAGGTGCCGGTGGCACTGGGTGGGCTCGGGGACCCCAACTGTCCCCCCTCCAGCTTTCACGGGGGGCTCCAGGACCCGGCTGCAGCTGGGAGCCACCGCGGGCTGAGTGGGGACAGGGGGCTGCAAACCAAACAGCTGCTCCCTGGCACCGAGGAATTTTATTCCTACCATAATTTTTCAATTTACAAGGCAGTAAATGAAAGAGGAAGATGAGATTTGCTCAGCACATTTTTCAGAAGTATTTACTGCTGAGAGCACTAGAAAAGCCATTTAAACAATTGCTTTTATGACACAACACACATTAAAGAAACTTCCCTAATATTTTTTTCACCCCTCTGCCACTTCATACCACACTGCTGCTGTTTTGTTCAGCTAGCTGTTTTATGGGCTGCCTTCATTTTAATTGGGCTCTAGCCCCAGGGTGCACTGAAATTTTTGAGTCTCATTTAGCTCCAAGTGTGCTTAGAGCTGATCAGGCAGAAATGTCCTGTCCTGCCTTAATGTCTTCTGTCATCTTGTGAGCTGGAAGGGCGGTGTGTGGGGAATGGAGCCCCCGCTGTGGGTGATGATGTACCTCCAGCCCAAGGGCTAGTGGTCCCCACATCCCTCGTGGAGCTGGGCTCCTTGGCTGGGGTTTAGACACGGTCACTGTGGACATTTGATTAATGAGGGGCAGATTGAGGCCTGGGACGTTTGGGCTGGTGTTTAGGAAAGGCTTTTTCACTAGGAGAGGGTTGCTGGGGACTACCCTCACCTGGAGGTTTGCAACGCTCGGCTAGACAAAGCCCAGCCCAGTCTAGCGTTGGTGATGGTCCCACCCCAAGCAGGAGACAGAACTGGAGAGCTCCGGAGCTACCTGCAGTTTTATTAGTCATTTTTTGGTGTTTTAACCCACGTAAAGGCTGGGAGCTGCATCCCATCACCCACCAACCAGCCGCGGGGACAGGACATCCCTTCAGCCCCGTCCCTACGGTCACCCAGTGGGACACCCAGTCCATGCGCCTTAAAAACCTCAGCCCCCCCGGAGGAGAGCGGGTGGACGCCCGGCTGTCGGGGTGCACAGGAGGAGGGGGGGGCCCTGCAGAGCTTCGGTCCGTGTCCCGCCCTCCCGCCTGCAGCCACCGGGCGGCGGCCGCGGGCCGCGATAGGGGCCGGGCCCCCCCCCCGCTTCCCCCCGCTTCCCCCCGCCTCCCCTGCGGCACCGGAGATGCCCGGGTTGACTGAATTAAGGCCAAAAAAAAGGTCAAAAGAGCCCGTTCGAGGCCAGCGTGGTGCTGCGAAAAGGACCTTGGTGGAGAGACCAGCCCAACTGCCAGGTCTTGCCCAGCAGCTTCCATCCCCACGGGCCACCGAGGTGTGGGGCATGTTTGTAACCACGGTTGAGAGCCGACGTAAGAGGGTCCGGTGTCTTCTTCATCAGGGTCACAGAATCCCAGAATCATTTCGGTTGGAAAAGCCCTTGAAGCTCCTCCAGCCCAACCATGAACCTCACCCTGACCGTTCTCAACTCCACCAGATCCCTCAGCAATGGGTCAACCCGACTCTTCAACCCCTCCAGGGATGGGGACTCCCCCCCTGCCCTGGGCAGCCCATTCCAACGCCCAACAACCCCTTCTGCAAAGAAATCCTTCCTAATATCTAGTCTAAACCTTCCCTGAACCCAAACCAGACAGTTTTGCGGCAGGGGGACATCAACTCTGGTGCACATCGGTGGCAGTTCCCCTTTGGACCCTTTCCAAAGGGGATTCAGACCTTGGCATTGTTTCCACTCCAAAAGCCATCTTGCTCTGATGCTTTCAAAAATGCGTCCCTGAGACGAAGCGACTGTGCAACACTGAGCTGTTGATACGAACTGGTGCCCTCACTTGTTTAAACCCTGAATGGATGAAGAGCACCGCGCTGAGAGGCAAGAATGAAGCAATAAGCTTTTTTGTGCCTTCTGAACACTGATACGAAGTGAAAAAAAACATCTTTAATCTTCCTGTAGGAGGGGAAGAAAACCACTTGTGTTCCTACCTGCTCCTCAGAAGGGAAATCCGTGTCCCCTTTGCCAGGTACCTGGTGCCAAGTCCAGCAGGACCCAGGATGACCATGAGTACCAGTGCTGCAGCTCATGGGAGGTCCTCTTCGTGCAGAGGAGGGCAACAAAGCTGGTGAAGGGCCTGGAGAACAAATCCTATGAGGAGCAATTGAAGGGAGCTGGGACTGTTTAGTGTGAGGAGGAGGAGGCTGAGGGGAGACCTCATCACTCTCTACAGCTCCCTGAAAGGACATTGTAGAGAGGTTGGTGCTGGTCTCTCCTCACAGGTGATTAGTGACAGAACAAGAGGGAACAGCTTTAAACTGCAACAGGGGAGGTTCAGGCTGGGCATTAGGAAAAAAAATTTCCCATAAAGAGTGGTCAGAGAGTGGAATAGGCTGCCCAGGGAGGGGGTGGAGTCACCATCCCTGGGTGTGTTTAAGGGTCGTTTGGATGAGCTGTTGGGGGATGTGGGGTAGGGGAGAACTTTGTAGAGTCAGGCTGAGGGTTGGACTCGATGATCCCAAGGGTCTTTTCCAACCTGAATGATTCTGTGATTCTGTAATGCTGCTCAGCTTAGTTGGGCTTAGTCGGGGCTCAGCACAGTGAGCACACAGGAAAATACTCTGAGCTGGAAAACCACAACGCGGAGCCCCCACGACCAACCAAGGCCCCCCAGGGTGTCACACTGTGCTGCCCAGGCTCTGCGCTGAGAGCGGCTGAGGTGCGAAGCAGCTCCTGCTCTTTCCTTTGGGATGTGGCTGGGCTTTGGGCTTCAGGATCCAGCCTGATGTTAATAACTGGCCTCAACACGCGGCGTTGCAAGAGCCATTGTGTTTCTGCCAGCACCAGTTGCTACATCAGCTCGTATATTTAATAGCCAAATGAATGAGCGAACGGAAGTGCGAACGCTTCCGTGCCAGCCATTAAGGCTGCACACACTGCACACAATGTGCTAATCCCCCCGGCCGTAATTGCACCCCAAGGCCCTGGGTGTTTTGGCGCACAGGACTGAAAGGCTTCTGCTGTTTGTGCCGGGTGGCAGAGCCAGCCGGATCCCCCCGGGGCAGCTGATGCTGACCTGAACCGTCCCTGCTCAGGAGCCTGGGAGGGGGTAAGTGTGGTCCTGCCAGCTGCTGCCCGGCTGCTGTCCTTGGGGAGCTGGTGGCCACATCACAGGAGCATCTTAGGACAGAGGCATAAAGATGAGCACACACCAGCACCAGGGCACAGGGCTGTGAGCTCCGTTCCTGGCTCTGACACTAATTCTGGTGCAGGGTCACCTCTCCAGCACAGGTACGTCTGCCACGCAGACAGCCCAGCGAGCACAGAGCCTCTCTCAGTGGCACGAATTAGCCCACAAATCTGCTCCATGGCACCACGGAGACCTTCCATGGGACGGCCGTGCAAGCAGACTGATGGAGCACAGCCCAGCTCTAACCCCCAAAAACGCCAAAAAGCAGAAGCAACTGAGTTATTCTGACTTTTATTTCATTGCTTCTTAGTCCACACAGTTGGTATAAAATCAGAAAAGCAAAGCAAAAAAAAAAAAAAAAAGAACAAAAAAAAAAACCCCAAAATGAAACAAAAACAACAGCAACACGGTGTCTGGAGTCCTCAGGAGGCAGCCTGGGGTCTGCGCAGGTGCCCGTTCAATTCATGGCCAGACACATCGCTGACGCACAGACAGAGGACAGACATCTCGCTCCGGCAGCAAAGACCGACAGGGCTCCACCCAGAGCTGTTTCTGTTCCTCTTGACCACAGGAGGGAAAAAAGGAACCTCAGTTATAAATGCTTTATTAAAAATAATGGTAAGAGCAAGTCTAAGTACAAAAGCAGTTATAGCTCATTTATATTACACAGAATTATTTCTCATTTCTAGCTTTGTTGTTTACCTCAAGATCGTTAACTGAATTTCCAGTGAATAAGGTTAAATGGCTAGCAATATAAGGAATGGTAAATAGATAGCACCATTTCATATATCTGGTATTTGATTTCATAGATATACTGGGTTTGCTTCTTTCTCATCGGTAGTTTAGCTCCACAGCAAAGGATAAAGCACAATTCACGGTTGGGAGCATCAGTGCCCCGGCAGCTCGACTCGGCACGGCACAGCTCGGCACACACCCCAGCCCCACTGGCACGGGCGCTGGGGCACCCCCAGAGCCCAGGCGGGCGAAGGAGGACGCCCATGCTGGACTGCAATTCAACCTAAGTGATTTAAAAGCCCAAATTCCCAGCGGGTGTGGTGGCAAGGCAATGGGACTTAGGCACATAAGTCATTTAGGCACTTGGGGCAATCGAAGCCTTTGCTCCAAAATCCTTCAAACCTTTCGGAAGCGTCTCCCGTCAGATCTGGACGTGCACTTCAGTAACCAGGATCACAGCATGTGGCAGGAATGGGGACCAACCCTCCAGCTGGCGTAAACAGGTGTAACTCCGATTTACGCCAGCCTAAAACCAGTCAGAGCTGGGGATTTCTGATGGTTCCATACGGGCTGGGATGGGGAAGGAGAGTTCAGGTCAAAGAGGATTTTGCATGAGAGAAAAACCACTGCGCTCTTGTTACACTGTTAGGAGTAATAGTTCCTTAGGCACTTGCTTTAGGCTTTAAAACATAGCGTATGGTCAACAAAAGCAAACAATACTATGTACATATATGTAAAAAGTGTTATAAATAGGTTTTTTTAAACCATAGATACTATATACATCTTCAATTAACAAGTAACCCTTTGAGTGTTTCCTTTTGGGGTCGGTTGGGTTTGGTTTTGGTTTTGGTGGGAGGGTTGATTCCTTTTTTTTTTCTCTTTTTTCTCTTTTTCTTTTGGTTAATTTTCTTTTCCGTTTTCTCGTCTATTTTCCCCCGCCTCCGTCTCCTCCGTGGACGTCATAAGTGCCCTTGTCACACCACGTCACCTCCCGCGGCATCACTCGCGCTTCCGTAGGATGACGTAGACGATGCCGCTGGCGAGGGCCAGGGGGAAGGCCATCCACGCCAGGATATAGGCGAAGCCATAGGAGGTGTTTTCCGAGGCTTGGTGCCAGTCCGTGTGCCTCACTGTGAAGATGGCCGCGCCGCTCATCACACAGAGCCCTGCCGGGGAGGAGCACATAGGAAGGGGTTAGCGATGCCACGCATGGAGTAGTTCCCTGCTGGAAACCCAGAGCCAGAAAGGATAATGTCCAACGCCAGCATGGGAAGCTGGTTTTATTATTGCCCCCTTGTGTCCTGTCTCCTGGAAAACTATGGTACGATTTGGGGGGTGTGATGCTGTGGGCTCTGCCCTGGCTGCAGGTGAGTGGAGATACCTCTGCCAGGCTCAGCAAGCAAAGCAGGATCCCCTGGAGCAGGCAAAGCCACAGCATCTCCTGGGCTAACCCATGTCTTGGGCAAGAAGCAACCCCCAGCTCCAGGCTGCTGCTTCCTGACCAGCCCCACTCCCTTGGGTAGTTTCGTTAAAACCCAGACTGTAGCCTGAAACATCCTGCCAGAGCTGCTGCAAGGTGTCAAACACAAACCTCATTTCTTTTAAAGCATGAAAGTTTATTTATCACCTGCCCAGGCAAGCACAGCTGGGGGCCAAGGCTGCTCTGGCCAGGTAGGTTTGTGCCCTGTGATCCCCCGTCCTCCTCCAGGGCTGCGTGAGGAGCTCAACTGCAAGCCCCGCTGTGCCTGCGGCTCGTCCCTCTTCCCCAGCTCCTGGCGTCCACCCTCACCGGCCACGGGTCAGTGCTGGTCCCCGAGGGCTGTCTGGCCAGGCCCAGCTCCGGTAGGCAGCGTTTAAGCTTTGTTGCAAAAACAACCCATCTGCGTTGGGGACTGCCCAGAGCTAACACAAAGCCACCTCTATTTCTGCCCAAAAACAAGCTCTTTCAGTCAATCCCAGCACTTCTATTATACAGTTGCGGGGCTGTTGTCAGAGCCGAGTTCCAAATCCCCTGCATGGACCTCGGGACCACCTACATTTAACCACCGTGATATTTGAGCTGTAATTCCACTTGACACTGCTCCTTTGTTCTGGGAAAGTGCAGAAGTGGGAATACGTTTCATTAACGCGCCACTGGTGCAATTTCCATTCTGTAAGCACGAGAGCCAACTCCCACTGCCCCAGCCCATGCAGAGAGAGCACAACAATTGTCTGCCGATGCTGGTGGGACAGGGAACAGGCGTGCAGCCACGCCGGTCACCTACAGACAGCAGAAAATACAGCAGCAATTGTCTGCATGAGGAATTTGGCAAAATGGAGGCAATGGTTTCTGCGGCATCTACACTGAATTTGGCCCAGACAACATGCTTGGGGAGTGAAGGGCAGCTGCATTCAGCTGCTTGCACTGATGCAAGCAATGATGCATTACCACTTTAGAGCCTCATTTTAAGAATGCACTCTAGCCTTGCTTTGAAAGGCCAGGAGGGCAAACGCTACCTAAAATCTGTTCCTGCAGGTTTGTGCTTGCTGTCCCAGCTCTCCAGACAAACCAGGCTGGGTGCTGGTGCATGCTCAAGGTCAGCCCACCAATGCAGGTTCTGGCAAAAAGCTGTGGGATATGTGGAAGGCACAGCCCTCGAGGATGAGCCTACCAGCTGGAGTCTACCTTGAGGCTGGAGAGTGATGGAAAAGTTGGGTCAAACCCTGAGAGGCCCAAACCAATGTCTCTCCCATGCTGGGCTTATACAGCTATGAGAAGTTACCCATGGATGTGATGGACCCACCAAGGATGGAGGGGAGCTGTTGAGGGCCTTTTGATGCCTTTGTGACAACTGAAATCCCATCAGAGCCAATTCAGCTAGACTTTGGGGCAGGTTTCCAAGCAGTGTGGAGAAGGTGCTGGGGATTCATCCTGTTCTGCCACTGCACCACAGACCCAACTGACCTCATCCATTACTTCTTGCCCTTTCCTCCACCCCCCAGTTCCCCTGAGCCACAGCCAAAGGCGTAGTGGAGACCAGCCCCTGCCCTCCTCCCTGGCTCTCAGGGCACCTCTGCCCAGCTCTGCCACCCAACAGCACCCAGCAGCCCTGCCCCTGGCACCCGCTGGTTCAGGTCCAGCATTGCTGTTGGTCAGGCTCCAAAACTGGAGACCCTCAGCTTTGCTAAGCTGCATCACCCCGGGAGGAGGTGCAGGATGATGGAGGGCTTCAGGAAGAGCTTTCCCATCCCCTCCCAGAAGGAGGGAGGTCCTCTCCAGCTCTGCTGGAGCTGAGAACAAAGCACTCAAGTGGGTCAGACCCAGTCCCTAGCAGATCTTCAGCAGGGCTTTGTAGTTCCAGGGCTTTGAAAAGCATGGATGAACACCTGCAAAGCTTGAAGGCCACAGGAATTTCCTCTGTTGGCTTTAGACAGTGGTGACCTTCCACAGCAAGCTGCAAGGAGACCATATCAGGTTCAGCTTCTTTGACCACAGCCATCTATACCTCCAGGTGGGATCTCCTGGCAGTGCTGGCACAGCCATGTCCCATTTCCTACCAACAACCCTGAAATTTAGGGTCACAAAGACCACAGTTGCCCTGAGCTCCCTCCTCCAGCCCTACCTGGGTAGAACAACAAGGATGACCATCACTGCCCACCTCTGCATGGTCCATCTGGACTCAGACCTCTGCTTACGGGTCCCCCACACCATAGGGAAGCTTCAGGGGGATCAGGTCACACTTTTCTCGTCCTTCCTACTGGCTGGGGATGGGTTTGACCCGTGCCTCAGGCCCAACAAGGAAAGAGACAGTAGGTCTATGGCCTGACCCTGCATCTGCTTAGGACACCCAGCACAGCATGGACAGGAGAGTTGCAATCCCATTTTCTCTTTCTCTGAGAATGAGGATTCACCAGCAATCACTCAAGAGAGAGAAGCCTTCTGCTCCCAGATCTATTAGACAAGCTCTCAGGCAGATAATTGCATTATTAATGTCCATTTCCCCTCCTTGTCTCCATAGCTGTAATGGGTTTCTACACATCTATCTTTCCAGAGACAGTGAACTGATCTGAACTCATCACCTGCATTATGGCCAAGCAGATACACTTATAGATTTCATACCACACTTGCTAATAAACTTGCTCTAAACTTTTCCAGGGTTTGTGAAGGCCAGTTGCTTAGACGATGCTCAGAAACTGTCTAAATTCAGTGAATGAGTTTTTCCACTGATTTAGTGGCAGGACCTATGGTGGCTTTTAGTTTCACATCTAAAGCTCCAGCAAATGATTAGTCTCCTTCCCAGACAGTCTGTCATAATTTAGCCAGAACCTCATTGCACAATTTAATTTTTCTAGTCTGAATGCTTGTAAATCCTCTCCCCTTGGTTTCATACGTGGAAATGTAAACGGAGCCAGTAGCTTTGCAGCATCTATATTTGGAGAACTGCAACGTAGGACATGAACCGTGGCTCATTTCCAGTGCTGAGTTCTTTAAGAGTTAAAAATAGTAGCTGACAGTTCAAAGTCAGCTGGCTCACCCTGCACGCTCCAGCGGCTCTTTGCTGATGTGGAAAGCACCAGGCCCCCTTATGGCAAGTTTATAAATAATCATCGGATCCTCTTTTGCCAAAAGAGGAGCGTCACTACTTCCCCCACCCGCCAGCAGTTGCGGAAGCCTCGCCCAGCCCAGAGAAGGTGGGTCCCAGGGCCAGCATGGCCTCCCAGGACCCTCAGTGCCGCACCCCAAGCTGAGCCGCAGGAGGAGGAGGCAGAGCCCTCAGTCCTGCCTCACCGCCCCGGACCACCGACACAGCTCTGCCACCCTGCCCCTCCGCACCAACCCTCCTGCACCTTCCATGACACAAGGGCAGATGAGCTTGGATGCGTAACGCCCTGACAGACAGATCCCACCCCCAGGTGTGCGACACCTCAACAGACCCAAATTATTCATCCCCTCTTCCCTTCACTGAGCCACACAGGAGCCAGCCCCGTGGCCCTCCTGCTTCTGTACCCAAGAGTGTGCTCGTTTCCACCATTCCCCTTTCCTCTTCTCGAAAGCCCTTTCCCCACCAGTGACAGCCCATCGATCAGCCCCCACTTACCGGCAAGGATTTGGAAGATTCCAGTAATGTAAAACCGCCCGCCCTTGGTGAGCGTGAACAGCTGGCAGAAGAACAGAAACAGGGACAAGACGCTGAAGATGATGGAGAGGATCATCATCGCTTGGACAGACTGCAGCCATTCTGGGGAAAGAAAGACAGACGGAAAGTTCAGAGTGGGCACCACAGATAGTGAGCCCCCACCACAGCCCGTGGCCTCGGCGTCATCCCCTGTGCCACCATCCCTCCCCTGGTTAACGTTGAGTTTCTTAACAGCTGGGGGATGTGGCCACATCCAGCACTGCACCAGCTCCTGAGGTCCTCAGCACGGCCACGATGCTGCCCTGGATTTAAGATGACGCGTGCATGGACCAGCGTGCTGGGGTGAAATGAATTGCAGGGCCACACACTTCCTCAGGGAGCATTTAGAATAAAATAGGAGCAGAGATATTAGCCCCAAGCTGAAGCCTTCAGAAATCAAGACAAAGCCTCTCCCCCAGCTTCATGTCAGGCCCTGAAAGTTCAGCTAGAAACACAAAAGCCACGTGCAACAAGCCCTGCGACACCAAGGTGGCCAAGCTCAGAGGTAAAATAAACACACAGCGAGTAAAAACACCCTCTGCCCTTGTGCAGTCAAACCTTTTGGAAAGAGCCTTCCCCAGCAGCCAAATGCAGCTGCCTCCCAGAGCAGACCAGTTAAACCAGCCCCTGCATGAGTCACTGCCCAGCTATTTCCAGGCTTCGTGGGTGTGTAACTCCCCGTGTAAAAAAAATATAAATAAACAAGCAAAATGCTGCTCCATCCCATGAGCTGCTGCAGCTTGACAGAAAGAGGCAGTGCCTCACAGCGCCGGGCCGGGGCCGTGCTCACAAATACCTCTGTCTTTCCCTTTCCTTATAAAGTTTGAGAACAAAATGAGCATTCGAAGCCTTCCTTGAGAGGTCTTTAAGGATGTAACACTGATAATTCACCACCAAAGCTAGGCACGGTACAGGTAAAGTGAGGCACAAACTGCCCAGTGAAAGGCAGAAAAACCATTGGGGTGGATCCTCAGACAGGGGAGAATTAGGCAGCACTGAAGTCTAATCCCAGTCCCATGCTCCTGCCACAGTTTTACTCCCACCAGCTTCGCTGCAAGAAACAGCTTTCTGCAGCAAATAGCTGAAATGTAGCAAAACTTCCAAATAAAGCTACTTTTCAGCTCAGCAACCTTCAATACTTGGTGCAGCAAATGAGGCCGTTTGGGACTGCCCAGAGCAGTGTCAGGTCCCAGAGAAGCAATCACGCTTCCCCACTGAGTCCTCACAAGCAGCACTCCTGGAGGTGAGAGTGGAATTTGAGCAGGTACAGCCTTCACCTGGGACAGCAAGGATGAGCCACACCTGTGCCCTTCCAGCAGATCCATGCCTGCAGGGAAAATCCTGTGCAATTTAGAAACGTCTGGCATGTTCCACTTCAGACCATCAATTCTTGGCTTTGCATCTTGCCTCCGGACGTTCATGCACTGGAGCAAATTCAGGCCCCGCTCACCAAAGCAGACTGAAACCACCCAGAGCACCCTCTGCTCTTTGCAGACAGCTTTTTCCTTCCCCTCCATCTCACGATTCCCATTAACGGGCTCTGCTACAGAGCTGCTGCGCTTCACTCGTTTCAGTGCCGCCAGGTTTTACATCCACGTGCGCCAGCAGCTGCCGTGCCTTAGGAAGGAGCAGCTATCACTGCTGTCGCTTCCAGGAAATCCCAGTGTGGTTTTCACACTGATGTGCACACAAAATGTCCCATATATTCCATCTATCTCAGCTAGCCAGGCATGGAAATGGCCCTGCCTCGACCACACCTCACCCTTCAGCTCCAGCCACGCTCACTGGTGGGCAACAGGGGGATGAGGCAGCTCAAGCACTGCTAGAAATCAAGCCATAAATCATTGCTCAGATGGGATTGGAGAAGTATGGTCAGAGGATGTCAGCTGCTGCACTGCAACCTCCTTCCACGCTTCAGCACAGAAAGGGCTCCCATCCCAGGTCTGGGAAGTTGAGCTTCCATCTCACCCCTTCCCAAGCCCTAAAGCCGCGTCCAGCTCCGTGCACCGGCTGAGCCAAAGCCTGTCCGGCCCCAAGCCCTGCAGTTTGGTCCAGGACCCAGGAAGCCAAGTCTTTTGTCATTTCAAAGGCCATAGGATCCGGCCCGGAGAGGAGCCCTTTCTGCTCGGAGGTGGATGCTCCAACTGCCGGTTATTTTAAGAGAAGGCTGTCTAGACGGAAAGCTGAGCTGAGCTGCCCTTTTAATTGCATCCGCCTCCCCATGCCTCTTTTTCGGTTCTGAATGCAAATGATTTATATGGGCCTTGCAAAATCCCATTGTAATAAAGAGCCGTGTCAGAGGAATATAAAGGCAGGCACTGAGAGAGAGGGGAAAGCCCACCGTGACCGGAGGGGTTTCGGCAGCCAGCCGCGCTGCTCTGCTGCAGCCAGAGAGCAGCAGTGGCACGAGCTTGTGAGCAAGGAAATCAAGAGATGAACCCACAGAGCACAGCTCTGGGCCTGCTCACATCCAGCCCTTTGCTTTTATCGGCCTCCTTTGTAAAAACAAGGGGCAGGATCCCCAGCTCACAACTCAGAGACCCACAAGCACAAGCTGCTATGCTCCCTTAAATCCAAGCCCAGCTGCCCACAGATTTCAGCTGTATTAGGATAGCTAATTGCCTTTCATTCCTTTGAAAACACCACTATAAGTGCAGATAGGATAGCTACCTCCTCAACCCCATATTCTTGTAACACCTTTGCTATTAGTGCTGTGTCCTACCTATAGGCTTTTAAAAATAAAGCAAGTTTCCCACAGGGAGGTCTGGATCCTGTGAGTACCATGGGGCTGTCAGCACTGTTTACTCCTGGACTGTTATTTGTGGTTTCCCTTGGGCAGCGAGTTGGTTATTCCATTTTTCTCCTGCATCTCTTCAGCTCTGTGTTTATATCTTTGTTCTTCAGGAGGAGGAAGAAAAGGAAACAGAGTGGAAATGACAGATAACACCCTGCATGCCACTTCCGGAGAAGACCCACTGGGAGCATTTTTAGAGCCCTTGCAGGCAGTCAGAAACAAAGTAATAAGTTTTTACAAAACAAATGTGAAAATTTCCCTAAGCTCTGCAAGCCCTGATGTGCTCACTCCACCACTTACAACCGCAGGGAAAAGACCTCCCCCCTGCAATGCTGAAGACCACATTTCACTGCCCTAAAGTCTAACGTGAAAGAAAGAAACCCAGAGCACAAATTGAAACTTAGAACAGATACTGACACCTAGGGCAGAAATTGCAGCTGAACCCCCCAGAAAGACAGTAGCTAACCTAACCCCTTCCAGCAAAGCCCCAGCCCTGCTTGTAGGGAGGTTTTATACCCGGACAAGGGGTGCAGCTGAGCAGGATTGACAGGGCAGGCAGAAACTTGCCCTTGGCCAGGAGCAGAGGGCTTTAGGGGACAGGCATTGGCTCCCCAGGGTTTAATTCACTGCTCTGTCGTAGTCACCCTATCCTCTTTTGACCCAGCCAAGGAGAAAGAACAAAGCGCAAACTGAAAAGAAACTTATTTGAGCAATGAGCTTATACACTTGCTGTAAGACATCACTAAATTGGTGTTATGCATTAAAAACCCCCGTGTGCTGTGACCTGCAGCTGATGGTAACATTTTGCACGTATAGTTTTCCCTTTGCAAACTGCACATGCACTCTACCTTGAAAAGCAACCACTTCTGGGGAAGAAAACATGCACTAAGGAGGTGACTGTAGCATATAACATACACAAAACTGGAGGGAGGGGAAATTCATGAGCACATCCGCATGGTAAAACCTGCTCCTTCAGTGCTGCAAACTAAACATCAGCAGGGTCAGGAACAGCATATGCATCTACTGGCACAAAGGCACCAGCCCAGGTCTGCCAGGTAAAGACGTGTTTTCCGAGCAGAGCTTTTCACAAGCAGGCTCTTGGGCTTCATGCTCTGGTCAAGAACCTGAACCTAACTTGCATCCTTGCCTACGAAGCAGACAGGTCACGTCATAAGCGCCGGGGCTTGCAATGGTTTTAAACCTTGATATTGAAACACCCCTTAGGAGGGCTGAAAAAGGGTGAACTGAAGATGCAGAAATACTATCTCAATTGCATCATTCTTCGGGGGCTGAACTTCAGACAGCTGCCCCTTGGCAACTTGCTGTAGCAACTAGAAAGGCAAAAAAAGCTCAGCTACCTGCAGTGCTATCCCTGAGCAGCACAGACCCCACCACCACCACCCACAGCCCCATCGCTCGAAGTGAACATCTCTCCCGTTGAGGAGAGCAGCATCACAGTTCATCAGCCACATCCAGCAGAGCCACTAAGCTCTCCTAGGGAAAAAAGAGCTCAGTGACATTGCAACTTTCTTCTGCTTCGGTCCCAGACCTCCCACCAGCACGAGGTCAAACCTTCCCCAGCTGGGCTGCTGGATGCTCAAGCTGGGAAAAGCAGGTTTTTCACTCAACAGTTGCTCCTTTGCTATCTTTCTACGTCCACTCCCTGGTGCTGAATTGAGGTATTCCTGGAAATCCCAACAGAAAAGTGGGATTTTAAAGCGCTCCCAAGGTATTTGTAAGGGCCAGAGAATGAGCAGGTGGGAAACACGGGGGCTGTGGGGAGGCAGTGAATGAACACGGTGCTGCAATTCTTGTCCAAGACTTCCTGGTCCTCTTCTGTAGCTCGCTTCAGAAGCGGATTAAACCCTCAAAGCCCTCTTTTCTCCTCTTGTCCTCTTTTCCTCTCAGCTATCCTCCCTTTTGCCTTGTCCTTGAAGCTCCATCCAAGGAATCCTTGAGGCCAGGAGGTCCATAGTTCTCCAGAGCTGCCACATGCAGATGTCACATCAGACCGTCAAAACTCATGTCCCGCAGAGGCAACTGCTGGTGCTGCCAAGGCAGCAGAAGGCTGCTGGCACCATGGAGAACATCTTCCAACAGCTCCACAGTGCCTAAGCCAGCTCCTCTCCAAGGCCCTCGGCGTGGTGGCTCTGACCTCCTTTTGGCTTGTGTGCGCGAGAGCAAGCTGAGGCAGTAGATACATCATTTCAGGCTCAGATCCTCTGTAAGGCTTAGGTATTGATTGCCACTGATTTCAAGTCCAGGCACCAGGAGCAGGGTTGGGGAGCAGTGGTGCCCTGACCCGCAGTTGCAGGGCTGCACTCAGCCTGTGGCCACCCAGACACCCAACATCAAGGCCAAACAAATGTTGGATTAAGAGTCATCCAGCACTGCACTCGACGGTGAACTCCCCCACCCATTCTTCTGGTTCTGCAGTCATAGTTTGCCCACAGGTTTGCCTTCTTCCTTCCTTTTTGCTCTTCTCCTATGGGCCAAAGCCCCCACCCAGCACAGAAGGTTGACTGACCCCCCCCTTATGCAGAAAGAGGGGACCCAAAGAGCTCTGGAGCAGCCAAGAGCAGGGAAAACAAGCACTGCTTTCCACCTCTTCTTATCAGATGCTCTTTGTAAGAAGAACAAGCAAAACCAAAAACCTGGTTTTAAGCAGAGGAAATCCCTTTCGTATCAGAGACAACAACGTTATGGCAGAAACTGATCTGAAATACAAAATATTCTCCTGGAATGCCCCACAGTTTATTTTAGACAACTAAGGGGCAAGCTACAGTCACTCACAAGCTGGCAGAGAGGGGTTCAACCCTGCCCAAATGAAGCCAACGTTATCTATCATTAATGACGAAGCAGGTGCCTCAGACCCACACACTGCTGAGGTTAAAAGCTGGCTCTTTGCTGCTCTGTTGCCAACTGCAGAGACCCTGAAGGACCAGAAATGGCCCCAAATCAGGATATCTGTACACATGGTCTGTATGCTGAATGGGGCCAGCTGATGGCTAGCTGTAGTACAAAATACTGCAAGTACAAAGGCGATGCGCTGTCACACAAACAAGCCATACATTATTTACTGCATGGCTTCATTATATCAGATTCAGCATCCTTAAGTGCAGGTAATTTCTTGCTAGTTTGAAGCTGCCCAGCAGAATAAAGCAAAAGGCTGCAACAGCGCTGTGCCCGCAGACTCAGCAAGATGCAGAGCGTAAGGGCAGAAGGTAACCTTAGCATTCAGTAAAAATCCTTGAACTTCTAATTTGCAGGGGTGACTGGACTACCGCCTCCATCTCACTCTCCTGCACTAGGAAGTGTCCCTTCACCAGTGACAAATTCTCCAACTCTTGATCCAGTTTTTGCAGTCTCAGTTCTTCCAGTGGACTGCATGGGAATTTGCCCCCATCTCTTTGTGTTCAGATATTTTATACTAAATATCAATAATGGAATTGGATATTGAGAAATAACCTTTCTCAGTGCAAGGGTTCAATGCAGCCTCACAACATTATTTTCAGCCACAAAAAGGATTACAGCAAGTGAAATGGCACCTCCATCTCTCCATCACTTTTCTATGTCACGCGAGTCCGGCATTGCTGGAAGAAAGAGTTTGAAAAAATAAGGGCAGCAAAGCCCCTCTGGGGGTTCTGACAGAGCAAAAGCAACAGGTTCAGATGCTTCAGTTATGCATTTTAAAGTGGAGAAGGAGCAGTGCAACTCCTCCTGGGAACACCTGATGGGTCAGGGCACAGATGCCCCTGCCTCGTGCCAGGGATGAAGATTTTTCCTGCCTCCTTCAGTGCAAAGAAAATGCATTTCAAGCACCATCAGTGCTGCCTCGGGCCCTGTCTGCCAGAGCAAAGGGGGTCTGGAAGAGTGGAGGTCAGTGCAGGGCAATCCCCTGGTGCGTGGCAGTGCCTGCCCCATCAATGGGAGATCCATCCCTGCCCGCCCAGGCTGTCCAGGGCAGATGTCTGCGCTGGGCAACCCACCTGGGCTTTGCTTGTGGCCATCACATCAGCAAATCATCAGCATCATACAGCTCACAGCACTTGGTAACCATGAGGACTGGCAGCCTGTGCATTTCTCAAGGTTTGGGGTTTTCTTTTCCCGTTAAAAAAGTCAAAAAACACCAGCCTGACTGTGAACAAGCCAGTCATGTAAAAGTCACAAAGCAGCAACAGGAGAAATGGTAAGAAGACAACAGGAAAAATGTCTTCTGAAGTTACAGAAGGATGTTGGGATCTCCACGGAGGTCCCTGCTGCTTCCCTGCATTTGGCATTCCCACCAAAATAGAGGAAGAGCAGTAGAAAGTAGCAGAAAAAAAAAACCTTCTTGCTTGCATGAAAAATTCAGTTGTGGAGAGAAAAGGCCATTTTTTGAGGAAAAAAATATCGCTGTCTGGAAATTTGGGGTGGAATCTACTGAAGAACACTTGAGCGGCTCAGGTCCGGCGGCGTGCCCCGCGTCTGCAGCGGGATCGCACAGCTGGGGGCTGGCGTGCAGCCGTGCCGACGCACAATTCTGGGATTCAGAGCTGAATTCTTGAGATAAGTCTTTTCCAGGAATGTCTGACAACGCAAACGAAGCAAAGATTGCAACATTTTTTCCATAGTTCTCGGCCTCTTGAAAAAAAAAAGTCATTATCTAACAAGCAAACGGAGAAACCGAAGCAACAAGCAGGCAGTTGTAAAAGGCGAAGCAGTGGGCATCTGCCCCCGACCCGGCGCTTCCTCCCTCCCTGCGCTTGCTCCCATCAGGACAGCCCAGCCCTCACATGTCCAGGGGGTTCAAGCTGTGCCAAGAGGAATTCGGGAGGTGGGAGCTCAGCTCCCCTGAGGCCAGCTCCAGCCTGTGCCCAAGGTCTGTTAATGTCCCGGGGAGCCGCGGTCCAACAGTCCTCCTGGGGTCAACCCTTGGGTTGTTTTGCTGCTTATTCCATCCCCATGGGATGATCTGTAAGGTTAGGAGCACAGTCCCAAACCTGCCCCAGTGTTAGACGCAAGCAAATCTTGCTGGCATCTGGCTTTAGGAAGTTCAGCTTCTCGCTGGGCATCCACGTAACGGTCACCTAAACAAAAGGGTCCCTGTGCGGCAGCACAGCAGGCGAGAGGAGGCTCGTCCATCCTCACTGTGCTGAGACCAAGGGCAGCATCTCAGCACAACAAACCCACCGCTCCGGTGCTACGGCAGAACCCCCAAAGCCCCCATCCGTGCTGAAAACACAAGACCCAGCCCTACCTAATTCCACAGATTCTGAGTACTGAGTACCACTCCTTCGCAAAACGAGAGGAAGACAAAACTGCACTACGGCGGCCACTGCGATGGCCAGAAGAAAAACTGCCTCTAAAGACCAAGTTCTGCCAAAATTCCCAAACGAGGATTTCTTGCTCTTAGCCCAGAGCAGACCTTGGCACTCTGCGATTAACCGTTAAGCACCATCCTTGGCACATTCACAGAGAAACAAATTCCTAAGGCTTTCCACAACCCAGCGTAGCATGCACAGCCCGTGTTTTGAAAGATATTTAAATGAGAACAGTTTGTGGGATTTGGTATAGGATATTTCGTATTTTTTGAAAGTAAGCATATTCCTAGCAAAGAGAGTTTAAGAAACATAACAACGACCAGGCAGGGGATGAGCACGAGCCTCGGAGCTGGCCCTGCCACAGCATCCCTTCCCCATGTCCCCGCTATCACTCCGAATAGTGGCCGACTGCAGCTGGGAGCGAGGGGCTCGGAGACAGGCAGCGGGGGGGAGGCACAGGGACCCACGGGAAAGGACACTGCGTGGTATTTTTATTCTGTTTTAACAAACAGATTTTAAAAGCCTCACGTAAGCCTAGGAAATATCTTTTCATTTCGCATTCCGACAGCACCGGTGAGCTCTGGATCCTCCATCCAGGGTCTGACCAGATGAGGAGCAGCACTGCTCCCACACCCTGCCGTGGGGTGGATGGGGCAGAAGCTTTTGCCTAAGCAAAACCCCCTTCTCCTGATGTCAGAGCAGAGCCTTCATATGAGTAAGAGCTTGCAGAGAGCTCTTTAAGACTTGAGCACAATGCACCCCTACTCAAAGAGCAGCCCACTGAGGCACCTTATCAACCAAACTCAGCTGCTTGACCACATTTTTATCACGGCCATCTTGACTAGAGTCCCTTTAATGATAAAAAAATCATCGCTGGCAAGGATCCAGAGGGAAGGGCCTCTCTGAGCAGCTTCTGGGAACGGGGCAATATAGAGATGCAACACCCAGCAGGACACTCACACGTGGAGAAAACCATCCCAACTGCATTTCGGACAAGCCCCTCTCAACACTGACAACTCCCCGACACACAGCATCCTGCAAACACCCAGAAAAAGCGGCGCAGGTTTGAAAAGCATAAGATTTGGAGAGGTTTTCCAGCCCTCAGCTCTGGGACTCTGGGGGGCGGGGGGCAATCGCTGCCTTTTATTTCAAAGCGCCAGGTCAGCAGTTTTGGAGCACGCGTGAATGGCGGTGAAGCAGCCTGCCTACGCTGCAGATAGCCAGCCCCAGCCAACTGCTGATGAAGGACATGGCTCCAGAAGGCTCCTGGGCTGGGACAGGGTCCAGCTGCTTCCCGGCCGGCCTGGACACCACCAGGCGTCAGCAGAGGCCCGCGGCGGTGGCTGCGCTCCCACCCAAACCAGAGCCTGGGCCTGTGCAGGGAAACCCACCGCTGCTTCCAGCCAGAGCAAGAGGGGAGTTTTGCTTCCCGCAGGCTGGGGACTGGGGTGACGTGAACCTCCAAAACCCTCTGACAGCCTCCCATCACCACAAGACCCTCTGACAGCATTTCATGCTACAACCGTTCCTGCCTTGCCAAGCCCACGTGGCATCGGTTTGCTCCTGTGCCAGGACCGTGTTTCCGGCGTAGCGTGACTGTTCCCAGTGACATCGGCATGATTCACGACTGGTTTCACTGGGGGTTACACTGGGAGAATCTGTTTCCAGGGAAAAGCAAAAACCCAAGCTAACTGAAAACAAATGCTGGACACAGCACCACTGGCATTAGCCCTGTCTTCGGGGAAACTGAGGCACAGGCTTGCCTGCGCCCCCGAGCACATATTTACTGTTACTGGTAGCACTAAGTGCCCTGGAAACTCTGTGTCACGGTGTCTTAGCAAGCACTCCTCCCCCGCTGACCTCACCAAACAGGGATGTCACCCAGCATGACATCAGCTTTCACCCGGCGTAGTCCAGAGGTGGCTGCTCAGCCACCCCAGATGTGCAGGTGCCACAGGGGCCGTTTCAGCAGCTGGATGAAGAAGGACCCAAGCACTCAGCACATCCCACACGCGGTGAGGACTGTGCCCAAAACCAGCCTGTCACAGCAGCACAAAGCAGGGCGGCTCTCTACAGAGGGGACAGGGTGTCCTCGGGGCACCACGTGCGTCTTTAAAACCCTCTCACAACCAGAGCAAGAGGGAGCCACGCTGAAAATGGCCTCTCCACTCCCAGCACTGCAACAGCCACCCAGCAAACCCCCTCCAAGGGCTGCCCCATGTCTGTACAGCCAAGTGTAATCGAAATGGGGTAATAACAGGAGACCACCAAAAAGCACGCAAGCCAGTCACCTCTGCTGCGGCGGAGCGTGCTGAACACCCTGCCACGGGGCCACTGGGAGCTGCCCCACAGCTCGGGGGCAGAGCATTGAGCATGGGGTCTGGTACCGATGCTAAACCGCATCACAACCTCAGGGACTGCCAAGGTGGGGGGGAACAATCCCCCTGCTGCTGGGAACACAGCGGGGCCCTGTCCCTCCATCTGGGGACCAAGCAGAGGAGGCAAGGGGAAGGGGTGGGAGGGAACAACTTCAGCGGGGTGCAAGGAAAAGCAAGAGGGAATCACAAATAACCTGCAAAGGCAAATCCCCCCTGATTTCCTAAGTCTGGGGAGGAGAATAAAAGCGAGGGGCAGCAGCAGCCCTGATTGCCGGGGAGCACTCACCGTTCGTGGACGACGTCAGGCAGTGGAAGACGCTACCGGAGGTGCAGTTCTGCCAGAGGTCCGCCGTGTGCCCGCCGTTCACCAGCCATTGCTGCAAAGAGACGCAGCCCCATCAGCAGGGCCCTGGCAGGCAGCCGTGTGCCCCCCCCCGGCTTCGGCACCGAGCAGCCCCGGCACGTACCGGCACGCGCGTGCTTTTCTTTAGAAAGGGCTTTGGAAAGTAAATACTGATATTTGCTTTTAGCTGCTTTCACCTCAACGGCAGAAAAACAGAAGCTCTTTATTCGCCTCAAACATGGACCAAGTCCCACGGGGGACGCACACTTCCCTCCCCTCCGCCATCCTCGCCTGGTGCTTGGCCGGGCTATTTGAATGTTCCACGTGATTTCTAACGACTCGGAAGATTTTTGTAACGTCTTCTACTACTATCACCACCCAAAAAAAAAAAAAAATACGGGAAAGAAGAACCTGGTGAAGCAAGCCTGGAACTCACCAGCTCCACAAAACCGATGCCTTAAAACCAAGTCAAACCTCTTCCTAAGTAGATGACATGCTCACTGGGCTCTACACCAACACTGTGCTGGGAACCCTCTGCGCAGCATCCAGCCCTCAATCTTCCCACTGCTTGCAAAGCTTAAGCCTTGAAAATCACCCGTCTGGGTTAGGAGACAGAGGCTGTCCCTAATTCACAGCCCCAAAGGAGCAGAGCTGGAGAGCAGAGCTGCTGGTGCTGAGGAGCCGGTGCCCAAACCAGCCCCATTTCGCTGGGTTTTGCTCGGACTGGCTGTACTGGTCCCACGGGCTGAAGCCCATTAGCAGGTGGAGCTCCTTTAGGACAGAGGAGTGCAGTGTCACCCCCAGGAGGGCATTTTGGGTGCTCTGAGGCTGCTCCCTGATGCCAGCCAGCCTGGGGATGATGAGGAGATGGGCTTCAGCAGTGCTCTCCTCTGTACTAGCACCGGCTGCGGCACCCGGCCAAGCGACCCACCAGCTACACCTGACAGCACAAACACGGGAAGAGCTTTCTGTGCAAAACGCTCCAAACCCCACTGTTAGTAAAGCTTTCCTGCTAAGAGCTAGGCTGGAAAATAAAACACAAATAAAACCACCACTTTCTGGTCTTGCCATGCCATGGCACCCCCCGGTGCCGGAGGACACCCCGTACTTACGCTAACGATGGTGGAGACGAAGAGGAGCACCAGCACGGTGACGTGGAGCACGATGATTCCCAGCAGCAAAAGCAGCATCTTGGCGGTGGTGGGGGGCAGAACTGGAGGGGGAGAGGGGGAGAGGGATGCTGCTGAGTGTGTGTGAGTGTGTGTGTGTGTGTGCGCGGGGCCCGTTCCGCCGATGGCAGGAGCCCGCCCGGCCCCGGGGAATGTCAGGGCAGCGCCCCCCTCCCGGCCTTCGTCCCGCGGGCCCCCCCGACGGAGGGGGGGTCCGAGCCCTCTGCCCAGACCCACTCCCGGACACCCTCAGGGAGCCTCCGAGCTCTTCCCCCGAGTCTGCACCCCCAAGCCCTCTCACCGAGGGGGCTTCTCCGGCCCCCCTCCCGTGGGGACTCCCCGGGGGGGGCTTCCCCGAGGGGGCTCCCCCTGCCTCTCTCCTCTGAGGGGGGCTCCCATCTCTCTCGTCGAGGGGAGCGTGCTCCTCGGCACCCCCGGGGGAGGGGTCTATCTCGGCGCATCTTATCCAAGGGGCTACCTCGGCCCCTCTCCGCCGGGAGTGGGGGGGGTTCCCCTGCCGGGGACCCATGGGACTACCGGGGACGATTTGCCGGCCCCTTTCCCCAGGGGAGGCTTTCCCCGGCCCATTTTCCCTGGCGACCCCCGGGGAGGGGGCGTCTAACTCGGCCCATCTCACCCGACGGGGCTACCTCGGCCCCTCTCCTCTGGGTGTCCCCCCAACCCATCTCCCCTCAGCACCCTCGGCAGGGGCTCTCTTGGACCCTGTCCCCCCGGGGGGCGGCGGGGGGGGGGGGGGTGTCCCCAGCCCGTCTCCCCTCGGGATTCTCGGAGAGGAGGGAGGGGTTGCCCTGACCCCCTGTCCCTCAAGGACCCCCGCAGGGGGGGGGGGGGTCCCCAGTCCCTCTCCCTTGCGGTCCCCCAGAGGCTCTCTCCGGCCCCTCTCCCCCTCGGGGTGGCTGTTCCCCTCCCCGGGGGAGCGCGCAGCGACGGCGGCCCCCCAGCAGCCGCCCGCCCTCCCCAGCCCGGCTGGCGGAGCGGGCCGGGCCGGGCCGGGCCGTACTCACGTCGCGGCGGGGCCGAGGGGCGCTGGCGGCGGCGCGGAGCGGAGCGGGCGGCGGGAGCGGGCGGCGGCGCTGTCAAGTTTCCCCTTTAACCGGGGCCACCGCCCCGCTTGCGTCTGCGGGACGGGGAGGGCTCTGCGGCGGCGCCCGCCGCTCCTCCTATAAATGCGGCAGCGCCCGGGCCCCGGCCCGCCTCCCCCCGAGCCGCCGGCCCGGAGTCACCCACGGCCGTCCCCATCCCCATCCCCATCCCCATCCCCATCCCCATCCCCATCCCCATCCCCATCCCCATCCCCATCCCCCGCGCACACGCACGGCCCCTCCCGCCGGGCAGCGGGGCGGATTTTGGGGACATCCCCCCCACGGCCTGGGCTGCCCCCCCTCTCTTGCTTCCCCACGAGGGACCCCAGCGAGGATTCCCCGGCGTGGGGAGCCCCCGCGGAGGAGGTTGGGGGTGACGGGGGGGACACACACCCCGCCGGGAGGCGGCTCTGCCCCGTTCCGCTTTCCTCGGTGGGTGGGTGGGTGCGTGTCGGGGAGCGGGTGACACCCACGGCCGCGGAAGGCGGGCGGTGCCCTGGGCAGGATCCGGCCCGTGTCCCGCGGCTGAGCGGATCAGTAACTGCGGGGGGGGGGCTGGCAGGGAGCGCTCCTCTCCCAGGGCGGCACGGGGAGGGGGACACGGCCAGCAGGCAGGTTACACGGGAGGACAGAGCCGCGGCGGAGGCAGTTTGTGGAGCCCCGGACCACCCAACCCGTGGGGCAGGATCTGGGGAAGGAGCGGCTGTGCCGAAGCCGAGGGGGATGTCGCCTCTGACTTACACAGCGCGGCTGCGTCCAGGGAAGTGACACCTTTGCAATTTGCTCCTGCGATGGCAATGGGATTCTGGTGCTTGGGCGGGAGTTTTTTAGCACTTGAAAGCCAAATTCTGTGGAACTGAGCAACTTTTTGCTAAACGGAGAGTGAGGTTTTCCAAAAGCGCTTAGGTGCTCGGAGAAAGAGGTGGTGGTGCTCGGGTACAGCAGCCTTCACTCATTCCTCAACCACAGCTAATCTGTTGAAATAAACCTCACACCCCACCCCCCCAATATTCCCTGCAGGCCTCCTGAGCACTCCTGGGAGTCCTGAGCACTAGCACCAACCTCCCCATCACCTCTGCCCTCTTCACGCACCAGCTCCAAACTAGTCCTGCTTTGTTGCAGAGACAAGGGAATTCAGCATCCAGCCACTGAAACTGTAAATCTTGGGAGAAAAGAGGGAGAGAAGCGTGCTTGGCTCCTTCCTCCTGGCAAGCACAGGCGTGTTCCCTGCAGCACGGGCTCTGGCTCCTCCACACTCGCATAAGTGGTCCCGTCACACACATTAGCCAGCAAGTGGGAGTTGAGAGCACTTTAGGGGGGTGTGGGGGCGAGACGGGCCAGTGGCTGAAACGAGGCCCCCAGCCTCACACCGTGCTCAAGCCCCTGTTTCAGACATGCCCGCACGCCCCGCTGCGATGCTGCTGAGCCAAACTCTGCTCCAGCAGCCCCGGCTCTGCCTCATGCAGGTTTGCCCAGGCTGGTTTCAAAGGATGCAGTTTATCCTCCCCTCCGAAAAACACCACCCCCCCACACCCCATTCCTCTGCTGCTGCCACCCCCCTGCGCCCCGTGACGCTGCTGCTTGCCCTCGCAGGAGCCAGTGCCATCCGTGACTGCAAGCCCCAGAGGACTAAAACATCTGGACCGCCATCAGTACATTCCTCACTAATGAGGCTATTTCGGGCTGTCTTGCCTCTGTGGGTTGAGCGCCTGCGCTGCTTTCAGAGCAGAAGGAGCCACCACGCTTGGGACTGTGCAAACACAGAGTGAGAAGGGTCTCATCCCCAAGGACTGCAATCCAACCTGCCATCAGAGACAGCCTTCTCGTTCGGGTTTGTAGGTGTGAGATCTCGGCTGCTGTGTCTCTGGGTAAATTATATCTGACCTGTTCCCCAAAAGCAGAGTGGGGAGATGCACTGTGGTGAAAGGCAGCCGGGAGGTGTGGGGGTCACATACTGTACCTGAGCTCCTCTGTGAATGTGGGAGGGCAAAAACACCTCAGCTCCAGTTCTGAAAACAGTGCCAAAAGCAGCTTTTTAAACCTGGGAGAAATATCTGAAACTCAAATCAGGGAAAAGAGTAGCCTGCAGGTAATGAAGCCTATTTTGGCTGAGAGTTGCAGACAGTGGAGGAAGCCCAGAGAGAAAAGCACATCGCTCCTGTGCTCCTCTGACACTTCTCTTCTTGGAAATGTGCATCATCCAAACAGAGCAGGGCTTTGGAAAAGCATCTGCTGAGCACGTGCTATCACGGCAACTCTGGTGATGGGGGACTGTGCTGCCCCAGGGAGCACGGTGAGTTCACGTGAAAGCGCTGGAGCCAAAGCTGGAGGTACCAGCTGGCGACTGTCCGGGCTAGAAGCAGAGGAGGTGAGAAAGTGCAGATGTTCACAGCAGAGCCCTTGAGGTTTTGCTGGAGAGATGGCATCACCGCCCGAGCCAGCACAGGCCAGGGAACTGCTCAGTGCTCCCCACCAAGGGGCTCAAAAGCTGCCCAGCTGCCCCAGCTCAGTCTCCACACGAGTGTGGCTAGCGGTGGTCGTCACCGCCTAAATAAAAGCAGGCGCCACAATAAATTTGAAAAATGTTTTGTGTACAAACAAGATTCGCCACAGTCTGTGCTGGGAATACTGTAAGATTGACGGGTTGTATAAACACTGGGTAAAAAAATGTGGATTTCTCACTCTGAATCTATTCCATGGATCGCTTAAAACTCTTACGATGCTTCAGCTTGAATTTCTAGAATAAAGTAATGAGAATTCAGGAGGGAAAATGGTTTTTATATCACTTTAAGGGGCTCAGATGCTAGTCTGACAAGGCAGTGACAGACTTTGGGGACTTTCCTGAGAAGCCTCATTTAACTGTGTCTGTGGCACCACCTGAACCAGCACATCATGGGCACTGCCGCCATCGGTCCAGCACACACGTACAGCACCCCCTTCCCCAGGCCAGGTGAGTGAAACCACTCTTAAAACAAGCATTTTCAAACGACACAAAACCACAAGATTTTCTCTGTATATCTTCTTGTGGATGAACTTGTTTAACCCCAAGATTTTGCTCTGCCATCACAATTTTAGGCACTCACCTCCTGTTCCCTACCCTCCTACTGGCCACAGAAGACGTGAAGTGCAAAGCGAAAGGGGCAGAAATCTGCACAGCCATCAGAGAGCCCACAGCTCGTGTGGGGCTGGAAACAGAGCAACGGGGGAAAAAATCCTGGTTTCAAACAATCCTACAACTAGGGAAAGAAGGAGAGAGATATATGGTTTGATTTGCATTTTATGAAGAACGTAGAGTGCTCCCCCAGACAACGTACATGCATATATATATATACAAATACCCATACACAGAGAGAACTACATAAGTATTTGCAGCTGAAGGGCTGGGGGAAGGCTCTCCACCTTGAGAGCACCTCCCCAGCTGGCAGCAGGGCTCAGAGGGCTGCCAGGACCTTGCTCTTTCCCAGCACACAGAGGGATGTGCACTGAGCGCGGCTGGGTCTCAGCCAGGCGCTGGGCAGGAGGTGGGTGCCGTGCCCCAGGAAGGGGGGTGCTGCGAGTTACTGAGCCACGCGGCTACTCCACGGCAGGGCTGCAAAAGGAATGGGCCTTTTCTCCAGCGTAAAATGCTGGTTGGCTCAAAATGCACTGAGAAAGAATGTTTTTTAGCTTTTCAGATAAAACTGGTGGAACGGCTATCTGAAAAGCCATTTCAGGCAGAAAAAAAAAGGGAGATATTTAAATCCAGCAACCTTCTAAAACAAGAGGCCTAATACATCTTGGAGACATTTACTTACTTTTCCTGACATTTGTTTTCCACCAAACCAAGAAGAATTTGTAAAATATTTTAGTCCTGTCTGCATTCATGCCCCAAAACCAACTTCATCCAACTTTTTATTTTCAGCTCCAAACCAGTTGTCATCACTGATAGAGTCAGGCTGAAATCACTGGAAAAAATCCCACTGGCTTCAATGAAACCAAAATTTACCCACTGACTCCAAAAAACAAAAAAACCCAACTGAGCTTCCCAGCTGGGACACAACTCAGTGTCAGATACTTTCAGAAATTGTGATTCGTGCTTGTCTCCTGCACGCTGACAGTATATAAAAGGAGCCAACCTGCTGTGAGCTCCTGTGTTCAACCTACAGAGGATTCAGACCTAAAAGAGCTTTGAGCCACCCTTATGCCCAAGGTATCGTTTTACACTTCTGGCTTCCAGCAGTCCCAGGTCTGGCCCCTTTTTCAGTCTCCTCCAGGGTCCCAAGAGTGGCCACTGGTGCTCTGCGGGTGATGATGCTCCGTCCCCTGCAGCTCTCTGCTGAGGGACACAGTGGATGCTGCAAGCCTGCACGGGCTTGAAGAACAACTGGAACAAGACCATGTGAAACAAATCCATGGGGGGATATTAAATTCAAGGACAGCCCTGTCAGCTCAGGAAGTCCTTGAGATACTAATTGCTGGAAGCTGGGAAAGTAGACTGGGAAAGTATCACAGAGTGCTTGCCTTGTTCTGGTGCTTTTATCTAAGCATCTCCCGCTGGCTCTGTCAGAGGCTGAATCTGGGGCTTGCAGGACTTTGGTCTGAGCCAGCACCGCCATTTCTATGATCCTACACTGCCCAAATTTTCCTTAGCATTTTGCCAAAGTTTTCTCCCTTTCTTTTTGTTTTTTATAATAGCAATGAGTTTGGGTGTTTTTTCTGACTGCTGATGCTGTTTTGGGAATTCTCTCTCCCTCAAGCATCATAATCTGCATTACTTATGCAATATACTGTTAACGTGTTTTCTGGCAAGCTTTCATTTCACCCAAATTCATGTCAGGCTCCTCCAGGACATTCAATGATTTTTCTTTTCTTAGACAACAAAACCACCCAAGCCTCCTTTGTGAATAGCTTCATGATAGACTGGCCTTGACTGTTCAGCTGGATCCTGGATTGACATGAAGCTTAGTTTGCATGAAGCAATCCTGTCCTGTTTTTTTTTAATTTATTATCTTTCCTCCAGTCAGTAAACAAATAGTTTACAAACCCATCTCTGCAGGGTTTATTGGAATGATGCAGCAGGGTGGGAATATGGTTGTGGGATGCAAAGGAATTTCCACAGACTAACTTTCTCAGCAACTTGGCTGATAAAGCCAGCAATAAACCAGCAATAAACAGCAGTAAAAGTAGGCACGTTGTTCTTCAGACTGAAGGCATTTAAAGAAAGGAAACATCGCATCAGTGCAGAAAGGCAGCCGAGGCAGATGGGGAGACTATTTAGAAGTGATCTATGAAACCAAATCATTTAATGGTCTGACAGCAAAGGCATCTCGCACATCAGAAGCAGGAAGGCAGGACAGTTGTTTAATGCACCTGGTTTACAACAAAGATAGAGGCTGCTCGGCTGCAACCCCACAAACAGCCCTGCAGTGACTGACCTGAGCAGCTTTATTCACCAGCAGCTCAGTCACAGGAGGCAAATCCATCCCTGCGCAGGAGACTCTGCCACAAGCCACGTGTCTATTGGAATTTCACCCAAAACCCTTTCCCTAGAGACCCATTCTACAGGAGTTTTGTGGCCAGGCTGGCTCCCGTCATGGCATGTGCATAGGACACACTGTGAGGGGGAAAAAAAAAATCCTATGTGAAGCACCCATAGGATTAGACAATCGAAGTGCTTGGGGGGATTTCAGAGTGTCAGCTACCAAAAGAAGCAACATCAATATTGTCGACTTATGGAAAGCTGGCGTGGAGAGAATGAAACCCCACAGGGACCTGGGAATTCTCTAATGTCTGGGAAATCTGCTGCAGGAAAGCGGAAAGTGTTTGTGAAAGAAATCAGAGAAGCTGCAACTGAAATTCCTCTGGTCATGGCTCAAATGGAGGAAAGCAATGCATTGCCAATACTGCGTAAAGAAGCATCGAGAGGGTGAACAGCAGGATAAAATTTAGAGTCGGATAATTGTGACACCACATAAACGCTGTCAATCAGGAGAAAGCCTTGAAGGAGTTGAGCAAGTGGGAAAAATGAGTGTTTGGGGTGCTCTGAAAGCAAAATTGGAGAAAATAGGAGACTTTGGGTGCTGACTGTTATTGGTGTGCCCTCCTAGTAAAATGGAGCTGAGATTTTTTTTTATGTGACTCAAAAATGAAGGTGGAAGTGAAATGAATATGAAACTGTCACTGATGCCAGGACTTCACTCAAGTTACTTAAAAGCATGAGCCTTTCAGAAGGCAACTGTGGGTGCCTCCACTTCCCAGCGCTCAGCCAGGGACAAATTCACAGGGCCCATTTCTCAAAAAAGGAAACAGGCAGCTCTGCCTGAAAACCAGCCATCTGGAGCAGGGCTTCCAAACAGCACAGCAGCCAAAATCACCAGGGTTTGTGAAGGCCTTCAGTAAAGGAACACGGGGAGAGGAACAGCACAAAGCAGCACGAAGGCTAGCGAGGATGCTAACAGAAACTGGGAGTCCCTGCGAGTTCAGCATGCCATGGGGGGAGGGAGATGAGTGGAGAAAGGGAAGGTGCAACGAGTTGGACAGTTTTTATTTTCCTTTTCGTGCTTATGGTTGTATCTTCTCTTTAGAAAGGGTGGCTGCTGTCTCCAACAGACTCTGGCTCCAAGATACACATAAAGTAGAGGAAACCTATTTTTAGTCTCCATGAGACAAAAGTGCTAGTGAAAAAAAAAAAAAAAAAAAAGGTTAAAAAGACAATTGCTTCCTGTTTAGGGCTGCTGCTGCAAAGAGGGATCCTGCCAAGATGCTGAGGCCGGGGCAGGACCTCGGTGCAGGTTACAGCTCTCGGGGGCTGCCCCTGGGAGAGCGGGGAGGGCAGGCAGGTCTGTCTGGAGCTGTGCTGTGAGATGGAGTCATCTGGGGATGTGAGACAAGAAAAGATGCTCTCGGCTCCCCAGAGCCCCCACACTGGGCCAGGAGGTCCGGGCCCTGGATTCCTGAGGGAGAAGAGACTTGAGCTTCTGCTCCTTTGGGATTCTTGGGGCCTACAGGCTTTATGCTGAGCTCAACTCTGCTTAGGTTAAAGGATTCAAGAGTGTCTAAGCGACACCTGAGTCTAAGGAGACAATTTGCAAAGTGCCTTTCACACTGAACCTCAGATTGATTAAAGACTTCTCCCTCTGAAAATTCAAATACTTGGTAAAATAGGTCTGATTTACAGCAAGAGAGCAGGCACCACCCAGGCAGGGTGGCTCACTTAAGGACTGATTTATTTGTTTATCTTCAAAGTGCTTTGGTGCTTCCACCAACAAACTACATGCAAGAGGTTAAATCAGGAACCAATTCATACTCACCAAAATTAAAACCACAGCATTTTCTTCAATTAGCTAGTCGAATGTACTTCCTCATTTTAAGACCCCAGCGCTGACATTTTAGATGACATTTAAAATTTTTCAAAAGCAAGAAAATTATCATTAGAAATCAGATTAAAATGCAAGTTTTTCTATTTAGGAACAGAACGTGCTGCAACGCTTTACGGGATAGTTTGTGTTTCTTCTGCTGCACCATTAAAAATACATTATGGATGTCAACAGCTAATTACTCTGACAACGAGCTTTACTTCCCCTTGTGCTTTTTCCACATCAGACAGACTCCAAAGGAGGAAGACACGACAGTTTTTCTCCTAAAATTACAGACTGAAAGGGTAGGAATGAATCCCCGTGGGTGGATTTACTCTTAGTCGCACACGGGATATTTTCACCTACTTTCTAGCACACTGTGAAAGAGCAGTGGAAAGAGAAAAACCAAAGGGAAAAAAAAAAAATCCTGGTAGACCAAGTAACACACAAAGTGATCATTTAATTTCTACTCAGGGCTTTCATCAGGAAGTTAAGATCTAATCGTGTATTTTCAAAGCAAAACTGGGAATGCATCCTAGCAACACTGGGAATACCACCCACAACAGATACTGTGAGTTCAGCTGAGCCCAGCTTAAACGTAACCCAGCAGCCGCACAGTTCTGGGAAAGGTCTTGCGCATCCCCATGCACTTCTCCTGGTCGATGAAGAGCGAGTTGGCTTTGATGACCAGGTCATGCTCCAAATCCGACTTGGCACGAAACAGCACCTGCAGCGCGTCCTCGGCGTCTCTCAGCCGTTGCTGAAGGCTCTGGATTGTCTCATCGATTTCATAGACCTCGTTAACAAGGCTGGAAAACAGCAAGAAACACCCATGAACATTCCCACCATGGGGGTGGTGTCTAGGACAGTGTTGCTGACAGGCCCCTTGGGCACAGGATTTCCCCCTTCAAAGTGTTCAGACTGACTCGGACCCCCACATTTCTGGCAGATGCAGGGGAAAGCCGAGGGCAGAGCTCCTCCGGACCTCAGCAGAAGGCATGGTTAAGTTTGCTCTGAGGCTTTGGCAAAGCACCACCACGTCTCCCAGAGCAGCCCATACCACCGAGAAGAAGAATGAGCCGCTGTGGTTTCCTGTTCCTGTTTGGTTTTGCGGGTTTGTGGGTTCACCCTCCTGGATTTCCCTGTGCAGGGGCCCTCTCCACACCCATGGATGCACACACAGCAAAACAGGACAGCTGGGAGAGGCTAAAAGTGAATGTGAAACAAGTGGAAGATGGAAAAAAAAAAAGGCATGCGAGATGCTGAACAGGCTCTGGGGCTGGGTTTAAACTGCTTTTAAAAGGTTTCACATGGAGTCACGTCCAGAGGGCTCCCAGGAGGAGGTGTGAGGTTTGGGGTGCCTCGCAGGGGTTGCTGCTCCTCCACAGCCCCCTGGGATGGAATCCCAAAGAGCTCACTGTGTCCTTGAAAGGATTCCCAGTGTCCCCAGGGGAGGGGAGGACAGCCCTTACTGCTGCGCCATAGGTGCACCCTTTCTTGCAGTTGCCCAAAAGGAAGGAGCTCAGCACTCTCAGCACGGCCTGTCAGCGAGTAAAGGGTTTATCCTTCAAAACTGAGCACATCCAACCGCTGGGAAGCAGGCAAGAGAGAAGATGAGGTTTACCCAAGTGGGAAGAATCCAGCCCCTCATGGGGTGGCATCAGGCTGCACCCAGCCATGGTGTACAACCTCCTTCGTGGGTGCAGAGCTCTCCCAGCACCCAGAGGCTGGGATACCTGCTCTTTGCTTTTGATTATATCAGTGCACTTATGGAAGGAGTATTTAGAAAAAAAACCCAAGATTAATTTTTCCATCCAGTGATGCTCCTGAGTGCTACCACTAGTGCCTCCTCAGCCCTGCGCTCCTGCCTTACCAGAGGTGGGCAGTGTCCTGGCACAGCTCCATGTTTGGTCTCTGTGTGCGCTCATCCAGCCGGGTCTGAGCCACTTTTAACAGAGGCCCTATGTCCCTAATGGCTTTTTGGATGGCTTCTATGTTCATCTCGATCTGGAAGATTTCCTGCAGCGTCTGGTGTGAAAAAGAAACACATGCATAAATTAAAAAACATGTTCTCAAGCGACCACATCGTTTCCCTTTTCTCCTATTCAACTGCAGAAAAAAACAAGTTCACTAAGCAGACCCTGGGCTCAGACCACTGTCACTCTGCCACATATCGAGGCACAGATCCAGCAGAGATTTCTCTTCAGGGAAAAGCCTCTCTTTGCTGTTGCTGTCACATCAGAGGAGGTTTTAGAGCAGTGATGGATCTATTGAATTACCAGCTTCCCAAAATTACTGCTTGCAGGAACTGATCATACATCAATAACAACTAACAGAGGGAATGTCTTTAATGGATCTTCATTTAAGGACGTGGCATCAGCCCGCCGTGCTGCAAGCTCAGTCTCTGCTCAGTTAATCAATACTGTGTCGAGCACTTTTCAGGAAGCTTTCCATGAGACCCACCGGTTGAAGCCAGGTGCCCATGACTGGTCTCCACTTCCTCTGCTTGGCAGAGCAATGCAGGAAACACACAGATAACCACGCCACAAGCAGAGTGCTCAGACTGAAAGCATGTCCTTGGAGGAGGAGCGAGCCTGAAAACCCCCCAGCAGGACCCCAGCAGAGGCTCAGCAAAGACTTTCTGCAGGGCAGCCAGAGCTTCTGAAGTAACTACCAGGAGATGCAACCAGTGTTGGCATTTTCTGCCGGAAATCCCTGTGTTGCCACGCTGTCAGCTAGGATGCATGAGCAAAATAGAGCATCCCATGAGATGAAGTTACAGTGCCAACTCATCCTGCTCCAAGAAGAAAGTCCCCAATACCTAGAGTTCCAAACAGCAAATGATACTATACTACAACCCGCTTCTTGTGGTGACTGTTCCTCTTCTTGGGCCGGGTCTATGTGGAGGGTGGTGTCACTAGGTGACGGTGTCACAACAAAAGGGAGGGGTTCAGGCTACCTTGACCAGGTGGGCCTGAATCTTGCTCTTGGCATCGGCTGTCTCGGCGATGCGGTTGGTGAAGGCGACGTTCACCGCATTGAACTGGTAACGCATCTCATTGGCCGTCACCACCAGCAGGTTTTCAATGTTGTCCCGCAGCTTGGTGGAGGCCTCCCGTTCTCCCTGGGAGCAGAGGATGTTGTTGTCTGTGAACTTGGCCCATGACTCCGGCACCGAGATCCTGGGGTGGGGGAAAGAATCACAGAATCACAGAATTGTCTAGGTTGGAAAAGACCTTGAAGATCATCCAGTCCAACCATTAAGAAGAGTCCCCTGGTAAGCCCGTGCTGCTGAAGCTGGCCGTGGGCAGGCATGGACCCTGCCAGGGAGCAGCGTGGATTAAATGTAGATTAAATCTATGCTGTTAATTTGACCACAGGAAAGTGAAACATATGGATACCATTTGTTCAACACTACTTACCAAATGATGACATGTCCGTGAAGACAACTGTGATACTTATGAAAGCTCAGACAAACAAAAGATTCCCCCAGAAAAACAGAGATTTTAATCAGACCTCATATTTACACGTTCAAGGCATTTAAGTGCCAAGTGATTCCCAGCTTCACAACAACATGCAGATCGCAGTCAATTCATTTTGCTCATAACTTATCTCAGTTTCATACTAAAGTGAACAAACATTAGATAATATTCTATTCCCTGTCTGTGCATTCAGGATGAAGTTCACGCCTGTGCATTAGTCCAGAACAAGGTCAACAAAAGACTTAAATACCACATAAGCTCCATTTAAAACATGCTGATCCTCGGCACATTTTACCCCACTCTGAATTTTAGCGTCAATCCTTTGCAATTCATTTGCCGGTCTAAATATGTCTGAGCTCTACTGTGAATAATTATTCGAACATTAGAAAAATTGAATCAATCTATGCCCCTCCATCAACTGCATGCATCTGTGTGAGCAGCAGATTTATTCCCTCAGCCCTTTGCCACCTGGGGCATATCTCTGCGGGTGCTGGTTTAGGTCACCATTCATTTACTGCAGAGCCAAAGCCGAATTCCTGGCACCCAAAAGCAGCTGAACTCTATTCCAGGATCACTCTCTCTATTTCTTTATCTTCTGTGTCATTTTGGCTCCCTGACAGGCCCTCTCCATGCAGGGGTGAACCCCCTAGACTTTACGTCAATGAAGAGCACTCAGGCAAGCACTGACACATCTTTGAAAATATGCATAAACTTAATGAGCTGTGCAGAGGTGCTGGA
Source organism: Strix uralensis (assembly GCF_047716275.1). Classification (NCBI taxonomy): domain Eukaryota; kingdom Metazoa; phylum Chordata; class Aves; order Strigiformes; family Strigidae; genus Strix; species Strix uralensis. The sequence goes on from NC_133990.1 coordinate 5,946,156, forward strand.
CTGAATTCATTTTCAGGCTGATCTCAGAACACTGATATAATGTTTAATTAGGTGGGACTCGCTTTCACCCCCTGGGTGTTGGGCATCTAGCTGGGAGACAGCTCGGCACTCGTGTGCACTCACGTGGCATCAACCCGCTCCACGCCTCGGTAGTAGCTGATGCCATCGGAGGTGTTCCTCAGGTGGTAGCACTTGCTGTCGATGCGGTGGGCCGCCTGCTTGTTGGCCAGGTCCTTCTCCAGCTCGTGCTGGGCCACCCTGTTGGACCTTCAACACCCAAACGACAGCCATCAGTGGGGTGCATGGGTGGAACGGTTTCCTCCCCATCCCGCATCCCCAGAGCTCCCACCTGGGCAGCTCCGTACTCCCACAAGCATCAGAGCCCGCTTCCCATGGAGCCTGCCCAGGTTTTACCCCTGCGGGGTGTGGGGAGAGGTGGGGGTCTGCTGGGGGTCACATTACAACTGGGAACACGCATCGGCCCTGCAGCGGGAGATAAGGAGCTCCTCCTTACACAAGCTGGTCTTTCGCCTTATCCAGGTACTGCTGCATCCTCTTCTGGCAGGATCTGATGACGTCGACTTCCTGGGCAAAGGCAAAGCACAACCCCGTCAGTGTCCATGCTCAGTTATCCTGGTCACACTCATCCCGTCCGGCCTCTCCAACCCTGCACACAGCAAGAACTTTCCTACTTGTCTTTCTGCCCAGAGCAAACAGGCAGGGCATGGAGAAAGAGCCCCCCAGCCCCAGTGCACTCATGCAGCTGACCCCCTGCACAGTGACCGGGAGGGGACAGGAGCGTGCTGTGGCCACAGCCACGGCCTCTGAATTCGCTTTCAGGGTGAGTTGCCAAGGGTTTTTTCATCCTGACAGCAGTGTCAAGTGCTGGGTAGCTCCAGCATGGGGAGACAGGGACAGATCCTGACCTGATATGAACAGGCGTAGTGGTTCCCTGGGCCAGCAGCACTACACATCCCCATCCCCAATCAGCATCAGCCCTTTTTGATCCCAAATGTTTCCCTCCCCAGGAGAAATCCCATCCATATGGGACAAGAGGAGATGGACTCTACTTTGGTGTAAATCCCCAGACATTTCTAAGAAACATTCAGCTCCACTGGAGGAAGGCATGTGTTGCTCTCAGCTCACTTGACTTCAGCACTAATCTGTGGCATTTGTGAAGCTCCAGCTACTGGAGGCAGGTGATTAGTGCTCCAAAACCAGTAATTTTTAAGCGCTCTTGCTCTGCAGGAGCCAGCTGAAAAGCATGGCCTAAATGTGTCCCAAACACGTAAAATCCAAAATGCCATTATGGAGATACCAGCTCTGATTATTTTCCTAAAATCTCATGACCTTTAAACTAATCTTTTAATTTTTTACGGCCTGACTCATAAGAAAAATTCTTCTAACAGAGCAGTGGCTTCACAGTCCCAGGGGCTGCAATCTCCTTCCCAGTTTTGCGATGCCTTTGCAGTGATTGTATTTTGCTGTACCCTGCGTTAGGATCCCATCTTCTGTGCCAACTCGCATCGTGTTTGCTTTTTATTCATAATTTAAAGCAGACTGTATAAAGGCAGGCAGGAGCACACGATTTTATGATTTCTGTAAAATACATTGCCCAAGTACACATAGCGGCAGTGCTACTGCGGCCACGCTGCTCTGCGTAAAGCAAAGCTGGGGGTAGATGTAATATCTTTTATTAGACCAACTAATATAATTGGAAAAACCAGACAAGCTGTCGGGCACACACTGCCTTCTCCATATCTGTGTGTGCATATGTGTGTAATATATATATATAGATATATGTATGTGATATAGGGATATATCTATTGTATGTCTGTGACACAGATAGATGTAGACCCTGTTCTGGCAGGGCTCTGAAAGGCAGGACAGTCTCACAAACACCTTGAAGAGGGACAGAGGACCCTGATATGCTACACAAACCCACAGCTGGTTTTCAGCTATTCCTTTCTCTGTAAGGGCAAGTCTTACCCACACCACGTGGGCATGCTGCTGTGTGGGGGTTTGGAAAGTTTAGCACCTCACCAGCACTAAGGAGCCCATGAGGGAACAGGGCTGAAAAACCTGTTTAGGATAGTTTAGGTACAAATAACTTTAATACGTGACCTGCATTGCCAGACTTACTGTGTAGAGCTGTTTCTCCACGTCGTCACGGACTAGGTCGATGCCCATCCTCTTCTTCCGGTGAAGCAAGCACTCCTGAGAGACCTGTTGGGGACATGCCATCACTGCTGGCGGGGCTCCCAACGGGGATGGTCCCCACATCAAGTAACATAAGAAAAGAAATTATAAGTGGGCACAGAGATGACAGCAGGAGAAAAAAGTGCCCAGGGCAGCTGGTTTAGCTGACAACAAGCAACCGAGCTGCAACATCAGCATTAAATCAACATGAGGAAGCACACATGTCCCTGGTGCAACCGCAGCAGGGACCTGTGTCAGGCTTGATGCTGACCTCGCCAGAGCCTCATCGTAAGACATGGGCTTTTGTCTCCCAAACCCGCATTCTGGATATACCGCTTATAAAAATATTTGGTTAAGCAAATACTGTTCTGATGTGCTCAGTATATGCTGATAGGGGATGCAGCAGATGCATGGGATTTGTTTACTACTAACCCAGCTAATGGTCTCTTAATAAAAACTTTCTAGACGTTACAGAGCTGTAATGAAACTTAATCAGACATTTGAAGGGCAGCAGATGTTTCAGCAGCAGGCTACAGCTTGCAGCCCTCTGGACAGGGTGCTTACCTGGAGAGGGGCCTCTGTCTCAGCCAAGGCTCTCTCCAGTTGTTTCTTCACGTCTGTGAGTGCGTTGGTCTCCCCAATCATCTCATCCAGCTCATGGCAGAGCTCTGACTTCCAAAATTCTATATCATTGACACGTTCTCCCAGGCTTTTGGTGCTTTCTGCTTGGGTCTTCTTTGTCTGCTGATATTTATCCTGAATCATGCGGGAGGTATCAACTCTCAGACGCTCTGCATTGCGCCGGGAAGTCTCCGACTCTTTGTAGTTGGTCAGGTTGGACCTGTACCAGTCATCAGGGGTGTACTGGGTGAAGGGGGTTGTTCTGTTGGAAACAAAATCATTCATCTTGCTAGGGGTTAACCCCTGGGAGAGTGTGGAGGAGGGAGCCAAAGATGGGTTGATGGCAGCTGTTTTATAGGAGGTGCTGGGCAGCGGGGGGAGGCTGAACCTCTGAGGCAAGGGGTGGTAAGGAAAATGGTTCTTATAGCTTGAAGCCATGGTGCTGATAGCAGGCAGAAACTTGGTAGGTGTTGATCTTGGACGGGCATATGTTGCTGTTAAGGGAGAGCCAGTCAGCTCCATTCTTGAACACTGCTATTCAGGTACGTGTCCTGCACTAAGGAGACAGAAGAAGACAACCTCACTCAGTAAGCTCCTGCACTTGCGATACTTCTTACAGCAACACACACAACTTATAATACAAACAGCGACACATACAGCACCCACACATTGCCTGTACGGGCCTAAAACTCTTGAAAGCAAATCCCTTCTGACAACATACCCCAAGCATTTGTATATATAAGGATCTGACTTTGTTGTTAGTATCTAGCGTCAGGTCTTGAAATGAGGAGAGAAACAAATCACGGCTGCTAAGGAGAATGACAGATATTACGCCTTCATTTTCCTTAAATCCGTCAATCCAGTGAAACTGTAGTTGCTGATTCTCTGCTGTTCATTTGTTTCTTTTGGCCGGTGTATCTGCTGATCTTACAGCGCTCCAGATGTAATTTTCTCTTTAAAAGTTCCATTACCAGCCCTGATAGCTTTGGACACACAGCTGCTACCAACCCAGCATTATTTGCAGGCAAGGGACTCCATCCTCATCATCTCTATCTTCACTTACACTAAACGCTCGAGTGAGGAGTCTGCAGGTGAGCTGAACTTTGCAGGACTATATCCAAATTTGAAAACCCCCTGCCTGTTTCAACCTAAAATGAACAGACATCTCTTGACTTGCAAAGGAAGAAAAATGTCAATGGCTCACCCGATGTAACATAAACGTGCTTGGAAAGGAGATATCCTACAAAGTCTTTTCAGAGCAGCTTGTAAACACCAGCCTTGCAGTAACCCTAGGAGGAATGGTCACACAGGAAGATTTTGCTACCAATAACTGCTTGCGGCACTGTGAGTGCTATTGTTCTTTTCAGGTCAAGGTTATCAGTCAATTATTATCAGAAATATAATGCAGAGGACCACCAAATGTACCTACCACCCCTAATCTGAGGACAAACACTCAGGGGCGTATGCTGTGCTCGGTATGAAGTTCTTGCGTGGTTACAGGTGTCACCCACTGGCAGAATAAGTCCCTAGGGCTGTTGCAGCCAGCTGCCGTGTTGCAGGGACGTGTCCTTCCCCTAACACCGTCCCGTCCCCACTGCTCCCAGCTGAGCTCAGAGCCCCAGTGAAAGATGAGGACACTGGTGTGCTACAGCAAGATCCCTGGATGGGAGGGGGGTTTGACATGAAGCACGTGCTGAATCTAAATCCTATTTGTTACAGCATGAAACCAACTCCATTCCTTTAAAAATGGGATGTTTGCATGAAATAAACTTGCTTTTATTCTAGAACAAAGCATCCACAGAAGCAATCCCACGGGTATAGGTTTAACTGCTCCTCCCGGGCTACTCTGATCGCTTTGCACTTGTAGGTGAGCTGAGAGAGACTGGCTTATTTTTAAAATCATTAAAACCTTTGGAAAGAGGGTTTCTTTCGTTTTAGTCACCTCTGCAACAAGGAACGCCTCTTTCTGCACAAGGACAGGACCGAGGACTCCCGCTTTCCTACTGGAAAGCTTAAAAGGTGGTAGATGGGAGAGGCACAGAGACAGGCAGGCTCTGCCTGTGCGCTGCTGTTACTGCACACCCATGGTAACCCTCTTCAGTGCCAGACGCTCGCAGCCCCTTGACTCTCTTGGAGCCATGCCCGTTCACACCAGGTGACGAGCGGACAACTCATTAAACTGCACGTTTGCCAACATCCAGCTATGGGGACAGGTGACCTGAGAGACTTTTCGCAACACTGATGCCTGTAACGGTTTGTTGCATTCAGATGTGTCTCAAAACACAGCTATTAAATAAACGAATGGCAAATGCAGGAGAATAACAGGTTCTTTAGCTAGGGCAAATTGGAGAAAAATAGGGATGAGTCAGAGGGGAAAAGTGCACAGCCTGCAGCTGGGAAATCATTGAACTTTGAGGACTGTATTTTCAAGCCTTGCCCAATTTTGGCCATGCTGGCATGGGCTGCCCCAGTACCTGACTTGAGAGCGGCATCGCTGCGGGCACTGAGTCTCAGCCCAGGATCCAGCCTGGCCGAAGAGGCTGTGGGATCGGCAGCAGGAAACTCACACCCTCAAATTTAGCAAAAGCGCTTTCACAAACACGACCCTCTGAGCCAGTTTGGCAGAACCGAGGACGAAATGTCTGTGCTCAGGTCCAACAAAAACCACTGTGTGTGCCGGTTCCCACAAACCAGTCACTTCAGCCCTTTTGTCCCTGCTAGGGAGAAGCGACTGCGCTTTCCCTAGCTCTGTGCCACTTATTTATACCTGAGAAACAGCATTCAGAGGGTGGGAGACAGCTTCCCTGGCTCCCACCCCTGCAAATAAATTATTCCCTTTCAGATACTGACAGACACACATTTAAGAAAGGGAGGAAAAAACCTTGGGAATGGACCCGGGTTACTTTTCCCTGCATTTCCAGCTGAAATAAATGCTTCTGCATTTAAAAGGGAGAAACCATCCCAGGGTGACACTTTGTACCACCCCCGAACATGGACACATGCTGGGAGCTGCCAACCACCTAGTTTGGGTACATTTGGACAATAGAAGAAATATTGGGAGGGATCAGGAGAAATACTTGCTTTTTTAGTCCTCCCCTCCCAGTTAAAGCACACACTCACCCCAGGTGCGGGGTGCACTCCAGGGTTTGGGGGTGCCCGGGGGGGCTGCACTCACCGCTGTGCTGTTGGGCTCGATGGCAGCACTGCCAGGTGCTGCAGCATCTGCGGTGCATCAGTGACACATCACCAGGGGAGCGTTGCCACAGCTGCAGGGTGCTCAGTGACAGGGGTTCTGCCCTGGCAACTCCCAGCAGCTGCTATGGCAACCTGATGCAGCCACTGGCAACCCAGTGCTCTCCATAAGGCAACCCAGGGCCACCAGTGCTGACTCTGTGCAACATAGTGCCTTTGCTGGGCAGCTCGATCCCATCTCTGAACAACCTCCGGTGCCATCAATAGGCAACCTTGGGCATCCTAGTGCCACCCCTGGGCAAACCAGTACTCCTGATGAGAAAACCAGTGCCCTCACTGGGCAACCCAGTGCCAGCACTGGTGCTCCTGGGCCAGCCCGTGGCCAAGCACAGGCCTTGCTGGGGTGGGCGGGTGCCCCAGGGTGGGGGTGCTGGCACCCCAGGTGAGGAGAAGCACAGCGTCCCCAGGAGCCCCACCATGGCACAGCCTCACACAGCACCAGTCACCCAGGGACATCGGGAGTGTTTCCTGGGACTGGGCCCTTCCCCATTTATTTCAGGCTTTACCCTGAGAAAAGGCACTGAAACAGGAGGAGCCCAGTAGTGCCGGTGGTGGTTAGTGCAGCCACACCGGCTAACCCAAGGAGGTTTCTTTCCACCTTCTGAAAACACCCATCAGGCCTGCTGGGAGGACCTCTCTGTCCCACTTTATCCAGAGGAAACATTTTCATTTGCTTCATTTTACCGCTTTAGATTAACTGTGAGCTATGTGCTCATCAAACACTCAAGCTGATAATTCTGTCTTCTCAATAGCCTTTTTCAGGTTCCTCTCATACTCCCAGCTATTGAAGCTGGGGACTGAGGCTGTAACAAAATGTTTTACAGCTTCTCGTGAGCACAGTGACACCCTGCCCCACCGCTCCTGCTCTCTGTGTGCTGGCCTCCATGAGAAAGCTGTGCCCCTGTTGCCAAAGATCTGACATAAAAAATAACCCAAACTGTTTTGTGTATACAAAGTTTAGCACACTTTGATTCCACTTTAAACACACGTCTTGCTCTAGCCGGGTGAAGAATCAACTTAATCAAACCAAAATAAAAAGTTCAGCACACAAGTTGCTTTTCTATAGCTAAAGCAGATCAAATAATTTCAATTAAAGCAAGCCAACCTCTGCCCCTCGACGGGACACGCACACACCCTCAGACCAGCCCCGCTCTCTGGTCCTTGCACGCACCCACCCTCCATCTACCCCCTCTCCCTGCCCAGAGCTAATTTTGATCAGATGAATCACTGCACGATGAGGGACACCACTAATTGTTGTAGGCAACCACATGGTTTTTGAAGTTTTTGCTAAATTAAGCAATAATAATTAGGTAATGTTGTAAATGGCCCATGGGTGCTCTGCAAAGCACACAGACCAGCGCCTTCTGGGGAAGCACCCGTAACACCGCGATGCAGAGGGACAGCTGGGGACATCAAAATGAATGAAGCTTTGGTCCCACCATAGCGTCTGGAGTGGCTTTTCAAGTGAAGGCCTAATAACATACCTAAAAGCTACAAAGATGAGGAGAACTGACACAGGTAAAACCATCAAACTCACAAGCTAAGTGACTCTCAAGAAAGAAGTTATCAGCTGCACACAGTAAGTGGTCCCCCAATCCCTCATGCTCTGGGTACCACACCGAATTAAGTAGACTATTCACAGAATCACAGAATCACAGAAACATCTCGGTTGGAAGGGACCTTGAAGATCATCCAGTCCAACCATTAACCCAGCACTGACAGATCCCAACTCCACCAGATCCCTCAGCGCTGGGTCAACCCGACTCTTGAACACCTCCAGGGATGGGGACTCCACCACCTCCCTGGGCAGCCCATTCCAACGCCCAACAACCCCTTCTGCAAAGAAATCCTTCCTAAGAGCCAGTCTAAACCTGCCCTGGCGCAACTTGAGGCCATTACCTCTTGTCCTATCACTTATTACTTGATTAAAGAGGCTCATCTCCAGCTCTCTGCACCCTCCTTTCAGGTAGTTGTAGAGGGCCATGAGGTCTCCCCTCAGCCTCCTCTTCTCCACACTAAACCCCCCCAGTTCCCTCAGCCGCTCCCCATCAGACCTGTGCTCCAGACCCTGCACCAGCTCCGTTGCCCTTCTCTGGACACGCTCGAGTCATTCAATGGCCTTTTTGGAGTGAGGGGCCCAAAACTGAACCCACTCATCGAGGGGCGGCCTCACCAGTGCCAAGTACAGGGTGTTCCTTAACTGTGACTACAACTCCAACAGCAGCAAATTCACTAAAATTACAAAACTACCAGTCCTGGTTCTGGTGGGGCATATCCAGTTTTGACAGACACGTGAGAACATTGTTTGTTCTGAAGCCTTGACCATTTTAGCTCATAATCAAAAAACAAGGGTGAAAATGTGAGGCTGATGAAGCAGGGGTGCCAATTTTCAGCACGTCAGCCCAGGTGTGCCTAGTCGACTAAACTGGAATTTCAAGGCACACATTTAGATACCTAAATACAAAATCTACTGCCCAAAGCTGTCAATCTTTCTGTCGCAGCTCTACATTTTTGCTGTCTATTAATACAGCATTAGACTGGATCATAAGCACCCTTCTGAAAATATCCAGATCCAGGTCTTTTATAGTATCCATCATGAGTTTACATGTACCCATAACATTGCCCAGTCACAGTTTTACACCACTTTTGAATATTCCTCACTCTCCTATAAACACTGTACCTGCCTAAAAGAGATCAATTGTCTATTCAATAGCAGAGTAATTTTCAAAATTCACATTAATTCATGCACAATTAAAAAAAAATTAAACCATGTGTGGTGCATCCCGTGCTGTCACACTAAATACAAGGATGCTAACAGGCAGCGCATGCTCCCCTCTGGCCCAGGGCTACTTTAGGGATTCAGACAGGCTTCAGGATTTTTTTTTTTTTCATGCCCAAGCCGTGGGCATGGACCTGCAGCAGGTTCCATCTGGTCGGGACACACATGAGACTTTCCAGGGTTTTACTGGGTTTCCTGTGTTCTGGTGAAAATGATGAGTTGACCATAGAGCACAGAGGGGCAAGGACTCTCGAGGTGAGGCCTGGGCTGCTTTGATCTCTGCACGTGGCCAGAGGAAAAAGATGGTTATGGCCGTCACTGAGCCCCCCACTGCCACACCAGAGGCTGGGACTGGCAGGAGGAGGGCTGAGGGGTCGGACACCAAACCTGGAGGAGAAGCAGAGGAGAGGCAGAGGAGGCTGAGAAGGTTGGCCAGCTTTGGATATGGGCAGCCACTGGAGATCATCTGGGCCTCTCCTTTCCTCTGCCAACAGCCCCTTGAAGAGCTTGTGTCCTCCCATTTTGGAGAAGCTCAAGTGTTTGTGCTGGCTCCTCCACAGCCCTGTGCAGCACCTGGAAGTGCCACCATCCTGCTGGTTGGACTTCTTAGAAAACCCAGCTCCCCAGTCTGCTGGCAGGCACCCCCCTGCACTCTGCAGATAGACAGCTGAGCCTCAGCAGGGCAAATATCCACATACAAGGGGCAATCAAATTCAAATTTGTGGTAATTGGAGTCACTTCCTTGGTATCCTTAAGTGGCTACAAAAATGCAGTCCCATCAACAGGTTGCCCCAGCAGGACCTGACTCCTCCCCCTTGCTCTGGTTTAAGGTGGGATGACCTCTGTGATGTCCGTGAGCCTGTACTGGAGTAAATATAGCATAAGGTAGAGAAGAATCAGCCCACAGTCAATGCTGCAATGCAGCTGGGACAGTCTTCACGTGTTGGCGAAGGCCTGAGAAACCACCTCATGTTGTCAGCACATCAGTATGTGCAGTCCCATCCCGCGCTCAGTTCTGACACAGGAGCTATCTACAGAAAAACTGTTTAAAACGTGTGTTGTGAAACCTTTCCTTTCTCCTAGGTGGACGCGTGCTGTATGTACCCTGTTGCCCTGAAAGAGGCGTGAGCAACAGCCCAAATATTTTGCATAAATCAGTGAGTTACCTAAGTGAATCATTCCTTATGTATGTGTTTCATGTGCAGGGGTTTTTTTAACATTCTTGAGGGGGTTAGTGATTGTTTTCCCAGAAGCTGCATTTTCTGCCGAAGTTCACATCTCCTTTTCCACCCTGACTTTCTACCAGTAAACTCAGGGGATACGTTTGAGCCAACTGCAAGTGGACACAGGCAGGCTGCAGCGAGGGGAGGCAAAGCAAAACCTCTGCCCTGTCCTGCCCACCACCCCCTCATTTCCCTGGTGCAAGGGCAGGGGTGGCCACTCCTGCCCCCCTCGTACCCTCATCCTGACAGAGTGAGCACATCCCACCTCCAGCCTGCCTCAGAGCTGAGGGATCAGCTCTTGTTTACAGGAAGACATTTTACCAAATTTCTCAAAGGCACTGGGAAAATGACGGAGTTAAACCAGCAAGACCCTCTGTGTGGAGATGCAAATGCCATTTTACACTGACATACCTCTGTCCTCACACAAAACTGCCCTGGAGCTCACATGTGACATGTAATAGGAGCCCACTTGCCCCAGTTTGGCCCATGGGGGACATACTGAACAGGAGTCACCTAAGTCTAGTCATTGCAACCTAAATAATTCTCCTTTACAGTCAGTAGGAAGAAAGAGGCCTCTCCAGAGGCCATTATCTGAACTATCTTAGATGCTTATTTTAGGATTAGGCAAATGGTGTGAAGGAAGTTGCATTTCTTCGGTGTTCCAGAAGAGATGCACAGAGCAATACACAGACTTGGACATCTAACTGACCCAGGGCAGATGAACCCAGTCTCTCTCAAAAACCCACTTAGTCCTTCAGCAAGGCCAGACCACTGAAAACCTACCCTTGAAGTTTTGGTTTCCAAAGATATAACGCATGGAAAATTGCCTCTAAACTAAGGTGATCGTCACCTCCGAAAATGAGGCTCTTAACGAAGAGAGAAACGAATAAAAAGATCAAAAAGTAGACTGGCAGATGAATTATTCAGTCTAACCATAGTAGCGTTTGATTGAGCTTTCCAAACAATAAATGTGTCATGAATAAATCATTACAAATCCCTCCTTGAGCTCTCGTGATGAGTCACAAGCACCAAACCACAGGTGCTCAGGGCAGGCTGCTCTGCACATCCACAAGGTTAAGACACAGATAACTCATGTAATCACAGCAATCGTGATCTCAGAAAATTTAATAATTTAGTGGTGATGTTCTCAGCAGTGCCCAAGGAACTATTGGAAATAAAACCCAGTGATTTCAGGGAAAGCCTCCCTGTAGTCACTCCAATACACCATGGGCTTGTGGGGGGTCTGGATTCTGCTCTCTAGATTGGCCTCACCACAAAGTCCACGACTGTGAGGAAGGCGTCCTTTAAATTGCATCCAGCAAGCAAAGGAGTTGTTCACACCATAAAATTCAATCAGCTACACAAACAAATAGGAAGCAAGCGATTGTACAAGTAAGTAGGAGACAGCCTTATGCACACCCACGGATTCACAGCCACATAAAAGGTCTAGACATCGGCATGAGACAAGATGAACGTGTGCCCAGAGCAGAGGATGCAGAGCATCGCACCACATCTCTGCCTCCCTGGGACCTGTCAGAAGCTGATGGGAGTTTTGTTCTTCCAACCAAGTTCACGCAAGGTCACGTTTTGGGGTCACCTCCTTGGCACACAGAAAAGGCCTTATGACACCGTCCCCAGCTAGTTTTCCTTTTTATGCCCCATCTTGCCATAGCCCTTGATTTCTCGAAGGTGCAACCTTCCAGCTACCCTGGGGGCTGACTTCTTTCCAAGGAGGACGCCAGGCAAAAACTTCACAGCTGATGGCACTGTGGTCTGATAACTGATGGAAGGGGAAAAAGGGAAATGAAACCAGTTTCTCTATATTCACCTTGAAATATCCCACCCATGAAAGCGTTTACCCATGTGCTGTTTTTTAACATCACGACCAGCCCCGTTACTTCAGTGCAATTTAAACACAAACTTAAAACTGAGCCCCAGCATCTGAGAACTGCTGAGTAGAAATAGATGGCTCGCATGATTGATGCTACGCACATGCTTTTGCGCTTAGCTGAAGTGAGTTATTGGTGGCCTCTCCATACTCGTATACACTCCTCATTTCTGAGCCAGATGTGAAAGCAATTAGCACAACGGGAAGACTATCTTGAAGTCTGTGGAGCTTTTTATAGGTTAGTGTTTATTTTTGGACCTACTTTCTTGAGGTGAATTTTGGCAGGCTGCTCAAGGACTGGTTTATGTCATGACTGGCTATTGTTTAAAGTTTTTTATTGCTTTGGCAAGGGCTTGGGTTGGAAAGGGGAGGGGACGGTTATTGTATTTTTTTTTTCTCTGTCATCATATTCAGGCTACTACTTCACAGACAGCAAAAGGATCACAAGTCTGCAGAGCCGATAGGAACGACCTCAGCTTCTGCCTCCTCAGGAAATAACGAGGGCTGAATGCAGTCCTGTTGTGGAAGTGCCCAGAAAGCTTGTCTGGAAAAACATCCAGCCTTCATGGAAATTACTTTTAAAAAGAAAGAAAAAAACCCCATCTCTCTCCTCACTTTTCAGCTCCCCTTGCAGCACTGCCAGGCTGCTCTTTCCATGGTCATATAAACACTCTTCCCTGTGGCAGTAAACTTTCACGAAGGAGGGATGTGCCTCTGCACCGTCCCGTGGCACAAACCCCTGCTTGTCTTTTGCTGCCGCTCAGGACACAACTGGAGAAGAGTCTTTGCTGCAGAAAAGCCCCTGATTGCTGGGCTGTAGGGCTTGCCTACATGGGGAAACAATACCAAATAATCCCAACAGAGCAGGTACTCCTGCAGCTGCTGGAGCTCCAGAAGAGAAAGGTCCATGCAGCACCTCCATCAGTGTGGCGCGGTGCTAGCGGGGCACTGGAGGGGTCTGCAATACCCTTCCCCACTGCGATCACACTTGTCCAGCTCCGGGGGAAGACAAACACCTCCCACTGCACAGTTTCCTCAGTAAATACGCAGCAAATGCAGCAAATGTTCCTTGCAGGAATGGTCACAGCGAACCTGCTGGGCTCAGCATCGGGAGCCACATGGAAGCTTCTGAGCGCATCCGTTCTGCTTCTGCAGCAGCAGTACCCTGCAGCTGAGCTGTGACCAAGGCTCCACTGTGATACACCCAGTACAGCCAGGTTGGGAAAAATACAGCCAGCTCAGGGAAAAAATACTGTTGATAATCAAGGTGAGACACGGGTGTGCAGTGACCTGACTTCCCCCAGTCCAGGGGGACAAGTTGGGCAGTGCTCGCCCCATCCGTTGTCCCGTGCCCTCTCCCTCACTGAATTTAGGATACAACCAGGGTTGAGTATGCAGATGAGAAAAGCAGAGGGAACACCTCCTCTGCTCCATCCCCGTACATCAGCACAGGGCGCCTCAGAGGGCCGCAGCCAGAACACAACAATTTAGGTACCAGCTGCTCTTATTTGAATTCTCCAAGATACAGGTGGCCTTGGCTGCTCTGTCCCTAACACACACACAAAACACACTAAGTGCTTGTGACTACAAGTTATTTTAAAACACCACCCAAACTATGCTTGACTGATTTTAACATTTCTGCAAAGAGATCACCTACCGAGTTACTTCTGCTAAAAATGAAGCAATAATTTCATATTTTGGTATCACTTGTTATTCAGGATCACTCAAGAGATTGTCTAACTCCAGATGAAATTTCCTTTTATCAGATTTGGCCACTGAGAGCTCTGATAAAGTACATGTATTAAAGAGACATTTCGATATGTAATATGAAAAACTCCAGCTACATTTAGTTGCTGGATAAGGACAACAAAGCAGCCTACCTCGCCTGGCCAAATATTAGGCTGGAATTGGAGCCTGAATCTGAATTGTCTTTTCCTCTCAGAAAATTTGGCTTTCTTACCACATTTGTGACTGGCCCTTATAGCTGTCCCAGCCCCAGCCAGGATGCCAGAGATGGATCCGCCAGTGAAGTATGGGATGAATTTGGATCCGCTCCCAGCTGCAGCCTGTGACGCTCGGGGCCCTCGGTGGTTTAGGTCAGCATCGCTCTCTGGTTTCCATACATCAGCAGCCGCTGGGGTTTGAGGATTACGGAGGATGTTTACTACTTCAAAACAAAGGGAAACCATTTCCATGTAAAGCTGACAAATAATTAAGACAGCTGTGATCAGATTAGATCCTGTAAATCACTTGATACCATTTGGTAGATTTTTTTTGCTAGAAAGGGCAGATCAAATCTCCTCATAAAGCCCCGTTTTTCCTACTCCTGTGAGTGTATCGGTGCATCTGTCCCCCCTGTGACAAGCCAGCAAGAGGAGTGTTTCTTTTCTGCCATGCCCTCCCGCAGACCTTTAGAACTATCATTAAGATTTCATTACGTAAATATTTTGCCTGATTCTTTATCTCATATTACATGTAATTTTTATCCTTGGAACACTGTGGTCCACTTACACAGATGGAGTACACGGTGCCTGCTAAAGAAAACGGAAAAGCAGGGTTGAATCGATGGGTTTCTTCCACTGCAAGTGGCAAATATTTTCAGGCAGTTCAAGCAAAAGGTGTTTTCTGATTGTATCCTGAGCAGCCTTCAGAAAAAAAGTTAATCCTGGCATGTTTTGGAGAGGTGAATGGTGCTCAGACTAAGAGGATGAAAGTCGTTGGGGTCTCTGCACACTGAACCCTTAATAAAGGTTCACTCCAAAAGGCACCTACAGGCCTTTTTGGTTTGGGGTTTGATTCGCCAGCTGGGATTTTCACTGCATCCGCAAAAGTGATGTGCCAGCCTCTCAGTCCTCCTCTAAATCCCATGGCTTCTCCCTGAATCTTGCCTTACACAATTATAATACAAGGCACAAATGCTCACATCAGTCCTGGGACACGGAGGGGGTGAAAAGCAGTCAGGGAATAAGCAGCCTCCCCAGAGATGGAGCCCACACCGGCACCACCAACCCGAGGACAGGACTCCTTATCGCCACAAATTCCCCACAGCCACCTCTCTGTTGGGCTGTAGGATTTGTTCTGCTGCAGGGAGCTCTGCAAAACCCAGCCCCAGGGCTCTGACCTGGGGTGAATTCCTCTGGACAACTGGCTGGTGCATGAAAAGATCCACAATGACCCCAAAGCCCCTTCCTCCAGGTACCTCCCCAAGGCAGACGGGGGAAGCTGTACCAGGTATCTGCACACCACGGGGCACTCATGAGGGGATCCTCATGGAGACAGGCTCCAATTCTGGCGCTGGAGCCTCAGCAGTGTACCTGCTGCACAGGTCCTTCAGTCCTCGCTGCTCAGCTCAACAGAGATTTGCAAGCTGGGACTTGTACCCTACCCAACACAGACTGGCTCTGTGGCAGACATCACCCATTCTGTACTTCAACCATTGTTTTTCCTAACCTGTATTAAAAAACTGCACATGAATACTTTCTGCCTGATACCACGCAGCACTAACAGAGACACAAGTCTCTCCAAGTAGCAAGACACCAATAACTGATGTTGACAAGAGCATCCTGCAACCTCTGGCTTGCTGTTTTGCACCCACTCCACGGCAGCTTTTCCTGTGAGCTGAGAGCCAGGCTGGGCTTTCCCAGCATCACCAACAGTCCTCAGAAAGAAAGTTAGACAGAGATATCCTGCACTCAGAAACTCATCACACAAATGAACCTGAGGGTGGGCAGGAGGGACCCTGATGCTGGTGAGCCTGAGGCAGAACACAATCTACCCTCACCCATCAGTCATCCGAAGCAAAACAAAGCACCCCGATTTCACCTTAGAACAATGAAAATAGATCAAACCAGATAAACGTAACAATGCAAATAATAACCAGAAGAGATTTGCAATAAATCATGACAGCCAGAAAATTATGCCAGGAAATCTGCATTCTCCCACCCTTTGCTGAGAAATGATTTCGTGATGTGCTTGCCCTGTCCATCTGCAACCACTACCACCTAGAGGAGCCGGAGCACCTACAGGGATCAGCAACACCTCAGAAAGCTGTAACAAAACTCAGGGCTTTCAGTGGGGCCACTGCTCAACTGAAGCCAGCGAGAGCTGCGGGAGGTTTCTCAGGGATGATAGCTTAGCAGCAGTATCTGCTGGGGCTGGAGCTATGGGCAGCGACTCCTTAAAAAGAGGATTCCAGGCTAGAGCAAAAAAAATGTTTATTCTAAGCCAAGTAGCTGTAAAAACCCAGTGCAGGAGTGCGGGGTCACGTGCTTTGTTTAGAGAAGCCCTTCACACCCACTTTCAGGGACAAAATATAAGGAGAAGAGGCACAAATATAGGGAAATAAACAATTTATCTGTTGCTTTGCAGGCTACAGCTCTACGTGCAGATGGGCTTGTGTGAGGCTGGAGACCATGAGCATCACGTTACCCCACCTTGAGGGGGTGAGGAGGGATGTTTTCAGGAGCTCAGGAGGGCAGAGAGATCCCTGAGTACAACAGAGGCATCGGTGAACAAAACCTGGGCTCAGAGCAGGGGAAAAATAAATTGTGGGTGACTCGGTGACAGCAAGAGCTGGGTGTTGTGCCGTGGCCACTCTGCCCTATGGCTCTGCTCCCTCTGACTGCATGTGCTGGCCCTGGGTTTTTTTACTTTATCTCCTGGGGGATCTGCAAGGGAGAAATGTGGAGATAAAACTGTCTGATCTCCTGAAGATGATTCTACAAAAAACAGAAAAGAAGGGGAAAATCAAATCAAAGGATCAAACCTGGCACTTTCATGTCCTTGTTCTCCCAAACAAGCAGCTGGGTCTGAAAACAAGGGCAGGAGCATCACATGGATCAAAAACCTTTAGCTGCCACAATCATAGACTCATAGGATGGTTTGGGTTGGAAGGGACCTTAAAGATCATCTAGTCCCAACCCCCCTGCCATGGGCAGGGACACCTTCCACTAGACCAGGTGGCCCAAAGCCCCGTCCAACCTGGCCTTGAACACTGCCAGGGAGGGGGCAGCCACAACTTCTCTGGGCAACCTGTGCCAGGGCCTTGCCACCCCCATTGTAAAATATTTCTTCCTTTTGTCCAGTCTAAACCTACCCTCTTTCATCTTAAAACAGTTGCCTCTTGTCCTGTCGCTACAGACCCTGGTAAAACATCTCTCTCCACCTTTCTTAGAAGCTCCCTTTCTATAATGAAAGGCTGCTCTAAGGTCTCTCCAGAGCCTTCTCTTCTCCAGCTGAATCCCCCCAACTCTTTCAGCCTGTCCTCACAGGGGGGTGCTCCAGCTCTCCGAGCATCTTCATGACCCTCCTCTGGACCCGCTCGAGCAGGTCCGTGTCCTTCTGATGTTGGTGCCCCCAGAGCTGGACACAGCACTGCAGGGGGGGTCTCATGAGAATGGAGCAGAGGGGCAGAATCCCCTCCCTCGCCCTGCTGGCCACACTGCTCTTGATGCAGCCCAGGACACGGTTGGCTTTCTGGGCTGTGAGCACAAATTGCTGCCTCACAGTCAGTTTTCAGTCCACTAATCCCCCCAAGTCCTTCTCCTCAGGGCTGCTCTCAATCCACTCCTCACCCAGCCTGTGTTTGTGCTTGGGATTGGCCTGACCCATGGGCAGGACCTTGCACTTGGCCTTGTTGAACTCCATGAGGTTTGCACTGGTCCATCTCTCCAGCCTGTCCAGGTCCCTCTGGATGGCGCATCCCTTCCCTCCAGCACGTCGACCACACCACACAGCTTGGTGTCATCGGTGAACTTGCTGGGGGTGCACTCGATCCCACCGTCCATGTCCCCAACAAAGATGTTAAACAGCGCTGGTCCCAACACCAGCCCCTGAGGACACCACTCGTCACTGCTCTCCACTTGGACATGGAGCCATTGACCACAACTCTTTGAGTGAAACCATTCAGCCAATTCCTTACTCACCGAATGGTCCCTCCATCAACTCCATGTCTCTCCAGTTTAGAGACAAGGATGTTGTGTGGGACGGTGTCAAATGCTTTGCACAAGTCCAGGTAGATGACATCAGTTGCTCTTCCCTTATCCACCAGCACTGTGACCCCGTCGTAGAAGGCCACCAAATTTGTCAGGCACGATTTGCCCTTAATGAAGCCATGCTGGCTGTCACCAATCACCTCCGTATCTTGCATGTGTCCTAGCAGCGTTTCCAGGATAGCACTTATTCCTTTGGCACAGGAAACCCCGGCTGGCGTCAAACTCAGCACCGGCACCCTGAGCAAAGATGCCCCAAAGGACCATTTGCGTCACTGAAGTGAGACCTTTGCATCCCCACGGAGCAGAGAGCTACAGCCCCAGGATCCACTGTTGGAGGTGGACCTCCTCCGCTGATGGGCACACGGCGTGGACTCACAGAGGTGTGTTTGAAGCCATATGTCGGTGGAAAGGTTTCTTCCTCTCTTATCTCTGCAGAGGGTTTATTCCTTGGTGTGTGCGAGCAGCAGGAAGGAGGCAGCTCAGGCTGGACCAGCCCTTCCCGCAGCAGAAATACTGGCAGGAGCTCAGCTCCTTGGCTTGATTTTTCACAAACAAGCACCAAAGAGTTTCAGGTTTGCAGCCTGGTGGAGCTCACATTTTTCCACCTTATTATTTTTCCCTCTTTCCGGACCGTGAGATTCAGCTCCTGAGGGCTTTTCAGGGTTTCGTGCAAGCTATCTTTCAGATTTGGGTTTTTGTGGTTTTGTTACACCCACCTTGAGTTTTATTTGAGAAGGGCCCAAAATACAAAGTGAGTAATTGGCCAAACCCAGTGGGTTTTGCCTGGTTTTAGGCCAACATTTTTTAAACCCACCTGAATACATAAATCATCTCAGTTGTAAAGCTGGGCTATAAAAGTGGAGGCAGTTCATTCACTTTCCTATACCTTTAATACCATCACGGCAGGGAATGATTCTACCCCTAAATCACCTTCTTCTGCCCACTGAGTGCCAAGGGAGTCTGCACAACCAGCTCGCATGGAGACACTTGCCCTAGACATGAACTGGGACAAATGACACCCTCCACAGGCACATGGCAGCCCCCAAAATATTATTTTTTACAGACGCAATTCTGTAAAGCCAGTATCATGATATTGAAGGTCTGACATATGGTCCTGAAAAACTTTTGCTATTTAGAGTATCACCTGAGCCCGGTTATTGACTTCTGGGCAAAAGCTCAATTCAAACGTGACACCAGTGTCACACAGAGAAAAGCTTCAAACACAGCTCCTGGCGGGGTGTACCAGGAACAGGTATGATGTATGGGAACTGGGAAGGCACAGCTTGCACCTCCAGGAGATATTAAGCTCTCAGCATCTGAGACTGTTTATAACTTGGGAGATTTAAATTCCGCTGCCAGCATTGAAAGAAAGGAAATGAGGGCGGAAGGACCTGCCTGTGCTGTCAGTTTTTATTGTTTCATTAGGACTTCCATGAAAATTAGTATTTTTCTTAAAGCCACAATTCCTGGTGTCATAAGGCTATAGGAGAAACTTACTTCTCACTCCAAGAGTCCTCTCTAAACCTTATATTTGCATAGAAAATGTGGCCCCAAAAGGGGAATATTAAAGTCAAAACTGTTCAAATGATGCAAAGCTATATTTTCTAGGGAAGAGGGGGTGGCACTACAGACTCCATCCATCCAATCTCTTGTTGAACTTCATGGGACTGGGGGTTCTCCAGCATTGCACTTTTTAAACCAAAAGAGATGGAAACAAGAGTCCTCCCTACCCCGGACATGCACAGCCATGCACAAAAGCCTTCCAGCTTGGTAGCACCTGATCACAGGGTAACTCACGGTGGAAGACACTCCAGTAGGTCACGCCGCCCAACCTCATTTTTGCCATGGGACGCCTTCGCTTCTCTCTGCCAGGACAGACCGAGCACGGCTGGGGCACACTCTCCTTGTGCCGGGACGCCGCACTGCGGGTGCGCACCCTCCCCGGCGGCGCGATGGGCTCCCACGGCAGCGGGGTGGAGGACACCAACGCACATCCACTGCAGGGCTGCCGGCAGGTCTCTGAGAAACAGCTCCACCGACCCAAGGAGCCACTGAGCCGCTCTGGTCCCTGGTCCCATGGGCCATCGGCAGCTCTGAGCCACCTCAGTGGGGCTGAATGCTCCAGGGGCGATCACCCGTGGTCAGAGTTGAAACCCATCACTTCACAATTACAGCCTGGCTATTTAGGGAAAGCACTTCTCGTTTCCCCCGACCCTTTTTCCTCCTGACAGCATCCTGCCCCGCCATGGGGAAGGGCTATTCTTAGAGACATCTATTTTGGGTTGGAATGCTGGAATTAAGATCCTTCCTTCCTTTAAAGAAAACATGCCAAACGGTATTTAGAAAGCTTCACCCCAGTTTGAAGGCTATATTCTGGCTGAGTGAAGAAGATTTATTTGTTAGCTTAACTTTTACCAGGGGCTGTGATGTGCCTGGCCCCACTGCCCCAGCACCAGGACCACCCAACCACCCTTCTGAGGCTCTGGGATGTCGGGTGATATTTCCTTTAATGTGCCCAGTAGCTGCCACGGCAGAAGTATCTATTCCCTCTTTCTTGGCAACACTCTGTATCAGCTTCGAATAGATTTAGTAAAATATTTTCCATCAAAACCTTTTTTTGTCAGAAAACAGCTTTTAGACACAATGGAAACTTTTGTGGAGAAGAAAAATGAAAATAAAACCTGCTCAGCTGATGTTGGAGACCTTTATTAGAAACCTGAAGTTGTTTTCCTCCTTGAAACGCTTTTGGGAAGATACTGCTGATGCAAAAGATGCTATTTTTTCAAGGTGAATACAAGTTTGATGTAGAATTATCAGAAAAGTTCTCATGAAATTATCACTCCTGGACCAGGAATCACTTACAAGTGGGTGAATCTGATAGCAGCAGCTCCCAGGCAAAGCTGGGACCAGACCCTGGGGACATCACGGCTTTACAGCAGTGTTTGCTGCCCCAGCACGGGTCCCCTGCCCCTGCAGAGATCAGGCAGGAGGCTGGAGAAAAGAGTCCCACCCATGCTTTTGCCTCCAGGCTGGACCAAGCTGTCCCACTGCAGCCTCCATGCTCTCCTGCCCCATCCTGGGGCAATAAGGCAACTCTGTTCCTTCTAGATAAAAACACTCAGAGCTTAAACCGAGGATGAAACACACATTTCCTCCCTAATGCAGGTCTCCCCCAGGGCTACAGGTTGCCACAGGGCTGCACAGTAAATGTTCAAAGGTGTCTTGAATGCCAAAATAACTGTGGTCTCCAGTAAGATTTCTGGAGTATAAAATAATATGTATTCACTTTGTTATCCCAAGGACCTGGGAAGGTCACTGGTTTTATACAGCAGCTGAGATGCTGACGTAGCAACAGGACTCCAAGATCCAGGGGCTTGAAAAGAACAAACCCAAACGTCTCAGTGCTCACCATAAAATCAAATTAGCTTCCTTCAGAATGGCTAGATGGCAGGAACGTAGAGGCAGCAAGTTTTGGACCAAGGAAACAGCTCTCTTTCCACGGGGGCTGTATCAAACCGTCGTGTTTCCTCTGCAGAAGCCACTCCCGGTCCCCGCGCAGCTGCCTCGGTGCCGACCCCACAACGTGGTACTGCGCGGTACCAGGGGGGCCCTGGGGTTTACTCCTACCCTCCTCCATGTTTTCCCTCTCCAGCAGCAATTTTTCCAGAAACGCTGAAAATAAATTCATGCCACTGCCTCTTTCTGAGCAGGACGAGCATGTTGAGACTGTGGGTGTCTCCCGCGTGCTCCCCATCACCAGACAACGTCCAGCTGAGGTGAGTAACCACCACACACACCCTTCCTGGGGTCCCCTGTGCAAACGGCACTGACTGCTGCTACCTCACTCGTACGCACGCACACTCTATGAGGATTTCAGTATTTTGCTAAACGAAGCAAATGAAAGCCAGTTCTGGCTTCTGGCAGCAGCAGCCCCATTATTGCTTTAGCAGCCGCAGGCTGAACCTTTGCAAGGAAGAGCCAAGAGCCACGACGAGCTGTTGGGCTCTTCAGCCCACGTCAGAGTTTTGCAGCATTCAAACTGGGTCTCTGTGGACGCACGCAGAGCTACAGCGTCCTCCAGCCCCACGGGGTCCGTCCCCCACCACCCCCTCCACCAGCAGACCGTGCTCATCCATCGGAGGAGCCCGTCCATCCCCAGCCCCTGCGAGCCGGGCATCCCCCTTTGCCCCGGCCAGCCTGGGGATGGGACGACTGTAAAGCAGTGGTGTTATCCCAGATTTCCTCTTAGTTATCTCTTATTATATCCGACTCCGATGAATAATTAACACAGACTACATCCTGAGCTGAGTTGGCTGGGAGCTGCAATTTCCATTACTTGGGAAATCCTGACTTTAAGGGAGAGATTGATTCCGATTCTGCATAAAAAGCTAGAATTCTTGTGTTTGCCAAGAAGCAACATTTCCTCCCAGCAATCAATTTAGGGCCATTACAGTGTTTCAGTTCAGGGACTCTTTTCATTATTCCTTTCGTTCCTATGCATTTCTTAAATTATGCACTACATGCACATAGAATTATACAATCTATAAAGACAATATAATATTAAAATTTATGGCCTACATTACATGAAATTAATTTAAGTGACAGAACAGAAACATTCTGCTTCTGCTGGAGTTTTGATACTGTCCAAACAAAATATTTCAACTTCTTTTTTGCTGCTGGAGAATGTTGTTGGAATCAGCACATTTCTACTGCATGGCTCAAGTTCAATTAACCTGCTTTTTCATATAGAAAGTTATACTGAGAATAATTTTTCAGTAGCTTTAATAACTGATACAGTCCCATCCTACTCATTCCCAAAACACTCTCACCCATCTTCTATTTCCTGATGTTAAAACGCTGTGCCAACAGATAAGCAATGAAGACAGAAACTGAGACCATGTTTTTCCAACCTCATACTCCAATCCTGAAAGTTGGCACAAAAAGGCTACTGAGAGGCTCAGAGCAATTTTATCCCCATTCACTTCTCCATGGGCTACTCTGGAGTAAATAACTAACTTCTGCTAGGTTTGACGGGCAAAATCTCTACTTCTCTATACCAACAAATCATGCAAATGGGCCTTTTATGTGACTTGACTGTGCTGGATGCAACATGGTGAGAAATATGTAAATATAGATACACAGATAGATATACACACCTGTGAGGTCTTTTGAATACTTTGATTTCGCAGGGAGACATGGGGAAAAAAAGTAGTGCAGAGAGAGCACAGTCAGTGAGAGGGATTTGCTGCACGTTGGGATCCTGAGGATACAAAAGATGATGAAAGCCACCTCTGAAGGGAGCAGGACTGCCAACTAATTAGTTGCAGTGACTGAAAATGCCACTCTTGGTGTTCTACAGCACCTGGCGCTCAGGGCTCTGACTTCAAAGAATTTTCTGTAGCAAATGCACTTTGTTGGAAACACCCCATGGACAAGAGGAAGGCCAAATCTTTTGAGGGTGCCAGGAGGTATCTCGGTGTCTCCTTCAGGGCTCAGGTGGGCCTTGGGACTCATTTCTGCAGAGCCACACAGGTCCTCCTGCCCCTGCCCTCTCTCAGGAGGGCCCTAACATCCCGCACGGACCTGTGCGTTACAGCCCATTCTGCAACAACAAAAATGCTCTTTTTTCCCAGCAACTATTGATATCTGGCTCTCAGAGAGCTACCTTCTTCCACTGCCTCCGAAACAAGCTGCCTTTCAGGTGTATTTTACCCCTGGCAGCCCATTGCCTGTGACCACAACATGGGTCTCATCTGCAATGAGAAGACCAACTTCCCGTAAGAACCAAGGATGACATTTCCAAAAGCACCTGTACAACAGCCAGTGTGCAGGATGGGGAAAGCTGCAAGGCAGCTCCGCACCCTCCCCTGGGCTACACCAGGGGCAGATGGGATTTTGCTGGAGGATGCCAGACCCTGGAGCCCTGAGCATCACCGAACAAGCCAGGCACAAACGGTGCAGAGCTCAGACATTGCACAGGGACCCTCTCACCAGGTACATGCTCTCCCCTGGGCCTGACAGCTCAGCAGTGACCTGTGTGCCTGCCTGTCAGCCTCAGCCATTTGTAAAGCTCCCTAATAGCAAGAGCCAGACATTGCACTTAAAAAAAAATAAAAAATTACATCATGCTGCATTTGTCAGGGTCAGGTTGAGTGAAGCCAGGCCAGGCTGGTGCCTTCCAGGACCAGCTCTGATGTACAACTCATCCATCCATCCCACCGACGTCGCCATTCTGCCCCTTCCCCGGCACAGGTGATATTCCTTCTCATCCCGGGGCTAAATCTTTATCTTTGCAGGAACTAAGCACGGGTTTGGTTTTCTGCAGCATATTCCAGCTGCTGACAGACATTACTGCGTTCATCCTAGGAAAAGGAGAACCGGGAGCCACGCTCCACGAGTGGGTCGGTTTGGGTGCAGCCCACGCAATGGGACACATTGCCCGCACAGGTCTGCTTGGTGACCAGCCAGCCTGAGAATGGAGACAAGGATGGAGTACAAGGCAGGGCCCAATCCTGCGCTGCCTCTAGGAAAACCACATTTTGCAGCAAAGGCAGGATACAAGCAGCCTCTGCCTTGCTGCAGGCAGAAAGATGCCTGCATCTCCCAAAGCAACCAACAGCACAGCCCCAGCGAGGCTGCAACGTCGAGGGGGGCTGCACTGCAAACTGGGGCACGGCTCTAAACCTGGTGAGGAGCACCATATCTAAGGGTTCTTATAAGCAACCTATGAAAACAGAAATGTTGGCACAGAACTTCACTCGGACACAGTCAGGGCTGCACCCTGTGGTGCCAGGGAGCTTGCTGAAAGGCAACGTGGTCCGATGGACAAGGGGCAGTGCCCCAGCCCTGCTCTTCCCAACAGCTAAACCCTTCCCTGGAAAGCTTCCAAAAAGAGAAAGGGAGCTGACACATGCATGAAAAATGTAAAAGCTAATGGCCACACTTCGGCAAGATTCTAATCAAATAAAAACATGATGGACATTGTTAGGCAAACACAGACAGAGACGTTGCTATGAGCCCCACCTGCAATAAAGCCTAATCTCGGGACTGGAGACAGCTTATTTTGAGGGCTCATAAAGTGCCAACGTACGTACAAAACACACCGTAAGAGCTCGGGAGCAATGCCAGAGCCAATGTCACTTCTGCCTCTTGTGCAGAGAGTAGTTTTGCCCTGGCTGAGCTCCTCTCTGCCCGCACAGCGTGCTCTTCAGGAACTTCAGATAAACATTTCCAGCAGAGCACTCCCCACACCGCGGCTGCCCGGCCTCTGCCTTGGCTCGACGGATTTTTAAACAGAGAAACAAAAGAGTGCATCACCCCGTTCCCCCCGCCACCACGAGGACGCACATCCTGGCGAAGGGGACCATGGTGAGAGATTTATGCAGGACTCTCGCATTCAAACCTCAGCAGCCTATTTCTGCGCAGAGGCGGTTTTTAATAACTTGAAGCAGCACCTGGGGGGACTCTGAGAGCCCCAGGATGGTGGGTCTGGCACAGAGCGGGCTCATCCATATCAAGAAGTTTTCTCCTGTTGTCTAAGCCCAGGCACCTCCCCAGAGACCCCTCTGTCTGCCCAACATGGCCAGCCCTTTCCCAGCCCCTCGCAGAAGCCCTGAAAGTGTGGGTGCCCCCATCTGAGCCACCAGCCCACGTACCCATGGGCCAACTCCCTGGTTCCTACATGCACTCACTTTATTTCCATATATGTGGCTTTCTGCAACCAATGCCTTCTACATTTTGAACCACAATGCAAAAGTCTGAGTGCTTGGGAAGGGAGCCACATCCAACGTGCTTTGGCACAAACTTCACAGGGTGACTTAAACCGTCCTTCTTGCCACAACCCGCATGTGATTTTGCTCCTTTTCCCTGGGAAAAGCCGCTGCATCGCCCTAACTTCTCTTTGCATCCCTTAATTTCCAGAAAGCTGCCACTAAATTGCTCCTTACCGCCCCAAGCAGTGGTGTTGGGGGATTAAAACAGGTTGCTGAAGTGCTCCGTGGTCCTGTGGAAATCACAGTACATGGCTGCGGGATGCTTGTGTCATTACTCAGGGCACCCACAGCCCTACCCACTGCGTCTGATCTCCACCGGGCCACGGAGCAGAGAGGAGAGGCACAGACCAACCTGAACGCGCTGGTGCATAGATAAGGGAAATAACGCTGCCTCGGCAAAAAATGCAGGTTAAAAAAAAAAATATCAAAGAGCAAGGAGTGCTGCTGAACCATCAGACGCCAGGGAGCCTGGTAAACATGACAGCAGTAAATAGCTGGGGAGTGTGGGGTACTTTTTTGTAAGAAAACCTCTTGAAATTTCAGGTAGCATTATTCAAGGTAGACTGGAGTGAACAGCTCTCTGTATTTGAAAAGAGGAGGAAATGCTTTTTCCAGGCGAGCTCTTGGCATGCCCCAAATATGCCTTTTAAGTAGAACAGCATGAGAAAAGATAAATCTAAGTCCTTTGCAAATATGCTAGGAGTGTGTGCAGAGCACACGGCAGAAACCGCTGGGAGCCTTCGTGCGGGGCCTGGGAAGGATCAGCAGAGCCCTGCACAGCACCGCACAGAAGCAGCTTTTGTTCCAGCAGCAATTAGCACATTCCTGCAGGGCCCCGGGGCCCAAGAGAAGAGGCATCTCTTGTCCCAGCCTCCAGCCCCGTGTTCCCGCCGAGACACCCAGGCCAGCAGCAGGGATGATGGATGGCATCCCGAAAACGGGCTTGGGACATGGCCTCTGCCAGCAAAACGACTCTTGGAATGCAAGGAGGACACGGCAAAGCTGGGGGAGCATCCCTAGCCCTGATGGGGAGGGAGGGGTGGCATGGGGCTCCACTGGGACAGCCTCTGGGATAGGGACAGGGCCCTGCCTAGCCAGCCCTTGGTGGGAGAGTGGGGCTCCTCGCTCCTACCTTGGGCCACCTGCAGTGAAGCCTCTTGTGTCAGCTGGTGGCCCAGTCCCCAACATCTCCCATACTGGTAGTGTCCACCAGGAGATACCTGGCAGGTGTCTAAGACATGGGTAGAGGTATTGGTCTCCTTCTAGTGACTATAGAGTGAGTCCAGAAGGGTTACATGGATGAAACATCCAGCTCTGAGGAGGTTAAATCAGAAAGACTTCTATCCTCTGTGCATTTAATGTCATCATATAAGGCAGCATCTTCCCATGAGCACAGTGAGCTGCTTCATCTGGTGGGTGTCGGAGGTCCCGATCCTGCCATGCCCTCAACACATCTATTTGACGACAAACACAGTGGGAGTCCCAGCAGAACCAGTCTCTGGTGTAACTGGAGCTGCTTGCAGAGATGAGATCAGGGGAAAAGCTGGGGGCTTCTGAGCCGCTAACACAGTTACCTGCCTCAAGAGGCTGGAGAGAGATCGTCTGCAGAGCATTTAGGAATCCCAAATGGAAAGCATGTAGAAATGCACTTCAGAGTGGAAAATATTATAAAGCCCCAACTCCTAATATAACTGAAGAGACTCTGGTTAAAAAGACACATATTTGGTTTCTACTTATCTACAGTATTACTGCAAAAAGGGGTTTTTCTCCCTGTGTGAGGTGCAAACCCTGTGCCACTCTCCCCTCTGATGTGCACACAGCCTAGTGCCAAGCATGCATCCACCCCCTTGACCCACCCAGAAACGCAGACACTGGTAAACTCTGCATCTCTCTTTGCCCATGCTTCACAGCAGCAGATCAACAGCATGATTCTCACTTTATATGGGGAGAGATCTTTGTCTCCAGAGCAGAAGCAGACATGTTTTGCATTGACACAGCTTCTTCAAGGTACTCAGGTGTACACTGTCAGCAGGGTCAGGGCAGAGGGAGCAGGGCTCACGGCTCCACCCCAGCACTCCCACACAG
This sequence comes from Strix uralensis, assembly GCF_047716275.1. Classification (NCBI taxonomy): domain Eukaryota; kingdom Metazoa; phylum Chordata; class Aves; order Strigiformes; family Strigidae; genus Strix; species Strix uralensis. The sequence continues at coordinate 5,973,968 of NC_133990.1, forward strand.
CACCCAACACCACCTTGGCTTCCAGCCACGATCTTCTCCAGGGATGACTGTGGTGTGTCACAGGCAAAATAAGAGAAAGCTGAGAGTGTCAGCAAGGGCAAGGCCCTCAGTAATGCTCATGGAGACACACCCTGGCTGTCCCTACATGACTCACATATCCCTCCATGGCACAGAGATAGATTGGAAGGTCTCTGCTAACCCAAGGTGGCACTGAGGCCAACTTGGATATGTGAGGCCATCACCTGGGCTGTGCCAAGTGGTCCCCAAAACTGGTCTTCCATAGGAAGAGCGAAAGCAGGCCCTGCACGCTGCCCAGCACACACCTGCCACAGGGGAAGCCTCCTCTGCTGGCCCAGCTGCAGCCCTGGAACATCACCCACGCTTCAACCAAAGTGATGGGAGCATCACTAACGCCACTGTCTCTGACCTGCCTTTACGGTCTTTGCTGCACCAAAGCTTAACCACCACCATGACCCCCAGGAAGCTGAAGGGGTTTGGACCTTCCCAGGCTCTGGGATCTTTACAGGTCCTGTGCAGGGTCATGGCCATCGCTCACGACTGAATCCCATGTGTGGCACAAGAATTTTGACATTAAGATGGTTGTCATGGAGGGAAGTTGTCTGATACTGATGTATGGGAAGCAGAATGACACTGTCCCCATAGGCATGTCTCAGGTGTTGGCACAGTGGATGGCATCTAAAGGTAAGGATGGAGATCCACACATGGAGCTATTCAGTCATGTAACAACAGGATTTCCCTGCTTAGGCAAAAAAATTAAACTACCCTCTAGGGACGTGGTCTGTGATGGCCACAGCACGCACATGCACACCCCTTTTGTCAGGTGGGTTCTTGTGTGCTCCTGAAAACAGGCTCAGCACCCAAAGCTTGGGATGCAGGCTGCCATCCAGAACTCCATTCACGCAGATCAGATCTAATTAGCCCATCGATTTCATTTAACTATGTTCTTGCTTTCCCTAGTTCACTTACACTCTACTTTGCCATCTATCACAGGGCTGCAGTTGCAGCAGGCAGCGCCCTGGCAGGCAGCAGGCAGCCTGCAATTAGTATCTGAATCGATGCTATTCGAAGCTGCCTGTGGGCGTTGTACTGCCAGCAAGCAGATTTTTGTGCAAGCCCTTTCCAGCTGACGGAAATGCAAACGGGGGCAGAGACAAGTCCAGAAGGAAGAGGAACCCAGTCCCAAAAGCTGCGGCAGATTCGGAAGCGGCTTGCTGAACTCTGCGTATTTTGCAGCAGTGGTTTCTGTCAAAATTGCGTTTAGCTCCAAGGTTGTCCGTGAGCATCAGTCTGGGTCTCATGGAGAGGAAAAAGCTCTGATAAGAATTGGCAGCGTTGCCTTAGGCCCAGCCTTGCACCAATCAGTCAGTAGCAGCCAACTGCATCAGGGCTTTCTGGAGGGGCTTTTATGCAACACAGTGAAAACACCTTTAAAAAACCTCCACAGATAAATAAGCAGAAGAAAAACACAGAGAAAGAAGAAAGAAATTGTGAGGTTTCTTCTCACTTAAACCTTACATCTCCTTCAGTGACTCCTCCCCAAAATAATTTTTGATGAAAACGTTTTCTAGTGGAACAATATTCACATTTAACTAGCTCTGATTTGTCTGTAGCTAATAACAATATTTTGAATGGCTGAATCAAATTATTTTCGTCTCTGTACAAAAGCAGCACAATAATAGCACACATGTTGTGGGATCAGCACCCCAAAACCAACAGAAACCTCCCAGACAGAACGGTTTGTGGAGGGGAACAATCTTATCTATTGGTAACAGCCTGGCAAAGGGACTGGGATAACCGAAGGCAGAGCCCAAGCATAAATGTGTGTCACCAGGAGAGCATGGCCGGCACGGTGACGCTCCCAGCACAGGCGGAGGGAAGGGTGTGGGTCGCACCCAAGGCACAGGCACTCCCCAGGGAGCTCCGCCTCTGCCCTACGATCGGTGACACGAACCTGCCGCTCCCAGCCAGGATCAGCCCATGCACAGCCCTGACTGGTCCCTCCGGGCACCCTGCCTGGCTGGAAGCGTCTAAATGTCTTATCTCTAGCTCATTAGCCCAAAAACACTGTCTTGAGGTGTGGGCAGCGTTAGAGAAGTCTTAGTCATGCAGCACCTCAGGGAGACTCCCGGCTCGTACTGACAAACCTCTGCTTCTTGAAACAAGCGTGAGTTGTCCCTGTTACCCCCATTCCTGGTGCTGCAGGGTAGGAGCATGGGAGATGCCACATCCACCCCACAAAGGGCTGCAAGATTAGGGATGGAAACTCTGAATGTCTTTATTAAAGTTTAGGTGTCATTTTTGCAGTGTGCAGGGCAGAGGAAGCAAGGACAGGGGGGATGTCTCTGGAGGAGATTTCTGTTCTCGCAGGCTTGGATAGATGAAATACTTTCCTCTTACAGCTCATCGTGCTCGGGCATCCCAAACTCACAGGGCCACCTCGCACCACAACAGGGTTTGGGGAAAGCACCCTGTCATAGGTTTCTGCTGCCTGATGCTGTGATAACAGGGCTTAGAGTAATGAATACAACAACTGTTACAAAAGGATTTGATCCTATCCACAGGACAGGACCCAGATTTGTTACGAGCTGGGGGTCATGAGAAATTATGGCGTTTTTTGCGTTTGCTACCAAGAAACACTCAGCATGGCTTTGTAGCTATTGTGAAGTGATGCAGGTAGCCCGTGGGCAAAGGCTCCCTCCTGAGCAGAGACCAAACTCCATGTCCTGGCTGGGGTTTAGGCAGTGGTACACCCCGAGGCGTGAGGAACCCCAACTTTGGAGACAAGGTCTCCCTTGGAGGAGGCAGCTGGGTGCTGGCCTCTGCATTTCAGAGCTGGCAGAGCACAGCGAAAACCAGCGAGCTGGTTCCTTTGGCTTATTGTTACTGCGACTGGCTTTTTATTAAGGTTAAAGATCAAGGCCCTGCCGACCCTTTGGGCTGAGCAGTTCACATCTGAGTACATATTCAGGAAGGCTGGAGGGCCAGCACCCGCAGGCAACTGCCAAAACAAATGGTTGTATTATCCAACAGTTTCCTCCCCCGAGACCTGATTCATGAAAGAGAAAAATCAAAGCCAAGAAGCCTTAGGTGTGGAGCAGCAGCCCTACAAAAAAAAAAAAAAAAAAAAAAAAAAGCCCATGAATTAGGCTGTAATACATAACACCTTTGGTTTTCTTCATCACGTGTATATGATTAAAAACACATGCATGGTGAAATGCAGCTTTCTGGAGGAAAATGAGTTTTACCAGGGGAAAGAGGAAACAACAACAAAAATATACCAGGGTGGGGAGTCCCAGGGTGATTGCAGATTAAGTCCTGGTCGTCAGGGCTGCCCTCCCTGCTCAGCCAAGCGTGCTGTGGCCACCTCTGCCATCACACCTGCTTACAGCAGCTCCCCCCAGCATCGATGCTCCAGCCCAGTGCATCCCACACCCATGCAGCCCCCATGGGAGCTCGTGGTCCACTTCCCACCACCTGCACACTCGAGTGCCTTCCTCACATCTCCGTGCTTGCAAAGAAACCCCCACACATCAAAACTGTCAGCAAGAGCGAGGTGGTGAGACTGGCTGGGGTTCAAACGTTACAACAGTACAACACCAACTGGGAGATGCTTTCATTTCAACATAGGGATAACGGGACTAACGTATTAAGTGTTGGTTCTTCTATAGCTCATGGCAACATCTAAATGCTTTGTGCTAAAGGTTTTAACCACTCGCTCTCCTGCAGAGATGAAAATGAAACTGCACTGAGGGAAAAGCAAATGATTTTGCATTTCTAGAGGGAATCCCAGACTCACAGCATGTTTTCAATCAAGAAAATCATCTCACTTCTGCATCTGCTTACCCTTATCTGCTCGGAGGGCCACAACAGGATCAGGAGGAGTTCCCTGCAAGCAGCACTGGCCACCACAACATGCTTCCCCTGCCTGCCAGCCAGGCCAGGCACGGAGCACAGTGCCAGGTACGGTGTCTCCAACCTGCAGTTCCCCCCAGGATAGATTTTTTCCAAACCTCCTTGCTGTCATACCAACCCTTTCACTTGACATAAGGAAGTCAGAGCAGGATCTAGAGCAGCACGTGTGGGCGATACAGAAGGGAAATCCTCAATGAATCACTTGCTCCTGTCAGTGAAGATCCCCCACCACTGTCATTTACATAATTAATGCCTCTCATCCCAAAGGTTCCTGAATTGCTTGAAAGATACTGAATATAGTATCTGTCCTGCAACAATCACACAATGCTAAAGAAAGCACAGACATCTCTGGAGAAGTAGCAGATGTTATAACGCTACAGGAGACCAACAGCTGGGACAAAAATTACTAGGAAGGTGTACAACCCTTTGGCCATAAAAATGGTCTTAACACCTCTACTCTTGCAAAAAGCATCTTAGAACTTTTAAGGGTCACAAGGACTTTGATTTTATCTCATCTGAAAGATCGTACCTCCCCCTAGCTCCATGCTGAGGAACTGGTTCAGTAATGGCTCTCAAACCATCTGCCAATTGGAGCTCCCTTGAAGCATCCAGGGACTTCTCCAGAACCTCCGTACCATGTTGGGATATTTCCAGCCAACCCTTTCGAAACTTTTTATAGGAAAAAAGAAAGAGAAACCAGATGAAAAGGTTTAGTGGACCATAGTGGAACAACAAGCTCTTGGACGCCACAAGTGAAAAGACACAAGTAAGAAGGCAGATCTCAACTTTTGAGGCTCTGTCCCTGTCCTTCAGCATCTCTCTGCCTATCTACACGTCCCTTCCCCGGGTCACCCAGGTTCTAAGTGAAACCAGAGCCTGAAAGTGATGGGATGGAAAGAAAAAGCACAGTTCAGAGAAGGTTGGATTTCTCCAGCACCAAGAATGGCCCCAGAAGCACAACCTGTCCACTGAAAATCTCACAACACTGGAGATGATGTCCTTACCTTAAGACTACTTGAAAAGAGAGACCCTGTCCAAAATTTAAATTGCAATTGAAAAGCACTGATATTTAATTTAAAAAAAAGTATGATACACTTCCACCCAGGCTTTACCAAAGGCTGAGTTCACACAGATTTGCCCTTATGATCAAGAACCACACGTCTGCATTCACTTTACATCTTCCAGTGTCTCCAACCTCACCAAGCAACAAGAGCTTTCATAGAGTTTGTTATTCATTTCTCTGCTTTAGAAGTAGAAAAATCAAATATGTGAACATGAGTCTGGGTATACTGTATTTTACAACAGCTGTAACACTGCCATTATTGCAAACCAGGGGCTCAGCTCGTGTGGAACCAGCCTCTGAAGCTGTTGGCTTCCAGAGCAGGCGCAGCAATGAGGGTCTACCTGCAGCTGAGGAGGGCAGAGCCTGTACTGATTCAGGCTCTCAAAGAGAAAAGGAGTAAAAGGGTGGAGAGCATCCACCCTGTTCCCTGTGCACATCTTGAAGACTTTATTGTCTAAATATTTATTGTCTAAATAAATTCGTGTATCCCATGTATTACCCAGGTGTTCCAGGTGGAAGCCCAGTCAGTCCTGTGCAGCGTGCTGCCGTATGACCCAACTATACCAAATCATACCCATATTTCTTGAACATATAGTTGTTATCTTTTACATTTGATTGTCACCTGAATTTTCCACTTTCCCTCTGGTTTAGGGACCGATTTTAGACCCATGGCCTCCAGCCCGTGGTGGCATTTGCTAACAGAGGAGACAGGTGAGAAGGCAGGTTAACACGGGAGCAAGCAATGGCACTACACTGCTAGGCACCGCTGGTGGTGCTCGGAGGATGTAACCAAGGCCACAGCTGGAGGCAAATTACTGTCACAAGATCTCCGATGCAGACTTCTAGCTTTCTGTGGGAAGGAGTCACATGGCTTAACAAAGCTGGGAATTATTTTCGAGTGAAAAGCCTGTGCAGAAATGCATAAGATGTAGAGTGTTCTGCGTTTCCCAGCAGACAATTTGCACCATAATCTCTCCCTGCAGCTGGCCCTGGCTCTGTGCAAGATGCACAGATAAATCCTGCACTGCCAGGGATGAGGTTTCCCTCTGTCGCACTTGCAGCAATGGGAAGGGAGAGGCCAAGAGCAGCAAAAGCTCCCAGAGGTGTCGGGCTGTTTGAAGCCAGAAGGCACAGAGCGCGCCAGAGCATTGGCAGGGTTTGCCATTCCCCGCAGGGCATCGCTGCCCACCCACAGAGCCGCCTCAAAGGTCACGTCTCGCTGCGATGGACGGCAACAGTTAAATTCATTCCACGCAAGGGGCAGGGTGATGATTCATGAAGCTGTGCCTTGGGTCATGCTGGCAGGACACAGCTGGAACAACAGCTGCAAGGAAAGTACAGCGTGCTCCGGGGAGCGGGTGAGCAGAGGGGGACATGCCACCACCGAGAGGTCACAGCTGGGCAAAGGAGGTGGCAAAGAGCGTCTGCAAAGGAGAAGTGAGAAAAATCTGCCACCATAGCACCTCCATGTCCTGCCAGCCCAGGGAGAAACAGGAGCTGAGACAACAAGATGATGAGAGGCTGCTGCGGCTCCCTTTGGAGCAGGGCATTACCAGGCTACTCCAGGAGACTCTCCTGCTTGGAAAATCCATCTTTCCCCATCAATGTGGAACAGGGGGATCTACAGTCCTTCCCTCCTGAGCCTGGTCATCCCATGGTCATCTCTGACAGCTTGAGAAACAGTAATGTATGGGAACAAAATGAGGTTCCCAGGCTTGGTTTTGTTACAGGGCTTTTTTGGAGAAATCTGGGACATCTTTCACCCTTTTCAGGCCTTCTCACCATCACTCTCAGGAACAGCGAAGGGCGATGTGGACACCTCACAAAGGTGGGCATGGCAGACCTCAGCTCAAAGAACACAGAACTGGGTATGCCTGGGCAGAGCTCCTGTCCCAAGGCCAGTCTGACCAGTGGGTGTCCATCTCTCCCTCTCTGACAGTCTACTCCAAAACTCATAAACCTTCTGGATAAAAACATTTCCAGGTCAGAGAGATTTCAAGAAATTGACATTTTCCAAAAGGGTAAAAAAAATCCTAGTAAACTTTTTCAGCAATTCAACTTTAGGGTTTTTTGGCTTATTTCTAAGAGACACCACTAATTTAAATACATGGGAATTCACGGGACTCAGCAAGGCATCCCACCACTCTTTGGATGACATGACCCGTACTCCTGTACTCTCCATTGCCATTTCCACCAACGGGCCTCACTCCGCATCCTCCCTCTTCCTTACATGCTCTGCCTTATTAATACTGTGCCTGCTGTCCCCACCCAGCTCACCAAGGCCATCTCCCCCATGGCAGGGGGCTCACAGACAGCAGGCTGGGGATTCCTGTGGGCTCTCCATCCTTCCCAGAGCTGGTCCACAACACGAACATGTGCATCTGAACATACCTCCGCAACAGACAAACATCAGCAGAGGGGAAGGGGAAGAGGGAGGCATCAGAAGCTGCACAGAAGTTGTGACCAACCATCCCACACAGGCACGTGCCCTTTCTGCCCATAAATATCCTGCAGATGTAGTCAAATCTGGACCAGCAATGCCTCGTGCCCAGGGGAGCATGGCTGGAGAATATCCACCGAGGAGTACCTCTGAGAGGGTTCCTGCTTATGTCACACTTGAAGTTTGGTCTTAAATGACTCAGTGGACAAGATTTGTCTTGCCTAACTTTAGGCACTTTGCTAAATAAGGAGACACGGTTCCCTGGGGAGTTGTGGTGAGAGCGTGGGAGTCAAACACGGACAGACACAGCCCCAGCCGCCTTCATTCCCTCCGATGAACACACACACACCCCTCGCACCGCCACACACATCCCTTCTCCTCATCCTCTGCTCCATTTATAAGGGAAAAGAAACATCCCTCCAGCAAAGTCAGGAGCTACATTGTGGTTTTAATTTCACTACAGGCTTTTTATAACTTCCAGTGAAAAAAAGCCCTGTAACGTGATAAGGTCGGGGTAATGTGACCAGCGTGCTCAGCGCTGCCAGGGCCAGAGGCAAACGCTGCCGAGAGCAGCCAAGCACAGAAATGCAAACCTGCCACCAGCAAACCAGGCTGACGCAGCCCGGAGCAGGTTGCTGCGCCATGCAGAGCCCACTGACTCGAGGGAAAGGAGCTTCGTTTCTCATGCTCTCTTCCAGCCGATGTGTCAGCTTCACTCAGCTGATGAGGGCAATTACACAAAGAGCCCTGATGACTTATTCCGACACCGGGCTGGTGCTCAGTAGCTTCAGGATCATGCACTTGAGTAGCTGCTCACGAGTATCAGGGCAGGGTCTAGCCCTTCATTTTAACACTGTAAAGCACTTTGAAGAAGCTGTTGGCTCTGCAGGTCTTTACATTGGATTGCAGAGAGCATATTTGTGCTTGAGTCAATATGAAACGAATTGTTTTGGAAAGTAAAGAATTCAGATCCAAGATTCTGTTCCCCTTTAACATGAGGAGACTTCGGGGAAAAGAAGCCTGGAAAAAAATGTTGTCAGGTTTGTTGGAATCTGGAAGCAAAAGTGTGGAGGCACAAGGTCAAAGCCTAAAGCGAGAAACAAACCCCCTTGAGCATCAGAAGAGCAAGGGAGCAGCCTGGGACGGGAGTGGCGGGGAGGCGGCGGTGGGGACCATGGGGCTGGCAGGGCTACGGCAGCACCTCACCTGCCCATGCTACGTGTGCGCAGCCCACCCGCCCGTTCCTTACCAAAGTGCTCATTCACAAACTCCGCAGCCCAAACTGCCCTTCCTGCCACAGCAGCGAGCACTTCAGGAAGTCTAAAAGAGTAACAGGAAAAACAGCAAAGGCTGCGCCGAGCCACACTCAGCAGCTCCGCGCTGACAGCACCACCCACCAGCTTGCTCGCTCGCCCTCTTGGATGTTTATGTAGCGCCATGAAATCCTATATAACCCAACGGGGCTTTGCTGGTTTCTGAAACGTTTGTGTCGTAACAGAGCCTCATTCATCAAACATGTTGCTAATGAATTTTCCACTGAGCAAAACCGGGGATGCTCTCGGGTACAGCTCCTGAAACAGCGCCTGTGTTTGAATCCAGTCACCGGCCAAAATTGGGTTCCTTGTTTCAGGTCAAATTAAAAAAACAACCAACATCCAAGTGGGGCATTCATCCCCGGCTTCAACCCCTTCCAAAGACAAGTCATTTTTACCTGTCTCAGAGCGGAGGTGCCCGCTCTCCCTCTCTGCAGAGCCACCCAAGACTTGCAGACAGCCAGAGGAAGAGAAGTCACCCCACCAGTGACAGAAGAACCCCAGACCCACTTTCAGAAGGGATGTAGGCACTAAGGAGACTGGTTTTGCGATTTAGACACTCGTTTTTCTTTCAAATTAATACAGAGTGAGAGCCCAGAGTGTTTGGTACAGAAATCTCTTCACCAAAGCAGGACCTCAGTCAGGGCAAGGACAGAGGAGACACTTGCTAAGTCTGTGCCATTTGCCCCTTTTCCTCCTCTGCTCATAGCCTGCTCCCCAGCCCCATTTGGCAGGTCACAGCAGGAAAACCAATCCCGTTGCACAAACCGCGTTTCATAAGGAGATTGCATTTCAGAGAGAAACCCTCCGGCATTTGTCTCCGTGACCCTACAGTGAATGAACCGTGTGGGCTGGGTGCTCACAGGGCCCCGTCCAGCCCAGCAGAGAGAGACGTATCCACGCATGCAGCCCAGTGTCCTCACCGCTGCTCCCCAGGGGAAGGCAGCTCAGCAGGACTTGCAAATATTTTGTGTTCAAGAAAAGTGAGCGCTTGCCAGGAGTTCTCATGAAGGCTACAGCACGCTGGGATCGGTTCCCAGTTCTCAGTCCAAAATATCCCTTAACATTAATGCTCAAGGCATGCCACAAAAAAACAATTATCTGCTGGGACTTGCAGGCAGGGACTGACTCCCTGGGAGTGTTTTCCTGTCCATTTTTAGTCTCTGTATGATTAGAGCTATATTGCTGTATAGATACGCTGCTTTACCCTGCCTCTTAATGTAATGCCCATTACATCTTTTAGGGGAAGCTGCATGTCCTTGAAAGCCACCCTTTTAGACCTCAGATGCAAAAAACATAGAAAAGAAGAGGCAAGAGTGAAACAGAAGGAAGGAAAAGTAGAGAGCTGGAGCCTGAAAATCCCAGGAAACACCAACAACCTTACAAACCAACCAACCCCAGCAAAGTTTCTGCAAGTAGATCATTGTCATGTCTGGACAACAGCAGAGTGGGACGCTGCAAACAAGAGGCAGAAAGCCTCCTCTGAAATGCCTCCTTAATGGCCAGAGGTTGCACATGAGGAAGATGGTAAGTCATCCAGGAGGGTCAGAGAAAAGCCCTGGGCAGGAGATACTGGTCTTGATGCTGTTGGGATAACCACACCCTCGCCATCATCAGTGGGAAACCCCTGGTTTGCCACAATGGAAAGGAGCAGGCAACACAACCCCATCTAAGATGACCTCAGTCAAATTATAAAAGAAGCTGCACTCAGCATGACCCCCTCTTGTCACCAGCCACAAGACCAGAGGTGTAACCCCACCAAGAGAAATGTTAGAAAACACGCAGTGGCTTTTGTCTAGGAGTTTGCAGAAGGTTCTTCTGCCCGGGGTGAGGCACCCATAGCCCCAGGAGACCTCTGTCCCCGAGAAAAGCTGTGTCAGCCCTGGACAATGGTGCACCAAAGGGATGGGAAGGCGAGGTGGCTCGCCTGGAATTCAGACAATGTGGCCATTAGTCTTGGAGAACTGTTCTGTTACAGGGAGGGGGAGGAAGAGTTTTCCAGGGCAAAAGTGCTTATTCATCACCAGAACGCATCTGGAAATTGTCCAAAACCCCGCTGTTTGAAGAAGTGAAACTTCTCCTCAGCACGTCCGTCTTCTGACACAACTTTGAAGAAAGGTTTCTCCTCCCTGCAGGAGGTGGGATCAGGGGCAGAAGTTCACTGTGGGACGGTCCCTCCCAGGCAGGGCTCCCTCTCCACTTCATCAGAAAACCTGTACAAGTCTTAGCCTGTCCTGTTGCAGGAAAAGAAAATGAGTTGCTGGGAAATACAGTAGTTGAGAAAAATATCTTCCTATGTAACCCTAGTCCCCATCCTGGGGTGCAGTGCCCCAGGAGCACAGCACACAGCACATCTTAGCACTCAAAGCTGTCACCGAGCTGCTCCAGGAGTGCCACCAGCACCTGGAGAGCTATGGGAGCATGAACACAAGCTTGGGCAAGCTGCAGGGTGGTGGGATAGAGGGATCTGTATGAAAACAGAAGAAAGATTGAAAGACCAACTGGGAAAGCAGCAGGAAACTGCAGGAGAGAAAAGTCAGGGACGTGTCCAGGCAGGAGAGGGACCGCAGCACAGTGTTGGGGGCTGTCCTGGAGATCCCATTGCTGCACTCCTGCCTGCAGCAACAGGGGCACATGTGGGAGAACTGAGGCTTATAGCAGTAGCTGGGCTATTGAAATTAATTTAATACCAGCTTTATATATCACAAACCTTTACAGGTGTTGCTCTGAAGTGACATAAGGTCTGATCTTCAGATGCTCCTCACATCCCAGCCCTCACACTGGCATTGCACTGTTGAGCAGCACTGGCCAAAGGAAAGAGCAGGCAGAGGCACAACGGCCCCCGCTTTGCTGCACCCATCCCAGCAAGGCCGGGTCCAGCAGTCTGGGAGCCCCATCCTGCTGCTGGGGCAGCTGCACCTGGTGGAACGTGGGCTTCTTTCCACACTGTGGAAAAAAATCCTCATAGCTAAACACAGTGTAAATGCTGGCAGATAAACAGACAGGAGAGACCCAGAGAGCTGCTGTGACTGTCAGAAATGAGCATTTCCCATATGCATTAACTTGGCACTCCTTGGGGCACCAAAAGGAAACTTTGCATAGCTCCTGCTGGGTGCCTGTTCGATAGCATAGCCTGCACATCTTGACCTTTAAGAAAGATCAAATAAAATTAGTTTCTTGGGGGGAGGGGGGAAATAATAAAGGATAATTAAAAATTAAATATAGACATCTTAAGTTCCACCTACTGCCTGTCCCCCCTGTCGATCCCAAGTACAGAGGCTGACCACCGAGCTGGCCTGGGGCTTTGCCCCACTCCAACCTCCATTGTATGGGTCACGACCAATGCTGTGAGTGCCTCCTCTGTCCCTGTGTTTGCAAGTCTCAGGCTCTGAAAAGCCAAGCTCCAAGTGCAGGAGCTAACCCTCCCACCCAGCCTTCACTGGCTGCTGCTCTGAGCCCCAAGAGATGCTGGCAGCCTCAAGAAATCGAGGGATTTCCCTTGAGGAGACATGGTTTGTCTCTGTTCTTTCATGTTTTATTAGATACCCCTCAGTCCTCATTATCTCTTTGCTTTCTTTAACAAGGTTAATTTATGCCAGCCTAAGATCAGAGAGCAATTGAGCTGCTTTCACAAGCCAAATGCAGTCAAGGAAGGGTTAAACAGAGTTTTTCCTATTCTGTCCTGTCCTTAACCACAGGCTCTGGTTCTTCACCCACCCTCCTCTGGTCTTGTCTCAGTTTCACAAGGCTATGGCTGGGGTTTACTGACTGTAAAACCAACATCTCAGCATCATCAATATGCAGCAACCTTGATGTCCCCAGCCTGGGACATCTGTAGTTCTCCACGTGAACAAACTAAGTAGACCCCAGCCCAGCCTGCGGGGCTGGGAGAGCTCAGCCTTAACGTGAGACAGGCTGCAGGGTCAGGCCTAAGGGGGTTTGACACCAAAGCAAACACATCAGCCACAACCCCCTCGCTCTGGGCTCTACAGCATGATGCCTTTTATCCCAGAGGGAATGCACGGCATGGAGCACATTGGCTGCAGCACAGAGGCTAGAACAAAGCCAGGGGAGCCATAATTCTCTTTCAGAATAATCGATCTGCCTCATTTGCAGTGCTGGAAGCAAAGGGTCTGGCCAAATTTTAGAGTGAAGGTCACTTCTGCGTGAAGATTCACTCTCCACTTACTTCAAATCCCACCTCGCAATCCCTGGCTGGAGAAACTGCTGCAGTGTCTGCCCGCCGGCTCTGTGCGCTCAGTCCTGGGCCAGCCCACCTGCAGACAGCAAAGCAGGAGGCTAGACTGGAAGCTGATGAGTCCTCAGCAGCTTGGTAAATGGAGCTGTTTAAGGTTAAAGTCAGCACAAAGTCAAGTGAGACCTAGAGATGTTCTACATGGCCAAGCTGAGCGTGACCGCACCAGGAATGTCACTAGAGGAGTAATGGCCACCTGCAGTGAAGAGTATTCCACTGAGCTTTGGGTTTAATTAAAACTGGTTTGGTTTTGCCCCATACAATCGATATTTAGGTCAAAAATTGCATTTTCTTGGATGTTACGTTCTTGTACCAATATCACTCCGAATGCCGTAGAAATGAGACGTTGGAAATGACACCCAGGATGTGTCTCAGGCTTCGGGGCACCTTGTGGTCTCACACTGAGCCCCAGGCTGATGGCCCTTCCCTCAGTTTGGGCCTGACCATTCTCCCAGAAGGCACCAAACCGCTGCATCAGCTCACATCCCAGCAAAGACTCTCGCACCAAGGACAGGCCAAATGCCACCGACCTCCGTGAAGCTCATCTCAGCCCAGCTATGCTCACACCTGATGAAGGAACTGACTGTTGCAGGGGCAGCAACAGACTCAGGTTCCTCGACTGACCACCTTCACCACAAAACATCTTTCACAGGTGGAAATAAGTTTTAAAAGACAGAGGAAAGCGTGAGTCTTCACCTGCCCTACTGCATCATTATGGGGAAAGCAGAGTTTGCATGGCTGCAAGCACCAAACTCACTACAAAATCTCCCTACCCCGCTGGCTCTTCAGGGCTTCACTTGGACTGGCCTGTCAAAGCAGGATGCATTTTTCCATGCTAAGCTACAGCCAAAGCCCTATGCAAAATGGAGCAATTTACACTGGATTCTGCAAGCCTTTCCCATAACAATCAAAGCAAGGAATAACCTCCACTCCGTGGGGAGTGACACGACCCCTGCTCTCTCCCACTTGTCAAGCGAACAGCCCTTTCCAATCGCACCACTGTGCAGACAGGCAAAACACCACAACTGCTGTTACCTGGGTTCAAGGTCACCATTACAAGTCTCCTCTAACTCCTGCACCACCCAGGTTTTACAGAATCACAGAATCATTCAGGTTGGAAAAGACCCTTGGGATCATCGAGTCCAACCATCAGCCTGACTCTACAAAGTTCTCCCCTACCCCACATCCCCAACATCTCATCCAAACGACCCTTAAACACACCCAGGGATGGTGACTCCACCCCCTCCCTGGGCAGCCTATTCCACTGTCTAACCAGAGGCTCCCCCTATCACTTCTGCAGCACTACACTATCGGATCCTCCAGGGAGGAGAGTTCCCAGTGGAAGTGCTCACACACATCCACGTAGCCCCACCGCAAACTGCCCCGCTTTCTGCAGCAGCACCTTTCCCTGTGCACCCCGCTTCGTCTAGACACCGGACCGTGGGCAGAGCATCCCTGTTTATCCATTAGAGAGTGAATCAGCAAGTCTAGAGCCCTGCTCGCTGTGGATTAGCTCTCCATTGGAAAGGATAGCTCTTGTTATCGTCATTGTACTTTGCCATTAATCTATTCAAAGGAGTCTGGCCAGCAGCCCAGAACGGCTGGGGCAGCCACAGAGAGTTTCTGTTCCCCGAGCATATTTTCATCCCCACCACGCTGAGCTCCCCACGGCCCTGCTAACAGCCTCAGCTAATAGCAGAGCCCGCTTCCAGCTCAGGGAGATCAATGGTAATTTAATTGCTACAGCATCTTCCAGGAAATGTGCTGCTGGATCCACATATGGTTAGAAGGAAAACAGAGAGGTGAGCATCAGAGCAGGGCTTACCTTGGCTGTCACCCTGCTATAAAGCACCCCAAATTCAGGTACAACCCCTTTGAGAGAAGAAATTCTCAGTCTAGGTGATTGTTAGCTGTGGTGGCTGCTGCCCATGGCTGCCAGCAGTGGTGCAGAGCCACACGGTTCACCACCTTGCCACGAAGATGCTAAGAGATCCTGGTGCACACAGGGTCTGCTAAATAATCAGGGCTGGCAGAGTTTATAACATGTTTTGATGCATTTACTGAGCTTGTAGGGCAGGGCCGTACATTAAGAGCAGCAGGATCTGTTCCCTTTAACCCCCCTGCCATGTCCTCAGACAGAATATTCTAAGAAGGGCCTGGGTGTCTTGCTACCTCCACTGAATTCTGTAAGCAAGATCAGCAGCATTTTCTCTTTTTAAAGCATTTAATAAACTCTTGGAGATCCAACATAGTCAAACAAGCAAGAAAGAGCAGCCTTGGGGGAATTCCGACCACGAAGGGACAAAGCATCTTGCACAGACGTAACGTATGACAAGCTCTTTTCTGCTCTGCAGCACCAAGTGTAGGATGCAACGGCAGACAGGCACATGACTTATAAACTCCACAGTATTCTGGATGCCTTTAGCCGACATGATTTCTGTGGGTGGCTGGAATGCCATCTATCTCCTGAGGCTGCTAAAAGGGAGCCCAGGATGCCAGCACCGCAGGGGAAAATCTTCTGACCACAGAGGAGCTGCAGCAGAGCGGACTTCCACGCACCCCACCAAGAGGCTGACAGGTCCTTGTGTGAGGTCTGGGCACAACCACCCCTCCCCAAAGTAGGGGTCCTGTAAGAATTGTCAACCCCGGTTGCAAATCAAAAGACTTTTCCCAGCTGCTGCCTTTTGTGCCATCCTCCGTCGCAGCTCTGGAATCTCACTGGCATTTAGGGAGTTATGTTTGGAGAGCAACAGGTCTGATTCTGGCTCCTAATGACTCTAAAGAGTAATCTGTCATACACGGAGAGGACCATGGGCTAAAATGTAACTGCCACTACTCTTCCTGCATGAGCAGCCCTTGCTAGTCCCTGGCATACAGTCAGGGCACCAAGCAGAGAGCTCCAAAGCCCATCAGCAGTTTTAAGCTCCAGCCCCCTTGCAGCAGCTCCCCACTTCTGTGCGGGGAGCAAGTGACTGGTACCTCCTCAGCCCATGACAGTCCCACCAGCACACCCCAGCTCACAGGATGCTACTGCACGCTACCAAATCAGTCTGTTCATCTCCAGCTTTGCCACTACGGCAGAACCAACCTTCCCTGCTCCCAGCAGAGCAAATATCACACCTGCTGTGGAAGGAAAGGACCATGCATAGGGAGACCCTTCTGCAGCTCTGCCCTGGACAGTCAAACAAGGCTTGACACAAATCTTTGGCGGAACCCGCTCACGTGTTACCTTGATCATCACTAGTTGAAAAAAAGCAGTAGTATTGGAGTGGGAGCTTTCCTCCAAGCAAGACTGCAGTCCTGGAACAGGTTCACAGCCTGTGCTCCGTGGGCTCAATAGATGATCTACATTTTCTAGAGGAGGCATTACTTATTCTCAGTGCTATTCTTCCTAAACAGATAATGCAGAGTCTCATACCACCACAGCTTAAGACCTAGGAGAAAGTCTCGCTCTCCTTCCCTAGGCTCATTGGGAAGAGACCTTTTATTTATCTATTTAAAAACTGAAAATCTGTGGTCAAAACCAAACCAAAATCAGTTTGCGGTTTTCAGATTTCTAACAAGAAACTGTAACACCTTTAAGAAAGCATCTACTGTGCATTAAAACTTTAAAAAAGCATCTAACAGTTTCATTTAGCCAGTAAGAAATTTCCATTACGAGAAAAGTAGAAAAATCCCTTGTTCAACCCAAATTGCACATTTAAAACCACAGGACTAAGGTTGGACTTGAAGAAGCAGATGCCACCCACTAAAGACAGGGACTAAAGGTGGCTATATCCTTGGAGTTTTGTGAGAATGAGGTGTAGGGATTCACCCTTGCATTTGAGCCAGGGAAATCTCATCCAGCCTTTAAGCTTTGCTCCTGTCCTCGCTGTGCTAACGAGCAGCTCAGCTGGAAGTTGAGACAGGGAGGACAAGGAGAGAGAAGAAACGGAAGAACGATCAGCCTGGAAAGACTGAAATTACAGCATTTGGGCTCTCCTTCCCATGATCCCCATCCATGCTACAACATCCAGATGTGCCTTGAACCCAAATAAAAGCAGGAACACCACAAAATCCCTGTAAAAGTGTTGGTTTCACTGGAGCAGATGGGTTTCAGGGTGGAACCACATTTCCAAGCTACCCACGGACTGCAAAGAACATCTGTGACCCACCCAGATGGTTTTCCAGCACCCAGAGCTCACAGCTCGGTGCAGAGGTCGGGCCTGAACAGTTCAGGAAATCCAAACAGAGCTGGTGTACTAAACCTTTCTGGACTTTGCCTTTGCATCTGCAGGGGAGGAATCAAAATGCCACTGCTGATGCAGCGGAGGCACTCGCTGGTTGAGCAGGGAGGGATGCACGGGCGAGGAAGGCAGCGCCGACCTCAGTGCCCGCAGCAAGTGCGTGGGGAGCCTGATGAGCTGGCACATAGCTAGGCAGTGTGAGACAAGCCATAGGAATGGAGTTTATTGTTCCACTCAAGCAGCTTGGAGAGCAGGCCAGAGATCAGACTGAAGTTTGATGAAAAAATTGTTTGAGGCGAGATGGAGATCTGTGGCAATGTTTTGGAGGCACACCCTCGGAGCCGCGTGTCATGACGAGCACGACAGAGCATGCCAGGCTTTCAGCCCATTGCTCATCGTGATTATTTTTCCTGCCTTTAAGGCTCTAACATGCAAAAGTTAAATCCCTCTGGGTCCTAGGAGACTGATCCTGTGAGGCACTGAATACTACCCACCTGCAGAGACTCTCATGACATCTGGACATTATCAGCCCCACCTTTCTGCCCACACATCTTTTTCGTATCACAAAGACCTGGGAGTTTACTCCCACCGAAGTCAGTGTTGACCCTCCACCAAGTTGCTGTTCAAAGCATCACAACAGATCCATAAATACAAACGTATAAACCCCAGCCGCTCTGGCGAGCATCACATGATGAAGCCCTTCAGGGCACCATCTCTCTGCAGTTCAGATTGCAGAGTGCAGTGCAGAGTGTTGCCAAAAATAACCAGTGCTTCTTGCTGAGTGGTAGCAGGACAGTCTTCTTGAAAAATACAGTTCACACAGTGTTTGAAAAGCCAGCGCTGGCCTTTGAAAACCTCTTCACCTGCCACCCACATCTGACCTCCCGTTCCTGCTGAAATAGTAAAGAAAACAGTAGCTAGAAAGCTTTAACAACATGCAATGTTAACAGACCCAAAACTCCTTGCAAGCAGGGTCAGACCTCGAGAGGTGCTTCAGGCAGCACTGCTTTAAACTGTGTGGTAAAGGCCATTATCCAAATGCCATGGATGGGGAAACGGAGGTAAAGTGAAACGTAGTGATTTGGATCTCCCCCCCCAGCAGCGAGTGACCTGATAAAACCACCCTGATCACAGTCCTCATTATGATTCAGAGTTAATTACAAAATTGAGGCTCAGACTCCAGTGCGCTGCATCCCCACCCTGGAGATAAGCCAGGACAGCTTGCTGCAAGGGACACAGCCCCTGAGGACCCCGAGATCTTTGCGGGTGCTTCACGCCTGGACAACATTTCCAGCACTATGGTGTGGTATGGGAAGACAAGAGGCTCCCACCGTGAGAAGGTCAAAGCCACCTAGACCAGCCCTAAGGATGAGAGCGCAAGGGTCCGAGGAGGTAATGTGCTGTGTTGCAATTGGTAGCAGATTCACAAAGAGAGCTTGTGTTTATGCACCAAGCTATAAATATTCCTTTTTGAAAAGGCATAACTGGAAAAATGTCTAAATGTCTATTTTTGCCTCCTCTGCTTCACCCACTCGAAACATTGACATCATACCAAGCTCCTACTGAGACAGAGTCATTCCTGAGACCTGGAGTGGCACAACTGCCCCCAGCGTAAAAGCTGGGGAAAGGAAAAAAAGCATCTTTGTAGCCCGGGAGGACAGACAGAGGAGTGCTCAGGGAGGGAGAATTCTTGCATGAAAATGGCAGGTTTTACTCTGCTCTTTGATCCCAGTAAAAATGATTCAGCAAAGCCCAAGTCCAGGCTGTCGCAGCTTTGCCCTAGGCTCACCTGAGGTCCGATACTACCCCAAGAGGTTTCCAGCTACCCAGGTTCAGCCTTACCAGCCAAACAGCAAGTGGCTCTCTCCAATCTCCCCCTCAATATCATATAACCCCACAGAACCCAGCCCAAGCTGCCTCTAAGGAAAGAAATCCACCTCTCGGTGAGAATAAGGCAGTTTGCAGCAGGCTGTGACCCCCGTGGCACTCGCCACAGGCTTTGTGAAGAGCTGCAAATGATCAGAGAGCAGCAGGCACCGGCAGCTCCATCGCCTTGGCACCTGCACAGGACAGTGAGGGCACGTTGGGCACTGCTGGCAGCATCTGGCACCAGCCAGGAACTACTAACTGTGATTGCTGGCAGCAGCTCGGTTCCTCCAGGGCTCAAACACAAGCACTTGCAGAGGGTGCAACACTTCCTCCCTCGGCAGCAAACGCCTTCCCGCCGGGAGCTGCTGCTGGCACAGGCGGCTGCGTGATGACAGATGAGTCAAGTGGTGAATGAAGACACAAAATCGTTGAGAAACACTGTTTCAGGAACACCTTGGTGTTAGCTTTGTTCACAACCAACTCGAATTTCTACCTGCTGCGCTTGTGATCATGGTAAAGCACTCTGAGATGAAAGGTTCTCAGTGACAAATCCTCCAACAAAAAGCCCCACTTGTGAGGTTAAAATACTGGGCTAGAGGCACAGAGACACCCCACAGACCTGATCTAGGGACTAGACCGCAGCATCCTCCCAGAGTCAGCACCACGTGCTGCTGAGGGTCTGTCCTTCTGTGCCATGCTGTCAGATCCATGCGCCTTACAGCAAGGCAGGTGTCTCATCCAGTGACACTTTTGTTAATGTACATCAACACACTGGTGACGTGTTCAGGAGCACAGTAACGATCCCAAAACCCTCAGCAGCTTTGCATCCAGTCAATCCATCAGCCAAGTCCCAAAGTAGTATTAGAAACCTCACCAGGGGTCCCCAAGCCACAATGGCCACCATTCTCCCCAGCCTTCTCATCCCACTCCTGGCTGCTAGCATATATATGACCAGACTCACTCCTGCAGGAAATCAAGTCCTATTTTGCTTAAATAAGGCAGTCAGCACCTGGCTTGTATCTATTTAATAACCTGAGCATCTGGTTTCAATACAGCAGGCAAGGAGCAACCACAGCATAATAAAAGTCATTTAGAGCTGCAATTAGCTCTGGGCCCCCAGTTGTATATTATAATAACAAAGTAGGTGCTGCTACATCTGTTGACAGACGCAAGGGATTCGATTCCACCCCATCCCCCAAGAGACAACCTGCATCTCCTGTCCTCAGATCTCCGATGTTCCCTTGCACACATCCAACCTTACCCTGATGCTGTTGAGCCCTCCTGGCATCCCCAGTGTCACCTACACCCTTCTCCGTGGCAGCCCAGGGCTCACCGATGCCATGCCCTGCTGTGCCTTGGCTCTCCCACCAGCGCTGGACTCCAACTGGAGCTGAACAGACCCCCTGAAGTATTTCATTAATGCTAGTGAGCAGTACAAGCTGAAACATGGAATTACCGTTCTGCGAATTCGCAGCTCTGGAGAGGTCCCTTTCATCCTCAGTGACAACAGAGAAGTCAAAATTTCCCATAAAAAGTTACTGAAAAACTCATTTTAAGAATTACCAAAGCCAGCATTTTGTTTCTTTTGGTTTTTGTTTTGTTTTGGGTTGTTTCCCTTTTTTTCCTCCAAGTGCATTTTACAACACTTGGGTTTGCCTGTTTCCATTTAATTCATTATGGAGAAGCAACTCTTCAACCTTCACTAAAGACATAAAGCATTTTCAACTAGTTCTTATGATAAAATCATTCAATTCCTTCAAACTTTAATACCTCTGGCCATGTTGCTGCAGAAAGCTGTACTGCCAGAACATTTTCAAGGCAGCTTCAACATGCCTTAGCTCCAATGCACACACACGCTCCAATGCAACTAGGTATTACTGTCTCTGCTGCAGAGAAACTGAAATAAAAAAATAAAACAGCTAATGTACCCAGTGAGGAAGACAGGAGAGCAAAGAGCAGCCCGCCAGGCCACCACCAGTCCTGGACCTGACCATGGGACGGGGCCCCCCTCCTGGAAAGAGGCCGTTGCAGAGATGCCCCAGGACACCTTTCCGCAGCAAACCCTTAACAGGCACGTGTGCAAACACTTGCACATGCAAAAGAATAACAAAAATGTTTTCTCAGTCACCTCAGCTACCATTTCCAGCTCTCTAGGGATGATTTCAACCTTTTTCTATACCATTTCTCACCACAGAACTGCCTATAAATAACCGGTCTTTCAGTTGCAGAATGAGAAGGCCGTTCCCCGAAGGAGGAGGTGTAATAGTGAAAATGGTTTAACACAGAGGTATGAACAAGATCCCAGCCCTGATAAAGCCTCGATGCAGCCAGGAGAAGGAAGGCGGGTGTTTTTCTTTCCACCATCCCAGAGCTGTACAACCACATACAATTCACACCTGTTTCAGCATCCTCTGCACAGGCAGGGCTGCCCTACAGTGAACCTGGAGAGAAATCGGCGCCTTCCCCCCCCTTCACCAGGAATATGCGATTGCAGAGCAAACCAGTAACCCCGAGAAGCTTAGACAGTGGTTCTCAGCACACCTGACACCTTTTCCATTTGCTGCAGTGCTCCCACACAACACCATCCTAGTGTCAACGGCATACATCCATGCTATTAAATAGAAGCCATCAACCCCCCCTACAGACGGTGTCCCCACAGCCCCCAGCACAGGAGGTTGGAGCCAAGGGGGTGCAGCAGGATAGTGCCCACAGCCCCCCCAGCCACAATCAGGAAAGACACAGCCCCAGCTGGGTGTCCCAACTATTTCTGTAGTCACCGTGTCAGCAAGGAGGCAAGCACACGACATCACCGCATCCCTTTTCCAGGATCCCTCGCAACAAACCGAAAAGTCAGAGAGAAGAGCTGGAAACTAAGGTTTATTTATTTCTTCCCAGTTCTGTGGCTCGTGACCAAAGCCGCGGGCTGGCAGGCGAGACACGCTGCTGAACACGGGGCTCGTGACGTGCTGGGTCTGTGCGTGCGCAGGCACGAGGGGTGCAAGTTACCCAGGGCTCAAAATAGGGCAGGGAACAGATTTATATATACATCTGTAGAAAGCTGTAATTTCTCTTATTTTTGTTTCATTTTCTAATTCTTTACGTTTTTTTCCTGCAGAGGCCCAACACTGTTTCCCAAAGCGTTCAGCTGACAAGTGGCACTAGTCCCACCTCAGCCAAAATCACATGAGCTGACAGCAGCAGTTGGGAATAGTGCACCAGATGCAGCAGCAAATACTCCTGATTATTAGATAAGTTGTTTATAACTTTAGCAAAGTTTCCCAGGGCATATGGCTTCCTCAAGCAAATTTAATTTTGCATTTTTTTTTTTACCATCACAAGGAAAATACTTTGTTTCAAATGCATTAAATGTTGAAATGATCTGAGGCTAGTTCAGTCCCTGCAGAAGTGGAATCTGAAATTAGAAGGGATCACCCCTGCAGGACAAAAATTCCCAGTGATATTTGCCAGAGAAATGCCAGGTCACATCCCCAGCAGAGCCCTAGCAGCAGGAGAGCACTCCATGGCTAAACTGGGCACCCTCCAGCCCAGCTGGCCAGAGCCTCCTGCTCCCGTTTAGGTGCTCTCCTTACCATTGCTCTCGCTGGAGGAGAAGCCACCTGTCAGGTAAGCAGGCTGGTATAGTTTTTGAGGGTTTTTTGCCCAATTTGAACCCTGCCTCGCTCAACGCACAGGATGGACCTTTTGTAGCAGAGATGGACACACTGTCAGAGGTGCCTACAGGCTCCATTGCACAAGTGAGATGGAAGGTGGCCGTAGAGATGGTACTAGAAACCTGGATTCTACCTCTGTCAGCCAAAGAATAATGAGGTGAAGGAAGCCTTTGCAAATGGTTTTAGGAACTCTAGCAATGTTCCTCAGCACCTAGAGTCTGAGCTGGCGTACACCAGCAGCTGGAGACCTTAAGTCTATGCTTTCCAGTGTCACATAGGGGTAAGGACTACACAAAAATTCTCACGTCACCCAGCAATTTTGACCTTAGCATCTCTGCTCACCTGTAAAAGTGAGAAAGGAGCAGCAGCTCATCTACCAGCTGACTGATCAGCTTTGCTGCTGCATTGCTTTTCTTTTGATTTGTGGGCGTGAAAGCATCACATGCATACACATACACATACATAAAGTCTGCACTTGAACAGACCTCACACCCTAAGGACAGGGGAAAAGGGGTAAGAGTACAGGCACATGCTCGCTGTAAACTCCTCTCCCTTCCAGTTCATGCTCTTTCAGCAACACACAGCTTCAAGGAGAGGGGACACTGATTCCCAGTGCACTTCTCCAGTCACCAACATCTGCGTGGATGCAGAGGCACAGAGAGTCTCCAGGAGCCCCACAGCCAAATCCCCGCCAGGGCTGCTGGCCCTCAGCGCCGATGCCAGCGGGGTCACAAGATGCAGGAGAGCAGAGAACTGGGCCCCGTGTGTGTGCCGGGCTGCGGGGGCACGCAGGCATCCGCATCTCCAGCCCGTGCTCTGCGCTGCACCCTTTGTGGGGCGTTTCCAAGAAGGAAAGCAGCAAACGGCTGGCGATGAATGTGAAGTAAGTTCACGAGGAAGAGGTTACGGTTTTCTCCAGACCTGAGAGCAGACAAGCACAGAATGCAACACCACCACCTTTTGTGCACACCTGCTTTTATTCAAACAGGGCTTTTAGGAGGAGTCAAAAAAAAAGTTAAATGTTATTTTCCAGAGTGCATTAAACTACACATGCAAACACTTGAGAGCATCTCCTCTTTCTTTTCTTTTCTGTTTCTAGCTGCAGACAGATCATTTCTTCTTGCTGGAACGTGTCAGGAAGCTGTGTGGTAGCACATAGGAGGGAGGTTTTCTTGCAAAAATAACCCTATTGCAAACAATTGGTGATGGCAAAGTGCTCTCAGCCACGGACATTCTTACAGAGTCCTTCCCAGTCCCGGGGGTGCTGCTACCTCTGCTCAGCTCAGGCAGCACTTGGGTTTCCTCCTCAAAACCAGCTTCCTGAGGCTCTCTGTTTGGCTCTGTCTCTGCTGGGCGGTTGGCTGCAGCCTTTCTCCGCTCATCCTGCTCAACAAGCATCTTGACCATGGGGGACGTGTAAGTGACGTAGGCAGGTCGGGGGCGGTGGCACTGGATGAGGTGGCTGGGCAGACCCACGTTGACTGAGGGCAGCACATGCTCTGGAACCAAGAAACAGACACCATGAGAACACAGCCAGATACCTCCTGGCTTCTTCCCTCTCTGGGGAGGGTTAGAAAGAAGGATGCCTTTGGTGACACCAAGGGTGCTCTTTGGAGCCAAAGACCATGGCTGGGATCAGTGATGGCTTTGCTACAGCTATGGAGGGCCAGGCAGCACAAAGGGACAGCAGTGCCATACCAGGTAGCTACTCTGCATCAAGATTCAAATAACCCATGCAAGAAATACAGATGATGTCCATCATTTCTAGTCTTTGTGCCTTTATTTCTATACTTGAGCACAGGGTGCACTGACCAACGAGGAGCTGCAGCAGGTCACTATCACACCAAGAAGCACAGTGGGAAAGAAAAAAAGGGTGAAAAAATATCAGCATTTCTCATTTCTGCAGTACTGACCAATGTGCAAGATCTCACACAGCAAGACAAGACCACACTGAAGATCTTCCCAGTCTCGGCTTTCTGCACTAAACCCCTTAATCACTCAAGTCTAGCACCTCAAACACAAAGCCACAAGGTTGGTAGAAATGGCTGGAGAGATTAGACTGAGCCTACTTGGGAAGAAGTCTGTCCAAGGGAAACTTCAAAACAGAAAATCCCAGGAAAAAAAAAAATCATGCAGAAAAGGAAGATGCATTCAAACAGATCTTGGAAAATGACATCATTGGTATTAGTATTTTTAGATACAAGGCTTTTCATAAAAATGTCTTGTTTTCACTTAGATGTCATTAGTCCTTTAAGAGTTATATAGCACAAAAGCAGAGTTTTCAGTCTCAAATAATTTATTTTTCACTACCTTTGCCTAATGCAACAGTTAATTATGACTTCAGGGTGCTGGGCCGTCTTGTCTAGACCATGCTTTTGCCAAGGAAGTTTGGACCAGATGATCCTTGAGGTCCCTTCCAACCTGGTATTCTATGATTCCATGACTAGATAGACAAAGTAGTAAAATGCAATCTTGCTTAGCACAAACAGCTAGGATGAGATGGTAGGAAAGTACTGCTGATAAAGGGTCCCTGAAGGTCCGTTGCTGTCAAAGGGATGAACTTCCATGCTGCAGCATATTTAAAACTGGTCTGTAGCAAGCTATGAACAGCAGCCTGCAAGCAAGAAAGGAATGAAAACCAAAGATGGAGCACCCATCCTGCAATCAGGCTTTTGCTTAAGATATCCACACCTAGAGTCTGAGAGTCCCCCACGCATGGTGGACACAGCAGTTCTAAGGAGAGGAGGTGGGGTGACTCAGCTGCCCTCAAAAGAAGCAAGGACAAGAAGTGGCTGATGTGGAGGGCAGCAGAGGCAGAACACGGTCCTGTCAAAGACCAAGGCTATTTGGTGTACAGATGTGGAAAGCCCAATCCACAAAATTATGCTAAATCTTGTTCCTTAGATGCTTTATGAACCATTTCCCACACGAAGTAGAGGCCAGTAAATACTCATCACCTCCTCAGCCCTGTTCACCAGATGTCCCCCGGAGGGCACAGCAGCCCTTGGTTGCCCTTTCCCAAGCTCGCCAAGCCAGGAGCACAGAGGAGGAAGGAGGCAAGCTGCTTCAGGTGGGATTTACAAACCTGCCCACATCACACACACCTCCCTGTTCCTAAATCAGTCAGGTGTCAGTGGAAAGCCTGGTCCATACCTCTCATTGTGCCTCTTCTTTTCTTTTTTAAACTGGGACTAATTCTGCCTCTTTTCTCCCCTTCTCTCCTGCAGAGGGTCAGTCCTTTGTAACCAAGCTATGCATATCAGGGAAACACCCAGAACAGAAACACCCTGGGGTTTGTTAGGGCTCTGATATCCAGCTGTGATACCCAGGGTCCTCATCAGAAAAGCACAACCAACCCTGGGTGGTCAGAGATGGGGACACGCGGGGACAGAGCTGCGAGCATTTCTCCCAAGGTCCCACCATGAGCTCCTGGTGGACATTAGAAACAAAAGGCTCAGAGCTCCGAGTTACAGTTTTAGAGCTATGAGAGCATTTAAAGAAATATGCTGCTTCAGATTATCTGTTGCTAAAGTTGTAGGGATAGAAGGAGGGAGGAAAAGTGTCTTTTCAGTGGCTTTTGCACCGAACTGCACCCTACAGGCTCCCAAACCTGAGACCCTGCACTATAGCCACCGCTCCTGCAGCCTCTGTCCGTGCTGCAGCTGGTGCCAGATGGGCTCCGGGTGTGCAAAGCGTCAGGACTTTGTGTTTTGCACAAGCTGTGCTCCCGCTCGCGCTGCGGGAAGGCGGCCGGCCCCGAGCTCTGCCCTCCGCGCTCCCCCTGCTCGGCCCCAACCCGGCACTCGCGCTAACAAGAACTGGGTTTTGTTGCATCCCAGGGGCGTGCGTTGGGGCATCGCTCGCTTCCCCTGCGTGACCCATGCTCTCTAGAAACCACCAGCCACCCTCCCCACGAGGGAGACGTCAGCAGATCCAGCCGGGACACCCCCATGAAGCTGACAGCCCGGTAGCGGTGTACGGGGACGATCGGCCAACGGGCAGCCCAGGCTCTTCCCGAAGTTTATAAATAGAAACAGCCTGACGTGTTTGCAGAAAAAAAGTTTCCATACCAAAAAAGTTTCACCGCGGTCATATTGCTGTAAAGTTATGCCATTCTGTACCTACGCTATATACACACATGCTCAGCTTTACCATCAGGAAAAGCCAAACCAAAAAAAAAAAGTCTTGTTTTAAATTATGAGCTTTCAGACAGTGGCACGCTCTGTGCTTAAACGAAATGTTTATTTTGACAAGCTGAGATAGTCCATGTCTCTTCAAATGCCTGTTCTGACTCACTATTTGGAGTTTTTAACTCTTGTTACAGAACTGTTTTACAATTTAGCTCATCAGGTTAATGTGCAGCAAAAACCACTACAAGAAAAAAAACCCGCTTGTTAAAGAAGAATTCAACTATTTTCCAAGTGTTTCTGATGACTTGGGAGTTCTGGCTCAGCCCGTGCTCCAGGGAGCTGGCACGGACAGTGGGGCACCCCAGCCTCAGCAGAGGAAGCAGTGGGCACAGAGCGGCTCCGAGCCACGGCGGCGAGTGTGCATACGTGCGAGCTAAAGCACTGCAACCCCCTGGATAAAACAGCAGGATCAGGCACCAAACCACCCTAGCAAAGCACAAAAAGAGCTGATCTGGAGCCCTTTTCCCCACTTTTATAGGCTGTAGCTCAGGTCTTTGTAAAATGAATAAACACACCGAGCGAAACCCGGGCACCCAGCCACCGCACGGGGCTGAGCTGTAAATTTAATTCAGCGGTAACAAAGCCCGTGGAAGACGCCGTGTGCCCCAGAGGCGCAGCGAAACCTCCCCGCCTGTTCCCAGGCCGGACCCAAACAACTGCGAAATGGGTGCCAGGGGGTTGGGCAGGGCGACAGCAAGGGCCACAGCCAAACCAGCAGCACCACTGCCTCACAAAGCCAACACAAGCTTAATGTGGGTGAGGACCACGCCGTAAGGAGATGGTGAGCTGTTTCTGCATATAGCCCCAAAACAAAATGTGCTGAATGTTTTTCAGAGCAAACAAAAAGATCCAGCTGAGTCCCTCGCCCAAACAATCAACTGTGCAGGGAAAGGCAAGGAATGAGCACAATGAGGTGGTGGAGTAGGGAAGGACAAGGGTTACAGCGCAGAGATGTGGATCCAGCCTGCACCTCTCACTTGCACGCCTTGTGTTTTTGTTGGAACATTTACCTTTGCTGTACCAAGCCAGATGTTCCCAGCTCAAAGAGTTCCTGATGGGAAGAGGCTAGCTAAGCTCATGAGTTCGGGGCAGGAGGACATATGCGTGCACTAGGCGTGTCTCCTAATATTTCAGTGTTTGCACAGTTTTATTTTGATCCTGGATAAATACTGATACTTATGTGATATTCATGTAGGCTGGGGTTTCAAAAGGGTCTTGGGCTCAGCTGTGTCACCTAATTGCTACAGCAACATCTCACAGGGCAATAAAATAAAAGGGTTTTAGAATTTCTTAAATAGGGAAAAAAAGCAGCGCAATGAACAGCAACCCCAGTTTGGATATTTGATAAGGTGTGAACATTTGGTGACAGGATAAAGTTTAGCTACTCACCAGGTGAATTTTCCTGGGTAGTTGTGGGTGCTCGGGTGCAAAGAACCTCAGATAAGGCCACAATATCTGCCTTCAAATTACCCATGGTGGAGAGTTGAGACAGAAGCTGACGCAAATCCCAGACATTTCTCCTCTGACCTTATCTCTAGCCCTTCCCAAACCAGCAATGACTAGAGAAGCCCCAGGGGGAGAAGACACAAACATCACCCTGACCATAGAGCCTGGATACATCAGCTTTTCCTGTGTTACGTCCCTGTGGAGGCCACCACAGAAGTGACTCCTTCAGAGCAAGTTCACACCAACGGCCTGACAGGAAACAGCCAGATACCACGACAGCACTGGGAGCTGAAGAAGGGAATGCAAAGCACTGGAGAAAAGATGCCAAGGGAAAGCCCAGAGTTGACAACATCTCAGAGTGAAATGAGATGGGATCATCAGCCACCATTTGTTATTTACAGCTTGTGCTTGGCTACTGGCCTGGAATTGATTTCAGAGCCCAGGGAGAAAAGGCTCTGCAACATCCCTGGGAATCCTCTAAGCATATCAACTCCTTTGCTTCATAAGCGCCTGCTAGGGAGACCCGTCTCCAGGACTGGCCTCTAAGGGCTTTCCAGAGCAGAATTGGGTTGACCTCCCTCCCACTGCAGTGACAGGATTATTGCCTGCCAGTGCCTCTGCAAACCCTACTTGGGGTTGCTCTGAAGCTTCCCACACTGAGATGTCTGCTCCCGAACTGCTCTAATGGGAAGCTCTCCAACACGCTCCTGTCCCGTCCTGACGCCAGCTCGGGATCTCACCAGCACGCACTGGGGAGCACCATGGTGGGATCTTCACATTCCCTCCAGACTGTGGTTTCCAGTGACAAACCCGATCCTAACACATGTGTACCCTGATAACAGGGACCAGCTCAGCATCAGGGCTGGCCTGCCACACACCGCCCGATGCAGCTGAGACAAGGCACGTGTCTTCCATGGTCACAGCCATCAGCCCAGCTGCACACTAACCACTGGGAAATGTGGCTCCTCATGTAAAGTACCACCACCAGCCTGGCTGCTCCCTGCAGCCACGAGTGCCAGGACTTCCCCGACAAAACCACACATTCCCCTCCCATCTCTGCTTCCACCTCATGTTCTTCTCCATCCGCTCTTGCTGTCCATCCTTGGTAGTAGGTGCACTGAGAGGAGAGGCAGCCAGGTTGTATGAGGCTTTCCATCTACATCCCATCCTGCACTTTTGTTGGGTCTCAAACTTGGTACGCACCTGAATTCACCAATTCCTTTCCCTGGGAATAAGTATCCAATGCCAAATATAAAGACAGAACATGACTGAAGTAGCAAGATCAGACAATGGCTAAAAACAACAATTACGAGACCAAGGGCATCGGGGCACCTCACCTGCTCAGGTACAACTATAAAGCCATCTTAGTATTGCCTTTCATTTGGGACAGCTGAGAGCCAGGCCCCTACGGCACACGGACATTCCTGAAAAATTCAGTTTCACAGTGTTGAACTTCATGTGCCCTTGAAAGTGCCAGCCCTGGAATGTAAGCCCCAAAAAAATCTCCCACCTGGAAGCTTTCCAAAGAGGGCCTTGAAGGATGTAATATCTAGAATGGGACTATAAAAACACCCTGTGTTAGCTTAACTTTTTCCTCCTGAAATAAAACTCATCCAACCCAAAAATTCCCCATTGACTTGAGTGTTTTTGAAAACCCCATCCACAAGAGCAGCATTGATCAAATCCAATTTTTTATTTTTTTTTTTTTTTACTGTCATCAGTGGAACGGTATCTAAATAGAATAATTCAGGAGACTGACCTAACTGTCCTGAGCAATGGGCAGCCCTCCAGCATTGCCCACCCAACCTGGCAGGCAGCAGCAGCCTGCAATCAGCTATGCAGTGCTGGGGTCTCCGTCTTGCTCACGGGGTAGACGGCGCTGAGCAGCTCCATTTAGGATGGGGTCCAAGTAGCACATCGACTATTCAAGGCAAGTAAAGACCTGCCATCCTCTACAACAGATGAGGTTAACCTGTTGGGGCTTGCAAGGCAAGTGCAGCTTCAGACCAGACTGTACCTTCCCGACTTCATACCTGACCAGACTTTTATCTTAATGTCAAGTGGAATTTCTTTGAGGACAGCCTTAGGTTCAAGACACGCGTATATACAGTGTGTGTTTTACAAGAATGCTGGTTTTACATCTGTGACCATTCTTCCTGGAAATTTATTTTCTGGCAGACCTTTGCAAAACCCTCAATGTTAAAACCTCTCCAACCTGCTCTGGAGAGTCAGCCAGGCCACTTTACAGGGGCATTGCAGTCCTAATCTTCGGAAATCCTCTTAAACTCCAAGATTCTGGTAAAGTTTAAGATCCAGAAATCTGTTTCCATTCTTCTCCCCAACACAAAGACCCAGCTCCTGATTGTCCACATGCTACATACATAGGGCCACGGCTACAGCTATTTTTTACATTCTTCAAGCTACTGCAGAGGGAATTCACTGCACAGTGTCCTCCAGACCCTCTGGGTCAACTTGTGACCAAGTATGAAAGCCAAGAGCTCTCTCGGGGCTCTGGTCTGGGCGGACCTGCCATAGCTCCCTGCACCAGAACGCAGGATGGCAGAGGAAGATGGTGCCTCATACCTTTCCCATAGCTGTACAAAGGCTCACCACCTTCACCCCTAAGTCCCACAGAGAAGCAGTATTTCTGAGATGTATCCTAGCACTTGCAAATACATTCAGTCCAAAAATCAAATCAAAAAGCCTCCTTTGTACACAAGAAGGCACCACCTCTACCCAGCTTTGCTGGATCGGCAGCAGCCCGACCAGAGCCATCGACCCACTCAAGCTGCTTCCTGCTGGTTTGGCAGCATGAGCCTCCAGCCTGCTCATAACCAGGCTATTAAATCAGGTTCAGGTTGTTTGGATACCAGAGCAGCACAGTTCAGAGAGTGGAGTTTAAAAGACCCCTCTCTTAAACAATGATCCTTTTGAGACGCTGAATGAAAACAGGCAATAGCAGCACTTCAGCATAGAAGTCACCAGCAAGAACTACGATTCGTATGAGAATGGGGACACGTGGCCAACTTTAAATCCAAATCAAATGTTTCTGAGCTTCAGGACACTGACAGTCAAGAGTCCAAATTCCTCTCTAACTGCATCCAAAGAAGCAGCACCAAAGCCAGGCACTTCCACAGGCAAAAAGGGAAGATTGCGTTCACAAACAGACAGATACATAGGAGTAACATCACGCAGTGAACACAGCTTCTCTTTATTAACCAGAATATTAAAGCACATGCTAAGTTTTGTTCAGGCTCTCAGTTAAGGCCTCCCCTAATTTTCAGACATTATTAATTCACTTAAAATTAGCAGGCTATGCTGTATACCTGCCATGGTGTTATGCTTCGTTTTGCTCGTTTTCTTTACCTCTTCAGGATGGGAAGAAAACCTTAGACAAAGCTCTGTTGCTAAAACCCTTGGTCAATAAACATCTCCCTCGTGATCTACAACTCTCTATTAAGAGTACACAAGGGAGCTGGTAGCAGGGAAACAGTAAGGTAACAGCCACTGCTTGTTTTATTTATTTTCTCCAACTACAGGTTGAGTTATTCTGTGTAATAAAAGGAAAAATTATCCCAGGAGAAAGGAGGGGGGGTTTGCTTTTTATGAAAGATGTTTAGGTCATAAAGTACGCAGCACTTTGCTTCGTGCTACGACTCATGCGAGTTTTAATTCTAAGAGAGTTGCTGGCAGCGGTACAGTTTTCACACTCTTATATTTAGAGAGGCTTGCCTGAAAAATAGCCAGAGCTGTCGCTTATAAATCAGGTTGTTCTGACAGTGCCCGGAGCAAGCAGTAAAAGCAAATAGGGGGAAATGAAATTACATGCTGCAAAGGGAACTCTGAAATAATAAGCTTTTATTTTTGTCTTTTCAAAAGTTCACAATAATTAGAACTATTTTTTCCTCTGTTCTTTCATTTGTTTTTAAGCCAGCCCCTGCTGACAGGCTCTGGGCCCCCAACCTCTGGTTCCCATTCATTTGTCTTTGGCCATGTGGTTCCCATATTCTTGGCTGGGCGCGTGAGTCGACATCGCCAAAGGCTGGGGTGGAGAAGATACAGCTCTTGGTTCGCTCTGGCCATGGGACCC
This sequence comes from Strix uralensis, assembly GCF_047716275.1. NCBI lineage: Eukaryota > Metazoa > Chordata > Aves > Strigiformes > Strigidae > Strix > Strix uralensis. The sequence continues at coordinate 6,006,464 of NC_133990.1, forward strand.
CGTGCAGCACACCCCTGCCGAGCAGCTTGCAGGCAGATCCATTCCTGCAGCACAAGGCCAGTCCACAGGACACCCAAGTCAGTGGGAAGGGTCTTGCCTGCAGTGGGCTTGGTATGGAGATCACATCATCTTCCACTGACACGGGATTTTTCCTTTGAACTGGAATATCTCTTCTTCTACAACCAAATAGAAGTAGCATTGGAAACTGCTGATCTAAGTTGGGAAGACATCAGCAGCTGATGTCCCCTGCTTGTCCCCACGTCCCAGGGGGGAACTACATCCATTCTTCCAAGAAAACTGACACACACCATCTGGTATATCTTAATGCTGTATTTTACAATCTTGGCTTAGCCTGCATTGCTGGGGGATCCTCAGGACAGGAATTTCCTGCCTCCAAGGTTCCTATCCAAAGACTTTTCAACCTCTCAGTTTAAGCAACATAAGTGCTACTCTGCCAGAAGTCAACTTCAGACTTACTACTCCTATACAACTCAACAGCAGTTTGCTCTTATCTTCAGCAGGATTTTAATTTGACCCTCAGCAAGAAGCCAGATGGAACAGCGATTGCTAAATGAACTGCTGGGAACCAAATAAAGCTGATAAAAGGATAAGAGCAACAAAACTACCCTTTATTCATTCATTCATTGGGTTTTACTGTTTGAAGTTCTCCATGAACTGCTTCCAACCCAAACTCCTCCCCATACATGTGAACTGGGAAGCTGTGTGATAAAGATGGAAAGAAATGATCACAGGCTCTGAAAGGGCTAGAGGAGAAAAAGATCAGAAGAGGCAGCAAGACAGATTTGGGAACTCAGGATCCCCATGGCAGGACCCAGGGAAGGGGAGAAACACTTCCTGGGTGCTAGGGCCACAGTGAAAAGCCAACAGAAGAAACAAATAGCTTGATAAGTGTTTTATTTCTGTTTATTCCAGGATGGGCTTGATCTAAATCAGGTGGAGTTGACTGGTGCCCATCCATTGCCTTCAAGGGGCTTTGAATCCACTGGAAATGGAAGCATGGGATAAACTATGATGGCCGAAGAGCAATTAGCCAAGATCCTGCCCCAGGTCAGGAGGTACCATCACATCACCTCAAATACTTCCAGAGGTGTGCTGAGGTGGAGGTAAGGCCTGAACCCATGTGGATCACATCCCCTCCACCACCTCACCTCTCTCCAGAGCTGTGTTCACAAGCTCTGCCCTAACTCCAGGGTCCACACTCAGTTACCAGGACCAGCTTCCACCCCCAACAGCCCCAAGTTTTGAAAACTGAGAGTGGAACATAAGAGAAACAAAAATTAGGGTTTCCACAGCAGCAGCAGTTTGCAGGCACTGCATCCCCTGAGGTTCACAGACATGTTTTACAATGCACCCAGTGATATATCAGGTTACACGGCCGAGAACAGGAACATGGAGCAGCACACGTGTGCGGCACAGCTGAATGAACAATGACCGCAGGAACACTGCTGGCACTCACATTTAGTCTAATTCGTTTTTACTTTGCAGACACAACATTATAGTCCTTTTTTCACTTCTAATTTTTCTTCTTATAAAGGAGAAGGGAACATGATAGAAAAAAAAAAAAGAAGGTGGACTCCAGGCTAGAAGTCTTCAGCACTACACCGAGACGCTCCAGCGTGTATATGCAAACAGCAACTAAAATAGAAGGGGCGGTTTCTCAGCTGCTGCGATCTGTGTGGTGCTATTAATTTAACAGTCACCTAAACCAGGGGAACATCTGATCCCAAAGCAGGATGGGTGATGCCCTAGCAAGAGCAGAACAAGATACTAGGCCAGGCTGGTGTAAACAGGGATGGTTCACCAGCCTCCCTGTGGTTCTGCCCAGACCTGGAAGGAAGAACTTGTCCCCTGTTATCAGTTCACTGAATTAAAAACAGCCCAAACTGTTAATTTCTTTTCAAATCCAGCTTTACTTGCCTTTCTTGCTGCTCTCTGGCCCACATCCCCCCTAGCTAGTCCTGCATCTCTGCACCCGCACAAGCCTGGCCGGGAGGTGGACGAGGGGGCCGGGTTGTCCATCCTGCGGGCACCAGCGAGCAGGGGGAACACCAAACTGGGGGAGCAGCCAGAGCACAGATATTCAGGAGAAAGTGCTTGTTTATGTGAAAACACAAGGAGGCAAATAGTTGACATTAAGATTTTGGGGAGGCTGTGGGACTGGGCTATTTCTTTCAGCCCTCACACAAAGGGACCTTTTTTGTCTTGCTGTAAAACAGAAACGATATTGAAGGGTCTGTGGAATTTCTGGGCATTTTTTTCCCCTTGGAGACGCAATGGCCTGCAGTCCAAAGCAACAGATGAAGTAGGATGCAAAGGACAAGATGTTCATATGTGGCTCTGCATCCACCTCCTGTCCCCCTGCTGCCACAGCCCCCCCCAAACCCTTCACCCCCAAAAGTCCTTAGTGCCTGCAGCAGCCAGAGGGGCAGAGCCCAGAGGTGCCCCACCAGGGACCAGTGCTCACACAGCTGCACCCCTGCCTGGAGGTGCTGCAAATACTGCAGGAAGCCATTTGCTGAACGCAGAGGGGACTGCAGCTCCCGCACCCACTCTGCTGAGGATCTCCAGTCTGTCATCTTGCATCCAGCTGACAGACCATGTTTCAGGCAACAGCCTGGGAGTCAGGTCAGGTTCCCTTGGACTCATCATCCCACATGAGTCTCCAGGTTCAGCCATCCCTAAGAGGGGCATCGAGCCCACCCCAGTTTCCAGGCCAGCCCAGCTCCCCTTCCATTCACAAGCTTCTGTCCCAGCAAGGACCAGGATACATGTGCTGCTCCTTCATCGGTGCTGTTCCCAAAAGGGCCAAGGACACCTCTCAGTGCTTTCTTTGTGGAGGCGTTACACAACACAGTTTTTCCCTGAAAATGTTTCCTGCACCACTGCCCACAGGGCTTGGACCAGCCCAGAAACAGCCAAACACACCATCAGCTGTGGACAGGGCACCTCTACAACACAGCAGAGCTCTTCATCTCATCTTGGCAAAAGCACAGAGATTTCTCCAAGTGTAGAAAGGTACATGGATGTACCTGCCACCTGATTCTCCATCAACCCTTGCCACCTCAAAGACTGTAAGAGTTTGGCACAGACCCCACCACACTGCTCATCCTGAGGCTCCTCACAGCCCCAAGGCACTTTCTGCCCACGGATGATAGGAAGAGCCAGTCCTCTACAGGCAGCCAGGACAGGGAATCCCAGGATCATCTGGGTTGGAAAAGACCTTGAAGCTCCTCCAGTCCAACCATGAACCTCACCCTGACCGTTCCCAACTCCACCAGATCCCTCAGCAATGGCTCAACCCGACTCTTCAACCCCTCCAGGGATGGGGACTCCCCCCCTGCCCTGGGCAGCCCATTCCAACGCCCAATAACCCCTTCTGCAAAGAAATACTTCCTAAGAGCCAGAAAAGAGCTGACATCCATCACTGGCAAGAAAGCAACGCCACCATGCAAGTGAAATGCCAGATAAGCCCAACGCTGACACAGCAGCCACCATTTCTAGGATGAAAGTCCCATTAATACCAGGGCATGGGCAACTCCTGCTGTTTACAGGTATTTCCCCACCTCACCCCCTAAGCAGCAAGGGGAGAAACAGAGACCTTCCAAGTTCATTTGGAGATCCACCACGTTTTCCCATTCCTGAACACGTATAGAGCACAGCCAGGGCAGTAAGGTTGTTTTAGCACAACTCCAGTACAAAAGGCTGAGAACACATAAATAAAAACACTGTTCTCCTGCAGCAAGCACCAAGCGTGACCCCCAGGGCCAGCAGAAATCCTACCGAGCACAGGCGGGCAGATCGCAGGAGCAGCATGGCTCGTGCTGGCCAGAGGGTGCACGAGGACCTCCCATTGGGGGGAGCAGAGGAGTTGGCAAAACAGTATTTTCCCAGTTAACTGTGAGACTCGGAGGGAGGAAAGCAAAAATACAGAGCTCAGCTGCAGCCACATCCGAGAGGCATTTTAGAGAGGCAACCGGTCCCAGCCACGCTCCTGTTTCCAAGGCAGTGGGCACAGCCTGCCCCAGCACCACCCAGCCCTCCCCAGCTGCCTGCTCCACACTTTCATGGGCTTTATTTCTCCACGCTCACAGGCTTTTTTTCATGGACACTCATTCACTTTTAACCCTTGACCACCTCTGAAAGAATCCCAGATGTAGAAAAAAGGCGCCGCCTCTGGGAAGCAAGAGGAGCCCTTCCTGGTCCCCAACATCTGTCCGTAAGCCGGTTTCACACCTCTGATCCCTTTGGGGCACTAAGCATCCTCAGGGAGGAGTTAACCTTGTCCACTGGGAACAAGATCAGGATCTGTCAGCGGCCGCAGTCTCCATGGGGTGCGGAGGAGGAAGCAGTGCCGGGGCGAACAATGGGCGCTTTGTCAGCCCGGGCAAGGGAGACACAACAGAGCAATAAAAGTTACACGCGAAGCTGGTGGGACGGTTCAAACAGATCAGCCTGTTTGTCCTTTGCTTCCCAGAGGCCCCTGCAAGAAATTCTGGCATTGCCACTTCAAATTAGTGCTTAGCTTGAAGAAAACGCGCTTCAAACCTCCAAGAAAGCTTTTCCTACTGGTTGGAGCTCTCTTAATTCCCAGTTTGAGTTTCCCTAATAAAACCCAGATTGCTCAACTTCCATAACACTGGTCTATGAGCTCAGGCAGCAGTTAACCCTTTGCAGTTCCAAACAAGGAATAAATAACCTCCTCCCGTTTTATTTGCCTTCAGTGCCTTTTTCAGGCTAAGCTGCACACCAGGGAAGGGGGGCAAATACTCAAAGCCTGCAGGACTGCAGTATCTATCCCCATCCAAAATCCAGTACCCCTGCAATACAGCACACACTCATTTCTTGCTTGTGCAAACTGCACAAAGCACAAGGCTGTGAGGAATAAGTGCAAGGAATTCAGATTCACCTTTCACACGCTGTAACAACAGGCTACCATGCAGCAGCATCCACAGCTGATTAGACCAACACACAACCTACCTAATTACTGCAATGTGAAGGAATAGAATGTGAAGGGATTGACAGCCAGATGAACAGGAGCCAGCAGTGTGCCCAGGTGGCCAAGAAGGCCAATGGCATCCTGACTTGTATCAGCCATAGCATGGCCAGCAGGGACAGGGAAGGGATCTTGCCCCTGTACTCCTATACTCGGCACTGGTGAGGCCACCCCTTGATGACTGGGTTCAGTTTTGGGCCCCTCACTATAAAAAGGCCATTGAATGACTCGAGCGTGTCCAGAGAAGGGCAACGGAGCTGGTGCAGGGTCTGGAGCACAGGTCTGATGGGGAGCGGCTGAGGGAACTGGGGGGGTTTAGTGTGGAGAAGAGGAGGCTGAGGGGAGACCTCATGGCCCTCTACTGCACCCTCCTTTCAGGGAGTTGAGAGGGGGGATGAGTCTCTTGAGCCAAGGAACCAGCGCCAGGACAAGAGGAAATGGCCTCAAGCTGCGCCAGGGCAGGGTCAGACTGGCTCTTAGGAAGGATTTCTTTGCAGAAGGGGTTGTTGGGCGTTGGAATGGGCTGCCCAGGGCAGGGGGGGAGTCCCCATCCCTGGAGGGGTTGAAGAGTCGGGTTGACCCAGCGCTGAGGGATCTGGTGGAGTTGGGAACGGTCAGGGTGAGGTTCATGGTTGGACTGGAGGAGCTTCAAGGGCTTTTCCAACCAAGATGATTCTCTGAAATCTGTCCCAGCACAAGCATCCTCCCAAGCAGCATTTGCCACCTGCTACCCCTCACATCTCACCTGACTGACCCAAATCCCAGCAGTCTGGGCGCTTGCTATCAATGCTTCCACTTAACCCAAGTTGTGTTAAAAGCACCCCAATATTACCCTATACATTGCAGTCTCTCATACCCCACCCCAACTTCAACTCTGGTGTTTGTAAACACCCTGGTAATAAAAATAAACCCACTGCAGTAGAGCCATAGTCCTCGAGTCACAGCTAGAGCAACCCCCTTGGAAGCCCTACACGATGCTCTAATCTAGAGACCAAGTAAAACACAAGGTATCCTGACTCTATGAATACATAGATTTGTAAAGACCATATAGTTTGAGCTACACTTTGTGACTCGGTGTGATTTTGCCTGGAAATGAGCTGGCCTGGGGAGATATTTTAGTGCAGCTTCTGTTTTAATGACTCTTGCAAGACTCCCACAGCTCACACTGATTAAGCAATGCCACAAACCTTGCTGCGAGCAGGATCTTCCAAAAAGCTTAATCATGCATGTAATTTCACCCATATAATCCTTCCCAGAGAAGTGAGAGATGCTATCCCCTATGTACAAAACAACATACATCAGAGCTGGCGCTTTCATAGTTTTCCTGCACTTCTTTCCTCTACCAAGATGTTATGTCATAGGCATGGGACACTCCTGTGGTAGGTTTGCTGGAAACTCCACTATAAATCCTGGTGTTTATGGCTTACAAGTCATATGGGGTTATACTTTCTCATGTCATCTTCAAATTAATCCCCCAGGAGTGCCACGGCACCTTCCCAAGTGCTCTGGCTGGTAACCCAGAGGTGCCAGAGCAGGGAGAGCACCAGGACACGTGGTGGCAAGGTGCACACTGAAGAGTAAGGGCACCCTGTGACCACTCTCAAGGGGTGCCTTATTTCTGACATCCAAAGGCCATGCTTTGGAAAGCTTTCCAGAGAAAGTTGTTCACCTCCCAGCTCCCTAGCCCCAAATTTCTGATAGGTAGGAGTTACAAGCTTTCTTGGTCCAGCACCACCCTGTTGTTTCTACCTCAGGTGTCTGACTGTGTAATATCAGAGCTAAGTAGATTCTGTGCTACCAAGTACAAGTAATGACCACGTTCTTCCTAGTAATCACTTTCCTAAGACATTAGCTAGTAAGTCCCTGAAAGGATGGTCATTTTTCACTGCAAGATGACCAGTTCAGTACAACATTTTCCATCCATATTTCTCCAGCAGACACACCCAGTCTGTTCTGCAGGGCTTACACGCACCTCAGTGGAGATGCTCCAAGTCTTGTAACCAGAGTAGAGCAGACATGGGTCCTGTCCCACCAAGACTGCCTGCCCTGAGCACAACTGGTGCACAAGACCCCAGCAGCTCTGAGCTAGCAGTGCAGACTCCTTCAAACCTTCCCCAAGCAATCAGGTCAATATTCAGGCAGCAAACACTAAGCTTCCTGCTGTCACAGCCACGTCACAGGGCTCCTCTTGCACAGGGAGCACAAGTCTACGGAGTTAGTTTGCTTCAGGAAGGCAGCAGCATGCAGTCACCTGCAATGCTCTCCCAGGCATCCTGCACAGCTCCTACATCTCCAGTACTCATACAAGCAGTAAGAAACCCAGTGCTGGTGGTTAAAACCATGGTTACTCTGCACACAGCAAGGACTGAATTTGGGATCAGATGAAATCACAAAAATGAAGGGAGAGAAACCAGGCTGGCAGCACAGGCAGGGAGGTATAGCAGCTTTAAGTATTAGTCAGAAAGAGTCAAAAGTTCACGTTATTCCCACAGCAGAGAAGTGCTGCAAAGGCACTAAACTCAGGTTAAGGACTTAAACACAACGGAAAAAGGATTTTCTCAGCAAGGGCTCCCCCCTCACAACATACCACTTGCTCTCTCACCATGGGTATGAAGCCCCAGGCAAAACTTGATACAAGGCAGGCCAAAAATTAAAATCCAGGTAGAGACATCAGCACACCCCAGGTAGCTCTCCAGGCTGGGATCTCAATCACCATGGTCAAAATACTCTCCAGCAGCCCACTTGGCTTCATCACCCAACAGCATGCGAATGGGGTCATGCACCAAACCCATGTTGCACCAAAGCCATGCGATGCCTCCAGAAAGGCTGCACCACGTGTACTACCTGTAGCTGAACTGAAGTCCAGGATGTGCCATGGGGATGAGAATCTCAGGGCTAATGCTCTGAGTCTGGAGGCTGAGCATAAAGCTGAGATGGGGTTGAAGACCAGGCTGTTCCCCTGAAGTTCACTCTCATCCAGAGAAACCTCTCAGATGGGTGTTTGCAACCCTCGGGCTTGCTCATGATCTCATGAAGCCTGGCTCTACCAAGGCTGAAGACGCTGTCACACAAGCAGGCAAGCTGTATACGAAGAATCTTAGGCACAACTAGAGTTGACGTTAGTCTGTGTTTGTCAGGTAGCAAATAGGAGCTATGAAACTGCTGCTGTGGAAGAGAGCAGCAAGCCCCAGGGCACGCACTGCTGCTCCCAGAGGTCCCTTCTACCTCCTTCCCTGGGAGCTGCCCACCCAGAGCATCTCTGCATCTGTGCCTATGTGACAACCCAGTACATTTCGACTATGGTGAAGACAGATGTTTTCTCTGCCCCAGGTATTTGCTCCCACATTTAACACAGATTCAGGAACAGGGAGATGCTGAAGCACACCGAAAACTCAAATCCAGGTACAGATCTGGCCTCATTTACAGACAGGCCTGTCTAAGACAGAAAAAAACAAAAATACTGACCCACAGGAAGGAAAAATAAAAAGTATTTCTCTGTCCTCACAGCCTCCTTACTGTTTGGTTGTCCTCAAACAACACCCCAGCAAATGCCTGAACAATACAGGTTACAGCAACGCAGCAAGGAGACTTGGCCCAGATCCTCACCCTGTACAAATCGGCGCTGCATTCGTGGAGCCAGAGCTTTACAACAGCACTAGATCTGGCTCACGCCCAGCCCACAAAACCAGCTGCCATCAGACTAATGCAACACAAATTAAATATAAGGTTTTCCAATCAAGCCTCACATCAAAACTAGAGCTCTGTGATTCAAGTTACAGGCACAGCTTCAGGGTAACATTTGTTTTACCTTAATTACTGTGCTATTAGCCTCTGCAGTAAACTTAACTTGATAGGCAAGATCCTGCAGGCAGCCAACATTAACTGCTGAAGAGTCATTTCTACTGATGCTCACTCAGTTATCTAAGGCCACAACCACAGTTAGCTCTACCTGGCCAGTTAAATGCAGACCACCTTTCCTGTGAAAAAACTCCTGAATGGGATCACGTATATTCCACATCTTCAAACTGCAGAAGTACCTGGCAGTGCTGAGGGGTCCACTCAGCTGTTTAGTGGTGCCCCTCCGTCATGTAAAACGGCCATAACGTTAACTTGAGCACTGCTGGGCTTCTGGCTGGTCCTGCACCCCACAGGAACACGGAGGATGCTCTGGGCTCCTGCTTTCCCCCTCTCCCTGCACCTTCCTCCCTCTTTTGCTGTCTGTAATTCCAACAGTTTCAGAAAGGAAGCAGATTACTTAGGGAAGCCACATCTTTCCCCTTTACCAAGACATACCATAACACGACTCAGCAAAACACAAGAGTAGAAGACAGCAGACGTGTGTAGCAATCTAGAAAGGATGGTGCAAGACTTGCATGGTGGCGTTGCTTTCTTGCCAGTGATGGATGTCAGCTCTTTTCTGGCTCTTAGGAAGTATTTCTTTGCAGAAGGGGTTGTTGGGCGTTGGAATGGGCTGCCCAGGGCAGGGGGGGAGTCCCCATCCCTGGAGGGGTTGAAGAGTCGGGTTGAGCCATTGCTGAGGGATCTGGTGGAGTTGGGAACGGTCAGGGTGAGGTTCATGGTTGGACTGGAGCAGCTTCAAGGGCTTTTCCAACCCAGATGATTCTGTGAACTAGAAGCAGGAGACAAAGCTTTCAACCAGGCTTTCTCCTCTCTTCCCTGCCTGCCCAGCCTGGAAGCAATTTGGAGCAGAGACTGCATTCAGCTAACAGAGCCCAACCTCTGCAGCACATCTGACCTTGCCACATATCAGTCCACTTTTTCCAGACTGCTTTGGAAGTAGCACGAAGGAGCTGTGCTTGAAAGCCACCATCTCTAGCAGTGGCCAGAAGGAATTTCACTGAGCAAAAGGTCAAGCCTCTGTGGTTTCCAGTACTTCTTTTTCATAGGACAGCCCCTAAGTCTTAAAGCATATTGCTTTACTTGCAGTGGTTCACAGAACTGCTGAGGCTGGAGGCACCTCAGGAGATCATCTACTCCCACTGCCTCCTCACAGCAGGGCCAGCAGCAGCAGGTTGCTCAGGACTGTCTGGTCAGGTTTTGAATAATTCTGAGGATGGAGACTCCTCTGCTTTATGTTTTTTCTGCTTTAACTATCATCACACTCTTCAATCATGGAAAAAAGATTTTTGTACAAAGGCATTCACATCAGGCACCATCCAATCTCAACAGCAATGAGTTGAGCTGGCTGGAAATGAGTTGGGAGGAAAAAAGCTTCAGCTACAAACTATTTTGCTGGAATAAATCTGCTTTTCAGACTTGTTGACTTTTTGACAAGTTGAAAAACTGGAAAATATCCATTTTGCATCAAAAACCTGATCAGGCAAGAGAAGTCTTTGCCTTTTAGTTAAAATAATCTCTCAAAATGGAAAGTTTGCACTGTTTGTTTTCATTTTGTCATGAAATTCTCCCAAGCACAGGAAAACACTTCCCAGTCAGCTCCACCGACTAGCAGCTGGGCTGCTCTGCCAGCCTGAGGAGTGACACCGCGCCTCAAGCACCGCGTTCCTGCTGCACGGTGCTGCGGGCCCCTGCTCACCCCAACCTGCCTCTGCTCCTGGCTGGGGTTTCACGTGGCCCCAAGCTGCCTCCCATGGAGCAGCACTTCGCTTCAGCTGGAGACCCACAGGACACATCATTCCGCAGAGAGCTCCACAACTCCAAGCCAGTAGTATTGCTTTGTGCACAAAAATCTTTGCTCCGGTGATGTTCAAGTCCTGCTTCTGGCTTTGTTGGACCCAGGTTTGCAAACCCCAGCCGTTCACGAGCAACCTGGCCCTTCAAAACAGAGTGGATGGAGAAGCTCATCTCACCGCTCAACTACCTTAACCGTGCATGTTATGAATCACAGAATCCCAGAATCATCTCGTTTGGAAAAGCCCTTGAAGATCATCCAGTCCAACCATGAACCTCACACTGACCGTTCCCAACTCCACCAGATCCCTCAGCGCTGGGTCAACCCGACTCTTCAACCCTTCCAGGGATGGGGACTCTCCCCCTGCCCTGGGCAGCCCATTCCAACGCCCAACAACCCCTTCTGCAAAGAAATCCTTCCTAAGAGCCAGTCTGACCCTGCCCTGGCGCAGCTTGAGGCCATTCCCTCTTGTCCTGGCGCTGGCTCCTTGGCTCAAGAGACTCCTCCCCCCTCTCTGCACCCTCCTTTCAGGGAGTTGGAGAGGGCCATGAGGTCTCCCCTCAGCCTCCTCTTCTCCACACTAAACCCCCCCAGTTCCCTCAGCCGCTCCCCATCAGACCTGTGCTCCAGACCCTGCACCAGCTCCGTTGCCCTTCTCTGGACACGCTCGAGTCATTCAATGGCCTTTTTGGAGTGAGGCCCAAAACCGAACCCACTCATCGAGGTGTGGCCTCACCAGTGCCGAGCACAGGGGTAAGATCCCTTCCCTGTCCCTGCTGGCCACGCTATGGCTGATACAAGCCAGGATGCCATTGGCCTTCTTGGCCACCTGGGCACACTGCTGGCTCCTGTTCAGCCAGCTGTCAATCAACACCCCCAGGTCCCTCTCTGACTGGCAGCTCTCCAGCCACTCCTACCCAAGCCTGTAGCACTGCTGGGGGTTGTTGTAGCCCAAGGGCAGCACCTGGCATTTGGCCTTATTGAAACTTATGAAAGCCCAGTGCACGTCGACGACGCGCCCGCATTCCCCGGAGATGCCATTCAGGAGGAGCAGGGTGTGTGCACGCGCCTTTCAGTCCATGAGCTGTTCTGGATGCAGTGTGCAACGCGAGCCAAGGGCTGAAATAGCATCTGCTCTTAGCAGGAAGATGCTGCAAGGCTGTGACGCCCGCCTGCCCCGCTAAAAATGTGAGGCGGGAACATCCAGTATGCAGCCAAATTAGCCTTCAGAGCAGAAATACCAGGTTCGTACAATTAATCTCCCAGGGGAAGAGAACATCCCCCCGGCCTGCCCTTAGGAAACCCAGGATGACCCGAGACAGAGCTCCCCCGTCCCTCGCTCTTGAACAGTGGACAAGCAGAACAAAGGCAAGGGCATAAAAGGAAACTCTGCACGGACCCGCCACCAAATATAACTCGGGAAGGGGCCAGTGCATACGAGCAGCAAGACCTCTCTTGCACACAGGTTGCTTAGTTTATCCACATAGATCGTCACATTTATTTACTCAAATGACTTTCTGAAGTGGTTTAGCTGCAGCAGATTCTTGGTTTTGTTTTCACTTCCCCCCATACATCCCGCCACAGCTTCCCCCCCGCCCCACAGTCTGCAATGCTTCTGTTGGAGCAGCAGTCTGCACATGAGGATAAAAGTTTTACAAGTCCAGGAAAGAAAATCCCTCAAGTAGTTGTGGTTGCTGAGTTACAGTGGGTTTTGTGTCTTTTGGGGAGCCTCCTGGAATGACCCAAGTGACTGAGGTTATTTGAAGCAGCCTCCTGATTACTTCATTTTCCTACTTGTTAGCAAGCCCCTGGCCTGAGCAGAGCTGATGGATGCTGCACAGCACTGAACAGAACAGAATCGTCTAGGCTGGAAAGGACCTTGAAGATCATCTAGTCTATTAACCCAGCACTGACAGTTCCCAACTACACCAGATCCCTCAGCGCTGGGTCAACCCTATTCTTAAACACCTCCAGGGATGGGGATCCACCACCTCCCTGGGCAGCCCATTCCAACGCCTGACTACCCGTTCTGGAAAGAAATGCTTCCTAATATCTAGTCTAAACCTGCCCTGGCGCAGCTTGAGGCCATTACCTCTTGTCCTATCGCTTGTTACTTGGTTCCAGAGACTCATCCCCCCTCTCTGCACCCTCCTTTCAGGGAGTTGTAGAGGGCCATGAGGTCTCCCCTCAGCCTCCTCTTCTCCACACTAAACCCCCCCAGTTCCCTCAGCCGCTCCCCATCAGACCTGTGCTCCAGACCCTGCACCAGCTCCGTTGCCCTTCTCTGGACACGCTCGAGTCATTCAATGGCCTTTTTATAGTGAGGGGCCCAAAACCGAACCCACTCATCGAGGTGCGGCCTCACCAGTGTCGAGCACAGGGGTAAGATCCCTTCCCTGTCCCTGCTGGCCACGCTATAGCTGATACAAGTCAGGATGCCATTGGCCTCCTTGGCCACCTGGGCACACTGCTGGCTCATTTTTCTATCCGGCTCAATTTATCTATCTTAAAAGGCAAAATACAAGCCCATATATCCATCAAGAACGTATATCCACCAAGAATGTCACAGGAGCATAGCAGAAGGACCCTTCCAAAAGAACTGGCTTCTGCGTTTGAGCAGCCCTTCTCTAACCAAACCTTTCATTTGCAACCCAGAGCTGCCAAGTCAGTTTTAATAAATGAAGAGGTGAACAGTTTTAACAAGGAAAGAGTCAGAGCACTAATGTCATCACTTGTGTGACCCTTTCCATATCTGCCATCTGGGATAACTTTTTGTCAACCAACAGGTTCACTCAGCACAGGAAATTCTCCCCATTTTTAGACCACATCTCATCACAAAGGGAGGGCAGCCCTCAGAGTCCATGAAAAGCCAAACCAAATGCTTTCTCACGACACTTCTGCTTGCCCTTCTTATCTTTCTCTCGCCTTTGGCTTATAACCATGCACACAATGCTAATGAAAAATCTGATGACTTTCCACAAATACAGACTTTCCTGTTATCAGTGGATCCCCTGCCCTCCTAACAGAGACCAGCTCTGGCTTTGCCCAAGACTCACTTGGAGCCCAGCTCTGAGAACCATCCTTCACAGCTCTGATCCCCATGAACAAACCCAAAGCACACTTGATCTTGATGTTCTGCAAAGCCAATGACTGAACACCCAATCACTTTAGTGACATCTGGTCAAGCTTTTAGACAGTTGGTTACTAATTCAGTGCCACTCAGCATTACTTTTAACCACAAGGTGGAGGAGATTAGGCACAGGTTTTGCTCAGAAGAGCATGAAGAACATCCCTAATCCCAAAGAGACCTTCACAGGCATCTATGAACCAGGACACACTCTCTCAGTGCACACAGTTTTGTAGCTGTAGAGCAACCTTTCCGTACCCTTTAGATGGCAGCAGCTTTCTGAAAGCTGTGGAAACACATGGATGAGGGGAAAAAAAGATTTAAGTCTGAAGGTCATGAGACAAATCTAGGTGAGCAGGTCAGGGATAGAGTTAAGCATGCTCACACATTCCCCAGACGTACACACAGACTTGGAGGATGCACTGCTAGAGCTGGCCAGCAGTGCAAAATAAATATAAGGAGCACATCCAAAATGATCTGAAAAGCTTTGTGGTGATTTCTAGAGCAACTGTTAATCCTTTTCTGCAGATCAGTTGTTGCACACAGGCTGCTCCATCAGCAGGACTCAGCCCTGGTGTGACATCTGGTGTGACAGGGGCCACCAGGCAGCTGCTCAGCTGGGAAACAGGTCCCAGCAGGACACGTGCTCTCACATTGAAGCCTTCAGATCAGTCATCCACAGTTAAAATATTGTGCACTGCTTTTCTACAAGTATCCCCAAGGTATCTGCTTGCAAGTTTCCTGCATTCCTCACACATTCCTGCAGTGAAGCTTTTGATACGATTTCCAAGGGAAACCAACACCAAAGAAGCCTGGACACCAGTAACACAAGTTTCTTCAGAAATATGAGTGCTCATCGCTAAATTAATCACTTAGAGCATTTTTTCCTAAGCTGTGATCAAGAAAATATTACTTTCAATTTCTGCGTAGCTGCCCCTGGAGAACAGCTCAGCCCTCGGCAGTGCTCTGTTCAGCCTTACACCACTCTGTTTGCTTCTGCCATTATCTCCACTTCATAGAAATTGAGAGTCAGAACACAATCTTCTCAGAGGTGCAAAGAGGGTAAAAGCCAAAAACAGAAGCAAGGAGTTGCTATAGCAAGTGCCCCACAAGGCTGCCCTCTCCCTGAGCTGGTAGGAGAAGGATGTTTTCGATAAACACTTCGTAAAACTGCTTGATTCCAAAAAAAAGAGGCACCCTCAAATTAAAGTACAGACCATTACTTCCAAAAGCATCCAGAGATTTGTGTTGCCAATGATGACACACCCTGGGTTGGAGTTTCCTTAGCAAAAGGTTAAGCCCCCCCTGAGATGCTGGGCTTCCAGAGACAAGTCCCTTCCAAACCATCAGCCACATCCAGTCCATCACCTGTGGGACTCAGCCCTATACGAGAGGCATTTAACTCCCCAAATCACCCATTGGACTTCAGATACTCCATATTCAGAGGGGCCAAATCAGGGCATTTGTATCCAATTAGTTTTCCTAATCTGCCCTGAAAGTCAGCCAGGGCTGAAGCTGTTCCAGCTGCACATATGGCTTAGAGCAGGAAAGGCACAAGTCCCTCGAAATATCCTCTCCAGCATGTATTTCACAATAGTGCTGTTCCTCACTCCAAAAGGAAAAAAATCACTCCAGTACTATGAAGTTTTCCTTCTCAGCAAAACTGATCATGCCTCCCCTGTAGCAATTTTTTTCTTGACTTCTCTCATCAGCCCTGTATTATCAAACCACCCTGTAAATTTAACAGTAAGCAAAGCCTCTGGGCAAGACAGAATAAAATTAACTCCTTAATTATTTTTTTTAGGAGCAAAGAAACTTCAGGCTCACACAGACACCTCCCTATCCTGCAGCAAACCATCCCTCTGCCACATCCGAGCCGCAGCCAGGAACCAGAGCGGGGAGAAACATCACCCTGCCAAGGGACACTGGGACCCTTGTCACCCCACACCAGCACCGACCCCGCTGGGCTGTGAACACGCCCAAGGACCCTGCACACTTGGGAATGGCTAGATCTCATGTTTTGGGGAAGGAAAGGTTTCTTTGCCCAGTTATACCAGCTCCTCCTCCTGTTATATTCATGCCCCAAGATCAGCAGATGAAGGCAGTCCAGACCCAAAAGCCCAATGCTATTCCCTTGCAGCCGGCAGACACAGGCTGCACTCCTGTTCTGGCACACCTGGGACACTGGGCAGCAGCAGAAGCAGGCTCTGCTGTCCCGTGGGCCAGCAGCCGTTACACCACACACAGCCCCAGGAACACTGCCAGCACACCCCGGCGACGCGGCAGCCCAGCCTGCTGCTGCCTGGCCCTGCGTGGAGGTTAATGAGGAGCCTCTTTCACAGCCCAGAGCAAGATACTACCCGTACTGCTCAGTGATCATGGTCTAGTGAGAAAGTGTTAGGTGACAGAGCAGAGGACAATACAAAGGAAAAAACACCGATATCTCCTGCTCCTTTGCTAGGGGAAGTCTGGAAAGTTTGTGGAGCCCAGCTAAGGATCTCACCCATTTGGATCTTTCTTTGGGTCTGAAGTTCAAATGGATCTGAAGCTTTGGCCCAAATCCTCAGCATTTGTCCACCTCTGTGGGTAGATGGAGAAGGACCAGACACAACCTCCTAAATCCAGATAACCAACGATGGCCCCAAGTGATGCCTAATGAATGAGCGAGGATGGGTCTGGATGGGCAGGACAGACTATGAGAGGAGCACCCAACATCCCATCACCTCCAGCTGGCCCTTGGTCACCCCAGGATAATTTAGAGCAGCCTCCAGACTACTTTAAGAATAGAGAAAAGAAGTCAGAACATCTCAATTTCTTGATCGTGCTTCAATTCCTATTTAACACAACTTTTGGGTCTGTTTTTCTGCTATACAGGCTTTAAAAGGAACAGACACTCCTTTCAGCCAAACCAGCCAGGGCTGTGCTGAACTCACCCAAGCCTCCGCACAGTTACTAACTCCAGCTCTGTCCAAGCCAGACCACAGAGGCACAGGAGGAAGCGAGGGCCCATGGCTTATCCAGCAGGTCACCGATCCAACATCTGCTTTCCATGTTCCCCTGGGCAGGGCTCCAAGTGCATAACATATACATCTGCCCGTCTGTCTCCATACAGCACATGCCATTTGTCTCCTCCAACACTGCTGACCAGTGACCCCAGCAAAACTTGGTGGAGCAGAGTAAAAAGCAGCTCCCCAAGAAACACACCTCATCCCCTGGGACAAAGCAGTCTACAAAATAAAAGCTACAAGTGGAGCAGCCGTGCTCCCCACCCATAAAGCAAGGCTGTAAAGCAGCTCAATCTCACCAAGTAAAAACTAGCAGAGCCATAAAGAGCATCCATTCCCTGCGGCAGCATTTCTGCCATCCACAGCCTGAGCACAGCAGACTGTTGTTACAACCCTTCCACCTGGGTGGCAACAGAAACATCTGCAGGCTGGTACATGGACAGGGCTGGAGAAACCAGGGGAATGAAGTGGTCAACAGGGAGCCAGTCCCACCCACCTCAAGATGTCTGGAGCAGGACTGCACCTCGACAAGTCGTTTGGCTTTGGGATAGCCTGAACCCTCCCTGAGCCCCAGCCTGGGGAAACCCACAGGGTTAAAGTCACACACTTAGTGCTGTTGAAAAATACAATCACACAATCACATTGGAAAAGCCCTTGAAGCTCCTCCACTCCAACCATGAACCTCACCCTGACCGTTCCCAACTCCACCAGATCCCTCAGCAATGGCTCAACCCGACTCTTCAACCCCTCCAGGGATGGGGACTCCCCCCCTGCCCTGGGCAGCCCATTCCAACGCCCAACAGCCCCTTCTGCAAAGAAATCCTTCCTAAGAGCCAGTCTGACCCTGGCGCTGGTTCCTTGGCTCAAGAGACTCATCCCCCCTCTCTGCACCCTCCTTTCAGGGAGTTGTAGAGGGCCATGAGGTCTCCCCTCAGCCTCCTCTTCTCCTGACTAAAGAAATCCCCAAAACCAATGGATCCCCTCCAGGATGGGAAGTTTCTCCCAGCCCAAGGCCCAGCAGAGCAAGGCAGGGACACCCAAAGCACCGGGCAGGGATCACACAATCAGCCAGTTGTGGCGGCTTCAGCTCACGAGCAGCCAGGCAGGCTCTGACCCCCCGGGCTCGCTGCACCACGACTGGTGGCTGCAGGGGGTGCGCAGAGGGACACAGGACCACGGAACTGTCCCAGAGGGGGACACACTTTGCCAGCTGGCAAGGGGGATCTCAGCACAGCACACACCACCCAGGAACAGTCACCTGCAGCCCACAGGCCACTGACAGGTACCCAAGAGCTGACTGCTGCTCCTTCAGCAATTTGCCTTCCTCAGTACATCCATCCACACAGTGCACGGGGGCAGAAATACCCCTGCTCCCGTTTTAGAGGTGGCACAGAGAACCTTGCTGTCCCCAGACACACAGGCATCAAGCCAGCTCCCGGTCCAATACCAGGAGACAATCATGGGCCATCTACACACCATTATCCAACTATTCCTTTTTTTTTGTACAATCTTGAGACTTTATTTGAAAGACCCATACAAAAAAATACCCTGGCTATTTGTGAATTAATGAGTGGCTACATAGAGCAACTACATACCCATGAGCCTGCAGGCAGAGAAAATAGCACCTAGATTTTTAATCCAAAAGTGTCAGCCTTTCCAGCTGGAAATGCCCTTGTGCTGCAAACCCCTGCTTGGAAACCAAGCAGGACAGTGATCCTGCTTTTGCACTTGCATATGGGGGCTGCACACACACAGAGGGAGATCACGCATAGGCAAGGGATTCTCTACCCAGAGAGATGGCAGGAACCGTTATAGGCTGGTGGTGAGAGCTGGAGTGAGCCCCTGACCTGCCGGAGATGCTCAGTGTGCTGCAGCCCTGTAGGGTGGTCACCTGCAGCACCAGGCACCCTCTCAGCTCCAAGAGCATCTCTCCTCTCCCTGCACATTGAAGCCTACAGCCCGATGTGCACTCACAGAGGCTGTGCCAGGGCACGTTCGCACCCCCAAGTCACAAGAGCAGGTAGTGATGTACCAGGTACATGTAAATACATAACGGCAAGAAAGTAGAAGAGATCCAGGGAAACGCAAACCACCAAGAATTATCCTAGACTCCAACATCACTTGTTTGCTCCCTACGTGAAGTTGTGCACGTTACACACCCGGAGCTTGGCTCCTGTGCCTCTGCAGAGGCTGGTTAAAACACACAAAGTCAGGTTTAATGATCACCATGTTCATGCTCCATGTACCACACCAAGCTACACAGAAAATAAATTTTGATGTTCCCTGCTGCAAAGACTACTCCCTGCCCCCCCCCCCCCACCAGCTTGACATTGCACAAGCAGTGAAGCCCAACCTGAAATGAGCCACTAATGGCTGTAATTAGCCACTAATCACACTCACTTGCCGGGGATCAGTGAGGAGGGAGTTTACACCAGGGGAAGCAACCTACCCCAGGCACGTTAAATGCGTCGCACAGTTTTCTGCCTGTAGCAAAAGCCCAGTATTTTCAGGGCGTGCAGCACACATTTCCTAAGGAGTTAAGTCCTGACTTCACTGTGAGCTCCAAAGATCCAAGGTGACCTGAAATCTTCCCCCAGTCCTGCAGGACACACACAGGGAGCACTGACCCCAACACACCCAGCAGAACTAGCAAACTTCAAACACGACATTAAACATTCCAATTCAGCACGACATAAGCCACAAGCTCCCAGCACATGGTGGGCTCGGCTTGGCCAGCTACAGGCATCAAAGCGTAGCTTTACTAGTATTTCTGCAGTCAAGTTTAAGCCTCAACCCAGTGGATATTTAAGTTCATAAATAAAAAACTCCAAAGTTTATGCCGGAAACCAGTGTGAGGGAAGTGCCCATACTGGAGGGACATACAGTGGGCATCCTCCAGCTTTCTCCACTCTAACCCTGCCCATCACCCTGGGCCAGCCCTGAGCCGCCCTTACCTCTGTCCAGGCGCCTGAAGGTGTTGATAGGAGGTGTTTCCATCCGTGTCAAGAGGTCAAATGTGTCCTGCTCTGAAGGCTTGAGGATTTCCTTTAAAAAAGCACTCATTTTTCTCACCAAATATACGGTAGGGGTACAAAAAAACAGAAAAACAATAGTATCACACGATGCTAAGTGGCCAAAACGTTTTTTTTTTTTCCCCCCTTTTTTTTCCTCCTTCCTCAGGGACACCCAGGCCAGGAGCAGATTGCGGGAAGCTGCTCTGCTGCCAACAAACACTGTGTTACTATGGAGACGTCCGGGTGCTGCCTCGCACACCAACCGTCCTCGTCCTCGTGATGCTCTGACAGCCCCCGAGGTCAGTGCGAGCCGTGGCTCGAGGTATCAGAACTTCACTAAGAGCTCACTGCTTTTGAATAGCACGGGGCAGGTTGCAGAGTCATGCACTTGAAAAGCACCAGAATTAGAGTCGATGAGATAAATTTAAGCCCCCATCCTCCCAGTGTCGGGTGTACACAGGCCAGCCGAGCTCTGGTTACCCTGTTTCACACCCTTCTCCACAACCCTCTCCCTTGCCAAAGCTTTGTTTTGCTTCATCAAAAGAACAAGTGGATAAAGCCTGGGACTGCCTTGCAAAAGCCCAGCCTCCCCAGTTACCAGCACAGCAGCTACAGGCAGGGTTTGCAGACAGTCCTTGCTTTTCCCTTTCAACACCCGCTCTCTCCCTGTGCTGCCAGTTCCCCCAGCCTCATCATTGTCTAGAGCTCCTTCCTGCTCCATGCTTTCCTCTTCCAGTCCCAGCCTCACCCAGAGCCATGTTTACCCCTCCCAGTCTCCTGCCTCGCCACCAGTTTCCCAGTACCTGGATGCAGCAGCCAAGGGGGGAGCAGGGCAGCTCCTGCTTGCAGGGGGGCAGCCGCCCAGCCAGGACACATTCAGTAGGGGATGAGACAATTGCTGGGTGCTTATTACAGCAAAAAGCACCACAAGCACCCGTTAAAATGAGAGGTAAAAATTCAACTCAGCTGCTGGAGGAGCTTTTAAACCCCCAAAAGCCACTTTGTCAGTCAGTGCCACCAGCTGAGCCCAGCCTCAGCCACCACACTGTGCACCCTGGGAGGGGGCTTTTTAATGTCATGGGGAATTTCTCCTTCTTTGATGAGTTTCAGCTGAATCAGCCAGCTGGTTTAAAAGCCACCGGGGGAGAAGCAGGCACTTCGTGTACTTAGAGCTCATTTTCATAGGAAACAAGCCTAAAATCAGCCTAGATGTCTCCAGTCATTCCTGTTGCCCTGTGCATGGCCCCTGTATAGGCTCCTCTGTCTCTCCAAATGTTTCTTTGTCCCCTGGCTACCTACCCACAAGCACATGCGTTTTTCTGGGCAGCTGACACGAGTCCTACATGTGCTCCTGGGACAGCGGTGGCACCACAGCACCATCCTCCTCCCACACCAACTCTACAGAAACTACATATCTTGGTTAGAAAAACTCCTCCTGGTTGCTTTGGTGCTGCTCCCTCCATGTCTCCGTCCTTGCAGCCTACATTGTACACACAGTTCAACTGATATCATCCTTCCCACAGCGTGAACAAAATACCCACATCCAGCCCTCTGAAAGAAACACCAATTAAATGCCTAAAACAACAGCTGGCCCCGTGCACGCCCTGGAGCAGATCACCGACCTATGGTACCTATTGCCCCACGGATAACACAGATGAGTCTGTCCAGTGGTTATCGCATCCCCCTGGGTGTCCAAAGAGCTGGAATTAATCCCTCGCTCCATCCAACAAACATGTTATTTTGCTGACAGATTGGGAAGTTTAATTAATAGCAGGAACGTATGTTAAGCCACTCCAACCAAACAAGCTTGGTTCATCCGATGCGGTACATCCACAAATACCTCTGAGATTTGAGGCAAAAAAAACAAACCGTAAAAAACCCAAAACATCCTCACGTTATGAGCCCGTGCCCAGGGACTGATGCTGCTCCATGCGCGCTGACCCAGCTCGTTCCTTTGGCTCACAGAAACGTGGGATTTCCATTAAACCCAGCATTAACCAGAACCTGCTCATTAGACACCAGAATAAAAAGCAAATTTTGGCTATTTCATGAATCCTGGGTGCTTTGGCTGGCAGTCGATTGCGTGACCTTTAATAAGAAAAAAAAAAAAAAAAGAGAAAGGGGAGAAATTTCTTTTACACGAAGAAAACCACTTTAAATACCTTCTTGTCCTCGCAGTGGCTCTTGGTTACCAGCAGCGTCAAAGCCTGCCTTTAGCTGGGGAAGTATTGCTGCTGGGAAATGCTACTACAGTTGCTAAGATCACCCAGTTTGTCTTGGGTCGTGTCAGTGCCAGGAAGAGAGGCTGTGACTCCCAGCATAAAATCCCTTCACAGGCAGGCGATGAAAGCTGCTGGTGTCTGCTCGATTTGGGTGGCGTCTGTCGCTTGCAGGATGCTGCCGGGCATCACCGCTGTCCCGGGGATGGGTTTGCTACTGAGCATCCCTTGCTGTCGGTGAAAGCCAGGGACTGCACTGAGCCCAACCCCAGGGAAAGGAGGGAGTCTTGATATTTTTTTTATCATAGAATCATTTACAGAATCACAGAATCATCCAGGTTGAAAAGGACCTTGAAGATCATCTAGTCCAACCGTTAACCCAGCACTGACAGATCCCAACTACACCAGATCCCTCAGCGCTGGGTCAACCCGACTCTTAAACCCCTCCAGGGATGGGGACTCCCCCCTTGCCCTGGGCAGCCCATTCCAACGCCTGACTACCCGTTCTGGAAAGAAATGCTTCCTAATATCTAGTCTAAACCTGCCCTGGTGCAACTTGAGGCCATTACCTCTTGTCCTATCACTTATTACTTGATTAAAGAGGCTCATCCCCCCTCTCTGCACCCTCCTTTCAGGGAGTTGTAGAGGGCCATGAGGTCTCCCCTCAGCCTCCTCTTCTCCACACTAAACCCCCCCAGTTCCCTCAGCCGCTCCCCATCAGACCTGTGCTCCAGACCCTGCACCAGCTCCGTTGCCCTTCTCTGGACACGCTCGAGTCATTCAATGGCCTTTTTGGAGTGAGGGGCCCAAAACTGAACCCAGTCATGGAGGGGTGGCCTCACCAGTGCCGAGCACAGGGGTGAGATCCCTTCCCTGTCCCTGCTGGCCACGCTAGTTCTGATGTAAGCCAGCATGCTTGGATTTAGGTTGGAAAAGACCTTTAAGATCACTGAGTCCAACCACAAACCTCACACTGCCAAGTCCACCACTAAACCATGTCCCTAAGTGCCACATCTGCACATCTTTTGAATACCTCCAGGGATGGCAACTCAACCACTTCCCTGAGCAGCCTGTTCCAGTGCTTGGCACCCACTTGTGACACCTGCACTCAGTCCCTGCAACGGCCGAGGGGTCGGGGATGGGCGCTATGGGGACCTGGGTGGGTGCTGCCTGTAGCTGTTGTATTCACACATGATTTTTATCAAATTAACCACCTGGAGCTAGGCAGTTCCCATGCAGGGAATTTATAATCTAAGCACAGGTATTAAGCAGCAAGTGAGAGTAGGGGATATTATTCTTATTTTACTGAGAGGCAAATGTAGTAGAAGAAGGTGAAAAGGTTGGGTACACAAGGGCATTTGCTGACACTGGTGCAGGAAAACCGCTATAACCAGCAGAACATCCACACAGAAGCAAAGCTGATACACTTCCCTGCCACGTTTTGACACTGGGACAAGACTAATTCTGTAGGCACAGGGAGCTGATCCTGGGTCCTATAAAAGCTGACTGCTGGTCTTAACCATTAAATACAGGTCGGCTGGTGCTTTTATTGTCTTTGCAACCTCAGCAAACTGGGCACTGGTGTGCACGTCCCTGCAGAGGGTGCGGAGCAGCACCGTGCACAGCCACAGAGCATCGCCTGTGTACACGGCTTGGTGCTGTCTGTGTATCAACTGACAGACCCTTAGGGCTTCTAAATATTCTGGTTTTACCTCCATATATTTTAAAAATATTCATCCAGGCACCAGGAGGTCCAGCCTGCTGAAGCAGGAGGTGGATTTCATGACAGAGTCTGTGTCTGTGCATTATATTGTAGAACTACAGAGGAAAAAGTTTTGCAATAGCAGGAAGAAGAACAGGCTGACCTCATAGATATTTTCTACACAAAGCTTTGGGGAGCTTGTGATTCCTCCTAGAGCTTCCCGTTTGCTTCTTAGAACAAACTGCAGGAGAAGAGAGATTCTGTGGGAGGAGGCTGGGCAAGAGCCTGATCACCAGGGAGTTATGGGGCTTTCAGCCCATCCCTAATCCTCCTTCCACGCTGCAGTGAGACAGATTTGTGCACTCTGAGACCAGAGCTGCTGTGCTTCCCCTCCCCTGGTCCCTGCATGGGCGATGGGGACAGGGAGGGACCCACTTCTCCCTTCAGCGCCGCAGTCTGTGATGTCCTGCCAGGTCAGTCCCCGCCACAAGTGTCTTTAGGCACAAAATAGATGTTTTCTAACTGAAACGCAGAGCTCTCATGGAAAGCAGTGGATTTCCACCTGCAGCAGGTGGGTGAGGACTCCCTGCGGGAAGCCGGGTGTAATTCCTTACCCGATTGCACATGGGAAAGGGATTCAGATACTCGTGGTGTGTCTGGGTTGAGTAATACCTCTGGCAAGAAGCAGACAAGTTTGGGAAGTGTGTAATGGTGCCTCTCGTGCCATGAGAGCCTCAGAGGGCTGCCTGTCCACGAAGGGGAGGGGTGGACTGACCACCCATGCAGGCAGAGCTGTGCAGGCATTGCCTGCTCCCCCCTGCCCGCCCCGGGGCTCTCCCATGGGGCAGGAGCTGGCAGTGCTGGGGAGCATCCTGTGCCGAGACCCACAGATCCCTGCCAGCCTCCCCTCCCTTGGGGGTCACCCCTGCACTGCCAGAGGAAGCAGTATGGCCCCTCTGTGTCCTCAAATGAAGGGAGGAGGGAGAGCACATCATCTTATTTAGCAGCAGATTTTAATAATCACAATACTGAGGACTGCAGTCAGATAGCAGGAAGGGAACACCCTTGGTGGAGGCAGAGGGTGGGAGCTGGAAGGCACCGAGGTCGGAGGTGGGGCGAGATGGGGAGGATGCTCCCAAAAACACAGCAAGCCGAAATTCAACCCAGCCCAGCAATTCCACCCGAAACAACCCTGGGAGCAGGGATCGGGGCCGGTCACCGCCCCAGAGCAGCCCCTCGCGTGGGACAGGCAGTGTTTTGGGTCTACACACACCATCCCCATCCCCGGGGCTGTGCCTGTGCCTGTTCTGGCACTTCCATCCCTCTGCCCAGCCAGCAGCAGGGAACCTGGGCGCTCCTGCAGCCGAGCGGTTCTGTCACTTTGGTAGTGACAGTAACTGTTTTCACAGAGCATCGTAAATAAAGAGACATTTGGCCAACGCACAACAGGCAGAGCCCTGCCTGCAGAGCCAGGAGTTTCAGTGCTGAGGTCACTTCTTCTGCTGTCCCAGCCCCAACGTGTCCCGGCCCTGTGCTGGGAGGAGCAGGGACTGAGGGAAGGAGAGCTGGTGGGTGCACCCAGCTCACCCCAAACCAGGGGAGAAAGGGAGAAGGGAGGAAAAGGGATCAGAGCTGAGGACGATGTTATTACACTTGAAGAAGCCACAAGTCACCTGCGCTGTGGGTAGTGATTCTCCCATCCCAGAAAGATGATAGCAGAGGGGTGGCTGAAGGAACCAGCTCTCATTAGGAGCAACCAAGGGACCCACGCAGGGGAGATGTGGTGGCAGACAAAACCAGGTCTCAGTCCTGCAAGGATGTATTAATGAAAGTAGGAGGATGCAGGTTCAGAATAAGCAAGAAGAGGTATTTTTTCACTGTGTGGTTATAGTGCGACATGCCCTGGCACAGGTACTGTGGATGCTGAAAGTTTGTGCCGGTGTAAGGGGGAGTGGAGGAGTTCAGGGAAGAGGTATGTCATTTATCTACACTCCTGGAAACCACCTCTAGCTCAAGCAGTCCCTGCCCTGGGGGAGACCATCCTCATGGAGGTGGTGTCACGCAGCTCTGCAGCCACCTGTCTCTGGACACTTTTGGAGAGTGACGTTATCCTGGGCTCTTCCAGGGAGCAGCCCAGCCTGGAGCTGCCCAGGCAGCCGTGGTGGCACCAGGCAGCGATGCCAAAGGGCTCGCCGGCCCCTTCGGATGCAGGAATTGCAGTACCGAGGAAACACATTGACATCAAGCGTGAAGGAGGCTTCCAGGAGCTTTCTCTGGTTCAAATGTTCCTGGAAATGAATAATCGCTTCCTCTGGGAGCCCCCCTGCCCTGGGAAGAGATGCTATAGCCTTGGTCTGAAAAAAGCAGCAAGCAGACTATCTGACCCGTTATGGCTCTGGCTGGGCAGGAAGCCAAAGCCATTGCTGGTGTGACACAGATCCGGCCCGTCCTGGCCAAACTCCGCTGCATCATTTACACTAAATCCCCGTCCCCGCAAAGCCAGACCCATCACCCAGCCTGACATGCGGCGCTGACCCGGCACCACCTTTCTCACCTGGGCTGTGGCCTTTTCTAGATGCCTTTGCAATGCGCAAGGGAGACGTAACAATTTCCAGAATTTATTGTTTATAGTCAGAGGTGCTAATTCTGTGCACAGCGAGAGGGATCCAGCAAGGAAATGACTGTAGAGGCGCCTCCGAGTCATTCATTGCCCAGACTGGGTCCCTGCTCACTTCTTGGGCTTGGCACCGGGTCTGAGTGGTCTCACCAGGCCAGGAAAACAGGCGTGCTTGGATGCTGGTGTGGTCCAGACCTACCAAACAGAGGGAAAGCACAATGGCAATGTGTACAGCACAACACTGTCCTTGTGAAAATACTGTGTGAGGTAGATACAGTGGTAGCCCTGCTTGGGGAAACTGAGGCAGGGAGCTGAGTCAGCCTAGGTCCTTAGAGAAAAGGGTCAATACTGAAGCTGTGGTTAAAACCTGGAGATCTTGTCTCATGATCAGAGAAAGCTGCAAGTCAAAGGAGTCCAGCTGATGGTATCCACAGCCCTAAAAATTCCCTTTCCATCTAGCCATCACCCACCTTCCTCCTCTGTCTGGCTGAAAGGCCCCTCTGGGCTGGCTGACAAAGAGAAGGTCTCTGCTCACAGGGAAAGGCTGGAGTCCCACATCTGAAGGTGTCCCCAGCACAGGAACGTGCACACTGGGTTGTCAGAGACACCAGAGCTGCCCCTGGGTGGTGACACTGAGAGGTCAAGACAATATTTTGTATGCTTTGGGGGATTTTTTCCTAAATTTGTGCGTTTTACTCATTTCTCACACTGTCTGGATGGTGCTTGTCTCCAACGTACTGGGAGTATTTGGAGCAACACAGCGGATGATTTTCTGATGTCCTCATGACTGGTAAGAAACTGTCACCGCTCCTCGGGCAGGGCACAGTGGCCACAGAACAGGGAGACTGTGGCAGGGCTCCAGGTGGCAGGGAAAGCTGACAAGTGACATCATGCAGAGCCCAAATGTCACACTCGTCACGTTACAGGGAAGAAAGAAAAGAACCAGCCACAGATTAAAAAAAGCCATGAAGCAGAATGCAAAATTCTGGCAATTGCCACAGATCCTGACATACAGTGAGGCCAGCTACAACCTGAGCTCTCCTGTCAGCCCAGGCTCCTGCCGTCCTCCCTGTATTCATTTGTTAACACAGAGAGCAAACCCAACATCCAGGAAAATGAGAAAATAATGAGGGTAATAATACAATGTCTTGGTTACCTTGGATTAACTGGGAGCAAGGACGCTGCAGGAAGGAGTGTGGTGGTCACTGTGTGGCTGCACCTCTGTCTCAGACCTCCAGATCATCTCCTGTGCCCAAAAGGAGACACTGCAGATGTGCACATAGGAAGGAGCAGTGTGGTTTAAGAGAAGGCAGACGTGCAGGCAGGAGAAGGGCTTCTCCACTCAGCGTGGCCAAAGTGTGAGCTGCAGGGGAGTGCAGGTCCCCCTCCAGCCTCTGCCCATCCAGGAGCACTGGTGACACGAGGGCAGCTGGGGAGCAGGGAGGCGGGTGGTTGTCTCACCCAGGGAAGGAAGCAAAGGTGGGGATATTGCATTTCTGGTCCTGGCTTTCCCAGACCTCCATCAAACCCCTCAGCTTTGATTTCCACAGTGTGATGGCAGGTTTTTTCCTGGGCAGGAGGAGGTGTCGGAAGTAATTTCTGGAAATGGAAGACTTAAAGGAAGATTCACCTTTTACAGGCAACTACCAATCAGTAGAGGCCTGGAAACCCTCCACAGCTCCACCAGCACCTCACTGGTAGCCTGGGTCATGCAAGGGAGGTGCAGGACAGCAATATTGTTTTGAGCAAAAGCAGGGAAAAGCAGGTCTAACCTCAAAGTAGTCCCAAAAAAGGTCTAAATGCAAAGTAGACCCAAAAAGGTCTAACCTCAAAGCAGACCCAAAAATATAGCACCAAGACACCTTCCACGATGAGGTGGGATGGAGCCACTCCCCCCAGCAGCGGTGGATACTCTCTGCTCTTACAGCCACACAGTTTACACTGATACCCCCAGCCACATTCTTCAAGTGCTGCTTAAAAACTGTGACCTGTTCTTCAGCTTTTGGAGAGGAGGAGACAAGCAGCGTTAGCAGCATCCTGCCGCACGTTGTGCTGAGCTGAGGAGGAGCCACTATCCCGTGGCGGCTCCAGGCACTCTCACAGAATCACAGAATCACAGAGTCATCTCGGTTGGAAAAGACCCTGAAGCTCCTCCAGCCCAACCATGAACCTCACTCTGACCGTTCCCAACTCCACCAGATCCCGCAGCGCTGGGTCAACCCGACTCTTCAACCCCTCCAGGGATGGGGACTCCCCCCCTGCCCTGGGCAGCCCATTCCAACGCCCAACAACCCCTTCTGCAAAGAAATACTTCCTAAGAGCCAGTCTGACCCTGCCCTGGCGCAGCTTGAGGCCATTCCCTCCCAGCCGCCCGTCCATCCCAGCCCCAATCCCAGCGCAGATGTACTGAGCCTTTCACCAGCCCAAGCCCTGCTGACCCTTGCCAGTGCTCAAGCAAATAAGAGCCGCTGCGTGAGCCAACGTTATTACTCAAGTACATGGGAATCCCGGGGGTCCCTCTCTGACCCGGTCTGGGGCACGAGGCAGAAAGGGCCTTTGCTTTGCTTGAACCCAAGAGGCAACAGCACCAAGCCATGTCTGTTTCCCTGCTGTATTTTATCATTTTTCCCCAATAGACCCTGTTAGAAATTGCTGGCTGGCTTAGCAGGATTTGTGGGGGTGGAGGGTTTGGACAATAATGTAACACTTGATAAACAGAGCAGGGAAATGGCCTTGCTGAGCGAGCAAGCACCCCCGAACACCCTGCACCATGACCACCGGGCACCTCCCTGCCCCACATGTGGGCAGCATCTCTCCCACCTCCCTTGCCCCAAATCCTCCTGCCACCCCATTTGGCAAGAGAAAGAGGCACAACCCCAGTTCCTGTGGGATGACTGGGTGAGGAAGGGAAGGACCAAACAAGCTTTCATCCTGAGCCTCAGTCATCTTAACTGGAAGAATAATTATGTGAGATCACGTCAGAAAGAGATGGGATAGTTTCCTTGATTGCAGGCTAGGCTGACTTCGTCATTTCTATGTGCGGGGTGAAGGAGGAGCAGGGTGGTCTGGATCCGGTGGGCAAGGCCAACACGGTGCTTGTGCTGGTCTGCTGGCCAAGAGCATCTGGAGACCTGCAGAGAACCCAGCTCCTGGCGCTCTGGCCATCCAGGGAGCATCTGGAGACTTGTCCACCTCGATGAGCCAAAGCTGGCCCAAACCTGCCTCTTATGAACCTGAGCTATATCTTGCCCTACTGGAATTTCTGTTGGGATTTGGCTCTTCATGAATATTACATTTGGAAGCGCTCTCAGTGTGTGTGCATATCGAGCAGTTAAGTCACACTTTCAGCAACTTATGCATTATTAAAAGCTGTTTTTTGCATACATGAAAAAAATAATATGGAAACAAAGCTTTTATAAGGGTTCATGGCTGTTCTTCTACCTTCTGCCTCTCTTCTGTGTGGCAAAATCACAACTCTCTCTGCAGACAGGGCACTTGGAAAGGACGAAATCCGAGGAGTTATGTATCACATGCAGCAGCTGGACAAGTCCGTCTGAAAATGCACTAAGCCCAGACTTTCTGATAAAAGCATGTAAATGCCCCTTGGCTCAGCTCGCCACTTGGCTTTCCACATTTTACTGTAGATGAGCTTCGCAGAGCAGCACATAGACATGGGTGGGAGGGCGACACCGAAGTGAGCATACAGAAACAGGAGAAAACATGTTGTTTAGAGGCTGGGAGAGGAAGATGAAGGATTTGGATATGTCACAGAGGCCAAGAGGCCCATCAGCTGTGTGATACAGAGGGCTGAGACTGCATCGAGATGGCCAGTGCATTTCAGATAAGACACCAGAAAAGAAAGATTTTTCAAATGCTGCCAGGTAGCCTGGAGACCTGAATTTGTTCTTGCACATCCAGTTGCCTCCATCAACCACCCAAACTATCCAGTTCCCCTTCTGTGTCTCCTTAAAACCCACCGAGATCCAAACTATCCAGTTCCCCTCCCATGTCTCTTAAAAACCCACCGAAATCCAGAAGAAAAACAAAACTTGTAAAAATAAATACACCACATTTCAGACATTTGGGATGAAAAGTTAAATGTTTCTCTCTCTTCCTTCAGCTATCTTTTCCCCCAAAGGAAGAGACAGCCTTTGAAGGCCCCAAATGCGGCATCCAGGTGACAGCGGTGCTGGGTGGCCACGGCCACCATGTGCCAGGGCAAGAAGTGAAGTTGGGTGAGGCTGGTGGCTGCAGGCTCCAAGGCAGGTATTTTGCTAATTGGGCAATTAAAAAGCAAAAGATGGAAACCTGGAATCAGAAATGGTTTAATGTCACGAATCTAAATGTGAACAGCAAAGTGGTATGGCCCTGCCAGAGCCATGCAGCTGCCCAGTGCCTGCCCTGCCCACCCAGCTCTGCCTTTATTTAATTTTAATTAAAAGTGATGCCAGAGCGGTGTGTGTCACGACACACTCACATAAGTGCCCTGTAGCTTTTGGAGGGGTTTGCCAAGGACTGTGTAGAATTATTTAGCCACGCCTAACTCAACATGACCTTTCCTGGCTCAGTGAAGCTGGGCTGGGGACGCAGACCTGCACCCAGCCTCCAAGGCAGCGCAGCCCTGGGTGCACCGCAGCAGCCCCCAGCCCTCCCGGGAGCCGGGGCTCCGATGGAGGCTGCCGGGGTTTTCCAGCTCTCGGCCCATGTGGGAGCTGCAGAGCCAGGAAACCTCCAGCACCCTGTGAAAGGGCAGAGGGCAGCCTTTCCAGGGGCTGCTACTTCACCCTTGCTGTCAAGCGAGCGCTGGGCAGGACGAGATAAGAGCATCTCCAGGAAATCTGAGTCACCCCTGGCTGCTCGGTGGGATGGGAGCGATGGAAACGCGTGTCTCTCAATGAGCATTTCAGACAGCCCCCAGCGCCTCTCCCAACACATCAAAACAACCTCTTGGTTTGCCAGAGAACAGGGGAAGTCAAGGGCCATTTTTCCTGTCTGGGACCAGTGTGAGCTGCCGTAAACAAGACGCCTCTCCAGGGTGATTTCCTCCCCTCCTCCTTGTGCTGCCTCATTTTGTTCCCCGTAGGAAACATCCCACTGCGAGCCAGCCCACCTCCCCTCTCCCAATTCATGGCTTGGATTTTTTTTCTTTGGGGGAGGAAAGTGCCAATCTGGGATTTGCCATCTCCAAGAATGGGTGGGGAGAAGGTTTGGGAGGCTTAAGAAAGACCCCGGCACCCATCGTCGTGGGCAAGGAGCTTTGTCACCCATGATGGTTGGCATGGCCTTACTGCTTCCACTCATGGTCACGTCGACCTCTTGTCTCCCATCTTGTGCGTCAAGGCAAAGTCTGTCCTTTCACCCCACATTTGGGCAACACTCAGGATAAAAGGCTCCAGCTCGATGTCTTCAGTGCTGGTCCAACACAACAAGCCCATTATGATCTTCCCCATCGTGGAACTATGCAGCCAGCCAGGTCTTCCCCCAAAGAGCCCACCACAGGGAGGAGAGGCAGGACCTTTCTTGGAAAGTTGGGACATGCCCTGGATTATCGGCATGTCCCCAGGGTGTGCTTGTGTTGGTGGGAAGGAGAGGTGCAGCGAGGAGACAGTTTTGTATCCATGTCCTGCATTTTAAATCCTCTCCAGACACCGAGATCGTTATTATTTCCCCTTGCAGCTGCTGTGTCCTACAGACTTGCAAGGTTTCAGCCCTTTGCTTGTGCTCATTTTCTTTTGTGCATTCCTCACAGAACCGTGACACATCCCCCAGCCATGTGTTTGCAGGACTTGGTGGCTCCTTGCTGGACACACTTTTGCGTTGCTAAATTATGTTTAAAGAAAACAGCTCGCAGCGTCCTGACACACGTACATAGCGTCTCGCAGGGCAGAAAGCACCAGCCAATACTTTGCTTTTTATTCCGAATGACACAGGAAAAACGGAATGTCTCACCTCCGACCCCGGGAAGGGTCACACAGATGGCTTCCAGGCCCGGCAGAGTTTTAGGACATGGGATAATTCCCATGCATATTAGCTATGCTGCTTCCTCTTGTATAACTGCAAGATATTTGCAGCTGTAAGTCAGAGGTCCTGCGTGCTCAAACCACAAGAGCAGAGCCGGAGAGCTTTGCCAGGAGGGGTCTGAGCTGGAATTTCCTTCGAATACATATTTAGACTAGGAGAGACCTGAGTGCGGAGTTCACATCTGGGTCTGAGGGTGCTCCCAGGCTGGGAGGAGGATGCTCAGGAGGCAGAGGTGGACTGTGCCTGCGCACTGCAGTTATCCACCAGCTGGGGCTTATAAGATCCCAGTGCCTCCGCACCTTTGGGCATCACTGAGACAAAGTTAAGCAGTCGCTGAAGTTCAACAATCCATGAAATCCATACAAAATTTGTGAGAGCTGCACAGGGCATAGCCATGAAACCCCTCTCACTTGGCAGCACCCAGGGGCTGAGCAGGTGAGGAATGGAGGGAAGGTCCTTTGAAGTTGAAAAACTGCCTGATGAGAACAGCAGCAACCACCATCATGGCTTCCAGGGCTCACAAAAGATGGAGGCCCACTCGGCCTGGCTGGTGCTGAGCTCATCCTCAGCAGCTGGACTCTGTTAGACCTCCCTGAGGATCCTCTGACAGCCCAGACCTTGCCTTTGGTTCAAATTCACAGCAGCCACAGCTGAGTGAAAAAATAGCTGTGCTGCTGTGGAGAACACAGGTGGGGGTGTTGGGCACGCGTGTGTGTGTGTGTATGTGTGTGCACACGTGTGAGATCACCCCAACACAAGGAGCATGTGTGGGATGTGGGGTGCACACCCTGTACCCCAGCAGCGATCCACGCTGTGATGCTTTTTGTGCCCGGTTGTGCCTCTGTGAATCCATGTGTGTCCAACACCAGGCGTCTGGGTGGCTGTGCCATGCTGTGCCTGTGCCATCTGCTTGGGCTTCCCTGTCCTGGGGTGTCCAGGGCTGTTGCTGTGTCCTTGTGTGCCTGAGGGTGTCTATCCATGGGCATCAGGTATTAAAGTTGCCACAAAAGCCAGGAGTTGAATAAAGTGGCTTTTATCAAGTGCCGTAAGGGTCTGCACGCTGCGGGAAGCTCCAGCTGTGGGGAGACAGTAGGACCAGAGCCCTGTTCTGTGGGGTGCCCTCTGCCTGGCTCTCCAAGCCCCAGATGGGCACATTTCCCCTTAATGATGCGTATTCCACCTTCCAAACTTTGGTGTCCAAGACAGAGATGAGGTCTATTCCCAAACCATCCTTCCCTGGGCACAGTCGTGTATGGAGCGAGCTCCAGCGGGGCGGGTGTGTGCGCAGGGAGGGGAGCGAGCGTGGGGCCGAGCCACTGCTGGAGCGGGGCAGCCGGTCACAGAATCCCAGAATCATCTCAGTTGGAAAAGCCCTTGAAGCTCCTCCAGCCCAACCATGAACCTCACCCTGACCGTTCCCAACTCCACCAGATCCCTCAGTGCTGGGTCAACCCGACTCTTCAACCCCTCCAGGGATGGGGACTCCCCCCCTGCCCTGGGCAGCCCATTCCAACGCCCAACAACCCCTTCTGCAAAGAAATCCTTCCTAAGAGCCAGTCTGACCCTGCCCTGGCGCAGCTTGAGGCCATTCCCTCTTGTCCTGGCGCTGGTTCCTTGGCTCAAGAGACTCATCCCCCCTCTCTGCAAGAGGTCACCACAGCTGGTGTTTGGCACATCCCGCTTTGGCACGATGCAGGCCCAAGACACAAGCAGATCTCCAGGCAGCCCTGCCCTCTGCCACCAGCAGGTTTACCCAAGCTCTGCCTGCGAAGGGGAGCTTCCGAGCTAGCACATCTCCATCTGGACCGGGTGCATGTCCCTCCTGAGCAGTGACACGTTGAGGGCTTTGCAACCCGCCAGGTTAGCTGTAGGCGTGTTGCGCTGCTCTGAGATGAGATCTCTCTGTCCTGCTGTCACAGAGGAGTACAGTCAGGTGCACTCTGCTCATGCCTGCCCTACGGGACTGCCCTGGGTGCCACCTTCCCCAGCCCCAAACCCCACAGAGATCCCGGCCCCTGAACACCTTGCTGTAGAGGAAGTGCAGAAAGTTGAATTTCTCCTGCTTACTGCTGCCACAGTGTCCTGAGCACAGCCAAAATTTTATAAGGACTTTCTCAGCAGGAAAATAAAGGCAAACTTGATGTTTTAGAAGCAGAGGACACCCTTGGTTTGCAATCCCACCCATGTCGTGGTCCCCAGCATAGCACGAACCCTTTGAGCCAAAGCACTGCACAGCACTGGGTTGCTGCAGGCTTTCCTCTGTGAGGTCTTCGTTTGACAAAGGGTCATCAGAAAGCAGAAACATTTTTATTTCCGGAGAAATCTGCCTTCACCCAACCAGGTTTGCATGGGACAAGGTAGAGCCAGGCAGCGACAGCCAAATTCTTTGCAAGCTCCTCGTCCAGGCACTTGTGTGGATCAGCCCATTCCTGCCCACTCCCATTAGTCACTCCCCGCCTGGGCTTTTTTTTTTTCAGAAATATTTGGAGGATGACTGCTCTTCCTAAAAAATGCCCATGTTTGCTTGCAAACTTGGATGCAGATGCAATCATCCCTTAGTCATTTGGACTCTCATTTTTAATGGACTTTTATACAAGTATATTCATTTTAAGATATTCTGAATACAAAATGATTAAGCAAGGAGGGGGTGATTCATAAGTATGCAAGTTCAGTTTGCCTGAAAGCAGTGGCTTGATTTATAGTTCAGCCAGGTGAGTTTTATGCTTGAGACACTTTTAATTTCAAGGGCTCAATAACACGGTGTGTTTGGCTCTGGTATGGGGCTCTGATTTTCCTGTATGAAAGGATCTCACTCATTTGAGAGTAAAAAGCAGGATAACTGGTCACTGCACTATTCCCTCCCCAGGGGGAATCAGGCTGCAAGCAGAGAATACCTCCTGCTGCTGTGTGTTTTGGGGAAGGCAGTCAGGTGGGACATGCCTGAGCTCTCCAGTCATCATCTCTTTTAGAGAAGAAGCCCCCCCGATCCTTGTCAAGCCATGAAGTCACCTATTTCCGAGAAGAAGAACAATTCTGAGGAAAGAGAGTCTGAATTTTTAATGTGGACACAAACCAATATTGCAAAAAAGAAAGTCCTGTGAACTGCAGTCCCTGCGGGGCTCCTTCCTCCTGTCCACGTAATCAAGAATCACTTTCTGCTTTGGTCATGAGCCATCTCTACTTCCAGTGTTTGTGGGGTGCCCATGTGCGTTGTAAGGGGCTGTGGCTGGGGCTGCTAAGAATTACCACAGTGCCAATAAACACTGAAAATCTGGGCACAGGACAGCCTTCCTTTAGCTTTGAGAAGGGAATTAGTTTTCTTTTGCCAGTGTTGTCCTATGGCCCCGCAGGTTGTCCTGGAGGACGTGTCCATCGAGCTCCAGGTCTCAGCCTCCTCTGCAGTTTCCACCTCAGTGCCCACAGCAGCCAAAGCAGCTGTAAGTTGGGCGCTGTCCCTGATGATCATCACCTGGTGGTCAAGGTGCTGGTGAGTACAGCAAGGATCCCAGCCCATGGGGATTTCGGATGGAGAAGGCCCCAGGCTCCTCTCCAACCACCTTAGATCTATGCCAGCAAGTGCATCAGCCCAGCCCAGGGATTGCAACTCCTTCCCTGCTCAGCCACCACGTCTCCTGGGTGGCCCCAGTCCCTCACTCAAGGCTCCACATAACATCGGTGCCAACACCCAACATCGCTGATGTTCAGCAAGGCCAGGGGCACGGGCAGCAAGCAGCCTGTGGTGCTGACATAACCTGCATGGAAAGCTTGCCAAGTCCTCTGTGGCTAAAGTAGTGTCACACCTGCTAAAAAAAAAAGAGACCTCAAACTTGGGGCTGAAGATCAAGAACTCAGGGTTGACCCCAGTTGCTGCAGTGGTGGGAAGGGGGCAGGGTACCACCGGTTTCATCAGTGCTGGTATCCACAGACATCCACGGGGGGGGATGGCAACAGGTCACAGGGGAGAGGAAATAATTTCTTGTTACTTTTAAGAAAAATATAAAACCCCAAACCCTGCTGAGCCCAACCCTTGTGTTACACACAGACATCTACGTGTGGCCCCACGCCTGGAGAGAGACCTGAGTGAGCAGCAGCCACGAGACACATGTGGGTCATGGTGTTTGCCACACTGGTGGAGGATGAGGATGAGGGTGCTGTGGAGATCTGCATGGATGGGGACGTCAGCTGGGCGAGGCTGCGGTGTGCAAACTGCGATCCTGCCTCGTAAAAATGAAATCCGAGGCCTGGATAACAGGTTGGTTGTTTTGTGGATACCCTAAAATTGTATAAGAGCACTTCAAGGTCTTGTGGGAGCGAGGGTAGGGGAAAGCAGCTAAATGTAATGACAAGTCCTGTTGATATATCTGAAGCCAGAAACTTTGACGTTGCCAAAAATTACACTGGGGATGTTTGTACTTGACGTGTCTCGGTGAGACCACCCCAGTAGAGGGGCTGAACCGTTTGCCTGGAGCACGAGGGATAAGGAGCAACTGCAAAACCAGGTCATGATTGATTTGGGAGTTCATGGGTAGGAACTGGCTGTGGCAGGGGGATATGCAGACCTGGTAAGAGGTTGAGGGTTTGAAAGTGTGGCCCTGCACTGAAATGTCACTGAGCAGGTGACAGCTATTCCTCACCATGACCAAAACCAGTCAGACCCAGCACTGTGAGTGGGAGGCTTGGGAAGGACTTGAGGGAGCTGGGTCCTTCCCAAGGACCTTCCCAAGGGCTCTGGGGACCTGGGCTCAGGGCTGTGCTGAGGAGGGTGCTGCAGCCCCATGGCTGTCAGCTGAGGAAAGCCATTGAGCTGGGACAGATGTGCTGGGGAGCAGCGCTGCACCCCGCAGCATCACTGCAGCGGGGGGCTGTGTGGGGTGAGAGGTGCTGCCCTGGCTCTTCACTACCCCTCATCACCACCCGTTTGTGGATCATGGGGTCACCTTCCCCATCCCCACCCATGCAAAGGAAAGCTGAATCCACCACAAAAAAGATGCGGATTGATCTGTTTTGCTTTGTACTGGACCAAGCGAAGCGCACCCACCGCTTGATGCTGCTGCACCTTCCTGGTCTGGGGGCTGGGACAGCCACTGGGGGCAGGTCGTCCTGTCCCCTGTGTCCTATCATCCCAAAATGTCACCATTTGAATGGCAGGGAAAGAATTTAGCTGCTGACGCTTCAAAGCATCAGTGATAGTTGGTTGAGCCTGGAAGCAGCAGACATGATTTTTATTGTGATGTCCATCAGTTAAACCTGGCAGCTCCCACTAAAACCAGTAGTAAAATTCCCTTCTGGTTTCTGGGAGCAAAAATAAGCCAAGACGGTTTAGTTTTGCTAACCTTGGCAGGTGCCAGAACACTGAACACTGGTGGATGTGGAGCAGCTCTGCTCAGCTTTAGGGGCCTCAGTTCAAATCCTCGCCAAGGTGCTTGCGAAGAGGACGATCCCCGGGATCTGGAGGAGGCTGCGCTCCGAGCTAACGAACCAGGATTGGGGGCTGGTGGGGATGTCCATCCCCCTGCCCCAAACCCCTGCACACCACCGCAAGGCGCCAGGGAACACCCAGCCCGCGTCCTGGGGAGGGGAGCTGGACCCACAGGGGTGCAGCGGGGTGAGATGTTCTCCCCGACACACAGGCACCTGCTGCTGGGCACGGGGCTGAATCGCTTCCTAGGAAGCATTTATTTAAATCAGAGTCTATTCCCCAAAATCAGGACAGTCCCGAGGTCTGCTTGAGGAGACAATCCAGCCGTCCCACACACACACCCAGCTGGGAATAAATTTGCTTTTTACTTACTTTTTCCAACTCGAGTGGTTGCTCACACCACCCTGTAACATCAGGGCGGTGAAATCATGTTCCCGTTATATCCCCGCTCGGCCCCAGAAAGCTCAGAGGGAGCATTAACGGAAGGAGAGGTGGGTTTGGTTATTGTTCCCCTCTTTGTCACCCCTCTGCAAGGTGCGGGAGGGCAGGTGGCCGTGGCCAGGGGTGACGCCCGGGGAGGTGACACCCTTCCCACCGCGGCCCCACGCTCGCATGGGATGCGCCAGCCTGGCAGGTTGCTCCTGGCGCTTCTGACAGTGCAGGACTGAGGCGTTTCCAACAAGCCCTTCCAGAAAACTTCCGTTGCCCCATTTTAAAAAAATAATTAATTATTTTTTTAAAAAAATAAAGCATAAGAGCTCCCTCTGCCGCCGTACGGGTTTAGATAGGAGAGGGATGAACTGAAGTGCGTGAGGGACACGACGGCCGGGTCAGCCCAGCGGTGCTGCTGCAGATGTTTGCTGATAATCCCTTGTGTTTAAGGGCAGCAAGAGGTGTTTTCTAGGGGATGACTGACAAAAAGGCTGGTTTAATGTGCCCTAAAGGCTGCCCAGTCCCCTGGCACCCCAAGGGATGCTGAACTCCCCACCCAGCCACAAACAGAGAGAAGAACCCCACAGGGACGTTACAGATCCTGCATTTCCCTCCCGTTCCGCTGAGGTTGCTCTCGCAGCAGCTGGGAGCAGCGGGATTTGGGGTGTCCTTCTCACAGAGGATGCAGGAGACCTCTGGGGGATCAACCTGAGCGTGGCGTGTGATGCCTGAGGAAGGCACCACAGCCCAGGTGGCGGTGCCAGGTCCCCCACCCTGCAGCCGGCTCCGTGCCGCGCTCCTGCCCCGGCTCATGCCAGACCCCACCTACAGCGATCTGGTCTCTGAGCTGGGGATGGAGCAGGATCCAAGCGAAGTCCCAGTCCCCTGCTCTCTCCGTCCCACATCCAAGCTCCAGCTCCTAATTAAATCAAACGTCAGGGCGCGACCCTGCAATTTAAAACATGAGAAATCAAGGGCTGACATAGCAAAGAGCTGTGCAAAAGGGTGGTTAGTTTTTGCTTCATCCAAAGAGTTTTTAGGTTTTGGGTTGGGACCTCTGCCCGCAGGTGGGTTTGGGCACCTCCAGCCCCGTGGGCTCTCGGGATGCTGGGAAGGGGGTGTGGAAGTCCCCAGACCAAAGGCAGTTTCAGCAGGTGATTCAAATTCCTTCTGAAACAGGGTCCAGATGTGCGGGAGGGCTCCAACAAAAGCAAAATGTACTCTGGCTACTGATTAAAAGAAACTTAAATGAAGTTTTAAATGTTACAGCAGAGGGGACAGA
This sequence comes from Strix uralensis, assembly GCF_047716275.1. Classification (NCBI taxonomy): domain Eukaryota; kingdom Metazoa; phylum Chordata; class Aves; order Strigiformes; family Strigidae; genus Strix; species Strix uralensis. The sequence goes on from NC_133990.1 coordinate 6,045,969, forward strand.
TGACAAGCATGGAAGGTCCTGCAGGGGAAGATCTATCTAACGGTGGAGAAGTCATACAAACCATCAAAAAAGGGCCAGTCTCAACATCGTACGCTCAGTAGGAAACCGTGAGTAACTGTCTCAACAACTAAACTCTCCTTTAATCTGAAAACATAAAGTAGGCAAGAGCAAGTGAGTATGTCCTGTGGCAGCAAAGCTGGATGACTCATGTACTCCAGTGGTTACTATGGAGTTGTTTACACATTGCTTTGTGATTGGAGAAAAAAAAAAAAAAAAAAAGAGAGAAAAAAAAATCTAAAGAACTCACCCAAAATGAACTAAATAGGAGATTTGAGCAAGCTGGCGACACGAAGAGGAATAATTCAGCATGCCAAGGAGGTTTCCAGGAGGAGTCCGGAGGGCTCAGGGATGGACCAACTGAGCCACTAATCCCCAGACAAACCGACTGCTTGTCCTGGTGCCAGATGGGTGGAAGGTGGCAAGCGTGATACTGCATTTTTTGGGGTTTTTTTAAGGATTCTCAGAGAAATATGAGGAATAACAGACCAGAAAATCCAACTCCTATACCGAGCAAGCTGTGCAGACTTCTAAAGACCAGGATCCACAGAGATACAAAATAGCTGAAAAGCATCAGTGTGGGTTTTGCCAAGGGGAGTGTCACCCGGCAAATACTGCAGGAGATCAGGTTTGAGACCATCTAAGGAACCTGAAGGTGCACAAGCCCAGGGGACCTTGTGAGATGATCTGCAGGTCCTGAGGGAACTGTCAGATGAAGTGGCTCAGCCACTATCCATCATATTTGGGAAGTCCTGGCAGCCTGGTGAAGTTCCCACTGACAGGAAAAGGGGAAACATAACCCCCATTTTTAAAAAGAGGAAAAAGGAAGAGCCCGGGAACTACAGACCAGTCAGTGTCACCTCTGTGCCTGGCAGGATCATGGAGCAGATCTATTGTGAGACCCCCCTGCAGTGCTGCGTCCAGCTCTGGGGGCACCATCATCAGAAGGACACGGACCTGCTCAAGCGGGACCAGAGGAGGCCACGAAGATGCTCAGGGGGCTGCAGCACCCCCCTGTGAGGTTCAGCCTGGAGAAGAGAAGGCTCTGGGGAGACTTCAGAGCGACCTCCCAGTACTTAAAGGGGCTACAGGAAAGATGGGGAGGGACTCTGTATCAGGGAGTGTAATAGGATGAGGGGCGATGGTTTTAAACTGAAAGAGGGTAGATTTAGATTAGATATAAGGAAGAAATTCTTTACTGTGAGCATGGTGAGACACTGGAACACATTACTCAGGGAAGTTGTGGCTGCCCCCTCCCTGGAAGGGTTCAAGGCCAGGTTGGATGGGGCTTTGGGCAACCTGGGCTAGTGGAAGGTGTCCCTGCCCATGGCAGGGGGGTGGGACTGGATGGGCTTTAAGGTCCCTTCCAACCCAAACCATTCTATGAGTCTATGAAGTTCTTTGAAACATGTAACAAGCAGCTGGGGGATGAGATGCTTATTGGCATTAATAGCCACTAACTGGATAATTTATAAATTAATACTTTGTGAAAGAATCCAAAGCAAAGGCCATGTTAATTAGTGGAACGCTCTGCTGCAGGCCATCGCGGATACTAGAAGTCTGCATGGTCCCAGAATGGAATCAGTCAAATTAATGGCAGCAAAATCCATCAGGTGACAGAGGGAGCCACAAACCTGTGGAGGTGCAAAAGGTGTTACTGGAAGCGTGGCTGTGTGTTTGCGATTTCCATATAGTCTTTGCTAGACACATGGAATCACAGAATCCCAGAATCATCTCGTTTGGAAAAGCCCTTGAAGCTCCTCCAGCCCAACCATGAACCTCACCCTGACCGTTCCCAACTCCACCAGATCCCTCAGCGCTGGGTCAACCCGACTCTTCAACCCCTCCAGGGATGGGGACTCCCCTCCTGCCCTGGGCAGCCCATTCCAACGCCCAACAACCCCTTCTGCAAAGAAATCCTTCCTAATATCTAGTCTAAACCTTCCCTGGTGCAACTTGAGGCCATTCCCTCTTGTCCTGGTGCTGGTTCCTTGGCTCAAGAGACTCATCCCCCCTCTCTGCACCCTCCTTTCAGGGAGTTGTAGAGGGCCATGAGGTCTCCCCTCAGCCTCCTCTTCTCCACACTAAACCCCCCCAGTTCCCTCAGCCGCTCCCCATCAGACCTGTGCTCCAGACCCTGCACCAGCTCCGTTGCCCTTCTCTGGACACGCTCGAGTCATTCAATGGCCTTTTTGGAGTGAGGGGCCCAAAACCGAACCCACTCATCGAGGGGCGGCCTCACCAGTGCTGAGTACAGGGGTAAGATCCCTTCCCTGTCCCTGCTGGCCATGCTAGTGCTGATACAAGTCAGGATGCCATTGGCCTTATTGACCTTAGCTATTAGCTACTGCTTGAGGTGTATCTTTGGTTTGATGGGTTCAGGCTGACCCGGAGAGCTGCTCTCGCAGCTGCAAGGACCAGCTGGGAGCACACATACCTGCTGCGAGATGAGGATGAGACTCTCTCCGCAGCAGCACCCAAAGGCGATGCCTCCCTCTGAGAAACAGGAGGGAAATTCAAGCAGCCGAGCGCGGCAGCCTGTGGCTGAGCAGTGGAAACCAGCACAGCACGTCCCCGACCTCAGCTGCCCCAAGCCCCGCGCTGGGGGGCAGGAAGGAACTGGAATCGCATTTAACACACCCGCTCCGCTTTCGGCACACACAGGCAGATAATGACGGGCCCACGTGTCCTCTGTGGTATAAAAGTGCTGCTATCAGTAAAACAGAAATAGCATTTCCTTTCTCTCTACCCTTCATGTCTCTTATCAGGGCAGTGGGGACGCTCTTGGTTCGCTGTGGTTTTGCAGGGTGGAAAGGGACACCCACTCCCAAACTGGGGCTGTTTGCACGGAAAGGCAGGAGGGAAGCGAGAAATTCCTTCCTGCCAGGAGCCTGGAAGCTGCACTGGGTCCTGGCCAACATCCACCCTCCTCACCCGCATCCCCACTCCCTTTGGTCTCCCCAAAGGTCACTCTCCATTAGTCACTGCAGCTTTTTGTTTAGGAAATACCAGCTGGGATGTCCTGTCCCGTCTGAGCAGGGCTGACCGTGGCCTCTGCCAAGCAACTACAATAGAGCTTTCCCTGCAGCCCTCCAGGCCCGGCAAATCTCCAAGAAATTCGTGGAAGAAAAGACAGACAGGCTCCAAGTGCCTGGGGCCAGACTGCCCGTGCACACTCAGCATCCCTCCTTCACCCTTCGCTGCGGTTCACCCTGGGCAGGGGCAAAACTGCCCTTAAAGCTTTTGTGTTTTGAGAATATCTAGATGAACCACAGGAATGTGTTAGAGCATGGGGCCAGAAAAAGCATTGCTTCTGCTCCTGAAATCAGGCACCTTCCCTGGGGACTCAGCACCCAGCACAGCACAATGCCATGGTGGGTGAGGACAAACCAGGGCTGGTCTGCGGCAGCAGGAGGGGAGAGGTCCCCGCTGCGGCCAAAGAGCAAGGCAGCAGCTCATCCCTAGGACACGCGGGAAAGATGAGGCCTCGCACACCCCAAAGCAGACGGCAAATGTCCCCCAGGACTCATTCTGTCCCCAGCTCTGTGAGCAAGCTCCCTGCTGGCCCAAGACACTATGCTTCAGGGACTCAAAATGGCTCCGCCTGTAAAATGAGGATTATTTCAAGCCCAGCTTTCAGCTGTGCTTGCAACATCTGAGGCATATTTTGCTATTTCAGAGCAAATAGTATTTTATTATTGCTCTTGGAGTATTTCTGTTTCTGTAAATCCTGAAAGTTCAGCCACCACCCAGGCCTGGAGGTCTTAGGTGGGGCCATTACACAGCTAATGCTTAAGAAACTGGCTTAGTGTGGATTCCCCAGGCTTGTCGAAAAAAAGCACATTCAGAGAATTTCCCCATTCTGCAGCAACTCCCACTTCCTGCTTCACAGGAAACCCCAGCACACAGCGAGTAAAAAAATCAAACGAGAGACTCACACCCAACTGGAACAGCGATAAGAAATTTGGTCCTGATCCATGCTGTGGAGAAATGCAATAAAATGCCAGCTTCTCGTGAGCCAAAAGACTGAACGTTTGCCAAGAGAGTAAAAATAAGCCAGAAGTCTATACTTAAAGGCACATACTAATACCTCTGTCCTTGATTAAATAAACTGCAACTTCCAGAAAAGCACTCTCTACTTTCCAGCAGTTTGGGGGAAGTTTGGCAGCAGGGGGAATAAACATTAAGTCCAAAACTTTCAACACATTTTAAAACAACTACCTTGTGGCTGGAGCTGTGCTGCAGTCAGTGCTGTGCCTCCACCAGCAGTGAACTGGGGGCTCGTTGGACTGGAGCAGGATTTCCCTTCCCTCGCGCCGCACGGGCCAGACACTGCACTCGCACATCCCTGCGTGGCTGCAGAAGCACCTTTACTTCAGTGATTGGCTTCATTTGGCCCGTTTACATTCATTCCTGAGAAATAAATCATCCTTTCCACGTCAATGGGGATTAGAAGTTCCCGTTAGTGGTGGCAGGAGCGTTTACGGGAGCAGGGCAGAGGGGCCCTCCGAGTGCCCTCAGAAGGAGCCTCTCAGCCCCTCCCGCCGAGCCTTACACAGTGACAATTCCTCCAGCTCTGCATGGTCACCACTCCAGCACGCTTGGGAAGAAAGTGTTTGCACAGGGAAAACTGTCCAAGACCCCCAGGTGAAAGAAGTGTGCTCGCTGAACAGCACTGTTTAACTTGACAAGTAACCCCTGTTAGAAGTACGTTACAAGAACACGGTGTATGAACAGGGCTCAGCCATGAATCGCAGAAGGGATATCTTGTCTGGTTAAACAAAGCATTATTTTAATTTCAAGATTTTATAAATACATATTTACAAAAGGAAGGTATCAATCCAAAGAGTTAAACAAATGTACAGCTCCCAAATATTGCTAGAGTACAGGGAGAGAAATCACGTCAATGCAATCCCACAATTTACAATACCCATTATTCAAAAAGAAACCACATTCTTAATTTAAAATATCTCATCTGAATTCTACAATATCTGTTGCTGCGAAAGTGCAATCTGCCTTGAACAGAATTACGTGACAAGAAGGAACTGACCCCTTTCATACAGCTTTTCACACAGAACACACCACTTCCAGCTAAGTGAACACTGCCAGCCAACACCGCACAATCCTACAAAAGGCTTTTTCTCCAGCCCCCAGACACCCTGGGGAGCACAGCTCGAGAACAGCACTCTGCATGGATTCAAAAAGCATAAACCCCCGTCGTCCCCGCTCCCCGCGACCCTGTGCCGAGGGGCTGGTGAGGAACCTGCAGATCCCATCGCCCTACACCCTCGTGGCCAGAGAAGACCGGCGGCACCGAACGCGCGCTACTGCGCAGCGCCGACACGACGCCAGATGGCAACAGCACTACTGAGCCATCGACTGCGCCCCGATTCACTCCAGCCCCGAGACGGCGCGTGCAACCTGCCTCGGAAACTGCTTCTACTCTTGTTACTTCCATACAGGTGCAGGCCTACAGATACAGGGACTTCCCATAAATGCAGGGGTTTAAGATGTTGCTGAGAACTCCAAGAGTGATTCAGGTAAATAGGACCCGAGCTGCTCAGAAGTCACTTTCTGCAGCTTCCACGAGATTTCAATCATCTTCCCTCCGAGCCAACAGCAACATTTCCTTTAGTTGTCCTTCACTGCAACCATCTCAGCGCTGTCAAAATCACAGAATGAGAGAGGCAGAGCCAAAAGAGCGCTATCTAAACTCCGTAGCAAAGCAGCAATGACCTCCAAGAACAAAACACAGCAACGTCCACAACCGAAACTATTTGAGGCACCAGCTGCTGGAGGAGTTGGGGGAGTTCTTGGATAACAAGGCTCAGCTTGTGCACGGTTCTTCTGAAGGATGTCGAGCGATTTTCTCTTAATTCATCCAGTAGTTCTAAACCTGTATGAGAGCCACCTAGGGTATTTTTTAACTTGAAGTTTAGGCAAATCAATTCTAATTAATAAAACTAAAGGACTGAAACACAAACTGCTAGTGGAAAATTGAATATAAGTTGCCAGAGTGTTAACCTGAAGTCTTGCACAATTTATTTACTTCTTTTAATTCACACTTCATGTATGCAGCTCCCAAATCTCATGGTCAGAGCAACATTCTCTGTTGTCCATTACTGTGAATCTGGTCTGGCTTGAGGCTTCCACCACACTCAGGATGCTGTTTGGTCCTCTTTAGCCACAGTCTGCAGAAGGCAAAAAAATAAATAAAAAAGAGAAGAAAGGGAGTACAGAACTATGTCACTCACTGCCACGATTCTGGGGCAAGACATTAATTTCTGCCAGAGACTGAGATTGGTCTGGGCCTCTGGTTAACCACTGCAGTGGTAAAAGCATTCAGAAGCAGATCCAGCTACAGAACAGCACAATCCCAGCACAGCCAGCCAAGAAGGGTTATCACAGTTTGAGCTTCTGATCACACTAATGAGTAATCCCAGCAAACCTCTGTGAACCTGGGGCAGTCAAACCACCTGTCCCCAGAGTTGTCTGCGTAACACAGCACACTCAGGCAACTTGGTCAAAGCAGACGTTAAATGACAGCCTAGAAGTGGGACAGGGCTCGGCTGTGCCCACCGCTGCAGGGACCTGTGGAAGGGAGAAAACCCAGCGCTGGGGCAGAAAAGGACCTCTTGAGAAGAGCTGGTTGGAAGTGAAAAAGAATATAAAAGGCAGCAGCAGCCCTTTCAGCTAAGAGCTACACACGCTGCAGCTGTGCACTGAAGCACAAGCAGCAGTGCCACATCTCTCCAGATGTATGGTTTTGTGGCTAGCACAACCTGAAGAGGAAGCAGTGCAGTGAAAGGAGTAATTTAGCAATGCATTATCCAAAGGGAGTTCACACAGCGAATGCGTTCCTGATTTCCAACGTACCAGACATATTCCAGTAATTTTGAGGAACAGGAACCCACACTGTGCTGCAAATGGAACCTGATGCCAATAATTAGCAAGTTACTCTGTGACTTTACTAAGCAACGTGCGAAGGTTCCCTCTGCAGAACTACAAAAAACTTTTTCAGTCTTTCTTTTCATGGCCCAGGCAGTCAGGAAGCTGACGGACAGAAACAAATATGACTGGAGGGTTTCCAAAACCCTGGAAATCTTACCTGCCGCAAGAACTGCTTCCCAAGATAGCTGGTCGCCATGCTTGTCAAGTTCTTTCTACTGCCAACTTTACACCTGATATAACCATAAAGGTTGGCTCCCTGAAGCACCACTCCCATCACAACCACTGCCTAAGGCACAGGAAAACACAGTCATTGATTTACACCGCCTTGCCTGTAACACACAGGATCTACTCCTGAGTCGAGGGAGTCCACTCACCAGCCACTTCACTTTGAAAGAAAACAGAGCACTGAAAGCAAATATCACCCAGATCATAGGGCAGGTAATTAGTCCTAACCAGAAAATTCGGGACTCTGCTTCTGATGAGGTTTTACTCCCTTGCGCTGACACCTAGAAGCAGAAAGGAAATGGAGATTAACAGGCTGCTCCATTGTATAGATCACATTGTCATTAAAAACAGTTCTGAATCTACAAGCCCCCTGGTTTCTGCCTCCACACAACAGTACCAGGCACTTTCAAGATCAATTTCTACATCACAAAGAAACATCTTCTGTTGCAGAAACATTTTTATTTAAGGGACTCTTTTGTAAATTTTCTATCAGAAACAGTGGAGGCAGCAGTATCAAATCCTCTTGGAATTTTTGAGGCTAAAAGTTTGAGGAACATGACATTTACTGCACAGTTCAGTTACAAAGCTTAGAAACAGCCGAACAGGTAATGTCTTCTACCTCCAAATCACTGCACAGACAACCAGAATTTCACTAATCCTAGCACTGGCAGAACTAAATATTGATACTCTTAGGCATCAAAGTAGGGTAATTTTTTTCTTTACTCAGACCTCTGTGTGTGTCACACCACACGATTGATTTTACAAAGCCTTTACGGAGCTGAAGATCACAAGCAGGCACTCACTTCTTCCTATAGTAGTTAAAAAATCTGGACTGGGTTAAAAATGTAGGGCTAAATGTACAGCATCGCCAGCAGTTCGGCTACCTTTCCCTCCACCCCCCAATATGTTCTAGCTTTTCTAAGCTAGAACAGTTTTGAGAAAGAATGTGCCTGTAGGGAGTGCACAAACTCAGCTGGAGAAAGGTTTAGGTTCAAGTCCCTACACCTCTGCAGACTCCCCACCTGACTGCAGGAAATTATCTTTACTTCACTCCAGATGTGCATGCCAGAAGTGTCATCAGCTCCACACAAATAGATAAGATAGGGATCAAAAGGGTCAATACATGACATGTCGTGAGGTGCCCGACAGATGGGACGCTAGAGACTCAGCAGCAGCCGTCACGGACGCAAAGGCACAGGACAAATGCTGTACATGTTTCTTCCTACTTCCAATAGTTTTCTATAGAAGATAAAAGCTACATCAGCTGTTCCAAGTTCACACCCAAAAACCTGTAGGTTACAACGTGACATGGCAACCTTTACTGCATTTTATGTGGATTTTTTAGGTTACTTACATAAAGCCATCATGAGAATTTTTAAACGTAATTCAACAATCACAAAGCTCATTCAGCAGCCTCCATGAAACAAGCACTTGGTCACAGATCTGTGTCTGGAAGTAAATGCCTACGTTGTGCAATCTACCATCACAAGCATAGCCGCTAATTAACAGGAGTTTCATAAAAAAGAAACACTTAAAAGAAAAAAAAAATTTAATTTACCTTCCTGGCTTCAAATACCCAGTGACTTCTACCATCATCATCCACCTGGTTCCACCAGCGCAGGCCAACCATCAGTCGCCCTGTGACATTCTGAAACAGAAGAAAAGCAACAAGCTTTAGACTTTCTGCTAAAAGAAACCATTTGCCAAAGTTCAGCTATTTTCAATGGCTCATTTGCCTCACATTTGGGAAAACAAGATTACAAGGCTCTTATGACCCCAACAAACTATTTTCTAGTATGTCCAGTACAATACCAAATTACTACGAGGTGTACTTCTGGTGATTCAAAAGCAATCTCATAATGAAGCCTGTGCTACCCTAAAAGAAACCCTAATATATGTTCTCCATGTGATTTTCAAAGAAAAAGTCAGGTGCACAGAGACTTAAGAGTTACTATTCCATAATGCTTTGCTATACATCACACAGTACTTGAGGATATTTTAGGTATCATTTTGTGGGAAAGGCACAAAGTTACTTTTTTGGTGACATGACTATCACTGTTCAATTATTCTTATACAGTAAGATGAAGATAACAAAAAGCATAAGAGGAACTTACCTTTACAGCCCAAAAGTCACACGACAAGAGGAGAATAATTGTCACCATGCAGGCAATAAAGCTGCTAGTTAAGAGCTCACAGAGCAGATAGACAACTATCGCACTGACTCGGAAGAATAAGTGGAAAAATGATGCCACTGGATGCCTGGAATGAAGGACAGTACAGTCACAGCTCTTTCAGACAAGACTGAAGCAATTTCAGAGAAATGACATTGCCAAAGCCATCTCCCTCCATCTCACAGGATAAGGACCAGCACCATAACGTGAACCTGGTGTGCAACAACTGCTGCAAATATGGGAAACAAACTGACTAGAAGCTTATCGTGAGGAAGACACATTCTACATGCAGTGATACCCCATGTGCAGGCAGAATTTGGGGGTGGAAGGGGACAGGGAGCTTTACCTGCTGTTCAGCGTGAAGTAATTTTTATGGGGTAAATTTAAAAAGGTTCTGACAGAGGAAATACCTCTGAGGATCACATTTCTCAATGCAGCAGACTTTCCCTTCTTTCTGATTTCTGCAGTTTCCAGGTCAGAAACATGCAGTACAGAGCTGAGGTCACCAGGGACACTGCTCTGTGGCAGGAGGCTGGGCAGAACGAGGCAGGAGGCAGCCAGACCAACCACGCCAGGACATGGCAGACAGCGGGGCAGCACCAAACACAGTTGAGAACAAAGACTGGGGAAGGGGGAACGGACTAGCCCAGAACCAGCACTCAGCACAGCGAGAACCTCCCGTTACATAGCCGTTGTGTCAGTGTCCACCCCTTACACACAGGAACACAAGCACATATTCAATGTGAGGGCACCCAGGAGCATGATGGCACAGACCTACAAATTCCAACTGAGCTTCCGGAACGGGCACTCAGTCATCCAGAAGTTACTCTCCATCACCTCTAACCAAATAAAGAAAGTATTTGCCGTTTCATATTTTGATGTCATAAGGCAGTCTTTCCTTCCTCACTTCTGCCTAGAAACTCTGTATGGCCACTAACCTTATTTTTGACTTTTTTGATCTCCTGGACACATCATCATCTGCATCAAAGAGAGACACATCTTCAATGTCATCATTGCTGTCCTAAAATGGGGAACAGATGCAAAGAATTATATCAGAAAAAAGAATCTGTTTTCAACTCCAAGTAGGGACAGTTTTGATTACCCAGGAGTATTGCTTAAGAGCAAAATGAATTTGGGAAGAATGTGAAGATTTAACCACATGCAAAACAAAAACCGCAGTATTAAATCACAGAATCGTCTAGGTTGGAAAAGACCTTGAAGATCATCCAGTCCAACCATTGACCTAACACTGACAGTTCCCAACTACACCATATCCCTAAGAGCTAAGTCAACCCAACTCTTAAATACCTCCAGGGATGGGGACTCCACCACCTCCCTGGGCAGCCCATTCCAACGCCTGACTACCCGTTCTGTAAAGAAATCCTTCCTAATATCTAGTCTAAACCTTCCCTGGTACAACTTGAGGCCATTCCCTCTTGTCCTGGTGCTGGTTCCTTGGCTCAAGAGACTCATCCCCCCTCTCTGCACCCTCCTTTCAGGGACTTGTAGAGGGCCATGAGTTCTCCCCTCAGCCTTCTCTTCTCCACACTAAACCCCCCCAGTTCCCTCAGCCGCTCCCCATCAGACCTGTGCTCCAGACCCTGCACCAGCTCCGTTGCCCTTCTCTGGACACGCTCGAGTCATTCAATGGCCTTTTTGGAGTGAAAACTACATAAACTCACAGTGTGAGTCCAAGGCTCCTTTCTGCACCAGGCAGCTGGCCTCGGGTCTCTTCACCCCTCTTAAAGAGCTCGTGACCATGCACAGAAGCGATCCCTGAGTCAGGCATCCTCCCGCATTTCAGTGAATACACCGGTGACAGAACCAGAACTGATTATTTTTACAGACAAGGCGCCCCGCTGCTGCGGGCCCTGCAGACAGGGGACACCGCGCCGCCGGACCTGCCGAGTCTCTCACCCAGAAACCCTCTTCCCCGAGCCCAGCCCTGCCTCGACGCCCCTCAGCCGGCACACGCAAGCGCAGCGCTACCGAGCGCCAAACCGCCCCGTCCCCCCGCCCCTCCTCACGCATTTTTACCCCGTTCCGAGGGGCGCTGCGGTGTTTCGGGCCTCCCGGGGGCCGCAGGCCTGTGATAGCGGAGAGCGCCTATCCCCTCTCGCACCGCCGGTGCCCGGGCGCTGCCGCCCCGCTCCCGGCGGCCCGGTCCAGCCAGGCCCGGTCCTGGGCCTCCTCCCCCCCCTCAGCCCCGGGCCCCCCGCGCTGACCCCTGACCCCTGACCCCGCCCGGCGGGGCCGCTCACCTGCCGGAGCATGGTCGGAGCGGCCGCACTTCCGCCTGACGCGCCACGTCACCGCCGCCGGCCAATCCCGGCACGCACCGCCTCTCCCTCCCCGCCACGCCCCCTCGCGCATGCGCGCTGTACGCAAGGGGCGCAGGACTGGCCCCTGTGACGTCACGGGAGCGGTGCGAGGCGCTGCTGCCGGTGGAGGCGGCCGCTGAGGGACCGCCTATGGCCGCGCCCCCAGCTCGTCGGCCACGCCCCCGCCCTTAGACCACGCCCCCCCCGCGCGCCCCGGCCGCGCCCCCCGCGCCCAGGCCCCGGCCACGGCCACGGCGCGCGCCTCAGGCCGCGGGCCGGGAGCCGGTCCTGGGGACGGCCAGCCGGGACCCCGGGGTGCGCCTTCGTGAGCCCCGCCAGCGCCGTGAAGCACACAAACAGCCGGACTCGGCGGCAAGTGGAGCCTGAGGAGGAGCTTTTCGGAGGAAAGGTGGGTTTTGTGAGGCCTCACCTTTCCTGATCTCTAACGTACCCGGAAAACACCTCGAGGAACACGCGCCCTCACAGAGTTCTGGGTTTTTAGCCGCTCTCGTTATTCACACAGGGCAGGTGGGTGGCTGCCACAAGCTGGTACCTCCCGCAGGAGCTACCTGTACCCACCACCCAGCTCTGGCATCACTGCGCCTCTTCCCAAGTAGCTCGATAAAAATCTCTGCTCCCAGCGCAGGTCAAAAAAATCTGAACAACTGGATGGCTAGAAAATGCTGTAGGAAAAGCTCAAAACCCAGTAACACCTTGAGATCAGTATTTTTAGAATATAACATCACCAAAACTGGATAAATGAATTTATCGACACCAGGGGGATGTAGATAAGCAGACACACTCCTTTAGTAACGGCCGGGTGCGCAGGGGAGTCGTCTCACCAACAACGCACACCTGACTCGTGGAACATGCTGATTATGTAGGATACAGTCATACATATTAATCAAGTTCTCATACATAATCATGTGAACTCCCATAACTCATTTTCTTATTCCCACCTCTTCCCGGTCGTGCGCACTTGAGCCCTGAAATGAGTCGGGGGCTGCTTTTGCGACCACCACGGACTGCTGACTCGAAAGAAAGACCCCCCAGTGTCCTTGGCTCAAGGACTTTGGCTCACATTGCAATTTTAACATGCTCCGAGGGCCTTTCACAATGCGACTTTTAAAACACCTGGTCTACAGGGCAATAAATCATCCTCACCAGACAGTCTGACAACGGGACCTCGTCCAGCAGCGTTGTATGGTGACTTTAAACTCAGTACAACATCTCTATGACTGCTTAAAACATTACACCACTATCTTTTATAAAAACTGATATTTCTGTGAGATTCCATTTAATTGATTAGTCCTAATCATTCCTTATCAAAATCACCAAAAAATCCACTCAATAACAAATCACTAACAATCAGTAACAACAAGACTGAGCACCTGCGCTGAAAAGAAAGGGGTAGCTTTAAGCTTCAGTTTTTACAAAGTCCACAGAAAGACACAGAGCTTGCAGGGAAAAAAGTGCAAGTTGATGGTGCCCCGATTCCAAAATTGCTCATTACAGTGGTTGTGTGAGCGTACACGAGGGGCAAAATGCGAGGATCCATCAGCAGCTACCAGCTCACTCGCACTCCAAGGAAACTGTCTGCAAACAGCTCATCTGAAACACGCTGCCCAACGGGTTTTGTACGTGAACAATTTAGAAAACATTCCTTGGGGAAGAAATGAGGAAATTCCCGCTCCATTTATAAGGGAAGATGGCAGAATTAACTATTCAGTTATTTCTTCCATCTGTTTTGGCCAGCACAAAGGAACAAAGAGGTTGCCTTGCAACGAGGCACAACATTCTTGTATTACTTGCCGCCTGTTTGAAGGATCATGAGTTGATCCTGTTTGAAGCAAAAAGGGTCCCTCCCTTTCTAGATCACTTACCGTAGCCAGCTCCAGCGGAACTGCTTACTGAGTGGATCTGGCAGCTGCTGTATTCAGAATCACAGAATCGTCTAGGTTGGAAAAGACCTTGAAGATCATCCAGTCCAACCATCAATTCAACATTAACAGTTCCCAACTCCACCAGATCCCTCAGCGCTGGGTCAACCCGACTCTTAAACCCCTCCAGGGATGGGACTCCACCACCTCCCTGGGCAGCCCATTCCAATGCCCAACAACATGTTCTGTAAAAAAATGCTTCCTACTGGTATTCTTGAAGAATTCCCTTGGTATTCTTGAAGAACTACATGTTTAGGTCAGATTTAAGTTATTTTGGGGACTAGCTCATCCTCTGGTGTATTCATATGCCTTAGAAGAGATTTCAGACCGGTACAACTGTGACATCTGTAGCGAGTCATACATCAAAGCAAAGATGTAGAAATCCAGAGGTTTTTAAGGACAAAAAAGTCTCGAATTGGGCTGACCCAGGAGTACTTTGGACTGTTGTGGTAGCCTATCTGCTTCACGTCTCCCACACGCTGGTGGGAGAGGGGACAGCAAGCAAGGGGGACCCATGTGAGCTCTCATTTAGCGCTAGCACACGTCACTACCAATAATCCTTAGTTTTTAGTTAAAAATATCTTCTAAAGCAATAATGTAGAAGCATTTGAAGTGCTGGTACCAATGATGTATTCTTGTTGGTTTCTCTGCAAAAATCTAAAACCTGGTTGTGGTGCGGCATAAGAGATATTACAGAAGTTACCATCGGTGTTGCTGCAATGAAAAGTTGTTATTTTTGGAGAAGCACAAATTTATGGGGACCCCTGAAAGATATAGAGCACCAATGCCTAACCTTTACGTTAAACTATCAAAAAGTAAAACAAACAACAAAAGTCAATGAAAAATTCTACTGAAAAACCTCTGAAGGAAACAGCCACCTGTTTGTTGTGGTTTTTTTCCTTTTTTTTAAAAAAAACAGTATATATGGCCAAACATTTGCTTTGAGGACAAAGCAAAAAAAAAAAGATATTAATAGTACTTTATGCTTTATTCTTTTGTGATCAATACAGCATTTTCACAGACAGCATTTCCTCCCAGATGCCCCCCAGGTGCTGCTCGATGCTGGGGACAGGACACACGCCGAGCTGGGTCTTGGCTGCTTTCACCTTGTTCAGGTAACGGTGTTGGCCAAAGCTCCCCTGGGCCCTCTGGGCATTTCCACCCACAGGTGCCTGCTGGGGCACAGCGAGGCGTCACGCTCTTGCGTAGGCTGTCCCCAAAACGCAGCTGGGGCCCCGAACCCCACAGTCAGAGCCACCCAGGAGGAAGACCAAGGCGTGGAGCTGCGGCTACAGGGAAAATCCCCAGACGTGACGACTATAACCCTGGGGCTTGGATTCACCCATGCTCCAGGGATTCACCCATGCTCCAGGGATTCACCCATGCTCATCCATGCTCCATGCTTGCTTATAAAGAGCTCTGGTATCTGCTAGTGCCACAAGGGACACAGCCCTCCCTCTCATGACTTTCTCAAAGATTGTCCTGGATTCAGATTGACACTTTATTTCTCTGTAACACCTGAAAAACCACAGCAGAGAGGCACCACAGAAATAAGCGTATTATGCAGCAAATCAGAAGACTTAATGTTCATTATATAAAGACCTGTCTGTTCAATTGTCCTTCTCATACATCTTTAATTTTTTTTTTTTTTTTAATTTAGAAAGGCCAGGTGTCGAGTTATTAGAATCACCGCTATCTTAGGTGACATACACAATCTAATCTCATGGTGTGTGATCCAGCCATGAACAAGTAAACCATGCTTTCATTTCAATACTGCCTGCGTACAGTTTTGTTTTCACACCAATTTAAAGACACTATTAAAAACTCCTTGCTGTTTACCTCGTTAACCAGTACACTTGCAATGCTCACTTAAAGCAACATGCCATTTCACAGGCAATTCAAAGCTATGACTGATAAATACAATACTATATAAAAATTTAATTTGCTTTTCATATCCTTGCTGTTGCCTCTTTTTAATACTCTCTTGCTCCTTTTCTCTTCACCGTGTGAAGCATCAGGCACTATTTGTCTGCTGAAATACAGACACCTCCAGCCATAACCGACACTCAGGTAAAAGCACGTTTTGTTCAGAATCGCCTGTTGAGCTACATGGACAAAAATGCTGTGACACCAATACGGTATCATCACATCAGGATCATATTATCTACACTTCGTGGATGACAAGTACAACATTAATGGCACCTAGTTACAACAAAACTCTACCAAAACTATCTTGCCACCACTCTGCCATCTCTACTCGTGGGTGCATCGTGCCCTGCACACCACCAGTGCTGCCCACAGCACCCCCAGGTTGTCACCCCTGCATGCCCAAAACCCAGGGGCACACAAAGGTCAATTGAACTCAGAAGTGAATCACAAAGACAGCAAAACAACCTCCTCTTAGTTACCTTCGTGACTTCACATACCGTGTACGACATCTTCCCATACGTTGATCCCCCTCCAGTGCATCTCTGACGCCCGGCTCCCAGCTTTGCATCCGCTGTGCTGAGCTAAAGCCGGTCGCAGGACTGGGTCGAGCTCTGCCTTTGTAGGTAATTTCACACCCCCTCTGTTGGCTGTAGCATCTTGCAAGGCCTGACCACCCACACCTGCAGGGAGATGCTGAATTATTGGCTCCAAATAGGAAGATAACACTCTAATCCTCCTCACTTCGGCATGGCTGAAAAGGCATCAGCCTTTCCGTGATGTTTTTCCACCAGGCTTCCTCTATTACATGCTTTTTTCCAGGGGGGTTGTGCCAGAGGGCCTCTGGCTGCAGCTGTGCTGGGCTTACGCCTGATTTCTTGTGAGAAAGTGCCATCCCGTGGCTAAGTGTGAAATCCTTGCTGCTTCGTGTCTGAAAACTGAGGCAAAGCCACCTCAGACAGCTATAATCCCTGTACCGTAGCACAGATGTGCTGCAAGAAGGCCAATTGCCAACCTCCATCCTCCCTCATCCCACCCTGCTCAGCCTTTCGGCACCAAACCTGAACTACAACAGTCCAGCTCCCACATCTTCAGTAGTTTCTTTTTACGTGGACACTTAGTTTTTATTACTGGTTCATTATTATTCTTTGGGGGACAACTGTTGTTATTTTCCACTGTTAGCAAGGTCTGGCTTAATCACAGGGTTTGGAAGTTGGAGATAACATTAAAATCAACAAAACAAAACTAGTCCTCACCCTACTGTGTGGGGAGTTTCACAGACTTTCATCTCAAACCAAAACTGCTGCTGAGAGGACCCTGACATGACCATGGGCAGGACTGTCCTGCCTTTAGCCTTTAAGGCAAGAAAATAATGGTAATATGGTATAATGGTCTAGCTACTCAGAGTTGGACAGCTAGACAGGTTTTTGTCTTCCCAACTCAAACCAATTTAGGTCCTGAGCATTAATGGAAATCAAGCACATTTAGGCATTTTATCCACAAAACCAGAAAAATAGAAACCACTACCTTTATTTTTTATTTAATACAAATTAAATTTTAAGCTGCTCTGCGGCTGGGTGGCCCCCAGCATGTCCTGGTGCCTGGGGCTGGACTTGGCACTTCCCCTTGCTGAACGTCACGAGGTCGCTCTCAGCCCATTTCTCCAGCCTGTCCGTGTCCCTCGGGATGGCAGCACCTCGGGATGGCATCAGCCACTCCTCCCAGCTTGGTGTCATCTGCCAAGTGCTGAGGGTGCACCCTGCCCCATCATCCATGTCACTGTTTAATGAAGATGTTAAATAAGATCAGCCCCAGTATTCACCCGTGGGCTACACCACAAGCTACTGGCCTCCAACTAGACTGTGCACCTGATCACCACCCTCTGGGCTCAGCTCTGGGCTCAGTCCACATTTCTTCAGCTTATAAACTCTAATGAATCCACACAAACTCTAATGAGTTGTTTTGGGGGTTTTTTAATTATTCACACACAGTAGAGCCATATCTTGAGCTATATTAGCATCAAACAGTGCTGTGTCTGTAGTAACAGCAGGTCTAGCAAGACAAATCCAGGAGAGGACTCAGTCTATTGACTGCCTTGAGAAATAGGGGAATACACCAATAATATCTCTTAGGAAAACTTAGAGAGGAGATGTCTTTTATACTTAGAAACCACAGGAATCTTCACATGGCAACTCAGCCGCACACCAGAATCTTCACATACTCGTTGTTTGTAGACTAAGGGATTACCTCAGATAAATGTATTGAACCCAAGTTCAGGAGCAGGTGTTTTCCCCTCCCCAGTAAAAGAGTCTATAGGTAGGCCTTTAACTTTCCTTAACCAGGCCTTCTTGCACGCTTTCTGCTGATCTTCTGTGAGCTTTGTCTGGTGTGCCTGATACTGAGCTACAGTAGCTGCCTCATACGCCTCCTTCTCTTTTCCTGTCAGAAGCCTGAACCCACTGTCATTCTGCGAAGGGTCTGCAGCATACAGACAAAAGGGCTTTTTTCTCCTGGAAACTGCTTCTTTTTTGATTTGTTCAATCCTCTCACGTGCTGATTTGATCAGTTCAGAAGAAGCTGTAAAGGTATTGATAAACTGGATGTCATCTTGAGGGAGAGGAATGACTTTACTGTGACCACTGTGAGCTTTCCTTTCTTGCAGCAAACCACGACAAGTCTTGGGACGTACAAGGGAGGGAGCAGGGATGGAGGAATTCACAGTGGGTCCATACAAAGAGTTTTTCAGCTTGAGCTGCAGCAGTTTGGTTTCAAAGGGTATAGAAATTCTTTTCATAGTCAGAGAATCACTGTGCAATCTCGCACGTTGGAGCTGGACTGTCTGATCCTTTTTGTGTTGCAGAGGGGTTGTGTATATTCGTGCCATTTCAGGGTGGTGTTGCTGAGGTTCCCATGGAGGTTCCCGTGCTTCCCCGACTTTTGCAGTGTGCTCAGTACTGGACCTGACTGGCGCTGCCTTGCAGGCGTTCTGCAGCATGCTGGTGGTTAAGAGGAACTTGTCAGGGGACAGTGGACAACTTGGACCTCTTCTCTTTTCATGCTGCAGAGCGGCTTCTGCCCTGTCAGGACGTGCAGGTGCATAGAGAGAAGGGCCAAGTCCAGATTTGCCATCTGTTTCCAGAAATAAAGCAGTACATTTGGAGCTGAGTTTGTGATCGCTGTGGGCGGGTTAGTACTCTGAGTAAGACCAAGGATGGGTGCTGGACTGACAGGCATATGGATGGTCCCAGTTTATCTACAGAACAGGCATCTTAGGAAGCTACAAGGCAGTGGTGCCCATTTTGGTTTGCTCATCCTTACCCTCACTAGTAACGCTGCCAATGTCAGAGGTAACTCTGTCTTGGCTGACTGAGAAGTGTTCCTTGCCATAGCCTGTATGGGTCAAACTGAAGTCAGACTCCATAACATATGTTGTATTTGTGTGTGGAGGGCTTGGTATCCACCGTGTTTGAAACCATGCTTTCTAAAAGGAATGAGGTTCCCCATCACCTCTTCCCATACACCCCTTTCTCGTCCTACAGTTTGTGCTTTGGGAAAAGCCTTCAAGACAAGTTGGTTCCTGGTAGAAATCTTTGAAGTAGCCAACAGCTAAGAACCACTCTGAACTATTAACTACCGAGAGCTGCAATTGAATTGGAAATCACAAGGCATGCTTCACAGCCTAGCTTTGCAGTCTCGGGGGTGTATGGGGTGACCTGTGCTGTATGACAGACACATCAAGATGGATTGTGTGATTATGGCCTTGACTAAGAATTTGATGGGGATTATGACACAGACTGTGTAAGATGCTCAGTCCCATGGCCTTGCCATAGCGATTAATTTGTCACTTTGCTTTGCAATGTCATGCCGTTCACATGTCATTGCTTTGCAATACAATTCTGTTTTCCAGGCTGGTTAACAAACTTCTGCCCGCTGGAAATGTATTTCAGAGAACATTAAGTTACAGTGCAGAAAGGCAGAATACAGCAAAACAAGCTAATGAAAATTACTGCTTGTTCCTTGTCACAGAATTTACAGCTGTTTAATCTGCACATACACATGACCCTGCATCTTAGTTACAAACACCAGGGGTCTGGGGTTGGAGATTTTCAATTGGTACAGCTCTTCTGAAGTAAGATTTTGGAGTATGTCTTAAAGTTTAAGATCCCAACAGATTCTGAATATAGAACGTGAGAAGAGTTAACTTGAGACAAATGCCATATGGCCACAGACCATGTCTGTGATCTCAGTACTATCTCATTTACAAGTTTCAGGTTGCCACGTCACTGCTGAGACGATTTACATATAATTTTTAAAAACAATTTTCTGAGATACTGCTATTGATTCAATACCAACTACTTGAATAAATTTTGTGCACAATTCTCCTACACCTCTTAAAGAAATCAAAAAAATAGAATAAGGATACAGTAAAATCCCCTAGATACCAGAGAACTAGGCTTTATAGCTAGAACTGATCTCTTGTCCTATTTATTTGATTGATCTAAAGCAGCTTCTGTAGCCATCACAGGCTCTGCAAAGTGATCTGTTTTACCCCTGCAAACCTTTAATCCAGAACGGGCCTGTCTTCTGGAGATCCTCACCTTTTGTTTAATCCATTCAGTTATTTTAGGTGCACTTGTTTAAAGAATTACTGTCCTACATAGCTGTGAAGAGTCCTTACCAGTACGTGCTAGGATTCTTGCAGAACGTGCTCTCGCTGACTTTCCCGAGGCAAAGCCATGGGGCTGGGTGGTACCAGGAGCGAAAAGCTTTTTCTGCTGCTCTGCCTGATCATGAAAATTCTTTTTGATCTTGAGAAAATGCTGCTGCTGCTGGCAAGCTGCTGATTTCATCAGTCCATTGCAGAGAGCTAGAAAACGGAAGGAAGAGTCATCTCTAAACTTCACTGGTGTTAAATTGGTTTTTTTATTAAATAAAATCTTCATAACTGATGAGATTTCAAGTCTTTGGTTTTGTCTCTTATCACAGCTTCTAAAGGCCTCGGTATTAGAAATAATCCAAAGATATTTGATTAGCAGAAAACCTCACAGAATTCAAAGATGACAGCAAATGTTGATTTTTTAAAAATATTAAGTATGTATACTCAACCTATACATTTTTGCCACTAAAATTAAAATATATTGCACTCCCTACTTGCTTCCTGTTCCTACAAACTGTAGATCTTTTACCAAGCAGGGCTGCATCAAGGAGGCCAGCATCTGATGGCCTTAAAGGCACAAAAACTTTCTTAGCCCATGAGTTTATCTGCAACATACAGTTTGATTTTAGAGCTGGAAAATTTGTGATACATACTGTATTAAATAACTGCTGATTTTTAAAAAAATAACATCACCATGTTACAATTTAAAAGGTGCCTGCTTATGTGCAATCACATTTCCTCGTGATGGCAGATCCTGAGTGCAGGTGTCCTATGACTTTCTAGAGTATTTTCTAATAAATAATTCAAGCACTGAATCAGCAGCATGTTTCCGTGCATGCCAGCTGTACGAATATGAATAATACTACTGATTTCTCTATTACTCAGTTAGAAAGTGACAGTGCCTGTCTTGACAAACGTGTTGAATTTATACCAAACCTTTCTAAAGAGGTACAAAGGTTTCACAAAAGCCTGGAAATGACAGAACTATTGAAATGCAACAGCACATCTACCAGACTGCACTTTAGAAAAGCAGCGTCTGTAAATTGATTCAGATGAAGGCAGTGGGTACTTGAACTCATTTTAGAAAATGGCAGCATATTGCAGAGGCTGTATGTAATCCTTTGAGATGTTCCACAGCTTTTTGGTGGCCACCAGTGTATGCAGCAAGACAGCACGAGCTGGTCAGCACCTTGTGTCTTCAGAGCAAGTTGATGCATGTGGCCGAGGTCGGGGCGTTTCGTTCGCTGAAGCAATGTGCTGCTTGAAGTCCCCTTGGGCCATTTTTTCTTCCCCACCATCTCTCTGTCGGAGTCTAAGGTATAGTCCCACTTGACATCCTCAAACTGGAACATCAACAGACTAGTTGGTGAGTTGATCACCAGCCTGGAGAAGGGAAGAAAAAAGCTGTTAAAAGCACAGATATCATTAACACAGCAGTTACTACCTAACAGGGCCGGTTGCTTCTGTGCAATGCAAAACCTGAGGGCACTTAAACAGTCTGGAGATAACCATCGCTTGTTTAAGGGAGCAGTAGCAATTAGTCCCATCAGACCAGTCCAATCAGACGTGGTACATTTTAACTCATACTATGTATGAGCTCTGCGGGGCTCTTTTCATTCAGCTCTAAGGCAAAATTAGTTTTAAAATAATTAGGATGAAAATTGCCAACAGTGGACTAAGCTAGATCAGTGCAATGCCAAAAGAAACTGGAGACACCACGTTATTAGGGTCATTTAAACCTAAATTGGTGTACTAGGTCTGGCTGGGATGGAGTTAGTTTTCTTCATAGCAGCCCACAGATTATTGTATTTTAGAGTTGTGACCAAAACAGCATTGATAACACAGCAGTGTTTTAGCTATTGCTTACACAGAAGCTGGGAACTACCTTCAGTTTAGAGGTGCAGATGTGAAGGAACCTGAAAGAATTTTCCATTATTGGCTTATAAAGAGGCAGGTAAAGGCTTTGTCAGGCCTGGGCTTGATTCTCCAACCCCTTAAGAAATTTGGGTTCTCAATTCAGCTTTACAGTTGGTCCTTAGAATCGTAGAACTATTTAGGTTGGAAAAGACCTTTAAGATCATCAGATCCAACTGTGAATCTAACATGGACAAGTCCACCACTCAAGCATGTCCCTAAGCACCAGGCCTACATGTCTTTCGAACACCTCCAGGGGTAGTGATGCTATATCTTAAGTTGTATAGAAACAGGAAACTGTAGATTGCTGAATGGACTAAGCAAATCTATTTTCAGCCATTGCTAACAAAACCAAGTTATTGAAGCAGTCAATAAGCAGTAAAGCCCTTTAAAGCTTATTTGTGAGAAGTATGGTAAAAAACCCCCAAACCATAATGCCTTAAATTACAGTGTTATCTACCTAGTTTGGTTCAGAGACTGATTGCAGCTGTCATCACCAACCTGTTTTCTGCAACACAGAAAGAAGATATGGGATCCCCTCTGCTACTGGCCATCAACACTTTCAGGCAAGTGCCAGTCAGGTAGTTAAATATACGAATCCTTCCGTCAGCACAGCCGCTGATGACTCTGAGATAGAGGAACTCCAGAGACAGAACTTCCCTGAAAACACAATATGCCAGTGTTGGAACACTCATCATGCTTTCACAAGGAGACGTGATCAACCACCTCTTTTGTCTCGGAGGAGATGCAAAGCTCTGCCTCCATCAACAGGCTGAACAAAGAAGCTCACTGAGATATTTAAACGGCCGAGTAGTGAAGTCCGTCATAATCACTCCATGTCCAAACAAATCAACCCAGTACACCCTCAGAGCAACCAGTGGCGTTATGGCCATCTGCTGTGTTTTAAATCTCATTTTTATGTCTAGGAAATTAAATTAAAACAATATGATGCTACAGTTTTCACAGTTCTAATAAACAATTAAAGTTTTAGAAGATAACAATATACAGTTGATAGGGTTCAGCATGTAACTGAGACTCCTCCGACACAGACAGTATCTTCTGCTGACTAGGTGGCATGATCCCCTTCTGCATATGGGTTGGGATCCTTGAAATATTGGACTATGCACTGTCAGTCTTAAGCCACCCCTACCTGTGAGCAAGTGGTTGCGTATTTGCATTTTAGGTTGTTATAGGTCTTAACTGACAAACACTGGTTGTGACCACAATAGTGCCTGACACTGTTTTAAAGATGAAGATTGATTGTTGAAAGTGGGGATATTTCAAATCCTAAAACTGATAATGAAGGCGTTTTGTGTTCCTATAAGGGAGACTTTTTTTTTTTTTTTACAGATTTAGTGGACTGTTGAATACAACTCGAAACACATCCGACTCCTACTTAGGGTGGCGGAAAGCCATTAGGCATCTCTTAAGGTTTCCCAACATGCTCCATCCCAGGACGTATCCATCGGTGCTTCCTGTGACTAGGTGCCACTGATCAAAGGACAAGCACTTAACTGGGCCTTGGTGCCCCTCTAATGTCTGCAAAGTAAAGAAATAGGTGCAACACTGTCAGCAATCTGGATATAAATGTGCCAAGATATCTTATGGCATTCACAATAGCAGCCTTATATATTATACTGTCATTTTATTGGGTGTTATTATAATATATCAATACACCCTATGGATAACTGTATTAGTTTTATAATCACTTATAAGAAATATTCTGAGCTTGTTGATGATGATGAGCTACTGGCGTGGAATTAACATCCATTTTCCATCCTTATTACATGTGCTAAATAGATGTTACTGCACTGGGACCTTTGTGATCTATTGAATCACCCAGGAGATCACAAGGATTCACCCAGGAGATCAGAGTGGACTGCTCTGACTATAGTTGAAGGGACAATTGCAAACAGCTCAGCTGGCGCTGGGGTAGCTGGCGTCTGAGATGCATCTCAACTGGCAGCTCTCTTCCCCACAGGTAGAAGGAGCTTCGCTCCTCTCAACTAATTCTGGACGCCTGCTAAGGTAAAGCAGACTCTGGCCTCAATCGTTACACTGCAGAGCAGTATCCAGCTGCTTCAGCTTTATAAACTGGTTCTGAGAGCAAGTTTCATATTTTGATCTAACCCACGACACCTTCAACCCCAAGAGCTGTTAGCCAAGAGCTGTTAGCCAAGCCCTCCCCACCCTCTTCCCAGGTTTTGAATGTTTCTACAGGAGCAGAGATTAATGTATCTACAGAGATCAAGTAACGGTGGGGGTTAAGCAAGGCAAATCAAAATTTGGGTAAAAATTGACAGTTGTTTTCAAATCAGTTTTTATATTATTTGCTTACAAATAATTCTGCAGCTTCTTTTATCAGTTCAGACTGCTTTTGATTGGGTCTTCAACAAAAGCAAAAAGCTATGATACACTAGCACAGAAGATTTTTGACTATTTAGCACAAAATTATCCAGCTAAGAAGAAACTTACTTTGATCAGAGTGCCAGTATCAGCACACCAGACTTTCACCAGCCCTTGGCCACCCCCACTGACAATACGGGTGCCGTCCATTTTAACTACCCAAACAGCACTGTTGTGCTTCAGGGTCTTGAGACATTTCCCACTCTCCAAGCTCCACACTGTTAGGGACAAAGGGGAGAAATATTAAATATATATGCCCCAACAATAAATTTTTCTGATTTAATTAAAAGATACTACTGGAATTACAGTTGCACCTTCTACCTGCAGCTCTGCATGGAGCCAGGTGTTGGCTTAAAGAGTGTAATTGCATGGCAAAGGGTTTAAATGTGAAGTCCAGAAAATGGCACATCCTTTTCATCCGTATTCTGTAAGCTCACAACAAGGAAATTTCTGGCAAAGCTGAAAGTTAATACAACTCTTCCAAGACTTGGTCTAGCCCTATTAAAACTGAATAAAAGCAGAAATAATGAGAATTTATTCAATGACACAATCAGAGCCCTTGTGTGCACATGTGTCAGCTTAGGCTGTTCTGGAAGCAAAAACATGAGATACTAAAATTCACCTTCTGATTTATAGACGTACTTTCATACTCATACACTGCATGTGTTACACTCATCACAACTCCCAAGTACTCTGCCCATTGCTCACTCCTGTTTGCCTTCAGCTGGGAAGCTGCTAATCTTGGCTCTCACCTTTTACCATCCCGTCTCTGGCTCCTGACACAAACTTCTCTTCATATAAGTCCAAGCAGGTGATTGTCCCACAGTGACCGTTAAAAATTTTCACACAAGCACCACTGTATATATTCCAGCATCTACAAAGGACCAACCAAAAAGGGAATACAGTAATTAACTGATGGCTTATTCATCTTACTCATTATTTCCAGCTCTTCCCCCATACGCACTAGGTTAAAACCAAGAGTCATTCCGTTAAGGTGTTGGAGGATTTGGAATGACGAAGTCAGGCTTAGTATTAATTTTTTACCAATATTCTTTTGCCTCCAAACTGCCTGGAAACGTGCAGCTAGATTTCACCTTTGTCACAGTTACCTTCAATTAACCTTAAAATGTAGAGCCTTCCAGATAAGATTGTTTCTTTACCGACCAAGATGATTTCTGTTGACTTTATCTAGAGAACTCAAGCCTGCACTTAAACAAACAGCCCTTTTGGAGTGGGAAGGGGCAGGGAGGACAGAGCCTGAGTCGGTATAAACTCTTTCCCTTTAGTTAAATGCTCCTATGCAATTGCCATGCCAGAGCCAGGCAACCTGCTGTTTAGCTTTTCACGTCTCATCACGATACTTTTGAGATTTAGTGATGAGATGGAAGAGCTGATCTTCTCCACCCCTTGTTTCCGGGTGCAGTACCTGGGAAGGAGCAGCTGTACAGCAGGTACCCAGGTGTTGAGCCTGCTTAGCACAACAGGCCTTCTAAAACGTCATGGAGAAATCCAGCCTCCCTGAACTTGATGCTGACCTTAGCAAGGTCAGAATCTCACTGCCCATGGAAAACATATCTGGTGTCTTAAGATACTTTAGGAAAACCTGTGCATCAACACATCTTCCTATGTTACTGGGTGAAACTGGGAAACAGAAACTGTCCCGTGTGAGTGGGGGATGCGTTTCCTTGTCTATTGTCTTTCTTCATTGCTCTAATGAAAGTGATGGAAGGAGGATTCCTAAGGGTTGGAGTGGAAGGATTAAAGTTTCATTTTTCCTGGATTTTCCAAGGGGTGGTACCAGGGCACAGACCCAGTGCTGCTCACCTGATGCTGAGATCAAAGCTTGCACTGAGAACAAACCCTTTCTTCTCATTGAGGAAGAGTGCTTTGATGCTGCCAGCGTGGCCAGAGAGCAGAGGTGGCACTTCTTTCATTCCCGACGTACCAAGAAGCCTCACTTTTCGGTCTGCAGAGCCAACGGCTACCAGGTTTCCACCACTGTAGTGGATTATTCTGCTTCGGTCTGATCTAGATAAGAAATGGCGATTGAGATGAGCTTTAGCCAGCTAACAAGGTACAACGGGAACTTCTCTGATGCTTAATGGTCCTCACTGAGCATCCTGATGGGCAATACGCTTAAGTGGGTGAATCCTTTACAGGGCACCACAACCAAGGTCCCTGGTTCTTCATACCTGAGTCTGTATCTGGAGGGTAAGCTTAAAAAGGGGACAGGGCTCCTCCCGGCCCCATATCCCTTGTGATAGATACACTGTGGATCACTAGCCCTTACGTCTTTAAAAATATCTTCTCTTGGTATCTTTATAAAAAACTGGATTTGTCACTGAGGATTTCTTAACAGTGATGCTGAGAGACCCTTCTCCAGCCGTACGCTGTCACAGAAGGATCGCAGGGAATGGGACAGGTTTTCAGAAGCTGCTGTTTGGCCCTACAGCCGGGCAGTCTACTCACTGCTCCATGAGGACACGAATATTGTAGGAGCCACAGAAGACATTTCTCTCCTCCAGCTGGATCGTGTCAGTTTTCAGATCATGATAGGCTGCCTGCAGATTGCCTTCCTCCTCCTGAAAGGTAAAAGAAAAAAGTGAAAGAAAAGTAGGGAAAAGTGACCCAGGGAGGGAGGAACACAGCATTATTCCATAGTATTAAACATATCAGCTTGGTCCCCACTATAGCGATGAGACCAAGAGAGACAGAAGGCGTTGGTATGGAACAACCAGAGCACAGAAACTTCCTGGTCAGTGCCGAAACAAGGGTTGCTCCCATGCCATGTGCCGTGGCAAAAATGGAAAACCTGACAGCTACACCCTTTATTCTTTGGGGAAAAGGCCGTGTCCTTGTGATGCTGCCCAGCCTTGCCAGCACTCTGGCCTCAAGGCTCTGCGTGCAGGGGGGGGACACGTTAGGACACAGCAGGAGTTCAGGGATGCCGGCTCCCTCCTGTGCAAGAAGGTGCTGAGCAAGCATTATCCTTATGAAGTGCTCACAATGGTCGAAGCCAGAAGCGGGAGTGGGAGAAGAGCAAAGCAACTCCGAATTCACTGCCCTGTCTTCCAAGACTACCATGTCCTCCTTCCTCCCCAAATACTGAAATGCCAGATCCATGGAAGGCAAACAACTTCCAACGTACCTTCGTTTGACTTCCCCAATTGTGACCTTTCACTTCGATGACATCACCCTCTTCGTTTAACTGTGGAATTGTCACATCGACTGTTTTAGCATAGTTTGAAACTGCTCCTCTGGGGCACAACCCCTGGAACAAACCAGTAGAGGCGACGCAGTTACTGCAGAGCCCACACACATGAAAGATGCTGCCCATGTGCTGATGCTTCAGCATTTCCATGGGACGCTGAAGGTACATGCAAAGCTGAGCTGCACACACTGGCTCCTTGTCACTGTCTAAGAGACCTAGTTTGCATTTACCACTTTGTCGGTATAAGATTTAAATTCCTGTGAAAAATAATTGCTTTTTATTTTTTTCCAAATTCTAGTCTTGACCGTTTAATAAGCTGCAAAATTTCAAAAGTGCATCTCATCTTTGGTGAGTGCTCAGTTGATTCAGAATCCAAACCCACTGAGATGAGAGGCTCTCAAAGCATCTTTATCAATATTTAAGATTCATTTTTAATGTGTGAAACCTTCCATTAAGCCTTCCTGAACGCTAGCACAGAGCAGAGATTTCTGTTCTTTCTTCACAAATCAAAGCATGCGGAGAGTCCTAACTATCTCTTTGGGGATTTTACCTTACACTTAGCTTGGTGTATGGCAGATCTGTACTAACCAGGACAAGCCTTTCCTAGAAGTTCTGCTTTACCCTGTCCCAACCACCAGCTCCAACTTCTCACAAAGAAGCCTAGCGTTTCCATCTTCCTATGTGGGGCAAATGAAGCTCATTTTTGAGCTGCCTCAGGTAGCTCTGCTCAATTTCCACAAGCTCCTGGAAGTCCAGTAGTTGCATTTGTGACCAAACTCTGCTTTCTTGATTACAAGAATGTTTTGATCCTTTTTTGGAGTCACAGGCTCTCTAAAGGTCAGCAAAGCTGTTCTGTTGTGCTTACTTGTGGCAGTACAAACATCTGACCTGGCTTAGCTCTGCAGATGGAGGAAGAACGAACAGGGTGAAGTTGGGAGGTAGCTGCTAATAAAAGCATCTCCATCTAATGCCTTGGGCAGTAACAGAAAAACACACTCTTCTTAAAGTGCATAATAATGGCAGAAACCCAGGCATCATACCTGCAAATACAGGATCTTCTCCTGTATTATGCTTTGACACACACGTTCCTTCTTGACTTCTTTGGCCAGAAAATCCCAGCATCTACTCACAGCAGCACATGCATTGAGGGATTTTTCATCCAAAAGCCCTGAGAAATTAAAGGCACAGATTGACTAACGCCCTATCCACGCTAGAGACCATTCATTACCCTTGGGGGAAACCACCCTTGGAAAACAGGAGCAGCTTTACCCAGGATGTACATGGACAGGTGAGGTGGCAGGCAGCGAATGAAGTCCTTGGCTTGGTTGACGTTAGAGGGTGACTGGAGAGATGCAGGAACCACAGTGACATCTTGCTCAGCCAAGGACATAACAGGCGAGTTGTCCTCTGCATCAGCACCCTCCTGGATGAGGCACTTGGTGTTTTGGTGCCAGAAGCACATTCCTGGTGGTTGACCACCTAGAAGACAGGGGAATTTACAGTCTTGTAAGCGCGTGAGCTTTGGTGGGTGTTAACAGCACCGTTGTTAGTAACACACCGCAGGAGTTGGTCGATCTTAGTCTGACTCTTCTGCTAATCCCTTTGGCACTGTGCCCTTCAAAGGAAAATGCCAAAAACACTCAGGATCTTGCGGGGACAGTTCACACCAGCGGGGTTTGAGGGCAGAGGATGACAACTCTTCCCACTCACCACTGCCCTGAAGGGTCACAAGGGCTCTTCGCAGCTGGAAAAATCAGGTGATCAGAGGGACCACGGGAGACCCTGGGTGAGCTTGGTGGGGACACAGTGTGACAGTTTCGTCTTTACAAACACAAGATACTTTACCTCCTCCAACTCTATCTACAGCAGTCACCAGCACGGGAGGGTGACTGTCCCAGGCTCTATGGGGAATGCCAAAACAACCTCGTGCCAAGGACATAGCACTCCTTTCCTGAAACGAGTGGAAAACCTTCTCTTCCTTTAGCCATTAGATTTTCACCAGCAAAAATATGACTTGGGTTGTGACACTGCAAAAGGAAAGGGGGACAAATTTCTCCATTGGCTCCAAGATAAGGGAAGGGTAAACACAGCTAATGCCTTTCTCACATTAGTAGCTTTTGCTGGTGTCCACATACACCTCTAGCATCTCTGCCAAACTTCAACCCCCCACGGTGTAAGGCTTTCCTTCCTTTTAGGTACAACACCAGCCGCAGTGCTACGTTTTGAAATTCAGGTTGTGCTGGTGGAAGACCTTACACCTGGCAGAACATCATCTCAGTCAGCAGAAGGGAAGACGCTGTCTTTCATCTCTTCACTGAGTGCGTGCTGTCAGCACCTTGGCAAACCTGGGAGCTGGCTCAGAGCGAAGACGAGCATCTGTTGGATGGCATCACCTCCCTTGCATGGCGCTTTGAACTTCCCAGCTAACTATTGCCGTGGTCTGCCACACTTTTGACCCAGAACAAAGCTGTTCCTAGGCAGTGCCAGTTGTTTGTGTCCTGGTATGAAACACCATAGATTTTTCTCCTCTAGTATCAAATACTCAGGTAGTGGTACCCATCAGACTGAGCTGGCCAGTTCTTGCAGATGAGGTTTTACTTAAGAGCTGCAGAAGAAGTGCTAGCAGACCCTAGTGGAAATGGAATCTGGGCACGGGGCTGAGGACAGCTGTCTTCCCTGAAGGTGCTCTGGGATTCAGCAGATGACCCATACACATCTTCCTCTGCAAGAATTAACCAGAGTCAAACCTTACAGTAGCCATCTTAGAGCTGAAATAGGGGATTGCAGAAGTTAGAGTAGTATATTAAGTATCTAATAAATAAATTATGCTATATTATTTATTCTATCCCTTCTAGCTATGCAGAATTAGTCCCTTCAGTGCTTTCTTTAGTACAGTTTTTATTACTTAAAACATTTCATTCACAACCACCCCTCCTGAGATGCGTTGCCCAGGAAAATTCATGAGGAAGTTTTTGTCATTACACTGTTGTCAGCTACACTCCATTATAAGCCACATTCCTCTTCCCTTTAACGATCACCTCATTTACAGGGCTGCTGCACAGGGGTGCACACATGCGGGCTGGCCCTGAGAGGCTGATGCTGGGTCAGGATGAAGCTGCCAGGTCCGAATCCCCTCTGGCCCTGTCTCCTGCTGCCAGGAGCACCCTTCATGCTCTGTGCTCGTCCCCCACTTTGCCCACTCACTCCCTACACCTGGAAGGATCAGAGACCTAAACAATACCAGATTTGCAGAGCACAAGGCAAATAAAGTCTCTTTAACCAAGTAGTAATGAGTCTCTTTAACCAAGTAATAAGCGATAGGACAAGAGGGAATGGCCTCAAGTTGTGCCAGGGAAGGTTTAGACTAGATATTAGGAAGGATTTCTTCACAGAAGGGGTTGTTGGGCGTTGGAATGGGCTGCCCAGGGCAGGGGGGGAGTCCCCATCCCTGGAGGGGTTGAAGAGTCGGGTTGACCCAGCGCTGCGGGATCTGGTGGAGTTGGGAACGGTCAGAGTGAGGTTCATGGTTGGACTGGAGGAGCTTCCAGGGCTTTTCCAGCCAAGACGATTCTGTGATTCTGTGAAAGCTACAGTTAACAGTTATGTTGGCTGGGCTGTTTCTTTCAGCAATTACCCTTTGTACCGCCTGCATGGAGAATTTTAAAATACCTGATAGAGAGGGGAACAAGCATCGGGAGCTGCCAGACTGCTGCAGACGACAGAAAGGAGCCTGGGTAACGTTACCTCCATCTTCACATCACCCCTGGGCCACAGTGCTTGTACCTAGAGGTGGCTCTGACACGGCCTGAGCATCTCCACCGACTGCGGGCCGGACCAGAGCGTGACCCAAGAAAACTCAGGGGCAGATCTTGATCCACAGGACAAACCGAGGGTGACTGCAGCCCCCCACACCCCCCGAGGGACACCAGCCCTGCCACGCTGCCAACAGCAGCTCATTCCCCAGACAAGACGAGGGGCGAGGGCTGCGTGCTGCCTCTCTGGACCACCGTCCCGGCGGGAAGTGCCCCGTTCGAGGCCACGGTCATGGCTGACATCCCTCTGCCCCACTCGTGTTCAACGCGGCCACCACACACGGCTCAGCTGGGAGAAACCCAAGAGGATTTTTGGAGCTCAGGGGAAGCCGGCCCAGCCCCAGCGAGGCTGATAACCAAAACAGGCCCTAAAGGGAAAACCACGGCGGCATCAGCGCCCCCAAACATCAAACCCCACCAGCCTGGCTGCCCTGGGGGGGGGGGGGGGGGGGGGCCTTTGGGCCGCAATTTTCTGCCTGCTAAGCGGTAAATGAAGCATCACCTGAAGTTGTGTCCCGTGTCCCGGTGTCCCCACGCCCGGGCGCACACCGGACCGCTCGTCCCCGTGTCCCCCGGACAGCCGGTGGTGCCAGGGGCGGCCCCGCCACCATCCCCGGGGATCCCGAAGCCCCGGCCCCGCCGTTAGATGCCGCTCGCCCGCCGCCGGGCTCCCCCCGCCCATCCCCGCCGCGCCGCGGTTGCCGGGAAACAGCCGGTACCGTAACCCGCCGCCCGTATTGCTGCTAAGAGCGGCGCAACGGGTGAGTGGTGCCCCCCCGCGGCTCTGCCCAGGCAGCGGGGACGGGGCGGCCGCGGGCAGGGCAGGGGCACCGGCACCGCGGAGCCCCGGAGCAGGGGTCAGCTGGAAAGTAAAGCAAACGGGTGTTAAAAGTCCCGGGGAAGTGGAAGCGCAGTTGGCCTTGCAGTGTTTGTTTTTCAGAGGCACAAACCCAGAGGCAGTGTGTAAGCTGGGCAGAGCCCATCCAGGGGCTGTTGCGTAGGTCAAACACACATTTTTTTATCTAGTTCCCTGAGTCAGACAGTGGAATAGACTGCTCAGGGAGGTGGTGGAGTCCCCATCCCTGGGTGTGTTTAAGGGTCGTTTGGATGAGCTGTTGGGGGATGTGGGGTAGGGGAGAACTTTGTAGAGTCGGGCTGAGGGTTGGACTCGATGATCCCAAGGGTCTTTTCCAACCTGAATGATTCTGTGATTGCATCCCAAGCTTTCCCCAGTTGAAAAAAAGACCTCATTTAGTCATCTAATGAGTCAAAAATGCATGTAGAATAAAAGTAAAGGCTGGTTCATCCATCATCGGGGAGAAGGTAGGAGGATTAACTAGGTCATTAAAAAACCCAGCTTTTGACAAGACGACAGAGCTTTGCAGAACAGCCCAGGTGGGGAAGCAGCAGAACAGGCAGGCAGCAATAAACTCATAGCCCCTCATCCCCCGCAGACGGGCACAAACGTGTTGGGACAGCAGGGCCACATACCTGGGCCTTGCTCTGCGCAGGGCAGGTTTGGGGCTCCCGCTGTGCCCCCTTGGCCCTTTGGCTTGTAGGCAGGAGTGGAAAAGACACCGCTGGAAGGGAGCATGACGTTCTCTGCCCTGCGGAGATTTCAGTGCTGCCGGTGCAGTGGTTTCAAGTTTGATGCACGCAAAACAGACGTGCTGTGTGAAGCTGGCAGCCCTGCGGGCTTGGGCACCCAAGCTGCCATCCCACACGCAGCCCCACATGGGATTTTAGCACAATTCTTTGGCAGAGCAAGCAGAGAAAAACAGGGCTCCAGGCTCAGCCATTTTTCTCCAGTGCAGGGTTGTTCTCCTGCCACAAAGAGCTACTTATAGCAAATTCACCCCTTTTCACCAGTTCTAAACCCAGCTACAGGCTGCCTCTGTGTTCTCGCTTGTTTAATTAAATCAAAGCTTGGAGTTCCCCTCTGCAGAGATCACAACGCCTCCCAGAGATGCATTTCACTCCCTATGCACAGAAATGCTCCTCTCACACAGCATCTAGGAAGAAATCTTTACTTCCAAAATGGTCCATCTGGGACAGCAGCACCCACCATTGAGAAACTGCTGTCCCAGGGGGAGAGAAGCCCCCCCCAACATCCCTGATCTCTCCTACCTCCAGGAGGGCACAGCCACCTCTCCCCGGGGCAGGCTCCCTGCTGTCCCCCACTTGATACTCGCAGAGAGGCACAAACACCCCAGCAAGGCAACACCCACCAAAACCAGCCCTGAGACCCCATATAACCCTTATTGCCTCCCTGCCAGTCCCAGGCTTCGTAGAGACCCCAAACCCCACTGCTGGGACAATACCCTCTGCAACAAGCCCCCCTGGCCAGGGGAACAGGAGGCCTGGGAGCACGTCCCCCACTGCCAGCTCCTCTCAGATAACCCCCAGAGTCACTTCACCAGCCGCACGCGAGTACACAGAGCTGAACCAGCACCGGTGGGTATTTGCCAGAGGTAAATATTGACAGACCTCAGAGAAGCACAGCCCAGCAGCTGAGATAGCAAGCGGAATATTTTTTTTATCTCTTCTACTCTCCCACATAGTCCTCCTAAACTACAGCTCTTCCATGTGGCAACTCAGCCCTTTTATTGGAAACCTGTGCTCCTTCTCCAGCTGAAATAATTTTGCTGCTGCTGGAGCTCAGGTGGCTCTGCCTGTCCCTGGTGCAGGCAGGGCTGCCTGCCTGGGGAGCCCTCCCCACAGCCAGAGCCGTGGGGATTAGTGTTTTGAAGCAAGCAATAAATTCCTGAGATGCGCAAGATTCATTTGAAGATTAAAGCTGTGGAGGCAAAGCTAAAACAAACTGAATGTTTTCCTGGCTCAGTCTGTCCTGGGACACACAAAAACCTGGGGAAGGTGAACACACCCTGAGAACAGAAGCTGAAGTCCTGTGTCTGGGAGGTTTGCCCTGGGAGGAACTGGATGCAATGGGAACCAGACTGGTTTTTCAAGGCCTGGAGACACATTCAGCTGCCTGCCGGTAGAAGGAGGAGCCCAGGCCACCGCTGAGGCTGGGCAGTGTGGGCATGTGTTTGGGTCATTTTTTCCCTTGCACGGGTCTTTAAAGAAAAAACCCTTTTCTTCAAAGTCCCAATGTTTTGGAATAAAGACTGGAGCATGCCTGGGGGCTGGCAAGTCAATCCCTCTCCATGCAGGGGTGGTTAAAGCACAGAAGACACATTGAGCACCCTGAGAAGGATGCAGTGACTTTGGTGGCAAAATACTTCTCGCTTCCCAGGCACAGCACCCCTCTCCTATAGCACATTTCCTCCCACGCGTCATTTTTTAACGTTTTGATGGCCTAAAGGTCGTTCACAGGAGTTTCATCCCTGTGCAGCGGGATGTGGGGGTGGGAGCGAGCGCAATTTGCAGTGTCGCAGACTGTGTGCAATGCTGGAGGGTACAGAGAAGGGACAAAGCAGGGAAGCAGAAGTATTAGGTCCTTGTCACCTTGGCTGTTGTGGCTGACTCGTACGCCACCTGTGAAGGGCAGGGAAGCTGTGAGTGTCCTTATAAACACCAGCATCCAGTTATGATGGTTATTTTTATTGTAGAAGCTTAATCGCTCACCAAAATGAGGGAGTGCCCAGCTCAGCCCGGGGAGCTACAGACAGCTAGAGGCACAAGGAGCCAGAGGCTCAGTCAGAGCTGATAGATATGGTGGAAGGAAAACCAGTGCTGCCTTCCTCGTCTTACTGGGATATGGAGGGGAAGGGTCGGGAGCAGGTTGCCCATGGAGCTCGTGTCGGAGATGCCTGGCAGTTCTCTGAGGAGAAGCTCAAAACTCACAGCAGCCCTCCTGCTAGGCGGCTGCTGCTGTAACATTCATGGTGTCATGAGTTGCTCTGATTTCAGAAGAAGCAAAGCTGGGGATGAGTCTCTTTAATGAAGTAACAAGCGCCAGGCCAAGAGGGAATGACCTCAAGCTGCGCCAGGGAAGGGTCAGACTGGCTCTTAGGAAGGATTTCTTTGCAGAAGGGGTTGTTGGGCGTTGGAATGGGCTGCCCAGGGCAGGGGGGGAGTCCCCATCCCTGGAGGGGTTGAAGAGTCGGGTTGACCCAGCGCTGAGGGATCTGGTGGAGTTGGGAACGGTCAGAGTGAGGTTCATGGTTGGGCTGGAGGAGCTTCAAGGGCTTTTCCAACCGAGATGATTCTGTGATTCTCCTTGCTGCTCTCTGCTTAAGAGGACACTGGGCGCCGAATAGTGAAGAACTTGGCCGGTATCGCCCTCCTCTCTATCTCAAGCCATAGGGAGAACAAATTTGTCTCCTTGTACTCGCCAGCGAGCTGGAAGGTGAAGCTCTGCAGCAGCGTGGTGAGGAGAAGGAAGATCTCGATGCGGGCCAGCGCCTCTCCTGGGCACATCCGCTTCCCTGGGGGCACAGAAAGGGGAGGGTGAGCACCAGGCTGATGGCTTCGTCCAGCATTTGGGAAAAAAGGGCATAAAGGATAGCGAGAAAGCTCATATTAAGGGTATAACTTTGGTGCCAACCAATATTCATGCTGGCGGTCCCTGGCACGGAGCTGCTGCAGGCAGGGTGCTGGCAAAGGCAGCGTGCAGGGCTGAGCACTGACCTGCCGAGAAAGCCAGGAAGGCATCGCGCTTCCTGAACTTGCCATTCTCATCCAAGAAGTGGCCTGGGTTGAATTCTTTTGGGTTCTCCCACTGGGTTGGGTCCGTGTGCACAGAAGAAAGTACTGGAATAACAGTTGTGCCCTGCGGGAGAGGCAAGGGAGCAAGTGACACAGGGCTCTGCTGAGATGGATTAGCAAGTGAGGAACATCTGGGGGGTGTGGGGGAAGGCTGGGTGCACACCCCGATGCCCACCCAGATGCCCGTGGGGGAAGCAGCCCGGATGGGCGATGGCTCTGTGCCAGGCAGGAACAACTAACATGGGGCTCTGGTGTCCCCATGGTCCTGCCGGTCTCTGTGCATCTCATGAGACAGAAATTATTGAGTTATTCCCACTGATTTATGTTAAACCCCCTCTCACTGCACAAAGTCCAAAGGAGGGAAGTGTTCCTTCCAGGTGGGTGCTGTACAAAATGCTGGCAGTCAAACCCAGACTGGCGGCCATCCCCAGATCTGCCAAGGAGGTGGGGGCTGGCTTGGCCCTGCGCCCGGGTGAGCTCAGGCTCCCAGCCCCAGCAGCCCTGCACATCTTACTGGTGGAGAGAGGTGTTTTCCAGGACAGGCAAGGGACACGGGTGTGTGGGCAGAACTGGCAGCAGTGTTCACCTCCCCCTACTTCTCCACTAAAAGGTTATTGCCATCTCCCTGCACCAAAGATTGGGAAAGACCTGGAACCTTCAGGAGTGAACAAAGTCCAGCAGCAAAGGCAAATGTCATTCAAGCCCCCCTGCCACCCTTCCCCTTGGGACACAGAGGCTCCAGGGCCATGACATCTACCTTGGGGATGGTGTAGCCCCTGAACACAACGTCCCGCTTCGTCATCCGTGGGAAGTTCTCACTGCGGCTTTTGTGGAAGCGCTGCAGCTCATGGATCACCGCGTTGGTGTACGGCATCCTCAGCTTGTCCTCTGTGCTGGGAGCACGGCTGGTACCCACCACCTCATCGATCTCCTCTTGGACCTTGACTGGGGAAAAGGCAGGCATGGAGTTGTTGTGCTTGCTGTGCAAAACCCCCCATAATTTCTTACTGGCCTCCATGGGCATCCTAGAGCCAAAGGGTGACCTATCTGAGAGGGACCGACCTGGCATAACTCCTTCTAGAGACCAGAAATAGGGTCTCTGTCCACACACCTCTCCGGACCTGGCAGGTTCAAAGCACCTCTCATAGGCCGGTTCAGGGCCATCTGCACAGGCAGGGATGGAGAAAAGGGAGCAGGTACCCGGATCCCTCTGGCCTGCATGAATCTGTGTCTAATGGCTCTCACCCTTGGGTGACCTGTGCAGCATGATTTTGGTCTCCCCCCAAACAGGACCCTCCAGGGCTGGGACTCTCTGTCTGTGCCTTTGCTGCACTGTGACCTCCTCAGGCACAGAGAGCACTCGCACTTTGCTGCCCTTACCTTGAATATGGGGGTATTTTGTCAGAACCAAGAGGAAGAAGACCAGGACGTTGCTAGTAGTTGTTGTCCCGGCACCAAAGATATCGAATACTGACATGACCAAGTCTTCCTTGCTGTACATGTTCTCTGGGCTGCTCTTCTCCTGCAAGGATGTGGTGGGGACGAGATTCAGTATTGTCTGGGTGATTTTCCAGGCTGCAGCCAGGTCTGGAGGGCAGCCCTCGCCCCTCTTTGCACCACCTCTACCTTCTCTGTTTTCAAAAGGAAACAGTCGATGTAGTCCCGGGGGCAGCTGGGATCCAGCGTCAGCTTGTGATGCTCGACTCTTTCACGGATGTAGTCCTTCAGCTTCTCACAGTTGGCCAGGAGTTTCTTGTGTGGCCCTGGGAGGTGATGTATGATGTTGGGGAAGGTGTTGTAGACCTGTGGATGAAGGAGGCACAGGAGGGCTCAGGTGCCTGCATGGAGCCTCCCACACCTTCTCTCAAAGTCATGTTGTCCCATCAAAGCCAAGGAGTGACCCAAAGCCAAGGAGCATCCCTCGACTGCCTGAGCACATCAGACATGAGTGAGAGCACAGCAAGGACGCCTACCGTGGCAACGGGAGAGAGGAAGAAGCTGACGTAATTCCCGGTAGCTCCAGAAAGACCATGTCGCTGTAGCTGTAACGGCTCCCGAAGACAACAGAGCAGATCACATTGGCAACTGCATGTCTGAACATTGTCATCGGCTCAAACGCATTTCCTGCAGTCACAGAAGAGGCAGCAAAGGCATCTAAAGTCAACAGTTATTTATCTGCTTCAACACAGAAAACACGCTTCCTCCCCCTCCGATCCCCTGTCCTTTGAACTCTGAGCCCTGGTTGAATCTGCTGGATCTAACAGCCAAAGCAAAGAGCCCTCCTGAGCCACAGGCTCCAGCATCTACCTCCCTGCTCCTAAACCCCTCCCCAGTGGTTGGGACTGAGGAAAGCAGAGGCATCTCCAGGCACTTTGGGCTCC
This sequence comes from Strix uralensis, assembly GCF_047716275.1. Lineage (NCBI taxonomy): Eukaryota > Metazoa > Chordata > Aves > Strigiformes > Strigidae > Strix > Strix uralensis. The sequence continues at coordinate 6,084,612 of NC_133990.1, forward strand.
TTCCCTGGGGATCTGGGGGGCTGCAGAGTGTCTCCCTACGGTAACCAACCCCTCGCCAGCACCACACGTCAGAGCAGAGGAGCCACTGTACAACCGAGCTTCCATCTCCTCTTATATTCAGGAAGCCCTGAAGAGGTGGTGGCACTGGCAGCAGCCCAGTTTTGTTGGAGATGAGGTCATCACCCTGACAACCTCCATGTCACCAGGGCGGTATCTTATTTGTACATTCTCGATGCCATGAAGTTTAGTTTCCTATTTCTGTTCTTTGGCATGAAATGTTCCTGAGTGGTTGCCACCCTCTGCACCAGTTTAGGAGCAGGATCTCCCACCCTGGCCTTTAAGCCATGACTGTACCGCAGTCCTGCAGCTCTCCCTGGGTGGGATGGGGCTCGGTCTAAGCCTTTTCTCTACCAGGTTAATCCACACCAGCCATTGCAAACAACTCTGGGGACTACACGTGTCCCATGAGGCTGTTGTGTGTCCTCTGCCTGCCACAGGGGACAGGGTGGACAGGACCCACGTCACCTTTGAGTTCTGACAGCAGTTCCACCAGATGCTGGGCCTCTTGCTGCACCCGCTGCGACATGGAGCTCTTCCCCATCCCAAAGTCCCGCAGGGTGCTGACCGTGAACCTCCGCAGCTCCTGCCACTTCTTCTCATCGTTGGAGACAAAACCTGGAGGGAGGCAGTGAAGACCACTCCCCTGCCCACCCTGCTGTTCCTCCCCAGGAATGGGGAACCCTGCTCTGGGCCCAGCGGGGGAGCAATAGGACAATAAGCCAGGGAGTGACACTGGAGTGTGCACAGTGTCCTTGAAAGGCTGAGGATCTCTACAGAAACTCAGTACAAAGCTGGAACTGGCTAACTGGAATTAATACTGTCCTTGGACAAGAGGCTTAATATTTGGACAGGCTTGCAGAGTGGGAAATGGGTGTTTGAGGTCTTGGGTGTTGAGCCTTTCACTAGACTTGAGCATGGCCAGCTGCAGTCAGGGACTTTCTGTTCATCCAGAGAGCAATGGTGTCTAGAAGAAACCCAGACACCTACCATAGTCTTTCGATAGACTCAGCAGAAGAGGTATTTCAGGTCTCCCTCCGAACTCCTCATAGTGGCCCAGCAGAGCATCCTTCACCACCTCATACCCACAGAGCACCACCACCGGCTTCTGCCCCTGCCAGATGGTGAAGATGGGGCCATACGTGCTGCTGAGCTGGGGGAGGACAGGAGAGCTGTGGTGAATGAGTAAGTGCCTCCCTCAAAGCCGGCATCCTCCCCCTGCTTCCATCCCAGCCCTGTCCCCGGGGGGTTTCTGATCCCAGTACCACCTTGGGGGTTCGAAGCATCATCTCCGGGAAGCAGCTCTGGATGGCGGCAGCACTGCAGCCCGGAGAGGGGTTAATGTCACTGCTATGGGTCTCTTACAGGAGAAAGACTTCAGTAACAGTATTGATTATGCTCCCAGTAGCAGGGATTTAGGCAATTCTGGCAGAGCAAGAGAAGAGAGAGGGAAAAAGAGAAAAGAAAGGTAGGAAAAGAATCACCTGCACGATTCCTCTTTTATTTTGACAGGGGACACTTTCTCTCCTGATGGGGCTGGGAGGAGGCTCCTCTCTTACCTTCTCATAGGTCTTGTAGAGGGGCAGGACGTCCTTTTGCCATAGGTTGCCCAGAATGGGCCTCGGGGCCGGTCCAGGAGGCAGGCAGCTTCTCTTCTTATTGGTTCTCCAGACCAGGAACCACAGGATGGAGAGGAGGAGGAGGGTGACGAGCACCCCAGCCAATCCAGCATCCATCTTCACGTGTGCTGCTGAGCAGGGAAAAAAATAAAAAAATTCCCCTTCCAGGGAGAAAATCACAACTGAGCTGTGAGCAGAGAGGAGCTGAAACCTGCTGCCTCCGCCCTTCCTTGTGCTCTATATAGGCACAGCCCTTCCCACATTCCTCGGGTCATCTCTTGCCCCCAGCACTCCCCGTGAGGTCAGTGACATGGAAACGTTCGTTTCCTCTGGCCAAGCACATACCTGTCCCCGCTGTGTTGTAACACGGGACTCAAAGAGCTGACGTGGGGGCCTGGAAGCATTGCAAAGCCCCGCAGACACGCCAGAGGAGATAGTGGTTCTCCCCGTGTTGCTGAACCACTTTTTGCTTGGGGTTCTCTTTCGGTGGCATGCCACAGAAGTTGTCACTGTCCTGGCAAAACCTTGCATGTCCCTGCCAGGTCATTGCTCATTTTGTCACTGCCTTGCTTACCAGTGCAATGACCCATGATGGGACATTCTTGTAAACAGAAACCGAGGGAGAGGGGGCATGCACAGCTGGTCAGGTACCTGTTGGGTGACAATTTTTCATCAAACTCCTTTCTGGTGGAAAATGGATCAGAAAATAGGAAAATCACAAATTTTTTTTCTGAAATATTTTGGGGTTCCACTTGGGTTTTAGAGGAACATCAACCCAAGGTATTGTGGTTGTTGCAGGCATGGGGTTAACTCTTCCCGATGTTTTTGAGCATCTCGCTCTGAGCACTGACACATCTGGCTGCACACGAGCACATCTGGCGTTGGCTCAGCACCACACCTCTGGTCAAGAGCGCTCACAGCCCTTGGCCGAGCGAGCTGGTCACAAGCCAGTTCCCAGCAAAGGATGCGATTTTTCCTGGAGGAGAGGGCTGAAGGAAAAGAAGGGGGAAGTTTGATTTCATGCTAGTCCCTGCAGTGGAAGGAGACCCTCAGCAGAGGGCATGAAATGGTATCCACTGAGAGGAGCCTGAGTTATAACGCTCACCCAGAGCAGAGCATCTCCTGGTGTCCAGCCGCAGGATGAGTGGCCGTCAGCCAGGACTGTGTTTGGGCAAGGCTGATAGAAACAGCCAGGACCTCTGAACTTTCACCCTTTTTCAGCCATGTAGCAGGGCAGTTCGCAGGCATTGGGCAGGGATGCTTGGCACCACTGGCCGGACTCATCCCCTCTGGGCTCTGGGAGATCTCTCTCATGGCCACAGTGCGATTCCTTACACGTATGCACCAAATCTCTCTCAAATCACAAAAAAGTGGCTGGCAATGAACCTCTCACAGCCCTGGGACTGCTCTGTTTCAGTATTTTGATTTTCTTTCCCCTGCCTCATGCTGCTGGAGGCCAGAGAGGGCTCCTGCCTCCACCAGCATTGTAAATGCACTCAGCAAAAGGGGGTTTTGGGGGGATAGGGTCATGGAGGCTGGATAACCAGCCCACAGTGGTGCCAGGAGCCCTGTAGCTGAGACTCACTGGGGATGAAGCCAGGTTACCATGACTCACTTGTTTACCCCATCCCGTCCCGTCCCGTCCTGGCCCTCCTCTTGCCACAGATTGCTCTAAATTCTTGGCTTGGGTGCCTGCAAGTGGGGAACTTTGCTCAGGGAGGTGATGTAGTGACTGGGATTTTGGCAGGGGTGTGAACAGCCTCTCGGTGACTGACACCATTTTTTCCATGGCAGCCAAACAATACAAAGGAATCACTCAAACAACAGGAAAAGAAATAGCTGTGGGGATTAATTTGAGCTGCAAAGTTTAAATCCGATAGAAAATTCTCCCTCTTGTGGGCGAGCTCAGGCAGAGCCCATGGCCACCTTCCTGGACACCAGTAGCACTTCAGTGCAACACTCATTGCTACAGCAGGTTTTTTGAAAGGTGAATGTCTCTAATGTAACAAAAGAAGCATTATTATATCGCATTTTATTAATAAAATAGAGAAAACAAACAAATCACCCTGGAATTTGTGAGTCCAGGTCACCAGACAAGAAATTTAACAAGAAATAACTCCCAGGGATGATGAAATTACATTTGTCTTCTTGAACTGCTTGATGAAACTTTGCTTTAAGTTTCTCTCCATAATCCATAGAAGAAATTAAAACAAAAGGCCAAAAATGTAGTGTCCATGTAGTATCCCTTGTCAAGTGTGCAGAAAAAAAAAGGGAACTGAACTTTGTCAACTGAACTTTGTCAACTGAACTTTCAGCAGCTGAACACCACTTTGCCTGAAGACAGCTCAGGAGGGAAGAGCACAGATGGGCTTTGGTGCAACTGCTTTGGAACATTGCAGGGCTGGGACCTAAAGTGAGCTCAGACTGCTTCATGTGGACCCAAAACCACTGGTGCTTTGTCCATCTTTCTGCTGATTTTCTTGTAAGGGCTTTTGGAGAGCAGGGTCTGTAGAGAATCAGGCTGCTGCAAGGCTTTGGGATCCCTTCAGGAGCAGTTGGTGAGACCTTTCTGCCCCAAAAACTAGAATAGTGGGGAAGGGTCAGCTAAAAATCCACATGGAAGGACCCATGTGACATGCACAAAAAAAGGGAGAATATTTTGACTTCTGAAAAAATAAAAAATCCATTTAGAGATTGCCAGTGCCTTTGGATTTTAATTCAAACCCATGTTTTGGGACTAAACTCATGCAGAAATAACATGTAAAAGCAATCGGGGAGCAGAATAGCCCATGCCTGCCCCACATTGTGTGGATGCTCCCAGAGCACTGGGGGACGTCTGGTCCCAGCCATGCCTGGTACCGGTGCTAGGATGGAGCCCCGCTCCTGCCTGCCACCCTGCAGCTCTGCAAGGAACAGGGAAAAGCACCGATCATGTTGCTGGATCAGACCCAGAATATATCAGAGGGGTAGATTCAAGGAGTTAAAAGAAATGATGCTCGTGGGGTGTTTTTTGGTGTAGACATTTGAAAAGCTGCAAGGCAAACATGGCAGCGCAGAAATGAGAGAAGATGACTCCAGTGAAATAAAGAAGTCAATAAACTGTCTGGGTTATTAGATCTGGGAAGATCTGCCATAGGAAATCGTAACGGTTGTTCCTCTCTCTCAGCTAGTGCTTCTCTGCAGTTGGTGTCAAAAAAAACCATGGCAAGCATCAGGACATGTCCCATGTCACAGGGAGAAGGATGGGGAGAAGAGCCATGGCACAGCCGGGAATAGGGTCTGACTGGGGGCTCGCAGCCACAGAAACACCAAGTCGCCAGTGCCGAGGCTAGAGGCACCTCTGGAGGCCATCTCCTCCAGTCTCCTGGTCCAGCAGGACCAGTGGGAGGAGGCTGCTCCAGGCCATGTCTAGTTGGGCTATGAATATCTCCAAGGATGGAGACTCCACAACCTCTCTGAGCAGCCTCTTCCCGTGTTTGACCACACTCAGAGTAAAATATTTTCTTATGTTTAAGAAGAATTTCCAATATTTCACAGAATCACAGAATCACAGAATTGTCTAGGTTGGAAAAGACCTTGAAGATCATCCAGTCCAACCATTGACCTAACACTGACAGTTCCCAACTACACCAGATCCCTAAGCGCTAAGTCAACTTTACTCTTAAACACCTCCAGGGATGGGGACTCCACCACCTCCCTGGGCAGCCCATTCCAACGCCTAACCACCCATTCTGTAAAGAAATGCTTCCTAATATCTAGTCTAAACCTTCCCTGGCACAATTTGAGGCCATTACCTCTTGTCCTATCACTTGTTACTTGGTTAAACAGACTCGTACCCAGCTCTCTGCAACCTCCTTTCAGGTAGCTGTAGAGGGCCATGAGGTCTCCCCTCAGCCTCCTCTTCTCCAGACTAAACCCCCCCAGTTCCCTCAGCCGCTCCTCGTACGACATGTGCTCCAGACCCTGCACCAGCTTTGTTGCTCTTCTTTGGACACGCTCAAGGGATTCAATGTCTTTTTTGTAGTGAGGGGCCCAAAACTGAACACAGTACACAGTACTGAACACAGTAATCGAGGTGCGACACAGTAATCGAGGTGCCCATTGCCTCTTGTCACTTGGCACCTTGGAGAAGGGTCTGGCCCTGTCTCCTTTACCCCTCCACATCAAGCATTTATCCACATGGATAACATCTCCTTGAGCCATTTCTTCTCAAGGCTGAACCATCCCAGCTCTCTCAGCTTCTCCTCATCGGAGGGATGCTCCAGACCCTCAGTCTTTGCTGAAGTCACTCCAGCATGTCTATGTCTCTCTTGTACTGAGAAGCCCAAGGTGGGACATGACACCCAGACATGTCTCACCAGTGCTGAGCAGAGGGGCAGGATCTGCCCCTTGACCTGCTGGCAATTCTCTGCCTGATGCAGCTCAGCGGGCTGGTGGCCACCTTTGCTGTGAGAGCATTGCTGTCCCACAGTCAGCTCAGGACCCCCAGGGCCATCTCTGCCAAGCTGCCTTCCAGCTGGGTGGCCCCCAGCATGTCCTGGTGCCCGGGGCTCGACTTGGCACTTCCCCTTGCTGAACGTCACGAGGTCGCTCTCAGCCCATTTCTCCAGCCTGTCCGTGTCCCTCGGGATGGCAGCACCTCGGGATGGCATCAGCCACTCCTCCCAGCTTGGTGTCATCTGCCAAGTGCTGAGGGTGCACCCTGCCCCATCATCCAGGTCGTTAATGAAGGTGTCAAACAACATTTCTGGAGATTTCTGATCCACAGGCTTTCAAACACAGCCTTCATGGCAGCACTGATGGGTAGTTGTTACACTGTGCGAGGTTTCAGCCTGGGCTTTGCAAGGCCCTCCCTAACTCCATGCCCTCCTCCTCGCACCCTTCACATTGAAGCCATTTTTCAAGGCTGATGCCCAGATCCCACCTTGGGTATGAAGCAAAGTTATGGCTGTGGGTTCCCCTGATCTCGTACTTTGCTTCAGCTCTGCTGGCTTAGAGTAAGCTGCTACATTTACACTAAGGCAATTAATATTATCCTAATGCAATTTTCCCCCGTCAGCAGCCCAAAGCCTCTGGAGGTGCTCTGCTCACCCTGGTGCCTTGGCCACGCAGAGCAGAAGTTGCGTAAAAATAGCTGCAAACCATTTTAATCTTTCTCCCTTTCCCTTCTGCAAGCACAGGGGTGAGACAGCCCCAACAGCCACTCGCTGCGTAGTCCAGGCCAGCTAATGACTAAGCTGGGAGTATTTTTGGTTGCTCTTAATAATGCAGCAGTACTCACTGCATCAGAGTCTGGCCATAATTTTAGGGTGAGTGTCATTTGTCATCGCTGTCATCTCCTCTCACTGGGATGTAGTGCCACGGCAGCGTGATGCTGAAGCCCCTTCCACACTCCTGGGTGGTTGTTTCTGGGGTTTGCTATGGGAACCCTCAAGAAAATCCAGTTTTACACCACTGACCAACCCAGACCTGCCCTGGTGTGTGGGAGAGGCATGGTTTGATCAGTCTCAGTAATAAAAATGCATTTTATTTGGTCCCAGGGCTTTTTCCAGTGTGAGGCAGGCAAAGTGGTGGAGCAGGTCCCCTTCACCCACTCACCATCCTCGTGCTGTTGGTCCTTGCCTGTGCATCTCAGCTGTGGTCCTCGTCCAAGCCCCGTGTCGTGGTGGATGCTCATTGGAGATGGATAGCACCAGCATGTTGTGGTCTGGGACTGGCCTGGCAGCATGGGCACTGAGCAGGGCTTTGGGCACTGAGCAGGGCTTTGGGCTTTGAGATACCTGTGGGCCCAACACCTTTGAGGGCTCAGCACTGGAGGAGCATCAGGCCCTTCCTTCATCCATCTACACGTTGCAGTTAAGCCAAGCAGACAGCTTGGTCTGGTTTTCCATGACTTGTTCGTCCCATGAGGAGGAGGTGGCTTTCTCCAGTGCCAGCATGTTTCTCCTGATGAAACATCTCAGAGAGGCACCTGGGGGGGTTGATTGATCACCAGCTGAGCAGGAGCCAACACTGTACCCAGGTGGCCAAGAAGGCCAATAGTATTCTGGCTTACATCAGCACTAGCGTGGCCAGCAGGGACAGGGAAGGTGAGGCCGGCCCTCGACGAGTCGTTTCAGTTTTGGGCCCCTCACTCCAAAAAGGCCATTGAATGACTCGAGCGTGTCCAGAGAAGGGCAACGGAGCTGGTGCAGGGTCTGGAGCACAGGTCTGATGGGGAGCGGCTGAGGGAACTGGGGGGGTTTAGTGTGGAGAAGAGGAGGCTGAGGGGAGACCTCATGGCCCTCTACAACTCCCTGAAAGGAGGGTGCAGAGAGGGGGGGGGAGTCTCTGGAACCAAGGAACCAGCACCAGGCCAAGAGGGAATGGCCTCAAGCTGCGCCAGGGCAGGGTCAGACTGGCTCTTAGGAAGGATTTCTTTGCAGAAGGGGTTGTTGGGCGTTGGAATGTGCTGCCCAGGGCAAGGGGGGAGTCCCCATCCCTGGAGGGGTTGAAGAGTCGGGTTGACCCAGCGCTGAGGGATCTGGTGGAGTTGGGAACGGTCAGAGTGAGGTTCATGGTTGGACTGGAGGAGCTTCAAGGGCTTTTCTAACTCAGATGATTCTGTGAAGTGGGAGGGAGCCAGGAGCTGGACCCTCCACAAGAGCCACCGGCTCAGCCCTGAGCAGCAGCATCACTTGTTACCCGTCCAAAAAGGGGCAGCTCCGGTGCCATATGCGACGCAGCGGGACAGGCGCTGCAGAGCCAGGTGAGCAGATGGCAGGTGGAGCAGAGCTGCTCTTCCCTGGGCGAGTGGCTTCGGGGGCATGGCAGCGTGCCAGGTGGCCACAGCCAAATCTGAGCGGACGTGGGGAGGAGAGGGATGCTGCAGTTTCCCGGGCACGGCATTGCAGCGAAGCCCTGCTGCTTGGGAATTTGCTCCTTTGTTGCTTCTTTGCGCCCAAATGATTATTTACACTCTCATGGGAATAAACCAGAGAGCAGAGAGTCTGGTGCTTCCTGGGTTTTGGGGAACGGTGTCCTGTGCTCCAGCAGCAGCTCAGCCAGGACAGAGCAGGGACTTGGTGGCAGCCGCAGGATGGTGGGTGCCCGCTGGGTTTGGCCAGGCTCGCCCACAGCAGGCACTGAATGACAAGGGATGGGACCCTGCTGCGAGCTCTCCAGCCACGTCCCCTGCTCCCCACCTCCCTTTCCTCCTGTTTTTCCTCTGCAGGGATTGCACAGGCACTGCTCCCAGCACACCCTTCGTTATCTCTGCCTCCTGGAACAGAAAACAGGGAAATGTGATTAAAGCCCTTTCGCAGGGGAACTCCTCAGCCTGCAGAAAGGGCATTAGCTTCATCGCTGCTGGGAGAGAGCATCCCTGGTGCTCGCAGGGCTCTCATCAACACAGCAGCGACTATGCTCCTCGTTCACACCACGTAGCCCAAGCACGGCACCCACCAACGCCCAAGAAGAGACGCGGTGGGATGTGACATTTGCTTGTGATGTGTTTTGGGAGCAGGTTGGGTCACGGAGGGCTGGATGTGGGTCAGGAGGAGCCTGCGCTGGACCTGTGGGGAGGGGCAACTGGGCCAGCGTCCAGTTCACGTCAAGGCTGTTAACTATCATATGCTTTTCCACTAAAATGGGTTGCTTTGATGCTAATTTGTTTTGACCCATCTGGGCCGACGCTATGTGATCTTGGAGGTTCAGTGGCTCCAAGATGATGGGGGAGGTGGTCGGAAGGGCAGCTCAGTCACTGAGTGAATGAGGCAAGAGGGTTAAAGACAGAAGCAAACTGGGGTGGTAAGGTTGACCTTAGTGGCATCAGTGTGTTGGTGAAGGCAAGAATAGTCTGCCCTGCTACGGTGTTTTGAAGCTGCCTTTGGGCCAGGAGAAGGTGGGCACCATTACTGTGGCCTACAGGGTTTTTCCCAGGGTTGTGTCCATGAGTTTTACCCTTCCTTCTCCAATGAAAGGTTATAAACCATCTCTCCAGCAGTGTCTCAAAACATCGCGTGGTGGGAACCACAGCTCTGAACTGTGCCGCTCTCCGTACCTCTCCGAAGGAGCCAAAATTCCCTGTATCCGCTCCCAGACATCCATAAAACATCCCCTTTTTGCCATCCTGCAGTAATGGTGCAATTAAGAGTGGAAAAACAGAGAGGAGGTGCTGAGCCTGCACCAGCTGATGCCAGGGGAGATGCCAGGGGCTCCCTGGCTGAAAAACATTCCTAGATCCTAAGACAGGTCGTGCCCTGTGATGCACTGAGAGCATCGCAGCAGCAGAGGGAGGAAAGGCACCCATGGGTGCAGCCCCCCGCCCTGCTCCCATGGGCACAGTCGCAGGGGGAAGACCCCACCACGCTGGGGCACCATCAGAGGTTTTGAGAGCCCCGGTCCCTCACCCCCATCCCGCTGGGCTCAGGAGCAGCTGAGCGGAGCTGGAGCTGCTGCCGGGATTGCTGCTGGTGTGTCCCAGCCCGGGCGGGGAGCTCGGCCGCCTTCCCCTCCATCACAGCCAGCCTGTGGTGCCTGATCTCAGCCCTCGTGTGGCAACGGCTAAATTTAGTGACAGATGCATGCGGGAGCTTTGGAGCATCCTCCTCGCTGTCGGTCCCAGGGCTCCCCAGCACAAAGACCCCCCAGTAGCAGCCCAGACCCCCCACCAGAGTCACCCGTGAGCCCCAAAACTGGGATGTTGACCCATCAGTCCTTGCCCTCCTGCACTGGGGGGTCCCTGCGTGACCTACCTGGGCACAGGGGTTGACAGACCCAAAACTCATCTCTGAGGTGCTGCAAACTCCCGTGGACTGGGAGACACTGGGTTGGGGCTTCACCTCCTGGGGCAGCCCAGGGCAGCCCCGCAGCGGGTGCAGTGCGGGGGAAGGAGCTGTGTTGTAGGGCTGGGAAAAGCGGGGACACGAACTCAGGCTGGGTTTGAGCTCAAGCCTGGAGCTACTGCGAGCGATGCTGTTCCCATCGATATTACTCTCGCTTTGCCACCTCCGGGCAGTCTCAGGGGGGTTTCAGTCACTTAAGATCCCCATCATCACTCCTGGGTGCTTAATATTAACTGAGAGCATCCTCGCTCTTCCCCAAACAGCTCCGGAGGGGTTATTATGGGTTTGCCCAGACACAGCCTGATTTTGTAAGCCCTGTGTGTTAGACCCCCAGTAAAACATCCCTGGGAGCTGCCTGCCTCGAGGAGCTTGCGAGAGAGGCAGCGCAGGCAGCTGCCCAAACCCCGAGACCGGGGCAGTGTGGTGTGGTGCTGCCACGGGCACAGGGAGCGGGCGTGGGTTTTGCAAGAAAATGGTAACAGGGAGGAAGGACCATTATTTTACAAATAATGTAAAAACGAAAAAAGCCTTGGAATGTCCTCAGATGGCCCGGAGCAGAGGGGGAGGAGAGGGGCTGCTCTCGGCACAGCACAACCTGGGGAGCAAACAAGCGCTACCCCCAGCATGGTCCACCCAGGGCAGCTTTTGCTCTCCTTTAATGCAAAATTTCTTGGCTTTTTCCATTAGACGAGCATTGGTTTATTATTTTCTCTGGGTTTTCAGAGAGCTGGAAGGAGCACGGCTGGGGCTTGATAATTTTTTTTTTTTAGGAATTGTTCTCCACGAGCACCCGCATGCCCGGCGTGCATCAGCACCCCTCCGTGCGCCCGGCGGGCAGTGCGCCCTGCCTGCACTGAGCATCACCCTGGAGCTGGCAGGAGAAATGCTATTTTGGGGGGTTGTTTGGACCGACCGAAATAGCAGCTGCAGCATCCCATCGTCTTATTTTAGGGGATGATTGACAGTATGCCTAGAAGCTCATGGGAACTGCTGATTACCAGAAAATCCTGTTGGTCCTAAAAGAGGCTGAAAAAATCCTGGCAACACCTTTCTAGTCCCATTTTACAGATAGGAAGACTGAGGCTAAAAGCTGCGGGGCTGCGATGGAGCAGATGCTTTGCAGGATCCAACAGTGAGCGCCGGTTTCCTGACCCTGTTTTAGCAGAGTGAAACATGGACATATGGAAAAGGTCTGGGGGTGACGGGGCTTCAAAGCAGGGATGGCAGCCCGGGGCGGGGGCTGCCTGAGTGCTCTGCTGCCCTGCAGCTGGGGGGCAGCTCTGCCCTCCGAGTGTGTCTCTGGGGGTCGGATCCAGATGCAGGACGCAGAGACTGGGCTGGGGAGGATGCGGGTGCCTTCAGAGAGCGTCACCGGGGATTTTCCTAAGCTGGTTTCATGTCATCACAGGGATCGGTGCTGTAGATTTTTTGATTCTACACCAAGAAGCTACAGAGCAGTTAAATCAATCAAGTGTCCTTCAAACTGGGAGTGGTGCCAGCGTGGGCAGAGCAGCCCTGGGGCTCAGTGCCGGGCAGGCCCTGGGCAGGCAGCTGGGGTGATGGTAGGGGGGTGAGCATCACCACACCTTCTCCCCCCGGGTCCGCAGAGCCCGGGCGGCACAGAGCAGCCAGGCAGCGAGGTCCCCCGGCCACCCCAGCCCTGTCCCGGCTGGGACCGGCTCCTGCTGCCCTGCCCGGGGGCTGCGGGCGGGCTTCTGCTCCGGCCCACCCGGCGCTGCCCAGGGATGCGCAGCAGCGGGATGTTTAAACCTGCCACCGCCCCGAGAACCCCAAATCCCCGGGGCTCTGGAGAGCAGAGATGGGGGATTCTGGGGTGGGGAGTGGGGATGCTGGGGGGGGATGCTGGGAGGGGATGCTGGGGTGATGCTGGGAGGATGCTGGGGGATACTGGGGAGATTCTGGGGGGGATGCTGGGGGGCAGATGCTGGGGGATGCTGGGGGGGATGCTGGGGAGATGCTGGGGGGCAGATGCTGGGGGGATGCTGGAGGGATGCTGAGGTCATGTCAAGGGATGCTAAGGGATGGCAGGTGATGCTGGGGCACGCCAGAGGGATGCTGGGGGATGCGGGGGGGGATGCGGGGGCCATGCCAAGGGATGCCGGGGGGATGCCAAGGGATGCCGGGGGGATGCCCGGGGCCAGGCCCGCTCCAAGGCCCCCCCCTGCCCGGCAGAGCCCGCCGGGGCGGGCGACCCCGGACTACATTTCCCATCGCCGCCGCGGCCGGGGGCGGTGCGGGGCGGTGCGGAGCGGAGCGGGGGGCGCGGAGCGCGGCGGGGCCCGCGCAGGCGGAGGCGCGGAGCCGCGCAGGGGGCGGCGGGCCCGGTCGGCTCGGCCCGGCTCGGCTCGGCCCGGCCTGGCTGTGCGCCGGGCGAGGATGCGGGAGGGGCGGCCCGCGGCCCCCCGCTGCCCGCCCGCGCTGCCCGCGCTGCCCGCGTAAGGGGCGCCCGCGCCGCCGCCACCATGAAGAAGCAATTCAACCGCATGCGCCAGCTCGCCAACCAGACCGTGGGCAGGTAGGGATGCGGCGGGCCCTGCCCGCGCCCTGCCCGCCCCACCGCCCCGAGTCCGCACCCTGCCTGCCCCACCGCCCCGATCCAGAACCCTGCCTGCGTCCTGCCCGCTCCCTACCTGCCCCCCTGCCAGCTCCCTGCCAGCTCCCTGCCTGCCCCACTGCCCCCATCCCACACTCTGCCTGCACCCTGCCTGCCCCTCTGCCCCTGCACCCTGCCTGCCCCACAGCCCCAACCCCACGCTCTACCCGTGTCCTGCCTGCCCCACTGCCTCTGCATCCTGCCCCCTCCCTGCCTGCCCTGCTGCCCCTGCCCCCTGCCAGCTCCCTGCCTGCCCCACTGCCCCCATCCCACACTCTGCCTGCATCCTGCCAGTTCCCTGCCTGCCCTGCTGCCCCGATCCTGCACCCCACTTGTGTCCTGCCTGCCCCACTGCCACTCCACAGTGCCCACTCCCCACCTGCCCCACTGCCCCTGCTCCCTGCCTGCCCCCTTGCCTGAGCCCTGGTTGCCCCACTGCCCCTAATCCCACACCTTGCCTGCTCCCCTGCCTGCTCCCTGCTCCCCTGCCTGCCCCACTGCCCCTGATCCTGTACCTTGTCTGCACCCTGCCTGCCCCACTGCCCCTGCCCATCCCCTCCCCGCCTACTTGCCTGCTTCCTGCCAGCCCCACTGCTCCTGCTCCCTTCCTGTACCCTGCCTGCTCCCTGCCCTCTTCCTGTTGCCCCTGTTCCTGCCCACACTCTGCCCACCCTACTGCCCCTGCTCCCCAGCTTTCAAGCTGCCTGCCCCACTGTCCCTGCCCCCAGCCCTCAACCTTCCTGCTGGCTGTGTGCTCCCTGCCTGCACCCTGACCACCCCTCTGCTTACACTGTGCCCCACAGCCTGCTCCCTGCCTGCTTCCTGCCTGCCCCAGTGCCTGCACCCTACCTGCCCCACTGCCCCAGTGCTCATTCCCTGCCTCCACCCCTGCCTGCAGCCCCTGCCTGCACCCTGCCTGCCTGTTAACCCCTGCTTGTCCCCCTGCGTGCACCCTGCCCCGCTGCCCCCCTTGCCCCAGCCCTGCACCCTTTAGCCACTACTTCCCTGCCTGCCCCTGCCCTCACTCTGCCTGCCCCACTGTCCCTGTCCATTCTCCGTGTCCCAGGGCTGGGCCGTAGGGACACCCGCTGTCCCAGGCACCCCTGCCCTGATGCTGTGGGGTGCCCCACTGGCCTGCTCCCCCCCCGCACCCATGGGTGGCCCCGGCTGGCAGGGAGGCAGGGGGGTGCATCGGGGTGCCGTGCCCACGGGGATGCCCGTGTGTGCCAATGCCCAGCTGGGCCCAGGGTTCAGTGGTGGCTGTTGTGTAATTCCCGGAGATTTTGCAGCTGGGCGGGGGGGGGGATTTATTTATTTTTTCCTTCTCAGCGCGGTGCTGGGGCACCAGCACGGCTGGGGCATGGGGCTCAGCACCCCCTCCCGGAGCTGAGGGCTTGGACTTCAGCTGGCATACCCTGCATCCCCCCTCACTGTGTCCCCCGTGGCGATGGGGGACACCCCACCGGCTCTGGGCCCTCGGAGGTGGCCGGTGGTGACAGCTCCTGCCTCGGCCGCGGTGCTGCCGCACGGCCCCGGCGTACGGGCACGGGGCTGGGCTGGCAGCAGGGCCCCATCCTGCGGCGGCGGTGCGGGAGCGCAGGGCAAGAATGCGGTGTGGGGCCGCGGTCTGGGAGCGTGGCACGGGAATCTGGTGTGGGAACGTGGTACAGGAGCACGGTGCGGGAACACGGGCCGGGAGCAAGCGGTGCAGGAAGAGCGTGCGGCGGTGCGGGAGCACGGCGGCAGGACCGTGGCGCAAGAACATGGTGCGGGAACGTGCTCTGGGAGCGTGGTACCAGAATCTGGTGTGGGAGCACGGCGCGGGAATCCGGTAGAGGTGCGAGGTGTGGGAACACGGTGCAGGAGCGCGCGGCAAGAGCATAACGTGGGAAGGTGGTGCAGGAAGAGCGCGGGAAGGCGGTGTGGGAGCACGGAGCAGGAGCGCAGTCCGGGGATGCGGTGTGGGGACATGGCACAGGGAACGTGGCACAGGGAGCGTGGGACAGGGAACGTGGCACAGGGAACGCGGTGCAGGAGCGCTGGGAAACCAGCGCTTGCCTGCCTTGGGGAAGCGGCAGGAAGAGGCTGTTTTGGGGACAGAGCGTGTGATTTTCTCCTCGCATCTTGTGCCGGGCCGGGTTTGCTCTCCGGAGGCACCGAGGAGGTTTGACATGTCTCCCACCCGTGGCTGGGGGGCTGCAGGGGAAGGGGTGTCCCCAGGTCCCACCACCACCACGTGGGAGACGTGAGCCAGGCACCACACCCACGCCTGGCTTCAAAATGGTGCCGCTGGCAGGGCGAGCATCCTTCTTCCCGCATCCCCCGGGAGCGCGAGGCCGTGCCGGGCTCCCCGCAGCACCCGACTGGTGGGGTTTGGAGACACTAAACCCCTAATCCTCTTAGGGGCTCGCTGCCACGCCGGCTCGTGACGGGCAGCTGGCGGGCTCCGTCGGTACCCCGGCACGTCTGCTGCCTGCAGAGCTGCCTGCGCTGCCAGGCTCTTCAGGCTGGGTTTAACTGGGGGGTGCGTGGCCCCCTCTTTGCTCAGCGCTGGGATGGGGTGGCTGG
The DNA here is from genome assembly GCF_047716275.1 of Strix uralensis. Lineage (NCBI taxonomy): Eukaryota > Metazoa > Chordata > Aves > Strigiformes > Strigidae > Strix > Strix uralensis. Next base: position 6,100,295 of record NC_133990.1, read on the forward strand.
AGCCTCTGCAGGGCTCAGCGGGAGCTCGGGGACCATCCTCTTCCTCGGCCCAGCTCTGTTGGTCCCCGTCTCAAGTGCGGGCTGATGTTTTATCCCTCTTGCCCGCTGCTGAGCCCTGAGCAGCCCTCTCCAGCCAGCTGGAAACAGGGAATAATAGATGGAAATAGGGAATAATAGATGGAAATAGGGAATAATAGATGGGAATAGGGAATAATAAAAGGAAATAAGGAATAATACATGGAAATGAGGAATAATTAATGGAAATGAGGAATAATAAATGGCAATAAGGAATAATAAGTGGAAATAAGGAATAATAATAGAAACCTGGTGTTTTCTCTCCCCTGGGAGAGGCTTGCCAGGGTACGTGCACCGTAACCCTCTGGGGTCTGAGGGGTGTCCCCTCCTGCTCGTCACCAAACCCCGGTGGTCACCATCACCCTGCAGTGCCAGCCCCCCACATCCAGGGCTGGGGACCACCGGGCCAGATGCTGCCCTGGGGCTGGGGTCTGCGCTGCACGTGGAAGTTGTCCCTTGGCGGGGAGATGGGGTGTGTTGGGGACAGTTTGCATGTGGCGGTGGCAGCAGTGGCACCCAGCTGGCGTCACTCCTCCCAGCAGCACCTGGCCCAGAAGACCCCGCTGCTGAGGGGGTGGCTGCGCTCCCCCCACCGACACAGGGGGCTGGGCCGGGACTGCATCCCAGAGGACTGGGGACAACCCCATCTGTGGGTCTGCCAGGAGCTGCCAGAAGTACCCCAGCAGGGGACAGGCAGGAGACAGGTAGGAGCAGCCCACTGTCCCTGTGAGGTGGCCACAGCTGGCACTCGTGCAGGGGAAGTGTGTGTGGCCAGCTGCAGCCAAGGGACGGGGCTCCCCTGCACGGGGGGAGGGCTGGGCCGGGTCAGGGTGAGGGTTAATGTTAGGAACAGGGTCAAGGTTAGGGTCAGGATCGGGGTCAGGGTTAAGGTTAAGGTTAGGGTGAGAGTCAGGGTTAGGGTCAGGAGCAGGAGCAGTGGCAGGGTTAGTCAGGGTTAAGGTTAGTGTCAAGGTCAGGATTAGCGTTAGGGTCAAGGTTAGGATCAGGATAAGGATCAGAATCAGGGTTAGGAATGAGGTAAGGGTCGGAGTCAGGGTTAGGGGCAGGATCAGGGTCAGGGTCCTGTGAGGGTGCTGAGCACATTTCCTTACCTTTCCAAATCCGGCCTCCAGCTCTGTCTCCCGGGCGCTGCCGTGTTCCCTTGCTGCTCCACGCAGGACACTGGGGGCGAGCGGGGACTCCCGGGCCCCCTGGGGACAGCAGCAGCACCCGCCGGCACTGGGGTGCCCGGTCTGGGAGTGTGACGGGGCCACCCGGAGCAGACCATGCTCCTGAGCGCGTTTATTTTATTTTATTTTATTTATTCATTTTATTGAGGTCATTTCTCTAGATAGAAGGAACTGGGGATGCTCATCCCCACCCAGACCTGCACTTGATACCCGACCTTTGGGAGAATTACTGCGCCCAGTCTGTAAGGGGCCATAATATTTATCTCCATGGGGTGGAAAAATGAAAGAGAAATCAGTAAGTGACTGTAAAACATTTTGAAGATGGTCTCTGCAAAACCCTTTTATTTTTTATTTTTATTCATTTACCCTTTCCATCGTGGCCAAGCCGGCAAGAGCTCTCACCCTCGCCTTGAGGTCACAGGATGATGGGCCCGAGCGTGCCACAGCACTCGCTCCGGGGGCTGAAACAGCCCTGTGAATTTTCCAGAATTGGCTCAATATGTGTTTTTTTTTTCATCGGGAATAAAGCAGGCGCTTGCAGCCGCGTGCGGAATGGCGCGGCGGCGTTCCCGATCGGCACGGCAGGTGATGGGGGGACACCGGGGAGGATGGTGTCAGCTTAGGGGGGTTGGATTTTTCCTCCTGGTCTTTTCTGAGCATCCCAAGATGTATCCCCCATCCCAGGGGACAGCGGTGGCATTTTGGGCTGGACATCGCTTTGGTGGCTCTCAGGGCAGATGCTTTTCCAAGCACCAGGACGTCTGCATGTAAATATAAAGCCTTTAAACACTGAGGGTTTATTCTCTGTGCAGCAAGAATATTCTGCATGAAATAAGGACGTTTTATTCTGCTTGTACAAAATAAGGACAGAGGAATAAAAGCACCACCTGGGATTTTTCCGATGGGATTTGCGGGGAAGAACAACATGCTTTAAATAGCTGGGTTCCATGTCTGCATTTTGGGGTGCCAGTGGCTTGCCATCAGCAGACCACCCCCCACCCTGGGCTTTTTGGCTTTGCCAAGCGACGCCGCGCCCCTCGGATGGTGCCGGCAGCATCCCCGCAGCCCTGGGGATATTTTTATCCTTCTCGCAAGGCGGCAGCGCTGACAAACTGAAATATTCATGGAGCGGGCTGAAGGTTTCATCCCCGCGGCCAGCAGCCTCAGGGCCCTGCGCTTTGCAGGGGCTTCTCCATGATTTTCAAATCAGGACCCAAGCGTGGTCAGGATGCGACCCCAGAGGTTCCTCTGCCGGGGATGAGCCGGGAGCAAGGAGCAAAGGCCCCCGTGCACCCCGTGCTGAAGGGATGCCAACGCAGAGAGCTCACAGCTGGGAGAGGGGCAGGAAATGAGGAAAAGAGGCTTTTCTGCCTTTAAAATCTGTCCCCCATTTTGCTTTGATTCCTTTGGTTTTCCCAGCAGTGGGCAGAAGGATGGAGGAAAGCTGGACCAGCCTTCCCCGCTCATTTCACCCCGCTTTTCCAGCTTGGCTTAGCTGAAGGCTGTCAAGCTGCTGGGGTTAAGCCCTGGCACCGTGCCTGCGGGGTGGGCATCGCTGCCCTTAGCCACAGGTTTGGGACACGGGGACCATCACTGCGGGTCACCTAGCGGGGCAGGATGAGCCCGGGATGCGCTGGAGGAGGCACTGGCGGGGCCATCTCACCGTGTCTGGCTGGATATTGTGCCTCAGAGTCGTTTCCCTGGGGGATTTGAGCAGCGATTTGAGGATATAAATATTTGATGTTTCGCTTCTCGCCTGCTAAAAAGGCACCGGGAAAATTCCGCAGCTCCGTTTGGCCTTGGCCGGATGCTGGTGACAAGCCGTCGGGCTGCGTGTCCCCGGGGATGCAGTGGCGAGGAGAGCTCAGACGGCAGCAGAAGCTGGGGACGGGGTGGTCCTTGGGCCAGCGGCCAGCCTGGACCACGATGCCCAGCACCTCCAGGGGTTGCCTGGATGAGACCCAAGGGGCTTTCTCCTCCCTCCAGCACAAGCGATGGATGCTCAGCGCTTTGTCCAAGTTGCGTGGTTGAACCTCACCTTGCCAACCTCACCTCTGAGCTGGGGGGGCTCGGGCACCTTGAATTTTCTGGTGGGTGCCAGCCCCCAGGCATGTGCTGCGGCACTGGAGGGAGATGCGGGCAGGACCGGGATGGAGCCGGGCACCGTCCCCGAGGCCACATGGGATGGCAGGGCAGACCCATCCGTGGGAGTTATCGCTGCCGGCATGGGATGGCCTTGGCTGGGTTTTCGTGCCTCCCTCTGCCTGCGCTCGGCCACGAGGCTGTTTTTAAGCTGGAGCAAACAGAAATCAGGGGAACTGGCTGGCATCAGTAATTAAACAGTGATGAAATATTTACAGGCATACTGTAGCGAGGGGGTGGCCAGGGATGGGGTGAAAGGGGTGTTTTGGCAGGAGGTGTGAGCAAGGGGGTCCTTGGGGCATCGTGGACACGCTCTGCCTCCGGAGATGCATCCTGGCTCCTGCCTGTCCCCGCGTGAGGCACTGCCTGCCAGCCGGGCGTGATGGTTTTCCCATTCAGAGAGAGAGTGCTGCGAAATCCCCGTGCTGCTTTGAGTTTTGCTGGCTCGGGGTCAAATCCAAGGCTGGGGGCTCCTTGTTTTGGGTGCATCAGAGGGGGATGGTGGCGGGGACACGGGGCGGGTCCAGCCAGATGGAGATGTCTGGCATCAGGAGATGGTCCAGGGAAGCACCAGCTTTGCTGTAGCTCCCCAGGTCAAGGCACTGGAAACTCATGTAGTATTTATTTGGAAATCAACTTAATTGGCGTGATTGGTGTTGATTTCTGCTGGCAGCAATTAGTTTTTGCAGAAGTGAACGCCTGACCAAATCGTAGCTGCATTCCCCTCTTGTTTGCTTTTAACTCTCCATATTAATTGTCCCTTTTCTCCCAGCTGTTTGCAGGGACGCGGGTGTCTGGGTGCTGACTGAGGCTGAGGATTGCCTGGATTTGTGCTGAGAAAAACAGCTCTGGGTGAAAATCTGGAGGGGAAGGGGAGGAGTGGGCTTTTATTTGCCTAAAGGAAAGATGAAAGCAAGCGTTGAAAGCTGCTGCCTCTCCAAGGATTGCTCCCGCAGGATGTGTGTAACTCGCAAGGCATGAAGTTTTGGGGGATTAGGGACCAGCCAGGGAAACTGGGGGGGTCCCTGCACCCCGATTTGGGTGCTGTTGTTTGCTGAGGCCACCTTGCATGAGCAAAAATCAACAGCAATCAAGCAAAACCCACCGTCTCCAGTTCCCTGGGAGAGGTCGTGTCCCAGCACGGGAGCCCTGGCTGCATCTGCCTTGTGAGACATGAGGATGGAAATACCCACGTAAAAATGAACCTGTGAAAAGAATTTCCCAAAGCTGATACTGGCTTAAACTGTTTTTTCTGGTGCCACCAGTTGCCTGCTCTGATGGTTGGGCCATGGGATGCTCCAACCACTGGGCAGCCCCTTCCCAGGGCTCTGCTGCATGTGTCAGACCCTTGAGCGTCGTTAGTGGGTCCGGGGTTATGGGGTGAGCACAGATGGGCCCTGAACCCTGCCAGGGTGCGAGGAAGAAGAGGCGACTGGGGAGGGACACAGATTTGTACTGGCAGGAGCTCGGCTGCCTCCTGAGCACGGCTGGAGCAGCACGGTCAGGGAGCAGGTCCTGGGGTCGCCATCACTGCTACAGCAGAGGCTGAGCCCTACCTCTCTGACTGCTTGTAGGGGGGCAGCAACGGGGCAAGGCGGGGGGCTGGGGGTGCTGGGGAGGAACTGTGGGTGCCAAGAGGGGCTGGGGGATGCTCAGATGGACTGGGAGATGCTGGGAGGGGCTGGGGAATGGCAGAAGGGGCTGGAGGATGCTGGGGATGGACTGGGGCATGTCAGGAAGGGCTGGGAGATTCCTTGGATGGGAGCAAGATGCCAGGCTGGAGCAGGGAGAGCATCTCTGCTGGAGCCAGACACGCTTTCCAGCGTTGGTCACATCCAAACTGGTTCCTCTTGGTGCTGTTAATGGATTTCTGTAGGGCTGCGGTTTTCAAAACACCTTTGTGTTTTGGGGTCCAGAGTCCCACATGGTCTGAACTAAGCGCTTGAGAGCAAGCCAGGAGCTGGGGCTCCTGACTCGTGGGGGAACCGGTGAGCGGTTCTCCCCGGGGATGGGAAACCAAGGCCAGAGGGGAGGCCCGGGGACCCACACCCATTCTTGAGTGGGATGCTGATTGGAGCATGGGATGGGGAGGGAGAAGAAAGGTTTGTTGAAAAGGAAGGGCTGAGCAGCAATGCTCAGGGCTGAGCCTGCTGAAGATGCTTTGCCAAGGTCCTCAGAGAGATGCTGCCATCCCGCCCCCAGAAAAGGCAGCGGGACAGTTTTTCCATCCCCTCTGGGTGCCCTGGGGAAATCCCTGAGTACCAGGGAGGTCACACTGGGACACCAGGATCTCCTTGAGCATCTCTGAGTGCTGGCAAGGGCTCAGCACCCAAAAAATACCCCCCAGGCAGGAGGGAGCCCGGGGCGTGCAGGAAGGTCTCCAGCACAGACAGGCAGGACGTGTGCCTCCAGTTTGCTGCCGAGCATCGGCTGTGACAGGTTCGCAGGATGGCTCATAAAACCATATAAGCTCCTGTAAAACCGTATTAACTTTAGGCTGAGACTTTAGAAACATAACAGATATAATGGGATTTTTCCCAGTGGCATTAGCAGCGCGGAGCTGTAATGCAATTGCAATGTCAGTGGAGTGGGATGATGTTATTTTTTAGTCTTTACATGTAAAATGGCCACGTGGAGCGGCTTGGGCTGGGCTTTCTGTGGGTTTGGAGTTGGTTCTCGCTGCCCTGGATATTATTTGCAGGTTCTGGAGTGCTGCCGGCAGGAGCAAGTACAGAGACAAGGGGAATTACTTGTATATTTTTGGTGCATTCTGGAATATTAATAAGGAGCTTCAGGCGGGGTGACAGGACGTCAGAGCCGTGTTGTCAGCAGGACTGTGCGTATGTGCAGGAGCAGGATCTGTCCCTCTTGCAGCTGCTGAACTGCATTCGATGGAGCTGCAGCCGGTTGCTGCCCCTGCGCGGGGCCGGGCTCTCCTGCCGTGGCTGCTGGTGGCATCACCCATAGGGTCCAGGTGCCCCGAGACAGGAGACTTATCTCCTGCTTTGGCTTCGCAAAATCGCCCCGTGGTGGCTTCTGGGGCCCCGTTCTGCCAGACGAGGCGCGGGAGCAGCTCTGGATGCCGGTGCTGGGCGCTGGCAGGACGTGGTACCCGGCTCCCACCGCCGCAGCCCTGCCACGTGCGTGTGCCACCACCACCGGTGGCTGCAGCGTGTCTCTGAGGCCACGCAGAGACCCCCATCCCCATCGCAAGCTGGAGGGGAGGAGAAAGCATCCCAGCTCGGTGCCAAAACCAGGCGGGGAAACCCATGCTCCCGCGGCGTGCCCATCGCTCTGCCGCAGCCCTGGCCAGCTGTGTCGAGCGGCTCCAACAGCCTCTTTGCTTATTCCTATCCATAAAACGCTGCAGCTTTTTTTCCCCTCCCTTTCTAAAGCCAAATTAATCGCTGGCAGGCTCCCCAACCTGCTTAAGCATCCTGGGAAGTGGCAGGGCTGGCACGGGTGTCTGTGCCGGCACTGTGGCTGGGGGATGCTCTCTGTTAAAGCCACTGAGGTTTCTCACACTGAGGATATACAGAACAAGGCCAGATTTTTGTTACCCTGTTCGAAATGTCGTTTTCTGCTTCCTGAATGCACATCAAAGTGCAGCACGTGTTGGTTTGTCGCTGCTGGAAGAGAGACCTGCCAGCATGGGACTGTGGGGTGCACAAAATCCTCCAGCAGCACAGCTGGAAGAGGAGAAAACGCACTAAAAACGTCACTTTTTGCGGAGCATTTTCCCAGTGGTGCGAGGACAGGCAGGACTTCTTTCTCCCCGGCCTTTTTTTGAAGATTGGAAATGATTTCTGGGGTGCTGTGCGAGCAGCAGGGGTGTGCACTGGTGGTGCCTGCACGTGGGTGCGTGATGCTCGCCCGCATCCCTGCCACCTCCTTCTCCTTTGGGATGCTAAATATAGCCTGAGCGGGTGCGGGGAAGTGGGGACGGTGGATATTTGCTGCTTTCTTCCCTGTTTGTGCTAATTCTGCGGCGTTTCCAACCCTGTCCATAAATTACATTGAAGGTGATTTGCAGAAGAAGGGGAGAACGTGAGCAGCCCTTGCTCCCAGGCAGCCAGCACATCGCTTGTGTTTCATACAGAAGATACTATTATGCATTCATTTAAATCTCCTCTTTAAAAAAAATTAAATAATTTGGGGGTTTTTTTCTTTTTTTCAAACCAATTTAAATTGGACACTGGGACAGCTTTCATACACAAACCAGATTTAATGCAGTTAATTTACATTTTTTAAGCCTTTGGATGTGGTGTATTTGCAGATGAGCCCGTAGGACAAGCCCTGCCCTGACAGGCGCTGCTGCCGTGCCAGGCTCAGTCTTTGAACCTTCCTCTGCTGGTGCTTATTCCTTATTTCCACTTTTTCAATACTTCACTCTCTCAAAGCTGCGAAACCAGCTTGGATAGCAGAAAGCAACCAGGGCTCAGGCAATAAAGGTGTTTTCTTAAGAAGGATGAGAGCACCAAGCTTTTGTTGTTTGTTAACAAACCTTCAGGGACTAATTGGCTAAATCACAATGCTGCCTAAATGCATCTTGACAGAGGTCATTTTTCAAAGAAAGATGATGCATAAAGTTGTAAAGAACTCATAAGAAAATGAATAAATGATCCAGAGTGTGATCATTCAAATAAGCCTGAGCAGATCTGGTGAGGAGCGGCTGTGGGGGGGTCGCGGGCAGGGATGCTGCGGGTCCATGTGTGGCCAAGGAGGGTCTTGCAGCGGGGTTGTGTCTCTTTGTGCACCCCCAGCACTCCTCATTAGCAAAGACAGCGGAAGACACGAGCTCTGGAGCGGTAAATCCAGCTCTGACGTGCAGCGGAGAGGGTCACAGCGAAGCCCCGGGCAGCAGCTGCCACCGCAGATACAGTTGGCTGCGTCGGACCAAAGAGGCTCAGTCGTGCGGACGGGTTGTGTCCTTGGAATCGCGGCGCTGAGGGTGTGCCAGAGCCCCGCACGGCCCAGGGAGCTGCCTTTGTGCGTAGACACACCGCCTCCCTGCACAGCCCTGCCTGCATCCGCCTGGGAATCTAGCATCCCTGTTTTGCTGGGGATAATGGAAAAATAAGGGGGAGATCAGGAGAGGACCCTAAATTGATGCGGGACATGGCACTCTTACAGTGAGCCGTGAAGATACTCCATCCTTTGCTTATTTAGGAGATGAGGCGATGGCAGGTGGGACCAGAGAGCCTTAAATCACTGGCTGCATCCCAATGGAAAAGCACGTTCAGCCGTGCCCGGTACCACAGGGTGCAGCCGCGTGTGCCAGACCCTTCGCCAACGCTTTATGTTCTTTCTTGTCTTGCAGGGCTGAGAAGACGGAGGTTTTGAGCGAAGATCTCCTGCAGGTGAGGTCCTCTGCAGCTGGTCCGACCCACACCCAGTGTGCCCATGGGTGCCCAGGCACGCACCCGTGGGTGCTGGATGCGGCAGCAGCTCCGCGCCGGTCGGTGCCACGGTGCCCTGCAGCGATGAGACGGGCTGGGAGGAGGAGGAGGGGTTGGGAGCGTGGGAAGCAGCATTGGCTCCCTCCCACACGCCTTCCCAGGCCTTTCCCAGCCCAATTTTCAGGTCAGCTGGAATCGGATCCAGTCTTGTCTCTGCCAGGATGGCAACCTGATACGGCCTGGCCGGATTGCGGGTGCCCGTGTCTCCTGTCTCTGCTGCAAAACCTGCCCTGGGGACGGGACATGTGACAGCAGGGGACAGTCCCCAAAGCTGATGGGATGGGCTTTCCCCAAAGCTGCTGGACTGGACGACTTCAGCAAAACAGCCTGAGCCAAAAACCTCCTGTGACACCGTGGAGCATCCGCTGTGATGGTCACGGTCTCTCGGGGACATCTCGGTGCTTTTTGCTTCCTGCACGCCCCAGGCAGGGAGGTGGCTGAGGAAGTGCCAGCAAAGGGACGTGAATTCACAAATCCATCACTGAATTCATGAGATTTCTAACTCACACATTGTCTAAATCATCGCTCGTAAATCGGGCACTGATGAGCAAAACACACAACCCCCACAACAACCCCCAGCAGCGATACAGGCTGGGGGAGGAGTGGCTGGAGAGCTGCCAGTCAGAGAGGGACCTGGGGGTGTTGATTGACAGCCAGCTGAACATGAGCCAGCAGTGTGCCCAGGTGGCCAAGAAGGCCAATGGTATCCTGGCTTGTATCAGCCATAGCGTGGCCAGCAGGGACAGGGAAGGGATCTTACCCCTGTGCTCGGCACTGGTGAGGCCGCACCTCGATGAGTGGGTTCAGTTTTGGGCCCCTCACTCCAAAAAGGCCATTGAATGACTCGAGCGTGTCCAGAGAAGGGCAACGGAGCTGGTGCAGGGTCTGGAGCACAGGTCTGATGGGGAGCGGCTGAGGGAACTGGGGGGGTTTAGTGTGGAGAAGAGGAGGCTGAGGGGAGACCTCATGGCCCTCTACAACTCCCTGAAAGGAGGGTGCAGAGAGGGGGGAGGAGTCTCTTTAATCAAGTAATAAGTGATAGGACAAGAGGGAATGGCCTCAAGTTGCACCAGGGCAGGTTTAGACTAGATATTAGGAAGGATTTCTTTGCAGAAGGGGTTGTTGGGCGTTGGAATGGGCTGCCCAGGGCAGGGGGGGAGTCCCCATCCCTGGAGGGGTTGAAGAGTCGGGTTGACCCAGCGCTGAGGGATCTGGTGGAGTTGGGAACGGTCAGAGTGAGGTTCATGGTTGGACTGGAGGAGCTTCAAGGGCTTTTCCAACCGGGATGATTCTGGGATTCTAAAACAGCCGCCCAGCTCCTCCACCATCACAGTGCGGGCATCCCCTGGCATCAGCCAGTCCAGGTGCTGTTGGGGCTGCTTCAAAAGTTGTTTTGGGACTAAGCTGATGTATTTACACCTTCCACCTTGTCAATTTGGTCGGTGCCGTTGCTGTCAGGGAGCAGATTCTGCAGAAGCAGCCAGAGAAGCGCTGTGCAAGGCCACTGGTGGCAGGAGGCAGCGCCCAGCAGGTGACAGTGACCTTTAGCTCTTTCTGGCCACTGTGTCCTGCCTGTGTGTTGCCTCGCTTGGACCTAATGACACTGCTCCCTGCACACATCAGGCTTTGTCCAGAGCTGTGTGTTAGCCAAAAACGTGAGCAGGGTTTGGGTGAGCCATCGCTAAAGGGGTAAGGTGAAAGAGGGTGCTGGAAGAGGGTGAAATGAAGCTGTTTGCAAACATCCCAGCCGCCTGCCTCGGTTAATCCCTCCCACGGCCTCTTGCTGCTTTACCGGGGATTTAACAGCCGTTTCCATCGTGGCTGGGACCAGCCCATCCCATGCAGGGGGGAGCGAGGTTGGTCTCCGGTTGCCGCGGCACTGCACGGGCTCCTGGGGTGTTGGTGGGTTTGTTTGCTGTTGGGCAGTGCCACCCTCGCAGTCTGCACCCTTCCGAGTCAGTCTCCAGACTTCGGGATTTGGGTTTTTTGTCCTTTATTCAGCGCCAGTGCGGGGGGCAGGGATGGGCAGGGTGAGGGGTGATGTGCCCTGCTGTCCCCAGGGATGGGCAGCCCCAGTAGGATGGAGTGGAGGGGAGCTGAGCACTCCCTGCCACCAGCAGCCGGAGGGAACATCAATAATGAACCTTTTTTTCTTTCTGTTTTAATTTTTGGTGTTTCTCCTTGCAAGCTCTGAGGTCCCCGTGGCCCCTTGGCACTGCGAGGCAGACCCTGCTCTTACAGCCTCCGGTGACATCCCGGCACTAGGTGCATCTGTGCCAGCACTCTCGAGGGCACGCCTGGCTTTGGCAACACTGCTCGGGGGATTTTTTACACCTTTTGGAGATAATTGAGTGGGGATGGTGGTTGGTGCAGCCTTGTCTGGGTGTCTCCTGAAGAGTCAGTCATGTTCGAGGGGGCCTGTCTCCAGGGCTGGGGGGAATCCAAACCCTTCCTGGCATGGTACCTAATTGCCTCCAGTTTGGCTCATCTAGGTGGGTGTGCATTCACATATGTGCCCTTCTGAACGTCATACCCCTTCCTTGCAACATATACACGGACATGTCTATATATATATTAAATGCATGTTCTTTTTATAGAGAGAATTTTTACAGATATATCCACACATGTCCGTGTATGTGTTGCAAGGAACATGTCTGTTGCAGGGATGGCAGAGGCTGTTCTACCTCAGCCAGGCATCATGGAGATCTATTTTTTTTGTAATATATATAAATAATATTTTTAGTTATATTATTATACCATATAGTATATATTACCAGTACTATATATGCTATTGTAGTGGTGGAGGGCAGCTCAGCTCGGGTGCCAGGCTCCCATGAGACGCCTCCCGCCTCAAGGACTCACTGCAGGCTCAGCTCTTCTCCTGCTTCTCCCGGCTAGGGAGGATTATTTTTTTTTCCCCAGATCATTTCCCAAGATTTTGAGCTTTCCATGTTTTCCCCATGTCTCTCAGCTTTGGTTTTCAGCAGATCTTGGTTGCTTACATTTAATGACTCATCTTCTGAGTTTTGGAATGAATTGCTTGATTTAATCAATGCAGAGGCAAATAAGGCAATTTTCAGCCCCAGGTTAGAGTACTGGCCAGTTTGGTTTGTGGCAGGGCTCAGCTGGGGACAGATACCTCCTGCCCTCACCTGGGGACACAAGGGCTTCAGAGGCTGCTCTGGATCCAGCCCTCAGCCTTTCTCGGGGGGTACGATGGGGCAGCATCAGCCTGGTGAAATCTTCTGCTTAAATCATCCCTGCCCTGGGAAGGGGTTGGGCTCCGGGGCTGTCGCATCCGATGCAGCAGCAATTAAAACCACTTGAGTGAAAAGCAAGAAGTCCCTTATGTGGCTGGACAGTGGGTGGGGGACCTGGCCGGATACCCCGGTGATGGCCCCCGCTGCATCCGCAGGTGGAGAAGCGCCTGGAGCTGGTGAAGCAGGTCTCCCACAGCACCCACAAGAAGCTGACGGCATGTCTGCAGGGCCAGCAAGGCGTGGACGCCGACAAGCGCTCGGTGAGGCTTTGGCAGGGCTCTGAGGTGGCGGCGGCGGCGGCGGGGCGGCGGGGTGGGAAACGCAGCCCTCTCTTTGCAGAAGAAGCTGCCGCTGACGACGCTGGCGCAGTGCTTGATGGAGGGATCGGCTGTGCTGGGCGACGACTCCCTGCTGGGGTAAGGGGGCCCTGGGTCTCCCCCCGGCGCTCTGCCGCTGCCGGGAACTGCTGCTGTTCCTTATCTGTGACGCCGGATAACGGGTGTTGGACGGGCTGGGATGCTCCTGTGAGCTCAGTTGTCCAGGGGTTTCCTTTATTCTTCTCCTCCTTGTGATGAGCTGGAGTCCTTTAGTCATGCAGTAAACAGTGTAAACTATATATATATTTCTATCTGTCTGTCTGTCTGTCTATCTATCTATCTATCTATCATCTGTTTATCTGTTTATCATTATCTATATCTATTTCTATGTATTTATCTATCATCTATCTATCATCTATCATCTATCTATCATCTATTTATCATCTATTTATCATCTATCATCTATCTATCTGTCTATATCTATTTCTATGTATCTATCATCTATCTATATTTATTTCTATCTATGTACCTATGTATCTATGTATCTATCTATATCTATTTATCTATTTATCATCTATCTATCCATCTATCTATTATCTATTATCTATCATCTAGATCTATTTATTATCTATCTATCTATCTATCTATCTATCTACCTATCTATCATCTATCTCTCTCTCTTAAGAAAGTCCATACAGTTTCAGACTATAATTGGTCCGATAGTTAAGGAATGAGATTTTCCTAACACCTGGGGTGGCCGCGGTCCCTGGGCTGCCGCCCTCTCTCCAGCTCCCTGCCAAGGAAGGGCTGTCCCGTTCCACTGCCGAGCCCCCCCCGGGGCTTTGGGGTGCAGGATGGCTGCCCATGGCCCTCCCGGCGCCCGCGGTGCCCAGCCCTGCCGTGCCCTTGCAGGAAGATGCTGCGGCTGTGCGGGGAGGCGGAGGACAAGCTGGCTCAGGAGCTCATCCACTTCGAGCTGCAGGTGGAGAGGGACGTCATCGAGCCCCTCTTCGTGCTGGCTGAGGTGAGCGGTGGCGGGGACGTCGCTGGGTCGGGGTGTCACCGTGCTGGGGACTCACATCCGAAACAAGCCAGGGGAAAGCAGGGTTTCACTGCATAGTTGGTTCCTGGCCCCTGTGAGAGACCTTCCCCCTTTGAGACTTCTGCTAATTGCTTTAATTGGCAGGCAGTCTTTGCACGTTCAGCTGGGCTGGCTGCTGGGGCAGTGGTCCTGCCGGGCTCCTTCGCCCGCTCTCCCTGCTCTTGCTCTTTTCTGCCTTCCCTGAAGGCAGAGGCATTAACACTCTTATTTCTGAACCATTTTTCCAAGCTCCAAATACATACCATTGTTGTTTGGGATTTTTTTCCCCTTCCTTTTTCCCCCTGCTGCCAGCTTTGTTTTTCAATTTTTCCCATTGCTTTTTTCCCCGCTTCTACATCTAGCAAATTGTCCTGGGCTTGGTTCTGAGTTTATCTTCCCCAACAGAAACAAAAGCTTTATCACACTGCTGGTGTTCAGGGCTTTCAACCGTTACTAAATCCTTGGCAAACAGTGCCTGTGCGTGGGAGGCTTTGCATTGCCATCCCCAAAAGCCCTTTTCCTGCCTTCACCCAGCTCCCCACTGCAGGAAGCTTTGATCCCCCAAGGATGCTTCTCTCAGGGATGTGGGTTCTGCGGTCAGGGCTGGCGGGGGGTGGCACAGCCTGGGTGGGGACACAGTGGAGGGACGAGCTCTGCCATCTTCTCTAGTGATGTTAAAATAAGGAGCTGCACCCTTATCCACACAGCTTGCGCCAGTCGCAGTCAGGTATGACCTGCCCTGACACCTCTCCGTGGTTTATCTTCTCCCATTTCCATGTGCTGCTGCAGGTGGAAATCCCAAATATCCAAAAGCAGAGGAAGCACTTGGCAAAGCTCGTGCTGGACATGGACTCCTCCAGGACACGGTAGGAAGCACCTTCAAAGCTGTTCTATAAAAAATAAAAATTCCCAAGCGATGGGTAGTGCTGGGGAGGGCACGTCCTGAAGCCCTGATACCACGGCTTCCTTGGGACAATAAGTTTCGGTTGTGTCGCTGTGCGCCTTTAAGTCAAGCTCTGCAACGAGCCAAGATTTCTGCTTTTGTCTGCAGAACCGTAGATCCCTTTTTCTTGCTTGCCCTCTGCAGAAAAGAGTATTTTTTTCTGGCACAAGTCTTTATTTTTTTCCTCTTTTTCCCTATCTTGGTGAATTCTTACGTGATGGCAAAGAGCCTGGTGCTCCTGCTGCTCTAGAGTAGTGCTGGGGTGGAGCTGGGATGACCCTTGGGATCATCCTGTGTCCCAGACACTGTGCTTTGGGTTTTGCCTGGGGCCGTTGGGCTGGCCAAGCCCCGCACATGACAGCATGCCCTGGGTAGAGGTCTGGGAGGCGTCCGTAGTTCCCAGTGTCATGTCCAGGCTCTGCCATCACCTTCCTCTCTCCTCCCGCCTGGGTGGGGCTTGTTCTCCTGCTGAAAATAATTGTTTAATTAGAGCCCAGTGCATGCAGCGGGTTGTGGGGACTGGGGATGTTTTGGGTTGGGAGCGGATTCTGCATCCCAGCCGGGGTTGGGACCATCTCCGTGGTGCTCAGCCCTGGGGACCATGGTGGGCTTAGCTGAGGGGGGTCCCTGGGCAGCCCTCCAAGTCTGCTGGGATCCAGCCACCACTCTGCGCGGGTCCCCATCCCTCGCCGTCACAGCTCTGCCCTCTTGTGCAGGTGGCAGCAGTCCACAAAGTCCTCGGGTTTGGCCAGCAACCTGCAGCCCTCGGGCGCCAAAGCTGATGCTCTCAGGGAGGAGATGGAGGAGGCGGCCAACAGAGTGGAGATCTGCAGGGTACCCGGGGTCCTGGGGGGGATCGGTCCTTGCTGGGTGGGGGGATCTTGGTGTCCTGAGCACTGTGGAAAACCTGCAGCCTCTCCTCTTACCCCATTCTTCCCCCCTCCTTACCCCATTGCCTGTGATGAACCCTCCTTCAGCTGGTCCCCTGCCCAGACGCAGCCTGGTGGCAGTGGGTGATGCTCACCAGCCAAGCAGGGTGTCGCCGGTTCCTCTGTCCCCATCCTCCATATCCCTCTGGAGCCAGAAAGCATCCCCTTCCCAGGGCACCTGTCCTGGCAGGAGCCGGCGAGCTCAGCACCGAGTACACCCACCCCTGGCACAGAGACCCGCGGGAAGTGCTGAGCCCCCGTGTGCCACCGGCCACGTCACCCCCCGCCAAGCACACCACCCCCAGCACAAGGCACCCAGCTGGTTGTGTTGGGTGGGAAAAGTGTCCGAGCGAGGGGGGACGCTGCTCCCAGCACCTTTGTCACAGGCTGTGGGATTCAGCAGTGAAACCCACGGGCAGTTTTGTGTGGCTTTTAAATTCCTCTGGGGCCAAAAATGCAAAGGGCCGGGTGAACCTTGTGCTATAGGTTTTGGACAGGTTTTGGGCAGGAGATGGAGCTGGGTGCATGTCTCAAATCCTGGTGGTTTTCTCCAGGGGCACAACCAGAATCTGTGTAGCCTTTAAAATCCAGTCTCAAACTCATGCTGCGTCCCCCCGTCTTAGAGTATCGCAGCCCCATGTCCCCAGCAATTCTCAGCAAACCAGCTGGGCCAGGAGCTGCCCCCAGTATATTCACCATATGGATGATGGAGGTTGCAACTGGGACATACCCACAGTGTTTTAAAAACCTGCTGGTTCTCCTCCACTTGAGGAATCCAAGGGGATTCTCAGAAAGGAGCAATTCGGGGAGTGACAGAGTCTGTTTTGTGAGTGTGAGGACAGAAACGTGTCCTGGTGCCAAGGGGCTCGTGGCAATTCAGAGCAAGAAGCACCCAATGCCCCGTCAGCCTGGTCCGCACCAAGCGGTCGGGTGCTACCCCTGGCAGCTGCGCGGCAATTAGCCCTGCGGTTAATGAGCCACTTGCACACGAGGAGCAATGCAACGAGGTGCTGGGACGAGCAAACTTGGGGTTTAATTTGTGCCGTTCGGCCCTCCGGGATGTGCAGCCTTTGGCTGACAGGTTGTTTCCAAGTGACTCTCGCTTCCAGAGAGCTCATTGCAAAGCGCCGGATAATTGTGGGCTCTGGAAGGGGAGGGGGGGCAAGCGTGGAGCCGTTTGCACAGCAGCAGAAAGCAACCCCCCACGGTGCTGCCGTATATTCAACATCCCGAGCGCATCTCCGGGTGCTGCGACGTGCCACGTGGCATGTTGGCTCCTGGTGTGACCAAGCTGGTCCCTCCCAGTGGCCTCCAAAAGGACCATCACAGTGGCATCAGGGCAGCATGAGTGGGACGGCGACTAATTCTCTGCTCTCTGCAGGACCAGCTCTCGGCTGACATGTACAATTTTGTGGCCAAAGAAGTAGACTATGCAAACTATTTTCAAACCGTAAGTGCCACCCGTCCCCACGGGACTCCTTGGTTGCCGTCCCCGGCTGTAGGGGTGACAGCTGGTGCTGTCTGTCCCCCCCAGCTGATCGAGGTGCAGGCAGAGTACCATCGGAAATCCTTAGCGCTTTTGCAGAATGTCCTGCCTCAAATTAAAGCCCAGCAGGGTAAGTGCCCGCGGGGTCTGTCCCGCTCCTGCATGCGACACCGAGGGCTCTGCCTCACGCCGGAGCCGTGCGGGGCTTTGCTGCGGCGATGAGCCGGCTGCGGCGTGACCCCGCGGCACAGCGTGGTGCTGGGTTTGTGGCTCAGCATCCTCTCTGGGCTCGCCCCCCGCTGCATCCCGCCTGCCCGAAGCTGGGGAGGGCATCCCCATCCCACTCGGTCGTGGGGGGCAGGATCCGACCGGCTTCACAGAGAGCGGGTGAAACCTGCCCCAATATCCCCATCGGGCGCAGCACCGGGGGTGGGAACCCAGCGCCAAGTGGGGGGTCTTGGGGCTTGGCTTTGCACTGTGCGACCTCCAGAGGAGCTGGGCTGGGAGACCGAGGTCGGGGAAAGCCCCTGGTGACGGTCCCGAGAGCAGCGCATTCCCCGGGGCAGGGCTCGGGGTGCTGCCGTCGCTGCAGCGAGGCAGGGAGTGATTTGTATTTTATTTTTTTCTCTCGATCCCACAAAATATTCCTGCCTCAAACTGTGATGGAAGAAGGGGGAATATATTGCAAAGGTTTGCTCGTGATTGCTCCCCCCGGAAAACGTTATCCAGCCCCTTTGAAATATCCCGTGTGATGGTTGGAAAACATTTTGTTTGGATTTCATCTTTAAAAAGCACTTCCTGAGCCGCCCAGGACAGAGGTGCGGGGTCCTGTTGTTTTAGCAACACCCAAACGGAGTATTTTGCTGCCGAAACGCTGTGATCCAAGGGCCTTTCAGGGAGGGGATGCCAGATCCGGCACCATCCCCGCCGTGTCCTCCCCCTCCTCTCACCCCCTCTGCCCGTCACAGAGGCGTGGATGGAGAAGCCCTCCTTTGGGAAGCCCTTGGAGGAGCACCTGGCCGTCAGCGGGCGGGAGATCGCCTTCCCCGTGGAGGCGTGCGTGACGATGCTGCTGGAGTGCGGCATGCAGGAGGAGGTAGGGCCCGTGTCCTACCGCCCTCGGTTGGGCAGCATGGAAGGGGACATGGGTGCCTCCAAGGCGCGAAGGAGGAATCGGGGGGGCTTTGGGGACATCCCTGACCCCAAAGCTTGTCCAACGCTCTCCCATGTCCTCTGCCAAGGGTCTCTTCCGAGTGGCTCCCTCAGCCTCCAAGCTGAAGAAGCTCAAGGCCTCCCTGGACTGCTGCGTGGTGGACGTGCAGGAGTACTCGGCCGACCCGCACGCCATCGCAGGTAGAGGCTGCCTCGAGGTGGGGGGTTGGTGGCGTGTGGAATGGCCCATCCAGCCCCCAGGCACCAACCGTGGGCACCCAGAGGGTGATCACCAGTGCATGAAGTCCGGTTGGAGGCCAGTAACTAGCGGTGTAGTCCAGGGGTTGATACTGGGTCTGATCTTGATTAACACCTTCGTTAATGACCCGGATGATGGGGCAGGGTGCACCCTCAGCACTTGGCAGATGACACCAAGCTGGGAGGAGTGGCTGATGCCATCCCGAGGTGCTGCCATCCCGAGGGACACGGACAGGCTGGAGAAATGGGCTGAGAGCGACCTCGTGACGTTCAGCAAGGGGAAGTGCCAAGTCCAGCCCCAGGCACCAGGACATGCTGGGGGCCACCCAGCTGGATAGCAGCTTGGCAGAGAAGGCCCTGGGGCTCCTCGTGGCCACGAAACTGGCCAGAAATGGGCCCTTGTGGCACACTGAAGGTGAATGGTGTTGGGCTGCACTGGGAGGAGTGATGCCAGCAGGTCAAGGGAGGTGATCCTTCCAGTCCTGGGCACAAGAGACATGGATGTACTGGAGAGAGCCCAGTGAAGGGCTGTGAAGATAATGAAGGGCCTGGAGAAAAGGCTCGGGAAGATCTCATCAATATATATAAAAACCTGCAGGGAGGGTACAAAGAAGACAGATCTCTTTCAAGTGGTGGCCAGTGCCAGGACCAGAGGCAGTGGGGAACACGGGAGGTTCCCTCTGAACATCAGGAGACACTTTGTCACTGCAGGGGCGACCAAGCACTGGCACAGGTTGGCCAAGGAGGTGGTGGAGTATTTCCATCCTTGGAGATACTCAAAAGCCATCAGGACACAGTCATGGGCAGCCAGCTCTGGTGGTCCTGCTGGAGCAGGGGGTTCGGCCAGATGACCTCCAGAGGTCCCTTCCAACCTCAATCCTTCTGTGATTTGTCCCAGAGCCTTTTAACATCAAAGACAGAACATACGGGGGGACAAACGCAGGTGCAGAAATACAGCTCTTGGTGGAATTGGGGGCGTTTAGGAGTTACCATCCACCAAGGACCACAAACCCTGACCCACACATCCCCTCCCCGGCCAAGGGCTCGAGCAGTGCTTTTGGTCACAGGCGTGGAAGAAAACAGGGATGCAATCATAATCCAAGGCAGCGGTGGGGCCCTGGTGACACTAATGAGGGTGACACTAATGAGGGTGATGCTGACCAGGAGAAGCTCTGCAGGAGCAGGGAGCGGTTGGGAAGATTCACACGTGTTATCATCAAGCTTGCCATCTTCTCTACCTCTAACGAGGTGGAGACCCTCTCCAAGCACAGATCTGAACCCGTGGGGCTGGTATTAAGCATGAATTAGGTTTAAATGCCAGTCAGCTGCTCCCCTCCTGGGCTGGGCTCTCTGGTGGGCACAGGATTGAACCCTGTTTTCCTACTGACTGCAATGGGAACCTTTTCCCAGCGCGAGGAGCTGCAAACGTCCTGGGCAAAAACGTGGGATGGAGAGCTGAGAACGCCGGGTGGAGGCGAGAAGGGTGGAGGGAATCAGGGGGGTGCTAAGAGGGACTAGGTGGAGGTGGCAAGGTGGTTGCTGGGGTCAGGGGATGCTATGGGCTCCACCAAGCCCGGGAGACTAGCGGGTGCTTTGGGATGTGGTGGTGGGAAGGCTGGGAGGGATGAGAGTCAAAATGCAGAGGAGCAAAACCACTTGGTGCCCATTAGCTGGTGCCACCCACAGTGCCGAGCCCCGTGTCCCTTGTGTGCTGCAGGAGCCCTCAAGTCCTACCTGCGAGAGCTGCCGGAGCCCCTCATGACGTTCGAGCTGTACGAGGAGTGGATCCAGGCCTCCAAGTGAGTCTGGGGTGTCCCCCTCATTCCTCCATGACATGGATGGTGGCATCTTGGGCTCTTACGGATGGTTTGGGGACCATGAATTATTTCTGACATGGCTCACAGCATTTGGGATGTTTCTCCAGGGTCTGAGAGCCAGGAGGGTTCCTGTGATGCTCCTGGAGCATGGTGGGTCCCAGCAGTGAGGGTGACCCTGATGTCCCCTGACTCTGAGGTCCCCAGAGCACCCTGGCCGAGGTGGCTGAGCTCTCCCAGCATCTTCCAGCAAGCCCTTGGGTGCTGGGCGCTGGTGTCAGTTCTGGATGGGTGTGCAAACCCCAGGGGACAACTGGCTGGGGGAGCTCCCACCTGCTTTGCTGGGATGCTCTGCACCGTGGAACCCCCAAGCACAACAGGACTGGGCCAGCTGAGGTGGCACCATCGTGTCTGCTCCACCATGGGAGATGTTTGGGGTACGGGGATGTCGGGCATAGGGAGGTGGGAGAAGGAGCATCTCCTTTTGGGGTGGGAACCACCTCGGTGGTGCCTCAATATCGGTCTGACCACGTCCCCCACCTGCCCTGGGAGCATTGGAGCACGGCAGGGACACAGTGGTGGCTCGATGGAGGGGACAGTCCCTGGGGGTGGCATGTGGGGGAGTGGGCTGTTGTTTTGGGGAGCTGTTTGGAGTAATGTCCCGTTCCAAAGCAAACACATCCCCAAAACACAAACCTCAGGGGGCCTGTGCAGAGGCAGGGAGAGGACCAGTATCCAGTCTGCCACTGAAAGGTTTCCTTCTCATTTTGGATGGATTTTTTGGGGTTAATTTATTTACATAATGTTGGTGGCAGCCCGAGGGTCTCGCAGGGTCCTCGAGGGCAGGGGTGACGGTCGAAAGCCCCAGGGTGAGGATGGGGGCTGAGCCTCTCACCCATCTCCCCGCAGCATCCCGGAGCAGGAGAAGCGGCTGCAGGCTCTCTGGAGCGCCTGCGAGAAGCTGCCCAAAGCCAACTACAACAACATCAGGTGAGCCCGGGGCTGGTGGGACCCGGGGAGGGGCCGGAGAGGGTGCGATCCTGATACACCGACACGGCTTGGCTCTGCTCTCCAGGTACCTGATTAAATTTTTGGCCAAGCTGACTGAGTACCAGGACACGAATAAAATGACACCGAGCAACGTGGCCATCGTGCTGGGGCCCAACCTCCTCTGGCCGCAGGCGGATGGGTAAGGTAGCCGGGTGGAAAGCGAGCGTGCCAGAGGGATGCTGGGGACGGGGGTGAGGGGGTGTCCAAGGGCCAAGGTCCCCCTGGGAATAAGGCCAGGCTGCGGTGGGGTTGCTGAGGTGCTGCCCGCCGCCTTGCAGGAACATGACAGAGATGATGACGACCGTCTCGCTGCAGATCGTGGGCATCATCGAGCCGCTCATCCAGCACGCCGACTGGTTCTTCCCCGGAGGTAGGCTGTGCCGTAGCAGGGTGGGATGGGCTCCGTGGGACCTCCCAGCCCTCCCTGGGGAGCGAGTGCTGAGTGCCCATACTTATTTTTGCCATCCCCCTCTGCTTGGGGCTCAGGCAGAGATCTGGCAAGGCTCTGAGCCCAACCCAGCCGCTCCGAGACCCCCCAAGCATTCCTGTGGTGCCAGTATGGAGCACAGGTCTGATGGGGAGCGGCTGAGGGAACTGGGGGGGTTTAGTGTGGAGAAGAGGAGGCTGAGGGGAGACCTCATGGCCCTCTACAACTCCCTGAAAGGAGGGTGCAGAGAGGGGGGATGAGTCTCTTGAGCCAAGGAACCAGCGGCAGGCCAAGAGGGAATGGCCTCAAGCTGCGCCAGGGCAGGGTCAGACTGGCTCTTAGGAAGGATTTCTTTGCAGAAGGGGTTGTTGGGCGTTGGAATGGGCTGCCCAGGGCAGGGGGGGAGTCCCCATCCCTGGAGGGGTTGAAGAGTCGGGTTGACCCAGCACTGAGGGATCTGGTGGAGTTGGGAACGGTCAGGGTGAGGTTCATGGTTGGACTGGAGGAGCTTCAAGGGCTTTTCCAACCGAGATGATTCTGGGATTCTGTAATACTCCCCATCTCCACCCCTCACTGAGGACTCACAACCCAATGTGTGCCCCCTCTCCTTTCCCCCTCCCCAGACATCGAGTTCAACGTGACAGGCAACTACGGCAGCCCCATGCACGTCAATCACAATGCCAACTACAGCTCCATGCCCTCCCCAGACATGGACCACGCCGACCGCCGGCAGCACGACCAGGCACGGCGGCCCCTCAGCGTGGCCACGGACAACATGATGCTGGAGTTCTACAAGAAGGATGGGTAGGGTCTTTGCGGTGCCAGGGTTTGGGGAGAAGGAGAAGGTGGCATTGTCACCACCGTGGGAGGGGGTGGCAGTGGGCTGGTGGATGTTGGGTGGTCCCGATGAGGGGAGGACCCCCTGCTCTCCATTCTGGGCTCTTGAAGGTGCTCAGGTGAGCCCGGGGCTTGGCGCCTGCCCCCAGCCCGCTGGAGATGGGAGTGCCGTGGCCTGTGATGTGGCACTGGGGCTGTGCCACACCGGGGTCAGGTACCCCAGTGTCCCCAAGGTCTGTGGACTCTGCTCCAGCGGAAAGCTCCCCACTCCCAGCCTGTGTGTGCCCCCTCGTGCCACCTCACAGGGACTGCAGACAGTGAGGTGGGCTCCAGAAAGCCCCCCCCGAGGGCTCTCCCCATCTCCAAAAACTGTCCCCAGGGCTCTCCCCATCACCGGCGTAGCCTGGTCCCCACCGTGCCCCTCCTGCCCCCTCTCTGGAAGCCCCTTGACCTCACAGGTCCTTCTCCAAGCAGCGGGCTCTCACTCTGTGCACTGTCGAGTTTTAGGGGTTTTTTTACACTAATAATCGTGTGTTTCTGCCCATGCAGCCTTAGGAAAATCCAAAGGTACTGTACCCTCTGCAGTGGTGCTGGGAGGCTGCTGGGAGGATGCTGGGAAGGTGCTGGGATGGTGCTGGGTGGTTGCTGGGAGGGTGCTGGTGCCTGCTGGTCCCTGGGGAAGGGAGAGGTGGCCGGTGGGTGACACCAGCATGTCCCACACAGCCACCCCTGTTGCCACGGAGGTTCATTCCCAGCAGCTTCCTGGTGTTGGAGATGTTTTTAGGGACCAGGCACCCCGAAGGAGCGGGGACGCGGCACCGGCGGTCCCGTCCCACCGGGCGGGTGCTGAGCGCCTGTCTCCGTGTGTCCCCCCCAGCATGGGCGTCCGGGTGATGGACACCTCGTGGGTGGCTCGCCGAGGCACCTCGGTGGCACGCAAGGCGTCCTCCGCCCCGCCGGCCGCTCAGCCCCCCGCGCCGCCCGCCGAGCTCCCCGCCACCCCCCACTCGCCCATTCCGGAGCAGTCGCCGGACATTTCAGCCACCCCTTCCCCACCTCCCACCAGCTTCGGCTTCCCCCCGGGGGCCGAGCGGACAAGGTAAGGCCACCAGCCCCCCGTGTCCCCAGCCCGGGCTGTGAATCCAGCAAAACAACCCCACGGAGGGTGCCCAGCGTCCCTGCGGCCACCGCAGCGTCCCCGTCCTGCCACCCGGGATCCCCTGCGGGCCCCTTGCCCGGCTCCCACCGGGCGCCGCTGGGCCCTGGTGAAATTGGGGCTGGGGGGGGGCAAGGAAGGTGCAAGGAAAAGCCCGAAGGAGCCCGACATCCCCCGAGCCCTCCCTCTGCTCAGGGTCTGTGTCCGACTTTAATTTGCACAGGCCAGGTGGGAGAAGACACCTCAATTCCACTTTTCTGCCCCAAAAAGGGGAGCTGAGCTTTGCCCTGGGGGGCACCCATGGGTGGGGGTGGCAGCCCCGGGTGGGTCGTGCCGTGGGGCTGGATCTTGGCGTGGTGGGGTGAGGCGGTGAGGGGGGGCCTTCGGCACCAGGGGGGCTCTGCCACCGCTCTCCCCAGCTCCCCACCTGCCAACCCTTCTGCTCTTTTATTATTTTTAACTCCATTTGGGTTTGCTTTTTGCCTTTTTCTATGGTGTTTCTGGACATTTTGCAGCAGGGGGTCACCTGGCGTCTGCCACCCCCCCCGCCTTGGGGTCCCCCCCGCCCCGTCCTGGCCCCGTCCCCAGCCCTGAGCTCAGCCCCTCTGGCCGGGCTGCAGCCGGAGCCTTCCTCCCCCCCCCCTCCTCCTCCTCGCTGCCCGCCCCTCACCCTGACGCCAGCTTCGCCGCTCCCTCACCCCGTGGCCCTGACCCCAAAACGGGCTCCCCCCGCCCCCCCGGGCCCCCCGGCCCCGCTCCCCCGGGGCAGCCGCAGGATCCGACCCCAAACCGGGGGCCGGGGGGGCTCGGTGGCCCCGTCACCGCTGGCCACAGGGGTGCCGGGGGGTGGGGGGGGGGGGGGTCGCGCACAAGCGGGCTGGGGGCTGCGCCGGGGCTGGAGCTGAACCCCCCGGGCCGGGGCTGCGCTCCCGCCTCTGCCCGCGGGGCAGCGGGGGGCTGGGGGCGGGACGGACCTCACCCCCTCCCTTCTTTCTTCTACTGCTTTTAAAATTTTCCTTTTTATTTTGTTATTTTTTTAATTTTATTTTTATTTTTTATTTTGTTTTAATTTTTAATTTCTTTTTTACCGTACTTTTATTTTTCTTTTATTTTTATTATTATGTTTTGGTTTTGTTTACTTTTTATTTTTTCATTTATTTTTATTATTTCCATTTTGTTTTGGTTTTTAATTTTCTTTAAATTTTATTTTAATTCTTCGCATTTTTAAAATTTTGCATTACTGTTTTATTTTTTTATTTTATTTATATTTTTCATTTCTTTCCATTTTTCTTGTCTTTTTATTTTTGATTCATGTTTCTTCTCTTCTCTTCTTTCTTTTCTTTTCTCTTTTCTTTTCTTTTCTTTTCTTTTCTTTTCTTTTCTTTTCTTTTCTTTTCTTTTCTTTTCTTTTCTTTTCTTTTCTTTTCTCTTTTCTTTTCTTTTCTTTTCTTTTCTTTTCTTTTCTTTTCTTTTCTTTTCTTTTCTTTTCTTTTCTTTTCTTTTTTCTTTTCTTTTCTTTTCTTTTCTTTTCTTTTCTTTTCTTTTCTTTTCTTTTCTTTTCTTTTCTTTTCTTTTCTTTTCTTTTCTTTTCTTTTCTTTTCTTTTTTCTTTTCTTTTCTTTTCTTTTCTTTTCTTTTCTCTTCTCTTCTCTTCTCTTCTCTTCTCTTCTTTTCTCTTCTTTTCTTTTTTCTTTTCTTTTTTTCTCCCGCCTCCTTTCAAGCACTTTTCGGCCCAAGGAGCCGCCCCCCGGGGCCGGGCAGTCCCGGGGCAGCCCGGGGCCGGGCACCGCGCCGCAGCCGCCCCCCCCCGCCACCGCCCCCACCCCGCCCGCCGAGCAGAGCCCGCCCGCCCTGCGCAAAGGTAGGAGCGGGTCGGGGATGGCGGGGGGGGGTCCCCCGCTCGGTGTGACCCCCCCCCAGCACCCTGACCCCCCCCCCCCTTGTCTGTGTCTCGCAGTGGCCAAGAAGCTGGCGCCCATCCCGCCCCGGGCGGCCGCGGGGGAGCAGGGGGGGGGGCAGCCCTCCCCCGCCAGCCTCTCCCCCACCCCCCCCAGCACCCCCTCGCCCTACGGCCCCGCCGCCCCCCCGGGGCCCTGCCCGCCCCCCGGGCCGCCCTCCCCCGCCCCTCCGCCGCCGCCCCCCCCGCCCCCCCCGCTCCTGCCCTCCCCCGCCGGTGCCCCCCCCAAGTCCCGCCCTACCCCCAAACCGCGGCCGCGCCCCGTGCTGCCCCCCCCGCCCCAGCCCCCCCCGGCCGCCCCCGGCCCCCCCCAGCCCCCGGAGCTGCCCCGCCCGGACGCCGCGGGCCCCGGGGACGGCGCGCTGACAGGTAACCCCGGGGGGGGGGGGACCGGGAGCGGCCCCTCCCCGCACCGCGGAGGAGGGAGGGGGGACACGGGGTTTGGGGGGGGTGGCCCCTGGAAGGTGGCAGTGTCCCCAGGAAGGTGACACCAGCCCTGGAAATGTGGAACTGTCCTCAGGAAAGTGGCAGCATCCTTGGGACGGTGGCGATGCACTCGGGAGGGTGGCAGTGTCCCCCAGGAAGGTGACAATGTCCCTGGAAAGGCAGAACTGTCCCCTGGAAGGTTGTGATGTCCCCAGGAAAGTGGCAGCATCCCTGGGAAGGTGGTGATGCACGTGGCAGTGTCCCCGGGAAGGTGGCAGTGTCCCCCAGGAAGGTGACAAAGGCTGACAAAGTGGAGCTGTTACCAGGAAGGTGCTGATGTCCCCAGGAAGGTGGCAACATCCCTGGGAAAGTGGTGGTGCACTCAGGAAGGTGGCAGTGTCCCCAAGAGGGTAGCATTGTCCCCCAGGAAGGTGATAATGTCTCTGGAAAGCCAGAACTGTCTCCTGGAAGGTGGTGATGTCCCCAGGAAGGTGGCAGTGTCCCCAGGAAGGTTCCCAGGAAGGTGGCAATGTCCCTGGGGGGGTGATGGGGAAGTGGCGGTGTCCCTGGAAAGGTGGAACTGTCACTGGGAAGGTGGCAGCATGCTCGGGAAGGTGGTGATGTCCCCAGGAAGGTGGTGTTGTCCCCAGGAAGGTGGCAGTGTACCTGGGAAGGTGACAGTGACTGACAAAGTGGAACTGTTCCCAGGAAGGTGACAATGTCCCTGGGGAGGTGATGGGGAAGTGGCGATGTCCCTGGAAAGGTGGAACTGTCACCGGGAAGGTGGCAGCATCCTCGGGAAGGTGGTGATGTCCCCAGGAAGGTGGTGATGTCCCCAGGAAGGTGGCAGTGTACCTGGGAAGGTGATAATGACCCTGGGAAGGTGAAACTGTCACCAGGAAGGCAGTGATGTCCCCAGCAAGGTGCCAACATCCCTGGGATAGTGGCAATGTACTCAGGAAAGTGATGACATCCCTGGAAAAGTGGAAGTGTCCCCAGGAAGGTGACATCACCCCTGGGAAGCACCAGGAGCCTGTGCCACTGTTCCTGCTGTCCTGACCTCTCTGTCCCTGGGTTTTTTGGGGGGGCGGGGGGATGTGTCTGTGTCCCAGGGTGGCATCAGGGAATGCCAGGTGGCTCCAGGCACACCTGGGGACACAGAGGCCGGGGGAGCGTGGGGCTGGGCGTGGCTGGAAGCCCCCCGGCTCTGGCCCAGCTGGCCACGGGGTCCCGCAGGGCGGGGGGGTCTGCTCCTCCCTCTGCCCCATCGCGGGGTCCCTGAGCTGGCAGCAGGGTCTGGCAGGCGCAGGCAGAAGGGCTTTTTCTAGCAGGAGGTGAGTTGCTGCGCTCCCAGCAAGGGACAGCGGTGACACCGACACCGCCTGCCTCGGGCTGTGGGTCACCCTCTGTCACCTCACATGTGCTGCCTCGCCCTGTGGGTCCCTTGGGAGAGGGGACAGCAGTGTCACCTGCACTGCGTGGGAGCAGAGCAGAGAGTCGTGGGGGACAGGCAGCGTGTGGGGACAGCGTGGCCATCGGGACAGGTGTCACAGGCTCTGGCTAGGATGGGGTGGCACAGGGCAGGGACCGGTGGTGACATCCCTGGTGATGGCACTAACACGGTGCCAGCCCCGGCGAGGTGTCCTGCCACTGAGCTCCCGCCACAGCGTCCCCCATCACTGTCCTCCCGCAGGTCTGCTCCGTTTTGAGGTCCCCTCCCTCCACGTCCCCCCAGATGCCGCCCTGTGCCGGGACCCACCGGAGGCACCGCAGAGACTCTCGGGGCCGGGCTCGGTCACCCGGCAGGAGGAGGAAGAGGAATCGGAGAGCACAGCCCTATGACAGTGTCCCTGTCCCCAAGCTCATCCTTGCGGCACCCAGAGGCCAGCACCGGCCACCGAGGGCCACCAGCACACCAGTTCTGGGTGGCAAAGCGCCCGGTTTGGGGGCGGTCGCTGTTCTTTATTTGTGTTTCGCCTTATCCAGACTTTGCCTTTTGACTGGGTGCCTGTGCCCCCCCCACCCCGCAGCACCCACGGTCCTGGGGTGATGCCACCGCCTCCTCCGTGCCCTGACGGCGGGTGCCTCTGGAAAACGGCCAGGTGACAAGGAGCTCACCAGCGCTTTGCAGCGGGATTTCATTTCTTCAGCTTCTTCCCCCTCTGCTTGTTTGCCGGAGCAGGACGGGACCTGACCAGCAATAACCTGGGGACGCAGGATGTGGCCCCCCCGGGCTCTCAGGGTGCCGGCGGGCGGGGGCGTGCGTCCCTCAGCACCCGCTGTCCCCGTGGGTTGGTGGCTTTGGTTGTGCATGCGAAGACAAATTAACCTTTTATCCTTTCCAGAGAGATAAGAGAGATATATATATATATCGGCAGAGATATATATATATTATATATTTGTATATATATATAGAAAAAATATATAGAGATTTGTTTTATTTGGAGCCATTCCCGCCCACCTGGTGCACAGAGGGAGGATGGAAATGGCAGCGCTTCGCCCCCCCGCCCTGCCCCGCTCACGCCGTGCCCCTCGCCCCAGGCGGGCACCCGGGGGCACCAGCACCCCAAAGCGATCAATAAATCCATGTGCCACTCGCTGTGACCTGCCCGGCAGCGTTTGGTTAATGCCTGTCGGCACCGGCAGCGCCGTGGCGGTGGGGGGGGGGGGGAGGTTTGGTGGGAGGATGTGGGGGTGGATGAGGGTTGGGGGAGTAAAATGGTGGGGTGGGGTCGGTGAGGGATGTTGGGGTCCTGGTCCTGTGGGGTGGGGCTAGGCTGGAGTTGGGGTGGTCCCTGCTCGGAAGAGCAGGGTCACAGCAAGGGCCTTGGCCTGGAGCAGCCCTCAGCAAGGACAGTCTCCTCCTCCTTCATCTCCTCCACCTCAGCCCAAGCCTACTTGCATCTTCCATCTCCACCTCCAGCTCCTCCACATCCATCTCTGTCCCTGGCTCCTCCGTTACCTCCACCGCCTCCACTCTCACCTTCATCTCCTCCACCCCAACCCCACCTCCTCCACACCCCTCTCTGTCTCCTCCAACCTGGTCCCACCTCCTCCACCTGTCTCCTCCACCTCCACCTTCCCAATCTCTCTGTCCCTGCCTCCTGTTGTGGCTGCACCAAGTTTCTCCACACCGGCGGTTCCTCTGCCCTGGCAGGCGCAGCCCCGTGGTACCACGAGTCCGATGCTCCTGGTGCTGCCCCCCCTTGCCCCAGACCTCCCCCCATGCCGGGGCAGGATCCAGCCACCACTGGCCCCACCGAGCCCCGCTCCCAGGCTGGTCCCCACCACCCCCATCCGCAGCACACACCCCAGTACCGGGACCACCACCGGTGGGACATGAAGCCCCTTCCCACCCCAGACACATCCCCTGGGACAGATGCTCCCCCCAGGCACCGCACCTGGCTCCTTTCACGTGTCTTTAATAGAAACCGCCGGCGGTGGGGCCGCAGCCCCCGCGTACAAAAGCTGGCTGGAGGAATCGCGTATTGCATAGACCTTGGTGTGGGGGACCCGCCCGCCCCCCCAAAATAGTCGCCTTTTAGAAAACAAAAAGCGTCTCTGAATAAAACTCTCCTGGTACAATAAATACTCTCACATCTTAGAGCTGGCAGAGCCTTGAGCCCGTGCCCGGCCGCTCCCTGGGAAGGGGCATGGGGGGGGGGCGAGCGGGTGATGCCCCCCAGGACGCCCCTGGGTTGGGATGCCCTGATTTAGGAGCCTCTGGTTCGGGGTGCTCCCAGTTTGGGACACCCCCAGTTTGGGAGCCCCTGGTTTGGGGGCCTCCGATTTGGGATGCCCCAGCTTTGGGATACCTGAATGCCTCCACTTTGGGACGCTGTGGTTTGGGAGCCCCCGGGTTGGGCTGTTCCTGGTTCAGGATGACCCTGCTTTGGGATGCCCTTGTTTGGGAGCCCTTGGGTTGAGATACCCCCAGTTTGGGGCACCCCCAGTTTGGGAGCCCTCAGTGCAGGATGCCCCCAGCTCAGGAGTTCGGGCTGCCCCGGGGGTGGGGGGGATGCCCACTGGCTGAGGCTCAGAAGCTGGACTCGGGGACAGCCGGGCTGCACAGTGAGCCCGTGGGCTGCCGTCCCCGCTGCAGCGTGGCCCCGGGGGGACCCCGGGGGAGCAGGGGGGGTCCCCCCGCACCCCTACCCAGTGAGGCTGAGCGCCGCAGGCCCCCCTTGGGGCGGGGGGGCAGGCTGGCCGAGCTCTGCGAGCGTGCCATGGCCGCCGTGCCAGGGGACAGTCGTGCCAGGGGGACACCTGTGTCCCCCTCCGGCCGTGGCAGCCCATGGCAGAGGAGCCCCCCCGTCCCCTCCCCGCTCCGCCCCGGGCTGCTCTGGCTTTTGGGGGGCAGGCGCAGGGACCCCTCGGCACCAGCGCTGGCGGCTCGCCGCAGCACGGGCACACGGAGGGGCTGGCGGGGGGCGCGGGGGGTGCCCGGCTCCTCCTGCCCCTTGCTGGGGTGTTTCGGGGGGCCAGTTGGCGTGGGGCTGGGGGCCACGGGGGTGTCGGGGCCACTCTCCCCACCAGTGCCGAGCGGGAGGAGGGAGCGGCGGGTGCAGCGGGGCCGGCGCCCTGATTCCAGGTAGGTCACCAGCTCCCCGGGGACCCCCGGCCGGCCCCGCTCCTTGCAGGCGAAGGACCAGCGCGGGGGCACGGCCCTGGGGGGGCCCGTGGTGGGCGAGAGCTTGACGCTGAGGCTGCGGCCCTGGACGCCCCGCACCAAGGGTCTGGCCTCGAAGCCACCTGCAATGAGAAAAATAAGAAGTGGGAGGATCTGGGAGCCACCCCCCGAGGTGCTGGAGTGGGGAGGGGGTGCTCAGCGTCACCTTTCTCCAGGGCGGTGGTGGCATCGGGGGTGCCGGGAGGGGAGCCCCGGGTGGCCACTGTGTCCCGTGTGCTGCCGGCCAGGCGGGCCAGCCAGTGGTCCGAGAGCGAGGAGGCCGTGGAGCCTGCGGGGAGCGGGAGGCTGGGCTGGACGGCGGGGCCGGGGGGGTCCTGCCCTGCCCGCACCTGGGGTGGCCGCTGCTGCAGCACCCGGGGTGCTCAGCGACGGGGGAGCTGGGGGCTGCGACCAGCCGTGCGTGCACATGTGTGTGATGAGCGTGTGGCAGCAGCTTCCTGCACATGGTGGGGGTGCACCCACAGATGCCAGGGGATGCCCACACTGTGATGGAGGAGGAGCTGGGCGGCTGTTTTAGAATCACAGAATCCCAGAATCATCTCGGTTGGAAAAGCCCTTGAAGCTGCTCCAGTCCAACCATGAACCTCACACTGACCGTTCCCAACTCCACCAGATCCCTCAGTGCTGGGTCAACCCGACTCTTCAACCCCTCCAGGGATGGGGACTCCCCCCCTGCCCTGGGCAGCCCATTCCAACGCCCAACAACCCCTTCTGCAAAGAAATCCTTCCTAAGAGCCAGTCTGACCCTGCCCTGGCGCAGCTTGAGGCCATTCCCTCTTGGCCTGCCGCTGGTTCCTTGGCTCAAGAGACTCATCCCCCCTCTCTGCACCCTCCTTTCAGGGAGTTGTACAGGGCCAGGAGGTCTCCCCTCAGCCTCCTCTTCTCCACACTAAACCCCCCCAGTTCCCTCAGCCGCTCCCCATCAGACCTGTGCTCCAGACCCTGCACCAGCTCCGTTGCCCTTCTCTGGACACGCTCGAGTCATTCAATGGCCTTTTTGGAGTGAGGGGCCCAAAACTGAACCCACTCATCGAGGGGCGGCCTCACCAGTGCCGAGCACAGGGGTGAGATCCCTTCCCTGTCCCTGCTGGCCACACTATGGCTGATACAAGCCAGGATACCACCCACTGCGCTGCTCACACCAGCCGTGCTCTGCCCACCACCCTGCGTGCACACGCATGTGCACAGGGCTGGGCGGTGGGACTGTGCCTACTCACACACGTGTGTGTGCAACACCGTGCGTGCCGCGGTGCACACTTGGCTACGCTGTGGGTGTATGTGCCCACTGTACTGTCCATACACGGGTGTGCACGTGTGTCAGGGGGTGTGTGCAACTGTCTGTGTGCGTTTGCACACCCTTGCCTGCCAAACCATCCCCACAGGGGTGTGCACGTGTGTCCGTGTGTGCACACACACACGCCTGCCGTGTCCATGAACCGGCGCAGCCGCATGTCCATGTGCACACATGTGTCCGCAGCACACGCGTTAGTGCTCTGTGCATGCCAGCACCCTACTGTGCACACACACGGCTGCGCTGGGTGTGCGCACACACACCCCCCCAACGTGTGTGCATGTGCTGAACGCACACGTGTGTGGCTCTGCTCCACACATCCATGCTCCGTGTGCCTGTGGGCACGGCCGTGGGTGCGCGCAGCCGTGCCACGCGTGCCCGGGTGCTGGTGGGGTGCAGGCGGGCAGGGAGGGGGGGTGCTCACCCCTGACGGAGCTCCCAGCCGACCAGGCGGGCGTGGCGTTGCGGCGCTGGTAGAAGAGGATGTAGGCGCTGCGGGTGCTCACCTCGGCCTCCTGCACCCCCTCCACCCTGCTGTCGTCGTAGCTGTACCACCGCCCGTCCAGGGCGTTGCAGCAGTAGGCTGGGGGTGAGGGGAGACACAGGGGGTGAGGGGGGGGACACACACAGGCTCTGACCTGGCCGTCCCCAGCCCCAGGGTGCAGTGGGGAGCGTGAGTCCCACAGTGCAGGGCCAGCTTGGGGGTGCAGGACGCTGCTGGGGGGCACATCCCAGCGCTACGGCAGCCCTGGTGTGGCTGCAACGCCACCCTGCGTGTCCCCTCTGCTGCTGGCCCCCCCGTGCCGTGTCCCCAACAGCACATCCCCGAGCTTCCCCCCAACCCCACGCTGTACCCCACAGTGTATCCCCCAAGGTGCCCCCCAACCCAACGCCATGCCCCCTGAAGTGTCCCCCACCCTGTTGCCGTGCCCCCTGCGCCGCCCCCTGCCCCGCTCACCGGTGTAGTGGCCGCCCTGCATGCTGCCGTGGTGGTTGCAGACGGCGTAGAGGTCGTAGAGGTAGTCACGGGGGCAGCTCGGGGGCAGGCAGAGGGGGGGCTGCCAGGGCGCCCAGCGCCCCAACAGCTGTCCGCCGGCCTGGCCCCGCTGCGCCACATGGGGGGCCATGTCAAGACCCCGCAGGGGGAACCTCACCAGCGTGGTGAGTTTGTGCCGGTGCTCAGCCACCTGGCGAAAGCGCTTGAGGTGGATGATGAGGATGTCAGGCAGCGTCCAGAGGCTCAGCTTCACCGTGCCCTGCTGCAGCACCTTGCAGTGTGGGCAGCGCCAGGCATCGTCCGGGGCCAGCTGGGGACACCACATGCCATGTCACCTCCCTCCCCAACACCCCCCCTGCCACCTCCAAAGCCACCCCCAGCACCGCAAATGCCCACAGCCACCATGCTGTGGGCAGGGCTTGCGCTTGGCGGCGGCTCTGCCGGGTGCAGGCAGGGTGCAGGCAGGGTGCAGGCAGGGTGCCCGCTGCCTGCGTGGCTGGCGGGGTGCGCGGTACCTGCTCCTCCTTGGTGTAGAGCTGGAAGCACTCGTCCAGCGTGCAGCTGTGCTGCTGCCGGTGCGCTTGCTGCTGCAGCCGCACGCTCTCGGCGTCCTGCACCACCTCCTCCTGGATGTTGCCGAAAAGGCTGTGTGGGGTGGGGGGGACATGACGCCGGGGGGGGAGTCAGGGAGGGTGACCTGGGTGCTGGGGTGTCCCCACCCACCCCTGGGGGTAAGGGACTCACCGCTCTT
The DNA here is from genome assembly GCF_047716275.1 of Strix uralensis. Classification (NCBI taxonomy): domain Eukaryota; kingdom Metazoa; phylum Chordata; class Aves; order Strigiformes; family Strigidae; genus Strix; species Strix uralensis. The sequence continues at coordinate 6,133,982 of NC_133990.1, forward strand.
TGGTGCTCATGTCCCACTCCACCGTCAGCTTCACGTGGGGAGGGCCACCCGCCCCGCTCAGCTGCAGGGCTCTGGGGGGTGAGGATGAGGCGAGATGCCCCCCAAAGCCCCCCCATCCCCATGGGGCCACCTCCATACCACCCTGTGGTGGCACGAGGGATGGCCACCACCTCCCCATGCAGCACCCATGGTGGGGACATGGGGCTGAGGTCCCAGTCCCTGGGGAATGGAGTGGCCAGCACTGTGGCCACCCATGGTGACACTGACCAGCCACAGGGACATACTCATCCACCCATGGCGACAACACAACCACGCACAGGGACACCATGGCCACCTACAGGGATGCTGTGACCAGCCGCAGTGACACCACTGGCCACCCCCGGAGAACGAGGGGACAGTCTGGGGACAATCCTGCCCCTGCAGCGCCCTTACCTGTCGACAGCCGGGTGGCAGAGAGGGCGGGGGTCCTGTGGGGACAGGTAGGCACAGGGGGCTGAGCCCCCAGCCAGGCGGATGCGGAAGAGGGCCCCCGCGCCCTGCAAGGGGAGAGGGGTCTGTGGGGCTGGTTGTGGGGCAGAGCCCCCCCCGCCCCCCAACAATACCCAGGGGGAGCCGTGCAGAAAAAGCCCCCAAAATCAGATTTCTTTGGTCCCTGTGGCTGGGCTGGCAGGGGACACCCGTGGGGACGGGGACATGGGGCTGCAGTGTGGCTGGGGGGCAGAGGGGCAGCACGGGGACACCAGTGCCCGTGGGATGGTGGCACCTGGGTGCTGGGGAGGGCGGCTGAGCTGGGGGCGCTCTGCCGTGCGAGCTGGGTGGCACTGCGGCCACCCACGGTGAAGCTGTGGCCACCCACGGTGACAACGCAACCACCCACAGGGACACTATGGTCACTCACAGGGACACCACTGGCCACCCCCAGGACAACGTGACCACTCCCAGGGCCACCACAGCCACCCACAGGGACACTGTGGCCACCCGCAGCAACAACACAACCACCCACAGGGACACCACTGGCCACCCACTGTGCCACCACTGGCTGCCTGCAGTGTGAATACGACCACCCACGGGGACAGCATGGCTACCCCCAGTGACCACCAGCATCAACACCACAACCACCCCTGGGACCACCACAACCACCCCCAGCGACCCTGCAGCCATCCACAGCTTCCCCATGGTCCCCCATGGTGACACCACAGCCAGTGATGGTGCCACCACAACCGCTCATGCCTGTGCCTTGGCCACCCATGGAGACACCATGGCCACCCACAGCTCCACCAATGGCCACCCATGGAGACACCAACGGCCACCCACAGCTCCACCAATGGCCACCCATGGAGAAACCAACGGCCACCCACAGCTCCACCAATGGCCACCCATGGAAACATCATGGCCACCCAGAGATCCACCAATGGCCACCCACGGAGACACCAATGGCCACCCATGGAGACACCAACGGCCACCCACAGCTCCACCAATGGCCACCCATGGAGACACCAACGGCCACCCACAGCTCCACCAACGGCCACCCATGGAAACATCATGGCCACCCAGAGATCCACCAATGGCCACCCATGGAGACACCAATGGCCACCCATGAAGACACCAACGGCCACCCACAGCTCCACCAATGGCCACCCATGGAGACACCATGGCCACCCACAGCTCCACCAACGGCCACCCATGGAAACATCACGGCCACCCAGAGATCCACCAATGGCCACCCATGGAGACACCATGGCCACCCATGGGGACACCATGGCCACCCACAGCTCCACCAATGGCCACCCACGGAGACACCAACGGCCACCCACAGCTCCACCAATGGCCACCCATGGAGACACCAACGGCCACCCATGGAGACACCAACAGCCACCCACAGCTCCACCAATGACCACCCATGAAGACACCAACGGCCACCCACAGCTCCACCAGTGGCCACATGGAAACATCACGGCCACCCAGAGATCCACCAATGGCCACCCATGGAGACACCACGGCCACCCATGGGGACACCACGGCCACCCACGGCTCCACCAACGGCCACCCACGGCTCCACCAACGGCCACCCATGGAGACACCAATGGCCACATGGAGACACCAACGGCCACCCACAGCTCCACCAATGGCCACCCATGGAGACACCAATGGCCACCCATGGAGACACCACGGCCACCCATGGAGACACCAACGGCCACCCACGGAGACAGCCCATGGGCCAGCGTGCCCCGGGAGGGGACAGTGGCATACCCCGTCCCAGCTCACCTGCGCCCGCACCTCTCCCCGCAGCAGGGCCCGCAGCTGGGCCAGGATGCTCTGCTGGAGCTGCTCCCAGGAGACGCCCCGCTCCTCCCGCAGCACCAGCGGCGGCCCAAACCTGGGGACAGCGGGGGACACCCGGCTGAGGGGGGCCACCCCCGCGCCACCCTCCTGCCGTAGGGGGAAGGCAGGGAGGGCGGCGCGCACAGGCAAAGCGCAGGCAGGGCGGGCAGGTACCTGGCGAGCTGGGGGCCGGTGCCCGCCGCGTTGCAGAGCAGCAGCAGGATGCGGCCGCCCGCCCCGCGGTGCAGGCAGTCGGAGGAGCGGGCAGCGGCGGGCAGCAGGCGCTGCCCCTCGGGCTGGGCCGCCCCGGGGGAGGCGGGCAGGCTGCGGGGGCACCCTGCGGGCAGGGCAGGGGTGAGCGCCCGGCCCCCCGTCCCTCCGCAGCGGGGTGTCCAGGGGGGGCTCGGTTAGCAGGGACAGGCGTTCACCACCGCCCGGGCACCCTGCCTGCTGCTGGGCGCTGCCTGTGCTCCCCTGCCTGCAGCACGGCCTCCCACACCCCCACCCTTCCCACCAACCACAGCCCAGGGACACGGCCTCCACCAATCACAGCAGAGCACTCCTGCCTCCAACCAATCACAGCAGAGCACACCTGCCTCCAACCAATCACAGCAGAGCACTCCTGCCTCCAACCAATCACAGCAGAGCACATCTGCCTCCAACCAATCACGGCTGAGCACACCCGCCTCCAACCAATCACAGCAGAGCACACCTGCCTCCAACCAATCACAGCAGAGCACACCCGCCTCCAACCAATCACGGCAGAGCACACCCGCCTCCAACCAATCACAGCAGAGCACACCTGCCTCCAACCAATCATGAGGCTGGGGCGGGGAAGGGAAGATAAGTCTCTCACCAATCACAGCAGAGAGGACACAGCTCCCACCAACCACAGCAGGGCACACCCACCTCCCACCAATCACAGCGCACCTCCCAGTCACCAATCACAGGAAGGGGAACCACCACCTCCCACCAATCCTGGCGACGCTCCCACCACCCCCAGTGCCGCACAAGCTGCTCCCAACCAATCAGAGCAGCGCGGGCAGGCAGCCGCTAACCAATGGCAGGGCAGGGGGGGGCAGTACCTGCGTGGCGGGCAGGGGGGGGCTGGAAGGCGTAGAGGGGAGCCCCCTCCCCAGCAGCACCCAGCTCCTCCGCGTCGCCCAGGGAGCGCAGGAAGCCCCGCGGGGACACCTCGGCCAGGATCACCTGCAGGACAGGACAGCACCTCAGTGTCCCCCAGGGGGTGGGTCCCCTCCCTGTGTGTGTGTGTCCCCCCCCCGTCGCCCCGTTACCTGCTCCGGGGGGATGTGTCCCTCCCGTGCCACCATCTCCCGCAGCTCGGCCACGGTGCCCAGCAGGGGCACGGCCAGTCCCACCCGCACGAACCGCCAGCGCTCGCACTGCAGCACCAGGGTGACGTTGAGAGCCCTGGGGACACCGAGGGGGGGACACACGTCAGCGGGCACAGCCCCCGCGCGCCACGCTGAGACCTGACACCGCTCACGGCCACGCCGCGTGGACCCACGTCCTGCCCCAGCGGCTCTGACACCCACTGGAGACAGCTCCTGTGGTGGTGGCTGTCACCCATCCCAACATTCCACCACCTCCCACACTAATTATTTACCCCCAAATATGCAAATTACTCCCACTGGAGCCAAAACCCCGCTGCTGGGTGGCGGTGCCTCTCACGGCGAGCGGCTGGGGAGGTGCAGGGCCCGGCTGACCTGGTCTGGCGCAGCGGGATGGGCAGGGAGATGCACAGGAAGGGGTCGAAGGTGTTGCTCTGCTTCAGGCAGTGAGGGCACGTCAGGGAGGACCTGTGAAACACAGCCGGGGCGCGTCACCGTTTGAGGGGGCGGCACCCCCAGAGTCCCCACCCTGGGGCTGCAGCGCCCTGCCACCCGTACTGCATCCTGGGTACCACATCCCACAGGGCTCGGATGGCCCCAGCATCACACAGGGTTTGCACGACCTCCTGCCAGAGCGAGGGACCATGGTCTGTACCTGCCTGCCCAGCCCAATGGTCTGTTCACTCTGAAACCTAACAAGGGTGCCCACAGTAACTGACGCTAGAGAAGACAGAGTGAAATCCCAGGGCTGGGGGGGGTCTCCCACGCTCATGCGTGACTGTGGCCTTGAAAACCCCCCAAATCCTGCTCCCCCTCCCAAGGGCTCGCAGAGTCCAGGGTGGCTTCTGGTTCCTGGAGGCTTTGGGGTGACCCCATCCCACCCAGGTGGGGGTTAAGTGAGGACAATGCCTTGAGGTGCTGGGAGGGGACAGGACCCCTCCAGAAAAGCAGGGCTGTGGCTGGGCTGCAGGGAGGAGGTGGTGATGCTGGCTCCTTGCCCGCCCTGGCACCCGTGGCCAGAGGCAGAGGTGGTGGTGGCACCGGCTGGGGACCATCCCACTGGCAAGCTGCACCCAGGGGACACCACGGTCCTGCCGCACTCCCCAGCCACCTGCTGGGAACCAGCTGCCTGCCACCACCACAGGGCCAGATCCTGCACCCACCGCGGTGGCACTCCCAGCACTCCCGTTCCCAGTCTGCCGGCACTGGACGCCACTGGCTTCCCCGGGGCTGCCAGCTCAGCCCCCCGGTCCCGGCCGCAGCACAGCCGCTGGCTCCAGGGCAGCCCTGGGACAGTGATGGGGGACTCGTCCGCTCTGCTGGGGGGCACAGGGACATCGGGGAGAACCAGGTCCCCCCACCAGCGGGGAGCCTTCCCCATCTCCCACAGGAGATGCTCCGCCAAAGCCTGGCTTAAACGAACCTTTAATGCCAACAACCACCTTACCTCCTACTTCTTTTTAATTCTGTCTTTTTTTATTTCTTTTTTTTTCCTCCTTTTTATTCAACAAAAAGGGGAAAGATAAATTAAAAACCAAATCAAAATCCTGAGGCCTTGTTATCCATCACCTTGAAGAGCCACCAAGCTCCCCAGGAAGCAGCTGCGCAAATTAATAAATCCTTTTGCACACAGACAGGCTCTGGTACGCGGAAGGGGGTGGATAATTAAAGCGCCTTTTCTTCATACAGAGCAGGGGATTAATTCAGAGAGAAGGAAGGACTCGTGATGCCAGATGTGTCCCCTCATGCCTGCAGTGCCATGGCATGGGGACGGGGTGGCCAGATGCTGGCCCACCCAAGCATCCCGAGTCTCAGCCAGATGAACATGTGGGGTGTCCCACCACCCATACGTGGGGGCACCCCCATGCTGACCCTCTGGGACAGGCTTGGGATAACCCCTATCCTGAGTCCTGTGACAGAACCATGGGGCATCTACCACCTCTCTGGGCAACCTGTGCCAGGGCCTCACCAACCCCACCTCCACTGTAAAATATTTCTTCCTTATGTCCAGTCTAACCCTACACTCCTGTAGTTTAGAACAGTTGCCCCTTGTCCTGTCACTACAGACCCCGGTAAAACATCTCTCCACCTTTCTTAGAAGCTCCCTTTCTATAGTGAAAGGCCACGATAAGGCCTCCCCGGAACCTGCTCTTCTCCAGGCTGACCAACCCCAACTCTCAGTCTGTCCTTCTAGCAGAGATGTTCCAGCCCTCTGACCATCTCCTCTGCACCCGCCCCAACAGGCCCATGTCTGTCTTGGACTGGGGGCCCCAGAGCTGGACCCAGCACTGCAGGGGGGGTCTCACCAGAGCTCAGTAGAGGGGCAGAATCCCCTCCCTCGCCCTGCTGGTCACGTTCCTCTTGCTGCAGCCCAGGACACGGTTGGCCTTCTGGGCTGTGAGCGCACATTGCCAGCTCACATCCAATTTTTCATCCACCAGTACCCCCAAGTCCTTCTCCATTCACCACCCAGTCTGTGCTGGTACTGGGGATTGCCCCAACCCATGGGCAGGACCTTGCACTTGGCCTGGTTGAACTTCATGAGGTTCACATGGGCCCACTCCTCCACCCCACCATGGCCCCTCCCTCAACGTGCCACCTGCCAACTCGCTGGGGACACACTCAACCCCACCGTGTCACTGATGAAGATATTAAACTCTACTTGTCCCAGTATGGACCCTTGAGGGGCACCACGCCTTACTGGGTTGCTCCACCACCCACACCCTTCATCCCCAACTCATGCTGGTGGAGGACAGCCAGGAGGAAGCGCATCCCCTGCCCGAGCCCTGCCCGTCTCCCCAGGCTGAGCCCTCCCAGCTCAGCACCCGCCTTGATTTTGCCAGCGAACTGCTATCGCGGTGCAAAATCGGCTGTCCCAAAATCAGCTCTCCTGGCACAAGCCATCTCCTGGTGGCTCTCCCCACCCTGGGACGGTGATAATGAAGGGAAGTGCTTAAGGGTTCGTTAGGGCCAAGGCGAAGCGGGCGGTGGGGTGTCTAAAGACAGGGGGGGTGAAATGCCCAGGGAAGGTGTGTGGTGGGTGGGGCAGGGCTGGGGTCTGCCCGTGTCCGAGTCCATGCCAAGAGGTGACACTGGATGGGGCTGATGACACCCTCTGCGCCCTCACCCCAAGGAGCAGCATCCACACACACCAAAAACTGCCCCCAGGATGCGGTTCAGACCCTGCTCTGGATCAGTCCTTAATAAAACAATTAACCCCTCCAGCCCATCACCCACAACGCTGCCAGCATTGCACCGTGCAGATAAACCCCAACTTCATCTTAACTGGGCCCCTCCCTCAGCTCATTACTGGGAGTCCCGGGGCTGCAGTGGGTGGGGAGAGGTCAGGACACCCCGCTCGCTGCCACGGGGATCTGGGCTCTGACTCTCCCCGTGTCCTTTTCAGCACTTGGAAAAGTATTTGCTGGTGTTGAAGCGGAGTGAGAAATGGCCCTGTTACTGCTTGTTACTAATTTGTTATTAATTTAAGTTGATGATTTTTGGTGATTTTGATAAGGAATGATTAGGACTAATCAATTAAATGGAATCTCACAGAAATCTCAGTTTTTATAAAAGATAGTGGTGTAATGTTTTAAGCAGTCATAGAGATGTTGTACTGAGTTTAAAGTCACCATACAACGTTGCTGGACGAGGTCCCGTTGTCAGACTGTCTGGTGAGGATGATTTATTGCCCTGTAGACCAGGTGTTTTAAAAGTCGCATTGTGAAAGGCCCTCGGAGCATGTTAAAATTGCAATGTGAGCCAAAGTCCTTGAGCCAAGGACACTGGGGGGTCTTTCTTTCGAGTCAGCAGTCCGTGGTGGTCGCAAAAGCAGCCCCCGACTCATTTCAGGACTCAAGTGCGCACGACCGGGAAGAGGTGGGAATAAGAAAATGAGTTATGGGAGTTCACATGATTATGTATGAGAACTTGATTAATATGTATGACTGTATCCTATATAATCAGCATGTTCCACGAGTCAGGTGTGCGTTGTTGGTGAGACGACTCCCCTGCGCACCCGGCCGTTACTAAAGGAGTGTGTCTGCTTATCTACATCCCCCTGGTGTCGACAAGTCCTTTTATCCCATTTTGGTGACAGCCAGATGGCTGGAGCCTCTCTGCAGGGCTGAGCACCCCCCAGCTCGCCCCTTCCCTTTGTGCCACCCAGCACAAAGCGCAGCCGCGGCCGCGCAGGACCCAGCTCCCTGCTCACCTGTACTGCGCCTGGAAGTGGCTCTGCACGAAGCTCTGCCCGCGGGGATGTTGGCCAGGCGGTGGGGAACCGCTGGCACCGCCGCTCCCATCCTCGCCGGGCTGCGGGGGCAAGAGACAGTGGGGTGAGAGAGGTGACCCCCCACCCCTGAGGGGCTAGTGACACAGCCCAGTGAATCAAGCCCAGCCTCGGCGTCCCCACGGCACGAGGACAGGCTGAAGGGGATGCCGAAGCCACCCCTGCCCAGCCCTCCAGGCTCCCCACACGCCTTCTCCTGGGGAAGTTTTGGGGTACGGCCCATCCAACCATCCCGGAGCTTCCGGACACCAAGGAATGGAGAAGAGGAGGCTGAGGGGAGACCTCATGGCCCTCTACAACTCCCTGAAAGGAGGGTGCAGAGAGGGGGGAGGAGTCTCTTGAGCCAAGGAACCAGCGCCAGGACAAGAGGGAATGGCCTCAAGCTGTGCCAGGGCAGGGTCAGACTGGCTCTTAGGAAGGATTTCTTTGCAGAAGGGGTTGTTGGGCATTGGAATGTGCTGCCCAGGGCAGGGGGGGAGTCCCCATCCCTGGAGGGGTTGAAGAGTCGGGTTGACCCAGCGCTGAGGGATCTGGTGGAGTTGGGAACTGTCAGTGTGAGGTTAATGGTTGGACTGGAGGAGCTTCAAGGGCTTTTCCAGCCTAGACGATTCTGTGAATTGGAGCTGGAAACACATTTGAGCCCGGCTGAAATGCTCCAGGAGGGAAATCCTGGGTGTCAGCGGGTGCCCGCAGCAGCACCTCTGGCAGGGGAAAGCTTGGGGAGGGGAAATCTGGTCCCCTACAACATCTTCCCCGCAGGAGCCCCAGTGCCCACGGGCACACGCCCGCAGGGTCGGCAGTGCCTGCACCCACTGTGCCAGGAAACGCACCCCTGGGAGCTGGGAGCGGCCGTGCTGCGGGGAGCTGGGGTGTGGGCGGGCGAGATGGGGGGACGCTGCAGCGAGCAGGTGTCCGTGTGTCTGTGTGTGTGTCCGTGTGTCTGTGTGCGTGTCCATGTCCGTGTCACAGGCCCCTGGAGTAGGTGCACACGTTCCTGTGCTTGCACCCACTTGAGGCAAACTCGGCCCGTTAACCACATGCAAATCACCAGAACCAGGGAGCTAAAAGAATCCCTGGCTGGCACCGTGCCCCCCCAGGCAGGTTTGCCAGAGCTTCCCAGAAAAGCAGCCCCACTGCTGCATGTTTCCCTAGTGCCTTTACCAGCAGCAAGCCCAGGCACAGCACCCAGCATGGTGCTGGCCACGTCAAGCCCAGGCACAGCACCCAGCACAAGACAGCACCCAGCGCCCAGGCACAGCACCCGGCACTCCGAACCCCAGAGCTGGGCTCTCAGGGGCCACGTGCCCGGCGCAGGCGGGGGGAGCAGCACCCATTCCACTGGCATCCCTGGAGCTGGCAGGGGAGGCAGCCGTGGGGAGCGCTTGCTCCGCTGCCAACCCACCCCTCGGCCACCTCCCCACGTCCCCCAGCTTGGCCCTGGACAGTGGGGTGACTGCAGACACCTGACCTCTCTCCAGGCCTGATGCACCAGCTCCCACACCCCGAGTCAGGGACCCCAGGAAGAGCAGAGTCCTCTGCTCTGTTCCACAGGGAGCTGGGACGCCAGGATGTGGCCATCTTACACAGCCAAACCTGCCTGGTTAGCCCACACCTCCCTGCCTGCATCCTGCCTGCCATCCCCCTGCCTGCCCGCTGCCCCGGGAACCACACACAGCTCCCGTCCCCACACACAGGGGACAGGAGCCACCGGCTTCACCCCCAGCTATGGCCATGCAGAGCCAGATGGCAGAAGAGATGCTGCAAAAAGGACTGGCTGTTTTGGGGTAAGACAAGGAGATTTTGGTGTCACAATGAGTAAGATTGAAAATCAATGAGGCATTTGGCCGGGAGGCGGATTTTCCTCATGCCATCTGCTGGCACCAGGTCCTGCTGAGCCTGACGTGTCCTTATGGTCTGCCCGGGGCCACGGTCCATCTGGTGGGGCACAGAGGGGACCTGGACTGTGTCTGAGCACCACGTGGCCCCTGAAATCCCCCCCAAAACCCAACGGGATGGATGCCTCCTCCTCCTCCAACCCTCCTGGCAGCCAAGCCTTGGTCCCCCCCGGGCAGTCCCAGAGCCCGCTGGGTGCCACCACAGACACCTCGGGGGCATCCATCGACCAGTCAGGATGGTATTTCCCCCCCTCAGCCTGCCCGGCTCCATGCCCTGAACACCATCTTCTGTCTCCCACCAGCTGAGCTTCCCCCATCCCTGAGCCTCAGCATGGGCTTGACCAGGAGCACATCGTCCCCCTGACCCCCATCGTTCAATATCTGCACAAACCCTCCTCCCCCAGCCCCTGCTCCCCAAAACCACAACGGGCAGGTGTGTGTCCAGCTCCATCCAGACACTTCAAACCCATTTATTCAGGCTCATGACCCCCACGGGGCACCCCCTCCCCGGGGACTTGGGCACACATGTCCTGGAAGGGGCTGGGACTGTGGTGAGGGGCTGCGGGAGGCTGAGCCAAACCGAGGACGCTGGGGGGACACAAAGGGGGGACACTGCCACGGCACCACCGGCATCACGCCCCAGCCCGGGGCAGGCGTGGGCACCTCGCATTTAACACGGGACCAACGGGAGCTGCCCGCTGCCGCGCCCTCCCGACCACCCCGGGGTATCCATATGCCTCTGGGGAAAGGCAGGCAGGGCTGAGGACGGCTCAGCTCAGCGCAGGGATGGCTGCAGTGCCCCAGCCAAGAAGGGCTGGAAGCCACAAGGCTGCCCCGGCCAGAGGCTTGGGCAATAGGCACCGTGGCTGAGCTGCCTGTGTGAGGCTGGAGGCGGCCAGGGGGGACCCCGGACCCCCCTCAGCTACAGCCACAATGGCCCAGGCAGGGGACAGGGAGGATGAAGCTGCTCCTGGGCACCCCGGACCCAAGCTGAGCATCACCCCCAAAGCGGGGACAGCGCGTGGCCACGCCGAGGCAGCAAACGGCGGCTGCACAAATCCATCCGCTGCAACAGGCAGGCAGGCAGGGCGATGCCACAGATGGATGGAGGCAGACTTAATTACTTGTTTTGCCAGCAGCAAAGCCTCCGAGCGCTGTAATTACGGCAGGCGGGGAGGGGCAGGGGGGCTGGACCTCCTCCTGCCCGAGCAACCCCAAGAACTAGGGTGCCCACCAGAAGCGGGGTGCTCAGCCAGACAAGCTCCTGCTGACACCCCCATGCTGTTCCAGCACCCCAACCAGCCCCGCAGCACCCGGACCCCACCATCCTCCCACCCTACACCAGCCAAACTACACCACCCGCATCCCCATCCCATACCGGGGTAGGGGGGGCAACTCCAACCCGCCCCCTCCCAGGACATTTTGGCTTCCCCAGTCCCAGACCTGTCACAGACACCCCCACCACAAGCCAGGGTGTGCAGCCACCCCGGCGGGGGCCACCCACCTCCTCAGGGACACAGGTCTGCTGGGCAGGGGAGGCAGCACCCAGGTCCTCATGCATGCGGTCCAGCAGCCAGAGCAGGAACTCGAGGGCGTCGTGCTGCGCGTTGCCCCGAAACTGTGAGCTGTGCTTGGAGACGATGTTCTGCAAGAGACGGGCAGGGAGGGCGCTGAGCCACGGGCCGGGCTGTCTGGCACTAATGAGCGGCTGGTTCATTAGCACCCATCACCAAAACCCATCCCTGCCTCCTGCCCGCGACAGCATCTGCCTTCGTCCTGCCCCTGCAGGGACACCACGTCCACCCTGGGGGCAGCAGAGCAGTGGGGACACTGGCACAATGGCCAAGACAGCAGTTCCGTGGCCCATCACCGTGGTGTCACAGCTTTTGGGTGCCACGACGAGGCCAGGAGGGGACAGCTTGCTGTGGGCAAGGGGACAGAGCACACCCCAACAAAGCCCAAATGGGCAAGCCCAGCCCACAGGGACCCACCAGCGTCACCCACCCTGCATGCTGACAGCATCAACTCAGTGTAACAGCCACGGGAAGGCAATTCCCAGCACTGGGATGACTCGTCAGGCAGCAGCTCTCCCCCAGGCCCTGCCTGCCCCTGCCACCCCATCCCCAGCAGCCAGCCCAGTGCCTCCCCGTGCCTCAGTTTCCCCAGCCAGGCGATGCTGGCAGTGCCAGCCCAGCCACCCAAGTCCCTGGAAGAGACAAGGGCTGTTCATACAAAGAAACAAATGTGTGGCTCGTGGGCAGGGGAGCTGCCAGCCCTGCCTGCCCTGCCCACACAGGCAGGAGGAAAGCCCCTGAGCAAACCTCCTGCATCCCAAAACCGGGGATGCTCAGCCCATCGGAGCCCAGCACTCAGCACCCTCTGACGGAAGCGGAGCAGGTGAGACCAGGGAGGGGACCAGAGATGTCCCTGATGGAGTCAGGAGCTTCCCACCAGCCCCCCTGCCCCGAGGGCAGTGCTGGGGAGGGGGTGCTGCCTGCCCTGCCAGGCTCTGCCCCTCCACCCAAAGCCCTGCCAGCTCCCCCTGCCTGAGGCTGCCCGCCCCTCGCCCCCTCTCCTCTTTACCCTTGGCCCTGCAGGGGATCCCCAGGAGGTGCTGATGGGGCTCCTTGGTGCATCCCACCCATCTTTGCCTCTCCCCCTCAGCTCCATGCACGGCCCAGGAATCGAGCCTGGGGCAGCCACGGGGGCCATGAAACCACCATGACGCTCCCCCTGGGCACCCTGAGGTCCCTGTGCCACCAACAGCAGCACCCCCTGCCCCATCAAACAGAGCATCCCCCTGTCCCACAACTTCACCCATGCCTGGATCAGGCCCTAAAGCCATGCACTCTGCCTGCCCCCATCAAGCCACCGGCCATGCTGCATTTTGGCTAATTAGCATTAATTTTGCCATCAGGCGAGTGGCTCGATGCCCTTATGGGGGGTTCCACGGGGCTGGGAAGGCCGTGCTGTGTGCCTGGGCTCCGGGTGGCCCCAGGGCTCGGCCGGGGGTGTGTGCCACCAGCAGATGCCAGGGTGCCAACAGCCCATGAGAGCTGTGTAAGCAGCTCCCGGGGGAGCAGCGTGAGCCAGGATGGGTCCTTGGCCCCAAAAAAGCAGGATGCAAGGGGCTGGGAGTCCTGCTCCCGGCAGGCAGCCCAGGGAGGGGGCCAAGGGAGCACCCCAAAAGGCAGAGCTGGGAGTCCCCATCTCTGAGCCTGGGCTGGGGGTGGCTGCTCAAAGCCAGGAAAGGACAATTTGGGGAGCTCAGCCCCAAAACCAGCACTGGGAGGAAGAAGCCCCAAACACCCGCATGGACTTTAAGATCAGGTTAAACCCCAACCGTCCGTGGCTAATTTTAACCAGCACACTGGGACCTGCTGGGACAGGGATCAAACCTCCAGCACTGCTGGGAAACACCCCGAGCCGAGACCCCTCTGGCCACCCGCCCCGCTCACCCCCACCCCGCTCTCGGCGGTACAGGCATCCCGGTACAAGCAGAGGGAGCAAGGCCACCGCGGATGGGCTTCAAGCAAAATGAGTCACAGATTCAGTTCTTATTTCAAAATCTTATTTGGGCAGATTTAAAAAAAAAAAAAAAAAAAAAAAAGGTAGAGATTCACGGAAGAAGCAGATAACGACCCGGAGGGAGGAAATTCAAAGCAAAGGCTGGAAGGTTTTGGGGTTTTTTTGCTGTGCGCCCAAGGAATGTGCGTGTTTGGGAGCAGAGGGCATGGAAATCCTGTGCTCAGCACCGCAAGAGCTGGTTACTTTGCTCCAAGGAAATTAAAGGCAATGAGCTCCCCCAGGAGCACCCACAGCACCCCGGCAGCCCCTGCGGGGTGGGTGCTGCCACCCTCCAGGCAGGGAAGGGAGACAGGCAGGTCCTTGGGAAAGGGGGTGGGGGGGGAGCAGTGGGTACCCCGGCCCCTGCCCATGCAGGACCAGTCTGGCTGCTGGAAACCCCGACCCGGGAGGGGCCCTGGCTGCCCAGCAGGGGTGACGGGGCTGGGAGCTCGATGTCCTGGGGGGGGTCAGAGCTCAGGTGAAGGCAGCGCGGCCAGAGGTGGGGGGTGGCAGCGGGGCTGGGGGGGACAGCGGGGCTGGGGGTGTCCGGCAGGACAGGGAGGATGAGGCTGGGGAGTGGGTGATGTGAGCAGGGGGTGCTGGTGGGTGCTTGGAGCTGGGGGTACTGGGGGGTGCGAGGGGTGCGGGGGGGTGCTGTAAGCAGGGTGTGCCGGGGGTGCTGGGACTACCGGGATGCTGGCGGGTGCTGGGGGTACCGGGGGGTGCTGGGGGTACCGGGGTGCGCCGGTGGGTGCGGGGGGAAGGGGTTGCCGGTGGGTGCCGGGAGTGCGGGGATGCTGGTGGGTGCCGGGGGGTACCGGGGGGCGGCGGGGCCGTTACCTTGAACTCGGCCGAGAGCTGCGGCGTGTAGTCGAGGGTCCAGAGGGCGCGGACCAGCGCGGCCAGGCGGTGGGTGACCTCGGCGCGGGCCCCGCGGGCGCGGTACCGGCCCAGCGCCAGGAACTCGGCCAGCGGCGCCGTGTTGCTGAGGCACTGCACCACGGCGTTCATGAAGCAGGTGTTCCCGTGGTTCCGCAGCCCCTGCGCGCCCGGCGGCCGCTCCCCCCCGCTCCCGTTCCCGCTCCCCCCTCCCGCCGCCGCCCCGGGCCGCCGCCGCCGCCGCTCCCCGCCGGGGCCGCCCCCCCGGAACCCTCCCTCGTCATCCTCCGGGGCGGCGCGGCGGGTCCCGCGGCCCCCGGCCAGGCGCGCCCAGGTGCGGAGCAGCCGCCCGGCCAGGCTGCCCAGGGAGCGCAGGGCTCGCCGCCGCCGCCCGCCCCCCGCCCGCCGCCCCGCCGGGCTCCCCCCGCCGCCGCCGCCCCGACGCCGCCCAGGGCCGCCGCCGCCGTCGCCGCCCCCCCCCGCCGCCGCCGCCGCCGCCGCCGCCGCGCTCATGGCCCCCGGCGGCCGCCGCCCTCCCCCGGCCCCTCGGGCCCCGCCGGCCCCGGCCCCGCCGCGGCGCGCATGGCCCCGGGCGGGCGCTGAGCGCTGGGCGCCGCCGGTGCCGGTGCCGGTGCGGGGGCCGGAGGGGCCGGGCGGGAGGTTTTGTGCGCGGCCGGCTCCTCCCCCGGCCGGGCTGGCGCTGGGAGAAGGGAGAGGGAAGGGAGCCGGGAGGAGGAGGAGGAGGAGGTGGGGGAGGAGGAAGAGGAGGAGGGAGCGGGGAGCGGCTGCTGCCGCCGAGCGGCCGAGCCCCGGCTGCCCCGGCGTCCCCAGCGTCACCCCAGGGTACCCCGCACCCCCCCGGGGCGCTCCCAGGAGTCCCAGCCGTGCCCCCCGCCCCGCCCCCAGCATCACCCCAAGCATCACCCCAGGGCACCCCAGCCCATGGCCCCAGGGCTTTCCCAAGAGTCCCAGCCACGTCCCCCACCTCCGGCATCCCCCCCCCCAGACCCCCAGCACCGCCCCAGGGCTTTCCTGCGACTCCCAGCCATGCCCCACTGGTGCTGCCCTGCTGCCCCCATCACCCCAGGGTGTCACAGCAGCTCTGTGAGGTGCCCCAATCCTGCCCCCTCTGGGTGCTCTTAGCTGGGGCAGTGGGACAGGGGTCACGCCTGCGCCCCCCACACTGAGCTTTTGGGAGCTACTGTGGTTCCCTCCACACAGAGCCACAAGATGAGGGTTGCCAACCCAGCGCTGGCAGAGCCCACAGGCTTCGGCCGCCTCCTGCCTCGTGCGGGTGCTCGTTTGGGGTCCGGCAGAGCCTGGCCGGGGTGGGGTGGTGCCACCTTCCCCCGGCTGCGGGGACCTGCAGTGCCCCCTGTGCGCCGGGGGGATGCAGGGTGGCCAAGGCCACCGGGTCAGCTCCCTGCTCTCCGCCCGCAGCACCGCCAGCGGGGGGGACCCACTGTGGTTTTTACAGGGGGTTTTCAGCCGGAGCAGCTCCCTGGTCCAGCTGGACCCGTCCCACGGCCCCACGCAGGGGGACTGCAGCGGGACCGGACGATGCTGCAGCAACTCACCCTCCGCTTGACTGCGAGCCGGTGGCAGCACGTTGGTCTTCAAAAAGCTGTGGGAGACTCAAATGCCCCAACCCAGTCCGGCCACGTGAGCCTGGGACCTGCTCGCCTCTGCCAACAACCCTGAGATTAACTCTGGCCCGGGACTGCTTTGCCAGCTCCCACCAGACCCCTGAGATAACAGCCCTGAGCGGAGACAGGAGATGGCTGGGCTGTCCCGTGCGCTGAGGAGCCGGGGCACATCTCGGGCAGCTGCTGTCCTTAACCGGGGCCAAGGGGCTGGGGAGGACGGAGCGGGAAGGAGGAACCTCTGCCAGGCAGGGGTGCCACTAAGTGTCACCTTGCTGCAGGGCAAGGGGTGTTGCAGTGGCCCCGTGGCTCTGCTCTCCCTGGGGAGCTGCCAAGGCTCTTGCTGAGCCAGGGAGGGGGTCCCTGGGGTGCTGAGCTCGGCTGTGGGTGCTGTGGGTTCTCATCCATCCCCACAGGTCTCGGCAGCACCCAGCAGCCTCTCCCCTTCCCCCAGGGAAGGGTCTGCTGTGCCAGGCAGCTCTCCCCACACTTCCCTGCCCCACCAGCACCCCTGGCCCAGGGACGTGCTGCAAGCCCTGCCCTGGAGGCAGCTGGAGGTGACGCGGGTTCAGAAAAAATGGAGCAAAATGATGGAGAAAGGGCCAGGAAGTGCTGTTGGATGTCACGATCCCTCCTGCCCGTGAGGCAGGGTGTCAGGTGAGGTGGTGGCAGGTGACCTCCCTGGGGGACGCCAGACTGGCGGCCGTCAGCGTGGTGGGCACGGAGGAGGGCAGAGAGGCAGCGGGCAGGCGTGGGCAGAGGGCTGTGCGCTGCCGCCAGGGCCAGATGTGATCTCAGACAAAATCCGTCACGGCCTGGCCATGCCGAGCAGGTGGAGGGGGATCAGCTGCCCGCAGATCCCCTGGGAACAGCTCTACCGTGGGTGGCCCAGGGTGCCGGCAGGCTCAGGAGCTGCTTCTCCAGAGAGGAGAGGACTGAACCCAGCTGAAGTTTTCCTCCCCACCGCAGCCAGCCCTGATGGGTGTGGGATGTCCTCCGAGAGCCTGGCACTGGTGGGGGGCACCCCCTGCCCCCCCTGCCCGGCCTCCTGGGGAAGCAGCCCCCGTCTAGGAGCTGTCTGGATCCATCCTGGGGAGCTGCTGCCCTGGGGCCAACCTGGGCACTCGGTCTTTCCTCGCAGTGAGGTGGGGATGAAGGCGGGCAGCAGCCCTGCCTGGTGGGATGGAGCTGACCCTCCTGTGACCTGGGGGACATGGGCTCGGCAGCGCTCGGGCCAGGCAGGCTGGTGGGGTGAGGTGTGGTGGCTCCGTGCAGGATCTGGCCCTGGAGAAACCCACTTGCACCGTGTTGGCTGGCGGGGGCCAGCCTGGCTGAGGAAAGTTGCTGGTGCTGCGGGAGGGGCTCGCTGTCTTGGCCAGTTGGGGAACGGCATCAGGCTGAGCCAAAACTCTGGCTACAAACACCTCCAAGCTCAGAGGTTTGACTCTCACACTGGCTCTGCACCCACGGTTAAAGCTCATCTCTCAGCACCCTCCTGGCCAGAGAGCTGTGAAATCCGTCTTTACAAAGCCAACGTGTAAAATGCTCCTTTTGGAAAGACATCCTTAAAATTAAGTTCCTTTCTCCTGTAAAAAGGTCACAATCCATAAAGCAAAGTCCCAAGAGCTCCCTGGCCCTGCTCACAGCACCATCCTGCTGCAAACCCCGCTGCAAACCCCTCAGAGATGGAAACTGGAATCCACCAGAGCATTTGCATGAGGATATGGGGATTTTTTCTGTCTGAATTATTTAACAGAGGCAAGTTGTGCTTCACGCAGTGTGGGAAGAATGGAGTTTATTGAATCTAGAAAGCTCCTGGCTCGTTGAAAATAAAAGTATTTGTTGTTTCTCTCTAGGTGGTTTTGGCTGGATGATCAAGCCCGGCAGCATCCCACCCAAGCCAAAACAGCAGTGGTGGGAGTGAGAGAGGGAACCCGAGCAGGGCTTAGTGCTGAATTCAGTGGAACCAGAAATCCAAAGCAACTGCATAATGAAAGCAAGGAAAAGCCTAAAGAAAAAACTAGGGGAGCCAGAAAGTCAAAGAGACAGGAGCCAGATTGAGAATCAGATCAGAAACGGGCATTTGTTAGAAGGGGATGGATAGACAGTGAAACCTGATGAATACATGAAAGGGAAATAGTCTAAAATGCGACAGTGAAACGGAGTCAAGCCAAAAAAACCCAAACCTGCCAGAATTAGAAAGCATTAGGTAATGAAAGCGCTGTCCTGGGGCCCCCGGCAACCTGCGACAACAGCACCAAGAGTCCCCGAGTCCCAGCTGCCCCCCGTGACGCTAAGGCAGGGAATATTAACAGCACACGTCAGCCAACGACTTAGAACTCTGCTCGGATTTTTATTTCGCAGCATCTTTCCAAGCCCCCGGGTGCAGGCATCCCGCGGGCCGGCAGCACAGCCCGCCCGGCTCCTGGAGCAGGCAGGCAGCAGGCAGCAGGCAGCAGGCAGCAGGCAGCAGGCAGCGATACCTTTCCGACAGGTAACGCCAGTTTATTCCAATCCAAAGCAATTCGCACGCTGGAGTGAGCGCCAGGAATGCTCACTGGGGTAATCTTCCTCTCAATAATATCGTATTTGCAATCTTTCCTCTTCTTCAAATTGTTCTGAACACGATGCCTTCCTAGTCAGGCTAAATCAAATATTTATTGGTGCTGCAGCACACTGGCAGCGCTGGCTTGCGTCAGCACTTTCTCTCTAAAAATGCCTTTTTTGGGAGCTCCTTGCTGTCTCCAGCTTCTGCCTTTTCAAGCTGCTGTTTTCTGCATACCCGACTTAGACTTTGGAGCAAATTTAGGGTGGGGAAAATCGAAATGTCAAATGCAAAGAGAGGGGGGGAAAATACTTGCCCACTATTATGGAAAATTCCTTCTTGTTATGGCATGAACTGTCCCAGTGCCTTGGACACCAGACAGCTGGGATGAATATAAGAACACGGGTAGTTTTGGTTTGATTAGGGAGACGTGGTGACAGCACAGCATTAGAAACATCTCCTCTGACTGGGCCTGGTCTCTACACCAGGGAGGCACTTGGATATCAGGATGAACGCAAGAAAAAAATCATGAATAGATCTGAGTTGAGCTGCTTCAGGCCCAGCAGAAATCCATTCTCATGCTGCCAAATCACAATAATAATAAAAAAAAGATAAATCTTTGTACATGCTCGCTGGGCTTTGTCATAGGACAATGTTTTCTTTATTTAAGCCTCTCCCGCTCCCTTGGCACAGGCTGGGAGAATCTGTGCAGCGGAGTGGAAATGTGCTTCCAACAACCCCGTCCCGCTGCTGGGGCTCGCACCCCACGGGCAGGTGAGGGTGAGCTCGGGGAGACAAGGTGGGTCTGGGACAACCAGTGTGGTCTAGCTGCTGCCTGTCTCGCTGCCTGCACCACTGCCCATCTTGCTGCCTGCACCGCTGCCTGAGCACCGGGCAGGTTGGGGCGGCGATGGTGGTGCAGGGCTTTGCAGACTTGGGTAATGGCAAGCGCTTTCTGGGCACAAGCAAGAGTGATTGAAGGCTGAGGTGGTTTTTAAGACATGCTTTAAATCCCAGGGAAATTCGTAATGCTGATCTGCTGGCAAATAGGGCTGATAATCTGATCGCATCGTGACTGGGATGATTACAGAATCACCAGCAACCCCCCATCTCATGGTGACATCCGATGTTATGGCTTAAGGCAGAAGGAGAAAGCTTCCTCCTGATGAAGATGCCTCCTTATTCACCCTTTCCAACTATAATTATAGAGAGAAAACTAAGTTATTTAGTACCCCTATTAAAGATGCATAGGTCCTGCCTTTTTTTGGAGCATGTCTGAGGAGGAACAGCGCCAAGGCAGGTAAATGCTGCTTTTCCAGGGATCCTGCACCGTGCTGATGAATAGCGATGAACATGCTCCATCGGCTTTGAACATGAAAGGACAGCAGATAACCCTGAGCTGCAGGAACTTCTGCATTTTATTTGCAGCAGTTTTGCTTTGGTTTTAATGCATATGTATGGTCCCTGGCTGCTTCACTGAGCAGGTGTCTCCGGGCTATTTTCATCCATTATCCCCTCTGAACTAAGACGATGTGATCTCTGCAGCAGGCGCTGAAACTGGGGGTGGGAAGGGAGAGCCGAGCCCCGATACACCAGCGACTGGCCGGGCTTGTGCTGCGGAAACTGCCCGGGGCTCTCCCAGGTGTCACGGCCAGGCTGGGGGAGCTCAGAGGATTTGTGTGGGAACCAGCCTCGCACCTTGGGTACCTCCAGAATAAACAAAACCAGCTCGCACAGCTACATACATTAAACTCCATGTTTGCTCAACCAGGAACCTCATTTGTTGCTGGGGGACTGGGAAATCACTGGTTTGGTGCTGGGAGGCAGGGCCCCTCTGCTCATCTCACCCCTCTAGCACCCGGCGTGGCTCCGGGGCATGGGGCAGACCGGGGAGCAGCAGCAGAACCCCGGCCTGGTGCAAGGGGAGGGATGTTCGTGAGGAAGGGTGGGGAGCTGATTCAGGTCTGACAGTAACCAGGTCTCCAGGAACTCATCTAAGGGCCAGTGGCCGAGGAAGGTACGTCCAGGAGGAGGAGGAGGAAGCTGTAGGTGCTTGAGGTTGTAACAGCCTGCGGCAGTTTCCCCCTTTCCCAGGGGAGCTCATACAACCCGAGAACGCAGCCACCAGCATGGGGCCGGGGACGGGCACAGCGCTCAGCAAGGATCTCCATGAAGCCATCGCTGGTGGCCAGGCGCCACTGGAATTCCTCACAGGTGTCCCAGCAGAGCCCCGGCACACAGAGACACACCAGGAAAGGAGTGTCTGCTCCGGAGGTCTGGCAAACCCTGCTCTGCCTCGGGCTCTGCCAGCTCCAGCTCCTAGCCCGGCTGGTCTGGAGGATCGCTGAGCAAACGCTGTCACTGCCTCACTGCCCTGCTCCCCGGCAGAGAGGAGGGCCGGGGTAACGGCGAAGCGGTCAGGACACACATGGACCTGCGAAGTCCAGCCTGATCGGAAATGGCAGAGGGCAGCGGTCAAAGCCCCAGCGAGCGAGCAGAGGTACCTTGCTCATCGCCAACAGACCGAGGAGCGTCTCCTGCTGACCTTCTCCCCAGACGCCCCTGTTCGGCGCTGTGTCACTACGCTGGCTTTGCCCTGCCATCTCCAGCAAGAGCTCTGTGCTGTGACCTGTCCTGGCAAGGTCTGGCTAAGCCGAATCTCCCAGACACTTGCTGAGCCTGGGGCTGGGCTCCCCCTCTCCCGGCGCAGGGCCCAGCCCAGCCGTGCGTTCGGGCACTGGGGTATTCATTTACACACAAGCAGGCGCCCCGAGGTGCTGCGGGATGTGCAAATCAACAACAAAAAAAATTAACTTCAGATGCTAGTGCGTTAAAAAACCTTACAGTGAAGTTTTTGTGCTGAGGACAGGAAGGCGAGAAGGGTGATGCGAGCCTTGCTGCAGGGCTGTACGTCAGCAGTCTGTGGCCTGAGCCCAGGAGAAAGCAGCTCACAGAGGGGGAACAGCATCAGGGGGTTGGAAGCCAAATTCTTGGTGGTAAAGGGCTCTGATTCCAGCATTGGGCTGTGAATTGATGGTGCAGCTGGAAACCCGGGTCTCCCATCTCATGGCCCGATGCCGTAAAGCCGATGACTGTTTTCACCAGGAGCCAGGCATCACTGAAGTCTGGTTAACATAACTTTCTTTTTTTCTCCCTAACAATAAGGATTAGAAAGCCATTTCCAAACCCAGCACATGCCTGATTTTCACTGACATTCCCTTCATCCCCTCCCCCAGGCCAAGAGGGACCAGAATTTAACTCCACTTTAACATCATTGGAGTCAATAGTAAGGGAGCTTGGTGCAACCAGGGTGCCGGTGTATTTCTGCCCTGCCCCTGGCCGCTCCTCCTCCTGAGAATTCGGCTACATATAGGGGCAGAGATGTCTGGAGCATGCGCAGCGGGTACGCAAACCTGCCTTCTGCCAGCGACACCTCTTTGCTTTTGCTGATGTGACATCAGCTCCCTTCGCCTCGGCCAAGAGGAGGGCACTGAAACTCCCCAGCGCTTCGTGGTAACGGCGCGTTCGTTACGGCTGATCCTCTGTACGAGTGTTATAGATCTCCATTATTAACCAGGCTGTTCTTCATGACTAATGGTAGCGTAATGAATACATTCATGCTGTAAAATACAATGTGCCTGCTGTCAGGCAAATGCATAGTGGGGAAATTTGTGACTGCAGTTCACGTTTTCCAAACGCAACCGGCCTTCTGGCGGAAGAGCAGCACAGGTTGCTCTGCATGTCTGCTTCCTGACGTTGTTCATGTAGGTCACATCCACCTGTGAAGCTCCGGGGGGTCCCTGGGGAGCCCGGCTGTGCCGGTGAGGAGCATGGACAGCTCTGAATGCTCGTGTGAGATGTGCCGGGAGGGGCAAGGGTGCGCTGGGGGAACAAGCGCTGCCGCGTAGCTGAGCGCTGCTTGGAAAATTGATGAGCCGGCCAGCGCCTGGCTCAGCCACAGGGCCCATCTTTTCCAAAGGCACTCCCAGACTGAAAGGTCACACGGCTACTTGCAGTCACAGCCCATGTGGTCATTGCCTGTATTTCCTATACCATACGTGGGGCAGTGGCCCAGACCATCGTCACCTGCAGCAGGAGGGTGTGATGGCGCGGCTCTGGGCACGGGCACCAGGGTGGGGTTGGAACAGAGCACAGCGTGACAGGGGAGATGCTGTGCTGCTGCTACAGCCACCACCCTGGGCTGTGACCTACATCACCTGGCTACGCTGGAGCAAAGCGTATTCAGCCACTGTCCATGCTTAAAATTTAGGCTGGTTTTAATAAAGTGGTGCTGCTTCACATGGAAAAGAAAGATGGGTAGGACAGGACTTCTCCAGAGGATGTGCGCTCCCAGTTTTCAGATCTGCAAGGTGGCAGACACAGGGCCTGAGCCTCCTGGCTGGCTGTAACAGAAAGGGTGGTTTAGCAGCCTTTACTCATAGCGTGCCAACTCCTGACTTCCAGAGCCAGCAGGTGACAGTGGCCGGGTGAGTCAGGACAGCCTGTCTCGCTTTGCTGCCTCTGAGCTGTGAAAAACCAGCTAGTGCAGGAGGAGCACACAGGGGTTTGGTCTTTACACCCCAGAACAGCCACACCAAAAGCAGACTTTGGCTCCCCAGTGGGTACCTGGATTCCTCTCCCACCTGTGATGACAGGTTTGGCGTGATCCGATGGGAACAGAATTGCTTTGCGGACACGGGACTTGGCCGGACAGTTGCCTGCATCTCAAACCCTGCACCTCGGAGAGCGTGGGGAGCTGGCGGTGACGTGGGCCTTCGGGACCGCCTGGTTAGCTCTCACAGGCTCCACTTCTGTTTTCATTCTCCTAGCATAAGTACCAATGTTTTGCCTGTCTGTCCCACATTCCAGAGGTTTGATCCTGCCTTCCAAACCACAGCAAGCATTGCTGCAGAGCTTGTAAAACCTGCTGGAGTGTTTATCGCTGCATAGCATCAGGTCTTGACTCCAAAGAAAAAGAGGAAGGAATGACTTAATTCCTTTGCTAAAGACTCCATTAATAAGAGCAGAGATATTTTAACTGGAAGGAATATGACTTGTGCAGTGTTTGATGGACAGCATATGTGCACAGACATCCTCCGAGCCAGTCCAAAAGGATCCACCCTTACTGTGCTGCAAGCAGTAAATGTTTTTAGTGGCATAAAAGGAATAATGAGCAATCATACCTTTAAATTCCTATGCCCCACTGCCTACCAGAACAGCTAATACTATCAACAGAGGTATGACAGTATCTACCTGACATTGCCTTTAAATCATCCTCTTAGTTAACGAAAACATTTGTACGTCTTAGCATTAAAGAATGCAACATTTTTCTACCATTTTAATTTATGACAGAATTCTCACAGGCCTTCAGTGCCTGCAAAAGAAATATTTACTTCACTTGCATCACTTCACAGGCTGTCTGCCTACACTGATCTTTAAACAAACAATATCTTGAGAGCTGTTGGTTTTAATACTAGATACGATACCGGGTACTCATTCTCAGACTAAATACATATTTCATGCAAATTTGGAGCCTGTTTGAAAAACTAGGGCAGTGATCAGAAATTTGAGTGTATCTTGCTGGAAACATCCAGGCATTTTTAGAAATGACTACACTCTCACCCTTGAAATAGGCCCCTGAAGAGAGTTTTAAATTGGACACCGCAAATGAAGAAGCCCCGACATCCTTGTATTCCTTTGAGAACATTTATTTAAAAGCTTGACTCAAAAGAGCTTCCCAGTTAAACGCCTGAGTTGGAGCTGAGGGCTTTTTCTTTAATCAGGACCAGACAAATTAAAACGAACACAGAAGACTGAATTTACACAACAAGTTATTCATTAAAGAAAGCGACAGAAGGGGGTAGGGAAGAGGGGAAGACCACGTGAAAGCAAGAGCGAGCCCACAAAAATGAGCAGGCATACAAGTAAGACTATGCTAGGAGACTATCAGGAAAGGTGGCAGGAACAACATGCAAGTGTTATAACAACAGCCAAGATGATTTTCAGAAGTGACAAATCCTTTCACACCAATCTAAAAGGAACAGCAAAATCTTAACCCCCTGAAAAAATCAGACCTATTTATTCAGCGCTAGAAAGGATATCTGAAGGATCTGGTAAATGCATACCAGACAGAATAAAAATAGTATCTCCTCTAATAGTACAAATGCTTTAAAGCTGCCTCAGCTGTAAGAGAAAAGAGTTACTAGGACTGGTGGAGGAAGTAGCAGCCTAGCAGCTCCTGTGCCAGCTGTTAGCGCGACTCTGGGTATTTCCAGACCAGGATGGCACCATCTGCACCCACGCTCACGATGTACTTGTTCCCAGGGCAGATCTTGAGACGGCTGATGTTGCCACTATGGCCCACTCCAACATGAGTCACTGCCCCCTCGTTGTAGTTCCAGAGTTTCACCAGATGGTCATCACCACCTGCATCGGGCACAAAGGAAGAACAAATGATTACACGGAGTTCTGCTGCTTTTTGTTCCCGGATGGCAGGCAGGGGAATACATGGGCATTCATTTGATTTAGGAAGGGTGGGAAACATTGTCTTGGGCATTATGGTAAAACCAAATTCTTTTCAACTGAAGTAGAGAGCCAGTGTCCAGTAGTGTCCAGCAGACCACAGGGAGCTACAGCCAGCAACTGGTACCAATAACATGGAGGACCTTCGAAATGCTCATAACTGATGTTCATTTATCAGTTTAATCTAAAACAGCTGGTACTGACACCAAATCCGTGGTTTTTAACGGTAGCCAATATACACAACACCATGGCTCCTCCGTGCTAGTGCTGGGCTCCCAGAGGAGATGTCACAAGGGCGGGGAACGTGTGAGCCTGAGGCTGCCTGGAGCCTGGAGCCATTCCCACTTGTGAACCGACAGAGACTGCCAGGCTTCTGGAGTCGGACACTTGAGCAAATCAGTCAAGTGCACAGTGAACACCACTGAACTAAATGAGGAGCAGGGCAAGATGAAACCCTGTACTCCCTCGGAGACATCTGAACTTTGTCTTCACCTTTACATTACATTACACCTTGTAAGACTCAACCACAGTATGTTCCAAGTCTGAACCACAGCCTTTTTCTAAGTATTTTTCTTCAATGATTCATTTTATTTTCCCCTTTAGCTGACCCCTCCTTTCAGTTTTTTCTTTCTTTACTGAGATCCTTAGTTCACTGCCTTGCTTTTCCTGGTCTTAATATGACCTCCTCTTTTCTAGTTTTAGCCACCACTCACCTGTGACAAAGTATGCCCCATCTGATGTGATGTCCATTCCGTTGATGGAACCTGATGCAGACCCTTCCAATTCTCTGATCATAGAGCCATCAAACACTTCCCAGTATCCAATCTAGAGAGCAGACCAGAGAGGAGGGCTCAGTTGTGCATCAAGAGCAGGCAGATTTCAGCACTGCCCTGTAACACAACCTTCTGTGGAGGTACAGGAGTTTCATCACGTAACAAGCGCCAGACTTTGTGTTTTGGAATTCCTGCAAGCAGAATTCCTGCAGTTTTGCTTACCCTTTTGTTTGTTCCACTGGTGATTATCTGGTACTCTTCAGGATGGTAGCACACACATTTGAACAATGTGGTGGCTAGAATCGTTTGTTTTCTTATACAACGCCTGCAAAACACCCCCAAAACAGGATAGAGCAATAGGGTCAAAAAATGAACTTTGACTGCCTGAACTATCTCTGCCTGTGCTATACATCAGATCTTCTGCTTGGATATTTTCAGGTTCAGTTCAGGGTTTCATGAAGCCTGTGAGGGTCATCAGTTCTCTTCCCCATCACAGCTGCCTTGTAAGACCTTTGATCTGCTGTCATATGAAATGGATTTTTTAATCCAGAATGCTTTCTAGGTGCTATTCACTATGCAAAAATTTCCTTATCCTTACCTACAGATCTGCAGTAGCTTGATGAGAGTCATAAAGTGCTGGAGAACACAGCTAGTGGGAAACAGGAAAGCACCTGCTCCACCCCCTTGGCCAAGCAGGATCCAATACAAGAAAACAACTTGAGACAAATGTTTGCTAAACTTTTCTGAAGCTTTCTAGCATTGGAGGTTCTACATTCCCTGACTTGATTGTTTTTTCTGGTAATTTTTATTTCCCAATGCTCTTTTTCCCCTCCTCCTCACTATGTGGTGTCCCAAAGAGGGCACAGTGACCCAACAGAGACATTACCAGCATTTTAAGTGTCTTGCAATACTTATCTGTCTCCTTACACAATGTCCCAGATGATGCATGTCCCATCAAGGCTGGCTGTGACACACTCTTGGTCGTCCTTCTTAATCTTAATGCAGGACACAGCAGATACGTGTCCCTTCAGAATTTCTCCCAGTTTGTGAATCCTCTCATGAATCTCCCAGACCCTCACCTGAAAATCAGCAATGAACATTTGCTCTTGTACCACCTGGTTCTGTCTGAGCTCAGGAGGATGCCCAGGCTTTCCTGAACAATTCTTTTTTCTTATAACACATACAGCAACTCATTCTCAATGGACTGTCTCTATCTTCCTGTGGGTTATTCATGCAGCTGTCTCATAAAACAGAACTGAACTCGTGAGAGTGTAATCCACCTGGTTCAGGAATTCCTGACCATTAACCCCAGACCTTCTTTTTGTCAAGTCCCCATTCTCCCATGTTTCAGTTTACTCATCTCTAGATCAGGAAAAAGCATCTAGTCCATGATATATTTCCAGCGGTGCTTTAAAGATCAAAGAGCAAGGCTTCTGAAATGGAATATAAAAAAGCTACCTGTTATTTGTGCTACATATAATGCCAGTAAATACAAAACAGCTCTTTCAATCTTTGATGTGAAATATGTGCCTGAAAGCACCTCTGCTCCCAGTGGTGGTAACAGCAAAAATCTTTCTGCTTTGAGGACTTGATCCTTCACACCTTGCATTTGCTGTCCCACTAGTGCCAAACTTCATGGTATCTATTCACTTTTACATTCCACTAAGGACAAATCCTAGTGAAAATCTAGAAATTTAGACAATGACAACAGAGAGGGTTGACCTTCCACGTTTTCAAATCTGATGCTGTTAACTACAGGATCTGGATGTCTAATTCCCACTTGCTAAATGATCAGAGGGTCCAGATCCCTTAAGCAACCCTGAAAGTCACAGCTTTCAGATGACTGCTTTTGACAGAACCATTAGCATTTCAGAACACATTTTTTTTGTGTTCTGAATGAATACTGCAAGGGCTCCCCTCCAGTTCTCATTTTTACCTAACCAACCTTTAGCTGTAATTCTGTCTCAGCTGTCTTTTTCAATTCAGAGATCAACTAACCAGAGCCTGCGCCATCCTGTGTGTGTTGATACAGAATCTAGGCCCTCCATCTTTTGCATCCTCTAGCGCTAATCATCCAACGTACTTAACTGCTCTTTTATTAGTGAAGGGTTGAAGTGGCTCATCATCTCTAATGTCTTTATGCAGTGAGATAAAGCACTGCTGCTTTACAGAAGAGCTGAGGTGCAGAATGATTCAGAAAGATGGCTCAATGATTAGGACATTAGCCTGAGATTTGGAAGACCTAAATTCAATTCCTCACTCTTCAAAACTTCCTGTGCAATCTCCAGTGTGGCACACGGAACACTTGAGATCAGGGTACACAAAGCACAGAGCGGTTAAATCACAGTCAGGAATCCATGCACAATTCAATGTCTGGTTCTGAGTGCTTGCCAGGCTGCAGAGAGGAAGTCCAAAGCAAGGAAAGAAACTGAAAATGAGCCTTCCAAGTCTAATTATTTATTTTTAATATAAATAACCCCCCCGTGTTTAAATTATTTAAACATTAGGAGAAGAGTGCCACTTTTACAGACTGAAAAGGTCCACAACTATATGAAGTACATGAAGTAATCAAAGCACATGGTGTTTGTTTTGCGTGGACAGAAAAGAATTGTTGAACTGCACAAGTATAATGTCTACCACATATTTTCTGATTTTTATCATTATTTGTATTGGGACGTTTCCATAATTGTATTAGAAACTGAGTTGTTATCAGAGTCTTTTATTAACACCATCACCTAAACCAGATAGTACCATCCCAGAAAATTAGGAAGTTACCCCATAGACACTATAGTGATATAAAGTGAACTTTGTGCTATTAAATGAATTCATACAGGTCAATTTGGACAGGACTAAGACTTCCCAGGCAATGACAGAAAGAAAATCTGTGCTACAGCACAGTTAGAGGGAGGCTTGCAGACAATGACTAATGCAGATAAGTCAAATATAGGGGAGAGACAAATGAACAAAGAGGATTAAGAGCATATTCTGCATTAGAAGGATTTCCAAGACTACCATGGCAGAAGCAATCGGGGCATTGTTTTACATTATGCCCTCTGAGAGCAAGAGATTTGCATATATCAAAGGCTAATATTCTCCAACTCGGTCCTTTGCTCAAGTGAAAGCTAAGAATAGCTCACTTTCTGACTAAGCACTTACCGACAATTCACAGGCCCTGCGATGAGAGCACAGAGCTGCTCCAGGTTTTTAAGCAAAAATTACCTGTCCTTCACCTCCTCCACTAATGATCCGTTTACAGTCACTTGTAGTAGCAATTGCCGTCACTCCCAAGCTATGGGCATGGTTAATCTCATACATTGGCTGTCCACTCTGTGGCAGGAAGGCGCGGATATTCCCATCATTCCAAGCTGATGAATATAAAGAAACAGATTACCCAGGCGCACAGACTTTCCTCATATTATTGCCTCTCTTTCATTTCCAAAGGAACCCATTTATTTTATTAAATTCCTCTAGCAGGCCCACACTGTTAGATCATCAGTATAGATGTAGAAACCACTGTACTGTAGACGAGCCTGCAGACCTATAGTCCAAAATAAACTATTAAAATGTAATTCTTTTTTGATTCTGGCTATGGACAAATTGGTTTGGTAACGATGGGGGGACTGCATCACTGCTGTGGGACTGCAGTAGTTCCTGTGTAAGCGATTTGCATATGGCAATGGGTAGCAGCTTTATGCAAAAGGTGCTTGGGGTACATCACAGGTTAAGCTGTTGCATACAACAAGGTTAATATTTTAGAACTAGGTCTTTTGAATAAGACTGAACTGTGTTCTGAATTGCTGGAATTCACACCCAAAGCAAGGTCTCCAAACCTTGCCTTCCACGTACACTGTAAC
The DNA here is from genome assembly GCF_047716275.1 of Strix uralensis. Classification (NCBI taxonomy): domain Eukaryota; kingdom Metazoa; phylum Chordata; class Aves; order Strigiformes; family Strigidae; genus Strix; species Strix uralensis. The sequence continues at coordinate 6,163,625 of NC_133990.1, forward strand.
TACAGCACTGGGATACTGGGGCTGTGAGCAAAGCTCATCGGACCAGCTGCAAGAAAAGAGGCCTTTCGGTCAAGTGACGAACTGAATTTAAACCCATTTCCAATTTAATCCTCTCTTCATTCTGGCATACTGATGTCTATTAAATTTGGCAACATTTGAAGACTGGACTCAACCGTGGGTCTGGACTGCCCATTACCTGAAATGATGCTCTTGCCATCCCTCGTAACATCTATGGCATGGCAGATCATGTTGGGGACGACGATTCGTAGGAGCTCCCTGCTTTCTGGGGTGTGCCACACTCGAATATCATTTTTGGAGCAGGTAACAAACAAGTCAGAAATTCCCCTGGAGAATTCAGAGAGATAATGAGGAGGGGAATACAGAAAATGCTTCTTTCTTTCTTAGATCTTACATCATCCTTCGAAGCTCAGCTGTTTCTAACGTGCAACTGTAATTTTCCCGATAGGGATCATCGTGGTTAAGACAAAGGCCCTTTTCGTAGGACCACCTTTCTCATGTAAAATTCCCCTGGTCTGGTTTCTACTCAAAGATTCATTTTAAGGAACATTTAAAGTGAAACTAAAAGAATTCTTCCTACTTTTTGCAAGTTGTGACATTTATTTCCCATATTCAATCTCCAAACAACTTCACATGTTGTATATAAGAGATACAAAAGTGGGTGTAGAGGTGCTGACTGCCCAGATTTAACATCAGGGACTAACAGCAGCCTCATATTATAAAGATGTCATTTTTTATCTTCCTTACTGGATGATTCCTATTCAGCATCACTGAAGGCAATAGAAATGATGGCAAAAGCCTGTTCGCAATATACTTGTTATACATGTTTGAATAAAAAAAGACCTGCAGCATTTCAAAAGCTATGGGACTGAATGCTTTGAAATAAGCTCTAAACCATACATCCTAGGGATATGACTGAAAGTGAAATCTAGAAAGGTACCCCAAGCTTTTGTTCAACATCACCATCAACGTCCGGAAAGATGAACCCGGACAGAGAAAACCGGCACAAAAAAAGTGTGGCCCCTTTCAAGCCCAGCTGGCGTGGGTGCTTTATAACATCAGCTACTGAAGTATTCTGAAATAAGCCAGAACAGGGAAATTAAGACTGTATTTCCCAATCAGTGATATGCTCTGTTCGAGAGCAGTTAACAAATGAAAAGTTAAAACATCTCTGCAAGGATGTAGTCCTGTAGTCCTTACAATCATCACTAAATCCAGCTCATCCAAATATCTATGACACAGATGTGTCAGTCAGGTATATTAGCATCATATTACCCTAAAGCTCCAAACGATTTTCTCATTAAATTAGAAGGATGTGGATTTTTCAGGCTGGTGACAAGCAGGGAGGAGTGCTTCTTGCATTGTGCACTTTGCTGTACCTTGGTAAGATTTGATCCTTTGTGCTGTGTCAAGAAGCAATGCAATAACATATCAAAAATAAAAACTTTCATCGGGATCAAACTCCCATTCTCCATTTGGAGAGGAAACAACTGATCCGTTGTGGTTTTTATTTTAAATCAAGTGTCACAATCCTACTACACAGGAAGAGGGAATGTTTGCTGTCTGTTCACAAGACAAAAGCAGACAGAAGACATACCAGCATACCCACCATCTCTCATCACAAGCCTAGAATTTAATGTAACATATTGTCAAACATGAAATCGTAAGTGAGGCTGAGAGACCCAAAAAGCCTCTTTGCACAGCTCTGTTAGTCAGGTTTCAGCTGATGGTACAGGTGGGTAGGAAAGCAGACGCCTCTACAAGCTGTAGCTGCAACAGGGTACACAAAAGCAGACTTTTAGGATTCACACTGCTGGCAGACTAAGAGGCCCGAGTCTCATAGCACCAACCCTAGCAGAAAAGGGGAGGTTGCCATCACTGCCATTACCCCAACATAATTAATTCTAGTCTTTTTGTTTAGAATTCTTCCTCTACATTGATGATTTTTCCAATTCTCAAACTGAGCTGCTGCCTTCTGTTTTCAAGTGGCAGCTCACCATCGCCCTTGCATTTCACCGGTAGGTTACAGTATAAATCATCCCATAAGGACATTAATAAACTTTGGGTTCCTGTGGGTTAAAGGGTGTTTATGTAGATATCCTGACCTTACTGGCACCTTACTCAAACTTCTTTGCCAGCCAAAAGCATCCCAGCCAGTCATACTCACGAAGGAAAAACGATGTCATGGACGGCTTCAGTATGACAGGCAGCAATCAGCTCTTCTGTAAACGCAGTGTAGTTAACTTGATAAATCTGGCACTCCTTTGTCCCTACAAAGAACTGGTGACCCTCATCTCTGTGTGTCAGGGAAGTGACAGCGCCTTGAACTTGAATTTTCCTGTAAGAGAAAGCAGAGGTTTGGCCTGACATTGACCTCGATGTACCTATTTTCCAGCTTCCGTTTATAGAGTCTTATTTCCCTGCTTCCCCAAAAAGCTCCACGCTAGGCTGTGATATCAATACACAAGAACGTGGTCAGGACTAACATTTCATTCTCAGTCACATTTTAATACTTCATATGATCTTGCCTGTCCCATCTGCTACTCTGCCAGGGCTTGCAAAGGCAGTGCTTTGGAGACTTTGTTTTCTGGACCAGGGCCTAAGGTAACAGCATCTTTGTTGATATTCTTGCTCAAGTGCACTTAAATATCTCATCTTCAAGAATATTTCCAGACAGCTTACATCTTCTGGGAATAGTTTCCGTTGTACAATGCTAGGCTTGCAGAACTGTACGCTTAAGCTGGCCACTCAAGCAATGCCAAATGAATAGCTGCGGGCCCAATTTCCAAATCATGTACGGGGAAATGACACCTGCAGCTTTCTATTTTGTATGCAGAAAAAAGCCTTGCACGTACTCCAGCACTTCCAGACATGTGACTATACCATTAGTGGAGCCCTCCTTTACGATCCCATGTTCTCCAATAAACCCTTTTTTAGATGGCAAATACTGCTCTTTCTCAGCTGCCGTAAATAAGTGTAATTTTACTGACTTCAACAGACCTGTCTCACTTTGCATCAATTTAGGATCTGACTCCTAATGCCTAAAAGGGAACAATGGTCATTTAAAGTGAGTGATGAGTAGGGCAATTCACTTCTGTGCAAACGCATGCAGTAATTTTCAGTCTGCTTCAACTTCATTGTGCTGGAACCATACTGTCTATTTTGTCTGCAGGACTGAAAAACAGATTTATTTGGATTATGCCTTCACGTAGAAATGATTGGTTCTTACACTGTGACCCTTTGGGGGAAGCGCCACCTCTACCCTCCTGATTATCCCATCTACAAACTCACTTCATTACTTTGTAGTCTGAGCCTCTACAGAGAGCTACAATCCCTCCTCCGGTGCCAACTATTACATCTCCTGTCTTCAGCAGAAGCAAAGCTGTGACTCCCTAGGAGAAAACAGGATTAAAACGCAATTGGATGGAAGCAGAGTCTCTTTATTGCTGCAGTCATGCTGAATAGCACAACAGAGTCTCTATCGTGCTCCCGATGGTGGTGCTTATGTCACTCAAATACACCTTTATCAGTATTCTTTGACTGACCTAGCCTGAGGAGTGACTCTCCAGAGGGAGAAGGGAGAGGAGTTATTAATTACAGGTATATATGAACTACTACAGTATGAGAAGCAAGTAAACAGCATCATCATGGATCCTTCAGAGCAGCTGGGACCACGTATGAGCCTACATATCCTTACCTCATTCCAGCAATACGCACATTTCGTATTAGTGCCTCCACTTTTCCTTCCACTAGGAAAAGAAAGTTCTTCATCTATCAGACACAAAAACAACTGAGGGTAAAACTCAGCCTAAGCATTCTTCTCTACAGCTGCTTTTAGGACAGATTCTCTGTGTCCCAGGTCTCTCTCCCTGTCTGAAAGATACAATCCCATCTCCCACCTAATAATAAAACACATTTGTCATAGAAAAGCTTTGAAAATTAGTCAGCCCATCATCAGCGTGGGTTTCTGCTGTTTGCTGAGATGAGTAGATCAACAGAAGTCAGCCATTAGAAAAAGGAGAAATGGTTTTCTGTGGATGAAGTATCAGACTACAGTAAAAAACCCCAAACAAAAACAGCAAACAAACACTGTCCTTAGCCTTGCCACAAAATTTCAAGTATAAGAAAAGTCAGTCTCTGCTTCAGTTCTGCTACCTGTGAAGTAATATTACTCTTCTGTATATAAGACAACAGATCAATTCTTGAAAACCTGAGAGACCCCTAAACAGGCTACAAGAGGGGTGAAACTACTTCTGTGGGGTTAAATCCTGATATTCTTACTCAGAAAAATGTCCCTACTATCTTGGGGGAACATACACATGAATGAAATGGAAAGAGTAAAAAAAAAAAAAATAAAGGAGCTTTATGCCATCAAAACTTGGACTGAAAACTAAGTTCTGTCATGAAGCAAGTGTGTACAAGAGGCACAGGCCAGCTGGTAGCAGCTCCAGGCTCCCCGTGACTTGTAAGGAGTCTGTTGAGCTTGACATTTTAAGTTGCAATATAGACTGCAGCAACATTTGCCACTGCCTAGCTTAATAAACAGCATTGCCAACTGCTGTGATAGTACCAGCAGTTTCACAATATTACGATTTTTTTTCTTTAAGCCCAAGCTCACAGAGCCAATATGTGAAAACAACAATTTCTGTTTGATGTTTTTTCTAGGAAAAAGAAAACACCTCTAGCATTTAGTGTTGTGAAAGCACGAAGAAGTGAATTCTCAAAGAATAATAACCAAGAAGCAAATCAGAATAATTCTGCATTTATTCTTTAGGAAGAAATCACTGTCATGTGCTTGGCTTGTGATTTTTCAACAAATACAGGTGTCAGCACTTTATGATAAAGTTTGACATCTAAGCAGCACCACCCAGCATTCCTATTCTTTTCAAGCATTAATCTGGACTAACCCCAGTAAATTTTCAGGATTAAACCCTTTCAGAGTGTTTAAAAGAATGAAAGCCAGACAGTGTTGATTTTTGGTGTGGAAAGGACTGAAGCTCTAAGGAAGATGAGAGAGGAAGTGAAAAAGAACCCCAAAAATGGGCATTTGAGCTATTCAGACCCAGAAAGGATGTTGCAAAAGCCACAGACAAGGTCTGATGAAATTGGAAAAGTTACTTTGGTTCATTGTCCAACCAAATAGAAGAAACTGATTGTTTTTAAAGTCTTGTTTATACTTTTTGAAGAAAAAATAATCACCACATATGTAATTGGACATTCCAGTGCTGGCAAAACAAGCAGCCTTGCAGCCACCTACCATCAGCTTAAGGACTATTTAACTTCAGGATCAAATAAATGTGGATTGCAGGGAAAAAAAAGAAAAAAAATCCTGATTCATAATTTAATTGCACTGGGTTTCTTCATTAGTCTGTCTCCACCAGTAGCATATCCAGAGTCTCCTGTAATATCAGGACTGATCACTGTGCAAAACACAACCTCCAGAGAGGATTTTATGCCCTACTATCACAACACTACCAGGCAGGAAGCCAGGTTTCATGCAAATATTCTTAGCAAAAGCACGAGAACAAAGGGATTCTTTTTAATTAGAAATATGATCCACAAGCAGAACTGTTTCTGAACAACATTTTAAAAAATTTCCTATGAGGTGTTGGCAGCATTTTGTGAGTCCTCTGTTATCACAGGCCCATCAATTGTCTTTTGATCTACTGTTTTGCAGTTTTTCCTATAAAAGACTTCCACCTCAAATGCCCTTTGGAGCATTATGGCAGGTGGCGGCATTAGAAACCAAACCTCTGACTACGTAGTTTATCTGATTACAGCTCCCTGCTACTTGCTAATAAATTAGAGGTTTTGCAGCACTGCCAAGACTGCTTTGATTTTTCCAAGCTATCCTCTTCAGTTCTTCAATGTGAGAGGGAAGCAGGTAATATTAAGACAGGAAAAAAACCACCTTAAAGTGGCCAGGGTCCACTGCCAGGCTCTCAAAATCATCAGAGTTTGATTTCAACCTTAACTTGGTAATTGTCCTTCTTTCTTGTCCAGTCTGTTCTTTGAATCACCACGAGTAAACAGATAGCTTTATACATTGCACTTGTTATTCATGGCGTCGAGCAGTTCACATTAACGACGTGATGAATACTCTATTTTATATACTGCCAGACCTCTTGTAGATGAAATGCAGAGTCTAATGTAGGAGGTTAAAAATATCACCACTCATTATTTACTTCTTACAAAAAGAAACCACTGCTTTGAAGTATGATTATAAATAAAAGTACCAGCAAAAATCCAGCCTGCCCATTCCCTCCCCTGCAGGGATACTTGCTCTTTGGCCCATTCTGATCTCTTGCAAAGTTCTTGAGCACCCTATGAACTCTTCCAGCACACCTCCACGCCTCCTTCAAACATTTTATTTTTTTTTAACAATGCAAATCACTCCAACTATTTCTGAAAGTGCATTTGCAATTGTACATCCTACTTTGCATCTGAACGGGTGCCTCATAGCTCCTCAAGCCTGTGACAGGGATAAAAATTTTGTTGTTTATTTCAGTATTTATAGACATTACAGAAATGCACTTAAACTTAATTCCATGTAGATGGAAAACAAGTTGCTTCATCATACCAGCGCAGTGTTCTGCCACTCCTCTTCAAAACAGAAACAAACAAATCTTCAGATCATGCCTACGTAATAAACACATTCTTACATATCTAAAGGCAAAGTTCCTTTAAGGTTGACCAAACTTATTTTCAGCAAACATCTCCTCACCCAAGCAGTGTCTAAACTCTTTCTTTAAAGATAAGCTCACCATGGGGTGGCTGTGGATTCCAGGTTTAGAGTTTCATGGTATGGCGCTGGTTCGTAATTTCCCGGTGAACAAGATTTTCAGAGATACAGGATAATGTTCCCTCACGAATATGCATCTTTTCAGACAGAATTGCAACAAAGTGATGAAACTGGTTCCACAGGGAGGGAGGCCGGGGCAGTTCCACCACTGGAGGATGTAGGGCCAACTTCCCTGCCAGGGAGCAGGGAAATGCCCGGTTAGGAAGGCAGTCCCTGTCCCAAAAGCCATGCCTTGGAGCAGTCACGCCTACCTTGAAACACCATGGCTCACTTCTGAAACCAGCTACATGGCAGCTTTGCTTTGCACGGCTAGAGAGGGGAGAATTTTTACTACAAGTACTAATACATGCTACATTTTCAAGAAAGAGCTCTGCAGGGGGGAAAGAAATAAGAACCAACACTTCTCCTAGGGTTAGCAATACAATGTACTAAACTGTGTAGAAACAAGGATGCAAATACTTTCATTTCGATAAACGCTGTGGTTTTGTCTTGAAAAAACATCTGCAAAATACCTCTTCTGGCATTGAAGGCTACGCTACAATTGGAAATTTCTGCCATAAAACATTAGATCCTACGTGTGTTCAGCGAGGACTTGTTGACAGTCTAGTGACAAGGTATTATTTGTTTGCAGAGATGTGAAATGGGTGGGTGGAAAGGGAATCACAATACGGAGCTAGGAAGGGAGAAATGGAAAGTATGAAAGTGAATCTGACAGTAGCTGGAGATAAAAATGTACTAGTACCTCCTCGCAGACTGCAACAATACAGGTTTGCCCTGATGAATTTCCCATTTTGGGCATTTGGAAACTGCATTGGTGAGAGTGATGGAAGAGAGCAGAGAGGAAGTAAGCAAGAGGAGAAGGGGTGATAGGGGTGAGCACGTGTCTGGTTGAAAAGCCTGTCTTTGAGCAGAAACGTCCCTTTTAAACAACAGGGTAAAGGAGAAGATTGGAGGGACTACTTGTTATTTCCATCCAATGTGAATGTCTTGTTTCTCTCCCTTCTCCCAAAATGACCAGTGGTGTATCATAAGTAGCTGCCATTACATAATACTTATAAAACAAAGTTTAAGTCAGATTAATGCCTACCAGCTCAGATCTGATCCAAGGCTGGCAGGCAGCTGTGATGAGATCCACTTCTGGATCTTCTCTGCTCCCTAGCATCTTGTCAGTCTCTTGCATAGTCAAAGGTCCTGTTTTTCTTCAGCTTTTCACTATCAGAAGCAACGTCAGCTGAAGCTTACAATGCTCCAAAGGTCTCTGCCACAAACTGTGGTTCCCAGGGATCTGCCTTATGATAAAACCCCTCACGGTACGGATTGGGCTGTGGTCTGGCTTTGAGCTCTGCTTTTCTCTAAGAGCCCCTAGGCCCTCTTTCAACCCCCAAATTTCCTGGCTTCCTGCTAATGACCCTATTTGATCGTTTCTTTAGCAATGGCCTCGGAAGTATATATTTTGTGAAGTTTTGTTTCAAATGCATTTGGCACCTTTCCCTCACCCCTGAAGGCAAGGGAGTTCAGGACCTTGTGTGGATGCAGCTCTAGGCAAGGGACACGTACTGCTGGATGTAGAAGGACTCAAAGCATACAAGCATTTAAAAGGGGAGTTGATATTCAGTCATCAAGACGTTGGCACAGGAGACAGCAGAGATCAGCCAGGACATGGGTCCCGTGTGGATGCAAGGCCCTGCAGGATGCCTGCTAGAAGACTAACTTAACAGCTTGGAGTATAGAGATACCCACAAGAGATCTAATGCACCTTCAGCAAACTTACAATTTCTATCAGGAAAACAAAATACATACAGTCTTATCACTTAATGCATGCACAGAATTACGTTACTTACATTCCTACAATGCAAATGGGAAAAATGAGTAATAACTTCTCCAACCTACTGGAATAAACATTGAAATATATTTCAAATTGCTCCGTGGCTCCAAGTTATCCCAGAGATGTGGGCATGCATTTGTAACACAAGAAACACTACATTTTGAATGGGCACGTGTGTGGTTTGTACGTACATTGGTTGGTACAAGCAAAGTTCAGGAGGTTTGGAGAAACAAGTCTGTAATAGCTTTTTCTTTGGGGTTTACTGCTGAATTTTTCTTACAGAACTTGTTAGTCTTCTGTTTATACTCAGACAAGATCTGCTTCTTTCTAGGACAGCTTCCCCAGGGCATCCCTAACAGTACGTTTGGTACCTCCATCTGCACTGCTTCCCTTGCTGCCCACTGATTTTCTTCGTTGGTAATAGAATCACAAAATACATTCAACCTTATGCAGGAAAGTGTTTCAGTAGTCTGTTTGAATTCCTTAGGCATCATGCTCTCCGCTGGGTATAACCTGAGAAGCTACAAGAAGTCTTTTACAGCAACGAATAAAGAGAAATCAAGAGCAAGTGTACTATCTGGTGCTGACCATTTATCATTACAGCTCCCTGCATGCAGGATTCTTGTACAATGAAAGGCCAAAAGCTCCTTATTCAGGAGATACTCCTGTCTCAGGATCCTCATACTAAGACCCGTGAGTCCAATTATAGACAAAAAAACAAAGTTAAAGGAACTCTGGGGTTATGAAGTCAAGCACTCAGAAGTTGAAAAGCAACAGAAGCAATGTACCCTGTGTAACCTTGTTTTGTCCCAATATGAATTACAATAAACTCTTTAACTCTATTATCTAGCCTACCTTTTTCAATAAGACCTCTGCCTCAACAGTGGCAGAATCAGAATTTCCAAAAGATGACCTCCTGAAGGGAACGGGGAGGAACGGTACGTGAAACAAACACAAATATCTAGGGGGCTGGGGTTTTTTTAAGAGCAACTGTAGTGTTTTGAATAGTTTTCTAAAATACTCTTCCTATGGCAAAGAGTGGTCTTGGAAAATTTTAGCCCAGACAATTTAACAAATCTGTAAGATCTGAATATAAGACCTTACAGCGTAAGTGTGGGAAAGCCTCTCAAATAATCACTTCTACCAGTCTTCCTAGGAATGTCCTCGGTCTCACTCCAGCTCATACCTCCCTAAAAAAAACCCAACTCAGGAGCTACTCCATTTTCATGCTTATTTTTCACTTTTTATGACTTTTACCAGATTTAGTATTAGAGAAAGTCTGTGGGATGACACATGAGATTCAGGTAAAACCCAAATTCGGAGCCAATTGAAACTGAAAAAAGCCAACCTAACAGTCTCAGACTTCAGGATCAAGACTGAGACACTCACAAAGAACTAATAGCACAGAAGAAGGGTTAGTCTGTGAATCAACTTTGTAATGGTTCTCCTGGAGGTTGCCCTACTTTCAGGTACTAACAAAGAGGAGGATAAGGAGAAAACTAAAGTCACAGAGCTGCTACTCACCAAGCTAAACTTCTTCTTATGGGGCCCATAGTCAGTCATCAGCTTCTCGTTTGTATTCAGTTTCAGAACATCACCACTTGATGTGCCAACATAAAAATAATTATCATCATCTGCCACCTATAGGAAAGTATAAAAAAAAAAAAAGATCATGGTCCAGATAACGAGATACTTGTCTCAAGCCTAGCACTGAGCTGCATAAATAGCTTTATTTCAATGTATTGCCAAGATTAATCAGAGGGGATACAGCCAATGTTTTCATGCCATCACACTCAAAGATCCATAATACTGCTGAATGCAAGACATTTTCTAACGAAATCTAGACAATATTTTGAAGCCGAAGTAGGATTCTATGGGTGCTAGAGCCTGTGACTAAAATACATGCTGCTTCTCTTCAGAAGCATTCAAAATACTCTTTCCCAGGATAAAGAAACTGTGGGAGACCATCTGCCATGAGCCAACACTTAGTAACTTCACTGCCATCATGCAGTTGTGATGGGCGTTTTTAGCATTACCATAAAAGTTTGTGGTTTTTCTGCAGTCCGTAGAGAGTTTATTGGTTTAGCCAAATCATTTGGCTGAAACTTACCTTAACACACATGCTCACTCTTCTCACGTGCCCTGTCCGGCATTCAGTTGGGTGGATTCTCCTATTTGCTAGATCCACTTCCCATTCTCGAATGGTCCCACTATAAGAATGAATATAGTGGGATCAGCTCCATATATGCAGAAACATCCAAGTTTTTTCACTACTAGAAGAATTAAAAAGCCTTTACAAGGCTACATTATTCTGAAATTTTAATAAGAAGGAAAAGAACAGTATCAGAGAGGCCAGAAGCAAGTCTCAGTTACTGTAAGAGACAGTGGAAAAGACATTTTCAGGTAAATCAAAAATCTTAAAGGTTCATCAAAAACATATACAAGGATTATGGAGGAGTATGTAACAACCTTGACACTTCATTTCCACATACTGTGGAAATCTTAGTTGCTACAGTGGGAAATGAACAGTAGAGGACACTTTCAACTGTTTTCTATCAGAATTTAATTGACAACATAGGAGCCAATATAAAATCTTTACACACAGCTGCCCTTACATTTAACAAAGTGCTAAAATTGCAAAGACCGGCACTCATAAGTGCAACTGCAGCAAAGAGCATCGGAAGCCTTCCCTGATTTAAAGAGAGGTGCAGGTCCTGAACACATTTACACGTCAGGCTAAATATACGGGGGCTGTCTCAAATCCATGCAAAATGTGACTTTTTGTACCCACTTTTGTTACAAGCCAGTGACCAATTGTACATCACTTCTGGTGAGGATAGGAGATGATCCAACAACCTGCAAGATATCATTGTTTCTACATTAATTAACCATTGTTCAGAGCCACTCACTGACTGCTTTTCTTGTGTAAACACTGGCAACTAAATATTTCAAACACTGCATGGGGAATGCTGAGTACAAAATCCTGCTATCAGGAACAGAAGTGACGCACGTGGATCCTTGTGTGCTGCTTTGAAAGCATATTGTTATATGTAGAACAAGCAGAAATGCCTTAAAGGGACAAGCTGATGGATATTCGTGGGTCCATTCAGAGCAAAAAGAAAAAACACAAGCACACAGTTGCTTAAGTTTCCTTGTATCTGAGTAAAGACTCTTTGTAAAAGGAAATAGGTCTTTCATCTAAATAAAGCCTTACTTTCCAGCGGTAATAAACATCCCATCTCTGCGGCTGGAGCACACCACGATGGTCGCATTCCCCGTGCTGCCTCCCGAGGCAGGGCTCCTGCAGACAGCCTCTCTCTTATCAACGTGCCACACAACCACGCTGCAGGAGAAGGAGGGGCTTTAAACAGTGTCACTTTTTGATATTACTCAAAAACAAAAGCAAGACGAAACTTATTTTCCAGCAGTCTGTTCCCACCAGGATACACATAAAAGTCACTTTGTAGAGATTTCACCCAAGAAAAGCTTATCACAAATGTGTGGAATTGCAGTTTACATCCCCTGCTCCTAAAGCAAGGGTGTGTGTATTTCTTAGATCCCTTCTGCTGAGCAAGACTCAAATCACGTCTTAGGCCATGCATAAAATCTGATTTAAAATAACCTTTTATTCCACTCTTACTTGTCTGTGTGTCAAAGCAAGCCCTCAGTGAAATTTATACTTTGTCAGGGCAGTGCATTAAGCCACACAACTGCGCAGGCTTCGTGGGGTTTCTGGGTGATGACACCAGCTTAAGAATTAGCTGCTGCCTTCATCCTTCCCCATGCCCTGTGCCCTGCCCACGGTCCCCACCCGGCTTCCATCGGACAGAGCGGGATGGCTGAGGAGAGACGTCCAGCAGGAGCAAGGGTCAGACTGCCAGAAGAGGGAGGAGCGAGTAGTCCCTAAGCCCATTCTTCAAAGCCCTACACCTTGTTGGAAATCGTGTGGCCAGAAGCAGAAATCGTTACCTGCCATCATCCTGGCCTCCCAGTGACAGGAGATAAAGGCTGTTTGCAGAGAACGCCAGTCCTTCAATTTTACCCTCGTGAAGTGAGAGCCGAGCAAGTAACTCCCTCCTCTGGAAATCCCACAGAATGATGTCTGCCTGAGGTGCAAAGCAGAGGGGTCAAAGCCAGAGCATTAGGTATAACACACAGGATTAGGTATAAAAACTTTCTCTGGCAGGAAAGCTGTTAGAAGGAGCCCAGCCTGAGGTTAGCTTCTATCCAGCCCAGCGCTCCACTGACACAAAACAGCTTCAAATCAGGTGCTGTAAGAAGCATTATTCCAGCTTACTGCTTGAATAGCTTTACTTCATTTCAGAATCAAAATTTACCCTGAAACCACTAATACTTGATTCCTTCCAGATGTCTCAGGGTCTTTTCAAATAGGCAAAAATTAAACCATAAAGAACTTCAGAGGTCTAAAAATGCAGGGAAGTACCTGTCAAGGGCTTTTGAAAGTGCTAGGCAGCTCTGGAACTCAGGTACCACTTTAAATGCACCATCTATTAATTAATGTATAATGAGATTTAGGCTGCCACATGCACACACTTCGGATAAAAAGGACCATAATTAAGAGACTGCTCAATCTAGTTATCCCAGTCTTAGGAAGAAGGCATAATACTTTACAAAAACATAAAGGCACATCCAGCAATGGACTAGCCACAGTTTCCCATTTTCTGCAACATCCTCCCTCTTTTGTTGTTTTCCAACAAAAGAAAAAATAAACAAAAGGTGTTCCCACCACTGGCAAGCCAACTCCAATTTCTTTGGTCAATATTATGCAGTTAAAAATAGAGCATTATCCACCTTGAAGCCCATGGAAGTGACTTGTCCAGAAGCAACGTACAGCCCATTCCTGGACACGACGACGCAGGAGACATTATTGGTGTGACCACGCAAGAACGTCTGCTTCTTACTGTCCAGCTCTTGAATAACCACAGTACATCCCAGGGGATAGAGAATGTGCTCCTTATCGGGGTGGCAGGTCAGGCCACAGGGTACATGCCCTGCAAGAGAAAGGAGTGAAAGATCTGCTGGTTTTAAGGCTTCTGGGGGCTGCAGGCAAACTCTCTTCCTCTGCCTGAAGCACGCAGTCCCCAGAGCAGGCTGACCTCTCCCCAACACCTCCTTGCCGATGGCCTCGCTTATCGCACTCCCTAAGGGGAAGTCGTTTGTTCCCCAAGGTTTATCTCACAAGGAGAGCAAAACCAAGAGCTTTCCAGTTCCCCCCAAAACCCTTCAACAGAACAACCCTGTGCAAAACTCCAGGGTCACCTTTACACGTTTTGGACCGCGCTGTGCTTCCTACAGCTACCGGATTTCACTGGCCCGGAGGTCTGAGCCCTTCAGCACAGAGGGTTCTCCAGCAGCACCTGCTGATTTATGGGGGCCACATCACCAGTCCACGTTGCCATGACCTGCCTCAAAATAGCTGCAAAGCCACAAATTTCCCAAGAAGGCAGTTGGCTGGAGAAACCCTGGTGCCTAGCCCCCATCCCTGGGTCACAGGAGTGTTTACGACAGCATTTTATGCAACGAGTTGGTTTTATTTTGAAATTAAACTCTTCTCATTCTAGTAAGCTGGGTAATTACAAAAAAAAAATTAAAAATCCTACTATTCCATCAAACTTTTCCTGCTCTTAACTTTGCATCTGTCTCTCAAGATGTCGGGCAAGGGGAGAACGAGGAGGCGGCGAGGGGGGCAGAAGGGACCCTGCGCACCCCCAGCTCCTGGCCCACCCCACAGTACCACGGCCCCAGCCGAGACCCATAGCTGCCCCACAGCTGCCCCCATGGTGCCCTGCCCTCCCCTCAGCCTGTCTGCTGGCACCCCGTGACCCACAGCTGACCCACAGCGCCCTCAGACCCCACTCCCACATCTCCACGATGCCCCAGACACCCCATCTGCCCCTGTGGTGCCTCAGCCCCCCTCGGTTGCCCCTGTGGTGCCCCAGACCCCCTCAGTTGCCCTCTATGGTGCCCCAGACCCCTTCAGTTGCCCTTTCTCTGGTGCGCTAGACCCCCCAGCTGTCCCTGTGGTGCCCCAGACCCCCTCAGTTGCCCCCCTGGTGCCCCAGCCCCCCTCAGTTGCCCCCCCCCCCGGTGCCCCTGACCCCCTCAATTGCCCTCAGTGGTGCCCCAGCCCCCCCTCAGTTGCCCCCCGGTGCCCCTGCCCCCCGCACTACCGTTGAAACCGATGGCCGCCCGCAGCTCGAGCTGCCCCACTTCTGCTACCGCCGCCGCCGCCATCTCCCCGCTCTGGGCACGCGGCGCCAGCGGCAACCACGCCCACGGCCGGCAGGGGGCGGTGGCGGGCGCCGGGCCCTGAGGCGGGCCCGGGCCGCTGCCGCGTGGGCCGGAGCGGGAAAGGCCCCGCCGGAGGGGTCCGCGCCGGGCCTGGCGCCTGCCCTCGGGGGCGCTGGGGCCGCTGCGGGCTCGGCTGCCCGGGGCGGCGGGGAGGGGGCTCGGCCGCCGCCCGACGGGGCTGGGCCGGGGCGGCGGCGGCGGGTGGTGCTGCCCTTCACCCCGCTCCCGGCGGCCTCACCGGGGCCGCTGCGACCCTCAGAGCAGCGCTTGGGTCTCTGCTGGCCCCGCTGCGGGCGAGTGATGGCAGGACACGGATGCAGATCTCTTTATATCCCATTATACGTCCCCTCCGCTTCCCCTGCGTGGTTTTGGTTTTTTTTTTTTTTTTATTCTCCAAGAGCTTTGAACTTTATTCAGTGTAATAAAACATATATGGTATTTGTTATTCAAATCTCAAGGGGAAAAAGAAGTTGTAGTCAGGATGTTGTGGCCGAACAGTTTTGTAATTCTCTTATGTAAATAAGAAATAAGATATATGTATATAGTTGTTAAAATCAGTTGTTAGAAGGGAGCTAAAATGGCCCCCATCGTCAAGCCACTACAAAAACCCCTGTGCTGAGTCATCCCCCCTTCTGTGATGGAAACCTGAGAAAAGCCCGCGAAAACCGGAGAAAAGCCCGCGAAAGTTGTTTACAACTTTGCAGCCCCCTCAGGGTACGCCCATCATGAATATGGATGAAGCCCACACTGCAGAGGGACTCAGTTCTGTCCTGTGAGGTGTGTGCTGGTAGAGCAGAGACTCCCGGCACACCCAGCGCTGTTTTGCTCACTCGCCGCTTGCTAATAAAATTTTATTGATCACTAAAAATTGAGAAGTGGTTATTTCCCACTAAATTACAAGTAATCAATAACATTCAGTAATGAAATAAAGCGTAAGAAGAAAGGACTGCAGCGTCCCTTTCAGAAATGGCAGAGGCACGCATCAGATTCCAGGCGGCGAAGGCAGTCAGTGCCCTGACAGCCATGGTGACGCGCGGCTCTAATGGCGGGAGCGCAGGCTCGGCCTCAAAGGGCCTCGCAGGCTCTGCCACCGCCTCAGAGACACCCATGGCCTGCACGATGCAACCCCAGCCCCTGGTGTTTTAATACATTAGCCAGTCCTGCTCGCCCTTTACAAGGAAATAGTCTGCGAGGAGGTCAGGCCGGGTTGCTAACGCAGGGCTTTGCATTGCCAGGCGTCTCGTGCGTCCTGTGCATCTCTGGGCAGAGAGGTGAAACAGCCTCTTGGGAGGGCAGAGGGGCTGCTGTGGGAAGCTTTCACAGAATCACAGAATCGTCTAGGTTGGA
Organism: Strix uralensis; assembly: GCF_047716275.1. Taxonomy (NCBI): domain Eukaryota; kingdom Metazoa; phylum Chordata; class Aves; order Strigiformes; family Strigidae; genus Strix; species Strix uralensis. The sequence continues at coordinate 6,179,929 of NC_133990.1, forward strand.
AAGGACCTTGAAGATCATCCAGTCCAACCATCAATCCAACATTAACAGTTCCCAACTCCACCAGATCCCTCAGCGCTGGGTCAACCCGACTCTTCAACCCCTCCAGGGATGGGGACTCCACCACCTCCCTGGGCAGCCCATTCCAACGCCCCACAACCCCTTCTGCAAAGAAATCCTTCCTAATATCTAGTCTAAACCTTCCGTGGTGCAACTTGAGGCCATTCCCTCTTGTCCTGGCGCTGGTTCCTTGGCTCAAGAGACTCATCCCCCCTCTCTGCACCCTCCTTTCAGGGAGTTGTACAGGGCCAGGAGGTCTCCCCTCAGCCTCCTCTTCTCCACACTAAACCCCCCCAGTTCCCTCAGCCGCTCCCCATCAGACCTGTGCTCCAGACCCTGCACCAGCTCCGTTGCCCTTCTCTGGACACGCTCGAGTCATTCAATGGCCTTTTTGTCCTTTTCAGCCGGACAGAAGCCCAGTACGTGATCACGGGAGGAAAGAAATACCGAGGACACCCTAGCAGAGCTTTTTAATTGAAGGGAAGGGGTAATTCTGTGGTGTTGTTTCATGTGAGCTCCGTGGGCGAAAGCCAGGCGCGGGGGCACGGAGGGCTGCGTCTCACCTCCACGTCCTCCCTGGGTGCCCTTTGAAGGCTACAAGCTGTTCCTAGGTCTGCTGCATGACTGACACTGTGTGAGCTTGCTGCCATCGCCGGCTCCTGCCTGCGTCCTGCTGCCATCACTGGAAGCAACGAGGCAACCATACCTCCTGCTCTGAACAGCTCGGAAAGGGGGATATATGAAAGGTAAAACCACAAGTGGAAAGTATATTTGGATGTGGGAGATGTTCTCATCCTGCAGCCAGAATGATATCTCTATGGTCTACAGCCCTCCTGCGAGGGTTGCCTTGTCTGACCGAGCTACACGTACACGTTCACATTTTGTGTTTTAAAATGTCACGTCTCCCGTTGTCCTGACCCCAGGTAGTCAGGGCACGTTGGTTAAGGCTCATATGTATTCACTGCTCGCGGTCTTACATCATCAGCCCTTTGCAGCGAATATAGATCTCCAATTTAATACAAAAATGACAAGGCAGGTGCACAGCTGGGGGGTTCTCGTTGGCTGCCGGTGTATAAACACCAGGTGGGACTTTGCTGACACTGATCAGCAGTTTCAGCCATGGACAAAAAGTGTCTCGCGCTGTGCTGGACGGTGATCAGTGTGTGATCCCAGGGGAGTCACGGTAACCCGCAGAGGCTACAAAATTCTGCACTGAAGGGTGGTGCTGGGCTTGGGACCACCGGCAAGCGGGGCCTGAGAGTGTTTCTGGTGAGCTTTGTACCTCGGTGTTGGGTTTTGCCTAATTTCTATAAAATCTGCCTGTGCTGTGGTACCACTGGTTTGCTGTTGAGCCCCAAGCTGCAAACAGGCCAGGGAGGTGTGAGAAACACCGGAGTGGCTCACCTCCCCTCCAGCATCCTAAACTGGGACAGACTGGGTGGAGCAGGCTGGGTCTAAACTGCAGGAGGGGACCTCAAATGTCCCCGAAGGCAGCGCCCGCAGTCCCGTTCCTGGCGCCGCATTGCCCCTCTCTCCACACCGCCACCACGGCTGACCGTGGAGGGGAGGATGGCGAGTGGAGGTGCTCTGCACTGCCAGCTGACACCGCAGCAGTGGTCTGGGAGGGGCTGTCCCCCACGGCACCTAGGCGTTCTGAAAGCCCCACACTTCCAAGAGCTGCACCTTGAAGTTCTCCTGGCAGAGCGGAGGATTGTCGAAGGTCTCGCAGTGCTCCGTGCGCCCCCAGAGCAGGTTGGCGTCGAGGGACAGAGCTTGGCCTCCCCCTCCACCTGCAAAAGCAAGCGAGACGGTTGGGATTTGCTCGCCCCACCTCGCTGCTCAGGCAGGCCCAGCCACGGAGGTCTCTCAGGATTGTGCTCATCTCTCTGCTTTCCTTCCTTTGGCCACAGCGCAGAGCTGGGCTGGGGCTGCCCTGAGCTGCCTTCCCTGCTAATCGGGATGTCAGCGCGGAGGCAGAGCCCCTGGAGAGCTCTCTGCAGGGCAGCTGGCACACGGCAGCCAGCGCGAGAGGTTGCCCTGGCAGCACAAACTGAATTATTAAACTGCTTAGAGAGCTGGAGAACAAGGAAAAGCTCCTTGCATACCCGCAGCCAGGCTTGCCCTCAACCTGCTCCCGAGTGCTGAAAGGCAGGCAGAGGCTGTGCTGCAGGCATTCCTGAACCCTCCCCGGCAGTGGTGGGGCACAAAGATTCAACCCTGTGCCCAAGCCTGACCGGGCAGACGGCAGCGTGGGCAGGCAGCTGGCATGTCTGCTCCGAGGGACCGTGCCCGGCCCTTCCTCGGGCTGATCCCACCTGCTGCTCCTCCGCATCCCTCACAGAGCAGAGGGAAGGACTGGGAAAGGACACGCCAGCCCCAAGGGTGCAAACCTCGCCAGGAGGTTTTGGTCTGTGGTGCTCCCCCTCGGCTGGAAGAGCCCCTCCGGGGCGCTCAGAAGAAGCATCCTTGCCTTTGTGCAGTTTTGCACTCTCCTGCTTATTTGAGGAAGAGGGGGCTGACTTCATCTCCCAGACTTTAAATTTATATCGTAAACCAGGAGGTCTTTGCCTCTACAGAATTATAATCTGGAGTAGAGCCCCTTCCAGCCGAAGCAGGGACGTGTTGGTGGGTGGGTGCCCACCATTCAGTAATTACCGATAACGATCCCTTCCCGTGACCCAGACATGAACATGGAGGCTGTTTTGGAAGGCAGAAGGAAATGCCTGATGGCCAGAAACGGGGAGAGACGGCCTTTCCTCTGCGGTGTGGGCACGGTGAGACGGTTCAAGCTGGTGCTGCGGCCCTCCGGGGAGGAGCTGAGGACGGATGCGGGAGAGGGGGAAGGCGACCGCTGCCGTGAGCGTGGCACGGCTTTGGCCAGTTCTGGCTTCTTGATGAACACCCACTCATACCTCTCTGTCTCGGGGCGCACCTGGAAAGCAGGAGACACGTGGTGAGCTCTGTCCTTTGGGACATCTCTCCATCACTGGGGGAAGACGGTCCTGCCTGGCCAGGCAGGTTGGGGGCCAAATGCTGTGTGCTAGGTCTGCACTTGGGGCAGGGAAGGGACAAGGTGTCTTGGCAGTGCCAGGGCTGTTCTGGAGGAGTCTGTGACTGAGAAGTTGGTTTTGTCTTTGCCAGGCGCTGCTGGAGACAGGCAGACGTGCTCGGCCCGCATTGCCGGGTGGGTGCTGGATGGATGCTGGTGGGATACTGGATGGATGCTGGACTTTGCCCCCAGAATCTCTTGGACCAACTGGGCCTGCTCCCTCTGCAGGGACGCTGGGGCTGATTTGGGAACGCTCCATCCAGGAGCTGCCCTGAGCACACAGGGCAGAAACCCGCCCCGCCACACGTGCTGCCCCGCTGTCGTCCTGGGAGGATGCTCCAAGACCCACCCGTGGTTACTGCACATTGCCTTGGGGGCTCGGGGCAAGCCGGCTCACCCAAGGCAGGAGTATTTTCTGTGTTTGCTCTGATCCAGCACAGCAATTTCTGTGTTGCTGCCTCCAGCCAGAGCCAAAGGGCAGCAGTGGGATTGTGGTAAGGAAGCAGCTCAGTGCCACCATGCCCTGAGTTGTCAGAGGGGCAAAGGAAAAAGTAATTAACAAACTCATAAGCGTAAACCCAGAAATAAAATGTGACTTACGGTGAACACAAAGCACTCCCCTGTCCCGAAAAAGCCCGATGTTGCCCCGCTCTTTTTCCTTTCACTCCAGTCAGAGGAGAGAAACGCCCCACACACCTTTGGGAGAGAGCACAGGGAGCCATCAGCAGGGCAGACGCCTGGGGCCAGAGCAGGGCCCAGAACCACCGGCCATCGCGTGTGCGTGCAGGAGGGCAAAGGATCTGTGAGGTCCCCTGGGGGAATCGGAGCCAGATTCTGCTACACCCGCTAAATCCTGCACTGACAAGTCCCTGGTGCTATGGATGTGAGTCCGCTCAGCTTCAGTGCCTAAGGGGGGGCTCTGGGACATTTTGGGGGGTTGCTCTTTTGCAGCAGAGGTGATTGCAGTGAGCTACGTGCTGGTTGATTGAGCAGAGCCGGTTCGGCTGTGCTGGTGTGTTCCCTGGCCCGGGCTCCGAAGTAGGAGCTGTGCCTCCCACCCCCCAGCCCAGTCCGGCTCCTGGCAAAGGAAAGGAATAACTGCGTGGCTCAAAGTGTGTGAACAGTATTGCAACACGCTGTGGACGGGGGTCTAGGAGTCCCTTGTCCTCGGCTGGCCCCCAGATGGTGGCAAGGTGGTTGCCTGTTTTATGAGTCTTTAGAGAAAACGTGTTTTAAAATGGCAAGGACTCAGGTAACACTATTTTTTTTACCTACAAGGCTTTTAACCAGTCCCAGGGGTCCACACAGTCAGGCTGACTCTGGTGTGGATGTCCTTGGCTTGACTGTGGCTGCAGGGGACCTACTGAGAGGTGGGAACTCGTGCCCGTCCTTGGTACTAGCTAAGGAATAGAATGAGCTAAAATGTGTAGGAAACAAGGTTTTATAAGTCACCTTCTCTTGTCTGCGCAAGGCCCTAGGGGGTGGCAGGGTGTTTATCTCTGCATCACGCTGAAGTGTCAGGCTCGGGAAACCAGGACTGGTAGGTCAATAAATCTTTGGGATGCCTGAACAATTTGCAGAACTTGCCTCTGCTGTTTGATGAAGAATGAGGGATAAAATATGGGTTTATGAGCCATGCTCAGAGTCCCTGGGAAGAGGCCTGGCTCGGGGTTTTTTGCAGTTATTTCACGACTTTCAAGTATCGTAGAATCTGTCCTTATTTCTCCTCCATTTCCCTTGTGTGGCTGCTCTTGCAATTAGAGAGAGATACTTGTATTTAGTGCATTGAAAGCAAGTCCTGGCTCAGGCAAAGCATCTGCTGGCTTCAGGAAAGTCTGCTTAGCAAGGACTTCATGATTTAGTCTGTAGTTGCAATGAAAGAGTATCGCTCGTGGCCTCCCTCCATCTCACTGACTCCTCCCCTCTTCCCCCCCAGCAGCACGCTTTAGACCAGCCTGTGACTAAGGTGGCTCTTCGTGCCAGGGGGTGCAGTTTGTCCTCTCCTGGGAGCTGGGACAGACCCTGGAGCAGGGCAGGAGAGAGACCACTCATCCCCGTGGCTGCTCCAAGAAGTACCGGTGGGGTCAATCACCCTGTCCCCTTCCCGACGTGGGCACCAGTGCAGCCCACTTCTCTGCCTGGGAAATACTTACCTCCCCCTCTGTTGTTTTGATGAGCAGCACCGTCGGTTCGTAGCCTTCACAACATGCGTAAAACCTGCAGAGATGAAGAAGGAGGCTGAGTCGGTGGGGGTTTGAGACCCAGGAGCAGAATGCCACGCAGCGAGCCCGGGCGTGCGGAGAGCACGAGGCTGTAAAGGACGGTGGTGGCTCTTCTCAGCCTGTCGCTGTGCTGGCAGCTGGCCCGAGGGAGCTCGTGGAAGGACAGCAGCAGAAACTCATAATCATGTAGCTCGACCAGCTTCAGTGTTTGTGCAGGAACAGAGGGAGTTGGCTTATGTGACTTCTCGAGTCATCATTTTTGCTTGGTGAAGCAGGTAATAGCTCAGATTAATCCAAGCACTAAATCCCCCCACCCTACCCTCAGGCACCAGGCTGGGGGGGATGCTTCCTGGGGGGACTTTACCAAACGAGTTTGCTTTTAATCCGAATGTGTTTCGTAATCTGGGCTCTGCACCACATTGCTGCCTTGGAAAGGTGCAGGGTTGTGCTTCCCATAAAAGTTTGTGGGTTTTCTGCAGTCCGTAGAGAGTTTATTGGTTTAGCCAAATCATTTGGCTGAAACTTACCTTAACACACATGATCACTCTTCTCAGGTGCCCTGTCTGGCATTCGGTCGGGTGGATTCTCCTATCTGCTAAATCCAGTTCCCATTCTCGAATGGTCCCACTATAAGAATGAATATAGTGGGATCAGCTCCATATATGCAGAAACATCCAAGTTTTTTCACTACTAGAAGAATTAAAAAAGCCTTTACAAGGCTACATTATTCTGAAATTTTAATAAGAAGGAAAAGAACAGTATCAGAGAGGCCAGAAGCAAGTCTCAGTTACTGTAAGAGACAGTGGAAAAGACATTTTCAGGTAAATCAAAAATCTTAAAGGTTCATCAAAAACATATACAAGGATTATGGAGGAGTATGTAACAACCTTGACACTTCATTTCCACATACTGTGGAAATCTTAGTTGCTACAGTGGGAAATGAACAGTAGAGGACACTTTCAACTGTTTTCTATCAGAATTTAATTGACAACATAGGAGCCAATATAAAATCTTTACACACAGCTGCCCTTACATTTAACAAAGTGCTAAAATTGCAAAGACCGGCACTCATAAGTGCAACTGCAGCAAAGAGCATCGGAAGCCTTCCCTGATTTAAAGAGAGGTGCAGGTCCTGAACACATTTACACGTCAGGCTAAATATACGGGGGCTGTCTCAAATCCATGCAAAATGTGACTTTTTGTACCCACTTTTGTTACAAGCCAGTGACCAATTGTACATCACTTCTGGTGAGGATAGGAGATGATCCAACAACCTGCAAGATATCATTGTTTCTACATTAATTAACCATTGTTCAGAGCCACTCATTGACTGCTTTTCTTGTGTAAACACTGGCAACTAAATATTTCAAACACTGCATGGGGAATGCTGAGTACAAAATCCTGCTATCAGGAACAGAAGTGACGCACGTGGATCCTTGTGTGCTGCTTTGAAAGCATATTGTTATATGTAGAACAAGCAGAAATGCCTTAAAGGGACAAGCTGATGGATATTCGTGGGTCCATTCAGAGCAAAAAGAAAAAACACAAGCACACAGTTGCTTAAGTTTCCTTGTATTTGAGTAAAGACTCTTTGTAAAAGGAAATAGGTCTTTCATCTAAATAAAGCCTTACTTTCCAGCGGTAATAAACATCCCATCTCTGCGGCTGGAGCACACCACGATGGTCGCATTCCCCGTGCTGCCTCCCGAGGCAGGGCTCCTGCAGACAGCCTCTCTCTTATCAACGTGCCACACAACCACGCTGCAGGAGAAGGAGGGGCTTTAAACAGTGTCACTTTTTGATATTACTCAAAAACAAAAGCAAGACGAAACTTATTTTCCAGCAGTCTGTTCCCACCAGGATACACATAAAAGTCACTTTGTAGAGATTTCACCCAAGAAAAGCTTATCACAAATGTGTGGAATTGCAGTTTACATCCCCTGCTCCTAAAGCAAGGGTGTGTGTATTTCTTAGATCCCTTCTGCTGAGCAAGACTCAAATCACGTCTTAGGCCATGCATAAAATCTGATTTAAAATAACCTTTTATTCCACTCTTACTTGTCTGTGTGTCAAAGCAAGCCCTCAGTGAAATTTATACTTTGTCAGGGCAGTGCATTAAGCCACACAACTGCGCAGGCTTCGTGGGGTTTCTGGGTGATGACACCAGCTTAAGAATTAGCTGCTGCCTTCATCCTTCCCCATGCCCTGTGCCCTGCCCACGGTCCCCACCCGGCTTCCATCAGACAGAGCGGGATGGCTGAGGAGAGACGTCCAGCAGGAGCAAGGGTCAGACTGCCAGAAGAGGGAGGAGCGAGTAGTCCCTAAGCCCATTCTTCAAAGCCCTACACCTTGTTGGAAATCGTGTGGCCAGAAGCAGAAATCGTTACCTGCCATCATCCTGGCCTCCCAGTGACAGGAGATAAAGGCTGTTTGCAGAGAACGCTAGTCCTTCAATTTTACCCTCGTGAAGTGACAGCCGAGCAAGTAACTCCCTCCTCTGGAAATCCCACAGAATGATGTCTGCCTGAGGTGCAAAGCAGAGGGGTCAAAGCCAGAGCATTAGGTATAACACACAGGATTAGGTATAAAAACTTTCTCTGGCAGGAAAGCTGTTAGAAGGAGCCCAGCCTGAGGTTAGCTTCTATCCAGCCCAGCGCTCCACTGACACAAAACAGCTTCAAATCAGGTGCTGTAAGAAGCATTATTCCAGCTTACTGCTTGAATAGCTTTACTTCATTTCAGAATCAAAATTTACCCTGAAACCACTAATACTTGATTCCTTCCAGATGTCTCAGGGTCTTTTCAAATAGGCAAAAATTAAACCATAAAGAACTTCAGAGGTCTAAAAATGCAGGGAAGTACCTGTCAAGGGCTTTTGAAAGTGCTAGGCAGCTCTGGAACTCAGGTACCACTTTAAATGCACCATCTATTAATTAATGTATAATGAGATTTAGGCTGCCACATGCACACACTTCGGATAAAAAGGACCATAATTAAGAGACTGCTCAATCTAGTTATCCCAGTCTTAGGAAGAAGGCATAATACTTTACAAAAACATAAAGGCACATCCAGCAATGGACTAGCCACAGTTTCCCATTTTCTGCAACATCCTCCCTCTTTTGTTGTTTTCCAACAAAAGAAAAAATAAACAAAAGGTGTTCCCACCACTGGCAAGCCAACTCCAATTTCTTTGGTCAATATTATGCAGTTAAAAATAGAGCATTATCCACCTTGAAGCCCATGGAAGTGACTTGTCCAGAAGCAACGTACAGCCCATTCCTGGACACGACGACGCAGGAGACATTATTGGTGTGACCACGCAAGAACGTCTGCTTCTTACTGTCCAGCTCTTGAATAACCACAGTACATCCCAGGGGATAGAGAATGTGCTCCTTATCGGGGTGGCAGGTCAGGCCACAGGGTACATGCCCTGCAAGAGAAAGGAGTGAAAGATCTGCTGGTTTTAAGGCTTCTGGGGGCTGCAGGCAAACTCTCTTCCTCTGCCTGAAGCACGCAGTCCCCAGAGCAGGCTGACCTCTCCCCAACACCTCCTTGCCGATGGCCTCGCTTATCGCACTCCCTAAGGGGAAGTCGTTTGTTCCCCAAGGTTTATCTCACAAGGAGAGCAAAACCAAGAGCTTTCCAGTTCCCCCCAAAACCCTTCAACAGAACAACCCTGTGCAAAACTCCAGGGTCACCTTTACACGTTTTGGACCGCGCTGTGCTTCCTACAGCTACCGGATTTCACTGGCCCGGAGGTCTGAGCCCTTCAGCACAGAGGGTTCTCCAGCAGCACCTGCTGATTTATGGGGGCCACATCACCAGTCCACGTTGCCATGACCTGCCTCAAAATAGCTGCAAAGCCACAAATTTCCCAAGAAGGCAGTTGGCTGGAGAAACCCTGGTGCCTAGCCCCCATCCCTGGGTCACAGGAGTGTTTACGACAGCATTTTATGCAACGAGTTGGTTTTATTTTGAAATTAAACTCTTCTCATTCTAGTAAGCTGGGTAATTACAAAAAAAAAATTAAAAATCCTACTATTCCATCAAACTTTTCCTGCTCTTAACTTTGCATCTGTCTCTCAAGATGTCGGGCAAGGGGAGAACGAGGAGGCGGCGAGGGGGGCAGAAGGGACCCTGCGCACCCCCAGCTCCTGGCCCACCCCACAGTACCACGGCCCCAGCCGAGACCCATAGCTGCCCCACAGCTGCCCCCATGGTGCCCTGCCCTCCCCTCAGCCTGTCTGCTGGCACCCCGTGACCCACAGCTGACCCACAGCGCCCTCAGACCCCACTCCCACATCTCCACGATGCCCCAGACACCCCATCTGCCCCTGTGGTGCCTCAGCCCCCCTCGGTTGCCCCTGTGGTGCCCCAGACCCCCTCAGTTGCCCTCTATGGTGCCCCAGACCCCTTCAGTTGCCCTTTCTCTGGTGCGCTAGACCCCCCAGCTGTCCCTGTGGTGCCCCAGACCCCCTCAGTTGCCCCCCTGGTGCCCCAGCCCCCCTCAGTTGCCCCCCCCCCCGGTGCCCCTGACCCCCTCAATTGCCCTCAGTAGTGCCCCAGCCCCCCCTCAGTTGCCCCCCGGTGCCCCTGCCCCCCGCACTACCGTTGAAACCGATGGCCGCCCGCAGCTCGAGCTGCCCCACTTCTGCTACCGCCGCCGCCGCCATCTCCCCGCTCTGGGCACGCGGCGCCAGCGGCAACCACGCCCACGGCCGGCAGGGGGCGGTGGCGGGCGCCGGGCCCTGAGGCGGGCCCGGGCCGCTGCCGCGTGGGCCGGAGCGGGAAAGGCCCCGCCGGAGGGGTCCGCGCCGGGCCTGGCGCCTGCCCTCGGGGGCGCTGGGGGCGCTGCGGGCTCGGCTGCCCGGGGCGGCGGGGAGGGGGCTCGGCCGCCGCCCGACGGGGCTGGGCCGGGGCGGCGGCGGCGGGTGGTGCTGCCCTTCACCCCGCTCCCGGCGGCCTCACCGGGGCCGCTGCGACCCTCAGAGCAGCGCTTGGGTCTCTGCTGGCCCCGCTGCGGGCGAGTGATGGCAGGACACGGATGCAGATCTCTTTATATCCCATTATACGTCCCCTCCGCTTCCCCTGCGTGGTTTTGGTTTTTTTTTTTTTTTTATTCTCCAAGAGCTTTGAACTTTATTCAGTGTAATAAAACATATATGGTATTTGTTATTCAAATCTCAAGGGGAAAAAGAAGTTGTAGTCAGGATGTTGTGGCCGAACAGTTTTGTAATTCTCTTATGTAAATAAGAAATAAGATATATGTATATAGTTGTTAAAATCAGTTGTTAGAAGGGAGCTAAAATGGCCCCCATCTTCAAGCCACTACAAAAACCCCTGTGCTGAGTCATCCCCCCTTCTGTGATGGAAACCTGAGAAAAGCCCGCGAAAACCGGAGAAAAGCCCGCGAAAGTTGTTTACAACTTTGCAGCCCCCTCAGGGTACGCCCATCATGAATATGGATGAAGCCCACACTGCAGAGGGACTCAGTTCTGTCCTGTGAGGTGTGTGCTGGTAGAGCAGAGACTCCCGGCACACCCAGCGCTGTTTTGCTCACTCGCCGCTTGCTAATAAAATTTTATTGATCACTAAAAATTGAGAAGTGGTTATTTCCCACTAAATTACAAGTAATCAATAACATTCAGTAATGAAATAAAGCGTAAGAAGAAAGGACTGCAGCGTCCCTTTCAGAAATGGCAGAGGCACGCATCAGATTCCAGGCGGCGAAGGCAGTCAGTGCCCTGACAGCCATGGTGACGCGCGGCTCTAATGGCGGGAGCGCAGGCTCGGCCTCAAAGGGCCTCGCAGGCTCTGCCACCGCCTCAGAGACACCCATGGCCTGCACGATGCAACCCCAGCCCCTGGTGTTTTAATACATTAGCCAGTCCTGCTCGCCCTTTACAAGGAAATAGTCTGCGAGGAGGTCAGGCCGGGTTGCTAACGCAGGGCTTTGCATTGCCAGGCGTCTCGTGCGTCCTGTGCATCTCTGGGCAGAGAGGTGAAACAGCCTCTTGGGAGGGCAGAGGGGCTGCTGTGGGAAGCTTTCACAGAATCACAGAATCGTCTAGGTTGGAAAGGACCTTGAAGATCATCCAGTCCAACCATCAATCCAACATTAACAGTTCCCAACTCCACCAGATCCCTCAGCGCTGGGTCAACCCGACTCTTCAACCCCTCCAGGGATGGGGACTCCACCACCTCCCTGGGCAGCCCATTCCAACGCCCCACAACCCCTTCTGCAAAGAAATCCTTCCTAATATCTAGTCTAAACCTTCCGTGGTGCAACTTGAGGCCATTCCCTCTTGTCCTGGCGCTGGTTCCTTGGCTCAAGAGACTCATCCCCCCTCTCTGCACCCTCCTTTCAGGGAGTTGTAGAGGGCCATGAGGTCTCCCCTCAGCCTCCTCTTCTCCACACTAAACCCCCCCAGTTCCCTCAGCCGCTCCCCATCAGACCTGTGCTCCAGACCCTGCACCAGCTCCGTTGCCCTTCTCTGGACACGCTCGAGTCATTCAATGGCCTTTTTGTCCTTTTCAGCCGGACAGAAGCCCAGTACGTGATCACGGGAGGAAAGAAATACCGAGGACACCCTAGCAGAGCTTTTTAATTGAAGGGAAGGGGTAATTCTGTGGTGTTGTTTCATGTGAGCTCCGTGGGCGAAAGCCAGGCGCGGGGGCACGGAGGGCTGCGTCTCACCTCCACGTCCTCCCTGGGTGCCCTTTGAAGGCTACAAGCTGTTCCTAGGTCTGCTGCATGACTGACACTGTGTGAGCTTGCTGCCATCGCCGGCTCCTGCCTGCGTCCTGCTGCCATCACTGGAAGCAACGAGGCAACCATACCTCCTGCTCTGAACAGCTCGGAAAGGGGGATATATGAAAGGTAAAACCACAAGTGGAAAGTATATTTGGATGTGGGAGATGTTCTCATCCTGCAGCCAGAATGATATCTCTATGGTCTACAGCCCTCCTGCGAGGGTTGCCTTGTCTGACCGAGCTACACGTACACGTTCACATTTTGTGTTTTAAAATGTCACGTCTCCCGTTGTCCTGACCCCAGGTAGTCAGGGCACGTTGGTTAAGGCTCATATGTATTCACTGCTCGCGGTCTTACATCATCAGCCCTTTGCAGCGAATATAGATCTCCAATTTAATACAAAAATGACAAGGCAGGTGCACAGCTGGGGGGTTCTCGTTGGCTGCCGGTGTATAAACACCAGGTGGGACTTTGCTGACACTGATCAGCAGTTTCAGCCATGGACAAAAAGTGTCTCGCGCTGTGCTGGACGGTGATCAGTGTGTGATCCCAGGGGAGTCACGGTAACCCGCAGAGGCTACAAAATTCTGCACTGAAGGGTGGTGCTGGGCTTGGGACCACCGGCAAGCGGGGCCTGAGAGTGTTTCTGGTGAGCTTTGTACCTCGGTGTTGGGTTTTGCCTAATTTCTATAAAATCTGCCTGTGCTGTGGTACCACTGGTTTGCTGTTGAGCCCCAAGCTGCAAACAGGCCAGGGAGGTGTGAGAAACACCGGAGTGGCTCACCTCCCCTCCAGCATCCTAAACTGGGACAGACTGGGTGGAGCAGGCTGGGTCTAAACTGCAGGAGGGGACCTCAAATGTCCCCGAAGGCAGCGCCCGCAGTCCCGTTCCTGGCGCCGCATTGCCCCTCTCTCCACACCGCCACCACGGCTGACCGTGGAGGGGAGGATGGCGAGTGGAGGTGCTCTGCACTGCCAGCTGACACCGCAGCAGTGGTCTGGGAGGGGCTGTCCCCCACGGCACCTAGGCGTTCTGAAAGCCCCACACTTCCAAGAGCTGCACCTTGAAGTTCTCCTGGCAGAGCGGAGGATTGTCGAAGGTCTCGCAGTGCTCCGTGCGCCCCCAGAGCAGGTTGGCGTCGAGGGACAGAGCTTGGCCTCCCCCTCCACCTGCAAAAGCAAGCGAGACGGTTGGGATTTGCTCGCCCCACCTCGCTGCTCAGGCAGGCCCAGCCACGGAGGTCTCTCAGGATTGTGCTCATCTCTCTGCTTTCCTTCCTTTGGCCACAGCGCAGAGCTGGGCTGGGGCTGCCCTGAGCTGCCTTCCCTGCTAATCGGGATGTCAGCGCGGAGGCAGAGCCCCTGGAGAGCTCTCTGCAGGGCAGCTGGCACACGGCAGCCAGCGCGAGAGGTTGCCCTGGCAGCACAAACTGAATTATTAAACTGCTTAGAGAGCTGGAGAACAAGGAAAAGCTCCTTGCATACCCGCAGCCAGGCTTGCCCTCAACCTGCTCCCGAGTGCTGAAAGGCAGGCAGAGGCTGTGCTGCAGGCATTCCTGAACCCTCCCCGGCAGTGGTGGGGCACAAAGATTCAACCCTGTGCCCAAGCCTGACCGGGCAGACGGCAGCGTGGGCAGGCAGCTGGCATGTCTGCTCCGAGGGACCGTGCCCGGCCCTTCCTCGGGCTGATCCCACCTGCTGCTCCTCCGCATCCCTCACAGAGCAGAGGGAAGGACTGGGAAAGGACACGCCAGCCCCAAGGGTGCAAACCTCGCCAGGAGGTTTTGGTCTGTGGTGCTCCCCCTCGGCTGGAAGAGCCCCTCCGGGGCGCTCAGAAGAAGCATCCTTGCCTTTGTGCAGTTTTGCACTCTCCTGCTTATTTGAGGAAGAGGGGGCTGACTTCATCTCCCAGACTTTAAATTTATATCGTAAACCAGGAGGTCTTTGCCTCTACAGAATTATAATCTGGAGTAGAGCCCCTTCCAGCCGAAGCAGGGACGTGTTGGTGGGTGGGTGCCCACCATTCAGTAATTACCGATAACGATCCCTTCCCGTGACCCAGACATGAACATGGAGGCTGTTTTGGAAGGCAGAAGGAAATGCCTGATGGCCAGAAACGGGGAGAGACGGCCTTTCCTCTGCGGTGTGGGCACGGTGAGACGGTTCAAGCTGGTGCTGCGGCCCTCCGGGGAGGAGCTGAGGACGGATGCGGGAGAGGGGGAAGGCGACCGCTGCCGTGAGCGTGGCACGGCTTTGGCCAGTTCTGGCTTCTTGATGAACACCCACTCATACCTCTCTGTCTCGGGGCGCACCTGGAAAGCAGGAGACACGTGGTGAGCTCTGTCCTTTGGGACATCTCTCCATCACTGGGGGAAGACGGTCCTGCCTGGCCAGGCAGGTTGGGGGCCAAATGCTGTGTGCTAGGTCTGCACTTGGGGCAGGGAAGGGACAAGGTGTCTTGGCAGTGCCAGGGCTGTTCTGGAGGAGTCTGTGACTGAGAAGTTGGTTTTGTCTTTGCCAGGCGCTGCTGGAGACAGGCAGACGTGCTCGGCCCGCATTGCCGGGTGGGTGCTGGATGGATGCTGGTGGGATACTGGATGGATGCTGGACTTTGCCCCCAGAATCTCTTGGACCAACTGGGCCTGCTCCCTCTGCAGGGACGCTGGGGCTGATTTGGGAACGCTCCATCCAGGAGCTGCCCTGAGCACACAGGGCAGAAACCCGCCCCGCCACACGTGCTGCCCCGCTGTCGTCCTGGGAGGATGCTCCAAGACCCACCCGTGGTTACTGCACATTGCCTTGGGGGCTCGGGGCAAGCCGGCTCACCCAAGGCAGGAGTATTTTCTGTGTTTGCTCTGATCCAGCACAGCAATTTCTGTGTTGCTGCCTCCAGCCAGAGCCAAAGGGCAGCAGTGGGATTGTGGTAAGGAAGCAGCTCAGTGCCACCATGCCCTGAGTTGTCAGAGGGGCAAAGGAAAAAGTAATTAACAAACTCATAAGCGTAAACCCAGAAATAAAATGTGACTTACGGTGAACACAAAGCACTCCCCTGTCCCGAAAAAGCCCGATGTTGCCCCGCTCTTTTTCCTTTCACTCCAGTCAGAGGAGAGAAACGCCCCACACACCTTTGGGAGAGAGCACAGGGAGCCATCAGCAGGGCAGACGCCTGGGGCCAGAGCAGGGCCCAGAACCACCGGCCATCGCGTGTGCGTGCAGGAGGGCAAAGGCTCTGTGAGGTCCCCTGGGGGAATCGGAGCCAGATTCTGCTACACCCGCTAAATCCTGCACTGACAAGTCCCTGGTGCTATGGATGTGAGTCCGCTCAGCTTCAGTGCCTAAGGGGGGGCTCTGGGACATTTTGGGGGGTTGCTCTTTTGCAGCAGAGGTGATTGCAGTGAGCTACGTGCTGGTTGATTGAGCAGAGCCGGTTCGGCTGTGCTGGTGTGTTCCCTGGCCCGGGCTCCGAAGTAGGAGCTGTGCCTCCCACCCCCCAGCCCAGTCCGGCTCCTGGCAAAGGAAAGGAATAACTGCGTGGCTCAAAGTGTGTGAACAGTATTGCAACACGCTGTGGACGGGGGTCTAGGAGTCCCTTGTCCTCGGCTGGCCCCCAGATGGTGGCAAGGTGGTTGCCTGTTTTATGAGTCTTTAGAGAAAACGTGTTTTAAAATGGCAAGGACTCAGGTAACATTATTTTTTTTACCTACAAGGCTTTTAACCAGTCCCAGGGGTCCACACAGTCAGGCTGACTCTGGTGTGGATGTCCTTGGCTTGACTGTGGCTGCAGGGGACCTACTGAGAGGTGGGAACTCGTGCCCGTCCTTGGTACTAGCTAAGGAATAGAATGAGCTAAAATGTGTAGGAAACAAGGTTTTATAAGTCACCTTCTCTTGTCTGCGCAAGGCCCTAGGGGGTGGCAGGGTGTTTATCTCTGCATCACGCTGAAGTGTCAGGCTCGGGAAACCAGGACTGGTAGGTCAATAAATCTTTGGGATGCCTGAACAATTTGCAGAACTTGCCTCTGCTGTTTGATGAAGAATGAGGGATAAAATATGGGTTTATGAGCCATGCTCAGAGTCCCTGGGAAGAGGCCTGGCTCGGGGTTTTTTGCAGTTATTTCACGACTTTCAAGTATCGTAGAATCTGTCCTTATTTCTCCTCCATTTCCCTTGTGTGGCTGCTCTTGCAATTAGAGAGAGATACTTGTATTTAGTGCATTGAAAGCAAGTCCTGGCTCAGGCAAAGCATCTGCTGGCTTCAGGAAAGTCTGCTTAGCAAGGACTTCATGATTTAGTCTGTAGTTGCAATGAAAGAGTATCGCTCGTGGCCTCCCTCCATCTCACTGACTCCTCCCCTCTTCCCCCCCAGCAGCACGCTTTAGACCAGCCTGTGACTAAGGTGGCTCTTCGTGCCAGGGGGTGCAGTTTGTCCTCTCCTGGGAGCTGGGACAGACCCTGGAGCAGGGCAGGAGAGAGACCACTCATCCCCGTGGCTGCTCCAAGAAGTACCGGTGGGGTCAATCACCCTGTCCCCTTCCCGACGTGGGCACCAGTGCAGCCCACTTCTCTGCCTGGGAAATACTTACCTCCCCCTCTGTTGTTTTGATGAGCAGCACCGTCGGTTCGTAGCCTTCACAACATGCGTAAAACCTGCAGAGATGAAGAAGGAGGCTGAGTCGGTGGGGGTTTGAGACCCAGGAGCAGAATGCCACGCAGCGAGCCCGGGCGTGCGGAGAGCACGAGGCTGTAAAGGACGGTGGTGGCTCTTCTCAGCCTGTCGCTGTGCTGGCAGCTGGCCCGAGGGAGCTCGTGGAAGGACAGCAGCAGAAACTCATAATCATGTAGCTCGACCAGCTTCAGTGTTTGTGCAGGAACAGAGGGAGTTGGCTTATGTGACTTCTCGAGTCATCATTTTTGCTTGGTGAAGCAGGTAATAGCTCAGATTAATCCAAGCACTAAATCCCCCCACCCTACCCTCAGGCACCAGGCTGGGGGGGATGCTTCCTGGGGGGACTTTACCAAACGAGTTTGCTTTTAATCCGAATGTGTTTCGTAATCTGGGCTCTGCACCACATTGCTGCCTTGGAAAGGTGCAGGGTTGTGCTTCCCAGGATGGGGCTGCACCACTGTGCCACGGGGCGACTGCTCGCCTCTCGTGGGCTGGGGGAGCACGCTCGTGTGCTAATGGAGATGCTACCATCACAGCCCCACCTTCAAACACCGCCCTGAGAAACGGGGTGTCATGGGCAGCATCCCATCCCTGGACAGCCTGGCATCCCGTCCCGGTCTGCACTGAGCTGCATCTCAGTAGAGAAAACGCCCCGGCACTGAGCGCTGCGGGGATGTCCCTGCTTCCCCCCCACACCCTTTGCTCCATGGCCGTGGCAGTGTGTGCCGCTGGGCCCTGGGTTGACTCCAGCACTGACACTGGTCTTTGTATTGCAATTCGGGCTATTGGTCATGACACCTGGGCTCTCTTAAATTGCATTTAGAGGGTTTGATGTCTTCCCCATAGCAGGATGTACCTGCCCTGAGCTTTGTCTGCTCTGCGAGTGCAACCTCTCAGCTTACCGTGCTCTTACAGAGGAGCAGGTTTGTGTTTCCTGCCTGGAAACATTCATGGAGAGGCAGCCTCATCCCACTGGAAGGCTTTTGCTGCATCACAGCCTGGGAAGTCAATGGCAAACTCATTTTCCAGCTCAGTTTTGAGCCTCATGCTGCATGCCGCTGGGAGGGAGCTGGAGCCTGGGGAATGGCGTGCTGGCTGCACCTGGCCGACTGTAGCCCGCCCGGCATGGCGTGGCACATTGGGACGTCCCCCTGCACAGCACATCCGCAGGGCTCCATGTCCCCCGTGAAGTGCCGAGTTGCTGATTGCCATCTGACTGAGCCTCAGCCCTGTCTACAGCCAGCATGGGCCCAGATCTTGAACTGAGCCCAGGTGAGTCCCCAGGAGACCTCAGATGTACCCCACGGACATGTTGCTTCTTTCTACATCACCAAACTCTCCCCAGTTTTACGCCTGGCCCACCTGACCCCACCTGACCCGAGAGGCAGATGATGCTTTACCTCTGCAGGCTGCACCCATCTTCTGAGGTGGAGAAGAGCAGCAGTGGGGGGAAGAGGGAGAAGCGCTCAGGGATCCAGGACCAGACGATGCGCATCTCCTGAGTCGTTACAATGGTGGAGCTGAAGTTCTGCATGTCCACGGCCAGGTGGAAGGGCTGCCTGTGCGAGGGAGGACGTCCATTACTGCCAAGCTGGGGTGACCGCCTGCTTTTAGGGGTGCAGCCCCATGGCTTACGTTTGTCATGCTTTTTTCATTGTGAGCTTTCTGTTAACGTTGCTAGCTCTAACTGTACAGTGCCTCCTAACAGGGTCCCCACGGGGGGCTGTGAGGCACCCAGCATAGCCAAAGCTACTGGAGATACCTGAAGCTCCCCCCGGGTTGTATCTCCACTTTAACTCATATTTTGTCTGCTTAGCCCCAAGAGCTGGCAGAGAGGTCTCCTTACCTGCTTTGCGCCATGGTTATGCCCCTCTCCATTAACGCCTTCCTGTTGGCCATCTGGAGAAGCCAGATTTCCTTGCGGGAGAACAGCCGGATGCCAAAGGCTCTCTCTAGGAGTTTGTCAACAGTCACGTGCTCAGCAATGTTCTGCACGAAAGCCTGCAGGTCTGCCTTGATGTCAGTCCCCTCTAGCTCAGCGGAGGTCACCGAGAGCCTGTACTGCTTCAGCAAGGCCAGAGCAATGCGGTAGAGGACCTTCTGCCCCTCCAGCAGGTAAACATCAAAGACGCGGATGGCGTAATTGAAGGGGAGGTCGTGAAAGAGCCATGATAGCCATTCAGAGTAGACCTCAAAGACGTTCTCAGAGGTGCTGGCTATGAGTTTGTGAGCTGCTGGGCAGTGCTTGTTGGCCAGATCCCCAAAAGTCATGCAGGAGGCCTGGTGGGCCAGGAAGGACTGGTCAATGTAGCTGGTGTGGGGAGCGTTGCTGGCAATGAGGCGAGAGATATTCCCGAAGCACTGAGCTTCATCTTCACTGTAGTGCAACAGCAGAGCCACCAGAGAGGGGAGGATTGGGCTGTAGGTTATGTCAGGGAAAAGGTTGCCAACACAGATGAGGATCTTCTTCAAGGCCATGACCCCTTCCAGGTTGAGGCAGTACGTGGGCATGGAGCATCCTTCTAGGAACTCAGGCAAAGGGTGGGAGCTCACACTCAGCTTCCCAAAGAGCCGATTCGCCACGTCCCTGTAGACGAGAGCATCTGGGGTGACAAGCCGGCAGGCGACCTGCTGGATGAGCTGGTGGTAGACCTGAGCTCTGAGAGCGCGGCTCGTTGCCCAGTAGCCTTCTCTTGCCAGCTTCTTCAGCTCCTTCAGGGGCTTGCTGAGAATGTCTTGGGGTATATGTGCCTGTTGCTCCAGGTCTGGCATCCTGTCCCAATCCACAAACTGTCCACAGCCCAGACAAGAGGAGGCATCGATGTCCCAGGTGTCAGCCTCGGATGTGATCACGACAGTGACTGGGGATGAGCCAAACATCTCTGTAGGACAAAGACCTTTTATTCAATACGCTTCACCACCTCAGCATTTCACCCTGGCTGATGGCACTTTGTAGTCTTACAGCAACGTCTTGTATTTCAATAGTTATTCTCCCCCCTGCAAAGGGAAGGTTTTCAGAAGGCTTTGCCTGGCTGGAGCTGCTTGCTTTGCCCTCGCCTGTTCACATCAGCTCAGCCCCCTGGTGAAACTGCTGTCCAGGGACTCAGGGAAGCGCAGGACCAGGTACCAGCTGAGTGTCAGGGCTGCTTCTCCACACCAAGAGGGGCTCTGCACCCCTCAAAAAACCTCTTGAATTCCCAGCCTGTGACCTGCTGAGAGGGGGGTGCAGAGAGCAGGGACACAGTCCCTGTCCCCCAGGGGTGACTGTGGGACAGCAGTGTTACACAACCGAGGAAAATGAGCAGCAGTCCCAGCCCAGCTCTGCAGGGGCGAGGAGGGACCCCACGGGCAGTGGGGGCTCAAGGAATGCTGAGGCCAAGAGGGACCATTTGCATTGTGTCCCCTCCCAAGGACAGAGCGGGGCAGAGGGGTAATGTCCTGTCCGGGCCTGGCAGCCCAGGACCAGGCTGCTACGAGCCCAGACAGAGCGGGCAAAGCCGGCCTCAGGTGTTTGCCCTCCCTCTTACTGCCTCCCGCAACAGTCTCCCCACCCCTCCGGCCGCTCGGGTGTCAGAGAGAAGGTGCAAGGAGAAGATGCTGCAGTGAGAGGGGCTCGCCAAGGGTGCAAGGATGGTCTGCGGGGTGCCAAAGGGTCCCCGTTTCCCGCATGCCCCTGTGCACCTGGAGACACCCCGTCCAGGGGACAGCACGCAGGGGCTGGCGAGCGTCTGGGAAGCTCCTTGGGGACAGAAGGTCCCCGGGGGACCCTCGGGGGAGGCTCCGGCACACAGCACAGAGGCAAGGCTGGGACAGCCGTCAGCCCTGTGCTGGGAAGAGCAGAGTTTGAGCTCCTCCTAGAGAGAAGTGAGCGGCATTTTCCCTGGGGTTGCAAGAGCTCAGCTCCAAACCCTGTACAAGGAGACGGGAGTTATCTCTGCATGGGTGAGTTCTGCTGGGCGGTGATAAATTGGCAAGGATAAAGTCGGTTAGTTCATACATTAATTCTCTGATGTACTTGTATTGGATGTGCTCAGCTGGGTTGGGGAGGCTAGGATGGATTGCGCTGAGCCAAACCTCTCAGCTCTGGCCCCAAGGGGACACGGAGGGACAGCACGGTCCCGGCCCCGTGTGCTGCATGCGTGGCAGCACATGGTGGCACGTCGAGGGGGTCCAGGCAGCCGGGCTGCTCCCAGGCTGAGTCCAGCTCTGGCTCCTGCTCTCCAGTTCAGTTTGGCCCCTGCTCAAGTTCAGCAAAACCAGCAGATCAGGTTCAGTTCTGGTTCAGGGAAAGGGCAGCAGTTTTAACGGGTTGCTGACTCCCTGCTTTGAAGACAGTCAGACCCTGAGTACAGTCACACAGGCTTTTAGCCATAGAAACCAGGCTAAAACAAGCACTGGGGTTGCAGCAGGCCTGTTTGCATCACTGTGGTCCCCAGATTCCCCTTGTCCTCATAGCTGCCCACATCATGAGGATGCTGCCCTGCCCGAAGTACTGAGCATCAACCGAGCCCACCCGGCTGTCGGTGCCCCAGCCCAGAGTGCTGGCTGGTGGCTGCAGCTCTGCCCACCCCAGGACGTGTTGGGGAAGGAAATGTGGGTCTGCTCCAGCCCCTCTCTTCCGCTGTGGCCCCGGCATGAGCGGGGCCAGTGAGAGCCTCCTGCATCCTCCCCAGCGCAAGACGTGTGGCTGTCCCTGGCTGCAGCTCACTCACCTTGCCTGCTGCCCGTGTTACGGCCCTCAGCCGGCTCGGCCACGGGGAAGCCACCGGCCGCCCCCCCGGGCGATCGAGGCAGGCTGAGCCCCACCTGCATCATGTGTCCGGGCTCCGGTGCACCCTGCTGCCGGGTCCCCTTGTCCCTGTCACCTGCCCTCGCTTTTAAGGCGAGTGCCAGCCCGCCAGCACAGGAGGTTTATTTGGTGTAAATAGGGTGAGGGGTGGAGCCGCTCCTACGCCCGTGTCACCCCTTCCTGCCCCAATTCTGCGCCGAGGCTGGGGAGGGGGACATAAACACCCCGTGCGATGCGATAGCCATCAAACCAGCAACACAACCATTAAATTTAATCATTTATTTTTCCCAAGGATAACCTTGATTTTCCCACTCTGGGGTTCACTCCCTTTGCCAGCGTCACGGGGCAGGGAGGGTGCTGCGGGGGCGAGGGAGGGCCAGGGCTGCTGAACAGCCCTGCCACGGCAATCACCCGTCCTTGAACAAAGGAAACATCAACACAAACAGTGGGTTTGCAACCGCTTCCCGCTGGATGGTCCCGGGGGAGTCGGAAAGAGAAGCATGTGAGCAGCCAGTGCCAGGAGTCGGGTGACAAGGGAGACACTGGGGCCACGAGGATTACGTGACACCCTTCTGCAACCGCCTCACACACCCGTAGGGACGCTTTTTGGGGATGGGTGTGTCGGGGATGTGCCAGCTGAGTTTGCAGCACTTCTTTAGCACTGGCTGGCAAAACCACCAGGGGAAATTTGGGGCGATGCAGACGCGCACCCTGCTGCACCCGGGGCCTCCTATGTACACAGCTGCTCAGTGGGAGCACGAAATGTGATTGTTGCAGGCACAGCTCTGGTGCTTCAGCATTTCCAATCTGTCCCCCTCTGAAATGGTTATTGATTGACTTTCAGCCTCAAAATGCATTGCAGAATGACAAACTGTATGTTGTATTCACAGACAAAAGAGCTGAGTTGAAGGAAAAGTACCCTCCAACAGCTGAGAGACACTCCCAGCAACATGGCACCGATCCACATTGCTACCTGGAGAACCCACAGTTCAGACTGCACTTAAAAGTGGGCATTTTTATAGGCATCTTAAAGTTTTAAAATATGTTTTTTTCCTTAAAAAATTGGATTTTTTCTCCTGTGATAACAGTAACTGTGGGTTGTTCCTGCCTTGCCTCCCTGCCTGTGGGTCTGCAGGGTCTGCCTGCACCTGCAGCACATCCCTGAGCATCCGCCGGCACCACTGGTCTCAGGGCATCTGCTGCCAAGCAAGAGTGGTCCTTCCACAGACCCTCTCCTTTCTGGATGAAGCTTCTCCTCTGTGCTGTGCCAAATTCCGATGAGAATGGCACGGCTGTCCTGTTGTCCCTCTCCTCCCTTTGCTCCTGGCAAGCTGGGAGCCTGAGGAAGTGGGGGCGAGGGGCTGTGTCAGTGAAGGGCCCCCCAGGGTGCTGTGCTGGGTGGGAGGGAGGCAAGGGGCTGTTTCCCAGCGGGAGGCTCCTCCTCTGCACCCAGAGTCTGTCTGTGCACTCCATGGGTGGCTGGGCTCCACACGCTGCATCTGAAGCGGTGGTGATGACCCCCAGCTCTGCTCCTGGGGCTCCCGGGGGTTCCCCATGCCGCACCCCGCTCTGGTTTCCAGTGCTGAGGGGTTGTTTGTTCTCTCTCCAACTCATACCCTTTTGCTCAGGCTCGTACAGCAGCAGGTCCTCCTGCCTTTCCAGAGGACCTTGCTGGCTGTCTTCTCCTTGTTTGCTTTTTCTAGGACAGCAGATGCCTCTCCCTGCCAGACTGAAGCAGCTCTGAAACCTCCTGCAGCCCTCCCCCACCACCCTCTTGCCTGCTCCCCGGCAGACACTCTGCTCCGAGAGAGGAGATGGAAGTGAATTAGGAGCGGTGTGAAATGAATCATTGCTTCATGTGTTTTTAATGGTGAAAGAATTAAATATGTAGAGGCTGCGCGGGCTCCGGACAAGCCACACAGCTGAAGACCATAAATGTTTCATGCTAACTGCCTGCGAGAGGAGCCAGCCCCATTCGGATGTGCAAAGAGCTGAGCTTCACCCCAGGATGGAGCCGAGACCGGGGGGCTGCCATGGCCAGCAGGGCTCCCCGAGCGGCCCCATGCTGCTTCGCTTGTTGCCCAGGACACTCCTGGCACGTGGATCCTCCTCAGCCACAGCTCCCCAGTGCTGAGCGCCTGTTTCGAGAGCATCATCTGAGCCCCTCTGCGGCAGCCCTGTCCCACAGCAGGGGGGGGACGTGTCCCCTCTCCCCATCCCAGCACGTCCCCAGCCCTGCCCAACTGCTGCAGGGGAGCAGCTGTGAGGCGAGGCGGTGCCTGGGGGTGCTCAGCACCTCCCCAACCCCGCGGGTGGCACTGCACCCCACTGCGTGTGCGGCTCCTCTTGCTCCTTGCCCAAAAGCCACCCCGGCCAAAGGGGCTTCGCCGTGGGTCTGAGCCAGGTGGGAGCACAGCGGGTGTTGCAGCCGCCTGTGAATACCCCGACGAGGACGCGCTCGTTACCGGGGCATGCCACAGCAGTGTGGTAGCCACCCCACGTTGTGAGGGCAATAAAACATCACTGTCAGTGCCTGTGCTGCTTTTCAGGCACCTGTACTGATGTTGCATTGATTTGCATCATCAGCCGCACCCAAAAAAAACCCAACCCGAGAGGCCAAATCCTGGAAGATCAGGTGTGGGAAAAGCTTGGATGGAGGCTGCTGTAAAAGCCGGTTGGTTACTGCAGAGCCCTTCGCAGCCAAAACATTGACAGTGTCAACACCGTCCAGCGTCACAGCAGCTTCCCGACAGCCCAGCCCTGCCTGCTGCTGCTGGCAGGGGGACAGGGACGAAGGGGACAGCGGCGTGGGCAGGGGGAGGCAGCGATGGCCATCTGGAGGTGGGCAGGGACAGGGGATGGGGCTGAGGATTTGGGGAATGGAAATGGCAGCTGCCTTAAGGAAGGGAAAGGCAGGACCCAGGGAGAAAAGGCTGCGGGGAGCCCGTGGGGCTGGAGCAGCCCTGCCCAAGGGGCCAGTGGCGTGGGGAAGTGCTGGGGCGCTGCGGGTGGCACCATGGGGGTGTTTTTAAAGTGACCCTTGAACATGAGAAGCTGCAGACCAGGGTGGGAAAAGGACGGGGAGATCCACTGCTGGGCCTTGGGTTCATGTGGTGGTGGGGAAGGGAGGAAGGGGAGAGGAGGGAAGGAAGGAAGGGAGGAAGGTGAGAGGAAGCGGGAAGGATGGAGAGAGGATGGAGGGAGGGAGGGCAGGGTGGGAGGAAAGGAAGGGTGGGAGGGAGGCAGGAAGGAAAGGGGAAGAAAGGAGGATGGGTTTGCTGCAGAGAGGTGCTAACCAAGGCAGACAGCCCTCTGGGATGACGCAACGTCGGGACATGTCCCACGTGGTGCTGGACGGTGCTGGATGGTCTCAGGGCTTGGTCCCAGGAGTCACCCTGCGGGGGCATCAGGCATAGAGGCTCCTCATCTTCTCTTATGCAGGTATTCAACACTGGTGCAAAAACCCTGAGAAAAAATAAAGCAACTTTTTTTCTGCAACTTTTTTTCCATAAAAGACTCCACTCCTTTCTTAACTTGCAAATCACGGCAGTGGATCCCGGCATGCGATAACATCACTCTTGGGATGCAGAGTATTGATTCCCGCTTCCCAGCACTTTTCCAGTCCCTCCAGACTTCACTGCTCAAAAATAAACTGTTCTGACGCTCAGGGCTGTTATTTCACAGAATTACAGAGGCCGGGAAAATTGCCTAAGCACTGAGCAGTTGGTCCTTTCGTTGGGCTGGATCTTTGCATCTTCCAGTGTATTTTGTGCTTTTCTGGTAGTTCAAGAAGGGCTCCTGGAAAATCAGGGAGAAGCAATGGGCTTGGATGCAGTTTTGCTCCTGACCCAAGCATCTTTCTGCCATTCCCAAGTTCCAGAGGGTGTGGGGATACCCCGGCCTGGAGGACACCAGCTGTGTCCCTGCGCTTTCTCTGCCTCCTGGTTTTCTCTGTCCCAGTTATTCTCCAACCCACTGTGCCAAAGCTCCCCTCGCACACTTTGGGTTGAAGGTTCCCTCGCTGCCATGCTTATAGCTGTACATTTTAATCCAGACCATAATATTATTACCACAACAGCAATAGACAGGTGCCCCGACAGAATCAAGGCACCCGAGTCAGAGGCAAGCTGCATGCAGAGACTGTTGGTGCCCTGGGGAGCTGCTGCCAAGTTCAAAGCTCGCCACTGACATCCAGAATTGAAAATATAAAGGATTTCCTTCTTCCTCAGCAGCAAAGGCCAGAGGTGTGCCACACCCCAGGCCCAGCCTGATGCACAGGCCTGCGTCCCTCCCGTTGCAGCAGCATCACTGAGTGTGTGCTGCAAAAATCCCAAATCCCCCTTGGGCTTTAGGAAAAGCATCGAATGCTTTGGGGGTGCCGGCAGTGCCCCAAGAGATTGCGAAGGTTCCCAAGGGGGCCCTGGCTGCAGATTAAACTCGATGCTCTGGAGATATGGCTGGGGATGAGGGGTTTCAGCTGCCCCATGCTTGGGAGGGCTCTACCCCTCCTTCCCGGCCTGCACCGGCCTCAGCCCGTGGTGTGGGCAGCTGAACCCCACGCCTCAGCTGAGGGGGCAGCTCGGGGCTGGCAGCAGCCACATCTCACAGAATCCCAGAATCATCTCAGTTGGAAAAGCCCTTGAAGCTCCTCCAGTCCAACCATGAACCTCACTCTGACCGTTCCCAACTCCACCAGATCCCTCAGCACTGGGTCAACCCGACTCTTCAACCCCTCCAGGGATGGGGACTCCCCCCCTGCCCTGGGCAGCCCATTCCAACACCCAACAACCCCTTCTGCAAAGAAATCCTTCCTAAGAGCCAGTCTGACCCTGCCCTGGCGCAGCTTGAGGCCATTCCCTCTTGTCCTGGCGCTGGTTCCTTGGCTCAAGAGACTCATCCTCCCTCTCTGCACCCTCCTTTCAGGTAGTTGTAGAGGGCCATGAGGTCTCCCCTCAGCCTCCTCTTCTCCACACTAAACCCCCCCAGTTCCCTCAGCCGCTCCCCATCAGACCTGTGCTCCAGACCCTGCACCAGCTCCGTTGCCCTTCTCTGGACACGCTCGAGTCATTCAATATCTCGGCCACCACATCGGGCCCAGCGGGGCCATGGGACAGCGAGGCCCGGGGCAGCGCTGGGGACAGCCGTGGCTCTGAACCCCTCAGCCCGCCCGGCGCCTGCGCACGGCGGCGTTTGGGCCTCGGCGGGCGCCGTCGTCATGTGACCGAGCCGGAAGCGCGGGGCTCTTCCGGGCGGCGGCGGCGATGGCTCCGGATCCCTGGTGAGCGCCGGGCGCGGTTCTCCGGGCTGGGTGCGCTGCCGCTGCCCTCCCGCTCCCACCCCGGGGCTCCCGGGCCCGCCTCAGGAGCGCTCGGCCGCCCGCGGGCGCTGCGAGCCGGGCCCGAGCTCCCCCCCTGGGGCGCGGTAGCTGCGGGCTCGCCGCTGGGCCGGGGCCGGTGTCGGGGGGGGGGGCAGCGTCAGCCGGGCGGCTGCGAGCGCTTGGCGGGGAGGTTTGGGGGATACCCCTTCCCTACAGAGTGCTTTTTTCCCCCAAAAAAGCTACTTGTAGGTAAATCTAAAGAGCAGTTCTAACCGTGCCGCTGGCTCTTCCACCTGCGGTGGTGACGCGCAGGCGGTTTCCCCGCGAAGCCCGGCCGGGGGAAGGCGCAGGGCGGGGGAAGGCGCAGGGCCGGGGGCTCAGCTGCCGCCTCTCTTCCAGGCTCTCGCTGCACGGAGCCGCCTGCCAGGTCGCCCAGGAGGTCGCCGAGAAAATCCAGGAGCGTAACCGGTGCCAAAGGGCCGGGGAGAATCCAGCCAAGGTACTCACTGCAGTTTGTGAACATGGATTTTTTTTTTTTTGTTGTTAGTTAGACTTCGCTTTTAACTGTTGGAAATACTGGTTAAGTATTAAATTTACATCAGTCAGGTGTGTCTAGGAAGCTGCAAGTCCTGAATTTCCTGCCCTTCTGGCCGCAGAGGGAAGTGAGTCCTGCCTGGAAGGTGTGACAGCCCGGTGACATGGCCGGGAGTGCCGCGGGGAGGGGGTGACACTCCTGCACCCCGTTAGTGCTGGCTGTGTTAGGTCATCCTTGCTGCCAGCTGGGAATCTGCAGATTAAAAGTCACATTTAATGGCAGGAACCTGATGTTAATGGTATGTTCTTTAAGGTTTCTGTAAAGAAAACAAGAATACAGATTCTTAATTAACAGTAGGTTTGCAGTGTCATAAAAATAATCTTGGATTTAACACTAATGGATCTTTTACGCATGCAATAATGCTGGTTTTACAAAAAGAGAAAAGGAGAAGCCATGGGAGTGTTGGGCACATGCTGCTGACTGCTCAGGGCTGTCGCTGCCAGGAACAGAGCTTTCTTCAGAGATCCTGAGTCTAAGAGATGTTGAGATGCACGTCAGCTTCTGTGTACTCTTTTCCGTGTAAATATTGAATAGATATCTTTTCCACACGAAGCTGGCTTGCTTCCTTTCTGTAGATCAGATGAAATATGAATTTTGAAGCCTTTTTTCATACATTTCGAGCAAAATATAAGACCAGAGTTAAATATGAATGAGAAACAGAAGTTAGATCTTACCCAAGAATATTATGTTCTCCACCTTTTCATGTCCTGTTTAAAAAGTAAAATAAAAAGATTCTCAGGAGGCTGCTTTCTTTAGGATTAAAAGCCTCGTCCTTCCCTTGAAGAAGCGTAGGAGCCTGCTTGATCACACACCCTGGGGATCGTGCCGTTACCTTCTCCCTTGACTGCGTTAAGATGAAAATGCGTGCAAGCCCTTGAGTTAGTCTTTTATAGTAATTTGCATAATTCAAACCCAGCTGATTTATTTTGTAGATTCTGCCCTTCTTTATAGCAGGGTGACACACGATCACTGTATCTTCTTTGCCAGTCTCTTTGCCGATAGCTTTTAAAATAAAATGTCATTTTTGAAGTGTTTCCTTTAAAGAAATGTTGAAGAAAACTGTGTAGGCTTCGTACAATAATTTTTAATGAATTACTCAAATTTGGCATGAATTGAAAAGAGGTTTCAGAACGCCCAAATAAGTGGGATTTGAGAGAAATATTTTCTCTAGCTGTAGAATTGTGAGGAGTGTTTAGAGGTGGTGATTAAACTCCCTGCTTTCAAGATGATGAAGTTCTAGAAATTGTACAGATATACTCGAGCAATAGAAGACTAATAAAGATGGCTGCTTAATCCATCTGTATTTTATAGAGGACAAAGTTCTTTATTTGCATCACTGCAATCTGTGATGTGTTCCAAAAAACCCCAACAAAATGTTGTATTAGTGTTGTTTGAAGCTTTTCTTGTACTGTAACTCTCCTAGGTTGTGTTTTATGGAAACATTACACAGTTGACTTATTTCTTCATAAAATCATTTGTTCCGTGCCCTGTGTTTTCCAAGTGCAGTTTCCCTTTAATCCATTAACAGTTAAAGATGAATATTTGGCAGTGTTTGATTCTACTGTAAACAAGTTTCCAACAATGAGCGAGTTGTTTTCATAACAAATGCATGTTGAGAAATCCATGGCTGAGCAGTCATATATTCTATGACTCCTGAATGTTTTAACAGAGGAAAAAGTCTTTGTACAGTATTTGCCTGGTAGGAAGAATGTAAACAAGTTTTTATTTTTATCGTATTTTGCCATTAGCAAAAAAAAAAAAAACCCCAAACAAAACTTATTGCTTATTGCAATAAAAAATAAAAGAACTTGCTGCTTATTGCTGAGCAAAAATAGATCATAAAATTTTAAATGGAAAAAACCCCAAACCCTATAGGGAAAGATTTCAAGCCAGCACTTACCATCTATGAACTCTGCGCTATGGAGCTGATCTTAAAACTTCCATTGGTTTCTTTTTTTTTTTTTTCTTAAATGGAAGTGGAATCTTTTGTAACAACACTGCAATTTCTGGCCAGAGTAGCAGAGGGTGTCTGTATGTTAGATGACTTTCTTGGACATTCTATACCTTTATGTTACTTTGCTGTTCTGGGTCAATTAAATGCAGCATTTTTCACCTGGACATGAGTACATGTGAAATGAAAAGACCTGTTACCTGATTGCAAAGCTAGAGGATATGCAGCGGCTTGAACTTTCCTGGCAGCATTTATACCCCATCCTGGCTTTGGAAATGTTGCTGTAGCGTTCGGCTGCTTTGGGTCTGAAGGTGGGTATTGGCTGCGTTCTCTCAAGGCTGCCTCAGCGTGGTTGCATCTCCTTTCCATCGTTGTATTCAGCAGTGTTTGAGAACAAGTTGCCAATTTAAACTTCTGATGCTATCAGGATTTTTTTTGGCATCTGCTCCGTCCCTGTGCAGATATCAAGTGCAGTTTAGCTGTAGGCAGGATCCTTGCAGCACAGTGACCGTTCAGTGA
This sequence comes from Strix uralensis, assembly GCF_047716275.1. Classification (NCBI taxonomy): domain Eukaryota; kingdom Metazoa; phylum Chordata; class Aves; order Strigiformes; family Strigidae; genus Strix; species Strix uralensis. Next base: position 6,209,847 of record NC_133990.1, read on the forward strand.
GACTCTGGTGTCTGGCCGCTGCCTCTGTGTCTTCAGGAGCTCAGGAATGAGTCAAAGCAAATATTCTTCTCTGTTACTAGTTCATCACACAGAACATCTGAGGTTGCTAACCATTAAAACCCACAGCAGGGCTAATATCTTGTAAACAAGAAGCACATAAAGTCTTAATTAGGATGACTTGCATAGTTGATTGCAGTTACAATGTTTTTTTCCTAGTATGTTCTACATAACTGGAATGAAAAGAAATAACATTTAAAGAGGAAAAACCCAGAGGATAAGGTCAGCCTAACTTGGGAAGGGGTGGGGAGCGAGGAGGAGGTTTGCCACAAAACTTGGGCTTGCTTGCAGCAGGGAAGAATGTGAATGGCTTAACTATGTCTTTAGTAAGAGCAGATGCATCTGAATCTTGGGCAGGTCAGTTGTGGGAGGGTTGGGAGTCACAGGTGCTGCTGAGAAGGGAAATGAAGGAAATCTGAATTTTTGGGGGATCTTTAGTTTAAAGTCTGTAAGAATTCAGTGGAGGGAGTGTCTGAACCTGTAGCAACTTTCCCTCTAATCCTGGGAGCTGGGAAAGAAACCTGGTGGCAGAAGAAGCTGGCGCCTGTATTTGTATTAAAGATCAGAGAAAAGAACTGGAAAACTAACTGGAAACTATTAATGTGCTGAAATGTTTTGCCCATATAAAGGCATGTGTTTATAAAGATTTGAAAGAAAGCTCTCCATGTTAAACAGCATTAATGCATTAGAATTGTGTTTGCGAAACTAGTACTATTTGTCTCATTATTTTGTAAGCAGTCCAGACCAGTTAACTGTACCGTTCCCTCTGTGGCTCTGAGGCCAGCTTTCTTGGTTTAGAATGGAGTCCTGCACGCCAGTATAGCTGAAGTTAAATATGTTGTCACCTGCATGTAGTAGTATTAAATTTTATGCAAATATAACTCAGACTAAAAAAAAAAATACATCTCTCTCTTCCCCTTCAGCTCAATGTGATTATCAGATCGTCGCTGCAGAATCTCAAAGAGAAGATTGATCAGCTGAAGGATTTACTGCTTCGGGCTGTATCAACACACCAAATGTATCTGTGTAAACATCAACTCACTCTGTATTGTGGGAGACAGTGGAAAAATGCTTTAATTGCTCTGCCACGCAGTTAGGGTTTTTCCTTCATTCCGTCTTTAGAAGACTCTGTTCATGCTGCTGTTTAATGTTTTCATTGCAGCTGTAGTGCAGGAGGAGTTGGGAGCCTGGGCAGCCCTGGTGTGGTGGCCATGAAGCTGGCTTGGTTATCTTTGTGTCGCAGAGAAGCTTAACAAGATGGTCTGAATAATCTCAGGGCTGCCATCATCTTGCCTGTGCACTGTGCTGACACTGAGAGGCTGGTTTGTGAGCTAAGATCATTTGTCTAGCAGAAAACTCTCTAATTGTTATTTTCTCTTGGCTCAGTCCCTGGCTGCGGGAGTGCCAGTGATTGCAAAAAGGAAGGATGAAGCCTTGTTCAGGGTGTGGGCAGGAATGTGGCAGCCCTGACTTGGATTGACTTAAGGAGCAATGGAACTGCATCTTCAGAATGATGTCAAAAACAATTTAAAATATCCCTTAGAAAGAAATCAGAGGTTTTCTTCTTGGGGTGTTGCCCTGTGGCCTGGCTTGGATTTGCTGCTCCTTCCGAATGCTGGGATAGTCAGGCTTAAGGAGTCAGAGAAGTACATCCATCTCCCTGAAGATACCCAGCAGCAATCTGGTTTAATGAAGGGATATTTAATTTCAAGCTTACTGTAGCAGAAATCCCTTCTAAGCACAGACCCCCGCAAGTGCTGTGCTGATGGCCAGGGGTAAAACTTTCCTGCCCAGTGATCGCTTGAGAGCAGATGAATACTACTGCTGTGGCAGAAAACATACAGAAATCAGTTCAGCTGTTGCATAATCTACTCAGCAGTACTTGGAAGAGAGTAGTCCTTCAAAATGTCACTAAGTTTGATTAAAAAGAGAAAACATATGTTCTCTGTCAAAGCCGCAGCACTTCAGGGCACCTTGTTGTCCAGAGATACTGCATGAATTGTTTCTCTGCTGCACCAGTGGCTATTTGGGGTGTTCCGCTGTGGAATTGCAAATGGAAACAGATACTCAAAGTAACTTTTTGATTGTTTGCCTGTCACTTGGCTGGGAGCTGCTCACCTGCTCTGTGTTACCAGCCTCCAGTGAAATAAGATGGGAAGGACCCTGCTGATTTTAAAAGCTCTATTCTGTTTGGGCCTGCCCCGTTTATATCGTAGCAGTATAAACTGGAGCTCTTTTGAGAAGCATCATCCTTCCTGAACTTAACCCCTGCAGTACTGTTGTACATTCAGTGTTACAGAAGAGATCAGCTGTGTAGGACTTCTTAGGAGTAAATGAAAGAACAACTGTGTTGGATTTTGGAGGGTGAAATGCTATTCTTAATACTTATGCTAACTTGGCAGTAAATAGCCTTCCAGTTCTCTTTATCACTTTGAGTTGATGACCTGAAGATCACTCTGTGGTCACTGTATGAAACTTTTCTTTGAGATACATAAACTTCAGAAACACATTTATAATAACAGCAGATTTCATTCAGAAACCTGTGACCTATCCTTCTCTTACATGTTACAGACTTTTCTTGAGTTAAAATAGTGACTTTAGTTAATTTTGATGATCAGGAGGCCTGATTTATTTTAAGAACATATAACAGGTATTATTTTATATAACAAAACAGTTTTCCAGTGTTTTTGAGTTTGGTCCTTAACCAAGTATCATCAGCACACAGATGGAGGGAGACAGGAGGCAGAACTTGGTGGATGACCTTCTCACACGACAGAAACAGCTTCAGGCATCTTACAAGAATGAAGGCACAGAACCAGATGTGATAAGGTATGGCATTGTCACCTCAGTGAACACTGTGATTTGTGTTTTGAGTATGTCTGAAGATAATGTTAAATGCATCCATTGAACTAATTTACCTCTACATGTAGCAAATTGCGGTTTCATTTGCTTAGAAATCAAGTTCTTTTTTTAGTGACAGTATCATATATGTCTACAAAGCTGGGGAGGACGAGGGAATGAAGAGTTGCTTGGAAGAGGTAATAGCTAAGTGATCTAGTAGAGTCGGTCACTGAGTTGGAGTGATGGATCCCACTGTACAAGGTCTGTGTGAATTGTTGGAAGGAAAAATGTCAGGATGAGGCTTAAGCTTCAAACAGTCCCCTGTGATCATACTTTGTAGCAGTCAGCAGGGGCCTTCAAATAGAATACATTAAAATTTCCATTTTGGTGTGTCCTTCACAGCTGGGAAAAATAATTACAGTTAATAGCCTTCAAGTTGTGCTCTCCTTATGCAGTTCTCATGTCCCTTTCTAGTGGAAGGAGTTATATTTGTCATCTCTAACAGGTTCTTAGAAAGAATCCATCCCTGGTGGTCTCTGATCAGGAAGAAAGGCAGAGCCTTTTCCCGAAGTGTGAAATTCAGGCCTCTTGCCTGAGTTAATGAACTATTAGCAGTGCATAAGTTGGGTTTAGTGGGAGTCACGCAGGTGCTGTGTCCGGAACATACAAACCATATTAGGCATAGACTTGGTACATAATTATATAAAAAGATATCTTTTACTGCAGACGTTGCAGTCCTGAAACCTTGGTGTGCAGGGGAATAAAGAAGGATGGGTTGTTTCTAGTGCTTTGTTAATGGCCTTTTGAATTTTGTCCGTTTCCAGTTAGCACCAGCTTTTGCCTGTGGAATTTCTCTCGCGAGTACTTGCTCCCCTTGGCTGTACTTCAGAGTTTTTGGTAGCTTTAGTTTCTGCGTGAGCATGCCAGTGTCTTGCTGAGGAGTTCCTTGCAGCTACTTTACATCCAGGAGCTTTTATGCCTTACTAAAATACCGAGTTAAAAATGCTTGCTGAGCAGCAGAATTGAGAGATTCCTGTGGATTTGTTACACTTCTCTTTCCTTTTCCTAATTCCAGTAGCATAACCCACCCTCACTTTTCTCCTCGTTCCTCCTCTTTCCCCCTGTGTTTTCAGTGACATCCCCACTGGCTGAGAGGGTGTCCTGGGTTCATCCTGGAGCTCTGCACATGCTACAGATGGTCTAAAGGCTCTGCTAACAAGGCTCTGTCTCTTCTGCCTCTTCCATCTGTGTTGTGAAAGTTGATTTTTCTTTGAGACTCCTTTTTCTTTCCACATGTTTAAACTGCCCAATTAATTAATTGCTGGAGGAGAGAGAGGAAAAAAGGGGTAGCAATAAATGAGCCTGTTCCTAAGCTGGTAGCCAGGCTGCAGACAACAAAATGAAGCTGCCATTTCCTCCTTCGTCTGCAAGCAAAAGGGTAGCAGATCTACCACCATAGCACGTGGTATGTCAGAATTGTGTTGGAGAACAGCTTCAGAAGCATCCTCATGATTCACTGGCTGATATGGTTTGATCTCTATTAGCCCTGAGCCAACATTTATGCAAAAAATGAAAAGCCCTTCTATCAAAGAGTGTGTCTTAACCTACCTCCTGACACCATGCAGGTCACTAAATACTGCTCTGTGTGAGAGTTACCATTCTGGCTAAATTCCAGCACAGTAACTGCATTTGCTCTTCCTAATTTTTCCTTTGCAGATTCAGGTAATCGTCTGTCCTGCAAAGTGGCAAAGAAGAGGAGCGGAGCTGCAGTCTCTGAGTTTGCAGAGCTTGCTGTATTCCCATGGTCAATGAAATTACTCTTGAGTGTAGACTGTAATTGGTAAAACTTTGGTTTAAAGCCTCATTTTTGAAAAAGTGAACATACATCCTCAGAAATTTTATATAAATCACAGCTGTTGGCCCCGGGCACTTATTTTATTGGTGTGTGGGAAGCTTTAACGCAGCAGGCACAGACTTAGGCTGGCTGTGGGTCATGCAAGGGGCCGTGCTCTGCCCTGTAAGCCCTGCACAACGCTGCACGTGTGGTCTGGGTCACACGATGTGGCTGAGCAGAGCTTCCTCACCTCTGCTGACCTGTGGTGTAGTGAGATCTGCCCTGAATGGTACAACAGTGCTTCTGCGATACGGACATGTGATAGAAATACATATTTTAAAAAAAATTTTAGCTTGTTCTTCTAGGTGACAGGCATTTTCTAATACACTATATTCACTGGACCTTTTCTGTAGCACATAGTGTTGCATTTTATACGCGCACATATAAAGTTACATGTGGGAGGGAGAGTGTCAGAGCCCTCTTGAGAAAGTTTCTTACCTTTGTGCAATGTCAGTGCTCAGTCTTAGAACAGAACAAAGCTTCATATACTTTTAACTCCTCAGACATTTGAAGAAATATGTGAGCCTTTTTGCTGATGTTCTTTGAGAAACAGTCCCTTTTCAGTGCTGGGCTCTTGGAAAAGGTAGAGTTTTGAAGCTATTGTACAGTCAAAACTGGGTACCAGTGTGAGTGTTGTGTCCTACCATAACTGTTGAAAGTAAGATATTTTTTTTTCTACTTGTTTCCTTTGTGTATCTTGGAGCGAGTATGAGTTACTCAAAGTTTAACTGATGGTTTCCTGATTCATGTTTTGTGAGGGTCTGTTCAGTAACATGGTGTAGAGGTTGGTTTCTGCTCGGTTTTGTTCTCCGGTGCGGTGTTTGGTACAGCTAAAGCACGTGTTTCACTTTGTGGTTTGTTGTCTTTGCATTGACAACATCTGGTTACGCAACACGTGCTGCACATGGTAAAACTGTAGACTTTGATCAAATCCATTAATTGTTCTAGACCAGGCATTCTCCAGAGCGCAGTGCAAATCCAGTTGATGCATTGATGCTGGCTTTTACACCTACTGCTAAGTCAACTGAAACCTGTAAAATAGCAAATAACAAAATGTCTATGGGGACTGACAATATGAGAAAGCTCGTGTGTGTCACCTGTCAGAGCAGTTTATGGACTGCTCAGAACCTGAAGCGTGGCCCTGCGGCAGGGCAGCATTGACACGTGGCTGCTGTGGAGGGACAGAGGGCAGGGATTCAACCTAGAGCTGCCCTGGCGTAAAGGTGTCGAGGCAGGTGGGAGGAAGAGATCAAAATCCCATGATAATTTCAAGCTCTGTTAGAAATGATCAGGGAAACCTGTATTTTCCAGCACGAGATAACACCAGAGACAGTATTTATTTGATAGTGTTGCAAGACTTGAAGTTTTATAGTTCTCTTTTAACTTCTTTAATTAGAAGTGCCGACTATGCCAACTATTCTCTGCATGGCGAATTCACACCCCTTCCATATTCTCCCGTGTAGGTCTTGTTTTCAGTCCTGAGATGTAGCCAGGGCCTGAATCTTGTGTCAGGAAGTCAAACCATTCTCTCTTTCCTGAGCCTGGCCCGCATGTGGGTCTGTAGCTTGTCTCCCCTGCGTGCCTTACTGCTTGTAGGGGCAGAAGACAACAGCTTCTGGTAGGGTTAAGCTGCTTTTTACAACACTGGGTTTCTCTAAAACTGTTGCAGAGCTCTGGAACAGCTTTGGATTTTAGTAGGTGGTAAAGGCTACTTCAGCGTGTCTGAAGTCCTGAAAGCCAGCTTTTCCCACTGCATTAGAAAAATCAGCACATATTGTTTGATTAAGTTCTAGCAGTGACACTTTTCTCTGGTTTTGTATTGGTTTTCTGTATCTAATCCATCTCTGATGTGACAGCACGCATTTTCAGAAGTCTTTTTCTTTCCAGCAGTCATTCCTTTCATTAACCTTCTTGCACCACTGATCACATATTTATTGTCCCCATGGCCTATAACAGTGAGGGTTTCACTAGAATTAATCTTCGTTTATATTTGGTCACCATTCAGTGAGTTTTACATCCTTTGAAAACTGCTGTAAAGCTATTTCTGATTGTGAAGTACAGTGGCCTTAATGCTTTTAGTATTTATCCTAACTGACAACTTGGGCCAGAACACCGGGCAGGACGCTACATTACTTTGGTATAGCATTAGTTTACCTTCCGGCGTTGTCGGCCTTAATTAAGATGCAACTGGAATTTTCCAGGGGAAAGGCTGTGCTGTTTATGTGACTCTGCTTGAGCAGGGTCAGTAAAGTTTTCTTTAACTGGTTTTCAATAGGTAATTTCAGTATCTTTTCCCCTCTTTTTTCCTTGGAATCTGTGCAGGTTATTCTAACAGATTTTAATGGAGTAGAAATCCCCATGGTTTCACACTATTTGAAAGCGAGAAGTGAAAAAAGCAGCTAAAAACGTTGACTTTCTAGAAATCACAGTATCAAAATTTTGTGAGTCTTCAAACATTTGTGGAGTCAAAGGAGTCAAGAATATTCCTCCTCCTGCTTGACTGGGTCGTCAGTGTGTGGAACTATATGTCAGTCACCAGTGAATAAATTGTGTGTCCTTGAACATGCCTTTTTTTGGTTTCTTTGGATTTCTCAAAATTCAAAGGGGGAACAATTTTGTGGGACACAAAACACCTTAAGTAATAGCTACGCTAGATAACTTTTAGAAGAGTCCATATTTTTTTCTTTAATGTGGGTTACCATTTTTTCTGTTCAAATACTTTTCTGTCAGATGACAGGTATTTTGGTCTTAATCCAAACGGGTGTTCTGCCTAATGCCAAAATAGCCATCGAGTGCCCGACTTAATAAGCCATTAGGTGCCTAAATGCTTTTGTGAATCTGGCTCTTGTTTATGAAGGAGCAAATGCTCTTTGGAAAATAAGATTAAAAATAGTTGTTTAGATGCCTTTAAAACTGCTTCCTGATTTCCTTCCTCCCTACCAGTCACTGTTGGAAGCCCTCCTGGCTGCGGCGTTCTGAGGTGGGATGCAGTTAGCCTTGTGCTAGGAGATGTTTGCCCAAACCTACCTGGAGTTTCCTGCCCGAGGTTGTTTCTGTGCCAGGAGTGTCACTGTGTTCTGGTGGGGGTGTGCTGGGTCTGTAGAGAGAACAGATGCCAAGCCAAGACCTGCTTGGAGGCTCGTGTGCCTGTTGCTTGTGGTCAGACAGGCTTCAGCCGCCGCGCGGGGAGCAAATGTTCCAGCATGAGCTTAGTGCTGCGTCTTGTCCCGAAAGGAGCCCTCAGAATGGCACTGAGGGGGGAGTCCGTTGCCTCGGGTGTAGAGTTGAGTTTTAGGTGAAGAAGTTGATCATTTGTGAATGGGACAGATCGTCTCACAGGAGTAGATCTGTCCCTTGACCTTTTCTCTGGATGTAATTATACAAGGTGCAGCTTCTTTCTAGAAAGAATTCTTCTTTTTTCATAATTCTCATTCCCAAGGAGTGCAAGGGGACTGCAGAAGTGAGACTGTTTTGGTGAGGGCTATGTAAGCTATTTAGTATTGTGCTACATCCAGTCTTGCATAGAAAGTAGAAAGAAAATGGTAATATTTGTTAGCAAGATTAATCTCTGATGAAACTGTTTATTGTGGTGTGTATTTTGAGGGTTTGCACAGGAAAGTGAGACTGCTGTGAAATAAAATGTGAGTGTAAATGTTATAACCTTCCCTGGGGATGCTAACCAGGTGTGGGGGTACCTCATCTGTGTAGCTCCTTGCCACAACCCCACCACCCAGACACTCAGCGTTTTGAGCGGACGTGTTAGTCCGAGGTAAGTGTGCCCAGCATGTTGCTCGCTCTGTGCCGCTCCTCCGTGGGCACCTGCTGTCCTGGACGGGCCCGAGGTGGTTGGGAGCCGCTTGTTCTGTGCTGTGAGGGCAGAAGCAGCCGTGCCTGCATTGTGGACAGGAGTTAGTGGTCCTGGAGGTGCCACAAAGTGGCCGGTTCTGCCAGTCGCTGTCCGGCATCCTGCTGCCTTGTGCAATGTCCAGTCACTGAAGCCAGTGGGACCAGTTAACACCGCAGGTAAACAGTGTCAAGAGCAACACGGCGTTTCCTTGAACACGAGATGTGCTGCTTTTGGTTCTTGTGCTGGTGGAGCTGGGGAAGTCCTCTGCCAAGTGCAGGAAACGCTGCCCCTTCTGTAGGCTTTCCATCAGGAGCGGTTCTTGTGGGGAGGTCTCCACCTGGGAAGGTACCTGGAGGGGATTTGGAAGTGCTTGTGCTCGTGTGGCTTCTCCTGGGGTTTTTTTGAGGGGGGGAGACCTTTTGTTTTGTATGTTAAAATTATACTTGTTTTATTTACTAGCTTGGAGCTTCCTAAAATACACTGCTTGCCAGTGTGAGCAATTAAATCGTAAGTGAGAGAATACCCCTGCTTCTTCACCGTGGCCTTGGAGATTGACCTGTGAAGCCAAGCTGGGGTGCCCTGGGCACTTCAAAGAGCCCCACTGTATAACTGTATCGTTAAGGGAATGTTCAAGTGATCATCCAACCAATTGTCATATGACCCAGGTTTTGTTTAAAATTCGGTCTTGCTGATCAGTCTTCTAAAGCCGTAAGCCTTGATGTGTGGCCTTGGTCTAAAGTAAGTGCTGGTTGACTAATCTAAGTTACTTGGGAAGTTTTATAAGAATTATCAGTGAAACAATGCCTTCTGGAAGATAAGCCCTTCCTTGTTAAGCAGTGACATAGCTCCCTGATTTTAAAACCCATCATCTTTTATACTTGGGTGCATTGCTAAGCCTCATAATTAGTTAAATCTGCTCCTATAATCAAAAGCTATCCGCACACTCCACTGCTCTGTGACGGTTTCAAAGATTTACGTGATTAACTTGGCGGAGGCAGTGGGTGGCTAATTGGATAAGCTTTAATCTTCACACCACCAAAGCGAAACATGGTAAGATCAGAGGAAGTAGGAAGTTATGCTGTGTTGTGTGGGAAGGCAGTTACCAAACATGTCAAAAAGATTATTGTAACGAGCAGACCAGTTGTCATGACCCAACCTACAAGAATAGGGCAGATTTATTAGGGGGGAGGGAGAGAGTGAGGGGTGCAAATTATTTCAAATTTGCTTGCCTTGAATTTTTTTTAACAGGCAGAAATAGTTATGTTCTTTTTAGCAAGCAGAGAGCTTTGTTTCGTTCGCTTTATTTAAGTAATTTTGTCAGATGTTGTTAACATCAGATTTTGAGTGCTTGCTAATTGAACTGCTGAAGTGGGTGGACTGTAATGATCTTTGCATCTTCAGAAATGTACTGCTGCTGTTGTGTTTGGGTTTGTGAGCCTGGTAGCAGTCATTGTGAGACCAGAAAATACAAGAGTGTATTTAATCCCCCAAAGCAATGAAGAAAGCTAGGTAATGTGTAAAACTGTATTTCAGGTGTGTAGCTTTGTCTAATCAAGCGTGATTCCCTACCTCGATGAACACTGGTAAGTTTTAAGGGTGGTGCAAAGGATTGGAAAACAGAAGAATCCCAGCTCCTCCGTGGGATGTTGCCCCTGAGCACCAGCTGGTTGTTGGCCTGACGGGGTGGGCTGCGTTCTGCTCCAGAGTGCTGTTCCAGCGTCCGCAGGATGCTTAAGGGAGAGGTGGTGATTTACAATAGTCCTGTAGCAAAAAAGTTCTTTTTTTTTCTTTTGATTCTGACAAATCTACCACCTTGAGGTGAAGTTGAATGAACATGTTAAAATTTTAAGTGGGAAGAGGTTAAGTGTTCTTGAATGTGACTGACTGTATGAAGTGTGTAGTGCTCTGCAAACAGATGAGCCTCTAGTTTATGGATGGCCCAAAACTCACATGGTGACGATTATTTTTCAGCAGTGTTGATTCATCTCATGGCCAGGAGATGTCTCTAGTTCACCATAATTCCTCAAGGATCTCCGGAAACAAGTTCTGGATTTTGCTTGAATGCCCTGGCTGTAAGACTTCAGTCGTCCCTCTGGGAGCTGGACCCCGTGTTGGCAGGGTGCAGGGTGCATTAACTCCTCCTAGCTCCACTGATACTTGTGCAGAGTTAACTTCTTTTGATACAGGGTTTTGACCACAAAATGATTTTGAGCGTGTGTGTGTCCCACGCAGTGTTTGAATGTACCTCACAAAGAGGGGACCTGGACTCAATTTAAAAAACCCTAAAATGTAGGTCTTACTGTAATGAAAAAAAACTTGAGAATTTGAGAGATCCTAAAAATGCTCACTGTTCTTGTTTTGTTTGTGGAAGGGCTTTGGAAGAGAACAGGGCAAAAGTAAAAATGAGAATGAAATAAAGTTTGAAAAAAGCAAAACCAGAAGCCAAAACTCTTATTTCTGTACTGCTGTTGAGGAACTGATCTTATGATGACTCTTACCCCAAATCTGAGTTGCAGTTTTGGGTTTGAGTGGCTCACAGTCTGTCATATATTTTTCTTGTAGGAGAAACCAATGAAAAGCTGAAGGGTGGAAACCAGAAGTCTGGTATTGAGAGAAATATTTAAGTGCCATTTCATTTTACTGCTTGAATTTATGTGCCCTGGACATGAAAAACTTGTTTTCCGTTGTAACCAGGGAAGTGTCTATAATGTGAACAACCTCAAGTCATAATTCTTTTAAAAGAAAACCTGTAACTTGATTGCTCTTTCATTTAAGAGTGTGTGTGCCTGGCTGCTTGTTCATGTTGATGCCGGACTAGGAAATGCAGAAGAGTAACTGCGTGACTTCCATCTACAGTTTTTGAAATGCAGAAATGTTCCCTTTTAGGTTTGGTCAGGATTGCAGAAAATGAGTAGTCTCATCTGATTTGCATCTGGATTCACGTGTTTATCCTTTTACTGTTGGAATCTTTCAGCCTGTACCTCCTTGTTTTTATCAGTTTGTGTTTTGATCACATAGCAAATACATGAGTGTGTGTATTCCCAGCAACCCTCTTCTTTTTGTAGCAGTTCTGAATGCTGTGTGTTCTACGTGCAAACAATATTGAATATGAATATATGGCATACATTTCACCATGTAGCTTAATTATTCAATGCAAAATTAATTCTCTCCCTGCTTTACCACCCCTAGGCAGTGTTATGGAGCCTGTGAGATGTATTTGTTATTGGAGATCATTAGATTCTTTTTGGCTAATTTCTTCTGTGGTTGCAGAGAATCACATAGAGTGCAACAGATACGTACACTTCTGCTCTGTCAGCCAGTCTTGTAAGTGCAAATTATATGAGGAATGGATTTTGTGTTGAAAATTATTCACTGAAGCTATTTTCAGATCCAGCCTAATGACGGGAGGGATCAAACGAGGTGTAACTAACCCATGGCTCTTGGAAGAATCTGAGGAAACCAGAGGGCTTGGCTTCGATGATCTCAGGCAGCAGCAGAGAAGGATCATAGAAGGTAGAAGAGTCTTTCTGTTTTTTCTAAGCAACTCCAGGACTCTGTGAGGAGCCCTTATTAGAAAGTCAATACAATAACCTGTGCTGAAGTTTTATTATCTGGAGATGTCAAACTTAATAGTTCCAGGTAGTTGTCTTCTGTATTTGCAGCATTATTGTGCTTACAATATTCTGAACTGGAAGCATCTTCTTAAATCAGATTTTCAAAGACCTTACAGGGCATCCCTGATTTTGACCATAATCACGGTTTTGGTTTGCAGTAGAGATCTCATTAACCGCACTGAGTGTAGTGGTATTCCTGCTGTGCTTCAGGCTGGGCTGCATTAGATGTATTGTTGAATTGGAACAAGGTAAGGATTAACTAATCTAAAAAAGGGTCTTTAGATTTTTAGCCCTCAGCATTCGTAAGGAATCTCTAACTTTGGAGGTGTTGGAAGACCTCAGCCTGAGGCCATCAAGTAGTTAATGAGGTAATTTCTATGCAATTAAAGTATTGGAAGTGATCAAATGAAATCAGTCTCCAGATAAGGCCTGCTTCAGTCTGCATGAGAAGCAATGTTTGTAGCTACAGTTCAGGAGAATGGTGTAAACTCTGTTTGGATGGGCCAGGAGAAACCTCAAGCTCCTGTTTTTGATTACACAGTGGGTATCGTCTGGGGAGGCTGGGAGAGGTACTGGGGAGCAGACCTTCATCCTGTTGCAGGGAAGGGCGTTCTGGCCACCCTGTGCCGTTTTTGGCTCCTGGACCACAGCTGGCTGGCAGTCTTGCTCTGTGTGACATTGCTGCTTTGCAGTTTGTCAGACCACTGACAGTCCAGCCTCCCACATCCCTTCTTGTCCTGCTTGACAGCTTTGGGCAGAGATGGCTGCGCAGTTTGGTTAAGGTGCTTACTAAGGACTGCGTGGTACCTGCGACCTGGAAGAGCAGAGGTGATACAGTTCTTAATAAAGGAGTGTCTGCAGAGCTGGGGGAGTACATCAAACTTCAGCTGCCCTCCCTGTGTCCCCTCTCTCAGGCTCTCTTCCATGCACTCTGTATCCTCTTGCAGCTTTAAAAATCTATTTGAATTCTTTGGCGTTTGCATCACCTGTTTGTCTTTTATTCATGTTAAAAGTTTCTTGGAAAATTTAAAAAGGCTAATCAGGAATCTCTCTGTGTGTGCCAGAAAATCTCCTGCATTTATGATTGAGTAACAGCTGAATGTTGAATTATTGCTTTTTTTTTTTTTTGGGACACACACACCCTCAGCTAAATGTCCCAGCCAGAGCAGACAAATTAATTAGCTATCATTCATATTATTTTAAGAGTGCTGTTGCCATAAGGATTCATTTTCGTGTTGTGTTGATGTATTTTTCTTAATACATTTTAACTGTTTAAGCACGGGGTAGATCTTTTTCTTCACTTCTACATCTTTCATAGGGTGGCATATCAGCAATTTTTTCCATATAATTTTATATATGTTTTTCTGGTGCAGAGCAAGATGCTGGACTTGATGCTCTTTCTTCAATCATATCCCGGCAAAAGCAAATGGGGCAGGAAATTGGGAATGAGCTGGATGAACAAAACGGTAAGAACAAGATTCATAGAGACTCATTTTGCCTTATTTTTATGTAAGATTGTGATTTGTTTTTTGTTTTGTGTTTTTTTTTTTCACTGATACAACTGTGCTGCTTTTTGCCCACAAAGTAACAAGACAATACTGTAAGGATTTATGTACGAACAACCACTACGGATTCCATCCATTCATGACCTGGTGGTTTTATTGTGTTTCACTACGTAACCTGTTGTGCGTGTACAATGTATAACACTCGGTATATTTTTATCAAGCCTGCCTTTTGAAAGAAAAGACTGGTGATTATTGTACAAAGTACAAAATTAATTTTGTACTCGATCTTTTGCATTTCTCGGTTTTATGACAGTTTTTAAGGTAAGCTTTTATGTGTTGCTGGGTTTCACTGGAGCATTCTTATTCTATGTCTTTCATTATTAACTAAATGGAAAAGTCTTGAGCCAATGATTAAAGGAGAAATGTTGCATTGTTTGCTACAAATGATTTGGATTTTGAAGGTTTCATGGCATTGAATGCAGGATCAAATTAAGTGCAATATCGAACTAGAAGAGTACCTCTTTTCTTTAAAATGAGCCAGTATCCAAATGGTGGAATTGCTCTCCTGTTAAATATGCTTTGTTACTCACTTAATTGTTCGCATGACATAAACTGTCCCTAGGAGAGCAGATCCTCCAGTCTTTCTGACTTTTTCATTTCTTACAATATGGTAATAGTTCAATTAGAGCCTTGGAACCCTGCCAGCTTTCTCCCTTGCACAAAGGCTTGAGCCATATGGTTTATCCTTGGGTTGTGTTGTTCTTAACCACTGAGAAGGTAAATGTCCTTTTACTTGCTAATAAATGATACGCTTAAATCAGCTTCTTCCTGGACCTATATTTTTTCCCCTTGTATTTCTCTGCATGTCTGCTCAGAGTGAGGGGGTTCCCGTATTAACAATCACGTAACACGAAGTACTACTTGGGAGCTCCGTTCCAACTGAGAGTGAAGTAAGAGGACAGCTTTCTCATGTTTGCCTTTCGTACATGGCTAAATCCAGGAGGGATATGAAATGTCTAGAATATGTCTTTGTTTATTAATCTTAAGGTTGTTAAGAAATGGTTTGCGCAGCTGGGAGAAACTATGCTTAGTGGTCTTGTCAGTTTTTGATCCTCTGCCTCATGCGAGTAAAGACATTTTCAATTAGAAATCTCGGTTTCATAAGTTTCTTCTATTAACTGTTGTTTAAAAAGTCATATTAATTGCTTTTTTTTGCTCTAAATAGAAAACAGGTGGGAAGCATGAGCATGTTTACTAATTCTCTGTGAAACCTTGGTTTCTCATCAGGAAAATATATGATCTATGTCCTATTTCCCTCTGTTGGGGGTAGGGGAAGGTTCCCCAAATCCTCATGGTTTTGGGACCCTGAAGGTAACGTGTATTGTACCATCGCATTTCTGCGTGACCCTGCCAGACTTTTTCTAGCGATGAAGCCTTGAAACATCTGTGAAATTGGGAATGCATTTAACCCTCCTTTTTGCAAATAATGCCAGTTTTGTTTGTCTTACAGATAGTTACAAAGCCTAGAGCAAAACTCTTAATGTTTTCATGTGAGCTCTTTTTTGAGCTACAGGCAGCTCTTGAGAAAGATGGAAACTTTCCCGAGTGCTTGGAGTAAGAAGTGAGGATTGCCTGTTGCTGACGGCAGGCCAGGTCCTGGGGGAGGAGAAAACACTGAGTTGCCTCTGCTTCTCACTGTCCTAGAACCACGAGAATAAAACCTGCCAGCCATGTAGAGCATGTCGTTTGTAGATCTTTAAGCATTCTGAAAAAGATGGGAAATAGTCTGACTACAGATGGGCGACCAGATTGCTCAGGGCTTGGCTTCATCACTACTGAGCAAGTGGAACTCCCATGTTTTCTCTGACTTTATGCAATCCCCCTTTTTTTTTTTTTTGTTTTTTGCTTATACAGGGGGATATGGTCAGGCATTTTGTTGCCACCGGCACGCTGGAAAAGCTGAAATCCTTAGCAATATGTTCCAGGGGTTACTTTGCCTTTGCACATCTTATTTCGTGCCCTGTGCTTAACTATCTACAGACTTTTCTCAGGCGCTCTGCCAATCTCGTGTCACCGTTACATGGTCAGGCTGATGAGGATAACTGCCCTGTAATTTCCCCTTACTTGGAATCTCTTTCCTTCCTAGTGCTGCATGATAATGGCATCGTCTGTATTGTGGGGAGGCAGGGGAAGTTCATCTTCATTAAGTGCTGCATCAGTATTTCTTTTTATTCAAGTCAAATTTTCCATCAAATTGCCTGTTTCTGTGGGAAGTTTGACTTCCACTTCCCTGGCCTGCTTTGGATGTCCCCACCTTCTGCAACTAATTAGGTGCCTTTAGCTTGTTCTGGAGTTATGATAAAATATGGCTTAATTCAGAAGTAGCTGATAATGTCTGATAGTTACCGAAACAGACTTCAGGCAGCTGCATAACTGTACTTATTTTCTACATGAGTCGTTATTCAGGCCTTCTTTTTTCCTTCCCTCGCAGCTCAGGCTCTCTGTTCGGTTGAGATATTTGCACTTCCCAGCTCTTCGAGGTGGCTTGTGGCATTTTCCCTTGAGTGCCAGTTGGTGTAGCTGTGCATTTGCAGATGCACAAGTATTGGAGGCATCCTGATTAATTATGCAAAGTTTACTTCTCGAGTAGACTTGGTACATGTAAATTCTTTTGTGTTTGTTAAATGACTGAAAAATGATTAAACTTTGCTTTTAGAAGGGTAGTTACTTGGCGGTATCTATTTTTGCTTCACTGGTGGGCTGACAGGCAGTGACGAGGAGTAAGGTCCAAGGTTTGTAAGAGGGCATCCCGCAGCCTGTGGTGGTTGCTGTGCTCTCCAGCCCTGCAGTGCCCATCTTCTGGCCGATCTCTCCAAGCTTCCTCCGTAGGCACCAACAGGGATTGCTCAGGTGTGATCCCTCCAGCCTGCCTGACACGTCTGCCTCGGGGCAGGGCACAGCCTGGCCTGGAAAAGCCCGTGTTTCCCCACTGATCATAAAGCGAGCCCGGGCTCGGATGGAGGTGGCTGCTTTGCAGACATCTGCCCTGAGCAGATGAGTCTCATCCTTTGATTTCGTTGTAATGTGTCCAAGTTTTAATTGGAGTCTCATGTTCTTTACTCAGATATTCAGTATAGCTCTGTCCCTGCGATTTTATGGCTCTGCTCAAAGCTGATGGTCCTTTTCAAACCTCCTGAGTACGTAGTATTTTGCACTGATGAGCAAAGTAGAAGCAGGGTACCAGAAGACGTTGGTTTTTTTCGGCCTCAGGAGTCTGCTAGCAGTGGGAGAGATGGGGGATTAGCAAAAGAATTTTCCCATCATTAGTTCCAAATTTGGCCCCAGAAAGCTTTCTGTAATCCTTTCATCTGTTACATAAAAAAAAAAAAGAAAGAAAATAGTGTAAATGGCCTCTGGCCCTGTTGATGAGGCAATCTAATCTAGTGCAATAATTTTGGAAGAATGCTTTCAGAAATTCTGAATGCTGTTTGTTTTACCCTTATAGAGATGTTGTTTTCTCATTGTGACATGCTTGCATGAGAATATAGTACTCTGTGATGGATGGTAAATATTGGTAGCTTGCAAAATTTGTCATGTTTGGCATTTTTACCACATTGCTCTCCATTTGGTATACACCACTGAGGAGGGATTCTTTTGCTTCTGCCTCCATTAAAATTTATGCCCGAGCATAAATATGTTCATGAGTAGATAAGCTGCAAAACCAGACCTGTCTATGTCACTTCACTGGTCAAGAGAATGCTGCACACAGAGTGAATATCCAGGATGCTCTTAACCTAAATGGATCATTTTAAGTAAGTGATCTCTCATAATGATACTTTAATTACATGGTTATGTAACATTTAAAATTTCTTGTCAAAATCAAATTTCTAAAATCAACCAAAAATTGAAGCATTATGTATTTTTTTTTTTAATAGCTTTGCAATTGGAGGTTGCCGTGTCACTCTGGTCATAGTGGGTGGCACACAAGCCTCGGAGGTGGACTCAGCTCTGTCTTTCATTTGGTGCCAGTTCAATAGTCAAAGCCTGTGACTTGCCTGGTATATGATTTTGGTTAACCTGACATGCTTCCATCAGAATGCGATTTAGAGACTCCACTTGAGACTGGAGCCCTGCTCTAGCTGTTGCTCTGTATACACCTAGAGAAGTGTTCCTGTAAAATCAAAGAAAGTGAGTGAAAGTATTGTTGGGGTTGCAGAGACTTGTTGAAAACAGCATCAGAAATTACAGTGCAGCAGGGATGCGATTAATCTCTCCTAGGGCAGTGTTCAACCACAAGTCTATCGCTTTTGGTGCAGATAGCCCAGTCAGTATATGTACAGTAAATGCTTCTCCTAAAGATTATTTTACATGGCTATTGCATAATCAAAAAAGGAACCCTGAAGTCGTTTCACATTTCTGTTTATTAAGAACATTTTTGCTATAATACAAACTAATTAGCATTGTGTATGGAATATGTTTGAGTTATGAGACTAAAACCAATGGGGCTGTGGACATGTTACATCATTGTTAGGATTAGTTTGTAAATAAGAAATGATTAAAGATTAAATTTTTAAAAAATGTTCACCATCTTGTCTAAACAATCTATGTTTTCATCATACAGAGTTACAACTCTGCATGCTTTGACCCCCTTCTGAGATGGCTCGAGTCCGCTGGTTGCTGAGATTTGAAGGTAGGTGTTCAGCATTCCTTGAGAAAGGCTGAGCACCAGCAGGTTCAGGTTTTCTAAAAACCTCTACAGAGAAGCATGTGTTTTTAATATTCAGATGTAAAATAACCATCCACAGCCTGACTGACCTCATACTATGCAGATAGATTTTTATTTTGCTTCCCGAGCTTATTGTATGGAATAGAAACTACTTCAGTTTTACTGGGGAAATGATCTGTCTTTATTGCATGCTGTTGAGTTGGATTTAACCCTTCTTAGGGGAAAAATTAACACCCGTGTTAAAATACTGCTTTTTGTAATGAGCGATCTAAATAGTGGAATACTTAGTCTCAATATGAACACTCAGAATTTGAGGAATGCCAACATTGAGGCTAGATGGCACTTCTTGCATGTATTTCTAGGCTTAAGAGAATTGCACGCTGTTTTCTGCAGGTCCTGCCTCATTTTATGTGTAGGACTTGATCTCTTCTGGGGTTGAATTGACCATACACGTTGACAAAAACTGTTTGAAAGGTCTCTGTCTCGTTCCTTCCAGGTGTGGGAAAATGTTTAGTGATTAAGGCAAGGGCTGTAAGAGGTTTTTGTGGTGGCAGCAGCAGATAAATGTTGCCCTAGAGCATAAAACTGTCTCTGCTCTGCCCGGGGGCTCTGTGATGGTGGTTAACCCATCTTAACTAAGCTTTTTCAGAAGTGTTTCCCTTCTGTGTGTCCGACTTGCATCGCAGGGTCTGGTTTGCCAATGTTTTGAGCACTGGCACTTAACAGAAATTGGTGTGGGCTGTGCTCTGGGTGTAATGAATCATGGAATGGTTCGGTTGGAAGGGATCTTTAAGGATCATCTAGTGCATCCCCCGTGAATACTGGGGAATACAGAATCATAGAATCATTCAGGTTGTAAAAGACCTTTAACATCAGGGAGTCCAACCATAACCTAACACTGCCAAGACCACCACTAAACCATGTCCTTGAAATATATGAAACTATATTAAATCTTGGTTGGAAGGATAGATAAGGTTTGATTTATATGTGGCTTTTTAAAAAGAGGTTCAAACCCTCTTTTACTGAACACTCAAAATAAACCTTAACTATTAATTTTCTTATTTTTCCTTCTGAGTTGGGGATGATAGTGTTTCATCTCCCAAGGAAGCTGTCAAAAATCAAAATACACTTGTACTTACTGTCAGGAGGGCCATCGTTGATCTGGGAGGAAGCTTTTAACTCTTCAGAGTTGGAGTTGTGTGCAGTCCATAAGGAATGCAGCCTGGTGCTGGGTGATGAGGAACAAAATATTCGGTATCTGTCAAGGAAGTAAGCCCTGCCTGTGCTGCCTGCTGAAGGAGCTGTGTAATGAAAACCAAGGTTACACTGAGTTTGCATTGGACTGGAAAAATGTATCTACACAAAACAGTATTATTTATAGCGTTTCTGAAACTTTTAAGTACATGACTGCTGCTTCAGTGTTTCCAGTGTTTATTTATCTGTAAAATTTCCTGGTATTTTTAAAAAGAAAACTGAAAAAATTAGGGAAGCCACTGCAGTATGGATCTGTCTCCAAGCCTGGGTCAGCAGCCAGATGAGAACACCTACACAGGGACCTCTGCAACGTAGGCTGACAGGGTAATTTTACCGGTGTTGGATGATGTGGAACAGCGTGCGAGAGGTGTGAGATGTCTTGCCTGTGGGCTTCATGTACGGTTGCTGACAGCAGAGGTAGGAATAAGGAAATAACCATCTTTGTGCTCCCCTTCAGGCTCTGGTGGGATGCGTTTCTAGCAGTCAGACTCTGCTGGGAGAGCTCTGGTACAGCAAACCAAACTATTTGTAAGTATTGATGAGATGACAAGTCTGCAGTAGGTCCTTGTTAAGAGTCAGTTGTGTCAAATGAGTTTGGACTTAATAGGTGGAAGAGCCTTATGAGTAGGGGAGAAGAATTAGGTGTCATTTTGACTTAATAGTTTTAATGCTGTCTCATGAGAACTTCTTGTAAGTAGTCTATGGAAGCATGGGTTCAAATGAATAATCTTCAATAGATGTGTTGTTGACTGCATAATTATGCTCAGAAATTAGGAACTGGCTGTACATAGTTGGAATAGAAGTATGTCTTGAGTTGGGCTGCGTGGGTCGGTCTGGTTCTGTTCAGCATTGTTGTTAAGGTTGTGGATGCTGAAGTACACAGTGTGCTTACTCCACCTCCTGTGTAACACAAAGGTGGGAAAGACTGCAGCTGTGTTGGGAGTAATGCTGAAGTCCTCAAATGATCTTGAGAAACCAGAGTGAAATTCAGGCTACCTGCAAAGGATGACTCTTCTGTAAGGTTTAATCAAATTAAAGATGAGTATAGTGTATAGGGTCAATTCTTAAACATGAACGAACTGTGTAATATTGTGGAAAAGGCTCTGTACGAGCCAGTGTTTGGAGAATATGTGATCCTTCATTATGCTTGGCACCGAGGAGGAGACAGCATGTAGGTTGGGCCAGAACTCTTCAAGGTAACGTGGAGCTGGGAGAGGGCCCAGAGGGTAGGCCAAAGCATGGTGTAAAGCACTGAGGTGTGACCACCAGGAAGGATGAACTGCTGGGGTAGCTGAGTTTAAAGAAAAGGCTGAGTTGGGAACACAGTGTTCTTGAAGAATGAAATGAGCTCGTTTGAGAGGGGAGGGAGAAGGCTTTTGATACTAGGTTTGAGTCGAGGTCAAAAGGAACAGGAAAATTCTTCCAACAGCAGTGAAGTGGCCCGTGTCAGGAGGTTGGGAAGTCGCTGTTGTGGAACATCTTTAAGAACGTGTATTATTGCTGACAGCTTAAGCTGAGTTACAGCAGCAGATGCACTAGACAACTTATTTTCTGTTGTGGCCTTCTCTAGCTCTTTCTTTCTTCTCTCTTCTACAACTTGGCTTCCTTCAGACTTCTCATTCTGCTGCTTTTATTGAGTTGATCTTTAATCTCCCCTTCTGAATGTCTAATCCTCACTTTTGAAACCACCCATCAGTATTCCAGCATTCTTGCTCAATTAGTTCCCCTTCTGGGTCCTTTTCCATCTCCCTCTAACTTCTGTGTGTCTTAATGTGAAAGCATTGGGGTTCTGTAGCTCCTGAGGCCACTGGAGAGTCTTAACGTGTAAAAACCAGCATTGTTCTGAAATGGCTGAGATATTTTGGCTGAAACTTTATTTTATTTTTTTTTTAATTCATCTGGAAGCAGACGTCCAAGTTGGGAATCTTGAGCCTGAGTCGTTAAAGTTTTTCATCGTTTTAAGCAACCGAAAATAGGGTCTTCTCATGGGAAGCAACAAATAGCCTTAATAGCAAGTCATGCTACCGAGCCTGTGTGTGTATTTTTGTTTCACTCTATGTACACATAATACTGGGTGATGATACTTTTTCTTTCAGTATTTTTTTACATCTTGACGCAGCGCTTACAGAAACAGATAAACCAGCAAGGCACAACCTGGATGAGGATAAAAGCATTGGGCTTCTGAAATGTGCCTGGGCTCCTACATACTCACACACACGCACAATGAGTCTGTCTGGCCTCTTGGCACCGTTAGCGTTTTTCCTTGAATAGTTCAAGCCGTAAAATAACTGTTCAACATTTGTCTTCTCAATTATGTGGATTTTTCCACAGTTAGTCAATCCCTACCTCACCCACACTGCAGTGGGGAGGGGGGAAGCTGTCTTCCTTCATCAGTCTTCACGGTGATCAGAAATGCTGGAGAAATTACCGCTAAGGAAAAATAAGTTTCTAATGGTTTTTTAAGTCTTTCAGCATTTTTTGATAAGAATTATGTTCTTAAACATCTTGTTTGTTAAGTCTCATCTTTGGTTTTCTAGCAGCGCTTATGGAGAGCTCTAGTAGGGATGTAAGCCTCAACTTTTAGCAAAAGAGTTTCCCATCTGCTGCTTCAGGCATTTGATTTAAACTGTTTAAAAAGAAAACAAAACCTAGCTGTAATTGTAGATATTTCAACACTCTGATGATTTTTTTCCGTGTTAATTTAGCTTTTCCCCCTGTTCAAAAATCTCAAATCGAGACCATAGAGAGAGGATTTATTTTCCTAGCCTGCTTTCCTACTTTCTTAGGGTGGCTGTCTGTCATGCATCGTAAAGAAGCAGAAAGGCACAAATCCAGTCTGTTCTCCTTTACAGCCCCTTTTTGGTAAATCGCATACCTGTCTGTGAGCAACTGAAATTATATATCCTGACCTTGCAGTCTCTGCTTGCAGAAAAGAAAGGCAGGAAATAAATTGTCCCTTGCAGAACAGCATTTGCTAGAAGATCTAGGAAACTGTTACGGGAGTTTCTGTATAATTTTATTTATTTTACCCTCATAGATAATACCAAGGTATTATATCTGGCTCATTTTCCTTAAGTGCTGTCCCTCTGTTTTTTGGCTGGATCAGGGAAGGTTTTAATTGCATGTTAGAGGCAGGTCCCAGACGCTTTCTCGCTCCTCACCGTAAGCTGCTGTTCAGTGTGCACAGGACGCGGCTGCTTCAGCGTTTTCAAATGATGACATATTGCTGTCTCTGGGCAATATTTTATCCTCAAATCGTTAAGCACCACGTAGCCTAAAAATAATGTTTTATTTTTAAATATTTGCTATTTGTGGCAATGAAATGCATCTTGAGGGTTTATACTTGCTTATACTTTAAAAGACTCTAACTTTAGTGCTTCCTCTGTCCCTTCCCCTTTTCAGAAGACTTTTTGAGGATTTATTGGGAGAAGAAGTAGGTGACTGCTCTGTCCCTCATCAGTTCGTAACTTGCTTGTCTAGGCATTATTGGAAGAATGTGATGTTCAGGCTTAAAAGAAAGTCATGCTTGGTAGGAACCATATGTTCTTGCGTCATGGTGATTTCAGTGATTGGGCTGTTGGATGCTTAATAGGCTTTTAATAGATTTCCCAGAAAGCTTGTAGGGTCGAAACCTGAACGGTTACAACACAGGAGAGAATAAGAAAACCATGTTTCTGGGCATGTTGTTATCGTGAGGTATTGCTGGAATCTGAAAAGTGCTTTGAACTGGATTTACTCACCACCGAGTGGGTTGGCGAGTGCTCTCCAGTAGATTCTCCTGGTTTTCCCATTACCTCCAAGTGTGCTTCCAGCTCATCTCTCCTGTCTTTGCATGGAGAAACTGCACTCTCTCCTGTTTTCCTAGACACTCAGTAGAATATATTGCTTGTCCAGTGCTTATGTTGTGGAGTCCTCTGGTTATTATGGCTTATTGTGCCCGAAATCACTGGTCTTAACTTGTTTGACGTTAGGCTGTTGTCCAACACAACTCAGAATATCAAGCAGCATTTGTTGCTCCCGAAGAAGTTGGGCTTGGAGTGAGGCAACAGAAACAATTCAGGGGTGCAGCACTGTGGGCAGATCTGTCATGCAATTTAAGTGCTGGATGTTTAAAGAAAGCTTAAGTGCCAGAGTTTTGCCTGTAGGATTTGTGGGAGGTGTTTTTTTATGGAGAATTTTAGCCTTTTCTGTGTTACACCTTTTTCTTTAGTGCCAGGTAGCTATAGTGTGAAAAGGAGCTTGGATACAGTGGTATGGAGTGGAGGTGAGGTGGTAGAGCAGAATATACTGTTAATTATCAGGGCTCGGGTTTTGAGTTGGAGGTGGGTTGAGATCAGTGCAACCCTTCCTGTAGCTTGGAGGGGTTGTGCTTGATGTATAGCGAAGCATTCAAAGTGTGTGCGGCCGCAGCCAGGAGGGTGATACCATCTACTCCCAGCAGCGCTGGGGAAAATCCCTTCCAGCCTGGTGCTGAGCTGCTCCAGCCCTGCTCTCTTACCAAGCAGACCTGAAACACAGATCTGCTTGTGGCATCTGTATTGAAAATTGATAGACCCTATCGCATTTATCAGTCACCAGACAGTTTCAGTTCTTTGCTGATCTGTTCTGCAATAAATAAATGTAACATATGGAATCGCTTTGGTAATCAGCACCTCTCAAAACCAGAAAATGAAGTGCAATGTCTTGCAATGCTCTAACCATAGCAAGAGCAGAAAGCAGGATAAAGCTGGTTGCTCTAAGTGCTTGCGTGCAGATGGATCTCTATTGTGCAGTATTTGAATGGGTAATGTGGCTTTCTTGCTTTTTAAATACTGCTTAGATATTTGTAAAATCTGCTGTTAGATCCAGCCTGGAAATGGCAGGTAGTACTTGGCTATGCTCAGACCCTGAAGCTGGCCCTGTGGCTACCCGTTTGCAGGATGCGTTACAGAGTTCATCGCAACTAGGTGTAAGCAGAAATCAGAGTGCTGGCAACAGCCGCTTGCTCAAAGCTGCGTTTCAGCCGTAAACGTAATTAATGTGACACAAACTGAGATTCTTTTAAAATGGTGAAGTTGATATCTTAAAGCATCCTGAGATCACTTAAAAACAGATAAAATAATTGTGTTATAATTATTAGTATGAATAAAAAAAATGAAATAACTTCCTCGCAAACTTGAGTAGAGTAAGTCTTATGAGCATAACCTTTTTTTTGAATTGCTGGTGTATTAAAATGTTTTATCCCTATGCATCTGAAAACAAATCAGATGATATAGGTATTACCTGGTTTGTGCCATGTATTGTGAAAAATATTCTGCCTTGCTACCCAACTCTAGTCCTTTTCTGTTGCCCTGATGACCTCTGGGTGTGGATGTGATGTACTTGTTGCCACCAGTGAGCTGCTTTTTTTGTTAGATGTTGAGAACTAGAATAATCTTCCAGTATGACAGTAGTACCAGTCTTGGACATGGAAGCAGACAAAAACTCCTCTTTACTTTCTCCCAACAGAGTTTTGTAAGAAACACTGTAGCACGAAGGGAGTAAATCACATGCTTGGAAAAAGATACCGTAATATGAACCGGCTGGCATCAAAATGCTGGGGCACTATCAGATATATCTTTTGGCTGTGTAGACTTCATTGTTCTGGAATAACTTCAGTGGTGTTTGATCTCAAAATTTTGTTGGAAATTTTCTTATAGAACCAAGTTTTGATGAAAAATGCTGGTTTGTGTCCAGAGTCTTTAGACTGAAACATCTGGGTCTGACGGCCTTTTTCCAAGCTCAGGGTAGGAATTCAAGAGATACCTTTGTCTGTGATAAAGTGATGAATTTGGCCCTGGGATAGCGAGGCCACGGGGTTCCCAGTCCTGAAGCAGGATGCCTGAGGAGTTGGCCTGAGGACCAGAGACTCCAGGGCTCCCCATGGCCACCCAGTTGAACCTGCTGCACCATCTCCTCTTGGTGTTAGCAGAAACGCTGAAAGGAGCGTTGGCTTCAAGTACTGCCAGAGATTTCAGAAGGTTGGTTTTGGTCTGTGTTGGGCAGACCCCACATAAAAATAAGCTGACATCTGGCATAAACTCCTAAAATGTTTTTTTCGATATAACTCTGACCTTTGTGTTTATAGACCATGTTGAAACTAGAGAGAACAGTGACACAAGACAGCCAACTACCATTGACAAAGCCAGCCAAATCGCTGTGTTAGTACCAGGTTGCAGACGCACGAGGTTGTGATGCCCTGCAGCAGCACTGCGGAGAGGTGATCAGCATCCCAACTCCTCCCTTTGCAAAGACTGCAGAGCAAAGTCTTACTTTTGGGGCTGGACAGAAGATTTTTTTGTTTCTTAATGGTTGTTTGTCAAGGGCTTTGTTTTTGGTGTAAGAGAATTATAGTGGAAAAAATGGTGATTTGGGGAATAAGGCCAAATGCCAGGTGCTGCACTTTGGCCACAACAACCCCCAGCAGCGCTACAGGCTTGGGGAGGAGTGGCTGGAGAGCTGCCAGTCAGAGAGGGACCTGGGGGGGGTGACTGACAGCCGGCTGAACAGGAGCCAGCAGTGTGCCCAGGTGGCCAAGAAGGCCAATGGCATCCTGGCTTGTATCAGCCATAGCGTGGCCAGCAGGGACAGGGAAGGGATCTCACCCCTGTGCTCGGCACTGGTGAGGCCGCCCCTCCATGACTGGGTTCAGTTTTGGGCCCCTCACTCCAAAAAGGCCATTGAATGACTCGAGCGTGTCCAGAGAAGGGCAACGGAGCTGGTGCAGGGTCTGGAGCACAGGTCTGATGGGGAGCGGCTGAGGGAACTGGGGGGGTTTAGTCTGGAGAAGAGGAGGCTGAGGGGAGACCTCATAGCCCTCTACAACTACCTGAAAGGAGGGTGCAGAGAGGGGGGATGAGTCTCTGGAACCAAGTAATAAGCGATAGGACAAGAGGTAATGGCCTCGAGTTGCACCAGGGCAGGTTTAGACTAGATATTAGGAAGCATTTCTTTCCAGAACAGGTAGTCAGGCGTTGGAATGGGCTGCCCAGGGAGGTGGTGGAGTCCCCATCCCTGGAGGTGTGTGACATAGCGCTGAGGGATCTGTCAGTGCTGGGTTAACGGTTGGACTAGATGATCTTCAAGGTCCTTTCCAACCTAGACAATTCTGTGATTCTGTAATCGCTTTTATGTTGCCGGGGTCTGGTATCTGTGCTGTAGCATAGGTATGTAATGGTGGAGGGGACTGATGCTAGCCTCTGAGATGGTCCTTAGTTTGGGGAAAAATCCATCACAACTTGACAGAGCTCTGAAGTCTCCTTGAAGTCGCTCTGATGGAGACCTGTTCATTTGTCCACTGCGTTTTCTCTGGCTAACATTTCCCTGAGCAAGCTTTGCCTTGGGCTTGCAGGGGTGAGTAGAACCTTACCTTTTTTCCTGGGTCCAGAGGCTGGGGTAGTGTGGAGCAGGTGGAGAGAAAGCAGGAGATGCCCATTGGCGCTGCAGCGTTTGGCAGGAATGAGCTGTGAGCCGGGACAGTGTCACAAGGAGGGATCGTTCCAGGCTTGGGGGGTCTGGGACAGTGCCCCAAACAAGCTGGGGAACTGGGCTGGCACCTCTGAATTTTGATGTTCCTTACCTCCTGAACTCCTGCATTCCACCTGGGCAGCTTACTCATGTAGCTCTGCTTGCAGTTAAGAAGTAACTCTGTTACCTGCTGTTATTTTGGAATATCAACATTTTCTGTATCCCTGTGTATCCAGTTGCTATGCAACGGGGTGTGGGTATCACATTACTGTAATTGGGTTTTCAACCAGTGTTTGTAGATAACATGGGTTTTTGCCAAAGAAAATTAGCAGTGTGTATTGAACTCTAAAGTGGCCTTCCGAAACATGATATTTTAAATGAATAGAAAATCAGATAAGCTGGGAGGAAAGCTTCCTTCTGGTCCAGCTTAGGACATAGACTACTTTTTATGTAACAGTTCCCATTATAAATAAGTATTTTCACTTGGAAATTATTATTGGGACCAAACTGCCTCAGAGCACCAGCCTGTGGATAGAGAAGACTGTGGCAGGGCTAATGATCAAAGAGCTTGTGAGAATTTGGGCTGGATTATGCATTTGCTGGTACTGGTGCATCTGTGTGACAGCTGGGGTCAGTGTTGACCACTTGGGTTTTTCCTGCTGTTTTAGGCTACTTCACTAATCATAGGTAATTGTAGCGGTGCTCAAACTTGAATAGAGCCTATTTAGCTTAATTTAGTACTTTCCACTAGTTAAGCTGTTGTGACTTCACTTCTTACTGAAAAACTCCATTTGATGCTTTGTTACAATAGGAACTATAATAGTTTTGCTTATGGGTAATGTGGGTGGTGTGTTTTCAATGAAAGGAAAATTACTGTCATAGTTGGAGACCACAGGACTTTAGTAAGGGAGGGTCTGAAGGTTTGTATGTAAAATCAATGTATTCCTTTTTGTTACAGGGTTATGCCTTCATCCACAATGGTTGGTGCTTGCTCTTAAAGCAGAGAGGTTGAATATTCAGTGATATTGAGCATGGAGGAGGTAGAACAGCACTGGTAGGAGAGGTTCTTCACATCTGGGTGTTGTGTTCTGAAAATGACTTTTAGTAAATGACTCTTAGTAACCTCCTGTTCTTCCCAAATTCATTGTCATTTCGGAGACTTGTCTAATCCCTCCCCTCCCCTCTGGTTCTGTTCTCTGCTTTCTGTAACTTGTTTTCAAAGTTTTTGTCTGCTAGACCAGAACTTAGAGACAACACATTTAACCTGATCATTGGTTTTCCATACTGAGCTCTGTATTGCTTCCCTCCAGGGCAGGCCGGGCGATTGTAGGGTCTTTACTCAGCATCCATTTGTTGAAATTGAAGTCTGCTGATGTGTAGATGTGGCAGGACTAAGGTGGGCTGGGTGACTAATGTGTGTGGTAAGGTCTGTTAGGAAAGGCAGTCTAGTGCTGCTTGTTGAGTCTTGGCTGGTGGCTTCTCCTAGCACAGCACTTGACAACCTGTTGGGCTTGCTGTGCCTCTGGGGCGCTACTGATAGCAAATAAACTCGTTTTCCTCACCATGGAGCCACTCGTGATGGGGCACAAAGAACCCCCAGGGAAGCGGAGCGGAAGGTGTGCAAGGATGCTCTCGTTTGCAGGCACGGTCTTTGGTCCCCTCTTCTGGGGTCTCCAGCCATCTCTGGGAAAGGGGCTGCTTCAGGTTCCTTCTTCGTGTTTTCCAAAAAGTATGATTAGAAATGCTGTAGGGAGGGAGTGGTGGCAGTCCAGGCTTCTCTTCCTCATCTCATTTTGTGAATGTTTATACTTGCTAGTTCTAGCATGGCTTTTCAGCAGTGGTAATACTAGTTAAAGCGTGAGAGTCGCAAGTGTGGCGTTGCTGCTGCTGGCTCCTCAGCAGCAAGGGACCACTGAATCCTGCCAACTACAGCTTTGCTGCCTGGCAGGACTGTAAACAGTCTTGGCGATTTTGGGGGTCAGTTTTTATAGTGCTGTGTCACCTTCTCACCTGGAAGGCTGTTCTAAAAAACAGAAAGCAAATGAGAGAGACTAACATCTGAGTCGGAGACCAATTCCACCTTCCCTTAACACTTGAAACAGATTTTATCTTTAGGGCAAGCTGCTGGAGAAAGGAAACCAGCGTATTTAGTCCACTTTTGCACTGACTTATGTCAGCATTCACGACAGAATCCCTTGTGATCTGTCTTCTCACGTTGTAGTTAGATGTTATAGCGTGTTTCTGTTTCACTTCTAGCGTAAGGGAACTCTTTGAAATGGAAATAAACCCCAGATCCGCTGTATGCTTCCTCACCGGCTCTATATCAAGCTGGAATTCATGTTGGAAGAGAATGGCAAGAGAAGTTGTTAAGTGGTGGAAGTTTGCACCCCTCAGAAACAAACAAATCAAACTCAGTAATCAAAGCTGATTCAGAAGAGCTCTTATAGCTTTATTGTAAGCATAAGGCAAATCTCTCTGCTTTCTGTTGAGTAGTCACAGTGCAACTGTGGTGGCATTTCAACCAAAATTTTCGAGGCTGAGACACCTCCTTATAATAGGAGTCCTGACAGGTGGGAAAAGTGATGTTCCAGCTCATTAGAAACTCAAATTATCCATTCTCAAAACGGCTGTGCTAATTCAGTTTTCAGTAGGACATACATCGTCACCAAGCCTCAGCTGAGAGTTTCTCAACTTCCCTGTCTTCTGTTGCTCTTAGTGTGGTGCTCAGGCTACAGATCAGTGATAGCCAACAGCTATTCTGAATATCCGTGTTTCTATATGGGTTTATTCTGAAGGCAATAATTGCTCCTCAGTCCCTGCTGAGAGAGAAGCTTTCAGATTTTTGTGAAAAACAGAAAAAAAAACCATTAATATGGGGGCTGGGGGACCTTTAAAGAGAGCATGTGCCAGGCTTGGTGCTGTTTTCAACTTGTGTGTGATAACAAGCTGAATTATATCATTTAGGGGGTGTGTGGAGTTTTGCCTGGTTGATATTTTTTAAATAAAAAGGTGGTTATGTATTTGATGTGCAACTGAATTGAAGGATGATCAACAGTCTTATCTACAGAGGCAAAATGCAGGTGTGAACCTGTCCCTAACTGTCAGACAGGTACAGCAGTCATCTCTCTAGGAAGGCAAATAGTTTCATGCACAAAATGCCCAGGAACTGTTTTCTGTTCTGCTGTACAAGCCCTGGTGGACATTTGCTAATGTCATCTACCCGGTTAAGAGGAACTTAATTAGTAGATATGAATTAGTAAATGTTTGCTGTCTGTCTATTGGACTGAAGGTGCTCGGCTGTTCTGCACGACTCCGTGACACTTGGTCTGTCAGAGCACGTCAGTAGACCTCGTTTGAATCAAGACAGAGGGAAGTGGTGTGGGACCTCAGGAGTTTTGTGGTCTGGCTTCTCATCCAACTTATTAACGTTGTCCATGCTGTCAAATTGTGACAGCTGAACAGTTTATCCTCTGAAGTTAGTAAGAAAATTAAGAAAAACACTCATTTCAGAGTTGCCAGGAGCCTTTATAAGGAATATGTTTTAAACAAGTCTCCCAATACAATGTTTAAAGAAATTTGAAGGGGAAAACCAGTTTTAACAGGGATTAAATAGAGCAGCTGGGCATTAAAAGCAGCAGATATTGTCTGACTAAAGTAATCTGAATGTACTGGTGTCACCAAAACACAAACACAGCAGAAAGCCATTCTTCAGTTCTGGGATAAAAACATTTAATAAACTGACTGGCGCTGTTCACTTTAGTGAGAGACTTGTTTTGTGAAAGGGGGGAAGCTTTCCAACAGTCCTCGCTAACAGTTATTATATGAAAATAAGCTGCAGACACTGCACAGTTGTAGTCCTGCCCAAACCATCCCTGATAACTGGGGTTGTTCGTCGCTGCTCCGCTGAGTTCCCATCAGATCCTCTGGTGTTTCCAGATCAAAGGGGTGGTGGTAACCACTGAAACTTCTAAATCTAGCTTTGCTCAGAAGGTCCTAGGTAAATTAGGAAGACCTATCCTTGCTGGCAGTGGCTCAGACACTGCTTTTTTTTTCTGCCCAAAGCTGAAAACCAATTAGCTGCGGTCACGAGTGCTGCAGTGATCACTGGTGTATCAATCTGGTTTTGGGTCCCTTCCTGCAGGGGATGCTCTTGTTCTTGTACCCCCAAACTAAATCTTTGTTTAATGCCAGCTGAAAGGCGTTGGGAGTCGAGCTGATTGTTGCTGCTGTGAGTGTATGGTAACTTCTATATAGCGAACGAGGGTTCAGAGGGGTGAATTAATTCAGTGCTGGCTGATGCTATTCACATGCAGTCTGCTTTTTTGATCTGTGTTAGGGGTTGGAAGACTCCCTTCTTCTGGAAAAAAGGGGGAGGACTGGGGGAAGAGAAATCCAACATTTTAATATGTTTCCATGTTCCTGTGTGCTTTTCCCCACATCCTAAACATGAAAAATATCAGTAAGTTTCCCTTTGGCCCTAGGGGAAGAAAAAAGGAGTCTCCAGCTGGAATTCATGAAACTTTGTTGAACAAATGAGCGGTGTCATGGGTTTGTGGCGATCTCACTAGAGCACAAGTGGTGTGCTGAGAGTGAACAGCCGTTTCATGCACACTTAAACTGTCCTGAACCACTACCCTCCCCAGTCATTCTTCATCCTTTCCATGTGGGAGAGAAGCACAGAATAAACCGTTTAAAGAGGAGAGTTAAGAATCAAAAGGTGTATTTTATCCCTTGTAAAAAGAAGGCACTGCTTTTCTTCTTGCTCTTAATATGTAATGCATTATTTCAGGCAATGTTATTTCTGAGGTGCTTTTTAAGTATGGGGTCAGCAAGTGGCTACAGGTTTGATGATCCTGCAGTCCGGTGGCTGGCAGTGATGCTGTTTCAGAGGAACGTGTTTTTCCCCTTCTAGACTTCTTAAAACAATTGCCGAACTGTTTAAAAAAAAAAAAAAGTGCTGTCTGGAGTGGAGGCAGAGATGGAAGCGTTGCTTCCCATCCGAGTGCGGCACGGCAGAGAAGCCGCAGCGGGGTCAGCACATCCAGCTACTCGGTAGTGAAGAGCCTCTCCCCTCCGGTCTTACCCTGGGAGCAGGTTACCGGTCTCCTGGGTCTCTTTCTCCATCCTGGCGATGGGATGCACTTAATGCACCTTGGGTGTGCGTTGCAGTGTGCTGAGCCAAAGTTTTGGCATTGCTGTAACACTTGTGTGTC
This sequence comes from Strix uralensis, assembly GCF_047716275.1. Taxonomy (NCBI): domain Eukaryota; kingdom Metazoa; phylum Chordata; class Aves; order Strigiformes; family Strigidae; genus Strix; species Strix uralensis. Next base: position 6,242,283 of record NC_133990.1, read on the forward strand.
TCCCAAACGCTGTGGCTCAGCTCCTCCAGAAGCGTGACTCTGCTCATTTGATTCTGCTGCTTCTGAAAACAGCTCCGAGTGGTTTATTTTCTTCCTTGAGTTGAATTATGACTGTCGCCAATGAATTCCTCTCCAGTGACAAAACGCAATAAAGTAAATAAGGGAAGGACTAATGTTCTGCATCCATGTCTTCTCAGTTAAACTGCTCTCAGCTCAGTGTGACTCTACTGATGGGGACTGAGAGTTGTTGACCAAAGGCTGTGTGGTGGTTTCGTGCCCCTTTCAGACAGGGACACGGAGCACTGGGTGGCTGTGCCTGTGTTTTGTTGGAGTACCCATCCTGAAGCTATTGGTGCTTAGCATGGCCCTTGTGCGCTGAGGTTACCAAGGACAGTGTTTGTCCCCTGTTTGGCTCTGCTTAGTGTGCTTGCTGCTGTGTTTCTTTTTAATTTATCTAATTTATTTTAGTTATCTCCCTGCTTGTACTTCCTTTTCTCAGTGAGAGGGAAGTTGGTGTCCTTAATTGTCACTGGGAATGAGTTCTCTTCTTGGCATTTGTGTAGCTGGTGGTATTAATAAAATATGTGTATGTGATCTCCAAATTCGGGGAATGAGAGAAAAATGTCTTGTGTGGGTTTCTGCATTTAGTAACCAAAGCCCTTCTTAGCAAACAGCTCTTGGGTTTGCTGTTTTCAAGTTGTTGAATTTGTTACAAGAATAATACAGGCATGCCTCTGCCTTCTCTGCAGAAGCACAAGTTGCCTGTGCGGTGTGCAAGGTCCAGCAGCCTGCTGTGGCCGTACGGCACCGAGCAGTCCCTGATGCCTTCAGCTCAGGCAGCTTCTCCTGGGGATGCTGAGCCCTGCGTGGTCAGGAAGAGCCGTCGAGGTGAATTCTTTCCCGAGTCCTCTCCGTACGCACAGGAAAGGGAGTCTGCGTGCGCCGGGCGGGCGGTAACCTGGAAGCGAGGCCAGCGGATCACGGTGCGCTGCATTCCTCCAGCTACTCCCTGTGGGCGCTCTGCAAGATGATGGATATTTCAGCATCTTTGTTCTTTGTTTTCCTTCTAACACTGGAGGAGTTTAAATCACTGGAAGAGAGCGCTTGACACTTCTCCAGTTACACAAACAAGTGGTGCTGCACTAGCTAAAGCTGAACAGCATGTTTTTGGGAGAGGTGAGCAGAGACCCCGAATGTCGTTCTTTGGGAAAGGTCTTTCTCGAAGTCACGGCTGTGACGTGGGCGTTAAGCTTGTAGGTATTGCAAAAATTGGGACGTTATTGCGGAGCCTGGGATGCTTTCCAGTAACAGAGTGTGCCTAACAAGGAGCTTATCACCATATAGTGTTTGGGCCTAGATCCTGAATAAAATATACTGTGTGTTGTCAGACGCTTAACTAAAAGAAAATAGAAGATGTTGGCTTACCTTTTAACTTCTGCTGGTTCTTTCTCTTAAAATAATAATTCTCAGGGAAATATTAATTTGTTCCAGCTTCTATGGAGCAACCCCCTGTCCCCTAAACCTCAGTGAAGAAAAATACAACTGCGTAGGTGCAGCTTCACCAAAGCAGAAGATACCAAGTTGCACATTGATTTCTGATTCTCAGCAGTAGCACATGCATTTAGAGAAGTCCAAGCTGTGGTGTCAAAGGTGCTCTCTCCCATACACGTAGGAACAACTCTGTTTGTGGCTGCTATTGAATAGTTGTGGTCTGGTGGTTGGAACTTGGGACTTTCATTCTTGGCTTGCTCTAGGACTCACTTCATGTCTTTGGGGAAGGTGCTACTCTTTCTTTCTTGACCCAAAAAAAAGGTATTTCCCCTGTTGTGATGGTTGTGAACCTTAGCTGCTCTTCTCTGAAAGCTGTATGGAGTTAGTTTGCTAAAGGTGTGTGGGGTTCTTTGATATGTCATGAGATACCTCTTGCCTGATCCTTCATGTTTTCTTCAACATGGTTCAGATCATCATCTGATGATTGTGGAATTCCTAAAATATGGTTGTGAGGATGAAGCCCTGAGTTTATCTTTGGTCTGGTGAGCTGCAGCAATTGACTGACTGTGTCCTCAGCTTGTCCTAAATCCACCCAAATATTTGCTGGTTTAATGGGGAGAGAATCAGTGTAATGTGGAGCAGGTGACAAGTGTGCTTGGGGCTACCGTAGCAGTTGGAGTCACTGCACCTGGACACAGCTTTGTGAAAGTTTATTTTACATTTCAAATCTGTGTTCCAGAAGAATGGATTTGAGGAGAAATGGGCCCAGAGAAGTGAAGGCTGTGGAGGGTGAAGGAAAGCTTATAGCATGGAGAGAGGCTCTGATGTTTTGGTTGTGTAGTCTGACCAGATGTGGATGGATAGGAGATACGGTTTGCTTTCTGTTCGTGTTTTGGCAGTAAAATATCGGGGAGGGAAAAAGGACTATTGAAGCTGAAGATGAATATTGGTTCAAGAAAAATTGGGAATAAATTGACCATAAATACTACAGACAAGAAAATTGCTTTTTTTTTTTTAAACTGAGAGATAGGAAATTCCAGATTGGCTTCCAGGAGAAGAAATGGGCAAAAAATTATCTGTTTTTAAGGTGGAGTTCAGCTCACTGAAGAGTTTATGTGACTTGATAAGAAGGGAACTGGCCTGCATCTGCAAGTTTTTCTAGGGTTTCTGTCTGAGGATATGTGCTGCTACTTCAAAGTAACAAAACCAGCTAAATAATGTTTTAAACTCATTTTTTAAAGGTGTAATACAACAGCAATTGAAAACCAGGTGTATTTTGAGTCTGTAGAGTGGCAAAACCAAGTATAAATTATTTTAATTCTTTCGTTCTATCAAAAATATTTATTTTTTTTTTAAAAAGGCCACTGGATTGTGTAATGCATTAAGATGCACCCAGGGAAAAATATTGCAGTCCAGGCTGCCTTGAAGAAATCTGTACAGTCTCGTTACAGGCGCTGGAGGGAGCGAAGGAGATTACCGTTAATAATTTTTAACCTACATGAGCATACATTATGCTGCTAATTTTTTCCTGCTGCTGAATTAATGTCAATGTTGAAAGTATAAACAATTCCCTGAATAAAATGTTGTTTGGTTTGCCTTGTCCCACAGATTAACAAATCTGATTACTGCATTTAAATTTAATACCCCAAAAATTCCCTAAATGAATGATTCACTGTGAGGCCATGAGCAGATGTAATTATCTATGAAAACTAATGAATCATGTCGTTAGGATATTTTTCCTTGCAGCTGTCTCCAATTAATATGTCTGTCAATTCTGAGAGTAACAACATCGTAATACCAGTGTATAGGTACTGCCGTATCGCTGTTCTCCATCAGTCTCTTCAACAGTCGCACTGGGTAATGAGGAATTCTCTGTCGCTTTTTTGTTGTATTTTTGGGAAATGCAGAGCAATGAGAATGTGTTTTGAAAATATTCAGGTGATGGAGCGGTATTTACTTTGACTGCATCCCCTTCACATTTCCCTAAACAGGGAAGCCTTTACAGAAATCAGGTCTGGTGAAAATGTAATGCTTTTTCTGTGCTAATTTTGTCTGTCAATATTCTTAGCCGGGATCAGGGTGTTCACGTGGGAGGCTTTTGCTGAGCAGCTATTTTCTCGTGTAAATCAAGTCCTAGCTTGCTCGGGGTGGTACTTCGGTACCTACAAGGGTGGATAAAGCAGTTTTTCCACTCTCTGGTTAAGTGGCGGAAGATGTTGAGTCTTTAACAAATAGTTCAACTATCCTGTAAACAGCTGAATGAAAAGAGTTAAGTGAGTATTAAAGGGGACTTCAAAAAGCCTGGAGAGGAGGGACTTTCTCTTGCTCAGGTTTTACTGATTTGGTACCCAAGTGGCCCTGCATCAGCTGGGCCTCCTTGCCTCTCCAAGTCATCAGTCTGCTCTATAATTATTTTCATGTTAATTATTTTATCTGTCAATAATTTCAGTTTTCCCAGGATGGAGTAACGTAACAAAAGGGTATTATGGCCAACGTAGGTCTGCAACGTCAGTTAGTTGGTCTCTGGTGTTCTTGGATGCTGCGGTTGGGCTGTGTACAGCAAACCAAGGCGTGCGTAGCCCTGGGGAGGTGCAGTCGGTGCTGGAAATGTCTTTGAATTTAACTGTGTAGTTGGTGGGGAACTGAGAGCTGCTAAAAGTTGTGTGAAAATAAACTCAATGGGTAGTTCACCATGTTGCGGAATAACAAAACTTGGAGCGAAGGTACCTGGAAGGAGGGGTGTGGGTCAGATTTCCAGGCTGCGGGTTAATGCAGCTGTGGGACCTCTTGTCCTGTGATGTGGTCCCTGATCAGAGTCAAGAGATGCCCGTAGGATGTGAAAAGCTGCATAAAGGTGTCTTGGTTGAAGACCTGTGCAGGAGGAGGGTTGATGTGCGCGCCTCGCTTTCCTGACCTGCGGAAAGGGAACGGCAGCTGTTGTACGTGAGCTTTTGCTAGCTGACCGTGTCCCAGCGAGGATATTTGTTGTTGCAGGGAGTCTGACTCGTGTGAAGTGGTTACCCCTGCTAGAGAAAAACTCACTGGTTCCTTGTACAAATTGATCTCCTGCTGGGAATCGAGTCGTTCCACCTCAGGCTCACAATAACATTGGCTCTTTTCCGCATTGTTTGACTGCTAGGGACATATTGATATGATCTCCTGCAAGGAGAGGCTTGGTTAAACTGAGGATTAAGAGGGAAACCGAGCAGATTGCAGGGTATTAACAACTTGTTCGCATTCCTGGGGCAGTAGGAAGAAAAAAAAGAAGAATGTTTGCTTTGTGATCCCACAGCCTGCTCGGTGCTGCTGGAGAGACACGGTCCACAGCAGAGCGCTGGGCTGCGGGGGTGGCATTTAAGGTATGAGGCATCGGTCAGGCTGTTGGTTTCTGAACACCTGTAATTGCAATTAGCAACAATAAAACAAAAAGTCGCCAGGCTGGATGAAAAGGGGGAAAAGTTAGAGTGAATCTAGAGTGGAGAGGTGAATGTGTGCGGCGTGTCCTCTCCCTTAATACGAGGATCATTGTGAAAATACCAGAGTTAATTTTCAGTCTGTCTTGGTGATCAAAGCCAGACAATACGGGATTTTCCTGTGGTCTTAGTGGGGCTTCCTATAAAAGGACTGCATAGTGTTTGTTTATGAAAGTGCAAACCTACAGAATTACAAAAAGTTTACAAAGGAGCAGCAATTTTTGCTTTTCCCAGTGAGAGTGTGATCGAAGATACACATACGATGTAACCTCAAAAATAAATTTAGTCGCTGTGTACAGAAAGTAAGATGGTTTGTTGTACCACCTGTACTGCACTGTGTTCTCTTAGCTATTTTAATAGCTAATTAATCTTGATTTGCTTGGATTTAAGAGGGTTTTTTTCTCTTTTGGCACATATGTGCAACCTATTATATCATAAATCCCACACATTTCAGCAAATGTCATCCTGATTGTTCCCTACAGCACAGCATACTACTAGTAAAACATTCAAGGTCAGGAACTTGGATTCTTTAACCACTGTATTCAAGGAAGCCAATTTATTGTTCTGTCGCAGCAGAAAAGGGTAATTTCTTTTGGACCTATATCATATTGGCAGCCAATCTAGAGAGGTCAAAATTGCCTTAGCACTGTAGGTTTTGTGGGTGCGTTAATCTGTCTTAATAAATTAACTGTTGCACCCCACTGATGCCAGCACAGGGCGCTTCTGAGTATTTAGTGTTTTTATGTTCCTCTAGAAGCGTGAATTATCTTTGTGCGCTCAGTCTTTGACCTGTGTCTTGTATCCTAAAATCGATAAAAGTATTCCTTGTACTTTTTACTTCTGTCTGTTAAGGGGTTTCAAGCAGTTTGCCTGGGGCTGGAGGAAGTGACCTTCGTATCAAATAATCCTGATTTGGCAAATTGGGGTTTTGGGTAGCTTTCTTGTGGCTATTTGTGCTGTGAAAGCTGAATAAAAATTTGCAACTTAAAGTCTTAAAAAATGAATTAGGTATGTGTTGACTCAAAAGAGCCATTAGCGTGTCCTCAGTGTGGGATGTTTCTTGTTTTTCATTGCTGCTTAATGTATAGCTATTACACAGTGTCTGACCTTTTCCCTGTGTTGTTTTGGTGGGCCTGTGAATGAGATGTCAGAATGATAATGTGAATTAAAACATCTTGCATAAGAGAATGACTTTCCTGCTCTTTTCAAAAGAGGAAAAAAAACTTTAAAAAAAAAAAAAGGGAGACCTCTCTTAATTTGCCGCCTCTCTAATATTTTATTACATATTTCCTCTTGCTTTATTCTTAATGTTTTATTTTTTTCAAGCATGTCTCTTCTAGTGGGTTTGTGTTGTGCCCGGAGCAGTGTCTGCGTGGTCCTGGTCCGTGTGGCTCTTCTGCATGTGGCTGCTGCTGTCTGGCCCGTGGGCAGGGAGGTGCAGAGGTGCTGTGACCGCTCCTGTCTCTTCTGAGCAGCATCATGGAAGAGTTGGGTTTTTCTGTAAGGCACCTTTAGCCCCCAACAGCTAAATGTTCCCTATGGTGGTCATACCCTTCCTAGCTAAAATAGAGCTTACTTAAAATATTTTGTTGAGATTATTAGGTGGCTAAACCAAACTTTTGTAGGTATTCCAATTCTCAAATCTCTCCTAAGTTATGAGCTAAAAAGCTTTTTATTTCCTTTTCCAGAACACTTTTTCTCATAGTCCGTATCAGTTTTTGATACTTACTGCTGGTAGGTGGGCTTGACTTTATAATCAAGAATTGCTGTTTTCAGTCCTCCTAACAAGCCGCTGAGAGCGCTGTGTCCTGGGCTGTAGAGCGCTGTGCTCTGCAGTGTAACACCTTGTTGCAGAGGCTAGTTTACAGCATATCCCTTTCATAAACAGAGTAGGCTTGTGGTTATGTTGACAGCTTGACGATGCCATGGCAGTGATTTTTTTTCAAACTTCCTAAAAGGCTCCTGTGAGCAGAGCAGAGCACACAAAAGGGAGGCACGGACAGGACCTCCCGTCACTAATTGGGGATTTGAGAGGAGGTTCAGTTGATAGAGGGGCTGAACTTGGTCATTGCAGATGCTAGAAACTAGAGACACGTATTTGGCATCAAGATCATGATGCTTGCATAATAGAGGTGCTTGTATAATATTAATTTTGTCTTGCAAAATATACTTTGGAATACTTGGTATGCTTTTCTCCTATAGTGCAAGACAGAGGAGCCTTAATGGAAGAGAGGAGAGAATACCTGGACTGTAAGCTACGTTGGGAGGAGCCTTAAAGATGGAAGCTTTAGCAGTAGATCCTGAAGCAAAAAAACCCTCTGAAGTAGTTGAAGGTAGAGCAATATTCAGTGGTGGTGGTGTGCAAGAGGGTGAGCAATGGCTCTGCCCAGCCTGGGGAGCTGCAGGGCTAGGAGCAAACCTGCAGAGCGCCTCTGGCACACCGCCCTCTTTGGCGGAGATGGGCTTCTCTTGGGTCAGAGTTTCAAGGACTCGAGAGATAATCATAGCTGGGAAGACCCTAACGATATGATCTCTTGTGAACTTAGTATTGCTGCAAATACAAGATTAATGGAACTTAAATGGCACAAACATTGGCAGAGCGCTGGCTCTCTGTGGGGCCCTGGCAGGAGGCTTGCAACTGCTCTGGGAAACATATTACATCATGGCTTTTATTAAAAGTGTGATAAGCATGCACAGTGTTCTGCAGAAATTTTGAAAGCTGACACGGATGCGTCAGTCCTAAAAGTACGTGACCCAGTATTGCAGACCAGCATCAGTGTCCTTGGCCTCAGTCAGACTAGCTGTCAGAAGGTAATCCAGCCAACAGAACCGATTTAATCTTGAGTGGATCTGTGCTGGGGTCAGAGGCTAAAGTGCTGTCAACTCCTTTCCTGGTCTGGACAAGTGCTAAGTTCTGTTGGTGTCCTAAATTCATGAGGCCTGACTCCCACTAGCGATGAGAGATCTGAAACAAAGGGATGTGTAGTAGGTGTAGGTGAATTGAAGGAGAGAACATACCAAGTATACCAAAATACTCCATTTTTCAAAAATTAAAAAAAAAAAAAGGCTTGGGAAGAGAGGAAAAAAGATCGGTTCAGAGTGATAGGCTCAGTTTCATTCAGATGAACCCCAGAATTTAGGTGGTGAAAGTGTCTGGGGCTGTGTCCTTGCAGCAGCTGAGCTGAGGTTTGGGGCGTCTGGTGGCAGCAGGGGAGGGACCCAAACAGGGGAGAACCTGGGGCTGGCCAGAGGGCACAGTGCAGCCAAAGTGCAGCGAGCTCTGGTCATCCTCTCTTGGGTTTCATGTGCTCTCAAGATCTTTTAAACTGTTCTCCTATTTTTTTTATCATTCTCTAGACACCAGCCTGGAAAAGCAAGGTGCTGTGCAGCACGTCTTGTCTTTGGTAGGTGGTTACCATAAAGAGAGGATGCGAAGTGAGCTCTGCTCTGCCTCTGAACCTTTCTCATGGGGAGCTGTGGAGGGGTGGAAGCTGCCTGCCTTTGGTACGAGCTCAGTGCCACGGAGTACATCTCTGTGGCTCGCAGCTCCTTGCTGTCCTCCAGCCACTGTTCAGACCTCTCTTTGCTGCAGCTCCCCTCTACCTGCTCTTTCCTATGCAGATGCCAGCGATTTACGTTAGAAAACTGACAACTGAAAATTCCTTCTTGTTCTGCCTTGCAGACGGGCACCAGGGATGCGTCTCTCTTTGGAGGCAGCGGTCCCCGTGCCCCCGGAGGCGGCTCTGCGGGGCTGGACGGGCGGCGCAGACTGGCTGTGCTGGCAGCAGCGCTGCCTTTCCCTGAACCAGCTGCAGCTCTTGAACTCGGCACCTTGGTCTTCCTTGTCCGGGGGCCAGTTGGCGGGTAACCACCCCCAATTGAAATCGGTTGATGCTGGTCTGACAGCAGGGGCCAGTCTCACAGCAAGCAGCTCTTGAGAAACTATTTATCATTCTGCAGCTGGAGGTCTGGTCCCTGCGCTGTCCGAGCCGCGTGCTTTCCCTGGCATTCCTCTAACGCCGCGTGGGACACGGCACTGAACCTCTGGAGTCAGCCCTGCTAAGCTTCAGGGAAGTCACCAGCTCTGAAGGAAAGCATCAGCTTGTTTTAGCTGTGTTACACTTTTGGGAGTTAGTGCTGTTGCTTGTTCTTCCCTAATTAATCTAAATAACTAAGTCATTTCACCTGGCTGCTGCTTAGCTGTGCTGTACCGGTGGCAGAAGGGAGAGTAACCGGTAGGTTGGGACACTGGAAATCAGTGCTCTGGTCACGTCAGTCTTTTTGCACTACATGCACATGCAGACCAGACATCTCAAGTGAATCGCTCAGTGTTGCTGTGATGCTGTTTTAGCACACTTTTTTTTTGTGCTTGAGTGCATAAATGACAAAACGTACCGGAAGAGAACGGCGCAGAACAAATTGCTGTGAATGCCAGCTCTTTAAAAGTGGGGTGTTCCCCTGCCTTCCCTTTGTGTGCCCTGGTTTGGGTACATCCTGAAGGACGCTTCTAAGCTTCTGGTTACTCTTGTTAACTTGCCTAGGACTATAACTTTAACAGCTTGCATGTGACCAATACTAATGTATGTGAACAGTTACTCACTGTCCTAAAACTAAGAATGTAACAATTGAATTTGGGAATCTTTCCTTAGCTTTTGTATAGCAGAAGATAAAGGTGCATTGCTAGTCGTCTCCAAATAATGCTGTATCGTACCACAGCCAAGGAAATACCGTCCCTGCAGTCATCTTGCTAAAGCACTGTGGCTGCCAGTGGGAGGTTTTGTGGTCATTTCTGTGCCCCAGTGGAGAAGAGTAGTTTCAGAGAACGGTGGATTTGGGCTCAGGAACTGATCTGTAAGGAGAGCTGCTGTTGGGACAGCAACGCTGCCTGTCCTGCCACTTTCTCTGGGCAATGCAAATTGTCCCAGTACTGGTGACCAGAAAATGAATTAGCTCCTGCTGGCATTAAATTGTGATTATTCCCAGGGACTCGTTTGTTTTCTCCTAGGTCAGTCCCGGTTCAGAGGGGCAGTAGTGGGTTCAGTTCTTGTCCCATGCTCCACGTGGCCTCCCTCATTGTCCTACGCGGGGCTCCAGCCTGGCCTGTTTGCTCCTGGGATGGACTTTGTGGACACAGCTAAAACAGAGACAGTGAGCACCAAGGGCAGCTTTACTTTTAAATGAAACACTGTCCACTGTGTGTTTTCTGCTGATGACATCCAAACCAAGTACACTAAGATCTTTCCCATCCCTGTTTTCAATCAGGAAGTGAGGCAGAGACCAGCTAAGGAATAAATACTACTCGGATGAAACTTAATCTGTTTTTAAAGAACTCCCTCCTACTGAAATAGATTTTTTTTTTTTTTCTTTTTTTAACAGTCCTACACTGAAAAGTCTCTCCTGGGGTGTGTCTCATCCTCACTTAACTGCATTGAGGGTTGTTTTATTCTGAGTTTCTGGAAGCTCCATGGTTTTCCCTGTTACACATTTTTAATTCGAAATGCCCTAGTGAGCCTTTCCTTTTCTGAATCTCCAGAGTACTCCGTGGGGAAAAATTTAAAAAATAACATGTAAGCTTTAAATAATTTACTATGAGAGTAATTGGGTTTATACAGCAGTTCATAAACCTTTAGCTGGTAAAAATCAAAGTACCTTAATCTGAAAAGCAGATGGGGGGGTTGTCAGGGTGAAGGCTTATAGAGTTTTCAAAGACAAATTGTTTAATTCCATCACTGGCTAGGAAAATAAATAGTTCTGCTGCTCGATTGAAAACAGAAACATCTTAGAAATGAGACTTTCTTAGCTTTCAAGCATTGTTTGTTCTACAACAAAGAAATCAAAAGAAACTTGGTGGAAAGATGTGATGGAGTTCTAGTTTATGAGAAATGAGAGGGTGAAGCTTCGAAACCACGTTTTACTATTCTTACGGAATTTTCAAGTGCTTTTCCTCCCCTCCTTTCAGGGGCTGACACTCTGTACAAGGCATCTGTTTCGTGTGAATCAGCGATGCATATGATGTCTGTAGGTCATTTCCTTCTATCGAGAGAGGTGGCAATACTAGCCATAGTCTCTGCCTAAATACTAGAGCGGTAAGTGTGAGACGCTACTCTAAAATCCCACGTTTCAATACAGTGAAACTGTTTGCAGCAGATTGAAAGCTGGGAGCCATGCCTTGCCTGTGTAATGAAGGCTGCATTTGTACCCCCATATTAATGCTTCTCACAGGCCAATCAGTAGTATCTAGCCAGCACATCCCATCGCAAGTGATGGTCTTGCTTTAGTTGGGCTAATGGACTGATGAGATCACCTCTAATTTGTGTGTCAAGCTGGTTTGTATCACATCGTTCAGAAAAAGAAGGGGGGAAAAAACCCCACACACAAAACAACAAAACCCTCTTTATTTTTTTTTTCTTGCTGGACTTCAAAAGCTTGCATTATAAACAGTGTGCTCTGCCTGTGAAAGCGACGTTTCTTGCTCGGAGCCATTACCTCAGCCAATAAACATCAGAAAATGAGCGCTCGTTTTGGTGTTTGGTTTTCATTTACTCCAGAATTATGACGGGCCGGTACAAGTAGGGCTATCGGTCCGTACAGGAGGAGATGGCCTGTGTGCTGAGCTAACCTGGTGGCTGATTCAGGGCTTTAACCTGCTCCCTGCATCCACGGGTGCGCACGTCATGCTCCTTTGGCCAAGAGATTGAAGAAAACTTGAAGCAAGAAGAATGCTTAGAGCATGTATGATATTCTGCTAATTGTTTAAACACCTGCAGCCCTAAACCTATAAGGATAAAGTTTCAAAGACCTCTGAGGGCATATATCTGGTTATTTGGGGCTGGACGGAGTGGAGGTGCCCAAGCTTGTGTTAGTGAGCTTGAAACACGGAAACTTGGTGCCTCTGGTTTCATTAGCACTGCTTGGGGTGGATGCAACTCCGGGCAGGTGCCTGAACTCCGGGCAGTGGTGCACAGTGTATGTCAGTGATGGTGACCCTTTGGATGTGATGCTGATGGTGATTTGGGCTGGTACTGTGGATTGCATCCTGCTGTAGTACTAACCTGGGACCTGGCGGGTTTGGTTTGGCTGTAGGGGCTTCTGTGGGATGAGCTCTGGGATTGTTACATGGCCTTGTGTTGCCTTCCTCTTCAGCAAGGATGTTAAGCGCTAAATCCTGCTGGGTTATGTGAAGTTGTATGTGGTGTTCCAGCATTTTAAAATTTCAGCTGTAGTAGATGGTGAGGAACTTGCTGGAAGTGAGAACAACCAACTTCTAAAGGCATGTAAAGTAGCTGAACCCCACACGTGATGGTGACAATGGCATCTAAGAAGCCAGATTGGACTTTTTGTAAATATACTGAGGACTAGAAATAAGAAAAATTGCTGTGCTTCTGTGGAGGTATGCTCCGAGTAGTCTTCTCTTGGAGGCTGCTGAAGCCCCCTGAGAAAAGCAGCATCTTCTGTCTGGCTTGGGCTGTGCTGTCTTAGGTTTTCATGTGGCACATTATAACACTGACAGCAGAGCAGTTCAGCAGACAGCGTGTTTTCTGTCTGCCTTCTCTTGTAAGCAGCATCCCCAGGACATTCAGAGTTTGGAAAATAGGTGATGGTAGGAGAGGAAAGGGAAGCTGGTGACCTGAAGGTTTTGCTCAGCTGAGATTCAAAATGCATTGGGTATTACCTCAGAGGAATGTGTTTCAGGCTGGCTGTGTGTTCAGATGCTGGTAGGAGGATGTCAGGCTTTGACAGGTGGGTTTTCAGTGCTCTGTTTAAGCCTCCTTGAGAAGGAACTGATGCCTAGTGATCACAGCTTGAGGTAGAAAATCAAACTGTCTGAACCAATCTGGGCAGTCAAGTTTGAGGTCAGGGAACGTGCCAGGTTCTTGCTAGGCCATCCCTTTTCTTTCTGCCAGCGTATTTGCTCTCCTCAACCCTCTCTTCTCTGTTTTTCTCCATGTTTATATTGCTGTTTCCTATCTCTTTGCTGTCTCTCTTGTGGCATGGTACATATACCTTCCAGCTGGTACCTGGTGGCTCACCTATATAGTACAATATAGTGTTAGACCTTGGCGATGACAAGATTTAAGCTGGGCACTGAATACCACCACAGAGGTGGTCACTGCTGGTGTAAGTGTCCTAGCCTGCCAGAAGCCTCTGGCCTGGAGGGCTTCCTTGAAGCTGCTTTGATTCTCAGCTGCAGTAGTGCAGTCCTCTATAGAGGATACAGGAGCATAACCCCACCATGACATTTGTGGTGTTTGGTCAGATTCTTGCCTGTGCTTTATTGTCCTTTGCCTGTTGTAATGCTTTTTGTCCTGTTTCAAGCATTGACTTGAACTTTTGGATAGCTGCTTCTGGACTGCAGACTGGAGCAGATACTCTTCTAGCGGCTTATCCGTCTTTTTTTCCATTTTCTGACCTGTGCCAGGAATAAGCCACAGCGCTCTGGTGTCAGGAGTAGTGAATGGGGTATCTGTGCGTGCTGGATGGCAGAGGTGTTGTGTTAACCAGTTTAATTATGCTGAGCGCTTGATATGAAGTGATGGAGAAATGTGTTGCTTTAACGAAAATATCTATCATAGAACATGGTGGTGTGTCTTTTCTGTTGTGACAAAAACCAGGTGAGCAGCAATCGTTGGCTGCAGCTGGAATAGCTATTAACAGACGTGCCTGGCTGCCAGTCTGCTCTGAGCCGTGAAACCTGATAAGACTCGATCCACAGCCCTAATAAAAGGAATTTCCATACACAATTACTTCCACTAGGTTTTAATCTTATAATAGTGTCTTTTGTTGAGAGATCTGCAGATAGAAGACACTGGGTAATCCTCCAGCCCCTCCCAGAGAAGGATGCACACAGCGTTGTCACGGCAGGATCACCTCTGGGGAAGGCGAGAGTCAGGTGCCGTGTGTGGCTCTTCCCCCCGCCCTCTCGCTTCCGACGCCCTCGGGAACAGGCGGACGTGGACACGCGTGTGGGTTTAGCCTGGAGCTTACCAAGCCAGTGCAGGGGAGGTGGAGAGTACAGATGGGGAGCCGAGTGGGAAGAGCCGGTAGGTAATATCACAAAAATAGTAGAGGAAGCCGTTGTGGTGGCTCAGGATGCTGAGGGTAATGCGGGTAGATAACAACATGCTCCTACACAATGTTTTTGCTTTGGCTATCAAGGTATTTGTATAATAGTACTTGTCTTAGTTTGGAGCAAAACTTCTGTGTGTTCTTGTTCATTTAGGAACCAGACAGGAAAGACTCGATGTGGTTCTAGTAACTGTATATGTTAGCAAGCTGGCTACGTTACAGTTACGGTCGTTATAGGATAAGGGTATTTTTTGGCAGACTTCATGCAGCAGCAGAGCATTGCAGTAACGCTGTTAATTCAACAGAAGAACTGGTTTGAGTTGATCATGAAGACGTTTGTCCAGTTTTTGGAAGAAGAAAGAGGACTTGGCCGTGGCGTTCAGCAGTGAAGGTGAAGAGATGAACTCGCGCTTGGTGTGGGTTAGATCAGTAGAGATCCAGTCAGGGAACCAGAGCTGAAAGAGTGAAATAATCTTAAGAGTCCGACGCACAAAGATCTGCATTGTATGTTTGGTAGGAAGAGAGATTTAATAAAGTACTTTAGTATAAAGTATAAGAAGTAATTGAGTTAGACTGTAGAGTGTTTTGTGAAGTGAGTGCTGACAGAAGAGTTAACCAACCAGACCATTGTTGCTTAGATGTCTTCTGTGCATCAGCCAGTCCTTTCTTCCAAGCTGCTCTAGAGCTGAATTAAGCCTGAAGTTGTTTTTTTCCAAAACTGCTTTCCCTCTAAAGGAATAAAAAAATTTAATAGCAAAAATGGAATTCTTTTTAGCAGCTAACTTATAAATCTAAAAATCTGAATAAATAAATGGTGCAATGATCAAAAAATGTTACGTTAACACTTTTTTATTACATTAGCTGAGACACTTCAGTAACATGCCGTTATCCTGGGGCGCTGGGGAGATTATGATTTTTCTATTTTTATCAGTTTTACCATTTTGCACCCTTTTGCTGCTGGTTCCACTTTGCGTCTGCATTGCTGGTGCTTGGATTTCCATTGAAGCCTGACTGGAAGAATTTAATTCTTGGGAGCTTATCTGGTTGCTTCCTATCTTATTGCTTGTGTAATTCATAGCCAGAAGAGAGCTGTTAGAGGTGGCAGTCCAAGGGAACAAGGACCTCGGCTCTCTTAGAGTCCATGGGGACTGAGCATTCAGCTCTGAGAAGGCATGTTTGTAAATGACAGTCTTCTCATCAAATTGGGGTGCTGGTTGTAAAAAACAATCTTCAGAATTCAGCTGTGTAACTGGTGGTCGCTCGCAGTGGGCTCTTACGTGACTGTTTCAGATCAAAGCCGGGTACAGAGATGCTGCTACAAGTCTGGGTTGGTTAGGTTAGCTCGCTCTCTATCAGACAGCAGGATTCATTTTCTAAGTTGTCTTGGGGCTGCCTGCATTGTTGGGCTTTTTATGTTGGCTTTCTTGCTGAACTGGGCTGGTAGTTAATGCTGAGTTGTGATTTCCATGACAAGTCCTCTTCTGGAGATTTACAGCTCAACTGCTTTAATTTGCCAGGCTAATACTTTGGAATGCAGGTTGACAGTCCAGATGTGAAACCTTTCTCCTCGGAAAGAAAACAAAGGATTAAATGTGTTTTAAGAGGGTTTGAAAAAATAATTTAAGATTGACGCCCAGAACCTAACATCTGAAGTCTCAAAATACTGCTGTTAGCTGGTGGTGTGAGACTTCAAAATCCGGAGACTTGAAAGTGTGTCATCTTTGGCCAGGCTTCAGGTCCCCTTTGGCTTTCGGTACACCTGTTACTGCCCGTATCAAATGCTTCCTAAGATTTTACAAAATGTCAAATCATCAAATTATGCATCTTCATGCAGTTAGTGCAGGTTAAAGAATGGTTGGGGCATTGCTTCTGCTAGAACTTGTGTAGTGATGGGGGTACGACTGTGGGTGCTCACTTGGAAATGACAGTGTCTCCCCGATATTCACCAGTAAAGATGGCTCGTGCTTTCTGGTTTGATAAACTCACCCCCCCAATTTCGTGAGGGGGCCTATAAATAGGATTATCCTTGTTTTCAGGGTGCAGGGAAGCAGGCCCAGGTGGTGCAGGTCTGCTGGAGCGGCTGTTCACCATCATCCCCATTGCAGGGTGAAGGGTCTGACCAGAGTACAGGGATTCTCTAAGGCATCACTGAATTGGAAAAGGGTATAATAGTGGTGGTTAATGTCCAAAACATTTTGTTTGAGAGAAACATAATGGCCTCAGCCAAGCCATTGAATCTGATCCTTTGTGCTCATGAAGATTTGTACAATGCATCTATCAATTAATATCCGTTTGGGTTTCAGAATTATTTGGGTTGGAAATGATGAAGCAAAAGTTCATTGTCCTTTCAAAGAAAAGATGAAAACATCTGTAACTTTCTCCCAGCCCATATGGAAAGAGCAGACGTTAGGAGCCTGTACTACCAGATGTCTTAAAATTGAACTCCTAGCCTCACAAGTTACAAAGGGCAGATCTTTCTCAAGTTGCCTTGAGAAATGCAATGAGGTAGAGATGGCAGAGCTTTGCATTGTGATTTATTAAAACTGGGGTTGTAAAACTAAAAAGCTTGTGGCTTTTTCTTTGGGACTAATAATCCGATTGGTGTTCTCTTCTGATCAGATTTAGGAAGCCTCTGTAGACCAGCGATTTTGCAAGTAGAAGAGGCATGTTTTGTATATTCAGTTGATATTTGTTCTTGTCAGGAAGATCTCTGCCTCTTTACCATGTTGTGGAACAACAGATTAGTACAAGTATGCTAAGAACTGGGTTTAACAAATAACAAAAATGGCTTACATTTTCCCTAGTTAAAAATTAGGAAAAAAATAAAACCCCTGAGCTAAAATTGCCTTTTGTATTATTGTGTATTTTTTTTAAAAGTGGGATGTTGTAAGTTGAGTCATTAGAAATAATTACTTTGAGAATGCACACAGAGCTAGGAGTTATTTTTTTGCCCTGTATGTATTCACATTCTTTGTCTTTTTTTGTTGGTTTTTTTTTTTTGAAACAAAGTAGTTTGGCTGGAGGAAATGTTGTTTGTATGAACTGCTGCTGCAGTAAGGTAGTGTGCTGACTTGTTCCCATACATTTGAGAGCAATCAAACAGCTTCTGCAAACAGTTGCAGGAGAAGCACAATAAGCACTAGTAATCTCTTCAGTTTGATAAACCGTGTATTTGTGTAGCTTGATAAAGTGGAGGCTTAAGGTTTCCTTCCTGCGCTGGAGTTCGTCACACTGGAATTCAGAACTCGTGCATTGAGATCAAACCAGTATTTAGCCACGGTCTTCTGAAGTGTCTTACAGACATGTTGCTTAGTGGCACTAAACCCTCAGCTTTGTGCAGCTTTTGCCAATTAATCACTTTTGGTCCTTCCAACAAATGAACTGTAGAAAGGAGAAAATCATAGAGAAGCAGAGCAGCTGTATAAGGGCTCCCTCTGTATAACAGCCTTTCCTTGCTCTGCAAAAATCCACGGGCACAGAGCCACGCTAAACAGTAAGTGTTCAGCCACATCTGCAGAAAATCCATGGGAGGGCATGTGGAAAGTTGGCACAACTTTTGGTGGAAGGAAGTGGGAAGAAAGAAAATCATTAGCTAAGACTAACCAGGATTCATAGACTTGAGGTCGTCTTATCTGTGGAAGTTCTTCTTCCACCCTTTCTGTTGTTTTAACCACTTGTCTGAGTAATCTAAACTTTTTCCATGACTGCAGACTTGGAATGGAATATTTTTGAGCTGTCAGCTCAAGAGACGTTTTTCTCTACTTTTGGTCTGTTTCAGACTTCTGGGCAGGTGACTGGGCGGGTGGGACACAAATAATTCCGGCAATATCAGAGGAGTGCCTTCACTGCAGAGTGTCTGATTCCTGGTATTTGCTCAGCTCTGAACATGTTGTTAGATGATGTATTCCTCTTGCTAATTTAGTCAATTTACTGTTGATTCCAGTAGAGCTTGATGAAGTATGTCAGCTGGAGATTAGTCCCAGGTGCCTGGGTTGACCTTCACTTTATCAGCTGCTTTCAATACTGTAACCATGAAGCACTTGCAAGTTTTCTGGTTCCTCCCATGATTGATAGACCAATTCTAAAGTGGCTTTCCTCCTCACTTGTGATCCAAGAGGATAATGCCATGCAGCTGTCCACAGCATGATGCTCTTGTGGTGAATACTGTGATGCTCTGCTGGCTTATTACCAATCTGAATGTTTATTAAAATGGCAGTTGTGTTTTGTAGGCTTGACAACTCACTGATACATGGTTCTGTGTTTCCTTCTTCTCAAAGTACCTTGAGCAGAACTGAATGAGTCTCTTAATGCTCAGGTGAGAGTGAGTTATTTTAGAGGAGGTTAGTGGACATATAGAGCGGAGAAGACTGGCAGTACCTCTTGGCTGGTAGAAACAAGCTTTTAGCAGTTGGCAGAGGTGGTTGGTTGTTTTGAGTGTGGTTTTGGTGAACTCTCCTGGAGTTCTTGTCAGCTATGGGTATAAGGGATGGGCTGGTGAGAAAAAAATCTTTCCACCTGGCCTCATAAAACCTTTGGGCGTGTTCCCAGTATGCTGCCACTGATGTTCATCACTTGGGTATGGGCATGCTGAAGGGCATCTTCCTCAGGGCTACACATTAAGATCATTCAAAAGATTATGTGAACTTCTAGCCCCATCTGAGGTATTGGAAGCCTTCCCATGATTAGGAGCCACGACTTGATGGGTGGAATTTTTTTAAAACTAAATTTTGCATCTGCTGCTGCATGGTGTTGAGGTTCTGCAGAGGTTATTGATGAGGAGCTCAGGGCGTTTGAGCCGCTCGTTCAGAGACAGAGTATAGGGTTAGGTTGGCCTGTCTGGGGGAAGGGTACTCATCAAATTTCTAAAGTGCATTTAAAAAAACCAAAACAAAACCCAAACGGCAAAACCCATCTTCCTTTGAAGGGTGCGGGTTAACGGTGGGGGATGAGCTCTGTGCCGTGTCGCTCACCCTGAGGAGCCCTCCAGAGTGTGGCAGGTCACTGTCCGTGTGTCTGTACCACCTGAGAGTGGCACTGCCCGTTCACAAAATGAATGAAACTGGAAGGAAGGGAACGTGCCACTTAAGCTTGAACCACTAAAGTCAGCATCACATCAGCATGTTGAGCTATATTCCCTTTTTGCTCCCCAAACTGCAGTCCATGTAATATATTTTTGGTCTCCAGCTATGCAAGAACACTGCTGGTCATTTTTTCCAATCTTCCTTAATCTGCTTCGAAACCAAGAGCACTTAATCTCCAGTTGTTGAATAATTCTCAATAGTAGGGACCGTGGCAGCAGTGAAGTGTTTCACTAACTTTTAAGCTTTTTAATGTGAAAAATGTGGGACGTTCTCGTGGGTTGGAAATAGTGTTACAGTTAACGCTTCAGGGATGGTTCGGTCCTGCTTTTTGGATTGAGTTCTCTTTAATTTGAGTAGAAATGAGTTTATACATCCTGCGCAGCCTGCTAGACATCTCAGGAATTTCAGTATTTCTTTCTTTGAAGGCGCTCACCACAGAGTGGGGCGATTCTGTTCAGCCTCGCTCCCAGCAAAGCCGAACAATTTGGTGATTTTTCTCCTGGGGACAAAATGACATTAGCCATTTATAATCATCACTTTAAATCGCCTTAGAGCTGGGGCTGTCTCTTAGGCAGGTTTTGAGAAATGAGGTTTTTTTCTTTCGAAGGTGCTTGGGAAACTTCTGCTGCGACTCCCAAGTGACGGGGCCTTTGTCCGGGAGGAAGGAGCCGGCCTGGGAGGGTTATCCATCAGCGTGCTGCCGCGTCCCTCACAGCCCCAGTTCATCAAAGAGACCTTCACAGCCCTGTCTTGCTGGTCGGCCTGGGGTCGGGCAGTTGTGATGTATTGTTGGGCTGACGGATAGCATGCAAGCTGAGGGTGGATTTATGGGGAGCACCTCTTGTGAGTAAACCCTTAGTAGGCAACGTGCTGACTTTTAAGAGAGTCCTCCCGTAGATGCATTAACTACGGTTACTGCCAAGGTTGTGAAAATGGATGAGAATTGATTTTTATCTCATGGAAGAAAGGTGTGTATCTGGATCGAGATGGCTGTGACCCGAGTAGATGAGATGCTCTGTCTCACTATTTATTTTTTTTTTCCAGTGGCACTAAGGCCTGGTTCTTTAGTACCCGCAAAGATTACGTTATGTTACATGACTGTGATGGGCCCACAGTTTAAGGGGTGTAGAAGTAGTAATTATCAAGTAGATCTTAAAGTGACAACGGCTGCATGGAGTATAACTTAAGTGATTTTTTTTTTTTTGATAAATGAACTGGAAACCTAAACTTGCAGTGTTTAGTAGCCAAGTGGTGTTTTCTGGGAAATTCCTATACCTTCTACCCTAGTGTAATTATGGCAACTGATGTGTATTTATAATTAAAGCTATTGATATTTATGGAAAAGTATTGCAATAGTGTACAAACTTGGGAAAAATTAGAGTTACCAAAAGAAAGTAGGGGTGAATATTATGAAGAATTTCTGAAGGCAGTATTTTAAAAATCCAGCTTAGATTTTGGATGAAGGGAAACCAAACAAATATGGAGCCTGAAGTAGCTTCTGTCCTTTCATTTTCTGCTATAAGTTTGCAGAAAACAAACATATAACAGGAAAAGTGTTTTGATTGGCAGGGTTTTGTTATACGAATGTAAGTAGGCTTCCAGTCTGTTAAGTGCTCTGGGCTTTCCTAGAGATGCACAGTTTATGATTGTTTTATCTATTAGCAGTATTTCCTTGCTTTCTCTCAAAGTCAAGTCTGTAGAAAAATAGTTTAATGACACTGTCCCTGTAAGTTGAAGATTTTGCTGGAAGTTTTGATCATCTGGCCTAAAAATCTGTTTGTGCTGCTAGACCACTCAGATTTTGGATTTGAATAAAAATGAGATGCCTACAAGTACAAGGAGCCAGTGCGTGCTGTGGGCTTGGTGTGTCACTACTGAACGGAGCGCGGTGGGTCTGTGGCAGTGTTGGCTTCAGCGAATGCTGTAGATTGGAGACAACCTTTTATCATTCTCACAAGAGGAATACAAGAGGAATTTCTTATATTAATGTCCATTTGATAACAGGTAACTGTGCTGGTCTGCTTTAAACACGGTAAACAAAAGGAAAGGTTGCTTGTGGGGAGTAAAGGGGAGGAACAAATGACCTGGCTTTACACTTGAGTACCGCTAGTGAAGGAGACTGTTATCTCCTTCCAGATAACTGGGGAAGGATACTCAAAATACTATATCATGTGAATATAGTTATTGCCTGCCTTATATCACTGCGAGTTCTCAACACATCTGGACTGAGAGTAGTTCCAGTAACATTAAAGCGTACTATTTTGGTTGGCACACTGACGCTGTGGTATATGCCAATTAGTAATGGCTCTTGGAAACAGGCTGCTTTAAAATTCTCCCTGAACTATTCCCCAGAGAAATTATTCAATTAAGTACAGCTAAAATTAATGTCCATGGGTTTTGTTCGAATAAAACAAAATGAGCAGCTGGAAAAGGGAAAACTTCTCAGTGTGTGCTTTTAAAATAACAACTCTAACTAATAACTGTGTTTGCTGGAATCGATACCGCTGTTTGTTTTCTCAGTGTTGCTCTTTTGCTGTGAGTGATCCGATGAGCACTTCCACAGCTGATGGCCTGGGACGATTCTTTGTCACTACTGTGTATTTTCAAATCACCATCTGCTGCCTCCGGACCCGCTTTTGAGAGGATGAAGCGTTCTGTGTTGCTTGCGGGTATCAAAGTTTGACCCAGATATAATCTTACATATTTTGTGATGGATGAGTGAGGCTGCTTGGCTGCAGTGTGAAGGGTGGTGTGTGGTGGAAACGGTGGTGCTGGACATGTCCTCTTAGTCCTTGGAGCAGATGGCAAGGTTTTCTGTGGCAGAACAGATAGTTTCCTCTTGTTTCAGCAAGTGTTATCCTTAAAGATGCTGAAGGTTTGGTGAACCAGTGGGAGAGGGTTATGCTGGAGGTATGCTGGTCCTCGGCCTTCTGAGCTGGGCACTCGTGCTGCTCTTTGCTTCCCAAAGGCCAGGCAGAGGTTGTAGGACTCTGGAGCAGTTTGTTCTTTCCAGTCTGTGCATTTTTCACTGTTGTCAGGATCTCAGGGAACTGGGGGATGCAGGTCCTGAAGGAGTTGTTCATCTGCAAGGATTCCTCAGGGTGGAGAGCTGGCATGGCCTGGAGACCATGGGGGATGTTGGGAGGAGGACGAGTTTCTACTGCCATGGCTGATGGCATCGAGTGCCTTGGGCTACTGAAGTGAGCGTGGAGGGCAGGCTGGGGCTGGTCACCAGCTGCACAAGGGGAAAGAGCTGTCCTTCCCTGCCTGCTCTCCTGGACACAAACCAAGCCTGCCAGCTCCTGCCCCACTCTGCCTCGAGATCCTGCAGCCCAGCTGCCCTCCGCTTTGTCAGCAGAGCCACTGCCCAGCCCTGCGGAAACAGGGAAGGGCGAGCGATGTCTCCGTGCTGCCTGGACCACAGCAGAGCTGCAGGGAAGCAGCGGGAGGTGAGATCCACTCTTGCCTCCCTGTAGCAGTGGGACTGCTACGTACACACGGCATGTTGTAAAACACATCCCCAACAGGAGGCCAGAAGAGATCTTCTGAACCTGACTGTCTCCAAGCACCATCAAGCCCTTGTAAATTAGAAGAGCTAAAGAGGGAGACAGCTGAAACAGAGGAACAAGTTGGTTTGCTCCCTTGGAGAAGTTAGTAGTTTGGGGGTTTTTTAATACTTATATGAAGTTCTGCCAAAGAAGAGATGAAATGTCATCAGTTAAATTTGGGAAGGTGGGGGAGGAATCTTGGTCTTTGCTTGAAATGCAAAACTCATCACAGCAGAAAGTGTTGGTATCGCAGCATCCTGAGCAGCACAGAGCTTGGATCAGCGTGAACACCCGAGGGATTTTGAGTATTACCTTGGAGTTGAACAGTGAGGAGAAGCAGCCCATGACTGCACTAATGCATTGCCTGTGGCACGGAGAGCTGTGCACGTCAGAGAGGCTGCAAAAACAGGGCACAGCTAGCAGCGATGGAGAGAAATTAAGATTCTTGGCTTTGTATTTTTTACTGTGTTTTTCTCTTTTCACTCTGCCTTGACATTACAGCTGGCGCATCGTGCTAAGGTTCTTTAGGTTTTTTTGATGTACTTACATTAGTTGCAATCTTCACTTCATACCACTGGCATTTTGAACAATGCTTGCTTTCTTACTAACATGTAATTATGGGGTTTGGACATATAGAGGTTGGCATTCAATATATGATTCATTTCTTTGGTATCTAGCTCTTCTCTTGAGGCACCAGAGACCTGAAGGAGGGAAGGAAAGCCTGCTTGGCTTCTCTACTAAATTCCAGGCTTATTGTAATTTTTTTGCATAGCATAAACCATTGTGGATTTTAGTTCTCTATATGCTTTTCTTAAGGCTGACTGCAGTCTTCCATGACTCACAGTGGGGTATACCATGGAGATGCATTACTCATCAGTAAATACTATTGAGTGATCTGTAAATTTAAATCCACAGAAAATCCAAACAATTCCAAGGAAATGTTTGGTCAGCAGCACTGTTCTGCTAAACTGCAATCAAACTCCAGATTTGTTGCTCTCTGCCTGTGCTGTATTTCATGTGGCCGCTTTTACTTGGCTTTTGGGTTTCTTACTCCACAGAAGAATGAGTGTAACTCAAAGATAGAGTTGCCAAAACCAAGTGAGGCTTTTTACGTGTTTTAAATAAACGAAAAAAAAAATCAATTAGTGTAAAGTCAGGTATGAAAGCAGAACTCGGGCTGTGCAAGAGCCTGTTCTACTTCATGGGAAGAGACATTCATCCTTCTAGGGCCTCCATGAGTTAAGGAGAATGATTTTTAAAAAAAATCCCATGCCTTCACAGGATGGTACACCTGTGGGGTATGGGTAGAAACAGGGAGACATCAGATGGAAAGGCAACCGGATAATTTTCCTGCTCTTGAGTGGAAAAAGAGTAGGAAAAAACCCACGTGTTTTCCTGCAAAATAAAAGTGTTCCTTGAAATGGCCCAGCTCTTGCCTGACTTTCACTCCCTTAATGGACTGCTTCATGTTTCTCCATAATGAGTTGCCTTTCTCTCATGAGCTCCTTAATGGGAGAAACAGCAAGGGGGACTCTGGGGTACGGTGGCCTGGTTCATGGTGGTGAGAGCAGCAGCATCCATCGCTGTTAGGGAGGATCATCTCCTCCACGTCTGCGTGCTGCACTTCATGTTGTGACTTGTAATCTCATAAATTATGCCTTTTTTGATTAAAACATGCAGCGTTGATGCATGTGCCATAACTGGCATAGCTTGCTGCTGTTTAGTCCCTGCAGAAAAAGATGCAATATTAATTTTTATGTCTTAGCATGATCTCATGACTTAGCAGTTGACTTGCTCCTCTGTCTTCAGCGTTGCTGGAGCAGAGCGGGGCTGGCTGGGCACTGGCGGGGTCTTGGCACCGGGGCCAGAAAGGGAGGCAGGATAGAGTGTCTGAACGGGCTGGAAAAGGGGCTTTTGCTCTCTGGAAACATTTGGGCTTCTCGTTTTGTTGTGAAAACTGAGAATTTCATTTGCAAGCTGAAAGCTGGTTATTCGCTTCAGGCTGATCAGGGATGTGTTCCAGCATAAAGGGCATCATCAAGGAGGTGAAAGGCTGAAGGTGCAGGCGTGCAGAGCGCTCGGGGATGCACTGTTTTTATCATCTGTCAAACGGTTTTCCAGTGGAAACTGTTCCCTTGGAAAACTTCTGACCAGCTGTAGAATGACTTGATGGCTGAGTTGACACAGAAGATGGGGCTGCCAGAGAAGTCCGATTTCAAACCCATAGGAAGAGTTGTTAGAAATGTCAACAGAGAAGATGGGAATATGGGAAAGGCAGATGGTGGTCGTGATGGAGGACCTGTGCTCTCTGTGTTGTGCTGCTTGACAGGACTGTGGGCAAATCCAGTGCCTGAAGCTCGCAGCCTTTTTGAGGAGGAATAGAGGAATAAAGCCAAAGGGTCCATTTGGACACAGCCGACTGCTCCAGCACCTGGCCTGGGTTCAGCTCAGGCTTTGCTTTCCCGTCCGGCGCGAGGCTGCAGCGCCGGAGCCCGGCTGCAGCGTGATGTATGGCCCTTTCCCGGGGAGGTGACCTACGGCTCGAACGGGTGGGATTCCCGTCTCACCGGAGGCTCTGAAATTATCCATGCCGTGGCTGGAGAGAAGCAGAACCAGCTTTTTAGAGAAGGCATCGGTGTTTTTAGGAATTAAAACAGAACATTTCTCATTTTCATGGCAGCGGCAAAGTCTTCGAAGGAAAAAGGATATGAAGAATGAGCTTTTTTCCTGAGAAATTCCTAGGATTACATATAATTTCTTCAGCTCAGTTTTTTTATCATGTGTCTTCTCTTGGTGTCCTTTGCATAAATCTTTATTTTTCTAGCTATTAGTGGATGTGATTTTAAAGATATGTATAAATCCCCTGTTACTGCTTCTACCAGGTGCTTCTTCCACTGCAGTTTCAGGAAAGGTGTTTACGTTCTGGTAGTCACTTTTAGCACAGTCCTTCTGAACACACACAAATGCACATGAATGGACCCCAGAAAGCAGCAAAATGGGATGCTAGTGTGACTTATAATGCAACCATTTAATTCAGAGATATTATAAAGATCATCTTTCTCAACCTTTACTGTATCATTTGAGATTGCGAAGCCAAGCATGATAAGGCAAAGCGGAAAGTGCTTACGATCCAGGGTTCAGACCAGTTGCTTCACTTCTCATTTTCCATGTCAATAAAACTTTGAGAAGGAATATTTAACACCTGTGTGCTCATATCTCTGAGTAGTCTGTGTTGATCTAGGTCAGTCAATGGATTCATGATTCAATGCCTACAGTCAACTTGTAACGATAGTGCTTCGACTTGCTGTGACCAGTGAAGCAATTCAATGAGCAATTTTTTTCAACACTTCCTGTTCAGTTGCAGCTTAGGAGCTTTAATTTTTTGGCTGTGATAGCTGATGCAGTGACAAGTTCAGGTCTGGTTAAATGATTTTTGTATTTGTTTTTATGGGCAAAAATATGTTTTGAGTTTAATGCAAAATGTTAAACAAAACCAAAATTTATTTGGTGTTTGTTTTTTTAAAAAAAATAAACAGAAGGAACTTTTCCTCACTTTGCTCGCGCTCACTGCAGTAAACACCTCTCTCCTCCCCAGGAGGTAGAATTAGTGTTGGAACTGGAGAGGGCTGACTGACCGTACGGCTGCTGTTTCCAGCCTCTCCCACCTCTTCTCCAGGGATGATGCTTCCACCTCTTCCCACCTGGGCCCATGCTCGGCCTGGCTGCTCTGCATTGCTCCAAAACACATGTTGCCGAAGATCAAAACCTGCTGCTGTGGGTTTTCTTACCAAAAAAAAAAAAAAAAAAAACATCAGATATTTCAGAATATATCAACCTACATTTTTTCCTGTCATCTGCTTGCTTCGCTGTTTCCTCACTGCCCATTTTCTTTGCTTGTAAATCCCCTGCATGGAATTCATCCCGATTCCCTGAAGGGCTGCCCGTGGCCTCTCCATCCCTGACCCCATAGCCAGAGGAGCGAGGGCAGGACTGCAGATGGACTTGTGTACACAAAATTAAGACCTTCCATGACTTTTGTCCTGGTTTAAGGAATGCACATATTGATCTCAGATCCGTAAAGCCCACCATTATTTTTGCTGTCTGATATATACCAGGCTTCTGAAGAAATCCTGCCCTTTGGAGGGCTCCAGCCCAAATGTTATAGCTTTGATCACCAGGAAAAGCATCCAGATTTGGAGAGACGGGTTTGTGTTTCACTGCTGCAGCCTCACGGGGGTGAGGTGAGGAGAACTGGTAATGCCCACACACCTACCTCTGCCTTCCTGTAGAAACCTGCTGCTTTTGTGCTTGGTGTGTTTGGGTGCTTTGTCTGCTGGTGAGCTCAGGAGCCAGTGTGCCTGCCTGGCTGATGGCTGTCACCCTAGCAAAGGGACACATGTGCAGGGATGAGCAAGCCTGTGACACCAGTTTTTAAGTCTGAGCTCATCTCCAACAGATGAGCAACCTTCAAACTTCTCCCACTTCAACTGGGCTTAAATTACTCCAGTTTTAATGCTTGGTTGTGCAGTAGGTTTTATCTTTTGCTTCAAGATTCTGCTTCACTGAAAGAAGACCTTGGCTTCATTTGTGTTACTGGTTTAAATGTAGTTTGCAGTGCAGTGTTACAGAAACGTCCTTTGTAAGGTCACTGGCAGCCCTTCAGCAGTCAGCCTGCTTTTCCCGTCTGCTCCCTCACAACGGGGGAACCTCACTTCTTCCCCTTTTTCAGGTTTCTCACTATTTTATTTTTTTTTTAACTTACTCCTTGCATTGTCAGGTAAATGGGAGAGGATAGAAAATTTTTCATCCGGAATGTAATAGCCAGCTTGAAGGGCAGAGCGGGTTGCAGGTGGGTCATCTGTCAGAAGAGGTGTCCTCAGGAGCCTGCTGAGAGCTAACGTAGGACTGTTAGTGCTCTGAAGACTTTCTTAGCTGTGGAGTTAGTTTTCTCTGGCAGCAGTTCTGCTTGCCTTAGAAATTCATTATTAGTTTTCAACTCTGCCTTATACAGCACATACTTCCTTTGCTTTAGAGTGGGGAGAAATGCTTTAATTTACATAAAAGTCAAGAGCTGCTCTGAACCTGAGTGTCACCACAACAGCATGTTGATAGGGGTAGGGGGGTGGGTGGGTGTAGAGGGGTAAGTGGGTGTTTCTGTGCAGGGTGTTGGTGGTTGCAAGGACACTCTGGCCTGGAGAACCTGCTGGGCTGGACTTCTAAGTCAACCGGTGATGGGGTAAGAACCTCCCTGGGCTTTCTCCCCACAGCAGCCCCAGCACCGCTGTGGAGGGAAAGACCTTGCTCAGACCTCCTGGTTGTGCCATGAGCACCCCAGCGCTTCTCCTGGTCTCGACTGCGTGTTACATCAAAGGACTGGTTGCTTGTTGAGCTTTGGGCTACGTGCTTTGGTGAAGTGGCTAGCTCCCCTGAAATATGGCCGTATCAAGAGACATACAGAGATGGAGAAATGCTTCTCCCAAGCCATAGAGTCCAGTTCTCTGGTTCAGAAATGGCTCCTGCTGGATGGTCTGACAGGGGAATGCGTTGCTTGTGCAGGGGGATGGGAAAGGAGAGGCTCTACACATAGTCCCAATTGCAATGCCTTGGGCTTTGAAATGATGACAGAAAATTTTCCTGCTTGCATTTGTTCTCATTTAGCTACAGCTTGTTCACCAGGATGTTTTTCAAGGAGGGTCTGGTCAGTGTTGGCAAAGTCTTTTATTTCCCAAGCGTGCTTATCACTTTGTCCTTGACAACGATGGGAACTTTCGGCACTTTTTTTTTTTCATTTAGAGGCAAACATGAGAAAGTCTGCCTTTGCAGGCAGCATTGTACTGGTTTTCCTGTGTGCTGAATCATGCAAGACAGATAAAGTTTCCCCAAAATGATGTTGGCTTTGCAGATGTTAGACCTGGGAAAGCTTGGTGGGAGGGTAAGGAGAATTAATATCTGAACTACAAACTGAACAAATGCTGCAGTTCAAATAAAGTACCTTCCATCAGCTGGGAAAATGTGTTTTGGTGTAGGATGAGCAATAAAATCTTGACTGTTATAAACAACTTAATAAGTATGTGAGTTTGTGCCTGGAATAGGGCAGTATTGGTGGGGTGATGCTGCTTAACCACAGGAGTGGTGGATGGTTTAGATCTATGGGATAAAACAGAGGCTGCACACACAGAGAAGCAGTTGATGTTTGCCCTCTGCCCTCCCTTCATGTGAATACTTAGATGGTTTAGACTGCAGGACATGAATCAGGAGCTTACGTTTTAAGAAAGATACGTGTTTTCAAAGTACAAGATTTTTTAGATGCAGATATCATTTTAGATAGGGATTCACTGGAGATGATAGAGTGCTTGTGGGGCAGACTTAAAAAGCATGCATTAGAAGGATGATACTTAAATCTCCCATCTCCAGGGGTGAGTAAAACCTCGGTGCTACATATACCTTTGAAAATTTCCTCTGTGTCTTCAGAACTTTGATTACTTCGTATTTGTTTTTGGTTACCCATATGTGCAATCAAAGTGGTTTTATCTCTGTATCTAGATACAATCTTGCTTGGTAAGATTTGAGGCCATAAACACCCCGCATAACTAACATCTTTTGCTGTGGGAAGGTGAATTACGGAGGAAGCTGTTCCCTTTCAGTGCTGGTGTAAAAGCGACAGCCAGGAGAGGTGTGCAGGTGCTCTTGAGAAGTTACAGGAATGGATGTTACATATTGGCACGACCCTTGCAAGCACAAGGTTTTTTTCTAGCATCACAGGGAAGCTTTGGAAGTACAAGGAATGCCCTTCTTAGCGTCATCCCCTTCTTCCTAGTAGAAATATTTGGGAAATCTTGTTTGAAGGAATACAGTCAAAACAATAAAGGCTAATTAATAAGGGCCTTTGCCTGTTGATAGGACTAGTTTTCTTTAGCCCTCAACCAGCATGCGTATAGGGTTATGATGCATAAAAATGAGCAGAATATTAGTATCTCTTGCTAACCGAAAACTGTGCGCTCTTGCTTTTGCTTACAGTCCGTTAAACCGGGAGGTTTCAGCAGAGATGCAGTGCTGGGATCTGCCGGGGTACAAATGAATTGAGAGCGCAGCATCCGCCAGCTGGCATGGCTGCTGTCCCCGACCTGATCTCAAAAGGCAGACCAGATTTATTAAGACAGTGATCAATAGTGGGGAAAGTGCTAGAAGTGTAACCAGAGCAAGATGCTTTGCAGTAGCATTCAGGTTTTGGCTGCTATCCTCCTCCTGATTTCTCATGCACAGAAAAAGCCATTCCTACCTGCAGAGTAGAAAGCAACTCAAACGCAGTGTATTCATACACCCAGCAAGAAGCACTGGCTATGTATTTCAAGAAAATTAGAGCGTAACAGTCAGCGAGAAAGAAACTTGGTGCCTGAATGTGGCTTTTAATTTTTAGCATTAAAAAACCCCAACCCCAGAACCAATCTTGGTGTAAGCCTTGCACCTGGTCCCACTTCCCTAACCAAAATAAGGTCACCAGTTGTATGAGGTTGAGGATGGGCTGGCTTGAAATTTTCCTTTCTCCTCTATTAAAAATAGATGTAGGAGAAATTTTGTTCACTTTCCTTTTCCCAGAGGATCATTTGGGCTGCGAGCAGAACTCCCATCTGTACATCTCAGTAACTGACCCGAGTGGGACTTTGTATCCTCCGTGGTCGCTTGGTTGGGACCGCACCGAATGGTCTCAAAAGCGGTTGTGAAGATGGTGATTCTGGATGTGTTTTAATGGCCAAGTGTTGAGATGTTCTGTTCCAGGACTGAAATTTCAGATTTCCTGTAGCATTTGCACTAATTCTGTTCCTTTGGCTAGTGTTTTGTGACTGCCATCATCTTATACTCCGTGGCTGCCTAGACTGATCCTGCTGTTTCAGGCTGTAATTTTTTCCTCCACTCTTGCAGTGGAGGAGTGCACTGCAGCTGAAGTCGAAGTCTCTTCTGTAGTATTTCCCAGGATTTGGACCTTTCAGTGCGTGTGGATCACTGGTCTGTCATACTGGGGAATAAAAGGGTGCAGCTGGTTTCCATTTTGGAGCCTCCAGCAGGAGCGTGCTTGTTAAGCAGTGATGCTGCAGGGCTTGGAGATTAATGCTCGTGTTTCTCTTTCCCCAGAGATCATCGACGACCTCACTAACCTGGTTGAAAACACAGACGACAAGCTTCGCAACCAGACGCGGCATGTGAAGATGGTGGATAAGAAATCAACATCCTGTGGTAGGAAATGGCTTGAGCACAAAATCCTGCCCTGTTATTAAATGATGAGAAACTAGTCTAGCGCTCAGAGGGTGTGTGCAATGCGCTCCCCCCAAGGACAGCTGCTTTTAAAAGTTAAAAACCCCCACCTCTCCCAACTCAAACATGACCTTAGCTGCTGTTGCAGGTTCAACTCGCTGCGCATGCTGTGTGTTGTTATAGTTAACTTCCTTCAGCCATTTGACTCCAGCATTGCACAATATTCTGATTGGAAATTGTAGAACTGTATGAAATGACTGTGGTACGTGTTAATTAGGTTTAAAAAATTTGCTAGCTACCAGCTCTCACAAACCGGTCACAGCGGGGAGTGATGCTGCAGGGACATTTCTGGCGGTGTCCTGCAGGAATGTGTTCTCAACCAAGTGGCATTCACAGCCCGCCAGACATGAAATCCTTGCTGGTGGCTCTTCAAGCTCCATGCAGACTGTAAAAGCTACAGTAAAGCTAAATTGGACTCTCATTTCATATAGCCAAAGCGAGGTTATACATCTCAGTAGAGCGAATGCAGGGTTCCTGGTTTTTGGGAGGATGCTGTGGGTGATGGCAGCAAATGTCTTTATCTTGGGAGGATGAGTGACACTGAGGGGAGGATGTCCATGGGGAGGTGGGGGTAGTGAGACTCTTCTGGAAATAGCATCTCTACTTTTGGTGTCCGTGGTTTGTTTTCGGCACACTAGAGGATTCAAAATGCAAACAAGAATCATGTATGCTCAGCAGAAATTTGACTTGTAGCCAGAAGTTAACAAAATTTGGTTTACGTAGTTTAGTAAAGAGAAGTAGACTGGCTGGCTGGTGGGAGGCTTTTATTCTGTGGAGCGATGATCTAGCAGCAAAAGTGACTGAGCTCAGACTGGTAATGAGACATTTTTCAAGCACTGAGGATATATTTCAGGGATTATTTAATTCTCCGTCACCAATAACTTTTTGAAAGTTTGGTTGATAAAGGTTGCTGAAAATCTGTGGCTTCTTCTGGAGGTTAAAGTTGACGTGTCAGAGGCATTTGTTTATGATTTCTCTTGTACCAACTACAGATAGAATTAAAGGCATGACTCCAGAGTTCATGACTGATTTTTTTGGTTTAGATCTTTAATGTTGACACAAGATGGATTTAATCAAAAAATAATTGCACTTCAATGATGCCAAGTACCCCTGTGTGCTTTTGGAGTCTCCCCTTAATTTCTGTGGTTTCATTTTCCACACGAGACAGGGAAGCACAACACAAAATGCCTGTGCAGGGCAGGTGGTGAATCCCTTTTCCTACAGGACAGCTTCCCCCTCCTTGGGTATTTCTCCCCCCTTTTTAGGTTCCTCATGTGAGTGCACCTCCAGACAAAGTTGCTGGATAATGAGCCTGTCTCTTTAACTCTGAAGCCCATGCTGGCTGCGCTGGGGAATTTGAGAGGAGGAGGAGGATGGGAGAGGCAAAGGCTGGGAGGATCCTGGGCTGGATTCCTTGGGGGTGACCTCTCTCACCCTTTCCACACTGAAAAACATTTTTCTGCAAGGGGTGGTGAGAAGCGCTGCCTCTCACTGCCTGTTCCCTCTGCTCCAATAGGTCTTCCTGTGTTTGCATAACAATTTGGGCATATGTAAACACTATATTGCCTCAGATAGCTGTTTTATTCTGCCTGAGCATGAGTTTTAGAACAATAATGCTGGAAGACACAGGCTTTAATGGCATTCTTCCCATCCTTTTTCCACCCTTATCCCTGGCTCTGAAAATCAACTAGCTTACTAAGATCAGAAAAACCCTCTGCGTGCATACAGTTATTCCATGAATAAAGCCAAGCAGTGGGGAAACTGGCACCTGCTTGGTAATTTTTTCAAAGTGCTTTTTTTTCCCCCCTCCAACATTTCATTTAAATTGATAAAATCTTTAGTAACTCTTTGGTTTCAGCATGTTACTTTGGATCTAAACAGGGTGAAGTGCTCAGTCTTTCCCCTTGCCCACCCCTTCCTTCCCCGGGATGCAGACGTTTGCTTGGACCTAGTTTCCGCACTATTCCAGCATGTGCCTGTTTCCATGTTTTTGCCTCATTTTTGTAATCATAATGTCTGTTTTTTTTCTGGTGAGTGCCTGTACTGGAGCCGCTGGCTGTGGATACAAGCAGAGCAGCCTGGCGTGAACAGTGGAATAATCACCCTTTTATGAGCAAGAATGTAACGCATTAATGGGTGTGTCTTTGTTAGCAGCCATTATAATAATAAAATCAAAGTATTGCTGATGAAATCCAACTTTAATCAATATTTCAACATCTTGCTCTCATGCAAACACCGTTTCAGGCTTTGGAGGTTGTTCCCAGTGGCTGGCCAGCCCTCGGTGCTACCTGCTTGGCCCAGGCATCGCTGGGTGCAGAAGCGTTGCGGAGAGCAGCGTCTGCACCGCTGGCCATGCTCAGTCCTGGCAGAAACCTTCAGCTTGTTTCGGGTGGGTTGTTTCATTTGCAGTTTATTTTCAATGCTGTTTATCTTGTTGACTCAAGAGCTGTTGACAATCCCACCCCTTGCTGCTGCCCAGTGGAGGCTGCCCCGGTTGGAGCCCATCTCCCTTGGTGGCCCCGGGCAGCCCCACACTGGTGTCAGTGGGAACTCCCAGGGATTGCAGAGGAAGAATAATCATGTGATATACTCAAGTTTGCTGCATTTATGAAATTATTGTTGAAAATCATAAGTCATCTGCAGGCAAACGTTTGCACGCTGCTTGGCATTGTTTTATTTCTTTTCGGCGTATGCTGGACATTTAGGAGGGATGTTAGGACATACATATTTCTTAGATTTCAGAAATTTGCATTGAGCTTTCACCAAAATGTACGTGCAAATCATTAATCAAATGTTAGGCTGCCTTTGCCAAATTTGCTACAATAACGTCTGCGTGCACAATCCTGACTTTTCAGTTTTACCACTGGTTCTCTTGGGTTGGTTTGTCCCCATTCTCTCAGTTTGCATATCTTTAGGGGGGTTTTTTGCACAGAGTAACACTCATTAACTATTTCTTGCTGACTTTTTTATTAGAAACTAACCCTCAGAATGTCCTGTTAAAAAGTGCATTTAAAATTAAGCAAAGAAATGAAAGTATACTTAAGATTGAGATGCTGGGGGGGTTATTGTGGTTTAACCTCAGCTGGTACCATGCAGCCGCTCGCTCACACCACCCGCCCCCCGCAGAGGGATGGGGGGAAGAGAATTGGAAGGGTAAAAGTGAAAAAAAACTTGTGGGTTGAGATAAGAACAGTTTAATAATTGAAATATTATTATAATAATAATAATAATGAAAATAACAGAGAGAAATAAAACCCAAGAAAGACAAGTGATGCAAATGAAAATAGCAAGTATGTTGGTGGGATGGGGTGAGAAGCAGGAAAGGCCTGGACTCTGTAGGCATGGCTCAGCAATAGCTAAAACATCCCTGTATTATCAGCACTGTTTTCAGCACAAATCCAAAACAGAGCCCCATACTAGCTACTACGAAGAAAATGAACTCTGCCCCAGCCCAAACCAGCACATTCTCCACCCCTTATTCCATACCATTTACATCATGCTCAGGTCCCACACTATCCAACACATCCTCATTAACCCCCACCACCCTTCCCATCCTTTGGAGCAATACACAGACATCATTCCCTTAGTCTCTGGACCACCCTTTGAAATGTCTGTAAAATGTTGACAGATGTCCACTGAGTTCATGTGGTCCGTGACTTTGGGCTCCATCTGTTGTGGTGGTCACTCAGGACAGGAGAGGTGGTGCACTGAGTGGAGTTACTGGGCACCAAAGGTGCCTCAGGCCTCACTGTGCGCTTGCGAGGGTTGTCCTCCACTGGTTCAGGTGGTTCCTGCTATAGTAATTCCTGTAACATGCAACTCAAATCATAGGTTACAACACTTTAAAGGTATTTCCATTACAGTCTCCACCCCTGGTCCCTTTGGGCCAGGTTATAGGGTTTCACACTGCAGTGAACTCCCCCCCTCTCTCCTAGCCTGACAGCAAGGGGCTCCTGCTATAGTAATTCCCATAACATACAACTCAAATCATGGATTTTTTTCACCCAGGATTAAACCACCTTGTGGCACACATCGGACTCCCCCATCCTTCTGCATTACCCACCAAGTGCACCCAGGTCTTTGAGCTAAAACAATCCCATGAATAGGTTTACCTTTTCCTGAGGAAGGAATGACCCAGACTGTTTTTCCTGACAAGTTCCTCCTGTGCTATGGGGATCTTATCTCCTTCCACAGCGCACAGCGGTTTTGACCGGCAGGGCCAGGTCGACTGGCAGATCCTCTAGTATTAACTAGCCAGGTGGCTTCTGCTAAATGTGTACCCCAGTGCTCAGTGTCCCAGCACCTGTTGCTCTCAGTGTCGTTTTTAACAATCCATTGTACTGTTTGATTTTCCCGGAGGCTGGTGCCTGATAGGGGATGTGCTACACCCAGTCAGTCCTGCTCCTCGGCCCAGGCGTTTGTGAGGTTGTTTTGGAAATGAGTCCTGTTGCCTGATTCAATTTGTTCAGGGGTGCTGGACCTCCATAAAACTTGCTTTTCAAGGCCCAAGAAAGTATTCCTGGCAGTGGCATGGGGCATGGGGTATGTTTCCAACTATCTAGCAGTCAGTTCCCCCGTTGTAAGCAAGTGCTGCTTGCCATGGCGAGTTCGTGGTAGTGTGATATAATCCCTCTGCCAGGCTTCCCCTTACTGATATTGCAGCCATTGTCCTTTATACCAGAGAGGCTTTAGCCTTGTAGCTTGTTTGATTATGGCGCAGGTTTGACATTCATGGATAACCTGTGCAGTGGCATCAATAGTCAAGTCCACCCCTCGATCACGAGCCCATCTGTGCGTTGCATCCCTTCATAAATGTCCTGATGTGTCACGGGCCCATCAAGCTATAAATCACTCACCCTTATGTTCCCAATCCAGATCCACCTGAGCCACTTCTATTTGAGTTAGCCTGGTCCACCTGCTCATTGTTTTGATGTTCTTCAGTGGCCTGACTCTTGGGTATGTGAGCGTCTACATGACGTACTTTTACAACCAGGTTCTCTACCCGAGCAGCAATATCTTGCCTCTGCGCTGCCGGTTGCTCTGCTTCCGTTGCTGTAGCCGCCCTCACAGAGCACTTGCCACCCATCCATGAGTTGGTATAGAGACCACTGGCTGTTGTTCAGTGGTATCTAAAGCCAGCTGGATGGCTTTCGCCTCTGCAGACCAACTCAATTCACCTCCTTCAGCAGTTTCTGTCACTTGTTGCGTAGGTCCACGCAGCAGCTTTCCACCTTTGATGTTTTCCCACAATATGACAGGATCCATCTGTAAACAGGGCATGTTGCTTTTCATTTTCTGCTGGTTTATTATACAGAGAGGCCCATCCTGTGGCAACACTCTGAAGTTTCGGCCCTATGGCTGGTCCCTGGTCCCTTCCAGGATTCCTGGGCAGTTGGGGTTCCCCACTCCAGCGCGACCCACTGACTCCACGCAGCATCAGTTGCCTGATGTGTAGAGGGGACCCTCCCTTTGAACATCCAGCCCAGCACAGGCCATCAAGGTGCCAAGAGGATCTGTGCTTCAGTACCAGCTACTTCTGAAGCAGCTCAGATTCCTTCATATGCTGCTAATATTTCTTTTTCAGTTGAAGAGTAACGGGCTGCAGATCTCCTATATCCCCAGCTCCAAAACCCCAGGGGTCGACCTCAAGTCTCTCCCGGCACTTTCTGCCAGAGGCTCCAGGTGGGGCCGTTACCCTTGGCTGAGGGGTGAAGCACGTTTTTCACCCCTTGTCCTGTCTGGACTGGCCCAAGTGCTACTGCACGAGCTATCCCCCGTTTAATCTGTTCAGAGGCTTGCTGCTGCTCAGGGCCCCATTCAGAGTTGTTCTTCCAGCTCACTCGATAGAGAGGGCTTACAATCAGACTGTAACCTGGAATATGTGTTCTCCAAAAACCTCCAACACCTAAGAAAGCTTAGTTGGTGGAGTCATAGCTGTTATTTTATTGATCACATCCACTGGGACATGACAACGCCCATCTTACCATTGTATTCCTAAAAACTAGATTTCCTGTGCAAGTCCTTTGACCTTGCTTTGTTTTATAGCAAAACCAGCTTTCAAAAGGATCTGGATTATTATTCTCCCCTTCTCAAACACTTTCTCTGCTGTGTTGCCCCAAGGGTGGTGTCATCGATGTACTGCGGGTGTTTGGGAGCTTCACCCTGTTCCAGTACAGTCTGGATCAGCCCGTGACAAATGGTGGGGCTGTGTTTCCACCCCTGGGGCAGTCGATTCCAGGTGTACTGGACACCCTTCCATTTGAAAGCAAACTGTGGCCCGCACTCTGCTGCCAGAGGGATTGAGAGAAACGCGTTGGCCATATCAGTTGTTGCATACCATTTGGTGGCCTTTGACTCCAGTCCCTGTTGGAGTTCTAGCATGTCTGGCATGACAGCACTCAGTGGCGGTGGGACTTTGTTCAGGCCTTGATAGTCCACTGTTAGCTCCACTCTCTGTTACATTTTAGCACTGACCATATAGGACTATTAAAGGGTGAGTGAGTCTTACTGATCAATCCCTGACTCTCCAGTCGCTGGATCAACTTACAGACAGGAACCAGGTAGGCTCAACTGGTGCAATATGGCCACCAGTGCACTGTCATGATAGCAGGTGGCACCTGCTGTTCTTTAACCCGCAGCAAGCCCACCACAGACAGATCCTCTGAGAGAACAGGCAGGCTAGACAGCTGTTTAATCTTCTCCATACTCAAGGCAGCTGTACCAGAAGCCCACCGGTAGCCTTCTGGGTGTTTGAAGTACCCTCTCCTGACAGTCTATGCTAAGGATGCACGGAGCCTCTGGACCAGTCACAACAGGATGCTTTTGCCACTCATTCCCAGTTAGGTTTACCTCAACCTCCAACACAGACAGTTCTTGGGATCCTCCCATCATGCCAGAAACGCAGATGGATTCTGCCCCTTTGTAATCTGATGGTATTAGAGTACAGTGTGCACCAGTGTCCACTAGAGCTTTATGCTCCCAGGGGGGTGATGTGCCAGGCCACCGAGCCCACACACTCCAGTAAACATGGTTGTGCCTTTCCTCCGCCTGGCCAAAGGCAGGGCCCCTCTATTCCTGGTCGGAGTCTTTGTTAATTTATTTTTGTAACTGCAAAACAGAAGTCCCTTCATCCGGGTCAAAAGTACAGTCAGCCCTTCTGCTCTGCCCAGCAGACACTGGAGCAGTAACTTTCCTGGATGGATGCTTTTTGGTTGTTGTTTTTCCTTGCAGTTCCTGTACCTGAGCTTCTAGCCTCCAGGTAGGTTCTCACCACCCACCTCCTCATGTGCTCCCCCTGGTCACGCAGGAAGGAACCTCAAGGTTGCACATGGTGTGCACCACCGAAAAAGGCTGACTGGTAGCAGCTGAGGCCTTGGTTGGAGTGCACGAGGAAGACTTCCCCTTCTTGGCTTGCTTGGACATTTTTTGGGTCAGTCTGTCTACAGCTGAGACGCAAGCCCACGTGGAGGAAGCGAGATTATCTTTGTATTCTCGGAGTTGACTGACCAGTTCATCTGTAGTTGGTGCCTCCGTGTCTGTCCAGCTCATTATCACCGGGGTGTGGGTGTATCGTGTTGGTGCATTTTGGGCAAACTTTTGCCACATGGACTGTGTGCCCTGGATTTCATCTGGGTCTTTGGATGCCTGGTTGTCATCCGGGTTGTTACAGGTCACCTCAACCACAGCTGATTCCCTCAGACACTGGATACCTCCCCCAGTGTTGGTCCATTTGCCGTGAGAATTTGCAAGTTCTTCCTTGAAGGGATACCTGTCCTTCACACTTGACAGGAGTTGCTGCCAGAGTCTGAGGAGTCCTGCCTTTTTTCCAATCCGTTTGCCAGTGGCCTTATCCTTAGCAAAGGATCCCAGCTGCCAGGCTTCCTTGCGCTCTAATTCCTGACTACTGCCCCCAATATCCCAGTGTTGGAGTAACCAGCTGAGAAAATCTTTTTGCATGTCTCACAGCTCACTTGGGGATAGGGATCAGGTGGTTTCTGTCTCCTTTATGATTTCAGTCTCTTCCTCCTCCTGGTCTTGTGGCTGCTCTGCTGCCAAACAGGCTGCCTCTTCTTGTTCTTTCTCCTGCTCCCTCTTGGGAGAAGCTTATTCATCCCTTACTAATCGAGCTGATTTCCGCTTCCATTGTTTCTTTTTAGGTATAGGGGCGACTGATATAGTGTCTGATTTAGCCATAGTGTCTGTTGGTTTGTTTTCCCTCTCTTCTCCCTGAGGGTCCCAAGCAGTGTGTGGTAGATGCTGCCCAGGGCCCAGCACAGTGTGGTAAGCTGTGCCTCTTTGGAATAGCCACAGTATTTTTTTTCAAGCACTCTGTCACTTCATCAGGATCCTGTAGTTCTTCAGGGGTGAGGTCCCAGACCACTGGAGGTGAGAAGTTCTCTAGACACCTGCCCATGTGCTGTGCCACCCACGACCTCACAGAGCCTGGGTTGTATTCCTAAATTGCTTGTTAACCTTAGACAAAACCGAAGCAATATTCCTAAGAAATTCCAATAGAAGTATTTTAACTACCCAAGGATGTTCAAGATACTGAGAAGTTACTGTAAGGAGGGAGAAAACACCACAGAAGAAGGTAGTGAAGGTGCCATTCTGTATTTCCTCCACAAAAAACCTCTCAGAGGAAGTATAATTGTTAATTGTCTCCATGAGATGGTACCTGAAATACAGTAGTGGTTTCAGTACAGAGCCCAAATACCAAATTAAGCTCAAGGTCAGTGTTTAAACAACAAATCTCCCAGGCAAAACGTCACTAATCACTACAGAGCACAGCGAAGTGCAAAACCAACACCAATCTTTAACACGGGCAGCAAAAAAAAGAGCATGGCACAGATCGGATAAACAATACCGAGAACAGATGAATCAGTGTCGTGACCTGCAGCTGTTAACGGGTATAAAACCCTTCTGATAGACTCTGGTCAATTTGTTATTAGCTCAAACCCTTCGAGCCCCACGCTGGGCACCAAAAAGGACTGTTGTGGTTTAACCCCAGCCAGCAACTAAGCGCCACACAGCTGCTGGCTCACTCCCCCTCAGAGGGATGGGGGAGAGAATCAGGAGGGTAAAAGTGAGAAAACTAGTGGGTTGAGATAAGAACAGTTTAATAATTGAAAAATAACAATGACAACAACAACAATAATAATATACAATGAAAAGGAAAATAACAAAAAGAAATAAAACCCAAGAAAGACAAGTGATGCAAATGAAAACAATTGCTCACCACCAACCCACTGATGCCCAGCCAGTCCCCGGGGAGGGGCCCCCAGCCAACCTTCCCCCTAGTTTATTGCTGAGCACGATGCCATATGGTGTGGGATATCCCTGGGGTCAGCTGGGGTCAGCTGGCCCGGCTGTGTCCCCTCCCAGCTCCTCGTGCCCCCCCAGCCACTCGCTGGTGGGGTGGGGTGAGAGGCAGACAAGGCCTTGGCTCTGCGTAAGCCCTGCTCAGCAGTAACGAAAACATCCCTGGGTTATCAACACTGTTTTCAGCACAAATCCAAAACATAGCCCCATACTAGCTACTATGAAGAAAATTAACTCAGCCCCAGCCAAAACCAGCATGGGGGCGGGAAACAAATTTGCCCCAAATAAACCCTTGAGCTGGAACAACCTGATGATGTGGCAAATGCCACAATACCTTAATGATGCAATACTTGAGATTCCTTCAGTATTTTTGGTTTTCCTGGGTAGAGATAGCCTAACTGTGATCCCATCACATTCCAATTCCAATTGGAAAAAATCTACACATTTTCCAAAATTTTTCAAAATTTCCAATTTTGAAAAAAAAAAAGAAATTATTTACAGGAAGATGAGTCCCCTGAAATGAGTGCTGCTGTCAGACTCTCAGCAGCCCTGTTGTTTGGCTTCACTGTGCAGCTCCTGTGGTTTTTAATCCTCTCTTGCCCCGCGCTGGGCTCCAGCATCAGCTGATCCCGTGGCGCCCGTGGCACCGTCCTGAGCACAGCCCTGAGCACAGCCCTGAGCACCGTCCTGAGCACAGCCCTGAGCACCGTCCTGAGCACCGTCCTGAGCACAGCCCTGAGCACAGCCCTGAGCACAGCCCTGAGCACCGTCCTGAGCACAGCCCTGAGCACAGCCCTGAGCACAGCCCTGAGCACCGTCCTGAGCACAGCCCTGAGCACCGTCCTGAGCACCGTCCTGAGCACAGCCCTGAGCACCGTCCTGAGCACCGTCCTGAGCACAGCCCTGAGCACAGCCCTGAGCACCGTCCTGAGCACAGCCCTGAGCACAGCCCTGAGCACCGTCCTGAGCACAGCCCTGAGCACCGTCCTGAGCACAGCCCTGAGCACAGCCCTGAGCACCGTCCTGAGCACAGCCCTGAGCACAGCCCTGAGCACAGCCCTGAGCACAGCCCTGAGCACCGTCCTGAGCACAGCCCTGAGCACCGTCCTGAGCACAGCCCTGAGCACCGTCCTGAGCACCGTCCTGAGCACAGCCCTGAGCACAGCCCTGAGCACTGTCCTGAGCACAGCCCTGAGCACCGTCCTGAGCACAGCCCTGAGCACAGCCCTGAGCACAGCCCTGAGCACCGTCCTGAGCACAGCCCTGAGCACAGCCCTGAGCACAGCCCTGAGCACCGTCCTGAGCACAGCCCTGAGCACCGTCCTGAGCACCGTCCTGAGCACCGTCCTGAGCACAGCCCTGAGCACAGCCCTGAGCACCGTCCTGAGCACCGTCCTGAGCACAGCCCTGAGCACCGTCCTGAGCACAGCCCTGAGCACAGCCCTGAGCACCGTCCTGAGCACAGCCCTGAGCACTGTCCTGAGCACAGCCCTGAGCACAGCCCTGAGCACCGCCCTGAGCACCGTCCTGAGCACAGCCCTGAGCACAGCCCTGAGCACAGCCCTGAGCACCGCCCTGAGCACCGTCCTGAGCACAGCCCTGAGCACCGTCCTGAGCACAGCCCTGAGCACAGCCCTGAGCACCGCCCTGAGCACAGCCCTGAGCACCGTCCTGAGCACAGCCCTGAGCACCGTCCTGAGCACCGTCCTGAGCACAGCCCTGAGCACCGTCCTGAGCACAGCCCTGAGCACAGCCCGCCAGCGCCAAAGCGTCCCCTGTGCTGGCAGTCCCCAGGCTGAGGCAGCCCGAGCACCAGGGCCCCCCCGTGCCAGGGCCCCAAGGGCTCAGGGTACAGTTCCTCGCTTTGGGACATTGCAAGTAAGTGGGTGCAGGTTTTGTGGGGGTCCCAAAACATGGCTGCTCAGCGCAATACGCAGCTATGTAGGTTAGGTTCTTTTCTGTTCATCATGAGGCTCAAGCATTTAGTTTTAGTCATGAGTCTGCAAAGAGTCCATGGTTGTTCCTCCCCACCCATGCAGTTGGCCTCATCACAGAGGAGAAAGTCTGTCATTGTCCATAGCTACATCCTGGCTTACCTGGATGGTGCTTTCTGCTAATTTTTCCCCCATCCTTGAGTTTTGTAGATTATATTTTTTTTACCTAAAGACATAAGTAGGCATCTCCCTACAGAAAGGATGGTTAAACCAGGCTTTGTTTGCGATAAGAGCGTCCTGAAGTGTGTGTGTCTGAACAAGATACGGGGTTTTTAGTAACACAAGACACAGCTGGGAGCCTGATTATCAGATGCGACGTCCACAGAGGCAGTTGCAGCCAAGCTGTGCGATGCATGGAGTCAGAAATGTTCTTCAGGTCCTGCTAAGCCAGACCATGAATTGGGGAGGGGATGTGGGGGATCGATGTGGTCCTACTGCTGATCCTACCCAAGTCACTCTTTCTGATGGCTCTCCCACAGCCGTGGAGAAAGGCTGTTTTCCTGGGACAGCAACACAGAAGATTATGACTTTGTCATAGTAAAAACAAGCAAAAAAGAGCAAACTATTTCTGACAGCTTTACCCATCCCCTTCCAAGCAGCGTGAGGGAAGCAGACCGTGTCTTTGAGGTTA
Organism: Strix uralensis; assembly: GCF_047716275.1. Classification (NCBI taxonomy): domain Eukaryota; kingdom Metazoa; phylum Chordata; class Aves; order Strigiformes; family Strigidae; genus Strix; species Strix uralensis. The sequence goes on from NC_133990.1 coordinate 6,285,195, forward strand.
TCCCTGTGTGCATCCCTCTAACCTTTCAGAGAAATGAGGAAAATGAGAAACAACCACCGAATACACCCTGCTGGGCCGGTATCTGTGTCCTGTAAAATAATATACAATTGCAAAGTGGCAGCTGAGCAATTTTTTTTTCGTCTTTCGTTTTCTCCTATTCCACAAGATGGCATTGCAATCTAATCGCCTTCCTCCGGGCCCAGGTAGATGCTCTCATCTCCCCTTTGCCTTCAGATGGAGGCTTTTGGAGATGCTGAAAGCAGGGTGTACCGTAAAGTTAGTTGGTACCAGGTAGGTTTTTTTTTATCTTAGCAAATCGCCAAAATACCTGAATTAACGTCAGAGCTTTGCTAAACCTATTAATTGGAGCTTTTGGAAGGTTTAATTTGTTTTAAAACAGAGTAGCTTGGATTATATAAGGTTTCCTCTAGAAAATAATGATTCATGCAGGCTGGGGCCTTTTTCTGCCAGATTCTACGATCGCTCTGTTCTAAGTTATGGTTATTTTTGCCATGGATTTAATTTGTTTTATAAATTATGGATAGCAGTTACTCAGGTTTGTTCCTGTGACGTACGCTGTGTGTTTAGATGAGCAAGTCCTCATCCCTTTATTTTTTTCTCAGTGGAGTGGAGAAGCTGGGGTAGTGTGCCATTAAATCAACCTTTCCTGCAATCTGACTCTCGGAGAAGTTACACCGATATTCCTCCCCAGTGCTGCTCTGACAACGGCACTGGCTCTGAGTCACCTGTCCGTGCTTCTGTGGGATGAGTTTTCTTGGCCTGGCAAGTTATGTATTTTCCTGATTTTTTTTTTTTTTTCCTTCCTTCAGTTTCTTCCATTTTAAGCAATTAGATGTTGAAAAGTTTGCTCTGAGCTGTTACCGCTGTGAGAAAAGTTTGAAAAGAAACTTTAGCAGAAGAATGATGAATCTGTTGGTTAAATTGGACTTGTTGCTGGTGTCTTCACTGACCCCCAGTGTCTTAAATGCACCGACACTTCCATCCTCCTAGAACCAGAGCAGCCCAGGGAGGTGGCTGAGGGGCAGCCACCAGTGACTGAACTGAAGGTGGAGTTTCATCTGGACTTTTCTACAGTCTCTTCATTCCCTTCTCCTGCAGCCCTCGCTTGCTGCCAGCCAGGGGAATATCGGGAGTCCAGCAGACCTTGCTGCATGATGTAGCTTTCCACTACTCTTGCTACCTTGTGCATCATCCTCCTTTGTGCTGTGGTTCTCGTCTGAGCTCTCTGAAGTGTTTTCTTCCTCTGATGCAGCTCGTTTTCCTTCCCCGTGAGAGCGCAGGTCAGCTGCACGCGGGGGAAGCGGGGGTCTGCCAGAGGTGAGCCTGGTTTTGGGAGGAACCCATGGGTTGGCAGCCCCGTTGCACGTGTGCGACCACGCTCTTCCTCCCACCTTGCCCCACTGACTTCTGAACCTGCTGGCTAATTGAAGCTGAAATTAGTTGGAGATAGAGGTCGCAAAGATAAGAAGTTACTACAAGCTTACTTGGGCATCTCTCCTCATTAGAGAGACCCAATTAAGGGCCCCATTGAGGAGGGGAAGGCAGGGTGAGCTCAAGTCTCATTAGACACCAGAGAAGCCTCAAAGCAGATTAGCTTAGGGACACTGTGGGAAACGTGACTTCGTTAATTATGTTAATAGAACAACTTTTAAACAAACTGGTCCAGTAATTTCAGGGCATTGCTAACCTAAGACTTCTGGTTCATTTGTTGTCTTGCCATCTTGTTTCCCCATAATATGAAACACTTCTCCTTGGCTTTGTTATCTCTGAGCTCCCGAGGAGCAGGTGAGGTGCTCACGGGATAAGTAACGGTGTGAAGAAGCATCCCAAAGGGTTCAGCAAATTGCTGAAACAAGGTCATACGTGGTGTTGAGACAATACCTTTGCTGGTGGCATGTGCCCAGCAGCCTCACTCCCCCAGAACCTTTGTACCCTCCAGCCAGCTCGTGGCCTCTCTGTGCCTCCTCCTCCTCACAGACACTGTATTCACAGCTTAAATATTTGGCTTAAAATTGCTCACACTGAGATGTTGAAATGGACTCAGCTGATGAAAGAGGATGGACCTAAGCAGTCATAAACATTTATTTTTTTTAAAAGAGGTTGTTTGAAGTTGTTTTATTAATTTCTTTCCAGGTAAGGACCACAGTGTTTGGTGGTGGTGTCAGCTCTGTGTGTGTTTAGCAGGAAAGGACAGGAAGAGCCTTCTGGGTCATAGAATCCCTTCAAGATAAATTTCTGAGAACAAGCTTGTTTTTTCCCCCCCATTACTCCTATTGGAAGGCTGCAATGATCATAAACTTATTTCCAGCTTAGACTTGTCAGGGATACTTCATGTTGCCCACGTGCAACCCTTGTTCTGGTGTCTTGAATAGTTCTTTCCCCTTTTTTATTTTACTCCCCCAAATATGTGTGTCTAAGAGATCATTCTGTTCCCTCCCAGCTTCTGTTTTGTGGAGCTGAACAAGCATCTTTACATTTTAATCTCCTAAATGAATCTCTGTTTTCTGATAAGCCCTTTTTTACACTTCTTCCTACTTAAAGTTTTTGGATTTTTAACCGTGAGGACTGACCGCAGCATCCCTGGAGCCTTCTCACAATGACTTGCCCATTGGCTCTAGCACTTCTCTGGCCTCTGGAAATACTTCAATTACAGCATGTTGGTGCCTAAGTCAGTTTTGTTTTGAGCTGTTTGCTTGGGCCTTTCTCACTCTTGAACATTTTCCACCCAAGTTCATTTTCTTTCCAACTCGTAGCAAAAACTATTGTTTGTCCCAAGTGCATGGCTTCCTCTTTCATCCCACTGAATTTCAACCTTCCTCCATTCATCTTCAGAGTTACCCATTTTTTTCCTATATGCTGTCCCAGCTTTCCTCTCTGCTGATGCTGCTTTCCAACTTTGTGTCATCAGCAAATTTCATTAGCACACTTACTTTTTCTGCCAAGGTCATTAATAAAAATATTTAATAAGATCAGCCTCCTGATCATTCCTTGAGGAGCTCTGCCGGTGACCTCCATCCATTCTGATCCTTCTTTCAACGCTGCTTCGCCTTTCACCAGTTTTCTGGCTTTACAGTTCTGATAATCCCCATCTTTTTCATTTAATAATTTCCCACATGGCACTATATCACATGCTTTGTTGAAGTCTGCGTGGATGGGATCTATCACGCTTCCTTTGTCTAGAAAATTCATTATCTTATTGGGCTAACCTGATTAGCTCTGTTTGATCTGATTTCCCTTCAGTACGGTCCCATTGTTTTCTACCCTGTTTACCGTTTAGTTTCATGTTCTAATTAGTCTTTCTTCAGTTTGCTCTAGAGCCTCCATCCTGCTGAGGTTAACTGGACAGGCTTGTGGTTGCTCACATCACTTTTTCCTTTCCGCAGTGCGGTTGTGCGGATGCCGCGGTTCCTCTCCGGTGCTGGACAGGCTGCCGCAGCTCAGCCCACCTCGTTCTGGGATTATCCCAGATAACGTTCACTTTGAAGGCAAAGACCTGAAGTGTGCATCAGTCCTCCTGGCTTCGTTAACCAGCTTGCTTCATTTAATGACAGTTTGCCCTGGAGCCCTGAGCCGCTCCAGCACCACCGCAGCCATCTCCAGCCTCCCACCCAGCCCTGGGCTGGCGGATCCAACCAGCGATCACTTGTCTGGGTCTTCTACACTTGTGCCACATCTTCCCACGTGCCTTTTCCTGGCTGTGGTGACCCCCAGAGTATCTCCCTGGATAACTGTTGCAGATAGAGACACAAGTGAAAAGGTTCACTTAAGGCTGCACACCAAGTATAGTATAAATAAGGGATGAAGGGCAGTCACAAACTGATCAGCGTAAAATGAGATGGGGAAAAATAACTTTGCTGCGATACACTGAGGGGTTTGCTTTTCAAGTGACAGTGTCGATGCGTGGACATTGAGGCTGCAGAATAATTGGCTGTTCAGTAGCTGAGCCCTAAATTTATGGACACCCCAAATGATGGTAGAGGGGGCTGCAGGGCGGCGTTTCTGGGATTCGGTTGTGAGATGTAAGTCAGGCATGGGTTCAAGTCTGAAGCTATGAAATGGCATCCCTCCCCGTTAGGAGACAGAGTAAGGGGAGAGGGAGAAGAGGGGGGGCATGGATAGGAAGAGCAAAAGACAGTAGACATCTTCTTAATTACATTTGCATATGCAGCTGTTCAAACAGACTGAACTTCATCAATGCTTGTTCATACCTATCAGGAGATTTAGAGCAGCTGTTGTCAACCCATGTAGCGGGATTGTACAAATCTGGTGGTAAAATAAGCCCCTGGGCACCCTGCTCACCCAAGCTGTCCATCACTCCAAAAGGGCAAGCAATTAGTTGTGTTTGAATATTGAAAAAAATTGGAATTGTGTGAAATATCCAAGGGCGACTGCTTACAGCTTGGTTTCCAAGGATACATGTTGCAGAATTAAATCATTAATTTATATTTCTGAAAATGGTGCTGAAATGTGTTAATTTGTACATTACCAAAGAGGTTGAAACTTGCCTCCTTCTGCCTTTTCTTTCCTAACATGCTCATTGACAAAATAATTGCTCTACCCAATCTGGAGTTGAAATACAACGGTGTTCTGGCTTGGGGATTTCATGTCACGTTAAAACTAAATTAGCGGGGAAATTATCTGGGTTAACTGTTTGTATTAATTCTTACAACTTTGAAATTCTGCCTTAATCTTTGGCTCCCAAATACCCAAGCAAGCCATTTCTAGCCTGTCTTGATTCTCTTACCCCAAATCCACCCCAACCAAAGATGCTGTCCTGAGCAGAACGCTGCTGCAAACACAGTGTCCGGGCAGAGAGAGGGTCCAGCATCTGGAATCCTGCTTCACAGGCCCCGGGCACTCGAGGGACACAACAATGCATGGAGGATGTGGTCAGTGGAGAAATTAGTTTGCTAGGGACCAAGTGGTTATGCTGTCTCCAGGGCTTTCTGAGATGTGTAGAGGATGTTGATTCCACCAGAAGTTGGGGATATAAATCAACAGGGGCTCTGATCTCAAATCTTTCTTGTTTTGCAAAAATGCAGTAGGAATCCAGCAATCGTGCTAACTCTGGCTGGAGGAAAACTGTCCTCAGGCAGATGGGAAGAGCAGTAAGAAACCTCTGCCCTTGAAGGGGTGGCTTGTCAGGTCTGACAGGGGATGGCCAAAGTCTCTGGTATCACTTTAAAAAAAATATTAAGGTGAAAATCAAATATGTTCATGCAGCGTTGGTCTTGAAGCATTCAAGTGGCAGGCGTTGCAGGCGTCCAGCAGGAGTGTTAATTAACCCATGTTGCACATCTGGGATTGGTGGTTTGGTGTTGGGAGGGCACAGGGGAGCAGGCGTAACCGGAGAGTGTCGGTGCTCCGGCGCCGTCTTTGGTGCTGCTGAAAGCAGCTCAGCCTCATGTTGGGGCTCTGGGGCTTGCGTGGGAAAAGCCCCACGGAGGGTTTCAGAAGCACCAGCAAGGAGGCAGGTTCAGGCTGGTGTGTGGGTGCTGGAGGGTGCTGTTTCACACGGAGGGGGCAGCTGCCGTTGCTGGCAGGCACTGTCCTGCTGCCTGTCCCGAGTGGGACCTCACACTGGTGTCTCTGGGTGAGCTGCGGAGCAGATGGACGTTTCCACCGGGTCAGTCCGCAGGAGCAACTTGTGCTGTTGCTGCAGGATCGCCAGACCCAGCGCAGAGGAGGGTGGTGGCTTAAACAGGACCATCCCCTTTGATACCCACCTCCCAGCAGGGCACAAGGTGCAGTCTGAAGGAGCACCCACAGTCACCTAACCTCCTGCTGGGACTCCAGGGGAAAAGCTTCTTAACTGACTTAAGCTCATAAAAGATTGTACAGCTACAGAAAGGGCAGTTTTGTGTCTGGCAACAATGAGTTGAGTTGGACTCGCTGCCACGAGCTGGTCAAAGCGTGTGTGCTGCCTGTGGAAGGTGCTTCACCACCCTCCTCTTGGTGGAACGTGCAATCACAGCCTAGTTTGCTTCTCCAAACTCACAACCATGAGGTTTTAAGTCGTGAGCTTAATAAACCAGCCCCAGTTTTAACACTGTATTTAAATGTAGTTTTTGCAGATTACAGTCCATGACTTCAGCATCGCTCTGCTGTGGCTGGAAGGTGAACGTAGCCTTTAAGGTAGCTGTAGCGTGGGCTAGCTGTCTGCTTGCCCAAGGCTTCACGTGGCTTCGCTTTGCTCATGTCACGCTGCCAGGTGGCACACAGGGCTCATGTTGATGCTCTTGTACCGGTGTTGGATCTAGGGTTTGCAGTGACTTCTAAACCTTTGTGGTGAAAGCAGAGATGTGTCACTAGAGTATCACACTTGTCTGCAAACCGGGTTGGATGTTGGAACGCTTTCCTGTGCGCAGGTCTGCAGCAGCAAAGTGGGATTTCACTGTTTCAATATACAACCTGTCTGCTTCAGGAATAATTTTTTGCTTTGGGGTGGAAGGAGGGAAGGGGTTTTTTTCTGCTGCAGGATGATCAGCTTGTGCTAGCGACTTTGCTGTGAAATTCTAGTGAGTACTGGGATCTGCAGATGAGTTGCAGGTGTTGTGCCTCGTGTGGCTTTTGATGCATTATGGTTGTCTTGTACCACAGCCCCACTTGGACTGTAACACACAGTAGCTACTGTGTAATACTTATCTTCTATATATTAAAAAAATGCACCAGAGCATTGCCTTTTTGGCAAAGAAAACAGTGCCACTAGCTCTGTTTCAGTGGAAACTTCATTTTCCGAGCCATGCTTTCTAAAACTGTCTGGTTATTACATTTATCTGTGAGATGCTTTGGGAAATGTTGTAAAACTTGCCTCTAATTTGCTGCAGTAGCCTTTTGCAGGAGGTGCTGTAGGCTTGCAAATCACCCTTAATTGTTGTCCCTGGGTCGTTGTCTGCCTGATAATTTAATTGCGTTTATCACTGTGGTTCCTGGAGATGAGCTAAGAAGGGAGCAGCGCGAGGTGTCCCATGCGCTCGCCTTCTCAGCCCTCCGTGCAAGACTCCTCTAGAAACATTTTCCCCTTGATGCTTTCTTTTGTCAGAAGCCTGAAAGAGTACGCTTATTTTAAACATCTTTCTGCTTCCATAGATGGACAGTTTTATACGATACAGACAGTGCCTGCTGTGATTTTTATGGCCTATAGTTTTCTGAGCAAATGGTTTTGCTCACAAGTTGGCTGGGCTAAAATGACCTTCTCTTGTTCATTAACTGTCTGTTGAAAAATATGCATGCGCTGGTAGTTATAGAGCCTTGATTGGGGTTATTTTAGGTGGTGCGGGGAGGTCTGTTCCTTTCCTTCCCTCCTCATTATCAAGCAGAAGCGACTGCTTAGGGCCTGGTTTATTTACCTAATAAACTGCCTCTTGTATCGTCTAGGAAATGCTCACATTTTTCAGCCAAGAAATCCTAGTAACAGGCAAACAGAGGTCTAGCAGTCAGGTCTGGAGAAACAACAAAATGAAGGTCAGCTAATATTGCTGTTATTCTCTTTCCCGGTGGCCATGACAGCAGGGGTGGTTTATTTGAAGATCCCAGACTCGGAGTCATTGCTTGCATTGTTGGTCCCCCGAGCATTGGAGGCTGTGCCAACACTTCGGGATATTAATGTATTCTACAGATCAGTGAATGAAGAATTCCTCCGCACTCCTTTCTTCAAAAAAAAAAAAAAGAAAAAAAAAAAATCCTCTCCTCTCCCCTTCCCCCCTTTTCCCTGCACTTTGTTTGCAGTGGCTTTGTCTGCGGGATGTTGCTGGGCATTTCTAATGAGAAGGGGAAGAATTGCAGCGATGGGGGCCGGGGCGGTGGGCACCGGTTCCCCACTTCAGCACCACCGGTGAAGATGTCACAAGGCACTCAGGTGCGTTGCAACTCTGACACTGGCAGGGTTTGGGCATGCAAATATCCAAGGAGGGGGAAGAAAAACGCTCATTTTGGACACGTAAAGCTCACTGATTTGCTTCCTCCAAGGAGAAAATCCTACCCCGTCACCCCCCGCGCAGGACGCAATGCCTCAGTGCTTCTTTAGTATTCATCCCAGCTCCGTGGCCGCAGCCATCTCCCAGCCCACCCCGAGCAGCTGCTCAAAGGGACAAAATTAAAGCAATTCCTGCTCCCGGTGACTTACTGCCAGGGAATAATTGGGTTCTGTTTGGGAGGAACATAGAGCAACCCAGCCCCAACGATGGAAAAAGTACGGGGGAGCAGGGGCTCGGTGGGACGGATCTGTGGAGACTTTTGCGGGGTTCAGTGGGAATAAAAGCTGGTTTTATGAAGAGACAATTATCTAATAAGAATGCAACGGATCAGGGAAAGGCGTCTGAGCAGATTTTTTTATATATTCTTGTTCCATAGCAGGAATTGTACTTAGATATTTTTTTAATATATTCTTTGATCCCTCATGGAAATGTTAATGAGACAAAAACTGCTAAAGAGCTCTCCAGACACTGCCCTGCTTTGGAGAAGGGTGGACTGAAACGCAGACCCTCTGGAGGGCTTCTGACACACAAGCAGTCCCTTTGTTTCCTCCTCTGTAACCCAGAGACATGTCTAAAATTGGAGGGAAGATGAGAGGAGGCTGAAGAGGCTGGGCTGAAGGCACAGCATTCCCCATTTACAAGAGAAAAATCGTCGACCGGCTATTAAGGCCATGGTTTGACAGGCAGTGCACTGCTGCGTTTGAAGTCCAGACTGAAGGTACTCCGAGGATGTAAGTGGGATGCTTTTAGGCTGTCTTTCACTTCGACTTAATTAAGAAACTCGGGGGCTTTGTCTCGAGGGGGCCCGTTAACGTGTGAAGCTCCGGCCCCCTGCGAAGAGGGGCCGGGGCAGGAGGGGGTACACACATGCACGCCGCTTTTGTGCCGTGTTGCCAAACTGAAGACAGTAGCAAGTGCGAGCCGGGCATTGCCGGAGGTCATCCCTTGTGTGCAGCAGTGAACCCACCTCCCACCGCAGAAAGCCTTTCTGAGAGACCCAGAGCCAACCAACCTTCCTACGCTGCCTGTATGGGGAAACAAAAATAATTCGTGGGGGGTAGGAAGGGTTTTGTACGTGTGCCACAGCATCCTTCATCAGTCCTAATAGGGGGTCAGAGGCTACACCAAAAAAGGGCAAATGCTAGTTCTTAAGTAGCTGATGCCTGTGTGTAGATTTACACCAGGAGGAATATCAGCTTTGAAATTTCATGGGTTGGCCAGATGATTAGCTGTTGGAGGGATGACTTGAGCATGGGTGATGCTAATGGCCTTGGAAATCACCTAAAAGAATTGAACCTACCCAAAATAACAGGCTTGTTTTCAAGTTTGTGGTATAGCAAACGTGCCTGCCGTTGCCATCAGCACCCTGTTTGCCCAGAGTGGTTGCAAGTAAATGCCACAGTCCTTTGTAGTGTTCATCATCTTCAGATCTCTTGATCATGATGGTCACCACTGATTTGATTTCCTTTTAGCTGACAGCCGGAGAGAAGACTTTAATGCTAGCACAGACAGACAGGAGCAGTGAGCAGGCCAGAGTTAGGCCAGGCTCTCCGCACCGACAGAGTCAGCTGCTAAGGTTCAAAAATGAGGAGCAAAATACGCTCACCTGAGGAGGAAAACACAGGACTACTAAAGTTAAGTTTTTTGTAGTCTTTGCACTTTTGCAGAGCTTAAGAAGTGTCTAGTGAAGTGTTTCTTCCACTCGAGTTCAAGGTGTGTCTCCAAGCCTCGTGGTTAATTGGGGCTATGTGATCTACAGCCATCAACTCCCTTTGCTCCCAGCCCAGTGGCCAAGTACTCTTGGTGCAGCAGCTGGAGGTGGCCTTTGGTGTGTGTCTGGAGAAGCCTCGTGTCTCTGGATCCAAACTGAAACACTTGGTCTTCATTATGTTGCTCTGTTACTTTTTTGAGAGACTGCGAATTAACCCAAGGAGAAGTCTTGGTACCAGTTTGGGATGGGCGAGGGAGATGGTTGGGCTGCCTGGAGATACGGAGCCCAGACAGCAGTTTGTGATGGATGTTGAGACCAAGAAACTTTTTACGCGCGTTGGAGAGCACCCAGTGTAGCCTGTCGGGGCTTGGCAGAGGTAGTTGGGGATGACGACTTGCCAGCTGTGATTTGGGGGTGGTATGTGAGTCAGAGTACAGTGGGGATGGCGTTCACCCATCAGTAATTTCTGTAAGCTTGTTTTAATTTCTCAGCTGAGGAATTCCAGAATGGTGGCTGTAATTCAGATGTGATACACATCCTGTGAAGTGGTTCCCTCCGTGGAGGTGATAACTGCTTTCTCTTGCCCCCTCCCCTGTGCACCAACACAGGCAGGAGCAGAGTGAATCTGTAGATTATACTGGTATTAGGACGTCTGCCACTCTGCTTTGTCACTTGCTTCTGGTTACCCATGAGAAAAGACGAGTATTTTATACAACACAATGCCATATCGTGAGGGTTAGATTTTGAACATAATAGACATATTTGCATAACTTTCTCGAATCTACCAAATTCGAGGAATTTGGAAAGTATAAGCTCTCCAGAACCGAAAAGATTCCCAGCTTTATTGCTTCTCCCTGCGCTTGGTGATTTTATTTAGCACTGTAAGATTTCCAGCTCCTGCAGGGTTGGGTGGTTTTTCACTACTGCGTGGTTTATGAAGTCTTTGGGGATCCCAGCAGACAATGTTTTGTATTTAGCTCTAGAGCATTAGCAAGGCGACAGTACTGCTAAAATGTTTCGGAAAAGCACCTTATTAGAGCCAAAGTGACTCATTCCTGCTAGAGAAGCAGCAAATGTTTTTCTGGCATTTAAATAAAATGCAAAAATATTAATTTCGCACCTTGATATTGAATTAAAGACTCAAAAGTGAGGGAAAAAAGCCCAATGTTTAGGCCTTCTACAAAAACACTAGCAGTGCCAAATGATTCATACTGAGTGTTTTACAGCATGCTTTCAGGGGGAACGCAGCATTATAAACAGTAACATTTCCAATTTCCTGAGATGAGACGATTTGATTTCTTCTTGTGAATTTTGCAGTCTGTGCTTTCTGATTCAGAAACACTGTATTTGGAGGGGTGTTTTGACAAGATACTCAAATACCTTGGGAGCTGGGTAAATGTTTCCTTAAAGTTGATCTCCAGTTTTTGTTAGAACTTCAGGTTTGGATGGGAGACGAGGTGGAGAAGTGGATTTTCAGAACTTCATCTTGCACCTCAGCCGTTTGCTGAAATTAAAATTCTTTCACTTCTGCACGTCTTTCCCGGTGTTGCTGCTTCTGCTTTACTGGTTACTTTGCTAATAACCACATTATTAATATTTCCGTTGGATGCACGGCTACTTTGCCGTGTCCTCTATGCTGCTTCCTACGTAATCGAGTGTTTAATGCTTGTTTACCATCACCTTTGGTATTTCAAAGATGCTCATTGCTTTGGTAGCTGAATGCAATTATGTAGATGAATGCAGAATAAGTTTTGTTCTCCTGTGTACTTTGCTGTCTGCATTTAAGCATTCATATCATATTTGTGCGTGCATATTAGTGGTTAATGGTCTATGAGAGAAACTTTCTTGAAAATGAATATCTTGAGTTTAGATCAGTCAGCCTTGCCCACTGATGAAAAGCTGTTCCTGTGCTGGGATCCTCCACTGGGACTTCTCTGCGACGGGATTTGCTCCAGCCCAGACTGTATCCATGGAGCTACTCTGAAGGCTGTGGTGTAGTCCATGCAGGAGGAGAGTCATGCTTTAGGTCTTTAAATTCTGCTTGAAATAAAGAGTTGGTGAATTTGGAGGCTTGCTCTGTTGCATGCCCTGTTGAGATAAGGAAGGTTGAATTCTGGTACTTTGTAACTGCATGAAATTCTGAATTTTCTCTTGGGATGTCCAGGTGGCTTGCTCCCACTGCAAAGATGCATTTGGCTTTGGCTGCCAGAGGAACCAACCTCTAGAGATCATCTTCCAAGGAAGCAAGAGACAAAATGATTTTCATTTGCTGCTGTGTAAAAGAGAAGGTCAAGGGGTGCTGATGGCCTTTTGGTGGTCATCTTTTGTCTTGCTAATTCTGGCAATAAGTAGGTGGTTAAGTCATCAAAGGGCTTGGAATTGGGGAGTATTTAGGTGTTAAATGGCTTATTAAGCTGAGCTGGTTGTAGCCTGACTGATGTGGTAGCGCCCAAAGGAGGTGCGGTGTGTCCGTAGGTGGGCATTCAGGTATTTTTATGGGTTATGACTGAACAAGTTTTACAACGTACAAGCTCCAGTCGTCTGCTTCCTTGCTTAATTTGGCAAGGTTCGCAGGAGAATCGAGCGTGAGGTAAGGGGTAGTTTTGGCTCCGTTCTGCTCAGTGGCTGGTTTTAGTGGTGGTCTAGCTCACCTGAGACACCAAGCTGGCTCCATAACTCTGAGATAGTGGGGAGGACCCCTGTCTCCTTTTAAAGCCTTCATTCAGCATTAGTCAAGAAAGAAATGGGGTGTCAGGAAGACAGGAAATGTGTTATTTCTAGGCAGGCTTCCCATCTTTGTGGACTCGTGTGGCTGGTTCTGCCTTCCCTGTAGGGTTTGTGCTCTTCTGCCAAGGTTCTTGGAAGGTGAGTGCTAAAAAAGACCTCGTGGCCGTGAGGGATGAAGGGAGGAACTGGGAGTAACAGTGGAGAGATTGCTGTGAGGAATTGCTCTCCTTTGCTGCCAGGCCAGCGCTGGCCCCATCCTGCCGTGGTTGACCTGTCTTAGTAGCTCCTTACCATATATATTGTCCTTTGTGGAACAGGGCAGTGCTGTTGTCCCCATCTGAGTGCCTGTGGCTTGGCTGTGTTCGGGTCCTCTGTGCCCGCCTGGAGCATCATCACTGTCAGCCTGTTCTCGAACCATCTGACTTTGAGGTGCTGGAGGAATTGGAGTTAAGCTGTCAGATTTCAGGGACCTGATCCAGAACTTGCCATGCTTTGCTGAGATGAGCTGTGAATACCTGTGAGGTAACCTGTCTGTCCTTCCCAGACTGCTCTGCAGAAGCGGCTGCTTGGGTGTTTCTTCTCAGTTTGCTGACACAGCCGCAGGCACGTTCTCTTAATGCCACCCGAGGTCAAGGTGTGGATGCAGCAGGCAAGAGCAGCCCCTTGTCTCTGCTGTGCTTGTCACATGAAGAGTCTGAGCTCAAAAAAACCCCCTTGGCTGTTGCTTGTAGCCCTCTGTGTGGAGTGGCAGCAGGTCCGGGCAGGGGGATCCTGCAGGTTGGGAGCGTGGGGATAACTGGGGAAGCCGTTCCTTGGGGACCTGGAGTTTATCGACCCTCTGCTGCTGCAGGTGGGCAGGCACCACTGATGCATTAACAGTCGTAGTTTAGCCACAGATGTGTGGACGTGGCTGATTCTCAGGCCTGCCTACTTAGTAGAGCCTGCTGGTGGGCTCCTTTCCGTGTTACTTTGCCGAGATGACTTCAGCTGTGATGGAATGCGTCTTAGTCACCTCATCTGATGGCTTGGTAAACCCAGTGTTTTTCAGGGTGCCCCCATCACCGCTGTTAGATCCTTATACTTTCCTTCTTCATAGCTATCATGCCTCTCACAGCTTTCTGAGAAGATTAGCCCTTCTCATCAGGTTGATCATCTGGTTTTCTGCAGTTTATCATGGCCTCCTTTGAGATACCAGGGCATGAAATAGTCTCTTGTGGTGGAGTTTCCTTTGATCAAACTAGACTGCACTTCAGTAGTCCTCAACTGTCTAACTTCTTGCATAAGAGACTTTCTCTGAGAGATATTTTTAAAGACATCTCTTTGATAAAAATACCTCAGGTAGGAGGGAGAACTCACAGCACACTCTCACCTTCTCCATCGTGATGGGGTTACGCCCTTTACTTTATATAGATCAAGAAAATAGGGAATTTGTAATTCTTTAGATAATGGAGGGTTGGTGAATAATGCTGTATAGACTTGTGTTAAACTAGAAGCCTTTTAAAAAGAAAATTATTATAAATCCATGTCTGAAGCCTCCGTGGAACAGCCTCTCTCACAGCCTGCCGCTACCAGCAGTGTTCCTCACAAAATGTCATTAGTGGGGTAAAAATAATGATTGCTGCCTGTTTACCCAATACTCTGGGCAATTAATTTCCCAGCCTCAGTCCGTGCACTCTGGCAGATCATGGTGAAGTACCCAGATAGGCATCACTCATCTACCACGAGGGCAAACGGACCCTAATTGGGGAACTCGTCGTCTTAACTCGCTCCTGCAGCTTCCTCCAGAAGGCACGAGGCCGTTTCCCATTGCTGTTACAGCAGCTGGCTCTCTTGCCACAAATCTGGGGTTTTTTTTCCTCTTTTGGATTGCGAAAGCTGCTACGTTGGATTTATTAAATGCACATGACAGATAACTGCTGCTCTCTGTCTTCTTTGCAGACACCCCTCTGCAGTCCCTGGGTGCTGCTGTTGGCAGTGCTGCACACATACACCCCCAGAGCAACGACGTTCCGTTTTTTTAACGCTTATGTCAATGGTGGTGCTGGTAGCATCGTGGCTTCAGAAATGCTGATGCTTCTCTGAAATAAAGAGTCATCTTAGTGGTGAACTGCCGCGTTGCTAAACGCTGCTACAACTTTTTCCCTTGTAAAATTTTAAACATAATCTTCCTTTTTTAGGGGAAAGCTAAATGAAAGTTCATTGGGAAAAGAATATTTAATGCTGCCAGAGAAGGTTCTTGATTGCGGTTGATCCTGAAACTGGTAATGAATGTGCGCTATCAGGGCCTGGGGATTTGGAGTATGAATTTCCCAGGGTCTAATCATCTCATAAGGCTGCTGAGTGTGACTCCTTCCCCGGTAATCTACTTAACTCAGTAATTTACTCCTCCTTTTACTTTGCCAGGAGAATGAATCTCACAGGTTGTTTGCATGACAAGTAGCTGGGGATTGTCTGAGTCTTTGAAGAAGATGCTGGGAGTTAATTGTAGCAGCTTGAGTTAATGGTTTCCCATGTTCACTGGCAGGCTGGGTGAGGAGTGGAGCTGGAGAACGGCTTTTATGGGGAGTACTATTCTAGGCTGCACCATGTGTTTTGATAGCTAAAATGCTAAAAAAAAAAAAGTGTTTTGCCTTCCAAAGGATGTTTTTCTCCACCAAAACTAATGTTGAGGGAAAATTATGTTTGGTAGTTCTAGGATTATTGGATTTGCAGATAGAAACTGCTGAGCTAATGGCAGCTACTGACTGATGACCAAAGCAGCTAACTGGGAGACGTTTCTTGGCAGCTGATCATACTAAAAATCTCCCCTCAAAGCCGTTAAAATCACAGTGGACAATGTTTAAATAAAAAAAAAAAAAAGTTCCTAGCAAGCAAAAGCTAATCACTGCATCCACATCTTCTTTTTAAAAGCAACTAAGGATGCTCCATCAGAAGTGTTGACTTCTAAATTTTATTAGGATCCCCTCAGATGAGACCTTCATTGTGCTAAAAATAAAAGGATAAGCATCCCTTCGTCTCTGTTCTTAATTTGCCTCCTCCTAAAGCCAATGCTGCGAATAAAATTCCTGCTTCAAGATAGGCTCCATGATATGTGGTCAGCTTGTGCAAGCTTGCACCTGGAACAGAGGAGACAGAAAGAGAGACTGTGTAGGAGCAAAGGGATGGGAAGCTCTGGATAAACTGTACGGGTTTTATTTAAATTACTGTCATGTTCTGTGGCTTGCTTGAAATCAAATACTGCCAAGCATCTTACTGTAGTCCCAGTGGTTTGCACCCAATATGCATTACATTAACCATTCGCAGATGACCGTATTTCTGCCATAATGCTGTGTGTGCAGTCTGAAGCTTTTGGAGTGATTGAGGCAGGATTTGATGAAACCTTAAAAAAATTAAAATTCTCTTTTAGAGTTGTTCATGCATGGCTCTACCTGGTGACACTATGCAGGAGTTGCAGTGTAGGAAATTTCCCTTCGTTGGCTGAGAGGGGAGATCATCTCAGAGAGCTTCACACACGTGCAGAGCAGCAAGCACTTCTACATCAGCATCTGTCTCCTTAAGCCACACTCTAGTCACAGAATCACAGAGTCATTCAGGTTGGAAAAGCCCCTTGGGATCATCGAGTCCAACCATCAGCTCGACTCTACAAAGTTCTCCCCTACACCCTATCCCCCCACTCTCCAACTCAGGGCTGCCACAAAGGTCAGTGTAGATGTTGAGGTTCAGCCCCCTCTTCTTAACACTGAGCTAGCTTGGTTTTTCTGGTTCCAACCTATTTTTAATTTGTTGCTTCTGTTCTTGTGCTGGACAATTGATAGACAATCCTTATAGTTGAACTCGGACCCCGGTTAGAGTAGCCTCGCTTCTGACCGCTGTCCTCGGGCTCCTTAGAAGTAGCTGTGGACCACAGGTGGGAAATCCCTCTCGAGTTCTCCAGCTGAAGGTGGTCTGATCCTCTACACAGATTTCACAGGTCTTCAGGGCTTTGCCTCCCGTTCCCAGCCTGAATGGCTGCACCCACGTGGAGTCCATCTGACCACAGATGGACACTGCCCAGGCTGCAGGGTCAGCCGCTGCCTATCATCTGTTTGCAGGAGCAGGGCCAGGAGAGCGAACGGCCTCTCCCTGATGTCCTGTGCCTAGATAAGTCCAGCTTTTGTTAGCATAGCACCAAGGTGATTTGTGTTTTTTATGGAAAAAGATAAACATGAAAAATAATTTATCTAATCTTTGTATAAGCTGGATGAAAAGAAGAATAAAATGTATGTTGCAATTGTAAAAGTGCATTGAAAAGCCTATTTGTTTTCTGACTCAGAAAGACGTAGTTGGCTTGAAAATGTAATTTTAGCAGAATTGTACGACTTGGTTTGAGTTAATGTTTTGCAGGCAGCAAATCCTCAAAACAGTGCAAAATCTGGGGGATAAATGGGGATCTTCCCGATCATCTATACAAAGCCAGAGACCACATGTACTCGGACTGAAGCTTTCATACCTAACATTTTCTTCTGCACTGCAGAGACCGCTTTTCATTCCTTTTAAACCCATCTTTGGATCTAAGAGAAGAAGGTGGGGACTGCCTGCGCTTGAAGTGAGCAGAACTTTCCTGCGGGACTTGCTGATCCATGGCATCAACAAAGCCACAATTCGCAGGGTCTAGTGGTCAGCTCAAGCAAACGCCGTCTCCTCAGTACTCCCGGGCGTGGATCTGGGTTTGGGCACCGCTGCCGAATTGCCAAAGGACACCCAGATACTCTTTTGCTCTTTATAGCCCACCTACTGTTGGACACATTTCTCTTTCCCGTGTCTGGTATTGTGAAGGAGTGCGTGTTGCCGGAGTGGGGAACACGGGATGCTTTGCAAAACATTGCCTTTATTCTGTCAACCAAGTGACTGCCACTTTCTTAATTGTGGATTCTTTTAGTTAATTAGAAATGTTTGGAAACGCCTCGCACCTCAGCAGGGTTCAGTTCTGCGGGGTGCCAAGTGCTTTGTTCTTCATCCAGCAAAGCCCTTAAGCATGTCTTTAAGAACACTTTACAGGCTGAAATAAGCTCATTGATTTCAGGGCACTGAAGGATTGAGCCAATACCAAATTTCTTCCAATGATCCTGACTCAAATAGTAACATCCAGGAAAGTGTTTCTTGAATGTTAATGCTACCTTAAACAGCAATATCTCAGGCTTCACAATTTGAACTGGTCAGAGAAATATAACAAAGACTGAAACAGCATGTTTGGGGGGGAGTTTCTTCTGGGTAATAGAGGAAAATTCATGGTTTAAGGTGATTTTCCCCCTCTCCCCCCCTTTTTTCCTTCTACTTTTGTAGTAGCAGAGGTTAGCTTTAACTATGGTCATCTTCAGTGGGCTTTTAATAAATTAAGAGGAAACTGAAACAGTTTGGAAAAGTATAGAATAAGCAAATACTCCAGAGAGACTTTTAGTGGCAACATGATTAATAAGGGACACTCCTGGTAATACTATCAAAACAGAGCTATTGCAAAAGCATATGGAGCGTCGTCCCTCTTTCGGGGCAGGAGCAGGATTCAGACAAATGATCCAGGGCGATTTATATGCCTCTTTGCCATGTGGGCTTTTTCTCCCCCTGAAAGTGTGAGGGGAATAAGATCTGTAGATTCAACTGTAGGATTAGATTTAAGGAAAAAAATATTTAATAAATCAGGCAACTTCTTTTTGCTCCCAAGTATTTTTATCCTTGTTTGTTTGATAACAGGCTACATTCCTTACACAGACCTTTTTTTTCTTCATTTTATTTTTTTTTTTCTCTGTGTCAACCCCCGCATGTGTCTAGTAATAACCTTAAGGAGCTGAAAAAAGGAAACATTCTCCAACAGGAGAATATGATGCAAAATATATGAAGATGGATTTCCAAAACATCCTGCCTTCTGCAGGTTCTCCCAGCGCTCCTCTGCTTTTGCTGCCTTTCTCCATCACGAGCAAAAGCCTCCTCTGGCGAGTGAGTACGCAGAGAGGTTGCTTGTAGCTGTGACACACACTGTGTTCACAGAATCACAGAATCGTCTAGGTTGGAAAAGACCTTGAAGCTCCTCCAGTCCAACCATTGACCTAACACTGACAGTTCCCAACTCCACCAGATCCCTCAGCGCTAAGTCAACCTGACTCTTAAACCCCTCCAGGGATGGGGACTCCCCCCCTGCCCTGGGCAGCCCATTCCAACGCCCAACAACCCGTTCTGTAAAGAAATGCTTCCTAACATCTAGTCTAAACCTTCCCTGGCTCAACTTGAGGCCATTACCTCTCGTCCTGTCACTTGTTACTTGATTAAAGAGGCTCATCCCCCCTCTCTGCACCCTCCTTTCAGGGAGCTGTAGAGGGCCATGAGGTCTCTCCTCAGCCTCCTCTTCTCCCCTGGGTGCAGCCTGCTCAGCCCTGCAGTGCTCATGACACCCAGGCTGGTTTTCCCCCCGTGCACTTTGTTCTGAGAGCAATTATTTCCTTATTTCCTTTGAAGACGTTTACTGTGCAGCTGCTGTGGCAGCTTGTAGCCGTCATGTGGGAAGGCAAAAGGAGAGAACTGGAATTAAGAGCTTATAAACTTCTCAAGTTTTAGGAAGGTACTGAGATGAAATGATATTGTTGGTTTTCCTCCTCCTTTCTCCCTTTTTTTTTTTTTTTTTTAAATACAGAATGAGAGTGGACCTCTTGTACTGCATGTGTATAAATTGTACAGGTTTGGCTCTGCTCAAGTCAGAAGTTAAAAAGTAAAATAAAATAAAATAGCCGTCCTGACACTTGAGACAATGCAGTCTTCCAAAACCAAAATAGTTTTGTGTAGTACACCAGCATATAGGAGTCAGAGATCTGTGTGTGGGCTTTAAGAGATGCCTTGCCTTCTTTTTTTGGAGAAGAAACTTCTGTTAACATCTAAATGATTTCAAGAATTCAACAAGGATTGAATTCCCTACTTCATCGGCCTGAGACTTGCGCATTGCTACTGAACTATGTTATTTTATCAGCCTCCTGCTCTTCAGACTACATTTTCCAAAAACTTTTAAAAGTGATTATGCAAGTCAAACCTAATTTCTTATCACAGTTCTGTATTTATTGGCTCAGTTGTTTGTGAGGGATTGTTTCACCCACCCTGTTTCCCTTGGCATTTTTAGAAGGTTCTTATAGTTGTTAGCAGCTGTAAATGGTATTAATAAGTATTTGGTTGCTGGTTTCTGCAGTTTTGTATGCTGATTAGGTTGGATTGCCAAAGGTTGAGCAAGTTTCTAAAAGAAGGATTGTTCTTTGAATTGTGAAAACACTGTTCTCAACAAAAAAGCTATATCTGTGTCAAGAATTTTACATGCAGGCTGATACAATTCTGCAGAAACTAGGGTGAAACACTTTATTTGTCCTGATTGGTATTGACTTTAAAATCAATGAAGTATCATCTAAGCATCTTGTTACACGTTAAAAGAACCAGACTGAAAGATGTCAAGGTTTTTCTCCTTTTTCTCAGCGTTGTATTTGAGATGGTAAGCAGTTGCCCACTTCAGTGTCACCTTTTTGGGTTGTCCGTACTGTGCCATTCTTCCTGAAGTAGTTTTAGTGGATTAGTAAATACCTTTCTCAGAGTAGCACTACCTATTTGTGAGAACAAGCAGATCTTCTGATTTGGTTTCATCCGTGAAGAATGCAGTGTGTGTGCTCCCTTAAAGGTTTTCAAGACTCAAGTTGAGTGGCCTGAGCCACCTGGTCTGAGTCTGGTCTTAGAATTGTAGAATATCTCACGTTGGAAGGGACCCATAAGGATCATCGAGTCCAGCTCCCTAACTTGACCCTGCTTGGAGCAGTAAGTTGCACTAGAACCTGCTGGGGTCCCTTTCAGCCTGATGACTCCAGTTGTCTGTCTTCAGAGCCAGAACAGCATCTCCTTGCTGTGGTCACCAGATCTTGCTGTTGGAGTACTAGATTCACCCATGTTCATGGGATAAGTCAACCAAAAATAAGTGCAGTTTCCTTACACAGACTCTCCTGTTTGAGACCTGCTGCAGGTGGAGAAGGGCTCAGTGAAGTGTGATTTATCCAAGAAAGAGAAGCTGCTGCTAAGCAAAGCCCGTTGCTAACTGTATCCCGTGGAGCGGAGAGCTTACTGTCCGTGTGACAGCACTTGGCAGGTAATGCGACTATCCAGCCACAAGCATGATCAAAACCGAGTTTGCCAACAGACAAAGTTAGCTTCACTTCCCTCTGGGACTTCAAAAGTAGAAAAATAATCATCTCCCATCTTTATTAGGCTTGTGTTCAAGTGAAAGCTACAGCTTGTATTTTATCCAATACATGGGGCATCAGCCTGTGGCTGGTGAGCTGCATGTAGTTTGTGGAGTGACTCGAGGGCAATTGCTGTAGCAGAGTTATGATGTGACCAGCAGATTTGTTCAGTGAGGTCAGATTTCCCAACAGACTCCCTTAATGTGGAAAGAAGTATTCGTGCCAGGGCCGACACCGCTGGGTTGGCTTGGGAGCCACTTGGTCACCTTGTCCAGCCAAAGCCCCTACCAGACAGATGGATGCTTGGGAAACCCTTCTCATCATCCACTGCTGGACTGTGGAGCCAGCACCGGGGCTCTGAGTGATGTCCCTTCGGGCTCTTGAATACATGAAGACATTGATGTTTAAGGCTGAGGAAGGCTGGTTGTGTCCTGCATTTACCTGATCTTAGTTCTTGAACGTGATTGCACGTTTTTACTGGAGAAGCTCCTCAACTCAGCTAAGAACATTAATGATAAAATCCTGGCTTATGCAGTAGCCTCCTCGTCGTGTACGAGCTATTCTCCAAGGTCTGTAGCAGATGGAGAGAGACATAATGAGCGAAGCAGTGGGGAGAACAGTTCAGACTGTAAGTCCATATAGACTGGAGAAACAAAAGTAGCGTTAGATGTGTGTAACTAGTTCAGACATAGTATGTAATTAATCTTCATCTGTGGCTTTTAAAATCAGCAACAGACAGATTATCCCAGATTTGAAACCCGTGTTTGTTCGGATATAATGGATATGTAGACAATTTTTTCTGAACTTCACCCCACCAAGCATCGTCTTCCAGGTAGGTTTATGTCAAGTGAATTGACTGGAGCGGCGCTGCACAGTGTGGCTCTAACCATCACAACAGCCCTGTGTTACAGGGTCCTCCCAGTAGTGTCATGTTTAAAGTTGCCAGTCATTTAGTTCTTGACTGTTTTGTGCCCATTTTTAATTTTTAAAAAGAAAAAAAAAAACCTTGCTGCTTTTGAGCTGGAGTTTCTCATACTTAAGTCTGTGTAAAGATGATTTATGGTGCTAGTAGGGGCTCCACTGGAAATGCAAGATCTATTATGAAGTGGATTGAACAGCCCATGCTGAAATGTTTATTGCCGTCTTCAAAATAGAATACATCAGGGTTGATGGTGCCTGTCCAGGAAAGAGAGAGAGTGGAGTGGAGTGGGGCTAGTGGGGTATTTTTAGTATTCCAATAAAAGACAAGGCTTTTAAAGGAAATCACTTATTGCCATTTTGCAATCAAGAATGCAGGAGTGTTCCAGGGACTGCAAGAAATATGCTTCAAGAATGTCAGAGCCATAAGGAACTAATCATTAAATATTCTCTCGTTTCCACCCCCATTTCTTGCTCTGAGGAAGCCATTTAGAAGCTTTGCAATTTGTATGTAAATCTCAACCCTCCTGACCACGCGGTCAAGTATCCAAGGGACTTAGGAGCCAGCATCCCATTTTCAAAAGTTCTTACAATTCCTGTGCAAGCAGGGCACTTTTTTAAATAGAAGACACATGGACCAGACTTCAAGAACACTTAATCTGACCTTAAATGACTTGGTATGAACACTATATGCTTTTTTTTTCTGCTATAACTTTTTCTCCTTTATCAGTGCCTGGCTAGTGGAGTTCCTTTCGCGGGTTCAGACAGACCAGTAAAACTGTAGTTTTGTTGCTGCAGCTTATTCCACTCATTTGACTGAGCTGTGATTATTTTTATTTCATTTTTTTTCACGTGTAACTTTAGTTGTTGATGTTTTAAACATTTTGGAAGTGTTCTGGCGCTGTAATATATCCATCTAACTAGGGAGTGAGTAATCCCAGCATTTGTTCGAGTGAAAAACAAAGGAAGAGGCAAAAGATAATACTTTCTCAAGTGATTTAAGAGCCCAATGGGACAATTTACTGATGCATCTAAGCAGGGCTAGTGGTTACCTGCTCCCTCTCCCCATGTTCCCGTCTTTTTCCTTGTACTGGCACTGGTGTCCTGGTGAGGCAGTTCAGGGAGCTATAATGGTAGAAAACTGACCCTACCAAAAACAAAGACCGGGGTGTCAGGCTGATGGCAGATGGACGCGGGCAGATGTCCCCTTCTGTGCCAGGCCAGCAGAGCTGTCCTTTCATTTTATTATTTTTTTTTCCCATTTGTTTTTACTGGAGAAAGTAGTGGAGGAACAACAGTCCCCTGCTGAGATCATCTGTCATGTCTTCTGCCTTTTCCCTGCTTGCTGCAGGTACCGGCTCCGGGGTACGCTGCTGCCTGGCCAGACTCTTTCTTTCAGGAAAACAATTTTGAGTTTGCCTGCTGGGCTGCGGCTTCTGCATCCCTTGTAGAGTAGGGGCTGGTGAGTGACGCTGAGCTGGAGGAGGCGCAGGGACCCGCGTGTGAGGAGGAGCAGCAGCCGTCAGGGCACTGCGGGAGGCAGCGAGCGCCCTGTCTCTGGGGTGTGACCCACCTTGGCCCCAGGTTGGTGTCTCCTTGTGCCAGCGCTGCAGCTGGCTGGTGAATCTCGCAACGTTTCTAATGCAATAAGTCTCTAGTGACCTGTGACTTGTGCAGCTGAAGGACCACCTGATGGCAGGTAACCGTTGGGTTTTCTTAGGTCATTTCCTTCTTGCACAGAAAGCTTCACCTGACTCTCCTTCACACTCTCCAGCGCCCGGCTGTTCTCTCCACCACGGTTCATGAAGCCGTGGGCCGTGCCAGATGCTTCTCCTGTTCCTCATTGCTCATCGCCCTCAGTGGCGTGGGGAGGGTAACTTCTGGTAAGCCCTAAGCCCAGTTAAACCTGCGCTTTCTCACCCTTCCCTGCCGATTTTTGCTGCGCTTATGCCAGAACAAAAGGGTTCAGGTGACACTTACGGCTTGGTTGAGCTCACCTGAGGTGAACCTCCTCTGAAAGACAAAGATTTGTAGAACCTTTGTGATCTTGTTTGAGCTTGTTTTGTTTCCTTTCTTCTGGGAAACCTTTAGTGCACATTGAGGTTTTTGAAACTTTCACAAGTCCCGTTCCAAGTTGTAACACAGTTGTTCAGAAATGCAGCACATTGCTTGACTGATCTTGTTTCTTGGCATCGCTTATGTAAGGGAAAGGATGCTAGAGTTTGGAGAAGGGAAAACTGGAAAGTGTGCGTGCTTATTTAATAAAAAAAAAGGGGGGGGGGGGGAGAAAAATAAGCCACATGCAAAAAAATCCAGTAACCATGTCTGCCGATGACCTTTGGGGTTGGAAATAGTTTGATAATAGCAGTGTGGGGACGAGCAAGGAAAGTCTGTGAAGTCACTCTAGAAGAACAAAAGGAAAAAAACATGAGAATATTTCCAGTTTCTGGATTGCTGGGAGCTGGGTGATCTCCTGCTCAACTCTGGACATCTGTGCCTGGTGCTGCCCCAGCACACCCATCAGAAAAGGACATCAGACAGAGATGAGTAGAGGTTGCCAGGTTGGAGTTGAAGAGACAGCATGTAGGAAAACACCAAAAGGTGGCTCTTGAGGAGACATGCAGCCTTAAATTGTCAACTCTGGCTGGGCACGGGTGCAAGGTCCTGCACACATTTACCCCAAAAGACAGCTTGTGCTCTATAGGGGCTTTCTTTTAACCTCCCTTTAGCATTGTTAACAAACTTAGAGAGAAACTGCTGCAGAGTTATTATTGCTCATTAAATACATTTGATCTTTTCTTTGGTATACCAGTGAGTATAAAGGGTCCAGTTAATGTCGGGTTTTTTGGAGTGGGAAGTAACTTGGATAAGCTGTTTTCTCTTACATTTGCTCTTTGTGCAGCGATGAGTCCAGTAAATGATTTTATTATCGAGTATTTTTGCAGAAAGGTATTATTCAGTATGTGTATAAATTGCTTTAAAGCTCTTCGGTTCAGTAATTCTGTCTCAGTGGTACATCGAACCATTTCTCCTAGGTTGTCCTCTGTGAACTACCTTCTGCTATTTAAAGTAGATACAAATTTAGCTCAAAGTGTTCCCTTTACCGCAGACTTCTCTGAAAGTTAAAACTTGTGACAATTTAGTTCTTGCCATGCTCTTGACTTGACTTTATATCCAAACAAATGTCTTGCCTGTCTCTGAGCTTCACTTCTGGTGGATCAGAAGGTAAAATTATTTATATTTCCTGATTTCCTTAGGAAACCTTTCTGTCTCTCAACTGCCCTTCTTCTGGTCTGGTTCTCAGGTCAATGCAAGAGGTTAATGAATTGTGTAGATTTACAGACATACAGTCAAATGTGTATTTATGCAGCATCTTAAGCTGTTGGATTGAAACCTTCCAACCACTGCCAAAGGTAGGAGATTACCTTCACACAGACCAGCTGAGCATCAGAGATGTTGAAACGTGAGCAGCAGTTGAAGGCTGCGACCAAATTCATTTGAGCTGTTCCTCTGACTGTGGCGGTTCATGTGAGGTTGGGTTTGTACAACGTGTATCGCTTTTTGAAAAAAATATGGGATTTCTTTGCAATTGTGCTTGGAAGTAGTTCAATATACTATCTGGCGTGCATTTGTAATTTGAAAAATAGATTAAAAAAGAAGCAAATTGAAGTATAACAATAAAGGATTAAGAGAAACACTTATCTCACTTCCTTTCATTCAGCCGGGCTGCGCATGTGGTTTGGGACCCAAACACTCGGGATTATTTGATTGCTGAAGCAATAAACGTTTTGGATGTAAACTCACTCCGTGCTGCTTCTGGGACTGAATCTGACATTTGTTTTCCGATAGTGGTGGTTTTTATCTTGCTGGTTTTTAGCCACGCTTTGTTTGCCAACAGGTCTTGCTGTCAGTAATGTAAGGTATCTTCATGCCCTGATCAAAGGCTTGTGTTAACAACAAACTCATCCGTGTGCCCAAGAGGGAAGCGTAGCTCCGACCTGACGTGACAGAAAAACACAAAAATACAATTTTTTAATATGAGAAATAAAGTTGACTGAGGAATTAATGTGTATAAACAAAGTCTATACCTTTGTCTCAGATAAATCGTTTCTTCAGATTAGTCTAGCTTTTCATGAATAGCTTCAAATGTGGAATAACTCAGAAGAGGTTTTTCATCTTACATAGGAATGACCTAGGTTTTTCTTTCTTCCAAATAAGGAATTAATAATGCAATAGTTGTTGTTTCCAAAGAGCTCAGCTTTTTTGAGAAGTGTCTTTTTTTTTTCTTCTCTAGACCCAATGAAACACATGGGCGTTTGGAGCCTTTAATAACTGTTCGCAGAGCCTGTTCTTGATTTCTTTGAGAATTGCCAATGATTTTGATGTCAGAGTTGAGAGGTACAACTGTAGTGTTAAATTTCTCAAGTCAGACCAGTTGAAAAGGAAGGTCAAAAGCAATAACGTCCAGGTTCCTCTGGGCGGGCGGGGGCGTAGGATAATGTGCGATCGCAGCGTTTTACACAGACGTATCGCCCAAGAAAAAGTTTGGCTGTCACAAAACTAATAAAGAACAAGCCTCCAGAGAGATGGTTTCAATGATGCAGGTGTAGGAATTGGGGAGTGTATTTACATACAAGCCAGCTTAATAGCGTGGGATTTATGCTAAAGTGGTTCTTAATGCAATACAAATTGAATACCCCGTCTCGCTCGAAACGAGGAAAATGTTAGAAGGAAAGATTTTTTTATAGCTTTTGGGGGAGAAAGTGTTTGGCTTTTTTTAGGGAACATAAAGGACAGCAAGATGGATTTCTTCGGGTGCTTGCCATGTTAAAGTAGTGCTTTAGGTATGTGCGTTGGATTCGGAGCCAGCCTTCCAAGTTGGTTCTCCGCTGCCTTGAAAATCAGGGGTTTGAACAGATTTGGGCAGGGTTTCTGCCATATATCTGGCAACACGGACTTAAAATTAGCTTACTGAAAAAGCAGATAAAGTTTGGGTTTTTTTTAAACTGTGACATTAAAACAAGTCCTTAAAGAAAGCAGCCATGACTCTACAGCCTCTTTCGAAACTCCCATCTTTTCCCTGCTTCTCTCCTACCCTATAAAACAACTATTATGTGTTTATAAGTTAGCACTCCGTGTCACTTATAAAAGAAGACTTATTCATAAACTTCTGGATAGACAGTTCTGTGGGAATATAACTTTCTTGGCATAAAACAAGCCACTTTTTCCAGATAATGTAATGCTATACCAGGCTCTTTAAAGTCATAGCATGCTCTTTATTATTATTTTATAATCTATAAAAGACACCAATGCTGAACCTTCACCGTTACTGAGAATGACACTATGCTCAAATCAGAAAAGACAGGGAAAGCAAAACTCCCGTTCCCAGAAACAGTCACCAACAAGGTGGTGAGGGATGCTCGGGGCTCGTGGCAGGGCTCCTTCCCTCGTGCCTTCTCTCTGCAGACAGTGAGCGCCGGGGCACATCTCATTGTTTGTGTGGGATTCGCCAGCTGCAACTTAGACGTTGTTGAAACGGACTGGATGTAACCTTTCAGCTTTTGAAGTCAGGGCAGATGACTTGGACATGCACACACATGCACATGCCTTAGAAATTTTTTTTTAATCAGGTGAAATCAATATTTACTTCACTGTCCAGAAACCAGCAAGCAGCCAACGCGTGGTTGTGTTTGCTTTCTGAATACGCTCAATATTCGGAAAGAGCACTGAGCCCACAAAGCCGTACAGCTCACCCAGAGAACAGCCGCTTCCCAAATCTCAGGGCTTCCAGCTGACGCAGATTTGGGGATGACAGATGGGGATCACATTGGTCAAGTCCATGTCCAAAAGGCTGTGGCTGCTCCTTGACTGGGAGGGTCTGCCCTGCTGCCAGAGCAGTCTGCTTCAAACCTGAAGGAGAAACCCCGTGAAAACGAGACATCAGCCCTTAGCATATGCTCATATTTAATTATACTATTTATAAGGACCATCCAATACTTTGTGCACTAATTATAGCAGCAGGAACTGGAAGAGATTTCCTTGCTCATTGAGTCCAGACCTCAGCTATCGCAGGCAAATTCACTCTGCACTTGTGTTCATAAACCCTCCTGGCATGCTTTGAAAGCATTTAGGATGTTCTCCCCAGTGATTGGGTATTTCCAGTGGCAGCCCACGCTGGGCTGATGTTCAGAGAGACAGCAGTGGGTGAGCAACTTGATGTGGGTTATCTTCTGTCCTTACTGATGGCCTTGCGGTTGAACAAAGAGTAGTAGAGTGGTCCTGGTGCTCAACTGGAAGATGCCTCCAAGGCAGAAGGACGGATCAGTGTTGCCACTGGAGACCTTTAACGTGACCTGCGAAGCCCTGGGTGCATTAGCCGCTACCCGCTCCTTTCACATCCCTACCTTCAGTGGACGGGGCTGTGCTGGGGTGAGTGTAGGCATCACTCTTCAATGTCAGGGTTGTGGCTGGAGCACGTTGGTGACAACCTGCCTGCTGCACTACTGGCCTGGGGTGCTGGGCAGCCCTGTGAAGCAACATCAAGTGCCGGCTCCTCGCGCATAGGAGTGCCTGGCTGCCAGGGGGCTGACATCGCTTGTGCCGTTAAACAAGGGTATCCTCAGTCCCTGGAATATACCTTGCCAGTGTGCATTTATAAAAATGTAACCAGGATCTTGTTACTGGAGCAGGGGATGCCAAGGAGAAAGGTGCAGCGAGCGGTCTTCTCTGCGGGGGCTTCCCCGCGTGAAGTTGTAACAGGAGACACCTTGTAGGAACCTGCGTGCTCTAACTGATACAACATTAAATCTGAGTGGCCACCACTCCGTGGCTACGGAGCGATTTTAATGGTAAATCAATAGTCTGATAGAAGCAGACCAGAAATCTTTTGACACTTATTCAAGAGGGACTTGTCAAAACACGATGTATTTATGACCAAGTTCCTGGCTGCCTGTTCAAAGGCACTTGAACCCCTGCCAGATCCTAAACACGCTCAGATTCCCAGGAGTTATATTCAGCACAATAAGTGGATATTTCACAGTAAATATTGCCCTGTCAGAAAGCTGGCATAAGCACCCATTTGACAAGCAACAATTGGCCGCTTTGTATGGGTGCTGCGAGGGCTCGTCTCTCCGTCGGCGGCGGGGCTTGTGAGCAGAAATTTCTGCTGGGCTCCAGCCGTCGTTAGCATTAGGAATTAAAAACACTTTAAAGAAAACAGCAGATCGCTGAGTCTCAGCTGCCTCCATCTGAACAGTCAGCAGAAGGAACTGGAAAGTCTCGATGATTAATCACAAACACAAAAGCCGGCTGCTGGCTGACGGTAGGTATCCGCTCTTCTCCGAGGAAACCAATTCATCAGTGTTATTTGTGATTCATAACAGTTATTTGAGGCAAATAGGCTTATTTAGTACATGGCACCCTGTAACTTCATGCAAACGCAAACCAGAAATGTTAATTACTCTCTGTCCTCTCTCAGCTCTGCAGCACGTCCAGGATTTCGGCAGCGCAGCGTAGGCTGTGACACACGGGCAGCGCCTGCAGCGTGGGCTCGGGACCGAGAGGAGAGGGATGCTCTCGAGGGCAGGGATGTGCTGTGTGATGGTCTGCACGCTGCTCGGCGTGAGGTGGCTCTAAGCCACGTCTGGGGTCTCTGCGATGGGAAAACAGCAAAGGTTGGGAAATGAGATGATTTATTGGAGTTGTCATCTATGTGACTGGTGTTTGTCATCACCAAGGGTGGCTGGCAGTGCACCAGAGAGCGTGGACTTTAAGTGGGGTCTAATGAGAACTTACACCCTCGAGTTACACAATCCCGACCGCGCAGGGCTAGTTCCTACCTGGCTGAACAGGCACAAGAGACTAGGAGTCCTCAGCCATCACCTGTATTTACACAGCTCATTAACCCCCTGGAAACTGAGCTATAAACCGGGGCTGGAGAGTTATCTTCTAGATGCCCAAACTCCTTCAGGCAGATTCAGTCCCAGAGGAATTATTTGCATTTCCATGTGAACCCCAGCTGGGAAGCTGTTCACGTAGAAGTAACTTGGGGCTTCTGGGAAGGGTGTCCATGATGAACCCCGAACCAGTGACCCTGAAAGCTGATAAATGCTGGGGAGAGGGATTAGATTTGGGGCTTGGAGAAGGGCTGCCCCAGGTGACCCCAGAAAGGTGGGGTATAGTGTGAACCCCAGATCCTCTGGTCTCACAGCTGGACAGATAGCAGGTGAGGCAGGCTAAAGAGCAATCTTAACCTAGTGATAAATTATGTATATTGTAACCT
Organism: Strix uralensis; assembly: GCF_047716275.1. Taxonomy (NCBI): domain Eukaryota; kingdom Metazoa; phylum Chordata; class Aves; order Strigiformes; family Strigidae; genus Strix; species Strix uralensis. Next base: position 6,315,063 of record NC_133990.1, read on the forward strand.
TTTCTTTCCATCTTCTATCTGAAAATTTGATCTTAGCTGGTTCTTTGGAAGAGGCTTTGCTAGGTTTGGAGTATTGAACCCCCCCTGCTGCCCAGGGAGCGGAGCGTCGGGATGGGGGTGCTGAGCAGAGGCGCAGCTGATCTCGGCAGTCAGGTCCAACCCGGCGAAGCAGCGTGAGTGCCAGCACTCCCGGGAGCAGCGGGGAGGGCCCGTGTCCTGCCAGCCCTGCCCTGAAACGCAGCGAGAGCTGAGAACCTGCCCTCTGCCTTTCTGCACCGCTCCTCCGAGCTGGAGCAGCAGCACTGGCTCAGACTTTAGCAGATGGAGCTTCAAGAGCGTTGCACTTCCTCCAACCTGCCTTAATTAATTGTTCTGTAATTGCACATAGACTTCTGCTTGCACTTTCCACCTCTCCCTGAGAAATGCATTTCAAATTTGTATTCCTGTCACTGTTTTCTTTTGTGCAGGAATCTTTTATTTTTTCTTCTTTGACTTCTGTTTACTTTGTTAGTGGCTTTGATTCCTGAACTTCTCTTTGAGGAGTTCTTGTCAAGGGGAATATTTATATCTCTTAGGACTTAAGCAAAAAAAGGCAAAGCAGGCAGGGAATCTAGAATGCATAATTACTGTCAGATCCTATCCACAGTTTTTGTTAGGAAAGCATGTTGTACTCTGCGAAACACCCAGGTTTAAAAGCTTCAGATCCTTCTAATCTGCTATTCTGTAGTATAGGGGGGAAAAATGTGCCTAACATCTGGTCTCTATCATGCAAGAGGTACTTTGAAATTTGTGTGCTATTGCCAATTTATGTCCGTCCTATTCTTTTTGTGCACATCGCACGGATCAGATAAGCCTTTAATACTGGCGGATCGCTGATTTATATTGCATCGACACGTGCCATCTCTGCTGCTCTGTCTCTCACATGGGGAGTAAGTACTTGACCACTGCTTTTGGAAACAGAAAAGTGGCTCCAGGTTTTTAATACCAGTCTCTTTCCAGGAATAAAACAAAGTTTATTTCGTTATGCTGTCCCGCTCTCGTTGCCCTGAATGTCCTCTTAAGTTTCCTGTTCATTCTGGTGGTGCCCATTAGCAATACTTTATTAGTCCCCCACCTTCCCCTGTTCGTGCTGTGTAATAATTCTGGGTTTATGTGCAATTTTTCTTGGGAGTTGTCAAAGAATAATTACGCCCCATTAACTCCACTTTGTATCATTACTAATTCACACCTATAGAGTATTTTCCAAGCAACTGATCTCGGTTGTCTCTTAATTGCTGAAGTCCATAAACTGTGTTACACTGAAACTGTGCTAAGGATTTGCACCCACTAAAACTTTTCCCTCCAGTGCAAAACATAACAGAGAATCTGAATGCAGCAGTTCTATCAGATCTTGTTTCTTCTCAATTTAAGCAAATTATTTGCTTCTGGCTCTGTTGAAGACTACAAAGTGTATATTAAGATGTAAAAAGTGAGAGATTAGAAACACAGTAAAAGTATAGATCGTGTTCTCAATGTATTAATCTAACAGTTTGTGTTGCCGGGTGATGTTGAGTGGTTGGCTGAGGTTGAGAATGGAACGATATCCCTGTCTCAGCTGTTCTGGTGGGTCGGAGCAAGTAGCCTGTGTATGGTGTGAGATTCAGCTGGGTCAAATACACGTGGACTCACACGGATAGACACTGACCTGGGATGAGGATCTGGAGCTAGGCTAGGCTCTGCGGGAGCCCAGTGGCAGGAGCATCGTCTGGGTTGCTCCCAGGGGACTTCACCTGCGAGGGAGTGGGTGCTGGGGAGCGCTGCTGGGACTGTCCTGGTTTCCCGGGTGTCCCAGCCCAGACACCGGTGCTGGGTGCAAGCAGGGTCGTTGTCAGCTGGAAAGGCAGCGCTGGGCAGCGCGGTCCCGGTGCCTTCTGGCGTCAGAGCCAAACCCAAGCCCTTGCTAGGGGTGCGAAGAGAGCAGCAGGAACAGACAGATGCGTTTTTACTAGTTTATTCCAGTTTGATGTGATTAATAAGCAGTTTCATCCAGGTTTAGCCTGAAGCTCTAAAAAAATCACCCCCAAACCATCCTACTCCGAAGGATGCAGTAACTATACACCATTCAGCTTACAGGACTTGTCCCTGCCTGGCCAAAGACCTTGTCCCCACACCCCACCGCGGTGCTGAGTCCTGCCACAGCCCTCGGGCATCCCGGGTGGAGCGTACGGAGCCGTCTCCCTCTGCAGTCAGCTGTTCCTACAAGGAAAAGCAAAGCTCAATACTGAGACCTGAGTGAGCCAGTGCAGTGGAGCACAGCTCAAGCTCACTTCAGATAACAAATTGTTTCAGCTGAGCATAAAAGAAAAAAATACTGTTGGTGGCAACTCTTATTTCCCTGGAAAAAAAAATCCTGGACCCCTGGCAGAGAAACAGTTTCTGCACAGAAAACATGACACTATTTACAAAAAGCAATGTCTAATATCCTTTTCCAGCTTGGAAAGAGGAGTTTATTTTAATACATCCTTTCTTAATTGCCATGAGCTGGACTTGTAAATATTGTAAGTGGTTGAGTAATAGTCATCTGTGAGCGGACCAAATGAAGGGACATTTTTTCCGCTGTCAGAGGCCTAACATATTCCCACAGCTCAGGCAGGGGGATAGCACAGAGCAGATACTAAACAAAAACAAAAGCCTCCTAATGAAAAGATCGTTTAACCCCAGGGGATGCCTGTGTGCGTGATGCCAGTGCCTGAAGCGGGCAGTGGTCCAGGCGGTGTGCGAGGAGTTCACGTGTTGGGGTGCTCAGGGAGGTGATGGGGTGGACCGCAGGGATGTGGTCCATTCTCAGGAAAACATTTCTTCCTCTCCTCTAAGAAAGGGGAGAAAAAGGGGAGAGTTCCCGCTAGGAAGGGGGGAACTAAGAAGAATTAGTTCCCTCTAGCAGGCGTCTGACAGCTGTACCGCCTTATCGCTATCGTTCAGTCGAGAGAGAGAAAATCTGCTTTGCTGGTTTTCTGGATCAGTCTTCAAAATGATCCATAACTTTTATTTTTTTAACACCATCCTTCTTCAGAGCAGCATGGTGTGCCTGACCTAAAAAGTAGTCGTGAAGTTTTGTAAGATCATATTAGTCATTAACTTCTGCATAGCAACGGGTACGGTTCTGGGGCAGGATGGAGCACACGGAGCTGCACGATTGGGCAGAGCACTGATAGGCTCTTTAATGCTGGTTGATCTTCATTTTCCCAACTCAGGTACATACACGAAAGCCCTGCTTCTGCTCTGCAAATAGTTTTGTCTGAAAGCAGGAGTCGTTTGTATTGGAAACAATTTCCTGATGCAATTTGGATTTCCTTCTGAATAATCCTTTGCCCCAGTGGGATGGTACAGAGGGATTCTAGAAAAGCTTAACTGGCCTTGCCATGAGTTAAACATATCCCTTAATCTTTGCAAGGCAGATGTTTGAGTAAGAAGATACCCTTCAGGCACTGTTAAAAAAAATTAATTTGAAGGGTCAGGAAAAGAAAGAGCTGCTCTACCAATGCGGAGTTTGAGTCCACATCTCTGTTCGGGTCATCAGCGTGCAGGGATCTGGTGAGGGGCACGCACGGGGTGAGCAGCGGGGGAAATCAGTCTCAGCTGGGAGGAGGAGCAGGACTCGGAGGAAGAATTTAATTGCAAAAGACCAATTGTAAAAGATGAAGGCAGCAACCTTAACGTCGTTTCATCTTTTCCAGGAATGCTGGTGGTGATTGTGTTGCTGCTGATTGCGATTGCTGTGGTGGCTGTCTGGCCGACACACTAACGCGGGTCTGGGGCCCGTCGGAGCTGCTGCTCGGCAGCTGAGCGCGGAGGACTCGGAGCAGAGACCGACTTTGTGCAAAGACCTTCGGTGTTTTAAATAAACTCAACAGTATTAGAATGAAGCTGTGGCCGGCAGACATCCGTTCTTCCTTCGGTGCACCGCTGAAGAGCGCTGCGTGATGTGAAGGGTTGGAACTTGAAAAGGACTCTCTTCCCACCTTCCCTTGGCATTCAGGAGGCTGTACAAGAGAAGCACGTCTTGACATCCACGTCTGAGCACGCGCTGGTGTCGGGGTGCTGCCTGCCCGGGCCGCGGCCGCTTCGGCTGGGCTGTCGGTCATCCCGAGGGCTTTCAAATACTAAAATAAAGGTTTGGTTTGGGAGTACAGCGGTGGCACTCCTTTGCTTTCTGATACCTTCCTTCAGAATGAAAATGCTTACTTTTCTCGAGTTTTGGGGAGCGACTGCGTTCGGCCGCTCGCAGGATGGGAAGCGAGCGCACGCGGAGCCCTGCGAGTCAGTCAGCCCTGGGCCCTCGGGGGAGAGTTATCGGTGTTGATCTCCCCAGGTAGAAACGTGAACAGCAGCGGGTCTCGAACCAGGTGTGTAAGCTGGGAAAGCCTCGCCCAGCTGGTGCCCGTGAGGAAGGTGTGCTCCCCTGAGCTCTGCCGGGCTGACCGCCGGACACGCGCTGGCACTGAGGTACTAATCTCCGCAATCGAGGTCTGCCTCTTTCTTTTATAACTTTTCACACGCTGTTAAAACTGAGAGGAAGGATTACCTATTTCAAAACGAATGAAAAAGAAGTATTGAATGTTCGCTTCTGGCCAAGAAAATCATTATTTTGTTATATGTGCCAGTTTGATTTCAGAATTGATAGAGCAAGCAATAAATATTGAATAAAACCTGATCCATTTATATACAATTTATCTGCCTGGATTTTTATTGTTTCCTGCTATCTTGTGTTGTGTGTGAACAATTTTTCTAACGCTTCCATTTCCTAAGAGCTGATACAGAGAAGGAAAAAAAGGATTCCTGTCAGACTTCATGTGTGTCATGACGTACATTTCCTGGTGGATCCACAAGACTTGCCACCCCTGGGCTGGTCCTCACCTTCAGTGGTGGAGCCTTGCACAGCTCTCGGCTGGCTCTTGGCACTCGTTTCCCTCTCCCCGCCTTCCACTGGCACAGCTAAGGTGGTGGCATGTCTGGGAGGTGGGAAACCAGCGGTGTCCTGGTGCTGCATCCTCTCTTGAGGGACATGAAGCTCTTTTGCTCTTCTGGGCTGTTTCCCCATCTATCAGCTGGGACCTGGGCACTGGCCCTGTTGTTAAGCGCTCGCTGACCTGCAGATCAGAGTGCAAAACTGCTCTTCTTGCAGCATGCAGGTGTTGGCTGGAGCTGAGGCCTTGAGCCAGTCGCTCCAAGATCTGAGGTGGAAACGACAGAACTGGCTATGGTGGGAGAAGATGGGGTTTGGCACGAAGCAGAGGCAGGGGGCTGTACCCCACCGAATCCATACCTCTCATGGACAGGAACCACACTGTGCAGCTGAAGAGCAGCGTTGCCCTGTCTGTGTGCTCCTGGGAAGGGCACAGGATAGGTACAGAGAGGAGCTGGGTGGAGAAAAAGCCCAGTAGATACAGCTGTGCCTTGTGGGCAGCGGGCTTCAAACCTGTCTGGTGATGCTCAGCACCAAAGGTTGGAGCTGGGGGAGAGACCAGCTCCTCTGGAGGGACTCGAAATCTTGGGGCAAGGCGGACTGTGCTTTACTGGCTTCGGCATCCTTGTCTGGTGTTCACCAAAGGTGGGAGATCCACGCTTGGGCTTTGAGGCGAGTAACTAGAGACCATGTTCTGCTGGCAAAGGACACAAAATGGTGCCCATGGCCGGGATGGAGTGGACTCTTCCACACATTTCCACGTGCTTTGCTGGAGAAAAATCCTTGAAGCCTTTAAAAGTCCAATCCAGGTTGTGCCTGCTTGCTTGCTTTTCATTGTAGAGATGCTTTGTCTTCAGAGGAGGGGAGGGGAGAAAAAAGATTGTTTTATGTTCTCGTGGTTTTCAAGAGGACACAACAGGTTTTTGATTAGTTTATTGCTTGATCTCAGATTAGAAATGGAGCTTTGAGCAAGGCTGCTGCAGCTGGAAACAAATAACGGGTGACGTCGGAGATGTGCTCAAAACTTGTGTTTTCCTGCAGTTCTGCGGAGGGACCAACACTGGAAACTCCTGGAGTTGTTTCTCAGAGCAGCCTGTGCCTGAGCCCTGCCACGGGGTTTCACTCAGGGCTCCACTGCAGCCCCATGGATCTTTGGTGACAGCAGGAGAATAACACATGGTTTATTGAGATGAGACTATGGGCTTGGGTTTCTAATTAAAACTGTCGTTTACGAAGGGAATTAAGGTTTTGTTTGAATTCCCAGGATGTGCAGGATGGATGCGTAATTCATCCTGATCAACGTGACATAGTGACTTTGTTCTGATAGAGGCTTTAAAAAGATGTTTTCTGACCTGTTGGGTCCTCAAACACATTTTTTCTGTTAGTGCCCGGGAAAGGTAGAAACGCGAGGCTTTGCTCTGCTGAAATCTCTAACAAAAGGGTTCTCAGACTTGCCCTTTAGGTAACATTTAATGTGTCGCATGGGTGAGGAGTTTTATTAAAAAGAAGTGGATTTGGCAGCATTCTGCTGTGTTGCGGAATGCTCTTCTGTCTCCCTGCCCCACCAAAGAAAAAGGAAGGTTAAAATATCAGAACTGCTGGGTTTTGGCTCTGAGCGAGCGGGGTTGGAGAGCCCAGCTTGCTGGGGCCGGTGCAGTTTCCCCGTGCTGCTGGCTGCTCAGATTTCCAGGCGCGGGGCAAAGGATGCTCAAGCTGCCCATTGAATCTGTGCCATGGGGCTGCTGGAGTCACTGCCGTGGCTTCTCCAAGCAAAGGTCTCCCCTGTTCCCCTGGAACGTGCCTGGAGAGGCTTTGCCTTCCCGCGCATCTCCATTTCTCTCTCGGAGGACGTGCTCAGGAGTTTACCTGCTTCCAGTTGTTATTTCATCAAAAATACAAGTGCTGGGGTAAGGCTTGCTATGTGTTAGAGGCACTTACATGTCCAAGTGCCCTTGATGAGAAGTCCCTAGCTCCTACGTGAGGATAAAGATGATCTTGAAAGGCTGCTGGGCCTTTATTTTCACGTGCCTTTATTTCTGGAGGTTGGGTGTGGGCTCAGCGCTGAGCTGGGCGCAGTGGGCGGCTGCTCTCCCATGCTGCCTGGTGGGACCAGGCTGAGAGCAAACGCTCCTTCCCCAGGAGTCCTTCCCCTCTTTTCAGAGCCATCGTGGCTTCTTCGGACAACCAGCTGCCTGCCAGGAGGACGCGGAGCCAGAGTGATCTGGGAAACCCATTTGCTTCTCTGCGGAGCCACAGGCGACAGCCCCGGAGCAGAGGTGGTGGCACTTGTGACCCGTTTGTCTCCGCAATAAAGATCTGAGATTTCTGACCTCTGAGATGTTTTCAAATTCATAAATTACCAGGAACGCTAAGGGCCTGGGTCAGGCAGGCTGACCCCTCGGCAGTTTGCAGGACCTTTTGCCTGTATTTTTCTCTCTGGAAGTGTTTTGCTGCCTCACTTCCCCCCCTCCGCCTCCTTTCTAGCCCTTGTCTGCAAGTGCCGGCTGCTGCAGCAGCGCCTGGCACTGCTGGTGCCCGGTGGGAGATGGGCGATGGAGCCTGGACCCCCGGCCGTGGATGGGACAGCGTTGGCAAGTAGCCTGTGGGTGGGGCAGAAAACGGGTCTGGGGTGGGGTTGGCAGCTCCCCTGACCCTAGGCTCTGGCTGTCCCCCGTCCCCACACTTGTCCACCCCCCGTGCGGGGTCCCGTGGGTTTCGGTGTGCCCCGGCTCTGTCCTGCTGCAGGGCACAGTCTCCTCTGGCAGCAGAGGAAGGATGGGGAGCCTGGCGGGGTGTACACTGGTCCAGAGCTCGCAGCAATCCCAGAGAGCCCAAAGGTGCCGGTGGGGACCCCCCATCCCACCCGCTGTGAGCCTGCCGTGACCCCAGTGTCCCCGTGGCCGCCGGTGGGGAGCGCTGCTGGGAGGGTGCTGGTGGGACACACGAGTCAGAAATAGCTGTGACCCCTCGGAGCCTGCCGAGGGGACCTAGGGAGGTGGAGGGGACACCATCACTTCCTCGCCCAGGTCCCCATCCCTGGCGCTCGCCAGCCCATGGGGTAGGAGGAAGCAGAGATCCTTGGAGATTTTTACAGTTTACAAGAGTTTATTCAACTGGTTTCTGACTTTAGTTCTACCGAGTGGGTGCTGAACAGTTACAAGCTCCTTCAGGTTCAATTACAGCCAATCTAACGAAACAAACAAAGAGGAAAAAAAAAAAAGAAAAAAACAACTTGGAAAAACAATAAGAAAATCCACAACTTTTTCACGTGTCATTAAATATATTCATATATAATAACCATAATATATTAGTATGCATTGTAAAGAAACATTGCCCAAAGCAGTATGCAATGGTCATAACTAAACAACATTTACAGTTCAAGATATTAACAGAAATAATCAAAAAAAAAAAAAAAGCCAACCCCAAAACAAACACAGGTTTTCTGAGGGGAGAGGAGGCGGGTGTGCGGGGAGAGGGCACGGACATGACGAAACGAACAGAAACGAGATGAAACGACTTTTGTCAGGTGCTACCGTCGAGTGATGATTGTTTTGGCATTTCAGCTGCTCTCCGAAGCCGCGCTGAAGGCACCACATCCCCTTCCCCGGCCACCCGCTCCGCCCCCACAAGCACCTCGGTCTTGTCCCCAGGGCGATGGGTGGGCGCCTGGGGTCCTTGCTGGTTGTAAAGCGATTGGTACCCCAACAGAGCTGCACACCCAGCCATGGGGGTTGATGTTTAGGGGTGACACCTTGTCCCTCTTTGGGTGACTGGACAGAGGTGTCCTGCCAGGAGCAGGGGTGGCTGCAGGGAAGAGTTGCATCCCCGGACACCCCGAAAACGGGGCTGCTCTGCCTTCCCCAGAGGAGGAAGGCTGTGTACCAGTTACACCGGCAGCTCCTGCAGGTCAAGGCTACTGGGAGCGCACGAGGGGCACTGGGGGACTGTGGACAGAGTGAAGGGGCTTCTCTAGGCTGGTTGGAAAGCGCAAAACTCCAGCAGGGATCAAGGGATGGGGTCCTGGTGGGACGGGGATGGGGGACTTCTCTTCTGGGGGTCGCCCTGGCTGCGGTGGGCTCCGAGTTGTTTCACATCTTGTGCAAACTCCATTTCCTTCTGATTTCCTGGGTTGTGTCGGTGCCTGGAGGGGTCTGGCCATGGGACCGAGTGGGTGGTGTTTCTTCTGCAGCCTCCAAACCAGTGGGATTGGGGAAGGGGCTGGGGCTTGTCCCTGGGTGGGTTTGGTGGGTGTCAAGGCTGTGCTGGGGACGACGGCTGCATGTGCCAAGGTTGGAATATGAGAGTGAGTGTTGGGTGTCCAGGCGTGCTCGGTGGGCAGTTCCCAAGTCCCCATGTCCCCTGGCCTTGCCTTCCTGCTCTCCAAGTGGAGAACTGGCTTTGCATTGGATCTGGTTGCTTTTAGGACATTTCAAGGTCTCCTGCGGTTCAAGGGCATCCGGTTAACCGAGGCCAAGCTGTCTCCAATCATCAGTTGATGCAGGAGCTGCAGTTGATGCAGGAGAGCGTCCAAGCCCCACTCTGGGGCTTTAAGCCTTCATTTAGACACTTGAGGTCAGATTTAATCCTTCAAAACTTGGTGGCTTGGGTTCTCTTGACTGCAAAACTGTTGACTCTCTTTGAGCTCTGAAGTAAGGAAAACCGAGTCTGCTCTGGGTAAGGGGAGAAAACATGGTCTTGGGGGCGTTGCATCCAGGGTGGGATTTCTCTCCTAATAGCCAAATTAATTTCGGAGCCATTGTGGTTGCAGGCGGAGGCTCAGCAGCGCTCGCTCCCTCCAGGTGGTGTCTCCAGCAGCCCAGCGCTGGCCGGTGCTTCCCTGGGAGCCCTCCACTTTACACCTATTTACATGGCTGCCTCGCTTTATGGTGGTTTATGTCATTATATAAATATTGTCAATTGCTATAAAACAAGGCAAAACCACTGGAAAATGTCATAAAATAGATGTTTCCAAGTTTCCTAAAAGGAAAAATATCAGGGAGGTTTTGCTTTTCATAGCGACTAATGTTTGCTTCTCCTCCAGGTACCCGTCCTGCCCTCCCTGCCTTTCCGCCCCGGCTATTGCCTGTCTCCATCGATTAGGTGAACTCAGATATCCCCATTCCTTGTGGGCCGGGGTGGCAGGGGAGCAGCCTGGCACTGGGACACAACGTCTGGGTAACAAACAACCGCCGGTCCTGCCCATAGAGTGCCCTGGGGAAAGATACTCCAGCCCTCGGGCTGGGGCGTGGGGTGTGAGACTGTGAGACGAGGTGAGGCAGTCGCTGCCTTGCTTAGTGCATTAGCGATTAGAGATTGGGAAATTTAGATTTGCTGGTTTTCATCCCCAGCAGAAGGAGGAGAACAGTTTGGGGAGCTCCAGGTGAGTCACACCTTGCTTATCCCATCCCTGGCTGAGAGCCCTTCCCTTGGGGCACGTCTCTGCGCTGCGTTGGCTGTAACTTGGCCAGGCCTTAGAGCTCTGTGCTGGCCCTGTTGCCCATGGGGACAGTCCCTTGGCACTCGCTTTGTCTCCCAAGGGGGCTGGCCACCTCACGCAGGGCTGCCGGGGAGCTGCAGCTCCAGAGGGAGCGAGGGCAGAGCTGGTGTGTGTTCGGGAGAGCTGGCTGAGTTTGGGAGTGAAACCAGTGGCCAGCCAGGACCTGGGTGTCATCTGCATGGATTTTCTATCATCTGAGGGTTCATCAGTCTGCTGACAGCAGCAGAGACCAAGCCCATGGTGGAGGTCTCAGGGGTGGCCGTAGTGGAGACTCAGGGACTGCAATGGGAAAGATCTTCCAGGGCACCTATGGGAACAGGATACCAACTTATTTTGTTGCAATGCCTGGGTGTTTCCTTGGGGATCCTGGTTATTAACTCCTCGACTGTGAATCAGTGGCTGGGAGAAGGCCAGGGCATCCCGTGGGCTCACGCTCCATCAACGTGGTGTTGGGGGCCAGTGTTCCTCAGGGGATGGGGGCTGGAGCAAGGAGTCGCTCCCCAAGATTTGCCCACATGGAGGTCACCCGCTAACGTGGTTCCCTCTTTGCTGTGCCTAACCCGGGACCAGAGCTTTGCCACAGCTGGAGACCTCGGCCGCTCCTAGGTACCATACAGCAGCTGATCGTTACACCTATCAGATACCAAAGAGTCTTCAAATAACCCATTAGTCAATCCTCAGATCTGTCCTCAGCGATAAGTCTCTGTTTAGTTTCCTCTAAGATAACTGTCTTGTTCAACCTAAGCTGAAAATATGTATTTTGGGGGATGGGGAGTTAATTTCCATCATCGCTGTTGATTAGTTTCTTACAGGTTTGATGTTCCCATGCCATGCTTTGGAAGCAGCAGATGTTAGCAGCTGGAAGGCAGTTTGGTGTCTCTGATTTCTTCAGCCAACAGGGCAGCAAGAAGCCGGGGCGCACCGGGTGCTGCACGCCCGCACCCACACTCCTCTTGTTTTATATTCACGTGTGCAATTTTTTTTGTTGTTTTTTTGTTTTGTTTTCTCCCAGAATTCGAGGTGCAAACCTAACAGCCCCACAGCCGTGATTGCCGTCCCTCCCGTCCCCCCCCGCCCGCCCCGACAGCACGACTTTCCTCCCACCGTCCCCATCGCCGGTCCCTGCCCGCCCCAGCTCTACACAAAGCAGCATGCACAGTCAGTCTCTCCCTCTCGTGCGCTCCGTTGCCTTCTCCTCCTTTAGGCTTTCTTACACTTCCCCTTCTTCTCCCGCTGCTGGAACTTCCTGAGCCGCCGAGCCCACGTATCCCGCCACTGTATCACCAGGCTGGTTTTGTCTGCAATGATGCCGCTCTGGTCGGGAGAGTCCTCGTTGTTGCCCAACAGCAAATACTTCTTCATGGGTTTGATTTTGGGGCACTTGCATGCTATGTCCTTGGAGTGGATCCACAGGGTCTGGTCTCCGCGCCGTATCCGGTTGCTCCCTTGTTTGTAGACAGAGATGATGTTGACGGTGAACTTCCACCAGTCGGCATTTTTTTCCGCTTTCAGGATGTGGATCTGGACAGCTGGGAAAAAAAAAAAAGCACAAGGCAAGAGAGGAAAAGATGTTACGATTTGAGCTGGCAAGAAGAAAATTAATTTCAAGTCTTACCTAACAGGCTGTGTGAGGAAAAGAGATTTTTGTCTCCTGAGCCCAGGCTGGGGGGCCACAACCAAGGGTGGTGGTTGCACAAAAACTACCTCTGTCCCCAGGCCATCCGCCATGAGCCACCAGTGCTGGTGGCAGAGGGTCTCAGCAAAGCTACTGAGACCACCACAGGCTTGGGAGATGCTCTCCAGCTCTGGCCATCACAAAGATGGCTCTCTGGGTCCCCAGTGAGCATGGGCATGGTTACCCAAGGACCACGGGCACTGCAGGACCCCCAGGAGGGGAGGGGAGGCTGGGAGTGGCTGTACACCAGGAACCATGGCACTCCTTGTGCTAGGAGCCCTGGGAATGGCACAGGGCTTACCCAGAGCAGTGGTGGAGAGCGGGTTGCCTCCTCCTAGGGAGGACCATCATCTCCCAGGACATGATCGTGAAGCAAGCACAGACGGAGCAGTTCCCCAGGGCTGTTGGTACAGCAACATCTGCACCAGCACCTGCGAACTCTTAAAGTGATCAAAAAGATCTTTAAAAATCAGGTGGATTCATGTACACTGGGCCCTGCCTTTTCTCTTGAAGCAGGAAGCACAGAGAAAATTAGCAAACCCAGAGACGACTTGTGCCTCCAGCCCCAGGTGGTGGTCCAAGGGCTGTGTGCCAGGCATGTGTTGCAGCGGGCAGGGCAGGGCGGTGCCTATCCCCATCGGCAGTGCCAAAACCGTAGGACCTGGGACAAGCTTTCTTCCTGACCCACATGGCCAGAGAGCAGCAATGCTTCAGCCAGAGGATGGGTTTCTGCATGGGCCATTCCTTTAGCCCCTCTGCTCTCCCTTCCTTGCTGGATCAGCAGCTTGGTGCATCTGCACCAGGACCCTAAGGCAGCCCCAGTTTTAAGAGGAGATGAGTCAAAATCTGGAGTGAGACACTTGGGACTGGTCCATATCTCCAAGCACTTGGCCTCTGGAGATAGGAAAGACCTCTCATAAGGGGCCTCCAGCACGTCTGCCTGGGGTCAGTGCAAGGAGACAGCTCTCCATGAGCACCCAGCCTTGGAGCAGGACACTGAACGGGTTCAAACCTACGAAAGGATTTGGAAACAGGGAGGTTTGCTGTTCGTGTGTTTCTAGGAGATGTTCCTGAGTCAAGATTGTTCATTGCTTGCTGTGGAAGAAGACATTGCTGGTAAAAAGCACAGGTGAAGAACTGAGGGATCGTAAGGAGGGGTCAGTGGCAGTGTCCAAGCTGACCTCTGGGTCTGGCGGACTCACCTGAGCATCTCTGTAAATACTGAATAGCAACATCAGGCTTCAAGGGGTTATCTTGGTATGGAGTGTGTCCTGGCAGATAACTGGGAGATAACAAGCTCCCAAAGCAAGACTGAGATGGGAGGACAACTGTGATCCATAAGCAAGATGATGATGTTTTCCAAGTCTGTGGCTGATGTTGTGTAGCTCATCTGTAGCCATATGAACTGGGAAAACTTGGAGAGGACTCAGCCCTCCACCACTCCACCCCTTGCTCTTTTCTGAAACACGGCTCATATGTGACATTATCCCTGCGCCCACCAGCATCCGTGCAGGAGCGGTGGCCCATGGTCCCGTAGGGCCAGAGCGAAGAGGTGGCTTGGCATCGTGACCTGGGTGGGAGAGGACTCTGCGAGGTTGTCTGCAAAGGCGCTGCAGAGCTGGGATGGTGATGGACACCAGTATGCTCACGGCTGATTTCAGAAGCCCCTGGAGCCACCATGGTTTTGTCCTGTGGGGCAGCCCTGGGCTGCAGCCCAGGTGTCCCTGAGCAGGCAATGGTGACCTCTGCCAGCCCTCCTCCTCCTCCTGCTCTTCCTCCTCCCTCCTCCATGAGGCTGCTTTCTGGGGCACCCCACCCATGCTGGACCACATCCGTGCCTCCTGGCCACCCCCACAGCAGGCACTGCTGTGCCCTTCCCAGTTGACATCCGTAGACTCGGGGCCAAACCACAGGGGAGGATGGAGACCCGCATGGGAAAGGGAGTGTTTGGCCCCACAACATGGTGAGGAGGAGGAGATACAGGCCTGGAGGCAGCTCCTGCCGTGCCAGGGGGCTGCTTCCCGGCAGTGGTCTGTCACGGTGCAGGGGCAGCAGGGGAGGATGGGGCAGCAGTTGGCCAAGATTACATCCTCTGGGGAGATTGAATGTTCCACCTCACTAAAAATTGCCTTCCAGGAAAGTATCTTCACCAGGAAGTGATTACCCAGCCCTCCTGCGTTTGTTTGCTGACTGTGGGGTGAGGAATCCCCACCAGCAGAGACAGAAGGAAGAACTGGGGTGGTGATGCCAGCCCTGGCCAGGAGAGCAGGCAAGGGCCGGCGGCTCTGTGCAGGCTGGAGCAGTGCAATCACTTAAGTGCTTTTTGACCAAATCTTTGAGCTTTTCCCTTTTTTCCCCCATTCCCCTCCATGCCCTGTGAGCTATAACCTCCCTGCCCATCCACCTGCCTGTCTCAGCCATCTGGCCGGTCCCACTGGGTCCAATTTTGCTGGTATAAATTAACAGAGGGAGAAGAAACCTCAAAAAAAGCCAGGCAAAACTCTTCCAATTGCCCTGTAACAACCCAATTCTACCCCTCTGGAGTGGTGGAGGAGCATCACCATCTCTTTAAAACCACAACGTGCAAACTGATTTCAAGCTATGGAAGGAAGCGGGGCTCTGCAGCCCAGCAAGGCTTTTTAACACGTTGCAAAATACATGGTTGGGTTTTTTTTTCAGAGCATGTCATGGATGCCAGATGCTTTCATTAAAAAAAAAAAAGGAAAAAAAACAACCCTAAGCTCTGACCATGTATTTCCCAGTCTGGTGTGAAGGTAACAAAATGTGAAGATTAGCCAATTTTTATTTTTTGGAAACAAATCTTTCCAAAAAAGCTTAAACCTTTGACCTGCCTGGGTCCACACTGACAAAATGGAGAAAATGAATGAAAAGGAACCGGAGAGAGGTGGTTACAGGAAACTCTGCTCTAAAATACACAGTCTGTATTTTTTTGATGTCAAGGCCCCCGTCTCTTATTTTTTTCCCCTTTTATTAATGAAGTGGAAGGAGTGAAAGCTTCGGTGAAGGCTTGGCTGGCACAGCTGCAGCTGCCTTCACTGACAGTGAGTTTTCTGCCCGTAACTTTGCATCCAGGACGCGTGGCTTCCCCTGAGCCTGGTTTCAGAGCCCAAGTTTAGCGATGACTTGCCTGGGTATTTTGGTGGTGGGGTGGGGTCTCCAGCAGCTCTCAAGGTACATGAGACGTGCGGAGATGCAGAGACGTGCCAGGAGGAATTTTTGGAAGCACCTAAGCTGGCTGCCCTGAGTGAATCTCCAGGGATTTAGGCACTCATTTCTTGTGAAAGAGAAGGTTTTAGTTCCTTTGTGATTTCGGTGGGGGAGGCTCAGCTGTACCCGACCACTCCAAAGCTGGCTTTGGTGCTTGGTGTTGTCCTTCACCCGCTGTTTCCTAGGGCAAAGCTTGGCTGAGCTGCTCTCACTTTGCTGAGGCACCCACTGAACCCCTGTACCAAGGCTGAGCCGCACTCAGGACTGTCCCTGTCACTGCATCACCAGAAAGTCTCTATGGGGGAACCAGCTGCAAGGACATAATAAGGGATGATGGTTATTCAAGTGGGCGGTGGAGATGATGCTCCCTCACTGTGGTCCCCCAGGAGTGGATGCTGACCCAGAGGGGGAGAACAAAATCAAAGAGCTGCAGCTTTCAGAGTGCTGCTGCTCCAGCCAGGGCCGGTGACATCGGTTTCCAGCGAGGGTGGGCTCCAGGCTGGGTCCCGAGCCCGGCGGTGCCCAGGGGCTGCCTGTGCCTTGCTCCCGCTCCTCCCAGTGCTTTGCAAACAGGAGCAGCCTGGGGCTGGCTGCACCCCTCAGGCACCCCCCTAGCACTGGAGATTTTTCTCCAAGTTCTCTATTCTGCGCCCTGCTCTGCTCCCCATCAGCCCCAAGGGAGCCTCAGTCCACCAAACGGACATGGAGAACTGGGGGACGGGGGCTCGAGGGGCGAGGGGAAAATGCTCAGCCCTGGTGGGTGCAGGGGCTGCCCCATAACTGCATCCCCCCTGACACCAAAGCTGCTGAACTGCAAATCCTGCCTGGATGGTGCCTTACAAGTCACACCAGCCCAGGTGATGCATCTAAGTCTCGCCACATCATGATTCTTTCTAAGAAAAAGAGGTGGCCGAGTAGTCCTTGGCCTGCGGGTAGGGATGGGGTGTCCCTGGTCCTCTCCTGCACCCCCCGGAGTGGGTGCTGGGCAGAACTACCCCCAGTGCTCAGCTCTGGGCCCGTGATGCTGCCTGGCTCCTCAAGGCTTGGCTGGGAGCCTCCAGCCACAAAAAAAAAAGACCTGAAGGCTTGATGTTGCAGATGAAAGCAGAGGGGTGGAGGATTTGATGTTAATAAAAACAAAAACCAACCCCAAACCCTCGAAACAACATGTTTGAGGGCAGCTGTGTAAAAGCTTAAATAAAAGCAGCGCCTCTCAGCATTCAGAGACCATGAGTCAGGGGCCCAAAAATCATGAGATTGCCGTGAAAAGAGTGAGGTTGGAAAAAAATTTTTTTTTCTTCTTCATTTACTTTGGGGGCTTGTGATAAATCTCCTGATTTCAAGGTTTCCCCTGCCAAAGCTGACCTGGGACTGGGCTACAAGACAAACCTATGCATCCTATGCACTGAGCTGGGGTTTTGTGGAGCTCCCAGTGATGGGGAGCATCGCTGCGTTGGCCCAAGGGAAAGATCCCACAGGACCACAGAGGGGGCAGCAGGAGCAGAGCGGTTTGCTGGGAGAGACAAGAGAGTATTTAATATTTATAGATGGAAACAGCAGCTTGGGACAGCGGCTGCGGATGCAGGTGGCCCAGCCTGAGCTGGGGCTTTCCAAAGACTCGGGTCCCTTCTTGCTGCACGAGCAGAGCAGACCCGTGTGGATTTTACTCCAACGACCAGCAAAAGGTGACCCCAACACCATTTGGGTTTGGGAATGGAAAGGGCTGGATCCTCTCTGGAGCAAAGTGTTAAAATGGGATTTTTTTCCCCCATTTTTTAATTTTTAATTTATATGGCGGTGGCTTTGCCTGCCTCTGGTTGCCAATTTCTTCCTGGTTTAATGTTGGAGATTTATGACCCCTAATCCTGGCTGACCTGGGTGAGCCTGGCCGGGCACGGTCCCTCCCCGTGGTGCCAGGGGACCCCTCGCTGCCCCGGCTCACTCCCTCGGGACAAGTTTACGGGGAGGGATTGCTCAGCACTTCCCTGCTCCAGGAACGGGATTTCTCCACCTTCCAGGGTGGTGGAAGGGGCTGTGAGCCGGGGATGAGCCAGGGATGGTGCTTCCCCTCCGCCTTGGGTTTTTCTGTGGATTCAGGGTTTTTTCTCCCCCCCCCCTCTTTTCAAGCCGCCTTTTGAAAACACGTTTTGCTTTTTTCCACCAGCCTCTGCCAAGCTCCTCTCGACAAAGGGGGTGACTAAGTGAAGTCTCCGCGAAAGGAAGGATTTTTTTTTTCAACTTTTTTTTTTTCCAAGAAAGGACAAAGTGAGCAGATGATCTCACCTTTCAGATGAGGATCCTGCTCCTCGCCCCCATCCCTTCCCCGATGCTGCACTGGGGACATGGGGAGGGTGCAGAGGCAACGTCTGGGACCACAGTGCAGGTACCCAGCAAAAAGCTCCAGCATCATCTGCACAGGATCAGGCCCTGCTACGGTGTGGGGAATCCCAGGGTCGGGGGAAAATGGAGGTTAAAAAGCTCTGGGTTTCCTTTACTGCAGCCACCCATCCCACCTGGATGAACCACACCACACAGACAGTGAGAAAAGCCCCAAAGATCGGGCTGAAACAGCATCACCTGAGCAAGTGAGAGATGCTCCCACCTACCCTGGACCAGCATCACCTGCGCTACCAAAATAATCCCCTCTCCTTTGGGGCCATGGGGGAATCTCCATCCTCAGCAGGGATCCCCCCTCTGCTTCCCCAGGCTAATTTTAACTGCCCCAAACCCAGTGAACCCCCTCCTCTACCCCTGGTTTTCTGGGAGCCAAGCAACCCCTGCACTCTATCAAGCAGCCAAAATAAACCCAGAAAAAGCTCTTCTGCTTCTGTTCTTGCCTGCCCCCACCCCGCCTCTCAAAAATCTTCCAGCCTGCCCTCCCTGAGCCCTGTTTCAATCCAAATATTTGCACCAAAACCCATCTCGCGGGAAAGAGCCCAATTTAAAATAAAAAGAAAAAATCCCTACAAACCCAACAAAAACAAACAGATAAGAAAAATAAATAAGGGAAAATATCCCCTTTGAATTGCTGAATGAAACAGGGAGCTAAAAAGCCCCATTGAGAAGCGCGGGGCGGATGATAGCTTCCCGATTGAGCCCGCGGGAGAAGTAACTCTGTTCAAGCTAATTAGGGCCTTTTAGGACATTCAGCCCAGCGATGCCGGCGTAACGGTGAGGAAAAGAGCTTCCTAATTGGCTTCCTGCTGGGGTGTCAGTCCCAAAGTCTTTATTATCCCTCCCCGCACCTTTTCAACCCTTTCTGGCCCTGCCGAAAGCATGGGCTGCCCCGGCACGGCTGGGCTGGGCTGCGACACCGCTTACCCTGCTGCTTTGCCAGGCTGGTTTGCCCCTGAAAAAGCAAATTTGCTGTGGCTGTGGGACAGGCTGGGGCTGTGGGGCTGGTTGGGGACCCCCCCCAAGGCCAGGAGGGCTAAGGTGGGAGCACCCCGGTTCCCGTGCTGGGACAGCCTGCACCCGCTCACCCCAAACCAACCCCAGCAAACGACTTTGGGTCACTTGTGCTTTCACAGAAATGATGGTGTGTGATAAAAGAGAAAAGAAAAGCTCTTTCCTGCACCCTTATTCATTGCTCCAGGGGTATCTCCTGCCCGAGATAGCTCTTGAGCTGCCCTTATCTCCCCAGGGTCTGTTGAAACCCACGTTACAGCCTCAAACAAAACCCAGCATGAGCTTTCACCTGAACCTCCAAGAAACGTCTCCCCAGCGAGATCGGACAAGCCAAGGAGTGAAACCACGCTGGGACTGCCCCTGGAGCAAAGCCCAAGCACTGCCACCACCAAAGCGTCACAACCCTCACCCCAAGAGCCACAGGGAAAGATAACACTGCTCGGATGAAGTGCGCTTCGAGGGGGATGCACGTGCCTTTTTTCCCTCCCTATCATCATCTGAACCCCCAGGGCCAATTTGGGTCATGACAGCTCCAAGTTCCTTGCAACTGAGTGGCTGCTTCTTTCCCTCTTCAGAGAGCAAATGCTCCAGCATGAGCTCAGCCCTTAGGAGGTGCTGGAGAAGGGAAAATGAAGGGATGCACGTGCTACATGCAGAAAATGTGTTTGTACCTTATTAGCCAGCAGAGAATCCACCCACAAGAAACCCCACGGCTTTAATTGGCTGGTCCTTAGCCCTGCTCCCATCTTTAATAGCCTCATGTTTTAGCAGTGTCTTTCTCACACTCAATCAAACCCTTTTCTCTAAGGGAAAAGACATTCTTTGGACCTTTCCAACATCTGACGAACCTCCGGCAGCTCCTGCGAGTGTGGCCAGACCTCGGCGTGGCCCTGCTGGACGGGGACCACAAGCACGCCCCAGCCCTGGCAGCTCATCCTTACCGAGGGATGCTCTCCACAACCATTTTGCTGTGCGGATAATGGAAGAATAAATGGGAATGCAAATAAAACATTTGCCTTCAAGCCCTCTTCCTTCCGCTGAGCTCACAGGGAGGTGCCAGAGCACAAAGCCAGCACGGAGCATCCTTTGGCCGGCCCTGCCGGGAAGCGCCTTGTCCAGGGATGGGCTGTTAAATGGGAATTCGTTCTGCTCTCAAAAACACTTCCCGGACATGCTGAGCTGCTGCTGTGAGCGTGTTTGAAGGAGGTAGGAGGTATCCCCACTCCTGATGCTTTGATACAGATGGGATGAGAGTTTTTTCCCTTGGTAGTTTGGTGAAAATATATATACAGATAAATATATATCTACACACAGATACATATATACGCATGCATATATATATATATATTTTATGTATTCCTCTGCTGTGGAGGGGAAGGGCTGCCAGACACCGGGGCATCTGCAGCCCCAGCAGATGCTAAACCCTGTCCCACAGTGCCTCATATTTCCCTGGTTGTTCACACGTTTGACAGCTCAGCTCAGCTCAAAGCCAGGCTCACCTGCACGCAGCCTGCTCCCCATCCCTGGGTCAAACCCAAAGGCTCATGTTTGGTCCCTCCTGCAGACACTTTGGTCCCCACCCCACTACTGTCCATGGTGGGGAGATAAATTCCAGCCCCTACGTATGTTTAGCAGCAATGCTAAACATCCCCCGGCACAGAGTGTCTGTATTTAAGCAGCTCTACCTGCTTTTTCTGGGTCAGTCCCATTCCCGATGGTCGGCTCATCCCACCAGCATTGGCACGGCTGGTGAAAGGGGGTGATCCTCTGGGCAGGTGGGAGCATCCCTCCCTGCCTGCCCCTGTCAGCGCGTGATGGCTGAGCTGGGGTGGAGAGGGGCTGCTGAGTCCCAGGGAGGGCTTCAAGGGGTTTCTTGGTGTGGCTGGAAGAAAATCCCCTCCCAGGGTCACCCTGGGCACCTCCTGCATGGACCATGCTGGGAATGGACCCACATTAAAAATAATCCCAGGAGCAGAGAGGTGGGGTGGGAGCTCAGGACATGCCTGCTCCAAGCCACTGCTCTGAGCCGGAGCTGTGGAAGGATGCTCAGGATCTCGAGTACCAGCAAGGATGGGGATCCCACAGCCTCCCTGGCTGTCCCAGGGCTGCACCACCCTCTGAACTTGCTGGGGAACTATAGGGGGGATGGATCCGGATGACAGGGCACCACCTGCTGCTTGTCCCCGCAACAAAGCACAATTTTTAAAAGCTGCTGCACGTAACAGCACAGTGAGAAGAGAGGACACTGTGTCATCATAACCCAGAAGACACTGTGGGATGAGGACACTATGGACCCTGGTTTGGGGACTGTCTCGGCATCCGCAGGCAGACTCCTACTTTCCAAGCATTGCATCGCTGCTCCACCAAGCATCACTACCCGCTGTCCAAACCCAGCACAAACCATACCCCAGACTGCACCCATCCCAGCACGGGGCAGCTGCCGCGAAGCAGAGCGGAGCTGCCTGGCCCCGGCTGCGCTGGGTGGGCTTGGGGACACCCCGGGAGGGAGATGCTGCTGCTCTGCCTTGCAACCGCTCATCCCTGGGAAGTAGTGGCTGAGAGGGGCGACTCACCATAGTCTTTCTTACAGTACTTCTTCATGTTGATCTTCAGTTTCCCCTTGGAGGCTTTGCAGTATGAGTCACAATCTGCACAGGAGAGAGGGGGAGGGGAAGAAAACATTAACAAAACAAATTAGCCTTAAAATGAATAAAAGGCTGGGGGAAGGGGGGGGACGGCTCAAAGCTGCAGCCTGCCATGAATAAGCAGCGTGCCTGTGATATCCATCTGCCAGGCCCCGATTGGGTCGTCTAAGGGGGCATTCAGAAAAACCTTCCTTTCTAAAGAAAGCTTTTCACAAAGGAAACCATCCTCCCGCCCGCCTCCCCCAGCCCGGCTTCCCTGGGCTGCCTCTGTCTTCCTGGGAGACCCCGGGGGCCTCCCTTATTGTGCCACCCAGAGCTTTTGAGAGCCACACAAATTCCCCCTGTTCTCCAGCTCCCAACTGGAGCCTGCCCGGAGCCCACAGAGGCCCCATTGTCACCCCTAACCCGGGCCGGTGTCAGCCTTTGGCATTCATTGCCGAGAGATTCGGGCTGGGGTCACCCTCCGACAATGCGGGTCAGAGAGGAAATTAGCAGCCCATGAAGCATTAGCAAAGCCTTTTGGTGTCCACTCTACTGAAGTGTGCAAATAAAATACCCCAGTAGGAACATTTCATTTCTAATGGGCCCCCACTGCTGGGACACGCTGGCTTCTCTGGGGCGGCGCAGCGGCGAGCAGGCGGGAGCGCTGGCACGGCAGCCTGGCAGCGCCGCGGGGCTGGTGGGACTGGAGCCGGGCCACGGTCCCGGGCGGCTGTGGGGATGCTGGGCCCTGCTCCGGTAGCTGCTGCTGCCCGGGGACCTGCTCCCGCGCGGGATGTGGCTGGATGGCATCGCGCAGCCGGACGGCGTCGTGTGGTCGGTGCCCTCAGCCACTGCTGGGAACACCCCACGGCACCACGGCCAGGCAGTGCCGCAGTGGCTGGAGATGTGCCACCTCCCAGAATGGGGGCTGGCTCATGGGCATGCTGTCCATGCACATCCCATGCCTCCTCAGCACCCATGGGTGCTAGAGAGAATCCCCCAAGCACCATGGAAACCTCATATTTGTAGGAAAATGGGACACATCTGGCCACAGCAGGAGGCCTTGGACATCTCCACCTCTCCCAACTGTCCACCATTCCTCCACAGCCACCATTGGAGACCAGGTGCGAAAACCTGCTGAAACGCCACAGTGGGCCCCCAGGGCTCTGTGAGCAGGGTGGGGTGCTGGGAAGGGAGGGGGGGCTGCTGGTACCCAGCGGACACAGGGTGCCCATATCTTGCCCCAGGCCACATTGGCAGTGCCAGAGCAGAACCACACTTGCCCATGCAACACCCCACAATGCGGGTGGCCGGGGCCTGAAACCCCAGGGGGAGAAGCTGTGCAGCATCCCCCTCTGCGTCCCCCCTTAGCACAGCTGTGTCACACACCAGGGTGGCATGTGCCACAGCCTCAGCAGGGCTTAGGGCCCCATTTCTTATGTACTGCGAGAGTCCTTGCAAGAAGCAGTTCCTTCCTAGAGAAGCTGACACTGAGCAGACTGGGAGGGGAAAACCGAGGCACAGAGTTGGGAGGTGGCTGCACAGCTATAGCAGCTCCAGCATTTCCTGGCCATAGCTCTGCTTGTAGCTCTGCTGCGTCCAGAGGGGCTGTGGAATGAGGTCAGCTCTGGGACAGAGCCATGTTGGAGGAGGTGGTCTCCAGTGGTGGATGCTCAGAGACAGCCCAAGCAAGGAGGGCACCGAGGGCTGCAGACACGGTGCATGGGGTACTCTGCACCCTCTCAGCTCACCAGCCTCAGTACAGGGGGTGTCCCTGGAGTGGGAGGTGGGTTCAGAAACATGGGGAGCTTCTTCAGGCAGAGAGGAGATGCTCCAGAAGGTCTCATGGACCCCAGATCCAACCCTCCCCATTAGCAGCAGAGCCAAACCCAGCCTGAGCCAAGCAGCAGCTTTTTTTTCAGTGAAGAAGGAAACCCAGAGAGCTGCACACTCCAAGATCATCAGGTACTACCTAAGTACCAACTCCTCTGATCCATGCATGCCCCAGCCCCTCTCAACACAGCCAGGCAGAGTCACCTTATCTCAGCACCATCCTCCTGCCCCACCGCTGCCTGCTGCTCCCACTCCTCAGGAGAGCACCCCCAGTAACACACTCTTCCAGTATGACCTAGCCAGGGCCAAAAGTGAAAGCTACAATATGAAGTGGGGCACCTTCCTCCTCCAAGAGTCCCAGCTGAGATCTCTGTCTGGCTACAACGCAGCCAAAGCCCTTAGAAACCCAGGAGCTGAGCTCACAACTGAGGGGTTCCAGCAGCCAATGCCTCCACTTTGCTTTTCTCATCTAACACAACCCTGAACATCAAGTAAAACTTGAAATGCACTGAAAAAGGAGTGAATATGCCATAAAAACTGTAGCTCAGATGATAGAGATTTGCTAGCAATGTCCCAGCCACCATGCAGTGGGGACATGGCTGCCTGGTGTCACCAAGCCCAGGGAACAGAAATAACTCACTGGTAAGATGTTCCTGGCCATAAACATTGAACGAAAAGTCTATAAGGAAAATAAATGTGCATGCAGTGACCTAACAGCTCAGGGATGCTTTTCCTCACCTGCTTGGTGGAGCAGGGGACTGAAAAGAGACGGGCCATCGGGCTGCTTCACCAGACAGCTGGCACTATTCTTCTTAACTGCATATTGATGATGTTTTCAGGACACTAACGTGATTATGATAAGTATGATGATGGTTCTCTGGCACAAAAATCCTGGAGCTCTATAGATATAATGTCTATAGATATTATCACTGCTGCTACATCTCAGCCCCTGCGCAGTAGCTGATCTGCAGAAGAGGCTGACACAAGGGCAGGCAGGGAGCAAGCACCTGGCAACTCTGGCTGCAGATCTCTCCTCCCCTGGCCAAACCTAAGTCAGACAAACAGATGCTGGCAAGCAGCTGGCTCGGAGCAGTAGTGGTGGGCAGCAGCTCCCACCTGCATGTCTCATGGCTC
This sequence comes from Strix uralensis, assembly GCF_047716275.1. Lineage (NCBI taxonomy): Eukaryota > Metazoa > Chordata > Aves > Strigiformes > Strigidae > Strix > Strix uralensis. Next base: position 6,339,410 of record NC_133990.1, read on the forward strand.
AGTCCCAGGATCTGCAAGGGGGTCTCCACCAGCCAGCCTGGCAGAGCTCACCAAGAGCAGATCCTCCTCCAGCCCCACAGCACTGAATCCCAGAATCATCTCGGTTGGAAAAGCCCTTGAAGCTCCTCCAGTCCCACCATGAACCTCACCCTGACCGTTCCCAACTCCACCAGATCCCTCAGCGCTGGGTCAACCCGACTCTTCAACTCCTCCAGGGATGGGGACTCCCCCCCTGCCCTGGGCAGCCCATTCCAACGCCCAACAACCCCTTCTGCAAAGAAATCCTTCCTAAGAGCCAGTCTGACCCTGCCCTGGCGCAGCTTGAGGCCATTCCCTCTTGTCCTGGCGCTGGTTCCTTGGCTCAAGAGACTCCTCCCCCCTCTCTGCACCCTCCTTTCAGGGAGTTGTAGAGGGCCATGAGGTCTCCCCTCAGCCTCCTCTTCTCCACACTAAACCCCCCCAGTTCCCTCAGCCGCTCCCCATCAGACCTGTGCTCCAGACCCTGCACCAGCTCCGTTGCCCTTCTCTGGACACGCTCGAGTCATTCAATGGCCTTTTTGGAGTGAGCAAAACTGAACACTGCTTCTGGGATCTAGTCACAAGAAATAGCAATCAGACAGAAACCGTTGCTCTTCAGTCCAGACCACTCACAAGAACAATCCCAAGTCTCTTCAGCAACCTCTCCCCACAGAAACATCCCTAGCCACATCTGAGCTTCCCAATCCTTACACTATTGCCATGATATTTCCACTCTGTCTGAGATTACTGACCTGCTAGGAACTCATCCCAGCACTTTTTCCCATCCAGGGAGGCTGTGGGGTGATGAGGCACCACCCAGCTGCTCCCAGACCCTGCAGACAGCACCTCATCCCCACAGCCTCTGCTTGATCCCAGGGTGCAAACCCAGAACCAGGTTTGCAGCTCAGGACACCCAGCTACAGCCCAGGTCTGACCCTGCTTTTACTAACACAACCCTTATTGTGCTTTCTCTTTCTTTTTCTCCCAACCCCACAGACTGTGCCAGAGCCTCAGCTGGTTTAAATTGAACTTGATGTGGCCAGAGCCAGCTGGTATAAATCAGTATAAATCACCAGATGCCAGGGCTGATTTACATGGGTGGGGGATTTGCCCCACTTCATTTCCTTTGTCTCCTGCATGGAGAGCTCTCCTGCCTCCTGGGTGACTTGGAGGTCCTCTGGGGCCTCTTTGGGAGGGCAAATGACATTTCTCAGAGCAAAGCATTGAGTTTGTGTTTGCTGGTAAGCAGTGTGGGGTGATGCTGCAAGATCACTGCTTGCTTAGGTAAAGTGCACGGAGGGGATATTATAGGATACTATTTCAATGCTGCCTAATGCTTAGAAAAGACCCTGCTCTCATCTGTCGAGTGACATTTCATCAGTTTAGGCTCTGGGGGAAGGTTTGCTGATCTGCTGGTCCCCTGATAGAAAATGATGGCAGAGTCAAGCTCAAAGGCTGGGGAGGAAGGGGCAGCAGGCTGAAATGGGAGGAGAGACTTGATGTGGAGCCTGGAGTGCTCTAAAGGCTCTTTTAGTGACTCCTGCAAGTGTACAGGAGACACGTGTGTGATGTGAGGCTATTGCAGAACTTGTCCCCAAATTCTTCTGTTACAAACCTACAGAGTCTCAAGACAGGTGCTGCCTGTCCTGGCTGCATGAGAGGCTCCTGTCCTGCAGGTCCCTCTTGCCCATCTCCGTGGGGTTGCAGAGGATCAGCCTGGGGTAACTTGCCATTGGAAGGTGATGCCAGAGTCTGACCAAAAGGCCAGGCTGAGAATAAAAGGAGACTGCCTGAAGAAGTGAAGCCTCCTTTGGGATGAGGATCAACTTGGCACTTGAAGCATGGGGTGGTAAGTGTCCAGGTCCTGTCCACTCAGGTCCCACAGGCATGATGGGGTGGACACCACTTGGCTCTGCCCTCCAGGACTGGTGGCTGGGGCCAGCCCCAGCTCGCTGCCCCATCGGGGTGCACACAGGTGTCCCCTGCACAGGGGGGTGCAGAGCAAGGCTTGGTCCTCACCCTGGTGCTGTCCTGCCCTGCTCTTCCTCCTGGACAGACCTGTCCTCTCAGTCTGCCTGGCCCTGGGCAGGGCTTGCCTGCCCTCAACAGACCCTGAAACCTCCCCGAGTCCCTCCTAGCCAGCTTTTGGCCTGGCCAACCCCCTTCTGAAGGACTCAAACACCCCTGGCTACAGAACCGTGGTGATATCTGAACACCCTCCTCCCCCTGCTCCCAGCACTTTCCTCCCCGAGTTTGCTCAGCTGCGCAAATATTTCAGTGCAAATCCCCGTTTCAGAGATGCAAACCCAAAGCACAACCGGACTCTAGTGCTTTTTTTTCATCACCGCATCCTAACGTGCCGTGACCCACAGGGGACACATCCTACGCTCCCCTGCCGTGTCCCCCGAGCTAGAAGCGACCGGCGCTTCCCTGCAGGAAAGCACAAACTTTCTGCGTTTCCTGGATAAACAGAGCAGGAGGGGATCTGGGAAGAGGCGGTTGGCGCTACTTGTTCGGAGAAGGCTGGGAGCAGGTGGCGGGCGGCTGTTTCGTGTCCGTTGCAGCTTAGTAAAATGTGTCAGCATAGCGTTCAGCAGCTTTGCAGCTCAGCCCATCCCCTTGATATAGCTAATTCTCTGGCTGAGCAAAGAGTTTTCACAGCTAAACACCTTCTTTGTTTTGCTTAATTTTTTTTCTTTTGCAAACGTTGCATTTTACTTTTTTTTAAAAAACGTCTTTATTTTGGGGGGTTGTTTGAGCAAGACTGGGGCTGCTAGCCTGAGACTGAAAGCTGCGGGACGCTGGGGCCCTGGTCACTTCACGCTTTGCTAATGTACCCCGCTCCTGCCAGAGTGCTGATGCTTTTGGGGTTGGGCAGGATGAAGGTGCCGGCAGCTGGAGTTCAGGGTGCTGAGTGGCGTTCCCGAGAAGATGCTGCATGAGACCGTGTCTTGCTGTGCTTGCAGTTCCAAAATGAGCTTTAAGCCTCTGTGAAAGCCACATGTCGGTAACGGAAATTAAAGGCCCCTTGATTCTGACATGATAGAACGATTAAAGCCACATTTCTTGGCCTGGGTACCTAACTCAAAATGCAGATATAAGGCTTAGATCCCCAAGGGGATTCAGAATTCTAATCCCAATTTATGCAGCTAAATTCCTATTGATTTCCCCCAGGTAGGGCCCTAAATACATTTGCGGGCTGGGATCCAAAGTGGAGGTGTTGTGGCTTAGAAAGGGAGACCCAGCCTTGTCAGTTTGGCCTCAGCGTTTCAGGGGGTGAAGGGTGCTTGTCTGCTTTCTGTCTGCGAGCTCCCGAGGGGCTGCGCTGCTTGTTGGGGCTCTGCGGCAGGGGCCTGGGTGTCCCCATCTCCTGTTGGCACTGGGTGGGATGTGCAACCAGACTGAGCTGCAAAATGAAGGTGCAGATCCAAATGTCAAATTCAAAATCGGTGAGACCATTGCTGGAGAGAGCGGGACTGAGAAGATGGGAGTGGGGGTCTCCTTGGGGTCTGCAATACCCCCAGAGCTGGGCAATTCAGATCAATGGAACTGTTTTGATTTGCTCTAATGCAAGGAGACCATGGTGATGAACAGCTTTCACCTCACTTCCTTTTTGTCTTCCTCCCCAGCTTTATCGGTCAGAAATCCTCCATTGGGGGCTGCTCACAGGCTGTGGTGTCCCTGCACAGAGCTGGTGCATGAGCTGCCCCGTGCCATGGGGCTGTGGGAGAGAGCAGCGGTGACCGTGGCGGGACATGGCAGCATCCAGGTCCCCACCAGCTCTGGGCGAATCTGTGCTTGGAAATGCTGGCTCTGGTGCAGAACAGCTAAACCTCTCCCCTGCAGGCATCTCCAAACCTGTGCTCCAGCATTGTTGCTGCTTCTGGCTTTCTGACAGCTCCTGAAGTTGCTCTGCCCCCACCTGAGGGATGTGACCTTCAGATCAGCGCTGCAAAACCCGCACGAGTGCCCACAGGGAGGAAGGTAAATGTCTCACTGCTGCGTTTTTGTGAGCTCTGCTATCACAGCGATGCTGAAGATGAAGCCAAGCGAACCCTCCCTTCACCAGGAGTCGGGTAATCCCAGCTCTCGGCTGCAGTCCGTGCCCAGACCTCGCAGCTGAGCCAACAGTGCTCTCAACCAAAGCCCTGATGTGGGTGCTGTCTGCATCAAGATGTTTCCTGAGTCCATCCAACAACCACAGAATTATTCCAGGTGCTTCACAGAACTGCTACGGTCTGTAGTCCTGTGGGATGTACAGGGCAATGTGTACAGCAGCCTACAACTCCACAGGTCTGCAGAGCTTCATCCCCATCCCCATGGGACTGAGTGCTCCTCCAAACTGTTCAGGCTGTGGAAATAAATCCTCAACCCCTTTACAGGCAGCAACCCAGCATCTTCAGCTTGCAGCTGGGAGCACGGGGAAAAAGCACAGGGAGCAGGAGGGGTGTGCATGAAGGGAGCCAGCCTTTGGGGAGAACAGGGGCAGAAACATTGTCTCTGCTCTGTGGTTGAGCACGGGCTCATCTGGGTGGTTGATGTGGCCAAATTGGGCATGAAAACATTTCTATAAGCCATGTCAAAACATCCCAAAGGCAGTTGGAAGCCGTGCTCCGGGTGACACGGGGGATGAAATGCAATCCACCACTGCCCAGCACCGGGACAGCAGAGATGATGACCCCGTGCCAGGGTTGGCCTGCAGCAGTTATAGCATGGATGCCTTTGGCTCTTGGACTTCTGGACATTTCCCCAGGTGACCATGAAATCCTGTTTCTCTTCCCACAGCACTGAAGCTACCGCTTGCTTCCATCCTGATTATTTTAACATCTCCTCCACCAGTCTCAGCAAATGACTGTTAGAGTCATTTTGGAGAGTGCCAGCTCTGCTGGCCAAACATGTTTGCTCCAAGCTTCTAGCTCTTGGCCTTTGCTGACCACATGTCCCGAGGGAGAGGATGCTCTGGAGCAGCTCTCTCCTCACACAGGGAGCATGGATGGGCTTCTCCCCGTGGGATGAATGGCAGGAGCTGCGATGTATCTGGCTTGCAGAGCACACATTGACTGTGAGGGTTCGATGCTGTAGTTTAATGTGGGCTGGACTCCAGCGAGTGTCTTTGTCTCAGAACTTCTTCAATATAAAAGCAAATTTAAGGCAGAGCATCCATCCCAGGTTATTCACTGGAGATCGGTGATCTCTTCTCCTGTGCTCTGCTGCATCCTCAGCAGCCCCCTTCCCTGGTCCAGCCATTGAATGGAGCAGGGGGGTCTGTTATGACTAAATTGGCTCTTCTTACCCACATCTGGGTCAATACCCAGCTATTGTGCATGATGCCCTTTGCAAATATAACATACAAATTAATGATCTTCGTTCTGGGGCCAGCTGCTGGGCCTCTGGCTGGGTGACCTTGGCCATCTCTCCAGCACAGCTGGGATCTGGTACAGAGAGGCACATAATTTGCAAGCCTTGGACCTGGGATGAGCAGGGACGGAGCTGCTCAAATCATGCACGTTGTGTGATCTGCAAAATGGTCCCCACACTTGGAGCAGTCCCTTCCTCAGCCTGTGGACAGGGAACCTGAGGGCCTGGGTCTGCTCCCACAGGGTCTGTGCAAAGTCCTGGTGCAAAGCAAGCCTCTGGCATGGGGTTGCATTTAACCACGTGTCCGTGTGACTTTGTTGTCTGTCCTTGATCACCTCCTAAGTGGGCCTGGGGCAGTTGGCCTCGGAGCAGTGGTGCCCACAGCACGCCCTGGGAAAAGGAGCTGGCAGGGAATTGACCCATCGGCTCCTGGGACAGCCCCGGAGATGGTCTGTGACCTGGCTGCTCTATGTGTAAAGGCAGAGGCACCTGCTCAGGCACCGGTGCATCTTCTGGTCTCTGAAGCAGGCTCAGGAGCACTTTGCCCCAGCACATGTGTGTGGGGTGTTGAGGGCAACCCTACCCCGTAACGAGCACAGCTGCTGTGGCAGCGAGCTCTGCCAGCCCTGTCTGGACAGGAAAAGCGTGGTCAGTTTTTTTTTTTTTGGTGTGCTGTAGATCATAACATTTCCCTGGGACCCTGTTGAAAACCCTGGCAATAGATATACAAAATCTTTTCTGCAGGACAGTGCCAGGACTCCCTGGGACCACTTGGCAGGAGCATCCTCAGCCCTGCCTGCAGCCCATGTTGCACATCACAGCCTGGGCCATTGGCAGGTCCCTGGCTGCAAAGGATCCTCACAAGACAGCGTGTTTCAAAGACATCCTCAGGCAGTGGCCAGGCTGGGGACTTGCTGCGTGGTGCTGGGGGAAAGGATGGGCAAAGCCCTCCCGTGCACCAGGCTGGGCAGCCCCTGCAAAGGGAGAGCCCGCAGCTCCGCAGGCATCTCCAGCGAGGATAACTGCCATTAACCTCTCCCTTGGAACAAGAAGGTGCAAATGAGCCCACAGTAGCCTCCATTCTTCTGGCTGAACAAGATTGATTGAAAAACAAATTGGCGCAAATAAAGCATGTAATTAGATTAAAGCCTCTTGCCTGGAGCGGTGGAGAATGGCGGCGGGCGCTTCGCAAGAGCCCGCAGCCCCCTTCTTGCCTCTGCAGCACCCAGCACGGCTCGGGGGGCAGCTGGCACCGGCCCCTCCGGCCAGAGCACCAGCACCCCGCAGGATGCGGCCGGGGCTGCCCACCACCTCTGGGGAGCTGCCCTTGCTGGGGCGGACCACGCTTGGCCACCCCGTTTCAAGCCGTGGCCCGATGCGCTGCCCCGGCAGCAGGGTCTGGGCACGCTTCGGATGCTGCCAGGGCTCAGGACCCTGGCTGTTTGGTCCGGCCCTGGGACCCCTGACCACTGCATTCAGAGGGGAAACCACCCCCAGGCACCACCCGAGCCCCGCTGTGGATCAGGGCGAGTTTGCTCCCTGCTTCTTTAGCTGCTTGATGCCAGCTTTGGGATGGGAGCGAAGGGGCCTGAGCAATTTTCCATGTTTCGGGACGTGAGTGTCCATAGCAGCCGTGACCTCACCAGTATCCCAATTTTTCCCAGATATAAAGGGAGGGAGGAGACAGGCTACGGCCTCTGGTGACACAGTGGGGACAGCTCAGCTGTGCCAGACACTTCACGCACTAGAAAACACCACACAAACGCAGGCGCTTTATGGCTCACCCGCCCCTGCCTCTGCACCCTCCTCGCCCCTCTCCTGGGAGCAGCTGGCAGCCAGGGCTGGCAGCACATTTCCTACCTCTCCCTGCAGGAGCAAACCCAGCGCTGAGCCCCAGGGGACACGGGGGATGTGGGGTGCCGTCCCCGCCAGCGCTTCATCCCCACCCAGCACTTCCCCATTGCAAATGTGTCCCCAGCCGCTGACCGCTGATGAACTCCAGGGTTGCCGCTCCCAGCACCCCCGAGGACACAGCCCTGCCGAGAGCCGCAGTCGACATGATTAAATACGTTAATAGGAAACCATCTGTCTTCGGGAGCGTTGGCCACCCTATAAATTCCCGGCCTGACAGCAGCTCCCCGGCCGAGCGGGCGCTGCGCGGGATGCGGGGGCAGGATGTAACCAGAGCCGGGGCAAATCAGACTTTCCGCTCTAGGGGAAACACAGCAACGGAGAGCCGGTGCTGGGGACAAGCACTTTGTTTTGCCAAGGGGAAACAGGATCTGGAAATGTCCCAGGATGGGGAGAGAATCAGTTCATTTCACTTCAAAATCATCATTATTTTTTTTTAGGTGGGTTTGACAGTGATGCTGGACTTGCAAGTCCTTGTGCTGAAGCTCAGGGCTTGGCTACGGTGCCCAGGTCTTGTGGGCCCCCAGGTCCCCCCAGTGTCAGAAGGATGGTCCCTGAGATGGCAGCATCCCGGAGCTGTGGGGATGCAGGGATGGAGGGTTATGGGGATGAAGGGACGTGGGAATGGAGGGATGAAGAGAAGCAGGGATGCAGGGATGTGGGGATGGAGGGATGTGGGGATGCAGGAAGCCTTGAGATGGGGTTATAAGGGCACAATGCAGTTGTGCGTGAATCTTATCTGCCTTTCAGCAGAAGTTTTGTAGTGGTTTTGTGTTGGGTTTTTTTTTTCACAGGCTTTCTGAAATATTTTGAAGTCACCAGAAGTTTCCTCACTGGAAGCCCCTCACCCCTATTGTACTCACAGCCATTCACTACAGATCACCATGAGAAACCCCTTTTCAGGAGGGAGCTGGATGCTGCAGCCGATCAATCAGTCAATCAATCACACAGTCAATCCATCACCTTGCTTACAGCCTGAGACAAGTGAGAGAATACCCATGCAGGGCTGAATTAATTACTCATTTGGATGAGTACAAAGCTGGAGCCCCCCAGACTGAGCCCAGACTTACACCAGGGTACTGAAATGAGAATTTTGCCTCCTGATTGTACTGCAGGCAGCTATGCAGGGCTTTATTCCCTGCCTGTGGGATGCTCCCAGCTCTCTGCAGAGCTCCTGCTTGCTGTTAGCACTTCTTTAGAGTGAAGAGCTGTGATTTTTCTCTCTACCAGTGCAAAGTCCTCCCCGGCCTTACCCCATCCCAGGCTCTGGGAGCATCCTTGCCAAGACAGATCAGGCACAGGCTGTGCCCGCAGCCTGGCAGCTCATCCCCAGTCCAGCCAGCAGCTGGGAGTCCTTCGGGCAGGACGTGAGTGCTGCACCCAGCTCCGGCCAGGCCCTGTGCTGCTGATCCCCTCCAGATGTGTGAGCCATAACACAAGTGCGCACACTCCTCTTCATGAATATCAGAGCTGGGTGATGATCAAGACGTCGCTACTTCAAATCCAAAGAAAAACTAAGGCTAGCTGGTAGTCTGCTTGCAATTCTACAGAGTTAAGGCTTTGTGATTTCCTTTGTTAGTCTGGAGACAAATCTAATTTGAAATCAGACACCTCCTCAGCTTTTCCTTCTCAAAGCATAATGTCACAGAATCCTCTAGGTTGGAAAAGACCTTGAGGATCATCTCGTCCAACCATTAAACTAACACTGACTGTTCTCAACTCCACCAGCTCCCAGTGTTATGTCAACGCAACAAAGAAGGACCGGCTAGCAGAGGATGGTTTCGATCCATCGACCTCTGGGTTATGGGCCCAGCACGCTCCCGCTGCGCCACTCTGCTGCTCCTGCTGTACAATACAACAACGTCAATACAGTGTCTTTTGATAGTCCCTTTCATGTTAAATTTGCAAGGTGCTACAGAAGTTGGGGGTTTTTTGTCTATTCTTTTCATTTTGCCTCTGATAAAGATCTCCCCAAGGATCAGCCTCCCACAGGACCCTGTGCTCCCTCTGCTTGGTGGAGAGCACCCCTCCTCCACGGGGCAGGGTGCCTGTAGCAGTGCAGCTCCCTGGGGAGCACAGCACCTGGCTGGGCCAGCCACCCCGGGGGCTGGCAGGAGGCTGGACGAGGTTGGGTGGCTGTGCCGTGCCCAGCAGCTGAGGCTCATAGCCAGCCAGCCCAGCCTGAGCAGAGACCTGGAGCTGCTGGGGTGACTGTGCCTGGGGCTGCCCAGCTGAGATTTGGGAAGGTTGCAGTGTTCAACGCATGCTGGCAGGGTTGGTTTGGGGTCACCTCTGAGACAAAACCATGGCACAGGGTGAGACTCCAGCCCAACCATCACCTCAGGGGGGCCCAAGGCCATGGGAGGTAGGGGCAGATGGAGTTTCAAGGGACATCTCCCTGGTCCCTCTGACACAGCCTGCGAGCCTATGTCAGCAAGATGCCAAGGGCAAGTGTCACCATCCAAACACAATGACTGTGGTGCAACGTGGGTGCAGAGCTGTCTCCTTCCCTCCCTGCTTGCTCGGTGCTCTGGGAAGGAGGGAAGACTGAACTTCAGCATGGTGTGGGACTTGCTTCCTCCAGCCTTCCAGGAGCCCACCCAAGAGTTGCGTTCACATGCGTGTGCCCAAGTACAGAGCGATGAGCCAGGCTGGTGGCACTCATTGCTTTTGCCCCTGTGGGTACAATGCCAGGGAGAGATTTGCCACTTCACCAGGGGATGGAGCTGGTCCAGCAGTTTAGATAAGCGTTTTGGAAGGGGCTGGGGAGCAGCAGTTTGGCCCCACATACCCTCCCAACCGGAGCCGCTGCGCAATGCCAGCGACCTGTCCCCACGCTGTCATTTTCCGAGCAAGCCTCGCACCCCTCGCAGATGTTGTGGAGGAAGCTGGCGGCTCACATGGTGTTGACTCCTTGTTTCCAGCAGCTCATTAAAAGGAGCTACGGTACATTTAATCCTTTCCTAATGTCACTTTTCCCTTGAAGCTGTTGCTGCAGTGATGATCACAGTGTTTATGTGACCGTGAGCAGGGGGGACAGTGGTCCACAACCTCTGCATGGGAGTGGAGCTGTTGAGCCAGTAAGACCACATTCCCATGGGCATGCACTGGTACAAGCTGGCCAGGAGACTGGAAATAAGGAGGTGGTTCCCAGCTGACCAAGCCATGAAATTCAAGCCCAGCCCTCATACCTGCGGTGGGAGCAAGTGATTTAACTCATCTTCTAGCAGCTCCTGGTGAGGTTTTGCTGGGGTGATGCCAGTGCTGGTGGCAGCAGACCGGAGGGACACCTTTTCCTCCATGTCAATGTACGAAGATGGCTCTAAGCCTTGTGGCCACCCTCTGAAATCTGCATTTTGCCCTTCTGCTGTGGGATGGATAAACCCTGTTCCTGCTGCTCACCCCTGTGCTGCCCCAGGGGTGATGGTGTGTACCTGACAGCTGGGGATTCTCTGAGGGTGGCTTTGCATCGCCTCAATTCATCTAAGCATGGGCAGGCAAAAAGTTAAAGCTTCCGATCCTCAGACAAAAGAAAAACATCATTTTTAGGGCAGGACTACTCTGACTACCAGCAAATGATGCTGAAACAGGAGTACCAACTCATCAGAGAGGCCATTTTTCCCATTCCTGTCTCTCGGTGGAGGATTCTGGCTATAATTTTGAAATTTCACCCCAAAGCCCAAGCCTATAAGTAGTGAAAAGCCAGCTGCAGCCTGAGAAGGATGCGTAGCCTCCAGCTCTGCCATGGGACAGGGTGGGAAAGCATCAGGGGGGTTTCCAAATCTGGGACATGGGTACAGGGCAGCGAGGGGTCCAGAGAGCACCACAGAGGCTGCAGGGGGAGGTTTGGGTGGGGTATGAGCGTGCCTCCGGTGTGTGTGGCATGTGGGGGGGGGGGTTGGCACCATGATGGCGCCGGGGCTGCCCCGCCGTGTGAGGCGAATGGGGAGTTCTCCCCTGGGGGAACGAATGTTTTCAAGTGAATGTTTTCCTCTATTTCCTACAAAGTCTCTATTTTCCCTGACTGAAGCCATAACCTTTCCGTGTGTTTTTCTAAGTGAGACACAGAAGCAGGAACAGTCTTGAAAGGCTCAGACAGCCCATGGGATTTGTTGGTTTGTTTTTTTGTTGTTTTTTTTTTTTTTTCCTTGAGACTATTCCAGATTGTTCCAGAGCAGAGAACTGACTGCTCATCTCCCTTCTCCGAGTTGCTTCCGGAAGGTATTAATCATCCTTGCATACCGCGGCGTGCATCCACCTCCGTGTTGGGTTGCCTCTGCACTCTGGGAATGCTGCAACCTGCAGCCAAGCTGCTTCAGGTCAATACACACCTGAGGGAACCCCAGAGATCGCTGAGTGTTTTGTTTTGTTTTGTTTTTTCCCTTTTCTGCACTTATATCCAGCCTTTTCTTCACCAGCCAGGAACAAAAGGGCCCAGACAACACCTTGAGCCCAAATGACTTTTGGAAAGTCCAGATCTGGTTTTGAAACTGTAGAGGCCAATTTCCAGGGAAAAACCATGCAAAGCTGCATCAATCCAATCACCTGTTTTTATTTAAGCCCACTAGCTGAAATCATCCACCTAAGATAATCATTTCCAAGCCAATCTGGATTCGATTCAGATAAGACAATATTTGACTGGCAGGTTTGTAAACCTTTTCCCCCCCCCACTGTTTTGGGTTTTTTTTCCCTTTCACTGTGGCCCCTTCTGCATCTCTGAGTGTGATCAGGAAAGGATGGGATGGTAGCAAGAGCTTTCCTCATCTGGCCACAAAAATGAGAAGCACCCCCTCCTCATCCTTCAGTCTCCTGGTATGGGAGAGCATGAGTGCATTTCATCTAAACAATTCAGTTTTGGACTGTTTCCCTAAATTGATTTGGACACCTGAGAACTAAGCAGCGCCAGGCAGGACCTCCCAGACCAAAGTCAACATTATTCCACACCTTTTACCAAGTCCAGCTTTGGCCCCTGCTCTTTTGAAATTTACCTCTTGTTGACTCAGAGTAGTGGTGATGCTAACTTGGCTCTTGGAGAGGAAGGTGCTTTCTGTCCTGCGTAGTTATGAGCAAAGAAAATAAAGCAGCATCCCTTCCAGCACTGGCTGCACCCAAAGTCTCCCACTAATTTCTTTCTCCATCTCTCTAACCCTTTTGCTCCCATACCATAGGAGCTCTGCCTCGCAGACATACTGATTTAAGGATCTGCCATGAAAACACCACAAATTTCAGCAGGATGCTTCAGGGTGGTGGTGGTGGCTGAGCAATGCCAAGACTCAGGACCGCCTGATGCTCCCTGCTGAGGGGAAGGATGAAATATGGAGGGTTCAAGCTCCCTGGACAAAGTGGTGCTTAAAAAGTCCAATAAAAATCACTGCGAGAAGAATTATGATTGGATGCCGGGCCCATCAGATTGCTCAGCTTGGCCCAGCCTCTGCTGGGCTTTCACAAGGAGATGGCTCGAGCAGTTCCTGGTGAGATGGATTGGTCCCTGGTCGCCCCTCCAAGCAGGGAGCGGGGACATCTGGCCCTCCAGGGACCAGGGATCCAAGAGACGCTGTCAAGTCATTTCTCATGGCTTGCAGGCTGTCAGGATGCCTGGTTCACTCCCAGCTTGCAGATAACCCTCTCCCAGACTCCAGCAAGGGGTTCCTTTGCTGAGAGGAGGTCTCTAACCCTGCTGACATGTTCTCAATTACTGGCTTTATGCAAACTGGGGCAGATCCCTAAATAACCTTCTCTCCACAACAAGGATGCAGAGTTATGGGATTTGCTCCTTCGCTGGTGGGGCCATTTGCTGCCAGGATCTGCCAGGGCTTGGGACTTGGGGCTGCAACCAGGCCAGCAGCACTAGGGCACGATAGACCCTTTGTAGCAAGGCTGGAGAATGTTGCAGACACCTACCCAAAGCCTTAGTCAAAGGTGAGCAATATGTCCTGACCAACACGACTTCTACAGCCATCCTCATCGGCACTCACCCAGGGAGGTGCAGGGAGCACCAGGCTCTCCCCACCGGCTGCACAGGGACCTGCTCTTCACCAAAGTGTCCACGTTCAGTGTTTAAAATAGGCTGTGCACCCCCTTGTCCTGCTCAAGGGTCCTTTGGGTGCAACCTCTACGCTTTTGCCTTGCTCACCCTGGCCCTGCTCACTGGCAAGCTGAGGGGCCACAGGGGCACCGGCCCCAGCACCCCCCCCCCCCAGTGCCTGGTGCTGAGCTGGTGGCCATGACTCGCAGCCCGGGGCTGCTGTGGGTCACACTGCCACAGCGTATCAGCTCAGGGCAGGCACTGACAAGGGCTGTGGCCAATCGAGGTGGCACATGGAATTTGGGATGGCCGAATGCAGCTGCCCCAGTTGGCATTTCCCCAGGCCAGTGCGGGAAGTTCACAGAAAGGAGCTGTTTCCCCAGCTGTGTCAGTATCCATGTGGAGCACACTGCATGGAGGTGGGAGATGTGTCACCCCCAAACCAGTCCTCACACATGGGGGGCAGCAGGGCTGGGGCTTTGGCAGCTCTTTCCTTTCAAGCTGGGATGTTGGCTGATGGATGTGGATAAACGCTGCTTCCTCCAAGCCCTCGCCTGCATTCAGCCCCTCTCATGGTCACGCTCTGGCAAGATGCGAGAGGACATGGGGACTGGCAGGGAAAGACTGTGAATAATAGAGAATGTCCTCAGAAAGGCCTCTTTGGACTCATGAATAGAAACGTGCCCAGATAAATGAGCTCCTAACAGCAGCAAAAAGACATTGAGAGATCCCTGTGGCCAGTTCAAACTCAGGCACACTGCTCAAGTGTCACCAGCTCCAAGGTTGGCTTAGCAGGGCAAGCTGCATGCAAAACTGACCCAGGGGATGCTTCCCACCACTGCGATGGGCAAAGTGATCATCTACTCACTCAGAAATGCACCCTGTGCCCTGAAACCTGATCTCGAGAGGGGAGAGGCTGGCATAAGCCAGGTCCTGCCTTAGGAAGGGGCTGGGGCTGCTGCACAGGGTGGGATGTGCCCTGGCCCCTGGAAGCAAGGAACCCAAGGAGAGGAGGGTCCACCAAGGATGAGGTTCTGGCTGGGAGGTCCCCAGCGTGAGTGCCAGGCTGCTTCTGCTCCCTGGGTGAGCAATGGTGTTAGGAGATCCCAGTAAGGAGGTGCTATAGCTCCACACACAGGGTTTCATCTCAGGAGCCAAGCTCCTTGCAGAAAGGGCTGTGAGAAGACATCTTTTCATCTCCTCGGCTGCCAAACCTTCACGTTCATTGGCAGAGCCTGTGATAAGCCCGGTGTCATCGTGGTGCAAGAGGTCTGCTCTGCCATCCCTGCAGCAGACTGGGAACAGAGCAAGTTTGGGAGGCTGTGGGCGGAGGAACAGACAGATCCTGGTGTGGAGCACAAAATCTCAGTGTTCCCAGGCCATGAGACAGAACATTTAGTCTGCAAGTCCCTGCTAAATAGCAGGAGCCCGTGAGAAATCTGGTATTTCATCTGTTGAGCTTTTTGTATTTAAACATTGCTTGGTTTATTATTACCTGACGGAGGGTGAAAGCACTGCCCCGCAGGGTTGCAAGGGCTGAGTAGTGCTTGACTCCCCACTCAACATGCTCAGTTTGGAAATTGTGATGCCAAGTGCCAAAGGCCCCATCTCCAAAGATGCGTCAGTAAATCAGGCAGGTGAAGATGCTTAATTTAACGTGATGACACAGTGGAGCAGAGCTCACCCCAGTAGGATCCAGGTAAACCCTTCAGATCCTGCCCTGCTGTCATCCACCTTCTGCTGCAGAGGGGACCAGCTGGGATTGAGCCTCTCCTGCAGTGCACACTCAGCAGTGCAGCAGGCACATTTTTCTGGAGGTCCCACTGATCTTTAAACCACTAGCTGATACACTCTATCTGCCTATAAATCTTCCATCTATCAGCAGCACAGTCCCTGTGGATGGGAAAAACCAACTAAAAGTCTCGGCTAGGCCATGGGCTTCTTTTATAGCAAGGGGTGAAGCAGGGAGTTGCAGACATAAATTTACCTCTCACAGAACGAGCTGGGGAGCAGGAAGCCTGCCCTGCTCATGCATCCAGCACGTTTAGCTGGCACTGCTGGGATGCGCTTACACATTGCACTGAGCTGTGGTGTTGGGATAAATGAAAGAGCTGCAGAGGCTGCAGGAGCTGCCAGCTCTCACGATGCTCGTGAGAAGACTTGGGGTGTGCCTGCCCAGTGTCTTGGCCAAGGTGGGGACATCCCCTTACAGCCAGGGCAAGATGGGATGTTTAATGAGAGCTTTGGGGAGGAGCTCTCTGTGGCTGAAAGATGGTGAGATGCACTATGGCATGTAATTAAGCTCTTGAGGAGTTAGGGAAGAAGATTTCTCCTAATGGAAGCAGGTAACAGAGGCTGGTATTGTCAGGAAATAGTGTTGTAAGGAAGAGAAGACCTGCCCCTGCGTGGCTTCAGGTTAGGTGGGACAGCCTCTGTTCCTAACAGCCAAATACCTCACTGTGACTGACACCCAACCACACATCTCATGTTGGCACCTAATTTATAAGGCAAAGCAGCAAAAAAGCTGATCACCAGCACCTGAGCTGGAAGCATGCTGGCTGCGGCAGGGTTTTGGTGTGTCTCCATGCTCCTTTCAGCCCTGCATGTCAGTGAGGCACTTTAAGAAGCACACGTGAAGTGATAGGCACAAGGCCAAGGCTGCGAGTTATTGCTCATACCAGCCTAAGAGAAGACACTGAAACACAACTTGCTGCTACTGTGTTTACAGGTGGCAGAACTTGTCCTTTAAATCAGTCCTACAGAAAACCCTGGGGTTTATCTTCCTGTGACACTGGAGACTGAAGACCTTGTCCCTTTGCTCCCTGGGTTTCCCATCCCGGGATGTGCTCCTGAGCATACAGCAAACAGGCACAGCCTGCGTGAAAAGCTCTGCCATGCGATGAGCCTTGGCTCAGAGTTCAATTCAAGGTGACGTCCATCACTTTTAGTACAAAATCCTTAATTTATGAACCCTCCTACACTGGTGAGACAAAAGTAAACAGCCTTTACACCTCGTGTACTTCACAGCTGCGGCACTGTTCAAATACCCTGGGAATCTGCAGGCGGCAGAACGGGATAAGTCACCCTTTCTCAGGGCCCTCTGGCTCCTGCTCTCCTCCCCCCTCCTCAGACCTGTCCGACCCAAGGGAACTGGGGACAGGAAAGTCCCTCAGTGAAATGGCAGGGCAGGTGTCCACCTCTCTATGGGTGTAAATCATGAGGGGAGCATGGCGGGGTGTTGGTGCAGTTGTGGTGGTGGAGATGGGGTGTATGAAGATACTATTGACCCCTGGGTAGGCATTGCATGGGTCGTGTTTGACGCAAGGACAAGATGGGGGAAACGGGAGTATACACACACCGTGATGTGCCAAGGCTTTCTCAGGACGATCCTCTATACTGCAGCTAGCATAAATGGGGTGATCCAAGTCCATCAGGGCTGTGCTGCTGTCCCCAGGCTACAGCCGCTACTGCAGGACCTTTCACTGCAGGACCCACAGCTGCAGGACCTCCCGCTCCGAGCTAAGATGCTTCCCCTGCTCTTACAGTCACTGGCCTTGAGACACCTCTGAGCACAACTGGCCCCACCAATGCCACTAACCACAGCTGTGTCCCACCCGAGGACCTGCAGAGCTGGACACGAGACACATTGCTGTAACACACACAGGTCACAGCAGCTCCTAAGATTGTTTAGCACAAGAAACACACAGATGGAGGCAAATAAAGGAAATGCTCATATGCAGCACTAAGCAACACTTGGGTTTGTTGTTCTCTTTTAGAGGGTTTTTGGTTCTCCAGTCCTTCTTCACCAGAAAAACCTGGTGGAACAATTCTCTTAGCCTCTTGAGAAGGTAACCACTAAACTTCAATAATCAACCAGTGGTGGTCTTGAGCCCTTACCTCTTTTCCATCAAGCATTGGTTCCTCATTGGGTAACCCCTGTGGGCTTATAGATTTAGCACCTCTAGGAAAATCTTTCTGCATCTTCTTTACACTCCCACGTGCTCCTAGAAACACCCATCTCTTGGGATGCTGCACAATTGTTTCAAACACTTGAACATTTGGGGCATAAAAGGAAACCACTTGTCCCAGTACAAACAACAGAAATTATGTATTAATTCAATGCAATTTCATCTCAGGCAGATGATTGCTCAAAAGACATTTACCATGAAGGTGCTTTAAAAGAAGAGACAACATACCTGCAGGCTCCTCCGTGCTGCTGGCAGCGGTGGTGGGGGGAGCGGCAGGGATCTCTGTGCAGGACACCGAGAAGCAGACAGGAAAAGAGAGGAGATAAAAAAAGGAGGTATTATTCCAGATCCTAAAGAACCTGGCCCCTGCACACACCACATTTTCCCTTCTCAACCATGTCAACCAGCAAGGGGTGTTTCCCAACCATGTCCTCCAGCAAGGAGCCTTGCAAGAGCCCCAGAAACCAGCACACCAGGACCATACCCACTGGGGAACTGGGCCTCCCAAGAGGGTGTTGGAAAGGGTTTTTTAAACCAAATATTTTGTCTTGTGGCTAAAAATAAAAGAAGATACAGCCAGTCAGATAATTGGTATGGTGCCACAGCCAGCAATTGCTGTGCTGCCCAGACACAACCTGCTGCAACTGCTAGGTCCTGGTTTGTACCCCAGGGTGAGGGATGCTCTTGCAGGGGCTCGGAGGGTCCATAAGCCAGGCAGGGTGGTGTGGCTGCCTGCTGTGCCAGGCCCAGCCCCGGCAGGCTATGGGAGCGTTGCTGCCTCTCCCTGTCCCTGGGCTGCCCCTTCCAGCTGCTGTTTCCATCCATGTCTGAGGCAGTGCTACCACTCCTTCTGTGTGAGGTAGGATGCAGGGGAAGTATTGCATCTGTCTGCTGGGATGTAAGTGTTACCTCACACATTTAAAGGAAACAAATATATCTGGTGCCACTGCAATGGTCCCTGGTTTTGATAGGGGGCTGGCTTTGCACAGCTAAAACCACATAATGTCCTGGATCTTCATGCCCAAGTCTGACTGTGTTTGCTGATGTTAAAAAGGATGGACTGCAGATGGAGCGCGTTGTATGGTCCCACCTTTGGCAAGATCATCACTTTTCCCCAGTGCACATACGCAGCCGTCGTTACTCACATCTTTTGCGCATTTAGGGCACAGTGCTGCAATGTCTGTGCATCCCTGGAATCCTGGCACGGGAGCACCCTACTAGTCCATTTTGAAAGTGGAATTTAGGCATGAGCTAGGGGTCAGCATCTGCCTCCTTCTGCTTTTGCTCTCAGGAACCTGCCTGGCCACGGAGGCAGGGTTTGCTGGGGTCTGTCTGCATTGCAGTGACAGCAGATTGCAGGGGTGCAGCCCAATTAGCATTAGATGACTTTCTGAGTCGTTCACCCTCATGTAACTGAACACAGGCACAAGCCCATGTGAAATGCATGGTGCGTAGTCAGGCAGTACATGAACAACCAGCACAGCCATCCTGAAGCTGGCAGCTGGATGGGTGCTCGTGCCTGCCAGCGTGGGCTGCAGTGCAGGTAGACACCCCTGGTGTCTTGTTCGTTCCCCATGAGGTGATTTTTGCATGACTATAAGTCTTTGGGACAAGGAAAATATAAGCAGTGGTAAATCAGAGAGCAACTGTGCTCTTGCAGACAAGGTGGAGAGCCCCTCGCTAGCTGCAGTGTACCTGTGCTCTCCCAGTGCCAGATGTGTGGGTGGGGATGGAGAGCAAAAGCCCTCCACTACACATGTACAAAATATGTGTGAACTACATCCCCCCCCCGCCCCCGATATATGCTGACTGACATTTTTCAAGGATGAAAATGTGCTGGTTTGGGTTTTTCTAGGATGAGAGAATTGTGAGTTGCTCATATCCTCAATTTAATTGCTTTAGCATCGTATGTGCAGATCAAACTTCCAACAACTGCGCAGTGGCTTGATAGCGTTGCTTGAAACACATTTTGAATAAAAGTTGTGGCCCGTTGGAGAAGATGTTTTGCAGTGACACAGAAGTAAGGGGCTCTCATGGGTGCCGGGATGGTGTCTGGGTCACGCCAGCAGGCAGCCTTGAGCACCCCAGTTGGGCAGCTGGCATGAGCACAGCCCAGCTCCGAACGCCTGGTTGGACCGTGTTGAAATTCTGTGTCTGTCTTTATTTAGTGCAATGAATCCCAAGGGAGGTGATGCAAGGAACAATTTACTCTGTGATTTACCATGACCCTGGGGAATGATTAATGATAAACCTTTGCGCATACTTGCTGCAAAGCATACCGGAGCCATGACTGTAACATCTTGGGGAAACAAGTATCTGGTTTGAGCTCTTGCCGTCCCATTGCGACATGGGGAAGAATGAATCTCAAGTGACCAAAAACCACCCTGGAATGTATGTTTTCTACAGCAGGAGAAGGTGGAGAAAGGTTATCTGCTCCATAATTTGGCAATGGCCATCCTGCGAGGCAGATGCTGTGAGGGGACAATGCAGGAGCAGACTATGGGTTCCCAACAAAGACTTGATTCTTTCAACCTTCACTTTCTTTTCCCATTGGGCATTTTTTCCCCTTTTAGAAGCAGGAAGTCAACCTTGAGGGGAGCAGCCCCTCCTTCCCAGCCTGTCCCAGGCACCACAATTTTGATGTTTCATTTTGTTAGGGCAGGTGGAGATGTCTCTCGCAAGGTGCACGAGCTACTGACTGATCCAACAACAGCAAAGCCAACAGGCAGCAGAGAGAAGCACTGGGCTAGCGCACACCTTGCCCAGGCAGTGAGTGCTCAACAGGGACTGAGTGGGGATGTGGGTGTTTGCAGCGCAAATGTTGCAACGGAGAGACTTTGGGAGCTGCACCTGGTGCTTGCTGCTGTTGTTTTAAGAGCAGAAGATGAGAGCAGCCTTGGGAAGGCAAACTAAAAAGCAAACCCAAGGAAGCAAGTGGTAAAACATGTTTCTGGGTGGGTTGTGTGAGTGTAAGATCCCCTTTAGCAATCCAGGTGCTGTGTGCATCAAACCAGCAGCTCTTCTGATTTGAGCTCTGTGCTAGTGCAGCACAGCCCGATTTTGGAGAGAAAAACCTGTTTATAGCAATCTGTCTTAGCATCCAGACCTGATGTGGAACTCCAAAGAAAATGTGCTTTTGGAGCACCTTTGCTCTGTGAAGCAAAATCAAATGACCAGCAAATTGGGCTGTAGACGCACTCACACAACCCACCCCATAAAGCAGACCAACTACTTGGAAGCTAGGGGTGAGTTCTGGACTGCGGGCAGTGCAGCTGGCAGGGGTACCCAGGCAGCTCCATCCCCTGAGCACTGCCCTTTTGAATGTATGCAGTGGGGTTAGTAGCCGCCCAGCCTGGGCAGTGGCTCCTGCGGGTTTATAAAGGTTAATATCTCTAATCTACAGACATCAAAAGAGTGATCCACCTACTTATGCAGGGCGCAATGGGAGACCGGCTTTGCTGGTAGCCTTTGGCACATCGATTGCACGTGATGCCGGTGACACCGTCTTTACAGGGACATTGACCCGTGGTTTGGTTACAGGTTTGGCCGGCGGCGCCCACGGGATGGCAATCGCACTCTGTGGGGGGAACACACAACAAGAGGGTCAGGGGAGAGGAGAGCGGGAGCAGGCGACGTTGGGGTGTCGGCAGGGAGCAGGGCAGGCACCGCGGGCTGCTAGCAGCTCTCGCAGCACAGCTCCACCTTCTCTGCAGCTGGAACTGGACCTCCGTCAAACATCCCGTCCAGCCAGCGACTGCACTGACCTGAAACACAGGTGGCATTTGGCAGGGGGGGTGCACCCAGCTGTCACTTGGGCACAGAGGGGATGGCACCAGAGAGGGGATGGCCCAGCCACAGCCAGTCCCGCTGTGGAGATGGAACTCCACTCGTGCACAAAGCAATGTGTTCTACAGATCCAGGGAGGCAGCATGGGATGTCCCCACTCAAGGATGCCCACCCGTGGACACCGCAACAGCCTCCTCCCATGGGTGCTGTGATGAAGGATTTGCAGGACTTGAAGAGGAGGGGAGCAGGCAAGGCAGCACCGCTGGAGGACTCCGGGAGCCACAGCACCCACTGCCCCCACCCCAGTCAACTTCGAACTCCCTTGGGCTCCCTGAAGCAGTGGGGGGGCCTGTAAGGAAGAGGTACAAAATCAAGGAGCATTTCATCACTCCTTTAGCACACGAGATCTTGGGGAGGAAGTAATTGCTTTCAGAGATGTTGGCAATTCATTTCACGTGCACCACAAAAAAAAAAACCCAACCTACCCTCCTTTCAGTGCTTTTGCTCAAGCTCTTCCCCGCTGAGCAGCATCCCTGGCAGCTGGCACGGCGGGCACAGGAAGGAAATGCCCTTGTGGGATGCAGGCAGGCTGGAGGACCTGCTGTTCCCGGCCAGATGGATGGAGGCTTGACGGCAGAGCTGGGCAGATGTGAAGGGTTTGGCAGGGGATGTAAATACTACACTTGAAATCATACACCATCTCATTTCCCACAGTGGGACTTACCGGCGCAGCTGTTTGTTAAAAAAAAAAAGCCAAAAAAAAAAAAAAAAAGCATCGGGGCTTGTTATCATCACTGCTCCAAAAGGATTATGGCCTCACACATTTGTTAACAGCCCTGATTTCTAAGAGCTGCAAGCGCCGTGCCAGACTGTGGTCTGCCCCTGCTGAGCGGTGGCAGGGAAAGGCAGGAAAGCTTTCCTTTTCTTGTGCAGTATCCTCAGGAAGGAGCCAGCCAAAACCCTCCCTGGGGAGCACTGATCCTGCTCTCCTTCTGCCCTCAGGGGAGCTGTCTGTCAGAAAGAGGGTTTGGGGGAAAACCTGCCCCACTGCCCAAAACCTGGAGGGGGCTGGTCTGTGGGTCAGGACCAGCATAAGGTGTCTCCGTGCGCTCCAGCAGCTGGGCTTGGCTTTCAAACACCCCCAAATCCCCCAAATGGAGCATGTCACTCCCATGAGGGTTTGTGCCAGCCCTACAATGTTTCTTGGTTTGTCTTGCACCCCCTGTGGCTCTGAAATACCCCAAATCTGCCTCATTTGGGGACAGCAGATCACTTCTCACCTTCATTTGTGTTGGACGTCCAAGTTTTAGTGTTTGGCAGGACCTTCCCTCCAACCTGTCCCAGCATCATCCTGCTTCTCCTCCCTGCACCAGCAGGCCCCAGTTTGACCTTTACTGGGCAGCAGCTCCCAGGCTGGTCGCCCTCCCAGCAGGGTTTGGATGGTGCCTGGAGCCCCCCTGCACTGGGACATCCCCTCCTCCCTGCACGGGGCATCCTGTCCCTGTGCAGCCCACCCCAGAACATGAGCAAACTGCCACCGTCCCCCAGCTCCGCCAGTGCTGGACGGGAAGAGACTGAACCTTGCCAAAACCTGATGATTTTTCACATGGGAAGGGAAAAAAACCCAACCAAACAACAAAGCTTTTGCTTCTTTTCTCCTCCTTCCCTAACACTTCTGATTTGAGGTTTTTGATTAAAAGTCCTAGGCTCCCCCCCTGCCTTGAGCTGCCTCTGGGAACCAGCCACTTGCAAACCTTCTCGTAGCAGAAAATTTTCTTTTTATGTCAGTCAAACGCAGGAAAAGTTTTAGCATTAAGTCAGTGTGGCTGGTGATGAGCACAGAGCAGAACGACATTTAGGTGGGAAAACCTGCACACTGCAGCCCCAAGGGATGGCTTCAATACTGCTGGGGGAGAGGAAATAAAAATATAATAAGCAAGAGCCTGAAGAAGGAACAGGACAGAAAAGAGTTAAAGAATAGCAGAGAGGCAGGAGTTAATACAAAAATAAGCAAATCGGGGAAAGGTTACACAAGAAGAGGCAAAGGGCAGGAGGATGGGGAGGAACATGCCTCATGTTTCAGGCGTCCCCTCTGGGGCTGCTCGTGCTGGTTTCAGGCATCGCCTGCAAACCCCCATCCTGTGAGTAATCCTCCCCCATGTGAACGAATTGCTCTGATTTCAGTGGGACCACTTGGATGAGAGAGGGAAGAAAAAACGAGGAAGAAAAGGAAAAAAAGCCTTCATGATGAGTAAGATTTACAGAATCAGACTCCTGGAGGACGGGCTGCAGAGCACAGAGCACTCTTTTGGACACCGCATAAATAAATAGCGATGCTGCTGCTTCCTTCCCTCATGAGGTAATGACTCGGCACAGCTCGTCCAAAGCTGCCGTGGTTATTTTTACAGCCGTATCTGTCTGAGGTTGTCTACTCCCTCCCCAAGCCGGGCTCCTGTGAGGACTCTGCAGCATGGTATTAGCTGTGTCCCCGTGGGCACGCGTGATGTGCCCAAGGTTACAGAGTAGACAAGTGGCAGAGGAGCTGGGACTCACCAGCCCTTGGTCCAGGACCTCACCAGGAGAAACCCCTGGCTGATCGCTGATAGCTGGCTCCAACACGCTGTGGGGAAAATCCTCTCTGGGTGTAGGGATGTGCTTTCTGTCACCAGTCGCCAACTTTTCGTTGCAACACAGGACCCTGTGAGTCCAGGAAGACTGCCCTGGGCAGCACTCTGCTCCTTGAACACCTGACCCCATTTTGACTTTTCTATCTTCCAGAAAACTCTTTGAATCAGCAGCAACTCAACCCTCCTGGCGTGGAGAGGCAGGAGGTGGTCTAAGCAGTGTCTGCAGATGTACATTTGCCGTCCCTGTCCCGGAGGAACTGAACCAGTGCCAGCAATTATGAGCAATTAAAGGCAATTTGCAGTTCCCTGGCCAGTGCAAACACTTGCAGCCAGCAATTACAGGCTCTTCTCCTTCCCCAGGCATGGAGTAGCTGGGCTGCTGGTGGTTAGTGCTGATTTTTCCAGTACTGTTCAAATTCCTTTGCGTTGTAACCCCAAATTGAGTAAAGACTCACTAGAGTCTCAAAGGGGGTGTGATTGAGGCAAACACCCCTTTGGCATCCTCGCTGCCTTTCTAATAGGCACAGTTGGATTCACATAGCATGTTTTCATGCCCAAACTTCCCTGGGTGCAAGTGTTTGTCACCCACCGCAATGCAGAATAATCAGCAGTCCTCTGCACTGAGCCGAGCGGAGACCATGAGGCACCAGAGCTGAGAAAACCTCACTGGTGAGGAAAGGAGGGTGCCTGGGCCATCACTGGAGATCACAAGGGGGATAATGTCTGATTTATCCACTGTATCCTCATGCCTTGCTTAAAAGAGTCACTCCATAGAGGAGGATGCAATGGTGCAGTGAGTGAGTTGGGAGAGGAGCAAACAGGAATGACGTTGGTGTAAGAAAACGGAGTGTCTTTAATCTGTTAGTTCACACAGCATCAGGGGGAAGGAAAACAACTGCCAGGATTTAGTTCTTTCAGAAAGCCTTTAAGAAAAATCTTCAATGAGTGTCTGTGGCAGAGATGACCGGGAATTACTAGCAAAAAATATTTTGTGCTGAAAAATCTGGCTGTGGAGGAGAGAACAAAGAGCAGGGGTATATGGTGGGGTTTTAATGGTGAATAAGGGTAGCAATAGGGGTGCCTCTGCCTACAAAAGCTGATTTTTCTTATATAGTAACCATGACCTGGAAAGCAGGACCTAACAGCATTTCTAGGTGACCACCTTCAGCTTGGCTAGTCCAGACATGAAGAGACCATGTAGGTCTTCTGTGAGACCTACCCACACTGGCCAAATGGGTGAGGGGATAGCAGACAAAAACCAGTGCACAGAAGGAGGCATAATTGGAAGAAGGGAACAGGATGGCTCATACATGCTGAAGGGTCCCAATTAACTGCAACCACTCCAGGAAAAGATCTAGGAGTCAATGAAACATCTGGCTGATTGCAACGGAGCTCAGAAGAGCAACAAGATAGTAGGTTGTATTATGAAAGGGGTAGAGAGTAACGCTGAATATAATATCATGACACTATAGAAATCAATAGTACGTCCTCAGCTGGGAAACTGGAGTGAAAGGCACGGAGAGGCACCCATCTGAGGGTGATGGAAAAGATTAGAAATGCCTTGCCAAGAGACGATGGAGGGATGCCAAGTAATGCACAGCGCCGAGAAGGTCAGACAGGTGCTCCTCTTCACTAGTCCTTAAAATACAGGAACAAAGGGACATTCAATGCATTTAAAAGGCAACCTTTTTCAATGATAAAAGGAAATGCTTCTTTGCACTGCACGTAATTAACTCGTAGAACTCATGCTACGAGACACCATGGCAAAGACCCAACAGGATTAGATAGGCCTATGAATGAGAACATCTGTAGTTACATTAGCTGGGATTAATATATATACGGATATAAGCACTCCAAGCCAGCTACTAACTGCCTGCAGTTAGGAAGAGATTTCCCCTGAGGGCATGGTATTGCAAAACTGTCTGTCGTAGAGTTTTATATCTCTGTCTGGAGCTTCCAAGACAAGCCACTATTATATGCACGAATCTGCTGGGGCAGACCATCGTCCGCTCGAGCATAGGCAACAGTGCATTTCTATGCTTCAGCTGAGATTTGGCTGGATTTGGGCTAAAAAATACCTGAAAGCAAACCTTAGGACCATGCATGAGAGGATACAAAATGCCCTGGAAAAGTGGCTGAACTTGCTGGGATGTCTCTGGCCCACCGAGGGTTGATAAATAGCATGACAAAAATGCAAATATTTTTCCACCCCTGAATTTTGGTCGGAGGTATTCCCAGCTGCTAATCTTCCCCCCACACGTGTGTTGAAAGGTAAACAGAGGGATAAATCTCCAGGCTTAGCTCTCTTCAAGTGTGACTTTTTCTGAGAAGGTACCTGAAAGGACCTGCATTTTTTGAGAATTAGCATCCTCCTGTTTTCGGGGAAGCTGTTTCCTTGGGAGGTTTTCAGAATGATGAAAAGTCCATTTGAATGAACAACAGAAAAGGGCTTGATTTTGCAGGGTGTCCAGATTTCCTCTTGTCACACTGTATCTGCAATGATAACATACATCACAGGGCTTCCAGATTTAAAAGCCCAAAGCGTGACTGCTTTACGTTACTCTGTGCACTAAGCAGTAAACCAGCAATGCATTAAACTGGAAAAAAACCACCTTAATTTGTATTAGTCATTGATGAAGGTTCCTGTATTGAGAAAGAACCCTCTTCAGGAAATCACGCTCAGTTCTAAGTATGAATTTAAGTCCCACGTAGCCAATGTGCCTTAGGTACACATTTATATTTAACCATGCTTTTAAATGCTTTTCCAGAATCATGGCCAAAATTGCCTCCCTTTGGTTGCTTTCCTTCTTTCCTCCAAAGACTCCAACTGGAGTTAAAAATGTGGCTACAGAAGCTTTCTGCTGGAAGAAAATGCACCAAAACCAAGCTTCTTGTGTGGACACTTTGATTCCAACAATATTTTAAACAGCAAAATGTCAAAACGACTCAACTGAAATTTGCCTGTTGCTTCAATAATGCAGCCAGAGCCATCCTGATGCAGTAAACATATTTCACTTAGTCTTATGTTTCAGTATGTAGAGGTATGGTTCAGATATTATTCCTTAAGCAAGCTTTTTTATAGTTGTAGGCTTATTTTTTTCCTGCTCCACTGTCTTTAGTAACTCTGGTACTTTAAATTCTGGTTCCAGTGAACACATCTGCCCAGGGAATGCAAGGTGTGAGAAACTCCTGGGGTGGGTTCAGTTGTCCCTCCGCAGCTGTAATCCATCTCAAAGGTGACCCCAGCCTTGAAGCTGTCCCAAAGACCTGACCGGGGCAGGTTTTTTTTAGCGGATTTGCTTTGGCTCCTGTCTTTGGGGAAACAGTTCAAAACAAGTGGTGCTCCTTCCTTTGGAGACCTACCCTGGTTTTTTGTCTGTGGCCGAGGAGCATTATGATCTGATATCTGTGCACCAGAATGGTGCAGAGAGGTTTATGCTGGCTCTGGGGACAGGATCCTGCAGAGATGGGCGAGACCATATTTAATGGCAGAGCATCTCTGCCACGGGCAGCACGTGTTGCAAATCCCACAGATTTATGTCACATGGAAGAGAAACTGTGGTATTTAGTGTGTACCCACCCAGGCTGGCCCTAGCTAGTTTGCTAACCAGAAGCAGAGGTCGAAATGTCTCTGTGTTAACTCTGAATACTAATAATGGCTTTAAATATTAACTGTTAACTGCTTTGCAATGAGATCGTCAGCTTGTCAGCAATATTGTGAACTGGATTTAGTTCTCCAAAGGATCATGTTCACGCACAATGTCCCTCGGCACATTCTCTTGGAGATTTAAAGGTTTCTTGCCAGCAGAAAATGAATTCCCCCTTTTATCAGGCAAAGCCAAATCTCTTGGCGTTTCACAGTGTCCCTCCTCCTGCGCCACTTCTCAGGGCTCTCCCATTTCTTCCTCCTGAACTGGCACTCAGGGAAGCCAAGGGCTTTGGCGCCCTGCGGTTTGGGCCAAATTTCACAGATTAGACCTTGTCTTTGTCTTCTCCATAACAAGTAACAGACGGGGCCCACAATGCCTCCACTGAGCAAGAGTTGCTGCTAATCCGGAGGGGGCTTTGAACCACGGTAATAAATCCACTTTTTGGGCAGGCGTGCTATGGGCAGGAATTAGTGATACAGACAATAAGACAATTATGGCAGCATTTTCCAAAATGCTTGAAAATCCTCTTGTTAAAAAATTGTTAAAAATTCCCCTGTCGTCTTGGAGCTCCACCTTTCAAGCGATTGAAGCAGAGCTGGAGGAGCTGGCAGGAGGAGTGGTGGGGATGCTGAGGCACTCAGGGATGGAGCACTGGGGCTTCCTTCTCCCTGCTTTGCTGTCAGGACTTGGGTCTTGTCATGGAGGATGCCATCCCTTTTATTTTTCCATCTAAAAAAGTCAAGTCTGGTCAAAGACCCCCAGGGGACAGCTCTGGCCAGGCAGAGAGCAGCTTAGTGGGGCACAGTCCCTGGGCATGGTGTCCTCACGGCTCTAAAGCAAAATAAGGCTCAACCTGCTCTCATGGGAGACATTGCATGAGAAAGAGTGGGTTGGAAAATACTATTATTGAGGGAAAAAAAAAAAGGCAAACATTTTCTCCCCCTGATGCATTTTTAGCCTGGCTCCTGAGGAAATGAGGTTCCTACAAGCGTATTCTCCCACTAATAATATTTC
This sequence comes from Strix uralensis, assembly GCF_047716275.1. Lineage (NCBI taxonomy): Eukaryota > Metazoa > Chordata > Aves > Strigiformes > Strigidae > Strix > Strix uralensis. Next base: position 6,367,767 of record NC_133990.1, read on the forward strand.
AGTCAAATCTGGCAACAGAGCAGAAGTCTCAGAGATAATGAGGTTGCCACAAGCCTCAAAAAATGAGGCAGTTGGGTGGATGAGAGGGAAACTCCAGAAAAAGCTCAGGAGAGAGGGATCCCCTTGGTGTGCACAGCCCTTACCAGACACTAAAGCATCCACAGTGGGGAGAGCCCCTCAATACCCCAAGTGCCTGTGAAAAATTGTATAATGAGAGCTCCTGGGGCACAAATCCAGGCCACTGATTTGAGATGTTCTGAGAAGTCTATGTCTAACTGGAAAATGCCTCTTTTTCTATCAGAAAAAAAGCCTTTTCATTTTAGTATGCTTAAAATCAGAACAGGGCACATGAATGAGCAGGACTGGACTTTGTTTTAATGTTCAAGACCTGAGGGCCTGGAGGACTTTTCACTCTTGAGAACTGATCTGAAGCAGGAAATTATCTCAACAGTTTGAAAATATTTAAGGGGAAAAGAAATTATTCCTTTTCTTTCCTCTGTCTTGGAGATATGCAAGGGTCTGGCTACACAAATGAATTTAGCAACTTTTGTTCTTAGTCTGAGACTTGTGATGGAGAACTGGGTTTTAGTCTGTTTGTTGGGTTGTTTTTAATAGGGTGCAAATTCCCCTCTATTGTGTCAAACCCTGCCACTTCTGAAAAACCACAGTCCAAACCTGTCCTTCAGGATTGCTCATGGATGTATTTCTGCTGAAAGACCAAACCCAAACCACAGTTTTGAAGGTGGTCGGCCCTGAATTTAGCCTGTAAAACTCCTCTCGGGCACCATGATTGCAGGGATCTGATTTTTCAGAAATGCAGAGCTCCTGTCAGGGAATCAGCACTGTCAAAATTTTCCTAATAAGCTAGGTCATCCAAATGTCTAACATGGATTTGGGACTCTGTGAGCTGTATCTGAAGTTGCTGGGGGTTTCCATGGTTCAATGGAGAGCTCAGGGTTCTTCAGGGGGTCTCTGGCTGAGATGCCTCCATCACATGTCTTGGCTCCCCGGAGTCAGCAGAGCATTTCACCCCAACTTCTGTGAACCCCACACAGTACTGGCAGTTTTTGCCACGGATTTTACCCTTTCTGCATGCTTTTTCAGTTCATCCCTTTGTGGGGCTGTTCCTCTCTCCTGTGCTGAAAGTGATGGAGGTCTCCCATTGCAGCGGAGATGTATCTCTAAACCAGCTCACCTGGTGTTGTCCTTCTCCTGGGAGGTGGCGCTTCAGGTCCTGGTTTTACTCAGTTGGGTGGAAGAAGCAACTGGTGGGTGCTTCTGTGGGAGAGCGTCCGCGGGAGCGTGACACGTGGGGCACGGCTGGGGCCCTGGCTGCATCTCCTGCGGGAGCGGGTGCTCCTGCCTGGCCCGGGGATGCCAAGCGGAGCCAAGTCCATGGTCTGTGCATTTCCAGGTGTCTTCCCAGTCTGTCGGAAGATATGTTAAATGCCCCTTCCTCACCTCCCTTTCCCTAAACTGGGTCTGTTTCAAATTTGCCTTTAAATGCAAGTTAGTCTCTACTGATTCAACAAAGTCCAAAAGATGCTCCTGGAAGAGAGAGAAACTTTGTTGAAAAGGGCTCTGAAAGTGCTGATGTGGCTTTTTGGAGGGGAACAGGGGGCCCAGGCTGAGAAGCACCTCCCCTCCCTTGGGAGTGCCGTGGGGCTGCCCAGCCCAGCAGCCCCAAGAGTGTGGGCTTGCAGGGAGTCAAATCATGCAGCAAAACATGCCTGGGTGGGAGCAATATGTGAAATTATTGACTTCCTTGGAGCTTGAAGACAGCTGCAGCTTAAAGAAATTTTTGGCATGGAGGTGATTTTGCTCTGATCTTATCACCAGGCACAGACAAACCTCGCTCTCTTTCTTCTTTTTTTCCTCTCTTTTTTTTTTTTTTTTTTAAATTTTTTTATTTCTTTATTTTTTTGTTAATGACCAAACTTCTGGAGCCAACTTCTGGAGACTGTAGCAGACCAGAGACCCCTGGTATGTGCACTTCATCTGGGACATGGATGGCAGAGTCTCCTTGCCCACGGCAATGCCCCTTGGTGCTCTGCCAGCCCCCAGGGAGGGGGGGTCTCCTACCAGTCCTTTATGCTTTCTCTGAGCATCCAGGTTTTGATCCCAGACTGCCTAAAATATATTCCACTGAAAGCAAATATTTGTTTAGATGCTGCTGTATTGTGGGAGGTGGCTCTGTTTGTAAGCCAGAGAGAGGAGAAAGTCAGTGATGAGTTTCTGGAAAGACCAGACAGCAGGATTTTACCCTTGTCCCAGTTATTTTGCACCAAAATGGAGAACCAGCCCCCATACTGGAGCACTTCCAGGGGCAGATACACAGAGGAGCAAAAAGTATGACCCCTTCAGATCACCAGTGGCTACGAATATGACACTGGAATGTGATATTTGTTGTCCCTAAATGTGTGCCTCGGTGTGTGGCATCATCCCCATGCACTGCGTGGAGGTGGTGGAGCTGCCCTGGGCTGGGGGAAAGGGCTGTGCATGGCTCTAACATTTGGTTTGTTCCTCGCTGATGGCTCACATAGATCAGACTTAATTAGAAAATCCTTGGAACTGGAAGGCACGCGTGGAAGGGAGAGCAGGGTGAAGGCTGGCACACGGAGCCCCATCTGGCTTGAAACAATTAGAAAGTGTCTCAATTGCTGGGTTTGCCACAGGAATATTCCACTGCTGCGATGCAGCAAACTCTTCCCACTCCGGCTCGCACAGAAGCAGCTGCTTAATTTGACATAGCTGCTCATATGTCATTAAAATCGTGGATGTTTAAAAGCTGGCATAGCCAGGTAGACGTCTTCTGTTGAGCTCAAGTCTTCATTAAAAAAAATAAATCACTTCTTTTCTATGTTTTCACACTACACACTCAGAACAGTTTAAGTGTAATAATCATGTCCCTTCTCTGCTTTGGGACCCTTCCAGCCCAAGCGGGTGAATGGTGCAACTCTGCCCCGGGTCCTGGAGGTGCCACGGAGGTGGTGGCACTGGGTGGCAGTGGCACTCAAGCCTCCTGCACTGACCCGTGACACTTCCATGCAGTGACCCGTGTGCGTGGGACAGTTTAAAGCTGCATTTCTATAAACTTTCTCCGACTGCTTTGTGTGTGCCTGGGGGTTGCTGATGACAAGTTTTAGATGTAGAAACCATAAATCAGTGCTTAGCACTTGGAATAATATCGATATAAAGAATTATGGGGCCTTGGGGAAGGGGGTGACTAAGGCATAACCACTAACAAATGCAGTATAGAAATACAGCTAGAAAATTGTTCTCACAGCAGTGGAAGAGCATGCCCTATGGAGAAGATAAAGTCTGTGTTTGGTAGATCAGTGCCTTGGAAGTTTGGATTTTCTCCAGTGATGTGATTTCTCAGAGGTGACCAAGCCTTGATACAAGAACTCGCTCCAAGCCCTGCCAGCACTATGAGTTGGCTCATCTCTCGTCTAAACTGTAGCTCCAGCTGGTCTTCAAAGAGGAAGAAAAGGAGAAAAGGAAGAGAAGGAAATTTGATAATTAAGGACAACTGCCTGGGGGGAATTCATAGAAAGTATTGCCTTGGTCTTTGCCTTGTGAAACCACAAATGAGCTGGACTAGAGATGGGCATCAAAGTGAAGTTGCTCTGGGGAGAGGAGCATCTCTCTTAGGATGCACTTCACCGCCTCCTAAGGTGGACACTAAGGGTAGATCTCCTGCACCGATGTCCAGCAGTGACAGGGTCCCTGCAGTAACGGGAGGGAGTCTGTGGGAGCTGGTATTCGCTGCAGACAAGGAAAGGCTGGGGACAGGAGCCCTGCCCGGAGCCACCACTGGTGGCCCTGCTGCCCCAGGGAGCCCTGATTTAGGGGTTTTAGCCAGACCATGCCTATGGCTTTGGGATGTGTTAGTTGTGAGCTTGCTTACCCCCACCTAGCTGTGGTTTGGGGACCGTGGTGGCAGGAGACATCTCTGAGGCCGGAGGGATGCTGACCACAACTGAAACCCGCAGAGATGCACCATGACCGGGCTGATATTCCTGCCCGACGCTGGGACATGGCCCATGGGACAGCAATACATTGGTGCAGTGAGCTCATACTCAGACTCTGCTGTCTAATGTGGGTTTTATCTCGGCTGCCTCCTGCACCCCAACTTCTCAGTGGGGCTCCGGGCAGCAAGAAGAGGTTACATCTGCCCTGGCTCCAGCCCTGTGGAAATGAGCTCTCTGCTTTAAGCTGGTCACGCAGCTCCCTCTATAGTCAGTGGAGAGAGACGGGGGACTCGTCCCACTGTCCCTGTCACCAGGGGCTCTGCTCTCCTCTTCAGGCAGCACAAGGGGCCAAAGGGGTTCAGCTGCATTAGTCCCCCCCTACTAAATGCCTGCAGCTGGGTGGGAAGAAAACCTGCATCTGCACCCATGAAATAATGGACCAGAGGCTGAGCTCACAGGGACAGCATTCATCCTCTCTCTGCTTGAACCCAAACTCTTCAGAAAGCAAATGTCAAAGTCTTGAGGGTACAAGCCAGGATGGGCAGGTAGGCTGGGAGTGCTTTTTTTTTTTTTTCTCATGAGCCATTAAATAATTCTCCAATGTGGATGGAAAAGTCTGCCAGGCTAGGCATGGGTGTGGGGCTGCAACAGCACGGGGGAGGTAGGCAATCCCATTTTTTACCAAAACATTGAGTCCTAGTGAATGTGACCTCTCCAGGTGCCAAATCCTGCCCCTCTGCAAGGGGTTTACACTGGCAGCCTCAGCACAAGTGCATTCATAACGCGTATCATTTGTCATCTTTTCATCAAAAAGTGTGTAAATCCTTTCCCTGAAGTGCAGAGCTGTTTTACAGCCAGGCTATAAAACCCTGCAGAGTCTCTGCTCCAATAGAATGACATTAGTGCCAATAATCTGGCAAATATCAGGAGTGAATTTAATCAAAAGAACTAACACCAGGGCCCTGATTTACAGCAGCCCACGACAGAGCGGAGCGGACGGAGGTTTGCAGGACCCAGATGTGGAATGTCACTTGCAACATCATTTGGAGCAGAGGGAAAGCAGAAGGAACGGGAAGCAGGGCTTCAGCGTTTTGGGAGCTCTTCATGCTCTCACAGAAATCAGTGAGAAAAGAGGAACAATTTGCCCTTGTTCTGAGTTTTAAAAGAGGAACATGCAAAATTTCTTATAGCTGGGATTTGTCGTTTCTTGGGACAGCCCTCACACCTAACGGGTGTGCGCAGGACCAGGGTTTTGATGTATCTGCCAGAGCAAAGGGCATCCTACTCCAGTGCCCCTGGGGATGAGCCCAGCCATCCCCCACGGTGGAGGACTGGCACTACCGCCAGACTTGTCCAGCCTGAGAGTCCCCGTCCAGGGCCACGCAGAGATCAGTTGTGCGGTCTGACCTCAAAACGCCGGGGGAGCCCGAGCCCTCGCTTGAGTAACTGGTGTCCCTGGGTTTGCCTGACCACCCACCCACAGCAGCCACGGTCGTCCGTCAGCTCCCGGCTCCAGCCTGCCAGGCTCTGGCGCGCACCCAGCGTTGCCACTTCATGCAATATCCCTGCTCCATCTGTCATCAATTCCTTTGCATGTGGTTTGCAGGCTTCATGCCATGCTCTGCCTGTTGCATGGCTCTGCGACGGGGCATCTCTGATCACTGCAACTTTTTTGCTTTTATCGTTTTTGCAAGAAAACAGTCGGAAGCCAATGCAGAGGCAAGGAACATGGCATGGCTGCGTCACTTTTAACCATCAGTGTAAAAGTCATCCTTAAAGCCCAATTTATGCCTTCACCTGACAATTTCAGATCATTAAAGAAATCTTTTAATTAAACATTATTATAGGTTTGGCTGTTAGAAAACCAACCAGCCCTCTGCCCAGGCAGAAGGGCATTGCCCTGCTCCACTTTCTGCTCACCTTTTGCTGCCTGAGCCTCTCACCATGCCCTGCAACACGTGCAAAAGTTTGTGGCATTTTCCTTTTCTCCAAGTTAGAAAAAAGTAGACACTGTGCAAACATTTCTGCAACGTGATATTTTTGCATAAATACCCAAACCAACCATTTAAAACAATGCAACTCATGCCTCTGTAATTTTCTGACCTTAGATGCATTATGGATGGAGGTACATAACCTAGTGCATAGGATGGAGTGAGAGATGAAAAACACAAGTGAGAGGAAAGGCAGTTTAGCTGGACATGTCTGTTAGGCTGAATTAATGAAATCGAATTAATACAAAAATCTCTGCAGCAGCTCTTTCATGGAACATTTGCTGTGAGTTCGCCTGAGCTCACGCTCACTTGCCAGGGTGGTTAAGTGTGCTGCATGCTTCCTTGGCAGCTCTCTATCGGCTCACAAGGCACCAGTGCTCTATTATATGCATTTGTTTAAATGTGTTACATGTAGGACATGAATGGAGCAATGCGGTGGTTGAAAGAATCAAGTCTTACAGAGAAAACACAATCTGCTGGGTGAGATGAGATGTCAGGCAGTTGTGAGGGAGATGGCAGATGCTACAGGATGGTTAATTCCCTAATTCTAAACACATTCGGTCTAGATGAGACTCTGGGAGAGCTTTGCCCATCGGCAGATGGCTTGGTGAGATGATAAATTAATATTGTTATCAATGGAGAAATGACTGAAGTTGTTAGATGGTAGGGTTTGTTTTTCAAAAATGCCTGTTTTCAACAATTATTTCAGAACAGTCTCTGAATCAGGGAAGAAAAATAGAGGGAACATAAAATCCCTTGTGTCATAAACAGAGCTCAGGAAAACGAGTTTTCAAAGGAATGCCTTTGCTGTAGGAAACTTCATTTCGCCCGCTTTTGTATAGGACGATGGATTACGCCAACAATAAACCATTCCAGCTACTGTGAAATTGTGCTAATAGCCTGCGAGTCGGGGAGCTGTTCATGCACCAGCATATTTATTACATACCTTTGTATCTGTTAGCTCCAATAGCCACATTTTTGTTATAAACCGTGGGGGGTTGGAGAAGTATTTAAATTTGGCGATCTCAGATTTCAAGAGCAGGAGCGGTTCGGGAAGGCAGGGGGATGAGAAAACGACAATTACAAAGAGCATTTAATGGAGTGAATGACCCAGAGACTGGGAAATTCAGCCTTAAAACATTGCAGAGTCCCTTGTGAAGGCCAGAGAGCATCTTCCTGGGTGCTCGCTTGGGGAAACTGAGGCACAGCATAGCTCTGAGATTTCCCACCTGCCACCTGGTTGTGTTTTTTGGGTAGTACCCCAGTGCTATCAGCTACGGAGAGCAGCGCAAGAGTGAGGGGCCAGGGACCAGCAAGAATAAATGGGCAGGAGAGGGGGAGTAGGCTGCCTGGATGGGGAGGAGAGCTAGGAAAAGCAGGAGTGAGGAAGGTCCTGGGAAATGTCAAGGTCAATGAGACAGAGGGGGTTAAGCGTGGCCATCACTGCCAACACAGGGCAGGGACTGCATTCCCCGGGAGGTAAAATTTGGAGATGGACAGGGGATGGGACTTGCCCTACCCTCTAGCTGAGCATCCCCTCCCTGCTCCGTGCTCCCTGTGCTGATCCCAGAGGACTGGAATCCCTATGGATGCACAGTGACCCCGTGGAAAGACCACTCCTCTCCCCCAAATCCCACCACATCCCCAGGAGCCTCCATGCGGGGGAGGCAGCCAGGATAAATCAGAGCCCTGGGAAGGAGTTAACTGTGCTCGGGGAGGGGTGTGAATCCCCCCCACCGCCCCAGCACCCCAAAACCCTTTCTGGGGAGCAGGAAGGTAAATGAAAATCAGGCTCTGGGCATCAGCAAGTGCCTCTGTGAGCACGCCGCTGCCCGGGGGTGATGGATGCCCGCCTGCATCACTGCCCAGCCCCACTCAAGGAGAGCCCACGCCTTCACAATTTCCCTTTGTTTGCCTCAACCTAACGCGCTATTACTTCAGCTGCGACCCGGCCATGAAAGCAGAAATATGAACTTTATTACGACACATATCCGCTCGGGACCGGGGGGCAAGGCGCGGCTGTGCGCCGCAGGCAGCTCGCTGCCAGAGTGGGGGTCCAGCCAGGATGCTGGGTGTTGGGGCTGGCGTGGAAGCATCTCAGCCCCCCTGCACCCCTGCCTTCTGGCTCCCCGGACCCCGAAAAGACAGGTCCTCTCCCTGCCAGAGCCACGGGCTGGGTTCACATCCCACGAGCCCGCGCGTCGGCTGAAGCTGTAGCTTGTTAGCAGCCTCAGCACAGGGCGGGTCGAAAACGTCTCGTTGAAATAGTTTTTACAAGGTGAAAAAAGGGGGAGTAGGGCCGTCTAAAGAAGTGATTTCTTTTTCTGCTTTGGCAAAAAGTGTCTGTTTTCAGTGGAAAAAAAAAAACCATGAAGAAGCGTTTTCATTAAAAAATTGAAAATGCTGAAGACCCAAAGCTTTCCAGCCAAAAATACCCGGCTCGGGCCAAAAAGCTTTCCGTTTCTTGTTGAAACAAATCTTTAGAGAGAAAAGAGCTGAAGCTTTCTGCAGGAAACCCCAGCATCTTCTAATCTGGCTTCTTAATGTTTGCTTGATTCCTTTAGCTGTGTCTCAGGTTCAGGATTTATATCTCTTCCAGCAGACAGCTGAGAGTTAAAAAAGTTCATTTGTAGGATTTGCTCTTATTGCTTCTCCCACCCCAGCTGAAGCCCCGCTCGCCTTCACATCCACCGCCGAAGAGGAAACCTCAAAAAACTCCATTTGCTGAGCTCAAAATAAAATTGTTTCCCGTTTGTTTTACTGTTCTCACCTCATCCCGAGGAGGGAAATATTTTGTGCATGGGCTAAGCACTGCCTGTGCCCTGAGCAGCGCTGGGGGCGAGGGTGGAGGGTGGGAGCAGGAGAGAGGGTTTGGAGGAGGCTGAATTACAGAAACTAAGTCTAAACCTGTATCTGGGGTTTTGTGCAACTCTGCCCTTACATATGTGATGACCAAGTTAGCTGTGGCTATCGGAGCAGATGAAGCATGATTTATAAGTGCTAAAACTTGAAATAATTTAAAGTCATCCTTAGTAGTGAGGAATTTTTGTATTTCTGTGGCTTTGGCCTCACCGGGAGGTTGAGGAGACCAAGGAGAGGTGACAGAAGGGAACGTAGGGGCAAGAAAAGTAATTTCAAGGGCTTGGTTTGGGAGAGAGAGGAGCAGCAGGAATTTGGTGAGAGCAAGAGCTGTGGAAGCAGGAGCAGCGGGAAGGGGTCAGAGGATAAGGAGCTGTGCGGTCCCAGCCATCCCACCCCCGACCCAGTACCTTTGCAGGCCTTGCGGTGGGAGATGGGCTTGCTGAGGTCCCGGTAGAAGCCCTCCTTGCAGTAGTGGCAGTGCCGCCCCGCAGTGTTGTGCCGGCAGTTCAGGCAGACGCCGCCGCTCTTGCGCCCTGACAGCTTGTAGAGCTCCATGTTGAAGCGGCACCGCCGGGCGTGGAGGTTGCAGTTACAGGCTGCGAGAGGCAAAGAGCGGAGACCGTCAGCATCTGCGCCAGCCATGGAGGTGCCAACCCTGGGGGAGCCCGTGTGCATGGCGCTGGACACCCTCGAGGTCCTGCCTGGGGAGCCCCACTGCAATGGGGGTGTCACAGGGTGGGATGCTCTGGTGGCACCTCCGGCTAAGGGAATCCAACTGCTAACCCACATCCCTCCTTGACCAGTGCTATGTGGTGACTCCAGCTTTTTGGAGGGGAAGCTGAGGTCACCAAGACCTCGTTTCACCATTGTGACTTGCAACAAATACGCCCTTTTGCCTCTCCCCACTCTTAATGTGAATCACAGGCTGAGTGCAGGCAGAGCTGCGAGCACAGGGAGCCCATCCGTGGTTAGGAAATGGCAATGCACAACTCCCTGGCTGCTCCTCCAGCTTTGTTGCAGCCACTTTGCCCCATGTGAGTGTTGCTCACCTCCCTTCTCACCTGCTCTTGCACTGTGGTGCTTCATACTGTGCTACAAAGCCCCCCCCCCAGCCTGTTGGGAAACCCCCTGCTTCCCAATACCCCGAGAGGCCTCTCTGTCTGCCCCCCGGGGGAAAGGGGGTTTCCAACATCACCTGCCTGACCTTCTCAGTATGCTCACTCTGTGTGTTTGAGCTCCAAATATCATTTCAAGACCTTCCCAGCTACCTTCTGCTCTAGCTTTCCTTCCTGCACTTGGTACCCATAGCTCAAGGCTCTGTTATGCGTCTGCAGCCCTGAGCATGCTGATAAAATCTCACCTCTGCCTCCGCATCTCTCACCCTGCCACTGGGACAGGGCCAGCCTGACACCCAGTTAGTCAAATGCCAAAAAGTCCCCCTCTGATTTGATTGCATGTGCTGTGACTGAACCTGCCGGGAGATGTCCAATTTCTCCACCATATGCAGCCTAACGTCAACACAGGGACTATTTTAACAGGGGGCCTTCGCAAAGGACAACTTAAGGACTTCAAAAGCTCGACCCCTCGCCTGCCTCTCCCCAGAGCTGTCACAGGAACATCAAGAGGCAGTTGCTGGGGCTCTGTGCTTTGCCGAGAATTTTACAGCTTGTTTTCTTTTCCCTTTGCTTTTATTTGCTCTTCACCCCTGAACAATGCATCTGTGCAATGCCAACCCACAGCTGGGCCTCTCGGCTCGGCACGAAGGTGTCACGGCTCTGGGCTTGTCACCTTCCTTTAGAGCAGAGATGTCTTAATCCCTCATTCCTTCCTGTTTACCTTATGGTGCTTACCCAAGACAAAGACATGCTATATTTGCTTAATTATCAAATTTCAGCCCAGAAAATTACAGTGCAGTTCCGGATTATTTATCAGGAACAATCCCCAGCTAACTCATGACATGAAAGCAAAGGGGAGAGCAAAATCCTCCGGCCACGTCCAACCAGCGGGATGGAGATTGCTCTCTCCGTGCTTTGCCATCTGAATTCTTCTGGCTGACATGGTGAGGCCCAACCTCACGTCCCACCAAACGCTGGCAGAGCAGGAGAAGCAGCCACCAACGTGCTAATGGTGAGAAGAGTGGCCCGAGAGCAGTTTACCAGCTGTGAGAAAGTGAGATTCCTGACACCGAGTGGGGCCACGACTTTGGACTGCGGTTTGCCTCTCCTTAGATGAGCCCACCAGCCTGTGGGTGCATTTGTCATCTCCCAAAACAGGACACGACCATCAAGGAGACTGGAGACACAGCTCCTGCATGCAGAGGGAATTGTTGCTTTTTAGATCTGGCCAGTTTCACAGACACATTTGTGATACTACAAGCACACTTAAACGGCCTGTTTGCATCTAATAGAAGCGCGGGAGCACACACTTGGCACTTTCTTCATCCCCCCTTGTGAGTTTTTCCCTTTCCATCTTAATCTCAGGAAGAGCACTTCGTGCTTTGCTAGGAGCGCCCCAGCAGCCACTCAGCTATGGGTTCTCCTTTTCTCACGGCGTGCCACCTCGATGGCTCCGCTGCAGTCAGCGCTGTACAAATAGAGGGTTAGAGGTGATTCGTGCCCTGCAGAACTCATGAGCTAAGCTTTCGGGAAGGAGGTGGCCTTGTTAAAGTCCCAATCCTTGTTTTACAGAGAGGCAACCGAGATGATGAGATTAAACCCTTTTACCAGGCATGCGGGAGGTACAGGGTTGAGGGCTGGTTCCTCGGCTCAGGGCAGAGCCTTCTCCCAGGCGTGGACTGGCTGAGAGGTGCAACAGGGCTGCAACATGAAGGATGTCCTCTTGGTGACAGCTAACCACCAAGGCAACACCTGTATCAACAGCACGGCCTCAGGACTCAGCTCAAGCAGAGGAAAAGAAGATTTAAGTCCCTCAGTCCGAGGGTCTGTCATCCCTGCTGTAGACTGTGACCGTGCAGGCACTCCTCCATCATTCAAAGCCTCGAGATTCACTAGCAACCCTGCCTTTGGTGCTACAAACCGCAGGATTTAGTCCCTGTTGACCAACATGAGTAGACATTTCTCCAGGGGGGTGGCATGGCCTCACAGAAGACCTAGTTCTTCCTTTAATCTGGCAGAAATGCGTGTTTTCCAAAGAGCATGAAAGCTCACCTCCTCCTAAAACTTGTATTTTAGAAGAGCTGGACTTGGTACTCAAGTATTTTGCAAGATTGCATTGACAAATGCCTTTTTAAAATTCAAAGCTGAGCCCACCCGAAGAGCGAGTGAAAATCTTCACATTTCTTTGGGTTGCTTGATAAGCAGAAATGTTTTTACAAAGCCAGGAAAGAAGAACTCCTGGGATTTTCTCAAGATCTTTGCAAATATTTCTGCTGGTCCCACCAGGGCAGAGCTGCGCGGGAATGTGGAGGAATAAGTGGAGTGTGCAGAGCTGCTCGCAGCCCTGCTCCTGGGATCAGTTTTACATTGATCTTCCAGGGATGGGAAAATCCAGTGTCTGGAGAAGGGAAGAAGCTGAACCTCACAAGAAGCTGCAAGGAATTCCCCAGAACAGCCGTCCCTGTCCTCATCCGGAGAAAACAACATAAAGATTGTGCATTGTGATTTTATACCTCAGGGTATAAACCCTCCAGGAGGGAGTGAATGAGCTGGGAGAAGGTGTGGGTGGTCAAGCTCCTCTCCATCTCCAGCATCCCTGCGCTTGGCCTCCCTGCGAGCTCCACGCAAGCACCGCAAGCAGCCAAGGAGTGATGGCCACCCCTCCACCGTAACTTTCCAGCTTTTTTGGCTCCATCGGCCTAAACTTATCTCTGTCCCCTCCTTCCACCTGTACTCCCAGGGCACTGAGGACATCCGCTGGGCACCGATTGCCTCCTAACACCGTGTACACGGGTGCTTTTCCATCATCCACCCCCTCCTGATCTACCTGTTTGTGCTGGCAGAAGGGGCCAAACTGACTCAAGGAGAATGGTTTTAATTGAAATTACTGTCTCCTGTGCTCACCCTAAGTGCGGGTCTTGAGTGGCCAGTGTTGTGCACCACTGGCCACCAGCCAGGGCTAGCTGGTAGTTCCGTCTATAGCCTGATGTGTTTGCAGATGCCCAGTGGGAGAGTCTTGGTCTGACTGAAGGAAAATAGCTATCCTATTTTTTTCCTGACAGTAGCGCATAGGGATGGAAGAATTAGGGCAATGCAATAAATGACCCATCTAGGCGTCAAAGGCCTTGCTGGGGATGAGGCTGGGACACACTGCGATGGGATCCATCACACGGGTGCTACAGCCTTGGAGAAAATCGGCAGCGGGGGCCCAGAGAAGTGTGTGGCAATGCCTGGTCACACTGCTATCGCTGGGAGCCAGATGTTAGGACCAGCAGGGACGCAGCAGCAGGTCATGATGCTTTTGGATCCTAGTTCCAAATCTGTGCATGATCCCCAGGCACCGCAGGCAGGGTGTGCGGCTCGCTCGGCCACATTTTCCCTGGATGGAGGCACTCAGGAAACGCAGCTCCCTCCCACCCTCTCCCTCAGCCCAACGGTTAATCCCCTGTTGTGTTAAAGCATTTTGCCTAGTTCCTAACATGAATTGGCCTGGCTTTAATTTCCAGCCAGTGCTTCTTGGTTTGAATTTCCCTGCCACAGTAAGTGGCTCTTTAGCAACCCATCTTTTCTTTCTATGAATGCCTTTGCTGGCTGTAATAAAAATCACTTCCCAATACTGGTATCACCTACACTCCCCATGCTTTGATTTTCACATGGGGAAGACACCCCTGCACAGGCTGCAGACCCAGCACAGACCCAGCTATGGGCAAAACATATGCCAGGTGCTGAGACCTCTCCGATGAAAGGTTTTGGCTCCGGTTGCTCGACTAAGCCCGGTGCTGATGTCTCCTGCTCTCTTCTTTCTCTTATTTTGCCAAGGACCTCACAAGCCTTTTGTTCACTGACTTTATTGTGCACAGATGTACAGTGCTTCATCAGTCTCTACCTGGGCCGCCAGGCTCCGATATGAATAACCAGATATCACTTAAATGCAGATGTTCAGAAAACTGGAGAAAGTCGGAACGGAAAAGAGGAAAAATGTAGTTTGGAGCTGGGTGAAGAAACTACAGCACAGGCATTTCCACACTAAAAACAGTGACTTGGTCAAATGAATCCATCGAAGAAGGTCAAGGTGGACAGGATCTTCCATTTGGGAGAACGAAAGGAGATACATGAATGGGGGGCGCAGGCTGGAGCTGCGCAGTGAGAGCTATGGTTGTGGTCTTTTGTGCTGCTGCCGTGTCCCCCGGGCCCTGCGTCCCAGCGCCCTGCGTCTCCCAGGACGCATTCCTCTCCACAGTTTTCATTCAGCAATGACAATGCTGCCCTTTCAAAAGACCCCACCCTTCCAAAACTTATATTTTGGCAATTTTAAAAATGCAAATTACTTTTTAAACAAACAAAAACCCCAAAACATTTTGTTTTAATTTTTGCAAACAATAATTCAGGGGAGGGGGGAAGGGAAAAGGGAGGATAGAAGAACCCAGGGGCTGAAAGTAATCTCTAAATTTTACTTGAATTTATGAATAGTCTCATTCTCCTTAAAATTGTCCCTTTCCCAGATAAGTTTTTTTGCCAGAAAATTGCTAGCTCAGCCTGAGCCATTATTTCTCATCTGCAGGAACAAGCCTCGCGTGCATTGTCCCAGCTGCTGAGAAGGGCACCCTGCCGATGCCCATCTGTGGAGGGCCTTTGCTCCCAGGGGACCCCTGGAGATTTCTTCAGGGATATTATTTTTGAGGGCCATAATGGTCAAGCAAACAGCCAAGTCAAAGAGAGGGGACAATGGAGAGACCTGTCTGCTTGCTGAACTGGGAGGTAGAGAGAAATGCAGACAGTGGGAGGGTGTCCCTGGTCCCCTAGAGCATCGTGTCCCTTCAAGCCTGCTGCCAGCTGGTTTGAGGTTTTGGAGCAGCTGGACATGAACCTGGAGCTGCTGGATGAGCTCCTGCACCGCTGCATGCCACCAGATCCCTCTGGTCTAGCACGGGCTGCGGTGTGTTGGGCTATGGGGCTGTGCCCAGTGAATGATACTGGGTGGATGTTCCCTGGGGGGCATGGATGCTACCTGACCTGGGGAGGGACTTTCTGTCCATGCTTGCTGCGTCAAAATGGCAAAGCATGGATGAACACCAGCAGCGGCGGCGGTGAAGTCCTGTACAGTACAGCCTCTGCACGCGGCCCCAGGAGCTTGGAGCCGTAGGGACTGAGCAGCCAGATCCAGCTCTGTTTGCAGGGCAGGCGGCCCCGTGCCGTCCCGTGTGGCTCGCTGCCACCCACCACAGACCCAGTTGGCCAACACTAAACAAAAACGTTTGCTCAGGAATATTCATTTGTGTGCGCTGTTAAGTCTGAGTAAGGAGGAGGATCGGAAATTGGTTTGGTTTGCTCAAGCTAATCCACCGAGGGGGAAATCCATCGGGGTGTTGTGGCTGCAAGGGGGAGACACAGGGTCTGCGCCAGGCCCCAGGTTTCCCTGACAGTCAGAGCAAAAAGACGGAGAAAAGCGTGTGGACGCACCACAAAATATGCAGCTATGGCTGGCATCGCCCACGAAACAGGAGCCACAAACCTGGCTTACAGCAAAAGTAAGTGTGCACTGGTGATGAGGGAAGGAAAGTCCCATCCTTGCTGATGCATCCCAGAGACCCCCCACTGCTGGGGCTGAAGACTTTCTGGGCAGTGCTTTGCACTCTGACCTGCTCCCCGCGAGGCCAAATCCCTCTCACCCCTCTCCACCCATAAGAAACAACCCTAAGAGCAAGGAAAGACCAAACTGCAAATGTAGGTGAAGCAAGAGAGAGGGATCCTGTGGAGAAACATGCTGAGAAAATCTTCCCGGTGGCATAAAAAGGGGTTGGGGAACAGAAGACTTTTACATGCATGAAAAGCCTGAGGAATGGCAATTTTGCAGAAAAGTTGTAGACAAGATGGCATCAGAGTGACCCAAGACCTCCCTGGGGATGCTGCACACTCCAAGTGCCCTTCACTTCCCACTTTGCCCAGTTCCCAAACCCCTACATGCCCCAGGGAGCAGGAGGCCCTGGAGACGTCCCCCTGTCAACATTGGTTCTGCAAAGTACAACAACGCTCTGCAATACTGAGGCCCAACTTGGTAACAGCAACATTTACGTCTGCCTGAGATTTCCAATTATAAGACCTTCATTTTCTTTTACATAAAAAAATGCCAAACACACTGGGCTGAAATGTTTGAGACCGGGTGTGTGACTCAGGCTGAATATTTCTGGAAAAGTTCCTGCTAAAATGATTCAACTGCTAATGAGAAACAAGGCTAGTGAAAAATACAGTGTTGTGCCAATGCTAACAAATTTGGGGATTTCTTTCCTTAAAGAAAATCTATTTCCCTTATATTTGAAGCCAAGGCTTAAAAAGAAAAACATTGCTCCCTGGTAGGGATGTGTCTTTTGCTGTCTCTAGGAAGAACTGCTCAAGCTCTGCTGAGTTTCTAACTCACTGAAGAATGGGGGACATGTTCGGTCATAGTTGATGGAGTTTTGCAGCTAAATTCCCTGAAGATCTTATTTTCACTGGCCAAACCAAGCTCAGAACCATCCCTGCAGAGCCAGGGCAGTAGATATTTGTCCTGCTGGTGGACTCTTGGGTGCTGAGTCCAGCAGTGCCAACCTGTATTTCTCCCTCCTGCCTTTGGTACAAGATCTACCTCCGTACATCAGACCCCCCCCAGCAGCGACAGTCACCCACAGGCCCGTCAGCAGGAGGGGTGAACTTTCAGCAGATGCTGGGGAGTGGGTAGGAGAAGCAAATGCTAAACAGCAGAGCTTGATGGATTCAATCCATGAATGTGTTTTGGGGATTGCCCTCACCCCAGCAGACACTAGGGGTAAACCAGGCACATCCATGGTAAACCAGTTGTCCATCAGCACCTGTAGTCAGCTCAAATACTGGCCCTCAAAACTGGGCAGCAGAGAGCTTGGCAAAGCCGACAACCAGTATGTGGTCTCTGGAATCTGGTTTTGAGAACAGATTCAGGGAGAAAGTGCAGAGCTGCTCATAGATCAAACCCAAAAGAGGAAAGAACAAGTCCCATCAGATCAGCTACCGAGGGTTACTTTGCCGACACTCACAATTATCAAATTTTCTCCAGTGCTGTGAGACCAAAGCTCTTCCCAATAGCACAAGATCCCTTTGGAGAGCACCCGGCAGCTGCTGCAAACCAGGCATGGTGGCTGCTTCTCCATCCCTCTGCAGCCCCCCAACCACGGGAACTGGTTTCAACAGCAACAGACACTACTTGTGATTTAACCTGTGACGTGAACCTGACTGTGGTCTGATACATGTTTTTATTAATTTCAAGGAGGGAAATATTTTCATAACTGCTTCCACATTTATTAGTTCCAGACTGGACTGGAGCACTGAAATCTCACTAGGTATTTCCTGGCTGTCCACATGGTATTTCTGGCCCTGCAGGAAGTATCAGAGGAGCAAGAGCAAGGCTTATTCCTGGGAGATTTACAGCTTCGAGATGTTCAGATTATGAGCCAGATTTTAACAATCTCTGAGCAGTGGAGATCTCCCCATTGCTAGGCGGCACACGTGGCAAACAGCTGCTTGAAACCATCGAGGCCCCACTGACTTGTGTATTCCTGACTTGAACCCTCAGGGACATCTCCAGTGACCTTCGATGGCTCCTTCAAAGCCACCAGGCAGTTGACTGTCTATCAGCAGGCAATAAGGATGGATGAAAAACCTGTGGGCCTGTTGTATTGCATTGAAATGTTGAGATTTGTGGCAGCCTCTCACCCAAGGCATTTTATCCCAAGACAAAAGCAGTCTTACTCAATACAGGATGCAAATCACAAAGCAAGCCTAGCCCTGGTGCAGCACACAGGGTTGTACACAGTGCCTGGAAATGGGCTGCAAATTGTCCTTGCTTTCTCCAGCCAGTGTGCTGGGAGGGGACATCGGCCGCTCTTCAACAGAGACTGGAGTCTTCTTCCTTCTAGAGCACCTCTGAAAGCTGTCTGGATATGAGGGCTCCAACCTCATAGTCTACATCATGAGTTTGCCTCAGCAAGGACTGGAGGAACCATCTCTGAGGGCTGGACCTCATCTGGGGGCTGTGGCTGGGCTGGGAAGGACATGGGCAGAGCATGTGCCAGGCTCTTCTGGCCTGCACTGAACCTGCCAGCACATTGAACCCCCATTCAGGTCCCAGCACAGCCAGTGAAGTGACGGCACTCACAGGCACATTCTAGGTGATCTAGCAAGAGCTCCGTTTTCTTCAGTAGCTGTGGGATTTGACCAGGAGATTTTCTCTGCAAATCAGGTATTGTGCAGGAAGTTTGCAGATAAGCTTCAGCGTGGAAAGAGCTTAATTAATTAATTTTTTTGAGAAAGGAAAAGTCAAGAAGTGAACACTTTATTTCAGTCTGGGAGATGACTCCAGGCTGTCATCAGCTTGCTTTATTTAATTGCACCATCCATATCCAGCCTCCTGAGATTGTAAATACTTTGAAATGAATTGTTTGCATCCTGCAATTCATCCAGATGCCATCCGAAGGCAGGAGCTAACGGGAGAGCTCACCCAACAACCTACAGGTTATCAGAGAAAGCACATGGCCACCCCCGCCTCTGCCCACCCTAACCAAGCTCTGAGGTGCTCATTAAGTGTCGATGTTTATTTAGAGCCCAAGGGGAATCCACTTGGGAACAATTTATCCACTTAGGCTCTGGCCTTGTGGTTTCCCTCTTATCTGGTACAGATCTTAGCAGCAGCTTTCCTCTGACTGCTGCAGGGGTTGTGGTACTTTACAAGAAGACCTTTCCCCTCTCCCTACTCTATGCCATGGTGGTGCTTACCTCCTACCTGTCCAGTCTACTAACCTCAATGGGCAGCTATGAACTGCTGCAGGTTGAGCAGATGCTTTTCAAGGTGCCAAAATCAGCATCCCAGTCCCCGAGTGCCTGGTCTCATCAATACTTTTCTCTTTCTGTAAAACCAGAGCCCTGCAGCTCAAAAAGGAGGGCTCATGGTGATGGGGATCTGAGCACTGCAAACCTCAAAGTGATGCTCCAGCCCTGACCAAGGGACAGGAGCCAGCACACCCAGTACACAGGCCATCACTGCCCCAGCCCAAGGCATCTTCCTTTAAGTTTTCTTACATTTCTGATGCAGGAGTTTATCAGCCACTTGAGGGTTAATGTCACAGCAGAAACAGATATTGAAAGAATTTGCACATTCAGAGCAAAGGTTACTCAAAATGCAAAAGGCCTGATAATGCAACCAACCCAGCAAAGAGTCAAAAGATTTTAAAATCTGTATTAAAACTGCTCAGCCTAAAAGGACCAAGGATACAAACAGTCTTAACTCTGCCCCAAGGAGTCAGGAAACTAAAGCAATGCAAAGCGGTTTTAAACTAGCTCAGGCTGTGATTCCTCCAGGGCAGACCCAGCTTAAAATGATGCCACTCATGTGCCCAGTCACTGCCTCTCTGGTTGTGCTCATTCAACTGCCTGTGAGGTCAGGCTGTGCCGGGCTCTAGTTTAAAAACAAACAAAGCGTGTTCAGGACCGTGTTGTGTTTTTTTAACCCTACATCATTTCCCAATCTTGTCTGGAGCAGGGCCAGGGGAATTGTTAAACTGGCCCCAGCCAGACCTGCTACCAAAAGGACCCTGTGGCTGGGAGCTACGGGCTGCACCAGAGCCTGTCACGAAGCTGTACATAACCCATGGCTGGTCATCTCCCCCCAAACCCAGCAGCATCCCCTCCAAGGTGACGTGGAGTCAGGGTCCCTGTGCCAGAAACACCTCTATGAAGACCTGATCTTGCAGGATTTCCCCTTGCAGGATGAGTCGGCACCACTTTCTCCCGTGAATGACCCTTTTGTCCTTCCCTTGCCATCGGTTTGATGCTGCCTTCCCTCCTCTCTGCAGGGATTGCATCTCCTCATCACCCCAGGCAGTGCCAGTGGCTGCATCTTTGTATTTGCACTCCCCCAGACCCCCGTACCCCTGTGCCAGCAAGGAAAAGGGGACCCCTGCCTGAGAAGACAGCATCCTTCTCAGACCCGGGAAAGTACGATACCCTGCAGGCATCTCCCACGAGTGACCCATGGAGCTGCTGTGTTACAGCATGGACAAAAACCCCAGCAAGAGGGACTCTCCACAGGGATGGTCCCCTCTGTCTTGTCCCACATTGTTTGGGAGATGGTGCTGCCTGTGCCTGCAGATGCTGCTCGAGCCCTAGCCTCACGCTGTGAGATGGAGCACAGGTTGACTTCGGGAGCACTTGCCACGGCCTCCTCCCCTTCCCCATGAATTACAAATCTTGGCTTGGCCACTTGACGTGCCAGACAGTAACACAAGCTTGACAGATGACAGCTCTCGGGAAGGGTTTTGGTTCCTCTCTGAGGCCAAGCTGGCTTAGGGGAGCAGTTGGCAGCTCAGTGCATTTGTTTCCACCCGGCAGAGCTGGGATGAGCATCTGTGATGCCGTGGAGAGGCTGGTCATGCAGGCTGTCTCCCCTCCATGCAGTGCAGCCCGGACTTGGCCACTTTGGCTCGGTGGCTCTTTCCCTGGTGAGGAGATGCTCCCCAGCACAGCGCTCCTTCCCAGCCCGGAGGCCAGACCAGGAGGGGCAGAAAAACTCATCTCTATCCATGCCATCCCCAACTACAAAGCCCTGACTATGTTGAAAAGGACACACAGGTCCAGACAAGAAACTGAAGCCCTGAGCCATTCTAAGCTGCCAGAGCTGAGATTGAGAGTCAATTATTTTTTGAAAATGTTTTCCAACCCTGTTATATTAATTAATGCATTTCAATATAGATGAGTGCTTTGTAGGACTGGTTTCTTGCATCAGCTGTTGTGCAGTGAAGAACTAGTGTCTTGAAAAGCAGAGATCAAGCACCACTGGTCCAAAATAAGTCTTGTTCTTCCCTGCATGGTGGGTCTCTGTTTTTCTGGTAATGAGGTTCCTTAATCACTTCAGCCTGGTTTGGTTCACCAGCAAACAACCCTGAAAAGGGTACGAGCCCTGCAAATCTGCAAAGTGCTCTTCTGAGGCAGAAGTGTACATGGGAAACATCATTCCAGGACCCTGGGGCTAGACATCAACATAACACCTCCCTGTTATGCTAATAAAATGCAGTAGATTGCGGCAAATTAATCTCCATTCAATCAATCCTACAGTGACTATGAAAACAAGGGCCATCCCACCCCCAGTGCATGGCTGGAGGAAGGTGGGAAGCCTATCACTGGCACACGCATGTTGCCTCTGCTCTGCCCTTGTTCCTGCTCTACAAACACCCCAAAATTCAGTAGCTGTCAATGCCGAGGCAATCAGCAGAGTCAGCTCTCCCCTCTTCCAAGCCCACTCCTGCCCACCACTGCCTCCCCCAAAGCACGCTGTGCGGGTGTGTGGGCACACCCTTCCCTGGGCCATCACAGCTGGTGACAAATGCAGCTGCACCATCCTCTTCCCAGCACTCTGGCACATGAACCAACTCCACCAGATGCAGAGAAGGTACTTCCATGGCTCTGCTACTGAGCCCAGTGCAATCCTGGGCAAGCTGCCTAACACTGCTGTGTCTCTTTCCTTGTTCTGGAAGCAGGCACATGCCTCAGAGGAACCCTGGGAGGGTTTTGTTGTGGGAAAGACTAAGAGCTCTGGGTAACAGGAACCAAAATTGTCTATGGGTCTGCAGAAAGATGTTAGAAGAGTTACAAAAATTCAGCTCTAGCTGGGAAACCTCAACAGAGATGGATTTTAACTCTGCTTCCAAGTCTTCCAAAACCTGAGCTAATGCTGCAACCACACAGTACAGAACATGAATCCCAGCGGCTGATGGGGCAAGCATCCACCACCCGTCCCACATTAACCTGGACCCTGTACTGGTTCTGGGCTGGCATTTGAAACCCCATGCAGGTGTGAATTGCTTGAGATGCCTGTGTTTGCTCAGTGAAATTTGCACCTTCGGGGCTGTGGACAAAGCTCTCCTTTGTGGCCATGGCTGAGCCCGAGTAAACAGAGCTATCTTATCGCCGGGATGTTATCGGGGGATCTGAGAAAGAAGGAAAACTCGGGCTTATATGCCTGACCTCCCAATCAGCGTTATCATTGGCAAGGACATGAAAGTATTTCATGGAGGTGTTGGGACAAGCTTGTCTGCCCTGCTACCCCCACTGCTGCAGGACGGCAGCTTTCTGCTCGGTGCTCCCCAGCCAGGCTGGGCAGTCCCAGGACTCCCCTGCAAGGCACTGGTGTATTTTGTTTTCCTGGAGATTGGGGTTTTATCAAAAGCTGACAGACTTATCCTGCCTTATCAGGGGAGCAGTGCTACTGTTAATGGTTTTCTGTAACAGACTCTGGGCAAAAATGTTGATTGCTGCCTGGGCTCGAGTACAGTGGGGAGGGTGGGCGGCTGACATGGATGAGCACAGCATCCTCCGCCCGCTGCAGAGGCCTCTGCGAAGGCAGCACTGCGATCCCACACATGAACAGGACCCTCCTGCGCTGTCCTGCAATGTTTAACATCAAGACTCCAGCACCTGTGAACGTTAAAAGGTCATATCCCACCCTCTGCAGGGGAACAGCTGTCAGCTCTGATGTCCCACACACATGTCCATCTGGAACATGGTATTTCACCTTCTCACTTTCTCTCTGCTTGCCATGGGATACGTTATTTTTCCTTTCACTTGCTTCACAGCTGACTAGTGATAGTCTGCACTGGCTGAAAGCTCACCCCAGAGACGGTCTGGGCTGCAGTAAGTGATGGGCTATTACCTGATTGTTCAGCAGCCCTGCTGCTCCTTAGATGCCAACATCTCAAGGAGTCTCATGGTCTGCCTGTGCTCATCCTCACAAACAGCTATTCACTTTTATAAATGGTGAAACCAAGGCATGAAAAGGTTATAGTGTGGGGTTATACAGGTGTTAGGCTCCTTATAGAAAGAATTGATAAGCTGGAAATACAAGTACCTTTGGGGCCATGGCACCTATTGGACAATGTAGGGCAGGGACTTCAAGCCAAGTTTCCTCTACCTTAAGCCAGTGCTTGAGCATAGTCCTGAGGGCACAGATGGCAAAAATGTTTGGTGCAGGACAAGGGGAATGGGTGGGTTTGGACACACTCTGCCAGCACCAGAGGACACCCATGAAGGATGCTCAGCTCCCGCCTCTGCCCAGCTCAGCCCAGCCCTGAGGTGGTGCGGGGCTGGGAGTGATCCCACTGACTCAGCATAACCAAGGATGAAGCAGACAGACACGTATTCGGTCCTGAAGCAAAGCCACCAAATCTGGCCCTACAGCCCCCCTCGGGCAAGGACAATGCACCTGGAAAAGCAGCAGCGCTTCACTGCCCAGCCCAGAGCCTGTGGCTACCTGCACACTTTTAAGGGTCGCTTAGGGCAAACTTTGATGGCGTAAAGTCAAAACACACAGGGCTGTTCCTCTGTTTCTCTCTGAAGGATTTAATCCAGATCAAAGCTAGTCAAACACAGGGGTTTCCCAGCTTTTCTGCTGGGGTGAACCTCCCATGAATGCCACAGCCCTTGGCTGGTCTGGCCCTTGCTGTTCCTTTCACTCAGGCAGGGGATCCAGGAAAGACCAGAACTGTTTGAAGAGCATGGTTAATCCCTGGATGTGACAGCATTCATGGCAACTGGGCAGGTCTTTGGAGAGGAGCTTGACATGAACACCCAAACACTTAAAGCTGCATGTGCTTCAGGACAGCAAAGGCTGTCTTCAGCTGTAGAAACTTTGCTTTTCATTTTAGCCAAAACTTGAGGAATGAACGTGCCCAGGGGTGAGTTTCCTGGTAGTAGGAGGACGATGCTGGGGTCCCTCCTTTCCTAATGTCACATCACCCGCATCTTCCAAGCTCCCTGTTCTCCACTGGGCTGTTGCTATGAAGCCCCTGCCAGCATCCAGTGCTCACATCCATAACCCCAGGGTCACTGCCAAAAAACACCCCGGGGCAGAGAAGTGACTGAGCAATGTCAACCCCAGGCCTAAGCAAAGGTGTTGACAACCTCTTGAGGGCAGGGGAGGAGGAGGAGGGATGGCACAGGGGATCTAACAGAGCGCTGGCTGTTCCAGCAGCCTCCTTTTCCCCTGCCCTCAGGGAGACCAGGGCCACATGCTCATGGGACTGCCAGGCAGATTTTATCAGACCCCTTTAATTAGCTTATCATGGGCAATTAGCTCCACAGCTCAGACTGCCCCGGCACAGTCTTCAGGTCTGGATCCTTTCAAATGAGGGCTGCAGATGTGTAAACATCCCTGAAGCTACAGGGCTGAGCCGTGATGCTGGTGATGGCAAAGAGGATGCTCTGAGATGGGCTTGTGCCACTCGAGCCAAGAGATGGGCCATTTGCCCTAAAATTGCCCATGCCACCACCTTGAGAGAAGACTTCTGTCCTGGATCTGAGCCTGGTCCATGACCATCCCTGTGGTGACAGCAAGGAGGGAGCATGAGCATGTTCTTAAGTGGACATGGGGCAGCCTGGGCACAGGCAGGAATTGAGCCACATCCCCACAGATCCTGAAGCCAGCCATTACAACATATTCCCATCCAAATATACCCTGAAGTTATGCCTATAGCTTAAATCTAACCTGTCAGAGACACTTCTCAGCTCATGTCCAGACTGCCCTTCCTCCACCTTCCTCTCCATCACAAGTGGCCCATGGGAAGGGTCTCTGGATGTATGACCCCACACTGTGTCTGGAAACTTGGGAGAAGCTGGTCCAGGCCAGCCCTGTGCCAGGGAGCATGCCATTCTAGTGGTGTGGAAAACCAGGCTTAGCTCTCATGGCGAGGGGGTGGCCGCAGTGTGAACAGTGCCACATGATGTGGCTGCTTCTCAGGTCACACCTGGGTTAACATTGTACTGCTTCGGGACAGGGTTGGAAAAGCCAATTGCCCTGGGCTGGAAGATTAACGATTTGGAGGGCAGGGCGACAGTACTAATCCCTTTATCTTGGATTTTTTTTTCTTTTCTGAAGCAATCCCCACTTTCCTGCAGTCCCAGCTGCTGCGCTAGACTTAGGCCGAGTCTGTCTCAGTGAGAGACCTGCTCCAGGTTTCAGCTGAAGTTCATGAATTTTGCCCAAGTGTTGCAGAGAGGAGATTGCATTTCTTTTAAGGAAACTGCATTTCCTCCAGTTACAGCAACCGGCTGGGAGCGAGGAGGCCTGTATTTTAATCTGACCTCTACTTTTGAGTCTTGGACTTTGCTCTGAGCCAAACCTCTGATCCTGCTGTGGTTCATTTTCAGGCGCGTGTGCCCCAGAAACTTTTTTTAAAATTAATTTTTCATACAGGATTCTTTTGCTTGATGGATGCAGTGAGAAACTATTTCCCAAACAGGAAAGAGGACCTCCCTCCCCCCTCCTCTCTCGTGGATGTTTTTATAACAACATCAATTGTCTGCAAAAGACTTATTCCTTTCTGACCTCAAAACAACTCCTGGTTAGTGCATTCCAGCATGGCCACAAAACAAGTCTGAATGACTTCACAGGGCCCGGCAAGAGGCTTTCCATAACAATACATAGTCAGTGAAACGCCTGATCCTGGCAGATGGAAACTGCCTTGGCTTCGCTGGGGGCTGAAGATGTTGAGTGCCTCGGGAGCAGACCCCAAGTGCTGGGTCCATGGTGCTGCTGTGCCAGTGATTTCTCTGGTGTTTCAAACTTCAGCTGCTCCCTTTTTCCCCAGACTCTCCATCCATGACATCCCTGCTTGTCCTTTGTCCTGAAGCCCCTGTGAGTGTTTTGGGCTGAGGAGCGTTTCTGGTGTGGGCAATGGGCTCCTCATGGCCCGAGCCAGCTGTACGTGGTGTGAGCAGGAGGCGAGGCCTTCCAGATATCTTGCTGATGAGCCATGCAGCTCAAAGAGGGTTTATGATAGAGTGACAGGGGGAAGGGGAGCCTGAAGACCTCCAGTTCCACCCTCGAGAGTGGACATGTCCCCCAAAATGCAGCACGCTGTGCCACCTGCAGCCCAAGGCTACACGGTGACAGAAGTTTATATGTACTAGTGCAGCTAGAAGTGAGCATTTTGGGGTTGTCATCCATTTCCATCCCTGACTTCAACAGAAAGCACCATGAATAAGTGATGTGGCCAGCTGGGGATGTGTGAGATGATGCATCTCACAGCCACTTCCCGTGGTGGCACGTCTAGTCCTGCCCTTGGCTAGGTAAAGTATCTGCCATGCCCCTGAAGCAGCCAGACTTGCTCAGCCCCAGCAGCCTTGCGAGTGCTCCTGGTTAACAGGCTCCTCACTGGGCATCACACATTCACAGTTGTTACAGCCCAATTTTCAAATTTGCAGTCCTGCACGGCTGGACCACAGTGATCGTCACAGGACCCAGACCCACCAGCCCTGAGACTGCGGGATCCCAACACAGCCAGGGGCATTTTCCAGCCAAACAAATTATCGATTGATTAAAGCAGCTTGGGACCAGCTGGAGCTGCTCACAAAGTCATGGTGATTGAGCTGTAAAGAAATGCTGATTTTCCTGTTAGGTCATTGGAAATACCCATCTGGGCATTTCTGAAATGCAGCATTTTGGTTTTCCGCTGTGAAAGGGCACCACAAAGCCAAGGTCACCTCAAGGCAACCAGAGAAGGGAAATCAAGCCACAGATGATCAAACTAAAGGGATTTTTGAGGTGGGGGATCAGATAAAACATTTCTATGGCCTGAAATCCTGGAGGGAAGGGGGGAAGGGAAATGTGCAAGACAGCAGATGCTTTGGCAAGAAAAAGGAAACAAGCTTGAGCTCAAGCCCACCTCCGGACAGAAAAGCTTTCGCAGTTCCCAGCTTGGCCCGAGCCGCAGGCGCTCGCCCACTCTCAGCTCCCCCCACAAGGCGTGCAGGGCCACACAGCTACGCCCTGGGATGGTAGATCCCTCCAGAACAGAGGCGACTGCCCAAAACCCACCCTTTCCACCCCAGCCAGATGAGCCAGAGTGGCCTGAAGCAACACCCTGCCTCTGCCTTTGCTTGCTCCAGAGAAAACCTGGACGTCTCGGGGAGACCCAGATACATATTAGCTCCAAAAGCCTGACTGCAGCAGGGGTTGATGTGCAAAATCCCTCCCACAGAAGTTTTTTTGGCTGGGTTTCTGGGCCATCTGCTGTGCGGACCACCAGCCATCTCCATGGGGAAGCCCAGCCATGTCCCCAGGGGTGATGGGTGCCACTGTCCCACATGGGCCAGGTACCACGTCACCGGCCACAGTCTCGGAGCCGAGCAGGATGACCGTCCCCACACTGCACCCAGCCCCAGAGCAGCTCAGGGGCTCCTGTGCACATCAATTCTCTTGCCTGCCTTCGGGCGACCAGTTTCCCAAGCAAAACCTCTGAAGTGTCTGTGGTTTGCCCATTGCTGAACACAAGGCTTTTAAGTACTTTTTTGCCATGGTTTGTATCTCTGGCACAAAGCTCGCCGCAGCCCTGGAAATAACCCTGAGCTGAAGCCTGATCCCCACGGCAGGAAATAAACATAATTTTATAAGCGTTAACAGACAGCAGAGTACCGGCAGGAATACGCGGCATTTCCTAGGAACCCAGATGTTTGTAAACTGACGGGCTGCGCCGCGCTCGCGCTGATGTCAGGGAACGCTCAGGGCCTAAAGGGATGTTCCTACATTAGGAAACAATGTCTTTGAAAACCGCAAAAACAGGGACTCTGGGGTTGAGATGAGGAAAACGAACCCATGACACTCACCAAATCACCTTTCTGTCAGACCCAGAGGAGCAGGAGTGGTCAAGAGCAAATGCCAGTCTAGCAAGGGTGGTACAGCAAGGAGAAGCTGAGAGGCAAAGGGGACATGGCTCTCAGCCCTGCGTTAGTTGTTGAAGCTCTTTTAAGTTCTTATGGGCTTGAATTTGGCCCTTAGAATTTTCTGTCTGCCATGCAGGGTGTTGGACTGAGGTTCTGGCAGTCAACAGTGGGATGGTTTCTGACTCCACTTGGAAAACAGATGTGTTTTCACCTGAAAGACCTGGGAACGTCCAACAAACTTATCTTCACCAGGACAAACATTGCTTCTTTTAAAACCAGGCTTGAACAATCATCCTAAAGCTCTCTGATGTTCCCCACCAGGGGCTCAAGTCTTCTTCACCTATGGCCAAGCACGTTGCCCCAGAGGGAGAAAACCCTTGTCCCTTTGAAAGCAGCAAAGCAGATTTGTTCCAGCTGCACTATTTCGGGGAGTGCAAGTGAGAGGGATTTATTTATTGCTTTTGTTAACAAGCTAAACTAAACTGACACTTGTAATCTGAAATCAGAGTATCTACTGCAGCCTCACACTGAGGCGTCTGTGGGTGAGAATTGAGCTGGTGCCAGCAGCTGGGCTCTGGGTACGGCTCAGTCTCGTCAGACGTCCAGCCCTTCCCAGGACGCTTCCCGACTGACCGACACGTAGGGCGAGCAGCGCTGGAGCTGGCAGCACACACGAGGTCCTTTCAGCTGTGTTTGCCAGCAAAGGGGAAACATAAAAATTAAGGTTTTCCCATGATGTTTCAAATGCAACCTCAGAGCCCCTCCCCAAGGATGGGATGGGGATGTTTCTGTCCGGGCACCAGTGGTGGGTGGCTGGGAGTGCTGTAGCACAGCTACTCACTGCTGGCTGCTGCTTGGGCAGGCTTCCAAACTGCTGGTCTCTGGGGCACAATCTTCCCTGGATTAAGATTGATGGCACACAGCAGTCCTCTGCAGCCACACAGCTCATCCCAGGAGCTGCTCCTGCAGATGGACCAGACCGCTGTGGGTGCAGTGCGGTGCTGGCAGTGTAGGCAGAGGGGCTGGACTACTCAGAGTGTTCTGGGGATGGGGCACCTCCATGGCACGCTGGAGACTGGGCAGAAGTCCTGCCCGTGCCCCTGATGACCTCCTGGGTGATGGAGCAGCACGGACACAGGCAGGTCCTTTCCTCTGTGTTTGGACAGCTGTATGGAGAGCATCCCAGCTGAGAAACAAGACTTTGGTCTCTTTTTTTTTAAACTTCTGCTGGGTCATTTATCACCGGTTCCAGTCCTGGATTTGTTCACTGTGTGGCTGTGGCCAGCAGCCCGTGAGCAGAATTGCCCCCGGGACTGTGAAACCACAGCCTGTGCAGCCCTGGCTAAAGAGAGGAGCACAAGCCCCCTCCACTACAAGCAGGCGTCTGCCCTCCATCATCCCCTGCTCAAGATGAGACTGAAGCAATAGATGTTGCCCCAAACAGGACATTTTGTTTGGGAGCCCTTTGAAGGGATTGTGGACTAAAGAGCATCAGCCCGGGGGGTAGGGGGTGTTGCTTGCCCTGCTTCTTGTCTCATTTGTGCCCGGCTGCAAGGACTTTGCAAGTGTATCACCCTAAAGACATAGAATGCAGGCTTCTAGTGAGGCTTCATCAGCAATAAAGCCATGAAAAGAATCTTTGTATTCACTGACACTCAGCTCACATTTTTAATAAACTGAAAAACCAGGCAAAACAGCCCCAAATAAACATTATTGAACTGAAGCTCAGGGACTTCACCTGGATGAAAAAAACATTGCTTTCAGAATGGCTGGAGGTGAGGAGAACGGCCATGGGTCTGAGATGATCAGCTGGTCTATGTCAGAGGGGGTTTCAAGTTTCCACCCTGCGATGGGCCTTTGGGATGCTCTCCGTCGGCTCCAGCAACACAGGGAATGGAGGAGCACTGCCTGCTCCCCCCACCCCAAGGCGCTCGGGGTGACTCCATCCTGTCTTGTAGGACACAGAGACACTGCATCTGGGACGTATCAGCATGGAGAAGAGACAAGGTCTGAACACCTGGCCCTACACCCTGATGCATTTACCCCTTCAACCGTAATACCCACAGCAGGAAACAGACCAACCATACAGGTCTTTAACTCAGCCCCATCAATCTTCAACCTTACTCCTCATGCAACTCTCTTTTCCTTAAAAAGTGCAAGAGATAGTTTCTTTTAAAGACATCTTAAGCTCGGTTTCATGCCTGCATCTCACTCAGGGCCTCACCGCAGCAAGCTGCCCCCTTGACTGTCTGCAGCCAACGACTCCAAACCCTTTGCTAACAAACCCGGGCAGTGCTGGCTGGCGTCCCTGCGCGCCCAACACGTCCCCCTGCTCTGGGCGATTGTTCAGTCTGGATCCTGCCCGGATCATTTTTAACCTTCTGCAACTTTGGCTCTGGCAGAACTAAGGCTGCTCGGTGGGTAGCCTATTTCAACCAGCGTTCCCTTGTATTTGCCTCTCCAGGTGGTAACAGGCTGAAAAGCGCCTGTAATCCCTCTGAATGAACCACACAGCACAGAAACAAAGTCGAACTCTATTGTATTATGTTCATCTCCTTTTAACACAGGCTGGTTCAGCCACCCAAGATAAAGCAGGCAAGGATCTCACAGCTCACTGTGCCAGGACCCCAAAGGAAGAGGTAGGAAAGGTCCACCAGACCCCTCCATGGCCCTGGGGGGTTCGTCTGCAAAGCCGCTCGTGCTCTTGCCACCCTTTTTCAACTACATGAAGAAAAAAGGTCTCCTGTCCTACTCCCTCCCACAACCAGTGCCTTTCACCACTTCTTTTGGCAAAGTTCAATCTGATTTTTTTTCTCCAGCCTTAGTTACATTGCCCATTTAACTATAAACGCTCCCTTTGGGACAGTAGCACATCTCTGCGGCTATAAATGGGAGACACCTTGTAGGCTTCATCTAAAAGATGTTGACGCATGGCTCTGAGCTCAACTGACCTGCTGAGACAGTGTGTCTTTTTGCAATTTTAAGGTGAGCCTTTTGAAATAGTTCGCTTGGCAGAGAGCGCAATATGCCAAGCATCACATTTAAGCCTTGTTTCTTTAGTTCAGGTTTTCTACAAAGATTTTAGACAGCAAACTCTCAATAATCTTTTGCTGGATGATCTGGTTTGTGGATCTGCTGCTCTGCACCCTCCCAAGACCCCCAACATGACCGAAGGCCTCTTGGCAGACGAGACTGCTGTCCTGAGGCTGAGAAGCTGCACTGCTCCTGATGTGGACAGGGGATGCAGAGGCAGAACAGTCAGAGCTGAGCCCCAGCTGCACATCGGCTGCCTCATAGAAAGGTAATGCTGAGTAGGGAGGTGACTGCATACCCACCAAATCCAGCCCCTGCTGCATTCAGCTGCCCTGCTTGTATAGAAACTACTCAATGTGGAGCCAGAAAAGAGCTATACGCACCCTTCTAGCACATCTCTGTTTTAGGGGCAATCCCTGCCTGCTGACCACAATGCTGGGCGATGTGGCCTCCCTGGCTGCAGCAGCAGCCCTCATGCCTGCTCACCTGACCGTGCTCACGAGGACTCACTGTGCTGAGCAGCCAAGGGGATGCTCCGCCACCTCCATGTCCAGCCCCTACTGATTTCAAACACCTTCAACTGGTGAAAGCCCTGATGTAGTAAAATTGGCTTCAGAGCATCCTCTCTGTGCTGGAGCCTGAATTCACCTCAAACTCACACCAGGGCAGTGTACTGGGAATGCTCCATCTTGGCTCATCTGCAAGGGATCCTTTGAGCTACCAAGCTGGGAGTGACTGGGATCGGGAGGGAGAAGCTCAGGGCAGCCACTGGACTCAATGCTGGCTGGGACTGCCCTGCATCAGCCCCAGCTGGACCCCGCATTAGCAGCTAAGGAGCCGGCAAGGGGCTGTGTCTGCTCACGCCAGACGAGTTCCCGGCTCCAGCCACATGGACTGCTCTGTCCTGCCCTTTGCATCTCTCCCCTTCTACTGCCTCCCCCATGGATGGACTGCAGCTTTGCCTCCCTGACCCGGAGCTGCTCAGGCCAAAATGAACAAGACCTCACCGAAGAAGAAGCCATGAGCTATGTTCTGTGCATAGCTCTGTTTAAGTGAAAACAACTCCCCTGTGCCAGTTTAAATACAACTCCTCTTTTCTTACTTATATAACATGGTAACCTTCTTTCAACAAATTCACTTTATTCCTGGCCCAACAAAGCATTACAGAGCCCTTATGTTTCTTGGCCACAATGGCCAGGACCCTCTGAGAAAAGCAAAGCCATTGAGAGTCAGTGCCGGGTACATCTCGCTGGTACATGTCAAAGCTTACATGAAACACTCTGTGCATTAAGGACTGCATGTTTGCTAAGGGCAGGGGAAGCTGGCAGGATGAGAGCTTTCTTCTGATGGTTTTCTGCCTTGTGTCACTATGGAGCTGGGTCCAAGTGGAGAAATGTCAGCACACCTCAGGCTGCTTGGCATCTCCTGAACAGGGTTTGCCCTCCATCTGGCACACCTTGGGTGGCCCCAGGCATGTCCATGACCCAGTCTGGGAACATCCCTGGTTGTTCCTTTCTCCAGCTGGACAGGGATCTTGGTTTCCAACAGGAAGGGGCAGAATAAATTTTCAAGTCTGGGTTCTCACCACACTTAAACTGGACCTGCATACCAGGACCTTCACAAGAAGTCATGTTTAGCTTGTAAGGAAAGTAGTGGAGAAGGGTTTGGGGTGAAGGTAGACCTCCCTATCGCCAAACCCAGGCAGTGATGGGGAGAGGGAATGTCATGAGATCCAAGGAGATCCACCTCACTCCCGTTTGCTGGGGATCAGTGCTTGCTAAGCCAATGGCCGGCTGCTTCATTAAGTCAGCTGTTGTTTTGGAAAGGCGTCTCGTTAGCCTGGCGTCTTCCAAGAACATCAGAGCTTTGGCAGGGCCCAAGCAGCAGTCTGAGGTTAACAAAACAACCTGGTGTAGACAGGCGCTCTGGTGCCTTGGAGAAGTCCTCAGTCAGCAGCTCGGTACGTGCCGCAGGGATCTCTGCAGACGCCAGGGATGTCCATTCCTCGTCTTCCCAAGCCCTTCTGGAGGCCGTGAACAGTCTATGTCCGCAGGAGGACAGTCAGCGAGATGCATCTGGAGAACAAAGTCTCCTAGGCCTGCTGGAGAGACAGAAATTGCCTGGCTCCCGCAGGCATTTCTCCACTACAAATGAATGCTGCAGCCAAGAGCAACCTTTCCGACGTCCAACACGCTGTCTCCTTCGGCAGTACTCGGCCTGCAATAGCAGCAGGCGTCTCAGGGGACAAGCCCGGCTGCAAATGTCATTAGCATGTGTCACCTTGGCCTGCTTGGAAGGATTAATCAGAACGAGGAGCTCACTTTTTAATGAGCCTTTTCATGGTGCGTTACTGGGGGAGAAAAAAATAAACCCCCCCAAGCGAAACAGATTTTCCAATAAAATTTATAGAGCATGAAAAGGGCTTCTGGTGCTGGGGTTCAGAGGTGACTGGCCCTGTGCATGTGGAGGCACCACCCTCCCTGTCCTCCTCGGATGATGAAAACAAAACAAACAAGCAGAAAAATCCTGGGAGCAGATACGTGAAGTCATGTCCTTCGTTGGAATGAACGAGTTACCGTTGTTGGCAAGTGACCCTTGGACAGATAAACTGAGCCCTCTGAGGCTTTCATGCTCTATGGGGTGGGCACGGACCCACCACCGTGGCCAGAAGGGCTCAGGTCCTCCAGGAGCGCCCTGGGACATCCCTACACCAGGAGCAGGCCCACAGGCTTTCCTTGCATTGAAGTAGCTCTTAGAAACCTCAGCCCAAGCTGGGCCACACTGTGCTAAGCACTGTGTATATTTAGAAGATGCTCATCATGGAGAACTTGAACTAAATGCATTAGTGGATAAGAAAACTGTGGACATGGTGAAAGCCCCCATGCCTTACTGTCTGTGTTTTGGTAGCCATGTGGGTTACGTCTGAGCTAGATTTCACCACATTCCACCAAATTCCCTTTCAGAGTCGCAGGGGAGGAGCAGCCACCTCCAGGGTGCTGCACCTCACCCCTGGGCAGGTGTCTCAGGGGTGCAATGAGCTGCTGTCTGCAATAGCCATTCTGCACCACTCTGGGTGAGATGCTCGGACCCGATATCCCCCTTTCAGCCCTGAGCATGGGGCAGGGATGTCCCTAGGTTATCATTCAGTGCGAGGGGAAGGGGATCACCCTGTGTCAGGCATTTCCCACCCCCCGGACAGCAGGGAGCAGAGCCGGCTCTGGCCAGCCTCAGGGCAGCATGCAGGACCTTGGGGGCCAGCATTCCCTTGTGGGTGAGGGACGGGGAGCAGCAGGATGGAGACTGGGGAAGGGGGAGTGGGATTTCCATGCCCAGTCAAGAGAACAAATTATTCTTGCACAGTCCACCCTTCCCTCTAGTAGCGAGTAATCCTTGCAACCATGACAGCCACTTCTCTTTGCCCTGGAGAACTGTATAAATCAGAGCAGAACAAAAGTTCTTTGCTGGAAGCTGGGCATGTGCGCTGCGTTTCAAAGGGTAGGCACATTTCTCTATAGATCTGCGTTCTCCAGGGACTGCAACTCTGACAGCAGAGAGATTAAGCAAAACAACCCACTCAACCTACCCTTCTCCAAGATCTCTCCATGGGTGGAACAAACCCATCACAGTCAAACCACAGGGCAGAGCCATAATTCACACTTGTTACTTTGCTTCTTAGTTGTTTAATGGCCTATTTTTCCTACTTAATGTTTTCAAAGTTTTGAGTAATAATTACATAGAATACAGGCTCCTTTGGCGTTAGAGCTGGAAAACTTAGAAATAATGAGGAAAAGCAAACCAAATGTACCAATTATTAGAGTCCTCGGGGAACCTGCAGAGCTCTAGTGAGCTGTATCCAAACCTTCAGAGAAACCATTCAAGCTACATTCCTTGCTGGACTGGTAAACACTCACACACGAACCCTCGCCCACACACCCCAAGTGAAAAGCTTTAAACCAACCCAACGATACCAGGCAAACTTTTTAAGTTAAAGCAATCATAGCTTTTGTTATTAGCAATACCGCGCATTGCAGATCTCCTGCAGGACAGTGCTGCTAACGGTGTCTGTCCCTCACAGTAGCAAGAGCCAGATAACAGGAGAGAGCAAGCACTGATTTCCTCCTGTGCTCTTACAGACCAAGATGTGTTCTCCTGCAACTTTTCTAAGCAATCAGGGCAGTAAACCCATTTCTTTTCCAGTTGTATTTGCACCAGTGGAGATCTGGGCTCATGCCAGCTGAATGAGGTACTGAAAATACGAGTCATGAGGAGTTTAAGCCCTTCTGCTCCTCAGGGGTTTCTTGGGAATGGACTATTTTTCTGTGAGCTCTTAATTATACAGCTATTTTCATGGACAAATTTTGGCTTCTGGGTTGTACCCTGTGTGCTTACTTCAAGGCTTGGATATTGGTGAGGTGTGAGATCGTGACCTCCGTCAGCTGCCGTGTCTCTCCGCCTGCCCCAGTGCCGGCAGGAGAGCTCTCTTTGCCAGTTACCCTATCCCTAACCTCCCCCACATCTCCTGCAGTAGGCTGTCCTGGAGCTGGGGACCAGTCCCCAGCCTGTTGACATTGCTGGAGAGGAGATGAATATCCCTTAGGTGGTGCGTCTCTGTAGAGGGGACATGGCACTGTGGGTGAGGGTCCCTCAAAAGGTCCCTTGACCCACCTTGAGCCACCCAGCACCTCCACCACTCTCCAGGCACAGCAGAACCAGGGACAATAACTGCTCTGCAGACAGACTCTTCCTCTATCTCCGATGAATGTAACTGAAAACCTGGCCTGGAAATGTCTTTGAAAGAAAGGAAGTATTAAAGAGTAAAGAATGAACAACAACCACATGTGAACATCGTTATTCATACAAAGAAGTGCCATCCCCAATATCTGTGCCGAGAAACCTACTGCCATGAAGTTCCTCTGCATAGGAAATAACAAGGAGTTGTGCAACTGCAGTTGTTGTCAGAGCATACAACCAGAGCTGGGAAGTTGAGTTATGGCTTTTGCCAACCTGCCTGGGTGTCAAACCTAAAACTGATTACACAGTATATGTGCTTCAGACAGAAATCACAGGGGTGACCCTTTTGTTGGAGACTCTTGGAGGAAGCATTTTCATTTTTCCAATGAAAAACATCTAAATGTAGTAGAAACATTTCTGGGTTTATTTCAGATTGAAATGGTTTCATTTGGGGTTTTGAAAGCCAAGCCAAGCCAAAAGTTTGGATTTAAAACAAAAAAAGGGAAATATTTCTGTCCTGTTTTGAATTGCCTTCCATCAGATAATCAAAAACTTCATGGAAAGGGAAGAGATTCCTCCAAACATTCACATCCAATTTGAAACAGTAAATTAAAAGAAGTTGAATGTTTTCAAACAGCTCCTTTATTAGCAGCAATGTAACTTCCTTCCCACCAGCACCAGGACACAACCTCCCCTGCTTTGCCTGCTGTCATTTCACTAATGGGTGGGTTGGTTTTAGGGTGCCTGGTTTAAAGCTGAATTGTCTCCAGCTGGTTTCCAGGTGGTCTGAGCACCCCCTTTCCCTGTCCACCCTGCCTGCAGCCTTGGCATCGCTGGGCTGGGGGAACCCAAGCTGATATTTGCCTGGCAGTTCTTTGCTTTCCTTCTCACAGCTGCATCTGATGACTTCTGCTGCAGGCACAGGAGCCTGGATCAGGGTCTGAATCGCCCCAAAATTTGGGCACATACACAAAGAGTAAAAGAGACCTTGTTCCAAAGTGCCTCCAGCCTGCAAAATGGGGCTAAATGCTATTTACTGTCTGCAATCTCTGCATGAAAAATGATAAAATAAGGCTAAATGTCTGCTTTCTCTTTTTCTCCTCTTTTTAATGTAGGGAAGGTAAGACTCCTGAGCCCTGGGGATTGCCTTTATTTTCTCTTTTATGATATTTACTAAAGACTTAAAGATGGGAAGAAGCAGAAGCCTATGGAGTGTATGGGCTAAGATGAAAAGGTCCCGGATCCCCAGCGGGATAGGAAGGCTTCCAACAGGACGCACAAGCTGCTCAGCTTTGTTTCTCAATTCAAACATGGTACCATGCACAAAAGGAGGCGAATAATATCGCTCTCCCAGGCAGTGAGCCCACGCCTCACTGCTGGCCATAATAATAATAATTCAAAACAAAAAAAGGATGCCAGAAAGAAAAATGATTTGGGATTAAGGGTTCCCGTGTCCCACCTGCTGGCTTGGGGTATTCTTCAGCTGAATAGACCTTCAGCTCTCCCAGACCTCAGGCACCCTGGGGCAGGGTCCATCCCTTTCCGGGCCACCATTGACATGCTGTGGGATCAAAATGCTTACAGAAACATTCCTGGGGAGCTGATCATGTGAATAAAAGGGCAACCTGTCAATTGACTCCATGCCAGCACAAATGGTGGGGTTATGGGGAAGGGGCAGCTCAGGTTTTCCTGTGAGGCAGAGGTTGGGGGGAATGGCCAGCACAATGCATGCTAATGCCTGAGCTGACCAGGGCTGGTCAGCTCAATGCCACCCCAGGAACTCCCTGTAATCTGCCATTATATCCCCCCTTTGACATGGTTTTCCTCTGCTTAACAGTCCTCTTTGGACTTTGCTCCTGAGGAACAAGGCTGAACTGGCCGGCCCCTTCCCCAATCTCAAGGTGTGCGGACAATGCTCAATTTTCTCCTAACAGCACAAACACAATGAGAGACTCAGGCTAGCTATAGATGTCAATAGAGCATCTAAACTAACCCCTTTTTCCCCACAGTCTCCCCCTGAGGCCATAAAAACCTCTATCATCCACTGCAACCAAGGGTGAGGAGCTCCCTAGCTTGCCCACGGTGCTGGAGGAATGACCTCCTTCTGTTTGACTTGGATCAAGATCCTACTGGCTTCGTTCGTCCAGCTCCTGCATGAAGTCCCACACGTTCCCATCCTGCCCCATCAGCATCCACCCATCGCGTGTCCCACTCCAGGTGCTGGTAGGGGACATGGCTCGAAGGCTTAACAGCCACACAGCCTGTCCCTGCCCCATTCACTGCACAGGTCAGGCTTTGTCAAACAGGTCCAGGGGGTGTGAAACCCCGCCACCCACATCAGGTTCAAATCCTGCTGCAGGGGCATGACAAGTGGCTGCTCTTGAGCCTCCACCATAGCCATTGGAAGAGCGTCACCCCCTGTGTTGTCCAGGCTGCAGGAGCATCATCACCTGCCTTGGACAGGCTGGAGGGGTATTGCCACCCACCTCAGCTTGGCTGGAGGATCATCGCTGTCCTGCCCGGCTGGGCAGGAGGAGCACCACCACCCACCCTGGCTGGGCTGGAGAAGCATCGCCGCCTTGCTTGGCCGGCCCCAGAGCACTTTGGCAGGCTCTGAATGAAGGTCCTTGCCGGCCTCGCTGAGCCAGAAGGTCAGCGGTGCTGACAAGGCGCCACGGCGGTACGGAGAGTAAAAGCTAAAACTGAAGCTGGAGGGAACTGAGCTCTGACTAAGGCTTCCTCGGAAAATAAAACCATTCTGTCGAGTCTCTCAGCTGGCTTGGAAACCTCCACGGGCCACCTGGAGAGCTGTGCCCTTTGCGGTTTGTACAGCAGGCGCTGCTCAGACACGTCGCTCTGTTTATCCTTGGCATGGCGGGAGCTGCGCAGGTAACCCAGCACTGACATTTTCCCTTCGGGGCTCTGCCCTGCTCCCACTGTGATCAATGGGGATGCTTCAATTAACTCCGGAGGAGAGACTGCCATCAGCTCTCCCATCAGATTTATCCAGCATGGAACAAGCCTTTAGAAGCCCATAAATAAATAACAGCATTTTCATATTGTTTTGCATCAAAGCTCGTAGGATTTTTAACTCATTAACAACTGACTCACTATGCCCTTCGTTTGCCCAGCATATTGTGTGGGTATCAAGCACTTAATGGCAAACAACTAAATTGATCCTCCCACAGCTTTACATGGTGAGATGCCACTTCTGCATGTGGGAAGTTGTGAGTGACTCCCGTGATGAGACCACACAGAGGAGAGCACAGCTTTGTCCTTCCAGAGATGAGCCACCTTTTGCAGGGAAGCTTCAGCTGGGCCCAGGGCACAGGGTTATGGGTCACCTATAGAAAAATTCACTCTAAGGCAGCTTCAACGCCCAGCCTGGACATTATTGCACGCTCAGGTGTTCAGAACGCAGAGCCCAGGCAGCTCTTGCATCCAAAACTGGCCACGTGAAGAACTGGTATAGGGAGAAGTTGGGAAGGCCAAGATATAGGGGTAAGCCTCTATCTATAGGAATATATATGTACCTATAGGGAGCTGTGGAGCCCTGCGGGAGCAAGGCCACACGAAGAGACATAGAGCAGTAAAGAGAAGGACTGGGGAAACACCCTGTGAACAGAGAGGTGCTGGAAGCAGGAGACCCTCAAAATAAAGGGAGGGAGGGAGGGAGGGAGGGAGGGAGGGAGCTAACAAACCAGAGTCGCTCCTGGCCTCTGCCCAGCATCTGCGGCATGGACAGAGCTGACAGACGCGCTGACAGACACTGCACTTAGAGGTGCTTTCAGCTGGGCTGGGATTTGTTTCCCTTGGAGGGATGTGGCCATGGGGCTCTGCTGTCCGGGCAGGGGTGGGAAACACCACAGCCGTGTCACCCTGTTACAGACTGACATGCAACAATGCTGATGAGTTTGCCTCCTCCTGCCCTTGCCAACACTGCTTTCCTCCGACTCCAGTAGAAACAATCACCATTTCTCACAGACAAATTATGTCAAACCAACCTCACCAAACATAAACCAAGAATGAATACAGCTAGCAGAGTGGAGAAACAGATACCCAAGCAGTGACTGGAGGAAACAAAGACCCCCCCGCACTGGGAGCTGTCAAACACTGTTGGCAGCTTCCTGACCACACCACACTCATGGGGTACATGAGCATCCAAGCTTTGGCTGTTAATAATTTAGGGGGTGCTTTCAGCTTTCTGTGGAAACCCTACATATCCTGTGTTTTGTACAAGTATTCAGCGTGCAGAATTTTTCTCATTTCAAAGATATTTGTTTCTTACATAGTTGTTTCAGGGTGAACATTTGAGCACTAGAGCCGTCTCTGGTGGTAGCACCAAGATACTGCTCTTCTGGCAGAAACTTCTGAAACAGCTACTGAAATACAGAATCGGACAGTGTGCCACACTGCCCTAACCCTGCTAAGTCTGGTCCTTTCTATCTGCTGAGGCCTTTTGCATAGATTCACTGACTGTTAAACACCAAAGTGGACTCCAGGACCAAATCAAAAGGCAGAGTTCCCCACCACAACATCTAAACCAACTGCACAAGGTCTAATGGAGCCACAGCAAAAGTATCAATCAAAAAAAATCACCTGCCTCAGTTTAAAGACTTAGGATGAAGAAGAATCAGCCTCAATGCCAGAGGCACTTTCTCCATATTTGCAAAGACTTTCCTGGTCACCGCTTCATATGGGAAAGGGCAGGATTTGCCGCACTTCTTTGAAGAAGTACCTCAAAAGGCATTGCCAAAGAAGACAATTTGGGGGCATTACAGTCACAATACACCATTGCATCATTCATCAATTATATGTCAAAGCCCAGCTGAAACACAGCTTTCAGTACAAGACTGTGATGAAGTGACAATCTCGCCCACATCTATGAAAAAGGTCTGTACCACATTTATCTCAGTGAGAACTGGGAGCCTCCGGTAATTTTGCTTAATCTTTTATATGAGGTTCTGAATTTACAAGAGATTCAGTCTGGGTATCTGGCCAGAAAGGGAAACCCTGGCATCATTTGGGTCCTTATGTTCTGTGGTGTTGTGACAATCTCTACAGCATCTCCTTGAACTGGTAATTTCAATGCCCAACAGGGTGTTGAATTTCAAGTTGTCTAAGAGGTTTCAATTCTTGGTCTAGCATTACTCCCTCCTGCGGGGTTGGGAATTGCTGTGAATTTTATTTTGTTTTGAAAGAGGGCAGTTCTTGACTCCTGTTTTCTTCAGACTCCAGCTGCTTTGCTCATGGCTTACAGTGCATGACTTCTACAGGCTCGTGGCACCAAACCCAGGACCTGGGAAGGCCTGGTCATGCTTGGTCACTGCAATCCTCAACCTGTCCAAATCCAGCTTTGAAATGAGAGACCCAGACCAGAGCAGAGAGAGGAGCAGGATGGCTTCTCCCTGTTCCTCCTCTCCCAGTGTTTTTCCTCTAATAGGCCGCCTGCATTTGAGGTTCTGCACTTCATCTTGTTCATAAAACTGATGCTAGGCAGAATACTTGGCTCAGCTTGAGCATGACCCACAGCTATAAATCTGCACTGCTCCCTCTACTTACACCCCCACGGAGCTGCTGTCACTGCCCATTTTGAGTTGAAAAACCAAACATGACATTTCCCAGGTGCAGATGTGTTTGTCTCCCCTCCCTTCCAGACTTCCTTGGCTTCTCTCTCTTTTTGAAGAAAAAGAGATTTAGCAGGCTCTCCTCCTGGATGGAAATGTTGAGGCAACAACTGGGATGGGCCAGAGGGACTGCTCTGACACCCGGGGGGGATGGCTGGCTGTGGCACTCCAGCCACCCCATCAACTGTCCAGGCTGAGGAGCGGGGCTGGAGGTCTTGCCTTGCCCCAGGAGGACTTCAGAGAAAATGAGTTTTCCCTATCCCAGCACTGAGATGGTGGGGAGGATGGGTAAGGTTTCCTGGTGCTCGCTGCAAGAAGAGCTTCATGGAGCAGAAAAATGGTTTCTGAGAGGAGGTTATTGGGGAGAAGATCAGACAAGGTGGAAAGCTGACCTTGTGGCAAGACATTAAACTGAGGTCCAGTGCTGCTGCCCTTCCTGCACGCCCCCATACAACCACTAATACAGTCTCTGCTGTGCAGCCCCATGGGCAGTCACTCTTAAGGCAGATAATGTGCAGGGGCCATAGCATAAATGGAGAGTCTAGGGGACCTTAGAGCCTTCTGACCTTTATGAAATGGTACACAAATTGCAACACAAATGAGGACCAAGTTTTTGGACTCCAAATGGTCCCAACCACTTGTAAGCCCCTATCCCATACCAGTTAATTCATATAAAGAACTTGAAAATGTCCCAGATGTGTGATCCATGGAAGCAAAAGCCATTGAACTACTATTACTACTAATATGCTACTGAAACTACTTACAAGGATGTCATCTTTGGTTCAGAAACCTTTAAATTACAGAGAATACACCAGCCAGCTATTGCCACATGATTGCCCCGTACTCAAACTCCCTCTCAGGGAGTCTGGTGCTGCTCAGGTTGGAAACAGGATCCTGCACCAACAGGTCTTTTCTTCTGACCAGTATGGCCAGTCTATGGTCCAGTTACAGATCCTGAGACTGGGATTCATCCCCACTTATTGCTGGCATTTTAACTGATGCCCATTTTAGTCATGTGGCTGCTCTGGGCTTCACTAGCAGCCATGAAAAGAGGGAGGATTTCCAAGGAGGAAATTCAGAGTGCAAGGGGAAATATCTTCCCACTTCCCAACCAACATGTCCGTGTTCTGCAGCCACATCACCACAAGCACGGGTCAAGGATGGCAGCAGTCATTTCAGTGAGTCTTACCTGGAGATGGTAAGCCCTGACAACATACCACTTTCTAGAGAGCATAAGCTAAGAGCTCCCAGCTGCAACCTGGGGACTGCAAGTTCTTGGGTGAAGGCAGCAGTACCAAGCAGCCACATCCTGGAGTAGTCTCCATACAATATACTCCAGCTGCCCACGTGCCCCCCTGATCAACTCACGCAGGCAGAAGTATTCCCAAACCCTGCTCCTGTGGCAGCCTTGTGTGAGTTTTATAGCTTATTTTCTGCTCAAGGCCCAGATTTTCTTCTATCTCAGTGCTATGTGGAGGTGGGTCTTATTTCTGCAGCTGGTGCTAGAAGACTCCTCTTCAGATTGCACAGTGATAAGAGGTGGCTCGGGCTCTTTATGACATTGTTTAATGAGCTGATGACATTTTTACGAATGAAGAAAGTCCCAGGGCAATTAGACTTGTTGATTCTTCAGACATGCCAAGAGTCTCCCCTGACTAACAAACCCCCTTCTCATTCTTCTCAGTAGATGAAATCTTTGCAGTACACTTTCTCTTCCTGACCTCCACCAGAATTGTCCTCTCCTGTTCAGCCTGAAGTCAGATATGGGAATAACCTTGTTATTCTTTTGGTGGGAAACTTTGGCTTCTCTCACATAGGACAGGAATCTCCCAAAACAGAGGCGTCCATGGCACTGCGGATTGGAGCCTCCCAGGCTGGGATGGGAGAGCGAGTCTGGATATCAGTTGATCTTTTATTAAGGTCAGGAGAGGGATGCGAGATGAGGTGTGCACAAAGGCACTACTGTGTACGGCTTTGCAAGAGCCAATCCTGCCTCCTTAATGGATAAGACGGCTTTGAAAGAGCGAGTTAAGTGTGCCAGGGTATATGAAGACTTTGTGAGGGGCTTTTCTAAAATCCCACACAAGAGGCTGTTAAGGAAACCTGGTAACCAGAGGATAAGAGGCAAATTCCCATCTTAAAACTAGCCTCGGGTAGCAGAGACAAAGAGTTTGAACCCTGCAAGGCTTGGCATGTGGGGAGGTGAACAGTGCCTGGGGCAGAGTCATAATTAAAAATAATAACATTGAGCACTTTCAAAGCACTTGGTAAACATGATTAACTAATTAGTCAACTCTTTACTAATTAACCAGTCACAGGACTGATGTTGCTCAATATGTTTAATGATCCGGAGAAGGGTTGAATAGCTGGGGGCAACGTCTGCAGAGGACGCGGTAGCTGCGTGGGGGATTGACAGGGAGGCTGGGAATGGGGCTTGGACAGGAGGGGACACTCACACGGGGCATGGACAGGGGCTGGACCCTCTGATCTTGCCTAAGACTGAGCTGTCCTCTTCTCCTCTTCCCCTGGCAAACCCCTCCCCACCTCTCACCCTCCTCTCGTGATAGGCGACTCGCTGTGCGTCTCCCATAGATGCCTGTGGTTAACATTTATAGCTGTTTAGGCACAGCAAGAGGCAGATGGAAATTTTCAGATATACCTGAAACCAGTCCAGTCTGAGA
This sequence comes from Strix uralensis, assembly GCF_047716275.1. Taxonomy (NCBI): domain Eukaryota; kingdom Metazoa; phylum Chordata; class Aves; order Strigiformes; family Strigidae; genus Strix; species Strix uralensis. Next base: position 6,411,496 of record NC_133990.1, read on the forward strand.
TCAGGCTGAGCTAAATGTGAACCCCCCAAAATGTCGTGTACCTCAAGCTTCACTTTAATGCTCCCCAGCACAGTGATGATGAGTCTCCTCTCTCTTCCCTTCCAGTTAATTGAGAATTTGAGTAACATCAGTGCAGGATCAGGTTAAAGAAGAGAGAATTAGGACCAGAGAGCCTCTCTGGTTGCCACTGCGTTGCTAATTGGTTGGTTCCCCGACCTGTGCCTCATTTTCCCCGGGACAGGTACTGTACATGTGGTGCAATGTCACACCAGATGTCATGCTCAGATACCCTAGCATCAGTTTGGTTTTTAATCAGGACTGCAGTTGGAAGCTTTCCCACAAATTAAGTGATAAACATCTCCCCAAAAGACATATGGGGCTTATTTTAACCCTTCTGCTCATGACTGCCCTACACCTTTCTCCCTCTGCATGAGCCCCTGCCTTCTGCCTGCACGTGCTAATCCCAGCAGGTTCTTCTCAAAGATGCTTCTGGTGGCACCGGGCCTATTGCCTATTGCCTGTGACAGGTATCACACCCAAGGGAAAACTGCTCCTGGCTGGTGGCTCTAGCACATCCCAGCGCCCTTTTGCACCCCTGCCATGATCCTGCCAGTGAATGCCACCTTTTGGGGCTGAGTTTAAGTATTTCCTAGCTCTAATTTGGGTATTTAGTGTCCAGGAGTCTCAGGATCCAAGTTGCCATGTAATTAAACTTTGCATTTCACAGCATCACAGCTACATCTAGAACGGATCTGTATGACTGTGTCCATAGCTGTTATTAAAACATCTCATCACACAGGTCCTTCTTCCCCAGCACCAGGAGTTTATTCCCTACAGGGGGGATCTGCCAGGACCGAGGGAGCACCGTGCAGTCCCAGAGGGGGCTAAGATGTCAGTCTCCCAGTGTCGTTTTTCCTGGAGTAGCTGGGAAGTGCTGAGCATTCCATGGGACCTGAAAACCTGTGGCACCCGTGAACTTCACCCAGTGCTGATGGCATCACATGGCCAGACAAGATTTCAGCCACTGCTACAGCTGCTTACAGGGCATCTGCAAGAAAAACAAAGCTATGGAGAAGGTCTGACCTGGGGCTGTTCACTTGGAGCTCCGTTGGCTGGATGGGCTTTTTCCATCAGACATCCCCAGTGAGTTGGGGAAGGGCACCCAATGCTTTTCAAGGAAGACAGGACTGGGGTAGGACCTGGCAACTCTGCATGACGTGATGGTATTGGGTGCTCTGCTCGTGGTGTTGCAGCATCCCATGTTGCTGGAGCCATCACAGAGTGCCTGAAAAAAGCATCCTGTCCATTTTCTCCTAGCTGGCCCCTGGACCTTGAGAATGAAGGCCCACCACTGGGCAAGCAGCTCCCGGCTGAATCCCGGCTTGCCGTTGTGGTAGCAAAAGTTTCCAACTGCAAACACTTGATTCTGCAGTTACCAAGAGAGAAAGAAAGAAAATTCTCCCATGCAGAACAGTGTTTTGAGGTCAATAGAGAAAACCCTGTGGCCTGAATACCCAATCTGGGGAGACTCGAGAGCCTGGCAGGGAGGCTCGGGGTCTGGGTGTCTGCGTTGTCACACTTGTAGCCAGGTTACCATGGCTCATCCACAGTGCATCCACACCCCGGGGGTCTGCTTCTTGCCTGCATTGAATGGGCTCCGCTCTTCCAGCATTGAGAAGGACAGTTGATTTGCAGAAGAAAAGCGAGTCCTTAGTGGTCCTGTCATGTCATCGCCCTGGGGGTTCACAAAGGAGTGTGGGTGCAGCCCAGAAAGGGGCTGCCTGTGCTGCCCCACAGCCCCCGGCATGGCCCAGGGACCCACTGCCCATGGGCACCCCAGGAAGGGGTGTTGCACCGAGGAGCAACCTGGCACCCACCTCGCCCTGCTCATCCAGGCTCAGACACAGCTCGGTCCCCTGGGTGCTCTCTATGGGTGTCCCACAAAGGGGACCTGAAGCACGGCAGCAAGTGGTGAGGGCACAGAAATGGCCACGTTGCCTTAAATTCATGGGTTCAGTTAGCATCACCATTCAGTTAGCATCAAACGTTTGGGTGCCTGCTGCCCTGGCAAAGGGAGTGCTGGGACCTTGGGGCCTTCAGAGACACGAGTCAAAAGCCAGCGAAGCAGCTAGAAGGGACCCGGGGACCCTGTTTTTCAGGGTTTTCTTCCCAAATGCTTGAACCGAGACCCAGAGCAGGGTATCCAGTGGGGATGCTCAGGCCATGGATGCTGCTCAGTGTGCACAGGACACCCTGGCTGCCCCAGCTGAGGGGACCCTTGCTCAGCTCTCTTTTGGGGCTCCCCTCCAAGCCCTGCCAGCGCTTGCACTTGCAAGACTGCTGCTGGGGGAGGGGAGTTGGGTGCTTTGGCCATGTCTGCCCACCCCCCTCCCCTCCTACCGGGGGATGAGAACTGAAATAAAAGGTCCATTTCTTTAGAAAGCCAGGCCTGACTATGGGAAGGGTCCCTGTATCCATGCAGCTCTCCCGGCCTCCCGCTCCCCTGTTTAGTAATCTCACTTCTGGGCCTGAATTCATTCAGACGTTGTGAAGGATTAGCTGACCTTTCTTTCAGTGCTTGGTAAGCTGGGGATGTTAAAGCTTCCCAAAAATTAAACTCTCAGGAGGCTGTTCAGAAGCTGGGAGCCTGGAGAGATGCTCAGTGGCTGTGGTTGCTTCCCCAGTATCCACCCCAGGGCAGGGACAGACCTCGGACTGTCCCTTCGTCTTAGCACCCGGCTGCATGGCCCTGCTGTGGGGTGAAAGCAACTGGTTTTCCCTCCTATGAGATGGTTTGGTCATTTTTTCTGCTTGCCATATGTGGGTTTCAGCACCTGTTTTTCCCAGCTTCTCTCTGCCGCCGTGAGAGGAAGGAGTAAAGGAAAATATGAACCTGGGAACTGAGGTCTGGGGAGGCGGGTGAAAGCTATCTGAGAATGGGTGATGCTGTCACAGGTAACAGGTGGCACTAGCTAGCAGGGACAAGCTGCTGTCGCCTTTGCAAGGGAGCGTTCACTCTCAAACCTACTGACAACTTGTGGCTTGTGTAGTATTTGCTGCCTGGGATCTCAAGCTGGGACTGAGCATGAGGAGTTTATTTTAAGCTCCCAAGCACAGATGTGACAGAGTGACTTACAAAATACTTCCCGCAGAAGTGGGAGTGTGTACATGATGAGGCTGCACTCCTCTGACCAAATGAATCTGATTCTGAGAGCTGCTCTTTGCTGGATGTGTGGGAGATGCAGAAAAATTCCCCTCTTTTTCCACATTTTTCTATTAATTTTCCCCTGACAGTGACTCTCTGAGCTGAGGGACTATACCAGGGCGTGAGCAGAAAGGGCACTGCTATCCAAGTGCATTTTGTCTCCCTGCGCCTGGGATGCAGAGCCGGCCCCAGGAACCAGCAAGGGAGGTGAAATTGCTGCTTCTCCCGTTTGAGGAGCCTAAGAAAGCAGCTGGAGCTGCGGGGGAGCTGGTGGCTGCGTGGCCCGTGCCCCACTGCCCTGCAAAATGCTGCGGGCTGCCTTTGGGGGAGCCCTCCCTCTGCAAAGGAGTGGTTGCAAGGACAACCCCACACCCCAGCAGTCAGGGCAGCCAGACTCCTGGAGGCAGCCCCTTCCCTGCTTGGTTTCAGACTCTCCCGTTCGGGGTTATGTTGTTGCATCTGGCAGAACAGGAGCAAATTCATCAGCGCGAGCAAAGCCCACATGCAGCCAAGCCCGACCTTCTGCCCAAACCCAGGCGGGGAGAACAAATTGCACAGAGGGAGAGCAGGGCTTCGTCCAAAGCCCATGGAAACCAGTGGTGAAACTAGAAATGATTTCTTCTGCTCCCACTTGCTTTCTCACTCCGTCATCAGAACTGAAGCCGTTTGCATGCAGGAAGAAGCAAACAAATCCAAACGCCACAGCAGCATCTGAGCCACGCAGAATCCTGACTCAAGCAAACCTATTGCTGTTCTCCTTTACATCTAGTTAAACTCAGGTTTTTTACAGAAGCTGCAAGGGGATGCCTTTGTTATCCATTTAAATTGTTTGTTTAAATGGGCAGCCAGCGTCTAACGGGGCTAATTTTATAGGCACCATAACCTGATGCGAGAAGTTTCTTTTACAACTCTCCACTCCCCCTGTCTCAAGCAGGAGCAAGGGCTGCGGTCGAAGCCCCAGGGAGTTTGCACAGATCTGCCAGTTCTCTGGCAGAAGAAGGCATTGGTAACTGAGAAAAATAAAACTGTCTTATGAGATATAAAATTAGATTATTGCTCTGGGGAGATGAGCTGCTCTGCTCACCCACAGGGCTACCACCGTCGGATAGCATCTGTTGCAATTACAGGTTCTTCCAGCCCGCTCGGCAGAAATGACCTCCCAAATACTTCAGCAGCAGCTGGAGCTCACACAAACACTCCATGTTCTTTCTGCGGCTGAACAGCAAGTGCTTGGTCTGTGCTAAATTGCTAGCTGGTGGCCCCATCTCCTCCGAGGACTCGGTGGGGGGAGTGGGGTGGTCCAGAGTCCCCTCGCTGAAGGTAACAGGGTCCAGATTGTCACCTTGCAGCAGGCACTGGAGGCTGAACTTGTCCCTCTTCATGGGTTTGTACAGTGCAAAGTGCACCCTTGGCACTAGATCAGCAATATTAATTGCCCATGAGAGGAAGCATATAATCAGCCTTCAATGCTGTATAATTACACAGAAATTACCAGAAGAAATTAATTCCAAAAGGTGAACATATGAGCTGCAATGCTGAAGCCGAAGCTGGATTTTGCCTCTGGTTACTGCCACTCATAACTGAGGGCAGAATCTAGGCCAAAAGTGTGTTTTCTAGTTCTTGATTTATTATACCAAAATGGAGCTGGTAATGAAAACCGTGCTCCACTTAATACACAGTCGACTTCCAACAAAAATGCCAGCAGGAACTCTTTCTTCTCCTTCTTGCATTATAGCTGCCCTTCAGTAGAGGATCTATGAGCTTGGCTCTCCTGCCACAGCCATGGGGAGAGGCACCACCACACCACGAAACCCCAACGCTCACTGGCACCAGGCTCAGGGGATGGGCACCCCGTCGTGCCCCTGCCAGCCCCCTGCCAGCCCCAGACCCTCCTCTGCCTCTCCCCCATCTCCCCCATCTTCTCACACCTCCCCCACCTGAGCAGGGCTGAGCCTGAATTGCAGATTATTTCAGCAAGCAAATAGAAATCAGGATCTAGGACTATGTATTTCGACACACCGTTCTCCAAAACAGCTGCCACAGGCTGGCTCTGTCGTGCTGAACCTGCCCCACTTTGCTGCAGCATTGACCTATTCAACCCAAACCATGCTGGTGCTGAGCACCCACCACAGCACCCAAAGCTGTTGGAGCCATATGGGGAAAGCGCTTTGCTCCTTCCTGCCCCAACCTGCTCCTTCCTAGCCTTAAAAAATACCACTTTTTTCCTGCGTACACGAAACAGCAGGACACCTCCCCTCTCCTTGCTGATAGTGCAGGTGGAGAAAGCTCTGAGGAAGCCCAATGGTGGCAAAGGGACCCTACAGCCCTTCCGACCCCCCCCTTGCAAACAGGGGGCAACCTGTGGGAAACCGTTGGGAGATGGCCGAGTGCCATGGCTGAGCCCCTTCGCTGCGAACAGGAATTCATTTGCATGCCAAAGTTGTAGTTGGGCACTTTACAACACAGTGCAAGCATGTAAATGTATTTGAATCTTCAATATTGCCCGGCCACGGCCCAGCAGTGCACTCCCCTTAGAGAAAATCCCTCCAGGGGGGTTGGTGGAAGAGGGTCCCAAATAAAAGATGCCCAAATGAAACCTCAGGTCCCAAGGGCGGCAAAATGATGGAGAGCTGAAACGCACCAAATTCAGGCACATGGCGTATCTGCAGCAGAGTTTTCCCAGCCAAAAACATGCGTGCCAGCGACAACAGGAAACTCACGGGCTGTGTGACAAGTGTTGTGGCCTCTCCTTAGCTCTCTTACTGCCTCAATGGGTCCCGGGTGACTCTGCAATCAAGGTCCCATTCAAGCCAGGAAGAGTCGAATCCCAGGGATATGTGTTAGGCCAGCACTTTCCACTTCTCTTTCAGTTCATGGACACCTATAAATTTCCCAGGGACAGTGGCACAGTACACGTCTCTGCTGCAGCCACTTCCACAGACTCCTTAAAAGTAGTCCAGGACCCTGAGAAATTCATTATATTAAGCAATTAACAGTGATGCATGTGAGTTCATGGACCTCCTCACTGCCAAGGACCAGAGTACAAACTACCTCACCCCTAGTCAAGGCAAGAGAATCAAATTATTGGCAATAAATACATTTCTTCCAAATAATGACCCGCTTTACATTCCTTTCTTTAACACAGCTGCTCTGAAGGGCTGCTGGAATAAAGGGAAAGTAAAGTCTGTGAGTCTTCATGCCTCCCTGGTTCTCTCAGCAGAGCTGGCTGAATTCTTGTTGCTATTATTAGTGTTGCGATTGTTGTTGTTATTATTATTGTTATGATTATATGCATTGCATTCTCTTTTGGGTAATGAATAATTTATGGCTCTGTCTCGATCCCCTTTCAATGGATTCACTATCCAGGGAGACTTGCTGAATAATTTGGATCATTCGTTTTCAAGTGCATGGGCTGCCGACAAATTGTTCGCTTTTCATTACTGGGGACATTCATTGGTCAACCCAAATCGGGGGATTTCTTTGGTCGCCCCAAGCACGTGATGTGCTGTCTGGGGTTTTGTTGAGATTTTTTTTTTTTTGATTGGGTAAAACTTCGTGAAGTGGAGACTAACAAATAGCTCATTTGGGGGGCTGGATTTCTGGAGAAATCAGTTTGCCAAATTTTTGTGAACATTTGGTGGTTTCGCAGAAGCTTGTGAAAAGTAAATGCTACGGAGCATGTTAAATGTTATTTAATGTTTTAAAGGCATCACTATTTTTGAAATTTGATTTGATCAAGACTTTTATGCAGCCAATTATTAAGCTTTCTCTGACTCAGTGCTAACTAGAGAAATATCGCGGTATTAGAGCTGCTTCTTTGCCTAAAATCCTGCAGGCAAGTGAATTTTCAAGACATTTACATCTGGGGATCCTTTCACCTTAAAATCAATTGAGTGCCTGTATTAACCTGGCTGTGTCCACCAGGGCCGGTTTTGGGACCCTGCAATGCCCCGATCCTGCACACATGGTCCATCCCAGGAAAGCAGCATCCCCCCAGCCCCGGGATGGCTACGAGCTCAGCAGAGACACATCCCTGGGCACGTGCACGGCGCAGGGAGGGTGAGCACTGCTCCTCGCTCTGCTGCTGGACCACGGGATGGAGACAGCTGCCACATCACCACTAGTACCCACAGTTCGTCTGGGAGGTCCCCACTCGGGCAAATCGCAGCAGGTTTGTTGCCAACTCCATGAAAATCATGAGGACATGCCACACTCAGCTGCAGAACAAACCATTAGCAAAGCTATGTTGGCCCTCAGACCCCCTTGATCCCACCTCTGCTAGGCTAGGTGATGCACTGTGCCCAAAAATGCCAGGGGCTAAATCCAGGTTCACCTAGGAATTAACAGGGCTGGGCATCACTGCTGCGGCTGGGACCTTCCTGGCACGGCGCAGAGTGATTGTGACCCTGTAGACACAGAGCATCCAACTCCCTGCACCATGGCAGCCGCAGAGGACAACCCCGTGGTCCCCAGGGCCCCGAGCCGGAGGAGCTGATCCCCTCCCTGCCCCACACTGCCTGCTGCCTGCGCTGCCTGCTTAGCCCCGATTTACGAGCAGCATGTGAAGGACAGGCACTGGGCCGCTGGGCTGAACAATGCGGGAATATTAGCCGAGTTACAAAAACAAACAAACCAAACCCCGCCGGGAGCCCATTTCATTTATCTTCTTTTGTCCAGTTTTGCTTCAGCGTGAAAGTCGCCCTTTCAAGTCCGGCAGTTGTGTTCCAGCCCCGGCGGGTAGCTGATCCAAAGCGTTACACTTAGAGCTTCCCAATGGCATGTTTGCACAGTTCAATTCATTTCTAAATATTCAGTGGAGTTTCCCTCCCTCCTACCCTCCCAGGACTTTTTGCCCAAGAGCCGAGGGTGTAAAGTACAGGGCCGGGGATACTGGTGCACAGAGCCTTTGTGTGCAAACACAAGCTGCTGTTTGTATTTGCCTTCACACTGTCAGAGCTCAATTGTGTGCGATGCAATACTGGCTACCAGTCTGCTTTCAATATCCGCTCGGCCATCCCTGCTGCCAGAGAGACGCTCCCCCTCCCCGGCCGCTTTGAAGCAAAGTGATTTAATTTCATGAGACTTTCGGTAATCACGTTACAATCTCCAACATTAACCAGAACTGACTCCCTATTGCAAAAGGGCGGGTGGACGACCGAGTAAACAGCCTGGCTCGGGACAGTCTGCAATGCCAGAGGAAGGCAAGATGCATGACGGCTGCCTGCCTGGTTCTGCGCCGCTTATCAGATGAGGCTGGAAAACAACAGCCTCTTGCCAGCACCAGGAGGGAGCAGCTGGCTTTAGCCATCCCGAGGATGCTCTACGGGCTGCCCTGCTCACCTCATGCGCTGCGATGGCAGATTTTTAAAACCAGACCATTTTCTCCCATCTATAACTCTACCCATCTTTTACCTTCCTTCTTCCCTGTTCCATTTACAGTGTCCCAATACCTCTTGTACATCCCCAGGACTGCATTTGCTTCTGGGACAAGCTCCTTCAGGTTATGCATTAATACATGCCACAGTGGCCAGTCGTGCAAGAAGAGCCGAAGCCTCCCTGGATGGGGAGTGGTGTCTAGGGAAGGTCTAGCATGAAGAAGAGGAGGCTGAGAAAAGGGAGATTCAGGTCTCACCTGCCCACACTGTCTCCCTCACCCCCTCCCACCTCCCCGCACACGTGGCTCAGCCCTTCCCAGAGCATCCCCTGACCAGAGATCATATGCTGGACCCTGAAGAAAAGTACTTCTGGAGCTGTGAGAGCAAACCAAGGTGCTGCACTGGGCTGCTGGTCACTGGGTAATCCCCAGTGGGTGTAAAAAAATCCCTTTTTCTGATCAGATGCACTGTTCTTGCTCTCTTCATCCACTATGGTCACACTGCCTAAGACTGGACCCTAAATACCCAGAATGGCTGACATTAAGGGACATTAATTTGCCCCATGGAGCTGCCATGAAAATAGTCATACTCAGTCAAAATGAAACACAGATCATAATCCACGCAGTGCTGCAGAGTGCAGCCTGGTAGGGGTCTGGGTGATGGATGTCTCCGAAATACCATGGGGAACATGGACTGCTCATCCATCTTTCCATCCAAATCTGTGAACTTGGAGTACACAAGCATGTGTAAAGATGGTGATCAGGGATGGAACAGCTGGGCTTCGCCTCACGCAAGCTGTGAGCTCGCAGACCCAGCATGGATATGGCACACAGCCCGGAGAGCGAGCGCGCAAAACGGGGACTGCTGAGCCAGCAGCTCTGCTCCTGCATTTCTTCTAATTCCCACCTGGAATGGTGGGGGGAAAGAAACCCCCCCACTCCCTAGTGCCCTGAGAAATTGGGGAGTGCTCTTCCTGCTCCATCAAGTACCATCATCGAAACTGTGTCTACTTCTCTGCAATCCGAAAGTATTTCCCATCCCTGCAGCTCCCCGCAGCAGGTCAAAAAGAATAAATTTGTTGTAAAACAAACCTGCAGAGCCTGGCTGCTCACAGCCTGCATCAGCACCCCGGCTGCTCCTGCTCCTCATGTCAGTTTTGCCATTTTCTAAGTGAATTTGGGGGTGATAGCTGTAGGCTTCTGGCTCTCCACCCTCCTCTCCCCAAACAGGGGAGATGCAGCAGCTTTCACCCTCAAGCAGGGAGCCCCAAGGCTGCTTGCCCCCACCCGCACCAGCGTTCCCACTCGCCTGCCCACACAATCTCTTCCTCGCTGCTCATTTTTGACAGAAGATGGCAAAGGTCTCCTGGGCCATTACCAGCTCCTCCATCCCCAGGGGCACATCACAGCAGTGGGGCTGGGGGCTGCTGCTCCCCACACAGCATCCCAGAGCACCCTGTCCCTGTGCCGGGCTCAGTGCAAGAGGGGATCCCTCTCCAGGTGGTACCACAGCCTGGGTGACAAAGGCTGGTGGGCAAAGCCAGAGGTCCCCTGCCAGCCCATAACCTTCCATGAAATAATTTAGAAAAATCCTGCACTTCCAGGAGAGAGTGAAATGGAGGGTTTTTTCCTTCCCCATCCTCCAACGCTCGATCAAGGAGGGAGATGCAGAGAGGATTTTCAATCCTCCCATCATTTATAAGACACTTTGAAGAAGTCTGAAAGGAAAACTCCTGCCTGCACCCTCCCTGCTCTCACAGCTGTGTGTGGGACATGAAACCGGGCTCTTCCCCATCTATTGCTTTCTTTGCTTGCTGCACTCCCCAGCGATGCAGCGGTCACTTTGCCCAGGAAATGCACGTTGTGAGCAGCAGCAGTTTTGTGCCTAGTTTGTGCTGTCCATGCAGCAGTCCCCTCCAGTGCCAGCTGAGTCCTCAGGGCACCCAGCACCACCCCTGGCTGAGCCCTGGGACGAAACCGTCTCTCTGGCCACATCACTCCATCAGTTTTTAAACTCCAGTCTCCACTAAAACCAGCGCTGTTCAAAATAAATCCATAAACCAAGCCGAGCTGTGTGCCTCCTCCATTCCCAACGCGCTGCGGACTTAGGTGCCCATGCTCTCCCAGGTCAGAACCTGCTTCTTCAGTATCACTAAAAAAACTGCAAGATTTTTTCCTCTCCATGAGTTAATCCCCTGCCTTCTGCTGAGCCTAACACAAACTCCCAGCCGGCGTGTGACTGAGCCCCTCCGTGCCGCTGATCTCTGCTGCAAACACGGGCTGCTCCCGCCTGGGATGGAGCAAGAGCAGCCGAGCTCCCTTCTCCGCTCCCCTCAGCAGCCTCCACCACTGCACCGGCTCAGAGCAGGAAAAGCCTCCCTGTCTCCTTATCAGTCCCCAGGGCACTCTAATCCCCGTATAAATGGAAGCTATTATACAGATATCTTTTTAAAAGCCTGCCCATCACTTCAGCCTGGCAGCCCTGTCCCATCCATCAGGGGATTTTTTTGGAGCGTGGTTAGAGGGGGTGAGACAGTGCCACTGGACAGAGCTGGGTTTGCACCAGGTGAGGATCTGGCCTGGTTTTTCATGAGCTGTGCTTTGATTCCCGCTCAGGCTCAGCGCCATCTCCCCATAACGCCTGGCTGCAGAGCTAGGCTGAGCCCCGCGGCCATGCCAGGCGCCCCAGCTCTGCCACGCTGCCCTGCGGGGAGCAGCGGGGATCTGGCAGGGATGCTCAGGGAGGGGAGTTGGGGTCGTGCAAAGGAAACGTTCCCTGCTGATGGCAACGGCAAAGGCCAAACGGCAGCCACCGCTCCGGAGACACCCTGGGGATGAAGCAGATGTGACTGCTGGGCTCTGCCACTGCCGAGCCCTTTCCCCAGGTCTAAGCTGTCTGTGCAGGCTGATCCCAGCAGCAAAACCTCTACCTCCTCTGCTTCTGCCTGAAAAAATGGGGGGACGTGTTTGGTGCATTCATGAACATATCACAAATAAATGATCCAGATGGAGTCGGGTCTGAGGACTGTGAAGCCCCCCGGTATATCGAGGGCTGGTGCATCCTGTGCTGCAGGCAGCTGTGTCAGTGCTCTCTAGGAAAGGTTGGATGTGGTATTTGGTGTGTCCTGAGGCTGGTTTGGGTTTATTTCTGCTGTTTGACAGCAACACAGGGAGAAATGATGTGCAAACTTTGCAACCTATGAAGGTAACCAGCTGGTTCCAGTTGTCCTGATCCAAGATCTTCTCTGCCCTGCATGTCCCCCAAGGCAAAACTGGCTGGGGAAGAAACACATCACAGCACCCCAAAATAATCCAAAATATCCCCAGGAAAACTCTGCTTGCACAGCCCAGCCCTGGCGTGCAATAGCCCGTAGTAAGTGCAAGAGCCTCCAAAAACACTGTGCGAAAAATGGGGCATCCCAAAAGGGAGGCAGAAGAGACCTGGGTCCAAAGAAGACACCAACACTCCGTGGTCAGAAAGTCCGTCCCCCATCCCCGAGGATGAAGGGGAGATACATTAAGAATATAAAGACAGGCTCACACATCCCAGCTGCCCCCACTTCACAGGCCAGGTAGGAAAACCAGAACCCCAGGGGTGATTTTACAAGCAGGATCTCTGCAGGCAGTGGGGATTTAAGAGCCCTTGTGTGCTTCTCACTCTGTCCTGGGAGAGGCAGCACATCCCCCCAGGCGGTCACGGGGAGTTTGCCGAAGCGAGGACAGCGAGGACAGCGTAGGCTGAATAAGGATGACATGCTTTGGCCCAGAAAGAGGAGGGCAGAGATTAGCCGTGGACAAGCTCAAGGGAAGGCAAGTGTCCAACCCAGAGTGCCAAGCCTGGTTTTGTTTTAGCCTTAACTGCGCTTTTTTGTTTGTTTGTTTGTTGGTGTAAAAACCTTTCTGTTGGAAATCAGTTTAACTTTAAGCTTCCTGAGAATAAAAGCCTGTGAGAAAGCTCTGCCCATGCAAGGCCCACTTGGGAGGCTACAATGGGAGTCTCAGCAGCTTATGGGCCCATATTTCTATGGCTACAGCACCCATCTGCTCAGCAATACAGTGTTACCCACAGCCCGTGCAATTCCCCATGCAGAACAACCCGCCAGGAGCTGACCCAGGACTGGGGTGCAAAGGACCTGCGGCTCCATGGACAGCACGTGGTCCCACGAGAGGTTCAGCCTGCACGGGGCCCGTTCCAGTTGCTGGCTGGTGCCACGTCGCTGGTGGAGCTGCCCCAGCTGCAGTGTTTCCCTAGACACAAGGGTGCGATGATACCGCTTCACACCTTTCTCACCCCAAGACCAAAGCATTTTGCACACCCTCCCTTTACTCTCTATAAATGGGAAAACTGAGGCACAGGGGGACAAGACAAGCCTGGATATCAGAAATTATGACTATTGCTAGTATCCTCAGAAGGTAATGGGTAGTATCAGCACACAGCAGCTCCAAAACCCGCCTGTCAGCCTTGCCTGGCTGGCTCAAGCTAGGGACGTAGTCGTGCTGTGCTGCCCAGCCCCAGGCAGCAGCATCTGTCTCGGACAGGTGGAGGGTGCTACACCCTGGGGATCCTGCATGGGCACCTCGGAAATGCTGCTCAGAGCCTCTTTGGTCAGATAAGAAATGTTGTTGCTTCACAAGGTGAGAAAGGATGCTTTGCAAACTTCCCCCTCCCTCTGGAGGAGATAAGCAGGGTAAATGCCAGGGATACCCAGATGGCCCCTTCTCCTCACAGAGGGATTTACAAAACCACCTAAGTCCTCTGTCTGACTCCTGACCCAGCATGGTGCCATGAACCAAAGGGGAAGAGGGTGCAATGGATGTGCCCCTGTCCCACCAGGTCTCTGCCAGCTCTGCTGGTCCTACCTCCTCCCACTCCACTTCCCACTCTGCCCCAGAGAGAGCCTGCTCTTCCTCTGTCCCCTTCTGAGACAGACCATTTGCAAAGTCCCAAATCACCACAGGAGAGGACAACAGAAAGGACATCCCCCACCAGCCCAGTCCTTCCTGGCCTGATGGGTGGTCTCAGCCACCATGAACCACTGTCACCCATCGGTGGCCCCAGGGATTGCCCTGACTCCCCGCTCCGCTGTGTGACTCTGCAGACAGGCATTGGGGGCTGCTCACCCAGCTGAGCAATGGCTGCAGACCTGCTCTGGTGGGCCTGAAGCCATCAGTCACCACCAGCTTGACTCCTTGTCCCATTTGGAGGCCAAGGGGAATGGGAAAGAACCATCTCATAGGGCTACCCCACACCCCGCTGTGCCAGCCCTGTGGAAAACGGTTACAGGCAGGCCGAGAACTGTGGAGGATTTTTTAAGTGGAGATGCTAAATGCAGGCTAAGAAAAGGGATCACCTATATTTTATAAGGAGATCACCTAAATTTAATAGGGGACACTAGGAACTCCCTGAGAGGAAATCCTATGGTCTTTACATCTCTCTGCAGGACCAGAGTGAGGAGAGTTGCTGCTGTGGAAGGATTTGCTTTCCCTGGTTGTGATGAGGGTGGAGGGGAGCCCACCAGCCGTTTTAGTAAGCACTGCCCTGCAAATACCTCCCTAGACCACCACGGAGATGATAAAACCCCAGGTTTGTCTGGAAGGAAGTTTTTCATTGGGAGTGTTTGGCAGGCTGTTCTCTGGTAGTTCCTGGTCCCCCCTGTGTCTGAGATGAAGTTTCCTTTTAGCTGGAGGAGAGACTTGCTCACAAATTGCTCTGACATGAGACACATCCCAGCCTGGGAACCCTACTGCAGCGCACACCGCGGAGCAGAGCCTGTCTAACACCAGGCTTCGCGCGCGCCTTGTGCCAAATCCCGTATCTGAAAACACAATATGTTTCCTTTCCCTCACTGCAATCGCACTTGTTATTGTTAAACGCTCTCCAGGCATCACATAGGGCCAAAATCCGAGAGGCGCCCAGCACCTGCAAACGCCACTGACGTCAGACACACATGCAGGTGCCGGTGCATCTCCCAGCCCCGCGGGGGAAAAGGGCTGCGGAGCCCCAGAGCCGGCACCGGAGCCTGGAGGTCGTGCGCAAAGTGCCTGTCAGTGGGCTGCAGCCTGGGCTCGTCTCGCAGCTCTTTCTCCGGCCAAGGCAAATGCAAAGGTATTTTACACAAACTAAAGGGAGTATTCAAAAGCCGTGCTCGCCCAGGTTCATTTCCAGCACTCAGAATAATGTGAGAAACTGTGGAATGGTGTCAACTGCGTTTTATTGAGATCGCTAAATCTGGTCGAAGCCCCTGCCTGCATTTTCATGTGTCCACACAAGCTCACCAGCAGTTGAGCTCTTACAACATTTTAGTTCAGGCCTTTTGCAGCTGCAGTCTCCTCTCACAGGGGAGCTGGAAGCTTCATCAGGACAAACTGGGTTGGAGACACAGGGCTTGGGCTGGCCCAACGCTGAGCAAATGGAGCCGGCCTGACAGCGCTGGAGAGAGGGAGGATGGAGAACAGACCTCCAAGCTTGTCTCCAAGCTGTGTCCTCCCTGGAGCATGTTAGTTCCCAGGCGCCCGGCCAAGCCGGACTGTAAGGCCAAGCTCTACGTGGATGAGTTATTTGCCAGGTAAAGTTGATGGGAACCTGAATTTGTGAAAAGCTCTGCTGGCCGGGCTCCTTCTGCAGGAGCAGGTCCCTGGAGAGCATCTCCTTGGGCCAGGCCCTGTTCTCCCCATGTGCAGTGCGCGGGCTCATGGAGGCAGCAAGAAGTGATAAAGAAAAATTAGATCTGGCTCGCAAAAAACATTCCCGTGGGAAATTTTGACTTTTTGTCAGAAACACCAGCGCGTTTCTTTTTCAGCCCCAAATAAGCATGAATAGGAACAAAGATTCGGTTTTGGCAGGGGGAATGGGCTTACCAAAGAAAACACCCAAATTTTTAAACAGAGCAGACACATTCTATCATTTTTCTCCCTGGTTGAAAAAAAATTTTCCAGAAAAAAAAAGAGCAAATTCAGTGAAAAAAATGTAATCAGTTCTCACACCACTGGCTGAGGCAAATTCAGCTAATTTGGCTAATTCACCTCCCCCTCAGTGCTGCTGCGCGGGAGGGTTCTGGCCTCCTCTGGCTTCCTGCTCAAGCGGTTGAAGATCCCTCCAGTGTGCAGCCGGCAACATCCCCACCAACTCACCGCTCGTCCCTTGCCTCTGCCTGGCCAGGGCTGGGTCCGAGGCCCGCGGAGACCGCAAAGCCTGACTTTCTCTCCGGATTTAGGAGAGAAACCAGGGTGGGCCGATGGTCATGAGCAAGTGGGTGGGAGCTGAATAGGGTTATTGTGATCTTTATCTAGGGGGATTATTCCAGGCAGTGTGGGCTTGGCAGGGCAACGCAGTTGTTTGGCCGTGGTTGGTTTTGCAGACTGATAGGTATGGCCCCAGGGAATGTGCAGCCAAAACGGGCTGAGAAAAATTATTTTACGGTAGCTTCATCCTTGCAAAACACTCACTTCCCAGCAAAAGGAAGGAACGGAGTGATTTTCGTTTGCAGAAGTCTGACGTGGCTAGGACTGTGCATGGTCTGAAGTACAAAGCCTGGCACAAAAGTCACACATGTTACTGGAAACTGGGAACTTGTTTCCTTTTTATTGGAAGTAAATTGGAAGGGAGAAGGATGGTAAGTGCACGGGGCCAGCATAAGAACTGAACGGAAGCATTTTTAGGAGGACTTCAGGACCCTGCAGAGTAGACCAGGGGTCCAACGGCACCCGAGATCGCACCAATTTTTATGGCATCGCCCATAGCGGTAACTCTGCACGCAGGGAGCTCGTCCCCGCCGTGAGACTGGACGAAGGCCTGGAGGGAGCTGAGCCCCCCCCGCTCCCCCGGACCTGCTGCTGGCGCAGGGGCAGCGCTGGGTCCGCCCTGGGGCGGCGGTGGGAAATAATGAAGCCGCAGGGTCCCGTCCCCGAGCGCTGCCGGGCGGAGGGACCCCGCCGGGGGAGGAGAAAGACAAACCCCGGGATGAACCCCGGCTCGGCGCTGTTGGCGCATCCGAGCGGCACCCACCGCCTTCCCCGCCGCGAACGGCATCTCCCCGCCGCCTCCCGCCGCCCCGGGGCCGCGCCCGCTCCGCCCCGACGTGAGCCGCAGCTCCGGAGCGGGGCCGAGCATCGCCCCGGGGGCAGGCACCGCCGCCGGGACCCCCGCACCTTCCCCCGGCGCCGCCACCGCGTGTGTCCCGGTGCCACCGGGCTGCAGGACCGGGCCCCCCTCTCCCCGCCAGATAACCCAGGCTTGGCCGTGCCTCGGTGTTGAAGGCGCCGGCGGAGAAACTGCTCTCTCTGCAAGGGGCACATCTGATTGTGATTTGGGGGGAAGGAAAAAAAAAAAAAGGAGAAGGGAAAAAAAAAAAAAAAAAAAGCCCAACCCCGGCCGCTCGGCGAGGTTTTTTCCTATCGTCGGAGCTGCAAATATTTTGGGAGACGGGGCCGTGCTTTCCGCGTAAACAAGGCGGCGGCGGGTGGTGCCGGCGCCGCGCTCGGCGGGGCCGGGGGGTCCCGGCGCGGAGAGCTGAGCCGAGCCCGGGCGCATCCCCGACCCCGGGGCTGGGTCACCGCCGGCCCCCGGCACACGGCTCATCCCGGGGGCTGGCACCGGCCCCCTAAACCGCGGCGAGGAGGGGACCGGCAGCTCACGGGGACCCCGCTAGGGAGCAGGGGGTGGAAGATCGGCGGGAGCCGGCCGCGGGATGTGCGGGGACTCAAGGGGAAGAGCACCCTAAGCCCTTCACCCTTGGCCACCCCGGGCAGAGGCGAGGGATGCCCCGTCTCCCCTCGGGGACAGCCCGGAGGCCGGGGCTTGCTTCAGCCAGGACCGCGCGCGTTTCTCTCCCAGGACGGAGCTAACCGGCTGCTCCCCGGTTCTCATTTGGCCCTGGGGCTCGTTCGAGTCCCCGCCACCGCCCTCCGGGGCCGCCCGCCCCCCCTGAGGATGCAGCGACGGGAGCCGCAGGCTTTGCCGAGCTGCTCTCCCCAGAGCCCGGCCGCCTTCTCCCTCCGGAGGAGAGGAGCCCGGCGCCGTCCCGTCCGGGCACGGAGCCTCTCGGGCGAGCTGGAGGCTTTGCGGCGGGGCTCTGCGCCTGTGTCCCGGGAAAGGGAGAAGGGCTGCCGGCGAGCTCCGGGATCCCGGCACCGGACCCCGCTCCGTGCTCCGCAGGACCCCCGGCGGGAGCTGCCCGAGACGGGAGAGCCCTCCCAGCCAGCCAGGGCTCCTCAGCGCTTCTCCGGACACGAACGGTGTTTCCCCGGTTTCCTGAGTGTCCCTTCTCCCCTCTCCTGAGCTCCTTGTCCCTTGTCCCAAGTTTCTGAGTCTCCCGCTGTCCCCTGCTCTGCGCTCCAGAGTCCCCCTCTGTCCCCGTCCTGTGCTCCCGGGTGCTTCGGTGTCCCCTGTCCCACGCCTCCGGTTCTCTCGGTATCCCCCGCCCCAAAATCCTGTGCCTCCCTGTCCCCTGCCCCGTGGTCCCCAGTTCCCCGTGCCCCCTGCCCTGCACCTCGGGTTCCCTCGGCGTTGTCACCAGTGCGGTCCCGAGTGCCCCAGTGTTCCCTGCCTTGCGCTGCCGGGAGCCTCAGTGTCCCATCCCCTGCGCTTCCGAGTGCCTTCACATCCCCTGCTCCGCGCTTCTGGGTCCCTGGGTGTCCCCTCCTTCGCCCTACGCTCCCGGGTACCTCCGTGTCCTAGCCCTGTCCTGCTCTCCGTCTCCCTGCGTGTCCTTGTCCCGCTCCCCGTGTCCCTGGATGTCCCCACGCTGCTCTCCGTGTCCCTGGATGTCCCCAGGCCTTTCGCTCTCTGTCCCTGACGGGTCCTGTGTGTCCCCAGGCCTTTCGCTCCCTGTCCTTGACGGGTCCTGGATGTCCCCAGGTCTTTTTCTCCCTGTCCCTGACGGGTCCTGGATGTCCCCAGGCCTTTCGCTCCCTGTCCCTGACGGGTCCTGGGTGTCCCCGTGCCTTTCGCAACCTGTCCCTGAAGGTCTCTTGCCGGGTCCTGGCTGTCCCCGTGCCTTTCCCTCCCCGCCCCTGAAGGTCCCTTGCCGGGTCCTGGATGTCCCCATGCCCTTCGCTCCCCGTCCCCTGTCCCGTCCTTGGCTCTCCTCTCCTTCTCCCTGGCCCTTCCGGGGACCTCAGCGCCCTCTCCCCGTCCTTCCCCCCGCGTCTGCCGGAGCGTCCGTGCCCGCGGCGTGGGACTCACCCACGCACTCGTTGGCCTCCCGGGCCGTCGCTCTCTGCCAGGGCCGGTCGTAGTGGAAGGGCTTGCAGCGGTCGCACTCGGGGCCGGCCGTGTTGTGCTTGCAGTCGCACACCAAGCTGTCGTCGCGGTCACGGACACAGCGCGACGCGTGGCCGTTGCACTTGCACCGCCCGCCGACCTGCAAGTCGGAGACGGCGTAGAAGTAGGAATCGCGGGCCAGCTCGGAGTCATCCTCGCTCTCGTCGCCGAAGGTGTGGAGGCGGCTGAAGGTCACCCTGATGTCGGTGGCCGTCACCCAGTCCTGCAGCACGGGCGAGTTGTCGAAGTCGTGGGCGGTGGGGCGGCCGTCCAGGGTGCTGAAGGCGATGAGCCCGCCGGAGAGGGGCCGCACGTCGGTGTGCGAGTCGGTGCAGACCGCCTCCTGCTCGTTCTGCTTGGTGATGGCGGCGCGGCTGGGCTTGTTGTACATCTTGCGGCACTGCGTGGAGTAGAACTGGAAGGGCACCCAGGTCTTGCCGTAGTCCATGGACTTGTGGATGGCCATGGACTCGGGGCGCGGCGAGCAGAACTGCAGGCTGACGTAGGTCACCTCGAATTTCTTGCCCAGGGAGAGGGTGAGGGTGACGTTGTGGGGGTACTGGACGTAGCTGTCGGACTGCCAGCAGGTCAGGTTGTGCGGGTTGTTGAGGTCGGTGAGGAAGGAGGGCGGGTGGGCGCGCTTGGGGTCGGAGGCGTTGCAGAGGTGGCAGGAGCGGACCTGCTCCTCGCCCTTCTCCGTCACCACGCAGTACCGCGACGGCGGCTTCCCGCAGGTGCTCGACACCTTCACCTCCTTCCCGAAGGCCGAGTTGACGAAGTCGGGGATGCAGCGGCGGGGCAGCCCGTGCTCGTCGTAGCAGGGGTCGGGCTGAGCCGTCTGCACGGCGAACATGCTCACGCCGTGGTAGCCGCCGCGCAGGGGCTGCGCCAGCCACGCCGCCGCCAGCAGCAGGGCCAGCGGCGCCTCCGCGCCCCTCCGCGGCATCCTGCGCAACCTCCGCGCGGCGTGGGGAGAGGAGGGAGGGGAGCCGCCGCTCTGGCGCGCAGCTCCGCGGGGCGACTTGGCCGACGGACGCGGTGCAGCGGCTCAGGGAGCCCGGAGCATCGCCCGCCCCGCGGCCAGCCCCGCGGAGAAAGGGGAGACCGCGACGGCGGCGGCACCACAAAAGTGCGGCTGGCGGCGGGGCTGGGTCCCGCCTGCCTCCCGCCCCGGCTCTCGCACGGAGAATGACTGGCGGTCCCAGCCCCCGCCGCGTTTGAGGTCATGCTAAAGGAGTGACATCGCGCTCAAGGAACAGAACAACGACATCCACTGGCGGCTCAGCCAGAGACACGCACAGGCCTCGGGGAGGGCGGGGGGGGGGGATGGGAGAGGGACGGAGCCCGCCCCGACACCGCGGCGATGGGCGCCACCGCCGCTGCGGGGCTCCCGAGCAGCCCCGAGGAGATGGGGAAGGGTCCTCCTGCTCCCCCCACCCGCCCCCTGTCCCTCTGTGGCCCCGACGGGGCTGGGGGAGGCCGGGGCTGCCCCCGCCCCAGGAGCTGGGGATGCTCCGGGGCATGGGGCGGGGAGAGGGGGGGAGCGGCCGGGAGGAGGCCCCCGCCTACCTGTGGGGACGCCAGAGGGACAGGATCGGGCCCACTCCCAGCTGGTCGCTGCTGGCCTCCCCTTCTCTACCAGGCCAGGTAGGGCCTGACCCCCTCAGCTGGACTGGGAGGGGGGGCTGGGGCAGAGCCACCGTCCAGTACAGGAGCCCGGAGCCCGCTTGGGCACCGGCCCCCTCCGAGGGGGCTCCCGGCGGGTCTCGGCCCGGAGCCTTCGCTCCTGGGAAAGAAACCGCGATGCCGGTGAAGTTGAACTGGGGGAAATCTCCAGTCCTTGGGCACGACACGGGAACTAAGGGGCCTGGCCACCCCCGGCAGATGGTTTGAGGGGGCTGATCTCGGTGAAGGGGCAGTTGCCCCGGCACAGCCCCGGGGACAGCCCGGGCACAGGGGCTGCGCGGCGACTCGCGCCGCTCCCCCTCGGTGCGCAGCTGGAAGGGGCGAGGAAGGGGTTAAAGGGCGACACTTGTCCCGCACCGGGCCGTGCCCCAGCCCCGGGCTCCCCTTCCCTCCCCAGCGGCCCCCCCGGTGCCGGGCGGGCCGCCCCCCCCGACGGCTGCCTCCCTCCGGATCCGCTCCAGCTCGGTCATCCCGGCCGGGGGGACCCCGCCGCCCCGACGTGCCGGTCCCGGCGGACGGTACCGAGGTCCCGGAGAGATGGTGCCGGGAGGGCGCGGAGAGGTTTCCTCCCGCGGCTCCCGGGCGCCCTGCTCGCCCCCCTTCCCTCCCTCCTTGATTAAAAGGGCACTTTTATTTTTCCAACGGAGGTGCCCTCTCTCGGAGCGCTGCCCACGCCGTGTCACTCAAGCGGCCGGGCCCTGGCACGGCGGCGCGGTCCCCTCCCCGGCGAGCCCCGGCGGGGCGGCCCGAGGGGACGGGGCTGCCCGGGCAGCGACGAGCCCCAGGCCGGCCTCCGCCCCCTCCCCTCCGCCCGCCCCTCTCCCCGCTTTGAATTCCTTGCCACCGAGCTGAATAAAAGTGGTTGTTGTAAATTGAATTAGTGCCTGATTAATCTGCTCCCGGGCCTGCTAGCCCAGCGGGGCGTCTTTGGCAATGCAACCGCCTTCCCTGCAGGGCAGCGGGGGCTCCGCAGCCTCCCTGCCCCCATCGCTCCCCCCGGATCCCCCCCGCACCCCCCCCCCCCCCCCCAGCCCCGCCACTGACGAGATTTGTTAACTCTTCCCCGGGAAACGGCCCCTCCGTCCTGCTCCCGGTGCCTTTGCTGTTCCTTCGCCGAAGGAAGAGGGGGGGCTGTGTATGGGGATGCGGTCGGCCCGGGACTGGGGGGGTCCCAGTCCTGCTGGTCCCCCCCGAGCCGCCCAGGGACGCAGCCCGGCACACCCGGGTCACTCACACGCACAGTCCCGGTGGATCCCAGCCCCGGAGAGATTTTTCTCCCCGCTCTTGACTGCGGACAGATTTGCAGGATGGTGGGGGGGTGCCGGTGGTACCGTCCAGCTCTGGAGGAGCTCTAAGGAGGGAGGGGGAGGAATTCAGACCAGACTGTCCCGGGCCGTCGGGGACAGGCCCGGGGAGCGGCTGCGGGAGGCCCCCGGGGGCACGGCCGCCCGATGCGGGCTCTCCCCGGCTCGGCCCCGGCTGTGCGGGCCCGGGCTGCGCCCCCCGAGCCTGCCCAGGTGACACCCGCCGGAGCCGGTGCGTCTGCCGGGCCCCCGGCACCGCTTTGCCTAGCCAGGCGCCCCAAATCCGGGCCCGTCACCCCCCCGGGTGCCTGTTCTGACCATCCCCGCCCGTCGTGGCTGAGCCCTCGCTCTCTGCTCGCCCCGTGCTTCTCCTCCGACCACGCGTGTCCGAGGCCAGCCCTTCCCCGCGGGATCTCCGTCCGCCCGTGCCCGGGCCGTGCCGGGGCGGCGGAGGGACGGAGCGACCGGCTCCTGTGTCCGGGGGGAGGGCGCGGGGCCCGGCTCGGAGCGCGGCAGGTGCCGCTGCCTGGACCCGCGTTTCCCCCGGGGTAAGATGCGGGTTTGGCTCCGGCTGCCCCCGACCCCCCGCGACCCTCTCGCCGGCCCCGGCCGCAGGGCAGGGCAGAAATTTCCGCGTTTCTTCAAAATCTGTGAGAGTTTTTAAAGGCCCCCCCCCCCGGCCCCTCCAGCCCACACTGGTCTTTACCGCCTCGCAGCAAAAAATAAGGGGGGTGTCTAAAAAAACCCCGACCCACGTGAAACTCCCCAGCAAAGCCGAGGAGCTGCTTAATCTCATTAGCAGGGTGTTAATTTAAGAACCATCCGGCGCTGCCGAGCGCGGGGGGACGGGGCTGCCCGGCGGCCGGGGCTGCCGCCTCCCTCCTGCCTTCTCGCCGGGCTTGGTCGGTGTTTCACAACCCTCGGGGTTTGTAATGGCTCTTGCGGTCATCAACGTGATTTACTGAGGCTTTCCTCTAATTACCTCGCCCTCGAGCTATTAAATGCATGTAAGCAGCTCCGCGGGGACCGAGGTGCAGCTCCCCGGGGCCCGGGACCGAGTCTGTCCGTCCCCCCTGGGTCAGGGGGGCCTGGGGCCGTCCCGGAGGGATGGAGGAAGGGAGATGCTCGGTCCACCGGGCCGTGCTCCCCACCCCCGGCTCGCCCCCTACTTCGGGTTTGATTTTCCGTTCATTAACCACCAGCTAGCCCCGGGACTGCCCTGGCTGGGACGGGGGCACACGGATCCTCGCCGGCTGCAGCCCCGCTGCGACCCCGCTGCGCTCTCGCTCTCACCGGGGCCGGAGCATCGCCGGTACCAGCACCGGGAGCGGAGATCTCCGGTATCTGCGGTACCGGCCGGGGCAGTCCGAGGCCGGGCCCGGGCCCGTTCGCCCCGAGTCTGGCTGGGGAGAAGCCCCGGTGGAGCGGGAGGGAGAAGGGCTTTATTTCAGCCCCACCGGGGGCAGCCGGGAAAGGCGGCCCCGGCGCTCAGAGCCTGTTTTAAAAGTCAAATCGCTTCGGGTGCCGGAGCTCGTCCACCTCCCCGGGAACAATGCGCTGCCCCGGGCCCATCTCCCCCTGCCACCGCCCGGCCTTGCGTTTTGGAGAAGGGAGGGGGAAAACCCAACCAGATCTTCCCCTCCTCAAATATCTGGGGGCCGTCCCCCCGGCGGGGACCGGGAGCGGCTGGAAAAGCAGAGAAGACCCGGGTTGAAATAATCAGGAGCGATTTATTCCCCTGGAGTGACAGTTCTTTTGAGCAGTTGCCGAATGGCAGTTTCTGTCTTTCTGAAAGCTTTTCTTCCAGATTCTGTTCAGATTAGGCTGGGGAGATGAATGAGGCCATTATCCAGCCCAGTAGCTATTCTGAAATGCCAAATTAATTACCAAGGGCTAAATCAAGCCGATGGGGGCTGGGGGGGGGGGGGGGGGGCGGCGGTTTGAGGTGTGAAAATATCTCCGCGATCTTTTAAACCCGGGCACCGGGGGCGGCCGGGGTGCCTCCCGCCAGCCTCACTCCGCAGGTGCGGGGGGGGGCAGCGGAGCGGGCGAGGAGACTCCGCGGGGTCCTGCTCCGGCTCCCCCCTCCCCGGCTCCGGCACGGCCCCGCCGGCTGCCGCAGCTCTTCCCTCCGGCGGGGCGGGGGGCTCCGGGGCCGCCGGGCCCCGCGGGCTTCCGGGCAGGGCTGAGCCGCAGCCGCCGGTCCTCGCGCGGATGCTCGGGGCTCCGGGAGCTCCCGGCGGGACGCGCCGCCTCCCGCCCGCTGGCCCCGGGGCTGAGAAGGGGGCAGCCCGGTGGCCCCGGCCAGACTCGCCCCACGCCGGCCGCGGCTCTTTGCCGCCGGCTGGGCCGCCGCGGAGGGAGCCCGGGGAGTTTCATGGTTTCCTGAGCTCCAAAGGGCCGGCTCGGGGATGCAAAATGAGACCAACCGGTCGCTCGTTGCGGGCCGGCGAGGTTTGCGATGCGAGGGGGAAGGAGGAGGACGAGGGATGTGTGCAGGGATGCGGGGATGAGAGGATGCAGGGATACAGGGATGCTGCTTCGGAGGGCCCCGGTGCAGAGGCACGGCCCGCACTGGGGTGGGGGGGGCGTTACAGAAACACCGCGCAGGAAGGAGAGAAGAGCTGGCCGGTACCCCAGGATGTCCCAAGGGAATTAGGCAAGAAGGCACCGCTGGCTCTTCCCGGACTTATGTTTCTGCCAGCGCAGATCACAACACTTGCACATGACATTTAATTCCCCACCCTAAAGCTCTTTGGCTCTCAGCAGGCAGTTAGCATTATTCTTGTTGTGCTGATATTTAGGCTTTGCCTCCCACACAAGTGCAGCTCGTCATAAACCCCTGATCACTTTGTAGATCCCTGGCCTGTAATCCAGTTTTCTCATCACTTCCTGGGAAAGCACACCTTTGGCTCCTCTCATTTCTGCAAACTATTGCACAAATTTTGTGCAAAAAAATTGTTTAGGGAATAGTGAGTAGAGCCTGCCTATCAACTTTTGGTGGGGGGACAGGCGGGCATGTGGCTGGTGCTGAATCTTCTGCAGCAAATGCACATGGCCAGTGACATCCCGGTTGAGCCTGTCGAAACCGTGGGCAGAACTTCTGGCAGCATGAGAGCAGAGCTAGGCAAGACTTTTCCTTACACTAGACAGTCCTTGCAAAAGAGGAATAAGCAACGAAGAGATTTCCCAGGGGCTGAGAAGTGGGCTGTAGAAGGAATCAAGCCTTTAATGTAAATTGGTCGTGGCTGGCAGAGACCACTGAACACTGGGCTATTCAGCATCTCTGTGAACCTCTAATGATCAACTTGGTTTTCAATTATACACCCAGAATTGCCACCAAGTGAGATAAGCCTCTGGAATAGTATATTTTCTCTTGCAAAATGTTTTCTTTAGGGCAGGCAGACTAGAAAGCTCTGTGTGTAATATTCGATTTATTTGGAGCAGACCAGCCTGACATGCAGCAGCCTGGGGAGCTCCCGGCCATACCAAGTGGGTACCCAAATGGCTCACGCACTCCTGGGGACATGCAGGTGGTTCAGCCACTGCAGAGAGTTACAGCAGGGCAGGGACCAAATATACCCAAGGAAACAGAGGTGCTCCTTGATGGTAAAATTGTTAAATGCTGTGATTTATTTGTGTGCTTCTCTGCAGAAACAATGGTTTAATTTGGATGGGTGCAGATGTAGCAGAACAAAAAATAATGCAGCTTAGCCCGGAAAATGCTGACATACATTAGACATACTGCTGAGGTGAAAAAGTGGATGTTACATGGCATAGCCCAGAAACACACACAGACCCTCCAGACTTCAGTTGCTCATGCACCCCTAAGAAGGCTACCCTGTATTTTCAAGCTATTTCCAAGGTAAAATTACTCTTCTGAGCAATATATTACAAGGAGTGGGACAAGAGGAGCACAGTGACCTTACAAGAATGTTCTGAGCTCAATGGGAAAAAAATACCAGAAGTGAATTGGGAGCTCGTTCTGCTGGGAATGCCCCGGCACAGCTGAAGAAACCTCACCACAGTGAATTGATGGAGGCCTGGTGGGACCACCTGCACTGATGGAGGGAAGGAACCCTGCATGTTTCTGGGCACAGGCGGTGTGACCCCACTTTCATGGATCTGGAGGACTCTGCTGTCAGGCTGAGATATGGGATGTGCAGGGTGACGAAAACAGGTTTGGGCTTGGAGGAGGCGGATTCTTGCACAAACTTTGCTGGGAATCTGCATGGGGTGGAGGGGATGGGGACAGCTGAATTATTCAGTAAAATATTTCATCCAGAGAGACTTCTGCCAAGTTTGTGGGGCTTTGGGAAGAGATGGTAGGACAAATATGAGCAGGGTTTGTCCCGCACACCTTTAGTGGTGCAGCAGAAGCCATTCTGCAGACATTTTTAGATGATCAAAACATCCACCTGGATCTCAGGGGACCTGGGAGCAAGCCCACACTTTGCAAAGACTTTCTGCTGGTTTTAGGACTATTTTCTGTATTTGTGGGCCTGACTCAGAGAGGCAGCAGAGCAATTCACAAATCCCTGCTGTCCCTGGTCTCTGGAGACAGACCTCCTCGAGGACCCCAGGCTCTGCACCCACCTAAGACCACTCAGCTCAGCTTCTGTCCCCTGCCTTAAGGCAGTTTGGGACTCCAAGTGAGGATCCCTGCCCCAGGTACCCAGCTCTGACTGCACCGTGCATTTTGCACAGGGGTTTAGTGTCTCTACTCCAGCCGCCCCTCCGCTCCCGGCAGAAGGAGGCTTTGGGATGTGCCGACTTTCCCATCTGTGGTGTTTGGAGATGACCCAGGCTTGGTGGGCTCAAGCACTTTCGCAGCAGCTGCTGTCCCTGGCTGTCCCTGGGGCAGAGGATGCCACCGCCCTGGCACTGGCTGCCCCGAGGTGACCATGACCCTCCTGCGCTGAGGAAGAGCCTGGCAGGGATCCTGCTCCTGCCTGTCCCCGCTCTCATTTACAGGTAATTGGCAGCAAACAGAGCAGAAGGGAAGACACTCAGGGTGGGTTCCTTGGGTGCAATCTGACCTCCACAGACATCAATCGTCCTTGACATCTCATTTTTTTAATTATTTCTACTTTTTCTTGCACGTGCAGTGGCTTTGCAGGGAGCAAAGCAAAGTTTCTTTGCTTCCTGCAGAGAGGGAGCAAAGCAGAGCCGAGAGCCGAGCAGGGCTTCCCTGCCTGACCGGCGCTGCCTGACACGGCAGCTCGGAGTCACGGGTGCCATGAGCTGCCTCCTGTCCCTTTGGGAGGAAAAGAGCCTTGATTCAGAAGCACCTGCTCCTGGGCCCTGTTTAGGGAGGATAACAGCAAAGTCTGTTCCTCTTGAGTTTAGAGCAGTATTACTCAAAGAAAATGGATCCTTTTACTCGCTGCTCTGACTCGCTTTAGCAGAATCTGAGCAGCAACTCAGACACAAGAGTTCTGGTGCGAAGGGAACCCAGAGGGAGAAGAAAACTGGTCAGTGTTATAGCAGCAGCCAAATGTTGCCCAGAGCAAAGAGAGAGCAGCCAGGACAGTGAAACCACAGCCTTGCAGAGGGCAGGGACACGGCAGTGAGCAATGTACAGTGAGAAATGTTCCTTTAAAATAACTAACGTTCCTTTAAAGTAATTAATTTGAGCAGAGATGATTCCTCACCTACATTACAGAAATGTTTGCTGGACACAATGAACACTGTTGATATCAGTCCAGTGCTCTTTGTCTCTGGTGTAAGGAAATGGCCTATGTAGAGACTTCCTACCTCGACAGACACTGTTTAGGAGAACCCAAAACCATAATTTCATATGGGACTTCTGAAAGGCCAGGGAGCTGAAACACAGATCTTCTTGCTGGGAATTTTCCTCCCCACTGATTCAGAATAGAGCTGTGAAAAGGAATTTGATCTTCTTAAGCCAGTGTAAGGTAAAGATGGAACCTGGGCAGAGCTTCAGGGGGAGAGGGAGGGTGCGTGGCTGAGGCTGGGGCCAGGGCAGGCAGGACTGGGTGTATTTCAGCTACCTAAGGAGCAGGATTATTGAAACGTGGGTCCCCAGAGCTTCTGAATTCCCACCACCTAGTAACTCCCTTTGCCAAATAATTAACTCTTCTCCAGCATTTGCTTTGCAGTGATGAGTGGGCTCATGGGGCTCAGCTCCATGTGGCAGTCCTGGGGCAGACTTTTATTTCAGCATCACAGACGAAGTGGGTGTTTCGTTGCTTTCTTTGTTTAAAAATACAAAAAAAAAAAAAATTCCAGAAAGCATCCTGTCCCCTTGGGGAAGAAGTGGGGGATCTGTAGGAACTGAGCCAGCACAGCTGGGTTTATCCATGGGTCTGGGCAAAGAGGGTCATGCAAACGGCCATACAGGTTTTGTACCTTCCTTAAGCAGAGTATCATCTTGACATGAGGCGGGTGCTGGGGGGCTTCCTGGCATCCCCAACCCGCCTTTGCAAAGGGAGGCTGCTGAGACTGTGCCTGGCCCTGTGCGATGACATGTCACCTTGGCAGGACCACGGGAAACATGTTTTTCAGGAGCCTTACCCAGAGTGCTTTGCAGAATTTGGTCTCTTTTTGGCAGCTGTCCTAACCTAATTATAATTAAGTATGTATTAAGCTGGGATGAAGTGGCCTTCGAGTGGCTATAACCCTTTAATAGGGGAACTTCCAGTCAGGCAGCGGGAGCACGGCTCAGGCCGGGCAGTGAAGCATTGCGTGAGCCCTGGACATGGCCTGTTGGGGATGGGACCAGCAGCTCCAGCAGAGGAACCTGCCTGTGTTTCCCTCCCGAGGACACAGAGCCCTGGCCCTGCTCCATCCCCGGGCTGGGGTACGCAGAGACCCCGGCTACACAGGGCTGCCCACCCCAGTGCTGGGGCAGAGCTCCAGAGCTTTATCTAGGGGCTGTCTCCACACTTCCAGCGGTGTCATTGCACCCATGGGACGGTTGGCGGTGGGGGACGGGTGCGTCTGAGGGAGCACAGCCAACAGGCACCACGTCTGCCCTGTCACGGCACTCCCCACACATCGTCCCCGTGCTCTGGGGGGTCCACACTATCCCAAACCCATGCGGGAGACCCCCTGCCCCAGCGCAGCGGGTGCCAGTGCCCAGCGGCGGGCACCGCCCTGTCTCATCTGGCTCCCTTGCAAGGGCAAAGCAGCTGGGGAGCGCTTGTCTGCCGAGCCGAATTCCTCGCTGTCGACTGCTGCTCAGCGGCACTGTCGCCCGCCTGCAAGCTGATCCCCGCCGCGCACGTCCCGGCGTGCCCGAGCACCGGGACTGCTGGCGGGGAGAGGGGCTGAGAAGTGTGAAGGACGGGGATTGAGGCAATGGTGAGAGAAGGCAAGTGGGCAACTCTGGGTCAGCCTCAATTTCCCCAGATATTAAGCAGAGGAATGATGCTCTCACCCTTTATAGAGCTCTTTGCTCTATGCAGCAGCAAAGGCTGCTACAGACTGAAGCCGGTGGTGGTTGCAGTTCCCATCCCTGCTCCCAGATGCCTCAGTAACAAGGGGTAGCAGGAGGTAAAAGCTGCTTTTTCTGTCCTGGCACGCTAATGCCCCATCCCTACCCTCTATGGCTTCAATAATCCCCTATTGTTTTTCAGTGCTTGTCATGTGTTAGAGAAAAGAAAAACCATTCTCCCAGCACACTGCCTGGGTTTGATTCTGCTGGAAAACAGTCTTATCTCCAGGGTCCTGCCTGTCCCCGTCTCCCCAGTCGATGCACGCAGACGCCACCCATCAGAGGACGAATTCCAGCTCTGACCAACTCATGTCCATCAAACACCACACCAGGACCTCACTGCCTGTACCACTGCTCCCTCCTTCTGCCCCTGACACAGGTCTCCTGGTCACTTGGTGGCATTGATAGGTGTGTGGTGACAGATGTAATAAAATGTTACTGCTGTGAGAGTTAATATACGGCATAAGCCGTTCCTGTGCCATCCCAGAACACACAGATGAAGGTACACAACTCTGCACTGCCTGAGACCCGGAGAGCATGGAGATATGCGTAACACATCCACCCTTGCTGGCCTCTGATACACCAGTGGTTTTGGTTTTATAATCATCTTGTTTAAAGACAAAAGTTTGCAAATCTGAGCCTGGAAACACCAACGAAACCTCAGAGGATTTTCCGAGTATGAAGTGGCTTTACTATAAATGAAAATTAGAGCATCAAGATGAAACTAGTCCCTGGGGGTGTGTGTGACAAATCGATTGAAGTTTAAGGATTTAAGGACAGCACAGTGTCCGTGGGGGGTCTCCTGCCTGGAGATGTCCTGCAGTTGCTGTGGTCTTTGCTCAGGGCTACCCACTGCCCACCCGCGCGGCTCCCCTCGCCCTGCCTGCTCAGACCCTCCTGCCTTGTTGCCCCCAAAGGAGAATTGCCGAGGGGCTGCTCCAGGGGCTTTGCTGGGTCACCTGGCAGAGCCAACTTTCTAGTATCTTTATAACAGGCTCCCAAAAGCTGTGTGCTCCCTCAGTGAACTTGATGCAGTTTTGCAGCCCAGGAGAAAAGTTAAATGGCGTTTCCGCCAGGGCTTGGGAAAATGCCGTCGTTATGGCCACTCGCTCGCGGTGTCCCTGAGGAAGCCTTGCTCTGATCACCACCAGCTTGCAGGCCGCCGACCGTTTTGGTGACTGGCTTGCTGAACCTGTACTGGCTGGGGCAACTCTCAGGCATCCTCTGCTGCCAGCTTCCCAGTCGCCACATCCAGCTTTTCCCAGCCCAGGACCTGCAAGTCACTGTCCACAGGGCATGCGGCTGCCTGCCCTGTCCCCTTCCCTTTATTTTTATGGGAGTTATTCCAGCCTGAGGGCTAAAGGTAAGCAGGCTGGGGGGGGACATCTCTGAAAGGTTTGTGAGGTGCTCTTACTGTCACAGTTTGCTTTCCCCAAAGCTCCCGGCATCCTTTCACCTGCACGCCTCCAGAAAAGCCCTTAAAGCACATACCTAACATTAAATACATGGTTGAATGCATGTTGAAGTCAGTGTGACTTCAGTAGTGGCTCATGTGCTGGAGTGGGAGCTGAGTTCCCAGCATGGGAAGGGCTCACTGCCTGTGGGAGGTTTCCCCTGGGATTTTGCATTCCAAGGGTATGTGCTAGGAGTTGTTCAGGAGATGGGCACTGGCATTTCCCTGCCTTCTGCAACCCCTGCATATTCCCAGCCCCTGTCAGGTCAGGTCCTCCCCAGACCTTTGCTGAAAGCACCTCTGGCTGATGGACTTTGTCCTTCTGAATGAAGCAGGATGGCCCCAAACCTTTCCCATCGAAGACAACAGTGACCTCAGATGGCATTGCTGTTACCTTCATGTCTCCTTTTACATGTGTTACCTGGCTCTGTGCCGCCAATTCACTCTCGGAGGCAGCCGGAGCTATCCCTGCGCAGCAGAGCCCTCCCCTGGCTGGCACAGGCCAGCTCTGTCCCGCTTTGGGCCTCTTTTGGTCGGGTTGGGTGGGATTGGGTGTCCAGAAGGTGAGGTCTCTTCCCATTTTGGTCATCTACCCGAGGGTGAGATAACTCTGCCTACAAATACCATTTTCTCCTCATTGCTAATCTGGGCACATAATTCAGATGCCTGCAGGGGATGTTGAGTTTGTCACCTGGATAGGTGACTCTGACGCAGCTGACCAGGACGAATGTCCCTCTCCCCGTTTGGCTTATCCCAAGATGCATCTGCAGAGGATTTGCAGGGGGTGTCTACTTTTATTTAAAACAAACAGAAATAAAGAAATTCACTTAAAAAAAAATCCACTGAAACAGCCTGAGGCCCTGCTGCCATCTACCGGGGCTCAGTGCCGAGCCCCCGGCGCAGCTGTGGGACGGGGATGGGGCCCACCCCGGGCGGAGGGGCCCCCCCCGCTTGCTGGGAAGGGGGCAAAGTCACTGGCCTCGCTGCCCTGGATCCGACTGCAGGCTCATTTGGGAGCAAAACCACTGGAGAGCCCCAAGGATCCCGGCTGAGGAGCTTGGCTGTCCCCTGCTCCTCCAGGCTGGGACTTGCAGAGGTATTTTGGCACCTGTATTGGGGGAAGCAGAGCCCAGCTCTGGAGGGACACAGGCACCTGTGGTTTCTACTCTCTGATCTGATTTTCAGATTCACACCTGATGCCTTCCTCATCCATCATAAAATGTGCATTCAGGATGTGCCTCTGCCTTTGGGCAGCAGGGGTGGCAGGGATGTGGGCATGTCTGGATGGGTGCTGCCTCGAGGACCTCGTGGCTGCCCTGGGTGTCAGGGCTGTGAGCAGGGAAGAAGCAGAGACTGCAGATGCCCTGGGCTCACAGCATCCTTCAAACGCTGCCACCTCCACACCCGGATGTGTGGGCTGCCCAGGAGCGCGGCTGGCTCTCCCCAGGCCTGGGGGCAGCACAGCCCATCGCCGATGTACAACCAGCTCTGGTGGTTTCCCAGAAGGTTTATTCAGCCCCATCATGCCACGGAACAAGGCCAACTGGTTATGGCTACATCTTCAACTTGTGGTGCCCAGAACAAGCTCCCAAATCCAGGCTTTGGCACCATTGATCGCTGCCGAGGCGTTCACCAGGAGCTGTTACGCTCTGGTACGTGGAAGGTGGAGGTGGCTCTGGAGGCTCAGAGGCAGCTGGGACAGAGGCTGCTGGGCTGAGTGTCACCATGGTCACAGCTATCACGGTACCCACAAACTCCCACCGGCCTCACATCGTCTCTCCTCCAGGCTGACCCCAGGAAAGCTGCCAGAGGCAGAGCCCTCCCTGGGGAGGTGCCTTCTAGGGGTGCATGGCCCAGCTGGGTGCAGCCAGGGACGGCTGAGCTGCCCCCCCACCCCCCGAGTGGCGCTCAGCCCCCCACCATCCCTGCAGTTCTCCGGCAGGACACAGGGTGGAAACCTCAGCCCGTGCGAGAGCCGCTCCAGCCCCGGCTCCTTCCCAGGGCTCTGCCCCTCCCCGGTGCCGCCTTGCCCGGGTTCCCGATGGCCCGGGGGGGCGATCCAGCCCAGGGATCACCCTGCTGCAAAGGCCTGGGGAAACTGGAGCAGACGAGGAAGATCTGAAATGTGAGGAACAGGGGATTCCAGCTTTGGGAGAGAGGTTTTTGTTCAGGCAAGGTTGGGACAGGGCCAGCTCTGCATGTGAGGGGACTTTTTGCAGCAGCA
Source organism: Strix uralensis (assembly GCF_047716275.1). Taxonomy (NCBI): domain Eukaryota; kingdom Metazoa; phylum Chordata; class Aves; order Strigiformes; family Strigidae; genus Strix; species Strix uralensis. The sequence goes on from NC_133990.1 coordinate 6,444,462, forward strand.
TCTTACTCAAGCAGTCGTTGAGTAAAGCCAGGATGCAGCTCTTGGAGCAGGTGAAAGGGCAGCAGCTGAGCGGGCACAGCTGGAGCCGCCGAGCATCTTTGCCCACCGAGCTGAACGGAGGGGCATGGCAGGAGGATGTGCAAACCAACCCTCTGCTCAGCTCAGCTCCATGCTGGGGAAGCGGCCCCATGGTGCTGCATCCCATCTGGGTGCTGTGGCCAAGCGAAGTCAGGTGAGCAAAGGGTGGGAAACCCGGCAGCACCGGGGCTTTGCGCTTGCGGGAGGACCGAGCCAAGGCAGATGTTTTGACACAAAGGAATGGTCATCACAAAGTGTGATGAAGCGGTCTTCTCCATAAACCACAGACAATAAGAGAAGTCACGGGAATTATTAGCCTCAGGCAGGTTAGGACTGGCACAGGGAAAGGCTTTCTAGCAGTAAGGACAGAGCCATGCTGGCATTGCCAGGGATGCTGCAGATCCCCTGTCCTCAGCAGGCTCCAGAACAGGGCAGCCAAATGTCTGCAGCAATGGCTGCGAAGCCATTCTGCCTTGGTGCAGGGCTCCAGCACTCTCCTGTTTCCATCCCAGCTCTGATTTCTGCACCCCTTTCTTGTTCTTCCCTGTTTCTCCTGTAGGCAAAGAGCACCCTATCCTCTTCCAGAGCTCTGCCTCACTCATTGCCAGCTACAAACTGTGTCCTGGAAAGAGCACTGGCTGCTTGCATAGCAATGCACGGCTGGCTCGGAAACCCAAACCACAGCGTGATGTGGCCATGGGGGCAGGAGGGGTGTGTGGCTCCTTCTCTTGCAATGACCACTATAATTGTTAATATTACAGTGGGGAAGATGTTTGTTTTTACTGCACCAAAGTTTTACCCAGACTTTTACTCATCTTGCTTCTCCCTGTGACAAGCGTGAATGGCTTCCAGCAAGCATCCATGTGGTTTTGAGCCATGTAAAAGTCGGAGACTAAAATAGAAATGGTCCTGAGGGCTGCAGGGTGAATCAGCCAGGGTGAGACCTACTGCATCACCTTCTCACAGGTGGGAAACTGAGGCACAGAAGGCTGAATGTTCCCTAGGGCATCAGTGGCAGTCAGGGGAGCTGAGCCATGATCTCCCAAGACCAGGATCAGACTTTCTCTGTGGAAGAAGGCACCTGAGAAAGAGGTGGAAGAGAACCAGGAGTTAGCGGGGGTTTGCTCCAGGCACCCCAAGTCCTTCATGGGGCAGGAGAACGGAAAAGTGCAGATCAGACAAGTATTCGCCTGCCAGAAGTGTGACAGCGCTGGAGCCCTTCCACCCCAGAGCTGGCCAGGAAACCTTTGGCACTTGGCCAGATTGGGTCATTTAAGGTTACATTTTCACCTCCTACATGGGAGGTGGAAGGGGAACATCTGGGGTCAGATCTGCTGCCACTGAAGTCTATGGCCCATTTTCATTTCTCAAGGGTTGGACTCAGGTGGTGTTGAGCAATCTTTCAGTATCCTTTGAGTTGCACCAGAGAAATGAAAAACACAAGTCGCGGGGGGAACCAGTGAGAAAAAGCACGTTCCCTTTTTGGTGGATCCTGCTTCCCCTTCCCTCTGAAGCGGTGTAGGCAGCAGGGAGAGGCCACCGAGCCGCTCTGTTGGGGCTGTGAAGCTCCGTCATTATGTGAACACGGGGAGAAGGAAGTAACGTGCCCACCTAGAGCTGCGGCGACTGAGCCTCTGCAGCCACGGGCACAGCAGCACACGATGGCCTCAGTGTCTGACTAAGGACAGACTTAACCATCCCAAATCCAGGGGAAACCCACAGTCTGGACAGCAGCAAAAGCATCCTAGGGAGATGTGCTGGCTGCGGTCTGAAGTGTTGGTGTGTGCCCAGACCTGGTGACTTTATGGCATTTTTGGGGAGCTGAGTCCAGCAAGGACACCCCAGGACACCCCAGGACACCCCTCTGCCTGAGAGGGCAGCCCATAGCCAGCCTGCCCTTCCCTGGATGATGTTCAGCTGAGTCCTGCACCCCGCTGCCTGCTGCATCCCGAGAGGTGCCGCTGGGCTCCCACACAGTTTCTGTGCCTCCTGCCCGGGTCTCCAGACGGCAGCGTTACCCATGGGGAGGGCGGTGGGCTGCGGTGGATTTGGGGTGGGAGAGAGGTTTCAGGGCAGGCGTGGACCTCCATGGGGGAATTTAACCTGGCCAAGGGAGATCACAGCCTGCGGAGGGAGAGTTTCTCCACACGGCTGCCTTTGCAGAGGTGCTGCCCAGGAAGAGGGGACTTTCCACCCGGCTTCCTGCGAAGGGTCAGCAGGGCCAGAGACACAGCACCTGCCTGCAGAAACCCTGCGGAAAGCCGCTGCAGGGGAGGAGGATGAGGGGGAAGCCTGTGTGGGATTTTTTTGGCACTTCCCAGCTCCCGAGCCTGCTGCTACCCTCTTGTTTAGACATAAGGACCCCTTAGCTGGGGGACAGATGAGTGAGGGGCATTGACTGAGGCAATGCGGCAGTGCGAGGGGGATACCCCGGGTCGGCTTTGCCCGAGAGAGACCCGGCAGGGAGAGAGCCAGTGCTTGTGCAAATCCTTGGGGAAATGGGAGGTTCCTAAAGGAGCTTCCTCCCCGCGGGCTGCAGCGCTGGCTCAAACTGCTGGCAGAGACGCAGGGTCATCACCACACCCGCAGCGCTCGTTTGGGGCAGCAACCCCATCCCTGCTGTCCGTGGGCCTCCGTCCCCCGGCTGGATGGGAACTGCTGCTGGAGAGGGTAGGAAAACAAACAATCTTTGAAAAGATGCATTTGCAGAAAGTGGTAGTTACTTGGTTTGTAACCTCACAACATTAAAGCCTTTCCTGGTTTTGCTGTGGAGGATGTGAAGATGGAGAGCAGGAGTTTGTGAGCCCTCTAATGATAGCTGGGCAATGAGTCTTTACCCACAGACTTTTCTTCTGCCCGGATTTTGAGCATTTTTGTCAACAGGACATTCCCAAGTGAGCTAAATACTCTGACCGATGGCCATCACACCCTGAGCAATATTCTTATGTTTGGTCTGTGTTCTAAGCAGAAATCTGTATTGCAAGATTTGAGACAGAACAACCATCTTCCAGGTATTTATTGTAGAAATCTGGAGATACTCCACTCTGCTAAGTTGGACTCAGCAACATGTTGTTGACTCAGGAAAACATGTACGTGTGTGGTACAAATACAGGTTTTTGAAATGTGTTGAGTAGAGAGGAATGGGAATATGGCTGCGATGAATTTCTGAGCATCTCTGTGAGTTAGGGATAAGTACCATTTTCAGCAGCCATCTAAGAGGTGCCTTTATGCTGTTTTGGAGGATGAGGAATCAAAATAGAAACCAGGCAAAGGAGGTTTGGGTTTGTGAGTTTGCATTCCTGGAAATGAAAAAGGATTTGACCAAAGAATGACTGCTCTTGCGGGAAATATTTACAGCCTGCTGGCCCTTATGCACCCCAGTCCCTTTGCATACATCGGAAATCTGATTTGCTTAGAGATGTTCTCTATGGAAATCACTTTCTATCACCAAAGGGACTCTGTGTGGCACTTGCTTTCCTCTTCTCCCAACCAAGTGTTTCCACAAGTCCTTTTGCAGTTGCTTGTGGAAAACTTTCACTAATACCTAAATACTTTCTCTCTAGTCCTGTGTTGGCTGTTGAGCATCCTTCAGAGCAGAGGTGGTGTCCCCTGGGCATCTGGAAGCAGTGATGCAGCCAGATCTCTGCCCTCTGAATTTGCATTGGTGTGGGCTTTTCTGCCGCGTTAGCTGGAACTTGCAGTTTGGTATTTGGGTCTCTTTATCTTGCCACATCAGCTGTGGAAGGACAAACAAGACTGGGTGAGCAGGAAGACAGAGCAGCGTTGACAGCGTGTGTGTGTCTGGTGCGAAGTTTGTCCATTGCAGCTGACTGGCCCCATGTTTTCCCTGGCAGAGGGAGTTTAGTCCAGGTCAGTGTTTCACATCATGTGCCACTGGTATGTTTACTCCACACTGAGAACCCAAAGGTCTAAATAAGTGTGTTGTCAGACTGCAGCCTCAGCTTCCCCCTCCCCGGCTGGGGCTGGCGGGGCAGCTCGAGGGGCAGGAACCAATCTCTGGAGGCTGAGGTATGCCCAGCATGCTGCCAGCGTGCTCCACGCACCGCGCCGGCTGCAGCTCCTCTGGCTTTGGCATCGCTGCCCGTATCAGTGTCAGCGCAGCTACGCTGAATGCAGCCCCTCCGCATGAGTGACAGCGATTTGGGCTGCCTCCCCTGCTCTTCGTGTGGCCCCTAAAAGCCACCCAGGATCCCTTCCTGCTGTTCTGCTGTCACCCTGGAGTGTGACACCAGTGTCCCCAGGATCTGCTGAACTCAAATGAGAAAACCTCAGGGATAAGGAGGGGTGCAGCTCACTGCTCCCAGCAGCTCCCAGGAGTGCGCTGGTGTCGGCAGCGCTCAGAGGTCTCTCTGCTCTGGAGCCCTTTCCCTGAGGTGGCTGCTCCAGCCCGGTGGCTGCCACACTGCTGTTTGTCATTCTTGTCCCTGCAAGCTGCAGCAGCCTCCTCGGTGGTGGCTGAGGCATGGCACGGCACCTCCCTGCGCTCCTCTGCTTCCTTCCGCCGGCACCAGCCCCCTGAGCCACCAGTTTTGGTAACTTCCTCAGCCTGCAGCATGCCCTGAGGAGCAAAACAAGCTGCTCACAGCAGGTCAGGTGGGGAGGGCATGGGACGGGAGGGGACACGCTGCATCTCTGACACCCGGAGAAGTTTGGCCTCTGCAGATTTAGCCCCTCTGACACATCCTGATTTCTCTGGTTCAGGGATATGCCTGAAAAGCTGGGTCTGAAACCAGAAGGTGGGAATGGGACAGAAGGGATGGGAAGGATCAGGTTGGCATCCCAAAAACTGAATCCAGCCTTTAAAGCTTTCACGAAGAGGCCAAGCCAAGAGGTGGCTGCAGCACAAAGCCTACCCTATCTGAATATTTGGCTATTTTGCAAGGTAGTGCCTTGGGGCAGGTGGCACCGTGACATAGACACAAGACTTTCCCCTTACTGTTATTTTTGCTGCTGGAGGATTTCTTATGAATTGCTGGCGGTCACTCAGCTGGTGAAGGCCGAGCCCACGTCCCCCCTCTGCGGGGGTTCACCTGGCATGGGCGATGCCTCAGCTCTGCAGCCAGAGCAGGAGGCAGCCGGGGATCTGAGCACCCCATGCGGTTTGCACAGCGGGTGGTTGTCTTAATGGGTTGTCTTAAGGGAATTTTGGCTGTGACTGCATTTGCTTTTTTTAAAATTCACTGGAATCTCACTGTGAAACCCACATCTATTTCGGCCCACAAGCAGCTTTCGAGTCTCGGAGCATCAGTAGCAGCGGTCACTCTCTTCTGAAAAACTGAAACCCGCAAAGAAACCCAAACCCAGATTCTTGCCCTTGATATCAGCTGGGCTGGATCCGGCCGCAAGCCCCATGCAGCAGATGGGCCAGCAGGAAGGTGTGGGGGGCGAGTATTGCCGGCGATTGAGGCGGCACAGGCCCTTTCTCAGGAGCAACCTTGCAGGCAGCAGGAAAAGGCCATTCTCAGGTGCCACGTGAGCAGAAATCAGCAGCATGTCCCCAGCCTGGTGTCACCCAGCCTGGGCCGTGGGTGGCTTTGTGCTTTTGGGGAGGTGCTGAGGGTTTCTCCAACAGAGATGGGGTAAAGGGCTGCACAGGGTGGGAAGGAAAACAAACTCATGTATACATAGATGGAGGCATGGAGTGAAGGGAGAGAGGGATGGGGGAATGAAGAGGTGGAGGGATGGACAGATGGATGAATGGAGTGAAGGATGGAGTGGTGGATGAAGAGTTGGAAAGGTGCATGGATGGAGGGAAAGAAGGAGAGATTGATGGAGGGAAGGGTAGATGGATGAATAGTGGTACGGTGGGATGGATGGGTGGTTGGAGGGGAGGTGGATAGAAGAATGGAGGCGTGGATGGATGGGTGAATGGCAGAAAGGCAGGAGGAAGGGATGGATGGAGGGGTGAACAAAAAGAAGAGTGAAGGGTGGAAGAGAAAGTGGGGGGACAGATGGGTGTCAGGATGGATGGACAGATGGAGGGGTGGGTGGCTGAGGGGATGGCTAGCTGGATGAATGGCAGGGTGCTGGGAGGGAGGGAAGGATGGATGGTGGGAGGGAAGGGATGGATGGATGGGTGGATGGATGAATGGATGGGTGGGTGGGTGCATGGGTGGATGGATGGATAGATGGATGGGTGGGTGGATGGATGGATGGATGGATGGATGGATGGATGGATGGATGGGTGGATGGATGGAGGGATGGATGGGTGGGTGGGTGGATGGATGGATGGGTGGATGGATGGATGGATGGATGGATGGGTGGATGGATGGATAGATGGATGGATGGATGGATGGATGGATGGATGGATGGATGGATGGGTGGATGGATGGGTGGATGGATGGAGGGATGGATGGGTGGGTGGGTGGATGGATGGATGGATGGATGGATGGATGGATGGGTGGATGGATGGATAGATGGATGGATGGATGGATGGATGGGTGGGTGGATGGATGGGTGGATGGATGGAGGGATGGATGGGTGGATGGATGGATGGATGGATGGATGGATGGATGGATGGATGGATGGATGGATGGATGGGTGGATGGAGGGATGGATAGGTGGATGGATGGATGGATGGATGGAGGGATGGATGGGCGGGTGGGTGGGTGGGTGGATGGATGGATGGATGGATGGGTGGGTGGGTGGGTGCGTGGATGAAGCAGTGGGTGAGCGGAGGAAGGGGTGGATGGGGGACAGATGGGGAGGGCTGGGGGGTACGGCTGGACGGCGGGGCGGAGGGCCCGGGGGCTGGCGGGGCGGGCCGGGGCGGGGCGGGCGGTGCCCGGGGCCGGTCGGCGCACACGTGCGGGGCGGGTCCCGCCGCCAGCCCCGCCCGCCCGGTGCCGCCGGTGCCGCCGCCGCGGAGCGCAGCGCAGCGCAGCCCGGCGGGGAGCCCGGCGGGGCGCGCCGAGGATGGGCAGGGAGCCCCGGCGGCAGCCGCCCTCCAGGTGGGAGAGCCGCGGGGCCGGGGGGGGCCGTGTCACCGGGGCGGGGGGGCCGTGGCCCCGCTCTGTAAGCGGGGCGCTCCGTATTACCGGGGTGGCCGTGTAACGGCGGGGGGGGGGGGGGGGGGTGTTGTACGCCTGGTGCCCGGGGAGGGGGCGGGCGAGCAGGGGGTTCCTTGTAACGGGGTGTCCGTGTGACCGAGGAGCCTGTGCACCCAGGGGGCGGTGTAGTGGGGGAGCGCTGTGCAGCAGTGTGCCCGGAGCGGGCTGTGTAATTTCGGGGGGGGGGGGGAGCTACTTATAAACAGGGTGCCCAAGTAACAGGAGGGGGAATGAACCCGCTGTGATGGGGGGGTCCCATGTAGCTGGGGCTTTCACTTAAACCCGCAGCGGGGATGTCACCAGCCCCGGGGTGGGGGGTTTCCCTTGCAACCTTGGAAGGGGCCACTCTGCACCCAGTCTCCCTCGGGGTCCCCTCGCAGCCCCGCGCGGGCCGTGCCCGGGGCCCGGAGGAGCCGCTGTCACGCCGCGGGTGGGGACGGGACCCGCTGGCCTGACTCATTTCTGGACGGCGGACTTGTTTTCCTCCGCGCCGCCCCACAGAGTTGCTGCTCGGGGCCCAGGTGTGGGGCCCTGCCTGGCCCCAGGGGACCACCCCTCCGTCCCTGCGTCCCCGGGAAATCCCGGGGGCTCTCCAGCACCCGCCTGGAGTTTTGGCCGGGCTGCAGGCGGGGGTGGCAGTGAGTCACCCCGTGTCACTGCAGCAGGAGCTCTCTTTGCCCGGCTGGAGGGACCCGAGGGCCACGAGTCGCCTATTGCTCCTGTCACCCTCGGCCGTGTCCCCGCAGCCCAAGGGGGCAGAGGTGTCACCCCTGGAGGGCCCTGCTTTGACAACAGGATGTGGTTTGGGATGTGACACGCCCAGCAGCGTGTCACCCCCCTGGCACCGCGCTCTGGACTTGCACCAGCCCTGAGATGTCCCTGTGCTGCGTCAAGCACCAGCCTGTGCTGATAGTGGTGCCGGCAAAGGAGCCTCTTCATCAGGTGCTTCTGTGGCTTTACAGTGTCACCAGTGGCTCCAGTTCGGTGGCCAGACCCAGCCTGGCCTCCTGCTACGCTCACTTCTGCGACAGCAGCCCTGAAAGGATGTTCAGCTGCTTTGGACGGTGTGAGCCCTAAGGGAGGAAAAGGCTAGGCTGATTCAAATCACTAACGAAAGCCGGAGAAAAGAGATTTCAGACCTTTGTTTTCATGTTTATTAAAATCTCACCGCTGTCACCCCAACACCCGTTAACTTTGCTAAAGGCTTGTTTTCAGTGCTGCTGTGCTCTCAGTGCAGTGAGAACGTGCTCAGGCAGCTGCAGGCTGGTGCTGCTCACCCTGCTGCTGAAGGGGCTGCCGCCGAACAGCCGCAATTTAGTTTTTCCATTTAGATTAATTTTCTGAATCTTGGTTTAATGCAGAACCTGCAAACTCCAGGGACACGCAGGATGTCAAGGCTTTAATCTTCATGTGTGTCGGAGGGGTCGAGTTTTATTTTTTTTCTTGTTCAGAGCAAAAACTTGGATGGAGTTGCAAATTGTTTCCAAAACATGATTGCAAAGTGTTTTGGAGCTCCGGGTGTTGCTCAGGTTCAGCTTAAACCTAGAAAGATGAGAAGATAAAGAGCGAGAGCCTAGCAGTGGTGGTTGCAGGGTTACATCCCTCAGTTACCGTGCCTGTGTAAGGTCGGAGGGCTCAGGCGATGGCTGGGTGCGTCCTTGGAGCTGGGCTGGGTGATGCAGTGCAGGCTTCTGGGCAGCGCAGAGCCCGGTCGGCTGCACCATGAGCCAGGGTTTGTTTGGTCTGAGGCTGTCTCCAGCCTCACGATGTTGTCTTGCTGAAGGGGAGTGGGGGGAGCTCGCTGGTCTGCCTTCCCTGGCATCGTGTGGCCATCGCTGTCCTGCTCCCTGCGGCTCCGCAGCCGGCTCAGAGCAAGAGGAAAGGGGGTGAAAAGCGTTGGGAGGAGCTTGCGCTGAGGGAGAAGCTGCAATGCCAGCGTGCACTGGTCTGGGGTAGGGGGTTAGGGCTCCTCACCAGCTCTGGTGCTGTAGGATGGTGCAGCTGGGCAGTCCCTCCTCCCCCCTGGAGATCAGGGCAGCCCAGTTTGGAGAAAAGCAAACCAAAACTGTCACCTTGTGCTGTTTGCTGAACGTGAAAATGAAGACGTGAATTTTGCACTGAGAAAGAAGAACTGAATCCAGATGGAACCATTGGCAGAGAAGTACCGTGCATGGCTCCGGCAGGGCATGCTCCCTGTGCTGCAGCAGCCCTCGGGCCTGAGGGATGGATGCCAGACACGGCAGCGGCTTTGCCGCCAGCACCGTGCTCCAGCCGCGGTGGGGACCAGGCTGTGGCACCTGCTCCAGGCGTGGGGACTGCTGCGGCCTTGCCGTGCTGCAGCTCACCTGGGGTAGTTTCGACTTCTCCTTTTTGTGTGACCGCTGAGCTGTTCCTGACATGATGGGGCTGCCCGTTTTTGCATTATTATTTTGCAAGTGGAAAGTTGTGCATAAGTTTGCTGGGGGAGAGCTGCTCAGGTGAGTGCCCTGAAGTTGTTTTTGAGCAACAGGAGGCTCCTGCTGTGTCTGAACTCTGGTCCCATCAGCTCTTTGAACTTTTATTGCGCAGTAGGTGAGAGGATGGAGAGGGGGAATGAGGTTTCTATGGAAACTATCCCCCCCTCAGTGGGCATCATGCTGAACCCTGGCAGGTCTTCCCTTGCTGCAGCTCTGCCCTTTGCAGCCATGCTCAGCCAGGGAGATGTTTTGGGCTGGCAGTGTCACTCCTGACTGCAGTGGAGGAAAACGTGACCTGCTGATGCAATCCAAGCTCCATAGCTGCAGCTCATGCTCTTTCCCTCCTCTCTACAAGACTTCCCTTCTGCTTCCCCAAGAGGCTCAGCATTGCGCGACTCCTCATCCTTGCCTTATCTGTCATGGCTGGAGGCGGTGCGGGGACATTTTTGTCTCTGGTCCACTGCCAGCCCTTTCTTTGTGAGGGTCCCACCCATCCAAAGCCATTGTCAGGGGTCTCCAGGTGACCTCTGTAAACCACCCAAAGTTGTGTCCACCTCACACTGCATGTGTTGGGTCGGGGTTGTTCACCTTCCCAAGAGTGCAGCTGGTGACGTGGGTGTGATACACACAAGGATGCGGTGGGCATTGCCCTGTGCTGCAGCCCGGAGGGGTAGACAGGACCTTTCACCAGTGCTCACTGCTGGCACCGAGCCCTCTTCACCAGCCTCCTGGGTGGGAGCCTGGGGAGCGGCCGCAGCTCGCGAGCGCCTTTCCCAGCATGGAGACCAAAAACCGATGTTCCCATTTTTCTGATCTCGTCTTTGGCCGCCAATTAGCACGACGTGAGAACTTGTCTTCCTGATGACGTGCCTGTGTGACTCCTCGGCTGCTTTAATTGCAGGGTTTTCAGCAGCCAGGGTGCGATGAAATGGTAATTGTTGTGATTGTATGCCGTGCAGTAACTAAAAGACGCGGCTCTTTGGTGAAGCTTAATTAGGAAATAGGGACACTGTTGGGAATGGCTCTGCGATGTGATTTTCCTAATGAAAGCTACTGAATAGGCAGCCTTGTAATGAAGAACAGACTCGCGAGGGGCACTGCCAATTGCTCTTCTCTAGTGTTAATTTTGTATTTCCTCCTCATTGTTTCTAATACCCTCTTGGAAAAGCTTGAAGATAAAATGCTTTATTTTCTTATGCCTCGTATCCTGTTTGGCAAGCCGCGATTATAGCATGTGCATCTGGAATACATGAGTGGCCAGGCATGAGCTCCTTCAGACTTGTTAATCTCTGATTTCAAGCTCTGCCACCAAAAAAAAAAAAAAAAAAAGGCAACTTCAGCTTGTGGTCGGATGATGTGCGCCCTCGCCGGTGTGGCGCAGCAGGAGGTGCTGGGCTGAGTTTGCAGATGCGAAGCTGGAAGAGAGCAGGCTCCGTCCAGTGTGAAGGCAGCGCGATGCTATGGGAAGCGTGGTTTGTTTGGAAACAGCATGGTGGGGTTTCATGTTCGAGGCTTGGCTTTTTTTGTCTCAGATGTCCTCTCCTTGCAAGCGGGATTGCTGTATTTAACCATGACCTGTCACATCTGAGAGTTCACCCAGGTTCGAGTCTCCTGCTGGTAAGAAAGCGCCCAGAACCCGGCTCCTGCTCGGGGCAGCTGCCTGGTTCAGCGCTCCCACCTGCACCACACCGTTCCTGGAATGGGGCTGGCGAGCCCACCAGTGTGTGCCCGGGGAGGAGCAGCCTCCGGTGCTCCCTCTCCAGCTGTGCTGGGCTGGCCGGGTAGTGAAAAGGGCTGCAGATGTTTTTAGCCAACAGATGTGAGTGTGACCCTCTTTCTGAGTTAAAAGGGGAATAGGAAAATGCTACCTGTCTGGGTGACACGGTCCTGTGGTGCTGCGACAATTATTAATGACTCTCAGTGTTGCAGGGGGACCATCCATGTTTGTAAGAGATGGGGATGAGACTTGGCTTTCTCTTGAATGCTTTGTTTCATTGCCCAAAATTCCCGCAGTGCTTTGGGTGAGAACAGCTCGGGTGCTCCTGAAGTGCTGCTGGTCCTTATTTTGGGGTGGTTTTAAGCAGAAGTGAGGAGATCCTGGCATGAGCAGCTCATGTGACAAGGGTGCCTGTGAATGGAAGGGCAACGCTGGAGCATCGTCCCCCTGGTCACGCTGCTCACGGCTGCCCGATGCTGCTCCGGCCGAGCAGGAAGGGCTCAGCTTCAAGCAGATCTTGTGACTGTCCTTAGCAGCTGCTGTGGTAGGGGATTTGTCATCTTTTTTTAATCCTGTGTTGGAGGGTTCTGTGCTGTAACATCAAGGTATTTTCAATATTGTGTTAATGTCTGTTGCAATGCAGCACTGTGTGGATGGGTGTATGGCTGGTGTGTGCATGCTTTAGGAAAGATGGTGTTGTCTTGAGCTTGCAAAAGTGTTTTTCATCCCTTCCACAAAGGCCCATTCTTTGTCTCAAATTAGGATGAAACGCTTCCCCTTTCAGCTGCTTCCCCCATCGCTCTATGTCTATTTAAACCCTCCGCTCAGAGGCTTCTCTGCAAACAAGCTCTCATCCTTTCAGGTGGCATTTCCCTTTTCTCATTGTTTCTGGCAATCTGTACATGTGAAACTTCACAAATGTTTCTTCATTCTCGGTGTCTTTGTGTTGATAAACCTTGCAAATTGGTACACACACTGTGTGCAGCCTCCCACTGCCTGGGGCTGCGTGATGGAGTTATAGTGGCTCTCGGGTGTGGAGGCTTTGCAGTCTGACAGAGCAAACTCCAGCTTTGCAGACCCTGGCTGGGTGACATCCCTGCTGCTCCTCATCTGTGTGTGTGAATTCCTGCTCATCTGAGAGGGCTCCTGCTTGAGCCTTGCCTCCCTGGATCAATTAGCTGGATTGCAATCAAAGCCGACAAGGCTAAGGTCCCCAAAGGATGGCACGTTAAATGCAAATTGTTCCCAGGTTGATCTGGTCTGAATGCCGGTGGGTGTCCAATCCTTTAGGGAACTCGGATGGAGTGAAGGAATGGCTACATGGGTCTAAATCCACTTTTGCTGGTACAGAGCACACCTAGAGCCTGGGGACCTCCTTCGTGGTGGGCCGGGTTGTGGCGCTGGGTTTAGAAGTGACGGCAGGCCAGCAGGTATTTAACAGCATCCCACCTCCTCCCTGTGGTCTCCAACCAGAACACCACCATGAGTGTGATGCTTTAGGATGAAGGGAGTAGCCTTTGACTCTGCGGAAACCAGGCACTTACAGTCACTGTCATGCCAGTTCCCAGGAGCTCAGCTCCTAGTGAAGGAGCCAGGGGACCAGCCCTGTGTGCCGTGATGCTCCTGCCCATTATGGGAGGAACTGGGGGCTGGAAGGGGTTAAGGCTGCGTTTGCTGCATGAGCTTTTACACCCCTTGTTCCTGTGACGTGTGACGGGGGGCATCTGGGGACTTTGTCTGCATGTGGGAGACCAGCTGGTCAGGGCTGTGCCAACCTGGCCAGAGGCACTTTGGGGATGGGGTGGTCTCAGTGTCCCTTACAGCTGTCATGTCACCATCAAATGTAGTCACTGTGCCAGGGAGAAGGGATGGAGAGTGGTGGATAGGGCCTTCATGTGAAGAGCTTGTCTTCCCCATGGCTTTTTGGGCTGAAGGGATGTAGCTCTGGTGACTGTACTAGGCCAGGCCAAAGAATGGTCCAGCTCAGGTCCTGCCATCAGCCAGGGAGAGCCCAGGGGCTTGGACCTTGCTCACTGTGATGGGGTGGTCCCAAGCTCTCCATCCCAGCATTGTCCCTCTGTGCAGCCTACTCTTCTCCACACCTGCAGAGTTTGGCACATCTGGGATGCAGTGGTGGCCTCCAGCACAGCTTGAGCCTGCTTCTTCCCAGAGGTGAACACAGGGTTTGGAAAGGTTTCATGCCCTAGGCTTGTTGTTCCCCTCTCAAATGGCAAGTGTGGATGCTGCTGTGATATTTTAGTGCTGTGGGCTGTTTGAAGGTGCTCATGGGCTGAACAGCCCGGTGGGGTTGGCCACTGCTGGTTGTGCCACTATTGGATGGATGCCCACCTCTCCTTGGACTGTCTCCTCATTTGGAGACTTCCTTTCTTCTCATGAATTATGGTGGTGGTGGTGCTGCTGTGGTTGTACGAGTCCTCTGGTCAAAGTGGGGCTCACACCCTTCTGTGAGTATGTGAATCACAGTCTGGCTTACCCTTGGCCTGAGAGTGATGGGGAACAGCCAAAAACCTCCTTGCCATCACCTGTCTTTTGTGGTGCTGCAGCCAGCGGTGCTGAAAGTAAATTGAAGGGTTTGGGCAACCAAGCCAGGGACTGAAAAGGCTCCTGGGTTCCCAGCAGGGCCTCCACAATGGCAGGAAGCAACTTCTAAAGCTTCCTTTGGATACAGAGGGCCTTGGGGGAAAGATTTACTTGCTTGTTTATGCTGTAAGTTAATCTATTTAGTGGGTTTGGCATTAAAGCTCACAAAAAGCCCTCTGAAATGGTCACGCTGCTTGTTTGTAGTGCTTTGTCTCTCACTTACTTTGTTTCACAGCTGGAGTAGTTAAGCAGAGACAGAGCCAATTGAAATCTCACGTGTAAACTTGTTTTTCCGAATAGGCTGAAGGAATTAGCATGGGCTCTCACAAGGGAGCTGTGGGGGTAAGGCAGCATGGGGCAGGGGTTGGGGTCCCCTCTGGGAGGGACCCTTGTGCTCTGTGCCACTGCTTGGTTGCAGGATGGGGATGGTCCCTGGCCCTACTGAGCCTAATAGACGATTCTGTAATAGAAAAACAAAACCAAACCCCCCAAAACCCAGCACCCCTCCCTGTAAGCCAGTGTAGCAGAGTGGGGACCAATTTAACATGTTTGGGGGGGGCAAGATGTCTTAGGAAGAGTTTGGAGAGGCACAGGAAAGTGCTGGGTCAGCGGAATGAAGAATAGCTGATGAGAATTTTTCATGATACCATGGTATCACTGTTTCCTTTTGTGTTTGATGCTAACCTAAATATGATAGTGCCACCCACGTGTAACCTTGCACAGTAAAAGTGGATTTTCCCCAAGGGCCATGTCCAAAGAAGCCCCATGTACACAGCAGCTGCTGTGGAAAACACGTGGTGGGACAGCTGGGATTGAGGTCCATGCCCAGAGGTAGTAGGTGCTGGGCTCCCTCCCAAACTGAAGACTTCATTGCCTCATCTTTAGCTGCAACAAAGTCTTCAGCTTGGGAGAAAGCCCAGCATCTTCAGCCTCAGTGAAGTCTTCAGCTGGGGAGGGAGATCAGCACCTGCTATGTCTGGGCATTGACCTCAACCCCAGGTGTCCCATATTCTTTCGAAGGGTGTCTCCTGCTGAGCGTGGAAATACCTGGAGTCTTGTCCCCTTTGCCCCACGTGAGTGGCCGTAAAGACCCTCCGGACAGGGATATCTCCTTTTGGTCTGTCCCATCAGGTTGAACAGCCACCCTAGGAAATGTTGGGAAGAACCGTTTGACACTGTGTCATGTTCTTCACTTCCTTCTTGGCAGGGGCAGCTTGGACTGCTGCCTTTATTTTGGGAAACACCTTCTTTTTCCCTCTGAATTATGCATTTGCTGAATTTTTTTATTTTTTCCCCTGGTCCACTCCTGTGACACACAGCCACTTCTCTGCTGAACTTCCACCTTCCCTGAAGAGCAGCCCTGGAGTTTCCATTACATACTGCTGATGGCACCCAGCCGGGCTGTGCCAAACACCATCACGATCTCCAGCCTGAATCTTCTTGGGTCTTACCCTGACACTGAACGTGTAATTGACTGATGTTGGGTGAAACTTTAACCTTCATTGTTGTGATAAAGACTGATACAAGCTAAAATTAACTCTTGCATCATGTGGCGAGGGGTTTTCATAATTGGTGCCAGGAACAAGTGCATTTCCTCTCTGAAAAGTGAGTATATATAACTGGTCTTTTCTTACTCAGATCAGATATGTGTCATTACTGCTGTTTTTTGAGGCTTTTCTTACCCTGGCTGAGTTTTGCCAAACCCACGCAGCCCATGGAGTGGTCGTGGATGGGGTTGGGGTTGCCAAAGTCCTGGGTCATCTCTCCACACCCATCGCAGGCTGGCTGGGAGCGGTGTTTGGGTGTCGGGGAGGTGTGGAGGTGTTGCTGGCTGTGTGGTGCTGGCGGCAGAGCTGCTATTGCCAATGAGCAAGAGGAGGGGAGGTAGGCTTGGCTCTGTGCTCCTGGCCAGAAAGAGAAGCATGGGCTGCTGAAACCTGCCAGCCTTGGTCTGGTGTGTCAGAAGGTGAGCAAAATGTTGATGGAGGGGAGATAAAAAGAAGCACAGGCTAGGGCTGGAATTCTTTATTTCTTAATTTGGGGTGTTTTTTTAGGAAGTTACTGTTCAGTGTACTTTACAATGGTGAAATCCAAGAAATTCCCAGAGACCTCTGTGGCTGCTCATCTGCCTCGAGGCAGGAGGATTGAAAAGGCAATGAGGACTGGGGAGTGCAGACTGGAAGGGCCATCAGGACTGGAAGGACTGCTGAGGGTCTCTCCATCTCTCCACTATCCTTCTGTCATTTGATTTCAGTCTGTTGCTGCTTGTTCTGCCATCAAGAACATGGGCACAGATAAGTCTCCTCCTCTCTACAGTACCCTTTCTGTGACTGACTTTATCCCATTTCCCACCCCCAGCAGAGCAGGGCACATGCCCTTCAGTTTGAAGCAGAGCAGGGTATATTTCATCCCTGTCCTTCAATTTGAAGCTTGTCCTTCAGCATCTCCAGGAACGGGACTTCTGCAGTTTCCTTTAGAAACCATTGCAAAAAGTAACAGACCTTCCTCTAACAACATCAGGGAGAGACATTCCTCCCTGTGCCTTTCACTTCCCAAAGCTTGATACTTGAACAGTTCAAGAGTGTTGCATTACAGGAGCTAAAAATAACAGAATATGGAGATGAAGGGTGCAGCCCATGTTTTGAGATGGAGATGGAGATGAAGGCAGCATCTTGCCAATGGTAAGAGCATCTCCGATTGAAGGACCTGCAGCAAGTCGCTGGGGTTGCATACAGAGAAGTGTCTTTTTGGAGAAAGAGAGAAGGTACCATCACAACTGTTCTTCTCGGTGATGGCTCAGTGGGACTAATTTAGAGATTTGTATTTCTTGGCATCAAAATACATCATGGCTTTAAAGGGGTAGTGAGTGGAATTCCCCCGTTATCTGTTTGTCAAGAATACACTAGATCCTGTCCTGAAAAATGGTAATTGTAAAAAAGATCATTTTAAAAATAAGTCAAGAGGAAGTCCCATTTGCAGAATGGGTGGTAGGGACATTTGCAGACAATTCTGTGCTGGACACTATCACACTGTTGTGGTTTCAGTTTCCCGTAAGCGTTGCTGCTAGGGCCTAATGCTGGTCGTGGTCTCCATGTAGCCACCCCGTTCGCATCGCTAACCTCGCAGCAAGGGAATCACTTGCTTACAGAAAGTCCCGGAATAGTTTGCAAGTATCTTCAGGTTGTATGAGTCTGTGATGTGTTGCAGGCTACTTCTGTTTCTCAAGGAAATGCATAGTTAGTCTAAAATTCAGGCCTGAATATGAAAGCAACGAACCTTCAAATGGCTGGTTTGAGCTCAGGTCAGTTGAGATACAGAGCTGATGCAAAATGTTGTAATCCCCACTCAATTACTGTTGAATATCTGTCTCTGGGAGGACCCTTGGCTTCCTAAAATCTACTACTGGTCTTCTCAGTGTCCAGTGTTAAGGAGGATGGGTGCTGTGTTCCCACCACAAATTGGGTACCCGGAAGGCTGAACCCAGCACCTACAACTGATGAGCTGCTGCTGTTCTCATTCTCTCCCACCTGATCCTATGAGACATGAGACCCCAGGACTGGAAAAGGGGTCTCCTTTGTTTTCATCCCACACCTTCACTTGCTTCCAGCACTGCTGATGGGAAAGGTGGTAGTGATGCTGCAAAACCAGCAGGTACTTGTCTTTAATCCAATGCTTGTTGAACTTGACTGGATTGCAGAGTTGGATTGCTCTTATTACGCATCACTGAGGCTTCTTTTCTCTTACTTTATCCAACTGCGGCTATTATGGCACAGGGACAGACTCTGGAAGGATCCAGAGGGGTTTTGTGTGAGCGCCAAGAGTCTCATGAGCGGCACATGGTCTCCATGAAGCTGATCCCATAGTATCCCCTGCAGATGGTGGGGTCAGGGTTCAGACACATCATGCCAGAGGCACATCACCTTGTTTCTGTGACCACCTTGTTTCTCTCCAGTAGCTAAGAATTTCCTGGGGGTTTCTGATGCTGCCCTCAGCCCTGCCACCTCCGAGGCTGCTGGTCCATGCTCAGGTTTCGGCTAGCTGCTGTGACCTCCTTGCTAAAACTAGAACCAATGTGTTGCTCTAGACTTGTCCTGGTGTGACCAGAAGTTGAGCCTGGATGCAAACTCAATGCTGGGTGCTGTGTGTCTCTTTCCAACTCTTGCACTGTGCTTTGCAGTATGCTTTACCTTGGTATCTCCAGTCAGGCTTAGGAGGAGACTGTCTTTCCTACTTCATAAAGTGGAAATAAACTCCTGGAGCAGCTCCCTGGAGCTGGAGTCTAGTCAGTAATATTGTGATGAGAAGTTAATGACCAGGATGATAAGATGATGGCGGTTTCACTCTGAAATCACTAAAATTCTGTTGTGGTTGCATTTTGTACATTTTAGGGGAAGCCCTACCTGCTTGTCTAACTTTTTCTTATTAAAAAATGACTGAAATAATGACTCAGGAGTGGAGAGCCAGTGACAGCCCCAAACAGCAGTGTTCAGCGATGATCCTCCCATGGGCAGTTGAGAGCTGGAGCCTTCCTTGCTCCTCTGCCATCATTTCAAACCCTTCTTGTGTGAGTCAGCCTTAGCAGGTTGGGTAGGGGACTGCATCTTCCCTCCAGGAGTGATGGGAGGGTGCTTAGTTATAGGCACAGTTCAGCTGATTTCTTCAATAACCTCAGGTGAGGGTCCATGACTGGTCCTGCCACAGTTGATGGGAATTTTGCTACTGGCTGAAGAGGTAATGCAGCTTTGGTGTGGAAATGAGACCTCGGCTGCCTTGTCCCACACGTGCTGGACTGTTGGTGTCTATGACTATCTGTTGCTAGCCCTCATGAGCTCCAAATAATGAAGTAATGATGCATTTGTTTTCTCTTATTTGTCTGTGTTTTCTGGATTACCAGTACTCTAATGTAGTTCATCTGTGAAATAGCCCCATAAAATTCACCTTAGGCAGTTTTAAAGCACACACTCCATCTTCAAAGGTGGAAATAACTCTCTGTTTTTACAGCAGAGGCTTTAAAGTCATGTGCTTGTAAAGCTTTCTTGGACTGGTGGTTTATTGAGAGCTGCTCGTTCCAGCCTCTGGCACTCTTCCTCAGAGCCTACACCTGGCTGAACAGAAGTGGAAGTCTAGCAAGGAGTCCTGGTGATCTTGAGGAGACAAAGCCACTTGTAAAAATGTTGGCTTCTGCTTTTGTCTGTTATGAATCAAATTTGTGGGTGAAAGAAGTAAAAGCTAAACCAAGCGAGTCTATTGCAATTGCCATGTTCCCGTTATTGCACTATCTGAGCTTTTTACAGGCTTTGAAACGTTTGGTTGTGCAACTGTGGGCTAAGGAAGGAAGTATGATTATTCCTGCTTTGCATGTGGGAAGCAGCTTAGGAGACTAAAGATGGGAGTTTTCTTGCTTAAGGATGCCTGCCTCAAAATTTAGGCCTCTAACTTAGTCTGTGGGCTCCCCCTGAAGTGGGGTTTGAGTCAGATGGGATGAGCTGACCTCCATACCAGTTGCTCGCTCTGTCTGTAGATGTTGATTTGTTTAGAGATTTAACTAATTTTTGCATGGGTAAAGTTGGAGGCAATGAAGCCTACCCCTGGGATAGACCCAAGTGTCACCACGGAGCTTTACAGCAGAACAAATAGTTGATGTGGGTTCTCCAGTCACCAGATGATTTTTTTTGCTCAGTTGTTTTGCTTCGTGCCTTGGACTCCATCATCTTTTTGTCTCTGGATGATAATCCTGAAGTTGCCAGTCTTTATTACATTGTTGTAAGAAACAAGATACCAAGAGTTTTGGCTAGTCTTTTTTGCCTTGATAGGCTGTGCAGCAGGTTTACAAAGGTATTCAGGGTGTTAGAGGCTTTCTTCTTTTGCTGTGCACTTTGATGTGCTGGTAAGAGCCTTTGTGGGGCTGGCAGCAGGGCTGCTGGTGGTCCAGGGTGTTCAGAGAAGAAGGTATAAACCACTCTGGCAGAAAGTCTAACTGAACTGTTGTGCATATGAATAAGCCCCTTCTGGACCTAAGCGCACTGCACCTGATGTAGCCATCAACCAGCTCTGGATGGCTTAATTTCATCCGAATCCTTGTCATGATCAAGCATTTTGTAGGCAAGTAACGGCACAGTTTTCTTCTTTAGATGGTGGTAAGTATGGACTTGCTGTCAGTCTTGCATCCCACAGTGGTTCTCTCTCCCACTCTGAGCAGCTGCGCTTTGGGGATTTTTTGGAGGGGAACTGAGTTATCCCACTTAATCCACTCATCTAGCAGGGTCATCCTGCTCAGCAGTGGTGAAACCTCAGTGATGCCTTCTCTTGGTCCATTGCTCTGAGGTTGCAGCTGGTTACTGCTGTTGATGCTGTCTGTGCGTGCAGTGGGAAGCGTGGGAAGTCCTGGCGCAGCCTGACTTACTCTGATGCTTCCCTGCCAATGACTTTTACCCAGTGAAGGAAGCTCAGGGAGAAGAGAGGCTGGTTAGGGTGGGGTCAGGTTATGAGCTGCTTGAAGAATGATCTAGATGGCTCAGGAAAGTGAATCTGCCCATCTGTATGACCAATCAATTTACAACTTTCTCTAGTCTTAACCATTAAAAAAGGCAGCTCCATCTCTCAGATTCCAGGTACCCCCATCATCTGAAAGGCTGAGGCTCCATGTGTCTGTTGAGCATGAATACCAAAATACAGACAAATTTTCTTGGTAATTTATCCCAGAAGAGTAAATATTGACCACTCATTTTTTTTCCCCCAAGCCATCAGACCGCTGGACAACAGCCTTGCAAACCCATGAGTTACCTTCTAGGGACTGATTCAACATGCCTGTAGAGTCCCCACTGAGTTTTGCTATCCATGAGGATTTGGTCCATCTGACAAAGTAAATTTTCCCTGTTTGTTCTGGGGAGGTGTGAGCCCTTGTGCTCAGAGCCCTTAAAGATGGCAGATCCTGTGATGGCTCTTGTATGTTCTGTTTTCTCAGTAACTCCCAACGAGGTGTAAATTATGGATGTTGTGTTTTGACCTTGTGACTATCTGTATGCATCTCTCTGCTAATTAATGCACTGTAATTCTTGCGATAGCAGATATTACCTCTAAAAATATCTAGAGATGCCTCTCTGGTGATAAGGCTATGGCAATAAGTTTTAAGCAGGGAATATGTTAAGACCTGATCCACTCTTTAGCTGTGCTGTAGAAAGCTTCTGGTAATGGGGCTTATCAAACTACTTTGGGGAGGAGAGGCAGGAGATTTTGTCCTTTAAATGGGGATGACATTTCCATTGGTGTCAGCAGAAACCCAAGCTATTATGGCTGTAAGGAAAGCCTTCTACGTATGGAGTGATGCTTGAGTCTGCCATCCACACTGGAAGACAGACCCAAGCTGCTTGGGGGGAGTGTAAGTGCTGAGCAAATGGGGGGAAACCCTGGAGATAAAGAGTCAAAAGAGTCTTTCCTTCAGACTTTCGTCAGAGGTTGGTTGGATGCTAAGGAACAGCAAATGTAGCTGTTCCTTAAGCATCAAAGTGGGAAGAGTCCAGCTCCATGGATGTGTGGGCTGCTCTGGACCTGCTCTTCCCCCATCACTAGACGGTGCTGCGTGGCCATGGGAAGGGGCCAAGGGAACTGACCCCCTTCAAAGAAGAAGAGAGGGGGCCCCAGGATTGCTTGAGCCCAGCCTAGCCATGTGTGTCATCATTTAGGAGAGCGCAGAAAGTCATTGCTGTGACCTGGACTGCTGCTTTCATGTGACTTTCCTTCCGCAGCCTCTCCATCGCTGAGCTGCATGCCCTGCTTTGGTATCTTGCAGCCTTGCAAGCACCAAGGGACAGCATGGTTATTTCTGACCAGATCATTTGTGTGTGGTCTTTATTTTTGTATTTTTCTGAACACGACTGTTGAGTTTCCTGGAACTGCTTGGTCCAAACCAGAGCCCTTTGCATGTTAACAGCCTCACAGCTTGTTTGCGCAGTGTGGCGGGTGCCACGTGTGGCTCTCGGATGTGGCAGGAGAGTGAAATCATCGTCCAGAATAGGAAATGGTGGCACAACTTCCCCCCGGCTCCAGAGCACTTCTCCTTTTGGTACCAATGCGCGGGAAGGTGAAGTAAGATTTCTGTCAAAAATGCAGAAGTGCAGGTTGTACTTGGAAACCATCTCGATGGGTGAGCCTGCGACGGAGCCCTTGGCTTTGGCCTGCGGGGAGGGGTACGTTTTTGTGTGGATGGGTTCAGCTGCATGACTTGTGGCTTCCTCTTCAGACGGGAAGTCTACTCGGTACGTAACGAGAGTCAGAGAACGGGTGGGCTACAGGCTCTGCAGTCTTCGCTCTGGAGTTGCCTTCCCCAGTTCTGCTGCCCTTGGGAACTATCAGTCCATGTCCCTGCTTGTCTGTGTGTTGTCTTAGATGTCAACCCTGCTCATGGCACGTTGCTTAATCCCACAAGATTATTCCCACTTTCTGTGATGGTTTGTCTTGTGTTGCCAGAGAGGGAGAGCCATCGTCCAAGCCTGGGCTGTGCTTGTTTGGATGCTGTTGGCTGTTTGCAGTGGCTGTTGCCAGGGAAGGACCGAGGCTGCCGGGGTTTTGGCTGGAATTTTCTTTGACCTCATTTGATTACTGAGTCCTACGTGCTCAGTGGTAGGGCAAAAACACCACAGGGAAAGTAGCGTATGCAAAAATACCTAGAGCCAGTACATTTCCAGATACACAAATTACTGTCCAAGGTCACACAGCAGATCTTGCAGTAGACCCTGAGCCTCACACACAAAATCCTCGAGAACAACTCAGCCATGGCACAGGGCAGCTGATGGGATGTGTGAGGCCATGGGTGGAAAGTAAGTGTAGACAGATGGGGAAAAGCAGGTGCAGTTAAGGGCATGTAATGAATGAAGATGACTGAGGGTAAGTCACCTTGATTCTGTGGGCTCCTGGGTCCCACGTACAGCCGGAGCAGATCTTTCCTCCTCCAGATTGTGCTGGGCAGAAGCGTTGCTGCAGCTCCAGGGGCTTTGGTGTGTCTGGTGGAAGGAAGAGCGTCCATCCCCACCAAGGAGAGCAGCCTTTGCATCTTTTACTCCAGCTCCGCTGTCTGCGGGAGCATGATGTTCTCAGTCTGTTTAGAGAGAGGGTGAGGTTGGGAGGGGCTGGAAGAAAAGCTGTTGGGAGTGTTGTCTAGAGAGGAGGTGCCGTCACGAGGGAAGTGTCTGTGAGAGTTGGCAGTGAGATCAGGCAGAGCCGAGCGGTTGTGAGTCCGGCGCTACAGCTGGTGCAGGACCTTTGTGGTCTTCCAGATCTACCAGGGGTTTGCCCTGACACCTTGGGTGAGTTACTTTTTCTCCTCTCGGCTTTTCTCAATCCTTTTTCCTGCTGAGGGCACATTGGAGCAGCAGGTCCCCATGTTCAGGGCCATAGCACAGGCTGCCACCACCATTTCTGCTGATGAGGGATGTGAAGGGGGGCAATCCATAACTGACAGTGCTGGGCTGCAAGATGTCCTAGTGCAGATGTGTTATTCCTGTGAATTATGCTTCCCCTACTTGAGCTTTCCTGCAAGAGAAGGACTAGATACAAGATTATGGAATAATAGATATAAGATTATGGAATATAGATAAACAGACAGACAGATAGAAGATTATGGAATATATATACACACACACACCCTTCCCAGATATAAGAAGTTTGTGGCCCTGGTTAGAAGTGTCTGGCCAGCCCTGTGACATCTTCCAACATGCAAAAGGCGCTGATCTAGATCAGCTGCTGCTGGAGGACTGAACTTCTACAATTAGGGCTGTTCCGCTGTTCGATTTGGGTAGATCATAGAGTGTTTTCAGGTTTTGCCTGTCTTGGGGTTGCTAATATGAAAAACTGGGTTGCTAATATGAAAAGCTGTGGTTCAGCTCCTGACTCTTGGTTGGGTTGTGAATCTCAAGCTAAGACCGATGGCTGCAGCTTTCTGTCTGAGAGGATGGGGGTAAACTCCAGCATGGAGAGCATCTCCCCAGTGATATTTCACCTTAAACTGGAGCTTTTGTCTTTGAAAGTCACAGTAAAACCAGAAGAGCCACCTCCATGCCATCGTGACAGTGAAGTCCATGCAAGTGTTGCTGTAGGTGTGTCTGCAGGGCCAGATTTCCCAGCTCTTGGTGTGGCCACAGCAGTGTTCGTGTTGGGCTGTTGGGCTGCCGTGGTGCACGTTTGATTGCAGACAGGCAGAGCAGCTCTGCCGTGATGCAAACACAATTATTTGGACTGTTCAGACACTGTTTCTTAGTATCCAGATTACTTCTGAACTTCTAAGAGGACATCTTCATTTGTGATGGTAGGAAGGATCACTATGTGTAACACCAAGGGACAAAGTTGGATCCCTTTGACAGTAGATTTTAACCCAAATCTCTTGTATCCCAGCAGGCAGTTTAGTCTGCAAAGCCACTCTATCCTTGCCAGGGATGCTGCAATGGTGTAGGAGCGGTCCTAGGAGTTGAGAACATCAAATAGATGGAGCAAAGGCTTTGTCTGACACCAAAATTTTCAGCAGGGAAAAGTTTAATGTATACAGGACTGAATTTTCTTCCCCAAACCAAAGTCAGGAGGTAAATGCACACACACCGTGGGCCTGCCAGCACCAGCCTTGGAGCAGGGGAGGTGCCAGCCTGGAGCCAGTCCTGCTTGGGTCCCCTTTGGGGTGAGCTCCTTGTCTGCCAGGTGATGCGTTGTTAAGAGAGTGAGAAGCTCTTCCAGCCTGGGGGGTATCTGGAAGCTGGGTGTTTCAAAGGTTTTTTTTTTTTTCTTCCTCAGCTCTACTTTTAACAGCCGTGCTTGGGTTAAGTACTTTGAAGCCTTAATTGCAATTATGAATCTTCCTCTGTTCCCAGGTTTCCCCTAATTGGCTTCCTGTGAGAATTTACAAAGCTGGTAAAAACAAAACTGCTGTTTTTGTGAGGGAGTTGGTGGCGTGAGATTCCTGAGCCCAAATAAAACTCAGCTCAGCCCAGACTTCTCGTGCGCTGCTGTGTGGTGCTGTAATCAGACCTGTGGCCAGACACTCACAAGGGTGGCATTATATAAAATGTAAGCTGATTTACATGCTTGCATTTTGAAAGTGCTAATCTATTTTGATTCCCCCCCCTCCTCTCTTTTTCTTTTCAGCCCCCTCTAATCTTTTGCAATCTCTGCCAGGTTCCCAGCTCCTTTGGCTGGAATAGGCCCCAGCTAAATCCTTTATCTGTCTATTTGGCAACCCTGGGCGAAGTAGTTAGCAAACGAATGACACTTTTCCTGGCTCATTAATTAGATTTACTGAGCTGAGTGGTTGCTGCTGCTGCTGCTGCAAGTAATCTGGACAAGGCAGTTCTGTATTTTGTTTCTTAGGAATTTGGGTTTTAAAAAAATAGAGCTCCAAGGCAGTTCTGGTACTAGTGGTCAAATCCAGGGCTCCCCTGGTGCGCTGCCATTGAGAACACGTGTTTCTCTCATGCGTAGCTTTATTTCTGCAATTTGCTGCTGCCTGAGCAGTTCTGATTGCGTGTCATCATTTTACTGCTCGAAAAGTTTCAGGATGGGTATCTGGGTACTCTGCTCTTGAGGTGTCCGTGGCAGGATATCTTGGTTAAGGCAAGTGGTTCTTGTGGGTTAGAAATAACCTCTGTGAAATATTAGTATGTTTTTATGTATTCTAAATACGCTTTTAGACATGTCCTGTTCTGCCAGCCTTACCTGCCAGGGCTATAAATGGGATTTTGAAGGAAATAAAAATAACAGGATGAAAGACAATTATGCTTTCACCTTTACCTGCCGCTGCTTTGCAGCCAGTGGCTAACGGAGCACGCCGCAGCAGGAGGCCTTGTCTCTGCTTTTGGAGGAGGAAACTGAGGCAGAGAGGTCACTCACCATGCCATGCCACCGGAGCTCTTGGTTTCTATTGCGGACTTTCGTTTCCCTTTGTAACCACCAGACAACAATGCCTTTTTTTTCGGCTTGAGTCTGAGCAGTCTGGGCGGGAGACAAGCGTTGGGAGTGTTGTCATCTATTGCAACCTGGGAACGCGGTGCCGGGGCGTTGGGGAGGCTGATGGATGCTCATGATGTTGGTATGCTGCTGTTGCTGTCACCCCATTTACAAATGGGCAACTCAAACATGGAGAGACCAAAGTGGGGGTCACTCAGCCTGTGTTGGGGACAAGGGGAGGAGGGTCTTTCCAGAGAAAGAGTGGCAGTGCTAAACTGGGCAGTATTTAAGCTCCTTGTGTATAGGGTGCTTCGTTTGTTGGAATCCACATTTAAAGCTAGAATTAATGACTTGCCCATCATTGGATGGGGTGTTGCAGAAGACTGATGTGTCTTGCTGGCTTGTCCTCCTCCAGTCCTGCAGATCTACAGAGGGTGGTCTCCTATTCCTCACGATTGCCAAGGCTCTCCCTATAAAAGGGGACATACAGGAGAAGACTCGGAGTCCTTTTGCCTGTGTTCAGTTGAGCATTTGACCCAGGT
The DNA here is from genome assembly GCF_047716275.1 of Strix uralensis. NCBI lineage: Eukaryota > Metazoa > Chordata > Aves > Strigiformes > Strigidae > Strix > Strix uralensis. The sequence continues at coordinate 6,470,851 of NC_133990.1, forward strand.
AGATGTGCAGCGGCAGGTATGGAAGGAGGGGGTGAGCGTGCTGTGAATGGATCTGGTGAAGAGGATCCTGCTCCTCTCCTGGGCACTGCGGCAGCGGTGGAGGCTCAGTGCAGACCTGTGGCTGCTCCAGACCGTGCCCCATCGGCTGGTGTCAGTGGACATGAGAGGGTCTGGTCCTCCTTTCCCGGTCGGTGCATCCCCTGCCCCAGCTGGGAGTGCTGCAGAGCCCATGCTCACGGAGGGGAGGTCAGTGCTTTTAGCACAGGCTTCCTGAAGTGACTGTGCGCGTTAACTTTTATTGTGTTGTGTCCAACGGGAGACAACTATTTAAAGGCTCAGAAGGGAGGAGGGTGTTTGGGGATTTTTAAAAGCCAGGGTTGGTGCCAACTTCAATAGCAGACGCAAAAAAGCTGACTGTGCTGTTGGGCATCGCTGCCTCGAGGAAAGGGCTGGCTTTGGCGTTGCATCCTTCCACTTTCTCCCTGCAGCTCCCGGGGATCAGAGGGCGGCCGCGGGCAAAACCACGGATGCTCCATGTACTGTCTAATCTCATTACTCTGCCTGCGAACTCATTTCAAATTGGGCTGGGTTGTGCCTCGGCTGATACAAAGAGCAAAACCTTTCGGTGATTTGGGGCTAGCACCGCTTGTGCTTATAAAAACTGCGGCAGTTACTGGAAAGAGTTTTGTAGGCAAAGAGCTGGGGGAGGAGAGCAGAAATAGCTGCAAAATGTCAGAAAGCTGTGACCAAAAGCAATTCGCACTTAACCCACTTGAGAGTTGCCCGCCCAGAAAAGAGGCAGTTGTTTATCTACCAAGGACCCACCGCTGCTAGAGGCAAATTGCCTGCTAATTGGCCTTTCTGCTAAAGGCAGAGGGGTCGGGCTAGCTAATTAGACAGGTCTTTACACCTCCCCAGTTAATTTGGAGAGTGGAGCATATTTCCAAAGGGAGGGGGGCGGCCCGGGGAGGTGACTGGATCAAGTCTCTGGGTCTTTTGATCCCTCTCTGGGGCGAGCTGGAGCTGGCAGATGTGAGACACAAGCTCAAACTCTGTCAAAATAACCTCACGGTGCTTCTGAGTTAACATTTTTGAAGTTAAAAGCAAAGAAACGACTTGAGGTCTCCCTGGAGGTAAGAGAGAAGTGGAATAGGTTGCTGCCAGCCCAGGAGCACTGGAAGCTCACAGATCTGCTCCGAGCCTCCCAAAGCCGCGTGCTGGCAGAGCAGAGTGGCCTCACTTTGCTGAACCTGTGTTGTTTCTTGATTAAAAAAAAAAAAATTCAAAAAAGACCATCCGGGCACTGCCCAGAAACAAGAATAGTCCCAAAGGGACCAGCTAAATTCAGGTGTGAGTGTTGCAGATGAAATAGAGTGGAAGAACGAAGAAAAGCACAGAATAAATATGGTGACAGATTTTTATAGCAGCTCTGAGAGTGAAATGCTCTGGATTTAAGGTGCTGTCAGGATACTGGTGTGGCCCTTGTCCTGCCACTTCCTGGGTGACCTTGGCGAAGTCACTTCGCCTTTCCCCATCAGCCTTGGTTCTCCTTGGATAGTAGTGTGTTTTTCTTCCTTGGAGGAGCAGTTTGAGGATAAGGCCGTTAAATAATGTTCAAGTCTGGTGCTGAGGGAATGGGGAGTGAGTAATTCCTAAAGATCACGGCTCTTGGGGGCAGCTGGTGCTAATCTGGGTTTTGGGAATCAAGTGTTTCAGCTTTAGGGCTGTGACATGTGGTTTCTCAAGCACAGCCTGGAAACTGTAACTGTTTTAAACTCTAAGAGCTATGCAAGCATTGGAGCTAGTTTCTCTTTCTGCAGCTCTCTAATATAAAGTGGGATGTGTCTAATGTCCCGTTGGAGGGGCTCTGCCCAGACCCATGCCCCTTGCAGGGCTCTGCCACCTCACCCTGATTTGAGGCTGTTCCAGGAGGTGGCTGTGGCGAGCAGGACTGTGAGGACCACCAGGCACAGAGGTGGGAATGGAGGAAAAAATGATGGGAAGGGAGAAGTTCGAGGCTGGCACCCATACCGTGAGGGTGCAGATGGAAGTGGGGGACCCGCAGGCTTGAAACCAAGGTCAGAGTCTTTGGAGTCAGGCAGAGACTGAATGGAGAGGAGTACGATTGGGCCACCATGGGTTTTGGGGCTCAGGCCCAGTTTGCTAAAAATACAGCTCGTTGTAGCCCGGCCCCTCCACGGTGAGCGGCAGGACGTGTGTTTGTGAGCTGCAGCTGGAGTGTAACTCGCTCCCATCTGTGCTTGTGGCTGCGAGGGCTTGTTCTTTCAGTAGCTGGGAGCTGCTGCTGTCGCAGGGTGCGGTCAGCCTCAGCCCCACGCCGGGCCTGCCCAAAACACCCCCAGCCCTGCTCTGGGGCCCCCTGGGGAGGGGGATGTGGCTAGCCCTGCTCAAGGGTGTCAGCACTGCGATGGGAACGCGGGGGAAGCGACGGGGAGCCTGTTGCATCAGTGTTCCCATGTCCTCCAGGGGTGCTGCTGTCTCTGGGGGCTAAAGGGCTTTTTCTGCCCTGCTGGGACCGAAATACAAAGAACATCAAATCCCCAAGCTGCCCACGGGCCACCTCTTTGACCGCTGTTTGTCCCTTTGTCTTGGTGAGAGGAGAAGGACCCTGGTGATAAGCCCCTGAGGGGCATGACCAAGAAGTCTTCGCTAGCAGCATCCTCCTGATGAAGCCCATTCACATCTGCCTCATGCTTGAGGCTTGGAGGAGACCCTGGCAAGTGGGACCACGAGAGGATTTGGGTGCCCGTCAGCAGCAGACCCTGAGCCAGCTCCAGTGATGCCGCTGCAGTTACCTTTTGCTGTGGGGATGCACTTGAATGACAGTTTGCTGATTGGCTCCCAACCCCCAAACAGATGCTGGTGACAAATCCCGTCATCACTTGAACTGGTTTTCCAGTATGGAGTGCTGGTGGCAGCCCTGCTTCGTCCCAGGAAATGTATCCCTGCTGACAGCCCTGGATTTGGGAGGATCGGACACGCACGGGGTGTGCCTTCATACCAGGGGCTCCCGAGTGCCATTAATCTCTGCTCTAGTTCAGCTTAAAAACAAAGGGTGTGGGGGTTAATCTGATCATGGTTTGCTTTGGAGTTGGGGCCTCTGTTCTTTTATTAGATAAGAAAATTCAACGGCATGAAACATTGGGCTGGTTCTTACTTCAAAGCAATCTCCATGTCATTCAGACCAGGTATCGCCATTGCAACACAATTTTAGAACAAAGAAAGAAAACAGAGACAAAACTGAAAACAGGAACCAGCAGATAAACAATACTCGGGTGCCGCTGGCGCTGAGCTGAGCTCCTTCCTGCTCTCAACCATCTGGCGAGTCAGCGGCAGGGCTCAGGGGAGTCCAGCTCTCCCGGTCAGCTCTTCCCAACAGGGAAACCAGCTGGGAAACGATTGAAAAGCTTTTCCATTCATAAAAAAACTTGTCAGGGCGTGAGCTGAACACCCGGCTCTCCTCCTGCAAGCATGCTCAGCTGGGATACCCCGACTTCACCGCTCCGACCCAGGCAAGGTGTTTCGCCTGCCCATGCCGGGGGGTTAATGCCCTGCCCCAGCTCTGAGGAAGCCCCGTGCCTTTCCACAGGGGGTGAAGAATTGAGCGGCAGTGGCCGGTGAGCTCTCGAGGTGCGGGAGTGCAGTCAGTGCTTGGGGTTACAGCTGCCTCAGGGGTGCTGGAGGTGGGCAAACCAGCACAGAAGCACCCTCGGTGGCAGGTACCAGCCTGGTTACTGTTTTTTCTAGCCAGTGTCACTGAGAACTGGTGCAATGCTGGTCCCAGGGAGAGCCAGCTCATGGCAATGTGAACCTAAACACTGGTGCGTGGAGGAAAATGTCTCATTTGATCAGAAATGAGAAGTTTCATTTTTTTTCTGGCTTGATTTTTACTTTTTGAATCACAGTTGGATGAGTGCAAACACTGTTTCGAAATGATGAGTCGAAAGGTTTCGTTCTGAGTCCTTAAGACCCCCCTCTCTCCGCTCCTTGCCTTGCGCACCCGCTCTGAGCAGACACATTTTGCTGAAATCCAGACCAATTCACTGAGGAATTTGCTTGCCTCAAAACAGTTTCTCCCATTATTTTGTTCTTTTTGCTAAATTTCTCGCAGCCCTGTTTGCTCCTACTGAGAATTAATTTGTTGCTTTTGTTGCACGTCCTTCTGAAAACTTGACCCTAAAGCAGCATCTCTGTTATCATCGGGGCTGGTCCTAAGGCCACCCCACGTGCTGACCTGCCAGTGGGACATGGCAAAGCTGCATCCTTGACAGCTGGTACCCGACGCCTGGAGCACACATACGGTGTGAGTTCTGCTCCTGATGCTGTAAAACATGTCTGAGACTTTATCAGCTCAAGGGTAGCAGATCCCAGAGCAAAAGACAGCTAAGTGTGCAGTATTAGGATTCTGCTTCTGATATTTTTAATTTTTTTTCTTTCTCTCTGTGGAGCCTCTATCTCTGAGTCCCCAAAGGAAAAAGTGATTGCAATTTGGAATTGGTGTTTGTTTGCACCTCTCGGTTTTATTTTTTTGGAGTTCACAGCATCTTCATCTCATAAGCATTAGCCTTAAGCTTTGGCTGCTAATACAGGTCATCTTGAGGATGGAATTTGGGAAATCTTGTTAAATAATTCCTGTTTGCAGCAACATGAAGGGCTTGGATGGAGGATGTTTGTGTGGAGCTGACATGTCTTAGGCATTTCTCAGCTTCCGGTTGGCTTTCTCTTCTGATCCCCTGAGCTGGGGGTACTTAGTGCTGGCTGAACAGGGCAAAGCTGTACCAGAGGGAGCTGGGGCAATAAACTACTTGTGATTACCTCTGAAAAGTGCCAGTACTGTGCTATCTGCAGCCCAAAACCCAGTTGCCCTACTTCACCGGAGGTTCAAAATATTTATCCCCAGCCACTCCGGAAACCTCTCCTCCTCCTGTGGCTCTGCAGAGAGGTCGTGCTTGCGCGGCAGAGCTGTGGCATCCATGCAGACCCCCTGCTTTCCATGACCGCAGCAGTCCCGCTTGCTAGGTATGGGGCGTTGTATTTTTTTTTTTTTTTTTTTTTTTGGGTGGTGTTGCTTGGAGCTACTTGATGCTGAGCGCTGCCAGCTCTGACGTCACATGTGTGTGTGCAGAGGTTCGTGGTTGTTCTGTTCCCCTCTCCCTTTCTTGCCCTCCCCCGGGTCTTGCTCCTGCCTTGCGGCACGGCCTCACAGCTCGCTGCATTCACCCTTCTCTGAGAGCAAAGCCCCGGTGTGGCCTGTGGTGCCAGGCTGGGAAAGTCATGCTGAGCAATAAAAAGTCAATCCTGCCCTGTGCGAGGGAGAGTCCCTTCTGGATTTGTAATTCCTACCCCCCCTTGTCTCCCCTGCCTGCAGCTTCGCCTGAGAGCACAGCCCTGGGGTGCACAGTGCTCTGCATCTCCAGGTTTTAGCTGTTGTATGACACCTGAGATGTTTTCTTGATGGATTTGCTGTTACAGACAAAATACTACGCACAAAATTGATGACCAGAGCCTGCTTATTACAGAAAGATGGCAGAGCAATTTCCTTTATTTCTGCCTCTCCTGGATGTTTTTTTCTCTTCCCCAGCTTGAACGATGCTCCATCCTTTGGTTGCAGTATGTTTTTAAGCTCTTTTCTAAGCTGGAGACCTTTCCCCTCTGACTACAGACGTTTCTTTCTGCTGCATGCTGGTATGCTGTGTCCGTGGAGCAGCAGCAGAAGTGACCATACAGATGTGCAGTTGTTAGGTGAGACTTAACTTTCAGACTGTCCTACAGTCTGCTGCTTAGGGATGCTCTCTGTGCCCCAGCTGTGGACTATATAATGGCCACCACTGTGCCTTCTCACAGAGCTGTTTTCCTGAATGTGTATTATAAATTAATTTGGACTTCTTTCCACAAATAAGCGTCTCATGATCTAAGTCCATGGCTGGGCTCATCCAGTCCAGCTCTGCATAGCCACGAGGTGGGTGACTGCATTGGAGCTCATCACCTTGCGTTTAGTGGAGAGGGGCAGGTGTGTCCTGGCAGGACACAAGTGACCATCGTAGATACCCCTCGGCACAAGCTGAGCAGCCCCAGGTAAGTAGTTCACAGAGATGTGTGAATTTAGCTGTCGGCAGTTTGGTGAGATGAATCACATCTCAGGTTTCGGTATCTTGGGCTGGGCTGAGCCCCCCTTCCTGCACTGCTGCCAAGAACCCCACCGGCCCCAGCCCCACCGGACCTGCCGTGCCCGCTGCAGGACTGCCCGGCCAGCACCCGGAGGGCAGCAGGCAGCCAAACCTGGACATAAAACCTGGGTACTGCTTTGCCCTTTTTGTGTTACCTTCTGTAGGTGCTGTTTGATACTAAAAGGACTCTGAAACTGCTTTTGCACGTTAGGTGCTTTCCCTGCTCTATGGTTGGAGTCTCTCATTCAGCCCAGTTCTCAGACACAGTGAGAACAAGGAGCGATCTCTGTGTCTTAGTAAGCTTTCCAGTTCTCACGTTTTCTGGTGTAAATGAGGCTTTGCAGTTCAGCAAGACAACAACATTGCCCTGGTGCTCGAGGAGGACTCAAGTCCCGTAGTGCTGCTGTGCACTGAAGATCTTTATCTCAAGGGAGCTTCCAGGCTGGTACCTCTCTTCTTCCCAAGACAGCATTTACCACTAATAAATCAGATCTTCATTTCCTACTGTTAGCATGTAGGGATGACCTGTGCCATTCCTGTAGTGAACTAATGCCCCTTAGCACGGTTATCCTGTAGGCTGTTATTAATGCTGTTATTATTCCAGAAGCAGGTTTTCTTCTTGTGCCATGAGTTTTGTCTTCCGCTTTAACATGAAATCACTGTCTAAATCTCTCTTTCCCATTTCGCTTCCAAATACTGCAGTTTGCTTGGAGTCCTGCATTATGTGCAAATCCCACAGCAATTTTAAGGTTGCTGGTTCATATAATGGCTTGTTGCTCATCTATTACATTAAGACTTTCTGTGTGTGCGGCCCCAGCTGTCCCAGAGTAGGGGACTAATTGCTGTGAAAATCTTCCTTACAGAGCAGTTCAAGAAATAGACTGTATCAGTTTCTGGTGGGATCTCCCAGTGGACCGTCCCGTCCTTCCCCACAGAGGTGCATCCCTGTAGCTGGACACCTCAAATGTGGAGTTTGCCAGTGATGAGCAGGGCGGCTCATTCCTGCCTGTAGTTTTTCATATTGATGTGATTGTTGAACCTCCCAGGCGCCCTGTGTGTCCAGGAAGCCAAATGGTTTCTGTGTTGCTTGTTCAAACCAATGCCCAATTGACCTTTTGAAGGTCTTGGTCTTCTGAAAAAACAACTTGGTCTTGATGTCTTTATCACAAGTGTGCCACTCTGCCTTTCTGTCTGGATAACTTCTCCCTGACATGTGTTGCTTCCTGCACACTTGTATTGTGGATCCTCACCACCAAACCCCTGATTCTGCACTGTTCCTTGAAGCTGTTTCTGCTCTGGGTCATTCATTGGTACCCTGATGGCAGCAAATATTCACAGCATTGGCCCTGGTTACATTTGTTCACCCTTAGCCTGCCTTTCCAGCCCTGTGCTGGGTGATCCTGTCCTGCTGCCCCTTCCCAACAGCCTGTGTGATTTGTTTACCCCTTAAATCCTTCAGTCCTATCCCTTTCTCTTGAGCCTGTACCTCTGCCTGGCAGCGGTAGTAGTGATGATCTCGGCAAGCCAACACAGCTTGGGTGGGTGAGTAGGTGCATGGGTGGATTTGCAGAGATGTGGGTGCTGACACCTAAGTGGATTTCTCTTGTGTTTGCCCTCTGTGGCCTCATTGGTGGCTAGTTTTGGTCAGTTTTTCCATGGCCAGGATTCAATAACGGCTTGGTCTGGGTTTTGCCAGCTGGGTTTTGGAAAAGATTCTCCATGTTGCTTCTCTGCTGCCTGTTCCTCTGTTGGTTTGGGGAGTGGGTACTCCCCAGAGGTGAGATTTTGCAGTCCCAGGAACAAAGGTCACTCATGGTCCCTGCCATGGCTTGGTGTGCTCTTACTCCTTGGGGCAAGAGCAACTATCGCCCTCGCTCAGTGGGACAGGAACCTGAGGCCCTATAAGGAAGTCGCGTGGTGCTGGGGTGTTTGGATGGTATGTGCTTCTTTGCGAGCACCCTGAAAGGATGTTTGTCAAACCAGTTGCCTCCTGGATCTTTTGATACGCTGCGTTTGTGTGGTTTGAACGAACATCTTATCACCTTCATCTCCCTGCTCTTTGCAGAGCACTTACTTGGGTAGTAAAAACACGAAAGCTGAAGTTTGAATCTTAAAAATTACAGGTTCCTCCCCTTGTTGCCCCGATTTCTACAAAGAATTCCTCCAGCTGCTCCCTCTATTGGCTCTGACTTTCTGTCTTTGGCTCCCGTATGGGGTGTAGAGGGGGCAGTAAAATCTTGCAAGCTAAGGATGGTTAAAACCCAAGATTTCTTCTGTAATCTAAGAAGAGCAGATACTTTCATTGGAGGAGCAGGTACCACGCGTGCGCTTGCTCCACTGTGTGGCACAGCTGCGTATCCAGCTCCTCCACTGCAATGGGGATGCATCTCCCAAAGCTCCTGTGTTGCCTGTTGCCCACTGCCCATTTGGAGGATGAAATGGAGGAGGCAGAAAGCTGAGGTGTAGCTCAAGGGAGATGATGACCTTGCTGGGGTGCTTGTATGAGGATCTTGCCCTGAAAAAAGCTCTGGTTAGAATCTATTTGCTTTAATTCCCAATGAAGTGGTTTTTCTTCTATCGCAGCATCAGCCCAGGCTCCATTATTCTTTAGCCTTATCAAGCTTCTTGCCCTTTTCTCCCCAGTGCCCTAAGCCTTACCGCAGCAGTGAGCCGAGTGCTGAGCCACCTTCTCGCACTAACCCGTGAGTTAGCATCTCTGCGAGGCAGTCTGTGTCCCTCCACCCATTTCAATTGCCAGCAAACCTGGGCAGCATGTTTACGAGCAGATCCCGTGGGCAAAGGGGCTTGTTTTTCCTCTCCCATTTCCTGCCTGGGATGCTCAGCCAGCAGCCTTGGAACAATCAGGGCAGGAAAGGGCGTTATCCTGCTGTGAAGGTACCCGGGGGCTTTCTCCGGTGTTGGTGGAGCAGTGCCTTACCTTCCTCTGGGAAGGTAGAGGACTTTCAGCCAGGTCCTTTCCTGCCCATGGACGTCTCGAGGAGATGCTGCTGGGATTTGCTATCAGGGAAGGGGAAATCTCAGCTTATTACATGGCTGCCTGGGTTTCTTCTCTTGGGAGGAGTGAATTAGAGCAGGGCAGGATGCTGGCTGGGGTAGTGCCTCCCCAGAGCACCATGACGGAGCCATCTGGGGTGGCTGGGCAGAGATTTGCCCTGCTGGTTGGATTGGAGGGTGACTGGTGTCCCAGGAGGGGGTGATCTAATTCTCTTCACTGCTTTATTTGGGAACACCAACTTTGGACTTGATCTTTGAGCTCTTTCCTGCTGTTCCAGTGGTTGCCCTGGGCTCCACCACTACAGGAGGAGATCAGAGAAGTCCTTTGGATGTTGAAGATAGGACTCATGTGGACCTTAATACAAGAAAAGTGCTTCTCCTGGCAGAAAAGCCCATGCGACCCCCAGTTCAGCTTCTCATGTGCCCTGTCCTGACCATGCAGGAACTGCTAAAGGGCCTCAGTCATCTACTTGACTTTGCTGTGTGAGGGACCTTCTGCTCCTGGGGAAGCATCATCGTGGGCATGAAGGAGTGGAGGTGTTCTCCTTTGCTCTGATACTGAGTGGGAGAAAAGCCGTGAAAGGGAAAGGTCCAAGGATGGTGAAGGCAAGTGTGGGAACCCCAGTCTGTCCCAGCTGCGTGGAAAGCCCCTGTCACAGAGCTGTGACGTCCTGAGGGCTCTCCATGACCTCGGACTTCACAGCCCAGCAGGAAGATATATATTTTTTTTTTTTAATATTCTTTGAAAACTTTGGGATTTTTGCAAACCTTGTGCCTCAAAGCAGGACAAGTGAAAATCTAGAAACAGTGATCAGCAAATTCCTGCTTTTCACCAAGGGATAAACGTTCACCTCTCTGATATTAGTTAATGTTGTAATTTGTCTGTCTACCTTTTTAACTGTGACAGAGATGAATGAAGGCTTCTTACTAAACAATGTCAGATGGGAATTCTCCAAAGATCTTGCATCCATGCAAGGTGCTGGGACAATTTCACAAATACTCTTAAGATACTTTCCAAACTGAGCTTTGGTGTGCTATGCCTTTTCTCACTCACTTTAATAATTATTTTTTGTCTTGTTACAAAATTTTCAGGTGCCTTTCAGGCAATCAGGCCTTCTGAGGGGGGTAGGTTTAACTTTGCCTCATGACTCATTGCTAATTGTTGACTGTTTGGCAAAAACAGTGCAAAACTTCCAGGCAAATTGGTTTCCCTGTCGACATGGGTTTCTTAAAACCAGAGAGCTTAAATGTTGTCACCGCTGCAGCCGAGTGCTGTAACATTACTGGCATGATGTAACGTTAACGAGAGCAAGCCTTGCTCTCTCCTTGCCTTGTCCTGGAGCTGTTTGCGAGCCGGCTGCCTCCCTGCGCCCTGATGGTGTGGTTGTGGTTCCGGGGTTCCCGGTTCCTCTCTCAGTCTCTGTCAGTTCCTCTTGCCACCTCCATTGGGGCAGTCTGCAGTTGCACCCCGCTGATGGTGGGGCGCCGTCCTGTGTGGGAGAGACAGAGAGGAAGGTGTTTCTTGGGATGTGTGATGGTAAATGTTTATCTTGGTTGGTCAGCTACGTGTATGGACCAGAGCGGTGTGAGGCAGTGAGGTCTCTATCTGGGTGAGATCTAGCTATCTTCCTGCAAGAAATCCAGTCCTTTCTGACTGTGCCGATACTGCAGGTGGCCAGAGGATGGCATGGAGGGTAAGGAACGTGCCTGGAGAGCTGGAGATTTGCCTTCTGCTCCCAGCTGTGTGACAAGTCGCTGTGGGTCAGCAGAAAAATTGTTTAACTTTTCCAAACATTGGCTTCTCTTCCTCTTAAATGGTGACTCTGTGATTTGCACGATATTTGGAGGCTGCTTCTAAGATGCAAAGTTACTGGAGAAGGGAAATCAGTCTCATCTTAGAGAACATCCAGGGCTTGAAGTCCCATAGCTTGATTTTGTAGGGCTGGGGTCTGATGCATGAGCGAGGTGTGGTGGGATAAAACCCTTCTGCTTGCTTTGCTCAGCTCTTGCTCAGATTGTGAAGAGCAGGAGTGGCAGTTGATCTGGCCCCACTTTTCCGTATGCAATATGCACTCCGAAGAGGGATGGTTAATGTGTTGCCCAGGAGTGATACTCAGTTGTTGCCTGAGGATGTTCCCCCCAGCTGCTGTGTTGTCCCCTCTGTTCCCAGCTCCTAGGAGCAGTATCTCTAGGTGCTTCCCGTAGGGGCTGAACAGATGTGTGGGCACCGTGTTGTGTTGCATGCAGAGCTGCTGTCAGGAGAGTTGTGACAATCTGATGGCTGAAGGTCTCTTGTTATCCTCCCCGCTGTTTGGTCTACCAAAACCTTCTCTCTTCCCCAGGTGGTGGCTGTGCTCTCTCTTGAAAGTTTTATTGACACCTGGGGAGAAGGCAGGGAACCCACATCTTTTGCAACATGTTGTTCCTCTTGGAAATGCGCAGAGCAGCAGCCAGCTTTGGTGACGAGGGTGTCCCCGAAGGGCGAAGGGCGTCAGAGCGTGACTGCTCTCAGCATTCACCCTGGGTGTGTTGTGAAACGTGACCTCAGGCAGTTTACTGCACAGCGACTGCTGTGCTGTCCCTTCCATCTGCTCTGAATACCTTGCACCTTGTGGTTTTGCCAAAGCAGCCTTGGTTTAGCAGCTCTGCTACTGGAAGTCCAGCTGGAGGGAGATGATGAAGGGACAGATTTTTTTTTTCTTTTTTTTCGCAGAGTTGCTCAACACCTTCATAAACCATTGCAAAGCATTGATTAAAAACCTTGACCTCAACACTTGTTTTTCTTAGTGTTCTTGAGATGCTTAATAGAGCTCCTTGGAAAGTCTGATTACATCCTCCAGAACTCTCCCCTGCCTTGTCATTTTGCTAGTGTGGGTGGGAAGGAAGGGAGAGTTTGGGGAATAAACAGTAGAAGAGGTTGGAAAGTTTCTGCTTTGGTGGACAAACCGAGTCCTCTCCCATGAAAAACGCTTCCATAAGCACTGCCCTGGGAGAAGAGATTTAGATTCATGTGTGGTCTGTGGCACACCAGGGAAAAAAAAAAAAAAACCCAAAGACTGTGTTTTGTGGTTTGAAAGTTATAGTAATACCTTTGTCATACTTTGTCCTTAAATTCCCTGCCTGCTCTGTGCTGGGATATGAGAGGCATTGGGAAGGGATGGCTGGGCCGGAGCGGGGCTCACCCTGAGCGTGCGGTGAGGAGCGTGTGCCCCTCCAAGGACCGAGCTGTGCTCTAAAGCAAGCTGACGTGTGGGGAGGTGTATTTTTGTGAGCTGGGTGTTGTAAAGGGTGCTTATGAGTCATGCTGTGCTCTTAGTCACTGCTTTCCTCTTGCCACAAGTCATGACTAAGGTGCTGATGTGCAGGTTCCCCACTCATTCAGTCCTCGGCACCGCGGCAGAGTGTTTCTTGGGCGTTCCTTGCGCACGCGCTGTGGATGGATAAAACTTTTGGTGAAGACCATAATAACAGGCTGTGGCAGCGGGACACAAGAGACCAGAGCCCATGAGCCTCTTTGGGATAAAGGAGAGAGCTTGCATTTGGCAGGTCAGTGGTTCCTCGTTGTGTGGTTGCTTTCACCTGTTTGGAGCCATTGGTGGCTTCTCTCCGGTATACGAAGGACTGAGTGGCAGGGCTGGCGCCAGCCTTGCTGTTCCCTTGGCTCTCAGGGAGCCCCAGCAGCTGGGAATGGCTTTACTGAGCCTCTCTGGGGGAATTGCCGGGAATTAAGTGTGGGTGGAGGTGGCTGTGCTGAGTGCATCAAGCAGGGGGCACCAGGTGGAGCCTGTGCCGAGACCTCAGCGACTTTTGCTCTTGCCGGGGTGGAGGTGGGGAGCTGTGATGGGTGCAGCCACCGCTGAATACTGAGTGTCAAACATTGACCAAATAAGCAGAGAATTGAGCCTTTTGGGGTAGCCTTGGGAACTACATGAGCATGTGACATAGGTACAGAAACATGCTGTCCGGGGTGAAAGCAAAGGCCTGCTTGGCAGGTGGCTTTTGTAGTATTGGCAGGTTTTATTTCTTCTTCCTGGATTATTTTTTTACATTTGTGTTGACTAACCAAAGAGTCTGTGGGATGGACCCATCTCTGCGCTTTGGGAGAGGAGAGACGCCTGCCCCAGGGTCCCTCCGGACGCCAGGGCTGACGCTGCAGAGGAGGAGGGAATCTCTGCCGGGGTACCTCTTTGGTTTCTCATGGTCCAGGGTAGATTTGAGAAGTAAACCTTCCAGGCAAGTTGCTTTTATTTTCATAGTGTCTCAGACAGATGCATATGAATTGGGTGGGATAAAATCTTCCTCCCCCGAGCACAGTCTCTGCCAGCCCAAGGTCTAGGTTTGTACTCTGAGCTGTGGAGGAGAGGTGAGATGCACAGAGCCGTGTTGTGAAAAGGTTGCACCCAGACATGCAATCTGCAGTTTCACAATGTCCTCGGATGTAGGGGCTGAGGTCCCCTCTGTATTTTCCTACATTGCTACAAGGGCACGTGGACCTTTTCTTCCTGTTGGCTGTGTGGCAGCAAGGTGACAGTGACAGAGGCTGTCCTGGCTGGTACAAGGTTGTCACTTGGGAGTGGGTGTTTGACCATTGCCAGTGGACACTAGAGCTGTCAAGGACATTCCATGCCTAATGCAAGGAGTAGGAGCTTGGGCTGTGCTGTCACCTCTCCCAGGTTGGGTGAAGTGATCCTCTGAGATCCCTTCCAGCCTGCACTATTCTGTGATTCCCATCCAAGCCCATTGCAAGGTGCTGCAGCTGTAATCTCCTGCAATGTTATCTTCGATGGAGGCTAACCCACGATTACCTCCTTGCCACAAACACGTGAGTGAGACTTGATCTGTCCCACAGACGGAAGTTGTGAGAAGGCAGATATGCCTGCAGCAGGTCAGGGGGAGGATGCTTTGGCCCCACAGCCTCTCATGATCAGGTTGTGGACGTGCGCACCTCCTTTTCTTTGCCAAGGCTGGGAGGGATTGGGGGAGCAGAGGGGAAGATGACAGCTAGCAGAGCGGGGTGCGTCCTTGGCTTTGGGGTTGCAAAGGGTGGCAGGAGGCAGTAATGGAGTGGTGTTTCACCAGGAGCATCTTGTCTGCCCTACAGGAGAAGCATTGCAGTGCTCTCTTTCTTGCACTTAACTAAGGGCCCAGTATACTAACTTTCTTCCTTCCTTCTCTTTAGGAGATGAATTAAAATGCAGCACACCACGTGCACAGAGGACAGGATCTACCATGCACTGGAAAGATGTCTACACGGGCTTAGCAGAGATGCTGTCTCCAGCAGATGGGCTGGTAGGTGACCTGTTAACCATGAGATTGTTCTTCTATCTCTGCGTGATCTGCTGACCCTCTGGGGTAAGAGAGAGCTACTGGTCCTACTGGAGGTCTTTTCTCCCTTCCAGCGTTCAAAGTTGGAGGCGAGATCCAACCTAGTCAGTCTTCCTGAGCCTCTTGTTGCAGTAGGACCATGTACCAAGATGCTGAACCAGTCATATTAGGTCTCACATATGTAAAGACGCAGCAGAGAAGTTGTGTGTCTTGACAGTTGTCCATGCATGAGCTGGAGAGAAGAGTCTTTGTTCACCACGAGGAAAGACTCCTTTGTGTAATCAGCCAACCTTGCCTTGCTTTGATGCATATTGTCCTCAAAACCTACGGGTGTAATCTCTGCTGCATTGTCAGAAGCAAGTGTGAAGACACTGTTATCAACGTTATTTAAATCTAGGTCAGATATCATGGTGGTCGTAAAGATGTGAGCCGTGTTCAGAGGGCCGCAAAGGGATTTGGGATGGCGGTGGTGAGGGCAGAGCAGCAATGAGCAGAAGTCATTTTTGAATGTCATATTGACCTCTCTGCCTCATACTCATACTTGTAGGCTGCGATTAAGTCATTCACAAATCCTCTTGTGGATGAAAGAAATGAAATTAGTTTGAGGGACTGTCAAATTCAGATTTCCTTTTGTCTGTGCAGTTTTTTCAACTCCCTCTGCTTTTCTATTTACCTGTAAGTCCACAAAGAGATGCAAATGGTATCCTACCTGCTGCCCAATACTGGAGTAATCCCTTTGCCTGTGCCTGTTTCCTCACACCCACCAGAATGATGCCAGCTCCCCATGCTGTAGCATCACCCTGGGTCTTGGTTCATGCAGTTATGACCAGGAATTCTGGGTCCTTTCAGTCTCCCCATGTTCAGGGAAACGGGCCCTGAAGTGTGATCTACATTCCTGGTTCTTGGAAGCGCGACCTTGTGTTTGGCACC
This sequence comes from Strix uralensis, assembly GCF_047716275.1. Lineage (NCBI taxonomy): Eukaryota > Metazoa > Chordata > Aves > Strigiformes > Strigidae > Strix > Strix uralensis. The sequence goes on from NC_133990.1 coordinate 6,486,309, forward strand.
ATTACAGTGCGTGTCCAGAGGAGTCCATCTCGCCGAGCAATCCATTGTGTGCTGCATAACTCACCTCTTCCTGTAATTATAATTAATCAATTCCTGTGTCACTCACAAACTCTGCCCTTCTCTAATCCCAGCCCCTCAGCGCTGCTGTTTGTGTTAGGGTAGCCTTTAAAAAATGACTTCATAATTTTTCCGGGTCATTAGCAAAGACCAGACTGTATGGGGCAGGGTTCGGGTGGTGGTGGGCTCTGTTGGAAGCAGCTGTGCTGCCCAGTGATTCCTCATTTCTAATGATTTCCCCCCATATCTCTGCCTGTTGGTTTTGTCCTCTTCATGTGGGTTTTGTGGGGTTTGGCAGAATGACCTGGCATTCCTGGGAGAATCTCAGGTGTTTTACACATCAGAAAGTTCCCTTTCATCAAAAGCATTTGTGCTGTTGCCAGAAATCTTCAGTGTGACGAGTGAAGGTGAACCCTGTTTCCGCAGTCGTTGGTGGATGTGATGTTACTGGCTTTGCTGTGGCCTGGCCCCAGGGTACCACTTCTGGACAGTCCCTGGGTAGCGCTTCTTGGCCAACACCTTTAGTGCTCTTCCACGTGGGCTGTCCAGCCCTGCTGACTTTTAACATGTTGCTTTGAAGAGCTGCTGGTTCGCATCCTACCCCCTTGTAGCCCGAGTAGCAAGTATTTCATTAATGTAGTAATATATATGATTTAGGGAAAACAGAGCATAATGCACAGATGTGCCTATACCCCTTAACAGTATATCCTATTTCTTTTCAAAAACAGAGCAGAAATGTTTTCACATTCTCTGCCTTCCCTGTGTTACAAGCAACAGTTTAGTTATTGCTGTCCCGTGTCAGATCCAGACTGTTATTTATGGCAGGGCTCTGTTCCTCATATAGTCAATGAATCCCTCCATCTTGTTCTTAACTGTGCCGTAGCCTTCTCCTTTCTCATTTTTAACTTCTTATATCCCTTCTATTTCCCAATTTATTTGCTTTCCCTTTCTTTTTACCGTTTCCCTACACCAACATAAGACGCATCACATTGCAGCTTTTTGGGCAGAGACCTTGCTAGAATTTTGTTCATTTTAAAATTATTTAATGCTTTATTTTTACATGATAATTTTACAGGAGGTTGCTCCAGAGTGGGTGAGTAATTGCTTCCGATGCGTTGGTTCCCCCCCTCCCCGCCCCCCCCAACCCGCCTAAGTGACTGAATAGCTGAGGTCTGTGAAGTCAGCAAAAAGGAGAAGTGTGAGTGTTTTGGCCATCACAGATTTATACCCTGGATGAGGCCGTGGTTGACTCGGGGGTCTAAACAGAGAATCTTTCCTGAACTGCAGCATTTACTGGAGGAACCAAATTAAAATTAATTGTCTCTGACTCACAAAAAACCCTGTTAGAAAAGTGCTAGGAAAGACAACCTCCTTTTCCTCATGAAGACCCTCTTCAGACCCTCTTCAGAAAGTTTGCCTTCCTCCATGTTGCTGGAGAGGTGATAGTCAAATCAGAGTGTGCTAAAGGAAGAAAAATATTTTATTTCTTGCTGGTGAGCAGTGAATCGGGGAGCCTTTGGTGAAGGAGAGCGCTGGGCTTGGGTCTGGCTGCTGGCAGTGTCGGGGATGCCGTGCTGCGGAGTCAGAGGTGTGAGAGGGGTGGAGGGTCACGGTGGATGGGGGGCTGCTGGAGAGGTGTGGGACAGCCCCATGCCTGAAAGGTCCCAGGGAGAGGAAGGAGCCCTTGTGTTTCTGCCACAGGACTGCATATGAGTCAGAGAGGATGAAGGATGCTGGTGAGGGAGGATGGATGAAGGTCACTAGTGAGCTGGAGAAGGAGAGGAGTGTTTGATGATACATCCCACGTGGTGCCCAGGGAGTTCGGCCTGCTCAGCTCTAATGAAGAGAATCATAGAATGGTTTGGTTTGGAAGAGACCTCAAAGATTGTCTGGTTCTACCCCCCCTGCTATGGCAGGGACACCTCCCACTAGATCAGGTTGCTCAAGGCTCCATCCAACCTGGCTCTGAACACTTCCAGGGATGGAGCATCCACAACCTCCTTGGGCAACCTGTCCAGTGTCTCACCACCCTCACAGTAAAAAACTTTTTCCTTATGTTTAGTCTAAACCTCCCCTCCCTCAGCTTCCACCCATTACCCCTCGTCCTATCATTACAGTCCCTTAAAGAAGCTTAAGATCCTGCTCAGTTGCCATCATCTAAATACCCTCATGGGGAGTGAACTGAAGTCTGGTGTGGGGATCCTCCAGCTTAGTCACCAAATAGCAAAATACAATGTCTGAAATAATTCCAGCTCTAAGTGCAGAGTTAAGGTGTGCCGGTTACTAAACCTTGCAAATTTTAACCTTTGAACTGGTTTCTCCAGGCTTGTGGGGGGTTTTCTTGCTGAAATCACTGCCCAGGCTGGGTGGAAGCACTTGGGGTGGCTCCAGTGCGGGGAGGTGCTGCCGTGAGGGCACTCAGGGGGCTCTAAGCACTGCTTGGACACGGGAGCTGCAGGTTGGACTGCTGTGCAGCGTGGGATGCATCCCAAGGGGATGCTCTGACTGTGGGGCTTTTGCCGTCCCCTGTGCTTTGGGCACCTCTCACCCCCCTACTTACAAAATACTGCGAGTCGGCCCTTCCTCTGGGCAGTCCCTTGGAGAAAACCAGCTTATGCTGTTGTGGACGTAGTGGAAATGGTGGGAGCAGATCTGGGGGAGGGAGGAAATAGAGACGTCTGCTTTTCACCCCTCCAGCTGTTACTTGGAGCAGATGCCCAGCCCGAGTGCCGTGGGCGAAGGCAGCCTGGGCATGTGGTATTTCTGCTTTATATCTTTTTTTTTTCCGACTTGACAGTTGCCCCCTACGAAGAGTGGCGGAGGGGAAATGTCAACCACCGAGGTCAGGAAGGAGCTGCTCTGGGAGGAGGGTGTCTTGGTGCACTTCTCAGAAAAGAAATCGCGAAGCCTCATCCTTCCGAGGCCGCCCACGGGGCTGCTGCTGCCCGGCTCCCGGCACGCTGCAGGCATCTTCATCGATGCCGATAGCGATCAAAGAGAGAGCGTGCGCTGCGCCCGAGCTCCCTCCCAGCGCGAGGGTCTCGGTGCAGCCTCTGCCGAGCACTAGGTCCCTGCTCCGATCCTTTGCTGTGGGTTTTGCTCTCCCAAAGGGAGGTTTTTCACAGAATCCCAGAATCATCTCGGTTGGAAAAGCCCTTGAAGCTCCTCCAGCCCAACCATGAACCTCACCCTGACCGTTCCCAACTCCACCAGATCCCTCAGCGCTGGGTCAACCCAACTCTTCAACCACTCCAGGGATGGGGACTCCCCCCCCTGCCCTGGGCAGCCCATTCCAACACCTTTTCTTTGAGTCTAGGTCATGATGGGCTCAATCTAAGCATGCTGTGTAAGATGCTGGGACAAGCACAGCTTAGTCCTGCTTCTGCTGCGGCTCCATGTGTCACAGCTCCAGCATCCTGCAGCTGGGGCCACGGGTGCTCTGGGCTGCCTGTATTGCTGGCAGATAAATCTGACTCATTCTCCCTGTATAAAGAAAAATTAAGTAGCACTGGGTTTCTGTTTTAGTGGAGCAAAACCAGATGAATGAGTGTGAGGGCAGGGTGGATGTAAGCAGTTTTTTTAGCTGTGGGGCTTCCCACTGACCTGCTGGGAGATCTCCAGTGCCTCTTGTGACAAATTCATAGAATTTAGGGGCTGGAGGGTGAAGTCCTGGTTTGTGCAACCTGCACAAGGTGCATCTTTAAAAGCTGATCTCAACACCTCCAGAGCTGGGGCTCACCCCACAGCTCCTGCATGGCCTGTTCTCCTTTAAGGTGCTGAGCGGTTTGTGTGTGTGATTTTACTTTCTGCTTTGCTCAGCTGAGAGGCACCTGCCTGAGCTCGGCAAACCCTGCCTTGCTATGGGCTTAGGTGAGTGACGTGGAGTGTTTCCCCACCAACACAGGACTTTCCAACACTTGACAACTCGATAGAGAGGCGGTAACGGGGAGCACAGCTCCTGCGTGAAGTGATGGCAGGGAGCATCCCTCCACTTGCCTTGGGGGCACATCCCAGGGTATCCCCAAGCTGTGTGCTCCCCACGGATCTGAGGCCTCCCTTGCATCTCAGAGCGATAAATGTTTTTTTGTGAATTAAAGAGCAATTGCAAACTCCAGGAGAAGGCCTGGTTCAAGCTTTCTGTGTGCCCTCCATGTGCATCCTACCTTCCTCTGCCCCAGGACAGGGAGGGTACCCAGCGTGATCTGGTGCTGCTGGTTTTGAAAATACCTGGCACAGTGGAACAAATCTAGGATGGACTCAATGCCTTCTGCTGCTCTGACCTGGTGTAGAACACTGCTCCTGAGTTGTCCCTGTGATTTGTGGCCTGACCTGCCACGGTGTCACAATTCATCATCACACCAAACCAGCAATCTGCTTGGGTGCACTGCGATGGAGGAGCGCTGCAAATAAAACTTTCTAGAGTTGGTTTCTCACCTGGCTGCAGCCTCTCCCTGGCCTGGATATAAACCAGGTGCTGCTCTGCAGTTCATAAAAGGCCCTGGGTGCTGCTGCAGCACCCAGCTGTGTCCCAGGTGGACGCAGGACATCTGCAGAGGGATGGAGAGGGCACTTGCAGGTGGGTGGGTCCTTTCTGCTTTTAATGTCACTTGGGGCTTTTGTTCCTGACCAGTTCAACGTTAGAAGGATCACCCTCAGTGCCCAAATAACCTTTTTAGTCTGGATACAGGGAATATGCTGCAGGGACTAACTCTGCTTCCAGTGCTTGGAAAGTCAATACTCCTGACCTGGACTGTGTGTATAGAGAAGGGAATTCCCACTCAGGTCTGGATCCCCCGTCCTGACTGCCTGGTGGTACCGGACACTTTGCTTTGCCGTGTGGTCTTTGTTTATTGTGTCCAGGATTTCCAAGCTGTGTTTGTGCTTGAAAGTATTTTTAGCAAGGACACAGATGTTTTGGTGTGTCTCTGCTTAATGCTACTTTGCCAAATTTAGGAGCTCGGACCCTGGCAGCCTGCTGCCTCCCAGCACCGTTTGGCTTAATCCTAGGGTAACCCCAGTGCCCTGCCATGACCGTGAGTTGAACAGAAATTCTGCTTATAGTGATGTTATTCAAATATACCTGACCATGTCCTTGTGCCTCAGCTCACAGTTCTTATAGAAGACCCAAAAATGGGTTGGTCTGATTTATATTTGTTAGATGCTTCCCTCGAGCCCTTGTCCCTGCTACCTGCCCGTGCCCCCAGCCCGTTCACAGCGGGCTTGCCCAGCTCCTCCCGGGGAAGCAGCCCAGCGCCTCTTCCTCTGCCCCATTCAGCGCAGAATAACGCAGCAAGCTGCTGCTGCCGCAATTTCCTCCTCCCTTGCTAGAAGTGAGAGGAAGGAAAGAGCCTGCGTCTTGCTGGGCTATTTGTATTTGTGGTTACGCTCGCGCAGGAAGCGGCGTTCTCCTCCGTGTCTGGCGATGAGACCCGACGGAGCTCAGCTCCGCCGCTCTCGCGGATCAGCCCCGCTTCGCCCTGGGCAGCCACAGCCCGGCCGCGCTCTCACGGGTGAAATAATCCTCCGGGCTGAAGCAGGATGGGTTGTTTCAAGGCACCACGTGAGCCCAGCTGCTTCTTGCCAAGGTCAGCAAAGCAGCTCTGACCGCTTCTGCTGGGCCAGTTGCTTTCTTGACTATCTCACAGGTGCTGGGGCTTTCACGGGAGGATGCCACACTCTGGGACAATATTGATTTATTTGAGCAATCTGCTGGAGTCATCCTAGGAAGAGCCATGGCTTTATGCCATTGCACTGGCTTATGAAAGGGGCTCAAAGGAAAGCTGGAGCATCGCTGAATTACCGCTGGCTGTGCCCTCGCTGACAAGATATCGCAATCTAAGGTTGCGCTCTGGGTGTCAGCAAAGCCAGTAAGATGCTGGGAGTACCAGAGGCAAATTAAAAACTGCAACTTTAATTAACAGCGAGTGCATCTGAGCTTCTTAGAATCTTTCCAGCAGGATCTTTTCCTGCTGGAAAATGTTGATTCATTAGAAGTAAAAAGTCGCATGGCAGTGGCGGGGGCGGGGGGGGACGGGGGGCGGGGACGGACGGACAGGACTTTCCCATGAGGGAAGGCTCCTGCCCTGTTAATTCAGCTACAAGCTAGGCATAAAGCCGCAGAAATAGTGTGTGTCCTGGTGAGCAATCGCCTGTCTATGGCGAGGGACAAGTGAAGGGTGTTTTTGCAACTTCAGGACTAGTTCTGTGTGTCTTAGCATTGCTCTCCTCCCAGCTGGGCCACAGCAGACCTCTCCCTGGTTTAAATTCATCTTGTTTAACACCTAGAAGGTGTGTAAAGGTATTTTTATGGCATTTACATGTCTGTATGTTTGATGAATTTGTAGCCTCTGCTACAAATAATGTATGAGGGAATAATGTTTGAGGGTCAGACAGTGTAACCTGTAGATTTGTGATGAATACCGTTGTCCCCTTGCCAGCTCGCAGCATTGTTTCTTCCTTTTTAGCTCCAATGTGAAAGCCAACACGCATGGGCTGGTGTTTGTTATGTTTCTGTGCCAATTAAAGCCTGTATGAGTGAAGAGCAGCTGGATTTATATTTATTTTTCCTCTCTGATCATTAGCCCCGCTTTCCTCTAGCAAGAGATGCTCTGTTTCTTTTGGTTTTGCTTTTGGACTGAGCTTGGAAGAGTCCCAGTGCCAGCACCCCCTGAATCACGCCACGAGCTGTGACTGAGCTGTGTGGGATGTCTGAACTGTGTCTGCTCCTGGTGAAAAAATCCATGGCCATGTGGGATGGGGGAGATGCAAACATGGACCCTTCTCAGATATTTTTTAGGCTGTTTGCTTGAAATTTCCCCATAACTTCTCTCCGTGGGGCTGTGTGCAGTGCCTGGGTCCCTGGGAGGGAGGAGGAGGAGGTGCTGCTCACTCCTTGGTCTGCAGATCCAGAGCCGGAGAGCACTGCCTCCTCCCCTGGGATCTGGGGCCGGGATGAATGGAGGTGCCCAGCAGCCTTCACGCGGATCATTTCCTCTAAGGCCATCTGGGATTTGGCCCTGGCTGCCAAGAAAAGCGACAGCCTCGGGAAACACCTTGGGCCATTGTCACCGGTTGGGTCCCAGCAGCAAGGGGCAGATGTCTGGGGAGGGAGGCCAGCGGGGTTTCAGTCCCCTGTGGTGAAGGACCCTCCATCCCATTGCACAGCAATTCTCCTCTGGCAATATCTGGGTAATCTCCTGGTGGGTTTTAATACATTTAACAAAAATTTGAATGTGCTAAGAGATGGAATAAATGCTGGGCAGGCTTAACAGTGATGCTGATATGAGCACTGACTATAGCAATGCTGATGTGATGGTGCATCTCCAGGGTCTGGGGAAGCTGGCTGGAGAGATGCAGCATCTCCCCTTGGGTGGGATGCAGCTGGAGGGGTTTGGACGTGTGCCTGACAGGGAGCTGAATTTTGCAGGGTTTGGGGGAGTTTATGGTTGGGATAGTACATCTGGGGCATTTCAGCCTGGGGGCAGTAGGACAGGGGGGTTGCACTCATGGGTTTTCTGTGCTCAGGCAGAAGGAAGGTGGGCATCCCTCTGGCCTCTGTGGCAGCGCAGGCACGTCAGCTACCCAGCCTCCCTGGGGGAGAGGCATCTGGCCCAGCTGAGTTTGCCAGGCTACGTGAGCAAGAGCATGAAGGTGCTTGGATATGAAGTGATGCTGCTGAGATAAGCACCATTTGGCGAGATTAGATCTGTCCAGAATGAGGGTGCAAGGGTTTTTCCTCCGCTGTGATCTGACGCAGGCAGCGAACGCCTTCACCCTGACCCCTTCCCGTTGTTTGTCCCTCCTGTGACCTTCTTGAATGGGGCTGTGAGTGATGGCTGCTCTGTCTCCCCCGCAGCCGGGCTCTGCCTGAACTGCTGGAGCCTGCAGGAGCTGGTGAGCCGAGACGCCGGCAACTACCTCATCCTCGTGGAGAAGATCCTCAGCAAGGCCAAAGAGGTGAGCCGGGGGCCGCGGGGGAGGGCTGTGGGCTTTGAGATGGCGTCAGCTCCAGGACATGCCTGAAGCAGAGCTTTGCAAAGCTTGGTGGGTGATTTTGGGTTGTGGTAAGGTATTGCTGCAGCACCGGAGCTCGGGGTCAGGTGATGCTGGGTGGGCAGCTCTGAAACGCTGGTGGTGGCAGCCCTGTGTGTCCCACCGGCTCTCGGCACACGGGGACTGGAAGGGAAGAACCCAGCTCCAATACCTGCGCTTTGGGCAGCACTGCAGATCCATGGGGAAGGGCTTTGATTTCTCAAATCTGCAGGGCAGCCCGGGTTGTGGGACTGCGTGGATGGGGCCAGCCTTCCCCAGACCTTCCCCTGGTGTAAGCTGGGAGCTGCTAGTCCAAATCAGAGAAAATGGAAAGTTTCCTGTTGTTTTTGATGGAAACTCTGTGGCTCTGCTGAGCTTCCTGGAGAGCCAGGAGCGGAGCCGGGAGGCTGGGGACTGTGGGCAGGGTCTGCAGCACATAGCAGGTGACAGTCGGGTCAAGCACAGCGAAACAGCAGCGGTCCTGATTGTATCAGCCTGCTGCAGTCCTGTCATGTGCCAGAGAAGCTCAAGGCAGTGCTGGTTGAGCAGGGTCACCCCAGGCTGCAGCCTGGAATACCTTGGAGGAATCCCTTGATGTGGCAGGAAACGGTGATGTGTTTCCTAAATCCTCAGCGCTAGGATTCATGTGATGGGGTAAATCTGCTTTTCATTTTTTGAGAAAGAAAGGCTGTCTAGCTGCCAGGCTGTGGAACTGATACCAGTTAAGAGAGCACCATTCAGTTTAATCCATTTATAGTTTTTTTTAATGGCTGGAATTGATCTAGTTGCAGATAGTGTTTCATTATATTAAAGTTTATGTAAGGGTTTCTTGCACTTTGTACTGTGCTCATGAACAAGGGGAGACAGTGCCTGCAAGTGTATCCTTGAGCCATCACTATGTCCCTCAGTGAAATAATTCTGCTGGCTATTCACTGGCAAAGGCTGGAACAGAAATACGTGGTTTACACTGTGCTGCCAAGCTTTGCAAGCCACTTGCAGGGGCTGCGCTGCCTCCTTGCCTCTCCCGACTGCCTGCTTTGAGCCACTTTCATAGAATGTCATGCAACTCTGCAAGGATCAGGAGAATCAGAGGGCTGGGAGCTTGGCCAATCCCACTTCTCGAGGGTAAAGGCAGAGCAGCAGTCTGTGTTGATCTGCCTGTCCCATCAGTGTGGGTGACTGGGGCTTTAGGGGTTATCTTCCCATAGAGACAAGGGAATCTGCCGGGGATGGTGATGTGATGGTGCGGGTTGGGCGCTCAGCTGCGCTGTTGGGGAGCCTCCTAGTACCTGCAAGGATGCTTTCAGGTCACGCTCATGGTGAGCAGCCCAGCTCATCCTCCTGTCCTCATGCTGTTTCCTACAGGTGCAGGAGAAGTGCGATTACGATCTTGTAACGCCCCTGGCTCTGCTCTTCTACTATGCGGTCCTGTATGTAAGTCCTGAGGCTGCTGCACGTAGCTTGATCCCAGCCCCTGGGGAGGCACAGGGCCCGGGGGCCCACGGAGCCATACAGAACAGTCACTGAAATCAGAGTGGCCTTTGAAGCATCATGGTCTGCTTTGATCAACTCATCTCAAAAAAAGATCCTGTACAAATCTACAGGGACCAAGTCCAGGCAACCATTGCGCAAGCTGGGAGACAAAAAAAAAAAGAGCTGTAGTGGTTTGAAGCTTTTTTTTAAAGATGGGTTAATCAGAAAGGGACACAGACAATATCTCTGTGCAGAGAAGGCAAATTTTTTTCACTGCCCTTTATACTTGTGCAAAATATATAGGCAACACTAATGAGAAGAAGCAGAGCCTTCACAGGAAATGCTTTTTTTATTATTATTGTTAGCACAATGCATCATTATCCTAAGGAAATCATTGCTGCCAGATCTTGCAAAAGCACAGGCTGTAATGCGATTCATCTGCATGGATCTGTAGTTGTTAAAAAGAAATTTATATATAGGCTTTGGCACGTGAGCCACAGCCGGGAGGTTGGGAAGATGCAGAGTGGATGAAGCTTTCTTGGAGCTGTGCCCAGTGGGGATCATTTGACCCTTCCTTGGGAGAGGACAGGGTGTCATGGGGTGAACCTCTGCTCCGATCCTCTTCTCCTCCTCCCACTTCCAGCCTAAACCCTTGAGTTTTTATGCAGTGCTTGAGGCCTGTGTCCTTGCTCCCCTTGTAACCGTGTCTCCCTGTCCCCCGAAGGCTCCCCACTTCCCACCGGGCTCTGACCTGCTCCTGAAAGCCGCCAGCGTGTACCACAGCTTCCTGACCTGGCCTGTGCCCTACTGTGACATCTTCCATGAGCTGCTCACCTTCATCAGCAACGAGCTCAAGGCCCCCGGTAAGCGCTCCGGCCCTGCCGCGAGGTTTTCACCTGCTGCTGGCGCTGCTTCCCAAAAATACCTGCTGCCAGCCACGACTGCCCCGTGTTTGTTCCTGAGACTCTCCTGTTGTGGTCTCATACCCCACTTCCTTCATGAATCCCTTGAGCGTGGTGTCCACATTTACCTTGTGCATCCCAAACCTCAGCTTCTCCAGGAGGTGAGGACCTCTGCCTTCCATCCTCTGGATGATTTTCCCTGGTGGTCCAGCAAAGGAGGAGACCAGATGCCTCTGGAGGAGCAGGGCAGGGTTCTGTTTTTGGTGGCTGCCTTGCGTGCAAGGTGGTGGGAGCATCCTAGGGAGTCTTAGCTCTGGACCGGTGTGAATTAGCAAAACGTGTAACTATTTCCTGGCTGCCTTTCAGTCTGGTGGGTCTTTTCCATGGCAAAGCATGTGCTGGCTGTTCCCACCCAGCCCTGGTCTTTGTCTGAGATGCTCAGTTTAAGATGCTCAGTGGTGTAACTGGGGTGATAACAGACAGTCCATTCATCAGCATCAAGGTGGCTGGAGCCTTTGAGCCTGCCCTTGCGTGGAGATTTCCATAGGCCTGAGGGACTCCCTGGCTCTTTCTTTACAGCCAAGACACTACCTTGTGATACGGCTTTGGGCACATCTATCGGCAGCAGCAGCGCTCCTCTTAATTAAGGACTCCTTGTAGATGTCCTGTTGTTCCCAATGGAGCAGCTCTTCCAATTATTTCTAAAAGGCCCTTTCTCCTAATCTCCCTGTCTTTTGGTGGCTTATGGAGAGCTGTTATCACACAGCAGATTTCAGCTCTTGTTTAATCCTGCGCAGGGCCACGGCAGCAAGACTGGCTCTGAGCAAGGCTTGGGAGGCCTTGGACGGGTACATGGGCTGTGGCTGGGGGTGCTTTTCTGCGTCCTCAAACTAGGCAGCTGCTTTGGAGAGCCCCGACGGGGATGTGGAATGCAGGGTCTCTGTTACGGCAGCAACGTCCTGCAGAGGTGGGAGCTTGTAGGTGCAGATGGGATGAAAGATGCTTTCAAAGGAACAAAAAGATTAAAAAACCCCAAAACACTCTTCAGTGTTGGCCCTGGACTGGCTGATTTACCCCCAGCTCAAGGCTCCACCAGTAGAGGCCATGGCCACCAGGCAAGGTCTGGCTGGGCTGTTGTGCTGCACCCAGCCTCCAGCTCAGAGCTGCAGGACCAGCACGGGTGTGGGGATGCTTGTCCTGTGCTGCTACAACCGTGGACTTCCCCAGCTCCTTCCTGGTCATTTATTGCTATGACACCAGTTGGAGCCGTGTTTTACAGAGCGCTGGGAAAGCCCCAGTGCTGGGGTGGGTTTGCTACATCCTGCTCTTGTGCCATCACCACCATCACTGCTGCCTGAGGCTGTGTGAGCTGGGGACTTTGGTCCAAAAACTTTTCCCCTCCTACAGGCATATGAGATTCCCCCACCCCTGCCAAAAGATGCTGTGTGGGAGGTGTTGGCCTGCTGGAGCTGGGGAGCCCAGTGCTTCCCCTCGCCGTGGCCTCTCCCCCCAGCTGGAGCCAAACCCAGTGAAAACGTGTCCTCTGCTGGCAAGCTGGCCAGGAGCTTATACGCTTGTTACACGGCCTCCCTGACCTGCTGCAAGGCTGAAGCAAAAGCTTTTTACTGAGATGAGGGTAAATATTAACTGAGAACAAGCTGCTGTCAATATTTGCCAAGAATGCAATAGCTTTTATCTGTAAACTGGGGCTGATGCCTCTGCAGGAGAGGTTGAACACTGCTGTGGGGCCTGTGTGGATCAACATGAGCTGCCTGTAGGTGCTGGGCCCCTCCATGGGTGCTGCTCCTGGGCTGTTGAGCAGCAGCTGGGGTTCAGATGTGGCTGCCTGCAGTAATACGGGTGCTGGATCTTGTTGATGCCATAAGATCTTTCCCAGTCCTGCTGTTTGGGGGTGACATGGGCTTTGCTGTTGCCACCCAGTCCAGGTCCACCCATTGTCACCTGGTTGGGGTTCCCGAGGGCATCCTGGGGACAGTCCCAGGGAGGCATCCAGGGACTTGGGCTCCCCACACCAGCCTCTCTTCTGCTGGGGCCAGTCTGGGCTTCCATCTCTGCAGGAGGGAAGGTGGCAGTGAGTCCATAAGTGAGATCCAGGGCCTGGGGGACTAAAACAAGTGGCAGAAGCTGCTAAATATCATCCATGCAATTCGCATCCCACATCAGCAATGGGGCAGAAGGGACTGGGGATGGAGCAGCTCTCCTGTCCTTTGGTTGCTTTCCCATGGCTCTGGGCTTTTACGCTTCACATCCCAAGACTCCGTGCTCCTGGGCTGGTCCCCTTACACAGTGGCTGTGCCCTGTCCCCTTAAGGACTTTTGGCGCTGCCATGCCCGCTCCGAGCAGTGGCTCAGCCGGGTCAGCACCACATTAGGAGGCAAAGTCAGCGTGCTCCTGAGGCAGAGCGGTCTGTGGTGGTCCCATGGCTCATGTCCTCTGCTCTCTCCCCCAGGGATCTCCTTCCAGAGGCTGGTGAGGACAGAGCAGGGGCTGCCTGTGAAGAACTACCAGAGCTCCACTGTGTAAGTGTGGCCATGGGCGCTGCTGGTGTCACTCTGTAGCATCCCCACGGTCTCACACTGCTTAAAGCAGCAGTGGGGTTGCAGTGAGCAGCGTCTCAAAGGTGTAGTGGTGGGTGCTGGGGAGAAGAGCTGGATAGCTGGACTGAGCTGTGGGGAGGGATGGGGAAAGTGGCTGTGGCATTCCCACAGCCACGGGTCAGGGTCTGTGGGTTATCCCGCAGCCCTGCTTACTATAGGGCTGCAGATCTGGGTGCAAACAGGGAAGGCAAAGTCTCCTCCACAGTGAGCTGCTGATCTTGGCACACATTGGAGAACAGCCAGGACACGCTTTGATCTGCGTGTTTGGGAGCCACCACCCTGAAGGGGGTCAGAAGTGAGTCTGTCCCAGTGCAACAATTAATGAAAGCCTTGCAGCTCTAAGCACAGTCAGGCTTTGCATCTTATTCAAGGGCTGAACCTTTCTTCCTGCCAGGGCACCTCATTTGTAAATAGGAAAATGAGCCCGGGCAGCGTGTTCCCTTCCTGGCTGCAGTGCCAGCCCCAGCCCCAGGGACAGTCCTTCACGCACAGCCACCTCTGCTCTGTGCAGGAGGGGTGTCCTGCTGTTTTGGCTTGTCCACTCATGCCATGCAGCTCTGGAGCTGCACCTCCATCCCACCCAGCTGCACTGGTGCTGCTGTGTGGCTTTCCCAGTACAGCTCCACACGCTTATACTGGTGCAAGTGCATCCACTGATGACTTACAGCAGGATGGCTATATTTGCATAAAACCCCCAGAAAACCTGGCACAAAGCTGTACACAAGCTGAACCTTGGGCTTACTGAAAGCTTGTGCCCACTGCCTGAGCTTCCTAGAACCAAAGCACACCAGAGCACGTCCTTAATTCAGAGCCATTTTTGCTCAGTGGGGTGGACTGCTTTCCTCCACGAACACACACACATGCGCTCTGGGCTGCAGGTTTGGGAATTCAAAGCCTGTGGATATTTGTGTTGTGGTCCAGAGCAAAAATGCACCTGAAGGATGTGGCTCTTCTCCTTAAAGCCCAGAAGTGATGCTCTGACCTGCAGCTTGGAGGAGGAAGATGTTTCAGGGGTCACTCTCATTTTCTACCGCCCCGCTTCATTGCGTGTGCTGGATGTCCAGTTAGGACAACTGGCTGCTGGGATGGAGCCACACTTGGGGTTGATTGAACAATTATTGGGCTGGTGATCCTGCAGATGTGACAGGAGAGGTGGTGCCAAGGATGGTGCCGAGGAGCAGGATGGAGGATGCTCATCCCTTACCTGCTCCCTGCCCACGGCTGGCACTGCAGTGTGGGTCTGGCAGCCCTGCACAGCCCGAGACCCTCCGGCTGAGACTAACGTGAGAGGACGCTGCCATCTAGTGTGAATTTGTCCAAGGGCTTTGTGTGCCACCAGCATCTGAGCCTGGCTGCCCGGCCTAACCGCCGTCCCCTTGTCCCCAGGACGGTGCTGCTGCTCAACCGCTCCGAGGTGCAGAGCGAGTTCCTCTCCATCGCCCAGAAGCTGAGCGCCAGCGAGTCCCCGCAGCGTGCCACGCTCGTCGTGCTCCTCGAGCACCTCTACCAGGCCAACTTTGGCACCCGCTGCGACCTGGACAGCCTGCACCACATCCTCAAGGTAGGCTCAGAGAGATTCGACTTCGGTCATGTCATGATGACGTTGGGATGGTGGTGGATGGCTGACCAAATGGTCACCATTTGGATGGCTCACCACATGGCTGGTGGATTTTCTGACCAAAATAACACTTGGTTGACTAAAGAAAAAAATATTTTGATAACACTTCTTGTAGGAAAAGTACCCATCTTTCCCTTCTCTTCTCAGGTTAGACCTGAGGTATGTGCTTCTGTTTTGTGAAGTGTGTGTGTGTGTGTTTGGGTCACTCGCCTTTCACCCATTTACTCCTTTCTCCACCCCTAACTGGAAAGAGGAAGTGCCCCCACATTTGAAATGCAGCAAAAGTGCTCATCTAACCAGAAAAACACTTTGCTTTGGTGTTTGGGAGGGGAGGGGCAAAAAATCTGCAGAGGTACCCCTTCAATCTCTCACCTTGGCTCTGCTCCCCCCAGTCCAAGACGTTGGAAGAGCTCTCAGAGATCTACGCCAGCGCTGCCGACGCGCAGGAGATTGCAGCCACCAGCAGTGACCCTGTCCTGGCCCGGGAGCGGCTGCAGACCGTGCTGCGGGACATCGCTGGGGCCGCATCCTTTCCTGTCATCGCGGGTGAGAACTCCCCCCTGGCCCTCTTTCCTCCAGGGTTTTCTGCTGGCTCAGCCCCTGCAGCGGCAACAAGCAGTTTTGCACAGTTTCAACCTAGTGCAACAACAACTACAGCAAAAAAACCCCCACCAACCCAGGTCCTATTTCATAACCACGCGAGGAGCCAGAAATGGTTTGTCATCTTCCATTAAAACAACAACAAATTCTCCAGCCTTTGTGAGTGAGATGAAAGCATTAAATCAGAAACTGATGGTAGCAGTGATGTCTGATTGCTCTTAGAGCTGTAAAATGTCCTCTTGTCCCAACTGCATGTGACTTCATGGGGATAATGACAGCAGCACAGATGTTCTGTGTGACCTGGGCTGTCCAAAACGTGTACATGGGCGGGTGGCATCTCCCACCGGCCAGGAGAGCTGTCAGGAGCAGTACTGGGGGTCCCTGCAAATTAACTCCTCTCCCTCCTCTCTTCCCAGGTGAGGCTCAGCCCCGCAAGATCCACACCATCCCCATCCCTGCTGCTCGCTGCTACGCTTACAGCTGGGATCAGGATAACTTCGGTAAGTGGAGGGGGTCCCCCATCCCTCCTAGTGAGACCGCAGTCCTCTGCTCCCAGTCACAGGGGTGGCTGAGCAGCATCTCATCTTGGCTGGGCTGTCACGTGCAGCCAGGTGCATGACACAAGCGGGAGCTTGAAAAGAGCCAATAAATTGGTGGTGGCAGTGGTGGGAGAGGTAACATAGTGGATGCCAGTGTCCCCTAGATGGGAGAGGATGTGGGCGTCAGCTTGGGCATGATGCCTGCTGTGATCCCAAGCAAAGCCCTCACCGAGCAGTGGGCACAAGACACTGGTGGCCCCCAAACACGTGTTGCCAGAGACAAATCGTTCAGGGCTTAATCTCCTGGGCAAAGTTGTGCCTTCCATTAAGCTGGAAGAGGTTCCCTGCACCCGAGTCCGTGGACATATTGGTAGGATTGAGACCTTGTTTACTCTGCAAGGAGTAAACTTTGCTTGTGTCCTGGAAATAATTGTTGCTCGAAAAGCCTGACCATGCTGAGATGTCAGGGCTTTGTGGGGTTGAGACCCCTCAGACATGACAGCTCTTCCCCGACCCGCAGCAGGGATGGTCGAGGAGTGGGTGCCTTTGTCGTGCTCTTGGCCCAGCCGCAGCAGTTTTGCAGGGGAAGCAGTGGCTTCCCCTTCTGCTGAGCTGGTATCTCCAGCTTCCCCATTCCTGGAAGACCTTTTTTGTTCTTGTGAAGGTCTAGTGTTCATTGCCTGCTGGCCCCAGCAAGCTTGACCAGAGCTCTGACCTGGGCTTTGCAGTGAGTCCCACCTTGCCAGGAGGCACCCACAGTGGGGCGATTTGGGGTTTGATTAGCAAAATGCCTTGCTTTCCTCCTGCCCTCTGGGTAAACCCAGATCAGACGTGAGCATGTTGAGAAATCTGTGTAGGAAGGAAGCAAAACCCCAACTGGTGTTTGCCTTTCGAGAACCCAAACAGAATGTGACCTCAAGGAGAGAAATATGTTTTGTTTTGCATTGCATCTGAGCGCCTTATGGAAATCAAAAACCATTCAGTAGGAGGTTTTCAGCTCCTTGTTTGAGACTGTACAGGATCAAAGAGAACGTTGGCCATGCTGTAGTAGTGTTGCTGTCTGGGGTCATCACAGTTCCAGTGGTTATGCTGGAGCCTGTGCCAGACATGATCTCCATCTGCTTGCCTTTCAGATATCCTCAGTGATGTGCTCAGCAAAGAGTGCAGTGTTGCTGAACCCATGGCCTCAGAGAATGAGGAGGAGGATGAAGAGGAGGAGGAGGAGGTGGAAACTGATGGCGGTTCCCCTGAGCGGGACTCGCTGCTTTCCCCCATCTGTGCCATTTCCAAAGGCACTGTGTACTCGGCACTGTCAGAGGAGGAATCTAAGCCCTCACGAGTGTCCCTCTTCACCACCTCCAAGGACTCCATCTCGGAGCTGACGGTGGTCTCCAGAAAGTCCCTGAAGTCGTTCGTCTCCAGTCTGAAGGACTGCATGGACAGTGGGTACGCGGAGGACAGTGACGAGAGCTCCCTGGACATGGTGGGGAGGCCGGAGCTGAAGATAGAGAAGACCCACCACAGATACAGACACACGCTGACTAACAAGATCTACAAGCTGTTCAAGAGCAAAAGCCAGCTGGTCTTGAGGAGGGACCTGAAGGACTGCCCGGACACGGGCTCGCTCTCGCTGCCCCTGCGCCGGGCTGAGAGCCTGTGCACCCCCCAGGCCAAGCACCGTATTCCGGCGCGCTCTCGGCGTGCTCACTCACTGCCACAGCACGTTCTGAGCCAGCGCCTGCCGGCCCTGCTCTCCCCGCAGCACCTCAGCCTCCACCGACGGCCCTTCCTCAGCTACGATGAGGATGCCAAGGTGTCCACACTGCGTGTTGTGGTCTTTGGCTCTGACCGCATCTCGGGGAAAGTGGCCCGAGCCTACAGCAACCTCAGGTGAGCTGGGCAGTGTGGGGAATCTGGCTGCAGGTACCCAGCCCTGCTGGGACAGGCTGGAGGGCTTTGCTCACCCAGCACTCTCCCACCTTCTCCTAGGCTCAAGGAGAGCACCTGCCCCTCACTGACAAGGTACTTCAAGCTGCAGTTTTTCTACGTCCCCGTGAAGAGGAGCTGCTTGGCCCCATCAGCCCCGCTGATGCATCTTTCCCCATCCCTGGGGGACCCACAGCTCCGGGCTTCGGCACAGGTGGTAGGTGTCCTGCTCACCGCGGGGCTTTCGGTACCACTGGTGTTCTGCTTGGCCCTGAGAGCACTGTGCGAGCAGGGCAGGCTGATGGGAGTATTGGTGTCTCTTCCACAAGCTCCAAGCATGGGTTGAGGGGCCTGGGGGCCCCCCCCAGAGTGACCCCAGTGTGTCTGGTTTCAGGATCCCACCTTGGCTGGGAAGCAGAGCAGCACCAACGACATCTCCCACTACATTGGCATGTTGGACCCATGGTACGAGCGCAACATTCTTGGGCTGATGAACCTGCCCATGGATGTCCTGTGTCAGGTATGTGTGTGCCAGCTGGTAGGGCTTGGTGTCCCCCTTCCCCGAGGTACAGGGGAACGCTGGGCTGTGGGGACCGTGTACCCCAGCAGGCTTGTGACTTATTCTCTCCCAACAGTCTGCCAAGCCGGAGACTGAGCCCCAGGAGGACTCCCAGGAGCAGCTGCCCATCCTGGCAGACATGATCCTGTACTATTGCCGCTTTGCCACGCGCCCTGTCCTGCTGCAGCTCTACCAGACGGAGGTAGGCAAAGGGGCTCAGCGCCATCTTGGAGAGGGGGAAAGGGAGGTCTTCTGCTTGTGCCACCAACTTGGGACCTGCCTGTGAAGCCATGGGGGTGTGGCACAGCCACCATGTGCTGGTGAGGCAGAGCTCGGTCTCCTCTTATTCCCCGGGTGCTCATGGTGCTTTGGCTGATGCTCCTGGCTCAGGGACTGAGAGCATGCAGCCCTGCCCAGACAATCCTTAGTCACACGAGCAGTTTTCCATCCAAACACCTTTCCCCATGACACAAAGTGACTCCTGTCAGTGCTGACAGGTTATTCACATCACTAGAAGTCTCTCCAGTGCTCTGGTTTCCAAACCAAGCCCCTCCATGAAGCCCATTTTCCACACCTCACTGTGTGCAGGAGGCAGATGTGGTGGAGAAGCTCGAGGGCACGGCTGCAGTGACTGCTTTGGTGGCTGCAGTGGGGCCGTGGTGAGCAGAGTTGCTGCTCTTCCTGGGATTTGTGTCACCCAAAGTGATGCCTGGACCCTGATGTTAGGCTCATCATGGGTTTTCTTTTCTGTGGGTTGGGGAGTTTTCTTTAAGTAAAAATTAGGTTTTTGCATTGTTTTACTTGCTGGTGCTCTATTAAAACAGTCTGAAGCACAGCTAAAGGCAAGTGTCAGCCCAGGCAGTTGCTGAAAGGATTTTCCCAAAGTGACCTGTTTCCTCTACAAAGGAGAGGAGTGAACGTTGCCAGGCATGGGCTGGGTCTCCTCACCACCACGTCTTTACTCTTCCCTTGGCAGCTCACCTTCATCGGGGGAGAAAAGACGACTGAAGTCTTCATCCATTCCCTCGAGCTGGGCCATTCAGCAGCCACACGGGCCATCAAGGCATCAGGTCTGTAGCTGCTTCTGTGCCCGCAGCCTTGGGGTGGAGGTCTGCAAACCTCTGGGTTGGGAGATAAATGGAAAGAGGGGCCGCAGGGAGCGTGGGCTGCAAGAGGTGTTTGAGCCCAGGCTGCATCACGAGCAAAGATCCAGACATCTTTTCACAGATTTGGAAGTGAAGTATCATAGTTCTTGCATTCCTCTTCAGGAGCGAAGCCATGGCAATGCCTTCTTGTTTTTACTACTGTTAACTCTAAAACATATTTGTGATAAAACAGCTTCAAGGCCATTTCCTTCCTCTTACCAGCACCTGGCCAAATGCAGCTCTTCATCTTTTCTTTTTGCTGCTTTCTGTTGTTTGTGCTTTGCCCAGGAGTGTAATTTATAAAATTCCTCTTTCCATTTCCTTAGTTTACTGGGCAAAGCAAGGTTTGTGCATGTGCTTGGAGCCTTCCTGCAAGGGAGCTCCGTGAGCTTTTACGGTAGGAATTTATAAAATTGTTAGAGAGAAGAAGCAATGGCAGAAGCATCTGCCTGCAGTGTGGTCTCAGCTCCCTCCCGGGTACCAAGGACAACGTGCTGTCTGGTGCGGTGCAGCTTGCAGAGACATCTCATGGCCAACCAATAATACTGTATTTAAATACATTGCTTAATTTGTTTTAACCAACTGTTTTTCTGTGATCTCGCCTTGTTTTTCGAAACAGAGCTCATAAAATATCCTTCATATGAAGTGTCACCACCCTGCTCCCCCAAAATACAGGCTTGGCCAAGACCTCTTCCCAGTAACTCGTGAAACCACCAACCCTTTTGACTTTGATTTTTTTTTTTTTCCTTGGTTTGTCTGGCAGCACACCACTTAACATCTGCAAAAAATTATCCAGGAAAGAAAAAAGTTAGTAAGTGTTGGGCACAGTATTTCAAGGCTAATTTAATGTGGGCAGAAATATGCCCGGAAAAACAGGAGCCGGGTTAGCAATGCGGCCTTTTATTGCTTTGTGTTTTCCCTGGAGCACTGACCCCTCTGCACTGGCTTAGCCAGCACTGCTTTCAGTTTTGCAGAGCTGCTTGCTGTGCTTTGTGTTGAAAGTTCTGCACTGGATTAATTGCTTTCTGGCAGCTTTTAAGCCACCTTTTCTTTTTGCCTTTTTGCTCCACAGCTGTGTTCAGCAAACCATTTTTTTTCCCCCTTTTTATAGGTACTGAGTGTGCTGTTGTATCAGTAGCCAGCTGAAGAATGGGGATAAAAGGCCACCATGTGACATTTGCTCCTTGTTTCACGCAGGTCCAGGCAGCAAAAGGCTGGGCATAGATGGAGACAGAGAAGCAATTCCACTAACACTACAGATCGCCTACAGCAAGGTGAGTGCACGGGACTTGCACAAAGACAAATGGGGCAAAAAAACACTTCAGTGCTGCGCAAACATGTCTCAGCTTAGGGGCTGAGAGAGTCAAATTCTGACAGTCTGCTGGAGGAGCCCAGATGAGCCAAACTCAAGCTAATTGTCTACTTGCTGGCTAACTGGGAGTGGCTTTCTACTCCTGTTCAGCCCAGTAGAATAGGAAATGTGCAGCCAGTTTCCATAGACTGGATGTGTACTCGGTGCCACTTTACACTGGTGGACTTTCCTTCCAGGGAGTGATCTGCTGATCACAGCCGACCTCCTGCTTTGTTGTTTCCTTTGCGGTTGTTTAGTGTTAAGCCTGGACAATTTTTTGTAAATCCAAGGATAAATTAATTTTAATGCCTACTCAAACTTTGTCTGTGCAGCGCCAGGTAAATCCAGATCTGAGCTAGCCCAGACACATGGTTAGGGGCGGGAGGTAGGGCAGCATCAACCTGGAGTGCGGCATCTACACTTGGGTCACAACAACCCCGTGCTAGAGGCTTGGGGAAGAGTAGCTGGAAAGCTGCCTGATGGAAAAGGACCTGGGGGGTGCTGGTCAATAGCCACCTGAATGTGCCCAGGTGGCCAAGGCCAGTAGCATCCTGGCTTGTATCAGCCATAGCGTGGCCAGCAGGGACAGGGAAGGGATCTTACCCCTGTGCTCGGCACTGGTGAGGCCGCACCTCAATGACTGGGTTCAGTTTTGGGCCCCTCACTCCAAAAAGGAATGACTTGAGCGTGTCCAGAGAAGGGCAACGGAGCTGGTGAAGGGTCTAGAGAACAAGTCTTATGAGGAACTGCTGAGGGAACTGGGGTTGTTTAGCCTGGAGAAGAGGAGGCTCAGGGGAGACCTTGTTGCTCTCTACAACTACCTGAAAGGAGCTTGTAGCGAGGTGGGGGTCGGTCTCTTCTCCCAAGTAACAAGTGATAGGATGAGAGCAGATGGCTTCAAGTTGTGCCGGGGGAGGTTTAGATTGGATATTAGGAAAACTTTCTTTACTGAAAGGGTTATCAAGCATTGGAACAGGCTGCCCAGAGAAGTGGCTGAGTCACCATCCCTGGTGACTCAAAAGACATGGTGCTTAGGGACATGGTTTAGTGGTGGACTTGGCAATGTTAGGTTTACGGTTGGACTCCGTCATCTTAAAGGTCCTTTTCCATCCTAAATGATTCTGTGATTCTATCTCATGTGTTTCGGTTGGTCCCTGCAGACAGCCATCAGTGGAAGAAGTCACTGGAATGATGTTGAGAAGGTCTGCACATCCGTCAACCTTAGCAAAGCCTGCAAGAAGTATGAAGAACTAGGTGGGTAGAGGTGGTCTTTGTGGCTTTGCATAGGGAACAACGGAAGAGAGTGGTGGACCGAGAGGACAGTGTGGATGTTCTAGCCGGAGCAAATGAGGGATGTGTGAATGCAGGAGATACACTGGACGTGCCTGGTGTTCCCTGGGGCATACTGTAGTCCTTGGTTGTCCTTAGCACCACATCTGGGATGAAGGGCATTTGATGTACCACTGTCCTAAAGCTTCCAGCCAGGGAAATGGGATGTCCGTTAGGGACGGGGCTGGGATGGTTCAAACAGCAGGATGATCCCTGGAGAGTGGTGCTTTCCAGAACAACACTTGTTTAGTAAAGAGAGACAGGTAAAACTGTTAAATGAAGCAGGGCTAAGGGAGAGAGTGCTTGTCCTGCCATCCACAGCAGCCGTGCCTTGCAGCCAGCTTTCAGCAGGCTCTCACTAAGCCGGTGCTTCAGCCTGGTTTCCTTCTTGCAGCTCGGAGATAGCTGGCTGCCACATGGTTTTGCTTCATAGTCTTTTTTTGTAATCAGTTTTCTGATGGGGTATTAATAAGGCTTTGAGTTTTTAAAAGCAGCAAGACTTTTAGCCTGTGTCTGTATTTAGAAACAATACCTGTTCATTCTTGCTTAAGAACTGCTGTTTTGGCAATCGGACATCCAGTTCTGAGTAAACAGGATTTTTTGTTCTTTTTTCCTCATGTGCTTTGTGTCTGGCAGGTGTGTGGTTTGTGGGCGGAGTAGTAGGGGCAAATGGGTGATCTATCAAATAGGAGACATCTCCTATATGCCCTGTGGAGCTCAACCTAAACCTCTATCCCTCCTGACCCTCCTGTTGCTGCCCCATTCATGAAGCCATTCAGACAACCCTGGAAAAAACTCACCACCTCTATACTTTATGTCGGATGCTTCTGCGCTAGCTCAGGAGCTTCACTCGTGCTGCCAGCGCTGTGGGTTTGCTTCAGGGGGTGTCCCTAGCTCCATGCTGGAGAGAAACTTCTTTTTCATGAATCTCCTTCCTTCCAAGAGAAACCCTGTCCCACCCAAAAAAATTGGATTGTCTCCGTGGGTTTTCACATTCAGCAGTTTGACCACAGGATGTCACTGTAATTCCAGACATGAAAAAGCATCTCCAGGTGGGCTGCAGGAAAGGCCATGCTGGGAGAGCTAGAATTTCCTCACGATGATAGGGCAATGTTTTTTTTCTCCTGTTTACATCCTAAGATAGTTCAATGTCCTTTTCTGCTCTGTTTGGAAAGCAGTTGGAAATTACAGAGGACGTTTACCTCTGTGTCTCTGATTGCTTTCTTTCCGTGTGGGTTAGCATGAGGGAGGGAAAGCTAGAATTGTACTGCGTTTCCCCCAACAGTGGGGTCCTGCTGAGAGCCACTGGCTCTGAGCTGCTTTGAGGGGTAGAGGGACCACTTGGATTCCCACCCAGAAGCCCCAAGTGATAACAGTTTTCTTTTTGTTACAGCCTCAAAGACAGAGTGTCTCAACTTAACCATGACCGAGGTGGTCAAAAGGCAAAACTCCAAATCCAAAAAAAGTTTCAATCAGGTAACTCAAATCATGGTGCTTTTATGTTTGGTACAGGAGTCAGCTGTGAGGGAAGCCGGGCAGGAGCGTACCTGCTTGGGGGATCCATCAGGCCTGCCTTAGGGGTGCCCAGCTCCCCTGCTCCCCTCCGCTGCACAGGGAAAGGCACTGAGCCTGGCAGCTCCCTCACTCAGACTCTTTTTCTATCAGCAGATCAGCGTGTCCCAGATAAAAGTGGACAAGGTCCAGATTATCGGTGTCCAGTCCTCCTTCGCCGTGTGCCTGGACCAGGATGAGCAGAAGATCCTGCAGAGTGTAACCAGGTAGGAACTGCAGTGTGGGCAGCTGGCTGCTGTAGTCAGCGCTCCCGGGATGGTGCATCCTGTGTGTAAGGACTTGTGCATGAAGTCTGGGTGGTCACTGCAGGGACGAGGTCCTGAGCTCCACAGTGAATCTATGGCAGATGTCCAAGCTGAGAGACATAGCTCCAAGCTCTGTAGTGCAGCTGAGCATGGGATGGATGGTCCTGCTCAGGTCCCAGCAGTAGTTTACCTTCCTGACTGCCACAATCCAAAGGATGGTCCCTGGTCAACTGTTCAACTCTGTAAAGACAGCTCTTTCAGCAAGACCTATTGCAGAAAGCTGTGCAACATAAATGAGGTGTTTGAAGAGCACTGGGCATTAGAGCAGAGCCTTCACCTTCTAAACCTCATTTGGGTTCTTCACCACCTTTGGCATACCCATTGCAGAAGGAAGCCCTGATCTTCATGGGAGATACTGGGGTAGAGCAAGAACTGTTCATTTGACTGTTCATCCACCAGTTGTGTCCCCATTACACCCAGCTGGCTCCCCAGGTGATGCAATTTGAAAATTCACTATAGACAACACACTTCCATGAGCACAAAGAGATCAAACCAATTGATCCATGGGTCTTAAAAATGTCCAAGCATTGTAATTTCTCCTTTAGAGAGAGCAGAACTCTGCAAGGTTATGCTGCTTCCAGTGGAAAAAGATTTTGGATCTTATAACCCCCAAGAGAAGTGTTTTTACTTAACTTGTTTGTTTGTACAACTCGGGGCTAGTGGGAGAGTTCAATGCATGAAATGGAAGAGGGGCTGCTTCCCTCTCCCGAAAATTTGGGGGATGCAAATGCTCTAGTTTTCCCTAATGAGTTTCAGAAATTACTCTTTATGGATGCTTCTGCTCTAGGTCCTGGCCTGAGCCAGCTTAAAGATTTGAACTCTCAGCACTTAAACTCCAGGCCTATTAAGACTGCACTGATTCCCGTTTGTTTGCAGATATTTCTGCTGCACCTGAGAACTGTGATTCTCAGGCACACACTTTACTTATATCCTGACTTCTTTTTGTTCCTCTGCAGGTGTGAGATCTCTGTGTGCTACAAACCCAGGGACAGCGATCTCTTTGCACTGAGAAGGTCCTCTTTGCTTCCCCAGGACCCCTCTGAGTTTCATTCTCTCCTGTGTTTACCCATTGCCACCTTCAGTGGAGCACTGCCGTAGAAGAACCCTGTGTCCTCTCAGACCAGACTCCCATCTAACACCGATAGAAAAAGGAAGTTGACTTTCCTCCTTTGGGCTGGAGACCCAGCTGTTCTTGTCCACGACATCCTGCAGTCGAAGTGTTGGCATAATGGCTGAGCTGCTCCTGGTCCGGGCTTAGCCCATCCTTGGGAAATGGGAACATTGGTGATGTGCTCTGGTATCTCTCAGGGTTCCTCAGCAATGGGAGGAAAGAGGTTTCTTTGAGATCTTCACCTGGTTCAGCAGACTGCCAACACCTGAATTGAGAGGGCAAGGCAAGGACAGTAATATTTTCCTGCCAGCAAAAGGTGCTGTGGCTGTATTTGACAGGGACTGCAAGGCCAGTGTGATCTGGGGGGAGCTCATGGGGGGACATTTTGGAAAACGAATATCCTTGGCTAAGTGGGGATAGGTGGTTTCCAATGCATGCGGAGTTGCAGATCACCCAACCGATGTCCTGATGGCATTTCACCTGTAACAGGCTGAGGATGCTCAGGACAGTTCTCTGGGGATGGGGACAGACTTTCTCAAGGTTTCATTTAAATTATGAAGGTTGGGTGTCTTGTAGAGAAACAGTGCAGAGCAGAGCAGCCCAGCTGAGGTCCAGAAAGACCCCAGCATGGGTTGTAGACTGCTGCTTGTGTTCCCATGAATCAAGTGCAATAGACCGTACCAGGGCATGGACAGCTTGTCATGTATATGTGTGTCTACTGTAAGTCCAGGACCTGCAGTAGATGAACTTCCAATTTCTGCAGAATTTCAGAGTTCACCTATGAGACATACTCCCTGTTCAGCCCATGTTTTTGTGTCCTGCTCCACAGCACTGTATGCTAGAGACATCCAGAGGCTGAATCCTCAATAGTTGCTTGAAATATGGCAGGAACCATGCTCACACTCGTAATAGGAAGGGAAGTACTAGGGAAACCGCTGTGATTGCCTTAAGCTCACCTGAAGAGGCAGCTTTGCTTAGAGAAGGACCCAGCACCAAAAACACTAGTGACACTTGCAAGCGACAATAGGATTTGAGATCCCCCCTTCCCCTGCAAAGAGGCTTTCTGCCCTCTTCCTTCTCTCTGCAAGGCTGTGTGTACAGAAAGGTGCAATATTTGGGGGCATTTAGAGATATTCTGACCGCATGAGCAAAAAAACGAGACTCGAAGAGCCTTGCCTGGTTTCATAGCCCTCAAGCTCTTTTTCAGTAGTTTTTGGTGATTGCACTAATGATAACAGGCAGAAGAGCATGACGCCTGCTGCAGGCTAAAAGGATCTTAATGCCGAGGACATGTGCTCCCTGGAAACATCTGTAAAGGACCCTGGATACTGCTGGGGGGCTGCAGGGCTCGGCCACTGTGTGATCAATACAGCATGGGTCCCTTGATCCTCCAGAAAACAGGACCTGGTCAGCTCCTAGCACTAGTTAGAACAAGGCTGGGCTCTGTCCCCAAGGGTTAGTGGCACAGCAGCAGTGTCATTTGATGTTAAACCTACCAGGAAGAGGGCCAGAGCCCCTGGGGGCTTCAGTTGTCTCGGAGGAGTGTGGGTCAGGTTTGTCTGCTGGATTCCTCCACATCTCTCCTGGAAGTGTTTAGGGGATCACTCCTGTACTGTCAGCTCTGATCCTGGTCCTGCTGGCTGCTGGACCTGCTTTCTGTTCCCACTACCTCTGTCTGGGGACAGCTTGGTCTAGGCCCAGTGGTGAACGTCTTGGGTTAAGAAGGTGCTAGCTGGCTCTTTGGTGTCCTCAGCAGCTCTGGATGCAGCTTCTGCCAGTGGCCAGAGATGAGCAAGAATGACATGAACATGCTCCCGAGGCCTCTGTGCTTCATCCTTCTACTTGAATAAACCATCCCAAGGATGGTGTTGCTTTGTGGACTCCAAGAAAAGACCCTCATGTGGGGTGACACATCACTTGAACATAAGCAGGCGCTCTGGCTCTATCATGATGCAAAGCTGGCTTGGACTCCCGGCAAGGACCCACCTTCCCCGGCCACGCACCGACTTCAGGAGCCCACATCTTTTCCTACGTGCATGGAGCAGCGTCTGTCCCTTGCTCACAGCATGGACTTGGCAGGGACACCAAGACACTGCCAGGTCGTGGCGGGCTGTCTCCTCTCTCACAGGGTGCCTGTGGGACTGTGTGCTGAGGTCGCTGCTGTGCACTTCTGCACATCGGTATCTTAAGTCCAGTGGGCTCAAGGGATCAGAAACAGATTTTAATAGCACTTTCCGTGCACTTGGAAAAAGTTTTCCCAATGACTTTTCATTTCCTAAAGAGGTTTATGTGTGTCTTCTCAAATGGGGCTGAAATTTGACAGCTGGTTTTTTTGTTCAATACTTTAAAATAGCACCTTATTCTGTCAAAACATTGCCGTTTGTGATCTTGATATCCGTGGCTAAATATATCCCTGCCGCTGTTAATGATATAAACCTCTTCAGTTTCAGCTGGCCCCACAGAAATACTAGAGAAGAGAATTTCCATCTCGTAGAGAAAAACAAGCACAAACTCTAGGGACTCATAATCCTGGCTAAGGTTTTGACCTCTGATGCTTTCTGGAAATGAAAAAAGTCAGAGGTTCTTTCAGGTCATCTTTGTACATATGTGCAGCCTCACCAAATCTGTGTAATGTCTGTGCTGATCTGTAAAATACCATTCAAAGAACTTTTAAAGTAATTGTAAAATATTAAATGTTGATTTATTTCGAGTACAAGTACAGCGTTTGAGTCAAGTAATTCCTGAGCAGGCGGGAGGCACAGGAGGAGGCTTCATATCTCCACGAGGAGAGCAGGGAGCACCCGGGTCCTCTGCAGAGTAGCTGACCTGAGATTAGGAAAAGGCTTATAAAGTCATTATGTTCGTGAGCTTGGTCCCAGAGGGCATGACATGGAGACCTGCAGAGATTAGTTGAGCTGCTTCTGCTCTGTGAGTAAAAAGCAGGTTTTGATATTGTATCCAAAACTGGTTTCATGCTGGATTAAGGAGAAAAGAAACTAGCAGAGCTTGTGTGTGCAAGGTGAGATCTGTGCATGCCCTTCCCTTCCAGGAGGCTCCTTGACCTTTGCTGTGTTGCTTTGCAGAGAAATACGAGTCAATTGAGAGCTGGGTGCCTGGCAGCTCCTGGGGCCATGGTCAAGGCCCAGCCCTGGGGGGCACAGCAGAGCCCTGGGACAGGGAGGGGGTGACTGCTCAGGGTCAGCAGGATTTTGCCCAGCAGCTGGATATTGGGGTATTTCTGACTTGGAGATTTCTGCGTCTTTGGGGATGCAGGCTTTGCAGATGGAGCTGTTGCTACTGAAAGTACTCTGAAATATGAAATGACACTTGCAAATGTTTAACTGTCTCAAGTGTCGCCTTCTCTTCCTGTGGATATTCAAGAAAATAGTTGGTAGGTGTGAGGGCCAATGTGTCGTAATTAAATAAACAACGTGGGAAAAGTCATTTCAGCTCAGACGAGCCAAAAACCAGATGAGAATAACTTTTGTTAATCAGCACTTTGTTATGTATTAGCTATCGCATTTTTTCACTCCGATTAGAGAATAACAAAAGGTGTTTTTTAAATAAAAAGAAAAGCGTCTTTTGAAAAGGCAAGTAAGAAAAATACTTTATTTTCCAAGCTGGAATGATTATCTGCTTTTGTTTGTTCACAAAAGCAAAAAAAACCCTAAACCACAAATCCCCTTTCCCTGTTCTTTTCTTTTTAAAAAGAAAAGTGGCAAGGGGAACACACATGCTTAAATCTGAAGCAGAAAGTAAGTACTTTGTTCTAAAAATGTGCATGACGAAAAGTTTAGGAACAGGGCTCAAGTCTGAAGTGCTGCATAGCTGAGGGTTTTGTTCTTGTAAGTACAAAAGATTTAGCAAACAGCTGCTGATAAAATAAGCAAGGCTTGGGTTAAGGCTAGATTACTTAACAAACTTAGTTTTGCCTCATACAGATACAGTCAAATCAGCTTGGCGGAGCTTTTTGCAACCCTCACAGCATCAAAGCTGAGCTGGTCTGTGGCACATGTGTCTGTGAAGGGTGGGGAGACAGTGGATAAGGTGTGTTTGGTGATTCAGGCTGGGAACACCTGAACATTGGCTTCCTGAATGAGATGGGTTTTACCCAAAAAATTGGTAAATTTTAAATTACCACTGGGGTTTTGGTATGTGTTAATTCACCAAGGTGCAGTGGCAGTTTCAGAGGGTCCCCTGCTCTGTCAGGGGTTGTCACCCCACAGCCACCTCAGCTGAAGCTGCTGGATGTGGCACAGCTGGAGTGGGACATGCTGCACTGCTGATGAGGTGGGACGTGGAGGTGTGGGAATACACTGTGGGGTGGCTTCTCACCACTCATCATCAGTGGTGACCCCTCATCCTCTGCTCTTCTCCAATGGCACTTTGTGCATAGGTGCTCCTCATCTTTACCGGTGTGATCCCCACAGCTTCCTGCCAGCTCCACGAGGAGCCATCTTGGTGTGGATGCTTGTGCCAGGTACCAGTGTGCAACATCTGCCACCCCAGAGCCACCACGGCTCAGTGCTGGAAGAAAGCAAAGAGCTTAATGTATGCAGACAACATCAGTCAGGTTTCTCAGGGTCCAGGCAACATTTGAATAAATTCAGGGATGGAGATGTTCTAGTGCATGAGGTGAAGAACAACATGAGCCAGTGCTCATCCAGAGGAGTCCTTGAGTGGCCATTCCTGACCTGGTGGCTAGTTAGAAATTCAGAATGAATTAGCACCAATAGGCAGGAATGAGATTGCTTGTCCTGGATCCACGGTTGCAGGGGTTAAGGTACTCCCTGGAAGTTAGAAAACACAGGTGCACTCCTTATCTGGCAGGTGGGGGAATCAAACCCACCTTCCATGGCCTATGTAGCTCATCATCAGGTTGTTTGAATGGAGACATTGCTGAGGTACATGATGAATGCTCTCAGACAATGACAGTTCTATCCTGAAGCATGCTGGGTGAGGGAAAAAACAGTTCACTCCTAAATGTGGTATTTGTTTAGACTGATTTTTCTTTAGCTTTACTGTCATCTTGGGGAAAAAAGTTGTTTGCCAGAGGTGAGCAGAGGTCTGCCAGGCCAAGGATCAGGGCAGCTGCCTGGAGAAAGCTGGAACCTGCACCCGAGCTTGGTGTGCTGGGACAAAAATATCCCAAGCATTTGGCTGGCGATGGGGCACTTCTGGGTGTAGGGACCTGCCCACAGGCTTGTGCTCAACTAGTTGTTTGTCAGAATTTCTGGGCAAACCTTCCTCTTGTAATTTTGATTCCTTATAGACAAACATGCAGTTTCGTGGGTGGCATTTCTAGGCGCCCTGCATCAGGAATCCAGCAGATGGGGGACAACGCAGGGTGTGGAAACCCACAAGGACCTGGGGAATTGGGTCATGGGATCAGAATTGGGCTGTTTCCAGGAGATCTCTTACAAGAAGGTATTTTAAAGGTGCTCATCTGCTCTCTCAGCTCTAGGAAGAAATAGCAGAGCAGAGTCAGGCTTCCCGGCAGCTCTCAGTCCCTGCATACCATTACAGGATTAGGATGAACATGCCCAGGGTGTCTCCTCGGTTAGAGGTCACCACCCCACAAGCACCGTCCCCTCCTTTCTGTCTGCCTGCTGCCTGTCTGCTCCCCTCGCTGCATCTCAGATTACCTTCAGATGAAGCAGAGGTACCTGGGGAGGGCTCAGGTCCTGCTGGCAGGGCTGGCAGCGAGCCCCGAGCTTGGCTCCCTGCCTGCGGATTGGTGACAGGCTAACCGAGCCACGGCACAATGGCCAAATTCACCCCTCTGCCAGGGACAGGAGGGGGTTTATCGAGAGGCCCATCAGTAATCCAGTACTTTCAGAAGAAAAGGAAGAAGTAGAAGAAAATCCAGGGAATGTCTTCTGACAAATTCCCTGCCCTAGTCGCCTCTTGTTGCTGCAGGTTTCTGGGCTGGTAGGTCAGGCTGTTTCCCACGTGCATGATTTAGCTGCTCTTTACAGGCAGTTGTAAAGTAGAAAAGATAGGAAATTTCTGTGAATTTTGCTAATTTCTTAAGGATTTTGGCCAGCGCCCCTGACAGAAAAGGGCATCTGACTCCCTCTTTGTCTTGGACTGACCTTTGCTCAGGACTAATGAGAGCAAAGCTGGACAAGTGAAACGTTTCTGGGCTGCAGGTGGCTGTTTATGCCTCCTGGCAATGCCTGCTGCTCCACTGTCCTTATCTTACTTGTGCTAATCAATGATCAATTAAAAGTTAACAAGGCTCCCGGTGCCTGCATGAGGAACAGAGTTATCCTAGCAGGGAAAATTCACTCGAGAACAGTAATGGTGTGCTAAGATGCAAAGTTGCATAATTATCAGTGTGTTTAGATGCAGCACATGTCTTATAGCCCTGTGCCTGTGCCAGCTGGTGCAGACAGCTGAGTGTGTGAGGAACGGGCTGGGCTTTTCTGTGCCAATCCCAAACTTGCCTTTTTCCAATATTCACCACTGTGCCCTTGTAATCCCCTCTCCCTGCCGTAGGCACCTCCCCTGCAGCGCTCACACAAAGAAATGCAAAGGCCAAAGGGTTGTGGCCAGAGCAAATGCATCCAAAAACTGAAATCCAAATCAAAGCAAGGATGAAAAATATTTTGTGGTGTTTATCCATCTCTAGGATATCCGAGACTTGGGTTTGACCGCATAAAACTTTCTGGATAGCAATAAGCCAGTGTTACACAGTGCATTTAGCTGGTGTTTCCATCTGCAGAGGGGACCTCAAGCAGGGTAGCTCAGCCAGTCAAAAACTCTCTGTCCTCACAAGGACTAGTCCTGCTTCTGGCCATGTCCCCTCTTGCATCAGGTCTCCAGCCTGATCACTCTATGGCCAAAGCAATTCACTTCTTGTTGATTCAGTCTCCCACTGGTTTAGGAAGCTACATGGCACATGAAAAGGTCCAGACCTGGTATGTCTGGGGCCAGGGAGAGTATGCAAACATCATTTTCAGTGGTGATGAGATGTAGGTTGGCTCAGTCCACCTTGCCTGTGCACTGATGATTGCAGGGACTTTCTAGGAGACACCTATGAACTGCAGGCTGAAATGTTGCCCCTGGAACCAGAAATCTGGGGAGGATCTGTCAGGATACCCAGGACCTGGGTCGTCCACACTCTGGTCTGCTGGGAGATCTTTGCTGATGGCAGGCTCTCTCACATCTCCCAGGAGTGGGTCACACAGTGCTGCCCTTCTGCACTGTCTGCCTGACTTGCAGGGAAAAATGAGACTCTGAAATCTTCAGTACTTTTCCTGTGCAACAGTGCATGTTTTTTTCCAGTAGTTGTGTGTTGAGTTACTGTCAACTGTGGTCCAGGCTAAACCACTTGAGGACAGGATGCTCTTGTCCCTAGAAGGAAGTTCAGCCCACTGAGAGTTTTCCTGTCCAGGTACCCAGCTGAACTGTAATCCTAAAGCTGTTGATGAGATTTTTTCTGCTGTTTTATGGCTAGTTTTAGTGGTGCACTGGGTACAGGATGCAATGGAGTAGCTCCGGCTGTGCTGGTGAATGAAGCGCTCTGTAGCCAGTTCCCAGAAATTGGGCGAGGGAATGAAAGAAGAGACTGAGTGCAGGCAACGTCTGATATCTCTGTGTGCTCTAGACCATCATCTGAACACCCTCCTGCTGTGGACTGGGTGACTGAGAGGTGTGTGGCTCCTCCGAGATGTGACACTCTGCAACCAGCATGAACAATCTGAGTAGCGGTGAGATTGAGTGATAGCTGAGATTCCTCCTCTATTTAACGTCACAGCCATTGTGAAAGGAAATTAGTGCTAATCTTTAGTTAGAAGCCAGCCTCTTCCCATCCTAAGGAGCCATCTGTACTTTAACATGTGACTCAAGCCTGTGTGTAACCAAAACCATTAGGGTAATTGTATCAGTCCCGCAAGCCAAAGACTGCCTGGACGAGGGGGAGGGTTGAAGCCTTAAAAAACTGGGGGGATGCTGGTGTTCATGATGCTTTCTCTGCTTGCTTGCTGAAGGAAGAACAGAAGAAGCATCTATCCTGACTGGAAATTGCCCAAGGAAAGACACTTTGGTAAGGAGAAATGGTGGCTGTAGCCTGGGCTGGGTGCAAGCAAGGATGAAGACGTCTAGTTCCTAACTTGCCTCTGCTTTTCAGTTTCCTGGAAGCCATCAGTGAAGAGTGCCTTGCCTCATTCACCTGTGACAGTTTTTGTGGGACCAAGCTGAGGTTCTCCAGCAGCCTTCCCATGCTGTCCTCTGCCCCTGGGATGCTCACGACAAATTATCCCCACTGCAGTGAGTGGTGAGCCTGGTGGGCTGTGTGCTGAGGACTGGTGGCTGGGCTACAGGTCCCCTTGTCCCCTTTCCCCCACCCCCACTTGGCTATGGTGGCTGGGTTGAGCAGTGGGGCTCCTTCCCCCATGACATGGAGCATGCCCAATGCAGGACAGAGGAACAGACTGATCCTATGCTGCCCTTCATCCCTCTCTTCCCAGGTGTGTCTCTCAGCAACCACGTGAATATTTAGCTGGAGCCTGGAGGTCCCTTGGTGGAGATGGGCACCAAGAGTGGGTGTAGATAATGGCAAAACATGGCTAAAGGAGATCGTGATATCTTTGTGTTTCTCACTTTCTATTAGAATGGGTTTACAAATAGTTTAAGATAGTGAGAGATGTTTTCTGGACTCTTCTGGTATGACTAGTGTGTCTAAATACGCAAGCTGTGGGACTCGGGTTTGCATGAACTGTGTCATCTATTAGTCATTTTAAAGCCTTTGAATACCCCTTGTGTGTACAACCTGCCAGGAAGTACACAGAACTGTATTTATCTGTCTACCTGCTTATCTCTATGTATCTATCAATGAATCATTTGTACAACATATACATTCAGCTTGTGTGTATGTATATACATATACGTGCTGTGATATAAATGACACACTGCGCATTTCTTTTTAGCATATAAAATACTTCCATATACTTTCTACGGCAAAAAGGTATTGATGTGTGTGGGTCTATGTGCAGTGTGAATCTTTGTTCCTTACACCTGGCAGCAGTGGAGCTGTTTATTATTAAATATAGTGTGTAATGTGATATAGATAGATATGGTTGGGTGGTTCACATATGATGGCCGGATAGAGCAGGCATGCGCTCTTTATGTAAAGTTTCAACAGACACGTGAAAACAAAAAAGAGAAATCTAAGGAGCCCCTTGCTCTGTGAGCAGCCGCAGCCCGCGGCCAGGCAGTGAAAAACCTCTAACAGTGAAGGTTTTGCTCTGGCACACACTCAGCCCTTTCCCCCGGCTGGGACGTGGGTGGGGGTCACGTTAGCCCCGTGGGTGCTCGGGGCAGAGACGCCTGCACCCGCGGCACCACCGCTGCAGCCAGCCCCTCGCACATCGGGGCTTGGTGCTTCGTCACCCCCGCGGAGACGCCCTGGAGGAGCTCCCTCATCTCCTCTCGCCAGGACTGCTAGGGTGTTCCCACAGTCAAGGGGAAGAGGGATTTTGGCTGCCAGCAGATGGAGTGGACTGAAAAAACGGGGAAAATAACTTAAGAGTAAAGACACAGTCATCACATTGTAGGGTGCTAGAAAGAGATGCTTCAGCTATTCCTCCCAAATTCTGTTTTTTCTTTGAGGAATTTTTAAGCTTCATTTGTCATGATTTTTTATTTTTCCTTTGTGGTTTTCTCCTGTCTGTCATCTTTTCTCAGCTCTCCATTCCTGGCTTTAAAAAGCCTCAAGAAATAAAATCCCTTAGGTGTTGAACTTTAGGAAAAAGATCCCCGGCAGTGAGGAAATGGAAAGGGAAAAAGGAAAGAGTAAATCAATAAAATAGTTGTCATCTTGTTGTGTTTAAAACAAACCTGTTTTACCTAGTTGTGACATCCCTGTTTAAGAAATGTGGAGCTGGTCTGTGAAGCACAGACCCAGCAGGGATGGGTCAACACTGATGAAGGGACTCCAGCTGAGGAATTCTTCATGACTACAAAGGTAAGAGAGAGTGGTTTGTATCAGCAAACACTTCTGCTTCTTCAGGAAGCAACTTTCCGCATCTTTGGTAGCATCAGCAATCCCACACTTCCACTGGGTGACACCATTAGATCTCCCCATGATTCACCCAAGAGGACAATATACTTTTCCTCATCCTACACGTGCAGATCATCCCACTGTGCAGGACAGAGGACATATGGTGCCAGGCCCGCCTGGCTAAGCTACAAGCTCCTCGCTGACCTGCCATGAGGAGGACACGGCTGAGGTGCTGGGATGAAAGCAGGTGACAAACAGCAAACACAGGAGCATCTCAGCGTTAGGAAAGGAGAAGGAGACACTGGGCTCTGGGAGCATGATAGCAACATACGCTCACTCTGGGAACGTGCTAGCAATGAGAGATAGACAAGGAAAAGCTGGTCAAGCCCTTGCTGGAGAGGAAAAGTCACCTATGGATGATGTTGAAAGTGTTAAAGGCATGTTTGCATGAACGAGGAACAGCCCAGCTGGGACCCAGTGGCTTCAATATGACTGTCAGCCTAAGGGCCAGGTCCCCTTACACAAGGTAGGTGCGCTCAGTAATGTTAAATCCTTTAAATCACCTGACATGAAGAAATTCCTGCCAAGGTGCTTTGGGACTCAGCTAAGGGCTCCCTCTTGCACTGACTTTTGGGAATGGGTGGAGAAAAAGCAAGGTTGTGAGATGAGAAGGACAAGTGAAGTTGGGTTGATAGTTGGACTGGATGATCTTCAAGGTCTTTTCCAACCTAGACAATTCTGTGATTCTGTGATTCTGTGAAGGACTAGCCTTTAGAAAAGGGGAAGGAGCTGGAGCTCTCTGTTTAATTCAACTGCTAGGAAAATGCCAGCACAAACAAACCAACCTTTTGCGAGTACCTGGAAACAACAGAGAAGTGAAGGATTTATCAGAACTGAAGTGGGAATTTATCAGAACCAGCCAGTTGAAACCAAGGCAGTTTTGCTCCTACAGCAGCACAACGAACCCCGAGGACGCTGAGGAGCCATCCGAGCACAATGGAGTTTCTGCTGCTGCCTCTCCTGTGCTGCCCGTAAGGGAACTGGGGAAACGCAGACCTGGTGCAGCCACCGCAAGCTGGATGGGAGGCTTGAGCACAGGTTCATTGCCAAGCTGGGAGGATGGAGGAAGGAGGCTGTGCAGGGCCTGTCCTGCTGGTGGGGCTTTCCAATCTATTTGTTAATGAGATGGGAGATGGAGCAAAGACCATCTGAATTACCTTCATAGGTGAAGCGGTGCAGGATGGTGACTGCACTAGAGAACTGGAATTTAAAGTGAACTGAGTCCATGTTTTTTACCTCTCCAGGGGTTGTTGCTCATCAGGGACAAGCAGGAGTGGCAGCTACATGGTGGGAGCCAGGGAGCAGCTGGGGAGGCAGCAGCTCTGCTGGAAAATCTGTGGGGATGCTGGGGGTCACAAGCTGGCTCTGAGCTGCTGTACCCCACCTGGGTGTCACAGGTCAGGCTTTACCAGTGTAAAGAGGAGCACCACTGGCATGAAACAGCCAGGTCCACCCTCTTTCCTCTGTGAACTGCCAAACGATGGACAATGTGGCCTCTGACAGGAGAAGTTTGGACTCAACTGGAGAAGGTTGATGATAGGGGATGTTGTGAGACACGTTCAGGTTAGGTAGGGTTAACGGGCAGGGATGGCCACGCAGGGGGAGCAGGGATAGTGGTCCTGCCTTAGGCATGCACTGGAGGCTGGTTTCAGGGTCCAGCCCTGTCCTAGGATTCTCTGAAGAAGCAAGCCTTGGGATTAAGCAACAACCTGCCCCTTTCTCTGCCTTACCCAGCTGGTTGGAGGCTGAAGCAGCATTTCAAAAGCCCTGCTCGTCCGTTCTGAAAAACAACTGTAGAAACAGCTTCTCCACTCAGCTTATCAGCTCAACGAGTGGAACAGAGTGACTGTGATTAAAAAGAGCTGTTTCCTGTTGCAAGTAATCACTGGCAGAAGCGATAAGCTGAAGGATTTGATCTCATTCCAAAACTGTCACCTTGGTACCCAAGGGAGAGACGTAATTCTGGCAAAAAGATCCTGGGAGGTGTGAGCAGTGGGCTGCGGAAACATATAGCCCTTGGCATACGCGCATGCAGCACTTAAGATTTGAACAAAAATTGATCTCTCACCATTTCGAGCAACTGATCTCTTCCTCGGCACTGGCAAGGCACTGACAACCCGCGAGAGCACAGGCGCGCCCAGCTCATCGGCACGAGGTGGCTGCAGCACCCGACAGTGGCACCAGACCCATTTCCTACAGGTGCTTCCAAGTTTCCTGCTCACAAGTGGGTAACCTCAACTCGCAGTGGGTTTTCCATCGCCTGCACTGCTGGGTGGTTGTGTTGATAGCATATGTATAATTGCAGCCCCGAGGTAGTGGGAGCTGGTCTCTAGATGGGATGAAAAGGCAAAGCTTGCTGATTTCTTGTCTGCTGTTTGCTCACGCTTATTGTAATCAATCTGCTTGGATTTTTAAAACCTGTAACTAACCTGTAGGTGAGCACTTGTGTTTCCTGTTGCTAGTAGCTGTACAGTCCTCATCAAATAAGATGATATTTTCCACCCTTGCAGGACATACTGAGATGCTGCTCATACTTGAAAAGTCCATGATTTATGATGATGATGATGATGATGATGATCTTCTGCTTTCTTCTATTTCCTTATCATGGACTTTTTTTTCCAGACAAAAAAGAAGTGTTGGAGATGGCTTAGTTTGGAGAAATGAAAAAGGCAGCTTAAAGACCATCAAACTAGCTGTTTGCTTGGCCTTCCCTCTCCCCTCAAATCCTCCCATCTTCTCTATTTGCTAAAGCTGGAGTAAAACTAGAATTTGGTTGAATTTCAGGGTGGAAAATAGAGTTGCGACATCAAAATACTGCTTGGTTTGTGTCCTGTTCCCTTATAAACTGTAAGAAAATAATCCATTGACTAAAGCGTTGGGGATTTGGACATCTGCCAGGAAGAGGTTTCCCTGCAGGATGGGTGGTTTAGAAGGAGCAGTGCTCAAACAGCATCGTCTTCTTTGCGCAAATACCTTTGCTTCCCTCAGAAACTCGGTTGACTTGCTAGGTGTGTTATTAAAGCAGCCACGTAACGATGGAAAATTAAAGCAGGGAAAACTAAGCATCCATAAATAGAAACCAAGGCAGGAGGAGAGGTGTCCACAGCTCCCCTTCAACAGGAACCTTTGGACATTTGTGGGTTGTGGAGCAGCGGCTAAAATGGGATAATGAGCATCAGCGCTGCACCGGGGAGGAGAAACAGCCCCCATCTCTGCCAGCTGTGCTCGCTGCCAGCCCCGGCATCGCCACTGGTGCTGAGCAAGGGGCTGCAAGGTGCCGTGGGCCTGGCGTGCAGCTGCAAGGTGCCGGAGCGTGACCGCCGGGAGGAAGCCAGCACCGCCGGCGTGGGTGAGTCACGGCTGGTGGGTGCGGAGCTGCTGCGGCCGCCACGGGCTCAGGTGCCGGTGGCTGCAGTATTTCGAGCGGAGAGAGGGCTGCGTGCTGCTCCCATGGCAGGAAAGCCCCTTTCTGGGCAGTCAGTTCCTCTCTGGGCTGGAAAGTCCCTCCTGAATTAGTGCCTCAGGTGAGCTCTTTCTACTTATTTTGGGAGACAGACTTCTTAGACTAGATATTAGGAAGTATTTCTTTACAGAATGGGTAGTCAGGCGTTGGAATGGGCTGCCCAGGGAGGTGGTGGAGTCCCCATCCCTGGAGGTGTTCAAGAGTCGGGTTGACATAGCACTGAGGGATCTGGTGTAGTTGGGATCTGTCAGTGCTGGGTTAACAGTTGGACTAGACGATCTCAAGGTCCCTTCCAACCTAGATGATTTTGTGATTCTGTGATTCTTCCGCGTGCGAGAGATTCAGACCAGTTCAGAACCGCTGTGTATCCCATTCATGCACCGAAGGGTACAGGCATGGCCCTTTACAGTGCTCCTGTAACACCTGCAAATCACAGAGGACAGCGTTTGCAGGGACAAAGAGCTGTTTTGTACCTGGTCCGTGTTGTTTGTCGCACAAGGGGTTCTCTCTCTACTTAATTTTGGTTCTTTCCTTTTTTTTACCCTCATCTTCTGACTGAAGCCTTTGTTTGAACAGGGTCATACCTAGCTTTTCCTCTTGCTGTTGCCTTCATAGGTTGGTAGAGGTGTGATGTTATCTGGAGTGATTTGATAGTTCCCCATCCTGTTCTCGGTGTGGCAGTCGGACGTGTTGCAGAGTCTAATGACAGCAGCTGCTAAATAGAAGCTCATTACAGAAAACATGGAGAAGCAACCCCTTCCTCCCCGTTACACATGTTACCACAAGAGAGTATGACCCTACACACGGAGGAGG
Source organism: Strix uralensis (assembly GCF_047716275.1). Classification (NCBI taxonomy): domain Eukaryota; kingdom Metazoa; phylum Chordata; class Aves; order Strigiformes; family Strigidae; genus Strix; species Strix uralensis. The sequence continues at coordinate 6,525,787 of NC_133990.1, forward strand.
GCTGACAGTGAAATCCAGCTGCCACTATGACAAGAGATGGCATGTACAGAACTGGGAGGAGGGGAAAGTCCCCAGAATGGCCCTTTAGCTAAATGAATTTTGGCTTGGGATCCCAAAGATGATGGTGATGAGAGGAGTGCTGGGTGTGCGCTACAGGAACCGGCTGAGGAAACTCACTGGTATCCTCCTGTAGCTGTGCCGTGGGAGAGACCCCAATTCTAGCGAAAATAAGGGGGAGTGTGAAGGTTTGGGACCTGCAGCGGCCAGCTGAGAAGTGAGGAGTGAAAATACCCAGCAGCATGTGGGAGATCCTGGCCTTGAAAGATGCTTGTGAAGCATCACCAAAGCAAGAGCACATCTGATAAAGGGGTGGCATGTAGCCAGTGCCACGCTTTGCCCCTCCTGTGCCTGGGGCTCATACCCTGACTCGTGCCAGTGCATTGTCTTCACAGCCCACTTTCCTCTGGCATTTGCACGGGAAACAGTAGCTGTGTGGGGGTTCCTGCCCATGGCAGGAGCTCCTGCACGCTGGGTAACTCCTGCTGAGGAACGACAGACACGACGTGGCATCAGGACTGATGGACAGGCACAGGACAATAAGCTATTGAACAGTGCTGCCCAAAACCTTAGCCTGGGCATGTTGAAGAAGCTAATTCTGATGTCAGCAGGGACAAAGCTTTCACAAACAGGATCCATATATACGCCACAACCGTGCTGTCCACAGGGCTGGTCTGGGGGCCACCGGAGCTGCCGCGCTCTGCAGTGATTCTGTATCAGGGCCAGGACATGTGAGCCTGTCCTTCATGAATGGGAGTGAATGTGAATGAAAACAAGACAGGGGAAACGAGGATGTTATCATCTGCTGTTGTGTGCTGCTGCTGTTTCCCCGGGGCCTTCCTGCCCGCAGGACGGCTGCTCAGCTGCACAGAGCGGTGAGCCTGCTCGGGGAAGGGGATGCTGCTCAGCGCAGCAACTTGGCACCAGTGCAACGACTGGGAATTGAATGTGAGTAGCGCTGACAGCCAGTTAAACTGTCTCCTCCTGCCTTTCTCTCCCAGTCAGGAAGGAAGTAGGTTATTTTTAAATCTGGGGCCCAGGTATGTAACTATACCTAATGCTTTTTCTCATGTAAAAGGACATGGGAAGTGATACAGTATCAACTGCAGTTCTCACGGTTCCTCTGAGTTTTCTCCCCCCAACCCACTTACTCCAATAAAGCCTCAAGTGCTGCTCTAGGTAACACTTGGGGTGCTAAGCTGATCTAGCAGGGCCCTGGCCATAGGTGGGGGTGACACTGGTTGTGGCAGTCCCCAGCTGGAGGAGTCGGCCAATGCTGTGGAGCTCTCTGAGTGCTTTGCACAGTGAAGCGTGGGGCATGCACACAAGTTCCATCAACAGGCTGAGCTGACAGAGCTGGTGGGTTCACCCCAGCCCTGTACCCACATCCCATAGGGATGAACATTTATTTCCTCATTTGGGCTGGCTCTGACAGGTTCACCCATCCCTCCCCTGTGCCAGCCTGGGCTTATGCCAACGTGCAAATGGGTCTCAGCCCTGAGTGTCAGGGCACAGATACACCTCAGAAGCCCTGAGCAGCCTCACCTGGGGCCCCATTTGGGCTCATCCCACAAGCTGCACTCCTGACACTGAGTCACGAGTGATGACAACGTGATGCCCAGCTGAGCACAGCCAGACCTGCTCCGATCATCATGCAGCCAATACCTCTGTCAACACAATGGCAAATTTCTCCATGAACGCGTTCCAGAAGGGGCCGGGCATCCCCTGCCCAGGCTGCGTCCCCGTGCTGGCAGCAAGCAGGCAGGGGCTGCCCTGCGCAGCTGCAGGGGCAGCGCTGGCATTGAGCAAAAGCAGATGTGCGTGAGATGCTCCGGGCGGGAGGCGCTGGCAGAGGCACAAAATGCCGCGCTTGGAACGGAGAGCTGGAAAAGTGTTTTCTTGGACAGACTCCTCCTTGTCTCTCATAGCAACACTGTTTATTTCGAGGTGCTGGGTGTGCAGCCTCAGGCACTCTGTGCCTTGGCTGGGAGGCGGCAGAAGCAGAGGAGTTGCCCCTGCGTGGGGTGGTTGGTAGCGTGGCGGAGCCTGTGCCAGCGCCAGGCCTCACCGCCTCTGCCCCGGGACAGGCTCATTCCAGAGAAGCCTGACCTGCATGGCTGGTTTCGGGGGATTAGAGGCAGGGCAGAGCTGAGCCCTCTTTTGCCTGCTCCTGCACTTTCGGAGAGCGCCAGGCGAGCGCGACCCGTGCAGGGACGGCTTTCTCTTTGAGGGACTTCTCTGTGAAAGAGGAAGTTGTCTTGAAATAACTCCAGCGCTTCCCTTTTTGCTTTGCAGACTTTGAAGTGTGCTGCAGAGCCCAGCAGCCGCCCCGGTGCTCTCCTGACACCCACCGACCTCCTCACCGGGCAGAGCAGACCCTGCGATGACTCCTCTTGGACCCCGCTCGGCCCCTCCATGCTGGACGGGACCTCAGGTGCACGTGTGACTCGCCGGGCTCCCCAGTGCCTGCCCTGAAGAAGCAGGTAGAGTCCTGGAGGGAGCGTTGCTCCTGGGTCTGTGAGTGGGGAAATGCAGTGCTCATGCTCTGTCCTGTCACCTCTCTGCTCCTTTGAGGGAGACCTACTGCTCTGCTGGTCCCCAGTGCTGTGCTTTTACTGGGGAGTGCTTTATGTCTTAGAGGTTGGAGGTGTGTGTGTGAGTGCTGGATCCCTGTGGATGGAAGACCCGGGAAAGCCGTTGAACGGGATCAGTTTGATTTCCTTTCTCAGGGTGAATTAGGAGAGGGGGCACTGATGGTGCTGGAGAGGAGGAATGTGCTGCTTCTCTGCAGGAAGGGAATATTTGTGCGAGCTTCCCCGGTTGCACCCCACCAGCAAGGGGGATCCTGGTGGGAAACACAGAGTTTGCTTGGAGCCCGTCCCAGGGAGGAGCGTGGGGACTTTGCCTGTGCCCCTGGAGAAGGCGTGGGTAGTTTTAACGTTGTTACTGCTTTGGCAGTCGTTCAAGGCCCCCAAACGCTCCCTGCACACATCCCCCATGCACACCCTGCAGCCAGCCACTGCCTGCTGCTCAGCCCAGATGGGGTGAGTGAGTTACATCACTAACTTGGGGCTGTTTCAGCACTAGCTCATGCTTATTCATTTTGCACTGTGTGAAACAACACAGTTGCAAGGAACAGAGTCACCTGCCCAGAGCCTCTCCCGGCCATCTCCTGCTCTCGTCCCCGCGTCGCTGGGGCTCCCCACTGCCGGCTCCAAGCCCCCTCAGGCAGGCAGTGCTCGTGCGTCCAGCCCCTGGATTTTGCTGCAGCCTGGGGTGACCGGGGTGGTGCACGCTCTGGCACTGGCTGTTTGTGCAGTGGTGTGGCTGCCTGGCTTCCCCTCCCCTTGGCCTGGGGCCTCATCTGTCCCTTGGGGGCTCTGAGCGCTGCAGCAGTGACATGGCAATAACCAGCGATGGCGGTAACGAGGAGAGTGCAGCAGCCCCATCCAGAAAAGAAACAAAAATGGGAGTGCTTGGGGCCTGAGCTTCAAAAAAATGTAGGTGAGCCAACTCTGTGCAACAGGCAGGTTTGACTCCTCTTCCCCACTGTGCCCTGCTGAGTATTTTCCTCTGGCAGCATCCTCTGGCTGTATCAGAGGCACCCAGCCTAAGCCATCGCACCATGCCCGCTCACCCCACTGGGATGCTGTCGCCCTCCATGAGTGTCTGTGCAACTTAGCAGCAGTTTTTCTTTCTGTCTCTTGACTAAGCCTGAACAAAGAAAAAGATTCCTTCAGGCTTCAAGGATTGATTTATCACCTCTGAGTATTACACAGACTTTTAGGTGTGTTTGTGTTTGGTACTTTGGTCATGGAGAGGGCACGTGGCTCCCAAGGCTTTCTCAACCAGTTTCTGAGTTCCTCTGTGGAAGGCCCAAATTCATGAGGCATTAATTCAGCTTTTACAGCTAGGGTCCCACTGAACATCTAAAGGTATGTCCTACATCTGCAGTGGAACAAAACATGGGTCAATCCGGTGAAATATATGGCCAGCCTCTGCTCTGTCACATGAAATCTGTTTAAACTGCACAGCTTTCTCTCAAACATTAATTTAACTTGAGTCCTCAAAGCCTCAAGGTGTTCTGGCAAGACCTGGGCTTGCTGCTTGCAGGAGGCACTGGCCTCCGCATGGCTCTGCCCTGCAGCCTCTCCCCGCCAGCCGTGAGATGCTCAAGTATTGGAGGGTTGCTATGAAGATCAGCTGTGATGACGTTTTTACCCCAAAATAGCTTGCCATATATTTTGGTTCTTTTAGCCCTGTTTCCTAAAGAGGGAGAGCTATGAGACTTCACTGTCTGTTGCCTGTCCATCATTCTGGAATAGCCCATAGTCCTGGCTGGATGGCCCCAGATCAGACAGAGGAGACTTCTTGGCACTGGGTGAGATGGCACAGGGCAGCTAGCAATGGTTTTACTGGTTTCCTGGGCTTTATGGGACAACATGTTCAGGTGGTTGTGTGACAGAAACATTGCTTTCTTTTTTTGCTACAAAAATAAAACGATCTCTACTTTTTGGAAAGGCTGTGGGGGAGGCCACTGGCCACTGTTCCTCATCACCAGGCACCAACTTGCACATCCTCATTGGAGCAGCTTCCATTTCCTGTGTTCAGCTGGTTTCCCTCTGGGAGTCCTGTGAACATATCTCAGAGCAGGGCTGCTTGTGTTGGACATGGTCTCACTCCACTGGTGACAAGGACCTTGATGTAAAACCTGCCTGTGGCCCCTTTGGCATTTACCCTGTGTGCCCTCTCACTGGGATAACCTGAATTCCCCCCTCCCACCGCCTCATGATATGTGGGGTGGGCACTGCTGCTGTTGTGGCATAATGACCTTTTATCAATCACCTTCATATGGGTTTGCAGCCGGCTGTTGGGATGTGGGCAGCAGCAGCACCCCTCCCCAGCATCTGCCCAGCCTCGGTGGGGGTTTGACAGAGGGGAACTCTGGTGTTCACAAGAAATGAGAGTTCCTCTGCTCCAAGCATTTGGGAAAGAGCTGAGCCAAAAGTACTCTTGGTTTGGTTGTGTCCAGCCTTCCAAATGCTGACTCCATCTCCCACCCAGACATGGGGGCTCTCAGGATTTGCTTTCCCTGTTGCTTTCTTGCTTTTGTGAGCTTAGCTGGTGTTAATGGCTGCTCTGAAGGCAGACACCGAGTTGGCTGAGTCACGTCTTTCTATTTTGAGGTGCGATATGCCTTGAAGACAGCACGGTCCATCAAATGTGGTTTGGGCAGGAGCTCTCCAAGGGAGCTGCTGTTGTGAGTGATCTGTGCTGGGATGGGTTTTGCTTGTGAGTCTCAAGTGTGATTCTTCAGACTGGCATTACTGGGGGTGTTCATGGTCCTACTGAAAGCAGTGGTTTCTGTTGTTGCCCATACCATGTAATTCAATTTCATTATTGACCTTGTCCTCCTGATACAACATTATATACTCACCCCTTCCCTGCTAATCTGCTGCTCTTTGTGCTCCGTGTTAGCCCTGTCAGCAGCTGACACATCGTTCGTTCCCTGCTGCCAGAGCAACGCCAAGAGCACACCACTAGCCTGGTCACCTCCTGACAGCAGGGAAGGTGCCATGCACAGCACGCTGGGGTCTCTCGGGTTCTGTTCACCCTCCTCCTGTGACCCCCCAAGCCCATGGGCAACTGCTCTGTGCCCTCCCTGTGCCCCAGCGACCTCCCCTCTGCTGTCAGGCAGAGGTGGCCACCTGAGTGCAGCTTCCAGCAGAGGCTGGGTGAAAGCTCCTCTGCTGTGTCCCTGCGCAGAGCCGGGCACTGAGACACCCTTGCATTGCCCAGGGAGAAAAGACCTGAGTTCTTAACAACGTTGGATTCACCACTGAGGCTTCTGGATACAGGTACACCCGTGGTGGTCCCTTACGGTTTGGTCTCCAGATCGTGGCTGTGGTCAGGTGAGGCAGGTGGGCACCAGTTGCAAGAACAGCAACGCGACATCAGGGCACCAGCTCAGCTGCGGTCATGAGCTCCAGCCTGAGCACAGCTCACTGCAGCTCCACTGTGGTTTAAACCCTGAATTTCTCTGTGAGGGGTACAGGATTTGCTGTCAACACAAAACTGCTTTCTCCCAGCGAGTGACACAGAGCATGTCTGTATAGCGAAGGGGCTGTACCACCAGTGACTGCTGGTGAAGGTACTGTACAAAGGAGGTATTGCTGAGGGAACGGAACTGGATGGAGGCAGGGAGCAGCTGTGCCATAGCACAGCCCCTTCCACCTCATGGAAGCAGCCGGCTCCCTGCCTGGCCTCTCCCAGGATGGCCACAGTTGGAAGCCTGAGCTCTGCCCGCTTTTACTTCCCCCTCAGGTGGACAGCACTTGTCTGGGCTGTTTGTGTGAGCAAACCTGGCAGCAGTTTTTAAAATGCACTTACTTTTCCCCTCTGGTTGTTTTTTCCAAAGCTGACTCTGGGAATGGAAAAAGATGCTAAATCTAAAAAGCTGATGCTTCCGGAAAACTCGTTTCTTTCCTTAGAAAGAATGAAATGTGACGTTGATGAGGAAGTCTCCAAAGACTCGTTAGTGTCCAGGAAGCTGCTCAACTTCCACGCCAGCTTTAGCAAAGGGTTTCGTGGCTCATTCAGTCCTGATGGCAGATGAACGTCCACTGCAGTGTGAGCTGCGAAGGTGTTTCATTAGTGAAAGGGCTGTAAGAGCCATTCTCGCCTTCTCCATCCATGGGCATGAGCCCCCTGGCAGGGACGTGCCTTGCCAGAGCAACCAGCAGGGAAGCGGTGCAGCAAAGTGTTGCTGGAAAGCAGAGTCTGAGCTTGAGATGCATTTCCTTGGCAGTGAGAGCCTGAGGGAGAGCATCTGGTTTCATATCAGAACTGTCTGAAACCACAAGCCCTGCCAGGTTTTGAGATGAAACTGAAAATCAGTCCAGAGGGGGGGCTCCAGACTGGTCCACAGCACGCGTGGTCCCCCCACCTCTTCTGCAGGTCTACTCTGCCACAGCAACCTGTCTGAACAGGGCCAGAAATGAGGCAGGTGATCTTTATGTGGTTTTTGAGTTTCATAATGAAAGTTTGCTTAGTTTTCATTTTAACTGAGACACCTCGCTCTGGGGCAGCTGATGGAAGGTGAGATAGAGACAGACCCTGCCCTCGGTGTTTATGGTTCAGGTCCTCAGGGGAGCCTGGAGCTGCTGTTGCCTGGACAGTAAAGAGGGCTGGAGGCTGGAAAGCTGCATTTTTTCCCCCTTTCCTACCTGAGCTGTGCAGCTGGGCTGGAGGTCAGGATCAGGGCCAAAAATAGCAGCTGCTCCACCATCAGATGGACATGGTTTAAGAGGAGGGTGCAAACAGGATGTCAAACCTGCCTCTGATGGAGTCCACTGGATGGTTTTGCTGCAGCATCAGTTTGTCCTGGTGTAAGCAATGATGCTGGGTCCAGGGGAGCACTGGCACAGTGTTTTGGGAGCTGTCGGCTGCAGTTTTGAGCAGCCCAGAGGATGCAATGTCAGATCCTCAGGTTGGCTTGGGGGAAACAGCCCTTCAACTCACGCAGTGAAGAAATTCCCCTTTGGCTCACATCTTGATGCTTGTGCTCCAGCCGCTCTCGCCAGAGCTAAAAGGAAACACGGGCTGGGCAGCCGCCCCAGAGCTTTGTAACGTTAGACGAAGCCTCTGATGTGCTACTTTCATAACCGATCTCGCTTAAAGGCAACTGCAGGGAGAAGGGGGAGGGCAGTGTGAGGGGGTGGCAAATTCTGGTCTGCTCCAGGACATCTGTCATCTCATGACGAAACGCTGCAAGTAGATGTGCTCATATGTCTCCCCTACGGCTGAGCACTTGCCACTTCTCCCTTCAGGACGCTCCAGCGCTGAACAGCTCGCTCACCACTGCTGATGGTATTTGTATAATCATTCCTTGCACCGGGAGCAAGCCAGGGTGTCTGCTGCAGGAATGGGAAGAGTTGGGATTGGGGCGGTAACTGGTGGTGGGATGAGGGAGAGGGGAGAGGAGGGGTGCGGCTGGGGGAACAGCTTTCTATGCTTCGTTCCTCTGCAATACACGGGCTTTTCTTTGCGAGCGTCTGTAGTTGAGCTGATAAACAACCACAGGAAACCTCAGACGTACCCGTGTAGTGAATTTGTAACTAAATACAGGGCTGCAGAAGGCGTGGAGAAGCTGGCTTTGGAGTGGGACTAAATATAACTTGGAGAAAGCAAACGTGTGTGCACAATGGGCTGTGTTTGCCCTGCTGTGTCACTGCTGTTCTTGTGTGAAGTGGAGAGGTGGGAGAGGGGACATCCCCCAGGGCTGGTCATGGTCAGCACAGCAATATTGCATTTGGGACCCAAGACAGGGGATTTGAGATCCAAGCCAGGTGCATTAGAGAGCCAGGGCAGGACAGCACAACCAGGCTTCCCTAGGGAGCCAACCCCTTTGCTGCTAGCCCAGCTCCCACTGCCAAAGGGTTTGGGTTTAGGTTTTTTCACGGCTTCGGATATTTTTGCATTGCTCAGTCTGTGTCTCACCTAGTGTTTCACCTAGTCTGGGGGTTCTGGGTTTTGGTGATTTCTGCCAGCTTTTGATGATCTGTGAAACAGAGCAGCAGGTCTTTTGGGGAGGCTGCGAATCCCCATGTTGAATGTCTCCAGGGGACAGCCTGTGTCACTTCTCTCTGCCAAGTATGATAGGGTTGAGAAGACTTATGTGATGGACACATCTCCATCCTTCTGCCATGGGATTTCAATCCCACCCCAGCGCCCTCACATACTGAGGGCTTAAAAGGACAGAGCTTCAACTCCTGCCATGGATTGGAGCTAAGAGGGAAATATTCTTTTCTTGGGACAGGGATGTGCTTTCCTGCAGAGCTGGACTGTTCCTCCAGCAGGTGCACCAGGCTGTGGAGGCAATCCCATTGCTGTGACACGTGCTCGCTGGGAAGTTTGCCTGGCTGGGCTTTGTTGTAATGGTCAGCAGAATGGAACAGGCTGGAGGACCTGGGCAGCTGTGGGGTGGGACATGGCCCAGGTGGCCTCCTGGGACTCAGCTCTGGTCCTGGTCAGGCTGGATTTCCCTGCAACTTGTAGAGGCTCTTGGGTGTTTGTTGGCAGTGCGTTGGCAGTGCCTCTGAAATCCCCTGGCTCTCTCGGTGGTGAGGCTGTGGCTGTGTGATGCTTTGCTCTGAGTGTCTCCGCTCAGGCTACAGCGGCTCAGGGGTGCATGGACACTGGTGGCCAGGCGAGCCCACCACTGGCGTGGGACTGCATGGTGCTGAGCCTGAACCAGCAAGGGCTGACTGAGCATGGGTCCTCCTTCATGGAGGACAAGAGCAGCCAATGCAGCCTAGCCTGGTCTCTGCGTGCAGTAGGGACTGATAACCCTACAGGGACCAATGACCTTTTGTCTGTACAACCTGGTGGTGCCCATAGCTGGGAGCCTCCAGACACATCCAAAGAGCAAACAGGGTAATGTGTGATCTGCTGAAACCGATCTCATCACAGTGTCTTTGGTGTCTGTCCTGCTAATGACCAGCCCTTAGAGAAAGGAGAGGACATCAGTGTGGTCTCCCCACCATGCCTTCCTGGCTGTAAGCACCAGGGAGGGGACAACCCTGGAGGAAGGTGACTATTTCCTTGTGCAGGCCTGGATCAGAGCATAATGAGAATGGGGAACCCCTGCTCAGGAGGAAGGTGGTTCAACAGGGTGAGCATTGGGAGGATGGAGAGGTGAGGAGGGAGGTAAACTGGAGGATCCCAGTCCCAGTGGCCTCATCTCCACATGAGACTGCACATCATCTTGTGTTAGCTTGGCCAAAAGACAGCAGCCATCGCAAACTGTTCCCCACCTCTGGTCCCCATTAACTGCTGCCCTGCAAAGGAGGGGCACTGAGGCTGGGTTTATGGGGTGTTCAGCACCCAATGCTCAGCCAGGTCCTACTCACACTCTGTTCAGCACCCTAGCAATTTGGAAAGGAGGGTGAGGCTGCAAAGCCCTTTAAACCATGGTCTTATCCACCAGTTCCCAGGGTGAGCTCTGCTTTCACTGTATAGTTCTTCATTTTTAAGAATATAGCCAGATGGTTCCCATAACTACCCCAAACTCTTGGGAGAGGTGGCTTTCAAGTCACTAATTTTTTTTCACAAAAAACCTTATAGTTATTGAAAACTGAAAGGAGGAATGTGACTTCTCTTCTTGCCCTTCCTTTTAATTTTTTCCTGAAAATGAAATAAAATACAGCTGATGCCATGGGTATTTTAAGAATTGCAGAGAGGAAGTGGGGATTTGCAGCTCTGCAAAGAAGTGGGATGAATGCAGAGAAGACTCTGGTCTTGCTGAGCTGGCAGACAGCAAAATAACCAGTTACGGGATGAAATGTGTCTCGTGTCTGCTGCAGGGAAGGGAAGAGATCCAAGGAGGGAGGAGGGGGACAGAAAGCAGAGAAGCCCTCACAGGTGTGGATCAGGAAACTGAGAGGCTTCTGCCTCTCGCTGGCACTTATGCAGGGCTTTTATGCCCTGCACCATCATATTTTCCCTCAACTCATCTATCGTCTCTCCATGGTCATGTGTGTTGGCTGGGGCCTGTGGGCCCTTCCTGTTTCTGGGTAGAAAGCCTGTGGTCACCGGTGAGCTCAGACACATGCACACAGAGCAGAAGCAAGCCCTGTCTGCGCTCAGTGGCGTTGAGTGTGGGCTCCGGTGCAGATGCCGTGGGGATTGCTGCTTCGCTGTCTAGCTCCCATCTGCTGCACCTCGGCCGAGGAGCCTGTGCCCTTCGGCTGCGTCTGATCTGCTGCCTCCTCCTCTTTCCTCCTCCTCGCAATGTGCTTGCTGGGACGGTCCTGTGCCCCGAAGGGAGCTGTGATCCTGGAAGCTGGAAGGACGCAAGGAAAGGTGAGTGCAGCCCAGATCTGAGTAGGTTTGGGACAGGGTCCTTCCTTGCATGGTTCCTCTGCTCCCACTTGCAGCAGAGATGGTGCAGGGAAAGACTGTGGTAGGGGGTATGATATGATATGATATGATATGATATGATATGATATGATATGATATGATATGATATGATGTGATATGGTGTGATTATGGTATGATATCCCAAGCCTTTGGGGGAGCAGTGTAGGGGTTCCCAGGTGAAAGCCTGTGACTCTCTTGCAGGTCTGAGTTAGTTCACCAGGCACTAGGACCAGCGCAGAGTCCATGCCCAGAAATGGGGACAATATCCCCCTACTTTCACCAGGGATCAGTCATTTAAGGAGAGATGAGGCAGGCAGAAATGGCTGTCTGTAGTGGGGGGCTCTGATGTCTTGTGCTCCCCTTCTTCTGGGGACCGCACTGACACTTGCTGGCAGCAGCAGCCCATCTGCTGTGCTGGGATGTGAGGATGTGGCACAGTTAATGTTGAGGGTCTGGTCCTAGACACTCGGTGAAGTCCCCTTGGTTGAGCATCCCTGCATGAGTGCAAACCTGGGAGAGGGGACCTGGCTCACCTGGATCCCTGGATGGGAAGGGGGGGCTGCAGCACAGCTCAGATGCATGTCTGTGCCTACCATCCCCATGCAGCATGTGCAACGCATGGGCACGGGGACCCCCGGCTGGCTCACATCACATGTGGGTCAGAGCTTGATGGGCACAAAGTGCAAAGGTGGCTGTAACCAGGGTTTTTAGCCCCACAGTCTGTGACCAGGAGGGGTGGCAATGGCAAAGGAGCCAGCAGGAAAGGACTTGACCGTACATGCAGAGGATGCAGGGACATCCCTCTCCATCTTCTGCAGGGAAGGAGTGGTCCCAACATCACAGCATCACATCCCAGCATGTCGCATCTGGTCTCCCAGAGGATTTAAGGGTGCTGCGTCCTGGGAACAGCCTGGCAGGCAGAGGCGCACAGGGTGGGTGTTGGGGACTGATCCTGCTGAGAGCAGGCCAAGAAACAGCCTGGTGTGGTGATAGGGATCCTGCTACACCCCAGGTTTCTGGGTGCCAGCAGGTGACATCTCCCACTGCTCTGACACCAGCACAGGAAGCTCCATGGCGTGTGCCTGAAGTTCCATACACCCTCTGCTAAAATGCTTTTTCACCCAAATCAGCAGCTCTAAGTGTGTCATTGGAGCTTCAGATGGTTGTTGCATCCCTGCAGTGACATGTTCAACGAATCCTTCCTGTCAGGTGATGGGCTTCATCCCTTTTGGTCAGCCTCTGCCCAGAGCGGCGTCACTGCCAGGGCAGGGGCTGGCAGTCTCCTTCCCAGGGGTGCATCAGTTGAGTCTTTGCTCCCCGACTCTTTCTGCTCAGCCAAAGTAATGCCAAGGTCAGATCATCTGGCATAAATCAGCCTGGCTTCGTTAATGTCACTCAAACTCTACCCATGCACCTCGGCTGGGGAGCAGCTTCCATCTCCACAAGCAAGAAACTGTCTAGAAATGCTCTGCACAAAGGCTGAATTTAGTCCTTGATTACAGCACAGGCTCTTGCACCTTCAAAGCCTTCCTCACCATATTGCTGCGTTTGGATTTGTGTCGGGGTGATTGCAGGGCCAGCTGCTGTTGGGAAAGTCCTCATGAAGCTCAGGAGGGAAGGGCAGACAGCACCCCATCTGTTGTGGCCAGGGAGGGAAAATGTGGTCCTGCTGTCTGAACTGCTCCGAACTGGGGCTGATGCTGTCCAGCCCTTCCTGTCCTCAGCCCTGCATCCTTCCTCCTACTTTGGTAGCCCTGGTATCCTCATCCTTGGGCAGCAAAGCAGGCAGAAAGCGTTCCCAGTGAAAATGGGTGATTTTCTGCTCATTTAGGTCCCTGTACTGGTTATGGCCAGGCCAAGCAAGAACCAGCAGCTGGTGCCTGGCAGGGACCAGACTGACCCTAGTCTTCCTCACTGGGCTGTTTCTATATATGTCCTTTCATGCCTCTTCTCATACGACATTTACCTGTCCTCCTGCAGACGGCGTGACTGGACTCTGAATATGTTGGGGATCAGTTTTTGGCATTTTATGTTGTATTTCTTGGGAGACCCAAGCACTCAGAGCAGGCAGGTGGACTATGTATTCAATCTCAACTCCTCTTTGCTGACAGTGAGGAAATCCAGCACTTTTTAGGCAGACAGGTGAACTGAGAACCGGTTTCTTGGGCAGGAGGAGCTCACGTCACTCTGGCTCTCTTGAGTCCTTTTCTAAACCCGGAAACCAAGTGCTGTCAAGTAGGTTCCATGTTTGGTCACCAGCTCCCCTCCCACGCGCGGGCAGGTAGGATGCGGATGTGGAAAACCACCGACACAATTAGCAGCGGGCTGTGTTTCGCTTTGGCAGGCGGCTTCTCTGAGCCGCGGGGCCGGCGCGCTGGAGGAGCCCGGCGTGCAGCCCCAGCTCTGCTGCTCGGCACAGGCACTGTGGGTCTCCCACGGCATTGGGGACCTGAGCACTTTTCCCAGCAGGAAATGTCATTTTGGGAACCGTAGGGCCAACCCCCTCACTGGCTGTGTAATGCTGCTCTATGGTATTTGGTGTTCTTATGCCTGCAAGGGATTAGGAGAATCATTCACTTCCCTTCTGTAGCCAGTGACTCAAGGGGGTGATCTGTAATTTTTGAAACTAGGAGGAGTAATTGATGTTCTTCTCTAGCCCAGGCCCTGGCACACCAGGTGGCACATCCCATTTCTGCCTGTAGAAGTAAAGCCCCGTTAGTCCGCAGACAGACATCTGATGTTTGCTGCAGGCTCTCAGGGCTGGGGCATGAAAGCATCCTTCCCTTGCTCCCCGCTCTGCACCAGGGGTGCTGAGCACCTCCGGGAAATCATCTGGTGCCTGGCCAGGGGTGGCAGCGTGGGTGCAAGGGGGAGGGCAGGAACAACCTGTGGACAGCACTGCTGCCATCAGTGTGGGTTGTCGAGGGGGAAATGGTTTGCTGACTTTAGTAGGCACTCTCTGCCCTGCTATGCACCCCTGGTGCACCCCAGGGCAGTCACCTCAGGGGAAAGGGCACGTCCATTGTCACAGCTGTATCCACATGCTGCAGAGATGCAATTCCGAGGTTGGTATCAGGCATCAAGTTGAGCAGGAGGAGCGCTGACATCTCCTCCCCACTCCTGGCTCCAGACCAAGCTGCCTGACAGCTGTGCAAGCAGAGGCAGGGTTTGCTATAGTAAGCCCCTGGCCTGCAGAAGGACCCCTGTCCTCACCTCCCTTGTCCTCTCCGCTTTTGACCGTGGCTGGGAGCTGCCCCCATGGTGCTGCTGCTCAGCGGGCGGTGGAAATCCGGCTCAGTGCCAGGCCTTGTTATCCAGCCTCAGGGCCAGAAATAAAGGCCACACGGGTCTGGGGTGGGTTTTGAAAACTTCGCGTGCTGCAGGAAACCTTTAATGAGCTTCTGAAAGTCGCCAAGAGCAGGATGCTCTCGGGGTGTGAGTGGTGCGTGGCAGGGGCATTCCCGCACGTGTCTGACCATCTTCCCCTGCAGTTGCAGAGCTGTTGGGTTTGGTGATAGATATTTACAGATTTAGGATCTACCTGGGTAGAGTTAAGTCCTAAATCTACAAATTAAATAGAGCAAATCCTAAATAGAGCAGACATGAGCACAAGTGTGGGCTGATGGCCTGACTGTGCTTGGAGGGACATGGAGGACTGACAGGACTGTGTTATTGCTGCCTGTGCTGGTTTGGGGACACTGGAGGTGGGCTCCCTGTTATCAGCCATAAATGTGGGTGTTTCAGGGAAATCATAAAATTCAGAATTATGGACTGGTTTTTTTCCATCCCTAAAGGCAAGAAGAGAGGGCAAAACCTGCAGGCTGGAAAAGCCTCAATCTAGAAATGCTGAAAGTGGTGTTGCAGATCACTCAGGCTGTAAATACAGGCAGCACAGTCCTGTGTATGGGAAGATGGGAGAGGGCAACGCACTGGGGGAGACACTGCCTCGCCATGGGCACTGGGGAGGCAGGACCACGAGGTGCTGGAGCCGTGGGCCGGGAGGGACCCAATCGTGGGGCTGATGGCTACAGCTGAGCATTTTGCATAGAAGATGCTGGTGTCTCCTCTGCTCCCCTGTGCCTGCCCCATGCCGGCTCCCCGGCCTGCTTGTAGTCATGTCACAGGCAAACGTCCCTTCCTTCCTCTTCAACTCTTAGGATTATTTTTTTTTTCCTCTTTCTTTGGAGAGAACAATGCTTGAGGGCAAGGGAAGCCATCTGGCTCCAGGCTGGCTTCCCTCTGCAGTGTAGCCGGCTCCTGAGCTTTCCCTGGGGTTTGTTTCTCTGGAATGCTAGATCAGGATGGCAGCGGATCAGCACACCAAGCATAGAAACCTCATGGAAATTTGGGCTCTTTTTTTTTTCTTCTTCTGGTTGCACTTTGCATTTCAAACTCAGTTTGAGTTAACCTGAACATTTCTTCTTAAATCCTGGAGAGGATGAAGTTCCTGATCCTGCCCTGCTCGGTGATGCTGATGCTCATCCCTGCAGGGCTCCTTGCTGTGGGAGGTTTTGGGAGCCAAGTGTTCAGATGGGTTCAGCTTTGAGCTGAAGCTTTCTCCAGCAAAACACAGCCCCTCAGACATGCTGTGCTCACCCTTAGGGCTCTGCCTCCCTGCCGGACATCCTCCATGCCAGGGTACCCTGTCCACAGTGTCCTGGTGGCTTTGCACTCCACTCCAAGTTTCAGGCTGATCCTGATCTCCACCACCAGCCTGAGCCAAGTGTGCCCTACTTTTTCTTGCAGGGGAGACACAGGACACAAGGCCATGCCCGTGTGGAGTGAGGAGCAGCTGCGCACTCACCCCATCACTGTAGACGCCCTGCGGCCGCCGTGCCTGCCCTGTGCTGCAGCCTCAGCTCGGCCATGGAGAGCACAGGTGAGTGATGCTGAGCCTCCCGGGGTGCTGGGGCAGGGGATCCCAACAGAATGAACCCACTGGATCCGCTGCCTTCTGCCTCGATTACCCTCCGATAAAATATGTGTCTATCTAAGGAGGATTTGTTGCTGCTGGGCAGACCTTGCTCTTCGCAAGGTGTTGGCAGACCATGCTGGATAGATGGGAAATGAGGCACGAAGCAACTGAGGGGCAGCCGAAAGATTTGCTGCAGAGGGGCACTTCGAAAGCACCAGGTCTGGTAACCATTCACATTTGAATTTTAAAGCAGTTTTATGTTTTACTGTATTTTTAGTGTCCATTTTTTTCCCCATGTGTGTTTTATTTTCACACTGTTTCACAAGGTGGTATGGTCTCCTGGCACCCCGAGGTCAGGATATCACTACTGAAATGTTTTATTTCGTTTCTAAGCCACTACTGTTTGTCGCTGGTAGGTTCAGACTGTTTTTAGATCAAAGTGCCTCTTGTTTGTGTTGGAACGAATGCTTTGATGCTCTGCTCCCCATGAAGAAACCTCAGTGTATCATGACTGTAGTTGCTTTGATTTAGAAAAAGAGGACAGTATTTATATCAGTGCTCAGGAAAAACTTCCCCTAGTAATTAAAAACATACACAAATGAAAAGAATAGGAAATTTCCAATAGTCCATTATTGCGTAATTCCCTACTGAAAACCAATGAACATAATAGTGAAATTGAGGCGCTTACAAAATCACTGGAGAGAAAATGAAAAGGAGAGAAAATACAAATTTCCAAGACATTTCCCCAAATGACACTTCCAAAATGAGAAAAATCCTGTTTCAAACGACATTTTTGCACTGTAGTTTCTTCCCGCGTGGGTACAATGGCATGAACTGTGCTGGCAGAGATGGGGCTTCCCGTGTGTACACACACACAGCACAGCTTCGCCAGCCCATGTGAATAACTGTGAACCCAAGTGTGTGGCTGTGTTTTCTAACACAGCTTCGACTCAAGCCACAGCAGTAAGTACTCCTCTGCAAGAGAAGCCTGAATTGAATGAATCCTCCATTCAAAGGTCAGTAAATAGGAGAACTATTTTGGTTATTGGGGTGTACTCAGGAATAGGCTATCCCCAATACTTTAAATTTTGCATTTCCCAGTTTCTTTTATGCAGAGTTTGTGTCTGTTGCCCCTGTGCCCTGGTCACCATCTCATTGGACCATGGCACTGCAGTCTTGGGCTTGGAGAGGGCACAAGTGGCTTGTCATGTGCCTGGTCACACTGCCTGCCCTGCGAGCTGATGACGAGGAGGCAGCAAGGATGCTGTGAGGAGCAAAGTACTCCTGCTCTCTGATGTGCTTCACCAGTGGGAACAGTGGCAACTGTGGGGTGCCATGTCTACTCCCCTGTATGATGACCCTGGGCCACCACTAAAAGATGCAGTAGAAGAGCAAAAAATCATCTCTGTTTTTTGCTTCAAACCTATCCTGAGATGGTGCATGGGATGAGGGACCAGATACTCAAAGCTGCCCCATCTCCTGCATGAGCATGTCTTGATGGTCCTCTGCCCACAGGAGAGATGCCCCTGTTGGTCTGACACTCCACTGAGCTGTAAAATCCCCCCAGTATTTTCCTGTTTCCCTTCCCTTCCCTTAGCTCCCAAGAGGCCAGCTCCCAAGCCACCTCCCCCGGTCACCATTCCTTGTGAAGCCCAAAGCACCACCTTCTCCACCAACCAGACCCAGCCCTGCTGGCTTTATCTCCTTCCAGAGCCAAGGAAGGAGGTTTGGAGACTGTGGTCCTTGAGCCCATCTCTTAAATAGTGTCACCCTGGCTGCCTCCTCTGTTTCTTGTAGGTAAAGGTGAGTGCCCTCACTGCCCTCCTGCCACCTCTCTGAAGTTAGGGAAGATGGAACTGTGGCAGAAGAGGGTGTGGAGGGAATGAGAAAATTCAGGAGCAAAACTGGGCAGGAAATGTGGTAGTAATGACATCAATCCCAAAAGGCAATCCTACGTGGATGAGACAACTCAGACCAGGCAGTATGTGTCTGGAGCTCCCTTAGGACCTGGATAAATTGCTCCTTGCTTGCATCCTTGCCATGCAGGCAAGACCTGCTCAGCCACTGCTGGCAATGGTCTGGACCCCACCAGTGAACATGGAGGCAGGAACCTGCCCCAGGAAAGGGCCCTGAGATACAGTTACCACAAATATCCTCCCCTGGATCAGGCCATGTTCTGGCTATTCCAGCCTGCAACTTCCTACTGAAGGAGAACATCACCTAATAATACCCAACTTTATATAATGCTTTTTTTTATTACAAAGTGACAATAATCATTTTGCTGATAGGGAAAGAGTAAGGAGGGACACAAAGACAAGCCATGGTGGAGCAAAGGGACCTTGCAGCTTTCCCAGCCGATACCCCATGTGCTTTCAGGGGTGACTTTTATTTTACATCTGCAATGTGTCGGCGCACATGGCCAGACAGCTGTCATGCACGCTTACTCATGATCACGAGCCCTTGCTCCACGTACGAGTCATACCTCAAACTGTGTCTGAGGTCAATGGGCTTACTTTTGGCTGACAGCAGGACGCAGTTTGGTTTTGACATGTACAAGGCACGTGTAGTGGTTACCACACAGAAGCACTGACCTCAGACCCCTGCCTGGGGAGCAGAAGTTGCTCGGATCCCATGGCTGGGTGGTTGCACATCAGAGAGAGGCTGCAAGGGGTCACAGGTGGAAGGCAGGAGGTGACATGCCAGGCTGGTGGCTCTGCCTGGGTTTCCCCCGTGGGGTGAGCTGCCAGTGTGAACAGCAGACCTTGTTGCAAGAGTGCTCCTTGCAATGGGTGTGGGGTTGAGGCCGAATCCATGCAGTGCCAAGATGCAGAGATGTTTCTGCTCTTTCATGGTGCCAAGCTGTGGTTTAATTTTGTTAGTTTCTATATTTAATGTATGGGGTTTTTATTGAACAAGGGGAGAGAGGGGCTCTGCAGAGCTCATGCATGAGCAGTCCTCTGCAGGGCTTCTCTACCACCATGTCCCTGCAGGAGCACTTTGCTCTCCACTGTGGCTCCATGGGGTGGTCATTCGCTCCCAGCTCCAGTGGCCCTGGGGAGAGCTCTGCCCTGTTTCCATTGAGGCTCATCCAGGCTTGAAACCTGCTGAGAGCCATCCTGAGGGATGCAGTCCCCAAACTCACCCAAACCAGTGTCTTCTCCCCTGGAGTTGTCCCTGGGTGCCAGTCTCCCAGGGGTGCTGGCCTGGCTGCTCACGTCCTCTTTGTCCCCGCAGAGGTGGAGTCAGACATCCTGCGCCGTGTCCGCACGCTGCTGCGAGAGCTGGACGGGCACCACCCCGCCTGCCAGTGCGACCGAGGTAAGGCGGACCCCCAGCATGGCTCTTGGGGGTCAGCGCCCGCTGGCCCCCACGCTTCCTTGCTGGGGCATTGCTTGGCCCCATACCCTCCACCACTCCCCTCTCTGTCGGTGCCAGGGTCAGGGACACAGGGTGACCTCACTTCCCTGATGCTGCTCTGCCCTTTCTAACCTGCTCTCGGAGGTGCTAAATCTCTGGCAAGCTCCTGCTGTCTGCCATGCACCATCCTCAGCAGCTTTCATCCCTGGCTGTTACATCCTTTACACCCTTCACTCACCCCGAGGGTCCAGCATTGAGGTGGAACATCAAATGCCAGAGTTTGTGATGCTGTTCCCAGCTCTGACACCGACTCACCACACAGCCCTGTCCAAGCCTCCCTGTCTCTCCCTGTGGGGATTTCGCTTCACCACGCACTGCTCAGCTCCTCACTAGAGAGTCAGTTGAAATCCCCGTGTTACAGTTTTGGAGCATGAAACTCTAGCTGACCCAGCAACTGAACTGCTACAGCTTTAGGAAATGTAATTAATTTTGAAAAATTAATTTTACCTGGAGCACATGGAATATTTTACAGTTAATTAAATTTGATTTTGTCTGGAATAAGCCTTGACATCTGCAGGACTGAGCTGCTTTGTGGTCCTTGCTCTGAGTGTGAGCTATCAGCAGCCAGTGTTCAGGTGCTGTGTGCTTGTACCAGCAGGAACCCAAACTCCTCAGGGCAGGTGGTGAAAGCAGGCACTCATAAACAGGGCAACAGAGGGAACAGGACACAAACTTCATTGCCCTGCCTTGCTCTTCTCCAGCCCCCCCCAGTCCTAGGATCTCTAGGACCTTTTGCCAAACGCTTCCCAGTATTAGAGATATGATACATCAGTGCTGCACCCAGAATCAGGGCAGTGGCGTACTTGTCCCTTGCAGAAGGTCAGTGACTGAAGCAAGGGCAGAGGAGCCTGGTTTAGCTCTGGTAGTGATGTCAATGCAGCATCCCAGCGGGTGATCTCTGCAGCAACAGTGCTCAGGTCTCCTGATTCCTCTATGAAACGCTGCCCCTGATCCACCCCAGCTCTGCTTGGCAACCCGACCTCTTTCTTGGCTTTCACTTCTTAGGGATGCTGCGATGGACCCTGCATAAAAAAATCGACCAGAATCCCAGTAACAGTTCCATCCTGGTCAGGATCCTGGTGAAGGAGCTGGAAAGGGTGAGTGCACTGCAGAGATGTCCCCCGAGTGCTGGGCTTGGCCCCTCTGTGGCATGTGTCCTGCTGTGGGGCCCAGGGGAGCAGAGGGATGGGGACTCAACTCCACTTCCAACAAGTGTTTTTAGAGGCCTTGAGCCTGTCTGGGGACTGTGGCTCATAGCAGAGTGAAAAACTCTGCGGGACACCAGGGCAGAGCTGTAACTCATCCCCAGCTGATGGCTTCAGGGACCAGGGTTTGCCCTGAAAGCGATGGTGAGCCATGAGCAGAGCAGGGAACCTCCCCCGGCTCCTCGATGGCGCAGCAGCCAAAGGCAGCCAGCCTTTGCAGTTTGCAAATAGCACAGTGAAAAACACTTCTGACCACCCCCAAATCTCCCTCATCCCACCCCAGCCAGCTGTAGTCACAGGCAGGGTGGAAATTTCTCCTCCATGTCACTTATTTCTGCCCCAGAAGGTGTCAGAGCAGAAACATCTAACACAGTATCCTGTCCTGAGAGCATCTGATGGAAACTTTGCGGTGGGTTTTTTGTTTCATTGATTTGTCTTGTCATTTTCTGGTCTCGTGGAAAACTTCAGCACCCTCAGCATCCTGGTGTGACCTGGTTTGTGGTTTGGTGAGGTGTCATGTGTAGAAGTAGCACCTTTTTTTTCTTACAAGGCTGCCTCATTTTACCCAGCGCCCTCTCATTCCAGTGTAGGGATCAATAGCCCGTGTCCCCCCCTTCACCACCTCTCTCCGCCCAGGTGATGAGTCCCTGTTAGTTTAGTTGTCCTTTGTGCAGAAACCTCCCTATACCATTTTCTCTACACCTTTGTTATTTCTCCTTCTGAGCTGGAAGGATGGAGCCACCTTGCTCGGCATTGCTCAACTCCCGTGTCTCCAGTCAGCTGCT
The DNA here is from genome assembly GCF_047716275.1 of Strix uralensis. Taxonomy (NCBI): domain Eukaryota; kingdom Metazoa; phylum Chordata; class Aves; order Strigiformes; family Strigidae; genus Strix; species Strix uralensis. The sequence continues at coordinate 6,547,086 of NC_133990.1, forward strand.
GCTCAGCCCGGGGGGGCCAAGCACCCTCTGCAGAGGCTGTCACCTCCCTCTGACAACACTCCGTATCACACACTGAGCCGTGCCAGCCCAGCGCAGATGCCCGTGCACACATCACAGTGCTGTGAACATGGAGCAGTTATTCCTAATCTTTGTTTCCTGCCTTTTAAGCAGCTCTGAGGCTACTCACAGGCTGTCTCTCTCAGGCTGTGGCTGTCAGCGGTGCCTTGGGGAGGGATCTCATCAAGTGGCTTTTGCAAATCCAGACAGACAGGACACCCACATGGCCCTTGGCTATGGATGCAGGGATTCCCCCAGAGGGCTTAGGTCTGCTTTCCTCTGCAAAAGCCATGTCAGTCCCTCCCCATTATACCTATTACTGCTCTGCTACTCTTACCTTTCCTTGCCCAGGAGGGGTGTCAGGCCTTCTGGTCTGTAATTCCCTTCATCTCCCTGGGGAGATTTCCACATCACAGGAAATCAGTGTTACTTTTAAAATTTTTTTCATTCCTCTGGTACTGCAGCAGCTCTGAGCAGTCAGTGCTAACCACAGATGATAATTTAGCAATTTCATGTTTGAGATCCTCTGGGGCCCTGGGCAAATATCAGCTGGTCTCAGCAATTCAGTATTATTCATTTTACTGATCATTTCTAAAGCTTTGCTGTCATCAGTTCCATTTAACTCAGATCCATCAGCACAGCAGACCTGAAGAAAGGTGCTGGAAATATCTTTGGGCTGGAAATATCTTTCCCAGGTTTATCCAGGGGCATTCCTGTTGCTGGAGTTGTTAGAGCCAGACCAGGCTGCACGGAGGGGCCAAAACTGTGTCAGCTTGAGCCTCCATCTGGCTTCCCACGGGCCAGGATGGGGACGTAAGAGCATCTCTCCTCCCTGTTCACTCTGGTCCCACACCCACCGGCTTTCCCCAGAGGTTTTGTATTTCCACATGGGGTTTTGCAACAGAAAAGAGCTCCTTAGTGAGCTCAGTTAGAAACTTTTGCTCACCCTCTCCCACAGCTCTTGGTGTGCAAACCATGCTGTCGCAGCAGCTCCTGGAGTTTTCACATCCCTACAGCAACCTCCAGCCCTGTGGTGCAGCAGTGGCCACGGCAGCATGATCCATCCCCCCACACCCCTCCCCAGGGCTTGGCTCACATGATACGCCCACCGTGCAGGACCTGTCTGCTCCAGGGCCATCCTGCCCACCCTGATGGCCTGTGGAGGGATCCCAAACCCCACCTTGAGCCGGGGAGCATCACCCCTAAGCCAGGGTGAATGCCCATGCTCACCTTGTGTGTCTGAGCTGATGAGAAGACAGAACCCTGCACATCCCAGGGGCTCCCGGGGCTCCCCTGGCTCTGGTCTCTGCTGCTGCCAGTGCTGCTGCCCATCCCAGCATCCTGCCAGGCCCTGCCTGTGCTGACTGTGCCTTTTGGTTCCACAGGCGGAGCGAGGTGACTTCAGACATTACATCGTCCCCTTGCTGCACACGCTGATGTACACCTTGATAAAGGTAACCCACCACGGGCTTTGCTGGGGCAAGAGCCAGGGAAATCTGAAGCCACAGGAGGGACCACCTGAAGTCACTTAGCACCTATTCCTGTGCCAGCAAAGTCCTGGGACTACCATGGGTGGATTCAACTGTGCATTTCCCAGTGTACTGTTTGATGGCTGAGACACTGTCACCTGTGACACGTATGGGAGTGACACATTCTTCCAGGTGACCCCCTTTTCTGGAGGTGTTTAGATGCCTGATGGTGCAGAAAGCCACTACCTGGCAAAAATTTGTGCCCACAGCGCTTCAGTGGGTATTGCTGGAGGCTCCCAATACATCGTAGGGCCTGATTCTGCTTCATATATTGCATTTAAATCCATATTGAATTTGGTGTAGCTCTCTGCCCTTCCACCCTAGGGTCTGTTGTGGGGAGAGCACCGTTGTGGCATCTCCTTATCTGTCCCTTTCTTGCTCCAGGCTCCCTGCATCTCTGACGAGCTCTGTGGCAGAGTGTATGATTTCTGTAAGAAGCTGCTCACCCTGCCCAAGCCTTTCTGCACCATTGGTTTGGACTATGCCATCAGGCTGAAGATGGAAAGGACAGCACCGGGTACGAGGGCTTCTCCTCCCTGCTTGTGAATGGCACGGCAAATGGCTTAGGTCCTCGAGGCAATGGTAGTGGGGATGTTGGGGAATTTCCATACCTAAGCTGGCTTTGCCTAATGCAGCAAGCCATGGCAGGGATTTCTGCAGCAGGCTGGCCAAATGCTTGGGGTCTTAGTGATGAATTTGGATGGGAGGGTTCCCCTCTCCTGATTTCAGGCTGCTGAGCCTTAGTTACAAGCAGAAAACTGTGGGGTCCTCCTGCTGTCAATGCAGGTACCATAAGAGTCAAGTTCAGCCCATCTAAAGCTGGGTATATATATACCCTCTGTCTATGTGGGACCTGTTGGGTGCTTATGCTCCCAGCCTGGACATCTCCGTAAATTTTGTGGAGGTTTCCTTTTTGCAAAATGAAGTGTCCATCTGAGATTGAGTTGCAGGCTGTCCAGCATGGGCTTTCCCTCCACTACCTGTGCATCAGGTTTTAGACACTAAAACATTAGTTTCTGCAGAGAACAGACCTTTTTAGAAAGCAAGCCAGAGGACGACTCTACTTTCCTTTTTCCCTACGTTGCTCATTAAAGTTCTTGTTGAAGTTTTCTTTAGTAAGAGTCTTTAAAAGCAATCTTTTAAAACAGTGCAAGGTGCAGACACCTTGTGAGGTGAAGGTAAAATATGAGAAACCTGGTGGGAAATTAGAGAGAAAGTGTCATTCTTGGTAGTCTCAGCCCATCACCATCACCCCAACCACTCTATCTGGAGTTCCAAGGTCCACCTTTATCTCACCTGACTTCTGGTAAAAGAATGATTCAGTGTGGAGAGATGGGGATCTCCAGCGGGGCTTCTCTCTGAGCACCACAAGGTTCACAAGATGACTGCACCTGAGCAATGTGGGGTGGATGGATCTTTCCCACCCCAGAGCTGGGTGAGGGTAAAGTACATCTCTCCTGATTCAGAAATGTGTTGTGCTCTTCATATCCATCCAAATGCTGTCCCCTGATGTGTCCCTGGGGATGGAGGCCGGGAGTAGGACTCTTCCTCCTGCTTCCGACTCCGCTCCCAAGCTCATAATCCACTAAACAAAGGAAGGGAAATACAGGAAATCGTCCCTGAATAGAAGGGGTTTTCTTTTTATGTAGCATGGCCTATCTTTGTCCTTGACTATTTTTAACTCTGGGCCGGATTCTTGGCTCTTTCACATCATCTCTCCAGCAATGGATGTTCGCCGACTTGGCAGACCCACCATCAGCTTCTACAACCAGGAGCAGCACTGAGCTGCTTCAGTAAGTTGTGTTGTTATTTCTCATGCTCTGACTCCTGCGTGTTTATCTTCTTGCATTTGCTAGGTATGTTGTACCAAAGAATGGTCATTTCTGAACAAAGTCTCAAAAGCGACCCGTACCCTTATCAGGAAAAGTGAGTAGTGCCTCTTTGAATGCGTTGTTACTTTAATTTCTTTTAGAGTCTCATAGTGAAATCTTTCCTTTTCCTGCACTCTGAATTAATGTCAGATGGAACAGACAATTTGGACATAAACCACGTGGCAGTACGTGGTCTTGGGGGACACAATTTGGTGGCATCCAATGCCTCGCTAAAATGAGCTTTGCATTGGGAGAAGCACGTTCCTCCCACGTGTCCCAATTTATTTCTGTGGTCCTGGGGGGCAGGGAGCTTCCCTTGGTGGGGAGACAGGGCAGAGAAGGTGAATATCAGCAGCAACCCTTTTTCTCTGCATGAGATAATGGAGACGTGAGCTGCTCGGGCCAGCCCTGATGTCAGTAACGGGAAGTCCTCGTCTCATCTCCCTCTTTTCCCACCCTCCTGCCCCACGCAGGATTTTCATCTTTGCTGATCCAGAGCTGCTCTCTGAAGCCATCTGCAACGCGCTGGTCACGGACACGGAGGCAGCTCAGGTCTCCCAGAGCCCTCGGGCTTGCATGTGCTACGTGATCATCCACGCCATGCAGGCGGCCCTGGGCGAGGGCTGTGACATCAGCAGCTTGAAGGCAAGCCTCCAGGTAACTGGCAGCACCGCTGCAGAACCATGTATCATTTTCCAATGGTCCTGCTCTTGCCGGGCACCTCAGAGCAGGGGAAGGTTTTTTGGCAAGCGGACAGAATCCCCCCCTGACTACTCACTGCTGGTCTCCATCCCCAGTAGCCCCAGTGTCACTTGTGAGGCTGGGCTACAAGCAGAGCTGGTGTTAACCTAAAAAAATCTTGAAATATAAGAGTTGATGCAGCAGGAATCAGAGATTTTGAATGTTCAGTTTGAGTCTTCAGTTTTGCATAGCAAAGCTGGACTCTGGGGCTGAAATGTAGGCTCCTCTGTGAACCGCTGGTCTGGCATAAACATCTCAGTGGAAATGTTTCAACCAATTTTCTTCAAAACCTCCTTCAAGGAACTGTGGGGCCACAGTAAGACAAATGTCTTAGTTCAGAAAGGCAAATGTTCAGAAAGGCAACTTCACAGGGGCTCTCAGAAATTTCCACTCCAAAGGCACCTTTGTGTGTCTGCTGTCCCCATCTCCCAAGGGTCACTTGAGCTGCCAGCTCTGTTGCTGACTCCCTGAGCTTGCGGCAGCTAGGAGCACAGCACCCATCAGCTGCAAAACGGCCAGAAAAAAGCTTTAAGCAGACAGTGCAGGCAACATCTCTCCTCCTCTAGCCTTCCCCGGAGACAGGAGGACATTTGTGTCCTTTGCTGTGACACAACAACTTTTGCAGGACTCATTTGCCCTCTTTCTGCCCCCTCCCATGGCCCTGCCTGTGAAGCATCTCCTTTTTTCACACCTTGGGGTGTTAATATCTGTTCCTTGACAGGATATGGCCACCAGCGACGTCGAGCACTGGTTCCGGCAAGTGGTGGCAGCAGTTGAGTGTTCAGGAAACGAGGCGAGCGCAGACCGCGGCCGGCACGCAGAGAGGCTGGAGAAGATTTACCGCACTGTCCTCAGCTCCTTGCAAGCAGGTGAGCTCCTGGCCAGCCATGCACGGGGTGTTAAGAGCTGTGGAATTTGGCCCCTGCCTCACTGCTGTGTCCTCACCATTGCCCTCCTACAGCTGTCCATCCCCACTGCCTGTCCACCTCCACTTAGGCAGCATCCATCACTGGGACCAGGGCCTTGCAGCCTGGCTCCTTGCAGTGACCTGATGTCCAGGATGGCAAACTGCACGTGGCAGTGGAAGGCAGATTTGTCACCTGAGGAAAGGAACTGTGGCCATCTCTGCTGCTAATTCAGCTGTCCTGAGGCCCAGAGATATGCCTCTGTCATTTGCAAAGGTTGCCACAGAGGCAGCCCGGGGGAGACTGGACAGACTCTCTGGTGCTCTGCTGGTGTAAGATACATCCTGTCATGGCCCAGACTGGGGAGACACTGTGCACCACTCCCTGAAACTTCCTCGTACTGATGTGGTGGATGGTGGTACTGCCACCTCATTCCATTCCTGGCAGCGCTCTGTTCCAGCCGGCTGCTATTGGGGCTACATGGACTATAACAAACATCCCCATCCATCACAGCTCCTCACACAAATCTGGGGTAAACCAGAGGGAAATGGGGGTCAAGCTTCCCTCTTTCTGGCCACTCCTGGTGGAAGGTCCCTGAATCCCAACTCCCTCCCCAGAAAGAGCTGGAGACTGTCCCAGTGCAAGATACGGGGGGGAACAGCCAGTGGTGAAGGGAGAGGAGTGGGACCATCTCCTTTTGGTGGCAGTGAGCTATTAAATTGTCTCACTGCTTCTCACAGAGCCATAATGGGTTAAAAATAGCCAGTGATGGTGTGATCAGAGGGCTCCTTTGCATGTCGGCTGAGATCACCAAGGGAGGTCCTGCCACATGCATTGGAGGCGCAGTGCTTTACTTATTCTGCAATCACTCTGCTGTCTGCAGCAAAGCAAGGTCCTTCACTTGCCCATGCCTCATTTTCCCAGTCTTCATTTCTCCCTTCCATTGACAGTGTAGTTACCTTCTTATGGCTCAATTTGTGAGAGCAGAGATCTGTGATTACAGCCTCACGTCTGGCCAGAAGGCAGCCAGGGTGGAAGAGCCCTTGGGGCTCAGCATGGGCGATCTCAGCCAGTGTCTGAAGCACCAGTGGGGGTTGAGGCACTTGTGTGGGAAAACTGCTCCTGTGTGTTACAAGCATCCTTGTTTCCCCCAGGTGATGCTCCCGTGGGAGGGCTGCAGGGTACCCCTCTGCCCAACCCCAACATCAGCTTTCACCTCTGGACAGAGGATGACCAGCTCTGTGAGTGCCCTGGGGGCGGGGGGGGCTGTGGCAAGTTTGGATGGTGCCTGAGACTGGGAAGCCTGTGCAAAACATGTCATTTAGCCCTCATTCTTCAGCAGTGAGTTTCAATACCATCACTCAAGGGCCAAGCTCGTGAAGGCTTGCGCTGACTGCACCAGCCTTCCTTCTTATGGGGTGTCGGAGTCAGATGGGGGGATTAGGCAGGGAGAGGTGTGAAGGAGATGAGGAGAGGACCCCTGTGGGACAGGCTGCAGCAGAATGTGCCCAAAGTACATGATCTGAGCGATACTGAGCTTTCCTCATGGTGTAATGTAAAATGGGACTGAAAGGCTGACTCCTCTTGGACCTGCTGGTGGAGGTATTGGCCTTAGGGTTTGCATGAGAAGAGGGGAGCCAGGGCAGGACTAGGGCACAGCCTGGCTTTGGTTGTATTTCCCACCTTGAGCTCTCTTCTGCCTGCAGGGAAGGAATTGGTGCTGTTCATCCGCCCGATGTCGCAGAGCTGCGAGCCTGACTGCCTAAGCCAGGACCTGGACAACTTTGAGATCCAGGACATCATTTCAGACTGCGAGTGCTATGAGCAGACCCGCTTCTCCGTGCTCTCCACTGACAGTGGCATCGAACGAGACCTGCCTGTGGCAGTTGAGGAGTCCTATGCCCCTTGCAGTGCTGAAACGGAGCAATCCCGGCTCCACAGGAAGGGTGGCATTAAAAAAAAGCTTTCACCGCTGGAAAGCGTCACCTTCCTGCAGGCTGGCTGCAATGGTCCAGGGGTGAAGTCCCCAGCGAAGCTGCAGAGGAGACCAGGCATCCCCCCGGAGCCTGCAGGCCTGCTCCAGAGGCTGCACACTGCCCGCATCGTGCTGCTGGGGGACGACCGGATCCTGGGGCGCCTGGCCCAAGCCTACCACTCTTTGAGGTAACCAGTGGCCACAGCCTCTTTGGCTCTGGGGGCTTGAGGAAAGGGAGGATGGAGTGGGGGCTTCGCTCTTCAGCCAGCTGAAGCAGCCAAGATGGCTGAGGACTGGTTTGGGCTCCAACGTTACCTGGGACAGGATGGGACCCAGGTGTTTTGCACCCAAATGCATCTGACTTCACTGGCTGCATGGCATTGTTCAGCTCTGTTGGCCCACATGATGCACACATTGAGTTTTTCCCTTCTGTCCATCGAATGGGTTAAATGAACAACGAATGAGGCAAGACATTTTCCTATGCGAAAGGGAAAAATCCTAAAGAAAAGCTGTGTTCCAGCTGGTTCTTCCCAGCTGGTTCACCTAGCCTGGGGTGGGTCTGGGTCGCAGTGCAGGCAGCAGCCTGGAGAACAGAGCTGGGTACATACTGGACCACCAGTCCCAGCCAAGAGCCCGTCTGCAGGATGCCCCTTATCCCCGTCATCTCCCCTCTCTCAGTTTGGGAACCTGGGGGCATTACTGCCATCCTGTCACATTGGGCAAAGGAGGCGTGTGAGGAGGGCACATGCTCCTGTTGCAGAGCTGCTGCAGTCTCCTGGCACTGCCCAGTCTTGGCCAAGAGCCATGTTCTTCCACCTTCCCCTTGTGACACGGCTATTTATTTTTCCATTTCAAGGAAACGAGAAACGCGTCGAGTTTTCCTGACTCCCAGGCTGAACTTGCAGTTCTACTACATCCCGGTTGTGACGGGGCAGCTGAACACCTTGGCTGTTATGGTGAGTCTGGGCTCCGCAGCTCTGGGTGCTGCTGACAGCTGCCAGCAACTGATGGTGTTTTTGGAGGAAGAGCAGGAGGGTTTACAGGAATTCACATCCGTTAATGCCTTGTTCCTAGAACAAGGAGGATGGGAGCCAAGACAGGGCAACTGGGCTCAGTCTGCAAACTGGTTTCAGGAATCCATCAGCCCCAAAGACCCTCAGGTTGCTCTAACCACCCTGACGGGTGATAACTCACAGCTTAGAACTGGTATTCAGTTTTGCTTCTATAGGAGGATCCAGGGAGCTTTAGCAAAGGACTGATGCTTTCCTTGCCTCCCAAATGCTTAGGGGAAGTGGTCACCTTTTACTGAGGTCTTTGCCTGCTTGGTCGTGGCCCCAGTTTTAGTTCTGCAAGTCTTGCACTTTGTCTTGGGCACATCTCTTCCCCTCTGACAGCTTCAAGACAGTGATAAATAAACAGTTGCACTTCTCACAATACTTTAGGCTGGCCCAGAGCTGGCTGTGAGTCCTGACAAATGTGCCATTATAAAAATGATTATTTCTTCTTTTTATTCTTCACTTAATTTTTGTTCTTGAGCACCTGCTAAATGAGTGATGCAATAAATGTTTTGCCATCTGCTCTGGACCAAGCAGGGAAGGGGGAGGGATGGAGGAACCACTCATGGGGCATTCATGCCCCAGCTCCCTCTGCCTTCTCTGTGGCTCCTGGTATTTTGAACCGTGATCATGCTCAGAGCTGTGTGTTTCTCCCGCAGGACCACACTGCCGCTGACCAAGAGGAGCTCTGCGAGGTGGCCGGGTACCTTGGCAGAGTCGACCCATGGTACAAGAGCAACATCAACACGCTGTGCCACATGATTCCCAAGCTGGCCACCATGGTATGAGGGAAACCTTCCCACCTCTCCAGCCTGGCCCATTTCTCAAACACGTCTGCTGTACCTGAGGACCAGCTCGTGCCCTGCAGGGCTCCTCCATGCCCCAGATAGAGGCTTTCTGCCTGCAAATCTGCCCCAGGGCCCAGCAGCTGGGAAGGTGCATGTGGCTGATGCTACCCCAGCCCACAAGACCCATTTGCTTCGATGGGTTTTTTTGGCCAAGGGACAGGAAGTGGCAGATTGTAAGAAAGAAAATGTAAATGAGGCATTTGCTGAAATACCCCCAACTCGTTTCCTGGCACTTTGAGCCACCATCGATACCCTACAAAAAAGGCTGGTGGGTGGGCGCAAGCCTTCACTTCTCCCATTCACTTTGACTAGTTATGGCAAAGCAGCTCAGTGCTGCCCTGGGTGACAGCTCATTGCTCATTATTTATCTAGGAAGGCGTGAGGGTTTGTGGCAGTATTTTTGAGAAGTGACTGTGGCTGATCAGTAATGTGATTTGCCTCCCCAGCCTTCCTCTCCCAGCAAACATCTTGTGACTGACCTGTTCATCACTGACGTGATCGCTTACTACGTTCGCATGGGCATCCAGCCTGTCTGCTTCCAGGTCTATGCTGTGAAGGTGGGTGCCACATCTCCCGTGCCTTAACGTGGCCCTGCAAGGGCTTGCAGAGCCTCACTGTTGGCAGAGCTGTGTGAAGTCAGTAGGGTCTGGGGGCTTTCAGCAGGTCTGAGCCTGGATCTCTGTGCTCTCCAGCCTGTCCCCTCCTTGCCAGGCTCCCAGATCTAGCGACTCCATGTAGCACAGCTCAGCCGGGGTCAGTGATCCCGGGAAGGCTATTTCAGGACCACATAGGTCAGCAAAGTGAGCCTTGAAATTACCCCGTAAGGACAGAGATCTCCTGCTCCACTGGATTTGTGTTTGCTCAGGAGCTCTGGCACCTCCTGCTGCTTTAGATGTTATGAGCAAACAGGAGTTTTCTGAGTGGCTTTGCCAAAACTTTCCTGTACCTTGCAGGGGCTTTGCAGGGCTTCCTGAAACATCATTTTATTTATTTCCTGCCAGCTTTTCTCTGAAATGGTATCAGAGTGAGACCTGGCATTTGATACGAGAGCAAAGAACTACTGTATTTGGTCATGTAACATCAACCCCCCATCTGCTTCTCTGGCAGTTTTCCCCTTCAAAGCTTAGGGTGGCACTGATGCACATGCCTCCTTTTAATCTACCCGTAGCCAGTGTGGTAACCTATTGCAGCAAAGGAGCAGCCATTACACGAGCAAACTGGTATGTGGCTTGCAAGGAGCTGGAAGAGCTTTGGTAATCACCAGTAGAGCATCACCAGGACTTGAACTAATAACATGTAGCTTGTAAACACTTGGAGCACCTGGTCCTCAGCTTGTGCGGCTGGGGATTTTGATTTTTTGGTAAATTTTTATTCCACTCATTTCTCCTCCAAGACAAAAATCAAAAGCAAACGAGAGAGTGGGTGACTCAGGCAGGGTAAGAGGAACTGACTCCAGATGTGGTTTTCAGATAGAGGCACCTAGCCTACACTGTTGTCATACAGGGTGTGATGCTGCTTCATCTGGAAACACTAAGCCTGTTTTGCCTTTTTGGTTAAGACCACACTGTTCCTCTTTGGCTGCAGACAGGTTTCCTGGAAGTGAGGGTCAAGTCCCACAGCAGTTGGACATAGGGCTAAGGAGTAGCTAGGAGAGGTTCTCCAAGACCTTATCTTCACATTTTGCACAAAACAAGCTCGTGAAAAGAAAGTAAGTAATAGGTTTGAAGTGACTAGATGATTTAGGTGTATCAGATAGAAATGAAGTGCCTCCAAGCTAAGCCAGCATCTACAGTCAGGCGGGGGAAGCTGCTCCCCTTGACCTGGGTTGCCTGTGGGTGGTGGCTGGGAACAGACTGATGTGTGGGGGCGCAGTGACACCCAGTGGCAGGGGACACTGCCCGTGGCTCTGCTGGCCGCGTCCACCAGCCTCCTGGCAAGGCTCGCCACGCTCCTGGGCTTCTGAAAGCAGAGCAAAAGCAGTTCTCCATCCCATAGGTTCTCTGGCTGCCACGATGAGGTCATAGATTCCCTCTGAGGATGTCACACCCGGGTGCTCTGGGAGAACCTTTTGATGTCACAAGCCCAGTGTGATGCCACAGGGTGACTGAGGAGGAGCTGATCTTAGAGATTTTCCTCTCTTTCAGATTTTCTTCAATGACCCAGCGCAGGAGCCGGCCGAGGATGTGTTCCTCACGGAGATGCGCACCCAGGTGCAGGAGAGCATCTCCTACAGAGGTGTGTGCGTTCCCCCATGTAGAGTCCTGCAGCAGGGGCTGCCACCCTGGGCAGGGCTCCTGCCAGCCCCAGTTCCCATTCGCCCCATCCCTCAGCCTGCAGCACTCAAGGCCATGCCATGGGGCAATAGCCCTTGTTCCCTGATGAGCAGGAGAATTCCCTAAATGTCTCCATCTGCCTCCTGGGAGCATGACACCAGGCTAAATGAGAGAGACCTTGTGGTCACTGGCTCCTGGTCTCAACCAGGTTTTGTAGATTGTGCCTTTGGTTGGCTCCAGGACCCTTTGAAGTTGGACCAGTTTTGTTGAGGAAACAAGCTGGGCTTTACAGCCACCGCCTTTGCCAAATGTATTCCCTATCAGAAATTCAGCTTTTGCCAGTGATGGGACAAGGGTGCTTGAAGGCTGGACCATTACAGAGATCACATCCAGCCCTTCCATCATGACACCCCGGTGTCTGATCCAATGGATGTTTGCCATTGTGGTTGGGCACAGACCCTCGAGTGAGTCCATCTCACTGGACCTGTTGAGTGCACAGAGCCTCAGCTCCCGTAGGCAAGGACAGAAGGGCCAGGGTGCCAGGCCACAGCTGCTGTGTGACAGCGGGGGTGGCTTGTCCCATGGGAAGTTCCCTCTCTGCTGAACACAAACAGGTAGGATGAGTGAAACCTCAATCCTACCTGGTTGCCTCCTTGCAGAGTTAAGCATGACCAAGAAGAAAACGACCCTGGATGGCCCTGGCATAGATCTCACAGTAACATACAGAAAGGTAAGTGGGGCTCTTGGCAGCCCAAAATGTCTCTGCTCAGAGGGATCCCCAGCATGGCACAGATCTCCTAGAAGGAGTGTTCTGGCCCTCCTTCTTTCCTCTGGAATTGCATTCCAGGAGAGGACAGAGAGCTTTAGAAGCCTGCTATCTAACCTTTCATTTGTGAAAAACTGCCCCCAGACCTCTCCATGTCTGACCTCTCTGCCAGGGTGAATTAACAGAGCCTTTCCTGTAGGTTGTGGTGAGCAACCGGGCGAAGGAGCTGGCTATGTCCCTGCGCTCCACAGGTCTGGTGATGAAAGCCGTCCCTGCCAATGAGGCTGAAGGTGGGTTCTTCTTGCTTGGATCCATGCGAAGAGGGTTTGCTGCGTTTTCTGGAGCTCGATAGAGCAAATCTGACCATGGTGCTTAATACCAATTGTGCCTGGGCTGTGGGGGTTGAATCAGTGACATGCATATATTGGTGTCACCACAGTCTGTGGTTGTGCATTTTCTCATGAATGACGTGCCTGGGGCTCCCTGTAATGTAGGGTTCAGCATAACCATAATCTAGGCTTGGCAGCATCTTCCTCTTGCTGCAGCCTTCCTTTTTCACCTTGTCCTTAGCACAGCCTTGAGGTTTCCATTCTGAGCATGATCCCATCCAAACCCTTAGCCCATGGAGCTTGCTAGAGTCCTCCTTTTCTGCTGTCCTATGTATCCCACGGACCTCTGGCAGTGCTCCCAAATGTGGGATCTGGCACCAGCCCCACTCAAAGCTGAGCCGAGACCGTGCCAGGCTAACATGCTGTTTCTGTTGCAGACCTGATGTGTCTGAATGTGAACATCACTGAAGTGGTTAGGATCAACAACTTGTCAGGACGATCATTCTCAGTAAGTAGCTGTGGATGCTCATGGCCCTGGAGGGGTCAGCCAATGCATGAAAATCCCTTATGACAACGGTGAAAGGAGAAACACTGTGGGGAGGAGAAGGCTTTACATCTGCCCTGCTCAGAGAGTGTTTTGCGATTACTTTCCATGGAAAAGTCTAGATTTTTGAGCCAAAGCCCCAAATGCCATCCCTGCTGGTCAATCCCACACTGAATCTTGTCTCAGGAGACCCTGAAGGACTGAGCTGCTGCTTCTGCGAGCCCAGGGACAAGGTAGAGAAATAAAGCTTAGCCCCAGTCATCATGGCTCCACTTGGATACAGGAGAGAGGCTGTAGTTTTGCAATCAACCGTATTAGCTCCACACCTCACCTCCAGCTGCAGTGCCCTCCCCAGACGCCATGTGTTAATTCCCACAGAGCTCATGAGAATAGAGGCCATGGGAGAAATATTTTAACAAATCATAAACAAGAAGCAGGAACTTCAATGAATCTAATTACCAACTCGGAAAGATGGATATGCCAGAGATGGGACTGAAAACTTGGGCTCCTGTCCTTTTCATTTTACATGTAGACTTTTGTTCAAGTAGAGCCCAGAGGACATGCTGCCCCGTGGGAATGTGTCACTGCAGTTTGGGTGGCATTAAGTAGTGTTGCACCTTGGTCATTTGGGTCCTGGAGCCTCCAGTCTCTCACCTGGTATTTTTAGCTAGGTAGCACACTTTTTCTTATTTTCACCTGGCTTTTGGAAACACCGAGGTGCTGCAGCCCAAGCTGCTCACCAAGATACATCACGGCCCTGGAGAACAGACCATGCCCCTCATAAGGCATCCCAAACCTTGCAACCTGTGCAAGCATTGCTGGTTTGGAAAGTTTGCCCTTGCAAAATTTGACCAGGTTGTGATTACAGGAAGAGGACAAGAGAGACACTTCCCTCCTTAAAGAAGTCCCCTTGTGTCACATCTGAGGTTTAAAAAAAAAAAAAGAGAAATGTCATCATTTGTCCCTTTCATACCCAGTATGCACACATCACCCATCACCATGCAGCCAAGAGAAGGGAAGTGAGATGCTCACTGGGCTCTTCCTCCTCTCTCAATCCAGGCCGTGGCAAACAAGTTGAAAACACGCAATATCAAAATCAGGAGCACAGAACAGAGGCCCTTCACAGTGTGTCTGGACAAAGACAGCAGAAGAGCCTACAGGAACGTGATCAGGTGAGAATGCCACGCGTGCCAGGCTCTGCGCATCTTGCCGGTGAACTTGCATCCCTCCCTGGAAGGGCTCCCAGGGTGGCAGAGCTGTTTCCCAGGAAGTCCCAGTCCCGATCCTCATACATGACAAAACACCCACGGGCAAGTACATTGCTCCTCCAGGAGAAGCAGGGCAGAGTGATGCTCTCCCACCTTTGTCGTTTTGGGTGATGGTGTGAGAAACAAATGGTTCTTCCATTTCAAGTGAGGTGCTGTCATTAAGACAGCAGAAGGATAGGTACCTCCAGGGACAAACTGAGGTCTTAGATGTCCTTAATTATATCGTGGAGCTGCTGCTCTTTCCACTGACTGCATTCCTCACCAGGTTATCTCAAACATATGAAGGTAGGGTGAGAGAATTCAGCCCGGTGAACGTAGCAGGGATCAATGTGACTGTAGTAGTTGTGACATACAATGTGTTGAAAGCAGAGAGGTGGTTCAAGGTCCATGGGCCATCAGTTTCTGAGAATAGAACTGAGCCAGGCTAAGGACACTTGTTTTGTCGTCAAATGCTAATACACATCAGTCAAATGTTTCCAGCCAAAACCAGTTGAAAAGGCATAAAAGCACTCATACATCTCATGACAGCCTTCCCTCAGCAGTTAGTGGAGAGACCTGTTGTTTAATCTAGAATCAATTCTGGTCCTCAAGGGCAGATTTGCACATGCAGTAAATACGTTTTTGTGCCTTTGCAGTGTGGAAGTGTCTCCTTGCCTAGAGCCCAGCTACTGCCTGCAAAAGACAAGGACAATGAAATTCAACCTGCATGAAACAGAAGATGTGGGGCTTGTGAAATACATGCCCAAATCTCTGCTGTTGCCTATCAACACATTTGCAGGTGTCATCCAATGAAGAAAATGAGAAAAAGCTGGTGTGAGAGATGTGACATTGGGTCATCACAGAGGAGATGGAAAAAGAAAGCACACTAAAAGCCACCAACACTGATTTTACAACGTTAGTGGTGTAAAAAGCTGCAACAGCAGAGATGGATAGGGCTCAGGGAGGACAGCCGTGCGCTGCTGAATGACGGCGATGGCCACAGCGAACACCCCCTGCCAAGGGGCAGAGCGTTGCTGAAGAACTGAATTTTAACGTTTTGCACAAGTCAGGGAAAAACCTTTGAGCTTCTTTGTTTCAGGAAGACTGGGGAAAATACAGCTGAGGTGATGGTGCTTGCTGTGCTTGTGGATCACAAACCAGTTGCTACCAGTAATATTTATCATGGTGACGTCTCACAGCCCAGCAGGGGATCGGGGCTTGTTGCACAGAGTTCTGCACAGCAAACTCTTCATTCTGGCACAGAGTGATGTATTTGGGCAAACCAGAAATTATTCCCCTGACTGATTTAGGAAACCTCACTGTAAGCCTGACCACAACTGGGAGAGTGTGTGTGTTTAATGCAGCTTCTAGGGAAGTCAGTGGAAAACCTGCTGTTGTTTCAAAGGGGCCACACAAAGCAACAATGAATGGTGTGAACCAGGGACTTGGCAAATGTAGTGCAATATTTAGCAGTGATGAACAGGCCTAGGCAGCGCTGTGGGGTATGCTCAGCTGTGAGTGGTATAGGTCTGCTTGAAGGAGAAACTTTCACTGAGCAGACAATGGAGGCTGCACAACAGCTCTTTGACATCTGAGCTGTACCTTGGAGTCCACCTGGGATTTCACTGCGCCTTTGCTGCACAACCTCTCTGCATCTGGTCTGGAGCCTCACAAGCAGCAGTTGCGTTCCTCCAGTTGTACACCCCAGGAACAACCACCTACAACCCCAGCAGCAGTGGACCTCCTCCTCCAGGTCACCCAGCAATACCTCTGCATCCCAGTCTGCCTCGCAGTCCTGATTTGGTCTGTGCCTGCTGTGCGGGTAAGAGGTGTAGGAGAGTGGAGTGCTGCTCCTGGGATTGATGATGGGCAGGATGCCTGCAAGACTCCTCCGTTCCTTTCATCTGCTGCTACCATGATGTAGAAACCCTCCCCTGGTTTGCAGATGGGCCAGGCTGAGCTCCTGCTTCCACCCAGGCTCAGACTAGCGTGGTGTTAAGGATGATCGTGTAGGAGGACCCTGTCTTCATTCCAGTTTGTGGCTGACTGAAAGAATGGAAAAAACTGTGTATTTATTGACTTTCTGAATGTGATCTGTGGTTTCTGGAGTGTTTCTGGGGAGTCTTCCCCAAATTCATGTTGGAGGGGATTTGGGGGCATTCCTTCTATGACACTATAGTGTTTTCATTCTCTTGGCTCCCAGATAACTTGTTAGCTGGGTTGCCTTCACTCAGGGGTGCTTGCTTGGATCAGCAGTCCAAAGAAAGTGTCCTTTAGCTTTGTGTATGTGCATGACAGCTATTCCCAGTCATCTCTGGCTGTCACCGATGGGGAGTCCCTGGAGCCAGCTCTGTGCTACAGGGTGATGCTGACCCAACTGCAGGGGCACTGGCAAACCGCTGTGTTAGCCCCAATGGCTGAGGACAAATCCCCCCACTCTGTCCTGTTTGTGCCAGGTCTGCCCAGCCCTGGGGAGCTGCACCTTTGGAAGGTCATTTCTGTTTAACCACGACAGCTGGAACAAGGACTCCATCTCCGGGTATCCCAGCCTGGGGTACTGGAGAGGAGTTTCCCCTCTGCAGAACTGCTCGGAGCTTGTGGGTTGTCTTGGCTGGTTAGGCCCCATGGAAATCTTCCTTGCATTTCTTGCCATGTGCACAAGGCTTTAGGGGTTCAACCCTCAGACTTCCCTGGTCCCTCTCTTTGCCAACAAGCACAGTGCTGCTGTGTTCCTGCTTCTGTCCTGCATTGTCACCTGGCAGAGCAGGCATTGTTGCTTCCTGTTCCCAAGCTAAAGGTTTGTTCACTCCCACTTTGAATGTACCATGGCAGTCTGAAACAACCGCTGAAATACACTACTGGGGGCACAGCACCTCTAGAGCTGTCAGCAGGTGATGGGTTATTTAGCAGTATAAAAACGCCTCCAGGTCCCAAGAAATATTTATTCCCAAACCAGCACCAACAGTTGAAAGATCTTGTTGGGCAACAGCAACGTGACCATTTCCTAAGGAAGTGACCTTGAAATGCTGGCAGATGTAGCCTCTCGCTCCCAGCTGAGCCAAGCCTTAATGTCCCCCACAGAAGTGACAAGGCTGCAAGATCTCAGCCTTCGGCTCTTCAGTACTGTTTTCCACCACACAAGTCAAAAATTGTTGATGCCCACCAATGCCAGATTTAGGCAGCAAATATTTCAGTCCTGAAGGAAACTGAAGTTAGACACGAGGTTCAGAACCAAGTCAGGAAATGCCTGTTTGCACCAGCTGTTTTCCTCTGTGAGCTGCTGCACAGGGTAACACAGGGTTTAAGGGGTGACCAGCAGTTCTTCACACCTCTGCCTCCTTGGGTCTTCACTGGGGGTTTCACGTACCCCGGCACACAAGGCAAATGCTTACAAAGCCAAGAGACCATGTGCTGGGTTGGAGCATGATCTGCAGTGTCCAGAGTTTACTCTGTACAGTTGTAAATGATGTAGATGGATTATAAGTTATTTGTATAGGTGTCAGAGCTGATCTGTATCAGAAGGTGCAATGCTTTTAATGCCAATTAAAAAAACAAACAAACAAACAAAACCAGCATAAACTGTCAGTTTGGTTGTTTTTTTATGTTTGCATGTGACTGGGGTGGGTGGGGAATAAGCTGATAGAAATAAAAAGACATCAGTGTCATTTGGCCCTCTATAGCTGATGTCTTCTCCCCAACTATGTCACACAAAGAGAGACTTCATGGTCAAAGAGCTCTTTTGTGAAGGGATGGGCAGAAATGGCTGAATTGCAGAAATGTAGAAGCATTTAATGTGGAAGTCTATAACCCCCATGCTGGCTGCCCCTTGATTCCCCTCTGTGCTGGTACACTGTCCCCACAGGCTGTTCCCCTCAAAGTCTATCACTTCAAAGCACCCCGTTCCCTCAGCGGGGCCAGTGCTGGGCCCTGCACATGTAGGCTTGGGCTGGGGAAGGGGTGAAACGTTGGCTTTCTCCAAGCATCCTCTAAAACCCGCTGATCCCACTGACCACAGGAGCTGCTCAGTGGTAGTGCAGAAAGAGTTTATGAACTCCTGTTAATGAATTAGCACAGAAAGAGAATTTCACAGGTTGTTTTATTTACTTCTGGGAACTGTGGGCAGCTAATGCAGATCACAGAGCAACCACAGTACAGGGACAGTGTTCAGGTATACCCTGTACCCTGGAACTGCCGCCTTCAGAGCAGAGCATCTTCTGCAAGGGGCTGGGTGAAAAGCCTGGAGGAACGTGGCAGGTGGCCCTCAAGGGGAAAAGGGTGGACACGATTGCCTGGAGACTGGGAGAGCACAGAAATCTGAGTGCAGCGTGCATTCCTAAAGAACAGAGCCTGGAGGCAGGGCTTGCAGACACAAACCGTCCTGGCACAGCTGTGTTAGGGTTTTACTGGGCAGGATTCCCCACATCCCTCCAGCTCACTGGAGAGACTCCCAGCTTTTCAAAGCCCCTCCTGAATACATTTATTTAAAGCCATTATATCACACTTGTCTTTGTTACAGCAAAATGCCCCCAGCTCTCTCTGCGTGTCCAGCTCGATGCCGAGCAGAGGTGCAAAGAGCTCTCCAGCGGACAGTGGCTGACACTGAGGTGGCTTGGCCAGAGTCCGTGTGCGTCCCTGCATGGTGGCTTGCTGTGTCACCCCATGGTCCCGCTGCGTCATGCCAGGTTTGGCTCCCAGCGTGAGTCACCGCTGCCTCCTCCTCCTGCACAGACCCGGACCAGCCTGGGCGGCCAGCAGTGCTTTGGCGCTTGCAGGTAGTCAAGGCAATCCCCAGCCAGCTGTCAGTGAGATCTGCATTCTGAACAACCTCCTCCTTCCATCACCTCTCCTGAAATACCGCCTAGGACAACCTGAAAACACCCACTGGCTGTAAATTATTAAACACACAGAGGCGATACGAATCGCCTCTTTTCCAGGGAGCATTTTGTACCAAAATTAAAACCTTCAGAGACAGAACGAACTCAGTAATAAGAAATCCTGGTATAAATCATTTTTATGTATGGAAATAAAATGCATCTCCCACCAGCTCTGTGTGAAAGCCTACAGACCGATCGAGGGGGAGGACAACATTGCGTGGCCACTTAACAGTGGATCAATGTGTCTTCGTCATACAGCCTCCCCAGCAGCACCACTGCAAGGTGCCAGGAATAAATCAGCTCTAACAGTGGTGTTCACAGCCCCATCCATATTTCATATCCCACCGGGGTGATTTCAGTAGCTCTCTGCTCAGGCACCCCTTCTCTTTTCTTAGCTGAACTTGCTGAGCCTCTGCGGGCACCCAGTGTCCAGGCAGTCCTGCCTGCCTTTGCCCCGCTGCACTCAGAGGACAGACCGTAACACTGGATGAGAGCAGCCTTCAAACACTGCTGGGATAAACGCAGAACAGAAGAAAAGCCCCTCTTAAAGGTGTTTCAAAGCAAGGAAAATGTGATCTTCCCATGTCTTGCTTCGGGTTCATTAAAATCAAGGCTCTGCCGGTTTCTGTGCTGCGCTACACTGTTGGCATGTGTTTTCTGGTTGACCCCAGAAGCTGGAAGCAACTCCACGGGATGTCAGTGTCATGACAGCTCCTGTGAACAGTCTGCATGAACACACAACACGACATGCAGAACAGCCTGCTACAAAGCGCTGTAGTAAAGAAGGACTATGAACACATCATTCAATGCATGGGAATAAAACCAAAGAGTCTGTGCTGAAAGAAGGGTATTCCCCATCATGAATGATGATTTAGGAGATCTGACTGCACTGAGCTTCTGAATTCAGTGATTCATGAGCCTATTTATACACGTTTCCTTGCATCGTGCTCACTCTGCCACAGCAGAGGCATTGCCATGTCTGTCAGGGCTGCTGCAGACCACCAGCACCTGAATAACTGCTCCCTTATGGAGTTGCACGGTGTAAACGCTCAGCAGCCAGCCCTCCCCGAGCTCCGCAGGAAAGGAGAGGAGCAGAGCAAAGGCATTAGCACAGCATGGAGCTGTGAGCAGAGAGCTGTGGGGGTCAGGGGACGTAGCTGCAACCCTGGGGCAGCTGCCCCAAAGCAGCTTCCACCATCAGCATGCGAAGTTCACTTGGGAACACCCTGGATAGATGAAAGCCAGGAGTGATGCAAGAAGGGATTGCTGTGGGTTTAGGATGTAAATTTGTTTTCTAACCTTCAGAGAAATAAGCCTTAACAGCCCTGGGAGCCAGACTGGCTGACTTCTACAAGGGAGTTACGGGGTTAGGATACAGTCCCTGTAATAAAAGGGGAGCAGCTCTGGCTGCCCAGACGATGGGACCTGTGAGCAGGCAGGGGAGGGATGCTGCAGATGGGCGGGGGTCCAGGCCAGCCCTGACGGTGATGGGGAGGGATGGAGGGAGCTCCTACACCCGAGCAAAGTGTCTCAAACAAGACCCAGTGCCAGGCCAATGCCTTCACAGAATCACAGGATTGTCTAGGTTGGAAAAGCCCTTGAAGCTCCTCCAGTCCAACCATGAACCTCACACTGACCGTTCCCAAGTCCACCAGATCCCTCAGCGCTGGGTCAACCCGACTCTTCAACCCCTCCAGGGATGGGGACTCCCCCCCTGCCCTGGGCAGCCCATTCCAACGCCCAACAACCCCTTCTGCAAAGAAATACTTCCTAATATCTAGTCTAAACCTTCCCTGGTGCAACTTGAGGCCATTACCTCTTGTCCTATCACTTATTACTTGATTAAAGAGGCTCATCCCCCCTCTCTGCACCCTCCTTTCAGGGAGTTGCAGAGGGCCATGAGGTCTCCCCTCAGCCTCCTCTTCTCCACACTAAACCCCCCCAGTTCCCTCAGCCGCTCCCCATCAGACCTGTGCTCCAGACCCTGCACCAGCTCCGTTGCCCTTCTCTGGACACGCTCAAGTCATTCAATGGCCTTTTTGGAGTGAGGGGCCCAAAACTGAACCCACTCATCGAGGGGCGGCCTCACCAGTGCCGAGTACAGGGGTGAGATCCCTTCCCTGTCTCTGCTGGCCACGCTATGGCTGATACAAGCCAGGATACCATTGGGCCTTACGGCACTGCAGTGACCCGCGGCGTTGCCCAGGGCGGATCAGTGTGTCCCCGTGGCATGGGGCTGAAGGCAGGAGGGTTGTTTTGCAGGGGAGTGGGATGGGGAGTAGCCAGTGCCAGGGGGTTGCATTGCTTGGAAACATACAATGTGGAGCTGATGAGATTTTATATGAAAAAGGGAAAGCGTTTCCTCTCTGCTTTGTGACCAGCATGGAAGGTTTTGGTTCTCAGAATCCATCCTGACTCTGAATTGAAGAGTTCAGCTTTTTCTTTTCCACATATGGGGAAACACTGCAGAAACAAAGTCTCCTTTTGGGACCTGAACAAAGTTGGAACATTCCTGCCACCACTTCATGGAAAAAAATCCTCCGTGTCCCTTATTTTGTGTGTGCGAGGCAGCAGAGCTGTTCTGCTCCTCTTTACAGGCTGGGATGCTCCGGCATGAACCTCCTGGCAGGGGAAGGCACGAGGGGAGAGACCCCGGAGCAAGCGACCACGGACACCCCACGGCCACGGGCACCCGCGTCCCACCCCATGGCAGCCTGCGCCTTGATCCACGGCCTGCAAATCTCATTCCCTCCAGGATAAGGATAACAATAAGTAATTTAAGGATCGAAACCAAACATTAATGTGGATGGGAAGCATTAAATCTGAGCTCAATATTCAGGCTGGGTCTCGCAGTCAGGTTTCGCAGGCTGCTGCCCACGGACCAAACCCTGGCTCTATCACCGAAAATTTGATGCACCAATTTGATGCAGATAAGCAGACACTTCTCTATTGACGGCCGGGTGTGCGGGTGAGCGCTCTCACCAACGACGCACACCAAACACGAGAATCATACAGCTTATATAGTATTCAATCATACATATTCATTAGGTATTCATACATAAACAATAATAATTCTTGGAAATCATTATCATATTCCCCTCCTACTTCCGATTCTGCGCACTAAAGCTTAGAAATCTCTAGAAATGAGTCTGGGGTGTAATTTGGGTCGGTGGCCCATGAGTCGGTGGTCGCGATGGTACTTGCAAGTTGTTCCAGTCAACTGTCCCCAATTCCCATTAATTCTGGATCCTGACATCTCTGGATATTCTTAACAATGTATTCTAGGTAATAAACTACTTGTTGTTTGGACATTTCTAGAGTAACTTCAAACAAAATCATCTTTAATCATAAATTAATTAGCTAAGCAGTACCTAGGGGTACCGAGTAGATGATTAGTGACCCATTCTTCGGCCCTGGTAGGGGCTGTACAGAGGAATTCGTAATAGCGTTGGTTGGTGTATAATGTGCAAATGTAAGATAAATGTAAACATGTAATTTCTACTAAAGTATCTCTCATAATTCTATATTCATATTAAAATCACACAAAATTAATTCTGATTAATGAAATTAAATCTGATTAGTGGCAAATCAGTTACAGCTCCATGCCCGACGCCCCCCAAACACTCTCCCGGCATCGCGCCCCAGGCGGGATCCTCGGCCTCGCCGCGGCTCGCAGGAGCCCTTCTGCCCCCGGGAGGTGGCGGCGGGAGGCCGGGGCCCGGGGGGGGCCGGGGCTGAGGAGGCCGGGGCCCGGGGGGGGACCCGGGGGGGCCGGGGTTGAGGAGGCCGCGGCGCAGGGGCGGCCCGGGGGGGCCGGGGTTGAGGAGGCCGGGGCCCGGGGGGGGGCCCGGGGGGGCCGGGGCTGCGGAGGCCGCGGCGCGCAGCCGGGGCGGGCCGCGGCCGTTCCCCTCTCGGCCGGCAGGCGGCGCTGCCCGCCCCACCGCCCGCCGTCTCCTGGCAACGGGGCGGGCCCGGGGCGCGGCCCCGCAGGTGCGGGCCGGGCCGTGCCGGGCGGCGGTACCGCGCCGTGCAGGTACGGTCACCGCGGCCCGCAGGGGCGGGGAGAGGGCGCGGCCCGGCTCTGAGGTGCGTGGCCGCCTCGCCGGTGCCCGCGGGAGGAGCATGCGGCGGCGCCATGAGCGAGCAGTGGGACGTCGGCCGGGCCCTGGCCCTCTCCGGCCTCTTCCGCCTGCTGCAGGGTGCGGGCAGGGCCTGCGCGGGCCCGTTCCTGCCGCTGTTCCTGCGGCACCTGGGGCTGCCGGCGCCGCTGGTGGGCCTCGTGGCCGGAGCCAAGCACCTGGCCGCGGCGCTCGGGGTCCCCCTCGGCGCCCGCTGCCCCAGGGGCCGCAGGAAGCGGCGTCTCCTGGTCGCCGGCTCCTTGCTGGGCTCGGCGGGGGCCGCGCTGCTCCTCACCCTCATCCCGCCCGCCGGCGGCGCGGGGCACAACCGCTGTAACGGCAGCCGGCAGCCGGGGGACCGAGGGGCCGCCGCCACGGTGCCCGGCGCGGGCACGAGCGGCTGCAGTGTTTTAAGCATGAGTGCTATGACGAATGCAAAAACTGTGTCAAAAGAAACGATGAAAACAACTGCTGATGTTTTGATAGTGAGTAGAACGCCAGCGCTAACCAGTTCAGCCTTCCAGGGATCATTTGGCTGGACAGATCCGCGTGAGGAAGAAGGCAGAGGGCTTGGGGAAGGTGATGCAATGACAAATGGCTACTTGAATGGTCCCTCTGGCTGGGCAACTTCTGTGAAAGCAGTTAACTGGGAGACACGAGAACCAGACTCCTACAGCCCTCCCTTACGTGGACTGGAGAAGGAAACGAGCAGTCTGGGCTCTGCTGCAATAGATCTTGCTGGTAATGCTGAAGAAAGCCTTTATGCTACTGAAAGCAAAGAGCTCTCTTTGTTTAAAACAACTTTTCCTACTGTTGGAGATACTAATGTGTCCGGAAACCTTTCAGACCAGCAGAAAGACACTCAAGATGTCGGTGTCGAGGGAGTGCAAAACATCTTTCAGGACAGAGAACATCAGATTTTTCCTATGGTACTGGGTGCTGTTGTGCTTTGGGAGCTGTTGGCTACTTCTCTCGAATGGACAGTGGATGAGAGTCTCTATGAGTATCTCGACTTCGTTGATGCGACTGATAAGTATGGCAAGCTGTGGATTTGGAGTTACCTGGGTGCATCTGCAGGTGCCTGCGGCATTGCTGTATTTGTGGATCAACTGAATTGCTTCCTCAGCAGTACAACCACCCGCCTCGCTGTCCATTTCTATGGCTATGCTCTCCTGATAACGCTCTCGTCGTTTGTCTGTGTCTTTTTTCCCATCCACGTTCCCAAGAAAACCGACCGTGTTAACAGAACCGCCAAAGCCCTGGCTCTGCTGTGGAGCGACGGCCGAGCGATCCTGTATGCCATCACCGTCTTCCTCACCGGCGCGGCTGGGTCTGCGGTGCACAACTTTCTCTTCTGGCAGATGCAGGACCGAGGCAGCAGTGAGCTGTACATGGGGCTCTCTGTGGCCGTTGGGCTACTTGCTGAACTTCTGCTTTATTTCTTCAAAGGGAAGTTGCTGCGGACTTTCTCGGGCAGCAAAATTGTTGCAGTCAGTCTGAGCCTCCTGGCAGTACAGCTTCTGTGCTACTCCTTCTTGTGGACTGCGTGGTCGGTTCTGCTCATCCAGATTTTATCCGCCTTCAGCAGCGGTGCTTTGTGGTGGGTGGTTAACATGACGGTGGATGACATAGCCACTCCAGGCATGGAGAGGTCCCTGCACACTGTTCTCCAGGGCCTCTGCTATGGTGGAGGGGCAAGCTTGGGCAGTTTTGCAGGAGGATTTGTCATGAAGCACTTTGGCCTGGCAGTCCTGTACAGGGCGTGCTGCGTGTGCCTGGTGCTGTGGCTCTTCGTGTTCTTAGTTGTCCAATCTAAATTGCCACGGCAGAAAAAAATTAATTATTCTCGTCTCCTGGCTGCCGATTCCAGTGATATGAGTGACTCTGACGAGGATAACGAGAGGGACTGGCTGGTAAAAGCTATGAAGGATGAAACCTTTAATAGGAGTTGGTCACAACAGCATGGGATCAGCTAATCTGGACTTGAATGTAGGGGATGGAGTGGTAATGCAGGATGATGATGATGCCCAGAAATGACCATTAATTCCTAAAGTGCTAAATATATACATTATATATCTTACAGGACAGATTTTTATTTTAAAAATTTTATAAATCTTTTTATTTTCTTAATTTATAGCATTCTTGTAGTAATTTTTCCTTTTTAACTTAATGATTTTGCTTCCAAAATCATAACAACGTATTTCAGGTATACATTTGCTGAAATGAATGTAGATAAGTTTTTAGTCAAAATGCAAACTCGAATTCTTGCTCTGCAGAGCTGATGCTGTGGAAGGTGTGAGTGAAAGCTGTGACCTGTACTTTGATGCAATTGAATGAAAAATACTGTAATGCTAACAGCACACTAAACTTTTTCAAGGTGCTGTGTCTGTGCACTCCTTTCGCTGAATAAGGGATGTGAATAAAAAAATCGTTCATTTGCTCTGCTTTGATTTGTAAAACCAGGTTTTGCTACAGACTTTCTGTCTTCCCATGTTTTGGGATTTAAGTGTGCTTCAGCATGGGCATCTGCTGGAAAACACCTGCCGTGTCTGCTCGCAGCCAGTGCCTGCTGGCTGCCCAAATGGAGCCGAGCAGCCGGTGGACTTCCTCGGGTTTATTTACTGAAGGTGGCACCCAGCATTCCGGGTGACCAGGAAGCAGTCTGCCCTCCTGATCTGAGCAACTTCCGTGGGCTGGGGATTAATGTAGGGCAATATTCATTCAGAAGGAACTTGGCACTGGCTGAGTTGATCTGGTTGAAGCTGGTGATCCTGGGTCAGTCTGGCCTGAGGGCAGCCCTCCTCTCACCTTTCCTACTTTGAACTAACAGGGCCTGCTAAGTCTAGAAGGATCCTCGAGCTGCCTTATCTGCCTTGTCTTAACCTCAGAAGCTCACAGATTTCAACACCTCTTTGATAGATAAGATTTGCTTACAAATGAGAAACTGGTGGTCTGATCTCATTACAAGATCCGTGTCAGACCTTAGACGGGGCTGGTGGAGAAGCTTTGAGCCTTCCAGTCCTTTCAGCTACCCTCAAGAGCTGCTGTCAGTTTATTAGGTACTTCCTTGGTCAAGTGACTGCATCATTCCTTTGCAGAGGGATAGATTTTAATAACACCTTCCTAATGTTTTGCAAGCCATGAGACAGCTGCAAAAAGCAGAATATTTATTTAAATGCATATTTAATATGTAAATGGCATTGCAATCTGTCACCCCGCTGCGTTCTGGACTCGGTAGAAAGTGGCTGGAGACAGGGAAAAGCCAGTGCCAGTGAAGATAATCTCTTTCTCTGTGTGCATCGATTCCAGATTATCTGTACATCAAATGCTTTCAGGGCAATTAACTCTCTGGCACAAATCACTGTGCCATATAGAACACTCTACTGCAATGGCTATAGACAGAATTGTCCTCGTGCCAAGAATAGTTGGAAGTTTTTATTAAGACGTTACCTTCTTCCAGGAATCCAAACTCGAGAACAATTTTAGTAACAAGAATTAATCCCAGCCTTATTATCATATAATACCTCAGGAACTCTAATTACTTGTTAATAGAGTATCTGACTTCAGGCTTGAGTAACCGAACTGCGAGCAGCACATCGTAGAGCCGTGCGTGCTTTTGGGAGATGAGTGCTGCAGAAATAGCTGGAACGGCTCAAAGATGCGGTTGCTTCTTTAGCTGGAAGTGGCTGCCCTCATTTGAAGCCAATTAAATGGGTTATATGTGCTCTTTTTATCTGCTTCAGCACGAAATCAGCTGCTGTAATTCCAGTTTAGCAAAGAGGAAAACCTTGAAATGAGAAGTGCTTGTGCAATCCATGCTGCGGGCGCGGCGGCGGGGCAATGCCGCTGCCTGGCAGAGCTGTGGTGTGACCCCCCCAGGCTCTTCCCTCCATGGTTGTTTTGGCCTTGGCCGTTTAGGTGTGCTCAGCCACTGCCCAAATCTTAACTTCAGTGTAATAATCTTGCATAATAAGATTTTTTTTTAAAGTTATTAATCCAATAAACACATTTGGTGCTGATTCAGGGGAGAATTGTTTATACAGTTTGAAATATGTTTTGAATTACAAACCACTGTGGAAGTGGACGTGGCAGAGGGCTCATTTGCTGAAGAAATCACCGATTTGGTTAAATCATTTTCCACTGGGGTTTATACAGTTTCTGTGTGTGAGCTCTACAACATTGGTGACTCAATTTCTTCGCCTCTGATGGTCACAGAGCCAAAAAGGTAAGGGAAGAGGTGGACTTAAATTGTTCTGCGTGAGACTTCTTCACTCTGAGCGTGGCTTTATTGTTCTTGCAGAAGTACGAACGTGCCAAGGCATTTAATGCTGCTGGGAATATGATGTAACTGAGAAGAACCAAACTGCCTTTGGGGAAAATAGATTCTCATGATGTATTTTCAACCACATCAGTGGTTATTTTTGCATTACTTTGCAACTATTTGCCAAAAAATTGGCATAGAAACTTCTGTTTCTTTTAGTTTTTATTCTTAAGCAGCAATTGTAAGGTTAAAAGTGATCACGTAAAATTTTACCGTTTGCCTACTTCATGGTGAACTTTAAGCAAATTTCAGAGGCCTATATGTAGAAATACTTCTTTTTTTGCCCTTGGTGTCAGTCCAGGGTCTAAGCTGAGCTGTGTCCTTCTTTGAATACTATTTAAGTGAGCTCAGGGAGCAAACCATAGTTAGTGTAGAGGAACAAGTTCTGCACAATGACGGTCTTTGTAGCTCTTTGATTTTAAATTTCACATAGCTCAATGTATGTGTACTTTGTGAGAGGTTTCAAAGGATCTCAGTAAATCACTTTTATTGGATGAGACATCGTTTGCCAAAAAAATGACAAAGGGCTCTTTGCTTATCGTGGAACAACTTACAGGCCCTGCAGGTAGTTTCGGTGTACAGCTGAGGCAGCTGAACTGGAATCTGAGTAACTCATCGCATCAGCACCTTATCTTGCTTTTTAAAAATTTTTTCCCAAGTTATAAAGAAACTAAAATTGCAGATTCTGTCTTTCTGGCAGTTATTTTATGACGGAATATACAAATGTTTCCTTCATCTCTCTGTGGGCATCTCACATCTGCAATTGACTATGTAAGTGTGGCACTTTCAGAATACAAAATTAGGTAAAACTCAGCGGGCACTGATCTCTAAAAGTTCATTTTTCTTGTGGGTCTGATCAGCATAGTAAGATCCTTCCCAATGTTCTCCACAGATTTCTATAATTCAGCAAACCACCACTGTTCTCCAAAGATTTCTGTAATTCAGCAAACCACCACAGCATGTTTCTTTGTGGACTGCAGTGAAATCTGCCCAGATGGATTCACAGAGAGGTTTTTGTGTTTTTGTAATGAGTCGTTTCCCAGAACTGTAGATATGGTCCATTTAAAGTAAGTCCATTTAGCTGTAGTTTCACAAGAAGGGGAGAGTGATGTTTTTGAGAGCTGTGGAGTTATTCTGCATGTTCTGAATCTTAAAAGCAAGAGCTCTTGAATTGTCTTTTCTTCCGTGATGGGGTGTAATGCCTCTAAGGCATGGTCCATGCTGTCTTCAGTGCTGCTAGTAAAAGTGTTTCTCATTTTGTTCATCTTTAAAGTACAGACAAGACATTCCCATTCTGATTTGAACTCTTAAGCGAATATACAACATAATACTGAAATTCTGTGCCTTTATAATATGGGTCCTGTATAGACTTCTTAAAAATATTAGGCAGCTCCTGACCATTACTGGCATGAGCACTAAGTAGTACTAATGCAGGGGAAAAAAAGAGTCTGTCTTGAAATATCTTGATGCTTTCAGCTTGGCATCTACATTGCTGTTTTTATCAAGAGGGAGCCAATGTAAAGGAACCTCTGCTAATTTAGGCTGTACATTTCTCAGGGAACATAAATTTTTTTCTGCATTGTTCCTCCCTGGGGCCTGTTTTTGCTGTAATATAAATTACTTTCCTGGCCAAGGGCAATTGGGTATACTTTAAATTGGGTATGTTGACACCATAAATCTGTGAACCCAAGTGTAGAGGTGAGTATGAGGCAACTTTAAAATCAACCTTTGCTTCACCTTTAATATTTAGAAATCTTGCCCAAAGAAATCAAGGAACAGAAAATGTAGTTATCACAATCTCACCAGTGCAGCAGACAGGGAAGTAGTTGGTAATGTGGCTTCATTTTTGAAACTTCGAGAACTTTTCTACCTCTAATCAGGTTGAAGGGTCAGAACTATGGATGTAGTTACAACACTGAAAACAGTGGGCTTGTGTTAACATGAGTTTTATTGTTGGTAAAAGGAATTTTTTACTAAAATGCTGAAATAACTTTAATATTCATTGTTAGTAAAAGGAAATTTTTACTAAAATGTTGAAATAACTTTAGTAGTCAAAGCATGAATTGAGAAACATGAACCTGATTTTTTTGACAAATCCTAAGGAAAATAAACTCATTAAATAAGTCCAAAACAGTTATTCTGACATACACATCCCTCCACAGGAACAGGCACTCAGGTCCTTGGGACCACAGTCCTTTCTCAGCACGTGACAAATTAGAACACTCGGCTTCCTTCTGTCACCAAGATGCGCCTAAGTGGGTTGGCAGCAAAGGGCCCTGTGAGCATCACCTTGGAAGTGTTTTTGAAGACTCAGAATTTGTTGAATGTCCCTCAGCGGTATCTGTTGTTTGCTGTTGCCTACTCTGGTTGTTTCTTTAAAGAGCTCCAAATGTTCATGTCCTTCCTAATGTTCTCCAAGCTGCGTTTTAATTCTTTTTGTATTTTATCAGCACCTTTCAAGTGCCTGGGAGATTGTATTACTGTTCCTTGTTACTGGGTGATCTTCTGTTTATAAGCTTATGTGTGTGTACTTTCGATTGTGTAGGTGCTTGATTTCTACAAAAGTGACTGTAGACAGGGAAATATTAGTGCTTTTAAGAAATATTCTGCTAGTGCTGTGAAAGTGTTGCTGCTAGTGACTCTCCTCTCATGTAGGCCAATGTGAAAGTCACCTCAAGGCCCATTAAACTTCTCAGCCATGGATTTGAGGACGTAGAGCATACTGGGTGAGGGAAGAACCACAGGGTTTGCCCGCCAGGCAGTTTGCGTGGGGCACACCGAGTGTTTCTGTACCGTGTGCTTGGTTTGCATTTACCTCTGCCAAATGGATTTGCACCCAATGCTTACATTAGGTACGGCAGACCAAGTAGCGGGCGTGAATTGGATCATAACTCTGTGTGTGACCCTGGACTGCTTGATTTAATCCCATGTTTTTATTAAGAATAAAGTGAGGGTATAGAATATGTTGAATTCGAGTTGCAGCCCACAGCAGATCTGGCTACTCCTGGTGGAAGTATTCCTGTAGAGTATTTGACTGAAGAACTGATTAAAATATTTACATGTTCGTTTTCTCTGCATTGTGGAGCAATGAAAACAAGGTGAGTCACTTCAGACCTGAGTTCATCATTATAGTGATGGTGGATGCTCATCATTTAATGAGCTGAGGAACAGCCAGTTGGTGGCTATTCTTACCTTTCACATGGAAACAACCAAACCACAAATCCTGAAGTGGCTGTGTCCCTCCGGTGCCTAACTGAGAGCCTGGGAGTGCAGCTGCCTTACAAAACTCAGGGCATTCCTGAACAATTTATTCCAATAGTGAAACTTTATAGAAGAAACCCCGTTTCAGCCCTGGGGGGGGTTACAGCACACTTCTGCTGCCTTTGTGGCTTTGTGTCCGAGAGATGCTTCTGCTTTTTCAGAGGACTGCCGGAGCGAGGTGCTGCTGCTGCTCACAGTTCACCAGCTCTCAGATGCTGCCGCTACATTTCTAACCCAGAGCAGCAGCTCCCAGGTCCTTTTTTTTTTTTTTTTTTTAACTTTTTTTTATGCATAGACTTAATTTTTGTCTCGTCGTCTTGTTTATATGCCACAGTTATCCTCAGTGAATGAAGCACCATCTCCCTTGCACATGTTCTGGTCTAAAATACTGGACAGAATCAAAAGTCAGCAGCTCCTCTCTGGTTTTTGGAGACTCAAATTCCAAGATTTTGCTCAGATTTATGTCAGTTCCAGTAGGGATGTTTCAAGTGGATTAGCTCGGCAGCCTCTTTCACTGGGGAGGGGAGCAGCTAGAGACAAGGATGCTGCAAGGTACCACAGTCTGGTGTTTCTCTGCAGGGGGTGATCTTCCAGACCCATCCCTTACGTTGCTGTGCCCCTGTTTTGCTCACCAATAGCTTATTTTATTGCACTGACTATCGACTTCTAGCAATGTCTCTGCCAGCTGAGTGGCAGGATGAGAGGGCAGAGCCCCACAGCTTCTCCCCCAGGCCTGGCCCTCATCTCTCCGCTGCCATTGCCCCTGCTGCCTCCAGTGACTCCAGTGACTTTGTGTGGCACTTCCCAAAGAGGACTGGAGGGTGTCCGGAGCCCCCTCAGGAAGGTGAGGTGTCCCTGAGCCCAGCCTCGCCCTCGCCTTGTGCCTGTGCTCTTGCACAAAGCCAGCGTGGGGACATCAGTGTCACCTGCAGGCATGTCCCAGCAGAAGAACGTGTCCCTGCAGAGGACGCATGTCCCCTCCGTGTGTTCTGCGGAAGGTGGTGCCGGGTGCGTGTCTCCACAGAGGACAGCAGGTCGTGTGTGAATCCTCAGTGATGTAAGCGCTTCTGGTGTCAGTCAGGGAGAAGTGTAAAACCTGTGAGCGGGAGGGTTTGCACTCCCCACCCCGTCCCCACCTTCCCCAGACCAGTTTGCTGGGACAAGCCTTCAAGGTGGTGGGACTGGTCATTGCTGTGTCCCGCAGGAGAGCCTGGCCAGGGGGAGGCGAGGTCCTTGCCACTGCAGGTGCTGCCAGATGCTGCCCACCCACCTTTGAGTTTCAGACCAACACATACCTTGTAAACAGAATCCCAGAATCATCTTGGTTGGAAAAGCCCTTGAAGCTCCTCCAGTCCAACCATGAACCTCACACTGACCGTTCCCAACTCCACCAGATCCCTCAGTGCTGGGTCAACCCGACTCTTCAACCCCTCCAGGGATGGGGACTCCCCCCCTGCCCTGGGCAGCCCATTCCAACGCCCAACAACCCCTTCTGCAAAGAAATCCTTCCTAAGAGCCAGTCTGACCCTGCACTGGCGCAGCTTGAGGCCATTCCCTCTTGTCCTGGCCCTTGTTACTTGGTTAAAGAAACCCTCGCTGTTGTGTTTTTCCATAGGGAAAAGTTACTTCTCCTGCAGGGCGGGGCTGCCCTCCCTTACCTCCTCGCAGTGTCTTTGGGGGGGGCTGTCAAGGCCCGTGCCCCGTATCCCACGGCGGTTCTGCAAAGCCTGGGCGCGTTTAGTGACAGAGCCACGCGTGTCCCCC
Source organism: Strix uralensis (assembly GCF_047716275.1). Lineage (NCBI taxonomy): Eukaryota > Metazoa > Chordata > Aves > Strigiformes > Strigidae > Strix > Strix uralensis. The sequence continues at coordinate 6,579,564 of NC_133990.1, forward strand.
CCTCCGCGCAGCCGTTTCCACCGGGAAGGGGGGGCGCGGCGGCCGGCAGAGGGCGCGGAGCGGCGGGAGTCCCACCCCCCCACACACCCCCCCCCCACCCCCCCTGCCCGGCGGGGCGGAGCGGGGCGGAGCGGGCAGGGCTGCGGCATGGAGGGGAGCCGGGCCCCCCCCCGGTACGGAGCGCTGGAGTCCACCCGGTGGCCGCCGGCCGGCGCGGGGCCAGGTGAGCGCGGCGGGGCCGGGCCGGGCCGCTGCCGGGTCCAAACTTTCCTCCTCCCCCCCCCGGTGGCTCCGGGACTCCCCGGACACCCGAGCCCCGGGAGCTGGCGCGGAACCGGCGGTTTCAGCCACCAAACGGAGCCCCGCGGGTGCTCCCGGTACCGGTACCGGCACCGCCGGAGCCCCCGCGCCGCGGCCACCGGGAATGGGGTAGGAGGGCTGGGGTGTGGGGGGAGTAGGAGGAGGGAGGGAGGGAAGGACTGGGTGAGGGAGAGGGGTGAATGGAAGGAGGGAAGGGGCGGCTGGAGGAGAGAAAGGACGGAGAGAGGGGACTGGATGGGAGGAGGGATGGCGGGGGGGGGGAAGGAGGATGGCTGGGGGGGAGGAAGGAGGGAAGGAGGGATGGCTGGGGGGGAGGAAGGAGGGAGGGAGGAGGGAGGGAGGGAGGGATGGCTGGGAGGGAGGGAGGGAGGGAGGGAGGGAGGGAGGGAGGGAGGGAGGGATGGCTGGAGGGGGAACGAACCGGGGGAAGGAGGGACGCAGCCCGCCACCCGGCTGGTGCTGCCCGGGAGACACGGAGCCGCGGTGCTGTCGTGCCCGGCCGTGGGCATGGCTGTGACCGGGAGACTGGGGTGCCCACCCTGTCCCTCGCTGCCTTTTCCCCTCTCTGACCAGTTCTTCCAGTAGGAAACGAGGTGGGCAGACGGGGAAACACCGCCCGGCGGGATTGTCCTGGGCAATCCCTGACCTTGGGGTGGGGGGAAGGGGCCCAACGCTGGGCTGTGGGCAACATCATGGGAGGGGAAGCTCCGACCGCTCCCCTTCCCCATCCCGTTCTGCTCCCCCTTTAGCCCCTTGCACCCAGCGGGACAGGGACAGGCAGCTGGAAAGGCAGGGAAGAGGGATGGAGCAAACTCCAGCATCCTTCTTGGTACTGTTGCGTGGGGGTGCTGCCCGTGGAGCTGCTCAGCTCCTTGGTGAGCTGCCTGAAGTTTTAGTTCTCCTTTGTGCCTTTCAGCATGGCAATATGTGTCCTCCCCGCACACCTCCGCTGCCTGGGAAGCGTCTGTGTGGAGACCCTGCCCTTGTGGGGTCTGACCACTTCCATCACCTGGATCCTCTGCTCCCAGCAGCTGGGTGACATCAGGGTGGTCCAGGGAAGGGTCAGACACTTGCTGGACTCCAGGTGCTGGGTATGGTCCGGGCATCCCCCCTCAGTGCAGCCACCACAGTGGGCAGGTTGTGGTGGCTGGGATGTTTGCTGGTTCAATCCAGTTCTGTAAACTCCCAGCTCCTGGGGGATCCTTGTGATGGGTGAGAAAGTGGCAACGGTCGGTGTCTTTTTTGAATGCTGCTCTGCTGTTTGCTACCATCCCAGGAAATCTGAGGCCAATGCTGCAGAGCACAGAGCACACGCAGCCTCTTGCCCTGCTTGTGCTCATGAGGTGACCCAGGGGAGCGTGCACACAGCAGCGGGGTGTTGCAGAGGGGCTACACCCTGTAAGTCGGGGGGTGGGTGATACCCCCTGTAAGTCATCCCGAGGTACCTCACCATGAGCTCTGGTCTGTTTTATGGCTGTCTAACATGGTCCCAGTGGTGCTGGCTGTGCCAGGGGCTGCATAAACACAGCCAGAGAAATCCCCCCTGGCTGCAATGAGCCAAGGCTGCATGTTTCTCCCTGGTTTACTAGAGGGGGGACTGGCAGGGAAAGAGTGCCGTGGTCTGCAGGCTGCCAGGAGCTGTGATTTCTCCCGTCTGAGCATCATTCTGTGCTCTGGGACTGGTGTGCTTGGCCACGCATGGGTAGTCCTGGAGGCTGGTGTCCCTCCTGCCAGGCAGTGGGGGTGGCAGGGATAGCACCCCGCCTGACCAGGCTGCCCCAGAGCGAGGCAGCCTGTTACCATTGCTCTCGTTAGCGAGCTTGTGAAGCAAGACCTGATTTTGATGGGCTGAATGCCCCCTGCCCGTGCTGCTTTCTGTGGCAGAGTATGGCACACGGCTGAGTTAAATGCCTCTTGGGATGGAGCCCAAGTAAAGAGCTGACCCCCTCCACAGGGGACTGTCAGTCAGTTGCCCAACCTTAATCATGAAGTAAATTGCTCGAAACTCAACCCTGTGCTGGTTGCTGCTGTGACTCATCTCAGGCTTGCTGCTGGCTGTCTAAATGTTTTCACCAAAGCCATGTGGAGTGTAAGTCTCCAGCTATTATACTCCTCACTAACAATATTTGTTTCCCCTGGGCCATGTGTGATGATTAGAGCACCTCCAATCGAAGCTTTCTCCCCTTCCTTGGTTTGCCAGGTTGAAATGGTGCCAGACAGGTGTCCTTTGGCTTGGGCAGCATGGGGCTGGTCTCTGTGTCAGGCTGTGCTGTTGTGTGTGCAGCTGTGGGAGTTGAGGGACCCCTGGGCAGCGTGGCTTGACATGGGCATCATCCCTCTCCAGCCCCAAAGGGGGGCTCAGGACTGTGAGCTTGATCACAGCTTTAATAAACACCCCTGCCTTAGGCCCTCGCTGGTGCCAGGCACTTAGAGAGGGCATAAGAAACATATTCTCAGCTTTGGCAAAACCACCTCCAGAGAAATCTTTTGCCCAGATGTCTGCTTGCAGGTTGTGCCAGGTTTTAATCCCTCATGAGCTCCGAGTGGCTGCACTTGCCATTTGTGACTGCTGTATGGTGTTGCTGCCATCGCACGTGTTCATGGGTGCACAGTGCCCTTTGGTTTCACCACCATCAGCAAAGCTGTGATCTGGCCCATGCCTCAAGCTGCTGTGGCTCGGGAACTCAGCATCACCCCGTATCTGCCTGGAGAAAGCATCTCCTGAGCTAGCAGGGAAGATCCACACACATCCCAGTCGGTCATCAGACTGACCTCTTTATGTGGAATCACAGAGGAATTTGGATCAGAAGGGACTTCTGGAGATATTGAGTCCAACCCTCGCTCAAAGCAGGCTTAGTAGTTAAATCAGGTTGCTCACAGCCTTGTCCAGGAGGTATCTTGTACCAAAGATGGAGATCCTACAACCTCTCTGATCCCTGTTCCAGTGTCTGAACAACCCTTCAACCGGCTTCTCTCAGCATCTCCTGGTCCATCCGTGCTCCAGCCCTGCCCTCACTCAGATGTTCAGGTCTTGGCATGATGACCTGCGGCCCTGGGCAGATGCTGGCAGATGGAAGGAGTCTCCAATCAGCAAGTTCATCTTGTCATCCTGTCATCAGCTGCATGTTGGTCACCTGTATGGATTTACTGGCCTCTTGTGAGGTTTACTGGATGGTTTTGGTGCAGAGGCATAGCTCTGTGTCCGTGTCCAGGTGCTCCCTCCCAGGGTTCATGGGCTTCATTGTGCAGGAGCACTCACCTGGCATTGCCCTTCCACTGCTTCTGCTGTGAAGCATCTCCAGGCACATGACTGTCCTCTTAGAGCTTCTTATCCAGGACTTACTGCTTTGGTGAGTGGTTCCCTGACACACCTGAGGTCACACCTTACCTGAGGGACACAGAGTGCCATGATCCCGACCACACCACCTGAAGGCACAGCCAAGGGCTGAGGACCTTCCAGCTCGAGTCCTGCAACCATGGCTCTGCTGCATGGTGCAGACCTGTCCGCTGGCTCCGCTTCACAGGAGGCTCCTGGGAAGTGCCCTACAGGAGGGTGACCAGGGAGGAGGGGTGTGTGTGAGGCAGCTCCTTCTGAGCAGGGGGGTCCCAGCCATACTGTATTCCCCATCTCCGAGGGGAACCCACCCAGAGCTGAGCCAGGAGTTTTCTCACTCTTGTGGGCAGCTGCCTACAGGCTGAAATCAGGTCCCAGCCTCCTGGCACAGATGGGGGAGAGCTACCAGCACTGCCACCTCCTCCCTTCATGTACACAGGCGAGGATTCACCTCTCCTGTCTGGGGTGGCTTCTGCTAATGAAAAGGGAGAAGTGATGCTGACACCTGCTTGCACTCACCCACTGGGAAACAGCTGGCTGATAACCTCAGCCAAATACTTCTGCCACCAGTGATCAAAGATATTCCAGGTTATTCACCCACCCACCCAGGCCAGGAGTGACAGCCCCCCTCCCCCAGACTCACCCCTGTGCTCCTAGGAGTGATTAGATTTGTCCTTGGCTAATGAAGGCTGCAGTAAGCTCCTATCTTTGTTTATTGGAGCATCTGTAAAATAATCAGCCTTGTCATTTCAGCCTGGTCACAGAAGCAACACTTAGAGCAATGCAGCTTTTTCTTGACAGGTCTAGAGCTGCACTGAAGTACAGCCAAACCCCAGGGAGTGGCTGCCTACATGCACACACTGGCTGTACTGGCTACACCTTCCCGGGGGTGTTCCCTGTGTGCCTGCTGTCATCTGCAGGGGGATCCCGCCTGGCCCTGGCGCGTGGCCTCAGCTGTTCAGCGGTGCTGGGGGTGGGTGCAGCAAAATATCCCAGGCAAGAGGAGCTCTGGGGTGGCAGAGCAGCAGGATGCTTGGGATGGGGACCTCAGCATCCTGGTCCCCTAGCAACCACACTCTGGTCCCCTAGCAACCTCATCCTGGCCCTGTAGCAACCACAGTCCGGTCCCCTAGCAACGCCCTTCAGGCCCGTAGAAACAAGGCTCAGGGAGGGTTTCTCTGCAAATCTGTAGCAGAGCCACTGAGCAAGAGTTGATGGAGGGCAGCACATCCAACCCCACGCTTTGTCTAACCCATGTATTCAGCAGTCTGTCCTGAGCAGGTGCTGGCTCCTGAGAGCATCCTGATGGCTTAGAATGGGGAGTGATCGAGGATTCAGCATTAGCTGACCGTGGCCTTCGTGGCTAGGGGAAGAGGAAGGTAATCTCCACGTAGTCCTTATGAGTTTCTAAGCCAGAAACAGCAGAAAACTATTCTCCAAAGCAGTCACACTAACAGAAGCCGCTTGTATTTTGGCTAACAATCTTCTCTGCCAGCAGCCTTGGAAACATGCCTTACTCTGGGAATGATTTCTCAAGCAGTTTTACATGATGGGTAGAGGACCAGTGAGTGCAGAGTGGTTTGCCTTGTGCCTTAATGCTGGTTTCTTTGTGCCCTGTAACCCTCAGCACTGGCCTGGGTCCCATCTGGGATCCTCAAGCCATGTGCTCCAGCTCTGACATCTCCAGTTCCCAGACCTCGGCTGCTCCTGGAGTTGGTGCTCCCTGGCTCTGCTTTCTCCTCTCCTTGCATGGCAAAAATCCCAAGGCTGCAGGAAGGCAAAGTCTCGGAGGGGAGATGTGCCCTGTGAAGATGCAAAGGAAGCAGAATTTGCTCCTAATGTTTGTGATTTCTAATGTTTTCTCACAGCCTGGCTTTGCTGTAGCTGCTAAGCCCCCTCTCCCTAACCTGTGCTGTGTGTACATCACAGGAGAGCCAGGGTAGCCTATGTGTGATAAATGTGCTGCTGCGTGTCACTGATAACAAGCTCAATGGTGTGTCTCTGAGAGCCAGACCAGGCTGGGAGGTGGGAGCTGGCCCAGGGGCAAAACCTCAGCTATCCCCATCCAATGGGCTGGGGGCTGCTGTGGGACGTTCAGGCTCGCAGGCGCTGTGTGAATGGCATCCTCGTGTAAATCAGTGTGACAGCCTTGTGCAAACCAGTGGGACACCAGAGGGACATCTGAGTGTGTATCAGTGGAGGGTGGGGAGGCAGAGCTGGTGGTCAGACCAATGGATTGAGGTTGCTGGGCTCTCGTCCTGTCAGTCCCTGGGTTTGCTACAGCGCTCTTCTTAAATATAAATTACAGCCCCTTTTTCCCACGCTTTGCTGTGAGGCTCTTGCCTCTTGCTCTGAGCAAGTGACATCCCCTTTCCCTGCCCCGGTTTTCCCCGGTGGCTCATGGAGGTGATGCTCAGCACTCCAGAGGATGAGGAAGCTGAACTGGCCTGCTGGGTACCATGGGGGCTTTTCCGGCCAGTGGGTTGGGAAGGATGGGGTGGTCTTCATCCAGCCTGTGATGGAAGGGGTGCAGCTGCAGGAACGTCACCTCCATGACTCCTTAGCTCTGTGCTATATGGGCATTTGTTCCTGGCATGTACTAGAGGAGGGTGCACAGACTCGTGTGTTGGAGATGCCTGAGGCTTACATGGTTCTGGAAGAAGAAAGAGACATTCCCATCCTTCCCTCCAGCAGTTTTTATTTCCCTTGGCCTCCCACTTTTCACAGGAGGCGGAGACCCCTGGAAATTTGAGGCTTTCTCAGCAGCACAGAGCCCAGCCCTGGTGTGAGCAGGGTGTGCTGCAAAGCCAGCACAAGCAAGCAAAATGATGCTTGTTTCTCAGGCTCAGAGAGCTGCAAGCTCAGACGAGATGGCCTGCTGGCCTCCGAGGTCCTCTTTCACACAGACACTTCATGCCTATGGCATGTGTGTGTGGAGCTGTGCTCAGCGAGCCGAGCTGGCTTTGATGCTAACGCAACAGTGAGCAGCCCTGTTCCAGTGCCCAGTCTCACTTAAAGCATAAATCAAGACAAAACACAGTTGCTGGCAGCTCAGTGCTCTTCCATATGTCGGTGACTTTCCATGTGCTCGTTGGGTTGTCTCACAGCAGAGTAGCAAGAATTCTGGAAATGAGTTTGAAACTCTGTATGTGCTTGGTGGTTGTGCCAGTCTGGTGTTTGCAGGGAGAGGGGTCCCTGTGACAGCCCTGTGGTCCCCGTTGGCCTCAGCTCCCATCTGACGTCTCCTGCTGGCTAACGTGGCTCCCATTTAATTTCCAGAGGACGAGATTGTTTCCATGGCTGACTCCACCACCACCATCGATGACATCGAAGGAGAGCTCTTCAAAATCGAGAGGATCAGGGAGATCCTGGTGAGGAGGGAGTCAGAGCTGCGGTACATGTGAGTACCTGCCCTCCTCCGGCGCTGTCCCCGCTTCCCAGAGTCACCCCAGCGTTTTCTGCCTGCCTCATCAAACATGGATCATCCCTAGGGATGGGCAGAGCTGAGGCTGCTTTCCACCTCATTTTCCACCTGGAAGCTCAGCCTCTCCCACCGCTCTGGCCTTGCTCTCAGAAGGGGCTTGAATGGGTCTCTGTTACAAAGCTGCCGCTGATGCTGTGATGATTTGAGCCAGCTTATTTCCATGCAAACAGAGTTTATGATACAGGTTTAACTACACTAAATGTTCCCATATTTAACCACAAGCCCCCCATCTTCCCAGTGGGTCCATACTCTTCCTCAGTGCATGGCCCTTGGGCTGGGCTCGGAAGGGACCTGAGGTTTGGTGGGTCCCTGCTGTTCTCTGGAGATATCGCTCTGCCCCAGCACGCAGATCTGCGGCTGTTGAACAGCCACACGACCACAGTTTACTCTCCCCATATTGAAGTATAGCACATCCTCCCAGCTCCTCCTTTCCCCCTTCATCTTCTGGCTGCTGGGGTCATCAGGACACATTGGGGCTGGACCAGCATCGGTGCCTGATGCCTCTCTCCACACCGCATCCTGCTCTCCGCTCCCGGCACAGCCTTTGCAGCCAGATGAGGAGGGAAGCTTTTTCTCTGGGGTCCATTTCAATATTCAAAACAGTTTTTGAGTGAAAATCTGTAGGCCTTTCACATTTAAAGCAATCAAATAGCCACTGTGTTGCAGTGGTACTAACCAGCACTTAAGGTGATAAAGAACATTTTCCCTGGGTATATCGGGAAATTTTATGGTTTGGGAGGAAAAGGACCAACATTTATAGTCTGGGTTGGTTAATATTTTTAATACCACTAAATTGCTATAGTCAGGCCAGTCTTGAGATCCTGTGCTGTCAGGTCAACACAAAGCCTGGGATTTTTTACTGGTAATGGAAAAGATCATATTTACTGGGCTGCAGCACTTGATATGCTGCTTTTTTAGTGTGTCTGGGTCCCTACTGATACCTATGCTACAGGGATCACCAAAGCCTGGAAATACCCCTGTAAATTTGCTGTCTGGAGAAGCTGTGAGCTGGACTGTGATTTAGAGGCTCAGATTTGAAGTGGTGACCTCTTTGATGCACACTTCCCCTGAATATATTGTTGAAAAGGGGTTTTGGAAATCATAAAAAATGTAGTTGTTAAACGCCCTCCATGGCAACCGGTACCTAAATCTCAGAGGTGCTGTCAGAATTCACATCTCTTGCTTTTTCTTATCCTTTTATTTGTTTTCTTCTTTGGCTTATACCTGGAAAATAAAAGGAAATCACCCACAGAAACCACATACCAGGGTGGACATGGCTGCAAAAGTGATCACTTGGCAGTTTGGAAATGCCAGGGTCGCATGTCTGAGTGGTTTGGCAGTGCTGTAGGCAACTCGAGCCTTGGCTCTGCGGGGAGGAGCGTGGCTCTGCAGGGCAGGGAAAGCTGAGGGCTTCCCTGAGCATCGCTGCTGGAGAAGAGGCATCCCAGACCTGGGTTCTGCAGGACAGGGTTAACAAAGATGGGGACCTGGGGCTGTAAGGGTTTTTTTTCCCCAATGGGGAAAAATGTGATATTCAGGATGGCTGGAGTGTGGGGCTTGGGGAGATGGACATCTCCATTGATGTGCTGCCAAATGGAGGAGTGACCTGTCTGGTCAGTCGATAGCAATCAGTGTTTTCTTCTTGGAAATGTTGAACTAAAACATTCCAACATTTCTGAGATGTCTGTGCTCTGGAAAACAATGAAGCTCCCAATAGCTTCTGTCCAACCTCTCCTTTTATAGGGCAAAAAGAAAGGTCTGAAACTCCTGTGGGAGATTCAGCTCCACACTTCACCCACTCAGTGCTCTGATGTGCTGCCCAGGGCCAGACAGGGGTAGTGTGGCGATGGCTGATGCTGCAGTAAGTTTTATCACCAGTGGTAGAAATAATCTCAGCTCCAGCAGCAGCCTTCTGGGTGCTTGTCTTTGCAATCTCTCCCAAATTTTATTGAAATGAGAATTTTTATTATTGCCCATTTATTATTCTCATTATCAGTTTTTACAGAATTAAATTCCAATTTAATTTTAATAATATTTCAGTTATCATTTGACTGTTTATTTTAATTTTAGTAAGTATATCACTAGCAATCAGCCTGTTGCCCGTGTGTCCCATGCAGACCTCCCCACTGATGCTCTTTGTACAAGCTCAGGGCTTAGCCACCACAGGACTATGAACAGGCAGTAAAAGGACAAACAGACCTCCCTGTTCTCCACGTGCAGCTCCCAGACATTGGTGTCGGTGGACCTGCTCAGTGTGGTATGCAAACAAATGAAGACACTGTCAGATGGAGCAAAAATCTGACAGAGCCAAGAGGAAATCTTCTCCGCCTGAGATGATCTCCTCCTACAGCAATATCTCACAGGGTCCCTCTTTGTCAGTATGTTTATTTTCCCTTCCCTTATCAATATTTCTGGTGTCCTCAGCTCAGCTGACAAAGCTGCATCTTCAAGTAGCTCCAGCAAATATGACTCATCCCAGAAGGGGTGGACGGCATGACTCAGTGGAAGGATCTGCAGGATTATTGAAGATGCAGACAGGGCTTTTAGTAACACATACTTCAAAAGTATCAAGGCACATCTGTTCAAGGTGACACCAGCTCATAGGTCAGTCATGTTTTATCTGTAGACACAGATCATGTGTTAGGGTTTCTCGTCACTCATGGCCAAGGAGCTTGCTAGAAATCAGAATCCTGGAATGGTTTGGGTTGGAAGGAATGTTAAAGATCATCTAGTCCCAACCCCCCTGCCATGGGCAGGGACACCTTCTACTAGCCCAGGTTGCCCAAAGCCCCGTCCAACCTGGCCTTGAACCCTTCCAGGGAGGGGGCAGCCACAGCTTCTCTGGGCAACCTGTGCTCTTCCAGGTTGGACGATTTCCCATGCACCCTGCAAAGTGTCCAAGGAGTCCTTCTGCATCAAAGGCTTGGACAGCCTTGGGAAGCTCATTCTAAGATGCTGGGGTGCTTAGTAGGGCTTAGCAGGGTGTATGGTGCCTCTATCTAGGTGAAAAATGGGTTGGCTGATTCTTCGTAGTCAACATTTGAATACGCTGCTCTTCTTGGAGGCTCAGTCCAGACAGGTTGACCAGTGTGCCCTGCGGTGTTGGTACTTACCACCATCTTCATGAAAGTGGTCAGTGAACATGATGTTTAACGGGGGCACATGCTTCCCATCCCACCCCATGTAGGCAAGGCACTGTGCACAGGGCAGCGCAGGTCCAAATCCTGTACGGGCATGTCTGGTCTCCAGCTGAGAGGTTTGTGCCACCAGATATTTTCCCAGCACAGACTGCTCATGTTTCAGCGCCCATGTCATCTAAAACATCCAGGGCTGTGGTCACAAGTCTAAGGTCTAGGGAGCTCTTAGATACAGGCATTTCTGAGATATCAGTGGATTAGTTGCACTGTCATAAGGAAATGGTCCTGGTCAGAGTGTCCACATCTACCTCAGGGTGATGTTGAGAGCTCCCTTTTCCGCTGGTGGAGATACTCAGCACCATTTGAATGTGCAGCCTGACCCCAGCACCTCTGCAATGGGGCTTCTGGTGCCATTGCTGGCTCCAAGCTCCTGGAAGATGTGTATTGAGAGCATGAGGACTGATATGTCAGTGAAGAGATTGCTTTGTGAATGCACCAGCTGAGCAATTTCTGGTCCGGGGGCATGGGAGCCTGTTACATCTGGAAAACCTGGGGTTGGATTTTGGATGCAGGCACTTTCTTTTAGCTTCAGGCCAGGTAACAGAGGTGGGGACGTGTCAGATGGTCTGGCCAGGGTGGCTCACCCATGCCAGTGTAAGCCTGGAGAAAGATGAGAAGCATCCCAAATCCCAGCTCAACAGTCCCACCCTGGTCAGCAGATACAGTGCCTTGCCACGGGGTGGCACCTCAGAGAGTACTGCCAATATACATCTTTTGTGGGGGCTTGTAGAAACTCTTCTCAAATAAGCCAACAGCCAAAATCCCTGATCAGGGATTTAAGTTCCCAGGTACCTTAATGCCAAGGAAATGGTGCTTCACTGGCTGGTGGCTGTCTGGACTGTGCTGAGGCTCGGGATGTCAGCAGGCTTTTCCTAATCTTCCCAGTGAGGGATAATGTGTAAGGAGCCCAAGGAAGGCTCAGAGCAGAAGAAAAAGTGTCAGATGGGTTGGTCTCGTCATGCTTTGGTTGGAGATGTGGCTGGCCAATTTTGTCCCTAGGCTGACGCAACTTTGGAGACTGCTGGAAGGGCAGACGGGGCTGGGCAGCCCTTAGGTCACTGCTTGGTGTGCGTATGAGTTGCTGGCAGAAAGCAAGAGGACTCTGAGGAAAGGACCCTAAAGGGTAAAGCAAAGAGGTTTCTAAAGCCAAAAGCTGCTGCCATGAGAGAGGTCAGGAGGTGGGGAGCACAGCCTGCAGACCAGAGGCAGCACTGGGGTTATTGGAGTTTTGACTTGTCTCATCTTCTGTGGTGTCACCTGCCCATAAGAGATCCTCAAAGATGGCTTGGTTCATGGTGGAGAGAGGTCTCAGCTGTGAGCACTATCTGCTCTTGGGCTTTCCCTCACCACGGGTGAGTGCATAAAGCTCTTCAAACTGAAGCACTGGTGCTCATCATGCCCAGACACCATCATTCCTCAGTCTTGTCCAAGCACGGCTTTAGTGAGGGCACAGGCATGCGATGTTTTAAATCAATAAATAAATTGGGTTAAGTCTTCTCTGCCAGCCCTAGTGAGCCGTGAGCAGCACCTGAGCTGATACACCCATGGAGAGGGCTGAGTGTCTGTGGTGCTTCTGACACATCATCAAACTGCCTCCAGCACAGTCAGGGCTGCGCATCCCCTGTCTGCTTCATCAGCAGCTGCCGCTGACATTTGAGTTGAGTCCATCCTGATCGTTATCTTGCTGCTGTCGTGTGGTTTGAGCCAGAGATGATTTCACTGCCTGCAGCTTCAGCAGGCTCCTTTTCTTCTGTTGAAATGACCTTGTTTCTCAGTGGACACCCGCAAAGTCTGCCCATTCCCTCCCTCTGTTGTGTTTCATTTTCTACCTTTTTTTAATTCTGCAGAAAGCCAGTGTAAAAATGTCAGATCTTTTTATGTAGCAGCAGCTTCCATTTGGTTTTGGATTTTGCTGTTTGGGGATTCTTTTTTGCAAGAAGGAGAAACACAGCTGCTATTGCGTGGTGGATGTGCCAGGTTTTAATAAGGCTTCATTGTCATTAGAGTGATGAAACTTTTTCTTTGCCAACAACCCATAGTGCAATCCATGTAGCTCCAACAAAAGCACTGAGATGAAGTGGGCTCCTATTTCCCATAGGAAGGCAGGTAAGTCTGTGCTCCCTGCCTTGGGCACCAAGTGCATTGCCCTCCAGTGTTGGTTGGGTGTTGCTCTCGAGGTTTCCTCTCCCAGTCTTTTCCTCAGTGGTTTCCTTTATGTCTCTGCAGGATGGATGACATTCAGCTTTGTAAAGAAATCAGCCGGCTGAAAAAAGAGCTTCAAAAACTCATAGCTCTTCCAGGTAAGGCTTTGTAAAGCTTCAGAGAGATGCACCCTACCGCTGCAATCAGCAGAAAGGTTTCCATGAAAACGGCTCTTGAACGGCTCCTGCCTGGGATGCTCCCAGAGACACTGCTGCAGGCAGTACAGGAGCATCAAGAATCATGGCTCCCTGAGTCTGATGAGAGATCTTCCATGGAAGTTCTGCTGCTTGCAGTACTGCCAGGGAGTCCTTGTCCAGGCCTGGGCTGAAGGGTAAAGGAAACAGAAAAGAAGAAAAAACATGAGCTCTTTGAGGAAGAGCATTGGTCTGGTATAGCAGGACAGGAGCTGAGTGAAGTGGCAGTGAATGCCAACACAGGGGGACCTGCCACGTACACCGAGGAGAATCCCTAAATGAGTTGAGAGGACAAGCAGGGGACATTGTCAGACCACACCATGGAGGGCCCCTTTTGGAGGTAGCAGGAGGGGAAAAGTCTTCAAAGGCTTCAGGTATGTGAAAAGCAATGAATTCTTGCTGCGGCCATGTCAGAGCGGTGTGCCACTGCCGGGGCAGAGGGCAGCAGCTGCCGGGGAAGGATTCCTGGCTGCAGCCAGGGTAGGATGGGTGCTAGGGGGATGTCATGCCAAAGGGGCTTGGCGATGTCCCTGATTTAGGTGAATTCATCATTCAGGATGTTGAAAAGAGACAAACAGTTCAGAGCAACATATGTGAAAACTCCAGCTGGGAGGAAATGCTGCTTTTGTCACCCCCCTTACAATGACCCTCCATGTCCCTGTCACAGCCAGAGCCACACTTGTCCCTTCACAGCCCAGGAAAGGCCAAACCTTGTTCCCCTAAAGGATCCCACTCAGCCAAAATTTTCAAATGAAAGCACACGCCAAACAGCTCAGGGTTTGAATGAGAACGAGCAAGAAAGGCTTCACCACAAACTGTGTCCATCGCTGTTCATAAGGCTGCGCCTCCTCCTAGGACATCGTCGTTCATCCCCCAGCAAGGACTTTATGTGTGTTTTCAGAACCAGATGGGAGACATATCCCTGCTTATTTGTACCCGTCCAAGCATTAAGATTTGGACCTGGGTTATTTCCACCACTCGTATCTCTGTGGAAATGCTGCACTCACTGAGCCCAATGAGTGTGTAGCAGGAGCAATGCCTGGGTGCAGACGAGGGACCAGCTGGGCACATCTGCTTCCCAGAGCAGCAGCTCAGCTCATCGCTTCTGTACCCAGGGTTATCTCAAAGCCAGGAGTGGCAAGAAACCTCGACCCTTTCTAACGCCGTAGTGTTGCTATGCTGTGTGTTCTTGTGAATCTTCAGCACGCAGTTAGAGCCCAACTGCTGCTTAATATGCAGGTCTTGATCAGTTTAATACAACCTGGCTACCTCCAGAGAGAGGTTCAGACAGGGGAGGGGAGGATTCTGGCATAAAAACAGGACCTGCTTGCAAAACATAGACCTGAATCTCATGCGGGCTTTTAATTCAAACACCTTCTAGTTCATAAAACGACTTGACCTAAATGATGGCTCAGGACCAGAGATAAACTTGGCCTTTTCTGAAGCTGGAAAAAGGTGGGTGGCTTTCCTTCATCTGCTTTGGTCTTTCATTTCTAGCCTTTTCAGCATTCCCAGGTTCATCTGAGAGCAGAAATGCTGCTTGCATCAGAGATGCTCTTTTTGTCTTTTTTATAACTTGACTCAAATCAGACTGTGCTGGAAAAATCCTGCAAATCACTGGTCTTGTGAGTCTATCGCAGCAGATCATTTGTAAAAGTGGGCATTGAACATTGTTTCGGATGAAGATTCAAACACGTCAGCACTTACTCAGAGCTCAGCCAGACCTGTGGCCTGAAATCTCACCAGACCAAGGTGCCTTTAGTAATTCAGAGAGGTATCGTGGCCATGATGGACTCTGACATCAGCAAGTTGGAAAAAAAGGTGCAGTGTTTATACAGTGGGTATGTTAACTCTGACATGCTCCCACTCAGGAATGCAGATTGTTAATTAACTCCAAATAGCTGGTATGTTTGTGTACAGCCTGATGCTTCCGATTTGTATGGCATCCCAATGACACTGTAAAGTGCTCCTATTCCCACCAGGCAAGTGGGGGCTGCTGCACAGAGACTGCCCTTGGCCAGGGCACTTTGCATTAACTCTTCATGGTAGAAGACCAGCATCTGTGGCCCAGACCTCAGTCCAGATCATCTTTCTCTGCCAGGAAGCTCGAGCTCACTCCCTGCACAAGACCACAACCGTAGGAGAAACCTTTGTTTCCTGGGGACGTTTCCAATAACATGATGATTATGAGAAGTTCCTCCTACTCAGACCCTGCAGCAGCACCTCTGATCGATACATAGCAGACTTCAAACTGCAAATCAATACATAGTTTAGGTAACTGCTGAGACCCAGCCTCCAGGGTTTGCAGTGAATTTCGCTGCATTTTTATTTAGCTAAAGGAAGACAGGAGATTGATCCAGCCTGTGCTGGATTGATTTTGGAGCTGGCTGCTGAATTCAGAAATGGTATTAAACAGCTGCAGCACAGACAGTCTAGTTTCCACCTAAAGTAGCTCTCCACTTATATTTAACACTCCCTAGCCCTATCTCTATCATCTTCATGTATCCCACTTTACCATTATGTACCAATATGTATAGAACATGACTTCATAGTGATGTGAGAGTTTTCCAGGTCTTCACTAACTCACTGCCCAAAGATATGGAGCCCAAGTGGGTCCCACTGTGCTCAAGGTAGGTCAGTCTGGGGGTTCAAGTGACAACCAAGGCTAATGCATGCAAAATAGCCCAGCAGACATTTTTCAGCCTTGTTGCTGGGGTGGGAATGGGGCTGACGGTGGTTTGAAAGGTCAGATGCAGAGGATGAGATCACTGGATCCCCTTCAGCAAGGGAATAAGGCTACAAAACCAGTGGATCGTATTGGTTTTCATGTCTCCATACGTATGGCGCAAATGGTGGTGTGTGGTGTATCTGGGCATTGTTGATAATTCCCTGTACACAGCTGGTTTCTCAGGCACATGGAGGGCCTGGCTCAGAGGTCTCTGGACCCCTACCCAGCTCAGGGCCAAGGTGAGACTGGTTGGGTGTGCTGACACGGGAAATGTGGGTTAAGCACATCCTGGCTGATGGATGACGTCCGAGTCTGACATTTCTGAGCTCGATGAGACCCGGTACCCAGCCTCTTCAGCAGTGCACGGTGAAGGCCCCAGGGGAACCAGCCATGGTCATCTCCCACCAGAGAGGTCATCTTGTTGAGGGGCCCTTTCTCTGCTCTGCAGAGCTCACCGTTGCTTTTTGTAGTGCTTAGCCGCATTAAAAATTTGGGGAGAATCTAAAAATTCAAAGTTTGATGACACCAGACCTGTCTCCTCCCAGTCAGGGTGGTTTGGGATGAGGTTGTTGCTTATTTAGCAGCCTGGATCCAGGTGCTTACTAGGGTTTGGCTTCAACCCGCACTCTTATATCTGCTGCTGGGTCAAGCAGAAGCAGAACAAGCTTGGCCTTGACATGGGTAGGATGGACCCTGTTGGTATGTTACATGTGTTCCCTGTGCTGCAGAGAATGAGAAGTCCAACGAGGAGAAGCAGAGGGAAGAGGAGCTGGTACAGCAGATACACAAGTTGGTGGAAACACGGGATTTCCTGGTGGACGATGTGGAGTTTGAGAGGCTCAGGTAGCTGGGTGCAATTTATTCCTTACACTGAGGACAGTGCAGTCTGTCCTCTGATCTGTATCATGCCTTGCCAGATGCTTCTGGATGCCCTGCTGCTCCTTTCCTGAGTGGTAACCGATCTCTTTGTCACAGGGAAAGGGAAGAAGACAAGGAAATGGCAGAGTTCCTGCAGAGTAAGCTCTCCAAAAGCTACTTCCAGAAAGCAAGTAGGTGGTTGATGAATTTTATTCTGTAGTGGTTTAGCCTCTGCCGGGGTCTGAGACCACGCGGCCGCTGCCCCTCCCCCACAAAGGGAGTGAAATACAAAACCCCAAGACTGAAATAAGGAAAGGTTTAATACAACAGTGCAATAGCAACACAACAAACAACAGCAATAACAATAACAGTAATAGTGATAGCAATGAACAGAGCAAAATAGCTACCAAATACAGCAGTTTGAAGCACGATGTACAAAGCCACGAGTGCACCGCGCTCCCGCGCCAGGAAAAATGTGACCTGCCAGGATGTGACGTCCACATGGTATCTGAATAACCCAGCTAGAGCTCCCCCCCCACTGCTGGGGAAACTTAACCCTATCCTGGTTAAACCAGGACATAATCCACCCCTTTATTCTATACCATGTGCGTCACATCCAGCTGCCACTTAGCAATTAGCACTGACAAAGAAAAATTAACAAAAGCACAGTATAACTCACGGTGTGTTTTCACCCACAATCAAGTCCCCTTGTGGTATGCATCGGACCTCTCCATCCTTCTGCATCACCCACCAGGTGCACCCAGGTCCTTGAGCAAAAACAATCCCGTGGATGGGTTTGCCTTTGCCCGGTGCAGGACTAACCCAGACCATTTTTCCCAGCAGGTCCCTCATGCGCACCACAGGGACTCTATCCCCGTCCACAACACGTGGAAGTTTTGACTGAGCCGGGCCAGCTCGATTGGCAGATCCTCTTGTGTTCACTAACCAAGTGGCCTTTGTCAGATGTGTGTCCCAGTGTTTGAAGGTTCCACCCCCCATTGCTCTCAATGTAGTTTTTAACAGCCCATTGTAGCGCTCGATCTTCCCAGAGGCTGGTGCGTGGTAGGGGATGTGGTAGACCCACTCGATGCCGTGTTCTTCTGCCCAGGCATCTATGAGGTTATTTCGGAAATGAGTCCCGTTGTCCGACTCAATCCTCTCTGGGGTGCCGTGTCGCCACAGGACTCGCTCTTCAAGGCCCAGGATGGTATTTTGGGCGGTGGCGTGGGACACTGGATAAGTTTCGAGCCACCCAGTGGTTGCTTCCACCATTGTGAGCACGTGGCGTTTGCCTCGGCGGGTCTGTGGTAGTGTGATGTAGTCGATCTGCCAGGCCTCTCCATATTTATATTTAATCCATCGATCTTCATTCTGCTGGGGCTTCACCCGTTTGGCTTGTTTGATTGCAGCACATATCTCACATCCGTGGATGATCTCTGCGATGAGGTCCACCCCTCGATCTCGAGCCCACCTATATGTTGCATTTCTGCCTTGGTGGCCTGAGGTCTCATGGGCCCACCGGGCTATGAACAGTTCACCTTTACGCTGCCAGTCCAAGTCCACCTGAGCCACCTCAATCTTAGCAGCTTGGTCCGCCTGCTGGTTATGCTGATGTTCATCAGTGGCTCGACTCTTGGGTATATGGGCGTCCACATGGCGCACCTTCACAACGAGGTTCTCCACCCGGGCTGCAATGTCCTGCCATACTTCAGCGGCCCAGATGGGTTTGCCCTTGCGTTGCCAGTTGTTCTGTTTCCACTGCTGCAACCACATCCACAGGGCACTTGCCATCACCCACGAGTCAGTGTAGATATAGAGCCTCGGCCGCTTTTCTCGCTCAGCAATCTCCAAAGCCAATTGGATGGCTTTCACCTCTGCGAACTGGCTTGATTCACCTTGTCCCTCAACAGCTTCAGTGGTTTCTCGTATGGGATTCCACACTGCAGCCTTCCATCGTCGATGTTTTCCCACAATGCGGCAAGACCCATCAGTGAACAGGGCATATTGCTTTTCTTCCTCTGGCAGCTCGTTATATGGTGGGGCCTCCTCAGCACGTTTCACCCCTTGTTCTGGTGACATCCCAGCATCTTTGCTCTATGGCCAGTTCATGATCATTTCCACTAATCTTGGGGGGTCGCGGTTCCCTATTCGAGCCCGTTGTGTTATCAACGCAACCCATTTACTCCACGTGGCATCTGTTGCATGATGTGTGGAGGGAGCCTTTCCTTTGAACATCCATCCCAGCACCGGCAGTCGAGGTGCCAGGAGGAGCTGTGTCTCAGTGCCGACCACTTCTGAGGCAGCTCGAATTCCTTCATACGCTGCCAGTATCTCCTTCTCAGTCAGGGTATAGTTAGCTTCAGAGCCTTTGTATCCCCGGCTCCAAAAGCCTAGAGGTTGGCCTCGGGATTCCCCATCTGCTCTTTGCCAAAGGCTCCAGGAAGGGCCATTCTCCCCGGCTGAAGTGTAGAGCACGTTCTTAATCTCCTGCCCTGTCCGGACTGGCCCGAGAGCCACTGCCTGGGTAATCTCCTGCTTAATTTGTTCAAAGGCTTGTTGTTGCTCTGGGCCCCATTTAAAATCGTTCTTCTTGCGGGTTACGTGGTAGAGAGGGCTCACAATCAGGCTGTAGTTTGGGATGTGCATCCTCCAGAACCCCACAGCGCCCAGGAAAGACTGAGTCTCTTTTTTGGTGGTTGGTGGGGCCATGGCTGTTATCTTGTTTATCACCTCCATTGGGATGTGGCGACGCCCATCTTGCCATTTTATTCCTAGGAACTGAATCTCCCTTCCAGGCCCCTTAACCTTCTGTCGCTTGATGGCAAAACCAGCCTTCAGAAGGATTTCAATTACCTTCTTTCCTTTCTCAAAGACTTCCTCAGCTGTGTCCCCCCATACAATGATATCATCAATGAACTGCAGGTGTTCTGGAGCCCCACCTTTCTCCAGTGCAGTATGGACCAGTCTATGGCAAATGGTGGAGCTGTGTTTCCACCCCTGGGGCAATCGATTCCAGGTGTACTGGATACCCCTCCAAGTGAACGCAAACTGTGGCCTGCACTCTGGTGCTATTGGAATGGAGAAAAACGCGTTAGCGATGTCAATCATGGCGTACCACTTGGCTGCCTTCGACTCCAGCTCATACTGGAGCTCTAGCATGTCTGGCACTGCAGCACTCATTGCTGGCGTAACTTCATTCAGGCCACGGTAGTCCACGGTCAGTCTCCATTCGCCATTAGGTTTTCTCACTGGCCATATAGGGCTGTTGAAAGGTGAGTGAGTCTTGCTGATCACCTCCTGGCTTTCTAGTCGACGGATCAGCTGATGGATGGGGACTAGAGAATCTCGGTTAGTACGGTACTGCCGCCGGTGCACCATCTTGGTAGCAATTGGCACTCGCTGCTCTTCGACCTTAAGCGACCCCACCACCGAGGGGTCCTCTGAGAGGCCGGGTAAAGTGGACAATTGCTCAACCTCCTCCAGGGCAGCTATACCAAAGGCCCACCGGTACCCTTTTGGGTCTTTAAAGTACCCTCTCCTGAGGTAATCTATACCTAGGATGCACGGGGCATCTGGGCCATTCACAATGGGGTGCTTATGCCAGTCCTTCCCAGTTAAGCTTACTTCAGCTTCTAATAGGGTCAGCTGTTGGGACCCCCCTGTCACTCCGGAGATGCAGATGGATTCAACCCCACTGTGGCTTGATGGCATCAGAGTGCACTGTGCGCCAGTGTCTACCAAGGCCTTATATTCTTGTGGGTCTGATGTGCCAGGCCATCGGATCCACACCTTCCAGTAAATCCGATTATCCCTTTCCTCCACCTGGCTGGAGGCAGGGCCCCTCTAATCCTGCTCACCATCACTCACTTGATCTAAGAGTGACTCCTGCAGGAATGACTTCCTGGTCCCCTCAAGAGGGTCAAGCATACTGTTGGCCATTCTATTCTGTCTGGGGGGTTTCTGACTAGACACTGGAGCTGCATCTCTCTTGGAAGACTCCCCTTTCATGGTGGTCTTCCCTTTCAGTTGCTGTACTCGTGCAGCTAGGGCAGAAGTGGGCTGCCCATGCCACCTTCTCATGTTCTCCCCATTGTCGCGGAGGAAGAACCACAGGGTGCCCCGTGGTGTGTACCTTCTACCGCCCTTCTCTGGGGTGGGGAAATGCCTGCTTCTAATGGCTGAGACATCGGCCCGTGCAGGTGAAACATAGGACATGTCCTGTTCCATTTTTTGGAGCCTCTGAGACAGTTCCTCTACGGCTGAAACCCAGGCATGTTGGGAGGAAGGGAGACTTCCCTCATAGTGCCGGAGCTGCATAGTCACTTCATCCACTGTCTGATTGTCTCGCCACCAGGATGCTGCTGCTAATGCTTTGGAATGTCCCTCTGGTCCACTTTGCAGGAACTTCCGCCACATCAGCTGTGTGCAAGGGACCAGATCTGGATCCAATGGTGACTGCTCATCATTCAGATCACCATAGATCATATCAAACACAGCCATTTCCCTGAGGTTTTGGATGCCTTTCTCCATGTCGGTCCACTTGCCTAACCGACATAGAGAATCATCCTTGCAGGGGTACCTCTCCCTCACAGCGAGCAGGAGTCACCTCCAAAGGCTGAGGGTTTGAGCCTGTTTCCCTATTGCCTTGTCAATACCAGCCTGCTTGGCTAAAGGTCCCACCTGCTTGGCCTCTCTCCCCTCCAATTCCAAACCAGCAGCTCCAGTATCCCAGCACCGGAGCAACCAGGTGCAAATTTGCTCGCCTGGACTGCGGCTGTAATCCTTCCGCATATCTCGCAACTCACTGAGGGATAGAGATCGGATGATTACCTCCGGCTCTTCCTCCTGCTCTCGTGATGGGCCTGGTTCATTATCACCCTGTGCACTGCGAGGGGATTTTTTGGTATATTTGGTTTTCCGTATCGGGGCAACTGATACTGGCACTGCTTGTCCCTCCGGCTCAGCTGCTGTGCTGGTGGAGGCGACCGGTACTGGCGCTGCCTGTCCCCCTGGCCCAGCTGCTGTACCAGCAGGCTCACTTTCAGACCCTGCAGCTCTTTCTCCCCCTTGAGGGCAGTGATCAGTGTTAAGGGCGATGCGGTAAGCATGGGCAAGCCCCCAGCACATCGCAGCGAGCTGCATCTCCCGGGGTTTGTCAGATTGGCAGCACACCTTTTTCAAACACTCCACCAGTTTATCAGGACTCTGCACTTGTTCGGGAGTAAAATCCCAGAACGTTGGGGGTGACCACTCACTCAGGTACTTGCCCATCTTCTCCCACATACCTAGCCATTTATAACTATCTGCCCCCAGGGCAGGTTTCCGGGTGGTGCTATTGTTGGAGAAGTACCGCATGGCCCAAAACAAGATCAGGCAGACATTTAGAAAGCATTGTGCCACAAACACAGTGGCCAGGAGGCTCCAGGGATAGCTAAAACTCTCAAAAACTGAGAGAATCTCTTCCCCTGTGTCACGTCCCGCTCAGACGAGGGGGACAAGTGACTCAGATTCGCAAATCCCCAATGGAGCGGACAACAAGTCTCCAAGTCTAAACATTTATTAACTACTCACAATGTACTAATTGAACACACGATAGTTGGCTAAGTATATAGCAAGTTGTGGCAAGCAATATAATATGCCTTGCATTGCTTAATAGGAAAGGGAAAAGAGGGAGATAGAGGGAATGGGGAAATACAGATCACCGGTCTGGGTTTCTGCGCTGCTCCTGCCGACGAGGGTTCCGGGAGGCACGGGAGACATCCGTCTTTTTTGCTGGCATCCGTCTTCTTCGCTTCACTGCACTCTCTCTCTCCTGGGCCGTGCCCCCCCCCCTTCCCTTCTTGATTTATACCCACTTTCCTTGGGTCCATCCCCTAGGTCGACCCACATACCTACGTATCCCATGTACGGGGAGGGGTGAGGTGTTTCATGGGATGATGTAATTAGCATGATCATGATAGCCCTCGTTAGCATATTGAGGGGTGTTAACTTTAATATGCATTTCGTGGATAATGAAGCAAAGGTCATTCACCGGACAGATGGCCCTTGAAGTTTTGGCCAGGTGCACCAGAGCAGAGCCGTCCTGTCTTCACAGGGCTCCCTCCTCCAGTCCCATCTTGTGTTATTCGGGCAGCCTTATCAGCTTCGACCTCCACAGAATGCACCCTGTGACTCATAGTTTTGTCTTGCGAGTGTTTGAGGCATTTCTTTGATCAGCCTCAACTTTTGCTTTCTCAGGCTGTTTTTCTTAGTTTCTCACAGGCCTGGTTTCTCGTCTCTCACACCCTGGCTCACCCATAGAGGGGGTGAGACCCCAAACAAAAGACCAGGCAGCAAACAGGTAGCGGTGCACCCCCACAAGCAGCGAAACGAGCCCATTATAAGCAGACAGTAACCAGTAGAGCAAAATACAGCCCTTGACACATTTTCCACCGACAATAAATGCCAGTACTAGGAGCACAGAGTGGACATGAGGATTAATCCAGCCCCACCACGCAAGCAAATTGCCCAGCATTGCAAACATTTCTTATCAAACAATACAAGTAAAACAGAAAAATTACACCTAACAGATTTCTCTAACACACTTCTCCTTTTGTCCTTATTTCAGTCTTCTCCAGCCCCACGTTGGGCGCCAAAGTTGTAGTGGTTTAGCCTCTGCTGGGGTCTGAGACCACGCGGCCGCTGCCCCTCCCCCACAAAGGGAGTGAAATACAAAACCCCAAGACTGAAATAAGGAAAGGTTTAATACAACAGTGCAATAGCAACACAACAAACAACAGCAATAACAATAACAGTAATAGTGATAGCAATGAACAGAGCAAAATAGCTACCAAATACAGCAGTTTGAAGCACGATGTACAAAGCCACGAGTGCACCGCGCTCCGCGCCAGGAAAAATGTGACCTGCCAGGATGTGACCTCCGCATGGTATCTGAATAACCCAGCTAGAGCTCCCCCCCCACTGCTGGGGAAACTTAACCCTATCCTGGTTAAACCAGGACATATTCCTTGCATTAAACCTCCCTGGCAGTTTCTTCCCTTTCCTAAGCACTCTGTCTCCAAGATTTCATTGCTCTGCATGGGGCTAGCTTACCATAAGGCCATCTGTTGCTGGAGGAGGGTGTGGGGAAATGGCAACAGGAGGGTGCTGCTGCTTGAGATCACATTGTGGAAACATCCCGAATCAGTACAGATGATATGCTTCCATTTCCTTCCTGGCATTTCCCAGCCACCGTGTCCTATGAGAATGGGGATGGGTATCCTTTTATGGCTGATGTACTTCATCTGACCCTTTCCAATCACCTCCTTACATTTCATCACACTAATACCTAAAGTCACAAGCTGTGATATCCATCCAGTCGTCCTCCCTTCATGGCCTCTGACAGCAGGCCACTCTCTTCCCTCTGCCTCCATCATTGCTGAAGGAACACCTCCCCAGTGCCGTGGGAGGCATTTCCAGCCCAGGGTCCCTGTGCCTGTGCCTGTGGACACCCACAAAGCACACATGGTGATGTGCCTCCTGGATGCAGGAGCTCATGCCCAGCTGTGGGTCTGAAACGGGTCAGTATTTTAGCCCTGAAAGGATCTCTAAGAAGAAGCAATGGCCTGTACCCTTATCATCAGGCAGACACTGTTTCCTCTTTCCATAGCTCCTGTCAAAGAGAAGAAAATGACTTCCAGGGGGCAGCAAACCTCCGCACCATACATGACCAAAACGGGCCTCACCCTGCTCAAGGAGTGCTGTGGCTTCACCTGCTCCATCATGTAGGACAGCCCCCAGCTCCTCTGCACAGGACATGACCATGGTAGTGTACATGTCCTGGGAGGCTGGGCGGGCAAGACGGGCTTCCCTGCTGTGCTGAAACGGCCGAGTGCCTGTGCGGGGTGGGTGAGCAGCAACGCCTCGACATGCACAGCTCCTGGTGCTGCGTGAGGGGCCACCAGGCTGCAGCCCTGTTCTGGAGGGTCTGCCACTGGGGAGAAGTGCTGGAGCCCTGCCGAGTCCTGAGAGAGGGGCTGGAAGGGAAATGGTTGGTTGTGGTTAGGAGGAGAAGAAGGTGGAGGGAGTTGGGTGGAGGGGAAAGAGAGATGGAGGGCAGGGAGGAGCAGAGCCAGGCACACTGCAGGTAGCGTACCCCAGGCATCCCCTTGTAAGTATGTACAGGAGGGAGTTGTTGGTCAAATGTTCCCCTGCTGTGCACACCTGGTGCTCATGGAGTTACACCACCAATGCCTTTGTCTTCTCTGAAAGCTTAAGAAGCTATCAGGACTTTCTGTCCTGGGGGTCCTCATGTGCCTTCTCCTGCCTGCTCCTTCTCAGCAGGTTGCAGTTAAATCACTGGCATCTGCTGACAGCCACAGGTGCCCAACTGTAAAGTGATGTGCCCATTATTTTTAAAACAGAGTTTACTGAGGACCAGGCTATGTCAGTGGTACAGGACTATCCTCTGGCTGCTGAGGGGCACCCAGACAGTCCCTGTCCATTTGCCAGTGGTTCAGGACATAAACTCATTCTGAACATTGTCATTTTGTAGAAGTCTCACAGAGTGGCAGACCCATGGAGAGGTGCTTCTTGCCAGTGCAGCCTGGTAGGGACTTCCCCTCCTTATCCCAGGAGGAGGCTGAAGTGACCAGGCTCACAGAGGTGGGTGGTTGGATCCTCGCTGGACCAGCTCTGCCTGGCTCAAGCTGCCTCCCTACTCTTATGCCTATGCATGACACTGCTCCACAGGACATGCTGCCAAAATTGGTGTTTGTGAAGTGCAGACAAGTCAAGCAAGGCCTAAATAGCTTGGTGTGGGATGAAGAAGAGGCTGAACTGGTGATAGGTGGTGAGCTGAGCTCACTCCTGCCAGAGTGTCGTGCAGACACAGGTGAACCAAGTCTCAGTTGAGATGAAATAATGTCTATAAGGATGTGCTTTAATATAGCTGAAGTGAAATTCTGTGCTCTAGCACCACAAATCTGAGTCCAGACCTTACAGCTCCTCACAGGGCAGCTGGCAAGGAGGTAAAATCACTGAGCTCCCACCTTCCCCTATGGGCTTCACCCAGTATGAGCATGGCCAAAGCTGAGTGCTAGGTCCTGGCTGACAGCATGTGTGACAAGCACTCTGTAAGAGGAAGATGATGGTAATGGAGGTCCAGTGGGTTGTAGACTCTTGAGAGGATACAACTCATCCTTAATATTGCTGCAGACTTCCGTTGTGGTAGGTGGCCTGACACGCAAGAGTTAGTCTCATTGGTATTAGGCCCTCTATAAAGCAGGGTTGGGTCTCTAGCCTTTGCAGAAGGGAGGCGCCAAGGGGATCCCATGCTTGCAACCCATGGTTTCCTATCTCTTGACTTTCCTCCCCAGGTCTCCAGCCAGAGTCCACAATCTGCTCTCCTCCGAGAGTTTCAATTTCCCGTCATTGTTCATGCTTCCCACTGCAGCACCACCACCAAAGAGACTTCCCAAGCAGGCTGGTGCAAGCTTGAATGATGGCATGTGTCCTTAGTGCCACGTCAACTGTCATCTCCTCCATGACATCAACAAACACCAAATTCCACCTGAGCTCAGCTTGGAAGAGGTGTGTTGCAGCAGCAGCAAACAAGTTCATGACAAAGAAGACCAGTGCAGTCCTCCACCTGGACAGAGTAATAGAAAAAGCGCTGGGAGCTAATGTTTGGAGAACATTGTGCTCCACTATCCAAGATATGCTGTGGCCACAGATGATGTCTCATCCTTAGCCTTGTACCACCTTGTGAGTCTCTATGGGCTGATTCATGAGGACTCTTGGTGTCTGGGTTTTGTTGTGTTTGCATTGGTGTTATTGCAAGGTGCTCTGTGGCTCTGGGTAGAGCTGAGCAAAGCGTGAAGGGCAGTCCCCAGAGCTGGCTGAATGAAGGGCTAATTCTTGTGAAGTTATCACCTGAGCACAGACCCGGCATGTTGAACTATGAGCAGATGAGTTGCTTTCTTCACCTCACTATTACTGGATTCAGTTTTCAGCTCCAAGAAAAAGGAGGAAATTAAATCAAAAGAGAAGAGGAGAAAAATTCCGAAGAACAGGGCAATATGCAGAAGGAAATGAAAACCAAACAGGAGATTGTAATAGTGGCAGGGGAAGGTGGAGACAGCAGGTGAAAGACACTCTCACTGCCAAGAGGGCATTCAGTCCTGCTCTGCAGTACCCCGACAGTGCCTCTGGGCTTGGCACCATGAGCCAGACATAAAGTCCTGTGCAGAAGACTCATGGCACCCTGAGGTCACCCAGTGTGTCAGTTCCTGTTGTCCCTTCTGGGCATCCACCCGTGTTGAGGTGGCACAGCCAAAGCTGCTAACGCCCATCGTGGCAGGACAGGGGCTGTTTCCTTCTGGGTGTGAAGGCCTCTCACATCTCCTGCCCTGTAGGCTGCTATGGCTTCACTGGGTGTCCGGGGGTGGCCTCCCATTTGGGTGGCTGCCCAAGAGCTCTGGCTGTACCTCTGGCCAAAATGCTGATTCCTCCAGCTCAGTCCTGCTGCAGCTTGCTGTAGGGTCTTGAGATGGTGTTCCCGCCTGGGTCACTGTCCAACATGCCCATGCCAGTGAGATGGTCACAACTCATTTGGCTCTTTCCATTGCACCTAAGAGCACATTCATCCTTATAAAATACAATTCAGGT
Organism: Strix uralensis; assembly: GCF_047716275.1. NCBI lineage: Eukaryota > Metazoa > Chordata > Aves > Strigiformes > Strigidae > Strix > Strix uralensis. The sequence continues at coordinate 6,606,529 of NC_133990.1, forward strand.
GGAATCCTTCCTAGTGCAATCCCATAATCAGGTCCAAGTTCCTCCTGCATTTCTTTATCAGCACTGCCAGAAAACCCAGTGTGTGGGAACCTGTTCTCCAACCTTTGCAAGGTGGTGTCCACTCACTTGTCCTTCCTGAGCAATCTCATCCCCATATGGATCTTACCAGCAGCTGGAGAAGTCCACAAGCCAGATCAGTCCCTCTGCACACTCACAGACCAGGGTACAAGCCTGAATGGGCCAACATGACACCTGGTCATCTCTAGCAAACTTGAGACCACTTTGGTCTGTGTCACCTCAGAGTTGATTTCAGTGGTCTCATTCTGAAGCCTGCTTGCTTTGTGCTGCTCATTGTTAATGTCCTACAGCATCCTACAACCACCATCTGCCAGTTCATGGTGCTCTCTTTGCTTAGTGGAGGCTTCAGTGTGGGCTGGTGGGAGCAACCTGAGATCACAGCGGCAAATTAAGTCACAGAGAGCTCCTCTCTGCTTTGTCAACCCTGTGTAATGGAATGCGGTGCAGTACACAGCTGGGGCTGTTGTCCAAGGAGGGGTGACAGGCCATCATCAGTAGCATCCATCCTGGAGTTGATGGGACAGATTTGGTCACTCACTCCCTGCTCTTCCAGAAAGTATCCAGTGGCTGCTTTGCTTGGTCACTGTAGTCATGGATGTGGTGCTACGGGTGTTTGCTTTGATCCACACAGACCAAAGGCTCAAGACCCAGAAGGCCCCCCTCACTGTCCTTGCCTTCCCCGGGGTCTTCTTGGGAACGGAGAGTAACTAAGCCAGTTTGTTTGGTTGAACTGAGAGGGAGCCAAAGCCCTTGATTCAAAAGTTGCTAATTCATCCCTACCTCTGGCCTACAAGGCCCCAAGACCCAGACTGCAGCTGCTGAGCAGGCAGGGAGAATGGCCAGGGGGACATGGGCAAGGTCCTGGACTATTGTGGCCTGTATTTTGTGTGGCTGGTCATGGTGAAGGAGACAGGCTGCTGTCCTGGTCATACCATACTATTTGGCCTGTATTTTAACTGACGGCAGAGGTGTGCAGCACACGGGAGCAACACTGTTTCATGTGCATTGATTTCAACCCAAACAAATAAATGTCTGTTGGAAGCTTGGTTCAGAGATATTTTCCCCACCTGGGACCTCTGTGGAGAGATTCTCAGGCTGTGTCACAGCAGGGTGGTTGAAGTGGAACAGAAACAAGATCCTAAATAGTCAGGCTGGACTTTGGAGTCACCTGGTATTGCAGGTGCACAGAGCAGCTCCTGCTGCTGCAGCAAGATATCCAGCCCTTCCATTTCTGGCTGTTGACCTAACATTGCACTTTTAGGGCAGCCTGAAAAATCTTTGGAAAGGCAAGAAACTGCCTTCCTGGGTTAATACCCTTTAATGCTCAGAGCCCTGAATTCTTTTGATATATTTCTTCACTGGTAACAGCCTTCTGTCCTCATCAAGTCTCAATGATACCATTCATAGGGAGGCTGTGGAACATCGTCTTCTATATGTGGCATTTTGCTTAGTGGAGCACTGAAGGGGGTCTGGCTGCACCATCTCTTCTCTTGGCCCTCCTGTATCCCGCCCCCAAGTGCTCTCAGAAGGAGAAGCAGGACTGGCAGGCCTGCAAACCATAGGATCTCATGGATTTCGGTGTTTCCTGTCCTTGGGATGGGTCATTATGAACATATGAGAAGTGCCTTATGGTGGACATGCTGGAGAAGGCAAGGAGGTGGGAGATGGGCTGAGTAGGAGCAGAGAGGTGGGGCAGAGTCTGTGCTTTGCTGGGTCTTGTCAGTTGTGTAGGACCTGGGAAGCTTGCAGTCACTCACAGATGCGACGTGCTTTTATGCCAGCGACTGCTGAGAGGGGACCAGGAAGCTCTGGCACCCACATCCTCTCTTGGAGCAGGTGGCTGGAATGCACAAAACCAATGCTCTAATTCGGGTTTAATGACTTCCATGTCTTTTGCCATCTGGCACCCAATGGTGCTTGGCATACCAAGTCCCGGGGAAGTGCTAATCATGGGGTGAACAAGCCAGCAGTGTCTTCTGAAGTCACTTCTGAAGACAGTTGTCAGTGCTAGCACAGGGTTGTCCTCATGCCTCCTTGCAGAATGCCTAAGAGGGGAGGTAGCAGGTCTCCAGGTGAGCATCCTAAGGGATCCGGACCTGACAGTGTCTTTCGGTACAGCCGTGCTCTGTGTCAGAGCGTGTCCCTGTCTCTTGCACTGCATGGTGGCCTCTCTGCATCTGGCCGCTCTGGGGCACAAGCCGCTCCAGTGGGAATCCCACCATCAGTGCTGGGGCAGAGCTGTCCCACAGAGCAGGGAGTGCAGCAGTGAGCACTGGCGTTGCCAGCTCATGCCCACACTGGTGGAAGAGTAGGCTGCTCCAGAGGAAATGTTGACAGAGTCCAGATTAAACGAATGACAACAACTCAATGTGCTGGGGATTTTCCATCAACAAGAGGCAAAACAGACTGCAGATTTAGCCAATACTTTAATCATCTCTTCTCTGTGCCAAGAGAAAAAAAAAAATCTTACAAAAAAACCCACCCAAACCCAAAAAACACAATGCAAACAAATCCAAACCCTGCAATTTCCCAGGGAGAAGTCAGGCTGTTAACACAAAAAAGCTTGTTTATTATCCACAGCATCACAGAAGAAAAACCCTGATACCTGATTAGGTAATTTTAGTCTTTGCGTCCATATCCCACGGCATCATGAGTCACAAGAAAGTGAACAGAGCCCAAGAAAGAGAATAGAGCTGGTAGGAACGGCATCTTTGCGATGCTCAGCACACTGTGTTCGGGCAGTGGGTCCTGCCATCTCCTCTGCTGGTGCTGAGGTCCCTGAGCCAGCAGGACAGCTCCAGCAAGCAGGAGAAGGGGAGCATGGTGGATGGTCCAGGAAACCCTGGCAACCCTGATAGTTGCCTCTCTGGAACAGAACTCCAGGACCAGCACAGCTCTAGCTTGGCATCTTCTGGCATCTCACAAGTGATGAGAGCAGAGCTTGTCCTTCTGATCAGCTGGGGATGTCTCGGCTGGCTTTGCCTTAGAGGGTTTCTTTCCTTCCCAGCTTGCCTGGGAAAGGGAAGAGGAAGGATGAGTTTCATAGGCCGGAGCAGCCAGTGTCTGTCCCCCCCACCCCTATACCCCTGGTTCCCCTTCCAGGCCAGCCTGACCAAGGATCCCTTCACCTCAGTCATGACAGTGACAGTGCACACTTGGGGTACGGCCTTGTCCCCTTTAACCCATGGGCACAATCTCCTGCCAAGGCTTCTTGAAGAGGCATCTATAGGTGTTCCTTGTCATGTGAGGAGAGGTGAGGAACTCAGGTTATTTAGACATCTTGTAGCCATCCAGGGCACAACCTGTACTCTATAAGCTGGTCAGAGCCTCTCCAGTAGTCTCATCTGTACAAGGACACAGAATCACTTGGGCTGAAAAGTCAAAAAGTGCTGTTGTGGTGGTCTCATCACTTTGAGTGTGCTGCTGGCTATGAAGACCACTAGACATGGCTCAGACAGGAATCAAATCTCCTCTGGAGCAGTCAAGGAAATACCCTCTTGTCATGCCTTCCCACCTAGGAGAAGGCCAGAGACAGCATCTCTTCTGTGTCACCCCTCTCTGTCCTTCCAGCAGCTTGGCTGGGTCTAATCCAGGCTGGTGTTAGACACAGCTTTGTCCCACCACTCTGCTCATGACAAAGACATCTGGTAGGTCTCTGGGGATAACTCCCTTCCCCTGATGTGCTCACAGAGATCCCTGGGCTCCTGGTTTCTCCCTCCAGTAGCTTATTTGCAATCCCTGTGGCAGACAGCCTGACACTGACTCTTTTCAGGAACTTGCTCAGCTGGTCAGAAGGTCACAGTGCTGCATCTGAGGAGCAATGCCATCCATCCAGCGATATGGAGGAAGAAGAGTTAGTTGCAATGCCTCCCAGAAATATGGGACTTGAGTATGGCTTACTCATGCCTGGGTAAGGACTTTGTTTTGGGGAGGATCTGCTATCTTTGTTCTGCTGCTGTGGCACAAATGGCACATAAGAAAAGGCAAAGTCTGCCCTCAAGTTTCAATTGCTGGTCTCTGACTTTCTAAAATCAGGCATTTCACTGTGTGGGGGCATGGATGGGGCCACAGAACCAAGCATTTCCAGCAAATGATGCTGCAGACCAGCATCCACACGTGCTGTGGCTTCATGTTCAAGATGGTGAGGGGTGCTGGGGCTGAGCAGGAGCAGACAGGCCATCAGGACCAGTCAGGAGCACAGGTCTTCAACTTGGCCTTTGAGTAGAGCTGTAAGGGACATGCTGAGTGTGATGTACTGGCTGACAGATGGACACTGTCTGCTGAATGAAAGGAAGAAAATATATTGAAACAGATCAGAAAGTGCCTGGTTGGACCAATGTGTTGTCTTTCTGTCACGTGCTGAAAGTTCCTCAGAAGAGCTCAGCTCAGGCATCCAGATAAGAGACAAGTCTCCAAATTGACCAGCACCCAGTGTCCAGTGGACTTCAGGAAACCTGGCCCGTCAGTCTGTCCTCTCCATAAGCCCAGCCTGGAGACAGCCATGCCCTCAGATGATCACTCACAGAGTAGCAGGCTCAGAGCTGCAGCCCCCTGCCTTCCTCAGTGGCTGGGCAGAGCTGCTCCTCTCCCATTAGCTCCCATTAGCTCCCATTACCTCCCGTCAGCTGCCACTACTGGGATGCATCAAAGTGGGTGAGGGGGTGGCTGTGGGTGACAGGAGATGGGACAGCTGAGTCACCTCTCAGGATGGGTGTAAATGCTCCTGGTCCCTTTGGATATGTCACTGCTGAGATGAGATGCAAGGGCACAAACGTCTGCTCAGATGAGTCATGAGTTGACTTTTCCTGTGCAGGCAGCAGCTCTTCGTATCATCACCAGTGCCTGTGGAGACATTTACCAACATCTGGGACCCCTGAGGGCCTCAGCAAGGTTCACTCTCTCCAGCTTGTTTTTTTCTCTCTCTGTTGCTGTATTTGGTCTCACAGAAGAGCAGGGAAGGCCAACATCTGAGGATGCTGCTGACTGTGGGGTGAAGGGCCTCAGATCCAGCCCTGTCACAGTGAGCTGCTGCCTCCAAGGAGGTGACATGCTTCTCATAAGGCCTAGTCCCAGGGCTGAGCACTGGATCACTCCATGCAAACAAAAAGAAATATATTTGCTTCCCATTGATAAATCGATTTTCACCACCCTGAAGTGCTCTGCAAGGCCTCTCAAGACCACCTCTGTGGTCCCAGCCGTGGCGGAGAGCAGAGCCAGGCTGAAGGTGTCTGCTTGCTGGGGAAGAAGGCCCAGACACGGCAGCAGGAAGAATATCCCTTTTGGGATTTGTGGGAAGTTCTTCCCATGCAAGGAATCACTGCAGACCCACAGCCCCGTGTAGGGTCTTTACCAAAGGCAAGGGAAAGCCTCCCATTTACCCTTACCCCACCTCTTCTTCATCCCTTTTATCCCCCTGCATATCGTCCCATGACCCTCAACTCCTGCTCCTAAGCCATGGTCCACTCTGTTGATGTGGCAACTAAATACCCCTCCTTGTGGGCAGCCAATGAGTAAAAAACCAACCTCTTCCCAACTCTGTTATTCATCCCCTGGGTGACCTGGGGCTCCTCTATGCTGCTTCTACTCCCAGACTGGGCATTTCTTTCTTCCTTCCACCCTGCAGTCCTTGGAGCAAGGACCGTGTACATGCACACCAAGCAGAGGAGAGCCCAGACCACAGTACTGAAGAGTAGGACATGAATCTGGGCTCCTGCCACAAGAAGCAATATGGCCTTGGCAAATGTCCGCACTGTGGGACTCCCAGCCCACAGCAAGGAGGTGTTAATGCCAGGGCTCTCAGTGCACCCACAGGCTCTGTGAGCCTTTCCCCACCTGCCAGGGTTTTGGTTGCCTGTGCTCAAGGTCAGCCCTGATGTGGGACAGCCATGTAACCTGGGATCAGACTGCTGGAAAAACAGATAAGGCATGAGAAGGAGCTGTGTGGAGCCTTCACTGAAGCTTCTTCTGCTTTGCTCGGGAGCTACATTTATTCTTAGATCCTTGTCCTTGGTCCTTGCTTTGCAGGTAAGCCTGTGCTCAGCCTTGTACCTGGATGATTCTCACCTTGCTTTGCTGACTTGACGTTCTGGCTTCACCTTGGACCTGCCTCATCACTGCAGACTAGCTTGGGAACCACTGGACACAGCCATGAAGCTTTCTGCTCTTGCTCGCATACCACCTCATCCTGTCAGTGAGGATATCCTCCTGCCTGCTTTGCTGTCACCTTAGCTCCTTCCCTTGAGGAGCAGCCCACTCTTGCCCCTCCCTGATAGTTATTATCCCTGCTTTACAGAATGAACATAATATAATCATTAAAGTGTAGGCACATGGTAGCTACATAGAGTTGCAACAGCTTTTACTTTTCCTTGCTATCTGAAATGCGAACTGCCATTCACCTCCCACTGCTCTGGGGATGTATTCAGAAGAACATAGGGCACGTCGTGGCCCACACTGCATTTACATGTCAAGGTTTCAGAAAGAAATGAACTCTTCTTCCACACGTAACAGCTGAGAAGCAATTCCTGCCCTTGCACCTGCAATGAAGGCTTTCACTGTTGTGTTTTCTTCTGCACCAGCATCACTGTGGACACTGCACAGGGTCATTTTCTGGTGATGGATGGCAACGTGCTAAGCTTCAATGGCCCAACATGGGGCTGAGCTCAGAGGCTTGAGGGAAATTGGGTTTCCTGGGTGAGTTCTTGCTGAGACCTGACCAAAGGTACTATGTTTCTAATTGACCTATGAATTCAAACTTGCAGAGGTAGCAACAGCAAAGACACACAGGGAGCAGCCTCTGTACCAGGTGTTCCTGCCCTGAACTAATCCTTCCTCTGCTTTCCAAACAAGCAGCCAGCACCAGCTCTGAGGTGCATCCGTTTTCCTTGTCGCTCATGAAAGCACAGATTTGGGGAAGGGAGGGAGTTAATCTGTGCTTTCTTCACTCTCGAAGGAAGGGGTCAGGTGCCTGAGCAACCCCCAGGCTTTATAAACATAGACCAGCTGGACTCAGACTTTTCTGGAGGATGCATTAGCTGAATCCACTGGCTCAGGACAGGAGGGAAGGGAGCAAGCACATGTGATCAATGGTCTCGCCTCAAAATTTGTGAGCTAATGTCATTGGATCCTTGGTCCATTAAAATGTCCTCCCCAAAAGACTCTGAGACTGGCCTGAACTCCACAGTGTGTCTCCAGAGTCATTTTTAGTCCTTTTGTTTTGTATTCATCATGTTAGCACTCACGATGAGTGGCTAAATGCGTGGTGCAATAGCTTTGGCTGGTTCATCCTTCACCTAGATCTGTTCTCCACACCTTCTCTAACAGCTTGAGGGGGAAGGTGAGTTTTACTGCATAGCACATGGCTGTGCAGAGAAATCCACACCCAAAGATGTGCTGGGTGTAGTGGTGGAAAATCTCTGAAGCTCTCCCAAAGCACAGTCCCCCCACCCCATTGAGACATCCCTCTCAAATATCTCAGGGCTTAGGCTGAGTAGGAGGTCCAAATGTGAACACTAGTACTAATCCCTATTTGAGACTATACTCCTGTCCCAGCCTGCTCTCCCTATCTTGCATGCTTTGCTGGGACACTGTCTCCTGCAACCAGAATACCATCTGCCAGGGAAGGCACCCCTTCTGAATGGCATCTGGGGTGAAGCTGTGGGATGGAGCTGCTCTGATGTTTTCAATCCTCCCAGGAAATGAAGACACCTTAAAATATTTGGTTATTTTTAATAGTAAAAAAGGTGTTAGCAACTGTGTAGGACAGAAGAGCCAGAAAGGTATGAAACTTCACTGCTGTAACCTATGGTGGAGTCTACAATATCTGTAGGGCCCTTTGTCCTCTTTCCCTTCCCACCCTGTTGAGCCTTTGCTGGCAGAGCAGGTCATGTTGGCACATCCCTTATAGCTCTGTAGGTGTAGATGCTCGCTGGCGGTTCTGCATGTCCTTCTGTTTCACCTCCATAGAGATCTCTGTGAAGTCCTGGATAAACCGCTGAATCTAGGGTGGGGAAGAGAGATGTCAGAGCTCAGAGCAGGGGTGGGAACAGGAGGCACAGGGGAGCTTGTTGGCCCTTTTGGAGGTCACATTTCACCAACCAAACTGAGCAGGAGGATAAGGCATTTGCCCTGCTGGATCTGCACCATCAGAATGGGCTTTTCTGGGTGAGCCTGAGTTCAGGGCAAGGGTGAATGAAACCAAATCTTGGCCATGTGTTGATCTGCATCCCCTGCATCCCCTGCCCCAGCCTGCCTGGCTCCCACTCCTGCCCCCACAGGGATCCACACCCTTCTCTGACTCCTTGGATGAGACAGGTTTGCCTGGTGTCCTCTGCCCATTCCCTGTGCCCAAGAGAGAGCCCAGGTGAAAAGGAAGGTGTCTGTTAGGCACATTCTACGGGCTCTTCCCTCCCTTTGGGCAGCTGAGAGTCATTACTGATCCTCTTTCTGGACAGGGAGAAGGGGTTTGGCTTGAGCCTACCATGTCCAGCTGCCTGTGGCTGTCATCCATTGGCACGTTCAGGTTTGCTTTCAGCTGTGTGCTCATGCACTGGAAGAGGCTTAAGATGGCCAGCTTGATGGTCCCCAGCTTCAGGGTTTTCTTGCGAGTCGTGTTCTGGATGTTGGCCCAGGAAGTCTCCTGAGAGGAAAGGAGATATGCAGCATGGGGACATGCCCCAGCAGAGATGCTGCTTCAGCACTGGGGACCCTGGCTTGGAGACCCTAACTTCTACACTCATCTGTTTTGCCAGGAAGAACCTGTTCTTGCCCAGGGCTGCACTGGAAGTGGTTCAGCTTGTCTGGTGGAAGCAGATCCAGGAATCACCACAGCTGCTCCTTGCCCCAGGAGCCTCCCCATCTCTCTGCCAGCTCCTGCAGTCCTCACTCTGGCAGGTCCTCCCTGCAGGCCCCATTTGCACTCCCCACAGCAGGAATGGCTGATACTCTGGGAGCAACACATCCCACTGCCACCCTCCCAGACCTTCTTTCCAGCTCTGCCTGATGGGATCCAACTCCTGGATCCTGGAGTATCCAATAAGGGAATTTGGCAAGGCCTCCGCAGGGTGATACAAGGGGAGCAGAGGCCAGCAGAGCTGAGGGCATTTCTGAACACTGAGCACTGGCTACACATCGATGTGCCTCATTACAGTCCAGTTTACCACCAGTCTGGTCACTTTTGGACTGGTAAGGAGGGAGGAGAAGAGGTAGGCAGATGCTGTGCAAAGGATGAAAACAGATCTTCCCCTGCCCACCCCATATTTCCTCACCCAGAGAAGGATGTCACTTTGAGCCTCATCAAAACATAGTTGGAGTTGCGCCAGCTCATTTTTGTACTGCAGGATCTCAGCTTCTTTCTCTGCTGTGTACTGGTCCAGGAGCACCTTGGCTTGCTTGGACATTTCCTTGTATCCCTGTTGTGCCTGCAGCAGGTGCTTGTGTGTCCTCAGTGGCATCCTGTAGTGCTGAATGACGTCCTGGATCTCCTCAAACTGCAGCACAGGGCTCCAAGTGTTAGTAATCCCCCTGCCTTCCCCTCATCAGGACTGCAAGTCCCGTGCTGTTTGGCACCCTCCCCTGACCAGGGACAACACCTCCCCAGCTGAAAGATCTTCCCTTCTTGACGAGACTGCCCCAGTTGGTCTGTGAGCATTGCCACGTTCCCTGTATGAAGGCATCCCACTGTGACAGTCCCAGAGCTGTCACTGCCATAAGCGAGGTGAGATATTGCACTTCTACCCTAGGTGAGTGGTGCTCTGATAAAACACAAAGCACAACTGCAATTGCCAGCGCTGAGTCACCTAGACTTGGGAGGGGGGCAGCTGGGACTGCAGGAGTATGAGCGATGCATGGAGTGATGCCCGGGTATCCTTGAGAGAGGGCACAGCTTTTCTGACAAGTGCCTGGGTTCCCATTCCCAGGCAGCTTTTCAATTCTCACAAACTATCAATGTGACATGAAACAGTGACACAAAGGGGTCCCCATTCCCTTCAGCCCTGTGCTTTTCCCCCTTCTAAGAATTTTTTTTTTGTTTTGTCAGGCCTTCACCTCCTTTTCTGGTCCTCCTCCCCTAACTGGTCCCCTTGGCTCACGTTAGTTGCAGGGAACCTCTTTCCATCCCATCTGAAGTCTCTGGGTTTGACCAAGTGTTACGATTTCCCTGGACTTGCATTATCTCCTCTAGGTTTAACACCCATGTAAGGCCCTCCTTGAGGCCATGATCTGTCTATCTCATATCTGAACTCACCTGTGAGATCTTCACTACATCTTCCAGATATTTGTTGAAGATGGAGTACTTCTGCACTTTGTTGGAGAGTTTCCGGTGCTCATTTCTCAGGGCTTCCAGTTCCCTCTTAGCTCTCAAAAGCTCACTCTCCTTTTGTATCTTCATCTCCCTCTCTTTGCCGGCTCTCTTCAGAGCTTTCATTTGGATCTTATCATTTTCCTGCTGAAGTTTCCTCCACCAACACACACACACACATACACACACACACACACACACACACACAGAGGCAAAGGAAGGCAAGGGAAGATGGAGCTGGGTCACTCAGCAGCACTGGGAGGAGATACCTTCACAGAGGAGAGACCAGTACTGGAGCACCCCTGGGAGCATTTTCACTCCCTGTGAAAAATGCAAGAGGCCATCCCTCTTGCATTGACCCTTCAGTCTTGGAGACAGACACCTGGGATGGCGTTCTGATTTTCAGACCTGCTGGTATCTGTCCCTGGAAGACACATGGGTGTCAACAATGGGCACAGGCTGAGACCCTTCTTGGGGGATGTTTGGGGCACCCAGGAGATCACACTGGTTCAGGACAAGCTCTCTTCTGCCAAATCCCTACCAGGGCTTTCCACATCTGAGGTAAAAAGCCCTGCCAGGCCTCTTCACACCTCCAGGCTCAAGGCAGGCTTGGACAGACATGGTGGCCCAAGACTGTCTCCCCAAGGGAGGGGAGGAGGTGGTGGTGTGGCTCAGGCTTATGTCAGCCGAGCTGATCAGGGGCAGGTGTACCTTTAAAATCTTCCCAGATTTCTCCATGTAGGTTTTCAGCTGAGCTTCCTTGGCGTGGAGGTCCCTCCACCGGCAGGATATGACTTTCATCCTCTCCCTAAAGGCCTGGCAGCACCAGAGTGAGCATGATATGGCTACCTGCACCTAGAGCCAGTCACCTGCCCACTGCTGCCCTCCAAAAAACCACAAACCCTCACAACCATGCCCCAGCACCCTCCCAGCTTTCTCACCTCTTCCTTCACCTCCAGAACCTTGTGCATCAGTTGGTCTTGTCTCTTCTTCTTCTGAAGGCGAATAAATGGAGATGGGGAGTCCTCCTCTGTCAGTCTGAGTTCCCTGCCAGAGAAGTTTTCCTCGAGGTTACACACTGGGTCCAGTACCTTGGCAGAGTGTTGGACTGCCCTGCCCTGTCACCCCACCCAGGACACAGAGCAAAGCAACGCTGTCTCAGATCCCATCTGGCAGCATGGCATCCTCACCCCTCCCCCAGCATGGATCCCACTGACAGAGCAAGGAGGTGCGACAGGGAGGAACAGGGCTGGGGAAGGGAGGTACAAAAGGAGACAGAAGTGGTGGAGATAAGGGATGGGAGTTTGCCACAGTGGGAGGAGCGATGGAGGAGACAGGAGAAGAGAATGGAAGGGAAGGAGGTGGATGGAGGACCCCCTCACCTGAGCAAGGGCAGGAGGTGCTGCTTGTAGTGTGTGCGGAAATAGGCCAACAGGTCCTCATCTTCCATGGTGGCTATCACTCCAGCCACCAGCAGGGCCCAGAGCGCCCAGGTTCTCCTGGCACTGCTACTCTCCCAGGTCAGCCCGGGAGCTGCCCTGCAAGCCTGAGAGCTTAGCAGTGGGAAAGGCAGCCGGGCAGGGGATGAGCCCCTGGGTGCCTCTTGCCTCCGCCTTCCAGGACCGTCCTTGCCCCAGTCGTGACTGTGGCCACTGGCTGTTGGTGGCCAGTTGACATGGAATGGTTGCCAGGGTACTTAGACAATGCTCAGGTGGTTACTTGGCAACTGAAGCCGGGTGATTCCCCCACGCCAGTGAGGGGGACTGACCACTGTGTCCAGGACGCTTCAGCACTAAAGGACGGATGAACAAAGGCAGATTTCTTTCCCTTCCTCTCATTTTCTCTGGTTCCTCCTCTGTTAAAAATCAGCCCCTGAGTCCTGTGACCTCTGCTGTCTTGGCCAGGTATTTCAGCACCCCCGACATCCACATCCCACTCTCAGAGCTCAGCTTGCTCTTTCTCTCCCAAAACACCAGATGGACAGACAATTAAACTGAGGCACATCCTCAGGGATGCCTGATCACCGTACTGCCCATGGTTCCCTCTCTGTTCCCTCTGAGGTCTACCATTTGCTAAAAGTTAACTGATTTTTTTTTTTAAAGTATTTTATTTTTTTCACAGATCAAGGCATTTGAACAAGGTCTATTGCCCAAAATAAAGGGGTGATATTCATGGGCCAGGTGGGAAAAACCTACAGATGATGGTGACCTTGGGGTCTGCTCCTTCTACAGAAGATTTCACCCACTGATGTTTGCTTCTGTCAGTCTCTGGCTTAACATACAAAAGCATTTCTGTGAGCCACTGAAGTGGAAATATCCCTGGCTTGGTGGAAAAAGCTATGACTCTCTGGGGGGAGAAGTCTTCATGTCTGTTACAACCCTGACTTGCATCAGGGAAATTGTTTTCAGGCAAACTCACCCCTTGCTCATTGTAAACCAGGAGGAGCTGGGGAAAGCCTGCCAGAGCCGTCTGGCACTTTAAACAGCAAGATGTATGGCCCAGGAAGGCACCATTTGTTATATGAGAGATGCTTCATTTAGAGACAAATGACCCAAGGCAAAGCAGTGTATATGCCTGGCTTTTATTACTGAGGTTCAAATCAGTCCCAACAGTGACAGGTGACTTCCCCTCTGTTCATCCCGAGGTCATCATGGGGCTGTTCCCATCCCAATAGGTGAGGCAGATTAAGCCTGGTCTTCTGGAGCGGTTTCTGGACCTTGGCAGGGATGAGTCTTGTCTGGGAGTGAGACAAGTCTTGTCTGGGAGCAGGGCTTTGTGCCTGCCTGCGAGGTGAGGGGGCTCAGCCCTTCCTCTAGCAGGCAGGGATCCTCTCTGGAAAAGTCCTGCCCAGCTTTGCATCCCCTGGGCTGGAGGAACTGCTGGCCCCCAGCAGAGCACGGGAACCCACCGAATGAGCAACCAGGAAGGTCTCAGCATGTCTGAATTTCAAGTACTTGCTGCAGAGCCAGGAGCTGGGGCAGCGTCTGCCTGGGAAGCAACAGTGGCGTGCTCTTTCACACAAGCAGAGCTGTGGAGCCGTTGTGTTCTTGTCCTCCAGTGGCTGAACTGCACTGTCTGAAATTACAAAAACCCTACAATTCTGGGGAGAGCCATCTGAGGCAGGTGCTGGGCACCAGGATCAGCACTTCAAGCAATTAAACTTCATTATCATTATGTCTAATTAGAGACAGACATTTCCAAGGGGAAGCACTGGCTGACTTCCCAGTCTGACTGAGAATTCCCCATTATATCATTTTGTCACACAAATGACAGACAAGCTCCAGGGAGCAAGTGATGTCATCAGTCACCTTCCTGCTTGTTAGGCACATATAACACTGAGGGGCTGCCCCTGTACCTTTGGCTTCATGGTATTTTGTTTTTCTTGAGGAGATGCTGCCCTTCCGCAGCAAGGATAGAAAGATCAGCCCATAACAAAATCCCTGAGGTTGGGGTTCTCGCTTTCCACGCTGAATGCTCTGAGCAAAACTAATGCTGCCTGCAGGCTTATGAATGAAGGAGAAGTCACCACTGGATTTTTTTCTTACTGATCAGTAGAAGCTGTGACTGAGTCCAAGGAGGGTCAATCATATGGCAGAGGGTTCAGGGGTGCTCTGTGCCCAGGGAAAGCCCCTTCCTGTGCATCCTTTTTGCCACGTGTTGGCAGTGGGGAGCTGCAGTGCCCGCTGGTGTAGCACAGCAGAGAGCCAAACTCCAATCACTTGTGTTACTCTCAGCCTTCCTTGTGTGGCATCCCCACATGCCAGCCATCACCAACGTTATCTCATGGATTCTCCCTGCTCCTGCCTCCACCTCCCCTGTTTTGGCAGACAGCGGAGCTGCTTGGATTGGAGATCTGTGTGTGCCCCATCTGTACAGCACCTTGTGACATTCACTCCTTGTCATCACCACAATGCCACAATGACCAGCATAAAATACAGGCACTGCAGCAAACACTCTAATGCCCTTGTCTGAGGCCAGGAGTTCCCAGGGTCATCATCTGTGTGAGACATTGAACTGGCTGAGGACAGGACTGTTAAGTCCAGAAGTTGTGTTGTGAGATGCCCTGTCATTACCAGGGTGTTGGGAAGGTGCTCTGGAGAGTGGCTCCCATGGAGTCACCTTGACGGGTTTCCCATGTGGCACATGGGGTGAGCCTCTCCTGGGACAACCCCAGGAGAAGCCTGGACAGTGTGGCCAGGTCTGTCTGGGTGTGTTACTGGGGATCCCCGGTCTGCTGTTGTTTTCTGAGTTCCTCCATGGTTGCACTGATGAAGCTTGTATGTGCTCGTGGCTTCCTGTGGTGGTCCCCAGCATGGCCGGGCCACGGTATCACTCAGGGGTCCCCCCTGCCAGTGTTCCTCTGGGCTCTTTCATGTTTTCAAGGATGATCCCTTTCACATGTCACCCAACAGTCATCTCCAGCATATCCAGGCTTTGATGGAGCCCTTCAAGCTTGCATTGCCTGGCCACAGCTCTGCCCAGAACAGCTGTCTACTGTGGAGAGGACATTCAGGTCCAGCATCTGCATCAGAAAGATTAGTAAGGAATCAAAAGGGGGACTAGTGCCAAACAGCCACTATCCTGGGGACATAGGGACAAACAAAGCTAGGAAAGGAGATCTCAGTCCTTGTGGTTGGGGGGTGAGAAGGAGGAGAAAGCAGTGCTTGGGGGAGCAAGATTTGATATAGAGGGGTAGGAAATGCTGTGATGGCTGGAGAGGGAAAGTCATGGATGACCAAGTGGGTCTGAAAATATACCTCGTGTGTATTTTCCCCTGAAGGCGAAAAGGCTGCTGGCTGGCCTAACACAAAGAGACCTGAATTTTAAGTACCCAGTGACACAAAGGTACCCACTGTGCAGCACCATGGTGCTCTGGGCATCTGCACTGACTCCATCCTCTGTCTTGTAGCACCCTCTTACCCACAGGATGGACAAACCCACCCATGAATCACCCAAACCCAACAGACCCCATCAGCAGACCGGCTTCCCAGAGTGCTGGACGCTCCTGGACTGATGTCCAGTGGATGGGAAACCCCGAGCTGGGATCAGTCCTCTGTCCACCCGGAGGGAAGCTGAGCAGGGTGAGATCAGACCCTGCATTTCACAGCTGTGGTGAAAGTGCTTGCAGACAGATTTTTATTTTTTAATTATGTTCCTAATCACCATTTGCCGCTTTTATCCTCACACTGAGGTTTTATCTTCAACAAACGCTTTCCTCCTCAATACACCATGCATTAAAAAAGAGTTTCTTCCTATTATGCTCTCCATAGCAACTGCATCAGCTTGCCATGAATAAATTACCTCTGACTTGACATCCCATATTAGAATATAGAAAATGCCATTTCTGAGTCATAGCTACCCAGGAGAAACCTTTTCTGTTCGTCCCTTAGGTACATCCCCCACCTTTTTACTCCTTGAAGGAGACTGCATTTTTTTTTTTCTTTTAAATCTCCTCTGCTCTTAAAGTCCCTGGAGATGAAGGCTAATGGAAAGCTGATACAGACTTTCCCTTCTGGCCTTCAGAACCTCCCAGAGTGCAGTACAAAACGCCCTTGGTGATAGCCAGTTCCTCTAAATCACACTGGGCTCTGTAGTGGCATGATTTTGAATGGCCAAATCTCTTCCCAGTATCCTTCCCTGGTTCTTAGGTCCCCAGGGGACAGACTTAAGGGAGAAGATGAGCTTCTGTCCAGGGAGAGCATGATGCTGTGTTTTGGTGGGCACAGACAGCATGAGGACGTTCAAACATGGTATCTTCATTGAGTGCCCAGGGTCTTTTGCAGTTGGAGACTAGTTTCACGTGGAACTGGGACCGTCTGGAGCTGAGGGAAGGTCCCTGCCCCGCTTCAGGAGTCTCTCCAGCCTGAGATACCTCCCAATTTGCCAAAGCACTTGGATTTTCTCCGGGACAGTGTGGCCACGGCCCAGGAGAGGGAACACTTATTAAACAAGTGTGCAGTCCTAGATGCAGTCCCAGTCCTGCCTCGTTTTCTTGCCCTGAGATAACTCCAGGCAGCCTTTCTGGTGGTGGGCAAGGGTCTGGCCCCTTCGCACAGCACCCGCTTCCTCTGACCTGTTCCCATCCCAGCCTGCCCCTTCGATGTGAATGCCGTTGATGCTGATGGCAATGGAGGATAAACGTGCTGATGTGTAAGGGGGAAGGGGTGGGGGAGCCTGAGTCACTGCTCGGTGCCTTTCCCCCCACGCCACTTTGCTTCCCTGCTACCTTCTCTCTGAGTCATCCAGCACAACAGGATTTTGGCTTAACCCCCAGAAAGCCAAGGCTGTCAGGGATGCCCATCTCCTCTAAGAACCTCAGTGCCTCTTAGGCAGGCTGGGCTCTGCTCTGGGAGCTGATGTTTTCCCTCTCCCAGCGTTCCCTGACATGGATTTGTCCCAACATCTGTACCTGCACCCCAATCCAAAGGGGACCTCAGATTGCACCTCCCACATTGTGGCTTGGGGGAGGAGGAGGCTCAGGCTTGGGGGCTGATGCAAGAAGTGGCAAGAGAAGGAGCTAAAATGTCATTTCCAAACACCAGACTCTCCACCTATTTGCAAACTAGCACACCCCTAAATGCACTTAGTCATTTCCAGGCACCTGAGGGACAGCATGGGCTAATGGGAAAGCACAGCGAAGCTCTGCTCTGCCACCAGACAGCCGTGCGGCCGCAGGAAATCCCTGCCTGCCTCCATCTCTGCCATTCAGGTCAGGATGAACCTTTCTGCCATGTGGTCTCAGCTTCCAGCATTAGCCCTGGCCTCAGACCTGCCCCTGGGGCGCCTGCAGGGCAGTCACTGCCTATTGCTTTCTCCAAGTGCAGATGACATGCAGACAACACCAACCTTACCAGCGTGGTGGCATCATTTCAGGAAATTTCCCTGTTCCATGAAGGTTTCACTGTCAGTCCCTGTGTGTTTATATAGGGACTCCTAAAGCCTGACCTCCTGGAGTCGTGGGATTACACAAGGCTCTTCTATCTCCATTAAACAGAAATTCCCAGTTAAAGAACAACCCCCTGAAAACTCACAACCCCAAAGGCAAGTGCATAGGTAATCAAGATGCAGTATTTTGTGTCTGACTTTTTGCCCATTTTTTTCATTCTGTAAGACCTGAATCTCACAAGCTTAGGGGTTAGCCATCCCCAAATGCTATGGTTACGCCATCGGTTTTACAGTGTCTCTTGAAATGCCACTTCACTGTGTGGCTTTAGGCAGAGCTGCCTGCTCTTCCCATCTGTATGGGAGAATTTGGTCTTGGCTTCCCTGGCTGCTATGGTGGGTTTCTGTGTGCATCAGGCTCCGCCACCAGGGCAGTATCTTGTCCAGTTTCTTTTTTGCAATAAATTACCTCTGTTCTCACTTAGCTGGGTTGCAAAAAGGAAATAGACTGGTGAGCTCACTAATGAAAGGTGTGTAGGCTTTGTTGGAAAGGGTTATTCCACACCTCCCTGCCATCCCTGGTGCTTCAGCTGCTTGTTCCAATGCTGGTGTGGTTCAACCTGTTTAGAAGAAGCGTGCCTGCACGTGGCAGTGAAGCAAGGAGATGGTATTTGCTGCCAGCTCTCAGTGCAAGAGTACAGCAGCCTGGATATTTGGGTGAATAAGAGAAAAAGGGAACACTTTCTGACTGGAGAAGATCAATTCAACACAGGTATCCAGGGATGTTTCCATTTTAAGACCTCATTTGTTGAGCAAAACTTTATAGCAAGTAAAAGAGGACAGTTTGCTCTTTCATGCACAGAGTGATCCCTGAATCAAAATATAAGGATGATGCAGCAGGAATAAGAAGCAAACTATGACTCAGTGTCCAGACATCCCCGTGGCAGCGGCAATCATTGGACTGTGTTAACATGGGCTCATTCATTTGCTGTGCAATGGGGAGGATGCAATAGCTGGAGGAGGTGGAGTGGGTCTGCTTCCAGCCTTCAGATGTTCCCTATTCTTCAGCTTTGAGAGCTGGTCCCGAGGCCCACACATCTGGACACAAAAGCAAAGCAGCAGCAATTTATTTTTCTCAGGAATATTTTGCTGCTCCTTTTTTACAGCCTAAAATGCTCAAAAAATGCATTCTCACCAGACAACAGTGAAGGCTCACAGGTCTGCCCCAAGGCAGGTGCAACTACCCCTTCCCAAGGGTTTCAGGGAAGCAAACTGCCCTCACCTTGTTTCAGTTCAGGTTGGGTTCTGGACTGTGTCTGCTAAGAGCACATTTAAGGATCATTATCCAGTTTCATGGTAGGTATCTTGAATGGAGACATCTCCATAGGTCAGGCCATCCCAAGCTCCCACTGTAGCTGATGAGAGGGATAAGCACCCCCAGGGCATAACACATCTGATCCCTTAAGGGTGAATGTACTTCGGGAAGATCCTCTTTCTCTCCATGGACTATCCAAGGCACCTGCCATGACCTGCTCACATAGACACATGCAATTTGGCCACCTTGAGCACCCTTGCCAGGCTCTGCAGCCCCTCGCTAGGCCTGGGACCTGCCTAATCACTGGATTGAACCCAGTCTCCCTAGGTCTCCCTGGAATTGACCTGTAAACTCTAAGGATGAGGACAGGAAGTCTGCCTTGCTGTGGGCTGCAAGAGAGGAAAGATACCCTGATGGTGTGGGTAGACTTCAGGGCTAGCCTTGCTGGAGGCAGGTCACTACATGTGCCCAGACATCAGTCCTCACCCAAAGTAGATGCTGAGACTCATATTTTGGCTACAAGCTCTGCTAAGGATGCAAGAGTAGATTTTCATGCTCCAGTTGGAATTCCTCAGCCTTAATAAAATGACCCCTTCCAAGAAGCCATCTAAAACATTGTTTGCATGTAGCAGGCTCCTGGAGACAACCAGCCCCTCAGTTCAGGCACTGTGGTTTAACCCAGCCCACTATCTCTGGACAGCCTCAGTGAACTCCTGCAAGCTGCCCTAAAGCTGCCCTGCCTCCAGCTGAATGTCTTCTCCAGGAGATGATGGAGACTTGGCCCTTGGGGGGAGCATTCAGATTACGGGGCTGGGGACATGGCACTAGCCCTGGCAGTCAGAGTTCATGCATCAGTGACAGCAATGCAGCATTTGCTGTACACATACCTCCAGGATGTCTCTCCTGGCTGGGTTTTAGCAATAGCTCTGTCATGGCTCTGGATTTTCATCTGACTGGGACACCCAGGAGTGCCATAAGCCCACAAGCATCTGAGTTCATCTTTTGTGGTGCAAATGACCTCAAACCCAGAAGCATCAGATGAACGGTTGTTTCCCAGGGAAACTCTGACAAGCACAGCCAGCCTTGTGGCAACATCAGGAGGGCACTGGAGGCATCAAGGTGAAAAGAAAGTGTCTTCTTTTTTTTGTCTTAGACTTATTTTTTTTCTGGGCTGAGGCAAGTCCTGGAATGTGGCACCAGTCTGAAGCTGTTCTCATACTGCCCAGACTGAGGACCTGAACCCCAAGGTGTGTCTGGGCAGAGTCACAGCTCCAGAGAGACCTGCCATCAATAAATCCCCCCAGCTCCAGCATTTAGCTGGTTTCCAGCACACCAGAGTTTTTTGGAGATAATGAGCCTCCTGCACACACATCAGTTGAAGCTGCCTCATCTGCCATGGCTGCTGGAAAGGTCTTGCCCTCCCTTTCTTCCCCATCAAAGGTTTGATTTCAGCTGCACAGGAGCTCAAATGCACAGCAGGATAATTGCAAAGCTGGAGGTCTTTAGATTTCTTGGGCTGGATTCAGCTCTCTGGTAACCAAGAGGAGCTCAAAGCCCTTTTCCAAGCACTCAGTCCTGGGTTAGTTCTTGCTCTTGGGCTTTGAAAACCCTCCTGCCAGGCCTGGTGGCACATGACTCCACCGAGCCCATTAGAGGAGACCCAGGCAGAGATGGCACCATGGAGGTGACAGGCAGATGGCTGAGCTGCTGGCCGGGAGGAGAAACAGGATCCTGGTGTGGTCAGATCCCAGGAACCATAACAGAGGGGTGTCTGGGTGTCTCAGCTGTGACCATGGCTTCTGAAGAGGACCAGACCTGAAAAATGTGAAGTCCCTGTGGGGAGGCTCAAATCAGCAAGGCTAAAGAGCGTGGATGAAGTCCAAGGCTGCTCACTCATGTTCCTCGCACCAGGTAGTGGCCATCCCAGCCTGCAGACAGGGCAGAGCCTCCCAACCCTCAGTGCTGCAGCAAAAACCAGGCTCAGAAGCAAGATCAGTTCTGGTCTTTGTCTTGAATCACATTGTCTAATCACAGATGTGCTGGGCAGGATATTTCCACAAGCTGAGAGGCTCTGCTGAAGCTCCCAGTTGCTGAGGAGGGAACATTTTTGCAGACATCTGGGGTTCTTCTGAGTGCAGACACAGCAGGCATCATGATCAGCCAGTGCGACGAGCAGAGGCAGCAAGACACTAATTCAATATGAATGGTAAGCAACCTTCAACTTTATTTTCGTACACAACCTCTTTTATCTCCTTCTACATTAACTATGCACACGTATCATAATCCAATTGGCTATATCAGAAGGCTACATTGTAACATCCCTGCTCCTCCGTGGTCTCCATGCTGCTCGACACCCTCTTTTCTCTGGCTCCCTGCCCAGAAAGTTGTTTACTACTTACTCAAGGTCACTGTGACTTTGCTGATACTTTCTGCATAGCTCAGTTATGCTAATTGAGGCCTAATCATGCTAAACGCCAGTGATCAAGTCATCTAGGGAGCCATGTCCTTGTTCCTTAAGCCATTCCCCAACAAGCCAGCAATGCCATTTCCATGGTATTGCCTCATCCTCAGTTGCAGCCCAGCACAGGGCTGACTCCATCCCACCATGCAGGATGACCTCAGGGGAAGGCTGGATGCAATGAGGTGGGAGCTGCTTGCAGGCTGGGATCACCTCGGCAAGGGTATGCTCAGGTGTTTGTTGCCCTCTGGAACACCATGAAGCCCTGCAACAGTGCAGAAGCCTTCTCAAGTCCTTTCCTGCTGCTCCATAGTGGTGCACCAGATCCTTCCTCTCTCCTAGACATGAACAAATCCTGCTGAAATCAGTGCCAAGCAAACAACAGGAAGATTTCAGGATTAGACCTGCCCGGGTCTAGATTTGCCCAGTTTTGCTTTTGGGCACTACAGATTCCTCTTTAGCCTGTGATCCCCACAGCACCCCCTACACACACACAGAGCCTGAACCCATTCTGGATGTGCTGCCATCCCCACGCTGTATTCATGCAGCCGATGTCTCCTCCAGACCTGCATTTCACATCCTGAGTGCCTGCAACACTGTAAAGCCCAAGTCCACTGATGTTACTCACACATTAGAGCCACACCACCTTAATCAGGAGGGAAAATACAGTCCAGAAATCCAGGAGAGAGTCCCAACAACCTCCCTTGAGCCAGTCCTGCAGCCTGACAGTCACCCAGGCGGGCTGGATTTTGATGAATGTGTTAAGCTGCCATAATCCATCCGTGCCTCCTGAAGATGCAGCCTGGTCCCTCAACCCCAGCTGCTCATTCCCAGCCCTTCACACCCCCTGTGCTGGCACAAGTGTTTGGGTAGCCCTGCCCTGGCTCAGTTCAGGGAACCAACTGCCTGCAAAACATGGTCAACATTAAAGAACCTTTCAAGAGCCCACAGAGCACTTGTGTGGATGCACCCAGGAAAGGGAGGGTGTTCAAGAAGTGGGGTAGTGCGTGGGGAAGGGGAGGCCGTGGCTTGTCTCCTGGTGGCAATTCTTTACACTGATCCCCCCAGCCTGAACAAGATCTCCCCCAAGCAGGGCTGATGCTGGGGCTGTGGTCCCCTCTGGAGACGCGGAGCAGCCCAAAACGTTGATACACCTCATAGCATCACTTCTTCCTTGCCATCAGGCCATCAGTTCTGTGAAAAGAGGACATGAGGCTTATTTGGTGTGACTTGCTTGTATTAGTGTTTGCAAACCATTTAATAATTCACCCCAATTTGGTTCGATATCACTCTGATGATGGGTTGACAATCCCTCCCCTTTTTCTGGTCGGGTTTGTTCCTCTTCACTCCATCTTCCTCTCACCATCATCCCCACGAGCTCTCCCAGATCCCCCACCCTGAACACATCCCATGCATCTACATGCTCCTTTATCCCACCTCTCCTGTTCTGGCCTGTTTTCTCACCTCTCCTTTCATTAACTATCTGGTCATGCCTGGATTTTTATGAAGATTAAAGCTAAAAAAAAGAAACCACCAAGCTCCTGTGCTTTCCCTGCATCCTCCTCTGTTCTTTCCTGCTGAGCAACAAGCTGAAGCTCTTCTTCATCTTCCTCCCTGCAGATGCTTTTCATTCTGCCTGTGGTGCCTCTGCACACAGCAGCCCCTGCTTTCCCGTCAACATCCCACTCACTTGTGTTATCCCTCCAGGTTCAGCCTTGCTCGTATGCTCTTCTCTTCAATGCTCCGGTGTTCGAGGGCTTGTGCAGCCCTCCCGCTTGTCTCCTGGCAGGTCCTCTGTTTCTCTGTGCAGCAAACATTCCCCATGGAGCTGAGATAGAGTCCTGCTCGGGAGCTACGCACTTTCCTGCTGTCCTTGCCCTCAAAGATCCCCTGACAGGAAGGGCCCTGTGGGCTGATGCATGCTCTTTTCATTGATGTCCCTATCCCATGACTTTTGTCCTTGTGTTTTTAATCCTGATATTCCAGCTGCACTACCCCTGCGATTTGCATTTGTACCTTTCCCCTGGTCAACTCTTACTTGCAGCCGAAAATAGGTGAAGAGCTCTGATTAAAATGTGGCATCTCTTTGTTTTCCACCAAAAGAAGCCTCATCCACACACTCTCACTCTCTGCGGGGCACAGCACATCTGGTACAGAGGACGGGAAAGCAGTGTGCCTCCAGCTCTGCCACACATCCAGAAAAATGAGGAGGTGATGCCATCCCCAGGCTCTGGGAAAAATAGCAGAGGGTTTGAACAGCAAGAAGGAGGCACACACCCGGGGATGGTGGGCAGCTGGGGGTGAGGAACCAGCACTGGTTCTGTGGCTGTCTTCTTCATTGTACAGCCCTGGGTCTCAGCATCCCCCAGCATCTTGCACATTCTCTGCAAAGCTGCCAAGTGCCCTTCAGGAAGACAGGCTGGTCTTCAGGGACACACAGCTCCTCCTGCACTGGCTGCTCCAGGTTTGTGCCTTCCCAGCAGACACTGGTGTGTCACTTGAAATCTCCAAAACCCTCCATAGGTCTGTGAGACTGGGCAGAGCCTCTGAGCATAGGTCCTGAGTTCAAGCTGACAGGCTGCAGGCTGGGGTGTGACCTGGAGGACTTTGTCCTGCCCTGAACATGGAGAAGGAAGGTGGGCTGATGCACTGTGATCCATGGAGACCAGGGGAAACATGGCTGCCCAGCCTCTGGTGAGCCAGAGGATGGGTTTTGCACACAGATCTGGGGCCCATCAGGGAAGAATGTGTCCCAGATTAGACAATTTGGATGTTTTTAACTGGTGTGAACAGGGTTCTCAGCCTGGTGGATGGAGCTCAGCTGAGGAGGTCACTGGGTACAGGGGTCTCCACCTTCCTTTGGTGGAGCTGAGGAAACTGTGGGCAGAGCAGAATGCTGGTTTGATGTAGGGCTGCAGGCCCCTCTACCCCCGAGTCCACTTCCTTCCTTTCCTCCACTTCTGAAGTCCCCATACCTTGCGGTCCCCACCCAGGGACCTTGGCAGTGAGGTGGCCAGGCAGCCCCTGGAATTCGGGAAATCCCCCAGGATTTTGGTTGACGGGGGCCAACCCTCTAAACAGGACTGTGCTCCACAGGTACTGGGGGTGTCTTCCCTCTCCTGGAGTTTAGGCATACTTCATCTCGGTTCCCTGCTATCGGTCCTGAACCCATACTGGCAGGTGATTTCTCAAGTTATTGGCAGCTACAGCCAATAACTCCCACTACAATATCCCTTCATCAGCTGAAAAAGACCCCGCTGGAGCATTTAAAGGACCTCCATGGCGAGGGTCGTGTGGGATTTTAGTCCCGTTTAAAGACACGTGGACCAGTCTTTTTCATAGAGCAATTGTACAGCTGGAAGTCTATTAAGGCCATTTTATGGGAGCTCACACTGAGCGCTCCGATTAATTAGCTGGCAGTATTGCTAATGATCTCCGCTGCAATGAGTTGTGCTGGGAAATGCACAGCTCCAAGGGCTTCAGGGAAGCAGGTCTGATGGCAGGGCTCGGTCCCCCTCCAGACAGGCTGTCTCTCTCTGCACCCCGCATGGTATGGTTCACACTCTTCCCAGCTCAATCAGGGATCGGGGTCCCATGGGGATAGAGCTGTGAGGATGCAGGGCCTTTGCTGGCAGTTGCCTCTGCATTTCTGATCCCTACACACATAAATAAACCAGGGGCCATGCTCAAAGCCCCTGGTCAGGGGCTCCCCACATCTCTCCGGCTCCTTCCCTCCTCGGCAGCTCTCCACTGGGAGAATGGACGTGTCTGTGAGATGTGAACATTTGAAATCCTGTCCAAAATCAAAACGTTTCCCATGTTAGGGAGCCAAAAAGAGGTGAAATGGCCAGTGCTGTCCTGGAACCAGCCAGCTCTGAGTGCTAATCCTGAGATGGACAGGAAAGGCAAGGCTGGGGGAGAAACCCAGCCTGGATGGTGTGCCAGAGGCCATGTGGATGCAGGTGGTCTGGGGGAGGCTGGGAGGGACAACGAGTGCTTGGTCCGTGTCCAGTGTCCTGTCTCCCATCTTCCCCAAGCACATCCTCTACATCACAGCCGCTTTGTACAGGAGCTGCTCTGGACCGAGCTGGCCTGGGAACAGTGGGGCTTGGGGTGTCTGTGACTCCCATCCCATGAAAAGCAAGGGGTGAGGAGATATACTGACTGCTGTTTGTGCTGGGGAAGGGCAAATAGGGCAGGTTGCACCAGGGGTAGGTGAGGGTAGCAATGGGGGATGGATACAGCCCTGCCATTGGGTGGGCAGCAGACAGGGGTGTGCCTGCAACCCCCCAGATTCTTGCTCTGGTCTCTCTCAGGTAGCAGCTGAAGGCTGCAAGGAGTGTGGGGCTACATATGGCCCTGGGTCACTTTATGCAGATGCTTTTCTATGGGACCAACTACCCACTGTGCCACACTCCACTGTGAGGGGCCCTGGGGAAGCCCTCCAGGGAGATGTCTGTGCTGCTCAGGGGAGCAAGGAGTGCAGGTGCCATCCCCCAGCTTCCACAGAGTTCAGCATGTCCCCTGAATCACAAGGAAATTCAAACTATGCACAGGGCACAAGAGTTCAGAACAAGCCCAAGTCCCCAGACAGCCATAAAATTCTGGCCAAGATGAGGCAATGTGAAAACTAAACATTCAGGCGAGAAAGGGAGCCCAAGGAGCACAGCAGCTCTTGGAGACAGTGTCAACTCACTTCTGCTTCCCGGGTGAGCTGCAGTCTGGGGAAGCCCATGAGGGATCTCTATAGGGTCCTGAATGGGAACTTCAGCTCCTGGGGTGGTGCAGGCAGCTGAGATCCCTCTTCACCACACAGCACTGGCTGGTCAAGGCTTGGATAGAGCCAAGGGAAGGGTAGGGGCCTGAGCCTGATCTGCTGAGCTCTGGAAGAGCCAGTGCTGAGATGCAGCCAGTGTTTCCCCCTCCAATCTTTACCAAGACCAGGACGTATGGAGAGCCCTGAGATGATGCTGCCTGTATATAGAATCACAGAATCATTCAGGTAGGAAAAGACCCTTGGGATCATTGAGTCCAACCATCAGCCCGACTCTACAAAGTTCTCCCCTACACCATATCCCCCAACAGCTCATCTAAACGACCCTTAAACACATCCAGGGATGGTGACTCCACCCCCTCCCTGGGCAGCCTATTCCACTGTCTGACCACTCTTTCTGGGAAACATTTTTTCCTAATGTCCAGTCTGAACCTCCCCTGTTGGAGTTTAAAGCCATATCTCTTTGGCTTTCAATCCACCAGGTCGCTGAAGGGGCTATAGAGGATATATTCCCAGGATACAGGGATAGAGATTGCCCAGGGAAAGTGTCCAGGAGAGCATAAGCAGGGGAGCTGGCTGGAGTCAGCTTCGGGGCAGAGTCGGCAGCACAAGGTGCCCCCTGCTCCTCACTGTCCTGCTGCCTGCTGAGCAGTTTGCTCCCCATCCTGCCTCTCCCTGCTGCCTCTCTCCCTGCCTCTCTGCCTTTCTTGCTGTAGAGATCCCTTCTAGCTGCTCAGGATTGCCCAGGGCTTGGGGAATGTCCCTTCCCCTAAAACTGTGCAGTTGTGTGCAACCGCAGCAGCATGTGCAATGGGTGGAGTGGTGCTGGCAGAGCCCCGATGCCGCCTCAGACCCTTCCCCAGCGTCTGCAGTCCTGATCCTCGTGGGAAATCACTGCCACTCATCAATTCTCCTTCTTATTTACATACAGCTGCCGCTCACAAATGGGCTTCCCGGGATTGAAACCTCTGGCAGCTTTTTCGAGTGGAAAAGCATGTGAAAACCTGCCACAATGGGCTGCCTGCGAGGCAAACGCCTGTTTCTCCAAGGCTCATTCGCTCTCTGGCTTGCCACCTGGATCACCTACAGCAGGACAGAAGGTCTCTGCCTTAGTTGTGGGAGCCCAGGGCTGCATGGTTGCTGACTGCCTCCCCCACTCCCTGTAGAGCAAAGCTGTTCCCAGGGCTCCTGCCTGGCCACAGGCACCAGAGTCTGGGGCACATCTGAAGCCAGAGCTCAGCCTGAGCATCATGATGGCCTGTGGTGGAGCAGGAGGCACAGCTCTGCGCATCCATGGCTCAGCTGTGCCCATTGGGTCCCTTCTACCCTCCCATTTGTGGCTCTGTCCCCTCTATGGGATGAAGGCTCTCATGAGGAGCAAGAGGCAGTGCAAAGAGCAGACCCCTATTCCCAAGCTGAGAAGCAGGGGTAGACAGTGGGGCTCAACAACCCAGCACGAGATCACCCAAGCCCACTGAATCCTTCAAGCAAGCCTGCAAAGCTGGCCAAGAAAGGACTTGACTTAGGAATGGAGGGCAGACAAGTGCGGCTCATGCCTCACCCTGCCTTTAAATGGAGAAGTGAGACCTGCCTGGTGTTGATGCCCGTGGTTTCCTGGCAGCTGGTCCATGCGTCGGGCTGCCTGCCTGCCTGTGGGCAGCACGGCCGTGCTTGCAGGTCACCCAGCACGCAGCTCTGCAGAGCAACCTTCTGCCACCCCGGAGGGCTGCGCACATACCAGGGTGGGACCGTGCACACACAGAGGCTGCAGGAAAGAAAGCCAACCCTTCCCTGCACATGCGGGCTGCCAGGGACCATGCGGGAGGTCAGAAGCAGAAGGAGCCCAGGAATTCAGGAGAAGAATGTGTTTGTTGTTTGATTTTTCAGTAATATGTTCTGGGTTACGGCTGAATCCTGTTTGCAAAGTGCTGAGCCTGTTGTGAGAGCTGGGAGCAACCTGCACATGGAGGTAGGCAGGGGAAAATCCACAGCACGTTCCTATCTCTGTGCCCCTTCTGTTCAGCAGCGCTGGCTCCCCCAGCTCGGAAGGGAATTGCTCCAGGGACATGCAGTGGGACTCCAGAGGGACCCAGGTGCCCCAGGGCATGTGGTCCCAGCAGGTCCCCTTGTACGGTGGGAAACAGACCCACAGGAGCAGAGCCCATTCCTACCCGAGTCACCTCCCCGGCATCAGCCCTGGGATGGGGTGAAGCATGCTGGAGCCTGAGCTTCTGAGATCACACTTCCAACAAACTCCCACTGATTTTGGGAGCCCATCTGGAGTCACGGGAACTCCCTCACCAGTTTTCAGAGGGTGCTGAGCCAAAACACCCTTCTGGGGCTGGGATCCTGCACTGAGAGCCCCACTGCTCCCAGGCAAGTGGGAGCAGGAGGAGCCAGAAGGCTAATATGTTTTTAAGTGGGGATGTCCCTTATAAGCCTGAATCAACGCTCTCATTTCCCTGGGGACCCCAGTAGTGACATTTTCACTACACGTTTTTCTGAAGGGGCCCAAGCAGCCAGGAGGACAGGAGCCAGCACAAGGCCCGTGTGGGAAGGCAGCCAGGCTCCTGGGCTGGTCCCGGTCATGTGCTGCAGGGTGCTGGGGAAGAGGACAGCCCTTCTCAACCTTGTCCTGCAGCCAAGGGCACATGGCACCACCATCCCATTGTCCTGGTGGGGCAGCCAAAGTGAACAACCCACCCTTTGCTGCCGAGAGGCACTTCTTTGGGGCACAGAGGAGACCCTGTGCAGGCATGGCTTCATCGCAGCACATCTCAGCCTCAACGGGGCTGTGTGATGTGATAGAGGGGGGAGATGACTCAGGTTGAGGATGGGGCTGCTGTGGTCCTTCCTGCACAGCAGCCATGAATCCAAGGAGGGTTGCAAGGAGCTCTGAGAGCTGCAGAGGGCAGGGGCTTCCCTGGGAATGGGAATTGTGCATTTTTCAGAGGGGTCTCCGGCGTCACTCCCTATTGCACAAGAGCTGCTTGAGCCAAGCCACCCTGAATACAGACACCCGCCAGGCCAGAACACCTACCTCTGCTGGGACACACAGCTGCCTACGATCCCTGGTCTGTTTTGGAGAGGGTCAGATATTCACACCCACCATGTTCCCCTGGTTGGGATAGTCAGGCATGGTCAGGGCACACTGGCTGCCACAGCCCCAGCAAGCCGAGGAGCAGCGTGGCTGCTGTCCTACCTGCCTGCCTCTGAAATTCCCCACCACAAATGACAGGTTTGCTTTTACAGCTGACTTTTCCCGAGGGACACCCACCACGGGGTGCTGGATCCCCGCTCAGGCTGCAGCACAGGAAGCAGAGCAGCCCAAGGCTCCCACATCACGTGTCCCCACACTCCCTCTGCCCCATCAAGCAGAAAATCTCCTGGGGAAAAGACTTGGGGAGCGGCCACTTCTTAGAAGCCCTGTTCAGGGCCCTGTTCCCCTCTTTCCTCAAGCTGCCAGGCCTCTTGCAATAAATCAGAGGATTTTCCCAGCACAGCACTCCCGCTGCCAGACCACAGTGCTCTGCTTGCACTTTTGTCTCTCTTTCCTGATGACTTCCCTCCTGTTTGCTTCACTGTGGCCTTTGCTGTGAAGTTAACCCCATTTTTTGTCAGGGATGCGTCAGCAGTGCTCTCTCAGAGCCCTGGCCCCTACATCTCCTGTCACTGCGTGTGGGTTTGCACGGCTGAGGGTAGGAAATGCAGGTGGGGGTCAAAGCTGTGCCCGCTGGCGTGGAGGCCTGGCTCTGAGTAAGAATTTCTAGGAACAGTGGCTAAACTGTCCAGTTTTGGCTTCAATCCCCGTGAGTTTTTCACCTCCCCTGGTTTTGAGGCATGAATGCATCTTCCACATCCAGCCTGCTGTGCCTGACCGTGCCCCCACTCCAGTCAGGACGGCTGGCAGGCAGGGAGGGCTGGCTACCTTTGAGGCTATCCCACAGCTTGGTAGGCAAATGAACGATTTGGCGTACAATCCCTTTCCCACTGCATCTTCACCCAAGCAGCATGCAAGCAGAGTTTGCAGCTCCACCACTCCAGATGCACAGCACAGGCCCACAGTTGTCCTGGAGTCAGTGGTCCCCTCCCCAGTGGGAAGGACCCTAAGGAGGGGGTGTCACCCCAGGACACTAAGGGGCAGAGCAGTCTGTGCTGCAGCATCCCCGTCCTGCATCCCCAGCCAGGGTCCTGCATGCCCTGCAGAGACAGAGGGCCACAAGATCAGGCTTCCCTGGGCTCAACCACAGCTTGAAACTGTCCTCCAGGTACCCAGCATGCCTCCTCTGGTCTGCTGGAGGGGATTCACCCTGCTCTGAATCCTGTGTCCTCCTGGGGTCTGGACAAACCAGTCATGCAGAAGTGGAGGGGCTGTCCCAGGTGACACCTTGGTCCACTGGTGACAAGCCAGCCTTCCCTGTGGCCCCCATACCAGTCCGGCATGCTGGCTAGCTGCTCCTGATGGGGCTGAACAGGGCTGAGAGAGCATTTCTGCTCCATGCAGACCGATTCACTTGTTCAGTCTGCAGGGAGGGAATTTACCTCTGTGTTTCCATGCTGATAGGAAGAGAGTTCATCTGAAATAGTGCAGGTAGAAATACTCATCAGAGGTGGCATCCTTACCCAGAACCTGCTCCAGCACTGCAGTGCATGAGACATCAGAGGAAATATTTGCTCCCCGCGCATTGCATTAGGGAAAGCGTACAGGTCAGCCCAGGTGAGGACTTGGTCATGCCCAGACGCTCTCTGCTCCAAGAGGTTTGTCACTGGAGAGAGAAACCAAAGAGTCAGGAAGGGGAACACTGTAGCTCAGGGGGAACAAGAAGAAAACTTGGAACTAAAAGCCCTCTATCAGCTCAGAGCCTACCATGCCACTCGAAAAGCCGAGTGTTGTTAGCACCGAAGCAGTGCAGATAAGAAAAGATGGTCAGCTCCAGCAGTTTCTCTGGAGGACAGCAGCTCTGCAAAGCAAAGGCTGGCTGTGAGGGCTCCACCAGCTGCACTCTGCTCCAACCAGGAGCTGTTCCCAGTATCTGCCTGGGTTTATGATGAGAAGAGACAAAGAAACCATGACAGAAGCAAAACAATCTGCTGTCCAAGGTTCCTCCCATGTGAGGGACAGGAGAGAGACCTCTCTTGGCACTGCATTTGTTTTTCATCCCTTGGGAAGGGCTCTGACACAGCGTGATAGAAACCAGAGCAGTCCTGGGTCCTGCACGGGTGGGTGGGAGCAGACTTGTTGCTCACTGCCCCAGCTCCACGACAGCAAGTAGGAGCCATGCTCAGTAGAGGGGAGGATTTGGCTCTCCCATGCCGTGGAGCATTAATATCCCATCTGGGGAGGTGGCTTGCATGTGCCCTGGGCTTGCATGCTTTCTCATCTTGCAGTGGGTCAATTCAACCTGGGCAGTCTGACCCAGATCACACTGCACCAGTTGACATGTCCATGAGTGGATCTGGTAGCCCCCTCCCTTCCCTTGAGGCTGCAGGGTGCTTGCTCATCAGCATTTCTGAGGCAGCTGACAAAAAAGGACCTTCTCACCCTGTCCAGAGCCTCTCCCTTGCTGCAACTCTGCAATTTGAATGAAGCCCAGGTGGCAACAGCCCAAGGAACTCAGACACCTCAAGAGAGACACAACACGAGGCGCCCTGTGCAATGAGTTGGTGGACATGGTGGTGAGCCCCTACAGCAGAGAGAGGAAAATCCACCACAGGCTCCAAAACAGCTTCAGATTCTTGGAAAGCTGGCAAGATGGGAAAGGAAAATGAGATGCAGGCGAACAGGGAGTCCTAGATTTTTTGCTATTAAATAGCAAAGCAAAGCAAAACAGTCAGTGTTTCCATTCCACTCGGTGTTCTTCTCATTCGGCCTGGCTTTTCATCTCAAACTGGGATGAAAATAGGACTTATTTGCTGCAAGACTTCTCACACTTTTCTATTTAGAGAAAAGTGTTGCGACTCATTGATGCTGACTGGTTAAAAGCAAACCATCCCTGATGCCCTTCCTCAGAGAAGGTGGCTTCTGAGTGGCATGTGCCATGGTCACATCATGGTGCTCTGCACACTTGTGATTCCCAAAGAGACTCCACACATGTACTTGAGGAAGACTGGAGGGCATCAAGAGAGAGAAGTAATTGTTCCCCTCTATATGTCACTTGTGGGGCCACTTCTGAATTAACTGTGTCAAATTTTGGGGCCCCCCAGTACAAGAACGACACTGACAAAGTGGAGAGAGCCCAGTGGTGAGGCTCTGAGATGGTTAGGAACCTGGAGAACAGGGCATATGAGGAGAGACTGAGAAAGCTGCGTTTCTTCAGCCTGGAGAAGGTGAGGGGGAGTCTGGTAGCCAGCTGTCTTCAAATACCTAATGGAAGTGTATAGAGACAAGAGCTATGGTCTCTTTTCAGAGGTACACAGCAAAAGGACAAGAGGCAACAGACACAAGTCACAAACAGGGAAATTCTGATGAGATTTAATAAAAAATCCCCTTCAGCAGGAGGGTGGCTTGACCCTAGAATAGGGATTGAATGAGGCTGAGGGATCTCCATCCTTGGAGCTACCCTGACCCCAGTCCTCAGCTAACTGATCTATGTTGGCCCCACTTGGAGCAGGGGTTGGACCAGAGATCTCCAGAGGTGCCTCTGAACCTCCAGCCTTGCTCAGGGAAGTGCTAAAAAGATTTGCCTCTCCTACTGACTTCCCTGGCCTGTGAACATCCCAGAGGCCAGGACTCTCAGGTTGCACATCAGGGAATCTTCTCTAGGAGCTCCCCAGCAACAGCCTTTGGGTGGAAGAGTCCAGACTGATGCCACTTTGCCTGGAGATTTGGGCCATGACTCCCTGGTCATGTATTTGGCTAGTCAGAGCCACATCCCCAGACCAGATCCTGGTCTTGAGACTAGAAAAACAGTTGAATTTGTTCACATGACTCATCCTAGAGAAAAGGGACCAGCACCCAGGAGTCACATTTAGCAAAATCTCCTTCATGCTGGGCTACAGGCAAGTCCTTCCTCAGTTTCCCAACAGCTTTGCCTTCTGTGTTTACAGCAGCTCTTTTGTGTCTTTGCTGCACAGTGTCTTGTTCAGGCAAAGAAAGGGAGAGGGTTTTCATCCAGCCTTGCCAGGAGGTTGTCCTCAAGACAGAAAATGGATTAAACTTGGCGTTTATCTGCTCCTCATTGCAGTCTTTAGCCAGAAGAGATGGCCACACTCAGCTCCAGGGCTTCAGGTTGTGGGGGAGCAGAGGGCTGTCGGGCAGACAAGGAAAAGACAGAGACTCAACAAGGGTGGACGGTAAACACGGTCATATCCTCCCATCCTGCTCACATGTGGGATCTTCCTGCCTACCTGCAGAGCACCACGTCCTGCACAGGGTCAGCTGCACTCTGCATGGCCCCATCCCTCCCTGGGAGGGCTTGCGTCATGCCGAAGGGCAGCCAAGCCTGCACTGGCCTTTGAGCTCGGCTTTCCTCCCTAGAGGTGTAGCACCAGAGTGGCTGCAGATGGGCATTAACCCCCAGAGAGGGTGAGATGATCACTGCCCAGACACGTCCCCACGCACTGGAGGTCAGTTGCTGTCTGCGGCTGCCGAAGTGAAGCCCGAATGCACAGCTTCATGGTAGGAGCCGCTTTCAGCCAGCAAATGGCTGTTTGCAGATGTTGGGAGATGGGAAACATCTGCATTGTCATAGCTGGCGGGTCCTCCGTAAACACAGGATACATTCATTAAACAGGCTATTTCCCTTCCCCACCTGACAGTGGGTGCCAAGTGAGTCTTTTCTCAGGTTGGATACATGAAGCTCCACAAGGTCCCCTCCAGCATTGCACTGTGGGGGCCACACACACCTCGGCCAAGGGGGTCTGGCAGGGGGGCAGCCCCACGCCACCAGGCTGCTGTAGGGCATGGGGGTGCTCAGGCTCGGGGTGCTCCCTGTGCCCTGACTCTCAGCCCTGGCACACACAAAACTGGGCAAGGTTGGGCTCTGCAGGTGATTCCTTCCATGGGGGACATAGTTGCTGGTGCACAGTGAGCGGACAGATGGACAGAGGTCCCCACTGCTCCTATGTGGCCAGTGGGCAAAGGCCTCATCTTTGGTGTCCCACAATATGAAAACCCCTGCACAGGATGTTTTGTACAGTCATTTACAAAGGAGACAGCAAATGCTGGTACAACACCCACAGCTGGACCTGAAATGCCATGCCAGAAAAAGGCATTACACTTGCTTTGTTCCTTGGTCTACTTGAATCTGAAAGGGAGCAGAAAATTATTCCAGCATCAAGCACCACCACAGTTCCAGCAAATGTCTCTTTTCCCTCCCAAGATAGTTACTGCTATCTTTAACACCATTTGGGAGTCCATCAGACAGGGAGATTTGCTTATGGTGAAGGGGAAATGGGATAAGGGAGATGAACAGGAAAGTTTTACTGAACACATCGTGTTTCAGACTCTGCTTTCCCCAGTATTCCTGCAAGCTCAGGTAAATGAATGGTTAAAAGGACTTTTGAAGGAATTGCTCATCTCAAGACAAAGCAAAGCTGATGCCCACATCAAACACAAACCACGTTGTCTTGCTGGTCACCCTGCCACCGTGGTACCAATGCTTCGCATCCTCTGGGCTGAGTTTCCCCATCACAGCTCAGTGTGGTCCCTCTTAGCAATCCCTGAGGATGCTTCAGATTTGAGCTCCCCATCCTGGACAGTCTGTCCACAGAGGAGCGATGCAGCAGAGGGATGGCTGTGTGGTGTGTGCAGTTCACCCTCTCTGGAGATAAATGGAGGACTCTCGGTGCTAAACTAAATTAACCTTGAAAAATTCATGTCACAACTGACTGCAGCAATTAGTTGCTTTTAATGAGGTGCTTCACTCAGGCTGATGCGTGAAGGTCCTGGAGGAAATCAGTATCTACTGCACATGCCCCCGAAAACTGATGGTTGATAGGAACTGGCAGCCTCCTCTCACGCACTTCCCAGTAAGGAATTCCCACATTTATGGCTCCAGTTTTCTGCACACAGGTTTATACGCCCAAGTGCTTAGATGAAGGCTCCCGAGCCCAGTGTTTTGCTGGTGTGCCACTGATTTTCAGAACGGGAAAGACAGTCATTTTTTAACACATGTTGGGGAAGGACAAAGCGTAACATCACTTTGTGTCAAATCCACAGGAAAAGGGCAATAGAAATAGTGTTGGATCTTGATGCAGTGCTGCGGCTTGATGCAGGTATGTGCAACAGCTCCCCGGCTCTGCTGCAGTGCTGACCACACCTGAGCAGGGTCCAGCACTCAAGCCCCGACCCAGCCCTGCAGGACCCGGTGCTGTGACCCTCCAAAGGACTTTGCTGGGGAAGGGGAGTGTAGTCTTGCTGGGCGCTGATGTGGGCTGGCTCAGAGCAGGCTCCCTGACCTGCTGCACACTCTAGCTGCTCTTGTCCCTGAGCTCCTGCTAAGGTGGATCAACTTCCCTGGACCATCCCATTCCACACTGTCCTGGGGTCTCTGCCCTGCTGGGAGACCCCTCTCCACCACCCAGCCAAGCCTGTGTTGCTGAAACAAGGCAGCAGCCTTGATCCTGGAGGTATGGAGAGATACCAGCATTGCTGGCTCTCTATGAAGAGCCCTGCAGAAGGCGTGTGCCTAACTCATCATCCTTGTTCCCAGCCCCACACCTCTGCCGTGCCCCAGCAAGAGGGGTGCAGAGCACATGCATACATTAGGGACTTGCAACGGCTCAGGATTGCTAGGAGATGCCAGCCTGTCCTGCCACGCTCACATCGATGGGCTGCAAGCACCGCCGACATTCCTCCTTCCTGTAAGGAGCTGGTGCCACAACATCACCTGGTTTCGGGGAATTCATGGGCCCATGCAGCCCTTGGGACTGCTCTGTGGGTAGTCTAAATCCACTTGCAGGCTGCAGAGCAGCTTAAAAGGATGCTGAACCAGATGTTTGGCTCATCTTCCCCCGCTTGGGTCTGCAGTTCATTGCTCCCACGCTGCATTTCCTTGCCTGCTCTTTCTCTGCACCCCATCAGGGGCCCCATGCTGCCCCCCTGAAGGTAGTTATTATTTTCTGCTGCGTCCCTTGAAGGCAGAGCTCCTCTGAATCAAATCCTACATCCAACTCTGGAGGGCTCCTGTCCCTGACCCTAGTCCTGGTGTTTTGCTTTGGGCTCAAACATGCAGCAGCAACATCATTAAGGTGCCAGCGTGGCTCCATGCACGACTCGTAGCTGCAAGATTTGCTTTCACAAAAACACTACAGAATCCCAAACCTCGCATTTTGCTGTTTGTAGGTCCAGGTTAGAACAAAGTGATTTCTAGAGATGCCTCTGATTCTTTCCCTGGATCTCCTTTCTCACTGTGGCTTAAAGTAAATACTAATAAATCCAATGTGGATTTCTTTCAAGTGTAACCTTCTCTCCTTGATTTAGCACAAAGGCTCACAATTTTCTGTTTTAAAAGTTATAACCCCATAAAACGTCTCCTGTACCAGAAATTCAAAACAGTTTAATATTTACTCATTAACCACTGGAAGAATACCAATGTTTTATTTTCTTTTCCCTAGTTTGCTTAGCGCTGAGAAGTCCCTGCTCTGCTCTTACACCTCAGATGGTGCACATGGAGTACTGGAAACTCATCTGCTTCTACCGGGTGCTCCAGAAACAGTGGGTACTGCATATGGCTGAGGTATTTAGACAAAGCTTTTCACAGTGAAAATGGCCTCATCCTGCAACCTCCCTGGCAGCGTCCATCCGCAGGTATCAGTATGTCACTGCACAAGAAGCAGAAGACATGGTCCCAGGGCAAAAGTACCAAGTGTAGGGAGAGCTTACTTCTAAAATCATCATGTAGCTGTCATCTATAAACTTGAAATAGTGCCATCAAAACCAGATTCCTCTAGCATGGGACAAACCTGGATGTAATTGAGCCTTGGAATCTGCTACAGTGTCCAATTTTCGTGCCAGAAGTGTCAGAGAAACAAGAAAAGCTGTGGCAGGACGTTGTATGTTTTTGCTGTGATT
Source organism: Strix uralensis (assembly GCF_047716275.1). Taxonomy (NCBI): domain Eukaryota; kingdom Metazoa; phylum Chordata; class Aves; order Strigiformes; family Strigidae; genus Strix; species Strix uralensis. The sequence continues at coordinate 6,643,344 of NC_133990.1, forward strand.
CAGCAAGCTGCATGAAAAAAATCTGCGCAATGATTTGAAATGGACCAAGCCAGAATCCAGCCCGTTTGTTTTTCAAAAGCTTTGTTATTTCCTGGACAGGATCATTAAAGAGGGTTGAAGTGTTCAAAACCTACTCCAAATGTGGTCGATTTTGCAATGCACCCTGGAGCTCTTTCTAAGTATGCATGTGCTTTGCAAGCAGAGTGCTCTGAAAAAGGACAAATCCTTCTAGGTTTGTTCAGATCTACTTTTCAAGACTTGCTTGCCCATCACACCACTTCCCCAGCACATACCTGTTTGGTTGGTGCTATCTCAGGTGCTCACAACTGCTGAGCCCAAAAGGAATTTGACTGTGCAAAGGCAAAGCCATGAAGGCTGGAGCACTGATGTCTCAAAATTGTTGTTATCCCCCACCAAGCCCTGGAAATATCTCAGCTCCGGTGCTTTGATAACCCCAGATCTACAGGTCTCCTTCTTCTGCCCTGAAGTCCTCTGAGACTGGAAATGAGCAAGTCAAGTCTTGATCAAGACTTGGTCCAGCACATCTTCCCTGCAGTTTTGACTTGCCTTAAGTCTAGGGAGGATCCTAGACTGGCCGAGACCTGCTGGTGACACAGCTGAATGGCTCAGGCACGAACACACATGAGGAATAGCTCCTCAAAACCAACCCCAATATCCCCGCGGTGTTAGAGCCTGACCCAGGGGTCAGAGTTCTTCTCTAGGCCAGGCTGCTTTGGGCTGCAAAGACCTTCTCCTCCATCCTGGGGTGCAGCATGTTGTGGGGACCCACACGTCCCACCCCACATGTGCCACCCTGACTCCTGCAGTCCCACCAGCCACACCGCTTGCAGCTTTGCTGATCTCAAGGGCTTCGTGTCTGCAAAAAGCCCTCCTGTGCTGCATTTCAGGATCATGCTTGTACCTCAAATAACCTGTGATATGTGATTTTCTTCTTTTTTTGTGTGTCTTCTTCATGTCTGGCAATGGGGCTGAGCTCATGCTGAAGACTTTCTCTTGATGGCAGCCCAAGTGTGGGTCTCTCTCTCCTTTCCCAGATTTTCTTGAAAGAATAAAACTTTTTTGACATTTTAATGTCTCTGTTGAGGCTGGTAGGAAGTGGTCAGCATATTCTAGCTGACTAGAGGCAGCAAACAGGCAGAGAAACAGCATAATAGTTTAAGCCTCGGCAATAAAAGTGTCTTTTGCAAACATTTACAAAGCAATTCTCCCTTACTCAAGTTTTTCTGGATTATGCATTTTTCTGTCATAAAAATAATTAATCATTTGGGCCCTTTATGACAATAAATATGGATTTATTAATAACGTAGACTCTGAGATCATTGAGGCAGAGCATGTTTCCTATACAGAGAGTTTAAGACCAGGAAAAGTCAGTAAATCCCTTTGTTTGACCTCCTGTGTATAATCATTTTGGTCCTTGCAGCTTGTCTAATGGCTGAACCACACCCTCAGTGGTTCAGAGGTGGGACACCACGAGATGGAGCATCTGCCCTTCCTCTGGCCAATTGTGCTTGGCTTTGGCCACCCAAACTCTGTGTGTCCTCTCTACTGGGGCTTCAGGTTGGCCTGTTCCCTTCCCCAGGACTTCTGCTTCCCTGCAGCCTGGGAATGAGACCTGCCCCAAGCCTGCTCCATGGACTCTTCATTAATGATGTGGAGCTTGTCTTCAACTGTGCTGTCTCTGGATTCTGTCCCCAGTCCTTCACCCTCCTCAGGCCACCGTGGGTCCAGCCCAGCCACAGGTATGAGGAGCATCCAGCCGGGATGGGCGTGACCCAGGGAGGTGGGTGTCTGCCTGGCGGCACCCTGTGACTCAGGAGCTTGCACCACCTTGTAACTGATACAACGGAGAGACCTAGAGGTGACTCTCAGGTGAATTCTTCCCGCAGCAGATTTGCACCATGCTGGAGACCCTACTGGCTCTGTCCATCTAGTGTGAATCGCCCCTGAACAGACTCTCTCTTACTGTGCCCCAGGCTTTCCCACCTGCATTTCTGGTTGGGGTGGCCCCTCACTCAGGCACCTGGGACACCCTGCTCTAGTCTAGACAGCTCCAGCTATAAATACATGTGAATTTGCCCTGGGATTATTTGAAGACATCAGCCCCAACCTCTCCTAGTCCATGAGACCTCTCGTTACCCCAGCACTCCATGGGTTCTCCCAGGGGCAGGCAGCTCCACGATGTGCTTCTCCCTCTTCACTGCAGGTCCCAGTCTGCCTTTCTGAAGGTCACCCACGCCTGATCGGGGCCCTGGCAATGCAACAGCTCTAACAGCCGCAGAAAAGCAGCACCAGACTGCAGGTCTGCAGTGACCCATTAATCCATCCCTGGGGGAGCTTCAAGTGGCATATCTGGAAGAAGGGAAAGCTCACAAATGAGCTGCTGTAATGCTTGACAGTGCAGAGGACCCAAGCAAAGAGGCTGGGGTGGGATGGAATGGGGTGGGATGGGACTGGCTCTGCCCAGACACATGAACAAGCCAAGGGGCTCTGGCTGTTCCTGGGTTACACAGCCTGGAGATAAGACGCCTCTGGTATTCCAGCTCTGCCGAACCCTCCCACCATGTGTGCCCCATCAGCTGTCTCTGCCTTGGTGCCTGCAGAGCCCCAAGCACATTCTTCAGGATTTAATCATCCTGATGGCGGGGGGGGGGGGGGGGGGGGGGGGGGGGGGGGGGGGGCAGGTTCCCAGGGCAGTGAGGGAGGAGAGGGACAGGGAGAGGGACAGGGAGAGGGAGAGGGATAAAGAAAAGATGACTGCTCTGGGAGCAGAAGAGCCAAACTCTTTTAGGTACTCTGCATGGCCCCAGTTGGGTTATTTATAAGGGTTGAGGTCAGGATCTCTGGATTGAACACACTCATTTCTGCTGCATGCGCTAATGGATCCAGGGCTCCGTGGCCCTGAGATCAACTTCCAAATACAGCCTAGTCCCTGGAGGCACTGAGCCACCCTGCCAGCTTGGGCTCACAACCTCCTGCTCACAAGGACTCGTACACAAAGGGGCCTTAGACACAGCGCTGGATTAGACCAGCTCACAGGGCAATGGGACAGGAGCCAGGACGTCAGCCCCAGCTGCCCTGTTCTCAGCACTGGCACAAACCTGCCTGCAGGGATGGAAATCCCATTCCCCAAATGATTTTCTCGATGGTTCCCTTGCCGAAGGAGGGGAAAGGAGATCCACCATCCCTTCGATCCAGTTGGGACTTGGCCAATCAACAAGGAGTAGCTAGCTATCCATCACCTCCCCTGAGTGAAGGGTGCTCGCTGCCCTCCTCCAGGCCAGACTGCCACAATCCTGGCTTGAAGACGTCAGGGCTGGGATCTGAACCAGCCTCCCCCAGCACCACCACAGCTCCAAGCAGGCCCCCTCAGTGAATCCCGAATACGCTGGGCAGCGAGACTCCCTGCTCCCACTCACCCGGCCATTTGCTCTGCCCAGGAAAAGGCAGGTGTGGGGTGAGACGAAGCAGAACACAAACATTGCGTTAATGCTGGCTGGTGCTAATCAAAAACTGATGTTGCACAGCTCAGCCAACAAACATTGCTGGGGATCTGTGGGAAAAATGGGATCCACATGGCAATTCACACTCCAGCTGCCGCCTTATCTCCTGGAAATGTTATCTCATGCAAACTTGAGCTGGAGATATTTTATTTTCAGCTGAGTAAAAATGTGTCAGTTTTATATTTATATATTAGGTCGTAATCCCATGGGAAATTAATTTGTCCAACAGCAGAAATTCTGTCATCGCACGCATCAGTCAGTCTGGGAATGGGGATCTCCAGACCAGGGCCCTGAAATCAGGGGAATGGCTTAAAATAATAACCATGGGAGGATGTGGGAGACCGAGCAAATTACAAGAGCTCCTTCCTAACTGCAAATGTATTTAGGGGGCATTTCACGGTTGATACATAAACGCAGAGCCAGAAGCTTTGCGTAACTCCTGTCTTAGCGGGTTCCCCAGAGGGAGGAAGGGGCTCAGCCCACGCATGCCACAGGATGGGGGGGGACCACTCCGGCCAAGGTGGCCCCCGTGCTGCCCCTGTCCCAGTGGCACCGACCCGGCTGGGTGCCAGCCAGCTGAGTCTCCCTGCAGAAACCGGTCAGGGGATTGTGGATCCTGGACATCGCATCATCCCTGTCACTGGTGGCACAGCAGCTCTGGGTGCCCGTAGTATACCAGGGAGTGCCCTGGGGACAGCCCCGGGTGGGCATCCCTGGATGCTTGGTGATCCTAAGTGGTCCCTTGTGTCTGCAGGATGCTCTGGTGGGTGCCCTGCCTGGCAGCCATTCACTGGGGCTGGGGTGAGCCTGGCCCTAAAAGCTTCCCTCCCATCACAGATGTCATGCAGCACTGGGCACAGAGCACCCCCCAGCCCACCAGCACCACCCCAGACCTCCAGCATCATGCCCGTCCCAGGCTGGGGGCTGGAGAGTGGTCCAGGGGCTGCTGGGACCATGCCCCTCTGAACCAGGGAGGCTGTGCTGGCTCGGTGGGCACACGCCTGCCGCTCGCTGGCCCTGCTCCTGGCGCCCAGCGGGTCCCCATGGAGTGACGCATACGTCCAGTGAGCCTGTCCAAGCCGGGGGGTGTCAAGCCCTGGCCGCGGAGCTGCCTCGTTGGACTTTGGCAGCCTGGACAGTCAGTGCGACGGCTGCCAAGTCACGTGGAGGCATTTGCTGCCCAGACGGGTATGTTTGTGTGGAGGGAGCAGTGGGGCACAGAGGCCTCAGGGTGGCTGAGGAAATAGCCTAGGGGATGAACAGGACATTTTAAGGGGATTCTCCGTGTTTTTACCTTTGAGACAATGAGACGGGAAGGGAAGGGAAGGGAAGGGAAGGGAAGGGAAGGGAAGGGAAGGGAAGGGAAGGGAAGGGAAGGGAAGGGAAGGGAAGGGAAGGGAAGGGAAGGGAAGGGAAGGGAAGGGAAGGGAAGGGAAGGGAAGGGAAGGGAAGGGAAGGGAAGGGAAGGGAAGGGAAGGGAAGGGAAGGGAAGGGAAGGGAAGGGAAGGGAAGGGAAGGGAAGGGAAGGGAAGGGAAGACATGGGCTTGGGTCCCAGCAGTGGGTTCCCTGAGCAGGGCTAGAAAGGGAGCTCTGTCACAGGGCTGCTGTTTTCTGTGGTGCTGAGCATCCAGGGCATGAGGACCTGCCTCAGACAGCAGCAGATAAGGCAGCTCAGAAAGTGCCTGCACAGTGGCAGGATGGGTCCTGGCACTGCTGTGCCCCTGTGTCAGAGGGATTGCACCCGCTTTGCCATGATGGGCAGGGCTGGGAGCTTGGCAGATGAAGGGAGTTCAGCAGGAGCAGGCATTGGTCAGGCAGGGTGATGGGCAGGGCTGGATGGTGATGGGATGCAGCAGCATCACGCCTGTGTGAGGTGCCCAGGAACAGCCAGGGAAGGGACTGTGGCCCCAGATAGGTGGGGAGCTGCAAAACCGAAGGATGCTGGCATGTCTCCAGTCTGGAAAAAATGAGAGTGCCACTGGATGCTGACAGGGCTGCAGCCTACTGAGACTCCTCATCACATCTGACATACTCCAGTGATGTCAGTTTTCTTCTGGTGGGACACAGTCTCCAAAATCCACTGGGCAGTGGAACTCCCCAGGAAAGTCTGGAGAGCACTGGTCCCCCAGGGAGCACCCATGGCAGAGGGTCAGAGTTAAGGTTATTTGTGTCCCCGGTGGCCCAGGTCAGTGGCTGGACCCTGCTTGGCCCTAAACTCATGTAGCCAGCACCAGTGCTGTGATAAAAATGAAAAAGTGCAATAGCCATCATCTCCCCAGATCCATCTCCCTGTGCCACAGCTTCCCCAGCAAAGCCCCTACCACCAAGCCAGGCCTGCTTTCCCCAAACTAAGCTCCATTTTTTAATCCAACAAGCCACCTTGTTCCAGACCTTCCTCAGCAGCCACGCAACCCCAGGTGCCTCAGTTGCTCTCTCCATCCCACTCTTCCTTTTGTACCCATGCTAAAGCCCAAACTGCCCTCCAAAGTGAGGGTGACTCATCCCACTCTTCTCTGTGGGCTCTCACCCACAGTCCAGCTGGGTCTGGGAGCCGAAGGGATCATCCGGCCCTGCTGGGATCAGCTGGAGGAGGGGGATGGATATCCCCTTCCCTTTGAGGGCAACTCTCCCACAGCACCACTGCTGCCTTTCTCTGCTTCCCAGCTTTGCAAATAAATTGCACTTCTTTCTTCAAATCCACAGGCTTCCTTTAAGCCTCAAAATGTTCCTGGAAGCTTTTATCCTTCCCTCTCTGCTCCAGCCGTGCAGAGCACCACGGGCTGGGTTCGAGCACTATTATCTAGCCAGTTACTAATGCAGCCGAATCCCCCTAGGTTTAATGAATAAATCCAGCCTGTTTTCTCATGGAGACACTCCCACCATTGAAAGCACCCGGGCTGAGTTGGCAGCAGCCTGGTTTATAGCCAAAAACACCAAGGCCACGCCAGCCTCTTCTTCTTCCCTTTTTTTTTTTAGAGCAAAACCATTCTGGGGGCTGACGGGGGATTGACAGAGAGGGATGCTGAGATGTGCCGATGCTCCTGCAAATAACAGGGCTTTGTGGGACCCAGAAGTTCAAGTTTCACACAGTAAATAGCGACTGGCAGAAGCACGAGGCCAGAGGAGAGCTGGGAAGCGCGCTCCTGAGCAGCTCCAAGGCTGACGTAAGAGCAGCCCCGGAGCTGGCTTGCTCACCACATACCTAATTTTCCCATATAAGGCCAAGGAGAGCAATAACTCTCCTGGCAAGCAGATCAATAAAAACAGATGGTGGGCTTACAATTAGAGATTAAGCACATACCAATCCAGAACAAACAGACCATAAATCATATGTGAAGGAGGGTATTTATAGTTTAGATCACATTCCTTAATTAATTCAAAATGGCCCAGAAAAGAAAATAATACAAAACTGCTCTTTTCTGCTTTGTTCCTGCCTTGCTTTTGCAAAGCTGCATTCTTTTCTTGGGGGGTGCAGGGGACAGGGCAGCCACAGGAAAGACGCCTGAGGGATGATCTGGCCCAGGCTGCTGGGGGAGGAAAGCGAAGGCTGCAGGTCTGGGAAAGAGCCACAGAGGAGGCAGTGAAGTAGGGTGAACACCCGGGGTTTGATGGCGTGCAGGGAAAGGGCTGGAGCACAGCTGAGCCCTGAATTTGCACACCCCGAGGTTCATGGTATGCCTTCCCCCATGAGCACATCAGCAGCACTGTGTCCCCAGGGTGGGCTGGTGGGACAGGCTGATGGACCCGTGGGATGAAGATGCTGGGGTTTCCTGCATACAGCAGCTCTGGGGGTATTTCCATGGTGAGGGATGCTCCCAGGCCATGAGTCGGGATCTCCTGAAGGACAACACAATAGACCACCCATTAGCACAAGTCCTGATAACAGGGCATTTGACCTTTACAGCAATGGCCAAGCACGTTTTTCATGCAGAAATTACTGCACTAAATTAACTTGCTCTGTAAAATGATAACAAGATCCTCACTCTTGAGGGGACTGTCAAGCTGGAGGCAAATGCAATATGACAGGGAGAAAACACCAGCCAAAACTGATTAGTTCTGAAAATATACCTGGGCCTGAACTGTGGATGAAGGGTCCCAGGCTTTCCAAAGCACCTCTGTGACTCCAGTCCGGACCTATAGGTCTTATAGGAATTATTAATTTTAATGGGAACAAGGTACCTAAGGCCCTTGGGTGCCTCCAGACTTCAGAAAGCCCCATCCAACTGCAAGTTGAACTCCTGAAACTATGTCAGGAGGATGGAGAGGTTTCCTCTTTGTGAACACAGAGGACTTCTCCACCTGACTGTGGGAAGAGCCGTGTTGAGCAGAGGCTGGTATGGGGATGGCAGGCTGACTGCTGCATAGCTCCCCTGTGCCCAGAGAGGGATGTCTCCCCTCCCTGCCTCCTCCTTGTCCCCTCTGCCCTCCACCCTCTCTCTCATCACATCCCCATTCTTCCAGCTCTTCTGCTCATCGTATCCCATCAGCAGACCCCGCAGCAAACTCTCCACATCTTGGCTGGCAGGGTTAGTCTTCTGCCAGGTTCATGATATGAACTGGCCTGTGGAGGGATCTGATGGGTGCCTGCACCAACCTGTGTTGCTTTCAGCCATGTCCCAAAGCCCCACCAAGTGGCAGAAGACCCCAGGACACCTGGCATCAGGAGCCAAGCCCCTTCCCCACCGCCTGCCCCCAGCCCAGGGGGAGCAGGGCTGTTGGCACCCTGAGGCCACAGTGCAGAGGGAGCAACTCTCACTTTGTCCCAGGCAGGAGAGCAGAGAGCCAGGACAACTGTAAATATAAACCAAGCCCTTTGAATCTTGTCCTTCCCTCCCTGCTCTCCAGAGCACTGTCTATCAAGCAGAACATGAAAGAGATTGCTGAGCTGCTGGAGCTGGAGACTCTCCAGGACAAGAAATGAAGGAGGGACCCAACCGTCCATCAGCCATCCCAGCATCACCAGCATCTCCGTCTCTCAGCAGACCCTGTGCCTTCTAAATTGGGAAACTGGGATAAGGGGGCTGTACCAGCCAGAGCAGAAAATGGTCTATCGTTGCCCAGAGGTGATTCAGGAAGAGAGCCTGGCCCTGGAGCAGTGGCACGGGGTGGAAATCCACATTCATTTGCATGAAGCAACCCCATTAGCACTGCCCAACCCGAGGACATCACAAGGGGTCAACCCTAGAGGACAAAACGAGCCTCTCTCCATCACAGCAGGTTGTGCAGAGTGGGTCTGAACATTTCAGCACCAGTTAAAGTCCCTCGCTGGGCAGGGCTATTTTAAAATCTCGTTTGCACCCTCCTCCCATGCTTTCCCATGTACCAGGGCTGCTGGTGGGGCGTCGTGCCCGTTCTCTGACGTGAATGATGGCTTTGCAGATTGCGCTGGCACAACACTATTTGTTTTCTTGCCACAGCTCTGCATTTTGTGGGTTTGTGGGGGGGTTGCGGACTCAAAGACACGAGAAGCAATCCCAGCCATGACGCACTTCTCATGATAGTGATCGTGCAGGCATTCACTGACAAGCAAGTCTAATCAGCATGTGAAATAGCTTGTTAGCTGCCCCCTATCATAACCAATCTGTTGACAACCTAGGCTCGCGTAATAAATCAGGACTTCAGATCATGAGGCTATTATAGCCCTCTACAAACTGCTGCTGTGATGTTTATGGCAGCCCAGCTACTGTGCAGTGACATTCCAGACCTGCAGGAGTGGTGGGGTCAAGACGGGCTGTACATGTGCCATCGGGTGCCATTGAGGTGACTTCCTCTCGGAGACATGTTTCAGCTCTGCATTGCATCTCAGAGGGCTGAACAGCGAAGAGACTCACGGCAGAGCAGGTAGAGGATCCCCAAAGTGGTGCTAGGGGCTATTTCATGGGCAGCCAAGGTGCATCTTTCCCAGGAACAGTTTAATTCACCAGCAAGGCTGTAACCCATGCACCACCTACTCTATGTGCTGATATCACTTTCTGGGGCTTTCTTCCAGCAGAGATAAGGCCCGTAATTGCCACCAATGTCCTGATGCAGACACCATTTGCTGCTTGCAGGACAATTGACCCCTGAGTGTCTCCAGCTCCCCTATCAGCTAGCCACCATTGCACCCATCTCTCTCTTTCTCACACACACATAACTGCTCCAACGATTACCTTTGCATATGAAATGCACCAAAAGATGCCTCCGTGTTTTTGTTGGGTCGAGGTGGAAGCAAATTTCCCCTTAAGACAACACTTTGGGGGAAATGGTTTAACTTCCTTTTTTTTGGCTCTTACTAAACCTTTTACATTTTTGCCCCCCACACCTTTTCATGCCCTGAATTATATTTTCATCTTTTCTATTCTTCTATTCAAAGCAAAAGATACACTGAAAACTTTTATGCAAGGCATTCACAAATGTTTAAACTATCAGAGGAGATTCAAAGATACTAAGTTCTTGTAGCCTTGAAGCAAACGCTGTCCCTAGCTTTGCTCTGCCCCAGAGACTCTGTCAGAGGAAATAAGGAAAACCACGGTGCATTTTATAACAGGAAAGGTGCCACAGGAGGTGTCCATGGTTTTGTAGGGTGTCACAATCTGCTGAGACCCAGCAGAAGCGCCCTGGCTGCACTGGATGGTAGGTGGGATGGAGTGATGGCTGGATGATGCCCATCCAGGTCTTTGCAAGCCTGCTGCCATCCCAGCCCCCTCCCTACTATCTGCGGAGGTGGCTAACTGCAGAGTGAGGAGCTGTCGCCAACCCCCTCCAGGCAATATTTAGCAATCCCCAGCACTGGGGATGCAGACAAGGTGTGAAGCATTGCGGTTGTGTCTCCTCCCACATGCCTGGAGCAATCAAGGGCCTAGTGATACCTCAGCTCTGGACCTGCTCCCTGCAAGCAGGTGAACATCTCTGTTTTCAGCCTCCTCCACCTCCACAGAAGTCCCCTGCACTGGCTTTCACCCAGGCAAACTTTGCTGATGGAAATGCCACCCATCCCATTGTCATTAGTCACAGCCTTTCTCCACTGTTTTGGGCACCTGCTGTTCACAGGCTCAGCTGAACTTCCCCTGGGGACTTCTGGCAAGGAGAGGATGTCCTCTGGTCTGACAGCGGCTGTGGAGGGCTCATGCTGGGACGGGTCCAGACCGCAGCAGAGGAACTACCTCCCTGCAGGGCAGTTGCATTGGTGTGAACCGTGCTGCAAAGCCCATCTCCCTCCCGGCACAGGCTAGCGCAGAGTTATTTACAGGCTGTGTTAATACGATGGACACCATGCCAGCCAACGCACAGGGATTAAACCAAAGCCCTTCAAATGAACCGTGTGAACTGCTGTGGAGGGAGGAGGCAGCCAGCCCTACTCGCTGGGCTGCCAGGGCCCCGAGCTGCCCGTGGAGCTGGACAGACTCTGCGGCACCTTGTGCTGCCCCACGCTCGTGTGTCAGCTCCAAGCAGACAGACAGGTATATCAAATATGTCTCAATCAACAGGAATCGTAAACTTGTCGATGTTCAGCATGCTTGCTGGTGGTGGCTGTCCACTTGCTCCTGGGGAGCAGCAGCTCCTATCTGGCTGCTTTCATCTGGTATTAAATCACTTCAGGAATCCTCTTCTAGCAGTTAGTCAACCTCCTCCTCCCTCCCGGAAAAAAAAAGCTGTTTTGTCAGTAAATGCGATAAAAATCTCCCCTTCATCTAGATTCAAGGAGAAGCTAATCAAAATATTTACACAATCCTCATGATACTGCACATGCCAGGGTTTTTGTGGTGTCCTGATTGCAGCAGGTCACCCTCGAGCATCATCCCAGCCCGGAGGAGGAAATCCCAGGCTGGCTGCTGCAGCCCTGGTGCCCACGGACATCTCACATTGCCCCCGTGGCCGCCTTCCCAGGCTCGCTGTCCCCATCCCACCCTGCACTACCAGCTGCAAGGAGCCACGTCTGTCAAGCAGCAGAAGGCCTTGCACATCCACAGGAGCGGGGCTAGGGAGTGTGTTCACTCACTCATCTGGCTAGGCTGAAGCAATTAAAAGAAAAGCACGTTAAAACCTGCAGTTCTGTACAGCACCGGATGGGAGACAGTGTCTCAGGAGAACCCCGGCTACAGCCTGTCCAGCTGAGTGTGGGCAGCACAGGGCTCAGCTCCCCATGCATCTGAAGATCTGCCTTTGTACATCCCAAAGCCTGAGGCTCCCTTGCCCTGCTGAGCCCCTGCCCACCTTGCCCAGGGTGTGTGGATACCTGGCAGCCAGCACCCATCTGGGTGGATGTTGAAATTTTGCATCGCAGCATCCCTTGGGCAGACGCATGGGCGTTTCTGCTGCCTTTGTTCACACTGTGAGATTGGAGTGATGAAAAGAGCCACATCTTGGCCAGAGATGCTGACAGACAGTGCTCCCCACGTCCCCGCTCAGGAACACCACTCACGTAACAGTGAATCACAGCCCTATCAACCCTGGACTATCATGTAGTGCCCAAGGGGAGCTGCTTGTCTACCCTGGGCCACCAGCCCTTCTGTGGTCCAGCAACTCTCTGTCCACCCTGCCTCATCCCACCATACCCAATGGCTGTCCGTCCATCCCTCCTTCTCCTACCCAAAGATTCAGCTATGCCCACTGGTTGTGTTTGCTGCCAAAGACCTTCCTGGATGATATGCCTGACCTGGTGGCCCCTTCCTCTCAGATTTGCAGAAGGGCTTGGTAATTTTCTGGGTCATCCATCTAAAGAAGTGAACATGGGCTGCCTCCTGCAACACCCTCCAGATGGACATCATTGTCTCCAGGTAGATATGACCTGAGATGTTTTCATGAAGCAGTGGCAAACCCTGACTGAGATCATACCAAGGCCTTGGTTTGCTTTTGTTGACAGTTCACACGCCTCCATGACCCCCGCGGCAGCGGGTTCTGAGAACATTCATCAGCAGACAGGAGCTGCCTTCACTGGCACCAGTGTGTGATTTCACCATGCGAACTGCAGCCTGGCTCCTCATTTTGCATCCATTTATGAAGCTGCGGTGATGAAGATTAGATGCTATGTTTCGATTTCCACCTTTCACTGCAATTTGCTTAAATGTATTAGCATTGACGTGTGGCCCAGCCCCTGCTTGGCCAGGTGAGCCACATGAGCCAGCAATGCATTTTATTTGCATCCTTAGTAGCTGTGGTGGATCTGGGAAGGCCATTGTAGACATCTGAAATAAGGATCATTTTTTGTTATTCTTTTGTTATTTTTTTTTTCAGGCAGTATAAAGAAACCTGTGCTACTTTGCTCCTGGAGATAAGCTTTTCCTGCGCCATTGTTACAGGCTATTTTCCTTGATGTACTCTATTTTTGGCACATGCAATAAGCCCTAACATCCTTCCCTATCTCTGTGTGCACTGGAGTCCAGTTTAACATATTTCTGGCCTTTATCTTAGATTTTCCAGTGCTGGAGCGATACTATATATCTTTTAGACCTTATTTTTGTCTTATGAATCACCAACCTTTAAACAAGACCCTACTGGGTATAAAGAGCCCCTGCTAAACAACAAACAGTGCCGGGGTAATAACATAGCAACTCCCTGCAGTCTCCTCTCCAGCAGTAGCTCTGGCACTCGGTTTGCATCCTGCCGGAGTCTAGACAAGCATTTTTGATCCAGCAGAGAAGTATTAGTTCAAGCTCTGGACTTTGCTCCCACGCACTTTTATCAAATGCTCTTGAAGTGCATTTGAAACCACTAAATCTTCTCCTATTAACAGCCCATTTGCAGATGGAAAAGGTATTTCTGCAGTCTTGTGGGGGCAGTTTGTCAAGCAGGTTTCACTAATATTGGCTTCCTGTAAATAAAGACATGATTTATTCGTGCTGGTTTTTCCTTCTCTGGGGATTTTGGTGCACCAAGCTGGTCTCTGGGTTCAACCATGCTTTGCAAACATGGTATCTGTGTCCACCTGGGGTCTCACTGACTGACAGCTCCTGGAGGCTTGTGGCCCCCCTTGTAGAAGAACAAAAGTGTATGAAATGGCCATGGAGAAATTCCCACTGGGCAGTTAAAGGGGGTCCCAGCTATCTGGACAGAGAGGGTCTGTCACACACAGTAGGTCTTCATGGCCCAGGATGTGCCCCCCAGTCCTCTGTATTCCTTTGCAGTTTTAAGCTTGCCTTGTACCTCCTGGGGAATGAGACAGGCTTAATGCACTTTGCGGGCAGGCTGAACCTCATGCATGTTGCACATCTGTGTGATCCAAGCTGCTAGACTGGGAACATGGTTCCCAACATCACTCACACTCACTGCTCACACTCAGAGGTTTGTTGTATTCCTCTGTCATTGGAGGCAGCTGCTGCCTTACCCTCATCCTTATCTTTCACACCTTGTTGCAATAACTTCTCACTCAGGCACATTATTTCCATTATAGACAATTTATTCTGTTGGCTTCATTTTTTTGACTGAGGCTTAGTGCAGCAGCTCTGGTGTTAAAGAGTGGCTCAGACCCAAGTATCATGTTCCTCTACTCTTTCCAACTCAAAACATCACCTGTATAAAATGAAATGCCCCAAACAGCATCATAAATGGCTTTATTTTTCTGTACTACCCCCCAATGCTGCCTACCGCCCAAATGGCAGTGAGGTCAGTGTATCCTAAAGGAGAGCTCACGGCACATGAGATTGCTCCTGTTTTTCCAAGCCTACCTGCCAGAGCACTGCTAATGCACACAACGTAAAAATATTTGGCATGAGTCACCTCCCCCAGAATTTTTCCCCTTGAAAGTAGTGGAAATATTCCTCCTACATATGTAGTACGTTGGGTCTGGGTGTGAGTGGAGAGTTGTGTCAGCTGCTTTCCCGCGGTGATCACTGCACACCTCCACCCTCGCGTGGGTGTCCAGAGCAATGTGCCACCTGGCTCTTCTCTTAGCCTTTCCTATGGGAACAGACTGGGGCAGCACTGGGCTCTTCTACCTCTTCGCACAGAGCTGGGTGTTCCTCTGGTCAGGGGAAGACATCTTCAAAATCCTCTACAGCTCTAGCCCTCCAGCTAGCAAATGTGCTGCTGTGAAATCTTTGGTCCGGGCACTCCCTGCCTGCTTACGGGTACTGTTCACCCTTACAATACTCTCAAGTGCATATTTTTCAATTTGTATCTTTATGCTCAGATTGCTCAACTCCTCAGTGTGGATGAGTATGGGATGGCAAGTCTAATGTCTCCCTCATGCCTACACGTGTGCGTTTCAGCTCACTGCTAATATCTGCTCCTGAAGCCACCCCAGTTGCTGCTTTGGAATCTAACTTACAAAAAATAAATGTCCTGATTGCTTACAGCCTGCTGGTCTGCTTGTCCTCTTCACCACTGACCATGTTCCTATGAAGGATTTCCTGAGCTAGAGAAGCTGCTGCCTGTTTTGGAACAGCCCTGAAAAACAACAGAGTCCAGAGAAACTCCTAGCCATTCCTACTGGCTTCATTTGTGGTGTCCCAGGCAGCCCAAATTCATAGATGGCAGAGATTTCTTTCTTAGGTCCCTTCCCTATAGTCCGTGGGTTCACAGTCACTCCCAGACTGTCACAGTCCCTTGGTTTGCCTTGTTGCCAAACTGCATGACCAGCTCTCAGCCCCAGTCGGGTCTTGACCTCCTTGCATCTTCCACTTTAAAAGCATCCCTCCTGGTCTCATTTGCCTGCTGAGTGCAGGACAGCAGAGACTTATCCAGCAGCTTTATTGTTGGCTTTCACTGAGTTACACAAAAGCCCCTAAGAGCGTCAAGTGCTGAAATCAGGCTGCCTCCACCTCTCCCTTCCTGTTGGTCTCCATAACCTGCATACGCAGAGGGAAGCAGTGTTTAAACCCTCCCTCCACACTCATGGGGTTTCTCCTCCAGAGTTTTAACTGCTATGCTCTTCCACTCCATCTATTTTCTTAGTTCATTTTCTTCTGATCCCATGGGAGGGTTCCGATTCCATGGGAGTTTCAGAGCCCAGGGCTGTGGTGGAGACCTGCTTTGGTCTGATGGCTCTGCTCTGATGCATCAGTATGATGTAGAGAGCCTCTCCTGCAGCCCTGCGCACCGTTTCTCCACTGTGCAGTCCTGTGTGAGGAGGGAGGCAGCGTGCATGGGCACCTCCCCACCACAGCCACAGCAGGAGCAGCCCAGGTGTGCTGGCCTGGGGCTGCGTGAGACCCCAGACCTGTTGGGAGCTGCAGCCCATCAGCACTTGCCTGGACACAGAGGTCACCAATGCAGTTGTCCCTACAGCATAACACCAGGGCCAAACTGGCTCATCCAAAAGCCCCTGGGTGCCCCACAACACTGTGGTCTGTCCCATCCACTCTCCTGGCTCAGACCCAACACCTCTGTGTCCTGTGGCTGCTGCTGCAGCGCAGAGGATATCAGTGGCACATCCAGGCCTTGCTCTGCACCTCTGGGGAGCACGGTGGACTGCCTGGACCTTCCCTAGCAGCATCTCTGCCCCTTGGCAGCAGCACAACCACCAGCAGGGCTGACCCCACAAGCAGCCTTTGCTCCCAGAAATGCCCCATGCCGGGATCTGGCTGGGACTCAGCACAGATTCCCAGACTAAACCCTTCCCGCCTGGTGATGAAATCACCCATCAAAAGGCGCGCAGCGGTGCTCCCACCATCAGCCAGATGTCTGCAGTGGGCTGCAGGGGAAGGAGCTGGGAAAATAAACACGTCTTCCTGCGCACGTCCCCTGTTGCTGGGAGGATGCAGTCACGGAAACCAAACCTGTCCTCACTGCCCCAGCTATGAGTGGGGCCAGCTCGACTCCTGAGCCATCAGATAAGCACATGTCCCTGGTCAGCAGGTACCAAATTCACCTCCCAGGCAGGGACTTTGTGGGCCACAGGCGGAACCTGCTTTGCCTAATTTTGAACATACCTGAAACAGAAGGTTGTCAAGCGATGGGGAGGGGCAGGACACGAAGGGAGAGAGGAATTCCTGGGAAATCACAGGTGAGAACGGCTGGAAAATCACAGACCACAGGAAGATGACTGGGAGAAAAAGAGGAGAATGAGGGCAAAGGAGGTATAAGATTTGGTCCACCAATATGTGGACATCCCGTCCTGGCAAGGTCCGGGGCAAGGTAGCTCCTGCCTTGGCACTGCTCCCAGCAGCACGGGGACCCCTTGCATGGCCCCTGAGCACCACTGGGCTCACTGCATCCTGGAGCCACTGTCACAGCAGCATCAGATGGATGATGGGTTTGACAAGCAAAGGCTCAGGCCCAGTGTCCATCCCCAGAGCTGACCTGGCCAGGATGCTCTCCGCCAGGATACTGGAGAGGTGAGAGGCTACTGAGAGCAGAGGGATAAAGACAGCACTGGGGAAAGCCCAGAAATAGAGAAAAACACTTCCAGGAATCCACCTTGCTCACCAAAATAGGGTTACTGATCTCATCGTGGCATAGCCTTCAGACCCCAGCTCTGCCCAAAAGCTTCCCAGCTCCAAGCACCCAGGAAGGCCCCTCACATCCCATGATGTTTCTTTGTTCAAGGAAGAGTTTCAGCTCCTGGAAGACACGAGTTGGCTCCTTCTTAATGTATTACAACTTAACAAGCTTGGACAAAGCAGCTTCAAGTTTCCCCCTGGGGGGATTCAGCGAAAGCTGTGATTTATCACGTTCTACATGTAGCACTTCCCTGGGCCTGATTCCTGTCTTGTGTCCCGGCCCCGAACGATGCTAAAAATGCTCCTCTCCCCCATGGTCGCTGACCTGAGTGTGACTCACCGAGCAGGGGGAGGACCACAGTATTTCACAGGGATTTTATCCCTTCATCCAAGAACACCAAAGCTCTGTGCAAATATTCATCACTCCTCTAAGGCACAGAAACACCTCTGCCATTTTAGAGAACAAGAAAATGAGTCATGGGATGATGAAGTGACTTGTCCATTCTCATACTGGAATGGGTCCAGCCAGCCCTGTGACATGGGAATTATGGGGGGCCTTCACTTCTGAGGTAGGAGATGAAATTTGAGGATTTTGCCACAGTTCTCAAAGGCTTTCCAGTAACGGAGTAGTTCTAATGAGGCAGAGAGCAATAATCCAATTGGGTTTTCAAGCCAGAAAGTTATCTAAAATCCCTGCCGTTGCTCCCAGATATTTTTCTTGCTGATCCTGTACTTGTTTCAGAGCTCCCAGGATGCACCTGCGATGCACAGCGAAATGCACTAATTACTAACCTGGAACTGGTTATGTTTAGGATCATGAATTTATGCTGCAGGGTCCTTTCAAGTTAACTGTAACAGCCTCAATTAATCCTTTATTTACAGAGAGCCAACCCGGGTGGAAACAAACAGAGGGGAGGAGGAGTTGGGATGCTTGGGTTTGGTTCCTTGCTCTTTAGCTCTGTCACTGTTGCTACACATGACTTGGCAGAAGAAGGCAGGCCTGGTGGTGAACATATCAAATGAGATTTAGGAGATCTGCATCCAACTCCTGGCTTTGTTACAGATTCCCTAGGTGACTTCAAGTAAGACGTCCATTTAAAGCTAAACCTTCACAGCAGCATTCCCAGGATCAGGGTGATCTCTCTTATCAGGGGTGAGGCCAGTGCTCTGCCTTCCTGGCATTAGGGTGAGTACACGTTGGCTATGCCAGCACAGAGAGCCCGTGGCTGTCTGAGGAGCCCTGCTGCTGAGTCCCCACAACCAGCACAGATGCCCTTTGGTTGAGCATCCCGTGTCCAGCCATGGGAAGCAGAGCAGTGTTGAGCCACTGGAGATCTTCCAGGGCTACCACACATAGGGGACAATGTGGATATATGGCCACCTGGACCAGGACGTTCCCAGTGCCCAAGCAGTGGTTGTTACTGGTGAGAAAGTCTTCGTCCTCTTTGGCTGCACAACCACAGACCCATGTGTGCATGGGAGCTCCCCCAGTCCCAGGCTATGTTGGAGCTACAGCGTAGAAGCAGATCAGCCAGTAGGCTCATCCCACATTAAAGCTGCTGCAAGTAAAACCAGAAAATACAGTTGTCTCGCCAGCAACCAGCAAGGCAATGGCCAAACCAGCCAAGCTGGAAAGAAACCGGTCAGGTAGCACCGCTCACCCTGGTTAGGCTGTGCTGGGAGCAAGACAACGGGCAAGTTTAGGAAACACTCGTCAAGTTGCTTCTAGATGCCTCCATTTGCATGCCCAGAAGTTGCTTTGGAAGGCATTGGCTACAGGCAAGGAGGACAGTGTGTGACCCCTCAGTCCTGGCCCCAGCAGAACTGGCTGCAGCTCCTGGAGACATGGAAAGTCGAGCTTTCTCCATCTGTGAGCAACTGCTGCTTGAGGTGTGGTTACTGCAGGGGCTCAAAGGTGATGAGAGAATGAATTTGGCTTGTAGGGCTGCAGGATGAGGAACAGCCAGAATCCCCTACATGCTAGACAAGACCGAGAGACACATATAGACCCTGTCTTACAGGAGTGTTTGTGTAGATGGCATAACTCGCAGGGACTGCTCAAGCACCACTTGGCTAGAAGACCTCTTTCCGTTTTGGTGGATGATGACTTGGCTTTAGTTATTTGCTCCTTCAACTCCTCTGAGCTGACTTCTGCAATAGCAGCAATGCCACTGGAGATGTTCAGCCTGGATCAGAGGCAGCTCAGGCGTCTGGAGAACTCAGAGGTCCCATTAAAAATGGAGAGGATCTACTGTTCACCACCTCCTCAATTGCAAAAACAAAGGGTCATTGGATAGAGCTAGAAGCCGTCAAACAGACCAAATGAAGGTGTGGTTCATCCTGTGAAAGCTGGTGGATCAAGGGAACTCCTTGCCAAAGATGTGACTGCAGAAGGTTTTCATGGATTCCAGGAGGCACTGAATAAGTGCTTGAAAAATAGATCTGATCTGTTGAGATTTGTTAAACCAACAAACCACATCAGGCACAAGACCACTTCTCTGCAGCAGAGAGCCATGGAGGGCTTGGCAGAGAGCAGGTTCACAGTGGTGGAGCAAACCACTGTGCATGACAGCAGGGACCTTCAGCAGGGTGTTTGCTGCAGTGCAGGTCCACCAAAGTGGGTCTCCAAGCACCAGCCAAATGCTGGGCGAATGTTGGATGTGGACCCTTTCATCCCTAATTTATTTGCTTGGTTTGCTAGTGTGTGACCGTGGCTAATGGGAGCCACCCATCGAAATGACTCCTTCCCCCTTTAATCTTTAGAGGGGCTATTCAAGGAACAGTGCTGTGACCTCTATTACAGAAAAAATGCACATCTGGACACAATCAGCCCCACGCAGCTGTCACAGCTGGGAAGTGGGACCTTCTCATCCTTGCTCCCTGGGCAGGAGCAACAGGAAGGGATTTGGTGCAGAAGGTGCAGAAGGGGCGACTCTCAACCCTTGAGTTTGCAGAGCTTCTCCTGTACTGTCTGCCAGCCACAAAACCAAGTTTTAATCTTTTATTTCCCATTCAGCAGAAAATGAGAGCAAATGCCCCAGGTTTCAGCAAAAGCAACCCCCCTCCGTTGTCTTTCCCATGAGACCATTTCTCTTGCATCTGATACCCCACTGAGATGCAGAAGCTCAGCCTCCTTTTCCAGCTCTAACCTGTCTCTCTTATACTGATGGCACCAGATTCTCTTCAAACTCTTTGCAGGGTCCTGTCACTGAGCCACCTGGTGTCCCTGGGGTTAGCAGGAGGGTGCAGGAGGCCAGTGGCACGTTGACCACCTCACTATGCCGAGCCAAGAGGCTCTCAAAGGTCCGGTGCAGGATACACACAGAGACACATGGGACCTGAGCCCAGAGCTGGGTGGCTCCGGAGGGTTTTTGTTTCAACCTGAGGCATTGTTTCACTTCTTGGTGAGTTTTTTACAAAATCTGAAACCCAGAACATTTTCTGTAAAAAGCACCAAAGGAAAAACATTTGGGGATAAAACTATTTCTAGTAAAAAAGCTTTTGCTCCGCTCTGGAAATTAGAGACCTGGCACAACTGGAGGGAACATGCCTGATAGGCAGTAGCAGGGCAAAGGGGGGGAAGGCAAAAATATCCACATCCAGGTAAAAATATTTACATCCAGGGACCCCGACTTCACTTCTGTGGCCATGTCCATAAAGCGTGCATCTTCCAGGCCAGTAAATGTGGGCAGCTGCATGATCCTGTACTTGTTTCATAGGGATGCTGGAGCCAACCATGCTCCTCTGCTGTCCTCTTCCTAGGCGAGCCTGGTGACTCAGACTCCTGGCTGCCAGAGCTGGGACAGCTCAAGAGCCGGTTTCAAGGTCTGCAAATGAAATCAGCCCTGTTCAGTCACCCATGGCTTGCCTGACAAGCGATTCACATTTCATTCAGACTTGGCTGCAAACTGGTTCCTGGGAAGGAGAAGACCCCTCATGGCTCTAAACCAAGATGGGGAGCACTGAGCCACCAAGGTGGAGAAGGAGGGATGGCATGGGAGGGGAGAGAATCATTGACAGCCACAGTGGAACTGTCAGACTGCTGAGAAATGTCTGCTCTGTGATATTCTGCTGCAGCCTGGCCAGGAAGAGGCTAACGATCTCACCAGAGCACGAGAGGTTCCTGGCGGGAGACCCCGACCATCAGCTGAGAGCCTGGGCCAAGTTGAAGCCAGTTTGGCAGGTGATGCTCAGATCCCCACTGTGGGGTCCCATCCCAGGAGTCAAGCACAGCGCGGAGATCTCAGCTGGGGAGACGGCGTGTGTGGTTCATGGAGGGCCGGGCAGGAGAAGGCTGGAGGTAGCTCCTGGCTGGTGGCCACCATGACACCAGGAGAGCTCAGAGGAGGCTCAGGCATAGGGTATCTGGGACCCCCTCTTGCCAGGGTGGTCTCACTAACCACAAGCATTCAAATAATTATCAGTTCAGAGTAAAAATAAACAGAGGAATCTTTACTATATGAGCCTTTTGGCTTCACCTGCTTCTCATTTTCTTGCTAGTTTGCTTCTGCAAAGGGCATTTTGTTGCAAGAGGGGAGAGACCAACCTCTCTC
The DNA here is from genome assembly GCF_047716275.1 of Strix uralensis. Taxonomy (NCBI): domain Eukaryota; kingdom Metazoa; phylum Chordata; class Aves; order Strigiformes; family Strigidae; genus Strix; species Strix uralensis. Next base: position 6,664,777 of record NC_133990.1, read on the forward strand.
TGCGCAGTGCCTCTGTGGTGAATCAGGACAATCGGCGTCACAGTTTCTCCTGGATGACCTGGTGGTGTTGGTCAGCAGGGCACAGGATTTTCACAGCCCCAGTCTGCATGAGCCTTGGGGTCATCGCAAGGTGGGGGATGCCCACCTGGGAGCCCAGTCCCCAGGGCCGGGTGTGGACTGAGGCCACATCCCAGGGAAGGTTTCTAGGGGCAGGAGAAGGGGCTGCAGACTGTGACAGGCACCAGTTGGACAACAGCATCAGCTGGGCTGTTTTTGGGGCTGGGCAGACCTCAGCCCGCAGGCAGGACCTTGGGCAAATCCTGTCCCTCCCTGGTCCGAGCTGTCTGCCAGCCTACTCAGGGCCTCTGCGAAGGCCCTTTGGCCATATGCAGAGAGCCCGCGTGGGGCCTAATGGGGCTGCCCACGGGCGATGGTGACAATGGTGAGGTGCGAGGTGGAGGTTAAGCCGCACCCGCTCCTCCTCCTTCTCACACAGCCCCGCGCTCCTGTGCAGCGGCTGCATGTCTTCAGGGTGGGTCTTGTACGAGACGGCTGGGTCTGCGCCTCAACACCTCCTCCTCCTCGCCTGCAACCCTCCGGCACATCCTCGGCAAGGATCGTCCTCCAGCAGGTCAGGAGAAGCTGAGCTGCAGGAAGGGCTGCCCGCGTTGCCAGTGCAGGGGCGGCTGCTCAGACTTGCCGAGCACCGTTTATCTCCAGCAGCTCCCTCAAAGGCGAAGCGATGCCGAGGCTGATAGGAAACTGCTGAGCGAGCAGGGGCAGGGCGCGGGGCAGGTAACACCGCGCCGTGACTCAGCCCGGGGCTCGATCCCATTGATTTTCCACCTAGGCAGCCCAGCTGAGTGCAGGGCAGTTACTCCTGATCTGGGATAAGGGCAGGACTTGGCCATGTGGTCCCGTCCCAGGGATGAAATGCAGTTTGGCTCCCATGCCAGCGGGGCAGCCTTCCCCACCACCACTGCTTATACCGCTCTGTACCTCCAGCCCACGTGGGCACTGAGCCAGCAAGAAGCCACTGGCCCCTCCCCTGGCCGGACCAGGACAGAGCTGAACCACACTGTAAAACACACACGTAAGTATTTGCCTTCAAGGGCCTTTCAGGTTTCTACCCCTTACCCACTTGCCGTGCAGTTATTACCAGGAAACACAACTTCTTCAGACAGCAAAGGCCAGATTTTCAGCTGGCATAAAGCAACATCCCCCAGAGCAGCCTCCAGAGCTGCACTGCTTTACACCCGCTCACCATGTGGCCCCTGGACCGGTATTTCTCGTGGACAGAATTGCTCTGCACCACAGCTCAGCAGCTTAAAAATATTTAAGGGACTTCAGTGCTGGGAAGGAAAGAGCTGATGGCTGGGAGTCAGCCTGGCAGGCACCTGGGGAAAGGCACAAACGATGTAGAATCGTCCTCATGCCAAGGAGTTCCCAGAAGGCGCAGGCTGCCGCCGTGGGAGAGCTCATGGCCATGGGACGAGAGGACGGAGTGCTGAGTGGGGAGCTGGAGGATGCTTGGATGCATTTCAGGTCTGCATCCCGCCAAGCTGCAGAGCATGCGTGTATGAGAGGGAAAGGTTTCTGATTAAAGCCAGCCTTTTCAACACTACCTCAGCCTGGGATATCAGATGAGTTTGACTAGAAACAGAGAGCTGAAACTTGTGAGGCTGCTTTGGCAGGCGTAACAAATATGTATGTTATGTGCAAAAAATGGTATTAAGCTGCAATTATGGGGGAGCTCAGATATCAGTAGTTTGGGCTGAATAATATTACAAGGTCATTGCTATTAACCTAAACCCAAATGTTATAAATCCAGGAAATTTGGAGCTGAGGTTAAGCGTCAGGGAATTTCAGGCATGTCAGGAATGCAGAGATCAGGCACAAAACACCTGTAGTGAGTCTTTAAAAGCGGGTTACATCTCATCCAGCCACCACGGGTATCATTCCTCTGTGTCACTGCAGAGCAGAGAAAGCACCTCCAGCAAAGCAGAGAAAAGGGGGGGGGGGGGGTGTGTGTGTATAATGATCATGAATTAACAAATACATTTGCACACAGCTCCTGTGCACGGTTTTGTGTGGTCCAGCCTGCCCGCACATGTTCTTCCCACTACACATGCAGGTTTTGGTTATTCTTAAGCAGAAGTGAGGATGTTTTAGAGAACCAGAGACTCAGGAGACTAAAACAGAGAGGAAATTTAATTTTTGTGCCTATGAAGGGAAGGCTGGAAATGTGAACAACTTGTCTGAGTTGGCAGAGAGACAGAGATGAGTGCTCTGGGCCAGGAGTGGCCGGGGTGGCAGTGGGACGACCACCCTGCTAGGGCCAAACCACGGGGCTTCAGACGGGCTGGATCTGTGCCCCTTCCCAGACACTCTTCCATCAGGGATGCTGCCTGGCATGGGGACAAGTGTTTCTGCTGCAGGGACACACTGGGTCACAGTAGTACTGGCAAAGTAGGGACTGGCCCAGTAAAAGCCACTGGGAACTGGGGCCGAGCAGCCCATGTTGGAGAGACTGGAGGAGTTTCACGGGGCTGGTGGGCACAGGAGCTGCCAGATGCAGGCCCCATGCTGACAGGGCAAGGGGACCGCGTGGGCTTGCAGCCAGGCTTGTGTCCAGCCTCCAGGGACATCGGGCAAGCAAACAGGTTGGGGTAAGTGCATGGGAAAGCTGGACTTCTGCTGAGCTCTTTATTAGGCGGGCATTACTGGCACCCATCAGTACCCCCAGAAGTGATGCCAGAAGGGCTCAGTCCAGACCAGAGGCAACATCACCCCTCTCAGGACAGCAGCTCCCCAACACCAGCGGGGAAGCGCCAGCCAGCAGCGCCTGCAAAGGGGCTTTGCTCAAGGACACCTCCCTGCTTCCAGCTGTCACCCGCTGTTTGCATCCAGTCGCTGCTGCCAGTGGAGCACCCCATGAAGCCTTCGGACTTGCAATTAATCCCTGGTGACAGTTTGCTCCCTGGATGTACAAACGGTAACCCCTCAGGTGCTGGTGGCACCGTGCTGGCTCGGCGGGTGGGTGGGTGCAGAAGGGTTAAGTCGGCAGAGCCGCAGTTAATCAGATTGGAATCTGGTTTAATTGCAGGTTGCCTGTGACCCTTGATGCCTGCTTTTATGAAGTGATGGAAAATGACAAATATTTATCCCCACTCTGGCAGCAGCCCTTTATCTTCCCACACTGTCATCAGGCTTTTCCAGCCCTGCTTTCAGGAGGGAAGAGTGTAAGCAGATACTATATAAGGGTAAAAGCTGGTTTGGGCAGCTGTCAGCTTTTGCATTCGCAGCATTCCTGGGAGGAGAGGTGGGGGGAGGAGGTGTGAGACACCGAGGTAGCTCATGGACACCCAGGTGCTGCCGAATGGGCTTCCTGGAGTCCCCATTGCCCAGGGTCCCCACTGCCTGGGAGGAGGAGGTGCCTGGTCCAGGGAGCAGGGCAGAGATGGCACCTTCAATGGGGAACAAAACTGGGGGAGTACGTGCTCCCCTGCTTAGGGAGATATGCACGAATCTTGTGCTAGGTGTGGGATAACCTGCAGTTATCCTTGAGCTACGGAAAGCTTTTCTCACTGTTGTGCAGAGATGCGGAGTGGTGAATTGGCCTCACACCTCCACACCTCCTGCACTGGGCATCGTGGGAGCACATGGGCAGGCAGAGAAAAATGCCATCGGGAAGGGGCAGGCAGGGGAAAGCAAGGCAGGGAAGCAGCTGCAGCAGCCACACAAGCGTGTGCTGCTTCAGATACGGTGACACTGTGACCATGGTGGTGACCTGGCCATCGGTTCTAACAGAGGGCCAAGCCCTCACCAAATAAACCAGGATTTCTGCCAGAGGAGTTGCAGTTCTGTGAAGAGATGAAGTCGCAGTCTGTTCCCGCAGCTGCAGCATGCGCTGGAGGTCCATGGGGCTTCTTTACTGCACATCTCCCAGAGCCGTGATCACCAGCGCATCCCATCCCAGTGGTGCTCAGCCCGAGAGCCCTGATTTGGAGGCAGGGGCCAAGTGGGAACTCAGACTGCTGCCATTCCCCAGCTCTCCTAAAAATCAGCCTGGTTTCTCCCCAGCTGCCCAAAGCTCAGGTGGTTGAGGGGACATCCACCCTCCCCTGGCACGGCTTGCTGGGGACATGGATGGGTGCAGGGTGAGCTGCCGTGCTGCTGCTGGCAGGGCAGCGCATCAGGCTTGGCTATACCAATCCCATGCGTGCAGGCCAGGCAGGGGGTCCCCATGTGGACCTGGCTTGGCGGGGCTGCTGGAAGCCCCTTGTTTTGCAGCACTTTTAGCTGCCTGCCTCCTTTGGAACATCTGGGCTGGGAACATGGAGCTGTGAAAACATCTTCTGCTGAACAGGACCTGTCCCATCACAGCCAGTTTGTGGCTTCACCAGGCTTTCCAGAAAAGGGTAGTTACCCCCCTCTAAAACCAAGAAATACACAGGAGAACTTGAAATCTCTTCCTCCATCAGATGCCTTCAAGAAAACTGCATTTTTAAATATTAGAAACAAATAAATTGAATTCTGCCTCCTAGGCTTCGAGGGGTTCTTTGGCTACCAGAGAGCTCCTCAGCCTTTCACTGTTTATGGATTACCTTGCTACCATGGGTTGCAATATTACCCTGAATGGTTTTGTCTCCCAGACATCCTGCAATATCTTAACTCCCATCAAGCGCTGCCTTTCTTTCCTCTGCAGTGCTCGGGGTTTGGACAGCCGCCAGCGTCCTCTTTAAACGTTACCAGAAGGGCTGGCAGGAATTCAGCCCTAACTCATTACAGGTCCCGCATACGTTCGGCTGGGGGTGAGGGTTGGCCTCTTTTGGGACCCTGACAGAAAATTTAAATTGAAATGGGAGGAGGGAGGGGAAAGAGCCCCATGGAAAAATATAACTCCTGACAAGGATGTGTATATTAAAACCCCCCATTGGCTGCATCTCCTGTTGCAAAGCGATAGCCCCGTCCCCTGCAGCGGGGGCTGCCGCCGTTGAAAATGCCTCCGGTAATTGCAGGGACATGCTGATGACATGGTTATCCCATGCGTGCTCAGGCTGGGGATGGTGGGGGCTTTACACACCCTGGAAGAGTGGCTTTGTTCCCCCCCAGGGTAGCCCCATCGCCGCAGACAATGCACCAGAGATAAGAGTGTCCCCTTTGTGCAGTGGCCCCGGTATTTTTTGCTGGTGACTTCTCATTTCCCTGCTGCAGGGCTGAAATTAGGGGATTTCCTTCAACTTGAAGCTCTGCTCATCTCTTCTGTGCTGTTTCATCTCCTTTGGTGATCTTTGAACCATGCAAAACCATCATTGCTCAGCACTATTTAAACACAGTCCCTGTATGAGCACTCCCCCTCTATGCTTATTTCCACATGATTTTACATTGAAAAATCCCTTGACTCTCTGCCCTGGAGGCACAGCAGCACCTGCAGAGGTTGTTCAAGTAGAAAAAAAAAGCAAAAAAAGGGGTATTTTATTTTTCCCAGAATCAGGTTTAGTTTCTGCCCACTGAGATCTGTTGGTGATTGAATAACAACACACATATAAAATTACAGCTAAGAAATAATAAATAAATAAAGTAACAAAAAAAACTTGAGCTACTAAAAGACACATTCATTTCAGCCTCTTTAAACCCCAGGGTGTAAATACAGGCGGAGGAAGGAAGTCTCCGTTAAATATTCAGCACCAAGATCCTTTAGCACAGGTGGGGGAGGTTGTAGCTTTGTCTCCAGATTGTCTTAAATTCATTTGCTAGATAGGTTCATTAAACTGATGCAACTGGGCTATGTGGACTCTCTTCAGTCAGGTTGTGGATGGTTAAGTGAAGGTGGTTGCAACTCCTCCTATGCTGATATGCAAATACCTGCATCAGGAGCTGCACCTGGGTAACTGAACCCAACAGGGTTCATCCTTTAGCAAGAGCAGACCTTCCTACGGAGCCTTCCAGCAAAGTCAAAGAAGACCAAGGTTAACATCCAGGATGAATTAATAGCCTGTTTGATTTACAAACAACTTTTTCAGATGCTCAGACCATCTCATCCATCTTAAACAGATGAGAAAAGGCACAAGTCCAATTAAAAACAAAATCATGGAATCATTTGCAAATCACCTTTATCTTCATCCTAAAGCTCTACCAAGCCTCGTCCCTATGGTGCTCAGCCCTCCTCTGTGTCTGGGAGCTGGGAGCAATGATAGAGGAGTGTGTGTTTGTCCCTGGTTTCTCCATGCCCCTGACACAGGCTGCACCCACGACAAAGTGGGAAGTGGGAACTCTGCCTGGGTGGGAGCAGAGTGAGTGATGATCATGGGAATGGGGAGATGGTCACAGGAAGGGGGACATGACCACGGAAGTGGGGTCATGATCACAGAAATGGGGAGACGACCCTGGGAACAGCGTTATGCTCGTGAGAGTGCAGAGATGACCATGTTGGAAGTACCCTGTTGCCATGATGCTCTGCTCTTTCAGCCCACAATGTCACGCTGTAGGAACGGTATTTTTGCACTTCTGGGAGCCATTTCTGTGGTACCCAAGAGCTTCAATCTCTGTGCTGTGGTTGTCTCCCCTGCTTCCCATGCAGTATGCACATTTTTCACCCACAGACCTCAAAACAGCCCACTCATAGGGTGTGAATGAGCAACGGAGGTATTTTAGAAGTCATCCCATGGCTGAGTTGTCCCTGCTGGGACTGGCAAGTGCCCTCCATGCTCTGTTCCAGCCCTTCACCGATGCTGAGATTGCCCACAGTGTGTAGGGGAGACTGAAGCTTTCCCCACCCCGCCCGGGCATGCTGCTTCAGGTCCCCGTCTGCCAGCTGGGGACATCTTCACCACATTGTCACTCTGCCCCATCATCCCTTGGGGGCTGTGACATGGGGACAAACTACACCATCACAGCACAGTGCCAGGAGGGGACTAGATGCTGCTGGCAGGATCCCAGTGCTCAGGCCAGCACCAGTGCCATGAAGGGGTGAGCACACTGACCTTAACAGGGATATGCAAACTCATTTTCCCTTTGGCAACAAGCGAAGCGCTGGCGTCCATCTGATGATGGAGCTGGGCTCTGTAGCACTGATGTGCCATGTGGGCTGTGCCAGGGGTTAACTGCTCCTCACCCTGCTCATCCTCACCACCCGAGGGAGTTCCTTCACTGGGACCAAGCAGAGATTGATCCCCCACTCCCCCTCCCCAGCCCAGGGAAGAGGTTGGCACATGAGTTACAAACTCAATGACCAGCTGATAGCTGAGTATTGGCTTGCTAATTAAACCAGCAGGGTTCAGTCAATCATTAAATTGGATTGAATTAAATTGAATTAGATGGTGGCTGTGGGCTAACATCCCAGGGCGAGCCCAGCTGCCAGGGCCGTGATGGGAACTCCCAGTGCAGTGCACCCTGACAGAGATGGCGTGCTGCGATATGGGTGTGATAGGAGGATTGCTGACTGCTTCCCCTCGCAGGAACAGCCCCCAGGAATAATTTATCTCCTAGACTGTGTGCACTAGACTCAGCTGCTGGGTTTCTAGGGAGAGGGTTTTTCCAGCTGGTCCTTAACTAGTGTCAGGAAACTGGTGTCTATGAGACCTGACCCTCCTGCTTTGAAGTCAAAGATAAATAGTCATGGAGGAGGCTTGTAAAGACCAATTGGCTCCTTTGGATGTAATATGATAAAACAAACTGCATGTGATGATTGATAACAGGGGGAGACCACCCTCCTCCCTTTTAGGCATACTATCACACCCCTTGCACAGAGGTGAACAGGACCAGGACAGAGATCCTTCATGCCTGTGAGACCTAGAAGTGAAGGATTAACATGAATGGAAAGGGTGAGCTGCAGCAGAAGACGTATCCTACAGCCACTGGGTCTGTCACAGTCTCTGCTGGACACAGGAGGGTGAGAGAAGCTGGGACACACTCCTCTGCCCCAGCCTCTGAGCTGCCCTGAGCTGGGGAGCAATCGGGACATGCCTGAGGCAGGCAGCAGGTCCAGCCTGGACCGTATCTCCTGCTCCACAGCAGAAGCTGCATTCTGCATCCTGGGAGAAGCACTTGCACATCCATGGCAAAAACCTCAAGGCCAGCCTTACAGGACAGTAAAGTCACCAATGAGCCCCAGAGCAGTGGCTGAAAAGTGGCCACGCTGCTGGAGCTGCTGAGCGGGACGAGCAGCTCCCCGACCTGCGGGGCTCAGACACGCTCATGCCCTGGTGTTTGGGTCCACTGACGGACAACCAGACAGGCTCCCACTGGCCCAGATGGTGAGAGGTATTTATTCAAAGACTGGAGAGGGGCTTCAGTGCCAGGCTGCTCGTGAGCAGGCGGCGGCTATAAAAAGCCCTGCAATTGCCTTCCAAGCTGGTGATTCAATAACAAAATGCAAAAGTAATATTAAAGCTGCCTGCTGTGCCAACTGCTGGCTGTCTGCAGCAATAAAAATGCCATAAATCAGCTCCAATTAAAGACTGCACAGAGTCTAACAGGAGGCTCCAACTGAAGCTGGGAAAATCCCCAGTACGCTGAAATGGCTGGGGCAAACTCTGCACGCCGTTGCTTGCCACTTGCAGGGGACTGGAGCTGGTTGGAGGGTGAAGTGCTGCAGCCTGGCCCTGCAAGTGCACACTTCAAGTATGAGAGGGTTTTACAGGGTTAGGAGACTGGCAGTACTTGTGCCCCATGTCCAAACACGAGGCAGGGCTTGGGAATGCTTTTCTGTGGTTTTCTAAGCAGACACAAGCTCTCGGGGTCAGGTCTGAAGAAACTGAAGTTGCTGCTAGCCCTGGAGACTGCTGGCAGTCTGGTGGGACCTGCTGGTGTGCTTGGGCATGTCCATGCCTTCCTCAGGTGGACCCCGAGGAGCTCACACCTTCTCGTAAGGCAGGGAGACATCCCAAATATATTATTTGCCTTTAAAAATGGGCCCTAGGCTCCCAAGGCACCCCAGCAGCCATCAGATCTCCACTGTTGGTGGAAGGTTTCTCCCCTGTGGTTGGTTGAATGCCATCTGCAGCTCAGTTTTTGGCCGTTTGCTTCTTGTAGTGGGCCCTGAAGGATTTTTCTCCTCTGTGGCACATTAGGGCATTGGAAGAGCCCCTGAGGGCAGACAGGAGGCAGGCATGTGGAGCTGGGATGCACAACAACAGGCTTGGTTTCCAGTGTGGGTCCCATTCTTGCTCCACCAGCACGGCCTGTGGACTGGGGGACACCTCAGGCAGCCCTGGCCCAAGTGTCCCCTCAATTCTCAGCATCCTACCCACCCTGTCATGGCCCCAGCATGTCCCCCAGCCCTGCAGGGAATGGTCAGCTCTGCTATGGCTTTGATCCTCGTCCAACAGGCACGGCCAGGGCTTCCACCAAGGGTGCTGGATATACCCCGATGGGAACTTGTCAGCACTGTTTCTTCTTTGCTGATCCTTCTGTAGGGTAAAAAATGAATGGTTTTAGTTAAATCTCTGCCAGAAAGGAGCGACTGGTGTTGGATGGAGATTCTGGCTCAAGAGGAAGCATTTGGTCCCTTCAGCCCGGCCAAGGACTATTGCGGGGTGGTGAGAAATGAGCCCCTGCCTGCTCCCCAGCCACGACAACAGCTCAGCTCTCCCACTCTGGGCCCTCAGTGCAGTGACCTCTTCCAGGGGCAGCCTCTCAATTTCTGCTCAGCCCCTCCAGCGCATGGCCAGCCCAAACCCTGGACTATGCAGGGGACTTGTGTTCCTTGGCATCACTTTTGTATTTGTATACAACAAATCCCAAAAAACCCCTGATGGGTTTGCCCAGCTATAAACAGGGCATTTAGTTCAAATTAGAAAACTGTGACCATCGTCAGCAAGGGCAGAGTGACAGGGGAAGGAAAGCGAGGGGATAAATAGGGTTTCAAGCCAGGGTAGCCAAGGTGAGTGTTGTACCAGTATTGATGCACGAGCCCTGCCTACGGGAAATGGAGATGGGTCATGAGAGAGCAGGCTACAAATAAACCCCACATCCAAAACACGAGGAGGGAAATCTTTCCCATCAGGAAAGGTATGTGTGACACGCTCATCCTGCTGGCATCCAAGCACCTAATCTTGCAGTTGTGCTAAGCAAAGGCCTGTTCTGGACGAGGCAGAGATCCCCAGAGAAATGTGCCCTTTGCAAGTGGCTCCAAAGGAAACCTCCACCATTTTCTTTAATTTTTTTAAGCCTGCAAAATCCTAACTAGGTTGAACTAGACGATCTTCTGAGGTCCATTCTAGCTTGAATTACTGTCTGATCCTATGATGCCTAAGAATTTTTTCTTCTGGACTTTCTACTATATAATGGCTAAATCCTTTTCCGTTAAAGACAGTACTGCAAAAGTGCTTCTGCAATGCGAACTGGTGCAACTGGGATGAGAATCTGGCCCAGGGAATTGCAAGCTCTCAGCTAGCCAGAAGTAAAAGGGCAGCTCCCCAAACCTGCCGCACGTGGTTTTCCCGGGGACAATTTCCGATCTCAGGGTGTGGTGAGTGAGGCGGGGGAGGACAGATCTTGCAGACAAGTTCCTGCTTTGAGGGGAAAAGGGAGGTTCAGATTTCTGGCTGTTTTTAAGCAGAGACTTGTGAATGAGCCCTCCTTTTCCTTGAGGGAAGAGAAACGCATGCCAAACCCCTGCATGGAGGGTGGAAGGCATGGTTGCGAAAATCCTGCTCTACCTTCCCGGCCTCTGCTCCTTCCCAGTGTGAGGGATGGAGGAAAGGGGAAGGAAGAGAGAAAGCAAGGACCAGGTGAGCACAGGTCCCCCGTGTGTGTCTGGGTCTTGCTCCTAGCATGATTGCAGCAGGATGATCCAAGATGGATCTCATCCCGGGTCCTCCGCTTCAGCCCTTCATGTTTGAAGAGGCTCGAGATGTTCTATGGAGTTTTTTGGCTTCCAGCACAACCTGTTAGAAAATGGCTGCGTGGTTGTTGGAGGCTTCCTCAGAGGGAATGCAAATCTTTCACTCTGCTGCTTGGATCTTGACTCATTTGGTGCAGAGGTGGCTATTTTTGCTGATCTGACATCAGGTTCACAGCAGCCTGTCCAACCATTGTGCAATCCCCTTTTGTGAGTAAGAAGCAGACTTTCCATTCCTGATTTAGCTAAGTTTTTAAACTATCTGGGACTAAAATATATGATGGGTGAGACAATGAAGCTCATATTTGGTGCTGATCCCTGCGTGGTGCCCTGGAGAACACCTCCTGTTTCAGAACGTTTCCTATTGACATATGAGATAAAATAAACGGCGCGGTCCTGGAGGACAGCATGCTTCAAGAAATAAGCGTAACCTCATCTTACTGCAATTTATTACATCTCGGGAAGCTTTGAAACTCAAGCATTAAGCATGAGGCTTGAATTTCCAATTCCTTTCAAGTTTCTCCCATAGAAATGTTTACTATAAAGTAATTTTGTTGTGGAATAATTTTTCTTTTATTCCTACACTTCTTGGTGTTTTGATCCCATGCAACAAAGCAGCCAGTTTTCACAAGAGCAATTCTGCCTTTTCCTCACACCTTCCTTCTGAAGGTGTCAAAGCACATTATACATCAAACGTGATCTCATCTCTGACATGGCAAATGAGCATAATGAAGTCTCTTCCCTTTGCAGGGTGAGTGAGGGCAGGGAAGGTACCGCAGCTACCCAAAGCCGCAGCAAGTCAGGATTTGAACCGGGAACTGAATCTGCATGGATTTTATTCACATGTCCCCTTGTCACCACTAAGCACAGACAATGTCTGTGCATATGCAACTCCTGCACTTAAATTTTTAATTCTAAACCCTGGCTCAGTATTGTTCAGTACTTGAAGTTACTGAGAAAAAAACTGACCCAGAAAGATGCTAAGATGTCCTGCTTTGCAGAGTCATGGGGCTCCTGGGGAAGGCCAGACCTGGGTCTGTAAGTCTTGGAGGTGCGCCCAAAACCTGCTGCAGTCAGAAAGCAGGGCAGGGAGGGAGGACGCCAGTCACTGCAGGAAGCAGAGGTGTCAAATAATCAAGGAACAAGAGTTGTTCGGCTTCTTTGTGGAAGAACAAACAGCTGTTGGGTGTTTGTTGTGTGTTTTCCCCTTGCAGAAGTTTGTTCTGCCCAGCAATGCCCAAAGCAGACTGGGGATGGAGGTGCACATCACCCAGTATGGAAATTACCTTTCCAGTACATGCCACCAGTAGTAAGACCTCTAAATTAGAAATGAATGGAGTATTTTTTTGCCTAAATCCTCCACATTGTTTCAAAAATCTCAAGCACTGCTTTAAGCTTAAGTGGTTCTTATTTACCTGCTCGGGTTCCAGCTCTGGAAACACCCACAGGGACACGCTTTGCCTTTAGCACATGCATGCCCTAGTAGCAACGGTATCATTAGCCTTCTGTTTAAAAGTAGGGAAACAATTTTAGGATTAGGGACCAGCTGAGTTTCTGTTTCACATAAAAATCCTTTATGAAGCTCTTTCCAGTCTCTGCTCTTTTCAATCTCCTGGGGAAGATAGAAATATCATCTTTCTCTCTATGGGTTAAATACATTGAGTGGATTTGGGGAATTCCTTCCTAACACTGTCCTGGATAAAAATAATTGTGTGATAAAAATAATAACTCAGTGCTACAATCCTGACACAATCCACGTGGCATCTACAGGATCCTCAAAGATTTTCCATGGAAGTAATTTCCTAAATGAAACTAAACTCTTCAAACTCTTTGTCTTTAGAGTAATGTTTTCTGTGTGATGTTTTTATTTTTCTTTTAAAAGGCACTGTATGCCTAAAAAAGGAAGTTTTGTGACTGAAGCCTGAAGCAGTGTGACGTGGAGGTGCTGACCCGGAGCATGAGGGCGTTGAGGTGTGGGTGCTGCACCATCCTGAGGCCTCAGCCGCCCTGAGGGGTGACTGTAACCGGTGCATGATGCTGCTCCTTGAACATGCGGTTTTTCCAAAGGAAGCAAAATGCTCATCGGGCTGCTCCGTTGCAAAGCCCTGGTGCTGCCGAGGAGCTGGCATTGCTCTGTGAACGCTGGCTGAGTATCTCGTAGAGACCTGATGGCTGAGCAAGGAAGAATTATAAATCGTGGGACATGCGGCATGCTGGATGCCTGTATTTAAGCAATCCAAAATCTGCGCGGTGTTGGCCTCACTCTGCTGCCTACGGCTGCTCCGGACAGCTCGCCACACAGCTCAGCCATCCCGGCCCCGGGAGTGGCAGTCCTTGCAAAGTGAAAAACAGCTGGGGAGTAACCAGTTCAGCCTTTCGGCTTTCATCTACCTGCGTTTGCGAGTCAACACCCTTATTTTTCAGTGAAACAGGATGTACGAGACCTCCCACTGAAATGGTAATTAAGAGGGAGACTTTCATATAAATCCAAGTGCCAGGAGTTGCGCATGAACTGATTTGTGTGCAGAGATGAGCAGAGGTGAGTGAATGATTTCCAGCTCCGTGCCAGGAGCCAGGTTCCCCATGGTTTGCCTTGTTGCCTCCCTTTTTGAACTGAGCAACCCATCCAAAAATGCCAAGTTCTATTGAAATGGCAGGTGCTGCTTTGAAACATTTCCATTTGTGCAGGTAGTTTGCAGAAAGTCCTGCTTCCTAGGCACAGGGGAAACGGGAGACCTGCTTACTCCTGTCCCCAGGCGCTGCCTGACACCGCCAGCCCTTCCCAGGTTCCTCCGCTGCAGCTTTGCCCTGCGCCAGGCTCCATCTCCTTCCTGCCACTTCTCTCTGCTCCTCACCCCGCTCCCAGTCCTGTTCAGAAGGATCTGACACAAATTCCCTCCACCAGAATAGCTCAAATTCCGGAGCCGCTCGCATTTGCTTTTAGTCTGGGTGGAGAAACGAAACCTGCAGCTCAGGCAATGGGAACCCTTGATGCTCCCAGTTACCCGCTGGCATGCAGGGCTGGAGTGAGCCGTGGCTGTGGCGAAAGCTTCTGCCCATTCCCTGGAGGTTGAATGCACCACGTGTGATCCTTGAGCAGCTTTCTGAGACAGGGAAAAAAACATGGAAAAATTTAGGAAAAAACCATGGAAGGCCATCATGGCGTTGAAGCTCTGCATCTCGAAAGCCCAGGCAGTGGCAGCGCTGGAGTGTGTGGGCCAGCAGCCCCCCGAGGCGTTACACCTGAAACCCGCCCAGCACTGATTTTCAAAGTCCACGTGCGCCCACGAGACTCTCAGAGATGCCACAAATGGCTTTTTTTCCTATGCTGAAGCCTCCTGCCTACCCACCTGATCCAGAAAAGGTGCTGGCAAGCGGGTGAAGACTCCAAAACGCCTCGGGATTATGTTTAAGGAAGGGGAAAAACACACATGTGAGCAGGAGCTCGGCTGGGTGGCCTGGGGCAGAGGAGGCCAGGGCTGCTCTGTGGTGGCTGAAGATCCGAGAGGCTGAGCAGGCTCTGCTGAGAGGGGCTGCACAGCCACCACCGAGACACTCACCGCATCCGGGGGCTGGGAGACCACGTCAGACTTGCAGTGAGGATTGGGTTTTTATTTTTAATCATCACGGTAATTACCCCCGGGAGCAATTACCGAGGGCTGCGGCAGAGTTTCTAGAACTGGAACTTTGGAATTCGGGTCCTTTTCTGTTGGACCGCCATCCCACCCGGCGCCTGGCAAGCGGGGACTGCCACCTCAGAGCACCGCTGAAGAGAGCGTGAGGCGACCCTGGGCCCGCAGCACGGCGGGAGGGCTTCCCCGTTACCGGGGGGACGGGTTTCCCCGTTATCTCTCACGTCGGTGGAAGCCGGCCCAGGGGCCGGAGCCTGAAAAACCCTTCATCGACCCAAAATACGGGGGCGGGGGGGAGTGTGGGTGGGTGAGGGGGAAGCGCGCGCCCGCCCCGCGCTGCAGCACCGCGCGCGCCACCCGCTGCAGCGCCGGGCACGCGCCGCGCCCCCCCACCGGGCGTGCTGCAGCGCGGGGCGGAGCCCGCCCCGACAGGCGTGGCGGGAGCCCAGTGAGAGGAACGCTGTGGGCCGACGGGCGGGCGGAGCTCGCCAATGAGAGCTGAAGGGGCGGAGCCAAACGAGGAGGCGGGGTTTGGAGGGTAGCGTGTGGAGGTTGCTATGGCCGTGGCTGGAGAGCGGCCGTGCCGCCGGCCAATGGGCGAGCGCGCGGCGGCGGACGGACGTGGCCGTCGCCCAATGGGAGGCCGGCAGCCGGCGGCGGCAGCGGCAGGGGCGGGGCCGGCGGCGGCGAGCAGGGGGCGGAGGGCTCGGTGTGGCGCTAAAGGAGCGCGGCGGGCGGGGGGCGGAGCGGCGCGAGTGCTGAGGAGCCGGGCGGGCGGCGCGAGCTCCGGGGCACGGCGGCGGCCGGGCGCTACACAGGTGAGGCGGCGGGGGCCGGCGGCGGCCCCTGGGTCCCCGGGGCGAGCTGGGCGGGGGGGGGGGGGGGGGGGGGCTCGCCGGGGGCGCGCGGCCCGGCCCGCCCGTGGTGGGGGTGGGGCGGGGGCGGCGGGCCCGGCACACAAAGACCCCCTTGTGTGGGCCGCGCCGTCCGTCCCGCCCGCCCGCGCCGTCGCATCCTCCCGCCCACCCCCCCCTCCCCCTTCGCACCCCACCCCCCTCCGCCGCATCGCCGCCGCTCCCGGCTGCATCGGTGAGGGGAAGGTGGCCATTTTCTCCCTTTCCCGCAGCCTTCGCGCGGGCGGGGTGGCGGCTGGGCGGGGGGCGCGGGGCTGGCGCCGGGCTGCGCCGGGGAGGGGGCCGCTCCCGGGCCCCGCCGGGCCGAGCGGCCCCGGCCGCCTCCTTTGTCCTTTGGGGCGGTGGCGGGGCCTGCGGCCCTGCGCGGGGGGCTCCGCAGCCGCTCCCGCAGCAGGAGGGCGGCGGGCATCAGTCCTCGGCGCCCGGGGGCGGTGCGGCTTCTGCGGCTCCTCGGGCTGCCCCTGTCCTTGAAAATGCCCGGGCTGCGCTGAGGGATGCCACTCCCCATCTCCGCCGGTGCTCCCCCACCCCCCTTTTGTTTAGCGGAGCAGAACATGTGTAGGGTGCCTTTTTTTTTTTTCCCCTCACTAGTCGTCTTTTGGGAGCGCTGGATTCCTGCATGATAAATGTGCTCATTTGTGTATTTCATTTGAATGCCATTGTTAACAGAGGAGCCTTGGGTAGAGTAAGCTGCAACTTGCTTTGCTTCTGCAGAGGGTCTTTTGTGATGGGCTCTGTGGAATTAAAAGCCAAAGTGGAAAAATGACCCTGAAACCGTCTGTGATCCTCAGATGTTAGGTATATTCCTCAGGGGCTGGTGTAAAGTCAGTCCACGCATTCATTTCAGTCTTCAGCCTTTAATTCTGCTGGGGAACAATAATGATTAATTTTGTCGTATGAGTTCTATTTGACCTCTAGGTTTCACTGCATCTCAGTGTGCAAAACTCAGACAGATTATCATAAATGCGTTTGGCTATCATACCTGGCCAGGGAGCTTTCAGAGACTTGACAGCAAATTTGCAGATGAGGGCGGCAATGGTGTTCCAGGTCTTTGTTGGAACTTCAGCTGTAGTCAAGCACAGTGGAGACAAACAGCTATCTGAATTGGGGGTTGGAAGCTCGAATATTAAATCTGTGGGCTTCTTGAGCCAAATGTATCATTCCTTGACTAATAGCTTCACTTTCCTGGCTGAGCAGTCCAGCTCACTTAAGGCGTCTCCTCAACGATTCCCTCTTCCTTCATTGAATTTTTCTCTCAGAGGCTCTTCTAAAATACTTTAAATGTCAAGTCATCGCCTCTTGATTTGAATTAAGCTGTCTGTAGTAAACGGTCTGCTTCTCAAACCTCTGAAGAGTTCAATGACTTCATGCTTACTTTACATTAAGGTTGGACAATGTAACAAATGTCCATGCCGCAGATGGAGACACAACTATTGTACTTAATTACATGTGCTTCTGAGGATGGGTGTGTTGCAGAACTTCCATCAGTTCATACCATTGTATGAAAGGTGGCAGATGCAGTTTGCGAAACCTTCCTTGCTTTTGAAGCTAACCTTTAGATTACCTGCTGGAAAAGACTATCATTAGCTAATGTAACATTCTTCAGCAAAAAGATCTAGTGTGTAAAAACCCAAGATATTTAATGACCTGGGTACTAGGTGTCAGGGTTGACCTTGTTGCTCCTGGGCAGTTACAGATGAAACTCCTAGCTCCAGGAATCCTGGATGTGACAGTGGTATTAACTAGAGATGCAGTGGCCTCTCTTAGATAGAGGCAAATAGGTGAAGTGAGCGTGCAGGAGCTCTTGTCAGCAGTTTTCCTTTCCTCTTCAAATTACCCTTGAAGCTGTTGGAAAATCTAACATCAGTTCTTGCTGTGTCTTGAGCCTCAAGGTAAACTTGAGATCTGTAGACATTTTTTTGGAATATGGTAATGTCAGTGCTCATGACTGAGAACAGAAGCAGGCTGTAGAAATGCAAAGTCTTATGTTTTTCAGGAAGAATATGAGCAGGGTTTAGCTAGTTTAATGGCTTGCAGAAACCCCATGTCTCAAGTTCTTGTCTGCAGTCGAAAATCTACATTTTAAAACATATTTTTGCTGCCTTCTGATTGCTGTAGTTGGCTATCCACTGAACATTTTTTTTATAGTTTTATCTTTTTTCTTTTTTTTTTATTACTCAATTCAAGTGGAGTTTACTGGTAAGCTTTTGTTAAATTTGCTCTTCTTCCTTATTTAAGCATGGAACACAGATGTGGGTTTTTCCTGCTTGTAGGTCTCACACTTGTTGTCATGTCTCTCCATAGTTGGTGCACAGTTAGAACCAGTTTATACTGAGTTTCCTGTACTGGATCTGGGATGATTCTTGACAGATCATTTTAACTTTTATATGGCAGTTGGTTTATTCAGAGGGCCGCTGTGTGGGTAGGGGCTCTCAGTTGTATAGTAATTTCTTCAGTCTATGGAAGAAATTAATGATGCTTCTTCATCAGGAGAAGATACAGATGTTAGTGAGATCATTTAATTGATGTGTTGTAGCTCTGTTCATTTCATTGATAAGAATATGATATGTAACATTCGCTTTGCTTTGTTTTCTCTCCAATTTACAGGGTAACTGATAGTGGACACCTTCACTTCCTGCAATGGCACAGAGATCGGGACAGGAAGATCCAGAGAGATACCTCTTCGTGGATAGGGCTGTAATCTACAACCCTGCCACCCAGGCTGATTGGACTGCTAAAAAGTTGGTGTGGATTCCTTCAGAGCGCCATGGTTTTGAGGCAGCCAGCATCAAGGAGGAAAAAGGGGATGAAGTCTTGGTCGAACTGGCAGAGAATGGCAAGAAAGCACTAGTCAATAAAGATGATATTCAGAAGATGAATCCTCCCAAGTTCTCTAAAGTGGAAGACATGGCAGAATTAACCTGTTTAAATGAAGCCTCTGTATTGCATAATTTAAAGGATCGGTATTACTCTGGGCTCATCTATGTAAGTACTAATTATTAGATTCATTATGGGTGCTAATCCAGCTGAATTTACCTGATTCCAATTCCTTTACCTATTTGAAACAGAAGAAGTGGGTCTTGTCTTTGATTTTGGTAGCCTAAATACTTTTGAGTCCCTAGCATTTAGATTAGTCCAGGGTCTTTTTCCATGCTGTGTACAGGTCGAGAACTCTGTTGTCATAAAACAAATAATAAAAAATTCTCCTATGGAAATAATTCTGCAAGCATCTTTCAAAAATAGAATGCTAAATGGCAACTCTGGGTGCTTAGCTCATGCCGCTCGTTAGAGCACTTGCCTCAGACATGCTTAACTGATACAGTGAATAGTATCAAATGGCTTGTTTGAGCTGATGAGAGATTACAAAACCTAACTTTGCTGAATTACTGTTGTTTAATTGCTTATATGAATAAGCATATATCTTGTTTTAACTTGCTGTGTATTAAAAATGATAAGAGGCTATGCTATGCTATTATTTAAAAGCCAAAGTTGGAGAGTGCTCGGAATGCAAAATGTCTTTTTGGAATCTAATATTAACTTAGTGGGCCAGGAAAGAATGTGTTCAAGTGCTTAAAATAAACTAATAAGATAAAGCTTTCTTTTTTCAGTGGTTTTGAAGCACTACTTGGAACATCTGGCTTATCACCATCTTTCTATAGAGTTAGGAATCACACCGCCATTGATGCCGCTTTTGACCCCGTTCCTTCTTTGAGCAATGTTAAATGAGTGCCTGTGCCATACAGTTAAGAGTAGCTCCTTGTCTCTTGGCAAACTGATTGCATAGTGACTTGTTGAGTCAGAGTATCATTAAGAGCTACAAGTAGACTTTCTATCTTAAAAGAAACTGCAACATCTGCTTAAATGCTTGGCTTGTTTTAATAAACACTTGTTCTAAAGCTTAAATCCATTCTCTTTAGTTCCACTAGCTAGTTGACTCGTTTTCCCTTCCATCTAGGTATTAATGGGGTACCTTTTTGCTTGGCCCTTGGTAATATTTGGAGTTATTAAAAATTATATGCGACTTCAAAATATTCTTTGTATTTGTGCTTCTTTGTTAGTTTCCTCTGTGGGTTTTTGGTTTTTACCCTTCTGAGGCCTTCCACCAAGACCCTTATGGCAGAGCTCAGCAAAAAAATACTCTTGGAATGCTTCCTGCACACTTATAAGTAAACTAATTGGATAATTAGTAAGGGCTGGATTGAAAATTAAAAGTAAACAAGTTGATAGGTCAGAAGTCTTCAGTGTATCTATCGATCATAATGCTAGTTGTTATGAAAGTCATTACAACTATTATAACCATATTTCATTATGAAGGTTAAAAGCTGAAGGCCTTAAATGTCAAAGCAAGCTCAAGTCCAAGGCCTCCATGCAGTAAACACAGCCTCAAGAGCTTCTGG
Organism: Strix uralensis; assembly: GCF_047716275.1. NCBI lineage: Eukaryota > Metazoa > Chordata > Aves > Strigiformes > Strigidae > Strix > Strix uralensis. The sequence continues at coordinate 6,684,566 of NC_133990.1, forward strand.
AGGATGGTGCTGAGAACCTGTCACTCTTCTGTATACACAGATGATACAGCAATGTGTTACTGTGGATGACTGACAAATTAAAGAACTCTGTTTTATGGAAGCTGGCTTATTATGTATGTGGAGTTTAACTGATATCCTACAGGTGACCTACCTTCCCCTCCCTTTCCCAAAAAAGGTGCTTTCTGCTTGCATTCCTTAACTGTTGAGGCAGACTCTAAAACTTGGTTCCTTGGCATTGAGATACTGCTGTCATATAGGAGGATTACTGCATCAGTATATTACTAATGATTTCTACTTCCAAGCTGGAAGAAGTTAGTTGGGATCAGGAAGTTAATGGATTTGTTGGCCTCAACTGGAGGCCTGTGTTACAGGAACATTGCTGGAGGATGCTGCTGTTACCAAGAATAATGCTTCTATGCAGCTGTAATGATGGCTTCTTGTTTGAAATTAAAACTCAGCTTATTTTTTTGGAGGGGATAAAAAAAGCGGTTGCGAGTACTGTTAGAGTAGAGGCTGAAATGCTGGCAAAGGTCAATAGGCTGTAGAGGGAAACTTCATCAAGAACTTGAGCTGGTGGGGTTTTCAGTGCAGTTCTGGTAGGGATCTCTGTCGGGGGTCCCTAAACTTCTTGAATGTGGCACTGTCGCTGCTGCTGACTGCACAGCCCAGAGCCACCGCCATGGCCTGTGTATCCTGCTGATGGTGTATGGAGAAGAGCCAAAGTTAACTGAGCTGATGAAGGGAATTATGGTGGTTTGGCCATGACAAAAGTTGGTTAAAGGTATGTTTTGATTTCCAGATAGTACTCCCATAATAACCAGACTGAAGTCTTATATTTTTGATGTTGGTCTCAGGTAGTTAAGATGGAGATGGTGAATCTGATCTGGTTTCCTTTAATTCACAATAGGTAGCATGCAATGTTGCCTTTCTAGGGAGTAGATACATGTTTCCTTTCAATCCCTAGAAAGGAAACAACCGAGTTGAGGTATTTGGCCAGTGGGTCTAGTCATCTGTCTATAATCTACCTCTCCCAGATGACACTGCTGGAGGAACAAGGAGGGCTGACTAAAGCTAGCTAGTGCCAGTGGGCATGACCTGGGCAGTGATGCTCATTTCATCAGGAGTTTCGTGTAACATCTAAGTAGGGATGGCGAGGAGTTTCTGGAACTTCTAGCATTTCTAATGTCTGCCAAGTGACATGATCTTGGGCTCTGAGTTGCATTATTACTGTGCTGTGGGAGATGAACACAATTGGAGAACGTGGAAGACCAGTGGTTTGTAAAAGCATGATGTCCATGCTTGGCCCTGTCTCTATTTCTGGTCTGTTCATGACAGCACAGAAGATGAAAGGTGGGAGGGCTTGTACAAGGAACTGCTGGGGAGAATGGTTGGAGTATGAGCTATAGTCATCCCAGTTTTGCTTTGGAGATGAAATAAGTTATTTCATTTTTTTTATTTCATTTCTTGCTCCACTTTCAACATCACCTATTCCATTTCTTGCCACAAAGTGTATTTTGAGTGTAACTGCAGAATATGTTAAAAAAATTCTTTCCTAGAGAAGCTGTACTATCTGCAAATTCTTTTGAAGTATGCTATATATATATTCACCCCTGAGAATGGGTAATTCTTATGAATTCTTGCACTTGGACTTTTCTCCTTAACCTGTCAGTGACTAAGCATGATACTGCAGAATCTGAGTCCCTGAGATGATCTCTGCTTGTGTTTGGGGCACTGTTTTCATGAAGTGCAAATGTTAGTTCTGTGAAGGTGCAGCCATCTACAGCAGGTTTTTTTCTTGGTAGGGGTTGTCACTCTTTCTTTTGTTTCACAGCTGAATTTTTCCAAATTTTGTGCTTTTCTAGGGATATTGGCATTTCTTATGACAGGGATGTATCATTTGAGTTGCTAATACTCCAAATTGTCTCTCATGACTTGCTGTAGTGGCAGCTTCTCCTGGGTTTTGGTTACCTTAAATGCTTGTGAACTGTCAGTTCTTCAGCTTCGTATAAAACTTTACTATTCTGCCTGCTCTGCTTTAGAGTGGCCAGCTTTAACACTGGTAATATCCTTCATAGCTGTAGGTCAGAAACTGGAGGTAGTTCACTGTAAGGGTACCCAGGAGAAATATCCAAAGGCTTAGGAGGTCCTTTGAAGATTTGAAATAAAGATGATTTTGCTCAGACTGCTTTTGTGTGATGGTTCTTGAATATCCATATCCCATGATGAACTCAGTTCCAGATATCTTTCTGGGGGCATTGCTTTAAGAAAGGAGTCTAGTTGTCAAGAGGTTTTAGGTGACCAAGGTCTGTAGCCTGAGTGACAAAACATTTTTATTTTTGTAAGACCTGCATGCAAAATGCCACTGAATGCTTCTAGATATCACCCCTAGATTTTGGCTTCTGCTTAAGTCATGTCAGCAAAACATGATTTCATGGAGGGGGGGAGGGAGATAATCTTTGAATCGAACGATGAAATGGAGACATCCACTGGAAAGAGGGGATGTTAAGAGTCCATCAGCCTTGAATGTTACTTAAGTTCTCAAGACCACTGTTGCCGTAATGCTTTGTGCCAAGCCATGACAGACAAGATTACTGCTCCAGTAATTCTCCTTGTCACCATTTCATGTGGTTCAGGTTTTCTCATGAACCAGCCTCCAAACTCTTCATGGTCCAATATGGTATCTGAAGGTAGGAGGTCACTGACTTCAATTGTTAAACTGCTGTGCTGTAAGCTGTAGATGTTCAGGAGCAGTTTTGTTTATGGCTTGGAGGTTTGTGGTGTCAGTTTGCTGTTGTGGGGAGTGTGTGAAGCTCAGCTGAAGAAGCGGCTCTGGCTGTCCAAGCTGTAGCTGTCTCCTTCAGTTGGAGTCCTGGGGAAAAGGAGATGCTTGAAATGGGTCTCTGCTTTTGGTGGGAAAGGATGGGAGTGGCAGGGGAGTAAACAAGAAGGAGGATTTAGTCTGAAAATGAAGTGCTAGGAGGGCAGATGTTGCACTTGAGAATATGGAGGGGAGAAATACTTAGGTGCTTTGATGGAGAGCTACAAAAAAAGTCTGAAAACTGCAAAGAATTTCTGGTGTAGGAAGAGGCGTTTTCTCCATCTTGATCTCTCTGCACTTCACTATCATCAATGTCTTAGCTTCAGTGTCTATTTAGAAAGTTTATGTATAGGCGTGTCAGTTATGCTCAAAATTAGGCTTCTACTCAAAGTTTACTACCCAATTTGACTCATATGGCTGATCTGAAGGAAAGAACCATGTCAGTATTTAAGTTGTTTTATACCATTTTGTGTTCTCTGCACTTGGAAGAGAGAGTGGCTAGTTAGTGTGCAGTTTGAGAGTCCTTCTCTTTCACTTCAGAGCAAGATGATTCTGGTTTTTTTTGAATTCTGAATTTGAATTTTGAGATATGCTATACCACTTCTAGAACTGCAAAAAGCAAAGTGGTCAGGAATGTTCCTGATCACTCTTAAGTAATGTTTCAGTGCTTTGTTAGGCAGCATTCTGGATATAACTTTCTTAGACTTAAAACTTTGAAATACTATTAAAAGCATTTCAGTTACTCAAAGTGCAGCTGCCTGCATAGATCAGGAATGTGAATACCTCATTTCTACTTAAATGGAAAGCAACTTGTTCTTGATATTGCAGACACTGGCTGGAAATGGAATGAATAAGCTAATGACTGTTAATAAGTCGGGGCTAGGTGACACTTTTTCCATCAATTTAAAGCTCTGCTTTTGAGTCAGTACCTCTTTTGATGGCAAGAAAGACCCTTCCACTTGCCTTCCAAAGCATATTTTAAATGTTTCTATGTTCCTACATACTCTATTAATGAATGTAAAAACATAACCTTATACTCATCTTGTTAACAGAAATATTTTGTTAAGCCAAAAAGGGTTTCTTGCTAAGTGCACTAGCAAACACTAATAGTATGGATCCTGGAGAGGTTTGACACACCTTACTGATTTTCCAGAGAAGTAGAACATCTGAATTGCAGATGACTGTATTTTAATGGTCTGACTGGTAAGTGCAGACTAATATCTGAAAAGTTCCTGGATAAATGGCATGTTGTCTACTCAATGGGTCTATAAATGTTCGAGTTAAAAAAGATAATCAAACTGAAAGAAGATATTGCAGGACCAAAAGTCTGTCTTGTGCAGTCAAAAGTTCCTATTCCTCTACCCAGTGCAGTAAGATGAGATGAAGGAATTGCTCACTCAAACACAGGCTGTAATTAAGCCACAGTAAAAATGAAGATACTCAAAATCCAGTGGGCTTTATAAAAATCTATTTTAAAAAATGTTGCCATTGCCACATCTGTTCTAGTCCCAGCTCTGCTGGAGGAAGTCCAGTGCCCATAGCTGATAATATGTAGCTTGCTGATACCCCCCATAAATCACTGCAGTTACTACTTAACTGCTTCCTGACCTCATTCAGTCAAAAGGATTAAAATTAATAGAATTTCTCAAATGCTTGACTTCTATTAACCCGTGTCAGTATCTAGATGGCCTCTTGCGTTGGTGTGACTATGTGGGGTGTTCCCTGGTGATGTCTGTTGTTGGTAAGCCTGTGACCTACGTTTGGGTGCTCAGCTAGAGAGTTTCAGGTGGGGACGTGTGGCGTAAGATGTGAGCATGCTGTAGGTGAAGTCAAGTTAGAGACAACTGGTTTTGCTGTTCCTTGAGGAAGGACAAAAGATGGTGAAGCACTCTTGAAGAAAGGGTTAGATTCAATGTCGGAGTCCTTCAAACTCTAATGAACTATGCATTATCTTCCCTGCCCGCTCCTCCACTTTTTTTAGCAAAGACTTTTTTGAAAGGGTTAGAAACTGTTTATGTAAGGCTGAGAGCTCCTGGAACCTTGTTGCTGATTATTGTTCTCTATGTATATGCCTACTGAGTTTTCTTTGTACCAGTAAAGAAGAAAACATGCTTACTATTGTGCAATTAAAAATACTTCAGCAGGTATTTTTTGATAATTACAAGTATTACATCTGTAATTGGTCTGCAGCCATATGCTACTTTCATTTTTTGAGGTACTTTCCATTTTATTGGGGCAGAAGAGGGAAAGAATGAGAAATATGCTGTGGTCCCCAGTTCCAGAGCCTGATGTGGGTGGAAGCTCTTATAACACTGCACTTAAGGGGCTGTATATAAGCTGTTTCTTCTCCTAAACTACTGCCTCCTGTGAGGCTAGAGCGTAACCTGGAACAATCTGTGTTATTATATAAGCTTCTGTGATCTAATTGCTTTAATTTTCCTGCTGGTCCAGTTGGGAATGCTTCACATTAGTGAGTATTGAAGACTGGTATTAAAAGAACCTGTAAGAAATTAAGTTTGTTACTTAATTTCATCTTTTTCCTTAATACAAAACAGTCACTGGATCTAGTACCTAATATATTGCAGAAGAAATGCTGGCGTTCAAATTGTAAGTGCTGCTCTGACACAAGAACTTGTTTTTAAATTAACTTTGATTTTTTGGAAGACTTATAAATGGGATCAAGCTGAGAGAGTTCTCTGTAGGATTTTACTTTGTTAGAAACGTCAGAAGGATTTAAGGGAAATGAATCAATGCCCTCCTTGCCCTCAGGCCAGCAGAGGTATGAAAAAATACGTGTTCTCATCATATTGTCTGCTTCTATTAAAAATGGTAGATTAGCAGCCTAAAAAGGTGCAATAACTTGGATTATGGACTCCTGTTCAAGTGCTCAGTGGAATACACTGTGTTGCAAGACATGCCTGCATCAGAAGTCATGGGTATCCTGTTCTAGGCCTTCTGTAGAGCAGTCAAGCTCCAACACGCAGCTGTACAGGAGCCTTATGAAAGGATATTAATACTTTTCTGGCTCTGGTGCAACCTAAGATCATGTTTTATGTCTTAGCTGTTGCTGTGGCTGAAGCAGTCATGGCTGTGACGCTGCGCCTGTCTATCTCAGAGAGGTGGTGAGCTGACTGAGCAGGAGTATGACCTGCGCTGCTGATCTAATATTGGTTTTTCTCTCATTAAACAGATAACCTGAAGGCCTTACTTGTGAAATACAGTTCTGGTGAACGTCCTCTCTTTAGTGCTAGCTGTAGAGAACATCAACAGACAAGTCTTTTTAAGTTTGGGCTGTACTTTGATTAGCTTCTATGTGTGTTGTGTTCCTTCCCTTTCTCATTCTCATGCACAGATTTTACACTTCAGTTGCCCTGAGTCAGTGGCTCTTGTCCCCCAGCCCCTGTCAGAGCTGAGGCTCCCATCACCCCGTGGCGGGTTCCCTGGCCTTGTTGGCACCCAATCTTTTGGATGCCAACAGGACTTTCCTTTAACTAGCAGTTTGGGCTTGTACAGAGACATCTGGGATAACTTCTGGGTTCCAGTCTTGACTGTGGCCTGGCTGGGGAGCACAGGCTCAGGGTGGTGGTGTGGGGACTGCCCATGGTGCTGGGGCAGCTCTGTGGCCCCGCTGTCCTGAGGTGGGTGGTAGCTGGGGATCAGCTGCTGTGCAAAGCAGAGAATGTGTTCCACCCCAGGCCACAGCCTCACTTTCTTTCCTCACACTTCAGAGAATGAAGAGCTGCCTGCCCTTCTTAAGGCTTGAATTTAGGATTGGATAACTTCCTCATTTGGGGGGAAAAGGTAGTACATGAGAAGACCATGCCAAGCTTGGAGGACTTAATAGATCTTGGAATGTGAAAAGCAGGTCCATAGCTTCAGGAAGTGAAACCAGACAAAATGCTATGATGATGCAGTTTATCAATCTGGAGAATGCTCTACCCCATTAGTATATGGGATACTGCCTAACTTTTTAGGCTAGAAACTGCTGGTCTATATTTTGGGTAATAATAGGAGATGTCTAGATGCTTACATCAGTTTAATTATGTACTAATAGAGTAAATCTGTAACTTTTTGAAGGACTGGAGATGAATGTTGAGCCTGGATACTCAGGTGATGCAAGCTGTTAGAAATTCTAAAAATTTACCTGCATCTTGCTACTGCACTCTGAAGTGATGCTTTAAAGAGGCCTTTTGATGTTGTCCAGGAGGAACTAACCTAACAGTCATAACAGCATGTTCCTTGATGCAAGAACTGTAAAGCTGAGTTATTAATCTAAGGAATTGTACAAGGCTTTTGACACTAATACCACCATATGTGTACCCAGTGAAGGTGTGGTATGGTTTTAAGAGAAAACAGGCCATGAAAACCTTTTTTGCTCTGCAGCCCACACCCCAGATTCAGAGCCTAAATTCCCATGTGCTCTCACCTGGAAATAATGCACTCTCTATTTGCCCCTGGTTCACTTACCTTTCTCAGGTTGCTTACTGCTAGGAATGTAATGCAGTTTTCAAATAGGCCAGTGCCAGAAACCTGAACTCTTCAGTCTGGGATAGCTTACCAAAATCCAAATTACTAAATGATATACTACTGGATAAAGGCTTGTAAGCATCTGGAAACATTCAAACTCCACAATTAGTGTCCTGAAGGAGAGTTTGTATAACAAACCTCTGTCAGAGCACTGCTTTACTATTTCTCTCTGGAGCCTTGCCTAGAGAGTGTGCATTCCAACATGCCTTATTGCTGTTTGTTGATATTATCTATATCCTGTTCCTCAGTAAAGTGTGTGTTTCAAGCAAGTATCTTGTTTGCAGCTGATCCCATGATCTCAAGGTGAATAAACATCTTTACTTGCCTTTAAGTTCTTAGTGTATATATCTACCTCTGTCAGCTGAAAAAATTAATAAACCTGGTTCTTCATCCAGACTGGCTAGTTACTGGACCTCTTCAGTGCTTGATCCTACCTTCAATTCAGATCTGATGGTTTTGCAGAGTGCCTGTACTGCAGGATGGAGAGGAGGCACAGGGCATCACTCTACCCCTTTGGCGAGTCTGAAAGCTCTGGACATCCTTAACGGTTACCTGGTGGTATTCTTGAAGTAGGGTGTCCATTTGTAAGGCAGGTGTGCAAGTATTCCTGTTAATTCTTTCTATGGCTGCTCACCAAGAAGCTTTTCAAAGTGTTGAAATCAATCTTGGCCTACTTCTCATGTCTTCAATTTGCATGTAGAAAGCCCACACCTCCAATCTGCTGTCTTAGATACAGTAATAGACTTGCACTGTGAGACTTGGAGTTATAAAATAGCTGTATGAATTTTTTTTGTACCGTTTACCTCTCTCCCAATTAAACTTGACTCAAAAGCATCCCTTCTGTGTTTACATGCCTACCAAGCCTCAAAACCAACCCCTCAATATCTTCGTGTGTTGCTTTCTGCAATAGATGATGGTCTGGAAATTTGGGAGCCTTGTGGGAGAACTTTGTTCCTTCTTCCTATGCATAAATTAAGGCTTTACAGTGTGGTCATGTTTTGAAGAAAGTGTGGGGTTTAAAATTCTGCAGGGAAACAGTAGGAGAGTGAACTGAGTGACAAACCTGTGGGAAATCAAGATGTTGGAGTTCAAGGTGCTTCTTATGAAGAGCAATGTCATGACACAGACTTAATGGTCAGGGATAAAAACGTATCCTTTAGATTTAGTTTCAAATAAATGAACCCCAGCACTGGTGAAATAGTAGAATTTTGTACTTCTAACTTCTAATTTGGCCCTGTTCAGTATAAAACCTCTTAAATGAACCCTTTTTATTTGCCTGGGACGCTTCTTGTTCTTCCTCTAGATTGGCTGAGTTATGTTGGCATCTAGCTGGATTTTGCCGCTTATGATCATGCCAGGTTCACTGATCCATCCCATTACTGTGTTGGGAGATAACCTAAAAAGGCTTCCAGGTTAGGTATCATCAGTAGAGGTCTGAAGGATTAAGTTGTTTTTATGAGTTATTAATTCTTTATGTAGCTAAATAGTAATAACATTTATTTCATGTGTTGGGGAAATAAACAAAATATGCCAAAACAACTGGAGGGAGGAGGGATGAATAATATTCAGATAACTGTTCTTATCTTATCACTTAAACTTTTTTTTTTACTTACCAGATCAGTTTATTCATGTCTGGGGAAGGGCAGTGATACTGCGGGGGAGAAAACAACTACTTTCCTTTGTGAACATAAAAAGACCAAAACAACTGATAAAAGTTTTAGATTGATTTGCAGAGAAATGGAGGTGTTGCTCTTGAAAGGGGGAGACTCTGTAATACCGTTGGTAAATACAGCAATACCCTTACAGCTTAACCATCAGGCAGTGTTCTGAGAGTTCCCACCCACAGTGAGATATAGAACAGCATCCCACGGAGTTAAACTGCAAGTTTCGGGGTGGGTAGAAATCAGACCAGGGCTCAGAAGTGCTGCTGGATGAGAGTCCAGAATCATCCTGGAGGAAAGAGGTCTTCTAGCTTAAGCAAATGTTCGTGCTGTTACACTGGTCAGAGTGTGCTGGGACAGATCTGGAAATGGACTTCAGTTATGTGAATTCTTTTGCTCGTGACCAGATCTCATCTGCAGTCAGCAATCCCCAAGTCTCTTTTTCATTAGATGTGGCTGTAGTAGAGAAACACAGTGTAGGTGCTGTTCAGTGATTTTGAGCTGGTAATCATACGGTGGGCTTGGTGAACATGTGCCTGCCTTCTAGTTACCCTTATTTGAAGACTAGAATGGAAACCAGGCTTGTGGTAATTCTTGATGCCTTCATGTCACCTGTAGTGATTAGAGATGAATGTGGCTGACCTCAGTTGAGTACAACAGGGGAGACCACGGGCTAGGAACATAAATCCAGTATTTATCAATTAGTTGTTTCCTTGGTCAGTTGTACCAAGATATTAAATAACTGTCCAGCCTTCCCTCTCCCTTGCAGTATCACTAGTGGCCATGAATGAGTTTGGTCTGGGAATGGATTCTATTACCAACCAATTTTTTTTGAAATATATCTTCAGCAAGTTACTGCAAGGGCGTGGATGCTGGCAAGAGGGACAGTGGTAGGAACATGTGGCTGGGGAGGAGCTGACCGCTTGCCAACAGACCCATGCTTATGTTGAGCTAATGACTGATAAGTTGTTCCTTATGCTTGGGTCAGTCAACCTGATAACATCTGTTTCCTTTCTGTTGAGAAGTAAATACCTTATTACCAAAGATGTTTGGCTGGGTAAGGCACTGCAGTACTTATCATCCAGCAGATCTGACCAAAGTGGAGAGATTATTTTCCTATAAGGACATAAGATGTCCTTGTGTCAGGACATCTGGCATAAAACCAAGTTCTTTTTCTTTACCAATGGTGCTCCTGACTCAATTCAGAGATCACCTTCTGTCTGTCTTTCCAGAATCACTTGTAGATGTAGAAAGAACAGGGCACCTCTTCCTCAAAATATTTTATATATTGAAAAAACAGGCAGATCAGGAATTTCAGCTACTCTGTTGATACAAGTCTAGCAGAAATATATTTTTTTTAAATCAACAAATGTTATAAGAGTTAGGAGTTACCTGCTTAATACTATAGGGTCTGAACAGCTGTTAATGCTCTCTGCTCCATTCCTTCTCTCAGCCTGCAAAGGTAGGAAAACAGTTTTCCTGACATTCAGAAAGATACCTCCTGTTTTTGTCAAAAGAAAACTGGTCTCTTGCTAACATTCCTGTGCCAGTAAAGGTGTGAATAGTATTAATGACTAAAATAATGCACCTCCAAAGCATGCTATGAAATAAAGGTGAATGGAGAGATTTTACTTTCTTAAAAACCATCAGCTTAGTTGATTTTTTTGAAAAGGCAAGAGCCATCCACATGCTTTGGTTCAGGGAAACACCATGGATTAGCTCTGGTTTTTGCATGGTCAAAACTGACTGTGAGCTTGATCTTTGATCCCTAGTAAAGCCCATACAGCCAAGCCACATTCATCTGTGCTTCCCAGATAACAAAGTGTGGGTGACTGTGCATTTTTTTTTCTTACATATATATTTATATGATAAATTTCTTCTAAATAACTTTTATGGAGCAGAGATTGAACTGTCTGAAGTAGCCTTTGATATTTCACTTATAGGGAAATGTGGACCTGTTTGTGTAATTTGTATTGTGTGCTCAATTTTGTAAAACTTTTGAGGCATTTCTTGACTAAACAGAAATGCCTCAGTAAGAGAGTCAATGAAATAAGAGAGTCAATGAAAAGTAAAATTTGTGCTTGAGTTTCTTATTAGTATAGTTGTCCTGGTAACTTCTGTTCATGGTCAACTCTAAAAGCAGAGTATGAAATGTCGTCTGCAGTGCCAGCTGCCAGGCTATCCATCAGCTGGGGTGGGACAGTGGAGGGAATGACCTCCAGGAGGAGACTGCTTTGGGATTGAGAAAGGCCGATGAGCAGGAAAGACATAAGATACAAGAAAACAGTAGGATAGCAGAAATAGTGGTGGTTGGAAAGAGGGTTTTTCCTTATCCAAATTATTTACTATTGAGATTATCAGTTCCTTCAAAAATGAAAACATAACTTTGAACGCACATCTTAGTGGAGGAGTTGAACCTCAAAAAATGCCTGTAAATCCTGTAACTTGGCAAATGGAAGGGAAATTTAAATATCTGTGGGAAAGTAATCAGATGCTCCACTTCATATTTACTCATGTTTATTATCTTTAGTTACCTGCATAAAAAGTAATGTAAAGAGGCTTTTAAGAGAACTAGAAGCCAATAATTTGCCTATAGCGTGTACTTTGAGTTGCTCAACAAAAAAGACCCCAGTTTTGTTCTAAGATAAATATTATAGAACCTGTGAATAAAGTTTTCTGCTCTTCATGGCTCTATTTCAATACTGTTTGCTAACAGAAACGTTTCTCTTTTTTATTTTTTTTTAAGACCTATTCAGGGCTGTTCTGCGTAGTTATAAATCCTTACAAGAACCTCCCGATTTATTCAGAAAACATTATCGAGATGTACAGAGGGAAGAAGCGCCATGAAATGCCACCGCACATTTATGCAATATCTGAATCTGCATATAGATGCATGCTACAAGGTAAGAATTAGTTAAATGTTAATTAACAGTTAGTTGGCAGCTCTTTGTAATGTACCTAAAACTCAGGAGCTTCATTATCCAGCTATATAGTAATTTCTAACATGATCATAATCTTTCCTACTACTTAAAGGGGGGTGTGAGGTTTTCCTACCTAGAACCTTACACTTGCAGAACAGAAATAACTTGGAGATTGACCCCTCTCTGCATATTTGTCTGACTTATGGAGGCATAGACACAAGCTAACACTAATAGGAAGCGTACTGTGCTGGCTGGTGGCACTGAAAGTTGTGGTAGAAATACTTTCTTAAAAGAAGTAGATGTAAGATTCATGTCAAAAGATGTTAGTGCAGCGGCTTTGAATGAAGTAAGAATGAAAGTGTGATTGAAGAGGGAAAGCTAAAGTATGTTAATGGCTTGTCTCTAATTCTATAAAAAAGCTGGTGTTTTGGCAGCTGAGAAGTAATCTAAAGTGACAATGAAACAATAGTATGTTTGAGTTCAAACAGAGGTCAGGGAAATACTGAACCTTGAAGATTTTTAATTTTTTTTTTTTCTCCGAAGTGGTATAGGTCATGTCTGTAGTACAATAGAGAGTAAGTTTATGGTGGGCATCTGAATTTTGGCTTTAAGGCTCTGCTGGACAAATATGAAAACTGTGAATCTGACATTACATGAATGTGTTGAAGTAAAGGCATGCTGTTGAACTTGCAAAATTGCACTTCTGACATAGTCTGTTGGAAACAGAGCTCATACTATCAAATATTGGCTCAGACTTAGGCGGCTGTTTTGCTGATGTGGGAACACCAGCATGTTGCATCTAGAAAAGTGTGTGTAATGAAGAGGCAGGTCTGAAAAACTTACCGTGTTTTCTGCTGTAGACCTGGTATAGATGTGCTGGAAGTAGGTTAAAAGCTATTTGACCTCGTTCACATAAACTAAGAAAACACTTTTTCTGCTACCAGGTTAATCAACCATGTAAATGTAAGTATTTTTTAAAAAGACATTTTCTGTCTTTACATCACTGTAAATCTTGTTTCTTCAGTTGTGCCTTTGTCTTTAGGGCTGCTTAATAATAAACTACAAGTTGGTGGATTGCTATGTGCTCTTTCACCCCAGAAGAAACTATGCCATCATCACTGAGCAGGGTGATTCAGGGGCAAGCAATGGAAGAGCAGCAACTTGGGGCCATCGAGAGTTGTCACACTTCTCAATGGATATTTGGGGCTCTGATTTTATGTGTTTTTTATGAAAAACCAAAATTTAAGGCCTCTTGACCCAGACCAACAGCCTCTAACAGCTCAGATCAGAGGACCCCTAATAACAAGTGTATGTGGAATAATAGAGCAAACTTCAAGATTATTTTAATGAGGTTATTCCTAGAAGTCTCAAGTGGTTTGTGGATAAGGGCTTCCCACTCTAAAAGCACAGTATCTTTTGAAATTGCCTCAAGAAAAGTTCTTGAAACAAATGTCCTCTAATAAAGTAAGTCAATGTCAGTAGTTATGACACTTCAGGTGCTCTATATATTTGTTCACATACCATGCTAGTACTGATTTGTGTCTCTGGAGATCTTACTGCCTGTACAAATTTTACTATTTTTGGAAGATGAAATGAAAAAAATTTTCATATGATGGTATATGTTTGGTTACATTTTTTTTTCTTTCCATACTGATATATGGAGGTTTATATTTTGTATCAAATCTGTGTCTTTTTGTGCTTGCTTTATCTTTCTTTTTGATTTTGATAGTCTGAATTCTTTTCATTTGAAAGAATGAAGCCTCAGATCGGAATAAGAATAGATGAAAACTGTGCAACAGGATCAATTTATTAGGGAATAACTTCTTTAAGGTTAACTAAATCTGTGTTTCTGGTGCCCTTCACCTGTGTAGAGCTACTCCCTGTTTATTTTAGCAAGTGATTCCAACCAGCCAGTGAACTTTCCATGGATGGTTTGCCTTCACAATTGCATTGCTAAGGATAAGTAAAAACTCTAGAACAGGCATTAGCAGTTTTGTGCTTGGCAAATATTTTACTAAGCAAACTGTTCTTGCCTGATTGGTTTGGATCAGAGGAAGAGAAAACCAGCGCTGCTTCTGAATTTGAGACTCATGAAACTTTACAGACATTGCTTCCTTTAGGAGGAAGGTGGTGTACAGACTCTGGAGATATGCTTGCCTGAAGTATGACACTCACTGCTCTTTGTACTAGTGATTTTATACAATCACCCTGGCTTTACGTAATTTTGAAGCAGTGATCAGTCACAATAAGAATGACCTAATGAGTATGTCTAAAGGGGGCAAGTGGAGGAGAAGTCTGGCACTAACACTGCTCAGTGCTGGTCCCTCTTTGCTCCCAGAGCCTCTAGTGGGACCTGATGCAGAGACAGAGGTGCTTCAGGGAACTGAATTTGTCTTCATGTAACTAAAACTTGCAGTTACAACAGCTAAGGTTTTCTAGTCATTAGGACATCAGATAATATTTGTCTTAACCATAGGACATTATTACAATTTTCAGTTTATTTTCTGGTTATTGGTGGCAATACAAGGTCAACTACTGAGTGTGCCTAGAATTTGTTAGGGAGAGCTCGGTTTTCCCTGCCAGCCAAGGATTTAATGTAACGCACAGTGTCCTTAATCTTCTAACTATGTCTTATGTTTTCCTAGAATTTCAGACTTAAACTAATGAAACAGAAAATACGTACATAAAACTTTTAGCTGATAGAAGTAGATCTCTAACTAAGAGCTAGCTGTTTTAATCACAGCAATTCTGATTTAAGTCATCAGTGGTATCTGCTAGCATTTATTTGCAGGATAATCCTTGACCAAGACGCTTTTGCTAAGTTACTAACACGTAGTTATTAAAAACTGTTCTACAGTTCATGTCCACATTTGTGCACATGTTGCTTTGGGAAGTGAAGACAGGATGGTAGAGAGAGAGAGTGCAGTAGTGGAGGAGAATAGTTATTCCAGTACTATTGCAAGCCAAGATTTTGTTGTTATAGCATATTTATATCGAAAGAAACCTGTGAACATGCTGACTTCTGTGTTTCCCATATTTGGCATCTAAAGTTTTTAATTATTACGATTCAAAACTGAAATTGAAACCATAGACATGCAATTCCTTTGGATAATATGACCATGCACTTATAGAAATACCTTAACCGCTAATTTAGGTTGATGAAAGTGGTTGGCTGTTTTTTTCAGTGGTATTTCGTTCAGTATAATCCATGTTTACTTTCCTTGTAGCTAATCATAAACTACTAATTTTCTAGGTGTTTGAGAAGTGCTTATGGTGATTAACAGGATACTTGGACCTGAGCTGTGACTCTGAACTATGTAATTTCTTAAAACACAATTTTTCTCTACTGATAATCATGTACAGGGAGTACCTGTACCTCAATATCTTAATGCTTTCATGCCTTAAATTCAGAGCATGGATGATTGGAGATAGAGTTTCTGCTAATCTGAAGTTTTATATATTTAAAATAATATTTGAGCTTAAACAAACAAAATATAGATTTCTGGTTTAGATCATGAAAGCAAAAAGTTTTTTGGTTGACAGAAACAACTGACACACATGCATCCAAATAGTTTTTCCTTCTCTTAAATGTTGCTGGAAATACTGCATTTTGTTAAAGTGGTGATCCAAGCAGAGCACCGCACTTCAGTGTGCTCTCTGTGAGGTACAGGTTGTGTGGGAGCATTGCTAACTGCCAGGCATTGAACTGCTTCTCTATTCTTGTCCCCTTGAAGAATTTCCTGTTCAGGAGGACCTTCAGCCCTGCAGTCTGCACAGGTCAGCTCTCATCGTGCCCTTTGGGGAGGAGAATGGGCTGAAAATCTATTTCAGTGCTTGTTAAACACTGAGGACAAAGGGGAGGCGGGGCGGGGGGGGAAGAGCCATGAAACAGAATGTGTTCAAAAAGCCCAGTTTGCCATTTTGGAGAGGCAATAGTATTTTCCAGAGAGATGTACTGGATTAGTATAAACTGTCACAAGAAAGAGGGAGGTGCAGAATTGTTTTTAATGGCTGAGTGTTGCAGATGAACAATTCAGTGGTGATGCAGCTGTGATGCACTAGGGATTTGAGGCGTTTTGCAAGGAAGAGCAAACCTCATTGATTGCTGGATGTCGTAAGTGTTGCCTTTTCTGCAAGACTTTTGTGAACACAGTCTTACTGAAAACAAGGAAGACGTTGGGTGCCTCTTGGTTATGACAGTCAGGATTTCTCTTCAGGAAAAGACTCATTACCTAGTGCCTTGACCTCAGAAGATAATAACATGCAATTCAGCTTTACATACTGGATTTCCCCTCTCCTAGTAATTATTTTTCAAAGTAGTGTGGTAGTAGGGTAAGTGTTACTTCACGGGTGGTTTAGTGGGTTTCTCCTGTGCTTTCTCTTCATTTTCCTAATGTTATTTGAAGCAGTAAGTACACATAACCCAGGGGCTTCTAGGCATATTAAAATTGTTTAGCCCTAGACAGAAATCAGATGCATAAATGCATAGGGTTGGAGTTGGCATACTTCACAAAAGAATGCTAGAGTGAGCTTTTTCACGGCTGCTGGACAGTTGACATGGTCATAAGGAATTGGTATCCTAATCCCTGTGACTACATTGACCTTAATTCTGTTTGGTAATACAATTTGCAAGACTTGCTAGTGTTTTGTACTGCTAAAAATTATAGGCAGTAAGAAGGAAATGTTTTGACAGGTACTAGGATTTTCTTTCAGAAAACCGATGCTCTAAGTCTAATAGTTCATCTATGACTATCTTTATTTTACGATCGAGAGAGACTTGATTGTGTAAAAGCAGCACCAACATGCGTTTTTCCTAGTGCTTTTATCATACTTGGCTTTCTTTTCTCCCTCCTCCCTTCCTATTCTCCCACTGTATTTCTAGAGGAGGTATGGCATTGTTTTATTATGCCTCTTTATTCATTGACTCTTAAAAGTGCTTTGGAAGAAATATTAAGGAAAACTTGTGTGCTTTTTGTTGCCAAAGACCAGCTTGCCTACTAATATTACTCTTGTACAATTATGCTTAGTCTCTCTTTTTTTATCCTGTTTCCCTGAGGACATCTTGATGAGCACTAAATTAGCACTGATATTTTAGGACTGCCTTTAATCCTGTGGCAGAGAAGGTTTATCGGAAAAGGCGTAATAGGTGAAGTGAACACTTGGTGTTGGAGAAGCCAGTACTGCCTACAGATGCAATACTTCTCTCTTAAAAACATTGTATTGATCTATATAGTTTATCTTGATTTAAGCGCTCCCTTTGGGGATGTTGTTTCCTGCCTGCTCCCCAAGATATGGAAGAAAAGAAACTAAAATATGGCAAGGTCTGTTAAATGTTCAAATGGAAGAGGAAAAAATTGTTCTGAGACAAAAAAGCCTGGGAGTGATGACTAGCATTCTGTTATGTGAGGAGTATATAGTACCTGTTATATGTGTAATTAGTATTCTTGATATTTTCATTACATCTTGACTTACCAAGAGGTTCCCCAAAGCTTTTTAACTAGTTACACAGTGCGGGATGGCAATCTAAGAGAACTAGCTGCTTGGCAAATGTAATGTGAAGGGTTTATAGGTCTCTTTATTGTTGCACTGTGATTTCTGTTTTTTGACTTTGTCCAATCAGGCTGGTGTGCAATGTAAATACTGAGGTGACAATAACATTAACATCAAGATTGGCTTGTATACCAACAGCAGTGTAATACACAGTGGTGTTAATGGCTGAGTGGAGGGAAGGAGATTCTTGAAGCAAGTAGAAAAAAATGAAATCCATCCTGCTGAAAATTCTGTTGCATTTTTGAATTTGAAGTAAAATGAGAGATACTTCTGTCAGCTGAACCTATTGTGCAATATTTCATCTCCTTCCCCTCACTCTTCTGTTCTATCTCTTGATATTATATCTGTGTGCTTCAGTGACCGTAAAGTTATTTTCATGAATTAAATTGTCACACCTTGCTAGACCATCTCTGAATGACATCAGTAGCAATTACTTATTGAACAAACTCAGTCGAACTTAGTTTCTAGAACTAGATTATAGTATACTATCATGTCTTTTTCTTACTTTAGTGCTTGTGGCAACAGTTCCTAACCTCTGCCTTTCTTGTCGAAATGTGTTTGGTTCCCTGCTCTTCATTGGTGTTCAACCTCAAGATTACAAACTTAATTAGGCATGATGATATTTACAGAAAACAACTTTTTTCTTAAGGCTCAGTTGCTTAGAAGTGTTATTTGAAGTTACCCAAAAAAATTAAGTCGAGCACTTCAAGAAGTAACTTTCTTATATTTAAAAATGAGACAGGAGTGACAATTGTTACGTAAAGAATTCTTAGTTTCTTTAGTGCCTTGCCTGTTTTCTCCCCACTTCTGAAGGGAAGTGTTGCAGCAGATTAGCCAGTTCCGTGGTCTTTTCGGTTGATATGCTGATGAACTGATGATGATTTTAATTTTAAAACTTGCTATGCAAGCCGGCCTCATAATTGAATTGTGGCTGCACTAGCCTACAGACAGGAATTCAAGACTCTGTGCATCCAACTTATGAAGTCATTCATGAGATGAATCATTTTGTGCATATTACTCAGCCAGCACCTGCTTCTACTCTGAAGCTTTAATTTAATTTTTCTAGGTAGTTGTGAAATGGATAATTCACTTCTGCTTGGCTTTAGCCTTCAGATGACATACATCAAAACATTATTACTTGTGCAACAGAAACATAAATGTATTGTAATCTTGACAGCACATAGCACTGTAACAGCACTGCTAGGTGTTGCGTGTTTTGCACAATAACTGGTTTTTGTTAGTCACGTCTGCATTCCTCTGGGGTGTTGAACTAAGAATTTAGCTATAACTGCTACTGCTAGCAATTGCAGTAGCTCCTTTTTCTGCCTCTCTACTTAAATTCCTTTGTTATACTCTGGCAAGGAAGTGGCAAGAAGTAGGAGCAATTTTTATCGCTTAGCGAGTAGAGGTAAGTGGTAAGGGGCTGGTGGTGTTCTGCTTTTCGTCTTCAGTAATGCAAGGCTCACATCACCAACATGATTGTCAATTTATATCTCAGTGTATATCTAGATTCCTTTCACTTGTCCATACTTCATGTTTTCAGATATTTGGCTGCTTAGATACTCCTGACAGACTTTGTGTACCTTCCTCAGTGATTCAGAGTTGCAAGGTGTTGTGCACCTCTACCATGCAGTTTCATAAAGCAAGGTCAATAAAAGTTCATGGCTTTCTGAATACTCCAGGGCGTTAAAATTCTTTTTATTCGAGGGCTTTTTCAGAGTGATGGTAAAGCTATCGGATGATGTGTAGAAGGAAATCCCAGAAGAAAAAGCAGGAAAAAATGCAATGTCTTTATGTGTGTCTGCTATGAAGTTGCTTGGGGAAGTTCTCAGGCTGGGCGTGTTCCTTTGAGGAAAACATAAGGGGATCACTCTAACTGAAGGGTTAGTAAATAGAAAAATGATGGTAGCAAACTGCAAGAACGAAATTCTTAATCTCAGAGATGGAATAGCAGACCAACTGACTGTGCTGCACGGGAACATTTGGCGCAAAAGATTTGGTACCAGAGCACCCAGATGTCAGCTACTGGGTGCTGTCTCTGAGATTCTGTTTCAGATCTGGGAATCTGAAGACCGGTATGCTCATGATTGCTATCAAACACGTTGGTAGAAATTGTTCCACACTGTAAACCTAGTCTTTGCAGGGACGTACGTATGCATAGAATCATATATAAAGACTCCATATGGGTTTTCTATAGAGGGGTCATCCTGCAAATGCATTGATCTGTGGATGAATCTGTATGGACAAGGGAGGGCTGTCCAATATGGAACATGTGGTTTTCAAAAGTAATTTGATAACAATCCTAACCAGAGGCTCTTGCATAACTGCAATATGAGAACAGGCCTTTATATATGTAAAGAACTGGTTAAAGATTGACCAATCTCATCCATTGTTTTCTGCTTTTTATGGTTTGGCAGGGTTACTGCTGAAAACCCCATGGAACCTGCACTCATCATGTTCATACTTGTTTATAAATGTGTTGCCTGGAAAAGAGGGGGTTGGGAGAGGGTTCTTGGCTTATATCGTTATCCAAGGTAGCAGAAATGAGAGCCTGATGTGAAGGACTGTGCCTCAGTGTATAGGACGTTAAAATAGTGTGTGTGAGACTCCATGTGTACCACTCCACAGTGGTGGTGTGCTGGGGGGAGTGAACTTGGTTAGTAGTGTTGGAGCTGGTACTGCCTGAGCAGGAGCTGCAGGGGGTGAAACAGATCTGTGGAAATCTAAATGCAGTGTTCGGCAATGGTTATAAATCAGATGGAGAATGTGAGGAGTAACTGGAAAAGGGATCAAAGTAGGAAACACTTTTGCCATAAACTTACAATACATTTTATACACTTATTCTCTGTGCAGCTCTGGCCTTCCCTGCTTTGGGTGAAGAGGAAATAGGACAGGAAGGCATTCAAAAAACAACTGAAATTAAGAACTGTATTCAGCACGTAAATGATAATTCAGGTCAGATGTGACAGAAGTCCAAATCTGAAGTGGCACAGGGAGAGGGAATAGCAATCCTCCCCCCAGCCCATCTCTTCCTATGCAAGAACAAAGGAATTTGCAAATGACATGTTCAAAACAAAAAAAAGGCAATTTTTTTAACAGCATATCTAAACTGTGGTAGTCTACACCTCAGGACATAGTGGGTGCTGAAAGCCTATGCTGGTCCAAAAAGCCATTTGGGCAACACCTGAGCTTGAAGTCTGAGGATAATGAATCAGTAAATTGCAGGAGAATTTGCTGGCTACTAGAAAAGTGCACTCATCCTTACCTGCTGATTTTGGTCCTTATGTTATCTGCTGTTGGAGTGTGATACTGATTCTGGTTGTGTGGTCTATCTTGCTATATCAGTAAGTAACCTGCATATAAAAGTGCCCATGGTTAAATGGCAATAGTCTGTGTCTTCAAAACTCTGGAGGGTTGTGGAGTGAGATGGGTTAGCGGGAGCCTCACTGCAGTGTGCGGGAGCCGTAGAAGTGCAGGGATCTGCTGTAGCTGGCTTTTAAGAGGCTGAGACTATTGGAAACTGTAGCACAGTTATTAGTTTATTATGACTGCATGGAGCTTAATTAGTCTTTATCAGGGTGCTTTCCATAAGTATTATTGTTACGCTGAAGTGTTAAACTGGCCAAGAGGCAGCATCTGGTAAAATGTCATTGTATCTTTTAAAGCAGTAGTTGTTAACGGTGGCATTCAGCATCTCAAATGAGATAGATTTAAAAGATGAGGTTAAGTTTTTCTCCACAAAACCACAGGGAAACATTGCCTTTAGTTCAGGAATGAATTCACAGTAATTACTGGGTCAAAAATTCCTCCAGTGATTATTCTCTTCTTTCTCGTATCCTTGTTTTTCACATCCCTTTCTTACTGAAGACTAAGGCTGGAAGAAAGGGGGTGTTAGGTGCTGAAAATAGTTGGAGAAAAGTTGTAGTTGGTGGGGAGATGCTGCTCCTGTTCCCCTCCTGCTCTCCATAGGGAGATATTACCCCTCTCTTAGGGTAATATACTCTAGATTTTTAGATGGAAACAGTATTAAGCTATGTAGAAGAAAACACCAATTAAAGCCATTTTGTAAACAGTGATTGTTCATGACCATTCCTGATAGGGAAGGATTACTTTAATTATCAGCAGATACAGTGAAACTATCAAGAATTCTAGTGCTTGTACTTCCAGGAACAAATATTTCTGTCGGGTCTATGTGCTTAAGGGAGAGAGAGAAAAGGATTTTAAGGATTTCCACCTGTAAATAACATAAGGAATATATGATGCTCATATTTAGAAAAATGGCAAAGGGTAGAAGAAAATGCTTGTGTGTGTGCACAAGTGAATGTGAGTGTCTCTCCTCCAAAGGAAAGGTGATCCAAATAGATATGTGAATTTTTCTTTAAAAGCTGAAGGATAGGTTTATATTGTGCAATTTCAAATTGTTGTGCTGAAATACAGTTTGAGAACTTAGTGGTGATTTAGGCACAAGAGGGTAGGGAAAGTGTGGTGTTTGTCCCCTGAATTATTGAACTTCCTTAAAAACTGTTCAGAATCAAACCTAGAGGAAGTCTGTGTTTAAAATGTAAGAAAGTAGCATAACTTGGGTCCTTTGAGGAAAGGATTTTAGTGTTTGAACTGTCTCATTTAACTTGAGATATGCATTTCTCCCCCTCTCTCCAGTCTTAATTGTAGACAAAAGTTTATCTTGAACATTGCACAGCATAGAAAGTTGGTTGTGCTGTACCTTTCCACATTCACAAGGTAGTTAGCCTCAACAGTTTGGCATGTAAAGGGGTGGAAGCTCATGAACTTCAGTCTCCTGAGATGTCTCATGAGACTGTAACAGTGGCTTTTGCACATTCTCTTGGGAAAGTGTTTTAGGACTTCTTATGGTTTTTAGTGATTGGAAAAAGTAATAACTCCACTGCTGAAGAACAGAAGCGTAAGAAGTCTATACAGCAAATCTGGGACTTATAATATTTTCAGATAAGCGTACTAATCAAAAGGCTTTTTATGGATCTTAGAAAATATTTATTAGAAAAAATGCTTACAACTTTTTAGCCTAGCTATTGCTAGGTGATGTGTTAAAATCACTGGTGTGTGTAGTGTGGCTGACTTTACTGGGGATGGGGTGATGTGCTGGATGATCTGTGTCCTGTCCTGTGTGTGACTGAGAACAAAAAGCCAAACCATTGACCCTGTTGTGTTGAAGTTAGAAAGCCCAGCTATGTGCTGTTATCATACTTGCTATCTTTCCAAACTTGTGGAGTTCAGGCATAATGAAACAGCTTAGGGAGAACCCACTAGAGTGAAAGTTGGTTCACAGCCAGTTTTGTTAAGTGGTTTGTGTTTGCTTATTTGTTTGGGAAGGAGAAGAGCAAAAGTTACATGAGTGAGCTTAAATGGCAGATATTACAGTTAAAGGACCTCCTTGAATCATTGTTTTGGCTGACAATGTAATCTTTGTCTGGGCAAAATTGTACTACATGGGAGACGGAACCACTTAAGCAGGTTTGATGGAGAACAGAAAAACCATGGCTATGCTGAATACTCTACAGTCAAAATAAACCTTTTCCAGCCTGTATCTTGCCAACTACTACTAATTTTAGGTTACTTTCAAGCAGCATGCAAATGAAAACTGAAAAGTAAGCATAGGGATGGCCTGTGTAGAAGATTTAGGAGCTGTTCATTTCTACTGGGAAAGCTCTTTGGGAGCCACAAATCAGGAAGGCTGAGAACTGCTCATCTGTGTCATTTGAAGCACAATAAGCATAAGTGAGCAAGTCCTTGCATCTCTAGCTGGAGCAGTTTAAGAAGTTGCTGCCTTATGGATTGTAACTGCCCTTCAGCTAAGTTGCATTAAACACTTGTGTGAGAACCAGTCGTTGGCTTTGACGGTAAATCAGTCCCACAAGTTGTAGCTGCCCCACTGGCTTGATGGTGTGGTGCACCAGGGGCACTCTCACGGTCGCAGTGATTGCCCTCTTCACGTATCGGCTCTTTGCACATCTCCCCCGTTGCTCACAGCGCAGACCAGCCCTTGGGACTGTACCTTTCTCTGATTTTTCTCCAAACTCAAGGCTGGCTTGTGTTCTCTGCTTATCTCCTAAACTACAGCAGTCACCCCTTTCAAAAGGCTAAATAAATTTGGTATTACATAATAGATTAGGGGTGTTTGCAAGTCTTGCTATAAATCCATACCTGTTTGAATGAATTTGTTAGGGAAGGAATGTGTTACCTATTAACTTCTGCTCACAAATGTAGCAACTCTGTTTTAAGTTGGACTTACTAAAGCTTCTCTTAATGATAGTTAATAAAGGTAGTGAAAGACTGCCAGTGAAAACATAAGACATGTTTGAGCTTCTTCAAACTTAATGAGGGCTAAAAAAAAATTCAAATTCTATCTGGTATGTAATGGAGAAGCTACCCGCAGTTTCATTAAGTGGGCAGGATGTAGTCTTAACAGCTATTTGTTTTCTCTTTTTAATGCTGATTCAGCCCTGGCCAGCAACTTGGAAAACAAATGTCACAATTTTTTCTTTAGGAATTTGGGTAATTTCAAGCTAATGTTGCAAATACTGAACTTGTGACTTCTAAAATAGCCTCAGTTCATAGCTTGGCTTATTCTTCCCAGGTCTGATGATGCTGTGGTAGGTTTAGCCGCTAGCACTCTGCCTGCGCTGGGGCGCTCGTGCAGCAGCTTGAGCTATCTGGGGTGAGCGAGTGAATAATGAGTGTGGTCATGAAGTCTGCTGTAGACATGCAAGAAATACTTGTATTCAGTGCTATGGTTTGCCATAAACAAGTTGCAGGGTAAACTGTGACTGGGGCTTGACTGACCTCTGCTATGCTTCATTTGGTAATAATTAACATACTTAGGAGTTGGTCAGCAAGCAAAACTGAAGTATGGCTGTTGTGATTTATCTCAAATCTCACATCTTTTAGAGTAAGGGATAGAACCACTTTTTTTAAAGAACCTTTTATTATTTTGACTTCACAAATAGCAGGAACACCTATAGAGAGTCTACATCAATGCCCCCCACCCCACAGTGAAGAGGTGCTTTCTCAGCCTTGGCAGTACCTTGGAGTAATTAGACAAAGTACACAGAAGAGGCAAGAGAGAAATACTGGTCTGTCAAAAGTGGTTTGTGGCAGTTCAACCTGACGGCTTTCTCAGATAGGCTGGTTTCTAGGTAGAGGAAATGTAGTAGACACTGACTGGCTCTGTCTTGTATCATGCTATATGGGAAATACTAGGTAAACAGACAAAGTTGGGAATTGGTAATTGATTTAAAATAGCACTGTTGTATTTCTTTGAAGTGGGTGGCATTAGGCTAGAGGGAGAGATTTGATGTAATTCTTCATGGACTAGTGTCCGAGCCAGCATTGGGGGCTTTCAGTGTTTTGTGGAAAGTGAGCACTGATGAAGCAAAACTGATAAATATTATTATTCTAAATCTTAAAACCATTGGATACCCATGAGGAGTGAAGTGCACCTGAATTTGATCTTTCTTCTAGTATAAATTAGTGTTACATGTTTTATGACAATGAGAATTTCTGCAAATTCATTTTTTGATAGTTTCAGTGAAATGAGACTTGGATGTAAAAACTGACCAAGAGACGAATAAGATGATGATGACAAGGCAAGTAGAAAAAGGTAAATGCAGTTTCAGGCTACATCGAGAGAGATGGTTTTCCCCTAAAGAATGCCAGTGCCCTTGATCACTTCTGACCTCCAGAGGTTCCTTCCAGCTTTGAGGTCTTTTAGTCCTTAGAAGGACAATGCAATGATTCTACTTGCCTTTCTTGAAGATACCTGTGATGTCTCCATCCTTTTAGTAACCTGAAACCTCCCAAAGACACTAACCGGACAATGATATTGTTCAGCTCCTTTAGCACCAGTGAATGTGTCACATCAGATCCTCTGGGCATGTGTAGGTTCAGCTTCCTTAAATAGCCAGTACTGGCTTGATTAAATTTGGGTATTATAACTTGAAATATCAGCTTTATAGTGTTAGTAAATGATATGCTTTCTGAAAAGCTCATGTTGTGTAACGGGTTACTGTTGGTAAAATACTGACTGTATTCCTGTAAACTGTCCTCATCTTTTTGTGAAGTTGCAGAATGTACATTGAAGAATGAATGACTAAGCTGTAAATAGCAAAGATTATTGCACAACCAGAAGTAGAGGTGAAACGTAGGATGAGCAGTGCTATTGCAGAAATCTTATGTGAGCATAAGTGTGTCAGGGTATATTTGGTCTGCAGTAAGGTAGGTACTCAGGAAACAAACTTGTGCCTGTCAGTCTTCCTATTAGGCTTGTTAGAGATGTTTGTTGCAAGTCACTTCATAGTGTTAAGTGCTTGATAGTTTATGGAGTAACTAGGCAACATTTTAAAGACAAACACAAAATATAAAGGCATGTTTCATCTCTGTAACCAGATCTCTTTCCATGCTTATCGGTCCAGTAGGATTTAGATTAAAGGAGGGGGAAAAAAAAAAAGGTATTCAGAGCTTGAAGAATGACAGATTGTCAGACCACCTGCGTGTTTTATATTGTTATGTAGCATTTGTGGCCCAGTCCTGTGAATGTTCTGACAGCAGCAAAATCTGTGCTGATGGGAAGGTCTCTTTCCTCCAGGCAGTGACCCATTTTTGCAAAACTTGTCAGGAATTCAATTTTTAAATGTCCTTGAATAGATTGATATTTGAGCCTGTTCACCTACAGTAGAGGGCAAATATGCACAGATCTTCCAAGCCCGACATCCACAACAAACAAGTCTATTGACCAGGGAACCAAGCTTTTCTTGGTTATGGTCTATGGCCCCTGAGTATTAAATACTGTCTAAAAATAAAAAAGAACCCTCCATTCCCCCTATACCACTGCCTCTTTTTACAAAGACAACACTTGCTTCTGTTTGAGAAACATCAAAGAAGTTGCCTCATCCACCCCAACATAAGCAGTAACTTTTTTTGGTTATGCCTGCGACAGAAATGGGGCTGGCATTTTATCCTTCCTGAATGGATATTTCATGCTCTGGAGAGGTAAAAGGAAAGGCCATGTCAAAATGAATGATCTGCAAGAGTCTTGTGCTTGGGTTTTGGGAAGGACAACCCTTGATGTACCTGTAAATAAGAACCATTTTCCTCTCCATAATTTCCTGCTGGTTGGTGGCTGGATATGTAGTAGCCTGTAGCTTTTTCTTCAGCCTGAGTTGGGAAAGCAGGTTAATACTTGTGTACATCCATTTTCACTGCTTTTCTAGAATTAACCTTTTTATCTTGGCACAATTATTTAATGTTCTCACCTAAATGAAGGCTGTATGCAAAAGGGAAGATGCTTATATGAAGGGCAGGGGGATTGTGAGACAGTCAATGTTTGTATGAAAGTTACTGTGTTTGACAAGAATTGTAGTTGTTGTCAAAATAATCAGAGATGTTAAATCTGAAAGCAGGGAATACATCTGTGGAAGTGTTTTCAGATTTGCATATTTGTGTTAAGGGCAAAAAATGGCTTTCTAATTGAGTGGTTCACTGTGTGGGATAACTCCACATGGCTTCTTCCATTCATTCTGAGCAATTCGTGAGGGATAAAGGCAGATCCGGGCATTTGCAATACTTAAAATATCAATATAGTGAAGGGCAATTGGAGCAAAGACAGTTGTAGAGGGTGGGCATCCGTTTACTTATAAGCTCTGTTCTGTGATAAAATTTCTGTGCTTGCAATGCTACTGCCTTTGAGTTTTGGTAGGAAATTTGAAGACAGATTCTTCCTTTTCATTTGACTATCTTGTATCAATTTATGAATGACTATAGTGTGACCAAAGCAGAACTAAGTCATGCTTTTAAGAAAAGCTGCTTTGTTAAAATACAGTAATTCTTTTATAGACAGACTATAGCTTTGAGCTATGACTTTTCAGAACATCCTGCCTGAACCAATTACCCAACAAATGTGTTTAATGTACGTCTGGAACCTTCCCCAGAGTTAACAGGGATTTCATTAGGTCTAGTCTGTTGGGGGGGGGGGGGGAAATCCTTTCATAGTTTGAGAGAATGGATGTGGAGTAAAATGGTTTGTGTTCTAACAGTCAAAACTTCATGTGTTTTACTATATGTACATAGTAGGGTAAACATCAGGATCTATTCTTTCTGGATTTTCAAACAGGAAAACATGGCAACTCTTTTGCAGCCAAGCAACAGGTGTGTTTGAGGAGCTGCCAGTTGCTGTCCCCAGAGCGTATTCCTCTGGGGAGACGAGAGCAAAGCAGGTTTAAGACAGTGTAGGGAAAAATAGCTTTGAGCTGTAATTCTTCTTGTCCTTGTATTCTGGTAATTCTCCTTGGCCTATCTTCAAAGCATTTGTACTGTTCAGAGTTGTACAACTGCGTTTCCCTAACGTGGCTGCTGCTTCTTACATCAGTAAGATGTCTTCAGCTCTACAGCAGTAGGTGTTAAAGAGAGCGGCTGATTCCTACCTTGGGGTGTGAGAGTCTTCCTTGGGGTGGAAGCAAAAGGAGAGCAGGAGTGAAAGAATTGCTTCTACGTCTGATACTTCCAGATGCTAAATATATAGCTTGATACAGTGTAAGCCAATGTAATGATTAGTCACTTTTTTGATATGTATTTTGAGAGAATGAGTTTTCTGCTGGTATGACGCACCAATTGGTTCACTATAGGTGACTGCCAGTGCTGGCTCAAGGGAGGCAGTGTGAATGTATGCTGGGGATGGAGGAGGTGGCCCCTTCTGCTGGCACCAGCTATCCATTTGAGAATGGGTTGCAGCTCACCCAAGCTGGGGAGTGGTTTTTCAGTAGCTTTAGGGTGACCAGAGCGTGGGTAGCTGGTACAAGAGGTGATTTTCTCACTTTCTATACACTAATTCCAGTGTTTGTGTGGCTGCAGTATAAACTGGCTCTGGGAGCTGATCTGGTTGAAAACTAAATTTTGTTAGTTCCATCAGCTACTTGAACAGGCATCATCTGCATCTGTGCAGTCCACTGCTGCTTCAAAGGGAGGAATGGGATGGTGATACTGGGCGGAGGAAGCAGAGACGTCAATGGCAGCTCAATTTGACAGCAGTGGGGGAGCTTCGGCCTAAGGCTAGTGCCAGGTTGTATTGCCTTTGTGCTTCCAAATTCTTCCATTCCAAAGGACAATACTAGCCTATAGAAAGCTTACTTCATAAGCAGAAATTCAAACTTTGTTTTTATTTATAGACTCTGCATAACTTTGGAAATTTGTTTTTCAAATTAAGAATACTGTAGTAATCCTTCTCTGTGCAGCTTGAATGTTATGGTCTTCAGTGTAGTTTGAAGACCTTGGGATATATTTAAATCCAAGCAGTATATCTCTGAAGTGATAGATTCCGATAGAACTCTTGTGTTGGTTTAAAACCAAAGGGTTGGTCTTATGATGTAGCTTGGATTAAGAGCTTGGTTCTCTTATTTAATCCCCTCTTACAGCATACTCGTCCTCATGCTTATATTCATCTGATTGAGTTAAATTGACTTACTGAGTATCTTTGATTAGTGAGCTGAGTTGCTTTAACCTATGATGAGACAAGGACCAGAGTCTGCTCTGGGGACAGACTGTGCTGTTGATATGGCAGAGCTGTGACATACCTTTTCCTAAGAGACTGGAAGTTGATAGTTTGGCTCAGCCTTATAATGAAACTGTATTGAGTTATATGGGAGTAACTTGCAAGATATTTATGCTAATATCAAAAGTTGTGTTATTCAAGTTGTCTTATAGGTGCTTTTTTCCCCACTAAAGTGTCTGCTTACATGCTGAAAATGTAATGTACCCATTGTGACTTTGGAGTATCAACCATTCCAGACCAATACCCTTTCTCACCCTTTGCATGGAGTAACAACTAATATCATATTTGCTAATGCTATTCATGAGAGTAATTTATTTGTATTTGCTATTTCAGTTGCCCTAAAGGTTGGAGATAAGGATTGTCTGCTAACTTGTTTTGTTTTTTACTACTTCAATTGCCTATAAACCCCAAGGGATTTGTTGCATTGGTTTAATCTTTATACATTCCTACAAATCTGTTTGTTAGAGTAATGTTATCTCATGAAGACTTTACTAGAGGGAGACGGTTTTGGTCTGTTCTTAATTACAAGATGTATGTAGAAACTTAAGTGTTTCCCAAGGATTTTTAGATTTCCATGAACAGCCACCTCAAACCTCTGTGGCTTTAATAAAAAATTGCTATTAAAACTTTTGCAAAGGATGGCAGATTATTCTTAAAATTTAGGCATATTCTCTGTCATTAAAAAAAAATAATCTGTCTTGCGGGCTTCCTGCTGCCCTTCAGGTTGAAGCTGGGTCACCGAGTATCACACAGTTTTTGAAAAGTATTGTTGAGATAAATGTCCAAAGATGAGAAGTTTAGTACTTCTTCCCTGCCCCAGATAACTCATCTGGCAAAAGTGCCAGATAAGAGCTCGGTTCTTTCAAAAGACAGACTAACAGATATGTAGTTACTGCTCCTTGGAGCCTTTGGGAAGGGGACCAGCTGCTCTGAAATCAAGGCTACAGATAAATTGTGGTTTTTCTTTTTTTCTTTTTTGTGGGGGTGGGTGGGGGTCGTCAAAACAAACAAACCATAAACAACTCTTCCATGTTCTTTTGTCAGAAAGTTTTTCAGTGTGAGTCTGGTGAGATCAGCTCTTTTTCTTGGAACAAAAGGCATCCGGCATTTGACAACACAAAGCATCATCCTGAGCCTTCAAGCTGTAATTTTTTTGTTATTGTTAGTTGCGTGCTAGATGCTGGAACTGGCCATTAGCCTGTGATCAGAAGGCAAAACCTGAAGCTTGTTGTTGTCTGTCTTCAACTTTCATAGTCTGTGAGGTTCAGAGTCTAGATGGACACAGAAAAATGGATTTGGAGTAACGTACTTGAGTACCAGATAACTTCCTTTATAAGGTCTCTGTTAATTCAGGCTCCTGGACATAGAAAAGAAGAAAGCTCTGCTGCAGTTGCTGGAGCTTCTGACATGACAAAATACATACAATTGTCTGGACTGGTAGACTTTCTCTAGGACTGACTGGGTGAGAAAATTCATTTATACAGTGTCTTCCATGTTGTAGAACACTAGTTTTGCATGGTAAATTGACAGGTAAAATATGTCACGATACAAAGCATTGACAAATGCACATTACCTTCAAATAAAATAGTTTCAGTCTGAAGGCAAATGTTACCTGTGTTCTTGATTCTTAAGAAGTGATAAACTGAAGAGCTGTAGTTTAAAGGACACTGTAGTTTTTGACAAAGTGACCTAGCTACAGTGACAAAATTACAGAGAGAAGTTATTCTTGGAAAGTGAAAAAAGGGGAAAATTCTAAAGTCACTTAGCAAATGTCTCAATAAATATTAAAGCTAGGAAATACTAATTTTCTGCTTTACTCATGGCACCAACTTGGGATTCAGTAGTTTATTCTAAAAGAACAAATGATTTTTACTGTTCTGTGGTTTTGGTTTGTTTTGGGTTTTTTTGCTGGCATATGGGGTTGTCTGTGAAGTGCATGAGTCACTATTAGCTACCCCTGGAAACAGGTCAGGGTCAGAAAGTTGCACTTTTTTCTATTTTATGCTGACAGTGGGGCATACAGTACATCTGACTGCTGGGGTTCTGGGGTTTGTCTCCTGCTGGGACTAAAAAGTTATTTCTGATAAGACTTGAAAGACCAGCTGCTGTATATCAAAACCCGAAGCACATAAACGTTTTTAGAGTGTTTTCTTAATGTTTCTGTTGTCATACTCCCGCTGCTTTTGCCTTCTCTTAGCTTTTATTTCTTGCAGTCACAGGCTTCCCCCTTCCTTTTTTTGGTGTGTCTGTACAGGAGTTGCTGTACATCATGCAGATGCAGGAAATGATCCGGTACCATCCCTGCAGTCTTGTCAGGAGTATCATCAACTTTTTGAGTCTTATTTTCTTTCCCACTTTTGATAATCTAAACTAACATTCTTCTGCTCTCCTACTACAATCATTCTGCTCTGTTTATTACCCTGTAGATAGGATTTTTGGAGCTAACCTCTGCTTGCAGGACACAGTCACAGGGGTGCAGCATTTGACTTGTGCTCCTGGTGAAGTGCAACCCAATGCAGTTTGTCTGCACAACGGGTAAGAGGATGACTAGTATTTCTTGCTATTTTTGAACAAGCTAGTGCAAGGGGTTCAAAATACAACTGTGCATGTTTTTAACACTTTTTTAGTCAGAAGGCACCTCATATTTTCCATCATATTTGATGTTATAGTGGTGCAGTCCACAAGCCTCTGGTTTAGCTAGCTGTGGCAATAGCATCTGCTTGCTTTGAGAGACTTGACTTCACGTCCTTCAAACTTTCTGTTCATAAACTAATTAAAATAACAATATTTTGCTGACACCAGGTCTTTTCTAGCTGGTTTGCTTTTTTAGATGTGGCTGTATGAACATAGCCTTTTGGTCTAAGGTAGATTGGGACTGCTGTGTAGAAAAGGGATGTCAGGTCTCCCACAAGTACAGGTTTTTGTACAGTGTATGAGGGCACTGATTCAGCTCAGCACAAATCGGACCAAAAAACAACTTGTCAGGAAGCTTTCCTGTTCACCTCTTGTCTGTGCTACACTGATGACATGAGTGCTGGCACAGCTGGAGGAAGGGGACAGGACATGACTGACCCTTCAAGAGCAGCCTGTCTTTATTCTGGCTGTATACACCGGTCGCTGGGCTCTCTGGCTGCCTGTGCTGATCCAAACCTGGGTGTCTGCCTGTGCCCCGGTGGGCAGCCTGGCTGTGCTGAAACTCGTATTCTGCTCTGTGGCTGGCCTGCTCAGCGAGCTGATGTGGCTGAACATGAACTGGTGTTGTATCTGGGTTGTTCATCAGGCAGTGTGATGGGGAGAAACACAGCTCACTGCTGTATTTTTATTGTTTTTTAACATGCTACCTATCTAAAGTTGAAATTCTGCTTCACAAGAGCACTATGAACTCTGCTCTTTCCATAGGTAGGATGACTGGTTTCATACAACCGGCAAAATTCAACAGTAATTTGCAACTTGGTTTAACAATTGTTTCTAATGGATCCAGAAGAACTGTGAAATGTTGTTTATGTTACTTTGCTTATCAGAAATGGTCATAAATGTATTGAGGCTGTATATATGGACACAGATCTGTTTCAAATCTATTAAGCATGTGGGGAAGCTGCCTTGTGGCAACTGAAGCTGTCTATTCCTCCTGCTAGAACTGAGCTCTGTGTCCCACAAGGAATAACAATCATCCCGTTACCAATTGCTCCCTTTCTGTGGTCTGTCAGGGCGCTGTGTTCAAGGAGGGGCGTATGCAGAGGGTGGCAGGGAGTCTAATGTGTAGTCCTGAGTTTTACACTTGAACAAAATAAAGCTTGAATTTATTTATTATAGTGTAATCCACTGCAAATTACCAATCAGAACAGAAAACTTGTTTGAAGTTCTGAGTTTACGGGAGGCAGTTGTGTTCTTGTGGACCTAGTGACAAACAGCTGAAGTGTAAAAGAAAGATCTTGGTGATGCAGATTTATGAAAAAGATGTTGAACTTGTTGAAAACCCTGGCTCAAACAGGGGGTGGAGAACACCTTTAACTGAAACATTTTACTTTCAGCAAGTATATTTGAATGCTTTTGATTATATAATTTTTAATATAGAGTGTCTGATGTTGAAACATTCTGTTAAAGATCCTGTAATTATGAAACACCTCTTGCAGAGTATGACTGACCTTCAGGCATTCTTTTCAAAGGTCATGAGCACGGCAGTGGGTGTCACAAAAGTGCTGAGCCGTCCCATATTGCAGAGTTCGGCTCTGTTCAGTATTTCCCTGGATGTCCTTTTCACAAGTCTTTAATGAATAAGCTAAATTATAGAAACACTTTAGGCTTGCCTGTTAATTCAAAAAAAAAAAAAAGCTGTAAAGCACTTGTTTGCTGGAGATGTTAGTGCTATTTCCAAGTGTCTGGTCGTTAAGTCTTCAGTGAGAAGAAAAACAAATTCTTTGATTAATCTAGGGAAGGATGCATACAGAATAAGAAATGTTGGGCCAGCTTTATCTGAAAATATGGTTAAAAGTATTACCATGTATGATTATTAATTAAAATTTTGGCTTTATTATAGGAAATGGCAGAACTTTTAGGAATGTCTGAGCTGTTGTGTGAGGGGGGGGTGGTGTGTGTGAACTGGAACATTTAAGGGATATTATTAAAATTGCTTGACAGTAGCCTTAGAATTGTTAAGCTGAAAAGCTGGATTTTTAAAAATATTTGTTTAAAAGAAACTGTCTAGCAAATTACAGGACAACATAAACAAAAAACTGTAACCATGTTTGTTCTTGTTTTGCAGACCGTGAGGACCAATCAATTCTCTGCACGTAAGTAAACACTCTTCACTTGGGCATTTTTGGAAATCTGTGTTGTGAAAGGGGTCTTTGATACAGCTGTAGTAGTCAAAACTTCATCTTTAATCTTGACAGACATACTTCAAGATGTACTTGTACTTGACATACTTCAAGATGTAACATGAAGTGATACTTAATTTGGGGAGATATTATTTTAATACTGTAATTCACGTTATTGAAAGTCTTATAAGCATGTGCTATTTAAGAAATTAGTTTAAAAATGTCAGTCAAGAGATCTGAATCAGAAACAAAAAGCTTTAAAAAGTGTACATCTGTCTGGAATGCTGTGCTGTAACTACTCGGTGTGTAGTGCCCGAGGGGGACATGAATCAAAAGTCGATCTAGAAACCCTGCTGAGCAACAGCTTAGCTTTGGATCTGCTTCAAACGGGAGAGCTCTGAAGCTGACACTAAGGTTGCCTTTTGCTTTCTCTGTGTGCACCTGAAGTTGCCCCACCCAGGAGCAAACTCCTGTCTTCAGCTTAAATTTCTCTGGGATCTGGAAATGCATTGGTGGAGTAGTCGGCACACGAATGTGCTTTCAGGCTGATGACACTACTGAGCAGAGCTATCTTTGGGCCGCTGTTAGAAGGGGTGATCCAGTTTCCTTTCCTCTCCCACATAGGCTGTGTGTTTGTTTCTGCAGCCTCTTGTGCTAGTGTTGGAGGTTGGCAGCCAACATAAGCTAGTTCAGGGAGTGGAGCTGGCAGAAAACCGACCTTGCCACAAATAATGCTTTTCAGCAGTTTAGTTCTCTGGGTCTGCACTCTGGGCTCAGAGGAGTACGAGTCTGAAGCAGGAGGTATGAATGTGCAGGAGGGGATCTGTCCCTGTGAGTAGCAGCCTGGGGGTTAGGATGGTTCAGCTGTGTTGTGAAACCACACCTTGGCTCCATTCTGAAACTGCTTGCAGTTAGCAGTTTTGGGTATAACTTAACATATTCAATTATCTGAGGGAGAGAGGGAGGATACGGTACCTAGCGTGCCTCTGACTTGGTTATGTGATCAGTTGCCCGTGCTGTGTGCCAGTGCATACCAGCTGCATTGAGGCCATAGTTTGTGAGGATGCCTGCTTCCTGAAATAGCTCGATGGTTAGATTAATTGCTGGAAAGAGACATGGGTTTAGTTTCCTTCTTGACATGAAGGGGTTCAAATCTTCATCTCCTGCTTCCTACAAAAGTGCCTTAACTATCAGACTTGATACGAGACTGAAGGTGGATCCTTTCAAGCCACGCTTTTTTGAACTATGGCTGCTATAAACACAAGATTAATGGGGCCTAGGGACACAGAAGCAAATACAGTTCTGTGCTAAGATAAAAGTTGATCCAGTTAACACAGGCTTGTCTAGGTAGGTCTGTGGTTCCTGCTATTAGTGGGACTTCTGTTTTCATGTGATGGCTACTAAATATGTGCAATGTACAAAACAGCCCTCAAAGCAGGGATGGGATCCCAGAGTGAAAAGAAATGCTTTGTTCTTGTGTGTTTGTGGATGCTTTGACAGTATGTGCTTGCCCCAGGTGAATTTTTTTGAAGTAGCTTCATATTTTGTGCCTATGCATGAGCCTTGCACTCCTTTACATGGTCAGCCGAGACCATAAAGGTTGGAATGGCAGTGCTACAGGATCTAGTGAACGTCTGATCTGTTAATTTGCAAATTGGAAAGCCTTTAAGCTCTCTTGCCTTCAATTTTGTTATTACCTCACCTGTAAGGTTGCTGTAAGCTTTTGATCCTTTTGTACTGAATAGACATTTGAACCCTGTTTTATATCTGGTACAGCACACTTCAGCACAAAATATCTGGCTCTTGTGATAGGTTCCACATCTTGGCTAGGCAGTTGGTAGGTTGCTGTACATCCATTTGCAGAGAGAAGCTTGCTTCCAGATGGTGAGGGGTGGGGAATGGACACATGTCCTTAAAGTCAGACCTCAGGAGAATGGGACCATATCCAGTGTTGAAGTCTGGAGCTGCTGGGCACTGCTATGAGTGCAGTCCTAATATTAAGACCCTCAGAAATGGTCATGAGGACATCTCTTCTGTTGGACATGTAAAATGCTTGGTGATAAATCTACTCCATGCAAAATTTCAGAAGCAGTGAACAATACATCTCTGAAGGATTTCAACACTGTCCTGGAATCATATCACAAAACTAAGTAATGAAACTATTAGTACCATGACATAACAAAGGTTTTGCTAGCTTTAATTCTGTGTCTTCCTTGTACCAGTGTTAAAGGCTACACTTAACAGAAGTGTGGCAGAGTCTTAATAAAGCTGTGTTTCTGAGCAACAGATTCTGGGTTCTATTGGCTGTCTTGCCACTTTAACTTTCATTTCTTACTGAAGTACTTGTACAGCAGCATAAAGAAAATCAAGGGTAAAAAGATCAATGTCACTGCACATGGTTTACAAGGATATACAAATTTCTTCAGTAATGTGGACAGATCTGTGACCTCAGAATTACAAAGGGTAAGACATTGTATCTCCAAACTGGACATACGGGACCAAAGAACATCCAGTCTAGGTCATACCTTTTGAGAATATGAAGACACATGATGTGATAGGTCAAGGTGTTTGTGTCATCTTGAAGTGGAACACCAAAGTTCCACCATAGCCCAGGAGACCTTCCTAACTCTGTCTAACCATCAACACCATTTAGATTCTGACTATAAAAAAGGATAGTAGGGGTTACCAGACTGCTGTTCAGGTTAATGAACACTTTTCTCTTAAAATAGGTTTGTCTTAGGCTGCTTTTCAGCTCTGTGTCCAATTCGGAGAGAAGTGCCATCCCAAACATTTGTATTCCCCTGCATGTATCTTTTGAGCAAATAGACTACAAAGACAGCTGCCTGCTGTGGTACTGTCTCTAATATGGTTTCTCTCATGGGCTTCATGGGAGAGCTGTATTCTTTTGTCAGGTTTGCATTATAAACTTGGTACTTGACATCTGGCTGGCTGGGATGTTAAATCCTCTTCATGAATGGGGTAAGACCATAGCAACCTCCCTTGTGTAGCAGGCTAAAAGGAGGTCTAATGTTTTGATCAAGAGTGGGTTAGTGTCCAGGACTTCTATTGCATGGCTGACTGTGGTAAAGAGGTAAACTGTGTGTGTTTCCCTTCTATGCCACTGGTTTTACTGGTGTTAGTCTAAGGCAGGAATAAATAAGGTGAAAGGAGTATGTCTTAACCGCACCAGAGGTGCTTTCAGAAACTCCTTTGGCAATTCATAAAAGGCCTGGAACATCTCATCCAAACTTTTTGTTTCAGGACCTGGATCACATGACTGACCCTGATATTTAGTAGAGCTGAAAGTCCTCACAATACTACTTTTTTTTTTTTTCTCCAGTAGGAGTGGTTCAAGCTAGCTAGTGAGAAAGAAAACATGAGAGAAAGAAACAAGTAATAGTATTTGAATGACACCAGGTCTCTGGATCCAGCCCCCTTTTATTTTTGACAGCCAGGACTGCTGCTCTCAAGGGCATTCTTAGGTGCAAGATTGGTGCTATTTGAAGCCTTTGGGTTTGGATTAAGTTCTTCCTCTTCAAAGACTCTGTCTGCACTTTTTCCAGATGCCTTCCTTTGGTTCTAACATAGTGAATGTCTGATGGATTCATACCTACCTTGGAAAAACCTTTAAACACTCTTGTCTTCAATATTGTTATTACCTCCTC
Organism: Strix uralensis; assembly: GCF_047716275.1. NCBI lineage: Eukaryota > Metazoa > Chordata > Aves > Strigiformes > Strigidae > Strix > Strix uralensis. The sequence goes on from NC_133990.1 coordinate 6,722,103, forward strand.
TGCAGACACAGGCATTCATGTAAAGGCACTGTGTGGAGTGGGCTAGCCTTGATGGGTGATTCTCCAAGCATGCCTCTCATCACATTTCATTATTTTGAAGGTAGTGGGATTACTTGGAGGTCTCAACTTCATCACCTGCTGATGTTCCATGAGGAGTTTTGCATAAACTGATGATCTTAAAGTTATTAATATTTTCTCAAAGTCAAACTTAATACCAAGAGGCAAAGAAAAACGCCGATGCTGCTGCGTTCTCTGGATGCTTGTCTCAGCAGAACATCTTGTCCTTTACCTAACATGGAAGCTGGTTCTTCAGGAGGGTATTACTCAGATTGCCAGCTGATGTGGCTGTCATTCAGTTCTCCAATCCAGACTTGATGACATAGATGACTTCCTGCTCTTGCTGCAGAAATAAGAGTTGTCTCTGAACATAAAATGGTGTGCCTTCTTCCTTTTTTTTGTTTTTTGTTACCTTCTGTTCTCTTCCCTTTCCACTCTCCACCTTTTAGGAAACCAAATAGAGACAATTGCATTGCTGTGAAGTCTAGTCTACAGGGTTTTATTCTGAGTTAGTGGCTTATGTGATGGGTATTTATGCACTGACTTACTTTCTTCTGGTCTCTTTTGTTTCATTCTGCCCCTTTCCCCTTCCCCCCAACCACATCTGTTCTTGTAAATTGGTCAGTACTTGAGCCCTAGAGACAGAGTTTGTAGGAGAAACTTTTTGATTAAATTACTTAGAGAGGCTTTTCTCAGAGTGAACCAAAAGCCATTTTCCCATGTCTAGCAGGACTCAGTCTTGCTCTGTGGTATAACCCTGATTTCCTCAGGTAGTGTGATGTGATTTCTTACGTGCCCTTTGGCCTTTCACCAACTGAAAAACCCAAATATGTGCACAGGCACATACACCTGCAGTTCCTGAATCTGTTGGGCAATTTAGCAGACATTGATGAAAGCCAGATTGTCTGGTTAATGATGAGATGGGAGGAGCTGAATGAACAATAGTTGTGATAATTTCTTTTTAGCTTTGAAGTTGGATGGCTTAATTTTGGGATGATAACCACTAACAAATTGTTAGTAAGGTTGCTGGAGCTCTCTATTGCTTTGTAGTTTTGTTCATTAAGCTTTTCGATAAAAAACAAACAAGCAACCCCCCAAACCAGCCCTTCTCTGGGAAGCTAGACTTAACTAGTTTCCATCTAATCACTCCGCCTTGACTGGAGTGCAAATGAAAACTTATTTAGGATCTTCTGACTTTAAATTCTTAGTTTGCTGAAAAGAAAGGAAAATGTATGTAGTTCCAGCAACTTCCTGTTCCTGCTAGCTTATAAATTTGTTATCAGCCTGTATTAACCCAGCATCTATAAGAAATCTTTTCAGAAAAGTGGTGCTAACTTGTACAGTGAGGTATGTGCACACTGTAATTTTTTAATTTCTGTGAGATGTGAAGTTCTAATGAACAGCTTTGCAGGCTTTTTTTTTCTCTGAGAAGCTACAGCTGCTGACGTTAAGTTTTCTTGATGCTCTTTGATTATTGCTGTCTGTTAATGTTAAATGGGCATGCCAGGCTGTTGGAGGCTGACCAATATGAAGAAATTTCTGTTGTGGTATACTAGGAATCTGAGAAATATTCAAACCTTCCCTGGCTTTGTTGTCTTTAGCTGCAAGGCAACTTTTGGAAAGTCCAATATGAAAATGTGCTGTATTGCACTTTTTTAAGCTAGTATGTTCTAAATCGGAGAATCTTACCACAAGTTTATGGTATTCTCAAAACTGAGACTGGGCTTGATAAACAGTCATTTAGCAGATGCTTGCAGCCGTACAAGGATATCTAATCTGAATTGGCTTCAGTAGGAGTGGTGGGGTGTGGAGGGAATAGAGGCTGCTTATTAAAGGACAACAGCAGCAAATACCAAACATTTTTGTATACAACCTCTGGCTAGAGTCCAGCTTGTAACATTCCCTAGACAACTGGTGTTGAGATGACGTGAAGCATCTAGAGAGAAATGAAAGAGCTGTAAGGCAGGCTTGTAAATAGTAAAGCCAATTAATGACTCTTCTGCGCTAGTCAAAACTATCAGTTATACCTCTTCATTTCAGAAAATTAGCCAGGTGATTAAGACGTCCTTTTAATTACAGGTCTTGACTGTAAATATCTGTTAATTTGTAACTGGCAGAAGATCTGCTCAGTTGTGTATGAGAATAAGTGTCTCTTCTGTTCTTTGCAACTGCTGTTGTGAGAAGGACAAAAGACCATTGTTGGGGCTCTTACTTACACAGTTACTTTCTCCTACAAACAATTTAAGTGCATACTTCCATGTTTTAGCGCCTTATGTAAGTGGCTGCTCCGTATGAAACGAGGCACTGCTGGCCACAGGACCTGTGAGCGGCAGGTCGGGATTCCTGTCTCTTGTGAAATCGGGCACTGAGGAGAACTTGCCCAGGTGTCAAGGTGGAGCTGCCACTTCTTTGCAGACAGACCTTCCGCATCCAGATGAACTTCTTGTCCCAGAGCTTGTTGCTCATCAGGAATGATAGAAATAGACTGAAACTTCTAGGGCAGAGGGAAGGTTCGAGTGATCTAGGCTTCCTGCATGGAAAATACTGGCTTGTTTGGTTAGCTTTTCAGTAATTTAAATCACAGTGATGATCTGTAATGGGATAGATGACACTAACCGCATCTGACCATCCTAATATATTCCAGATGCTTATCTTCACAAATATTGTTAGTTTGTAGTAGACTTTGTGCACAGATAGCAAGATGAAGAAGAGTCTGTCTTTGAATTTTAAAGCTTTCTTTGTATGTGTGGTTTTGTGTCCCTTGGTCCTATGTGACTCATGGCGCTACACTTAGTATGTCCTGCATAGTCTCCTGATCTGGTAGTGAAATTAATGGCTAGCTGAGTGGTGGTAGAAGGGTGCCAGTCCTTGCAGTGGGACTTCAGTAAGTAACTGTAAACTGATTTGACTTCCCTAAAATCCAGAAACTCATTTGCCAATTCAGGAAGAGGTGGTGGTGTTGCCTTGTCCTGCCATTCTGAGTGCTGTAGCTTTGACAAGATGTGTAGATGCTTCAGACCTGCTTGACAGTAAGAAAAGCGACTGCTTTCCTTTAGAACAGTGTTTCCCCTTAGAATGGGTCTTTCCCAGATAGGCGTTTGACCTGTTCATAGAATAATAACTGCCATTATAAATGGGCTGTATGGGAAGAGCACACTGCTCTCCTGAAAGTCAGAAGACCAGCTTCCATTGCTGCTTGGTGCCTGTTTTGCTTTCTGACCTGCGAGTCATCTCCTGCTATATTTGTTTTGCCTGTTTTCTAGATGGCAATCTGTTCAGCAGAGGAAATGCCTTTTACTTCTGTGCAAGATTTGGACTCAAGTTGCTCAGGGAAAAAAAAAATTGCAGCTGGTTGAGAAGTCAGTCACTAATTTTTTTGCTAACCAAATTGTAGCTTTGTCTGAAGAGTACTTTTGTTTATTGAAAATTACATCATAGCTTTACATGTAATGAATTTAAAACCATAAAAAACTTTAAAGTGCTCACGCTGAGCTTTTCCTATATCAAATGTGCTTGAAGCTGCTTCAGAGCAGAAGCTTCGCTGCTCTTGGGGAAAGTGCTTTAACTCTAAATACTGCAGACTGACCTGTCTCTAGCACAGTTTGTAAGGGAGAGATCCTTCAGTGAATTGATGGAATAACCTTATCCCTCCAACTTGAGGCTGTTGCTAAAGATGGTTTGCTTACGGATGCACTGTTTGACATAGCCCGTGGCTGGAGTTGATACAGCATTTCAATTCAGTCTCATAAGGTTTTGTTTCTACTAGTAGTGGAATTGAGATTGAAATAAAGGAGGTGAAATGATGACCCTACCACAGTCATTAGCAAAGCTGCCATTGACTGAAGTAAGGCTAGGATCTCAGCCAAGGGTTTTAGTTGTTTAATTTATGGTAACATATTAATTGAGTTGTATTAAAACAAAGTTTTGAAAAAGTTAATCTTTAGCTTCGTGATACCATCTCCATTCCATAAATATTGTACATAGTGTTACTAAAAGTTTACCTTTTTTGGGCAGGTTGGTAGAGGTAGAAGATTTTAATTTATTTTTATAATGCGTGTTTGTACACCTGGGAAAGAACCAAAGTACGCAGATGTCATTATTCCTATAGATGAAAAGAGGACTTTATCCTAAATCTTCTAATTCTTTTATAGTATATGGCAGCAGAGCTATCTAACACAGTATCCTGCAGGAAATAGTTGGCATACTTGTGAGCTCCAGGGAGAGGAGAACTAGGATGATAACATCCATTAGTGTTGCTTTTGAATGAGAACTTGAGTAAAGACTTTCTCTAAAAAAATCCACTATTAGATTTAAAGGCTTTTTAGTAAAAGGAATGTATTTCAAGCTTTTGACCTTCCTGTGCTTTACTGGTGTGTATGCCAGAAAAGCCTGTTGATTAGTAGACTCTTCTAAAACTGTGTGCTGCCTTTTTAGAAAGTCGACATCTGGACTGTATTTATTGTACTATTTTTCTCTTCACTGGATGTGTCAGAATAGATTTTTCTCCTTTAAAATTTAAACTTTGTTTCTGTAATTTGACAGAAAAGATTATTTATCTAGTTTTAAAGGCACAGCTAATAATGTGTTCCCAGGCTCTGATGACAATAAGAACAGATTGTATTGTTCTAAAATGTAAATGAATATTTTGCTCTACTTCTTATTTCTCTTACCTGTTCGAATAGTTTTGGCATTAAGCATATTTTAATACACATCAAGAAACAGGCAAGACTGCTGTTATTATTGCTTACAGTAATGAATTATGTTAATGTAAACACTGCAGTAAAAAGGAGACTAGAAATAAAGACTTGAGAAGCAAGAATTGGCATCTGAGGTTGTTTTGGTTTTTTTTTTTTCTGCTTATTAATCTTCACATTTGTCTTGTATGTGGTGACTCCGGACCAGGTAGAAATGGTATCTTTCATTAGGAGTCAAAATTTGCTATTCCACTTGTAGCGGTCGCAAAGTACACCCAGTTTCTGTGTTGCATATTGATGGTATCTTGGCAAAAAGGAACCCCAGTTATCCATTAGCTAATTCTCAGAGTAATCTTCTTTAACTAGTTCTTCAGGTAATACCTTCCAAGTTTTTTCATGCAGTGAGCAAAGCTAGTATAGTCAACAAGCTTCAAGGGAACTACCCTCTATCTCCAGAAAGTTTTAAGTATTTGACTACCATGATTTCTTATCTCTCATAGTCTGTATAATTTTTCCAGTGGTGTTTGTCTTATGAGGAAAGATGGAACAGAAATGGTTTTAGGCAGGTTGATGTAGTTGCTTCTGATAAGCAGATACCATCAATAAAATCAGGTGCCTTGGTTAACCCTCTAGTATTGCAGGCCACAATTTGGTAATTGCGGCTGTGATAAATATCCCACAGCTTGTCTGCAGAATCATGTTGTTCAGTGTTTTCAGTTAAAAGTCTTTTTCCTGCAAAACCTAGGGGCTGATACTGTTCTGTCAGGTCAAACAGATGTTTCACCTGAAGCTTGTACCTAGCTCTCATAGACTCTTCTGCGATGAGTTTGCTCCGTGGTGAGTGAGCTTCCTCAGTCCCCATGACTTGCTAATGGATGGAGAAATGCCCATGCTGCCATCTCTTAGCAAGGGGCCACCTCTGCTAGTGCAGTTGTCCTGTGGGGTTTCCAGGATTTAGAAGGATTGGAAGGTAAGAAGAAACAGGTTTTACAGTCCGTTCTCTTTGAAAATCTGGGGCAATATCCTTTCAGAATATGCAAAGTTAAAATGTCAAATGCTATATTGTCTCATTTTTGTACATGTTAAGTGTAATGTGAGGATAGGGATGCTTCTAAGCTGCCTATCTGATCAAGAAGTGCAGGTCTGAAGGTACTAAATACCTAAGTAAATGCAGACTAGCTACAAACCTGGGGTGTGCAGCATGGTGGAGGAAGATACTTGTAAAGACTGCAAAAGAACGTGCTTAAATTCCACCACCTGCCCTGTAACTTAACATTTCCATTATAAGTATCTTCGCTGAGAAGTACACAAGCACACAGACCATGTACTTGTCATTCTCACAAAGTAGTTGTCTTCCAAACTTTAATTTCTGAACAGCTGTTGAATGACAGAAGTACTTTCACTCTTTCCATGCAAATCCCCATAATAAAATCCTTTTTAGCTTCACACACGCAGAGCTGCTAATGGCAGTCGCTGTCTCACTTGAAAGGGGATCTTCCTCCAGTAGTTCACTGCCATTATATATTCAAAACCATTCATACTTTTTAAAGCAGAGTAGTTCACTGCTAAGTTAGACCTGGTAATCCCTTTGATGTGTGGATTTATCGGAAGACCAGACCTAGGTTTAAAAACCAAACCAAACCAAAAAAATCGTTTGTGATTGCACTGATGTGAACTTGGTCACATTTGCTGCCTAGAATATCCCCTATGTAAACCTTGCAGTAAATTCTGTTTAAATACGTGCTGCTTTGTCTTAAAAATGAAATGTGCATTTGTCCTCTTTATTGATCTGCATACTGTACCACTCTGCACTAATAACTTTATTTCTTAATGAATTCATGTAGTCCTGTGGCCATTAATGTATTTTTAAACTAGCTAAGAGTCTGCAATGAGCAGTGCAAAGAATCTGTTTGTTTAAAATGTCTTTTACTGTACTTTGAAACTGGCTTCTAAAGATACAGAATGTTTCCATCAACTTGGTGATTCTCATAACCAGCTCCTGGTATATAAATATATTAAAATGGTGCTAAGTATAAAAGTGTGTGTGTATATATATAAAGATTTTAAAAAATTAATATATATGTATCTGCATTCTGAAAAATTCTATTTCTGGCCTTATGATCGAGACACGGGGCAAGTTTGGTTTTTGTTGCTTAGGTAACAAAGGAATTCGGGCATATAGTCAACAGCTTTTAATCAAACTAATGTTATGCATTGTATCAACATCTTAATGCTAAGGAGATCTTTAGGATGAAATTATTTTAAACAAATACCTTGTAGTTCCCTGCAACATCAGTGCTTTTGATTTTTAGACAGTTGGTGAAGGTCTGTTGCATAGTCAAAGCCATAAATTGAATGAAATGAGGTTGCTATAAACAAATGATTGATAAGTTGTTGAAAATGAATTTTAAGGAAAATGTCTGAAATGTTTTGCAGAGGTGAATCTGGTGCCGGGAAGACTGAAAACACTAAGAAGGTTATTCAGTACCTTGCTCATGTTGCTTCCTCCCATAAAGGAAGAAAGGACCATAATATTCCTGTAAGTTGGGATATTTTCTCATTTGTTTATTGCTTTTTTTGAAAACTACCATCTTTGTATCTAAAAAACCACAACTTTTTTATTAAAGATAAGCTGTAATATAATCCATATAATTTTGTCTCAGCCATTATGTTCTCTTTAGTCATGGCTGAAATGAGCTGTTACATCAAAATTTCCAATTAATGTTATCTGTTTAACTTCTGTTGTGAAATTAAAGGCTTTATGTAAGCATTGTAACTAGGAACAGTATCAAAGCTTTCTGATGCAGTAAACTCCAGTTTTCTAAAAATTTTATTAACTTGGGTAATTCTTAGGGAATTTAGTTCCCACTAAATGCAGTTTTCAGTACTATATATATGAACAAGCTTTCTGTTCTTTCAAAAATTAACTTGTGGATGGGAAAAATCATCAAGCTTAAACTGCCGTAGACTTGCTATATCTAGAAGTCAGCAGCTAATAAAAAGCTCAGATTTTATTACATGACAAACAAGAGAGTATATACTTATGTCAGAGAACCTTAGATTTTTTTGGTAACTTATCACTACCTGATTTATGTAGGACTTTGTTCAGATTTACTACTTCAAAATTTGCACTGAATTCTTTTAGCAATTCTTTGCTTTAAAAAATATGAATGGGTATGAATATCTGTTGCTATGAGCACTTGGATCTCTTTGCAGTGAAGCGTTAATTCAACTTTGCTACAAGCAAGTGGCTTGCTGTAATCAATACCAGCGTGTGCCTGCTCTTCTCCAGGAGCACCGCGGGTGTCTCTGGTGGTTGGAAGCTTCCAAACGTTTTCATCTAATTTAGTAGCAACAACTTCTGTAATTTCTAGTGCATGGCACTTAACACATTTTTGAATGTGTCAAGTTTTAAACTCCTGGAGAAACAAGAGGTGACTCTTGACCAATCTGTGAAGAAAAAAAAAAAAGGCAAGGATTTGAAGTGGGAGAGAAGGAAAGATTGCTCTGCAGGTAGATTTAGAGAAATCTAAGTGTATGGGGAAACTCGAATCTTTGCTCTAATTAAGAGTAAATCACAGGACTCTGTGTGTTGATACTTACTCAAACTGTTGCTGGTTTATCGCACAGAAAAGATCAAAATGAGTCTGTGTAAGTATTGTGCGGTCTGAGTGCGCTGCAGGTTGTGTGTGTGTTGGTTGCAGACCTTGGAAGGAAGCTTCTTAGGGTTGGAGTGTCAGCAGCATTAGGTGTATGTTCATGGCATTGTGTGTTGGGAGAATACACGGCTCTGGGGAATGCTGTTTAGAATGTCATATCTCAGAACTAGTTTCCTGTGTAGGTTTTGATTTATGAATATTCTTGGCTTTACTGCTGTGCAGCCTTGAACCAAGCCAGCATTTTTCAATTTCTACAGGAGTAAAAGTTTCTACAGCTTTTTTGGGGAGAGGGGAATTATGCAGAGAAGAGAATTGTGCAGGGTTTGTACCAACTACTTCTAAGTATACTATTGATGACTGCGAACACCTCAGGTTGAAAGAGACTTCTGGAAGCCTGTTGTCCAGACTCCTCTCAAAATGTGCCTTCTTTCAAAGTTAGATTACATTGCCCAAGACCTTATAAACCTGAGTTTTGAAAATCTTGAGAGATGGAGATCATGCAGCCTCTCTGTGAACCTGTTCTAGTGCTTAACCCCTTGAAACCCTATTTTTAACTGTTTAAAAAGTACTTCATGTTTGTTTGGCTTTTCTGATGCTGTGTTTCCATGAACACTGTGCTAGTACCTCTGCTGAAAGAAGTACACCTTTCCAAGTTTTGTCATCGTAACGATTTCTGTGGCCGCTCACTGGGCTTGGAGACTGATGCATTTAGTGTTCTTAAGAAGTCCATATGGCTTTAAACAAAACAAGTTTCCTTCATTGTTTATTGTGTAGCTACGTAGCTGGTATGAAGTGAAGGCACAGGAAAGAAAGAGCAAAACTGGGGTGGAAAATGTCAGGGAAGGGAGGGATGAGTTGCCCTTTTGAATGCAGTGTTGGCTAATTCCATTTAAATTGCTGGTTGAATTGCAACTTAATCACACTGGTAAGTAGAGAATTAGCTGGGATGGTGGTGTTCATCTCAAGAGTTTTGAAGATGTCTTTTGTAATCAGCTGCTTCATGAACCAGTGACTGTCATGATGAATACTGGAGAAGTTTTTATTCTTTGCAAAACATAGTTTAGGCACAGTAAAAAGAATATGGTAGTTTCCTGAATAAAAGTCTGATACTTTGATCATGCACTTCATTCAATGCAGCACCATAGTAAGCATTGAATTAAGCATGTTTATGAAAAATGCAGAATGTTTGTGTAACCAAAACAGTTTTGAAAGTACAAATGTCTCCCTTGTTCTGTAACAACTCAGTTTTATTTATGTAGTGCAAACAAAGAATGTCTAACCTACACACCTAACACTCAGAAGTTAGGAAGTGTCAGAATTGGGGTTATAGATGCAGCCCTAATTAGTTCCTGTTACATATTCATTAGAAAACTGTAGAGGGCTGGTGGTGATCCTTAGTACCCATCTGTACAACCTTTGCCTTATCCTGTGCACAGAGAAGATGCTAAATAGGCTTGTTAAATAGACTGCTAGTCATGGATCTATTTTTATTCATCCTGTTACAAATAATTATCAGTGACATGCATATTACTGAGACTGTTCTGAATGCTGCACTGACTTTTTTTATGAAGCAGTTTGGATGCTCATGAATGAATAATTACCTTCCCAACACTGTTCTGCAGTCTAGGGTTAACTTTGTTTTGCCTGACAGAGTGCTGTGAAAGTATCACAAACAAATATAGCCCCCAGTTCGACACCTCAGGCCATGGCCAGAGTAGCACTGATGTTGTGCCATGAAACGGATGCTCGCCACGTACATTTTCCAGCAGTGCTGACTGAAATGTTCAGTTTATGCAAAGAGCATCACGTAGGAGCTCTACCCATCCCCTGAAAACAGCCTCATCACGTTTGGCATTCCGCTGCTTGTCCGTGACTTTTCTTTCCCAGCAGCCCTCTTTCCTAACAGCTAGTGACTCTGTGCCTACAGAGGAGTCCTGCATAGCCCTTGGCATCTATCTCATCCTCAGACAGTGGTCCTGTGGGAAATGGAGTCAGTAACACGTGGGTAACCACAGAGGGTGGAATTACAGCACTGAACAACCTTAATACTAGCATTTCCTAATTTTTGAGTGTTTGAAGCTGTAGCCCCACTGTCTCATTTCCTGTTTAATCCCAAGGAATGTTAAAGGTATTGTCTTGGGCACTGCACTAGGAAGTGTGGGGTGGTGGTAAAAAAGTAGAAGAGAAGCTTTAGTAACTGTGGGACTTGGCAGAACTAGGTGAGACTAGGGTAGTCACTTAAATTAGGAACAGAGGCTGGGCTTTCTAGAGCCAAGTAATGGAGGGGAGGGAGAACTACTTGGTGGTGAGTTATAAACATTATCTCTTCTAAAGACTGAAGGTGGGATGAAAGTGAGCCTGAATCCTTGTCTGTAGTGTGCTTGGTTGGGAGTCAGAACTGATGCAGGTACAGTTGTAGTTGGTGTGTAGTAAGGGAGAGAAGATAGAAGATAGCTGTTGTAAATAACTGAAAGCTTTAGTTTCACGTCCAGCAACTCTGAGCTCTAAAGAATTTGGGGAGTTGGGGTGGTAGTTAAGAACTTTGCCAGTAAATCTGAATATTTTGCCTGCACCAAGCATTATTGTGTTTTATTCAGTCATTAACTATGCCAGGCATAGACCAGCTTTATAAAAGACAACCATTGTGCTTTAGCTCAGGCATCTCAGACCAGAGCTGACCCACACTGCTGTCTGCTGGTCTGGTCAGCTATCCCATGCTCCTAGGCCACACAGAGGAGTCTGCCTTCACTCTCAATTATTCTTCTTTAGGCTCAGGAGGTGTGGAGAAAAGGATATTTAGAATAAAAAGAGAGGAGGAGAACAACTACAGGTAATCGGTGAGGAGGCGGCTGTGTCTAGAGAGGGTTTTGGACAGATTAAGCAAGGAGGGTAGAGAGGAAAAGGAGACTTCTAAACTGCTTAGCTTTGTAGATGATCAATGCTATGTACTAAGTGAGGTGGGAATGAGAATAAAAAAACAATGAAGTAGGGTTGTTAATGCGTGTGTTAGAGTTGCTTTAATATAGTTAAGAAGTTTGAGTCTTAATTCTGACTCTTGGGTTCTGCTTTAGTTTGCAAACTTCATTTTTGAATGGGGAGGGAAGTCTGCAAAATAGAAATAAAGAAAAATAATTGCATAGATGGCTTTCCAAAAGAAGAAAGAGTGATGGTTGTCACTTACTGTCCAGGGGCTGCTGTGAATTTGCATGTTCTGCAGGCTGCATGAGGCTGGGGGTTGCTCCTAGCTGTGCTGGTAGACTGTGGGCAAACCTGGACCCTATTCATGGTCAAATACATGAAATCAGCAGATGTTGTCAGTCGTGGTAGTATGTGCAGTACCATAAAATAACTGCATCCATCCACCACTGCTGTCTCTTCCATTCATCCTGGCACTTGTGTACCTCTGGTTCAGATGAATGGAATTTGACTTTTGTTCATTTGCCCTCTTCCCAAACCCTTCCCACCCCAAACTCCAGCCTTCGCCATGGTGTCACTTTAAGCTTCGATACTTTCAGGTTAATGATTGCTTTCAGTGACTGCATTTGCCTTTGTAGCTGAAAAGCTGAGTTGTTTAATTTGTTTTATTAATTTCAAAAGAAACATAATTGGTTTTGAAGTACAGGATCTTGGGTAGGCTTGCTCAGGCTGAAGCTCCCCTCAGTGAGGATTTCCCAGATGGGCTTTAACTGCTCGAATTTAAACACAAAAGTTAATTATGTGTCTGAGGACAGAAACGGGCACCCTGAGAGAGCAGCTCATCTTGTCTGAAGCAAAAAAATACCCCCTAGGTGTACCTACCCATCTCCAGTGATTACAGAGAGTGGTAGCTTCATGCTGAAACATCTAACCCTTTTTTAGATGCCTGAGTTGTTTTCTGAGCAGGTGTGATGCAGCTTTGCAAAATTCACATCACTTAACTGAGTAAGCCAAACCTTTGCAGCTGCGTTACAGACCTCTGTCAAAATCTGTTATTCTGCACTAAAATAGTGCTAGTTGTTTAAAATAATAGACATAATGGAGGGAGTGTGCATCTGGCTTGGTATGAAAATTTCTTGGTGTGTGTTTCGCCACAATATTTTCCCCCTAGGCTCTCTGATGTGAAGCTCATGATTATTAAAACTTTCAGACTGAGCCAAGGAAATAATAACGGAATCAAAAACTTCTGCATTTCTGCAGAAACTGTGCAACTTGAGTTTTGAGGGTTTTTTGTTTTACTTTATTACATTCATGTTCCCCTTACCCTTCTTCCTAGCAAAATTTGAAGGCCTTCCTTAAGATTTTGCTTCTCATGTGGACAGTCATTCTTGAAAGAAACAAAGCTTTTGTCTCAGTTGTAGGTTTGCATTTCTTAAATACTTGAAGTACAGTGCAAAAATAAAACCCCAGACTCCTTAGGTATTGCTTTCCTCTTGGTTTTTTCATAACCTGTTTGATTTTTGAAGAATAATGATCATCTTATCCATACAAAACCACCTTGCAGTGACTAAGGCTATAGAGAAAGTTACTTGGTGTTGTGGGTTTGGGTTTTTTTTGTTGTTGTTTGGTGAAGCTGTGGAAAGCAGTGCACAACTAATTAAACTGCTGTCCTTTTTCCCTGCTGCTCAAGATCCATCTGTCATCTTGTGTTTTATTTAGAATTAGTCCTTTGCATAAACAGAGGTTTTAGTATTTTGCGCATGCGAATAACTTATTTCTAAAATTGATTTGAACAGTTTCTATGAAGTGGTATATAGTTAAACTAAACCTACTGACATGAATAATTTGGGATGTAACTTGCAGCCGGAATGCTTGCTTGCTAACATATGCATTTGTTTGTTTGCAATGAACAGCCCGAATCACCTAAACCCGTGAAACATCAGGCAAGTGTTTTTCTTTCTGCTTTTAAAGTTATGTAGGCGGACTGATATATATTCTTCTATTTTCTGTCAATTTTTACACGTGGGAAATCTTGTAGAGGTATATAGCTAATAATAAACTTTGTAAATGTTTAGGTGGCTTTGAGAGAGTGGACTAGTGAAGAGCTTGCAAGTTCCTCAGCATTGCAAAGCACTTCTCGCCACTTTGAAGTGGTGTTAGTCTGTCCTGAAGCAAGAGGTTCACCCTCTCTCTAGCTGACCTTCTCCAATATGCTGTGTGTATACTTGGTTAATGTGCTGCTGAGAGAGTGCAGAACACTTTAAAAATATTGAACAAAGTACTAAATAAAAGCTACAGAATTCTTTTCATTTAACCTACAGTTTTGTCTGAATATTTTTATAGCTTCTCAGATAACCTGATAAAGGCTTTGATCTCAAGTGTAAGAGGCTTGGCATAACCAATCATCCTCTGAAGTCAAGTGTTTCCCCTGACTTTCTAAGTGGTGTGAGTGATGTATCTGTTCATTGTTGCTGCTTAATTAATGTTTCCTCATTTGAGCTTCAGCTGCTCTTACTCCTCAGGTTGGCTGGAGCTGCCATGCAGAAAACGCAGCCAGTTTCCTGCTCCCCTAATCCCTCTCTTCCCGTGGGTGGGCAGCAGTAGTGGATCTGTTCCAGACCACCTGCTGGTACAAGAGTAGGAGTTGCAGTGTTCCCAGTGCTATGGAGTGTACTTGTGAAGGAGAATAAAGAGGGAAGGTTAGGTGGAAGTTGAGGGTAAGACTGTGGAAAGAGATGAAAATTGCTGCCGCATGTTATGCAAGTTAAATGCTCCACTCTCTAACCTGAGATGGTAAGTGATGCCTTTGTCATGGGCACAACTTTTAAATAAAGAAAAAGCTTTGCAACAGCTCCGTATGGTATAGCCAAGGCTTGGTAACTGAAGAAGCTACCATGAGTTAGTTTAGCTGACGGTATTCTTCCCCTTAACATTTTTCTGAAAGCTGACTGTAGTGCCACTTGACCTGTAGTGGAAAGGAAAATAATACAAGAAACTTCAAGTTAGGTCTTGTATATTGGAGGCAAAAAGAAATCCCATGGACAGCTGTGATGCCTTTGCTAGTGTGTGGTAACTTGTTAGACCTCTGTAACCCAATCATGCGTCTGAGCCCACAGTCTCATTTTCAGAAGTTACAGACATTCTTAGTATTTAACTTAATCCTCCCTCCTTGCAAACCTCAGTCAATTCTAAGGGTTTTTACTAAAATATTTCTCTGTTCCAAAAATAGATGGAGCAGTGTTTAGTTTAAACCTCCTTTTGCTTAGAGTTAGCATGTCAGGGTTGAAATAAACCTTTTGTTGGCAAACATTTGAAATGTATCAGTGGAAACATGCTAATCCAGAAGTGTTGATATTGCATAAACCATAATCATTAACATTTCTGTTTCAATGTCATTTTGAACTACAGAGTGGATCCCTGTTGTATGTGAGTAGCACGTAGTTTTCCCTGCCTCACCCAGGCTTCACGATGAACTGAATCACTGGGATGCCGGTTTTTCTGAAACTGAGACAATAACCTGTCCTCATCTTAATGTTGCCCTGCATGAAATATTGCATGACTTCACTTTCTCCACAATACTGTGATACTGCTTTTTCCAAGTTCTGTTTAGATGCCAATGCAGGAGATATGCCTATAGGCCAAATTTACACTCTTTCCAAAACACTGAACACTTCAAAAAAAGAGAATTGTTTTTTGTCCATAAAGCAGTCCATCTGAAAATGCAAACTACTAAATCAGAAGCTGTTTAACATAATGTGAGAGGTTTGCTTAATGATTGCTACGACAAGTCTGCTTGCAAGTGCAGACCACAGAGGCTGGCTAGGCTGTGAGCACTCTGTTCATTCTCACGGCTTTCACCCACATCTGAGGACCCAACTGAACGTTCTCTTCAAATGCTCAGAGGTGATTGTAAAACCGAGCTACTAAGAACTTTTTGCATTCAGTTGGAGAATTTGAGTGAAATGATTTTACAATGCATTGCAGAAGTTCCTCTGCGCAAAACCAAATTAAGGTTGTGGTCCATGGGAGCACTTTAAAGCATGGACGAAGTGTGCCTGCAGTGAGATGCTTTCAAGTGGCACAGCGATGTTCTGAGGAGGAGTCACATTTTGAAGTCAGTGTGCTTTCTCTTCCAGAATAGCTAGAATTTGAAATGTAAGCTGTGACATGCTTGCTGCGTTTAATATACGTAATGTGGTTTATTTCAAGCTGTGTACAGCATGGTAAGCAAGCTTCTCATTTTTATACTTGGTGTCTTAGCAGGAGCTGACAGCATGATTGGGAGAGGGGGATGAGAGGGATGGTGTGAGCAAGTGCTTTCCCGCTGTCTGATGCGTTTACATAGGAAACGTTTAGAATATAAATTGCAGACGTGCATAGAGTGTTTATAACGGGGATCTAGTTTTTCTCCAATTGTGGATTTTTTTGTCAATTTACAGTTCTCAGGAGCACTTTTAACATTGGCAGACCTGAGCATATAGTGAGTAGGCACTGTGGCCTGAGTAGTGCTTAGTGTGCTCTGGGCTAAGACTCTCACATTTGTATCTTCTTTAGTTACTTCAGAATTCAGCGAATATGTAGTCCCAAAGGGAATATATTTGGAAGTAAACAGGTTTTGTGCAGATAACTTGAGGTCACTTTAAAGAACTAGCAGCCATTAGTTTCCAGGAGGAGTTGAAATATATTTCATTATATAAACAAAAGCCTCTTTTGGGTGTTAAATAGTGATTTTTTTTTTTTTTTTTAAATGCCTGTGTAAGAATTGACCTCATGTGGAAGCCTTAAGAGACATACGTTTCCCATTCTTTGATGTTCAGTCTGGGACCTTTATTCACCTATGCTATAAATAATTGTAAAAAGCAGGTTTATGAACAGAAGAGTCAGTTTTTGAGACTACATTCCAGACAGCTTCACTTTCTTTTTTTTTCTCTTTTTAAACCATCCTTCAGAGCAGGAAGGACAGTATCACATTTATACGTACATACATGCCTCCTGGGCTTATGGAAGCAGCACAGACTTTTTTGTTACCAGACTGCCTCACACAGCAACTGTAAAAGCTGTTGTGCAATTTCCTTAAGATAAGTACTTTGATTTCTACGTCCATTGGCTTGAACTTAAAGAAACATTTAAAAACATTAAACATACTGACCAATGTCGGCTGAATTGAGCAACTTGAAAATGATCTTTGTATTCAGTGTTGCTCAGCTCCATTGTGCCATTCTGGCATGCTTCTCAGGTGCATTCAGGGCAGAGATGTTGCAATGCTGTGAATGTCTGGCTGATTGAAAGTGAGTGTTTCACTGATTTGAAAGTCAGTTTGAAAATAGCTATTCCAAAGTAGCTATATTGTCAAATCACTAAACAAGAAGTTTTAGAATAACCTTGCACTAAAATCTTAAAGCAGTTAAATAAGTTATTCCTCTTAAGCACTCAAAGTCTGTGCCTAATTTCACTAGCTCTAAACATGAATTTTCTTTTCATGTTCAATGATTTTCAACATCCATTAAGTCCTTATTTGGTCACTGCTCTGTGTGTGTGTGTTTTTTAAAAAAAAAACCCAACCAAACCCCAACAAAAACCAAAACAACTACCAAAACAAACAAACAAAAAGAAACACATTCTTCACTGGATGGAGGGACTATCAGCGGATTTAGAAGTGAGAGGAAAAATAACCCCCTTCTGAAGGTGGTACCACTGCCACCACCTGGGTAAAATGACTGTCAGGAAGAAACAGAATATAGGAACCCGTAATTGCGTGTGCATTGTGCTGATGTCTAATGTTTGTTTTTCTGTTTGTGTGGTTTTTAGGGGGAGCTGGAGCGTCAGCTGCTTCAGGCAAATCCCATTCTGGAATCCTTTGGGAATGCAAAGACAGTGAAAAATGACAACTCCTCCCGCTTTGTGAGTTACTCCTTTTCTCTTTAGAGTGTGTAAATCTGGATTACTGTTTGTGAAGAAATTCCCTTTTTTAGGAATTTATCTAATTAGTATCAGAAGCTTTCTTTGTTCTTTCCTCTACAAATTCAGATTCTCTTACAATGCTTTCTGCATTGTGAGGTCACTGAAGATGCATCTTTGCTGGCTCTTGGCAAAACTTGCTTTAGTTTTATCCAGTTTCTAACTTCAACTGTCTTTGAATTGACAGTAGTGTTCATAGTATAACAGATATAACTATGCCACAGAGCTAAACTGTGGCTTGCATGCACAAATTACTGCTGAATTACTATAAAGTATGAAGGAATTTGGCTAAATATGTAGCTTTCTTGTCAATAGCTATGACTTTATCAATTGATTGGTTTAGAGAGAGCATCCTCGATTTTTAAAAAAGCACAAACTTTGCCTGTAAAAACCTCTCTAAATTTCCATGCCCTTCTGTCTGATTTACTGAAGGAAAGTCAGAAAGGCAGTACGACTTATTCAAGGTGTTGGGCGCTCTTGTAGCTGGCTGATGTTTTTCTTGTGTCAGTGCCTTCTGTTCACATACTGGTTTGGTGGCAGATAACCACTTTTGATGTGTTCTATTATTTTAAAAATAGTGGTGGAACCTGGGGCGGATTGCTATTTACTACTACTTAAAACTTTCTTTCCGTTAAAGAAAAAAGAAAAAAAAGCCATCTCCTATTTCAGAGGAAAGGTGGTTTTCGTACAGCTTTAAAACTGTATAGGAGGTATTAAATCTTTTTTCTTGAGAAGAAAACTAAAATTTACAGAACAAATGAAAGATTTCTTGGCTGCCTTGATGTTTCAACAGTTGCTTGGATTTATATCGTATGAACTTGGCTCCAGTGATGACTCTGGAAGACGGCATGACTAAATCCCTTAGCCTTTTCAATGAAGAGCAGCAGAGTACTGTAGAAATTCAACTTTGATAATTTTATAGCCACATTATTTACAGTATTCCTTGATGCTTATATATGTTGGGTATAGGATTTATAATATCAACAGGTTTCACTGTACAATAATTCTACTTGGTTACACGTCTTGGATCCATTGAAGATTGTACTAATTTAATGAGGATACTTTTTTCCTAAAAGATGTTAGCATCTGGTTTGTGTTATGTTGAAGTCTGCATTGCCATTGTGAACATAATCACTCAGATAGCTCCAGCTCTATTTCTATAAAGGAGCAAGTATAATGCACTCCAGATGGTGTCATATCATGCAGAAAAAATAATATGCAGTAAGAACCATTTTAAAACCTGACTTAAAAAATAGATATCTTCCCACAAAGTGAGAAGTGCTGTTGTTCAGCCCATACAGGCTTGACAGTCTCCACCATGCAGCATGAGGATGCCAGCCTGTTCCCTGCTTGCTGATAATACCAGATAGGACTGAAATAAACCTAATGTCACATCATTTATTTTTTTTTTTTCTTCTACCAAAGGCAGTGTTCTCTTGTGTTTCAGGAAATAAAGTCTCTAGTTTGCAGTGGATGGGAGAGTGGGCTTGCTGGATTCATATTGCAGAACTAAATGCTTCCTTCTGATGTGGTTTTTACAAAGCCATGTACTTAGTGCTATAGTGACAGTGTAAACAGAATTCAGTTGTTAGATGACCATCACTGTAGTCTCTAACTGATAAAGATTTCATAGCAAGATTTACTGGTGCTAGCCAGAAGGATGTATTAATATTTTGCTTTTAAGAAGATGAACTACATAAGTAACCTCTCTAGTACAGGCTTCAGTAAAGACTGAACTTTGGAGCAGGGAGCATGCGGGTCCCCTTTTCTGATGTGTCAGCTTGTTTAATGACTGCATTTCCTCTCAATTATTTTTGTTCATGGAACTGGTAACTTGACAGCAGAAATTAGATAACTTTTAAGGGTGAAACAAAGTAAAGTAGTTCTGAATTATATCAGAAAAAGCCACTGACTAGACCTTATGTAATGCTTCATGTTTGTTTTTGCATGTAACATGGTAGATTCAAGCCATGTTATTCTAAGATGGCTCTGTGGTACCTGTTCTGGGTTAAGTGATCAGCTGCCATTCTTGACATGCTAGTGCTGACAGTTGTGTTGTATAGCTAGTCTGTTGGCTGAACTTCAGTAAAATGTTAATTCGTTCTTGGTGACAATTATAAATACAGCTTTCTGGAATTGTTACTGAGCAAAAAGTATAAATGCTTCAGTTACAAGCTGAGCTTAGAGTGTTCTGTTTCTTCATACTCAGAAATCTGAGTTCAAGTGCTGGTCCCTGACAGGGCATGCTTGAAAATAAGCCTTGTTCCTTGGCGTGGTCATTTTAGTGCCACTGGCTTTCCAACCAAACTGCCAGTTAAGCAGTAGGGAGTGACCATTGAAGCTAGTTTAAATTATTCCATCAGTTTTCTTCAAACTTGAAGAAATCACTTTGAGTTGAAAACGTATGACTACAGTCATGGAGCAGTTGCTTTGCTTAAGACTAAGTCAAGATAAGGCTGGTAGGTAGGTTCTACCTTTCTCTGAATTCACTGATGTGGTTGGGGGGAGAAACTTGGTCACTTTTGTGCACACAAATCTTCTTGACATGAATGGGATTTATCAGGGAAGTTGAGAAGGGTAGGGTGTTGTGGTAAGAAGTTGGAATAGTTCAAATTATTGCAGCAGCTTGTTCAGGTGTAATTCTGTAGCATGGCAATACACCCCCAATATACACTTACTAGGTTGGGCCATTGCTAGAATATATATCTTCTACAAGCTTGTAGAGTAGAATATTTAATATGAAAATCAATAGTACAGTCCCTGAGCTGAATGGATCTGCCAAAGAGGAATTAATTTTAACATACTGATCAGTCACACTTGAGGTAAGCGAGGATTTGGATAATGATTATGAGAGCCTTTAGAAGACCTTCATGAAAGGTATTGGTAGGTGGCTTTGTGCAAATACTATCAAAAGAAGCATTTAGACACATGTTAGCAAACTGCTGTGATGCTCCCTGATCTCCAAAACCTCTTCGTATGTGGATAGAGGACTGTAGAAATTGGATGCAATGAAAATGAAGAGCCCAGTGTAGTCACTAGGTATTCCTGGTGGTTTCCTCACATGTTGCAATCAGAGGAATACCTAACAGCCTGATGTAGCTTAAAACTGGTGTAATATATCCTCTTGCAACCACTTTCTTTCCAAGAGCTGCTCTGTGCGTGGGAAGCGTGCTCTTTATTTGGTCCTTCGTGGAGAAGAGGAGATGTATGCAGAGGAAATGGCTATAGTGTCTCTCTTAGTCCTTTCTTTTACCTACTGCTAGAAAAGAGAGGCCATGCAGATAGCCATTCTGGTTTTGGAATTGGAGGTAGAAGTATGATGGGCTGGACAGCACACAGATTCAGGATGGCTGCAGATAAAGCACCTTTAGGCTCCGATAAGTTTGATATAGAAATATGTTCACTTAAAATCTCAGCATTGATGTCAACCTTAGACAGCATGTTTTGTCAATGCAAAAAAATGGAGCTTCACTTCCAAAAAGGTTTTTCATAAGTCTGGATTACAAACATGTCTAGGATACTAGTTCTTTAATTTTTAGAAAGCTTTTGTATGCAGCATAACACATTCCACTGAAATGATGACTGAGCACATTGAAGGGAAAAGATTTCATTTGAACTTGTGTGAAATGCTTGTTATATGAATGCTGGTAGGATTATGTTTTTATATAGACAGCATTGTTGTCTTAAATCAGTAATTACAAAAAATCTCTTTTCTTTTCAGGGCAAGTTCATTAGGATTAACTTTGATGTTACTGGTTATATTGTTGGGGCCAACATTGAGACATGTATCCTACTTCATGCCACATTGTTGTAAAATGCAAGTTTCCCTATTGTTTTGTTTTTAACATTAGAAGTCATTGGAATGCAGTGAAAGGTTACCACATTTCTGCATTCCTTTGACAACATCCATCTCTTCCTTTGTTTCAAAATAGCCGATCAAATATCACAAAGTCAGCGTGCTTCTTCATGCTTAGAAATCAGATACCTCAAAATTTAACACTCTGAAGCTGGATTTTCAGACTAGCCTTAAAAACAGGGTATGTTAAATAGGGAAACCATTTAAAGTGTGCTTGCTCTGTGAACGTTTCTTTCTAGAATAAAAACGCCTCCCTAATCAGAAGCTGAGCTACTGTGTTGTGCCAAAAGCTTGGTTTTGCTCTCATCAGCACTGCAGAAGCAGCGCTCTGCCTGGGAGGAGGTGGTGCTCTTTATAAAGTGATGGAGCTGGAAGTGCTGGGACACCTTCTGTTTTCTTAAGTCTTCTAGATACCAACGTAGGTTCAGTAACAGGAGACCCACTAGAAATTAATACTGAAGCCTAATTCAGTTTTAACCTTAAGGTTAGTTTTATTTATGATTGTGTAAGAACGAGTAAAAATACTTGCACTGAAAGTCTTTCTGTGAAGTTGTTTCCCTTATACTAAAAATAATGTGTAAATTTTTTTAGTTTATCCTCTTTTCTGGGGGAATAGCAATAGGGTGGTCATAAAATTATGAAATCGGAAGTCATGGTAAACAATATCATGTGAGTATTAATCATAAACAGTGCTGCAGTTAAGCTTTCATTCTGTTGCTGTGAGTTAACTGATTAATTTCAAGTGCACTGAAAGTTTGGAACTGTCACAAAATATGATTTCCCAATAAAGCTGGGAAAGATGGTTATTCAAAATGTGCTTTAATGGTAAATTATTTTTTCATTCAGCACAGGAATGAATGCAGTTTTTGCTTCTATGAAAGTTCAGATGGATTGTTTTGCTTAAAGCTTTATGAAAACAGGAGGACTTACCTCTTGGGGAATTTTTTCTTCATCACAAGAACTTCTCTCACACCCTTACTTTGTGTGTCACTTCAAATTGCTATCCCACATTTGTTTTACAATATGGAATATCAAGAAATAAAAACCTAAATAACATTACAGCTTAGAGCAGCTTATTAGACACTATCTGCTGCACAAAATGAATTTGGAAGCTGTTTAAAGGTAGTAAAGATTGTGTGTAAAAATGCAGTGCTTGAGAAAAATGACAAATGAACTTCAGATAAAGTATTCTGAGTTCAGCAGCTGCTGAGTTTTTGGTACTAAGAGTTCGGCTATGACCTCAATAGAGAAAGTGATTGAAAAAGGATGGCCAGCTCCCCCCCTCACTTAGACTTCAGCTGATCCATTACAGACAATTGTCAGCTGTATGTAGCAGGGAAATTCAGTCAATATTCAGGAAATTATTTTGCTGGAATTAAATGTGGGCTCTACCAGTCTGAATTTAAAACCTCTCATTTCAAGTTACTGAAAGTTCATATTGGACATAATCTTGTCATTACTATTGAAGTTCTAGTTGGTCTTTAATTATGTAGCCTACTTTAAAAGTTTTGTTTGCACTGGATATTTTGAACTAAAAATTATAGAAGATCCTTGACTAGTTATAATCAGACTTGTTGGAAAAGTCTCGTGCTGTTCGTCAGGCTAAAGATGAGCGGACATTTCATATCTTCTATCAACTACTTGCTGGAGCAGGAGAGCACCTGAAGTGTAAGTTGAGAATCTCATTTTGTAAACCTGTTGCTTCTGTGTGCCACATTTGTTAGTTCAGTGTTAACAAAGTTGAGTTTCAAGTGTTTTTTGGTCTTGAAACAGTGAGTTTTAAAAAGAATGAAAAGCCAGGTGGCCTTGTTTTGAAATCCCTTCTATGTTTTATCAAGTATGAGGTCAGGCAACTGTTGTATTTCAAGCAGATGGCTCCCCCGTGACAAAGTGCAGTTTGGGCAGCCACTGGATTGAAACTGCAGCGCTCCCAGCTGATAAATAACAAACCCAGTCGGCAGTGACAGCCCTATCTCTTCTGGACCGTGCCTTCAAACTGGGTAGAAAAGCAGCTGTTTTACAAAAACATAATGAAACCCTGAGGCTTTCTTCAGCCATTTCAGTACTGTGTTGGTTATCTTCTACTCTTTTTTTCCCTTGGTAACTGGGAATTCCTGTTAGGTTGTGATAAAATGTAACACTGAAGGAACAGGCTTCAGAGAGTTGATCCACTCTTTCTGCTCCTATGTTAGATAAGCCTGTGTTTAGCATCCTTGATGTATTTATCATCAATAACTGACTCCATTTCTGCCTGTATCTATTACTTTTCAATAGAAATACTTCTTTTAGGATATTCCAAATAGATCTCACAGATCCCTGATTCAAGTAACGTTCTGTTTACAGGCTTAATGCATTAAAGAGCTAATGTAGGTTGCTACAGATAGAGATTCAGGGAATCTGGCTTCAGCTTTTAAGGTACACTCACTTTTACAGTTTCAGAAGCTGGTATAACGGGTTGTAGCCATATTTGAGGAGCTGATTTCATAAAGCGTAGCTTGCACATTTAGTGAGAACAGAATACAGGTGGGTGTGAACAGCACTTCTTGAGCTTATGTTTCTGTCTCTTCCCCTTCTCCACAATACAGCTGACTTGCTGCTTGAAGGATTTAACAATTACAGATTTTTATCTAATGGTTACATCCCCATTCCTGGGCAACAAGACAAGGATAACTTTCAGGAGACTATGGAAGCCATGCATATCATGGGATTTTCGCATGATGAAGTCTTGTGTAAGTTATTGAGCCTTCTGGATTTTTCAAGTGTACTTTTTATGCATATGCTTCCTAATTTAATGTCACCAAATTTAATGTTGCTTCAGTGTCTTGACAACCTGCAGCAAATGTTTGCCTAACATGAGCTGGAGTTGAATTAAACCCATTTGCCCCAAAAGTACAGTACAAACTTTATTTCCTTTCTCAATTCATACTTTGAATTTGGAAGGAAAGTGACACAAGTAACAAGAAAAATTTGTTAAGCTGAGCCCTCATCAATAAAACTGTTGCATATGTCTTTTGTTACCACAGCAATGCTGAAAGTGGTGTCTTCAGTGCTACAATTTGGAAATATTTCCTTTAAGAAAGAGAGGAATACTGATCAAGCTTCTATGCCAGAGAATACTGGTGAGTTGATCACATTTGTATGGCTTGCTTTAACATGAACTGTAGTTTCCTTCCTGTGTTTGTTTAGTGCATATCTTTAAAAGTACAGAGCAGTCTTCTGAGCTTCCTTGATAGCATTCTGTGCCAAAAAGAGGCCATGACTGTTGTGGTAGTAGCCAAAGGGCAATTATTAAAACTCTCCTCTTCCATTCTTGTAATGCAGACAAATTTAAGTATCCATCAACAGAATTTATGCTGTTTGCATTGCTTCTAAACTTTGAACAAGTATTTCAGTTGTAGTCTTGTTTATTGCTATCTACAAAGACTTAATCACTAAGAAAAAGTGCATGCTTAAATCAGTTTGTTTTCTTTGGTTCTTGACAGCCGTTTTCTTGCCAATGATAAGAGCCCTGGAGGCCAAGCACAACTTCCATAGTGAAATGGCTGAACATAAAAATGCTGTATTTAGAAAAATCTGATTTCTGAAGTGGCATGGTAGCATGACTAACATTTAATTTATCAGTTAGTACCTGTAACGTGATCAGCATTCTGAGGACTATATTTCTTCACCAAAAAAAGATAACTGCTGACACAGATCTTGAGTTTTTAATTTAGTACTTCAGTACCAGCCTTTTAAATGTTCTCATGGAAAGTCAGCTTTGAGAACTGACTTCAGTGAAAAGAGCAGCAAGAACCATCATTCAGAGGACCTGCTGCACATGCATGACTCAAATTCTTGTCTGTATCTCATTTCGTAATTGTCCTAAATTGCTGTGCGTGTAGGTTGCTTGCAGTGTCCAAAACTTTTGTAATTTCCCAGGGCAGTGGCCTGCTGCCCAAAGTAGTCCAGCAAACAGGTGTGAATTAAAGTTCAATAGTCATTGACTTGACATTTGGCTGGCAGTTGGCACTTTGAGTTTTGCAGTGAGGAAAAAAGGTTGGGTGAAGGATCAGTTTTTTGGGCTTTTAGTGCCAGGTTAGGCATCTCACCTGAGTCACTGTCCATTCAGAAGGTGTGATGTAGAAAGATACAGATGCTTATTACTTCCTTACTACCTTGACTTTTGTATTACCATTGGTTTTTGGGCATAGTATTCTAAAATGTAATATTGGATATAAATATATTGATACTGTTGGATATTTATAATACTGGGTGCAAAATTCTGAATTATAAAGCAAAGATTCTGAAAAGCTCAGATCATAGTTAAAGCATATTTCTGTTCTCTTATATTTCAAAATTACTTTGGTTATGTGGCCTTTGTATCTTTCTGAAGACACCGAGTGAAATTGATCTCTCCCATGTCATCTGTACTGTCACATCTCACTGTAACGGGTTTCCCTGGTGTCCTCCAGAGAATTAAGTGTGTCTTGATAGTGATTCATCTCATTTAGAGGTATGTGTCTGCAACAGGTCAGGTTAATGTCTCCATAGATGGGAAGGAATTTGTGTGGATAGTGGAGATGTGAACCTGGACAACGTGGATTTCAAAGAAATGGAAAGCAAATTCTACCCTGTAGATAATAAATACAGATAAAAAAATACCGGTTTCATGTATAGATACAAGAGATGGCAAGAAAACCATATAGCCTTCATGGATGAAGAGAAGGGAGAAGCTGTATTTAAAGAATCCTTTCATGCTTGCCAGATTTGGAAGAAATCTTTCTGCTGAAAGGGCAGAGGTTCATAAGCAACCTCATAAGATTCATGCTTCAACTGTGATACGAGCTTTTTCAGTATCTTTTGCTTTCTAATAATTCAGAATTTTATATCCGAAACCCAACAGTAATAAAATAGAAGTCAGGATAGTCAGGGCTTTCTACAATCTCACGTTTTAAAAGGAACTTCCTCAGTTATAAGCCAACAAGATGGATTATGCTTTTCTTAAAGTGCAAGATTAATCAAGCTGAAATAGTGTGAACCAGTCTCCTGAAATGATAGAACTTTGACTTGAAAATGGTTTTGTTTCTTTCAGTCAAACCTCCTGAAATACTGGCTACAATTCCTTCAGTGACTGAATTAAAAGTGATTTTTAGTATTACCTCTACTATGGTTTATTGTTACTGTTGTTACCTAAGCTATGTTTTACTACAAACCGGAAAAGTAGGAACAATGAATTCCATGTTACATTGCATGAAAGAGGAGCTGACTGTAGTGTTTGGAGTGCTGCATGGGGGGAGAAACCTGCTTCCCTTAAACTGTAATACCCTGTATATAGTATCTGTTAGTCACAGTACCAAGCTGATGCTCGTGGCTAACTAATATTTTCAAGTTCTTGTTTGTTTTGTGTTTTAAAGATCCTGACAGCATTTGCTACTTGACACCTAAGGTTGTAAGTTTTTTGATGTGCTGATGTGTATTTTTATACTCAAAGCACAGAAATGCTCCTGTATGTAGCTAAAGTGAAAGGAGTGCTCAATTTGTGATGCCACCCTAATTTCACTAAGTTGCGTGTTGATTCATGAACCCTTGCAATGAATGTATAGCCAGACAGAGAATCTCAGCGTTAAGAGCATGTTTTTAAAATCAGCAAATAAAATGCAGAGGAAGCTCTTAATATATTGGTATTAAAATCTATTTTCCAATGCTGACTTGTAAAAATAGCTTTTTTCATTTTGTCAGTGAAACAACGAGCTGTCAGATTACAAAGAGAAGGGGTTAAAATACTTGGTAGTGTGAAGGGCTTCCTGCTAAAGGGCAACACTTACCCAGATCTAAAAATACCTTTATAGTGTCACTTTCATTTTTAGAAGTATGGAATCATAAACACTTAACCTGCTGGAACATTGATTTAGAAAAAGGGATTGTAGCAAGAATAGGTAATGATGGTGTGGGTAACACATTATTTCAAATCATGAACGTGACACCAGGAGAGTTCATGCTGTCTAAAGTGAGCTGTTGCTTGCGTTGCTTTTCTATATAAAATATGACAAACCCATGCTTTAAATTGTTTAAACAATGTATTTTGATGAAGCCTGTAATAGCAGCATTACACTGGCATACCTGCCTGAACGGAAACACAGTTGTTAAGCAGCTGTTAGTGTGATGGAGTTGATGTGTGATGTCCTCATACTGTGCTTTCTTCTGGAGATGAGAAAATGAACGTTCCCTCTTAAAGTAACAAAATGAACACTTGTGCGTGGGCTATGGGCTGTTAAGTGACCTCCCTGCAATTTCATCAAATCTAGTGTTTTCTGCACTCCCCTAAGGCAATTCAGCAGTGTAACCTCTGTAGAGACGTCCATCAGCCTTGCCATGGAGGCCCTGCGGATGCAGGCTCTGTGCTGGGGTAGATCTGTCCACAGGACATGAGGGCACCTCCCGAACTGCTGTTTGGAACGGCAGTTCAACTTCTAAGCTGGCACATGGCTGCCTTTGTCAGTAGCTTGTTTCACCCGTGTTGCTAGCTGCTGTGGAAGGTGGAGGATTTAAGTGCTTCCATTTATTACTTTGATCTCCAGTCGCACAGAAACTCTGCCATCTGCTGGGAATGAACGTAATGGAGTTCACCCGGGCCATACTGACACCGCGCATCAAAGTTGGCAGAGACTACGTTCAGAAAGCCCAGACCAAAGAGCAAGTAAGTTTTGGTGCTTTAAAGATGAAGTGAAACTGTACCTCATCCTGATTAGCTCTTAATAAGGAAAATTGGGTTAAGTGTGTACCGCCACTGGTAAAAATCAATGGTAGAGTAGAAGAAACCTTTCCCTTTCCTTGACCTTCTGCTGGTTTCATCCTTCAATGTCATTGTTGTATGTATCAAATATGCAGAAAGCTTTTGGTTTTTTATGGAACAGTTTAAAAACAAGTTTTTCATAACATTAATCAAACTACATACTCTTTCTACTGCTTGTTTTCATTCCTCAGTGGTATTAACTCCATTAAACTTCTTCTGTTACTAAGTTATTTGTGATAACATCTGTGTCTGTGTTCTTTTGATGACTTCTCCAGGGTAAATAAATTTTCCTGTTTGGATTTTCAGGCAGACTTTGCAGTGGAAGCTTTGGCAAAGGCCACCTATGAACGCCTCTTCCGCTGGCTTGTTCACCGCATTAATAAAGCTTTGGACAGGACCAAACGACAGGGAGCGTCTTTTATTGGAATTCTGGATATTGCTGGGTTTGAAATCTTTGAGGTACTTCAAAACACGGATAATCAGACTTTTGTTTTCCCTGTTAATGTGTGTTCAGGAGTAACTGTAGGCACTTAATGCATGCATATTCCAAGGCTGCAGGGGGGTTTTGTTTTGTAGCATGCAAATGGTTTGACAACACTAAATTACAGTACTAAAAAGTCGTACTTTAGTCCAAACTGTTCTTTTATATATGATGTTTTTTCATATTATGGATTAGTTTAATTATATGTAACAGGGAACATAAGAGACTTGTATAATGCATTTTCCAATTTTCTTTACGTTATATTTGAGTGTTGCAGAGTTTTGGGGAAATTCCCGTGTAAGGTCAAATTTTTGACTTCCAGATATGTGATAATTCCTGTCACTGAATTAATCTTGCTTAATAATGTTATTCTTGTAGTTGAACTCCTTTGAGCAACTCTGCATTAACTACACCAATGAGAAGCTTCAGCAGTTATTTAACCACACAATGTTTATCCTGGAGCAAGAGGAGTACCAGCGAGAGGGCATAGAGTGGAATTTCATTGACTTTGGACTGGATCTGCAGCCTTGCATTGACTTAATCGAAAGACCTGTAAGTTTGTGCATTAATAATGCTCTAAGGGGAAGAGGTTAGCTGCCTGAGTTTGTCTTTTACTGCCTGCAAATTGTAAGACTGTATAGACGTTTCTTGCAGTGCTGTCACAAAAAGTGAATTAACTCGAATGTCGAAGTCTAAAATACCATGAACTAGTAAAAGGATTTATCCTTACAGGATTTTGCCCTGATGTTACGGTAGAACACTTGAGTTAAACTACTATTTTTATACCTTTTTTCCGTAGTACTAATGAAGTACTTGATCCTATCACTTTCGTATTAAACCATGCCGTTGTGTTACAGGAGCTGTGGAGTGGTGGCTCAGTTAGAAAGCTTTTCTAAACTTACGGCAAACTTTTTTCATTTGAGATCAATAGCAAAATTCCTGAAACTTCTTTTAGGGTAGAGTTTTCAGCATAAATTTGCCTTACAAATAGGAAAACAGTATCTTAAAGGTGGCTTTAACCACTGTGCTTTTTAACATTTTTTTTGTTTCTGGTTGCTCAATATATGGAAGCTGAAGAGGGCTTCAAAGAGCAGGAGGACCAGTTGGGGGACAACAAAGATCATCATTCCTGAAAGTTATCGTTCTTCACACCTCAAAACTACGCTGTCAAAATTATTTTGACCTCTTAAATTAAACCTAGGGCATGGCAGTTACTACTCTCTACATTTCTGTGTGTGTATTCTAGAATACACATAAGCTGCCAATGATGCCATGTGTCCTGAAGAGCAGAAAAGCCCATGAGCTACGTTCTTGTTTTTATTTAGAGTAGGAAAAGGGAAATATTGTTTCAGTTATCAAAGGTTTGTACTTTGTGTGTGGAACTCCAGAAAGTTCTGCCTCCTTGGAAGGTAAAATCTCTGTCAAAAACCCTCATGGGGTAAGTGCTTTCTGTATGCAGATGTTTAGGTGAATATCCTAAAATACATCAAGTTACTTGATTATTTTTTTATTTTTTTGCAAGGCAGATGTCAATACTTTCATAATTGTTCTGTAACTGTGATGCCATGTGGTAGGCATATAGAAACATCTCTCTTCAAATGTGCAAACTTTACATTCAGTAGAAACTTTTTAAGTGTAAATCATTATAAACCTCTTTTTTCCATTGTCTTCCTGTGTGCATCAGTCTGTCTTCTCTGAGGAGAATGATCCTGTTAAACAATTCTACAGCTGTAAAATACAGACATTGGTTGTTCCCTACTTCATTTTAAGAATAAACAAACCTTCAAATGGAGTGCTTGAATTATGGAAGGAGGAGAGGGAGTATAGAAAACTATGCTGGCTGCTCAAGTGGAGCCTGCTCAATCTCTTTGGATGCTGCTACTGGATATGGATATCAACGCAGGGCTTGGCAAGGGGAGGCTTGGCGGCTGCCACAGTAGTATCGAGTGGCTGGGAGGGATAATTGTCTTGAGTTTAGCCCACATTAAAGCATGACATTAACTACTGTGGAAATGTGGATGAGCTGCTGTGAACAACGTATGTGTCACAGACATTTTTGGATGGTAACTCTGGAGGTCATCTATTCCAGTCTCTGCTCAAAGCAAGGCTCTAGGCAGCACTAGATCAGGTCAGTCATGCCTGGCTCCGTGTACATTGGAATGAATTTGTTTGAACCAGTTATGTCCTTCATTGGACTGGACTCCCCCACAGCTTGTTTTAATTTAAATAAAATTTGAATCAGTTTAGAAAACTTCTTATTGTGGCTTTCAATGATGTGTTTTAAATACTAAAAATTTTTAAAAAAATATGTTAAATACTAATGCAGATTAAATTCAACTGAATTTCAGGCAAATCCTCCTGGTGTGTTGGCATTACTGGATGAAGAATGCTGGTTCCCTAAAGCTACTGACAAGACATTTGTGGAAAAATTGGTCCAAGAGCAAGGAACCCACTCCAAGTTCCAAAAGCCAAGACAGCTAAAGGACAAAGCAGACTTCTGCATTATTCACTATGCAGGGAAGGTAAGGGTTAAATGTTAAATACTTGGTTATAAATATTGGGTTTGGGAAAGTACTATGCAGTATAGATACCAAATCTAGAAATACTTGTGCAGGAGGGTGGCCTTGCTTAATTTTCTTGAACATATTCAGGAGAGCTGGGATGGAACTCGTGTTACCAGATAGAACTGAAAAACAGAAATTAATATTAAGCAAATATTTGAGTTCCCTTTGATTTTTGTTGTCAGGTCTTACAGGTGAGTGTTTTTTCAGGACTTTATTGAAAGGAATCTCTACTGAATACCTGCATTTCCAAGATGATAGTAGGGCTGTGTCAGTACCATCTTTATTTTTATCTCCTCAGTTCACATAAAACTTTCTGTGTATCCCCTTTTGTAGGTAAGCTGATAATTTTTTCATTTTTACTGTTAGTTCAATCTTCAGTCTCCTGCTGAGGGGGCCGGAGCTCAGGTGGATTGTGAACATGTCCATGAAATAACAGCAATTCGTGTAGTTTGTGGATCCTTCATGATCACCAGGGCTATGCTATGTAATTAGTTTCATAAATAATTAAAACTTAATCCTAGTATGAGTTTTTGCCCTGATACTTAGAAAAAACAAGTTGTGCAAATGATTAAAAGCTATCTTTCAATTTTCATTTAAAGTACTAATGGCTTGTTGTTATCTATTTGTTAATGTCAGTGGTGCCAACTAGGTAACTGTGGCAAAAAGTGAAATAAAGAAATTAGATGTTTTATTGTATCACTACTTAAAACATTATGAAATCATCACTGTTACTGCAGTTCATAATAGGTTACCTTTAGGTAATCAAAATGAAGTGAAACAGCTTGGTGCCTGACTACCAGGAAGTAATTGTTCTGAAGAATGGTTTAATTCTGCCAAACTGAGTGGGCATTTCTGGAATACTGGCACTGCATATCCTCCTCAGACAGAAGGCATTTTTCGGTTTTTGATCAGCATGTGTATTCCTTCAAAACTGAAATAATTCATAAAGTAGCTTTTCCTGCAAGAAGTATTAAGATAACAATCTTACTTGGTTTTGGATGCTGGAAGCATTTAAAGGTGGCTTTCCTTCCAAAGCCCTTATTTAAAAGCAGAGGACTCTTGGTTTGGCTGAATTAAAAATGTGCTAGTCTATATAGAGGTTTTGTTTGGCTTATGGAATTTTAGGGCTCTCTTTTGGGTTGGGATGAAACACGTGTTGGTAGCACTGAGTTTTCAACTGCTGAGCTATAGTTTTAATTGCACCCCACAGAATTGGTTCTCTTGAGCTTTGTTTTCTTTATAGAACAAAGTGTTTAAGTATAACTGCTATAGTGAAATTAAAAAAGTTTTGCTGCAGCACATCCTTAATTTACTCTCTAGTAATTTAGATAAAGTAATTAGGTTCTATACTAGAGTTCTTTTTACAACTTCACAGTAAAGCCTTATTTTGGCAATAACACTAGGCTGAAAATGTATACCAGCTATTAGTAAGCAAAAGTCAGATTGCTAAATTTTTAAGAAAGCTCCCATTTAATTTTTCAAAAGAATAATAACTTTTCGTGGTACTTTGTTCTAAGGAGGCACAACTAACAACAAGCAAGCATCAAGAAGAGAATAGGAAGAAACATCAGTATAGTGTTCTGAAAGCCTTTTTTTGATGATTTGAACCTAAAGCTGGGAGTTTATCTGATCATGTGCAACTTGGCTGCTCTGCAGGTAGACTACAAGGCAGATGAGTGGTTGATGAAGAATATGGATCCCCTGAATGACAATGTGGCCACACTGTTGCACCAGTCTTCTGACAAATTTGTTGCAGAGCTTTGGAAGGATGGTAAGAAATCATGTTCCGAGCACACAAGTTGTTAGCGATTTTTACCTTGTTGGATGAGTTTGGATTTTTTTGTGCCTGTTCCCTCCTCACCTTCCACCTCTACATTGTAAATATCTACAGCACTTTTTCTGTTGTTTAGCACCAGAAGTACAACAAGGAAGCTGGGTTGCACCAATGGTCCCTTGCACATGTACCATTTCTGAGTAGCTGCTTCTCATGTTCATTACTTGAACTGATTCACTGATTTACCCTATGTCAAATTTCATGTAGAATCTTGTCCAGAACTCTTAGTTGGACTTGCTGCAGTAGAGTCCTGAATATAAACAGCTGTAATGCTTCTTGCTGTTAATAAAATGTGAGCACCAGCATAGTTGTTTCATGTGCAGTGGTGGGTGATATCCTGAAAATCTGCATCTCCTAAAATAAAATTCATTAACAGCCATACTAGTGCTTAGATATTGCATATTAAAATCAAATGCAATGTATTCCTATTTTAACTGTGCATTGTTCATTAGCTAGTTTACCTGCACATCAGCTGAAAGTATTTATCAACATTTTTACCAAAATACTCCCAAGAAGCAGAAATAGCCAAATAAATACTTAGCAGGGACTTTTCTGTTCTAATTTTTAGCGTCACAGTATATTAATTAGAGTATATTTACATGTCACAGTATACAAATCCTGTAGTTTCTTATTCAAGGAGGAAATTAAGCTTGTGATATAGATGATGCAATAGGTTAATACTGAGTTTCCCTCTTGGTTCAGCTACAGAGAGCAGTTTTAATGAATATATAAAGAACTTTTTGGTTGGGGATCTGCTCCTTCCCTTTTGAGTACGCACACAGAAGCAAAAGTATTTTGGTCCAAGTATTCACAACCTGCTTTCACAGATAATTGAAATGTGCATGGAATATGTTGTGGCCTGATTGCTTTTGTAGCACAGTTAAGTCTGTTTGCAATTGATAAACCTGTTCTGTATACTAACTGAAGTGTCTTGTGTATCTGCTCTTCTGTCTTTGTTTTTGCTGTTTCTCTGCCTTAGAGATTCAGAATATTCAGAGAGCCTGTTTCTATGACAATATTACTGGTCTTCATGATCCACCAGGTGAATGGATATAAAAACAGTAGACCTACTAAAGGCAGGGCTGTTGTATCTACAGGAAAACCATTTTTGCTCGTAGGCTTGCATGAACTTTTCATTTCATGCTAAACTTGGGTATACCTCCACAAGGCAAATGGTCTCTGAGTGCATACCTATTCAGTTGCTGCTGCATACATATAGCATCTATATTTTATGCATTGCATTGAAGCATTGCAGATCAAAAGGTTTGTTGCTTCCTAGTTCCATGTTGAGATGCAGAATTGCTTCTTAAGGGTAATTCTGGTAGCCCCAAGCATTTGAGAGGATGTATAAGCTTTGTAACACTATCAAGCTTCTTTCTGCAGTCCAACATTGACGAAGCTTTGGAATGTTTTAGAACATGGATGTATTCTTTTGGGAGGAGAGCTGAAGAATGTATTGAAGTGTCAGAATGAGTGCTGCAGTTTTAGTGGGGGTAGTAAGTGAAATAAACTTCTTCCAGAATTGTTGGAATTGTTCTTTTATATAAAAACCTCTTAATTTTAATATTTCCCTTTGTAGAAGCTGCACACATTTTTTGAGGTATCAAGAAATCAACAAATCCACTTATTTGAAATGTCTTTTTGAAGACACTTTAGCTATTTCATCCAACCTTTTCCTCATTCTTCTTGTATTCCTCTCCCCAAGTTTAGAAATACGTGTATGTGAAGGTTGTGCCTTCAGACTTTTGATCTTTACTTGGGTTTATCTTCTGTTACTCGTGATGCATCACATACTTGAGGAAGCTAGTGGTGTTTCCTAAAGTAATTACTAGAGGGCTTGAGTTCAGGGGCTTTAGCCAATGGATGATTGTCCATTCATGCTGTTCAGTGACTGTTCTTAACCTATAGAGAAGGCTTGCATTTAACTTTAATAATCCTCTTTGAAATACGAATAACTGTCTTATAGTTGGAGGCAGAGGGAAGCAAAGCAAAAGATGCACAATTATCAGATATGTTTACAAAATTTTAAAAAGTATGCGACCAGACAAGCTGAATGGTGTCTAGTTGTTAGTGGTGTCTGGTGGGTGCATGTTTTTAATATTTACAAGCTGTTATGTTCATCCTCTGTAAGACTGATTTCCAGTAATCTCTAGCCCACTTCTGGTTTAGAACTGAATTCTGGTTCAAAGTAAATATTTGGGATATGATCTTATGACCAATGTACCACCTACTTACTCTTGTAACTTTAATATGCTGCTTAGATTCTTGTGATCAAAACTGTGTGGAGGATCTGGGCTGTGCTCTGTACTACATGCAAGACTTACCAGTGATTATTCAAACTTATTGCCCTGTATTTTTCTGCTTTTAATTTTCCTTTTTTTATAGACCTTTGAAAACTAGTTGAAAGTATGAAAAAAAACCTATTGTCACTTATTTGTCATATATGAAACTAATTCTGGAGGCAAAGCATAATTGCCTCTGCTTTGGTTTGAATGAATTTGAAGATAACTTCACAAGATTGTAGCCTACATAGGAGTTGCTTCTTTCTGGCTGGCCAGCTTGGATTTCATGGATTTCACACTGATACATGCTGTGTATTTGCTCAGTACTAAGAAATGCCAGCTATAATTATTAAGGTCCTAAGCCACCTGTGTATTTTTTAGTTTTTAGTATTTAGTTTAGTTTTTAGTATTTAGTTTAAATAATTGTTGACATGCACATGGAATCACGTTTGTGCTTTTGGCCTAAAGGTTTTAATGATGGCAGTCAGATTTCTAATTTGTGCTTCTGAAAAAGAAACCGTAGAGATCCTTACCCAAAATGTTCAAAAGATAAAAGAAAAATCTCTATTCTGATGCTTTATGGCAGCGTTGGAGTGCTCTGGTGTGCGGTTTTGCTGTTTGAAACTGGTCTTTTGGCTAGGGAGGTCTTTGCAGTTGTATATAAAACTCAGAAGAATTCTTCAAAATAGCAGACTAGCAGAAGTCTGGCAGATACTTTTTTCCCCTCTTGTCACTGAAATAGCCCTATTTCCAACTCTTCTGTAAATAGTTATGCTTTCAGAACACTTTTGAATATTCAACAAAACTCAGACTTAATCTATATAATTACCACAAGTGACTCTTCATTTTACGCAAATATGCACAGATGTCTAATTCCAAATGTTCAACCCAGAAATACTTTGCATTGTAAGAATTCAAATAATTGCCAGTTTCCAGGCAGCTTTTTATCACTTAGAAGTTGACTTAAAGTAAAGAAAATGGCTTTACTGGTCATGTAGAACTGCAAGTAAAGAGCTGGATATTTTAGTCTGTACCTACTAAAGCTACACTGTTCTGCTGTATAAGTTTGTGGCTTTTGGTTCCACTGCTTCTGCACAGCGTCCCTAGTACATGCTGACTGCCTTGCCCTACCGATGGCACCTTCTGTCATTTGTTCCGCAAAGCTTCTGCTGCTGCACTGTTGCTCCTTTTTCTGCCTATTTTTATACCTGACAAATATTAAAGTCCACTTAATTATTTTCTCTTGTCCTTCCAGTGGATCGTATTGTGGGTCTGGATCAGGTCACTGGAATAACAGAGACAGCTTTTGGCTCTGCGTACAAGACCAAGAAGGGCATGTTCCGTACCGTTGGCCAGCTGTACAAAGAATCTCTCACCAAGCTGATGGCAACGCTCCGAAACACTAATCCCAATTTTGTTCGCTGCATCATTCCAAATCATGAAAAGAGAGTATGTACTACAGGCCACTCCTGTAATTCTTTCTCTTTATTAGAGTATTCACATGCATTTTAAGTTATGCATGCTGTCTGTGTCTTCCTTTTGAAATCATAAGCCAGGTTTCACAAAACTTTCACACTGATCAAACATCTTCTTAGTATCCCCTGCACATCCCGTTTTTTAGGCAGTTGACTTTGTAGAGAGTAGCCTGAAAAACTTAAACTACAGTTTTTCACTAATACAGATTGAGACTAAAAATCATGCTTGTTTTGTTTGTCCAGGCTGGAAAATTGGATCCACATCTGGTTCTAGATCAGCTTCGTTGCAACGGTGTTTTGGAAGGGATAAGGATTTGTCGACAAGGATTTCCAAACAGGATAGTGTTCCAGGAATTTAGACAGAGGTAACAGCAGGAACAGTCTTTTGAGTTTTTATGAGATAAAGTTCCTTCTTAAATAATTTGAAGACACCCCCAACCCCCTCCCCCAACCCAACTGGAAGAAAATACAAAACAATGTGTGAGGTCTTGAAGTGACTTGAACTTGAAGCAGTTAAATACTGCAAGTTTATTCGAAAGACAATAGGGAAGGGACAACAATCTAAAATGGGCTGTGGGGAAAAACTTTCTGGAGAAATTCCTTAGCTGTGCTCTTGGTAACTATATCTTTAGGTTTGTAATAATGTAGCTGATTGTCGAATGTAAAGGTGTTTTTTCATTTAACTTAAAGGTATGAGATCCTTACTCCCAATGCAATTCCAAAAGGTTTCATGGATGGTAAGCAAGCCTGTGAGCGTATGGTAAGTGCTTATACTTAAATATTATTAAAACACTGAAAAGTTGAAACAAAAATTGTTGTTTTCTTGATATAAAAAAATGTGCTTTCCTGTGCATTTAGATCAGAGCCTTAGAGCTGGACCCCAACTTATACAGAATTGGACAGAGCAAGATCTTTTTCCGAGCTGGTGTCTTGGCACACTTAGAAGAAGAAAGAGATCTGAAGATCACAGACATTATCATCTTCTTCCAGGCAGTCTGTAGAGGATACCTGGCTAGGAAGTATGTGTGCTGTTACGATTTCATCTTCTTGCCTCCTTTGGGAGGGAACTGTACGTTAAAGCTTCCACTTGAGGAGAGATTTTCTTAAAGTGTGTTGCCTGATAAACTGTAGTTGTCTCCAGGGTATTAGGTGATATTTTTTTTGTTTGTTTTTACCTAATAAGAATTTACACCCCCATTCCTTAACAATATCTCCTTTACTTAATATTGCCTTTCAACATGCAGTTGTTCATGGTATAGCTAGTGGCTCCAAAAATGTCTCTCTTCCAGTGGAGCAGGAGGATCCTGAGAGGTACTCTAGAAGGCTGCTTTCTTGAAATTAAAGGACAGTTCAGCATCTAATCCATCCTGATTTTTATCTTTTTAAGAAAAAAGTCTGTTAAGAGTAAGAACAAATAACATTTGTAATCATAGTTTTGAAAATGGTGAATCTAGCTCTTGCTCTGCCCTTTCATGTAAGGAATGAGTACTCATAAATCAGTGTAATCACTGAAACTTAAAAATAAGCCTATTTATGGTCTGCAAGTGTTCTAGGGCTGGGTAACCTAAAAATTAAACACGGACAGATGATCAGCTGTATTTAACACAAAATGTTTTGCTCTTTCTGTCTTCAGGGCCTTTGCAAAGAAACAACAGCAACTGAGTGCCCTGAAAATCCTGCAGAGGAATTGTGCTGCATATTTAAAGCTTAGGCACTGGCAATGGTGGAGAGTCTTCACGAAGGTTCGTTATATTCTGTGACCTTCTCTGACCTTTGTAAGTATGTGAATGCGGGTTCTCACTTGTTCATTTCAAATCTTTGCAGGTGAAGCCTCTTCTCCAGGTCACTCGTCAAGAAGAAGAACTTCAAGCCAAGGACGAGGAGCTAATGAAGGTGAAAGAAAAACAGACGAAAGTGGAGGCAGAACTTGAGGAAATGGAAAGGAAACATCAACAGGTTTGTCTTCAATATCAGCTTTTGATATCTAGAATGTGAATTACACTACATCCCATGTGAGGGAGCCATGTTGGGTAGACACTTGTGAATAAAAGCACTGAGAATCAGGCAAGCTAATGCCTTTCACACTCAGCTAAAATCTGGAATAGGAAGATACAGCATGAGCTGTTCCTCCAGGAATGCTGAAACATCATGTTAACAAAACTAAACTTTTTTTGGCTTTTCCTAGTTTACAGGAGAACTTCAGTAGCAGTGTCTTTTTCCTTTTCAGATGCATTCTCAGGGTGGGATATTTCTGTGGTGTGCATGTGCTGTTTAAGATGTAGGGAAGCAATTACGACAATTGTACAAAACTGAAAATGGATTTATGATAAGGAACATTATCAATTTAAAGAGCTGAAAGAGTGTCAGTGAAGACAGACATGTATTTATCACTGTGGTAGCTTTGAGACAGGCTAGAACTGGGATGGATATCTAGAAGGGCAGAGCATCAGTTCCTGTTGGTAAGAGGGCTGGAAGGCATGGCCTGTGAGGAGTGTCGAAGGACACTGGATTTGAGTGGGCTGAAGGGCAACCTCATTGCTCTCTACAGCTTCCTGAGGAGCGCAAGTGGAGATGGAGGTGCTGATCTCTTGTCCTTGTGATCCTGTGACAGGATGTGTGGGAATGGTTCAAAGCTGCATCAGGGAAGGTTCAGGCTAGATATGGAAACACTTTTTACCCAAGAGATTGTTCGAACACTGGAACAGGCTTCCTAGAGAGGTGGTTGACACCCCAAGCCTGTCAGTGTTTGAGGCATTTGAACAATGCCCTTAATAATATGCTTTAACTTTTGGTCAGCCCTGAAAAGTGGTCAGGCAGCTGGACTAGATGATTGTTGCAGGTTCCGTCCAACTGGAACTATTCTATTCTGTTGTCAAGTTTACACAGTAAGTATTAATGTGTTCCAGTGACTCCAAGGGTCAGCTTCAGCCTGGCTACCCATGGCACTGCTCTGCCACTGTGCAGGGATGAGCGCGAGGAACAGTCCAGGAAACAGGCACTTTTCTCATCTTTTTGCTGCTGGTATAACAGGGCAGGTGGAATAGGTGCAGTGGGATTTATTCCTGAAACTGAGGGGATGAGTGAATATAGCTGTAACCCTACTGTGAAGGCTGGTGGACTGCTGATAAAGCCCTCTGCTAAAATTCTTTGGGTTTGGATGTTGATGAGGGAGTCAAGAATTGTAACAGAACTTGATCTTTAAGTAACTTTCTAGTTGGCATATGTATAATCTCTCATGAGAGACTTTGAAATGTTGTTCTTACTGCTTTACTACACTTTGTGTATATTTGCAGCTTCTAGAAGAGAAGAACATTCTTGCAGAGCAGCTGCAGGCTGAGACAGAGCTCTTTGCAGAAGCTGAGGAGATGAGGGCTCGCTTGGCTGCCAAAAAACAAGAGTTGGAAGAAATTCTCCATGATTTGGAGTCCAGGGTTGAGGAGGAAGAAGAAAGAAACCAAATATTGCAGAATGAGAAAAAGAAAATGCAGGGCCATATTCAGGTATGCTTCTTGGTAACTGGAAATGGAAAAGCATGCAAACAGGACAGTTAAGGATGGGGAAGCCTACAGCACAGAGGAATTTAGCTCCTTAGCACCATGTGTGGAATAGAATCAATTTGAATTTTGTTTCTTTTCTCTTCCTGTGTTCAGTGTGTTTAGCTTCTTATGGTCTCCAGGCATGTGAGGGAAGAAAAAGAAAAGTCAAAATGCCCTGTTGGTATCTATAGTGTATGCAGACAGAGTATTGAAGGTAGCAAGCACTTTTGGGTGGGGAAGAACCAGGAATGACTGCATGGGGCTTAGCTGCTTTCCTATAGAAACAAAGACTGATGGGATGATGTAACTTAGGAGATA
Source organism: Strix uralensis (assembly GCF_047716275.1). Taxonomy (NCBI): domain Eukaryota; kingdom Metazoa; phylum Chordata; class Aves; order Strigiformes; family Strigidae; genus Strix; species Strix uralensis. Next base: position 6,762,505 of record NC_133990.1, read on the forward strand.
AATGCTCCTTTTTGACAAATCCAGTGAATATGATGAGGAATATTCCTTCTTTGAGTTTTATGAAACCATAACAACTTCCTCTCCTCCAAGTTACTTGGGCTTTTTGTGAAAATCAGATAATTTAGATGCTTCCTTTTGAATTATGGGGACCTGAGGGAATACCTGAGAACCTATCTTGCAAAATATTCAAGGTACTTGAAGTGGAAATAAAGCCCACATCTCACAGCTCTTGATGCCTTTTAATAAGTGTCCATTCATGTGTTGCTGAGAATCTTCTTTAAAACCACGAATGAATAGAAGCACAATACATTATGGCTTTTCTAATCATATCTAGCTACTTGTGCCAGTATCTGAACCATTTCAGCTGTAATATTGAGATCTAGATTCATACTGAAATCAGGAGATCTGTTTCCTGTGGTGTGTCTTCCTAGGCACTTGCACTTTGACACTGGACATCCTATTCAGCTGTAGTATGGTACGAAGTCTCTGACATAAAGCCTGATCTGATTTGGTTGTCATTAAGTAGAATTTTTTTATTTTATGTTCAGAATTCGGAAGGTGAAAAACTCTGATGCGAGTGTATGTTTCCTAGAGTGCACATTTCGGCCAAAGCTGAAATACAGAGCACAAAAAATTCCATGTGTATCACGTGGCTCTTAATTTCATTACCAGTCATTAATACTATAAATGAATCTAACAAAGCAAATGCATTTTTAGTGTTAGTTAGGGCAGGTTGCTTTTCAAAATAGTACATCATTTTCACCAAGTTAAAAGCAACAAAAAAATTAACACATGGGGAACCTGGAAAATGCACAGATGCAATTGCCTTTCTCCCCAGGACCTAGAGGAGCAGCTTGATGAGGAGGAGGGAGCTCGACAGAAGTTGCAGCTTGAAAAAGTGACAGCTGAAGCAAAGATCAAGAAAATGGAGGAAGAGATCCTACTGTTGGAGGACCAAAATTCCAAGTTTTTGAAGGTGAGACCAGTATGCATCGTGGAGATTCTCCACATAAGTAATAGTGATGCCAAGTGATACCTCTCAAAACATTTGAGACTGCTATTACATCATCTGTAAAGCTTGCACCTGAAGGCTTGTGGGGTTTGAACAGCTTGAAGCTGAGACACTTAGAGATTCTTTTGAACTGACCTTCAAAAGAGAGGTATTTGTCATGCATTCTTCCCGTTTACATAAGTCTTCCAAATCTAAGAGCTGGAGACAGTGTTTGTCGTAGCTACTGTTGTTCTTTGCAAACAGATTTCCAAAAGTGTACAACAAATGCTGTCCTAAACCCAGGCCTCCCATGTGTTAAATTCCAAGTCTCACTTTCTTGGAAAACAAATGTTTGTGTTTCTGTACTATTCCAATTGATCCTTACTACTGACAGGTCAGTCACTTGAAATAAAATCTGTATTCTATATGCTGTTTAAAACCTCTGTATGGATTTTGTATATTCAGTTATTTGTGTTGCTTAGAGACTCTTCAAATTGTGTTTTAGAAGTTATTCTTTCTCCCCTTTCTTCTAACTAGGAAAAGAAGCTGATGGAGGATCGAATTGCTGAATGTACTTCTCAGCTGGCTGAAGAAGAAGAAAAGGCCAAAAACTTGGCCAAACTCAAGAACAAGCAGGAAATGATGATCACTGATTTGGAAGGTTTGTTCTTACTCCATTGACCTGTTAGCAGCTTGGACATCACGCTAGAAAGGAACGAATCCCTTGTTACAGTGTATGCGCTATCTGGTCCAGCCTGCTAAGTGTAACCTTATATGTAGATACCTTATTAGCTGTTATCTTTATCTATTTAAGTCTTGAAAAAAAGTTGTGTTGCTTGCAACACTTGTTGCATCTGGCTGCTCAGTCTTTCTCATGTTTAACTTGTTAGGTTTTCATTTCTTGAGAATCCATTTCATTATAGACACACTCAGAAATCCATGTTGTTGCATGCATCCCTTAGTGATAAGGTAAAACATCTGTCTCTTGGGACGTTGCTACACTTCTCTATAATAACATACTAGAACAACGTATTTCTGGAAGAATGTTAGTAGGCATTTGTTAGGCGTCCAATATTTTTTGAATAAGCAAATCTGAATCGTTTTGCTTAATGCTTTGCTTATGTAAAATGGTTCCATTTCTTTGGCCATTTATTTCTGGTTGTTTTGCGTGTGTTGTCACAGGCTAAACTAGCCCTATATCTAACCTTTTTTGATTTTATGTTTTTTTAAATTACTTATGTAGCTATTGTAAATAGCTATTGTGCAACATTAATAAACTGCCAAGTCAAAATTGCAAAATATAAGGCAAAGTTACACTCTGTGCCCTAATTTGGAAATGCTTTTTTCACTTACTGTATTATGGCCAGTCTTACCACATATTTTAAAACTGATGTACTTATGGAAGAATACCAAAGTTTAATCTTATCTGTATAGGAAGGTATTGAACTAACAGGGATAGTAGGTGATTGATGTACCTTTTATTTAAAAATTATATTCAGAGATCTTAAGATGGGCATAAGTAAGCTTTACTCCCTGGAGAATAATGCTTAAGTAGTTGTGTGCTTGAATCAGGACTAGTGTTTCTGAAGATACTTGACAGATGTGTTTTGGTTATGGTACTGTTCCAAGACTGATGACTTTAAAAATGGAAATTAAAGCTTAAATATAAGACATGCAATTTATTGGCTAGTAAAGCACAGTAAAATGATATCTACTCTTGGAGATGATTCAAGAAGCCATTAAGGTCTCTCTGCTAGGGTCTTGGCACTGCTAGGCACTGATACTTGAAAAAAAAGTCTAATTCGGTTTACTATGAACCTTTCCAATTGCAAAATTGACTCTTAGGACACTGTTCTAACTGTCACTCACCAGGATTATAATGTAAAACCAAGAGAAGTGCTATTTTTTTGAATGAGGAACTGTTTAGAGAAAAACAGTGTTATTTGAGGTTGTCAGAAATCCCAGATAACCCTGGGTGGCTCTCGGAGATGATTCTTGAACGTGTCTCCCTTTCCGTGTAGATGTCCTGATTCAGTGGCAGGCTTAGGAACAGTGTGAGGGAAATCTCAGCACTGAGGACCCACTAAGTATTGAACAAGTCTAATAACTTATTTTTATGCTAATGCATTTGGAATTGTGCTAATGCTATGCTAAGCAAAACCTTCCTCTGACTTAAATATCTTACTTACCTGATCATTAGCTAACTGTAAACAATGCAGCTGGTAACTATCTTAATCAGACAACAGGCAGATGAACTAAATGTGTTTTATTGCTATGACGCTGATAACTGGATGGTTTTCACAGAGAAATACCTTAGGGCAGGAGTATCTCAGTTTACAGGAAGCTATCAGGGTTGCAAAGTCTTTCTAAATACCAATGGGATGTGAGTTAGTGCCACACATACTTGCAAAAACAGTTTATCCAAATTTTCTTTAAGCTGTACTGTTTTCCAGTAGACCTTTTGGAGTCTAGCCTAGCCCTTCCAAAACTATGCAAGCCATAAGTCCATAGTTGATCTTCATTTTTGAATCTTGATGTCTGTGATTATCTGGCCTAACAGCTCGAACTGCTCTTCTGCTAGTTCCCACTCCTTATTTTCTATCAAGATGAGGTTATGTTTCTGTTCTCTTATTTCAAACTTTTTTCTCTACTCGTTGACTTTTTCTTGACTTTCTATATAAATGGTACAGTTCTACTTTGTTATTTCATCTTTCCCAGTCAGCCTTCCAGCTGCAGACTGGAGAAGGAATTGACACAGTATAGATTAAACTAGTTGCCCTTCCTGCCACCCCATGGCCCTGCCCCTGAACCATCTGAGGGTGACAAGAGAAAAAATTGCATATAAATATAACTCTTTGCTTCCTTAGAGCGCTTGAAAAAGGAGGAAAAGACCCGTCAAGAATTAGAAAAAGCTAAAAGAAAACTTGATGGTGAAACAACAGACCTACAGGACCAAATAGCTGAGCTGCAAGCCCAGATTGAAGAACTGAAGATCCAGCTGGCCAAGAAAGAGGAAGAACTTCAGGCTGCTCTTGCCAGGTCAGAGCACAATGGTGCTTGTGACTACAGAAGTGTGGTAGAAAACTGCTTTCCCAGACAGAATTTTAGTTGACTGCGAACATATCAGAACTGGGAATGTTAAAGGAGAAGCCAGCTCACATTTGTATTAGAGCATCTCTAGACACCAGTGCTGTGCGTAGACATGGCAAAAAAAGTAATTGTGGTGTTTTACTTGCTCTACAAAGCTGCAAAAAAGCTCCACCAGGGTGTAATAGTGTTTGGGCTTTGGAAGCTTATTTATTTAGTCTCCCAGAGTTCCGTCTCAGGAGGGAAAAAAACCATGTAATTGTGAGCCTTAACGGGGTACTTTCAGTGACTGGGTAGTACAGACAAGACTTGTGTGGTAGTCTTGCAGTCACATGTTATGATAGAAGTTAAACACCTTTTGTAATTTTTGAGTAATGGTCTATAATTTTGCACAAAGAGAAAATTCTACAGACACTGCATTTTGGGACAGTGTTGAGATCTACAAAATTGGAACACTTGAATGTAAACTTGAAAGCTTGATCATTCTGATAGTGCCTCTGTAGTACCTGGGGCACTGTGCTTGTCAGGATTTGAGAATAACAGTAGAGGCTTTCTATCTATGAAGATTTAGAAAGTCAATTTTATTCTAGTTGAAAAGTTAGGATATCATTTATGTACATAAATAATGCTAGACTGTTATGAGAATACATCTGAAGGTACGAGCTATTATTAACTATTGTGCCTCTATTTAACAGAGGTGATGAAGAAGCAGTTCAGAAAAACAATGCACTGAAAGTGATAAGAGAGTTGCAGGCTCAAATTGCAGAACTCCAGGAGGATCTTGAATCTGAGAAGGCATCACGCAACAAGGCAGAAAAGCAAAAAAGAGATTTAAGTGAAGAGTTGGAGGCTTTAAAAACTGAACTGGAAGATACCTTGGATACCACTGCAGCACAGCAAGAGCTGAGGTAGGATCATATGTCTGTGTAAAAAAGCACCTTTAAAATTCACCTTTAATTTACAAAAGAATAAAATGTTGATTTTGATAACCCTTGATGCTTCCTCTAGGACAAAGCGTGAGCAGGAGGTGGCTGAACTGAAGAAAGCAATTGAAGAGGAAACCAAAAACCATGAAGCACAGATCCAGGAAATCAGGCAGAGGCATGCTACTGCTCTGGAAGAGCTCTCTGAACAACTTGAACAAGCCAAAAGGGTGAGAAGTAAATGAATTATAGAAATACACTTTTCTGCTTCAGGACTTCTTATAAGTACCCTAAGTGTTGCAGTCCCTTCCACTGATATCTGTAGAACTAAGTTGTCCTCTATACACACATAACAACTGTAAATTGAAACAAATATATCATGCTGGTTTGAATATATTGTAACTATTAAACAGTCTTGGCATCTCTCTGAAGTGTTCATTAGACTTCGAAATGGCACACCTAGAGATAAAACATGTAGTACTTCTGTAGGAATTCTCCAGCAGCCCACGTGCTTATTTGGTGAAAAGCAGCTTCTCTGCATGAGTGAACTGCAGAATACTTCCAAATAAGGTAATTGTAATGTCAGCACTCACAAATTACAAACTGTGAGTGCAGGTGGTGTGAAAGTTCTGCCAGCCACTCCTAACCTCATGCTTGTACTGTGACCTCCAGTGCTAGATCTCTGGAGTATCTTGCCAGTTTGCACATCCGTAGTGTGTTCTCTGGTAACCACCACAGAGCTGGCAGGAGGAGGCACACCAATGCAGCTTGAGTGTCTTGTTCCAAAGCAGAACTATTCCAACACTGCCAAATAGAAGTATCTTTCGTTCATGAAACTAGTTTTGGTCATTCATAAATGTATGTGTGAACAATTCACATACTGTAGTAATATTTTATGTAGGGAATACTTCAAGCTTCCTTAGTATTTTAAACTAAGCAAGGAATATAGAGGTTACAGCTGGTGGAAATCATAGTTTATTCACCTGAAGATCTTATGCATGTCTTCTATTACTTAATCATTAAATATTCTCAATAAGAGCATGAAAAGATGGAGTAATACCCTGCAGTCTTAAAGGTCCTGTGATACGATGTCAGTTCTGGTGATACAGTCAGATTGGCACTTAAACATCCCTTATGCCAGTTACTGCTTTTTTTAAAAAGGTTTTTGACAAATGTCAGTGCAGTGGTGAAAAGTGCTTTGTTATGCACTTCTAGGCTGCTATGCCTACTAAAATCAGGGCGGCTTTAGTTGATAGCTGTCCTTTTATTTCTGTGAGATGAGCCGTGCTGATCTGTTAATGGGCACATTCCTTCTTACTTACAGTGCTACTCATACAGTCATTTTACAGCAGTGACATCCCAGATCTTGTTAAATTCATAGAAGTATGTTTGATCTTCACTGTTACCTGTGATATCTGAGACTGAAATAACTTGCATTAACTTAGTCTTTGGCCAACATATACAGAATGTTACGTGGCAGCATTTTAAACACTCCCTACTTACAACTTGCTAAGCACTTGTTTTATCTCTGGACTTGTAAACCTGATTTGTTGGACTCAATATTTTTTTAGCAGAAAACTTTATTCATATGTAACAAAGTGTTGAATTTCTTTCCTTTTGTCTTTCATAGTTCAAAGCAAATCTTGAAAAAAACAAGCAAGGCCTAGAGTCCGACAACAAGGAGTTAGCCTGTGAAGTGAAGGTACTGCAGCAGGTCAAGGCAGAGTCTGAACATAAGAGGAAGAAGCTTGATGCTCAGGTACAAGAGCTAACTGCTAAGGTCACAGAAGGCGAAAGACTGAGGGTGGAGCTGGCGGAGAAAGCTAACAAGCTGCAGGTAAGGCTGTATGGAAGTCCTGCTGAAAAATAGGCAGGAAACTAAAAGTCTTAACCATCTGCAGAAATGACTTTCAAAGATGCAGCTCGGTCTACAGGAACTGGGCCTGTAGTTGACATGGGAGGTAACCTCACCCATGCGCTGTCATGTACTTAAGGGCCCTTAAAGTGGTGACGTGCCTAAGGTGGAGATAGCTGAGCCATGACATTAATCCTGAACTTTCTGGGCTATGTGAGAATTACAGTGCCTTTTAAGTACGTGAATTCCCATCCTGGAGACCAAATCCTGTAGGAGGCTCTGCATAGGCAAGCTGCTGACAGCTGGCCTCCTGGTTTTTGGCTTGGATATGGAATTGAGCAGATTGGGCTGAGCTCATTCGTAGGTGTGACTAAAAATGCACTGATTGATGGTGGCCACAGGTTTCTTTTGTGCTTCAAAACTGGGAGCTAGGCAGATAGGGATTGCAAGTAAAGGCCCAATTTTCTGGGAAATGGAGAAAATAGGCAAAATGCAATCAGGACTGACTTAAACCAACAGCAGTGAGTACTTTAGGTAAGCTAAAGTGCTTCAAAAATGGAATGGCCTAGTTCTTTTCAGAGGAAGCGTTTGGGTAGTCTCTCACTATACATAAAAGTAGCATGGCCTAAAATAGCAAGAAGAGCTGGCACCTGGCAGTAACCTTTTCTCTTGCAATGATGCTTTAAACCCAGCTGCTACCCTGATAATCCCTGAATTAATGGTCCCATAAAATATATGGTCCTATAATTAAAAATAGAATTTAAGTATGAATGCAGATATTGGAGTGATGTGCTCTGCTAAATAGCCATGCTTAACTCTTGTTATGTTATACCGTGTAAGTTCAAGACTGACGTCCAACTTGAAGCTTCTAGCCAAACTTCAATATTTTTAGCTTATTGTATGTCTCTGTTGGGATCTATTGTTGTCTTGCCATACCTGGAATTTGTTGAGGTTTATGTTCTGCAGTTCCAGCTCCCAGTGGGATGTAGGCTTTGCTGTGAGTCAGCTGCATGCTGTTACCTTTAGCCTGCTTGCTTTGCAGAACGAGTTGGATAATGTCTCAAGTCTCCTGGAGGAAGCAGAGAAGAAAGGCATTAAGTTTGCCAAGGATGCAACTAGTTTGGAATCTCAGCTTCAGGATACACAGGTGTGTGTGCAGTAAAGCTTGAACTTTGCGCTGAAGCTTTGTTCCTCATTGAAATGCTAACTGCATAACAAAAATACATTTTCACTCATGGTTTGGGAAGTCCCTTGGGTAGAAGCTGTAGTTCCTATTTCACTAGACTTCAATGTGATGTATAATGATTGCTCAGCTACATGTGGAGCCAGTTTTTCATTATTTAAGATTCACTGCTTGATAGACTGTAGCCTTTCAGTTTCTCTTTTATATCTTGGTCTCTGTGGGAGATAAGAATTAAGTCAAAAAAACCTTTCTAAGTAGAATGTTAATGTAAAGATCCTTGGGGTACATGTAAGGCATGAGGGACAATATCCTGTCTTTTACTGACAGCTTAAGTTCAGACTGACAGTATTTGGTTTTGAGTTAAATAATGCAGCTTTATGCATGTATTCATCACTTAAATACACTCTTTTCCCCTTGTATAAAAATGCTAATTTTGACTACTTGAATAATGTTAATCACAATTAGAGAGCTCTCTGAGGAACAGGATGGAGGAGAGGGGATGGTGGTTACACCTCTCATTAGTTTCCATTATGACAGAAATTTCCCCTGCCAAATTACAGCTATCTTTAAACTGACCTTTATATTTAAGCAACGGAGCAAACTTGGAGGCATGCTGCCATTGCAGGATTTGTTGCTACATATTCTTCCCATGTGGTTTAAAATAGCTACTCTATAATGCTTGTCTGAAAGAAGAAAAATTTTGAAGGTGACTTCTGCGCTCGTCCCTTTAAGGACAGAAGAGTATCATCCATTAACTTCTAGAACGGTGGCATGGATTCCCTGATCAGAAATACGCTTTATAAAGGTTTAAGTGTGCCCAAAATGAATGATCAGTGCCTCGTGGAAAACCCAAATTACAGATGTCTTCATAAACATGTCCTTGTGCAAAAATGCTGTGAGGAAAAATAATCAAACCTGAAAGTCCATATAGAGGAGGGTGGTAGCCCAAGGCTGCAGTTAACACACTATGAACCAAGCTGAACTTCGAATATGCCTGTTTGTGTAACAGGAGCTGCTTCAGGAAGAAACCCGCCAGAAACTCAACCTGAGCAGTAGGATTAGGCAGCTGGAAGAGGAGAAGAACAACCTGCAAGAGCAGCAGGAAGAGGAAGAGGAGGCCAGAAAGAACTTGGAGAAACAGATGCTCGCCTTGCAGTTACAGGTAAGCTGTTGTAAATGACAGAACTTCTGTAAGGCCTACGCGTTCCAGGTGAGATGAATCAGGGTCCTAAACCTCTCAGAAAAATGTCATGTAACGTGCACACGTGCTAGACCAGATTTTGGAATAAAATCCCTTGTGGTGTTTCTCCATTGCAATAATGACCAGTACAACTAACTGCAGTGGACAGAACTTTCCCCTACTTAGTATCCTACTAGCTCACAATTTTTGTGTTACTTTAGCAGTAACATCTATTTATGGTTTTGTATTTTGGACTTTATGCCTTTCTTTCTCCTGATGCACTAAGGAACATTATTTTCTTTTATTAAATTTCAGTTGGCTGATGCTAAGAAAAAGGTAGATGATGACTTGGGAACCATTGAAGGCTTGGAGGAAAATAAGAAAAAATTATTGAAGGATATGGAGTCCTTAAGCCAGCGCCTAGAGGAGAAGGCAATGGCTTATGACAAACTGGAAAAGACAAAGAATCGCCTGCAGCAAGAGCTGGATGACTTGATGGTAGATCTAGATCATCAGCGCCAGATTGTTTCTAACTTGGAGAAAAAGCAGAAGAAGTTTGATCAGGTAGCCTAGTTTCCTGTCATCTTGCTGCTTTCTATGATTTTTAAGTGGCATCTTGTTTATATTGTTACTGCATAAATGACCCTTGTATAAAGAAGGGTCTGACGAGTACTGTGGTTATTGATAAATCTTCTGTGAGCAGCTTGGCCTTTTAACTTGTCACTTATAATTTCAGTGAGCTAAATGCCAACTTTGAGTCTTGCTAGATCAAGTAATAAGCTCTTTACGTACAAAAAGGAAATTATATTGGAACAAAATCTTAACTATTATTGTACTCCCTCAAGATAGACTAAGAAAGGATGTGAAGACTGAAAGATGAAAATAGTATTAAACTTATTTAATCTTGATTAGTAGCTTGCTCTCCTCATCTCATCCCAAAGTAGCTGTTTTCTTACTAGCACTTTGGTCAAGATTGAGAGACTAGACAGCTTCTGAAGGCCGGCTAAACTTAGAGCATTAACCACTTCATTGACTAAGCACCTGAGGCAGGAAGGACCTGATTATAGAACTTATGAGATGGATTAATTGTTTCTTATGTTCAGATGCTGGCAGAAGAAAAGAACATTTCTGCCAGATATGCAGAGGAAAGAGATCGTGCTGAAGCAGAAGCAAGGGAGAAGGAAACCAAAGCACTGTCTCTGGCTCGGGCTTTGGAAGAAGCTCTGGAAGCAAAGGAAGAATTTGAAAGACAGAACAAACAGTTGCGTGCAGATATGGAAGACTTAATGAGCTCTAAAGATGATGTGGGCAAAAATGTAAGTACGTTTCCACACCCTGTTTTGTTATATACTGTATAGGGCATAACACAGGAAAACTCCCTGGCTGGAGAAGTAGATTGGACACAAAATAAGAACTTTTTGAAGCTAATTTATAACCCAGAATCCTGGAGGAATTAATGCTCAGAATAAGAGGGTGATCTTTATTCACATCAGGACTTCTCAAATGATGTGAAGACATGGGGAGCAGAAGTTGCTGGCCAAATGACGAATGGCACCTGCACTAGATTTAAGAGCTTGTCTCATTACTACTTTTTTTCTGTGACATTGCACAGCTCATCTCTCCAACCATCTGCATAGATGTTTGTTGGGTTCTCTAATACAGACTTAGACGTGCTGCTCTGCCTGTTCTGATTCATTGTCCAATTCAGAGCATCACAAATGTAGTGTACTGAGTTCATATAATGTCTTATTTAGCTGTTAATAACTGCTGATGTTGAGATAACTGAAGGAGAGGGTCTGATTAACGTTTGTGGCTTAGGTTCATGAACTGGAAAAGTCAAAGAGAACTTTAGAGCAACAGGTTGAAGAGATGAGGACTCAGCTGGAGGAACTGGAAGATGAACTGCAGGCCACAGAAGATGCTAAGCTTCGTTTGGAGGTGAACATGCAAGCTATGAAAGCCCAGTTTGAGAGAGATCTGCAAGCCAGAGATGAACAGAATGAAGAGAAGAAGAGGATGCTGGTTAAACAAGTATGTCTGTTTTACTGTACTTCATAGTGAGAAGGGTGTGAGGATCTTTTGCCAAAGCTCTTTGGCTTCGGGGATAACTTGCTACCAGAAAAATAACACTTTTTGCTTAAAGATCCCATCCTTAGAACTCCTAAGCAGTGATCTTTGTAAGCAATAGAATAGGCCTTGTTGAGGACTGGCCACTGTCAGTTGTTAGTCTGTTACTGTTGAGTGTTTTTGAAGGACTAGCATGTAAGCAGAGGTTTGGCTATTGCTGCCGGGGTGTATTTCAAGGACAGGGGTATGTTATTCGGACTTCCAGGTTCACCCTATTTGATGTACAGGAACAGATCCATGGATGCCGAGAGACTTAAAGACTAATTAAGTGAACAGATTCCTAAACTGAAATCGTGGCAAAGATTTGCCAGACTTTAGAATTCTAGCAACACAAAGCAGACCAGAAGAGACTTAAGAAATGCCTTTAAGGTTTCATGCTTGTAAGAGAAGATGGTTCTAATTTAACATTAAGCTTTGAGGAAAAAACAACCAATGTTTGAAGATTTATCCCAAGAAAACAAAAATGTACAATTACTGAGAATCACCAATATGGAGATCTCTTAGAAATAAACATGGCTTGGAGGGCTTTTGAAGTTCATTGCAACGCAGAACTGGTATTATCTTGCACCGGTCAAGAGCTCTTGACCTAGCATGAGGAGGGAGGTTTGCTTCAAAACAAAACATATTCTTTCATGTTGGTAATCTGTGTCATTTCTGGCTCAGTTTTATTTTTGCAAAAGTTTGAATTAATTCATGTTGGCTTGCTGCTTAAATAGTTTTCTGTTTCATTTTGAAAAAAAAGTTGTTGGTGTATAAATGCTAGTAGCACATCTGTTTCAAAGGGAATGATTTAATTTTTTTCTTGAGAAAATAAGGTGATTCTACTTATATTTCTCTTTATGGTTCAATCAGAATTAGCAACATCTGCCCTAAATGTGGATAGATGTGCTGGGCAAGAAGCTGATCAGTAGCTAAACAGATGAAATGGAAATGCTTCAGATGCTGAGTTATTGTCTTTGTTTTCCTTTTTGTCAGTTGAGAGATCTCTGCTTTCAATTTGTGGATTTTTTTTTTTTCCCATCTGCAGTGTCTTCCCATGTAGCTTGCATTCAGTAGTCTTTTCCAGTTGAGTAATGTTAACTCTGCTCTGCAAAGGCCTTTTGGAGTTGCTGACCATTTTGTTAGGATTTTGTGGTTGCTCCATTCCTGGAACTGAGCCTGTTAAATGCCTTGATTTCACAGGTGCGAGAGCTGGAGGCAGAACTGGAAGATGAGCGCAAACAGAGGGCTCTTGCTGTGGCAGCCAAGAAGAAAATGGAGATGGATCTGAAAGACCTGGAAGGTCAGATAGAAGCAGCAAACAAGGCTCGAGATGAAGCAATCAAACAGCTACGTAAGCTCCAGGTAGGCACAGCGAACTGACCGAGCTGCTTTCTCTCCTGCTGACAGTCTATCCGAGGGTGTTGCTTGTCATTAAACATACTTGTAGTTTAAAGGCAAAAGGAGTTTGACTCGACTATGTTGACATAAGTCATAGAGTATCTGGCCTGAACTTATCACCTGCTCAAAACTCCTCTCATCCTTTTGTCGGTAAGGAGTGAAGATTGTCCCCCCTCCACACTTCTATTTAGTAGTCATCTTTTTCTTTATTTCAACACTTTGCATAAGGATTTACTTGACGATTGCTTTCTAGGCTGCATTTTTAAACTTTTGGTTCTTTGGATCTTTGAATTTACTGATTTGAGCACAGCTTTTGCTGACTGCTGCTTCCTTGAGTTGAACTTTTTAATGCGTTTTCAGCCAAAAACGCTCCAGAGAAAAAGGAGGAGTAAATTTCAGTTACTTCTAAAAAGTTCCAAGATGCCCATTCTTTTTAGTTTGGCAAGAAAAAAGCAGCCTTTGTGTCAAGAATTTATTTCCCATTCTCAGAAAAATATTCAACGTTTGGTAGCGTTCAGTTTTGCCAAAAATCTTCAGGGCCATGGCCCAAAGCCGCAGGAGTATGAGGCCATGGCAAGACCATGTAAAGCATATGGCAAACTGTATTGCTTTTCTGCCCTGTCCACTTAGTTCTTTGGCAATCCTCCTTCAACTGAACAAGGGCAATTCTGGAACTGAGCCCTGGATGCAGAGGGAGCATGAAATGCTGGTACCTAGCTTTGCCAGTCCAAAAGGACAGGGGACAGTGAGAGAATTCATACCTGACCTCTGTATGTTCCTACAAGCACCTGAAATAAGAGGTCTCATGACTGGTGGTATTCTAAAGACGCAGGTACAACTTAAATGCAGTTTCTCTAACTTGCTTACTCTTTTAGCATCTCAAGTCAAACTTGTGCAGATTAAGATCTCAGTCTGTGTTAACAGTGTTTAAGGGATCCATAAGCACATGCTTCTAGCTGTGCAAAATGGGGCATTGTGTTACTTCTGCTCCAAGAATAGTTTCTTACCTGTAATAAATTTGGGGGTTTTTAGTCAATTTAAGTCATTTTTTTAAAAGTCATTTCAAGAGCTTTACCCTGTAAGTTCCATGACAAATGTAATTGAGCAGCTCTTTATTACAGTTTTTTTCCTACAAGAAATATACCAGATAAGTGAGGTGAAGTCTTATAATGTGATATTTCTGACAAGGAATAGGGTGATGGAAAGATGAGAAAATTAAGTGTTACCATGAAAATAAGAATTGAAAATGCGTTTAAGTGGAATGAAGCCACTTTGGGAGGAAGGTCTTACCTCTTCAGGGCCAAAATGCTTCAGAGCTACTAATAAATCTTGTGATTGTCCTAATGCAGCATGGCTTTTTCGTTCCCCTGCTTTCCAAATGCAGGCTCAAATGAAAGACTACCAGCGGGAGCTGGAAGAAGCTCGTGCATCCAGAGATGAGATCTTTGCGCAGTCCAAAGAGAGTGAAAAGAAGCTCAAAGGTCTTGAAGCAGAAATACTCCAGCTCCAAGAGGTGAGATTGAAATCCAAGAAATTTTTTTTCTTGCTAGAGTAAGGCGAAGCTTGAGAGTAAAAAAAACCTGAAAAGCAATCTAGTGAGTTGAACGAAGAAATGGGAGCCAGGAGAACTTTCTCTCCCCCCCTGCCCCAGGTCATTAGCGAACTACTTATGGCTTGGTAGGAATCATTCTGGTAGCCTGGGCTTCATTTCTCTGCCTGGATAGCAGGAAAGCCGTACTACTGCTTAAACAGATTTGAGGCCTCACTAAAATTTGCAAGGTGGTTAGAGAGTTTCTGACAGGTGCAGTGCAGTACTAAAATTGATTATTGGAAATACATAAAAACCTAACAATCCCTCTAGTACCTCAGTGCACCATTTAAGTCTGTTTTATCACTCTGCCCTCTTAGGTGCTCATCCCTTTCTCTTACAGGCATGTGTTCCCTCATTGTTGGCAATTTATGTAAGAGCTCTAAGGCTTGCTGTGTATCACTTATCCCATTATCTCCTTGGTCTGCCACAAGGTCAAACATCAGCAGAATTGCCTTGTGTGAGAGACTGCCTCTTTTTTGTCCTGTGTTAGCTGCAGACCAAAGTTTGAAGCAATTGCTCAGATTTCACTACACTTACTGTTTGAGCCTTTATAGATAACCGATGACTTACTGGAGCTTCTCCATGTCATTCTTTTGTGAACTTCAGATTTGTCAGTCTTGCACTTGCAGTGCATTAAACTGTCCTTAGCAAATGCTTGAGTGTTACTGCCACTTAGTACAGGTTTATAATATGAGATTCAGTGCTGTTTGTACTATTGTGCTAAAGCTTTTATTTTCTATACTCTGCTTGCATTTATGCTATGTACTCTATAAGAACCTAAAAAAATTTTTAATTTAGTGCCCACTTTACACTGACTGTGTTTATTAGAGCATGTGACAGAATGTTTTTCTCCTGCTTTTTAGGGTTTGAATGTTACTGATCTTCGCAGATTTTTTTTCTTCCTTAACTTTATACAAGGAACACTGCAGGGATAAGAAGTAAATCCATTGTAGTCATATGGCAGTTAAGGGGTGGAAGTACCAAGATGATGTGTCCTGCTAGCTTCTACAGCTGTTGCTTCTGCTTATCCATTAAAAGACCTCAGGGATATTGCACTTCACAGCATCTCCCAGAAGTTATTAGAAGGCTAAATTGTTTGCAGAAGTTTTGAGATTCCTGATGCTGTAATGAATCTTTTTTCGAAACCTTTACAGGAATTTGCTGCGTCTGAAAGAGCCCGTCGTCATGCTGAGCAAGAAAGGGATGAGTTGGCTGATGAGATTGCAAACAGTGCTTCAGGAAAGTGAGTGGCCAAATGTATTAATTGTGCATCTGGAGAACTTCAAGCATTGGCAGCTGTAGTTCTCAGTAATCTGTTTGCAAATTCTGTATTGACCTGTCTTCATGATAAAAATTCCTTGTCGTTGTGAAAAGAATTGCCAACACAGTAGCTTCTCATGACAGTTTGCAATGCCTAAAGCATCAGAAGCAAACTAGCCGGTAGCTTTGTATCAGATCTGAACATGTCTTGACCCAAATACTTCCTTTCTAGGTCAGCGCTGCTGGATGAGAAGCGCCGGCTGGAAGCTCGTATTGCACAGTTGGAGGAAGAGCTCGAGGAAGAGCAGAGCAACATGGAGCTTCTCAATGAGCGGTTCCGAAAGACCACGCTGCAGGTGAATCCGTTGTTGGCAGTGCTGTAGGGGCAATCTGTTTCAGCGTGCGGGTAGGTGGAGGCTCTGAATAGCACCAAATGATCTTCTGTTCTTCTCCTCTGAAAGGTTGACACGCTTAATTCTGAGCTAGCTGGGGAGCGGAGTGCTGCCCAGAAGAGTGAAAATGCCCGGCAGCAGCTGGAAAGGCAGAACAAAGAGCTGAAAGCCAAGCTGCAGGAACTGGAGGGATCTGTGAAGTCTAAGTTCAAGGCAACAATTTCTACTCTAGAAGCCAAGATTGTGCAGCTAGAAGAACAGCTTGAGCAGGAAGCCAAGTAAGGAGAAAAAAAAAAAAATCTGCTTGCCTGTGTTTGCTCTATCAGTTGAATGTCTGAAACCTCCATGCCTGAAGTGTTTGTGGGGCTGAGCTGTGAGCTTACAGCACAGGCGTTAGGGTCTGTTATCTGGAAACCTACTGTTTAGGGGACACCCTTTAACCAGACAGCTGTGAAGTAACTGGAGTTCAAAGTTTCAGAATCTATTTGCTTCATAACTGAAACTGCTGAATTAGCTCTTGAAGTTAACCAGGTGGATATGTTGACTGGTAGTCCCAGGATGCCCAAGGTGCTGTGGAAGTTTCTTGAGACAAGGTGGAACATCCCCTTGAGACACCTGGTCTCTTTTGTTAGAGGAAGCAAGTTGAACAGCTTAGGCGTGACAGCTTGAGATGAATCCTGTGCTCCACAGAATTCTTTCTGCAGGGAGCTCTTCCTGTCTATCTATGCCATCTTGGTCTTCCAGATACCTTTTTTTTTCATCTAGTTGCTCCCAGAATCTGAAGGTGGACTTGTTGTACCACCATCTGTTCTTTTTGTGCTTTGGCTCTGCAGACCGTGTTACTGGTTAGCAGTAACTTTAAAGCTGCTCTGTTCCATCTCATTGTGAAGAAGCACCTTCTTATCTCTTTTTTCAGCTGGCATACAATACTCGTACTGCTCCAGGGCTAAGACTTTGTGCTTTCAAAGCTGCATCCCAGCCAACCACTGGCACACCAAAACTAAGTTGGTTCCATTGATGGTGGCAGCGTGTTAGGAGGACTCAAGTATCAGCTACACAATGAGGCGAGAGCCTTTCAGAAAGGACAGATCTTGTGTTCCCAGCCTTCAAGTACTGGGACAAATTATGGCTTTTGATTATTTTTAGGGAAAGAGCAGCTGCTAACAAATTGGTCCGTCGTACAGAGAAGAAATTGAAAGAAGTCTTCATGCAGGTGGAAGATGAGCGTCGACATGCAGACCAGTACAAGGAGCAGGTAGGTGGAAGGGCTTACCTTTTGAGGCCTGTTTCTCAGAAAAGGCAAATAAAACCATACTTTGAGTAGAAAGGGCTTGTTAAGTATTTTAAGATTGAAGGGTGTCTTGATGACTAAACCACTAGAGTAGTTCCCAGCAGTCAGTCCCTGTGTTAGCTCTGGTGTGATCTGTTACACATCCTGGTCTCCCAGACCCAGGAGCTCTCTGCAGCGTTTCTGGCAGTCCAGGCTGACAGCTTGGCTCCAGCCGGGGTGGTCGGGGAGGACTGTGTTAGCTGGGCTCCAGTTGTGGGGTTGCAGCTGCCTAGTTTGATTCCAAGTACCTGGTTTTGTATTTTAGATGGAAAAGGCAAATGCCAGAATGAAGCAGCTCAAACGCCAGCTGGAGGAGGCTGAAGAGGAAGCCACACGTGCAAATGCTTCCCGACGTAAACTTCAGCGTGAGCTGGATGATGCCACAGAGGCCAACGAGGGCCTGAGCCGGGAGGTCAGCACCCTGAAAAACAGGCTAAGGTGAGTGCCACTGGTAGCAGTGGGCGGGGGTTTGTCCAAGCCCTGGGTACCCGCGGTCTGTCTCCATAGTGCGTCCTTGGGGAGCATCCAGTGCGGAGCTGCAGCAGCAGAGCTGCTGATGTTAGGGAATGGGTCAACATGGAGCCTCCTGGGAGCTGCTGCCCGAGCCTGATGATGGTAACAAGGAAGCTGCCAGAGCACAGGGATATTCCTGACAACCTGAGCCCAAACTCAGAGCTTACGTTGGCAGGTTCCCGGGGATTGCCAGTTCAATCCAGCCGTAGGTAAACGTGACAGAGGAGACAGCTCAGCTGTGCTTTTCCAGGGACTGGTACTGATCCCTTTTTTCCTGACCCACCCTGGTGGGAGTGTTTTCAGCATTTTTCTTGAGAGCAGGTCTTGGAGATCAAGGTCTGTCACGTACAGATGGGAGTCAGCAGCGGTGAGGCTGCTGCAGAACAGAAACCATCTCAAGAGGTGGCGAGTGGCTGAGCTGGTTGCTTGTAGGAACGGCAGGAGGGGTGCAGTGCAGTGCTTCACAAACAAGCAGTTGGTATTGTTTTTAGAGAACCTACTCTGGTTAGTACTCGGTCTGTGCTTGGTGCTTGTACAGAGAATATTTTAAGTTACTTGAGACTTGCAAGATTAAGGTGATGGTGTAAACTAAGCAGGAATACCAGAGCACCCAAACGTGTCTGAGCCCAGTGCGTTGACCCCTCGCTCAGAGAGAGGCTTTCGAGACACTGGGTGTGAGATTTGCCCCGTGGGTGGCCCCGTTTCCCCGTGGCTCAGCAGGGTCTTCCAGGGAACTGGGGCTGTGAGCGAGGCGTGACCCGGCAGCAACCGCTGTCTGCTGCTTGTTGGCAGGAGGGGGGGGCCCATCACCTTCTCCTCGAGTCGATCCGGGAGACGCCAGCTGCACATCGAAGGGGCCTCTCTGGAGCTCTCGGACGACGACGCGGAGAGCAAAGGCAGCGATGTGAACGAAGTGCAGCCGGCCCCTGCGGAGTAGAGCCCGTCACACCGTTTGCATGCAGAGACCTTTTACACAGGAGTCGGCAGGAGGAGGAGGACTTTCCTGACCACCGAACTGCCTTGTGGCCGTAAATCTGCCTTACGAAGCGTCGGCATGCTACAAGGTTACTTATCATAGGTCAACTATGTCTTAAGGCTCTCCAGCCTCACCATACTGTACCCTGCTTCAGATATAGGTACAACTGCTTTTTTATATATAGTAAACAAAATGGGATCGTCTCTGTTCAGTGCATCTATTTTCCAGATACTCATTGTAAAGCCATTTTATAAAGCATCATGTGAAGGATGAAACTTTTTTTTTTATCAACACAGAAACTTCATTCCCAGAGGGTAGGTGGTTGGGACAGACCCATTGTCATGACTATGCATGCTTGGTTGTACAGACAGCATCCTTCCATTTCTTCCATGCTCAGGCGGCCCTGGGCTGTATTGAGTCTGTTGGATCATTGAAGACCAAACTGCACCCATATCTTTCTTTTCTCCTAATTGTTGTGATCAGCACACAATCAGCGAGTGAACTGTGAAAAGGCTTTGGGAAGGGTTAGAGGGAAATGTAGGGATGAATGAGTAGTGTCCATTTTTAACCTGCAGTATCATTTTGAAGTGTTCTCAGCACCTGCTTCATCAGTTAGTGTTCCTGCAGTACAGGCAGACTGAAACAGCGTCACCGTTCCTCATCTGTACAGTACTTCTGCGTTTGTAGAGACCTGCTATTACCGTGCCCAACAGACCTGTATATATATTAAGGCTAGTATAATGTGAACACCAGTGGAAAATAAACATACAACACAGGCAAAATTAATTTATTAATTTATGGCCGAGTTAGTCTTCAGGATGTGGAGCCGAGCGGCTGCAGGGTGAGCGGAGGCGTCTGAGCCACCTGGGCTGGGCCAGCGGGAGCAGCAGGGCCGCCGGGACTGTGCAGGGGGGGCTGGCGCGGGTCATAGGCTGCCTGCCGACGAGTTAACATGCCAGTGGATGTGAATCCTTTTTTTTCTTTTTTGTTGTTGTTTGTTTTTTTTTTTATTTTGAACAGTATTACAGTGAGTAGTTAGGGTTCTTTTTGTTTAAATAGCTGAAAAACTGACATTACAGAAAGTGCCTTAGACACTACAGTACTAAGACAATGTTACATATATAATTTGCCTATATAACAATGATTTAATGTATTAATTTTGACTGTGCTTCATATCATGTACCTCTCTAGTCCAAGTGGTATTATTGATATTAGTGACAATGAATCAGTGTTAACTAGGAAACTTCCTCTGCCACATGCTCGAGAAACATGGATTTCCTTTTTTTGGTTAAAAGCTTTAACATCTGTCGCAAAGGTTTTGTTGTGTGTGTTTGGATATTTTTAATCAAACTGGCTGTTGACCACCAGGCATCTGACTGCAAATATCTTGTTTTCTTGTATACCCATATTTCTAGACAATGATTTTTGTAAGACAATAAATTTATTCATTATAGATGCGGCCGCCTGCTCTGTTTACTTACCGGAAGAGCTCTCTCCTGAGGCTGGCATAGACCTTAATAAACAAGACTATGACTGGAAGCTGCCTTTTCCCTTCTTCCTCTTTTGTTTGGTTGGTTTGGTTTTTTTTTTCTTTTATTTTGTCCTGAATACAGCATGAATTTGGCTTTGAAGTCTAATGGCACCAGGGGAGCTCTGAGGGCTCTGGTGTCCCCTCGGGGCTCTGGCTGGAAGCCTGAGGCTGGTGCCTGCTGCAGGGGAAGGGGGTTGCTGGGTCTGCAGCCCTAAAATCCACCCACAGTGGGGAGGAGGGAGGAAGAGGATGGGGGTAAAAATGGGGTGAGCGGGGGCAGCTGGTGCCTCCTGCAGGGCAGTGGCAGCCCCTCCTGCTCCTTTTCCCACCCTTGGTCATAGAAGGCCCTGGCTCTGTGCGAGAGCAGCCTCCTCTGACCCGGGGGTTTCTGGGGGGTGACCGGCCTGTGTCTGTGCCAGGGGTCCAGCGTGGGGACTTGGGGGGGTCTGGGCCAGAGCTGAGCCCAGCAGCCCAGGACTGGGAGCCCTGGGGAAGGGCCCAGCCCTGCGGTCCTGCTGAGGAAACACCTTTCAGCTGCTCTGAGGAGGCAAACCCCCCGCCCTGTGGGGGCAGCTGGAGCCCCAAGGCGAGGGGAGCAGGAGCTGCAGAAAACATTCCATGACAAAATACAGCCACTGCCACCGTTTCTGCAAAATTCACCGATTTCACATTAAAAGAACTTTATTTTTGGAAGAGTAGTCTTATTTTTGTTTT
This sequence comes from Strix uralensis, assembly GCF_047716275.1. Taxonomy (NCBI): domain Eukaryota; kingdom Metazoa; phylum Chordata; class Aves; order Strigiformes; family Strigidae; genus Strix; species Strix uralensis. Next base: position 6,783,538 of record NC_133990.1, read on the forward strand.
TTTTTTAAACCACATCACGATCTGTGTCACCATGGTGGTGTGGTACACTGTCCTATCGAAACATGCCGTATAGATTTTGAATAAATAAAGCTACAAAGCCCAAGTTATGTACAAAGATCTTAGGCAAAGATATTATGTTTACAAACCTATGTACAATAAAACAAATGTAAACAGTCAAATGCAGCAGAGGATGCACAGGAAAGGACCATACAAGCCCTCACAGCAAGGGGGGACTTTTCCCCCCTCCCTTCTACTGGGGCTGAGGGTTTTTTCTCAGCGCCTGTAACTAAACCAACTTGGAGCTGCGGAGCCAACGGAACGTGATGGACCAGGCCAGGAACGACGGTTTCTAAACTCACAGATCAAACCCTGGCTGGGTTTGCTGGTTCATTTTAAAAATCCACCAACTCTGAGGCACATAGACAGAGAAATCGCACAAATACGTTGCTTCAAAGACCCACACGGTACACAGTCGCCCAAAACTGTCACAGAAGCCTGTAGGTGACGCTGTAAAATCCAGTCCTATATTACACAGATGGGACCGTGGCTGCAGGGGCCAGGGGCGGGTCACGGGCCTTGCGGCCAGTTGGATGAGTGGCTCCCTAATGGTCTCAGGGACCCCAGCTGTGGAGGGGGGTGAAGTTTGACTGTTGAAGGTGGGGTACAAGGGGGGAAGCTGTGCTACAGGCACCTGGGCACCGTGAGCACGCTACAGCCACTGACCATGCTACTGCCCCGCAGCTGCAGGAGCGCCCACCCCGCCAGCTCACGCTAAGGCATTTGATGTTGTGACTGACGTGCGCTGCCCCCCCAGCACCCCCCCCAGCCTGCCCCCGTGGAGCTGCAGGATTCGTGCGTCCTCCCCTGCCCGCTCCCACCTGCGGCACGAGGCAGACGGACGCACAGCGGCAGCCACGCGCCTGCCCGGCCGTCATTTACTGAGCTGCAGTAACTGACTCACGTACCTGGACCCGACTCCCAGGCGCGAATGTCCCACACGCCATCCCCCAGCCTCAGCCCGGCCCCGAGCGAGAGGTCTGAGCCTGAGCAGGAGGGCAGCAGCTGCACGTTCTAGGGAGCAGGGGAGCCTTTAAGAGGAGCAGCCAACGTTTGTGTCATGCCAAACCTAAGTTAGAGATAAATCGAGGGCCCAAGGACTGCCTGGCCGAGGTTTGGTGAGCAAGACTCCTGCAGCTCCTGAAACAGAGCCCTGCGTGGCTCAGCGTGCGCGGCCCAGGGTGTGGGGCCAAGACAGAGACTGTCTGCTACGGCAACAGGAGAAAATAAACTGTATTAACATGACATGAAGGGCCGTGAGCACAGGGCGGCCTCTGGCAGCACGGTGCGGGTCGTGTTCCAGCGGGGCAGGAATAGGGAGGAATCAGGAGCAGTTCTTCTCTTGGTGGGCTGAGAAAAGCGTCCGCAAGTCTGAACACGACCTCCCGCAGGCTCATACGCTCAGGGGGAGCATGCCAGGTGCTGAGGATGGTCGAGAGGCTCCCAGTCCAGGGGGACCTTGATCAAAGCCGTTTACTGCCCTGAGAAACAAGAAGAGACAGGCCCTTAAGTGACAAGCAGCCCCAGGAGGAGGCACTGCTCACCCCTCCCCATCACCAGCAGCTGGAAGACAGACAGACCCCTCTCCTCCCTCCTCACCCCATCCATCACCCTGACTGTACAGTGGCTGCTCGGTGGGTGTGGGACCAGGGCCAATATACAACCGTGACAGGGCTCCCACCTCCAGCTGTGAGGATCAGTGCTCACTCACAGCCAGGGACACGCAGGTGGGTGCTCAACCCATTGCCCAGAGCTGGCCGAGGGAGGACAAGCGGCTCCTGCGCAGCCCCTGAGCCTGCCGGGTCTACACGATGGCGCCTGTGCAGCTGCAGGTGCCAGGCACAGCAGCGCTGCAGGCTCGGTCCCCCCAACCAGCTCCCCTTCCCCGCAGCCTATCCGCCCAGGAGCGGCGCAGACACCCCTGAGCAACGCGCAGCCCCGGGGCTGTGCAGGCAACGCTGCGGCACCATCACGCAGAGGAGTGCAGCAGCGCCGGGGACGGCTGCACCCGCCTGCCCGGGTCCTGCACGGGCGGCGACACGAGCTCTGCCCAGTCACGGGGACGGACACACACGCGCGGGCTCGGCGAGAGCAGCGGGCGCGTGTTAAAGCGCAGCAGAGTCGCCTCTCCGCTACACTACCCCCGGCTGGGGCGCAGCGGGGGCCCCAGGTGCCTCCACACCCCCAGGATCCATGGGTTCCCCCCCTTCCCCAGGCTGTTGGGAGAGGTGAAGGTGTGGAGAAGGTGGCTTCCTGGTGGGCTGGGAGAGGAGCATGTGGGTCCGACAGCTTTTCCATCTCTACTCTGCTGCTGCTTTGACAGATCTTCTGTAATTAGGCTCAACACACAGCGTCTGCCCAGGCTCACCATCTGCTGATCACCACCACCACAGCCTTGACAACCAGAAGCAATTACACCCCTGTATCAGGACAGCGTGTCCGCCCCCAGACCCACAACCCTGTCCTCATGGTCGGGTTTGCAATCGGAAGGTGGGGGAGAACCCCCACACCCCTGCAAGGCAGGACAGGTCTGCGCCTCGATGCCTGCCTGCTCCTAAGGAGCTTCCACAGCTCTGTCGGAACCAGCAGCGCCCCAGAAGACGCCGTTTGGATCAATCCTGGCAGAGCTACGATGGTGCGAAGGGACACTTCAGGGGACAGCCGCTGCTGCTTAGATCAGCGAGCTGCAGCGAGTAAAAGCAAGAAGAAAAGGTGAGGGCTCTACCGCTGAGGAAAAAGCCAGCCCGGGAGCTGGTGGCTCTGGGGTCCCAGGCTGCGGAGGAGCCCATCCCGCTCGCTGCCACCGCTGCCCACGGGACCCGTGTGCCATCAGCTCGCAGGCGGGCGGCTCACGGCAGCGTCCCCAGGACACAGCGGTGCCACGTCCACGCTCCCTTCCTCACGGCACACCGCTGCGGTGCGGCTCATGTTCACCGGTGACCTTGCACCTCCTGGATCGGGAATGCAAAAACCCTGCCAGCAAACCCAGGAGGCTGCTGCCGTTGCACCGGGCAGTTACAAAATCCTTCCAGAAAAGCACATGAAGAGCTAAAATCTCAACATTTGCTAGCAAGGACAGATTCCCATGGTAACGCAGCTCGCTGCTGTACAGAGCCGGGCTGTTTCCTTTCTCCCTCTTGCTGTTCAACATCCACACTAGCACAGCCTGAAGCACGTCCCAGCATCAGGGTCAGAGCAGGGAGGAAACACCTTTCCCACCTTCTGCCCATTAAGCTGGAAACTTCAACTCCCATTTGAGTGTTGCTTTGATGCATTTCAAAAGGCAAGCGCCTCCCTGGCTGCAATGAAAAGCTGCTGGAAGAGGCTTAGGGGCAGCTGTATTTCACTATTCGCATTTGAATGAAGGGGCATGAAGCCAGCCTGATCCTGACATGACTCTGCAAATTAGTTATCAGCTAGAAAGCACCTTTGCCAAGTAGGACAGGGAGGAAAAACAACAAAAACCAAAACCTAACACCAACATCAAACAGGATTAAAACGTGGCAGCTTGCTCCCTTTTGAAAGGGTTAGAGAAAAGTGACATTCAACAACAGCAGCCTGGAAGTGCTTGTGTTTGATGAGTCACGTCAAAGCCCAGCTCTGGGGATTTGTCACGTTTCCTGCACTAAATCCAGAGCCGCTCTCTGTGACTGACGGACACCGTGGGACGGTGCCCGGCCAACGCCAGCGCCCTGGGCAGGCCGGCTCTGCAGCTCGGCTGAACCAGCAGCGCCCGTGCCGCAGCACGGGGGGACGGGCAGGCTGGGGACCACAACTGATCCCTTTCAAGCCCGTAGCAAGTGCCGTCGCTCCCCAGGCAGCCTGTCCTTGCAACCCAGCAAACCGCAGCACTGCACGAGGCCGGGCAGGAGGGGCCACGGCCCAGCAGAGCTCAGACCTTGGCACATTAGTCCCCGCTGCACCAAGGCAGCTGCCTTCCCTGCCACTGGGCACCTCCTGCCTGCCTGCCACGACGGATCTGAATCAAAACCCAACGCGTGGCGTTAGCACATCGCGCTGTCAGGGACAGGCCAAATCAAGCAGTGCAAACTTCTCAAATGTTGCTGTTTGAGGCACCAACTGCTCCCAAACTGGGTTACCATCACTCGAGCTCTGCGTGTGGGGAGAACAGCTGCCCCGAGCTGCTGCCATCCAACAGACCTGCCTCTGTGGGCAGCTTCAGCTTCTCTTAAATGAAGCTACATGTCTCTAACCCTCCTCAGCTCCTGCACAGAGACATGTTCAGCAGTGGGTGCCCTTTTCCACCTCCCAGAGGTGCACGAACAAGGCCAGAAGCCATGAAGCCATCAGGTGCTCAGCACAGATGCCACAGGGACATTACAGGACTCTGCCTAAATCACCTGTGTCACAAATAATCCAGTGATGCCCAAAACAGGGAGACCAAGGCCCATCGCAGAGCCAGGGCAGCAAGAGGATGAGTGCTGTAAGCGCTGTTACAAGTGTTAACCAGCACAAGATGTGGAGTGCTCACTACAATGCACAAGGGAGACGTGGGAATTCTTTCTGCTGAAGATGTTAAAGACAGAAACCCCATTTAGAAGCCTTTTGAGGTTTCCCCATTGTTTGCCAATAAAAAAAATAAAGCAGGAAGGCAGCGCAGAGCGCTTGTTGGTGGCAGCTTCTCCCAGGATCAGCTCCTGGAGTCACGTACCTGCACTGTTCATCGCATCCTGCTGGCCCAAACTTGCCCTTGGTGCAGAAATAAAGATAAAGCAGTGGCTTTGATTTGCTGAAAGCCAGTTCAGTAAGTGGGGCACAGGAAAAGGCTTCAAATAGTAGCAGCAGTTGGGGGGATACTGAAAGCTGACATGATGGCTGAGCTTACTGAGGTGTTACCAACAGAAATCCATGGCTGGGTAACATGAAAAGGCACAAAAAACGAACAAATCAGCATTACTGCAGTTAAAGGAAAATACATTAAACAGCACAACTGTAAAAAATAACAAATAAAATGTGGTGGAAGCCTCCTGCCTAACCTCCCAGAAGTAAGCTGGGAAGAGAAGTCCTTGAGCTCAGTCTCCAAGGTCTCGGGCAGTGCTGGGAGGAGCACACCCCCCGCTCCAGGCCTGGCACGCGCGCGGGGCCGCTGCACGCAGCCGATGCTGCCCGGCGGCCTGGACACCTGCAGCGATTAATCCCAGCCACAGCAACTGCCTCCTGCTTCTGCCTTGTTCCCCATCCCTCAGGCCCCACCCAACCTGCCCTGTGCCTCCTGTGAAACCGGGCTCCGGTGCTTCAAATGGAGCCAAAAGCACCAGTCCCTGCTGAAAACGTCCCCTGCAGGGGTTTCTGATGGATGTTTCTGACTGCCTGTCCCTGCAGTTACGTGGACTTTGTGCCCATTTCCAACCGCTCTCTCTGCCCTGATTGCTAAACATAGATTTTTAGTCATTAAATTGTATTTCAAGCTGTATTTTGTACTTAGCACCTTATCTCCAAGACTCCCTCAACATTAAGTATCCAACAAAACCTCAGCAGAAGAATCTCCTGCAGCTGAATAGCCCAGCCTGAGGAGTAAATGGATGTGGTCAAAGCGTACCTGGAGACCAGCCCCACAAGAAACCAAGAGGGAAAGTGAGTTTTCAGGCAGGTCAGTGCTTTAAAACACTCCACTTACTCTCCCAAGGAGCAGTAACAGCACAAGGAGGTAGAGAAACACCCAGCATGGAGATGTAAGGAGGAGGATGGGGCCAAAGCTGTGGCAGATCAGGCTGGCAGGGACCTGCGCTTTTTGACAGCATGAGGAACCCTCCATGTGCCCTCGAGAGGCGGTGAAGTGAGACTAGTCCGACCCCTGGTCACTGCAGGCCGTGCCTGGGCCAGCCCCAGTGCCGCACGTCCCCTCCCACGAGCCCGTGACCCTGTACCTGCGCAGCTTTGCTGGCACCACCGTGCCACCCCCAGCGCTTCCAGCTGCCCCGGCAGAGCTGGGCAGGGGTGGTGACAGCGAGCAGGGGCACCACACGCTGTCCCTCCCCCTGCTCCGTAACCCTGGCTGGCTCCCAGCACATCTGGGCCTTTCTTTCCTTTCCATTAGCCAGAACCACGGCAACCCAGCGTCGGCAAGCCGACAGCCACCAAGCCGTTGAAGGAAAGACACGACCAAAGGGTAAACTAACTTTCAAAATTAACTACATCCTGTATCTCTGATGTGGCTGATACAATCAGAAACATGCATTTGAAGAAATATTAATTAGATCAAGAAAGCAAGCAGCACTCAATCTTATGATTGCAACAGGTCACAGCACCAGAGGAGTAAGGAGAAAGGGAGAGTACAGCCTCAGGCTTTGATCATGGACTGTTAGTTTGTAGTGCTAACAGAACTACCTCATGCAGTTAGCATAACCACCGACTCTGCACCTCCAAGCACCAAGTTAAACGCATGCTGCTTATCATTGCAAATGAATTCATTTACCCATGACCAAGGTGGGGAATATGACCTTTTCACGCCTAGTGGAGAAAAATTGAAACAGTTTATGCATACAATAAAGACATTCTTGGGCATAATCCGGGATGCAAGAACTGAGACACAGCAAAGGTGTTTAACTAAACCTCACCAGACCTCTCCTCTTTGACCTCTGCATAATGAGGCTGCCCTGCAGGGGCGGGCGGGGGGTCCTACTGCAGCCACAACCATCACTCCCACCGCACTGCACCACTGCAAGCGCATGACCCAGGTAAAAGCCTAGAGCGTTGCAAAGCACAGTACAGGACATGGGATTACTCACCTGCATCTGAATTACCCACAGTTCCCTCTTCTCCAGGGAAACGTTTTTATAAGTTGGACTAGGATCAGAGAGGCCACCCTGAGTTCACAGCCTGATGTATTACGATCAGGTTTTGGGCAACTGTGTCCGCTGTGTAGATTTACCTACGTGCTTCACGGGACTGCTAGAAGTGTGCAAGCAAAGGCACTCCTCACACTCAAACTCTAGCTTGTTTTATTAAAATCAAGCCCAACACATTCATAAAACTAAACTAAGGATAAACATCACCTCCTTTGACATTCAAGAGTGTAGGAAGGGGAGGGGGGAGCAGTGAATGTTAACGCCCCAAGGAACAAACACCCCGTGTTGGCTCGTATGCTGTCTCAGCTCTGCAGTTGAAGTGCCAGGTCTCTGCAGAGCCCGTCAATGGGCTCAGAGACAGAGACATTTTGTTCCCCAACTGGATGGAAGTTAATAGCCAATTTAGAACAATTACAACAGCAAAAAACAAGTGTCTATCTGAGAACATCCTCAGGTGCTGTTCTGCCATGCCCTGGCATCGCGACAGAAACAGCATGTTCCTGAAGGAACAAGTCTGCAGGAAACTGATCTTATACCAGACATTGTTGAGTTTTAAAAAAAGTAGGTAAGTCCTGACTCTTCCAATTCACCAGCAAAGATTCGGTGCAAGCCCAGCTGTCCTCCAGGCCTCCCCTAAAGTGATGCTCCCCTATGCCAGCTCCTGCCTATCAGTGTCTTCAGCTGCCTGCTCAGCTCCACTCAGCCAGCAGAGGTGTCTGATGGGAGACAGAGACTCCTCAAACATTTTAACCAATAAAATGGTGGAGGAAGGAAAGTAAATGGAACTGCAGGGATGTGGCTGAGTTACCTCCGTTGCAATCCTACCACCCAACAACCAGCTGTTCTGGCAGCGGCTGCAGATTGGATGGGATCTACAGTCACACGTGGCTGTTTCAGGCTCCAGCAACAAGTAGGGGCAGGGAGAAGAGCTCAGGGGCTGGAGAGAGAGGAGGAGAGGGGAGAAGAAAGGGCATGCCTCGACGCAGCGCCTCGTGCCCAGCCACCACAGCACGCTCTGGACCCAACACACGCCAGCACGGCTGGGAGCCGCAGCGTGCAGGCACGATGGGGCTGACCTCGTTTAGGTAACAGCTTGGCTTAGCTGACATGTGAGGACAAAATTATACAGGTTTTATTTACGTAGCAGCCGCGGAGACACGTACACAGCACAGACACTGCGCTCACCCCCGGCAGGGGCAGCGAAGCGGAGCAGGGGGAGAGGCGTGGGGCACCGACCTACTGTGCACGGCATGGGGGGGTGCAGAGGGGGAGGGCAGGGCAGCAGGGCCACGCAGCCATCTCTAGCAACTTGCAGATAAGCACATCAGTCATTTCCACCCTCTTTTCTAGCCCATAACAACCTCCAACCCTGCTGTAGAAGTTCTCTTTCAGGAGCCTGGGTCTCTAAGCCTTTTTCAGCTGCAGCCTGCTCCTAACTCAAGGCAGCCAGCCCAGATAACAAGTGTGATCACAATCTGGATAATTAAAAGTGACCCCCACCCCACATCGCAATCAGCTTATTTGTCACACCACAACTCAATATAGCCATGCTGCCTCCTAAGAACAGCTATAATCCCTCCCTAGCAACTACCCTGACAGCCTGCACCTGAAGCACAGCCCGTGCACTGCCCGCGTGAGCACTGCTGTGGGGAGGCACAGACTGGGTCAGCCAACCCAAAAGTCTGTCTGATTTGCACGTGGCCACTGACTTTAAGTCTCCAAACCCTTCCTTTCCAAAAGCAAACAACAGTGACTCTGAAAACTCTGAATGACAGTTTCTAAGATGCAATGTGCCCTGCTACCCACGTAGCAACACGATTCAGCTCAAACGAGGATCACTGTAGGAAGCTCAGCTTGTCTGCTCTGTATATGGCGCTCATCAGGTCTCAATTATTCTCTCAAATAAATTCTGGCTTGAGGATGAGCTGAATATTAGCATTAAATTGCACTGACTTGAGGTTTAGCGTGGAAGACTACCACCGTGCAGGGAGCGTGGAGGGTGTTTTGCCCAGTGGCACCCAGCAAAGCTCGCAGCACCACCGTGCTAACCCTTGAGGAGTGCTGTGCTTTCTGCCCCACTCCTCAGGCTCCCCACATAACCACAGGGCCCTGTGCTAAGAGGGACTGTGGGAAAATCCTCCTGCTGAACCACTTCCCAGTATCCCAGAGGAAGCTTTGACCACGGGCGAGTCAGAGGAGACACATGGGGTAGTTTTTCCTGTGAAAGCAGTTTCTGGCTTCATGGCTGACGCACAGCACAGCCAGCCTGGAGGCAGTTGCCCCCTCAATCAGCCAGAATTACACCGTTAATGACGTTTTCTTTTCCCCTAATAGAGGGGGAAGTAGAACAAACAGAGCACTACCCTCCAAGTCAGTGTTTGCTGCCTGCACTCAGCTGTTCTCACCCAGGGAATCTCCAGATTTGCGGTTAATGTACTTCCCCACCCACAGGTGCACCAGTAGCTATGGCAACTCCACCACTACTTGAGATCCTTTCAAAGGGCACATTCACTTCACTAGCAGGTTTGCTGCCTGGGGTTTTGAATTACCTGAGATGCAGCTGCCAAGAGATTAGGCAGCAGAGGGACAGAACAGGCACCGACATCCTACCAGCTAAGAGACAAGCACGCTTGCTTTTCTGTTTGCTTTACAGAAACCAGCACCTTCCCTGTCCCCTTGAGACTTTGGCTCCACAAATTATTTGTCCTATAGGATGAAAGCTGTGGTGGGCTGAAGACAAGCCAAAAACTGCTCCAAGTAGCATCCTGAAATACACTCCACTTTAGGGCAAGAATATATCCTTACTTACCCTTTGTCAAAGAAAGAAGTATGCCCCGGGTGAGGGTACTTTGTGCCGTTGCTGTTTATCATGCCACTGTTAACGTTCCCTGAAATGTAGGATTTCCGTGACGCCTGGTCCTTTGCAAAATTTCTGCAAGCAGCTAATTTGGATTCTAAGGCCTGTGAAAGGGGAAAAAAAAATGTCAAAAAAGTAATACCATTAAGAGAAAGTATTTTGCTGCTTGAATTCAGGCTTTGTCATGACCCCAAGATCACCACGATCAGGATCCCAGTATGTTCACCTTTGGCAAAAACAACTGAATGGGAACAAAGCTGTCATTTTCTCTGTCACCCAACCACACAATGAGATGCTGATGCAGACTGCCAGGCATGACTCAGTTCCATTAGGGCTCAGATTTTAGAACTTATCAACTCTTACCTAATTACCTAAAATAAAGAAGCCAACTCCTAGCAGAAGTTACAAAAACTTCTTGCTTCAGCAGCTGCACTAAGGCTGGCATAAGCCAATCAGAAGACTAAGACAGAGCCTAAGGCAGAATCCTAAGGTTTTATGAGGGACTGCGTATTTGGAAAGTTTAATTTTTTCCCCAGGACAATGCCTTCTAGCATTTCTTTCTTCACCTTGGCCTGCAAAACAAAGCCAGATATGCTTCAGAACAAGAGGTGCTACAGCCACAGCATCAGGAGGAGGAATCAAAGGCAGCAGCTAAGCCCACCTCCATGCTCTGTACCTCATCTCTACTACTTCCAAGCCAGCCTGGTGAGATCTTTTTCCCCCCATACGAGATGACAGTCTCTGCCTCATCCACTGACTCCTGGCAGAAGGGAGACCAAAATCCCGATCCTGTCCTTTACTTCAGAACATCACCTGCCCTTTCTGCCATCTATCACAAACTGAGCTTTAACTTGAATATCCATCTGCTCTAGCAGAAAGACCTTGCAACTATCTGTTCATCCACCCTGTGCATGGGGCATTCAGACACCTGCAAATGCGTGCACGGGAGACAAAAACTCATCCCCCCAAACATGGGGTTTGGTCCTGTTCCATGTAGAAAAAATACTCCATTAAGAAGGCCCTGAGATGCTATCACAAGTAAGCTGACACTATACAGTCATATTCTAGAAATCCATGTAAGCCTACTTAGTGAGTACCTCGGCAGATACAAACAACTACCCATCTCGTGGTCTCAAAGCACCTATCTGCTGGAAATAGCCAGTGTGATCTGTGCCAAGTGACTCCCCGTCTCAGCTGCAAGCAAGAAAGCTGAGGGGAAATGTCTTGAGGAGAAAGGGAGTCTAAGGTTTGGGATGAGGCATCCTATGAGTAACCAAACCCAAAGAAATCCTGAACATCCTATAATTATTACTAAACAAATGTGTGAGCTGGAATTTTGTACCAGTGGCAGAGCGTGTGTCTAAGAGCAGGCTGGGGAAGAAGCATGCTTATTTGGCATTTCCTGTCCTTGCAGAGTAATCACATGGGATTGTGATTAAGCTCCCTAAATCCCTTGCAGACTCTTACTCACAATGATCCCATTTTAGACGTGTCACTCTGTAACCCCGAGTTGTCCTGCTGCCCTTTCAAACCAACTACAAGCTCACTGGCTCCAAATGCAAGCAACGAGGTAATTTTTTATTTCAAACTTTGCTAAAACAACTGTCTCTACTGCAGCTATTGCTGTTTGCAGTGTTAACCACAAGAGACAGAGGAAAGCCAGCACCAGAGACTAGACACCGACACTATCCACGCTTCCACTGAGAACACTAACCACTCAGGCACGTCAACAAGCTTCTCACTACTCAAAAGTCATGTCTTCGTTCAACCGGAAAGCCTGGCATCCTAAACAACACTGTAACAGATGTTTAAACCACTCCCTCCCCACTTGCAGTGGTAATCCTTTTAAAGGCTCACACATTTCACTTCCCCATCAACCACAGATGGGAACATTTGGCTTTCTCCTGATTTATTTTCTCACTTTCTTATCAGAGGTTTCTAGATTTTTTTTCCATTTTCAGCACCTGTTGCAGATCTCCCCAGGCACGAGAGGAGACAGCGGCAGCGTGATCTCGGCTCCTCGCTCGTGCACAGCAGGCACCCAGTGTCTGAGGTCCAGCTCTGCATCTTGGTCTCATTACAGAGGAAGCCAGAGGCCACATTTAAAGTAAGAAGTAGCTGACAGTGTCTAACACCATATAACAAAGTGCTTGAGAAATTTTTTACTCCAAGTATGAATTTTGTCACCCAAAATTGGCTCCAGAACCTTAGTAACATGCTTTACAAATCAAGATAATTAAATAAAAAAAACCAGCAACACTGAATGTGGATGATTTGGAATCTACAGCATGTGTGCAGCAGGGGCCAAGGCCTTGCTGTAATTGCGCACCAGGATGAAAGCTCAGTGACAGCAGCACGGGGCTAGGAACGCTTCAGTTCAGGGCACTCACCCCCACTTTCCGTAACAGATCTCCCACAATGTTGAGTGCAGATATTCTAGCTGAAGGAGTAAGGGGGCTGGTACCAAATCCGTTTGGTATAGCTGCAAACACATACACATTTTATTTTATGCTCCACTCCTCCACAGTTCATTTTTTTTTTTTAAAAAAAAAATCAACTTCTACATAAAAAGGTACATCTAAAATCTGCTGCAGACTCTTCACACAATTACCCCACAATACCACACAGACTACATGATCACTAGCCATGGAAAAACCTTAATTCCTGTCCACTGCCCTCTTTCCCATTAGACCTACAGGCACAGTTCATGCACTCTCCATCTGCAAGGCTACTGCCTGCAATCCATCTAATCCAGCCAGAGCTTCCTCTGGAACCTACTCTTTCTAATTTGAAAAATAATGGATTAATCCTTGTGATTGTCCAGAGCTTTCCAGATGGGGAAGGGGACTGGACTAACATCCTGCTGCCTCACAGAGAAAACAGGACCCCTGAAACGTGTATATGGTAACAGAGACTCTAGACTGTCAGAATTACTGAGCACCATTCACCCACCACTGCTACTCCACGTTTAAGCAGAAATCAGTCACTGCACTTCCCTGCAATCCCAAGTGTCTTCCGTGCTCTACTGCAGGCATCTACTGCAGAGTGCAAGCCCCCACCCCCTCAAAAGCAGTATCTAAGCTTCACTGTCCTCCCTTTCCATGCTATTTACTCATTATACTCCTTAAATGCACCTGATGCTGCCCCAGGATTTAAATACACCTTATGCAATGCACGTGGGATCCACGTACCTACATTTACTTCAAGTTCACTAACAAGCACCTGGTCTGAAATTGTTAACAAGCTGAACATACTGCCAGAACAACTAGACACAGTTCCTATGACTTATACCTTTTGGGGAAGGAAAACTATTTTCTGATCCTTTTCCAACGGGCGTAGCTGGCAAGGAGAGAGATGCTTGGACAGCTGAATCCATCTTTTCACAGTCTAGAGTTGGAGAACTGGGTGCTGACTTTCGGGTGACTTCTTGTTGCCTCTCCCGTACTGCTAACTCTTGCCGTAAGTCTGAGGGTTGAAACAAGAAAAAAAAAAACACACCTATTGGTGACTGATTTCTCTAACAAATACTCTTTTTATTTATTTGGGAAGGAGGAAGAGACGCCTCGCAACAACCCAGTATTAACTGTCTGCTGCTGGTTTTCTCCAGCAGCAAGGGCCCCACTGCCGAGCAGTCACAGCCCAGCACCACTTCCCATCACAGCTGGGAGCAGAGGGGGCGCATACAGAGCCCTCCCCGGACCACAGAGCTGCGTGGTCCCAGCGAGCACAGCGGGTGACTTTTAGCCTCAGTATTTTTCCCCATCTGTAGTGTGAGTCCCATGGAAAGTGTACGACAAAAACTCTAGCTGGTCACAAACGCCTGATGAACCACATTCAGCTCCTGCTCAAGTAGAGATTGGAAAAGGGGAGGAATGACCTATTCTTGTGTTTCAAATTCCCCATGTTCTTCTTCCAGTTCACAACCTACAGCACTCCACACTAGCCAAAGCAGCCAAAGCGTTGTATCCAGTTTCTTGATGCCTCGACAAGTGAAAGAGCAGACTGGAGATGCTGGGTAGTCCAAACGACAGCGAAAGAGACTGGAGGTTAGGAAACCCATGTTTTATTCTCCCCTTCTCTCCAGACTGCTGCTTACCCCACCTTGTCCCCTCCCATTTCCACATGTATTCGCCACAAAGAGCATCCAGCACAGCTCAGCAATGAATCTATAAAGTCCTTAGAAGGGCCTAGATGCAAATAAACAATTCATTACGAGGGGTTTGTTCCTTTTTGGGTAGAGCAACTTAAATCTTTCACAGACCTCTTATTCCTTGCCTCAATCTGGTATAATGTGCAAGAGCAAAATTAGTTGTACATTATGCCTCTTAAATTATCATAAATATTTAGAATTGATCTGAAGTAAAACAGCACAGCTGAAATGAAAATCTATTTGAGCGCTTAGAAGAGCATTTGTGGCTGTTCAATCAGAAATGTTATATTTGACAGTGGCTAGTGTTCCTGCTTGCTGTCAGGGGGAATAACATGTAGCTTTGCTACCCTAACAAATGCTAAAAATTTCCAAATGACTCATCCAAGAAACAAGATGTCTTTTTTGCCAATTATTCCAGTGTTCTAGAAAACAGTCCCCTAGGGTTTGCTGTTTTTTCCAGTATTATTGCCCCAACTCCAAATTACAATACGTTACAAATTTCCTCACAAAATACTTAATCTCCCTTTTCATATCTATTATAAAAACCCTGCGCTTCTAATAGAGGCTTTTAATTTGTGGGGCACAAACTTGGTTCAAAGGGGAACAGCAACAAAAAATCCCAGCCTGTTATCAAGTGTGCTGTCTTACACTGGAGTCTAGGCCTTAACTGAGGAATTATTTTAGAAAACTTCACTTGGGAAACAAAGTTGAAAACCATTAATCTCTAAAACTGTATTAATGACAGGCACAGGCTTATGAGCATACCATCCCCACTATTAGAGAAATCACTTTCCACCAACCATTAAAAAAATGTTTCCTCAGCATCCTCAATGTGAAATCCATTGGGGAATTCCCAACTCCTGGTCATATCCCAGAACACTATCCCAAACATCTCTGATCCCACAGGTCTAACCAGAGTCTTTACCAAAATAGCTTAAATAAACCAGGCAACTTCCAAGAGGTTTAGAAGGAACACAGGAGACATGATTTTTAAAGACAGTTATTTAACCATTTATCACGTGTTTCCCTGTCATTTCCTGTTCTTTCCCTTCCAATACAAGGCACGAAACCACAGCGAGAGGGAACTTTTGAAGTACACTTCCTCAGTTCTATTACATCTGTGGAACACAGTATTTTTGTAGTCACCTTTGTTAAAAATCCTGAATGAATCTGATATTAATTTTGCCTACATGAGGAAATTTTTCCTTTTAGCTACACTGGATATACAAAGAATAGAGAACATCCTGTTAGTAACCGCTAACGCTTACATTACGCACCCCGTTCAAGTCTCATTATGTGAGGCTTTCTATAAACATGAGCTTTGGTTGCTACCCGTCTCTGTTAGCAAGCCAACAATGTACCGAGACACAGAACTAATCAAGCCAGCCATACCTCTCGCTTCATCCTTTAATCTCTGTACAGAAACTAGCAATGATTCCTTGTCATCCAGTTCACTTTCTAAAAACGCATTTCTCTCAATAGCTTGGTTCAGCCTTTGTTCAAAGTCTTCCAAAGAAACTATTGTTGCCCTAGAAACAAAATCCAGAATATTAGGTTCTCCAGCTCAGCCAACATAAAAGCGTATTCAAAAACATAATAGAAGAAAAATGTTAGCAGGGTTTACATTCAAGTTAGTCATTTGAAAGCTATGGAAGTGCTTCTTAGAAAGGACTAATAAACTCCAAAGGAGCAGGGGAATAAGATGAAAAGAACATGATAGCATCTGGCTCTCAGAGATGGACCACAGAGCTGGGAAAGAGCCAATCCAGCGCACCCATCCCCATTTTTCCCAAGCCATGCTCCAAAGCCATATATTTAATCAGGGCATTAGCTGAGGCGGTGCTGTACTTTCCAGAGCTCTGGACAGGCCACAGCCCAGCAAGTGCAGAAAGCAGGGCACTAGGATGTTACCTAAGACCCAATTCGTTCCATGAGTTCAGCAGGCTAACTCATGTGTGTCAAAAGTAAGTCATGAGGTTAAGAGCCTTGTGGAAACAGGGCCTCAGCTCTCAGATCTTTTTGCCAGATAGCCAGAGGCTGATTCCTGGTCCCACTGAACCAACGGCAAAATTCCTATTCAGCAAAACAGAAGCATGACCTACTCCAAAATTGGGTGTTTCTAACAGCAGCCTGTTCATTTTATGCACTTATACAGGACATATTTGCTTCCTATAGTCATTAAACTGTTATGCAAGGGAAGAGAAGACTCCTTTAGCCTGTTTTATTTAAAAGGGACTATGTAAAGCATTCACTTCCTACTTCAAAGGGACTTTGAGCTACAAGAATCACAAATACGTTCTAAGAGTCACCTAGCTGGTAGTATCAAAAGCAGTGCTCTGGCCTGGCTTGCTCTGCGCCTACTTGCACTGCTCACTTCTCACAGGAATGGGAGGCACATTGGTCCCCTGTCTTTCCTGCTGTAACATAGTGCTACCAGCTGATGGAGGTGAACTCCAAGGATAAACTGCATTTTTCAAAGAATCAAGTGTCTTGGGGTTTCTTTGGCATTCTTTGAGTGTGCATTATTTTCCCTTTTAAGAAATAACAACATGCTTAATCTGAGCAGCAAAGAAAAGACCTAGTGAAAACTTTAAGGAAAGAAGAGGTTTGCACCCTTCACCTCTTTGCACGTTCCAAGTCGTCGTTGGCCTGCTCCAGCTCCCTCACATACTTATGCAGCTGATCTTTAATGGCCCGTGTCTGGCTCAGGTCATCCTCTAACAATGACACTTGCTTGTAACTTTGTGCATACTGGTGCTCCAGTTTCTCCTGAAAGAAAGAAGTAGCAAGATAAATATCAGTTGCATACACTCTCCAAGTAAGTAAAATGGGACAAAGAAAGCAACACACTCACTGCAGTGTGCTGACTTGGGATTGCTGGTAATACAGAGCAAAAACTGGGGAGTTGGAAGGAACACGTTCTGAACATCAGAACCGGACACAGTATAAAGTCACAAACACTGCATTGTGCACAGCCATCTCGCCACGACACAGCTGGCTGCTCAGAGATGCATCCCTGCATCTGTTCCCAACAGCCTGCACTGACAGCTGCTCTGAAACCTCAAACATCTAAGGAGTCAGAAAGAAACCTAACTGCACAGCCTCCCCTTCAGTGCCTCTCCCTTGACAATAGCCACGCTGTTACCAGAACTTGTCTGACATCTCCATTAGTGAAAATAAGAGCCACTGAAATCTGTTACAAAACCTCCAGGTCTGCAAGCTCATCGTCGAAAGACTGGAAGAATTCCCTCGCAAACACGCTTTTACCAGCTCTGAGGGTACACGTAGGCACTTATGTAAGAACTACTGACCTCATAAAACACGTACTGACCTTACAGATATACGTGGGACTGGATATACAAACAAGTAATCCCATTAACTTTATTTCCATTGGGTAAGTTTCCAACCTTAGTCTTCACTAAAATAACCAAAGACTACCAAAAATTATACTTTCCCAAGATTCTAAAAGAGGCAAGAACTTGTTAACATAGAGACATCAATTAAAAGTCACCTTCTGCACATGCAGATCCTTATGCAATCCCTGTCTCCACAGATACGGCTGTTAGGAATGAATTAGGAGATTCTCTCTGAAAAATGTGCACAAATTACCCATCTTCAGCTTTCTTTAAGGTCTCATAAAACCAAGGAGACCTTCTGGGCAAAAACACTAGCATGCAAAGAAAGATAACACAGTGGTCTGACAAAGCATACGCGTGTTGTCCACCGTTGCTATGCTGATGTTGCCTGTTTAACCCACAAAGCTACTGCTTGGCAAAGCCCAGAGAATTCAAACAAACGAGCACAGCCTCTATGACAAGAGTTTCATGATGTGAACAAGAAAAATTCCACCAGAAATTTCCCTGGTAAGTGTCTGGCCTTATTCAGAGTACATGCCATATTCAAGTCTGGATCTTAAACAGACAACTCCTTTCCTTCATGTGGATATTCAGTGATCAAGAACAGACCAGACAATCTAAAATGAGATCCAAGACATACCTGTAAGAAGAGGCAATGCTATTACAGAAAAGACTTACTTTTAATGTTTCCACTTCATACTTCAGTCTTTGGTTATCTGCTTGCAAATCTCTATTCCTCTGCTCAGCTTGCACTAGTTGTGCCTCCAACTCAGCTTCTAATTCTCTGCTTCCCTCTTGAAATTCAGCCAGCTCTTCACGAGCTTCCTGGAAGCTGTAAGGAGAGGATTTAATCAATTGAAAATCCAGCATCTCCCAAGTTAAAACAAAATCCACCGCTCTTAAATTAATAAGCTGAAAAAACAAGAGTTTCAAAGCACTTAAGTGTCATCCATAGACCTCTAAGGGGAAAACGAAAAATGAGGAAATAGAGAAAATACATCATTAAGCTTAGCTATAAAAGGAAATTAATTTTCTTACATCAAACAGCCAGCTACATTAAATGCATGTGTGAATGCAAACTGGTATCAAAGCTATTTACAGGATCCATGGGAGTCTGACAACACTTTGTACTCCATTAGATTTCACTGCTAGGAGATTAAAGTCACTGAATTATACAAACATTCAACCTGGGTTTAGTCAAAACCTGTAAGACAGAACAACAGTTTCTAGACCTCTGCACAACCTGGAAATTTAAGGTTCTTGAGAAGCGTGCAGGTTTGAATCTCAGGGTTACTGAGCACTGCGGCAGGAAGCCAGCACATACCTACTTTACACCACTGCAAGTTATTAAGTACTAGATGTAGTCACCCCACATACTTTGCTTATTAAATTTGCATCTTTACCATACGTAATAGCTCAGCTCTTAGCAAGCCGCAGATAAAACTAACAAGGTTTTAGGAAACAACATATCCACTGGTATCCAAGAGACAGAATTTTCTGACACCCCAAACCAGCTTGGGTTTCTCCATATGGACAGGCCCCTCCACATGCCCACCCCCCCCTCCAAAAAATACCAAAACCAAACAAAAAAAAAAATCAACTTGCACCTTGGGCTCTTTGGTCTTGAGAGTGCTTTAACTGGCTTCATCTCAACTGCACATGAGTAATACTGAAGGCAAGGAAAGCTTTCCAAGGAAAATAAACTGGGACCCTCCAGTGCCCCCCACTCCAGAAAAACCCCAAACAAACTCCACCCTCACAAGAAGCACAGCGTTACTCAAGACAACAACCTCTCTTGTCATTTTTGGTAGCCAAAAAGCCCTGTGCCCCCTAAAAGATGCAAACCACTGGGGCAGGCTGGACTATGAGGTACAATACACTTCAATAAATTGCAGCAGACACCAAATCAGCCACTTTTCATGCCAATAATTCAACTACAAAAAGCTCGAAGGAACAGTAATGACACAAGGCAAGCCCAAAGGCGTCTTCTTATGATAAAACATCAAGATAACTACTTAAGGCAGCACTCTAATTATACAAAGACACACATGATCGCAAAAGGGCTTTGCTCTTGCTCAAACATGCTTGAAACATAGCCTGGAGTTCATGGCATGGTAACGCTGTGCAAGAAACACTCAGCTCCCACAAGGCTGGAAACTTTAAAGCTCGATTTAAAGCTGGAAATGCAGAGCTCCTTTCTAAAATAATATCTAATACCCATCTTGGTGTACACTTGCAGAGGAATAGATTAAACAATGTTCTGGTCATTAAGAATGAAATCCAGCCTGCAAATCTACAACAGTACCTTTGCTTGTACTTCAGGGAAAGCTCTTTCCAGTATGCAGTTTCCTCCTTTGGACTCGAAAAAGTCGGGATTTCTTCACTGTCCATGATCAATACAACCTGCAGGATACAAACGTAAGAACACACTCAGGATAAATAGACAGGGAGACCGCCCCTGAAACTGCTGCTAAGTACTGGGCTTCATCGCCACGGCCCTTCTGACAGCGGCATCCACACTTGGCACCCACAAGCGGGATGTTAACGATCCCTAACAAGCATCATTCAGCACAGAGACCTGCTGCAACAAGCAACGTAATTTTATCCAGCTTCTGGAAGTGCTTGTGCAGCAGCCTGAAATGAGACCAGAAATTCTGGCTGTATTTGGTACCTACTGAAACAGTAGTTAATGCCACAAGCTCACTGAGGACCACAGTTGATAAGGATATTAAAACTTACAGCTACCAGTTTGCATTTTTGTTTGTAAAAAGTTCCTAAAGAGATTGTGCCTCCTGTTGCCAACACAGCGATGCACACTACAACTCCTACTAGAGCTGCAAAGGCACGTAATGAACAAAGACAAACACTCTGAGGTCAATCGCTAACACACTGTGCTGCGGAGATTAAAATTCAATTTACTCTTCCTATGTTGAGTCCTAGGTAATTCCTGCTTTCCTGTAAAACACGCAGGTAACAGAAGTTATCCATGTAGTTTTGCTCCCTCTGTCCTCTCAAACCAACACAAGAAGGATCAGCCTCTCTCATAAAATTACATGGTCACGTCATACAAGAGCACTTCCATCCTGGAGGTGTTCAGAGGACCAGCTTCCCACGCCAAGGCAGGGGGGCCACGCTCTCTGGGTGAGGACCTCCCCTCTTCAGCTGCTTGGGCCACTGGATGCCATTTGCGTTGTTGCTCGGCTATTAGCCAGCGTAAGAAATGCAACCCAACATGTGCTTTTTGTATCGCTGCTCAGTAACGGAGCAATACGCAGTCCAGGGGGACACAAGACATGTGAGGTCTCAACACACACCAGGTCTCAGAAACCGATGAAAATGATGATGTGGTGCTCATGGTCCTGCCAAGCAGAGCAGGGCGAAGTGCTCAGGCAGGCCCAGCTCCTGACCACAGCCAGCAGAAGCACCACACCGTGCACCCCTTCTGAGCTCTCCCCAAGCAATCCCATAACGCTTTTATGGGTAGGCATCTTTTTTTCTCCCCAAAAGCCAAGACTCAAATTCTGTTATTAACACCCAGGAAAGAATAAGCTGAAAACAACCTCTGCTCTCTTTCAAGCAGAGGCTTTAAACAACGCTCGCATCAAGCTCATCAGTCGGTAATAGCTGACCTAGAAGTCCTGACTTTCACACTCTAACAGGCATCAATGGCCAACTCTGTCCCTTCAGGCCTAAAATTATCACACTGGTATGCCCTGCATCTCAGTGACCCACATTTTAGACACCTAAAAGGGGGACAAAACAATCCCATGCTTTCATCAGAGGCAGACAGGCTCATTTCAGACTGGCACTTAGCTCACGAATAAAGTGAGGCAGAACTGCCACATTTGCTCTTCAGCTGAGACTGCAGCTGCCACAATCAAAGGGCACAAGATCAGATGTATCCAGAGGGTGCTAAGTGCCTCAAAAACACCTCAACTCTTGCACTGCATTGATTTAATTTTACAGCTTTATTGTGGAAGCAAGTTTGTCTTGAATCAGATCTCCATGGTGCCCAAGAGAACGGATGGCGTTTCCTTTTCTGCATTGTCCCTGTACTGATAAAATAAAACATACATATGGATCCATTATAATTCCCCCCAGTACACACTGTCGGGCCTGCTGCACCTCTTCAGATAAAAATTTCTTTGGGTGCACTTGCTTCAGCAGTTGCACCTGTTACCAAGGCTGCTTAATCACAACACAGGGACAAATCATAAGTCCTAGGCAAAAGAGTGTTTACAGTGGAGGTAGAGCCCATGAATCACCTCCCAAACTGTGGTGGTTTTGCAGCCAGGTGCATTAAGGCGAACAGACATCTGCTGTGGCTCAGGCACACGTCAGGCAGCTCCTGACTGCAATTCAGATTGCCAGGAAAAGGTGAACAGCTCAGCTACTGCTGCTGCTGCCCGTAACATCAGTCCTGCGCTGACCTCACCGAAACCGCTTCAGTAAAAGTCATCTGACCTTTACCTCCACAGCACTGGGCTCCAAGCCAGCACACTCGGAGAGGCTTAATCAGCAAGAAACATATTTTCCCCAAAATAAACGAAGCCTAGAACAGAGCAGGGCCAGCTCCCACAGCTCCAGAGGAGCTGATCTCAAAAGGTAAAAGGTAAACAGCCAGTAAGCCACCCGTCAGCAGAATTCGGGAAGCGTTTAGAGAAAAGGAAGCAGCTTACATCATTTCCTAGAAGTAGAGATAAGGTACGCCAGGGCCCAAGGCTCCTTCCTGTCTGCTCACATGGGGCACACCCTCGGAAACAAACATCTGAGGAATCCCTGCAAACACCACAGTCTGCAGGAGAAGCAGGAAGGGCTGCCTGGGACTCACAGGTACCCACAGAGTCACCACCTGCTGGTGCAGAAGATATTCCCACCCTTGTCAAAGACCCTTTCCTTTTAGACACCAGAGAGAGGAGATTCAGCCCTATGGTACTTCAGGCCCCTTGGCAGCAACTCCTCCTTCCCAAACCCACTCCGCATGCGCAAGCTGACCTTTTCCAAGTCTATCATCCCTTGCCCACCTTGGTTCAGCAGGTGATAGTTCCATGACTACCCACGCCCCATGTCTACCATCATGCCTGGATTTTTATCAGCATGGATTTTTGATCTGCTAACTGCACTGCATGAACACCTACACCAGATGCTGATGCCAGCGTGCAATACTAAGCTCCAACATCCACATCCCAGTTTTTGTACAGTTACATCACTTGTCTTCCCTTGCATGCGTGGGGGACAAGAGAAAGAGATAAGAACACACATACACACTCTACAGACAAGGTGGTTCAGGGCCAGAATACTAGCCTGGGAGTTGGGAGATGCAGACCTGCCACCAGCACAGATAGAGCCATTAGTAAACCACTTCACTTCTGCCAAGCTTTG
This sequence comes from Strix uralensis, assembly GCF_047716275.1. Classification (NCBI taxonomy): domain Eukaryota; kingdom Metazoa; phylum Chordata; class Aves; order Strigiformes; family Strigidae; genus Strix; species Strix uralensis. The sequence goes on from NC_133990.1 coordinate 6,806,149, forward strand.
CCCATTCCCTCTATTTATGGTGCAGAAACACAGGCCTATCTAAGCACATGTATATGCCTGGCAGAAAGTGACTCCTGGGCATTATCAGAACATAACCAGACAATTTTAAACTTCTCACGTGTGGGAGAGCAGATGCCCACGGAATACCAAGAGTTTAACAAAAACTGCTTTGCTTCAGCCTGTTGCTGGTTGTCCCAGCTCTGGGCATTATGTGGGGAGCTGAGAACCAGCACGGCAAGTCCTTCCTATTCACGGGCTTCTTTGCATACGTGGCACTTGCAGAATCAAGCCTTTGACAAACAACACTGAGGCTTTCAGGATACAGACAAGACAATGCAGCAGCGTCTTCCAGGGAAAATGAGAGCAGGCTTATGCTGCTGCCCACTCGAATTCATTACAACACAGCTTAGCATTCACGCAGCGCCCTGGGAAAACTCAGTTACGCGGGCATAACTCCAGGATCCAAAGCAGCTCTCAAACAAGAACTATGTTCAAAAGGCGGTGGCTCCTTTCAAGCCTCCCCTTATACAGTCCACAGGACAGAGTAACTCTCTACTGTTAAAATGGAACAGCTTTTTCATGCCGCAGTCACCCTAAAAAAAAAAAAAATGCAGCTTGTAGGTTAAGAACTTCTCTAAATCCGGGGGCGGGGGGGGGGTATACAGGACAAATCTGGTTCCCCACTTCCAAAAGCATCCTTACAAGCGAGATGCTCAGTATCCTCTGGATATTGCAAGAGCCAAAAGCTGAATCCAACATGTAGCAGAAGTAACTAAACTAACATGCAGACAGTTTTTCAAGTAGCTTAAGCAATCTTGCATTCAAGGCCAAACCAGAATCTTCATGGAGCCACCTTTCAGCTAAGTCATGAAAACACAAACACAGCTTGAAGTGTAACCCAGTACCTCAAGAAAGCTTCCCGGGCTCTCCATGTGACTGGAGGCTGCTGCTAGGCTTTGGATCAAATATCAGACCAAAACACTAAGTTTGAAATACAACACGATGTTTCAACTTCTACCCACCCCTTCCCACAGTCGGGAATCCACTCCTCTCCACTCTCAACATCAACTCAATTCACTGACGCATCACGGTAAGGATGAGCTGTAGAAGCACGTCCAAAGTGATTTTGAGTACTGCTCAGAGGCAGCTGCAATTCACCCAGGATGTACCTGCAGCATCTCAAGCGGCTGGATAAATCATTCTTCCTGATTTTAGTCACCCCACATTCTCTCATTTAAAATTAGCTTATAAATATTTAGCATATAAAGTGAATGAATATTATTTAATGATCACGAACAGGTAATTTTTCTGCACATAGGCCACCAGCTTTCTTCCACACAATCCTGTTTGTCCAGTATTTTCAGACACCGAACATGAAGGATTAAGCAGAGACAAAGCAAGGCCACTCAAATGTGACAAACTACAGTGCAAAGGTTCCTCCATCTACACTTCTCTGCCCCATCACCGAAGGCAATGCAAATGTCCATTGACCTTTGGAATTAAACAAGTGACCACCTAAAACAGGACTTGATAAAGAAATTCTGCCAAGCTCACATGTGGCCTTCAGTTCTCCAGATAACAACCCATTCTGGCTATCAGAGTCCCCAAAACTGCCAAGTGCCATGTAATTGCTGCAGGCATCCCCTTCTCACAGGGAATGACTCTGCCATTGAGTGCTGGCACCATCCAGACCTGCCATGGAGAGCAGGAAGGACTGTCAGCAACCAGGTCTTCTTCCTCTTCCCATTTCATGCTGATTCACAGACAAAAAGGCAGAAGCATCTTGTTTCCACCATTCTTCACCTTCTCAAACCACGAGAACCAAGAGCTAAACCCCCAAACCCCTGAAGCTCTGGATTTTTTTCCAAAACCCAGTCAGGATTCAAACCAAAGGAACCTGAGCATTCCAGTCAAAAACCAAAGCCAATTTTCATTGTCTTTCACTTATTAGAATATGGAAAACAAATAAACAAAAGACATGGATTAGATTTCACCAATCAATTTGTGCTTGTTTTTCTCATCCTGAAATAGGAGCTGGAAGCATTTTCATATGCGTTTTGGAAGGCTGCCTGCATCCATTGCTGCTTCGGAAAGTCAACCTCTGTCTTTTCCTGCAATACTATTTTTGAACTGAATGTTCTCGGGTGAACCACAACAAATGCCTCCTTGCCTCTTACAACAGCAGCATATGAGCTTTCAGGAAAAAAAGAAAGTCAGAGCACAGCATCAGTACAACACTCCTTCCTCTGCTGTTATAATTAATCCTGCATTTCCAATTTGGACAGCACAGGTGGCAGGAGATAACCAAACCCTACCTGCAGGAACTTTGTGCCAGGTTCAGACAACAAGCCTCTTGTGGAATTGGCCTTATTAATCAAATAAACCAGGTATGCTTTACACCACATGACCAAGACTCAACACACCTTGTGAATACGATATCCAGTGGGGCAAAATGCCTCTTGATGAGTTAGTCAGCACTGGGATGCAAGCCTTGAAACCAGAAGAAAGGTACTGATGCAAGAAGTCTATTTTCTGAAATCAAGCTACAACTACCAAAGGCATCAGGATTTAGTATTAAAACCCATTTATCCCTCTCACAAACATGGGAAGTTTAAGACATCTGACCTCTATTTGTTCCCAAGTGACACCACTGAAGCACCTTAAAAAGGAAAATCTGAAGAGGCTGGTGCTCCTGATGCAGGTTCAGGCTCTGCAGAGATGAAGGAAAGGCCCCTGGAGACGTGCACGTCCCAGAACAACCTGGGCCTCACCACAAGAACAATTTGCTCCCAGCTCCACACCCAGGAGCCCCAGAGGGATGAATCCACAGAGCAGAAGGGTGCCGAGTAAACAGCAAACTGAGAAGGAAATTAAGGCTATGGAAAGGATATGCTTCTCCCTGCTCTCTGGAAAACCACCTCTTAGGAAAGTCGGTGAGATATGATAAGCACCAGGAGCACTGATCCCGACTCTACAATGGAGGCTGACAGCTGGCGCAAGCTGCCACATACCTGCACAGCCCCCCCTACCTCTGGAGATTATCCACCCAGCTTGCACCTTCTCAAACTCACAGTTGCCTGGTTTCTCTTTAAACCTTGAAAAGTTACAGAGCATCCTGCCCAGAAGCACTGAATTTATCTGAGAGCTTATGGTACCCACAGCAAAGAGCTTGTGACAAATCACAGCACACCAGTCCCTTAGGCCTCCCTATTATCTCAGAAATTAATACCATGCTGATGATGACATTCCCTGGCAAGGCAGTGGCCAGAGAGCCAAGATGCTTCTGGACACTGCAGAATGACAAGTGGCCAAGAAACTTAAAGAGAAAAGCACTCAGCACAGGTTTCTTCCAAGAGGAGTGAATTCTGTTGCTTTTACATCTCTGAAGTTCTACCAGTGCTAGAGAAGGAAAAACAATTTTGAAAAATACTACCCAAAAGCTAGTCACAGGCCAGCCATCAACAGAGAGGGCCTTAGGTCTCTTCAGTAAGCACTTAACAAGATGAGAGTTAAAAATAAATCCCCAAACTCTACGTTGATCAGCTGAGGGAAGCAGCACAATCTGCTACTGAGCTGTATCGGCAGAAGTGAGGGACACAATCATATCAAGAAAAATATGCTTTGATGGATATGTCTGGCTTTGCCCATGGATGAGTGCAGTACAGTAGTGAAAAGGCAGTTTGCTTGAACACACCTCATAGTTTATCTTGATTGTGTTTGTGGTGTCACAAATGTCAAGAAGGACTGTAAAAAGACCAGTTCCTTTCTGTAGTCTGACTTTCCCCGTGTCTCAAAAATAACTGTAATAGACTGAGGGAATAAATAGTTTCTTTGTTGCTGTACTTTTTGGTAGTCTACTCCCAGACATGTCTCCAGAGACATGACTCCTTGTGAAACCAAGGTCGCAGACATCACCAGTCTTGCTTCCTCTCCACTTTCTTCTTTTTCTTTCTCCTCTCTTTCCTTCTCCACCAAATAAGGAATTATCTCACATGTCTGTAACCTCGAAAGAGTCAGGAAAAAACAAAAACAAAGAGGGCTTTACCCCAAAGAGGGGGGAAGAAAATTAAATCACTATGCCTCTGAACGCATACCTTCACCTCTGTAACTCCCAATGACATGAAGGATCAAATCTTCACATCTGAGACCCAAAAGGAGAATGCCTGGGCTCTGCCTCCACGTATGTAACTTAAATACACAGCCCAGACAGGTCTGGGTCTGAAAGAAGACAGAGGATCTCTTCCAGGGCAGGCATAACACTATTAATCCAAAAACCACACTACTTACCCACACCTGCCATATCCCCTACAACCACAGGTAACTGGCACTATCAACCAGAGTGCCTGTGCAGTCACACTGCTGACACATCAAATTTAAATATAAATAAATATAAAAGCCTCCTAGTCACTTTTCTGCCCTGGGACACCTTCTTTCTCTTACAGTTACTAATATCTCTAACAAAACACTGACCTTCACAAGGCCACCTACCCTCTGCAGTGTCCAGGAATTGTTTCTGGAGGGAAAAAAAAAAAAAAAAAGAAAAAAATTTGCTTAAGTATCCAAGGAACTCTTCTACTGGAGCTTCACATATTTAAGCATCTCTTAGGGCAATAAACGCCATAGGCATTCAAAAGTGCCCTCCGCCTCTCTGCACTCGTGACCAAATCAAGATAGCTTCAGAGAGAACAGAGAAGCCCTGAGTCACCAAATGCTCCCAGCGCAAACTGGCCCAGGGCAATGAAGCTGGGCTGGGGGTGGGCGAGGACAGCTCTCCTCCTCCCTAGGAAGGAGAGAGAGAGGGATGTTAATGGGAAGTCACTTAACTGAATTCTAACTAGTAACATATTTCCTCTTGCTTCAGATGTGTTCATCCTTTATGGCACGTCTGCAGCAATTCGGGTCAAACTCATCAAACCGGGGGTCCGAGGCAGGGACTGTTCCTTTGGTGATATTTATACAAAATGCAGCAGGACTTGCTAAGCTGAGAGGGAGGCGATAAAAACCTCAGAGAAAAACCCTCACAGAATTACTGAAAAATGTTTGTTAGAGACGCACCCTAGGCATCTGATCTACCAAGTATTTTATGAGAATGGAGGCAAATCATAAATCCAGCTTCCTGAGAGTGACTGGGGACAGTGATGGAAAAATAAACACCTTCTGGGACAAAACCACCTACAAAGGAGGCACAGGGACAGTCAAGGGAGCAGCCCTGCCCCCCGATGACAGCCCGGCAAGTCACGGAACTTACTCTGCCGCATGTTTCTGCACACACACACACACACACACACGCTTTAGTCCCTTCGCGTTTGGAAACCGCTCTGAGGAAGGAGTGAAGTCAAAAGGAATTCGTCACCACCGCAGCCGTCCTGGCTCCCCTCTCCCCGGGACAGCGCAGGGTCGCACAGGGAGCACAACCCCCCGCCTGAAGCAAGTGTCCCCTGCTGTCACACGGCCCAGGCGGGAGGGGCTGCCCCAGCCCCGGCGAGGACCAGACTTGGGGGCGAGTCGCCTCGCTCGCCACCCGCCTGCAGACCGGAGGGCAGCCGAACAGCTCAGGAGCTGGCCGGGCTCCGTCGGTGGGGCAGTTTTGGCTTAACGCACCCAAATTTTGCAATTTCGCGTCGACCCTTGCCACAGAAGCGCACCACTGGGCTGCTACCGCCCGCCGGAGCTGCCTTCCCCCCCCTTCAGCCACCAGACACCCCGACCCGGGCTGGCCACAGCCCGACCCGCTCTCGGGCCGCCGTCCGTCCCCGCGACGAGGCGTGACGAGAGGAAGCGGGACGCGACGGTGCAACAAGAAAACGCGTTTCCTTCCGACAGGCCCACAGCCCGGCACCGCCAGCACCCACGGCAGCTCGGGGCCCAAAACCCGGAGTTTTAAGGCAAACCCGCGCTCCGCCGCCGAGCCTGCCCGCGGGGAGGCAGCTCCACGCCAGCCATTGCTCCCTCCCCCGCGCTCCACTGAAAATACCTTTAAAAAGGGAAGGGGGGGGGGGGGGGGGGGTGTCCCCCTCAGGCCGCTGCTCCCGGGCAGGCACGGCTGGCCCCGGCGGGAAGGGGTGCCCAGACCCCGCGTACCTCCACGCCGCGCTGCCGGCCGCGGGCTGCCCGCCAGCCCCTCCGGAGGCGACGGAACCGCGGGGGGGACGGACGGACGGACGGACACCGGCTCACGCAGGGCGGTGGCCAGGCGGGCAGGGCCGAGCCGGGCCGTCCAGTGACAGGCACTCGCTTCCGCCAATGGGAGGCGGCGGGGCTGCGTCGCCAGCCAACGGCGCGCGGCGGAGGGCGGGACCTGCCCCGTTGTCAGTTTGCAGCCAATCGGCGGAGGGGTGCGGGGCCCGCAGCCTCCGGCACCGTGAGGGGCGCCCGTACCCACCCCCCCGCCGCCACGGCCGTGTCCCCCTCCCGTCCTCCTCCCCGCGCCCGCGCCCGCGCCCCCGCCCCACCGGGCCGGGCCGGGCCGGCCGCCGCGGGGATCGCCGGCCTTGGCCGCCACTCACCGGGGCGCATCCCCTGTCACCGCCGCAGCACCGCCCGCCGGCGCCGGCTCTGCCTCATCCGGGGACTCCGCGGGGCGGGGCTGCGCCTGGGAGGCACCGGGCGGGCGGGGGCGGGGGCAGCGTCGTCACGCGCGGGGCGGGGCCCACGGGCGGCGGGGCCGGCGGATCCGGACACCAGGCGTGCGGGTCCCTCAGCTGCTCGCCCACAGCTCACAGGCTGCCCCGCCGCTCCCTTCTCCCTTCCCACCGCACCCGGGCGCTGCCCTCTCCCTCTCCTCCGCGGCTCTGCTCCCCGGTGCCCCCGGGAGGGGCAGACCCAGGCACCGGCACCGCATTCGCGGGCCCCTGAACATCCATCGCGAAGGGGGAGCGGGGAGCGGGCGGGCCGCTGAGCCGCCCTCCTGGCTCACCCCATCCCTGCACCCGCTGCCTTGTTCCCCGCACGGCTTTTCTGCCCCCGAAAAGGAGGAAAACTCATTTTGAACCCGCCAGGGACCCCACTGGCCCCGAGCCAAGCTTAGGGCAGCCGACAGCCCCCCGAGACTGTCCCTGTCCACCCTGGCTTTCTCCACTTTCCCAGCACAGCATTTCCCTGCTGGCGGGTGGCTTTTGTCCCCTTGGCATGGCCATTCTGTAACTGAAGAGGGAGGGGAAAAATGCACCAGGACCGTGTGGGATGCACGATACAAAGCGCATGGCATTTCCTCACAGCTTCTGCAGTGCAGTGAGGAAACTGGGCACCCAGTCTACTCCAGTCTGCGATGGTTGGCACCCAACCGGCTCCAGAGCATAAGAATGGGCACCCGGTCTGCTCCAGAGCATGATGGTGGGCACCCAGCCTGCTTCAGAGCACAAGGATGGGCATCCAAACAGCTCCAGAATGCAATGGTGAGCACCCAACCTGCTCCAGAGAACAAGAATGATCACCCAACATGCTTCAGAGTGTAATGGGCACCCAATCTGCTCCAGAGCATGATGGTGGGCACCCAACTAGAGCTGGGCTGTGCATGCACTCATCACTGCCGGTTCTGGCTGCTCCCAGCTCGGAGCAGCACAGGGTTGGATGCTGAAAAAGGAGCTATTCTCCCAGCCACGTCTCCAGCCTCTGCACACCTGCCTCAGTCTCTCACTCTGCCCTCCAGAGAGGGCTTCAGAGAGCCAAAGACGGGGTCAGATGAAGTGAGAAGGTGGGAAGTGGAAAGGGTGGACCAGGGCTGTGAGCATCCCCTGCATCAGCTGGGTGCAGCCAGGCACAGGGGATACAGTGGAAGGTGCACAAATACTCACTGGGAATAAGGCTCCGTTTCCAGCAGGGATGAGACAGCTCCAAGGGCAACTTGCCACCAGGATGACTTCTCACAGGACGCTGTGGCTTCCCCACCCCTCGTGGCCTCTAATTCAGGTGCAGTGTGCTGCTTGGAGCCACGCTCTGCTGCACGTCCTGGGCTCAGTGCTGACGCTGCGGAGCTTTGTTTGTGGCCTTGTGAAATATCCAGGTGATGCGGGGTGACCCGAAAAGTCCTGCGTAGCCATCGGGGGACATCCATGGTATTGGCTGGATGCCTGGGGGCAGGGAGCAGCATGTGCTCTCCATCATCAGGTTGTCTGCAACCACCTGTCCCATCCACTGTGGGAAAAGGTAGAAAAGTACCAGAGCATCAGCCCTGGATAAGCCCATATACGGGTGGACAGGACATGGCAGAGGAGAGGCTGTGGGGACACATGCAGGGACAGAGGTGGCCTTGGTGGCACCATGCCCACGAAGGACACAGACTGTCCCCACGAGGGCAGCCGGCACAGCCGCGGTTTTGGCCACCACCACGCCACGCTGCCGGCAGCGTTGGCCCACAGCAAGGGAAGCACGAGGGCATCCCAACAGCACTGCCTGATGCTAATGACAGGCCGGCCAGCTAATTACAGAGGGCAGGAAATTAAGCATGCAAAAGAAGCTTAAGTATTAGGTCAGCGTGAGGGAGCTGGGAGGTCAGCTGTGGGGCAGGTCCCATCGAGAGGCATCGTGGTGGCACCCTGCCCTCCCCTGCCCGTGGCCTCGGGGGGCTGCGGGGGCACGTGCGGAGGACACGAGGGCAAGACTGAGGCAGGTGTGCAGAGGCTGGAGACGTGGCTGGGAGAATAGCTCCTTTTTCAGCATCCAACCCTGTGCTGCTCCGAGCTGGGAGCAGCCAGAACTGGCAGTGATGAGTGCATGCACAGCCCAGCTCTAGTTGGGTGCCCACCATCATGCTCTGGAGCAGATTGGGTGCCCATCACACTCTGAAGCATGTTGGGTGATCATTCTTGTTCTCTGGAGCAGGTTGGGTGCTCACCATTGCATTCTGGAGCTGTTTGGATGCCCATCCTTGTGCTCTGAAGCAGGCTGGGTGCCCACCATCATGCTCTGGAGCAGACCGGGTGCCCATTCTTATGCTCTGGAGCCGGTTGGGTGCCAACCATCGCAGACTGGAGTAGACTGGGTGCCCAGTTTCCTCACTGCACTGCAGAAGCTGTGAGGAAATGCCATGCGCTTTGTATCGTGCATCCCACACGGTCCTGGTACATTTTCCCCCTCCCTCTTCAGTTACAGAATGGCCATGCCAAGGGGACAAAAGTGTAGTGCAGTCAAGGTACAAACTGAGCTCTCGCTGGGGAGTTGCAGCAGTGTGAGGGCTCTCTGGGGCTCTGTCTGTGTCTCTTTTATAAAAGTGCCAAGCGTATCTACACAAGGGTATCTACACAACCCTAACTAAATTTCCCCAGGGGCATCTGCAAAGTGAGACACCCCTGGTCTCTTTTCTCTCCGGTGGGATCCTTTAAACCTCAAACTGAGCTCCTCAGTCCCTCTTTCCTGAGCTGGGTGCTTAGATTAAAGAAATACCCTTTGCCTCTCCCTGTACCCGGTGGCATCACTGTCCCAGCCAGCTGCCAACGTTGACGCAGCATCTCTAGGACTAGGGATGGATGTCACCGGCGCCATCAAAGCCGCCTTTACCAACTGCCTCTGTCCCAGCCCAGCAGGGGTTTGCCTCCGGCAACAAGGCATAGCACTGGCGGGGGCTGTATTTCCCAAGAGGTCTGGCGTGCCTGCCTGGTTAACACTGATTTTTAAGTCAATGTTTGCTTTGAGGTTGCTCCGGGCTGCACCCCATTGTAAGCCAGAGCTGTTCCCATGCATTCGCCGAGGGCTCGGTGCTTCCAGATGCACAAAGGAGCAGTCACTTAGCATTAGCAGCCCCACAATGTTGTCGTGTCTCCCACCAGCCGAGCCAGGTCTGTGTTTCACCAGCAAAAGCCCCTCTGCTGAAAGGCTGCGGAGAGACAAGGCAGCAGTAATAGATTTGATCGAAGGGGGGGCTCTCACAGGGGCGGGGGGACCCAGCACGGGCAGGAGCCAGGGCTGTCCCACGGTCCAGGCGTGGGGCTGCTGGAGGCTATTTCAACGTGGGGTGAGCGGGGGGACATGGAGTGGGATGGGTTATATATTTACAAGGGCTACGCCACAGCGCAGAGAGATCCATGGCGGGGACAGCCCCAAAGGGTGGGATATAAGGTGGGTGTGGGTCCCTGAGGGATAAATTATGGGCTGAGAATTATTGTCCCAGATATGGGGCCCTGCAGCGTGCAGGAACTCCTGGGCATCACCTCAGAGAGACGCTGGCAAAGGTTCAAGAGGGAGAAATAACCACCAGGACTGTTTTTTGGAGAAGGGTAGGGATTTTCTTGCTAATCCCTGCCTTGGAGGGGTGTCTGGGACCAGCAGCTCTTACCATGTCCAGGAGCATCCAGGCTGGGGGGACAGAGCTGGGAGCAGCCAGCCAGAGTGGGGACACATCCCCAGAAGGACACATGGTGCTGCTGGCATCTCCCCCCACAACTCCCCTATGCTGGCAGCACTAATCCCGTCTGCCTGTACACCTTAATCAGCTGAAGCGGCCAGGGGAGAGCTGGATGCTGTGTGGAGCCTCTCAAGCTGCCCAGCAAAGGATTTGCTCATCGTTGAAGTGAAGTGGTGCCTGAGCTGCCCCAGCCATGGTGGGGGGACCTGGCAGGGCTCCAGGACCAGCAGCAGCCCCCAGGACAGGCAGCTGTAGGGGAAAGGAGGCTTTTCGTGAAGGAGAAGCTGGGATGGGGTGGGAGACAACCCAGAGAGCTGGGAACTGATCTGTGCTAGGTGGCAGAATCCAGCTGTGAGCATTGCTCCTGGGGAGGTGGTCTGAGAACTGTCAACTCATTGCACCTCAAGAGCTTTGTGGGGCTTGAACCTGACCTGACCACTCCTGGGCTTGGGAAAGGTGACCTCAGATCCAGTGTGTTTGTGACCACTGGAAAAAGCCCAGCCAGCCTTTGACCTTGCATGGCTCCCACCAAGGACTCCATGTCACGAGTCTGCTGGCCTCAGCACTGGCAGGTGCTGGAGAATATCAGCTTCCCTGCTCAGACTGGTGTTTGCCTCCAACCAGCCCTGATCTCATCCCCCCCCACCCTGCCTCCTTCCCTGGCTGGCTGAGGACTGTGTTCAGGGCAGAACCTGCCATCTGCACATGAGACCGGCTGCTCACACCTACCCACAATCCCCACCCCAGTGCCACGCTGACAGCGGCAGCAATATTTCCTTGTAACCCAATGCATTGAATCATGGCTGTTTGGAGCCCACCAGAAGGGCTCTGTGCCTGCCAGCAAGGAGCAGGGAATGGATGGGACTGGGCAGGATGCAGGGGTGGGTGGGGCTGGAGGAGATGTAAGGAGGGATGAGTTTGGGGAGGGTATAGGGCTGGGAGGGATACGGGAGATTGTGCAGGGAAGAGTGGAGCTGGGAGAGGTATAGGGAGAGATGGGGCAGGGAGGGATGTGGGCAGGGCCTGGGGGTGGGGGGAATGCAGGGAGTGCAGGTCTGTGAAGGATGTGGCAGGACAACGGTGTGGGAGGTGTATGGAGAGGCAGGGGTCTAGGAAGGCTTTGGGGAGTGGGGATGTGCCAGAGCAACGGCTCTTGGAGAGACAACTGGCCCAGGCAGAGCCCCTCGGTGCTCCCTGGCCAGCCCCTCCAGCCAGGCTTTGCAGATGGGGATACCCCATGGCTCTGCCCTGAGGCGGGGGCCTGGTGGCTCTGTGCTCAGCAGCGGAGCTGGCCCAGCCTCTGCTTGCCCGGCACTGCTGTGTCCTGGCAGCCTGCCAGGATGATGCAACAGCCAGGAAAGCAAAGCCACTGGGTGCCCGGCCACCGCTCTGCGGCATGGCCAGGGGGACTGTCCCCCCAGGATTAAGCAGGTCTGGATGAAGCTGAGTGCAACGTATGGCCACGGCTCCTGCCCTTGTAATGCCTGCAGCAGCCTGGGGCTGATATTTGAGAGGGGGGAGGTTGGGGGCTGACTGCTTGACCTACAACCATGTGTCACCGATAACCAGTGCTCTCCTGGGATGTATCCAGATGGCCCAGTGGGACTGCCACCCAGACAGCCCAGGCAAAGGCAGGTCAGGTGAAAGCTTCAGGAAATGGAGCTTCCTTAGGGCAGCAGCTGCCACCGGCCAGCAGCCACATCCCACTGCCTACCGGGGGATGGGGGACTCCCATCCTCCATGGGTCAGCATGGGGCAAGACCTCGGTGTGGGGACCACACAGCCTGGCCAGAGGGATGGCCAGATCTGGGGCCAGAGGAAGGGCTGACACTTAAGATATTTCTTCAATCACAAAGGCAGCAAAAACTCTGTTGTACTCAACATTGGGGTCATTTCATTTGTCCTCCCTTTATCCTGCACCCAAAATCCCCCTCTGAGCTGGCTGTATCCATCCATACAGAGACTTCTTTTGATAAATGTTACTATTTTTATTGACTAATCTGAGTGCCGCCTTTGGTGCCTGGACAATATTTGCCAAATCATTTCCTTCAACAGACTTTGCCAGTGATTCCTAAAAATACTTGTTTGCAGCTCAGCTCGCCTGTCAAAAGCAGAGCTGCCCTGAAATACTGACTTTCTTGATTATTGCCCAGCTGCTTACGGGGTGCAGGGGTGATCCCTTAGGCACCCCAGATCTGCCTGTGTTCATTTTCATGGGCGTCCCTAACGGTGGATGTGGAGGGCCCAGGAGATGTGGGAAATGGCTGCGACATCAGCCACAGCCCTGACGCTGGCTCGGTGAACGTGTATCTGTGCTGGCCCTATCGTCCACCCCAGGATGCGGAAGGGGACACCAAGGCACTACATGCCCTGTCCCCCATGGGACACCGTAGGTTGGGGGGTTGTCAGGACCCTTGTGTGTTTTCCAGCTGCCCCCAGCTGGAAGGGAGGGCTGAGGTTATCCTTCCCTTGTTTTGACTACAGGGAGGGCAGACCCCACAGGATGGTGGGATGGGGAGGACGGCCCTCCTGCCTCCCGCCATCATGTCTGAGCAGATGCACTTTGTGCTGAGCACCCTCCTCTCGATAACCCACTTGGGTTTCTGGTTGGCGACCCACTGAGTGATCCTGGGTGGTGAAGCAGCTCTGCCTGAAAACTCTCCACTCACAGCACTACACTGACTGCATGGTCATAAGACCCTGGAAAAATCATTAAACGGACCCAAATTGAGTATTTAGTGCTCCTCTTATGGATCCTTTCCTTTCCGTGCTGCTCCAGGACATGTGTTGTTGCAGGGTAAGAAGCTGACCTGCACTTATTCCCATTAAAGGCAACAATGCTTTTGTAATCTCAGCCCTCCAGGATCCAGGATTGGAGGAAAAACCCAAACTGTGACACAACCTGGCAGCCAAAATCATGGGGAACATCCCATTTTGGTAAAAGACCCCAAATCCGCAACCCCAGTGGCCTTTTCTCTTGACATTGCAGGGTTTCTGTGGTGTCCCCCCCAGAATAAGGCTCAAGGGAGCTGCCTGGTAAAAAGGCAGCCAGAGGGGATGGTGTGAAAGAGTCAGGCAATCCTCTCTGCTGCAGGGGATGCTGGTGATAGCACGTGCCTGGGGTGGCATGGCTCATGGTGCAGCAGAGGCAGGTCACAGGGACCACGGCGAGTCTACACCTGGTTTGCGTGCTTCCCCCAAAGGGGGGGACAAGCAAAGGGACAATCTGCCATTGTTTGGCCATGTTTGATGTGGACCCCTCCTGGGTTTTTATATACTGCTTCCCATCCTGGCCCTGTCCCCGGGGAGGGTCTGCTGAGTCGCTGGGCTGGCAGGACCCCCGGAGTGATCCCCGGGTGAGCACAGCCCCGGCAGCGCGGGGCTCTGTGCAGGCAAGCGGGCAGCTGCCCGCCCCGGCTGCTGCCACTGAATAGATGCCTTCTTCTCCCTTGAGCATCTGCCCGCTCGCTTCAAAGCCGTATTGTTTCTCCATTACGCACATGATGCCGCGGATTACCACTGCAGCAACTCCCTCCTGCCGTTAACCAGCATCCCGGAGGGGCGGGGGTGGGATGTGGGGTGGGACATGGGAAGGTATGTGGAGAGGCAGCCTTGGGCCAGGGGAGGGGGATGCCACCACATCCAGCGGGGTTGTGCAGTCCTGGTCCTGCTGATCATCTCAGGTGATTGCATTTGGGCTGTCCCCAGACTCACTCGAGGCCCTGCAGCGAGCTGACACCCTGTTTGGTGGAGGGCATCTTTTTTGGGGAAATAAGTGTTGAAGGAGTCCCTGGAGACTGTAGTTGCCCTCCCAGTTATGGGAAAACTCCATGCACCGTGGGGCTGAGTGGCTCTGCATGGACTGGATGGGACAAATCCCCCATGTTTGGTGTCAGAATAAGGCTCCAAGGGCTCATGCCAGGCTTGGGGTCATTCCCAGGAGGGTTTGTTGCCAGCAGCAGGGGGGCAGGGACAGGTCAGAACTGTGATGCCCAGGTACCATGCAGGTCCCTTCACAAAACCTGCAGCATCTGGCAGGAAAAGAGAAATCAGAGAAGGGGTTTGGGACATACCCAGTTGTTCCTTGGTGTTTGATAAGCATTCATCCCATCAAATGGCTGGAACCAAATTTCTGATCGACAGGAGGATGAGCAGATCCCATCCATCCTGGTGGGGAAGAGGCAGCATCCTAGCTGGTGGGGACCACCAGCTCCAGACCTTGGCACCCCTGGAGAGGCACATCAGGGCTTTTTTTCAGTGCACCCTGGACTTTTTTTTTTCTTAAGATGGAGAAAGCACATCCGAGAGCACCACCTCCTGGCCACGGCAAAAAGCACCCGAGGAGAAAGCTGAAAGAAGAGCTTCTGTTAACGCATTTTGGGCGGTCTTGGCTGAATTGTCATCCTGATGGGTGGTCTCCATCCTGTCAGGTACCTGATGGCAGGATGGAGACACCCAGAAGGAGAAGACACTGATTTTTCCACTCTGAATTCAATTAAAGCAAGCGTGGGAAAAGATGGACAAGCTTAGGGGCACCCTAGACAGGGGCACCCAAGACCCTTTAAGGAGCTTGGATGCCCCCAAGGTCATGCACCTTTTCCAACTATGTGAATTTATTTTGACAGCATGAGACTGGATATAACTCAGACACGGGCCAGGACCCTTGGACTCTCCACCAGCACAGTGCAGCATGGGAAAGTAGTTTTGTTTCACTAAGATTCTTCCCCAGATAGGAATATCTCCCTGGGCTGGGATCAAACATGGATTTACTTTTCCTGCCCCTTCGCCTCACCTCATTTCCACAAATGCCAACAACTCACTGTGTTTGAGCTGGGTCTGAGAAGAGGTGGGAGGAGAATGGGTTGAGCAGAAACTCCTATAAAGCCTCAGATTTGCAGGTTGATCATCGCTAAGGGAAAACCTGGGGAGTCTGGGAGGACTGGCTGTGACCTGGGGTAGGCTTGCTGGCCCCAGGGTGATGGGGAAAAGGTGCAAATGGTGTAACGAGCCCAGCACGGAAAGGAGCCAGAGAAGAATTGAGAGGGGCAGCATCCCCACCACCCTGCAACTGGACCTGTCCTGCAGCTTCACTGGGGACACACCGAGGCCACTGGACAGGAACAGTGGCCATCAGAGTGACCATTTTGTGTACCATTCATGGTACTGAGAGCGGAGAGTATAGGCATGGGCACAGTGATCCCTCCTGCAGCTTTTGTCAATCACTCAGTTACAGACTTCCCAAGCCAGAGAATTCATCCAGCCCAGCCTTTCCAGCAGCCACCAGCCACGTGGATGGGTTGTGGCTGCATGGCAAAGCTCCCTGCATGCACCTTGCCACCAAGAATAAATCTGGGATTTTCTCACCAGGATCCTGGCCCCAGCTGAGTGAAGGGATGTGGGACACGTCTTTGCTCGTTGGAAATGTCCCTGCTTTATCAGTTAGGATCTAGGGAAGTGCAGCATGGATTTGATGTGGAAATATTGAGACCCATAGTGATTATTTGCCTGGCACCAGGCTCACATATGGATCAATCTTCTGGCTTTAAATGTGTTTTGAAAATAAACACTTTCACATAACTATATATAATAACATTTTCCCTCCTCCCCACCTGGTTGCTGAACGTGGGAAGTTTGGGTGATGCTGTGGAAGACAAGAGCTGTCTCTGCAGCATCCTCTTGTCCTTTCAAAAGGCTGCAAAGCTCTGCTCAAATGCCACCACAGTTGCAGGGAAGGGACCCTGGCCACCCTGGCCCTGCAGCAAGGGCTGTGTCCTGCTCTGGATCAGAAGTGTCCCTTGTTTGCTGGAAGTCACTGACCCCAGAGCAGAGAAGTCTCAGCTGTGGTCCCTGGAGAAGTGCTGAGCCTGCTGCCACCTTTGCCCCTGAACCTAGTTTCTTGTCCTTCAGGCACCAGCAGACTCAATCCCGTCACTCAGGAAAGATGCTGCCACACTTGAAAGTGGAGCAACGGCACTGAGAAGCCATGCCCGGGATAGAATGAAACTGCTGACAGAGCTGGGCCATGATATGCCAAAATTCCTTTGATTTTGGCGTGGTCAAAGCAGCAAAAGGAGGCAGACTCGTTTTTCCAGTGCCTATGTATAGAGCTGTGAACTCATAGTTTCCGACTGTGGAGAGCATTCAAAGTATGGGAAACAGGAATTTCCACCCCGCCTCAGTGCCAGCAGAGAGTAAATTGAAGCTGGGGAGATGCTCAGCTGCCCCAAATCTACTCTCCCTGTCGCAGATCACTTGTTCAGTCAGGGCTGGAGATCTCGGTGGGTGTAAGCAGCCCTGGCACCTTGAGCAGCTTCAAGGAGGGGCCAGGGGATGGGGACACCTACCCCAGGGGTGACTCTGCAACCTCAGCCCTGGCACTATTGGTCTGGAGAGGTTCCAGCCTCATTTTCTGACCATCCCAAGAAAACTGGGATAACAAGTGGAGTGGCTTGGTCCCTGATTCTAAGCAGAGGTATGGAAGTTGTTGACATGCTCTGGGTCTCCTTTCAGCAAGGGACAGGGCTTCATGGCTTGAGAGGTTCCCCGTGGGGCACAAGCCTCCCACCATAGGTGGTCTCTGAAAAGGGCAGATGCATTTTGGCAGCTTCCCCAGTGCACAGGGTGTCCCAGTGGGGCTGCACCCACCCTTCTCCTTCCAGAAACTAACCCCGTGTTGTAACTGCTGCAACTGCTGCGCCCAGGAGCGACTGATACTGCTGCCCACGCCTGCAGCCCTGCGCCCTGCCACGGCACCCAGCTGCATGAAACCAGCCCTTCTGCCCATGGAGGGACTCCAGGGCCCATCTCATTGGGTTTTGGGTGCCAGGGATGCATGTCCTCTTCTGCATGCCTCACAGACTCTGCAGAGCTCTGGGCACCTTCTTGAAGCCAGAGCGCAGGGCTGGGAACGCTTCTGCAGAGCATCTCTCTGCCCCAAGGCAAGATCTCCCTGTACATCCAGGTTTTTCCTGAAGACTTTCCAGAGACCCCAGATCCTCTGGGACATTCAGGCCCCCTGATGGTGCAAATCCAGGTCCTGCAGGTGCACCGCCACAGTCAGAGCCAGGAAAGACATGCAGGCAGGTGTCTTGGGGTCGCTGTGCCTGCTCTGGGCACCTCTACTCTGGATGTGGCAAACAGCACCCAGATCCCCGTGGAGCTGCTTGGCAAGATTGAGTGTGGGCTGGCAGCCCTGTGGCCACTGGCTGGGCTGAGGTGTGGCAGGGGTGGCTGGAAAGAGTTGAGATTGAAGCAGGAGCCATCCACCCCACCAGCAGTTTTGCAAGGCTTTGCAGGGAAGATGTCTCTTGGCTTCTTGCCTGGGGGTCGGATGAGGAATGGGCAGCACCCTGGGACATGGGTAAGACTAGAGGGAACCTTCTCTGTGTGGGTTTCCAGCCTGCACGTGGACAAATGGTGACTCACAAGCCACCTGCAGCTGCTGAGATGGACAAGCACGGGGCTTCTGCCTGCCCTGAGCCCTCAGGACTCCTCCTGCTGCCTGGATCATGGTTCCCAGAGATGCTGGAAACCCGCCACAGGCAGGTGCAAGGTGGTGCTGGCCCCCATGTCTGCTTGAATGTATTTGTTGGGCTATGTAGTGCCACACTGGGGCTCTGGTGAATGCTTGATGATGTAGGATGGGGAGTGCAGGGTTGGGGGGATGAACATTTTGGGGATGAGGAGTGGAGGGGAACAAAGACATGGCCAGGGTGAGGCATGGGGAGTGGTGGTGGGCAGAGGTGAGAATTGCTTGGCAGGAGCCCAGCCCTGGTGCAGGATGCTGCAACTCACCCTGATTTGCAGGAACAGAGGGGTTTGGGGTCCCAGAATCCCCTTTAGTGCCTGTTTCATTGAGGTTTGACCCCAGGGACAAGCCCAGCTACAGCTTCCCATTACATAAGGGAAAGCAGGCAGGATCGTGCCTCCTGTCCCTGCCCTCTGACGCCTGACGCCGGCTCCTCGCCCACTCCCTGGCCAACCAGGCAAATATCAGGCCTTTAAAACCTGAACGAGTTCCTCTGCATTCACTCCCCGGGAGCTGTCCCTGTCCCTGCTCCAGCATTTGCGCAATGCACCCGCATGAAACACGCAGCCAACACCTCCGTGTTATATAGGTGTCCTGGTCCTCTCCTCGTCTAGTGCTCGGTGCTGGGGCTGGAGCACGGCCAGCCCTGCTTCTGGGGACAGCGGTGGAGTGCATGGAGGGGCCCCTGCCCTCGTGCCCTGCAGCAGGTAAGGGGACTTTGGGGCACAGAGGAGCAGATGCACAGGGTTAGGGTCTCCTTCTGCAGCGCTTTGAGGGAGCGTCAAGTTCCTGATCCCTCCTAAACCAGAGAAGGAGATTGGATCTTCTCTTGCATGGGGAGGGGATGGCTTGTTGTGTTCTTCTGTCCATCCTGGTGCAGGGGGTGGCTCCTGTGAAGAAGATGGCAGCCAAGGAGGGGATGGAAAAGCCTCCAGAATTGGCTATGAGGATGTCCATGGGCACAGTCATGCCTGAGAAAAGGGATGCAGGTTGGGTTGCATCTGAAAATGCTACAAGGTCTGGAAAAACCTGTAGGTTTTATGAAGCTCCAGTTCCTGAACTAGTCTAAGAGAAGGGAGCTGAGCATCCCTCCTCCCCTCTCCCTCCTCCCCTCTCCCCTCTCACGTCTTCCTTTTCCCTTCTCTCTTCCTTTTCCTTTTCCCTTCTTCCCTCTCCTCTCTTCCCTCTTCTCTCTCCCCTCTCCCTTCCCTAAAGCCACCACATGAATCCTCCCTGTCCTGGTAGATGCACGGGAGAGCTTCAAACCCAGCCCAGTCTGGGGATCACAGGGGCCCTGCGCTCCCCCTCGCACCCCGGGCCAGGGTGGGGGCCAGGTGAGCTGGCTGGGCTCTGCCCTGCTCCCTCTGACTAACAGGAGACGCTGGTCTCTGAGGCTTGCTGCCTGCACCGTGCTGCAGCGTGAGTGAGGAGCACAACCTGGAGATGGCAGTGGCCTGGCCACCACCCTGGGACATCCTCCAGCAGCCTGGAAGGAGCCTGAAGTGGGTGCTTGTTGCCTGCCCTGGATATGGCATGATCCCTCTCCATCCCCGTGGGGTCCTCTGCTCCCACCTGTCCCACTGACCTGGCCTACCCCTGCTCCTCCCAGTCCCTCTGTGTCCCCTGGGATGGGAGCATCTCCCTTTCCTTGGCAGGCTTCTCTGTGGGATGGGAGTTCCCACCCTCTGTGTACCTGGAGCTGGCAGCAGAGCACAGAGGCACTCGTGACACGAGCTGAACCTGTTTTGTCTGCACCAGGCACTGAGCAGGTAGACCCAGCTCCATCCAGGGGCTCATGCCTTTTTCCATGTGATTTTGCAGCCAGGGATTATTGCCTCCAGCAGTTCTGGAGCTGAGGTCCTCCCGTCATCTCTCTCTCATCCCAAGGGCCACACTGAGAGGCTTAATGATCCTGAAGAAGCTCTGCCTTGTTGAGCACACGCCTAGTAGCCATCTACTGCTTCTGTTAGGGGGAAGAGGGCAAAGGCAAGAGAACAGGGAGGAGGAGGAGAGGTGAAGAGGTGGATCATGTTAATCATTGCAACCAAGACCCTTATTAACCCATCGCACCCCGTTCTTGCAGCTGGCGAGTGCCTGGGGCCAACAGAGCAGGGATGTCTGAGACCTCATCCAGCAAGGAGAGTCCCCCAGCCGAGTGCCCCGTGTGCTACGAGAAGTTTCACCCACTGGAGGCCATGCACCGCAAGCTCAGCTGTGGGCACACCTTTTGCCATGACTGCCTGGTGAAATGCCTGCTCTCCACCAAGCTCGATGGCCAGGTCCAGAGCAGCATCATCTGCCCTGTCTGCCGCTACGTGACTTTCCTCAGTAAGAAGAAGGCTCTATGGTCGCCCAAGGCAGGCACCAACCCCCAGACACTGGAGATGCCTCTATCACCTTCCTCCTTGTCCCATCTGACCAAAATGGAGGCCAGCAACACCTTGGTGGTGCCCAGTCATTTTGTGATGCCGGTACAGAGCTTTGACCAGTGCTGCAGCCCAGGAAACAGCCCTGCGGACTCGCAGGGGGTCCCAGGAGAGCTGGCACGAGAAGCCCACATCTTTGTCATCAGTGACCATGGAATGCCACTGGTGGATGCGGACTGTGGCTCCCTGGGGAGGAGAAGCAGAGCGGAAACACGGAGCTCGGTGTCATCCAGCTCAGCCCTGGGGGTGAAATGCTGCCAGTCACCCATCGCCCTCGCTGTCCTCCTCATCTTGACTGTGGCCATGCTGGCGGCTGTGCTCCCTTGGCTACTGCTGGTGAAGAAGGACTCATAGTGGTGGGGGATCGGCTTGGATACTAGAGGGGTGTTGCTGGTGCTGGGACAGAGCTAGGACTGGAACCTCTCTCAAAAGACCCTGGAGAAAGCTCAGAAGCAGCTTCAGGTGAAGCTCTCTCACCTGGTCAGGGACTGAATGGACTTTCAGACCTTCCTGTAGATGTCCAGGTGCTCACATTGTCACTGCTGGCATTTTCTGCCTCTTTGGGTTAAAACATGGCAGGTCTGACCCTGCTAGTGGGTTCCTCCAGTGTCTTAGTGAAGAGGATGGTCACTCCTCCTGCACCCTGTGACAGCATGTGCAGGGGGTGAGAGGACCGTGGTGGTGCCTCCCCTCCACCCCAGCTCCTGGGGGGCTGTGACTGTAGCACGCAGGTACCCAGACCCCAGGGACAGCCAAGGGCTCTGTGGAACAGAAGATCAGGCTGTTGGGCTTTTGGAGGTCCCCAGGCTCCCCAGGCTGTCAAGGTCATCGGGGTATATGGTGCAGCCATCCTGGAGTAGAAACTCGTGGCTTTCCAGCCCAAAGATGTGAAGGTAAATCAGAGCATCTGGCTACTGGACAACAAGGACAGTGAAACCAGAGAGTGGTGAGAGAGATCCTGCCCCTGTGAGCTCACCTTCCCCTCTGCCAGCCAACGCTCCCCTCCCTACAGAGCCATGGGGTGGGAAGGGACACCAGCTCATCCCCCAGGCAGTCCCAGCCTTGCCCTCCCTCACCTCTCTCTCTGAGTTCCCCAGGATTGTGGCCATCCTCCCGGTGTCACAGACATCCCTCCTGCCCTGGAGATCCAGGGACAAGCAACAGGGTGTGTGGGGCAGGGCACTAAACCAAAGATCTGACCTGTATAAGGGGGCAGATTTGAAATCCCACACTGCTCTCCTCTCTAGAGCCTTGGCCTTGGCAAAGTGATGTTTTTTCATCCCTATATCCAGCTCCTGAGGATTAACACCAGGCAGCTCATTTTCACCTGTGCCAAACAGGTTAGGCACCACACAGTGCTGTGTGCCTCCTGGTTTTGCCCTCTTTGGGACTGGTCCCACCCAGGGCGGTCTCAGTCCCTCATCCCAAGGGACCTGGTTTGGGAGGAGACTGGACGTCTGAGATGCACAGTTGAGCTTTGGGACCCTCCATGCCTGCTCTTAGAGGAGGGGGAAGTGGGGACTGTTGGTCATCCCCATGCCAGAGCTGTCTGCTGGTGCTGGGGCCCTTCATCACATTTTTCCCCAGCTGTTCACCCCAACACAGCGTCTGTACCCTTGTTGTCACCTTTGTCCTCCTGACCCAGTCCCTGGCCACATGGGCACTGCTCTCGCCCTGTCATTGGGGAATGTGCCCTGAGGGCCACGGCGCTTTCACGGGTGCTGCAACGTGTCCTGGATCAGGAGAAGGAACTCCCTCAGCATCACCTGCCAGCGGTGACAGCGGGGTGGAGGGCTGGCACACAGTTCCCATTCTCCTAAAGAGAGGTTCCTGCTGCTTGGCTGAGCATCAGGTAGGACAAAGACAGGCAGCAGTGTCACTGAAGCAGCTTTGGCATCAGCCAGAACATTTCAGGGGAACAAATAAGAACTACTTGGGGCTGGAAAGCAGTGAGCAGTCTGGGGCAGAGGAGTTGATGGCATCCCACCCCTTTCTCTGTGGTTACAAGCAGGGCATGGTGCCCTGGCTGGGCTGACGACTGCCTGGCTTCTCCCTATGATGTTGTTACTGCACTCCCCCACCCCGTGCCTCAGTTTCCCCACCCACACCCGGGGTGCAATGGCACTGACCCTGGGAGATTGCCTGGGGAATAGTGCTTGAGACACTGTGCTGGAATGGAAATCCTATTTCACAAGAAATGATTACCTGATAATGGCGCGTCCACGCCTCATTATTTAATAATAAACCTTATTATTAGTCTGTCTGGGAAATTAATGCAGGGTGCTAGGGAACAAACTCCTTGGCAGAGAGCTGCTGGGTGGTGGGAGTGAAGCCTCCCCTCATCTGCACCCCAGGGGGGCTCACCAGGGGTAGGGCTGGAGCCCTTTCGGTTGGAGCCCTGGGGATATTTGGGCAAGGCAATGGGGAGAGGAAGGAGCTTCAGTGGAAGCACTGGGATGAGATGGGATGTCTTGTGCTGTGTTGGGGTCATGTGCAGGACCAGGGGACCAAGGCTGGGGGTGTTAGCAGGGACAGCCAGTGCCATGGACCGGGAGGCCTGGGGTGGGGGTCTAGGGGCATCACCCTCCTCAGAGGCGAGGAGGACGTTTGCCACAGGGTGGCACTGCTCGGCCAGAGATCATAGAATAGAATCAGAATCGTTTAGTTTGGAAAAGACCTTTAAGATCACCGAGTCCAATCGCTAACCTAACACTGCCAAGTCCACCACTAAACCATGTCCCTAAGAGTCACATCTACACGTCTTATAAATACCCCCAGGGATGGTGACTCAAGCACTTCCCTGGGCAGCCTGTTCCAAGGCTTGATTAGCCTTCTGGCAAAGAAAGTTTTCCTAATATCCCATCTAAACCTCCCCGGGCGCAACCTGAGGCAGTTTCCTCTTGTCCTATCCCTTGCTACTTGGGAGAAGAGACTGACACCCACCTCGCTACAGCCTCCTTTCAGGTAGTTGTAGAGAGTGATAAGGTCTCCCCCGAGCCTTTTTTTCTCCAGCCTAACACCCCCAGTTCCCTCAGCTGTTCCTCATAATACTTGTTCTCCAGACCCTTCACTAGCTTCGTTGCTCTTCTTTGGACATGCAATGGCGTTGAACTGCTGTCAGGGCTGGCACAGGCAAGCATGTTGCTCCCCAAACCCCTGCCTTGGGTAGGTGAGGTCCAGGAAGAGGTTGGAAATACCCTGGGAAGTCCTGTGCTGAGCATCCACTAGCTCTGCTGGGGGTGGCACACTCCTCTGCCCATGGGCACAAACCAGGGTCCGTTCAGACCAGCACATGCTGCGTCAACCCACAGATGCATCTGCTGCTCAGGGCCAGCTGATGACCCACTGTCCCCATGTCCTCACTAGAGCCACCACATCTCCAGGCAACAGGTCTCCTGTTCAGTGTTCCCAGAGGCGCAGGTGTCTGTTGTTTTAGGTCAGAGTCTTCCTGCATCTGGGAAAGATGCTCCCAGACCCTTCTGGTGCAGATGGAAAAGCTGCCATCATCCTATTTTCTTGTTATTAGAGCTGATAGCTGGAGCCAGACCTTCCTGAGCCCTTTTCTGCTGATGGTCCCTGTGGGAGATATTTGGATCTTCAGCAAACCAGAGCCCCCAGATGCTGTACTCGTCCTCCCACCAGGCATAGGTCCATCAGAGGATGCTGGGGCCATTTCCAGCTCAGTCCTGAGTAATTCAGTGTTTTGGTTTATCACGGTGACCCAATATCCCAAGGATAATTCATGCCTGCAGCGCCGGGACATGTATAGGATAGTAGTGTTCTCTGCAAACGTCCACCCTGCACATCAGCCATGGCAGGGACACTCACATAGTCCTTCTTTGGCCCTGCCACATCCGTCAGCAGAGATGCCAGCATGGGGCTGTGAGAAGCCAGTTGCTCATTCATGGCCAGCTTCACTGGTGAAGAGCCCTGCACAGCACCTTGTGCACTCCCGACTCCTGGCACACAGCTAGTGCTTGCGATTTAAACTGGGAGCTGCCAGCAACTCCTGGTGATGCCCTGGGTGCCCTGGCTCCATCATGCCTTTGTGTCACCAGTGTCGCATCCTAAATGCCCCCCTGACACACAGCCCACCCTGTGGCTCCCATCAGAGTCCTCTCCACACTGACTTTCCTGGCTCAGCCCTGCTCCCACTCTCCCTTTTCCATTGCTGGAGAGGGCTGGGGTCTCCCATCCCCTGTCCCACGGGAGGCTCTGGTGATGCTGGAGCCATGATCCCCAAATGCTGGAGCCATGGCCCCCTGCCCGTAGGCAGCAGCCCAGTGGCCAGACTCTGTTCACCAGCAGCAGCAGGCCACCCAAGGCAGTGGAATGCATGGGCCAGGTGACTGGTAGAGCCCATTAGGGCAATTAATTCCTAATGTGCTTGTGGGGAGGAAGCTAATGGCTCTCTCCTGCAGAAAAGGAAGGCCAGCATGCAGGCACACACAATTAAGGGTCAGCTAATGGTATCAGCATAGCTAAAGGGCCAGGGACACATCTTCCAGGCAGCTCTGGTGCACAGGGACTTTGTAGGACCCAGTGACGAGGACAAAGGACTTTCAGTGATGGGGCAAGATGCTGGGAGTCCCACTGTTGGTTTGGGACTGCTCTGCAAGCACATGGCAAGAAATAAAGCCCAGCCTGGGCTGGGGATGGGTGTTTGCATGCAGGGGTAGAGTGTGGCCCTGAGAACATATGTGGGTGTGTGTGTATTTGTGTGTGTGTCCATGTGTCCTTACATCCCGCAAGCAGCTGCCTATGTGCATGAGGGGATGTGTATGACTGTGCGTGTGTTTCCATACATGTTTTCATGCCCATGTATTTTATTTCAAGCAGTTGCCTATGCACATGGGTGCCTCAGTGAGCATTTTCCAAACAGATGCTTGAGCTGAAGTGAGAGACTGGGCATCTTCCACCCCACCGGCACAGCCTTGGGACTGCAGCACCAGTTGCCCCCATGGAGGGAACTGGTGAACTGATCTCTTGCTGGCCATGCTGCGGACCCTGTTTGTGGACTGCTTTTAAACTAAATGAAAGTCCCCTCTCCACTGCCCTGCTCTGCAGGGGTTAGATTGGGGATGTCCCATCCCTCTGACCTCTGTAGTGCCCATACCTTCACCTCCTCCATCCTGGTGGGGCTGGAGCTCTCCTCCACCCTGGGGAGTGGGGACAGCCCAGTCCTGGCAGAGCCATTAGGTTGGAGGTGCCAGAGGACCCCAGGCCCCAGCATGTGGGAGGTGTTTTCTTCTTTCCTGTGGAAGGAGAGATCTCCAGCACATGTCTCTTCTCAGGAGTCCTGCAGTGTGGCCACTGGCTAGATGATTACAGACGTGTGGTCCCTATCTCGATGGGCAGCAAGGGCAGGTCACTGCTCTCCGGGTAATTGCCTGTCTCCTCCAGCACTGACTGCATTACTGACTCCAGCCCTCAGCCCACTTGTAGTGGGCACTATCTCATGCTGTGGCTGCATGGCCCTGTCCATGCTTGGGACATCATGGGGTGTCCCCAAATGCAGCCTTTCCCTCTTACCCCCTGGGAGGTCCCAGAGATCCTGGGCAATGGGATCCACCAGCCTACATGATCCCAAACCAGCACCCAGCATCCCTGCTCTCGGGCATCGCATGCTGCAGGCAGGGCACTCTGGTGTGTATTGCCAGGCATTGCCACCGCTCAACCAGGCAGCCTGGCGTGGGGACCTTCCCTGGGCACCAGCTGGCCGGAAAAGGGATCAGGGTGTCTCTGCCAGCACTGCAATTTTATAAACATGGCTGTCTATCTGGAGCAAGCTTGTATCACCTACTACAGGTTTTGGGAGCCTGTTGAGGGAGGACTCAGGCACAACAGCTGTCTGCCCATGCAGAGCCTTCTGAGGATGCTTCTCTTGCGAGACAGAGGGGGCACAGATCCTGCCCATCAGCATGTCCTCTGCCCTCCTGAAAGAGAGGTCTCCTGCACTCCTGTAGCCCCTACAGGAACACCAGTCCAACCATTATCACAAGAGTTTCATACTCTCCATTTAGGAAAGGACACCAAAACCACTCCAGGTGTGCACCATTTCTCCCAAGCACTCAGAGATGAGTGGAGCACTGGTTTGATCTAGAAGAGTAGCTGGGTGATGAGCACATGGGGATGAACAAATAGATGGATGGATGGAGTGTCAGGTCAGTATGAGAATGGCTATTAGGTGGAGGCATGCCTGTGCGAGGATAAAAGGCTGTGGGGATGAATGGATAGGTGGGTGGACTGCCACAGCTTTCCATGTGGCATGGACAGTAGATAGAGTGGGCATGGGGATGATATGCAGGACTATTCAAGGTGACCTAAACCCTGCCATTATACTGTGGCCCTCATGAACCCTGTCTTTGGTTACATGGCACCCTGAGCTGTGCATACGCCGGGGTCATGTTTCCAGTTCTACCCACTCGGTGTGGGATGTCTATACAGGCAGGAGAGGGTCCCAGGAAACCCTGGCTGGTGTTGCAAAGGGTCAGAGCCAGAATGGCCAAGAGGCTGGCAGGAGTTCCTGATGCAGCATTTATCACAACCTCCTGCACAATATCCAACCATTAACTTTGTTATTCCTGAGTCATCTTCTACCACTGCCTCCACTCATCATCCATGGCATCGTTTGACTTTGCAGGTGGAGATGTCCTGCAGGCAGTCAGTAAGTACATCATGCTACCTGGTCTGCAGCACCTGGGGTGCCAGCTGATGTGGCCCCAAGTGTCCTCTGTCTTCTCCTTCCCTTCCTCTGTTGAAAGATCTGGGGTGGGATATCTGCAGGCTGTCTTATGCTCTAGCTATACCTGTTGGTACCTCTTCTCCCTGTGCAAGCTGATCTCAGATGGGCTGTCATCCCTCCATCAGCCTCCAGCATGGGCAGGACTCCTGGCAGATCCCAGCATGTGCAATATCCCTGGCTGGAGAGCACACGCTGCCCTTCCCACACTAACAGCTCAAGATCTTTGCATGATGGCAGCAGGGCTATGAACCCTGAATAATGGCTGCATAATGTATCATTAGCAGGAGAAGGTGGCATTTTTATGGCATGGAGATGGGAGAAGTGGGAATTGCGCAGGGCCCAGGAGTGCTTACTGGCCAGACACGTCAGCAGGCTCCATTAGGAACCAGCCTCTGAAAGCCCCAGCTCCATCAGCTGAGATCTCACCATGAATAATTGAGGAGGCTCCTCCAAGCTCCCTCCCCTCCCCTGCACCCAGCCAGGGCTCCGGGAGAGTCACAGTCAGTTGGAGGCTGGAGTGGGTCTGGCTCGGTTAGTCCAATGTGACCGCGTGGGACATGGACACGAGGTGACAGTGACCTAGCTGGCTGTCTCTATGCCTGGGTCTCTCTAGCCGAGATCCTTTTGGCTCCATCTCCAGCACATGGCAGAGACCTTTTTACATTGTCCACCTGTGCCAGCATATGGGGCATGTTCCTGGGCTGGACTCTTCTTCTTGGGCTTGAAGAAGAGTGAAGTTTTCTGAGCCTACACTGGGACTAGAGGTTTTGCAGTTCATGAGGGGCTTAGCTAGTGTCCTCACTGTGAGATCAATGCCCATGGCAGGGGTAGCTCACCAGGATGAGATCCCCAAGCCCTCAGCTGAGGCATCATGAAGACAGGAGCTGAGCTGGAGCCAGTCCCTTGGTGAGGGTCTGATTTATTCTCCCATTATGGCTGTTCGCAGCATGGCACAGCAGAGCCATGGCACAGAGGAATGTGTGGCTGGCCCTGCCCTCATCTGCATTGCCTGGCAGCAGCACCCTGGGACACATTCTGCTCAGCTGGCTGGTGAAGTTTTACACTTCCCCATGTCGTTCTTACAGATATTTTATCAAAAACTCAGCAACCTACCATGAAAAAAACCACCCTGGAATATCATCAAAGGTCTGCACTTTCTTTCCAGCAACTGCTGGCAAAGACCTGCAAATGTATTTTCTAGGAAAACCTTATTTTCAGCAGATTTTGCTTTAAATACTATCTCATTTTGCAACAGCAAATTGAGCTGGGAAAACCACTTCCCTTGTCTCAAGTGTGACTTCTCTGCTGGTTGATGGCCAGTGTTCCCTGTGGTCACTGGTGGCAGACGTGCGCCTGATGCTCCCAGTACTGGGTGCAGGCAGGGATCAGTGATGCTGAGGTGGGGTGTGCCAGGGGTGCTTCAGGGCCAGTGCTGGGCATCCAACTCACTGTGCGTGGACAGATCCTGGCACACACGTACAGGAGCCCTTAAGTGTCCTTTGCACAGCAGAGCCGAAGATCAAGCAGGGTTTGTAATCCACCATGAGGTGCCTGAGTGAGAGAAAGTCAGAGGTTTAATGGCAAGCTGCATGCTGAGAAACATTTGTGTGTGATAGGAAAGC
Source organism: Strix uralensis (assembly GCF_047716275.1). Classification (NCBI taxonomy): domain Eukaryota; kingdom Metazoa; phylum Chordata; class Aves; order Strigiformes; family Strigidae; genus Strix; species Strix uralensis. The sequence goes on from NC_133990.1 coordinate 6,834,809, forward strand.
CTAAGGTTACTTTCCTTAACTATAAGGTGTTGGAACCTTCTAGAAAACCCATCCTGCCTGGTCAGATGCCTCGGGGGTCAGAGCTGCCAGACACTGACACAATCCGGGATTGCAAGTGGCTGCTGTGATATGAGGGATCTCCAGGGACCCTGGTGGGAGCACATCCTTGGGGAGAGCTGATGACTGCATCTGCTGGAGCGAGATCTCATCCCCAACCAGCACTGGCCCCTGCCCTGGTAGAAAGGTTTGATCCCCAGGTTTTCATTTCCTGGGAACTGGTTGTATCAAGAGTGGATGGAGAGCAGCCATGAAGCACTGCTGAGCATCAGTAATGGCAGTCACAAATCAGCTTGGTGGCCGCTCAGGGAAAGCACTAGCCATAAGGCCCAGCTAGACGGCAGAGCCACCCAGCCGTTGCTGGTGCTTTGGCAGCTGGTTTCCACCCAGACAGACTCTGGAGCAGCAGCCAGCCCCAGGGATGCACACGGATGCCAGTGCTGTGCAAGGCCCGTGTGTCACTGGGAGCTGCTCTTCAGCTTTGCATCCAGTGGCTACAGCGAAGCCCCTGGGCAAGCGCCTTTGGCTGCTGGTGCCACCAGCGCTTCCTCTCACCCCTCTCGCTAATGACTGCAGGGCTCGAAGTTACCTTTCAAATGGGCAGCAATTAACTTCTGGCTAGCACTGCTGGGCTGATCCATTTGGAGCCTGGCCAGGGCTAAGTCAGGCATTAACAGAGCCTGGTTCGTTAATGGAGGCTGGCCGAAGCAGAGGGGCTGGGTGCAGCGGAGGGCTGGGCTGTGAGATGGAAGGGGTGGCAAGACCACGGGGGACTGCCCAGCTCTCCCCTTCCCTGGCAGCCGCTGTGCTGACTGCAGCAGACATGGGTGCACACTCCCATGTGCTTACAAAAACTTCCCTGACATTGCAAAGCACCACGCAACGGTCCTTCGTCTTGGGAACCTGTTGAACAGCCCCTTCCTGCTACCCCGTGACAGCGGGGGACATGCAAGGGGCCTCCTGCTGCAGCAGACCCTGGAGCCTGTCTCTCCGGGATTCCCTATGTTGGGATTGGGTTTCACTCCGGCCTGATTCTCCCAGATAGTGCGGGACTGGTCATGTTCCTGCTGCACAAATGGGGTTTGCTTCGCTGGAAGAGCAGGAGGATGGGGCAGACGTCGGGATCCTTTGACTGCGCTGTGTCTGCCCTGACATACCAGCAACCAAACTGCGGTAGCACTGGGTGGGGACAGAAAAATGAGCCTGCAAGTAGCAAGGCAGTGTCTGGCCCTACAGAGTGTAAGAAAATGGTCTGAGGGTGAAGTCAGAGATGGCCCAGTGTGCAGAGGATGGAGGAGCTGCTCATCCTGCTGCATCCCACCCCATCCATCAGCCCCAAGCACCGCCATGGCTGAGCAGCTGCAGCAGTTAGGGCTGGTGAGGGTTAAATCCCAGTTGAAAGCCCACTCCCTCCAGCTCACCAGCTGTGCTGGAACCAGTTGGAAACAGGACATACATATCTATGGCAGGGACTGCCTGCAGGACCAAGCATCCTGCTCCCTCCAGACCAGGGAGGGTGGATGCAGCCGTGCAGGGAGAGACAAGGATTGCTGTAGAAGGGTTTGTGCAGTCTGGGAGAACCAGTTGCTCCACAATGTACAAACCCTGCTTGTTATCCCCCCCCAGCCCCTGGGTACAAGGTGCTGTGCAGGTCCAAACGTACAGGAGGAGTTTGTGGTCTCTGGCCTGGGTCTCCTGTCAGGTCAAAGAATGCTGGTCCCTTTTCAAACCCTGCCTCTTGCCTCCAAGCAAGGCTGGCTCTGCCCGTGGGTTAAGTGTGAAGGTGGCCCTGTAAGCAGTGGGGTCAGTTCAGAATTTCTACAGGACTTTATTTGATAAAATTCCTGGCTGCAGGCTGGCTCCTTCCTTGACCAGTCATGGATGGATATCTGGCTTCACGCTGGCAGGCTGCCCTGGAGAAGGTCGGCTCCTGCCCGGGGCAGAGGGCAGTCATTTGCAGAGATGGTGCTGTTGCTTACCTTGGGGTTATGGCCAGTGATCTCCTGACCACTGCTGTTTCCTAAAAGTCCCTGCTTCTAGAGTCATCAGAATTTGCAAAAATCTCAGACATCCTCTTAACATGATTTTTATCTTTGAAGGAAAAATAATTAACTAATGACCCACTGCTACACTAACTGCAAATACAGAAGAGCCAACAGCGCCTGTGTTTTTTAAACTTACTTTTTTAAAAAGCTTACTTGCACAGAAGGGGGTCTCTCTGTATTGTCAGAGAAGGGTTAATGATGTTGATGTTTGCCACTGATGTTCTGACTCTGCCATTTATTCGACACATGCTACCACATTTTCCAGCTCTCATTCTCCCTTGTGTAAGAGCTACTCTTCAACAGAGTTGCTGCAACTTTACCCCACCACCTACTGTCAGTAGACAAACAACTTTGAAAAAGAAGGTAGCAACTTTAATAAAAAAGTCCCAGAAAGGTGACACCAAAATGGTTGCCCCAGAACAGAACAGGACAGAACAGAACAGAACAGAATGTTGCAAAACACCCTGACAAGGGCTCTGTTCTGCTTCGCATCCCCAGAAGACAGCCTTGTACCCTGCTCGATGTGCTTGATGGCATCCCTTAGCATGACAACTCTCTGACTGATGTTCTGGGGAACTGGGAGGTCTTCTCTGTTCTACCTAGGACAGGATTAGGGCCAAAATATGCCTAATTTTCAAATGTATGTTATTTCAATGCTTTGAGGCTTTGAGTCCTGCACAGTATATCTGTGGAGTTGAGCAGGGAGCCTTCCTTCCCAGTTGGGAAAGACAGGATGGTTAGATGGCTACAGAGAACACCAGTTACCACCTCATGGCAAGGGCTGAGATGCCAACCCTGCCAGTAGTCTCATGCCCTAGGAACTAGAGACAGAGAAGAGCTCCTAGTTTCCCCCTCAACCAGTAGTTCTCATGCTGAACAACTTGCCCACAAACCCCACTGCCATTGCTATTGGCACAAGGTGCTAAAATTAAGGACAGCAAGAACACCAAAGGCTTGATATCACCCATATAGTGTTAAGTGTTCCGTGCTGTTGTCTGGGCAGCAGTGAAGGTGGGCATCCACAGCCCAAACCTCCCTCTGGAGACCCAAGTGTTTTGTTCTCTGCGTGCTCTCCCTGGGGCCTCTTTACCTCCACATGAAATGGCTGATAGAGCTGGACTGAATGTAAGCAGCATGTGCACATCAGGCCCAAACCATGTCTCCATCACTGCAGGAAAGTTTGTGGAGGTCTTTCTGATATGGTGGGGAGATCTCTCCTCCATCAGGTCAATGCATCCCCATACTGAGCCTGTTTACCACAATGTGTCTCTACTAACAGAGAAGTCCCTGAGTGCCAGCACTGTCCTGTCAGCTGGTCTGCAGAGAGAAGGACCAAGGGAAGAATGGAACTTCATCTCAAAGGCAGATTCTCCAGGATGAGAAATCACAAAGAAATAAATTTTGACAAAGTTTGAAACAGTTTAAAAGAGACATCTGTAATGGAAAGTGCTGAACAACCTATTTGACAGGTGTTACCCATGCTCCCATAGTACACAAGTGTCTTTCTGGTCAGCTGAACACTGCATCAGGAACACAGAAGGGTGGAGATATGGGTCTCTTGGTCTTCTCTTTTCTCACCTGAGATTTGTATTTTGAGTCAGCCCGGAAGTTTGCTTCCATGTTGAGCCACCATCGGTTTGACAGCTGAAGCTCTAAATCCTTTCCTGGTCTTTGCAGCTTTCACAGCGCCAGTAGTTCTTTGAACCAAGATCTTCTGAGTATTTCATTAAGTGCCACTTAGAAAGTTCCTGGGACTTTGGTGAAATTAGGTAAGATGTACCTAAGATATTAGGTAATTTACTTAAGAAATTAGGTAGAAAGGACCTAATCCAGACAGCAGCTGGATTTTGCTTAGGAAATCCCCTGTCCTGTCTGATTTTGTTGTTTCCTTCTCCCGTTGAGTGCATCAACGTACAGACAAGGTCCTCCAGCCTGGGGGGTCAGCTGCACCTCAGGCAGCTTCTCCAGCTGTGAGCCCTGTTGAACCAGTTTGTCACATCCATTCCTGAGGTTTGCAGAACTGGTCCCACCTGTCAGCCAGATCCTGCTGAACCTCTGGGGCTCAGCTGCTACCAGGTTGCTTGTGTTGGGTGCTCTGAGACAACGGCAGTGGGTAGGAGTGAGTGTGATGTGCTTAGGGAGGATGCAAAAAGGATACCCACTGTTCAAGGGGTGCCTTGAGTACTTGTGCCCAAAGTGGTAACAACATGCCCAGCAGATCAGTATAACACAGCGGACTCTGTATTTTCAGTGACAGGGTTGCAAGAGTAGCACAACAGAGCCCTTGTTTGGTGCTACTGCTCTTCATCTGCTCGCTCCTCACATTCACACTCTGGTTCTTTCTGTTTCCCTATAAAAAAAGAGATGCAAATACTTGAAAAGACCCGGATGATATCAAAGAAATTCAAGATCTCTTCCATAAAGACATCTAAAATCAAAACACTGAGACTCAGGGGATCACTGACCTGATACAGCCAGATCTGATACAGAAGCACCAGCAGACTTGTGGGTGACAAACAGGATGTCCAGGATGCCCATGTGTGCAGCCATGCCAGCTTCTGAGTCAGACAATGTGGGCTGCCCAGTGATATTCAGGATCAGCCCAGGTCAGGATACGAGTAAGGCTGTTAGTATTTGTTCACAAAAGGAGGTTTTTTTCCCTCTTGAAGATCTATACACATGAGGAAACACTTGACATCGCTGGGGCCTCCCTGGGTGCAGAGTGTGGGATGTTGCGGCTGTGGTGCTGTACAGGGGAAAAGGTGTAAAGGAGCCCAGACTCCTGAGACCATGCACAAGTCATGAAAGAGGACTTCTGGCATGTACTTTCACAGCATTTTGGGGTTAAAATATCAGGGTAGGAAGAGCTGGAGAGTGCTGTTTCTTTGGTGATGGGCCGTTCAGGTCAGTGGTGTGACTTGGGGAGCGTAGACTGGTCAGGGAGTGGAGGAAGGCTGCTGATTCCCAGTGCCTTGCATGCACGGGCACTGTGCCATAGCCACTGCACTACACTGTGTCTATGGCTGTAAAACACCCCCAGCAGCCTGGAACAAACAGACTGAGTACAAAACCACGAAAACCCAATGGTGAAAGATAAGCTCTCAGGTCAATAATGTGTTGGGCTTGCCCAGCTCTCCCGGTGCTGCACAGGACCTAGCCTCCAAGGGACAGAGACTCACAGATGCTTCACTCATGCTTCTCCTGCCGTTGGTGAGGCTGGCTCTGGCAGGGATGGACTCTGTTCCAGCCAGTGTAGTTTGGGAACAGCAGAAGAAGGAAGGACTTATGTCCCTGGGATGGAAAGGGACATTGGAGACCATCAGAGCTGGTGTTCTGGAGGTGCTGGGGTGTGCAGGCTCGTGGGTACCCACCATGACAGAACGTGGGACAGGGAGGCAAGAGAAATCTCATCGTCCCCAGCCATGGGCACACACCACATGTGGGAGGTTTTCCCTTTGGTAGCTGGGCCTGGCTGTGCATGGGGAAAACTGAAGCCACCATGTCCCACCTGTGCCCATGCCTGTAAGGAACTGAAGGAAAGAATGCCTCAAACATTTATCAACACAGAAAACCTTCCAGTCCGGATCATGACAATGCTCCTCTGTGCCAGCTGCCTGGAGGAGGTGAAGGACACTGAAGGAACCTTGCGCACACAAGTAAATACACACACACGTTTGGGTTTGACTAGTGCACTACCTCCCCACATGTATCCTGCTGGGGAACAGTGCTTGCCCTGCCTGAAGCCACGTGAGTTGGGTGACTATCAGAGACCACAGATGAACCAGAGAGGAGGAAATGTACAAGCAGGAATACCCCATGGGGAACGCAGGATCCCCGGTTCTGCAGGACCCTGGCAGTGCAGTGCTTGGACCGAGCCAGTGCGTGGTGGGGTGCATTGGAGGCCTCTACTCCTTCATGGAGCTGGATACGACCTCATCAGTGCATGCCAGGAGGTGTGGGCACAGGGCTGACAGCACTTTCCTGGGTGGGTGAGCACCACCTTCCACCTCTCATGACCCCAAAGCTTTCCCCTGGACATGTGCTGGCGATGTGCATTGGCTCATCCAATGTTAGGTGCTGGCAGAGACTTTGCTCCACAACAAGCATCGTTCATGAGTGGCCTGTCCCACCAGCCCAGGAGGCAGGAGGGACAAGTGATGACAGAGTCCTTGTACCCATTCCCTGCTGGTTCCCTGGGCAATGCTACCAGCTCCCTGGGTATTGTCCCTGAGCGATGCACACAGGCTTGCACCCAACAAGGGACAGACATTGAATGGTGACAAAGCCCTCAGCTAAGCTTTACAGGCTGGATTGAACAGGTTTAGCACTAGTAATTAAAAATCCCAGAGCAAATAAAGGAGGGTGTTGGTTACTGCTGCCCTTCCGTATGTATAGCTGCAGTATCCAACTAATGCTTGTTACAGGGTGTTATCTGGAGGTGCATCAAGGAAATTCTTGAAGGAGGTAGTCCCAAGGGCACATGGGGGGGAAAAGCACCCCGACACCTGGTGGTGGAGGGTAAAGCTGAACTCCTGGTCTGGGCATCCTGGTAAACACAGGGCTGAAAAACACTGTGACTCACACTGCAGCTTCCACGCTCCTGGGAGAGTTGAGAAAACTTCCTGGCTGCCTGAAAACTTCCTGAAATAAAGAAAAATCAGTAAATAATTTAAAAAAAAAAATGTTTCTCACCGGTTGTGAGAGGCTTTATAAAAAACTGTGCAAGGAAATCTCTCTCGAGTGACTCGCTAATGGGGATCATATCATTTGGCAATCTTCCTGCGTTATGCACTGGGAGGTATATGCCTCGGGGGACTGGCCTGGATGAGATGCCAAAACTGAAGGGGGACATCTACCCCATCTCTGCCTTCTCTTTGTCTCATGTACTGTTATATACTGTTATAAAACCATTAGCTCTTTGGGACAAGGATTTGCTCTTGTTATGTGGGTGCACGATTGGCTCCTGGCTGGGGCATCCTCCTAATGTCATCATCCTTTTGTCATGTGCTGTACAGCTCTGAGCACTGTGGGGCTGCTTGTTAATTAACTTGGGCTAATTGGCTCCACCAGCCTTGCCAGCATGTTGGTGGGGAGGAACATCCCCTTGGGATGTTGGGAAGGATGCAGGACGCTGTCCATGCAGTGGTGCTCTTCTGACACAGGGACATTTCCAACTCTGTTAAGCTTTGCAATGGTGTTGCTGCTCATAGGTGAGGCCAAAACTGAGCCCTCTGCAGCAGCTCTTGGCAGACCTGAATGTTTTCATGCAATGCAGGGGCTGGTGCTCAATGTGTGGGTTCCTCGTGCTCATGCGCTGTAGGACCAGGCTGCGCAACCCAACCAAGGTCCACGCTACCTGATTTTTCTGCCCATTGGGCAACTGCCAAACAAACCAGGCATGTTCTAGACCAGTCTGAGATTAAGAAGGCATAATCTCAGAACCAGTGATCAAACATGGCACTTTGTACCCAGTTTCCATGTATTCAGCATTTGTCACTGGGCTGTGTACAGGGCATCAAACCAGTGCTTTAGTGATACAACCTTCACTTGGTTTTTCACTGTTCCCCATTACTTTTCTGGAAATACACTCCCCACTGGCAAAACCTTCCCAACCTGGGCAGCTCAGTAGCACACACTGGTGTGATGGGGGTATGCCAACGAGCAGCCAGGTTTGCTCACTCACACGCCATGTACACAGAGGTTTTGGTGCTAAGCAACAGCCTGGACCTGGATTATTCTTATTGACTTTCTCTGTTTGCCCAGGCTGTATCACTGGGAGATCACTCGTGGTCCCTGTCCCTCTGCTACCAAAAGCTGTCATGAGAGAGCTTCAGGACCCTCAACTCACAGCATCGTCTGATGGGAAGAACTGAGGAAATAAACCTCAGATACTAGCCACCTCCAATTTCCATCAAAATCCCCCTCCCCAGATTCATTCAGACGGGATCATCTTATCAAAACCAAGTTCCTGTCCATCATTAATCCATTCCAGAGCATTTTAAAATCTGATGTTACTCCTGAAGAGTGGCTGTCACCAGCAGAAAGGTCTGGCTGCCCTGTCAAGACCTCTGCATTCCCCAACACTAGGAAAGCATCCCTGTGCATGCTGAGCTGTAGGTACCTTTCCCCTGAGGGTCCATCTGGCTGGTCGATGCTGCAGGAACCAACAGGCCCTTCCCTTTGGTGTTTTTGGATGCTCTTCACCAACTGGATGATGCTTTGGAGCTTCCCAGCATGTGACGTTGCTCCTCCAAGTGCAAGTTTCCATTTCGGCTTTGCCAGAGACACCAGTTAGTTAAAACCTAGCTCCCTAAAGGGCACCTCGATGTTGAACGTGTACCAGAAAATCCAGAAGACGAGGCTGGAAGCAAGCAACAGAGCTCCCAAGTAAACGAAGAAGTCCCAGGAGCTTAATGGAGCAAAAATTCCCAGGAAGAGGATGATCAGCCCGATCACATCACACAGCACAGCCAGGAGGAGTATCCCAGCACATCGGCCGATGAGCTTGAAGAGGGCCATGGTGGAACCCCCCAGCAGAGGCCCTCAGGGCGGGGGCAGAGGGGCCGGCAGCATCTCAGCAGTCTCTCCCTTGCTGCCTCTGCTCGAAGGCTGCCAGGAGGAAGTACAAATGTCACAGCACACCTTGCAGAACAATCGGAGGGAGCACACAATACTGCTTTAACCGTTTCGTGGCCCAGCCATTGCCCTGCCTCTGTGTGTCCTGGAACAGATCCCAGAAGTGCATTTCTCTGCATGGCATGTGTGAGCCCTCCGGGAAAGGGACCCACCACTAGGATACCCTGTGATGGGTCCGGGTGTAGGTGCATCACACCCAGTCTGCCTAAAAGGTGCAAGTCTGGTCCTGACCCAGCCTGCAGACAGGCTATGCTCCTTCAGTTTGAGAACCGGGACACCTTGTGTCACTTCTGGGCAGCATCTGCTATGAAAGGATCCCAGCAAAGTCTGTAGGACACTGGGTCTGACATCCCGGTGACAGCCTGGAAACATTGCACTGTTGCCCTCTCTTTATAGGCAAACTGAGGCACGGGAATTTGTCCAGACTGTCAAAAATACATCACCCTTTAAACACCTCCAAAAAGCATGTCTTGCTGGAAAGCCACAAATCAGACAACCTGTGTCACCACCCATCCCAAAAATGGGAACCAAGCAAGTCAGTGATGAATTACCAAATAAGGCAAAATTTCCCAGAGCTCCTGGTTTGTCTCTGAGCAGCCAGTATCACTTTGTGGGATCCAGGACTGCTCTTTTCTGCTCCCAGCTTGCTGTGTGACACTGGGCACATCTTTCCTCTCCTGGCTCTCTGGTCTGTGCATGCTTGGCAAACAGAAAGTCTGGAGGAGGTGAAGCATCCGGGGAGCCCTTGGCTCTGGGAAAGGCATCCCAAGACACACGCACTGCATGGCCTGTGGGCTGGCAACTACCTGTCCCGTTTCTTGGCCATGCAGAGGATGCCAGAGCTTGAATAGGGCCTTTGGGCATGAGGTCAGCATCAGGGACTGGAGCAGTGCCCAGCTGCAGGTACCTGCTGGAGATGGCCTTAGCTCCAGGGATGACAGGGGTCACACAGAAGTGTCATCCCCAATCCCCTTGCCAAACCCAGGGCACCCAGGACTGGTCTGCCACCTGGGCAGCCCCACCACCACTCTGCCATGAGTGAGGTAATGGCTGGAGGGCATGGGGGACATTATCTACCTTGCCTGTTTCCTCTGCTACCCAGGGAATCCCAGGTGCTAGAAGTCACCATGCTTCTGCCTGCCACCCACAGTGTACGTCTTACAAATGGTAAGCACACGACAGAGGAGGATGCCGAGCACCGCCCTGTGGTTCTCTCTTCTAATTTTATCCAGCCTGCCACTTGCAAACATGTCAGACAGCCCTATGCAAACCATCTGTTCCAGTATGTGCTGTTCTCTCCCAATGGCAAGGGTCTGCCTGTCCCAGGAGATATTTCCCCCCCCTTGTCTGAACAATGAAGGCTTTAAATAAGCAAATAAATAACTAATCTCTTCTTTGTGCATTATCACCCTCTGGGGCCTGGGGGAGAATCTGCTCTTTGCCAGCCCGGGATCAGCCCTGGATTAATTACCAGAGGGCTGGAGGGAAGTGCTGGGACACAGCTTCTTTCAGGACCCGATCACCTCATTGGCAGGAATCATCTGCAAATCTGAAATCTGTCTTCATAGGTGCTCAGGCAAAAAAATCCTTTGTTCTCAAACCCAGCCTTCAGTTCCTAGTCTTCTCATCACCTGCAGCCTCCCAGGGAGCTGAGCCAGGGACTCAGAGTTCAGTGACCAGAGCTTCCCCAGCCCCTTAACCCTGGGGTTCAGACTGGGCTTGCTGTGCACTGGTGGTCTGCTCTTACACCTGCCCTGCCACAGGTGACACAAGGCTCAGGGCTGTGCCCAGCTCCTGGTTTGCTGTTGAGCAGCCCTTGGGTGGATATCTTTTTCTGTAATCTTCTTTCAATGGACTCAAGTGATTGTGGAGGTGGACAGAGGACAGAAAAAGAGGTTTGCAGCTCTTTGCTCCCCAGTTCAGCTGCATTTTTATGAACTCACCTGAAGTTTAACGTTGATGATGATGGAGCTACTCTGGTCAGTTTTCTGATGAGCCCAAGCCCCATCACCCTCTGAAAGGAAGGACCTTTTCTGCATCCCATCTTGCTCCCACAGCTGTGTCCAGTTCCTGTCTCCTTTGTTTTTTCCGAGTCTTTATCTTCTGTTCTCTGAATTTCAGAGAGTTCTTCCAGGTGATTAGACAGTCAGTTTTTGTTGTAGTGGGAGAGCCCTAGAAGATGCCTCAAGACTTTTCTGTCCTTCCTAGACTTATTTCTGATCCTGACAGACATTAGCCACATGGGGCCGAGTGGACCCAGGAATCTCCCCTCAGACCAGTGACACCCTCCAAAAGCAAACAGTTTGAATGAAGATGGGTCTGACACAAGGACCTCAGGTCAATCCAGGACTGTCCAGCCTCACACTGCAAAAGGTTTGTGCCACCTTGATCTCACCAGACCAGATGAAGAAGTCTTCTCCTGGGCTGCATCCCATGCCTGGGTCAGCCCAGGAATGAAAAAGAGAGCAAGAAAACTTGTGGAGGTTGTTGCAACGCAGAAAATGGGAATCGCTGATCCCACTCCAGAGAGTGGAATAGCTGTGGCAACTCCTGTCCCTCTAGAGGAGACACTGTGTGGCGGTATGGCCTGTCCCATACATTTGGTGTCTCTCCAGGAGAGCTCTGGGGCGGGGGCAGTATTTACCACTGCAGACAAGGTTCCCTTCAGGCTTCCTTCCACTGCAGTGTCTGGCTTTCATGAGCCAAATGTTGCAAGGTGAACACCCCGTATTGCCCTTCAGGACGGTATCAGCAGCCCAGCTTGGATTTGCTCTGCAGAAGGCAGGGTTTTCATCTGGATGCATTTCAGTGATGCTGAACTCTGCCAAGCAGTGCGTGAGATCAGTGATTTGCCCATGATAACACAAAACGAAATGTGACACACTAAATAAAGTAATTCCCTGGGTTGGGGAAAGGAACCTAAACATTTCCAGAAGTTCATTTACCTCCAGTTAATGGCTCAGAAAACTGCAAACAGCTACATTTTGCTCCAAAGATACCTAAAAAAGAACAGAAAACTGCTTACTTCTTCTGCCTTTTCCTAGCCCAGTTCTGCCATAGATGGAAAGATGACGTTAGCGGAAAACACTTGTTCCTGGAGCTGACCCAGAACAGGTTTGCAGAAGTATGTGGCAAGAGTGAACCAGTTCTTCACAGGGAACAATGAATTTTACTTTCCTGAGTTACATATTAGTCGGGAGCAGCAAGAATTTGAGCAGGCAAATCGAAGTGGTCTGACAAAATCTTTGGCTAGCGGGAGTCAGTCAATATTTGTTTAACTGCAGTGTGTTGAGACAAACCCAAGAAGGAGACTTCAGAAAGTTTGTCCTATAGTGAAGCCTGGGTAAGTCACTGTAGCATGGGCTGAGCTTTTATGAAATAACTGCCTGAAGATGAGGAGAAAACAGATGAGCAGCACAGTGCTGTTTGACTGAGCAGCCCAGGGATGGTTGATGCATGGTGATCTGGCTGCTCGAGGCTTAGATGATCTCACGCTTTGCTGGGTAAAAAACTGGCTGGATGGCCGGGCCCAAAGAGTTGTGGTGAATGGAGTTAAATCCAGTTGGAGGTCGGTCGCAAGTGGTGACCCCCAGGGCTCGGTTTTGGGGCCACTCCTGTTTAACATCTTTATTGATGATCTAGACAAGGGGATCGAATGCACCGTCAGTCAGTTTGCAGATGACACCAAGCTGGGTGGGAGTGTTGATCTGCTCGAGGGTAGGGAGGCTCTGCAGAGAGATCTGGAAAGGCTGGAGCGATGGGCTGAGGCCAATTGTATGAGGTTCAATACGGCCAAATGCCGGGTGCTGCCCTTGGGCCACAACAACCCCCAGCAGCGCTACAGGCTTGGGGAGGAGTGGCTGGAGAGCTGTCAGTCAGAGAGGGACCTGGGGGGGTTGATTGCCAGACGGCTGAACATGAGCCAGCAGTGTGCCCAGGTGGCCAAGAAGGCCAATGGCATCCTGGCCTGTATCAGAAATAGCGTGGCCAGCAGGGACAGGGAAGTGATCTTACTCCTGTACTCGACACTGGTGGGGCCACACCTCGATTACTGTGTTCAGTTTTGGGCCCCTCACTCCAAAAAGGCCATTGAATTACTCGAGCATGTCCAGAAAAGGGCAACGAAGCTGGTGAAGGGTCTGGAGCACATGTCGTACGAGGAGCGGCTGAGGGAACTGGGGGGGTTTAGTCTGGAGGAGAGGATGCTGAGGGGAGACCTCATGACCCTCTACAGCTGTCTGAAAGGAGGTTGCAGAGAGCTGGGGATGAGCCTCTTTAACCAAGTAACAAGAGATAGGACAAGAGGGAATGGCCTCAAGTTGCGCCAGGGAAGGTTTAGAATAGATGTCAGGAAGCATTTCTTTACAGAACGGGTTATTAGGCAGTGGAATGGATTGCCCAGGGAGGTGGTGGAGTCCCCATCCCTGGAGGTGTTTAAGAGTAGGGTCGACATAGCGCTGAGAGATATGGTGTAGATGGGAACTGGCAGTGTTAGGTTAATGGTTGGACTAGATGATCTTCAAGGTCTTTTCCAACCTAGTTGATTCTGTGATTCTGATTCTGTGATCTCCAGCCACAGCTCCACAGCTCAATGTTGGTGGTGAATGGCTAAAGCTGCCATAAATGCAGGGACTGCAGATGAGCTCAGCTTTGGCAGGCGTGGGAAAACTCCCTCCTGCGGCACAAGGGGACTGGTTTCCTTCAAGGGCCAGCAGCTCCATGCAGGGTCAGAGCATTTTGGAATTGGGTTTCAGCTGCGGGACTCAAGGCTGCAGGAGTGAAGCTGCTCTCCGAACGCTCTCCTCCCAAGTCTGGGTGTAGGAAGAGCTTCCTTGACCTTGAGCAATTTATATTGAACTCTCAGGACATCTCCGTGAAGAGGAATGGTAAAACCAGCACACCCCCTCTCCTTAAAGACACCAATTGATAGACACTGAGTGATTTCACCTCTTCATACATCTGGGAAGGGAGCCCAGACATCATGGCTGGACAGGAATAGCACTGAATTAGGAAAGGCTCCTTCCCCCAGTGCACCTTCCTTGCTGAGCCCTGGCTGGTGATGCTGATCCCCTGGAAAACATCCCACAGAGGACAATGCTTCAAAGTATCCTGGCATGTGGTTTAGATCACACTCCCCTCTACTGAAAGAAACTCCCACATTTTGCAGACCCTTCACATCCCTGACCAAGGGCAGCTCAGCCCACCCAGGCTACAGTGCAGAGGGGGTCCAGCACCCCCTGCCCAACTTTGTGCTGTGAACATCATTGAGCTCTGGATGACTCACAGTTTTGGTGGGTACACAGCAACTGAAATCTTTTCTTCAAGATTTGCAGATGGTCCCCAAGAAGCAGCCAGGAGCTGGAGATGCTCCTGTAAGAGCTGCACAGCAGGAGTGGGGGAGTCACAGTGTTGGGGTCTGAGCTGCACAGCAGCAACCACCAGTGCTGGTAGGCACCACTGTAAAACCATTGCAACAGATTTAGCAAGTGAGAGCTGGCTTAAACTCACACCTGCACAGTGAGCAGTGGAAGGGCTGATGAGTGCTCCCAGCAGCAGTGCCCTGGACACAGCTTATCTGCCCACTCCTCCACCCACCTGATGCAATCGGCCATGCACTACTTGCCTTGGGCAGCAGCTCCTTCCCTGGCATGAGCACTGACAAACGTATTGAGCTGAGGTCAGTACAGCTGAGGAATACGCTGGCAGTGCTGGTTATACTGGCCTGCGATTTCCAGCCAACCCTTCCCTACATCAGAGCTCAAAGACCTGGATTTAGGCTGCATTCAGAGGTGAAAGGCAAGCAGAACTGGAAGGAGAGTTGATGGTTTATCCCAATGCCAAGCACTGTGCAAAACTTGGTGTAATCCATGGGCACAGCAGCCCAAAGTGGGACCCTAAGGGCTGGGTTCAGGCATGGGGGCAGGCATGGTACAGACCAGACCCCCCGCTCCACACCCCACCCCCCCAAACCTTGCAGATCCAGCTGGGGCTGGGGGAGCACCCACAGAAGTCAGAAAAAACAGATGGACCTTCAGCTTCCTCTCCCCACCAGGCAGAGGGGGGAACCCATGCACTAAATGATGGCTGTAACACTAGGGAAAGCCAGAATAAATGATCAGCACTGGGCAGAGGGAGGGGCTGAAGCTTTTCCCAGTGAGGATTTCAACTGGGAGCCATTGGGGCCCATCACTGGTCCAGTGCCTTGGTCTCTCAGGCAGAGATGCCACAGAGTCTTGCCATAGCAAAGGCAGTGCCACACACACCCAGTGCCTTTCATAGGCCAAGCCTGGTGACCTGCTTCCCACTCACCTGCAGGGTCCAGCTCACCAGTAATTGCTGATCTTCTCAGAAGAGTGGGGAGAGCTGCTTTTAGCATAAGAAGCTGTCGATTATGTGTCACTTGGGGTTTACGGCTGCTACCACTGCTGGAGACAGCAAAAGCATGCTGGGAGCCCAGCCCCCTTCCCTCAGCAATCCCTGGGATGTACCAGCATCAGCTCTGGGGCTGTTGGTCTCTCCTGATCTCAGCCACACAGCAAGAGCCCACAACCCAGAGGAGCTTCCTCTGAGGGGCTTTCCCTGGAGACCCTTTCCCACATTATGGACTACCCCATGGGGACACATATATACAGACAAGTGGGACGCCCTTCTGAGTCCTTTTGCCCCTCCCAACTCAGGCATGACACTCCAGAGCTGCATCTTCCTTTAAATCCCCTGGCTTAATGCTTCCAGCACATCACCAAGTGTGGAAGACCCAAGCTCCCATCTTCCTCTCTTCTTCCTTGTTTTGTACCTTGTCCAGAGACAGCCTTGAGAGTCTGAACCACCTTTTTTATTACCAGCACCCTTCAGGGACTTTCTGAGCTACTTTCAGCTCTGCAGTTTGTCCTTCCCATACCTGTGCTCAGCTTTAAACTTTGGCAGGACAAAGGGCATGAAAGAACTTTCCAATTGAATATTTCCTTCCACCTAGAGAAGACAGGCAGCAGGCTGGGCAGGAGCCAAGCCTGGCTGAGACCTCCTCTAAGGGCTTTGCCCAGAATCAGAAATGCAGGCAGACCTCCTGCAGGAGGTGAGAAGGAAAGAGCAGAGGAGGGGAAAGCCTCACTTCCTCCTCTGGCACGAGCCAACCTGCTCTCCATCTGCAGGGAGAGAAAAAAATGTGGTAGGTGATGCAGTACATACCTCTAGGGCTAGCTGGCATGGGCTAAAACCGTACAGCACCCAACACCATCAGGCTGCCTTAACTGTTCAGGGATTAAAACCAACTTTTTTTTCTGTGTGAGGAGTGTATATGGATAGATAGGTGCATAGGTAGGTAGGTAGACAGATAGATAGGTAGGTAGGTAGGTAGATAGATAGACAGACAGACAGACAGACAGACAGACAAATAGATAGTAGGACACAGCTTCCCTTGATGGCTCTTTTCTTGACAGACTATGCTGCTGCCCCTCCTCTGCCCACCCATAGCCACTCACACAGCTGGAGGGTCTCTCAAAGCAGTACATCAGGTTTTCTTCAGAAAATAGTTTAATATTAACACCCTCGCCTCAATCCTAACGATTCCTGTCCTTCATCACACATGAGTCCTTGAAGGATGACAGCTGAATCTGCCAGTCTGAGGAATGGTCCCAATGATTTTACTTTAAAACTGGGCAAATCTTTCCAGGTCGTGAATCAGGAAAGCGCAAACAGGACACCACAAGGAGTGGTCAAGTATAAAAAGTTATAAAAACAAAATAAATAACTGTCTATGAGAGCTGCCCAGGAGAATCTGGTTCATGGTGCAGCACCACGGGGCAGTCAGGAGCAGCGGTCCCCTCTGAGGGTGCCACGGGAGGTATAGGCATCTGCAGTCCATATTTCATCTGAAGAGGGATGCGAGGTACCAAGGCTTGGCAGGGCAGAGTGGCAGAAGGCACCTCCTCCCACAGACCCTCTCCAGGGTTCCGCTCCTTCCTTCTGGAGATCAGCCATCACCAGTAGAGACACACCGGAGCATCACTGCCAGCCGGTCTAGGAGAGGTTGAGCCTTACTGACTTGTGTGCACTCACTGCAGTTACATGGTGGAATTACACATACACTCAGCTCGAGGGCTACGCAATGCGGTTGGAAGGGACTTCCCTTGCACTGACACAGATACACCAATAAGTATTTGTGTCTCATCTCCTCAGGTGAGTTCAGGCTCCAGCTAGGGTTTCCAAGCCTTGGCAGGGCTGAAAATAATGCAGCATTCCCTTGCAAGAGTCTGCGAGGACAAGAGGGAGGTGGAGGAGCTGCATTCCTTCACCTGCCATCCCAGAGCCTTGCAGATGCAGACTGGCACATGCTGGAAAGGCCATCACTGGACCAGAGAGGATTTGAGCAACCCAGGGAAGGAGTTTAGACTAGATAGTTTAAACTTTGAGGCTCAGAAGCCTCAAAGGAAGACCCTGGTTAAATGAATACCCAGGGAAGTGCTTGCTGGACAGGCTGGGGTTCCCCCTGGTCCTTCCATAGGGGTTAACCAACACCCCTACATTGACACAGGTTGCCCAGAGCTCAGTTGCTGACTGCCCTTGCCAGAGATTCAGGCTGTGCCCCACGCCAACCCACAGCTGGGGACTTGAGCCCCTACACCAGCCCTGACACCCCCAGCCTCATCTTCTGCACCCCCAGGGTGCTCCAGGACAGAGAGGGATGGAAAGTTTTGTAACCCCTAATGGGGTCCGAGCAGGTTTTGAAACCAAGAAAACCGGGGCGGGGGGGGGGGAGGGGGACAGGGAATTTCCAACAGCTTGTTGCTGGTGTCCTGGGAGCCCCTCCATCCCCGTCATTCAGGGGTTCATGGCAAGACTGGGGGTTTAGGTTGGGTTAAAACCAGGCTGCACCATCCAACCTGGGAGCAGGCTGGGATTCATGGTATTTCCTTCACAGGGATGCTGACAGGGGAGTCTGGGATAGGGACCCACATGAGCTTTCCAGTGTTCATGGTGGCCAGGACACTGCAAACCCCATAATACGGGGAGCAGGAGTTTTACCATTCCCAGTGCTGCTGTGTGCAGAGGAGCAGAGCTTTAAATATCCTGTGTTGGAGCACTGGAAATAAAGTTTCCTTTTGGTGCTGACTTGTTGCAACCTGATATTCTGGTTGAGTGAAAGGAAAAAAAAAAAAAAGAAGAAAAACCACAATTATATTTACTGCTGCAATACCCAGCTTCGGTGGGGGGAACTCCCAGCCCTGGGACTGTACACATGCGCACAGGCAGCTCTGAGCAACTGCAGACAGAGGCATTTCTTCCCCTGGAAACACCCAGGTCACGGCAGTACCACATTTGAGTGAGAAATAACCAGATTTACCATCTCTGACATGGTCTGGGTGAAAGCCCTGCTTCAGCATTCCCTCTCCTCCTTTAAGCAAGGTTAAGGGGCAAAGCTGGGGCGTGTTTGCTCACATCTACCTCTTGCAGCTTTCCTGAGCCCTTCTCAGCGGTGCCACAGTGCAAATCTCAGCGGGTTCAATAATTTCCATGTGCCTAACACCTAGTGTGAAAATAGGAAGGATTGTGGGGTTTTGTAGGGTTTCAAACCCACTGTGAGCAATGAGAGTCCTCTGAAAGTTGTAACCCTCATTACTGCTCATTAGGGACAGGGAAGGGCTGCTGCTGGCCTTGAGTGAGGGATGGGCGATTGCAGTTCATCCCCGTGGGGTGTCATCTGCTCCTTACAGTGCGAGGAAGCACCAGCAGCATTTCAGGGTGCCTGCTGAACTGGCCGCCTGGCTAATATCCAGACACAGGTATGAAGCTGATATCCCAGCAGGAACTCAGGATATCAGCCCCTGTGGCCCCATGAGCCCTTGGCTGTGTATCCAGGAAGGAGTGGTGGAAGTTCTCAGGGAACTATATATGTGTGCTTACAGACACCAGTGGTCACCTGCTTCCTTGCACAGTTAAATCATTTATACCCCAGAGGAGGGGGGTTAGTGTTAGTGCAATTCCCGGCAGCAGCTGCAGGAATCTGCTGCTTACACCCAGGATGAATCCAGTTAATGTGAGGTGAGATAAAACACAGTGTAACATCCTCGGAGAGAGATACGCAATATGTGTGTGGTACCTTTGGGCACGTTTAACTTTTGTTAAAGCCCAGGAATGAAGAAACGGTTGTAGAGGCCCTGTAGCAGGGCGTCATCCGGCGGCAGAGCCTGCTCAGCGGGTTTGCTGGGGGGCTGACCTTTGAGATGGAGGAGAAATATTTCCTCTTTGAACTGCTCTGCAGAGATAATGAATTTTATAATGGATTTCCTGTTCTTTTTATAGAACAGGGGAAGCAGGCAGATCTCATCTAAGCTTGCTTTAGTGGAGCTGGACATAATTACGTTTGCTTGATAACCTGATATTTTCTTAAAACACGGTTTTCTTTGGTCTGATCCAAAGCATCACACCGGGATTCAAACAGGCTTCAGTGGGAGTAGCGAGAAATATTGAGGAGCAGTCAAACAGAGCTTTGCAGATGCATGGGAATGATCCAAAGATATGAACTGCCCTATGATCAGACCAAAGGCCCCTCTAGCCCAGTGCTGACTCCAGCAGTGGCAGGAGGAGGCAGCATGTGAGCCCATCCCTTTCTGCCATCTGCTGCCCATGGACTTCTTCAGCATCCACCACTGCTGTGTTACAGAAGTTAGAGGGCACAATCTCTCTGTTGCTTCTGCTGCCTCTTTTTTGATCTGTTGTCCATAAACCCATTTTGAACCTGTGGATACTCCCTGCCTCTGCAGCCTCCTACATCAACGGGATATAGAAGTTGACTGGTCCCACAGCACAGAGGCAGGATTTCACTTTTCAGCAGCCCCATGGGGTTTTGCTGGGCCACAGTAGGACATTTTATGTCAGCTCCTAATGAAACCCTTGTGAACAGCCTCCAGGATGCCCTGCATCTCTGTTTCCTTAAATTGCTCCAGCTCACCCTCTCTCACTTCAAGAGGCTGATGCATTTCCCAGTGCTGGGACCTCTTTGCATTGCATGCACAAATGCAAAGTCCACCCAGCTTCCTGGCAGTAATCAGGCATTTATACCTTGTGCAACAAAGTGGAAAGTTCGCACTCTGTTGCTGGACTTCTACCTGCATGTTGATCTTCAAGCTGTTAATCTGTCTTTCCCTTCAGTTATCATTTCTCTCCCTTTACCTCACTGTCCTCCTACAGATCTGGGCAGCAAATGGTAAGATCCACCTGATAAATCCCCTCTCCTCAGCAAGCTTTGTTGATCCCCAGGCTATTGCCTTTACCCTCACCTGGGCAGGCTTCACGCTCTTGCCTGTGCCACCCACATGCTCCTCACACCTCGACAGAGGTGTCCACTGAGCACATCCACAGACCTGAAACCCTACCCAGGGCACAGGGCCAGCACCCAAATAAACCTGCAGCACCTGTCCCACTCTTCGTCCTCCTGATGTCCTGAGTGAGCCCCCCAGCATGGTGTCTCCTGGATGCCACACCATCTGTCCCAAACACCTTATAGTGCAGCCTCCCCTCTCTACCAGCAGTCACAAAACAACAAACATGAGACCAGAGCAGCAACATGAAAGTCCCTTGGGAAATTTTTGCTTTAATTAAACCTAATATTCTTATTATAAATGACCAGTCTGGAATTCCATTAAATTCTTGATCTCAGTGACTTCTTATCATATTAACATTTCACTAACTACCTCCTTATCCTTGGTCATGAGACATGGAGAGCACGACCCCTGCTCCCTCTCTCCAGGCTGTTTGGTACTTCTAGTCCTCCTGTCACATCCCTTTGGACAGCTAGCCCAGGCTGAGCAGTCTCTTGCCACTGCAGAGCTGTTTGTGGCAGGGTCCATTTCCAGGTGCCTCCTCCAGACTGTGCAGGTTTAGGATGCCTGTCTCTGAGCAGATCTGCAGGCTGCAGCCAGTTGGGACCCGGTGATGCTCTTCACGTTGCTCCATGATTTCCCTCTCATGAGTCCTGATGTTTGTCTGCTCTTCTGACTGCAGCTGCCCCCCAAGCAAGTGTTTTGGGTGAGCATCCTCTGTAGCTAAATCAATGGAGACTGCTGCCTAGTGCCAAGTTAGAATTGCAAAAACAAGAAAAATTTTGCATGGCATGATAAATGCCTGAGGAACAAATGGCTGTTTCAGTGCCAGATCATACAACTTGTACACCCCATTCACAGACCTGGCACTGGCTGGCTGGGGATACACACGTCTGTACCACCTAGGAAACAAAACTCAGGGCCAGGCTGACCCTGGGGCAAAGGGATGTGCATTGCTCCAATACTTCTAATCCAGCTGTGTCAGCTGCCAGGCTGGGAGTTGCCTCCTTAAGCTCTCCCAGCGCTGGTGGAGGGGATCTCCAGACACATGACACTGGCCAGCCTTGGTCACATACTGTTAGGATCCTGGCAGCAGTGTCAAGGTGAGTCCGACCTCCGTGGTTAATGTTAGCCAGGATGTGGTAGCACAAATGCTTCCACTTGAAGGTTTTGGGCCACAGGCACCTTGGACCATATTTGCACGCAGGAATGCTGATGTGGCACTAGTTTCGAGTTCAGCCAGAGATGGCCAGGAGGAGGTTAAATATTTCCCCACAGGGAAATAACTCTTGGCCCTGAGCACAGTTCCCACAGCTACAGTTTCATGATGTTTGACTACAGTGAACACATCTCCCATTTAACTGACCTGCTGGGTGCCTGTTGGCCTGGAGCAGCAGGATCTGTTACCCTCTGCTTTTGCTGTGTCTCCTGATGTTATTCAGAGCTTCCAGCACGTCTGGAAAATGGAAGAGTTTGAAGGAATTGTGACTCCAGGATGTTGTAGAGACTGAAAGTACAAACTGGTTTGAAAAAGTGGGTGAAACAGGAGGAAGTGGGCATGTTGGCTGTATTGGTGGCCATTAAACAGTGGTCTGGAGCAACCTCTGCCTTGGCTCTGAGCTGCTGTTAGCTGGGAGGTGGACATTAACCAGGAGAAGGACTATTGTCTGCATGTCCCATTCCTTGTGCTTTTCTCCAGGGTTCCTTGGCAGCTGTTGGTAGATGCAGGTTAGAGAAAGCTGAGGGATTACATGAGCTTCCTCTCCTCAGCAGCTGATGGAGGTTATCATATCCTGTCTGTCTGAAACCAAAGAGCAAACACATTGCAAATTCTCTCAGTGCATCCCCTGCCAGCCTCCCTGCCTCCCATGGCACTTAGAAGAGAAACGGGGCTGCCTCAGCTTCTGCGCGGAAAAGTAGACTACAAAGAAGAGCTTGGTGGGGTCTCCTCTTCTGTGTTCCTCTTCTGCTTCTGATCAGCACCGACCACATCCTCACCCTGCAGCGGGTGTCAGGGCCTTTGAGCAGTGCTTGATATGCTGGGGAGTCTCAGTGGACTGACAGAAGGCTGCTGTGGGATCCGGAGTGGATTAACACTTCTGAAAAATCAGACTTTCATCAGCGCCTGAGTCCAGAATTGGGAGCTGGACATTATGGGCTTATTTTTATCTATCTAGATCTTGCTGTCCAGACTGAAACTAGTTCTTCAGACTGAGAATTTGTATTTCAGATTTGTCTTTTAAAGTAAATCAGGCCTGCTGAAAATATGAAATTAAAGCAAAAACTATGCAGAAAGGATCCATGCTTTCCTCGGTGAATTGCCTCAGGACACACATTTATTAAAGGCAGAAATGGAGTGGTGGAGATAACGAACCTGTCTCTCTTGCCTGCAGTCCAATTCTGGTTGCACAAATAAGCTGGTGGTTTGGGTTTATGGGAGGCTCCGGCAGAAAACAGCAGTGCAAAACAACTTTGGTCCCTGCAGCTTTTCTTAAACATCCTTTGCCAGAGGGAGGAAAAAAATGCTGCTTGTGATGCTGCTCCTTGCCTTGACCCTTTGGAGCAACAAATAAAGCTTGTGAATGCTCCACACTGAGCAAGGATTGAGCTCCAGTTTGCAGCCATGTCTCAGCCAGCTGTTGTAACAGATCAATGACAGGAAGGTTCTAGCCATGGGCATCATGTCTCATCCTCCTGAGCTTTGGTGGTGTGTGTTGCCTGTTCTGGTGGCCTCCCCTGATACAAAGGGGTCTGGAATAACATTGTCCTGCTTCTCCTCTCCTCTAACTGTAGATGAAGCATCTCTGGCCTCTCAGTTTCTACCTTTGGAACGGCAGTTTGCAGTCACAATGTTCACACCATGCTTTACTCACGCTCTAGTCCATTGGCTTCTCTCTGCTGATGTATCTTGCAGAAGCTGCTGGGTGGAGCCAGGTTACTTAGGAGCTTTTCTTTTCCCAATATGTGGTGTTGGGTTGCTTGTTGGACAGGAGGGTGATACAGAGAGCTTGGACCTGCCTTGCTGGCCTCAGCTGCAAAATCCTGCTCTCTTTTTTTCTGAGATTACTTGGATGAAATACAAAGTTCATTTTTACACCGGACACTGCTACAGTGTGTTTCAACTGTAGGGAAGAGACTTACTGGGATGAAATCCTCTAGGAGAGTACAAGAACTTGTTTCTTTTTATGTCTAACCAACACAGGTGGGTAGAGGGGAGGGGAGCCTTCCCAGGAAGGTCATGGGCTGCCCTCAGCGGTTAAAGAAGAAGGACTTGAGGCTCTGCAGAAACTGTGACTTCTGTCTCTGCTTCTGCTTCTTCCGGATAATGGGGATCCAGACAAGGCCACAGACAAGGAGCATCAGTCCCAAGGACAGGAAAGCTGGGCCACACATTTTGTAAACATTTTTGTTTTTGATTTGAATCCAAGACAGGCTGGTGATGACCATCCCAAAAAGAAAAACAGCTGCTCCAACAGACACGACAATGACGGGCTTGTGGTATATGTCCCATTTGCTTCTGGATGCGCTGGTCCAGACAGACTCGCTCCGGGAGCTGATGCAGAGGGTGCTGGCCGTGTTACTGGTCAGCAGCTCCTTGGACTGAGGAGACTTCTCACTCCCGTCAGGGCTCTTGGGGGGAATTTCCATGGTAACAGGATCTGAGGAGGAGACCTGAGATGGGCAAAAGAGAAAGAGCAGAACAGGACTAGTGATGGAGGGTGGATTGGGTGCTTTCGATTTGGTCATTAAACAGTGCCAAGTCAAATGAAAGTGGAGAAGGCTTTGTGTGTCACTGCAGGGAGAGAAGAGCATCACACCTATGAGAGCAATGAGATGTAGGAATAGGCAATGGGGTCTTGCAGGTAGGCTGGGCTTAGGGTGCCTGCAGAGTCCTGCTGCCCACCCATGGACAGTGGGACTGCTGTAGTCCTTGTCCTTAGACCTTCCAGCTCACCAGCTTCCAACTCCCACAGGGATTCAGTGGTGGGATGAGTCCATTAGAACCCACTACCCTGAGCCTCCCAGGGCTGCTGGCTGCTTTCAGGGGAGTAGCAGGGTGCTGCAAGCAGTGTTGGTGATCCTGGTTGCATCCCTGGATCCGCTTTCCCTCTCAGAACCCAAATTACACCTCGGTACCTTGTGGCATGGTCATGTCTCCCTCTTGCAGGTGGAGAAACTGAGGCACAGGTGTGCCATGCCAGGACTGCTCAGTGAGAGAGCAGAAAGCACCCTCCCACCGGCTGAGGAGTTCCTTCGGGCCCCTGGGGCTGGATGTTCCTCATTGCCACATCCAGCCTAGATGTATCAGTCTTGTAGTAGCCACAGCACAGGAGCTTCTCATTTCCTGTCTAAATGCACAGATGGGAGATGGGGAAATGCTCATCACACAGGAAATATTTCTCCAGCTGTAAGCTGGGGCAGGCTTCTATGGGAAGGCTCTTGACTTGGTAGCAGAAGCACACTGAAACACTCTGCCTTGTGACAGATAGGTCAGCAGTGTGGCTTTTTGGCACATTATTTTTTCACCAACTCAAGGAGGAAATACATTTTCCCAGAAACAAAGTGCCTTTAGCACAGAGAAACCATTATGGTAAATGAGAAGGGCCGAGCATTATGTTAACCACTATTTCCTCAGGGCTCTGCTGAGGAGACAAGGGCAGGAGGGTGGATCAGGGTGTGCTCCTGATGCACGTCTGCCCTGCTGCTGGGAAGCCCAGCAGAGATGAACCCATGCAGGTACCAGGGCTGAGGAGGGTGGGAGAGGCCAGGGACATGGATGCTTCACACCCAGGAATAAGATTTTTTTAGCAAAGTTCTCCTGCCTGAGCTGCCAGGATTTCTCCTTCAGGCTCTGCTGTGTCAGGAGGGCTGGGACTGACCTGTCCTCTGCCGGTAGTTTAAGCTGTCCCCTCCCTCAGGCATGGGGATGTTCTGGAGCAGGAATATAACAGCGGTGCCAGCCTGGAGCAGCCCAGGACCCTGCATTGCCCTTCTGCCAGCATCACAAAGCAGAGCCACTGGTGATTGTTGCCAGACCCAAAGCTGACCTTTGTGGGGCTGCCCCATGCAGGGCAGCAGTCAAGCTCAAGCCACATCCATGCTGTCCTGGGCACAAGACGCCAGTGGGCTCAGATGGATGGGCAGTGCCACCAGGACTCTGTGCCTGCTCCACTGTCAACCACAGCTCTTGCAAAGCACCATGCAAGCTTTAAGCCTAAGTGGGCTTTGATCTGGAGCAGTTAAATTAAAACCCTGCTTCGGCCCTCATTTGGCACAGACAGCACCAGGGGCCCTGTGTTTGCTTAGTTCAGCCCTGACTGCACCCAGACCCGCTGCTGGCCCTTGGAATGGGTCAGCAGGAGGTGCACATCATGGGTGATACCAGGCTGGATTTGCAGCCTGTGTGTGCCATGGGAAGGCCTGTGGCTGCAGTGGGCAGCAGCGAGGTGTAGATGAGATGAGCATGAAGCCCAGCGGCCCCAGCTCTTTTCCCATTCCTGCTGATCAGTGTGAGACCATGTACCACATCAGTGCAGCCACACAGAGGCTGCAAAACTGGCACAGCTCCAGAGGCACTGTCTTAAGGAAACCTGCCCGTATTTGGCCCATACTGGGCCCAGTGCCCATCTAGGCATGCTGATGACTGGGTGCCAGCCAGCACCTCCCTTATTCTTTCACCTGTATCCCCTGCCAAGGTTTGTGGTTTATTCTGAAAAGAGACAGATGTAATTTTTCAGTTTAGTCCTCCCAACACAGATACTTACAGAAATGTGGATCTGGTGGTATCAATGTATTTTGTGATGTTTCAGGTTTGCTAAACTTGGACCAACAGGCAAAAAACAAAAGCCAAGAGCAATGGACACAATTTGTGTTCCTCCTATTTTCAGCTTTCACCCTTCTCTGTTGAACTGGAAAAGATAGGGCAGAGGAGGGGACATATTTCTGCTATCCTGAAATATCTTCTACATCAGGGATGTTCAAACACTTGACAAGGCAGGTAAGTTTGGTCATAGTAGCAAGCTCTGGTTTCTGTTTCTCTTCCTTTTGAACTGGTAGTTGTATCTCTGCAAGCTGGACTGATTGCAGTGAGGCATCCCGGACCCTTGGCTTTGGAGAAGCATGAGCTGCCATGAGATGTTATTTTGATGGCGACAACTGTGTTAGAGATGCAGGTGATCAGGTACAACTTCTTGCTTGGCTGGTGTGTGCAGCCTGTCCTCCAGCTGCTTTGCTCACAGCATTCTGGGCTGTGATCCCCCTCTTCTAGCTCAAATCTTTTGCAAAGCTCGTCCTGAAATTTCATCCTAGGTAGCTGTGGCATTTCTTGGCTTACTTCTTGTAACATCCATTGTGGAGAGGTTTTATGATCAAGACACTGTATAATTTTAATTTGGCTTTGTGGTTGGAAATTTGCTTTCTTCTTTGGAATAATGCCCTGATCTCATATCTCAGCAGTCTAATGCAGTCTGTCCTGCCCATCTTTCAGACACCCCTCTCCCTCCTTGTCCACGTGCTGCTGCCCTGTCTCCGCATCTGGGGGTACTCTGAGCTCTGCAAAGCACCTTCCTCTTCATTTTGCAGAGCTTTAATCTCAGGCTCCTGCAGAAACCATCATCTTCCTTTCAGGTTTGCATTTACACTAGAGTGGATTTCCCCCTCCCCCCCTCCCCCTCCCCCTTTTATTTTCTGACATAACCACCCCCCTCACCACAGTTCCCAGACACTTAACATTTTTCTGGCACTTCCTGGCAGAGCATGCTTTTTTGGTCACAATTTTCCCCACTGTTAGCTAGTAACATGTATCTGCAGCTCTTGGGAGAGCTGATGCAATTTCAATTCCTGCTCTGCCCATGCTCCATCCCTAATTCATCACAGATGTGCTCATATTTGAAGATGCGATGGTTGTACTGAGCAGCCTGGCAGGATAATGCTATCAGATTTCTCCCAGTTTTTTTAAATCATTATTGTTGTAAGGAGAGCGTCAGCAGATGACTGGTTGCTGGCTTGAAAATGCCTCCAAACCACATCTCGGATTTCATGTCTGGAGTTGTGCTGCTGCTGTCTCTGAAATCTTGGGCAGCAGTTGGCAGTGGAGCTAACACTGGGGTCTGTCTTGTCCCCCCTCCATAAAAGCCTCATGTGATTCTGTTTCTCCTCCCTTTGCTCTTCCGGTGCTTTGTGTGGTGATGTTTGGTTTCTGATCTGGGAGATCTACTGGGGCCCGCTTACTGGTGGTGCTGGGGACCCCAGTGCCAAAGCAGCACAGCACACACTTGGGTGTCTCCTGGGCCTTGGGGACATTACATGGTGGTGCTGAGGAGAGAGCTTTGGACTGAGCAGAGCACCCAAGGGCTCTGCCCCAAGTCCCTCAGCCCATCCCATCTGTGGATGACATTCCTCACCTGCCAGCCTGCAGCAGTGGCAGCTCTCAGGATGGGCATCCCAGCCAGGACCTGGGATGCTGCAAGCAACCTGCAGATGTGGCCAGAGCTGTGCTAAAAGTGGGGCAACAGGCTGATCTGAAGACTCTGCTCCTATGCACAGGCCTATGTCCTTTTGGCCATGTAAGAGCTGGATTTACTCGCCCAATACAGTCTTCAGCCAGGCCATCTCTTTTTTAACTGGGGAGGCAGCCCTGATTCTTCAGGAGCTTCTTACATGCTCCCCTTAAGCTCTCAGTGCAAGCAGCTTCTGCCACTTCTTCCTCCCACTTTACACATCTGGGGACACAGGAGCTTCCCCATCTCAGACAGTCTATCCCCAGGGACTGGCATCTACCTCCATCTGGCTGTACCTCATGAACATCCCTCTCAGTATCACAAAGTGGAGCTGGTCCTTGCCCTAGGACTAAGCGGGTGCCATCCCATGGGAGCACCGGCAGTGTGGGTTAGCGTGAACCTGCCCTGGGTGCAGAGTCATGGGTGTGGTGGTGGTGCTGCTGTGTGCATGGTGATGTGGAGGGGCTGCAGCACCTAGGTTCTCTGTCTTGTGTTTTACTACACAAATCACTGGAGGAAAAGTTAAGAATTTTGCAAACCAATTGTCAAATGTTGCTGGAATTCTACGCCAAGTTTGTTGATATATTTTGTGTCCTTCTCTGCTGTCAAGACACTTCCCTGAAGAAAGCTACCCACCCCACCAGGGGTGGGACAGGCAGCAGAAGCTCCTGCTCTCCTAAGGCAGGTTCACCTCCAGCTCCACATCCCTCTGGGAATGAACCATCATAGAAAAGAATGTTTTGAGGAAAAAAGTGAGCTCTGCACTCCATAGATGTGGCTTCCCCTGATTTATGTTGGGGAGAAGAAAAGACACCAGCCTGGATCGAGGGCCAGGCCTGGCCAGGCTTTTCCTGAGGGCTCAGTCCCTGCCAGACGTCCCCAAGCAGACAAAGTGAGTGAGCTCTGGTCCGTCCATCACCAGTACCACCACTGGATTTGGTGAATGGCATCTCCAGTGTTATGGAGCTGGGTGGAAGTCACCTGAACACAAATGTGCACACGTTTTCCCATCTGTCCCCAACCTGGCCATCTAACGCACCAAAGCCACAAGCTGTTCCACAGACAGGAATCCCCAGACTCTCCCCACTGCCCCATGGCTCTCTGGGGTTTCCAGTGGCCTCCAGATGGCTTGGGGTGGTCTCCTGGCAAAGAGGAGCATCAGGTGCTCTGCAAAGCCTTGGGGTAAGACCCAAAGGGTTTGTTTGTCCTTCAGTCAGATGACGTGTCCTACCTGTCACCCCAAGGGGTATGCAGCAAAATCCTTGCTAGTGGGTCCCAGCTGGGAGAAAACTGAATGTTGGACAATGGAGGAAAACTGAGAAGTGCTTTTTTGGGCATGGCTTTTCCTGCTGCTCTGGGATGCCTCAGTCTGACTCTTTAATCAGTACCGATGTTTAACCTCAGTACAGGACACCCCCCAGATGACAGTCATGGGTCCATGTTTGCCAGGACAAGGGGTTAGCTACTCTAGAGGACTCGTGTGACCTTGGGATGGGTGGGAAAGGAGGCTGCTTCACTGGTGGGCACGTGCGTTCATGTAGTTTGTAGAGATTTTTGTTAGACATTTAGTGCTGTCCAAATTTAATTGAGAGTGGCTATCAACCAGGTTCAAAGTGAATAGGAATGAGATGTATGTTCAGTGAGCCACCATGCGCTAGGTCCCCAAGAAACCAAGTAAGATGGGGACTGGGGGGCTGCTTCCCGGTGGAGGTGGAGGACCATCCCTACCCGCAGCTGTCCAGAGAAGAGCAGCCCTGCGGCCGCACGCCTGCCTCGGGGGATTTGCATGCGGGGAGGTGCTGATGGGAGACAGCACCCTGTTCCTTGTGCGGGTGTTGGGGCAGGGAATCCCCTGGGGAGGGACCGAGTGCTGAGAGCCTACTCACCATGCCGTGCTTCTGTCGTCCTGGCTGTCACCGAGGTGTAGCGGCTCGCTGCGGGAGGTGAGGTGGCCAGTTGCACTAAACATCCCCTGAGCACGCTGCAGAGGAACCCAGCCACCGGCTCCTGCAGGCACAAGAGGAGCAGCTCAGAGAATCCAGCTTTCTGTTGCTGTGTGTCAGCCCTGGGAGGGCTGGATCCTGCCGGGCTGAGCAGGTTCTGCTCTGGGAGAAGAGAGGGACAGTTGTGTGGATGGCAGGCATGAGTGCTAAAGCCCCATCCTCTCTCCTCCCATCCCCACCCCCTCCTCACCTTGGAGCGAGGAGGGGACTGGCAGTAGCTTTGTGGGTAGCAGTCCCTGCAGACTGGCTAGCCCTGCTCTGAGACCAGGGGTGGAGAAATAAGGCAATGTGTCAGGGGATTTCACATCGCCTACAAGCCCTACCAGATCTTTGATGTAAATGGAGATGGAGTCAGTGTCCATTTGCTGATGTAGTGGAGCCGGGTTGGGCTCAGCCACCTGCATCCCTTGGGAGCAGCTTTCCAGCATCACCCAGAGTTTAAACAGTCCCAGCAACACACTCAGGGTCTTGCTGAGCAAAGATCTGCAAGTCTCTTTTTGGGGCTCAGCAAGAGAATGACCCCAGCCTTGCTGTGCCATATCCCCTCTCCCTTTCCACCACCCCCAGAGCCATGGAAATCCATCCTACTTACAGAGTGAGTGGTGAGGGATGGTTGTCCACCCCAGTGGCGGTGGGACAGGATGCAGCAGAAGGTCCTGCTCTTCTAAGCCAGGCTCACCCCAAGCCCCACATCCCTGTAGATATTGTCTACTGGGCTCCTTTGAGTCTAATAAACAATGGAGCGCATCCCAGCTCTGATGATCTCACCAGCCTATCAGTATATTGTTTAACTCTTTGTTTCCCTGTCTCAGGCCCCTGAAAAGCTGACTTCTAGGCAGCTTGCCTGGGAGGGTTTTATAAAAGGCCGCAGTTTGGGAGGCAGTCCAGTGACATGGCAGGAGAGGCAGAGTGGGTTGGTGCTTGGAGCAGGGATCCAAGAGTGGGGACTGTTGCTGATCCAGACTTAGGTCATCAGCAAGTTCCTGAAACATCTCTGGACTGCAATCTCTGCACTCTCAAAGCAGGGGCTCATAGCCAGTGTCTGCAAAGTGCTTTGAGGCTCCTCGGTGAGACATTAGAGGCATGCAAAATATTAGCAATTAGCTATTAATTAACATCCTGAGTCCATTACAAGGAGGGGGATGGAAGAGGGAGGTGGTTCTGGCATACTGCCTTCTTTCACGAACCCATAGCCAAACTTTAATATCCTCTTATATCAGTGTCAATCCACTTGCTGAAGGGAAGGGATCCAGTCTGACAGAGACATTACTGGCATCCAAGGCCGGGTTCCAGTGTCGATGGGGCTGCCTCCATCCCCAAGGGCTCTTTGGTGTCTTGGTGAGTAAGTAACAGTACCTAAGCTGCACCACAGACCTGGCCAGGGATCGGGTTGGGGTAGGATGGGCATGAGCTGTGGAGCTCTCATGGGGATGGTCATGCCCCACAAGGGTGGTGGGCTGGGTGCAGAGCATCCCAGGGCAGCACATGGGGCTGGAAGTAGAGGAGGAGGGTCTAAGAGACACTGTGGGTCAGGGTGCAGGGAAAACAGCTCATCCAGTTGTGGGGAGCTCAAGCAGAAAGACCAGAGGCTGTTTGTCAAGATGAGGTCTGTGTAGATCTCTGGCCAGCAGTAGGTGGACATGGGACAGGTTATGGAGCTCTTCATTTAAGGGACAGCTGGGCCAGCGGGCTCACAGGCTGGGGCAGGGGCAGAGAGGCAGAGAGGGGCAGAGGTGAGATGAGCACATTATCCTAGTTCGTGGTTTGTCCTCACCTCTTGATGGGAGGTGGATGAGTTAGCTGAGCACAATGGCCAAACCCTGGGGTAACAGGGTGAGCTCCATTGCCCATTGATCTGGGAACCAGAAGCCAAAGGAGCCATGTGTTTTGGGGACATCCAGGGAGAGTTGAACAGATGAAAATATTCTCTAGAATTGGGAGAGTTGAGTGGATTTGGGTTCCCTAGTGCAGGCCCAAGGAGGTGAATTATTTGTCCTAAAGGAGCAGTTGGGGAAAAAAAATTAAAAATAGAGGTGGGAAGGCTTCATTTCAGCACCCGCAGTAGGATGATTTTCACATCCTGGTTCTACACCTTCTCCGGGCTGAAATCCCTGCTGGGGAGCATCTAGCCCTGTGCTTCAGCCAGCTACCTCACTGCATGGCCCTACTCATTTCAGCCCCCCTCCAAACTTGCCCTGTGCTCCTTGCAGTGCTCCTGGCATCTCCTTCCTGCCCCAAGGACCAAGCCGTGGTGGCAGTGAGCATGCAGGGCCAGGTCACAGGCTCTGGGAATGGTCACAGGCAGGGGTGCCTTTTGAACCTGGAGCCTCGTTTATGCCCAGGTAACCTGAACCAGGGACCGAACATTTACTAGGGATGGCTCCTGCCCCTCCAGGGCTACCGTACATCCCTCCAGGGCTGGGGTATCTCCTGTGTGATGGAGTCTGCCCCATGGGGTCATCCGTGGGCTGCGTGGGCTGAATGAATGGGGAATCCCTCCCAGTCTGTCCTTCATGCAGATGCCGTGGGGGCACCCCCCACCCCAGCCGGGTCTCACCCCCACTCCCAGGCCAGCCTCAGCTTGCCCGGCTGCTGGCTTCTCTCCGCAGCCAGGAAGAGCAGCTTGCAGCCTCCCAGCCTCTTCGCTTCCTCCGTGGGCTCTTGCTGCCACCTCGCGGGGCCGTGGGGAGGAGCAGCGCTGGGGTCCCCCCGGGGACACTGCACAGGGGCCGTCCCTGAGCCCCCCAGGGACAGAGCATCCCCCAGCAGAGCTCCTCACCGGCAAACGCATGCACACACGGTGGTGCCTGCAGAGATGCAGCCCTGCAGCTGGAGCTGGGGGTTACACCACTGTCCCCCGCAGGGGTAGAGGGAACTCCAAGCACCTCAGCAGCACCGGTGATGGAAAATCTGCAGTGATTTGGCTTGCAAAGATGTCTGGACACAGAGGTGGGGTGATGTGGCTCCCCATGTATAACCCTGTGGGGCTGTGGCAGCTGTGGCACATCCCTCTCTGGGGAACCGTGTGCCCTGCATTGCTCACCATGGCCTGGTCACCAGCTTCCTGGCAGGCACAAAAGGTGAATAACGATTTCATTCACCTGCCAGACCATTTGGATTGTGAGATATGGTCACCACCCTACACAGTGACAGAAAATGAAAGCCTGAGTCCTGCCTTGGTCCCTTTCCTTCTCACCCCTCCTTCCAAACTTGCTTCCTAGGGCAGGTGCATTGCTAAGGGCTGATGAACTCCACTGCAGCCCATTAACCTTTTTCTGTCTGAGATAAAGGGAATATAATCTACTCTGGTCATGCGTGCCATGAGAACCATGGAGAACCATAAGCAGCTCACACAATTTCAGAGATGTCTACGGTCACCTGCATTGCTCTGGGCTGGCTGGCTCAGCAGCACAATGACATAAGGTAGGATAGGATAGGATAGGATAGGATAGGATAGGATAGGATAGGATAGGATAGGATAGGATAGGATGGGATAGGATAGGATAGGATAGGATAGGATAGGATAGGATAGGATAGGATGGGATGGGATGGGATGGGATGGGATAGGATGTACGGTAGGGTAGGCAGGAGGTACCCAGGGAAGGGAACCCAGCACTAGGGCAGCTGAGGTGCCACAGAGCAGGGTTACAAGAGGAACAGAGAGCCAGCAGAGCCTCCTGGGTCATGGAGGTGATCACAGGCACAATGGCATGAAGCTCCTGACATAATCTGACTGGGCAGCTCAGCTTTGCTGGATGGCGAGGCTGATCCAGTCCCTTCCAGCTCATGGTTTGTCTTTTATCTTCCAGCTGGTGTGTGCTGGTGGCCAGTTCATCATCCTTGTTCTGCTGCTAGTGCTGCTGTTCACCAGAGTTATGCACCCTGCCTGTGTTTGCTCCTCATGTCCTACAGAGGCCATGTCCACCACCATGGCAGTGTGCCCAGGGATGGAAGGTCTCCTGTCCCTGCCAGCACCCACTGCCCTCCTCTGTCTCTTCCCATGTTGACATCGTCTCTCTCAATGGGTGGGTGCTGGGCTCCTGTGGCCTCTGGGGCACAAATTGCCTAAAGAGTGGGACAGCTGCATTCATTCAAATAGTGAATAAGATGGGTCCCAGGTCTGCTTTTTGGAATACTCCTCCCTCCAGACAGAGCCCTTCTGTGCGGCCTCTGCCTTTTCCATCTCTTCTCAAGTTGTTTCCATGATGGTCTCATGCTTGGTGGGACTCCATGTTCTCCAGTTGAACTGGTGGTTTCCCAGGTGGCCCAAATGGCTCTGTGGGAGCAGGAGAGCCCCTCTCCATCTGCTGTTAAAGACAAGAGGCTCATCCAGGGTCAAGCTACATGGTCCTGCTGTATCCATCCTGTTCACTCCTCCATGCTGAGGAGTGTGCTTCCTCCAATGCCCAGCCCCATGTCCATGCTCCTTCCTCACCCTAATGTCCACCCATGCCCAGGACTAGGAGAGAGATGGTGTTGGAGGTGGATGGCAAAGGTCTTTTCCAAACAGCATCATTTCACTACAGCAAGAGGGGGAAAAAAACACATTGCTGTGGTAGAGTCACAGAGCTCACAGTGAGCGCAGGGTCCCCTGGGCTCTTAGTCAGGATCTCAGGCCCTGGACAGACATCCCTGGGAGTTTGCAAGGATACAGGACAACCGGCTGCAGGCATTCAAATGAGGCGGTGAAAGCAAATTGTGGATAAAGTTGATCCCTTCATCTTCTAGAAGGCCAGAGTGAAGCATGGGTGACAGGAGACCAAACCTTCTTCCCCAGGCTCAAGGATGTGTGTGGGCATGAGGAGCCTGTCCACAGACACCCTTGATGCAAAGCAGCCTTTACCTGCTTTGAGCAACAGTTGTGGGGTCCATGGGCCCCAACAAGCCCACCCTGGGGTTTGTAACACTGGCAAAGAGACAGGCAGGAGGGACTTGTGGTCAGGGAAGGGTATGTTTCTGTTCAGATCCTAGCTCTGTGCCAAATGACATGAGAAAGTCCCTTAATCTGGGTTAAATAAATAAAACCAAGGCTTTTCCTTCCTGTCGCTCCATGGAGGAAAGCAGGGACCTGCTCAGGAGGTGTCTGGGCAGGGAGGAAAGGAAGCTGCTCTGCTCCTGGCTGACCATTGAGAATCCGATCTGGAGTGGGAGATGGGTTATTCGCACCACTGTCCCCATCGCTCTGTCCTCAATGGGAGCATATTTATGCTGCTACAAAAGCATCTGCCCTGCCACAGCCCTTTCTGGTGGGAGAGGGAACCACTTACCCACGGATGTGGAGCTGCTAGAGGGTATGGACAGAACAAGGAAGAAGTCACATGCTGGGTGGAGCTGTGCTCAGTAAAACAGTGCTGCTGGGGACGCACAGGGAGCAGATCCGTGCAGCATTTCTGGTTCTTGCAACAGTAGATGGTGCTCTTGGCCTGTCAGGATGGTGCTGGCATGTCTGGCTGTGCAGAGGCAAGTGAAATCCAAATCGGCATCTCAAGGCTGTTGGGTCCATCTCAGGCGGAACCTGCAGCCCAAGAAGCCTTTTCCAGACCCTCTTCCCCTGTCCACAGTAATGCCACTCTCAAAACCTGCGATGCGGCTGGGAGGCATTGTTTTTACAGGGTTTAGCAGTATGCAGGGCTCTGCTGTGTGGGTTGAGCCCTGGGCTGGACTAGAATCCGCATGCCAAGTGTCCCAGTTGTTTGCCTCATGGCAAATGGAGTTTGCATGGTCCAAAGAGTCATCAGGGAGCCCTGAGCAGACTTGGTGGCAGCCAGCATCCCAGTTGCACATCAACTTCCTCCCCTGGGATGCAACTGAAACCTAACTTCCAGCTGCAGCATGTGCAGCAGCTCTAAAGCATGTGCTCAGCACGGCTGGGGCGTTGTTTTCGTTAGCAATGTCTTGGCAGGTCATTGATTCCTGGCTGGAGCAGCTCTGCATCGACACCTGTAGCACACCCAGGATAAAATGCTTTGTGGCTTCAGCACCTCTGAGTGGAGGACTGGGTGTTGCAGGGCACGTGAGGCTGGGAGGGAGCAGAGAGCTTCTGTGCAGGTCTCCTGTCATGGCACAGCGTGGCCCAGAGGTGGATGGAGGGTTTTGACCTGGGTTTTTTCTTGGCTGTAGAGACAATATTGCAGAAATCACAGTTTCCTGTTGGAAAATCCCTAACCTGAAAAGTGGAATGAAGCAAACTAATGTTTTAAGTCAAACTACAACAGAAATCCTAAAAGGTTAATTAAAAATTTGATTTCAAGATAGCAAAGGGACATTTTTCCATAAGCTTTTCATATGGAAAAGGGACTAGTGGTCAAATGCAGTTGGTTAATGATGTTCAGCTATTATCATAGTAGAAGCCATGTGAGATGGAGCTCAGATGAGTCAATGGTCTGTGTGGTGTTCTTGTTTCTCCAGTGGTGAACTTTCCCTCTTGTAAGGATTCACAAAATCCGGGAGAAATCCCCAGTGTTGGTGGTGTAATGGTCCAGGCCAGGGCTGCGCCCATTGCTTTGAAGCTGCCTCTGTCCTGGATAAGCAGGATGAACAGT
Source organism: Strix uralensis (assembly GCF_047716275.1). NCBI lineage: Eukaryota > Metazoa > Chordata > Aves > Strigiformes > Strigidae > Strix > Strix uralensis. Next base: position 6,870,909 of record NC_133990.1, read on the forward strand.
CTGTGCAAACAGGGCTGGACCCAAACAACAGCCAGTCTGCTGCCCACGTCTGCTCTGTTGGCCCCACGACTGCCAAGGCCAATCCCAGCATCGCCAGACTGAAGTTGGCATAAACCTGCGTGCCCTGGTTTCATGTGATCATAGTGGCACTGCACTGATTTACATGATTTGGCCCCAAGCAAGCAAACAGAGACACTGGACCCTGCCTGTGCCCCACACCAAGGCCAGGAGAGCCAGCATTGCTGTCCTCTGGGAAATGTTTCTGCTCATCACCAACGGCATGAGCAGAGCGTGTGGGGAAGCTCATCATTGTGCTTAATCTGCCAGTTTTAATCTGTGTTTTAACAAACAGTTGGTGCTGGGGGCTTCCTAAATGTTGTTTGCCATTAAGGATTTGAAGAGAAAATACGAACAATTGGGCTTTTCTACTATCATTCCTCTCATACTGCGGTTTTATGTGTACTGTGCCCTGAAGACCTGTAAAATGAGGGAAGATACAAGTGAAAACAGCTGGGAAGCATGCTGGCCTGCAGTGCCCCTGGAGCTCCCAGCCACTGGAAAGGAATGTCCACAGGGATCTGCTTAATCTCCCAGAAAACAGCAAGCTGAGCCCGAGCCCATTTTTCTGCTTCTTTCCCTGCTCCCAATGCCCTGCCATGGCTTCAGCCCAGATCCCCAGCCTTCTCATTGATAAAGATCAGTTTTACTGAAAACCCAGGGTGGGAAGCATTGATACTGAAGGGATCTGAGTGCAAATGGTGACCATGAAGGAGGGTTTGCTGGAGTCACCATCCTCCATGGCAACATGGTGGAGATGCACCAACTACAAAATTTTGATCAGAGTGGAGAGGGAGCATTTGTACTTCAAGTATCTTTGGCTTTGCCCATGGAGGCAGGGAAAGTCTCAGCACCCCTCAGACCTTGCTGGCTGCTGGGTTTCTGCCCAAGCTCTCAGCTGAGCATGGGCTATGCTGGCCTGGCTCTGGCTGCTCTGTGCTGGCACCACCTGGAGCTCAGCAGCAAGCAGAGCAGGCAGCGTCTGGCTGCAGAGATGGGGCGGGAGCAGGAAGGTGAGGGAATTCAGCCCCCAAATCCCAGGATAAAGGAACTGGCAGCAAAACTTGGATGAATTTTGGGCTCCTTTGTAAAACATTTGCAGAGCAACGAGGGGACCTGAGGCATCTTCCTGCATTGCCCACAGCCCATGGAAGCTTTTCTAGGCCTTCAGGACAGAGTTATCGCCAGATGACCGTGAGGGAGCCATGCAGAAGGATGGGGAGACCTGTGTCAAACCAGACTGTGCATGGCGTGGGGGAATCTAGGCAGAAAACCTTGTGGGGTGGCAGGTGGCAGGAGAAAAGTCTGTCAGGAGCAGCCCAGCGTCATTGCAGAAAGGTCTTGGAGGACCATGGGATGAGCCTACTACCAGTGTCAGATTGTGCCTGTCCTCATGGCACCAAACAGTAGAGGGACTGCAAAGAGAGGCAAGACGAAGGTATCACAAACCTTCAAGTGATGGAAGGAGACAATGTGCCAGGAAGGGGATATGAGCCCCAACCCTCTGCTCATGGGAGAATTGGGGGCAGGTCAAGGCTGTGCCCTTAGTTTTAGTTTAACTGAGCAGATTGTGTTTGAGGGTGAGCTGACGCTGAGCTATGGCAGGATGCTGTATTTTCCAGGTTCAGCATTTCAGACGTGCACGATGGTCTCTTACCAGCCCGTGGGGGAGTGTTCTTTACGTTTGAATTACTAAAAGGGACAGATAACAACTCCATAATTAGGTTGGCACCTTTGAAATCTTATATTTCTTTTGCAGCTTGAATATTTATGCAATCACAGAGCTTAATGTGTCCCAGTTCTCCACATTATTTATTTATTTATGTTCAACAACGCCTGTAGTTGTTAAATCACAATGTTTTCAATAAAAAACCCCTGAAGAATAAAAAACCCATGTCAAGCCCAAACCTGTTTTTTCCTCCTCTCAACCCAGCTTCCTTGCCTGGATCCTTTCTAGTTAGAAGCCCTGGGGATCTGTTAGTTTCAAATTCATGATGTGTTGTACAAATACATATCATTTGTTTCTCTAAAGGAGAAAAAGGCTTGGCCAAAAGGGGAACTGGGGATTTCTTGCTGAAGATTTTCAAACCCAGATTACTGTAGTAATAGATTTCAGCCCTGGACAGGCAGAGTGTCCCATCAGTACAGCCAGGGTCAAGGTAGGGATTCTTGGTGCATTGCTGAGAAAGCTCTATCACACTGGGCCAGTGGGAGGTCAAGTCCCACCTCCCACAGAGACACCAGTAACCTCAGTACAATAATAAATCCCAGCAACACCAGTTCCCATCATGGAGCTGTATATCAGACCTTGGGCTGTGGAGGAGTGGGAGAGTGAAGATGATTGCCTTGATCCACATCTACAGGGTGATAGCATAAATACAGCAAGATGACAGACTGGTGAGAGCTGAGATAGTACTCACACACTGGGGAGGACGTGAGGTTTCCCTGAGTCCTCCTCCCTGCTATGTGACGTGGCTCCCACAAGAACAGAAGCAGCAACAGGCTGCAGGGTTCCCTTGCATACGGTGGATACTCAGTGCAGGGAGGCTGTAGTCAAGAAAGAGTAAAGCTGGAGGAGGATCAGCCACACGGTGACCAAGACAGATATATTCAAGGATGAGGAATGGGCTTCCTTGGTCCTTTGACTCCAGCACATGTAGCTCCAATCAGGGCTCCTCCATGTACAGCTGCCTTTTTTGCAATAAGGAAACTTCAGCCACAGTGCTGTGAGGTTTCTGCACCTTCCCAAGTAGACTTGTCCTTCAGGATTCCTTGGTCCCCTACCCAGCCTATCCCCCAAGGCAGGAGACTCATCTCTCACTTGTTGGCCATAACCTCTCTTACCCTGCTCATCCACGTCTATCATTTGTGCAGGGCACGGAGCAAGCAGCCAGTGAAAATTGAGAGCATTAGTGTTTGGGATGGTTTCTGTTTGGAAATACTTTGTACATGGATTAGGGATCAAAATAAATTTATGAGACAATTACCCACTTCAATTAGATGAAGACATTAAAACATATTTACCCATTGCTTGCTCTTAGCGAAGTGGGCGGCAGAAGGACGTGGCTTCTTTAAAGTGTCTCATGTATTTATCTTTTTAATCGCTTTTTTAAGCATACATGGTTTATTGCTTTATTGATTGAACAGAGCTTTGAATAATCAATACGGCTTTAAGAATTCACTGGGAATGACAGAATTGCAATTAAGTAGACTATGTGGAGAGAGTGTTAAGCCATATCATTAATTAATGAGGTCACTTTTCCAAGTGTTTCATAGGAGCCTTTGGGAAGAAGGTGGCAATCTATTGTCATCCCTGGAGATGTTTTTTCTCCTTCTTCTTGCAAAGTTATCTCAGACTCCCTGCCTGGTGCTGGTGACCTTCATGTGTCCTCCTACAGCTTATTTGTGCAACATAAAACAGGACCAGATGTGAAAGGAACTGCAGCCTGTCCAGGTGTCAGGGACTTTTCCTTTGTGCCAGCCAAATCCCTGGCCCTGGGTACATACACCATGGGGCAGCACGGTTGGAGTTAGCCCTTTGTCCTCTCACCCCGTTCCGGGGAGATGTCTTTCTAAACCAGGGAGAGGCAGTGGCTGCTCGCATGCCTGTAAGGTGTATGTGAGTTGTGATCTCAAAAGGGCTCAAACGTTTCAGATTATGTAAGTTTATTCACATGTTTGTTTGAAAAAAGTAGATGCCTGGCCAGCTGGGTAGCTCTGGATCCCATAGACCTAGACAGGAACTGTATGGGGCAAAATCTGGTGTGGGAACAGAAAGGATGACATTTTCCCTAGCTGGGGGGGGCTGATGGATTGTGCCGCACTTGTCAGGGCTGGGGATTGGGTCAGAAGCAAGCTATGGAGGAACATTTCTCACAAACTGTTAAGAACAACACTGCTGCTGCTCACAAATCCTTTGCAGATGGAAACTCAGGCAAAAGTACATCTGAAGGCTTCTTGATACAGTTGAGCATTTAGGGAAAAGTGATTCATGCTTGTATTTGCAAATAAAACATGTTATGTCTTTGCTTGCCCTTTGCAATATGTGCATTGCTCAGGTAGGAAGAAAACTGCTGATAGCTCACAGAAAGGTTTCCAGAGCATGAGCATTTCACAGACATTCAGTGCTTGTTTGTCCAAATATTCTTATTAGAGCCTCATTATTCATCTTTCCCTTAGACAAAACTTTGGTCCCTTCCTTCCAATAAGGAGCAAAAAAGTACTATTTTAGGCTTTCTCAGTGAATCGCTCATGATTAAAGAGATCAGTTGGGAATAGTCTAAGATGTTGAGAAGTCCCTGTATGAAATATTGAGCGGTACTTAAGAAAGTCAACTGTACTGAAGTATTTGTGCCATAGAAATGGGACTGGTCTAAGAATGACAATTAAAAGGAGATGGAGAAAGTGGCAATGTTTGGTGACTCATGAGGAGAAAATGGTTTCAGGTGGGCCAGGCTGAGATGGATGAAGAGTCTGGGTCAAGTTGTGCAGTCATCTTCATCTGCTTCATGATGGGGCAGTTCTCAAATGGTGATGGCTGTAAACAAGGGCTCAAGAAGTGCCACTAAACATGTGATGACATGTATCTTAAGATTTTAAAAAGGAAACTAGCTTGTGATGGGAAATGGGTTTTGAGCAAACGATTTTGAGATTGTTGCTGCTTTATTTCTGCAAGAAAATGGGGATGTTGCACTGAAATATCACACTGGTCAAAATAGAGTTATTTTTTCATTAAATCTGTTGCAATGATTTCCCCCTGCTAGCATTGCTGGGCCAAGAACATTGTGCCATACGAGTTCCAGAGCACCAAGCTGACTGAGACCCACACGTCATCTATAGTCCTGGATAGGACCATTTTGCACATATTGCAGGCTTTGGTCTGTACTCAAAGACCTACTTTATGCCAAGCTCTTGTACTGGAAAAAATCATCTCCATGAGCGGTGCGCCCTTCTTAATCTGATGCTTGATTTGTCTTCAGCAATCATGGGACCTTGTCAGTCCTGGCCCAGCTCTGTATCTGGGGCTGCCATCCAAAGTGCCCTGCAGTCCCTGCACAATGTTTGAGGTGCTTTTATGAAGAAGCCAGACCCGCCATGCATTGCACAATGTTGATGGTGTGCTTACGGTCAGGTACGGAAGACCCAACCCAGATCCTGCTTTGAATGTTTCTGAAAGCAGATGGAACCATGTGCCAGCTCATGGGACAATCACTTGTAGGACATGGTTACATCCGAACAATGATAACTTATTTTCCTCTGATATATTCCCTTCTCCAGACAGTGAGACTGATGTAACCAGCACAATTTCTACTGCTTTGGCAGACTGACATAATTAAAACAAGAGAGCTGCTGCGGGTTGACACACGTTTAAATGGAAAGGGCTGGTAAGAATCTGAGCAACAATAAAAAAATATTTATGTAAACATTTTATTTATTAAAACTCTTCCTGAGTGACTTCCAAGTCCCTGATATTTATTGATGGCCATCAGAGGATTAACTAAATGCAATGGAAATTTTTGCATATATATTGTGCAGGCACACACTTCTTCCATTTGAGTGACAAGATGGGTGATAAATAGCATGTATTAAATCCATAGTGGTTGCGGAGAATCAATCTATCTCCTCTGGGAAATTACCTGTGTCAAGGAAGGCAGCACTGAGGGAAAGGCAAGCAGCGGGCATGACTGGCAAAGGACAAGGTGTCCAGCCCTATTGATCTGTGGAGACACCTGTTTGTGTCTGGGAGAGGGGCAGCCTGGCCCAAAGCAAGAGCTGGTGCTGCTGGAGGGTCTTGACTGGGAAGGTGATTCCCAAGGGGGAGAACGATGAACATCCTCTGCTGGGAAGTGCTGCTTAGACTTACTCAGGTAAGAAGGAGCACTGGTGGCTGGTTGGTAATTCTCTGGCTCCCCCTTTTTGAAGCTGGCCCTATCTTTACCTTTTTCTGCTTTTCTAGAACATTACTTCCAAGTCTCATATTTTCCATGTATTATTATCTTGGATTTCCACTTCTCCCAGTTTATTTCCTATATTCTAGCATGCATCAATGACAACTACATGGAACTCAAAAACAGGTCAGTGGGACAAATTAATTGTCTCTGTCCTCTGTGCTAAGACTTTATGACAGGTGGCTAATCATCTTTGATTCCTCTGGTACTCCTGGTAATAACATTAGCCACAATCAACTCATTTAGCTCATCTATGGATTTAATATCTAATTCAACCGCACATGAGAAGAGAACAGGCAGCAATGTTCAGGGGGCAGTAACATCTTTTTCATGTGCTTGCACTTTTTTAAAGCCATTCACAATGACTGTTTGAAATTAATTTATCAGTTGGGAGAATCTGTTAGACCTCAGTCAGCAGGTTTTTGCCTCGGAGTCCCGACTGATAAGTAATAGCAATTCCTGCTTTCCAGTAAAGGGCAGGGAAAAGCAACCTTTCTTTGCTGCCCTAGAAATGTCTAGCTGGGTTCAGGCAACACCTCCCGCTTGTTCATCATGTGTGGAGCAGGATGAGACCTCTTATCTGCCTGTTACTACCAGGTACCTAACCTCCCATGGACTGTAAAGCCTCTAAATTCTCCTTCTGTTTGTCCACAACGAACATCTTCCCCAATCAGGCTGTGTCCTGTGGAGGGGTGGTTCTGTGCCCATCTTCACTTAGTCAGAAAAGGCACATGGTGGGGCTGAGATCTGCAGTCTGCACCAGGCATCCATGACGGAGGATAGCGCTAAGCCTATTTCAGCTCCACATGGCTCCATTGTGTCTGGTTTACATAAGGAGCTATAAATACGCATTCCTGCTCTCCCGCTTGCTTGCATGCTGTTTTCCTTGTTTGCATTTTTAATTGTTGCGGCAGCTGCGGCATTTTTAAATTCAATGGTGAGATCTATGTGACTGGAACGTGATGGGAGGATGTCTGACACAAGTCCCTTCAAGCCAGGGAGACAGTTCTCACTGTGGTCAGGTTGTTGCCACTGCCCTTGGGCTTCAGGAGGAGAAGGATTTAGACAGACAGAAGGAATGGGATCATTCAGCATATGCAGTTGTCCCTGTCCAGACAGATCCCTGCTAGGGCATCTGTTCTTCCATTTGGGCATAAAGACCAGCCTGAGATATCTTCCCTGGCTTGCTTCAGACCCAGGGGCTGATCTTTAAAGGACTTGGCTTTGCCAGAGAGTTTCAGTCAGTAGCAGGAGCACTCTGCCTCTGGTACTGGAACTTGATCTTTATGTGGTTTTATCTTGGAGTTGGGGAATGGTGAAGAAGGCCACATTCTGCAGAGGAGTTGTGTTTGTAACAGGTGCTGACGAGATAAAACATCTCCTACACCACATTGCCCAGAGCAAGTCATGGATACCAGGGCATGGAGGCAGTGGGCAGAAGTTGGGTTCAGGATGGACTTGCAGCTGAGTTGAAGCAGAGAGGGGTTTTGGCCTTTGCATGTTCTCTGCCTTTGCAAACACCCATGCGTATGCCCCTGTTTTGCTTTCTCTGCAGTCCTACACAGAGGACAATTCAGTACCAGTCAGGACAGTTTAGATCAGCTGTGGAAAGAATGGAAATGAAGTTATTCATATGGCAGCAGCTAAAACTTTTGAGGCCACTCTGAGCTGCGTTTGCTCTACAATCACCCCTAGACCCATGCCTGGGCATTGAGCTGCAACATGCAAAGCAGGAGCAAACAGCCCCATGTACATAAAACAGTTCCTTCCTGGATGTTGCTGGCTAAACATTGTCCAACCACTGCAAACAGGCTGTCCCTGCAAGGTCCCCCATCCCTCTGCTGCAGAGATACCTGAGCCAGAAGCAAGCTACTGCAGTAACCTGGAGCTCTGGGTGGGCCAGGAGGCAAAGTAAATCAGTCTCCACTGCCCCCCTCCATGCTCTGCTCCACAGTATCCAGGCAGGTTACGTGAATGCACCAACAGCAGAGAACAGCCAATTGGAAGACACAGTTATCCTATAATCTGGGGTTTGTACTGAGCTTGTGAATCAGATATGCGGCCTTGGGAAGTGGGTGTCTGCTCTCATGAATCTCAGGCAAAGATTTTGAGAAGTGGAGCTGATCATATGTTCCTTCCTATGAGGAAAATTTCTATTAAAAAAATCTGCAGTTTGAACGAAAGCTGAAAATCCCCAATATTTTCACTGTGAGGAAACGCTTCAGGAGTCCCTGGGAGGTTTCAGTGGAAATCAGGTGCTGCTACTCTCTTTTCTGGACCCACCTTTCTGGGTGTCTCTAACGATCTACACTCTTGGGGATGGAAAGCTGTGCAAAGTGGCAGTTGTGTAGTGATGAGAACTTTGGGAAGAGGAGGCTGAAAGAAAGCCCAGTTTACAGAAAACTTGGTGCCTGTGCTCCAGCTCCTGAGAGGCATTACTGTGGCCTTGCAGACTCCAGATACCCCAGTGTTCAGACTGAGTTTTTTCTTTTTTCTTCATAAGAGAATTGTCATAATTTTTCTGAATTAGGACCATCCCATTCTGTTCTTAAAGAACAGAACATGAGGAAGGTTCCTTCCAACAAAATCATAACTGCCTAGAAGGAAAGCTTCATGAGGAATGTCCTGCTCCTCATAAACACGTGGGCTGGGGAATGGAGCTGGCAGGGATCTTTACCTCCCCCAGTTTCCTTGGCAGTTGTTCCCTGTCTTCTAGCCAGTCTTGCTTTGGATACCCACACAGAGCGGATGGCATCCAGACAGCTGGGTACAGAGGAAGGGATGAAGGGCTCTGGGACATCCATGAAGACTCCCATCAAGACTCTGTGTTTCTGCAGTCTTTGACTTAAGCCTCCTGCCCAGAGTGTTGGGTCAGAGCCTGACTAGCCTGGGATCTCCAGCTTGAGTCCACCCCTTTTGGGAGAGGATCTCTATTTTTAAGGTTGGTAGAAGAGCCCTGAAGGTCAGACATGTCCTTAGAAAGACTTGTCACAGGCCAGGTGGTACTTAGCAGAGGAAGTCTGAGAGGTCAGCGCTGCCTGTGAGGAATGAGTGCGTCAAGGCAACAAGGATCATGCATGTTCCTCATGAGACATGATCTCTAGTAGAAGAGATGGAGAGACACCCTCTTAAAGTTAATCTCTATATCTCCTTTATGCTCACGTCTCTGATCTGGGCAAAGTTCAAGTGTGAGCTGGGCACCCTGGGCACCAGGCAGGTTGCAGGAGCTGGGTTTTTGGGAAGTGAAAGGCAAGGCCTGAGCTAATGGATGAGAGTCAGAGGCCAAGCAAGAAAGGATTGTTGGACTCCTACTGCCTGTTGAACTCTGTCAGCTCTTGGTGTTTCAAAGACCCTGAAGAGGAACAGGATCTTTAGAGGTGACTTCTTCAGTGCTGAGTCTCCTTTCAATCCCTCAATGCCTTATTTATCCTTTGGTGTTTGTTACAAAGCAGGAGTGTCTGGGTACATTGTTGTGGTGGTTGACCTTGGCTGGACAGCAGGTGCCCACCAAGCCCTCTATCATTCCCCTCCTCAACAGGACAGGGTGAAGAGAAAATAAGATGGAAAAAAATCATGGATCAAGATAGAGGCAGTTTAATAAAGCAAAATCAAAGGCTGCACATGGAAGCAAAGGAAATCAGATTTATTCCCTCCTTCCTATCAGCAGGCGATGTCCAGCCACTTCCTGGGAAGTAGGGCTTCAGTACACATAGTGGTTGCTCCAGAAGACAAATGTTGTAACAGTGCCCCCAGCCCCCTTTCTCTCAGCTTTTATTGCTGAGCAGATGTCATATGGTATGGAATATCCTTTTGGTCAGTTTGGGTCAGCTGTCCTGGCTATGTCCTCTCCCAAGATCTTGCCCACCCCCAGCCTGCTGGTGAGGGAGGAATGTTGGAGAGACAGTCTGGGTGCTGTGCGTGCACTGCTCAGCAGTGGCCAAAACACTGGTGTGTTATCAACACTTTCCTAGCTACCAATACACAGCACAGCACTATCAGGGCTGCTATGAGGAAAATTGACTCCATCTCAGCCAGACCCAATACAATTGTTAATTAATATTCTCCTGTGACCCCCTGATAATTGGTGTGTTTAATTGGGTTTCAGCTGATGCTGAGGCTGGGTGTTCAGGAGTGGGGCTCTGCTCTAAACCGACTTTTCTTGCAGTGTGTCCTCAGCCTCTCCTTCTCTCATAGCCCCATGGCTCAGATCCCCAGAACCTGCCTTTACCGATTGAGACCACCTTTAGGTCATGCTTGACCAGGTGGAGCCACATGTATCATTGACAGTATCCTTCATCATACCAAATGCTATTAAGTACCTTTGGGAGGTGGCCTCACATTTACATGCGCTTTTGCATTAGTCAGCAGTAATGCAAAAAATAACTAAGGCTGGCCTCAAGGTCCAAAAAGTGATGCTTGATGCTTGTGCCTTCTTTCCCCTTCAGCAGTGTAGTGACAGGTAAGCATCACTGGTTTTTAAGTGACCATCTTCCGTTCCCCCTCGCTGGAGGTCCACCATCACAACCCAAACCACCCCATCACCGTTTATCTCTGAGCTGGTCCCTGGAGAAGCAGAGCTGTGAATGGCTTCTACAACTGTACCTGCTCTTACGGAGAAGTGGGGGGCAGAGGGTGGGAGCTGGCAGACACCTTGATTTATTCATTCTTTGATCTGATGTGGGCTTGCATAGGGCCTCCTGCACACTCAAGTACTGCATAAGGGGAAGGCTGGACTCTGTCTTGAGACTAATAAAAGACACCCTGATCTTGGCTTTGCCCTAGTCCTCCACGTGGGCTTGCACAAGCTGCTCTATGCAGCTCAGGCTCAGCAAGCATGGGCAGGAGCTATCTCCGAGGGGAAAGGACTGCCATGGGACTGGCAGTGAGAGGTCCATTTGCCTGTATAAAATCACAGCAGTGATAGGAATTTGTCTGAGAATGGTGTTGATAGCAAGATCTTTCATAATTAAGACATCAATTAAATTCTTGAAAATTAGGCAGAAATATCACATAGCGCATTAACTGGAAAATTTCCAACCAGTGTGATCCTATGGCCTTGTGATGGGTGGGTTAATTATCCCTCATTAAATAGAGCTGAAATCAATCTCAATGTCTGTTATTTCAGTCTGGCAAAAGCAGTGAGAGCTCACTGTTTTCCCAAATTTTCTGCCTGTTATACCTGAGGCAGGCAGGTGAGGCTCCCAGACATGAACCCCCTCCTGTGCCCTGTGTCCCCCTTTCTCCTCCCCCAGTCAGAACTGCATTGCATTAGGAGCTCTGCATCCTTTCCCTGAGGGATGAGAGAGAGGACTGGAGGTCCCATCACACTCGTGGGAAGACTAAGCCTGGAGAAACGGAGCGAGTAGCCCAATTACCACATGCCCGTGAATTGTCCACAGACAGCACTGAGGTCTGCATCCACATCTCTCCTGTAGTCCCTGGCTTCTTCCCTTGTGCCGGGTCTGGCTGAGCCAGAATTGGTTTTCCCCTGTAGCAGCCCTCACGGTGCTGTGTTTTATGTTGGGAGCTGGCAGGGTGTTGATAGCACACTGGTGTTGTGGCTACTGCTGAGTAGTGCTTACACAGCACCAAGGCTCCTTCTGACATTTCCCCCCCACAGTGGGACGGGGTGGGCAAGATCTTGGGAGGGGACACAACCAGGACAGCTGACCCCAACTGACCAAAGGGATATTCCAGACCATCTGACGTCTGCTCAGTATAAAGCTGGGAGAAAGGAGGAAAGGGGTGGGGTCACCCTTGGTCCTCCGAGGCAACCCCTACGCGTATGGGAGCCCTGCTTCCTGAGAAGGCCCGACATCGCCTGTTCATGGGAAGTAGAGAATAAATCTGTTTTCTTTTTTTTGCTTCAGCGCACGGACCTTTGCTTCACTTTGCTTATATTAAAACTGCTGTTGTTTTACCCACAAGGGTTGGGGGTTTTTTTTTTTCCTATCTTATTTTCTTTCCCCTCTTTGCCCTGTTGAGACAAAAAGGGGAAGGGGGGGAAGTGATAGAGCGACTTGGTGGGTACCTGGCATTTAGCCAAGGTCAAACCACCACAGCCCTTTACAGTAGTCCCTGTAATCCCTCTTGCTCAGACATGGTCTGGAAGAGACCTTGCGGGTCACCAAATCAGCCTGTTTCTTTGAAGTGACCACCCCAAGTGATCCATCGTTTCAGTAGCATGCAGGAAAAATGCAGCACCTCTAGGCAGGAGCTGGAGGCTCCAGCCTGACTGTGTCTCTGCCAGCAGAGCAGGGAGTCTCTGTTAATCAGCACTCAGCTTTTAGTAATTACATTATTTATTGCAATAAGAAAACAGAATAATAATGATAATCACAAGAAAGGAATTAGCCTGGCCAGAATGAGGCTGTTAATTTTGCTGTGTCAGGTTTGACGGGATCAGTTTCTGGAGCATTTTTCTTGGAATGGTTCAGCCTCTGCTAAACTCACTTACTAGAAGCTGTCTGCACTGCCCCTGCTAAGCCATAGTCTCAAGGTCAACACCAAGCACCACTCTATGGGGAGTGTAGTAATGCAGGGCCTGAGGTCAACGGATGAATAAACACACCTTTCCCTTATTATAAATCTCTTTTATCCCATGTGCTCTGAATACAGCCACTTTCCTTTGGCTCCAATTTGCAATTTATATGCCAGTGTTTTCACTGCTGGAAGAATCAATACACCTGGACAAGACTTGAAATCAACAGGATCCAGTACTGGCCAAAGAAGGTGGCTGGAATTTATTTGGAAGGTGAACTCCCAAGCTTTATCTGCAAATTAAAGTTGTGTGGACGAGCTTGGGGAGGGGGGACACACAGCCCCAAGCCATGTTCTGGGCCATGCAGACCTGCTGTCAGATCCAGTGGAGTCCTGGCTCCTATCTCATCCCGCTCACACTTGCTGTTTTTCTTGTGAGTCTCCCAAAAAATTTTCCGGGGGCTCAAACCCTCCCTGATTAGCCTGAGGTTGCAACACCTTTGCTTTAAGTCTTTATGAGTTACTGAGTTAGAAAAGAAAAAAAGCATCTGTGTCTAGAGGGGGGAAAGAGTGGGAAACATAAAGCTTTCTATGTCCTTTCAGGCAGCAGCCTGTAGCTGTGGCTTCCACCCGAGGCGGTTTTCAAGCTCTAATGAAATCCTCCTCTCCGAGGGGAAGGCATTAAAAACAAACAAGCAAATCTTAGAAAACTTGAAGGCGGCTTGATTATTTTTAAGCATTTCCAGTGCTGTCACCTCCAGTGATTTTAATTGCAAGTTCTGAGATGCTGGGAGATTCTTTCAGTCCTGGGATTGGCTCTATTTTGTTTTTAAGAAATGGGGGTGGAAAATGTAATCTATGAATGCTCTGACACCAGAACAGTCACCCAGAGTGGGCTAAAGAGGAGTTTCTTCCCATATCCAGTTTTGGAAACCGTAGAATCAGAATCCTCACATTTCTGCAGTTTCCAGACATCCATCTTTTAAGATTAAAATTTTCAGCCAATTATTTCGGTTTTGAGTTAAAGACTTTTTTTTTTTTTTTTTTTTTTTCAATTACAGACTTAGAGTATTGAGTTTTCTAACTGGAACTAAATGCTTGGAGCACAGCAGGGTTGGAAAGGATCATAGCATGTCATGGTTCAGCTCTTCACCCTGGCACATGCTTGTCTGCATTTGTTTTCAGCTCTCCCAGACTGTATCTTAGCTTTTTTCATCTGAAACCCACTACTTTATATCCTGTCCATGATGGACATGAACCAACTAGTCTGTTCCTCTTTGCAGTTGTACCTGGAGACATACTGTTTGCATTCAGTCTTCCCTACATGAAATGAATCCAATTCATACAGTTGTCTTTCACAGATCTGTTTTTCTTGCCTTCCTCTCTTGCCTTGCCTTGAACTCTCTAGTTGCTCCGCCTCTTTCCTCTGCCACAAACTTGTCCTGCTGCTCCAATGGGTCTTCTATCCATGCTGAGGAGGGAGGCAGGGTTATCTCACATACCTTAAAGGTGTTGGTGTTGCTGCCTTTTCTACATCCCTGGAAGGTGCTCCTCTTCCTCCAGCAGCAGGACTTTATTGCAGATGCTGCAACATGTGATCTCTCCCATGCAACGGCCCTCTTACTGCCTATAGCCACTGAGCCACTGGCAAGCCTTCTGCACGTGGTTATCTCTGTCAAATTTGCCTTACCCTGTACCTACATCTAGTCTGGAAAATATTTCACTTAAAAAAAAACCCAAAAACACCAAAAAAAGGAAGAAGTTTTAGTGGGCCCTGCTTGGATTATCAGACCAAGAATATCTGTATTTTTTTCTGTTTCTAGGTCTCTGAGGATATTTTCTGTCTGCTTTTACTGACAGAGGCAGAGCACCCATTTGTAAACTGATGGAGAGTTTCGAAACTGCCGCCTGCGGAGAAGGGCATGAAAGAAACCCTTGCCCCGGTGCTGACCATTTTGTGGCAAGCAGAGCATAGGGCCATTCACTCTTCATAGCAGGCAGGCTGAAATGGGCTGTTAAGTAGGACTTATTTGACTGATTAAATCTCTTAATTATCATGCTACTTTTTTGTATGTGGGAACAAGAGTTGCTTCCCTATACACATGACAGAAGTGACCAGGGTCTCTTGGCCACTGTCTTGAGCCCCAGTGCAGGAGAGCTACTCTTCATGCACACATAGTTTGGCTGTGTTGGCTTGGCATGCTTGGACCTCTCCCAGGACAAGTCTGTCCTGAGGATCATGGGTTGCCCTTGCTTGCCTCTTGCTCTAGACCTTCTGTGGTATGATTCAGCCTCTCAACCCACCAAAGGGAATGTGGAAATCACATAAAGAAGTCCCTCCTGATCCACTTTCTTTTTATCCTCTCTCTCTCCTGCTGATGAAGTCAGTGTTTAGTCGAGAGGATCTGTATAAGGAGCTACCAACCTTCAAGCAATGACAATTTATCTCCTAAATCAAAAGAAGACACATCATAAATCAACTGCAGGGGCCCCTTACTTTGAGGTTAGTTGTGCAGAGTGAAATGCAGCTGGTCTTCATTGGGAAGTAGAATCTTTCCCTGAATCCAGGCTAAAAAGGAGTTGGCTTTCAAATTATAGGTTTTGCAGCAGGGATTAGGGGGTCAACCCTGGCCACGTAGCCGGGTGAGATGGCACCCACAGGAGCACTGACCCCCTCCAGCATCGCTGCCCAGCCCTGCTGGGACTGTGCCCTGACACCGAGGGACTGGGTGCACCGGTGCCCCGGGCACGCAGCCGCCTCCGTCCCGGAGCAGGATCCGGGCGTGCGCGCGGCCGTACCATGTCACTGTCCGACGCCGTCTGGTCACGGAGGGCCGGCAGCTGGCCGGCAGCGTCCTGGAGATTCCCCTGGAGCGGGACAAGGAGAGGGATGGCAGGCCAGACACAGGAGCAGGATTGAAAAGGAGCATCCAAAAATTAACTTGGGCACAGGACAGAGGGATGCCAGGCAGGGTTGTGGCTGTGTTGCATGGGTAGATCTTTATCTCCTCTCCTTCTTAGCACCCATGTTTCTTTCTTTACAGCTGTTTAGTTAAAAAATGTCTTAGCATCACCTTGGTTGGTGCATGCAGTTACCTCTTCAGCCTTGGGACACCCTTCCTGCTCTTCCCTCCTGGCACCCTTCACGCCGGGTGACACCCAGTCCCCAGTCTGGGGACTCAGCCTACAGGGACAGAGAGAAAAGACCCAGGCCCTTCAGCATCGGGGGCTTTCTGGTGGGACCCTCAGCCCCCAAAGGCAGGCACGTGCCTCGCCCGCAGCTGTGCCCTGGCTGTGCTAACCTGCGCACACACAGGGACGCTCTCGGGGAGGTAAAGCCCTGAGGAGAGCATCTCCTCCCAGCCCGGGAACAGCCATCCAGCCCCAGCCTCCTGCAGTCCCTCCTCTACACGTCTCCAGCCCAACCCCACTGCTGCCCAGGTGACACTCGGCAGCCCCTACCCCAGACACAAGCACGCTGGGCTCTTCCTTCTCTGGGGACAGACTCGAGGAGAAGACCTTGCGAGGCCTCTGGGAGACAGCGTGTGTCCTGTCACCAGGGCCGGGCCGGGAGGTCCAGCTCCATCAGAAATGGAGGCTTCGAAGTCCAAGCAAGAGCTGCCCTCCCTGTCACAGGCTACGATTCCCCTTCACTTGTCTAGAAACAAGCTCAGAGCATCTTCACCACCGGACTGGGGAAAACCAGCTGAAGAGAAAGCCCTTCGTCAGCTGCAGCCTCTGATGTCTCATTAATAGGAGACAGAGATGCCTGGGGAACTCTGTCAACACTGCTCAGGCAACGCAGGCTTGTCAATGCACACGATTTACAAAGCAGCCACAGCACACACGCTTTGGCCTGACAAATACAACTGGTGGCATCTCAGGGCTCTCCAAAGCCTTTGCCTCCATGAACACAGGCTCCCAGGGCTGCAAAGCGGGGCACAGCCATCCTCCTGCCCAGGGAGCACGGGCAGAGCTGGGTGACGATGAGTTGGCAGGGGAGGGCTCACGATCACCACCCTGATCCTGCACCTCTTGGGGGCACAGGCCCAGCAGACCTACCTGAGCCAGCGGGGCAGGGCGCTGCGTCTCCTGCTCTCCTGGGAACAAGGCTGCGGGGACTGAAAGTCAACAAGTCTGTGATTCAGACAGGCCAAGGGGAACCATTCCCTCCCAGAGGGATGAGGGCCTGGGTCTCCTCGGCAGAGCGAGAAGGGTCCTGCCCCGCTCTGGCAGCTGGGGATGGGGACGGAGGCTCAGACAGGCTTGTCCAGACCCGCACCCCTACCCCACCCCACGCACAGTGGCAGGGACTCTGCTCTGCAGAGTAAGTCTGGGGGCAAAGCACGGCTCCTCCTCCATCTCCCTCAACTAGGGAGGAGGCTGGGTCCCCTCAGCCACTTGCAGTGGCCTCTGAAGCGATGCTCAGCCTCAGCCGAGGGCAGGAGGGGGTCTGCCTGCACACAGCGCTAGTGGCACGAGTGTTGGGGCAGCACGAACTTAGGCCCACCCATTGCTCAGAGAGAGCAAGTCCCCGGCAGCCCTCTCAAACCCCACAGGCAGCGCTGCGGAGCTCAGTGCGCCCCAGCACCGTGTCCCCACCACACCACGACATGAGGCTTGTTCCGCGGTGCTGAGCCAGGGGAGCGGTGGCCTGCGTGGGCACAGAGACACGAGTGATGCACAGCAGCGCCGCAGCTCAGGGAGAAGCGCGCAGACATTCTCCTGCTCGGCATTTCGGGGAGTTTAAAGCTTGGCCGTCCCACTGTGGCACCCCTCCTGTGGAGCACGCCTGAAACGCGAAGGCGGCCTTACCTGGAGCTGTGTGTGCTCGCTGCCTTGTCCGGCACGGCGGCTGCCTGTGGCTGTGCTCCTGGGGAGGCTGCTGGCGGGCTGCAACCAAAAAGCATCCCATGTGGGAGAGCCAAGGAGGCGAGGAAAGACAAGATCCTTTCCCCCAACACCAGTTCCTGCCTGGCAGGGGAAAGCCTCTGTCCCACTCAGCTGTGGCAGGATTCAGCCTTTGGGCTGCAGGGGGAGCAAAGACACCTCAAAACCTCCCTCACCACTGTTTCTCCTTGCTGCATCCACCCCCTTCCCCCGGGCAGCACCAGCCCCAGCCAACACAGCCCTGCCCACGCCACAGGGCTCTCTGTCTGCAATTCGCTTCAGAGTCCCCTTCAGTGGCACAAGTCTGGACCTGGCTCCGTGTCGACTCAGCTGGAGGAGGTGCTTTGCCTCAACTAGGAGGAAGGAAGGGGAATGAAGGCAGCAACGAGGAGCACAGGGAGGAGCTCGTGGGGGTGTGCTGATCCAGGACAGCTCCGCGGGACCCACGGCACTGTGTGCCCTCTTGGCTACAACTGGCAGGAGAGCCCAGAGGTGGGAGGGGACTGCGCGCTGGATCACTGGGACACAGCCCCACGTTATTACCCCAACCCGAGACAAGACAGTGCTTAAAATTCATTTCTCAGATCCGAGCCCAGGGTTTCTGAGAGCTCCTGCTGGAGCAGCTCTGTGGGTGGGATCACACATGGTACGAGGTTTGAGCTGGGCTTGGGGCTTGTCCCTTTTTTTTTTTTTTTTTTTTTTTTTTCTTTTCCTTCCTCCCAACAAGAGATCAGAGCAGCCCTGCCTGCTCTTATCTCTCAGGACCGTTTACAGAGCCACTTTTAAATAGCTCTTTTCAGTGACCAAATCTCACAGCAAGTGACAAAGTGGCAACGTGCTACTGCCTGGTCCGTGGCCACTGATGGGACATTGCTGGGTGTCACTGACACTGGGGTTTCCAGCTCTGGCGGACACGAGCAGCTTCTTCAGCTTTGCAAGTTTCCACTCAGACAATTGCTCCCCACCTTCGCCCAAAGTCCCTCTTCCACCAACGCACCTTAGTCCTTGCCCCAACCCACCAGCTGCTACTCGTGTCCAGAGGGGATTTTTCAGGGTGAAAGGAGATTTGAGGGGACTACCAGACCCACTGGCATCCCTGCTGCAGCAACAAGAGAGACGAGTGCCTGTAACATGGTCACAGTGCAGCTGGATCCCACCCAGAGGTGCAACTGTGCTTTGGGGTGGACCAGCGACACCCTCAGCCACCCAAATCCTGACCCAGAACACCGGTTCTCATCTGGCCGTGTGCAGAACAGGCTGGATGAGGTCCAAGGGAAGAGCTGAGGCTCCATTCCCAGAAAGGAAACGTCAGTTCTGTAACCTGTAGCACCTTTCACAGTTGTCTTCCCTGGCCCAGAACCGGGTCTCGACGCTCCCAGCAGATCCGCTTCCAGGTCGTCCAAACCCTGGAAAGCAACAGGACGGCGACGGGAGCAGGGCGAGTGCTACTCCTGCCTCAGCGCTGCCTCTCCCTTCGGAGGTTGGTGCTGGAGGCCACGGCTGCAGCCCACGCGGGGCTCAGACCAAGGGTATTTCTGCACTGACCTTCAGGCTCTGCAGCAGACCTTGGGGCTCTCCGCCGGAGGCACTGGAGCCCTGCACGCCAAGGAGGGCAGAGATCAGAGACAAGCAGACTTTGGAAACTCCTCACCCCTCGCTTCCATGCTCCAGCCCCCGCTTTTCCTCATTGTTTGGATTGGGAGAATACACGCCCAGCTCCTCCTGGTGTGCCCCTCACTGGAAACCCCCCGTGCCTTGATTCCTTTGCTGACATCCTACTGCCTCTGGGAGAAGCGTCAGCAACACCCACGCTGGTGCTTTGGGTGAGGGTCCTTCCTGTGACGCTTCCTCCCAAGAGCACCCACAGCAGGGCTGGGCTGCAGCACGACGTGCCCCCCTGGCTTTGCTCCAGCCCACCCAGGGCACCCTCAAGCCCTTCTCCCACCAGCCACCCGCTCCCCCGGCCCAGCTCCCCCACAGCCACGCCACAGAGGGGTCACCTCTTCAGCCAGACCTCACGGTTCCCCCCGATATCCCACTGCTGACTTGCCTGGGGTGACACCAGGGGCAAGCCTGGCCCAGCTTAGTCCCAGCCCTCGGGATACCCAGGCTCTCTCCCAAAATTCGGGCTCACCTCTGCAGCTTCCACGCCCTCTGCAGGGAATCCGTTGAAGAAATCCTCCGCTACACGGGACCTGTGACACGAGCCCGGGGGTCAGCAACAGCACCCGGGAGCGTTGGGGACAGCCAGGCCAGGTGGCAGCAGGCGGAGGGGACCACGCGGGCACACCGCGGCAGCCACGTCGTGCGACAGAAAAGGAGGCGAACGTAGCATCCGCATAAAAGATGGGAGTGCTGGGACTGCTGCAGTTAAGCGAGCAACTCTCCTAAGGCAGATGTACAGGAGATGTACCGGGCTGGGCGCACCCAGCTCTCGCTGGAAAGCTTCAGGCTCTGGGCTCCCAGTTCCCAAAGGCATCGCCAGTAACTCGCCTTCCCGGGCACTCGCTGTCGGGGCAGGGAGCGAGGGGGAGAAGCCGAGGACCTGGGGCAGGTCACAAGGACCTGGGGAGCACAGAGGCTGTGTCTGAAAGGCACTCACTTCTGGCTGGCCGGCGAGCTGGTGCCCCGGGCTCTCCCACTGCGGCCCTTGGCCAGCCAGGAAGTTCTTGTAGAATTCACGGGGCTTTCGTCTGGAAACAAGACAGGGAGACGTGAGGATGACGGACACGGGCATATTCCTGACCTGGGCACCCCAAAGGGGGATTTGCTGTCTCCCCAAGGCACACAGAGGCTTTCAATCAGAGGCGAACTTCACTGGGCCTCCCCAAGCTGACGTCCAGCCTACTCAATGGCCTCTGACTCTGGGAAACCCTGCTTGCTGCTTCCTCCCCCTCAGAGATCACTGGCTGTTGCACCAGCACCTCCTGCTCCCAGCAGGGGACTAAGAGCACAAGGATGCTGCCCTTTCAGCTGCAAAACAGGTTCCTTTTACCGTCCTCGAATCCCAGGAGGTCACTAAGCAGATCATCGACAGACTCTGAAACCAGACAAACTAAAGGTGTTGAGGCAGGGGAGCTCACCACGCAGGTGCAGAAAAGCTCCCAGTTTCAGTATGCCTTGCTCTTTTGAAACCCCCCAAGCATACAGGTTTGGGCTCAAGCACCACCAGCGTAAGGCCTTCCTAGAGAGAACTGCCAGGACCTGACCCAGTACTGGGCGGAGAAAAGATTGCGCTTCACCTAGCCACAAAGGAGATCTCTCTACCGAGGAGCCAGCGGCTTCCTGTTCAGTCTCTGGCCACAAGCAGCCCTTCCTCTGGGAGCTCTCGCCCCACAGTGGCTCAGAGGCCCTGGGCAACCCCAAAAGCGCCGCTTCAATTACCAGGGGCTGCAAGAGGCCCCCAAACAGGCACCTGGGCGTCAGGTGAGGCGGAGAACTGAACTAACGACATCTATTCTGCTCTGGACTGGGGAAAGCCCGCACGAAAGGGCTGTAGCACCCCGGTAAGCAAAGCCCCTCGGATGGCAGAGGCAGGTCAACGTCTCTGCTTCAGGGATGAGACGACGCACCCAACTGCAGCTCTCAGCCAAGGACCAGGAACCACCGCCGCAGCCAGGACCCCCACCTGATCCCGCTGCCCCCCGCCTCCGGCCCCGCGTTCCCGCAGAACAAAGCGCCTACGGACAGCGAAGGGAACGCGCCCCAGGCTACGTACCGCCGAAACTTCTCCGGGGTTTTGTAGCCTACGGAGAGAGACAAATTCCCTCATGAGAAAAGGGCGCGGGGCTGGCCGGGTCCTGCTCCAACCCCGCCGGAGCCAGGGGCACGGTTCTCCAGAGCACCCCGCAAGCAACACCGAAGCCCCCCCGCCCCCCTCCCGGCCCCGCCGCTCGGGAAACGGCCCCTGAACCGCCGGAACCCCGAGACATTCCCAACTGCAGCGGCAGCGGCGAGCACAGCCCCTCCCGCCCCCCGCGGGGTCCCTCCTGCCCCCCCCAGAGGGGCCGGAGCAGCACAGCCGCATTGCCCGGGCCCGCCTCGGCACCCCCCGCACTCACCACCGCGCCGCCCCGGCCTTCCCCTGCTCTCCCGCCGCCTTCCCGGCTGCTCCCGCTCTCCGCCGCTCCCCGCAGGGACACAAGGGTCTCCTCCGCGGCCGGCCCGGCCCGCGGCACCCCCCGTTACCTCTGGCCCACGCGATCTCCTGCTCCTGCCGGGGCCCCTCTCCGCCTCCGCGCTGCTCCGCCTCGCCCGGCCGCTCGGAACAAGGCTCCGGCGCTGCAAAAGAGCCCCGCAGGGAGCGAGTCCCGCCCGCCGCCGCCCCGGGGAGCCCCCACCTCTCCGCCGCCGGGCGCCCAACGGCCCAACCGCCGCCTCTCCGCACCCGCTGCGCGGCGCGCGCTGCCCGCCCGCGCGGCTCTTGACGAGACAGACCCCCCCCAGCCGCGGGCCGAGGAGCGCGGCAGGAGACGCTGCAGCGGCGCCGCAGGGAGACACACGCGAGAGGCTGGCGGGGCTCAGAGCAACGTCTGTGCCCGGGAAGGGGTTTGCAGGGGGACACCCACCATCGGGGATTTGATTTCGCTCCTTTCTCGCCCTTTGAGGGAACTTCCTGGCGTCCTCCCCTCTGCCAGGGCTGGGTCCTCGAGCAGAGCGGGGCACAGAGACCGCAGCACAGTGCTCCCGGCAGCTGCCAGCCTGGGAACCAGCAGAGAGGGGCACCCACCGCTGCTGCAGCCACACGCCACCTCCCTCGGCAGCGACAAGGGCTGTGACACATGCCAGCGGCCAGCCAGGGCCACATCCCGCTCCTGCACCTTTCCATTTTAAACGACAGCTCCTGCTCTCTGCACGTGCCTGGGTTCCTGCGTGGGTCCCGTCCCATCAGGGAGGCATCCGTCTTCTTCACTTCTCCATTCTGTCACACCCCCTCAGTTTATACACACTTTCCTTGGGTCCCTCCCCTAGGCCGACCCACGTTCCTACGTATCCCACGTATGGGGAGGGGTAAGGTGCTTCATGGGATGCAATTAGCACGATCTTGCTAATCTTCATTAGCATACTCAGGGTGTCAACTTTAATTTGCATTTCATGGATAATGAAGCAAAGGTCCTTCACCCGACGGATGCCCTTGAAACTTTACAAGATGCCCCACAGCAGAACCGTCCCGGCTCCACAGGGCTCCCTCCTCCAGCCCACCCTGTGCTGCCCAGGCAGCCTCATCAGCTCCACACTCTGCACCCCACAACCACAGTTCCGCTAGTCGCGAGTGCTTGAGACGTTCCCCGGCTGGGAGGGCCTCCACTCCCCCCATCCCTTCTCTCTCTCAGGCTGCTGTTCTCACAGGCATCCTTTTTCCCGAGCTCTGCTGGAGGAGTTTCTGCCTGCTCCGCCTGGGACCTCCCTGAGCCAAGCAGCGTGCGGCTGCGAGGTGCCGTACTCACGCCAGCCAGCGCAGGTGCTCCGAGTCCGCATCTCTTCAATGTCCATCTGCAAACGCACACCACAGGGAAAGGTGACTTAGGGACACCCTGATGTTTGCACCAACCCCATGCCCGGATCCGCTCTGAAGGGAGGGGGCAGCTCGAGACCTCCCAGCACTCCTTTCCTACCAGAAAAGTAACTCAACCTTATAGGATTGAGCTTAAAAGGAGGAGCAAAGAACTCTACACATGGAATTCCAAGACTAAAAGGACTTCTTGCTCAGCTGCTTCACGTCACTGTGCTTTGGTTTCTCAGGGCAAACAGTGTCAGCTAACCTACCCCCCAGGCAGACTGCCAAGGGAGAGAGGGCTTTGGGGGGTAAACAAAAGATGGGAGTCAGGGAATTCTTCCCTCTACACTCTGACACAGGTCCCGTTGCATCACTGTTCCATCTCTCAACCGCCAGAAATTTGGGGAGGCTACAATCTCTCCTGCATACGTAAGATGTCCCTGCTTTCCAGATATCACCTCACGTCAGCTCGTGCAGCCAAAAGAAACAGGAGCTGACCAAAAGCAGAGTGAAACAACCCAGCTCAAAGATTTTTTTTTAAAGAACCCGCTACTCACCTGGATTTGTCAGCAACAAAGTCCAGAGGGAGCCTTTATCTGCCTCGTATGACACTGCAGGGGGACTGGAAGCCTAAAAGAGCAACAGAAAGGGAATGTAAATCGCTCAAACAACAGCTTCCATTCAGACCAGATCACAATTTCCAAGGCAAAGAATATGCACTTGTCACGGGCATGGCCAGGAGACTGGGCACAGCCACACCACCACCCAGTAAGCCAGCTCCACCCGGAGAGCCCCCAGGGGGCTTTAACAAACACCAGCCTGCTGACAGACAACGACCCTGTCGCAAAGCTCTGTTCTTGTCGTGTCCAAGAAACATATTTCCTTCATCACAGGGGAAATACCCTTGCAAAAGAAATCCCCAGAACAAGCAACGCCTGTTAGAAGCATCTGACAGAAACACACATGGGCTCGAGGCTGCTCCCAGCTCCCCTCACACACCTCTGACGGCGTCACCACGTTCCCATAGCAGACCGGCATGAGGTACTCGTCCTCTGGGCTGTACTCCACCCTCAAGGGAACCCAGGGGGTGAACGTGGCCCCCTTGAACAAGTCACGAAATACCCCGCAGTGCTCCGCCACACGCTGCTTGTGGAAAGGGCCGCTGGTCTTCTCCCACTCAGCTTAATTAACTAATTAATTAATTAACGTGGCAATAAAACTAACTTTTGAGTGTCCTGGAAGTGAACTACCCTCGTTACAATACTAAAAACCACACACACACAGAGGTTCAGAAGACGCTGCCCGGTGTGAGACCCTTTCCCTGAGCACACGCAGTAGCAGAAGCATGCAGGATGTTAATCACTAACCAATCCGTATCCAATAGGCGTATTTGGAAAAGCCTCTGATTTTTGTGTATAAAAGCAGCACAAAAACCTGCTGTTGCTGTGCTTGATTTGTGGAAAGGTCCACCGAGCACCCAGGCCTCAATAAGTACAGTAACTCTGGTGATCGTGTGAAGATCGGTTTATTGCTCAGCCATCCCCTGGGCACGGCCTGGGGACGCCACCCCTTCAGCCTGGCACAAAAGGAGCATTGTAGGACGCTCTTCTTCAGGGACTCCAGGAAGAGCTGCTCATTATCTAAGTAAGCGTGGTCCTGAGAAGAGAGGGATGGATGGAAGGGGTATCAGAGAGTGCCACAGAAGGGGGCTGACAGTCCCGGGTGTCACTCATAGGGAGGGAAGCATCCCAAACCGTCCTTCCTGCAGTCAGCAGGGGGCAGCTACCATCCGTGGTACCCCCTGGGGTGTGGGGGCTCCCCCCGCCCCGAGACCACAACCTCACACTCTCAGCAAGACCTGGCTGTGGGTCAGGAGTGGGGAAAGGAGGGATGGAGAGTGGTAGGGCTGGATCTCCACAGGTGCTGAGCCTCTGGCTGCTGGAGCCGAGGGCACCGGGTGCTGTACTGGACCCACGACTTGCTGATGGCAACTTGGGGAGAACCCAGAGCAACTGGAGCAGCATTTCAGCCCCAGCTCTTTCTCCCCAAAACTCCATCCCTTTCCCACAGTGAAGCCCCACATACCACCTCGAGCTCAGGCTTAAACCAGACCTAAGGGCACCACAATGGTGGTGCAGACCCCAGAGGAGGGGGTGTCTCACGGGGGGGGCACCCAGGGAACGGGGAAGAGCCTCTACCTTGGAGATGCTGCTCTCCTTCTCTTCAATCTTTGCCTTCATCTGCCCCCTGTCGGCAGCCACGGAGGCATCCTGGGGAGTGCTCACGGTCCCCTGCAGCGGGTCCTTCGCGGGGGTGAGCGACGCTGTGGCTGGGCCTCCGCCCTGTCCCCCTTCCTCTCTCGGGGGTGCCTCGGGAGGCTGGTCCCGCCCCAGGAGGGGGGTCGGGCTGTGCCCTCGCCCCAGGGCAGGCAGGTCCTGCAGGCCCAGGTGCCTCAGCATGGCCTGCAGCAGGCTGTTGGGACCCTCAGCCCCCAAAGGCAGGCACGTGCCTCGCCCGCAGCTGTGCCCTGGCTGAGCACAATGAGCCCCCAGCCCAGGGTGTCCCCATGCCAAACACATGCAAAACAGGGCGGTTTTGTCTGCTTTCTAGCAGCGGGGAAAGGCAGGAGAGCAGTGAGGAAAGGATGGAGGGATGATGGGCAGGGCCAGCTCATGGCAGGAGGACAGGGAGAAGTGGCTACCTGGCCCCACTCGCCCCATCACCCCCGTGGGGCTGGTCACACCAGCTGAAGGGACCCAGGGGAAGACAGAGGCACCTGGGGAAGGAGCCACAGCCAGTCTGGAAATCCTCCCTCCCCCAGGCCAGTTCTGCCACTGAGCCCCCAAGGCACAAGGGGTGTTTTTCACCCTGCCCAGCACCCCCTTGGGTGGTGCCAGGACCCCTCAAGGCCACACGACATCAACTCCCAGCACCAGGTCTTCCTTGTTGGCTTTCTCCTTCGCCAGCCTCTCCAGGGACCGGAACAGAGCCTTCCAACACAGAAAAGCATCCCATGACACCGCGGCAGGGTTGGAGCTGCCTCCTGGCCAGCTGAGCAACCCCCGCTCCCCCCACCTCACCCAAACCTCCAGGAAAGGTACACTGAACCTCCACAGGGCTGCAAGGTTTGGGGGGGTGCAGACAAATCCCTTGTGGTCCCCAGCCTGGGGTCTGCCTGGAGGATGCTCTGACCCCGAGGGGGTTTCAGCCGCCTACCTCCATATCTTTCTCCTTCTGGTGACGGTCATTCAGGAGGTTCCCGGTGACAGAGTTGAGCTTCCAGTAGTCCCCTTGCACCTGCGTGATGGTGGCCTGGATGTGCTTCAGCAGCTCCTCGTCCTGCTTCAGGGAGGAAGATGACAAGGTGGTGCCGTGCAAGGCGGCGCTGGCTGCCCGGGTTACTTGCCCAGTGGCCGTGGGCTCTCAGTGCCAACAGGACATTTGCATCCAGGCTTTAATTTCCTTCCATGCTGCTCACTTGTACGAACCAATCTGGGAGGCAGTGAGTGGCTCCCCCACATTACAGGGAAGCACAACCAGCTGGGGGGTGCTGGCAACCCCCTCCCAAGTCCCCCATGCCGGCATCTCCCTACGTGGCTCCTCCCTGGCAGCTGCCTCACCACCTTGCCCACTGCCTGCCGCGACATGAAATCGTCCACCAGCTCCTGGAGCTTCTCGTAGCGCTGCAGGAGCTGCCCCACCTGCTTGCGGACGTCCCCGCTGCAGACGGGGCACGCTGCCTGCGCCTCTGCCTGCTCCTGCCCTGTGCTCGCCACCATCGCCCTCGGCTCGCCCAGCTGCAGGAAGGGGAGAAGGAGTCGGCTCTGAGATGAGGTGGATGCAGTCAACAAATCCAGGTGTTGTGGAGGCTCGATGACCCCAGCCAGCCAGAGGATGTGGCTGGAAACCCCTCCAGGACCACCCCACCGAGCTGTGGCGGTGGGAGCGCTGCCCCTGGACCTCACCTGCTCCTGCAGCTCGTCAGCTGTCTTGGCCACCAACCGCTCCAGCGTGGCCTTGGTCATCTCCCGCTGCTCTTCCAGCTCCTTCAGCTTACACTTCATCTCCTGCAGCGTGGACCTGCTCAGTGAGACAGGGGCACAGGCAGGCTTAGCCTCCACAGGGCCGCTCAGGGGGTGTCCCTTGTCCCCCCGGGCTCCTCCTGCAGGGTAGGAAACCCTGTCCCGTCCTTTTAGCCCAGCTGCAGGGTGATCTGGTCGCTGACATCCCCTTTCCAGCTGGCTCCAGCTACCTCCAGCTTTCCGAGGGCATCTTCCAGCTGCCTGATCTGGGAAAGGCAGTGGTGGATGAGTCAGGGCACAGCCCCCTCTGTTGTCCCAGCCCAGGGGCCCTTCAGCTGCCTCCTCCCTGCCCAACTCCCCCCTGCAATCCCCACAGCCCCCCCAGGGACTGCTGCCAGCTCACCTTCCCATTCTTGCCCTGCAG
This sequence comes from Strix uralensis, assembly GCF_047716275.1. Classification (NCBI taxonomy): domain Eukaryota; kingdom Metazoa; phylum Chordata; class Aves; order Strigiformes; family Strigidae; genus Strix; species Strix uralensis. Next base: position 6,898,227 of record NC_133990.1, read on the forward strand.
GTCACTGGTCAGGCCCTGCAGCGAGGACACCCGGCCCTGGAGGTCGGCCAGGACGCTGGCGATGCTCTCCTTGTCTAGATGTGGTCCGAGGGGACATGCTGTCAGTGAGGGGGTCTCGCCTTTGAGGCCAGGCTCTGAGCACAATGAGCCCCCAGCCCAGGGTGTCCCCATGCCAAACACCCCCCTGCCAGCCCCCCCAGGGGCTCCTACCTCCCTCCGAGAAGAGCAGGCGCGGCTTCTCAAGCTCGGCGTGCTCTGACTTGCTGGCTTCCAGCTGGGCCACCTGCTCCTTCAGGCTGGCCAGAGGTGGCTGAGCTGCCCGATCTGGCGGAGAGCCTCCACCGTCTCTGCGCAGCGGTCGGAGACGCTGCTGGAGCCTGAGGATCCCCAGGGCACGGGCGGCTCTTGCAAAGGGGATGTGGCCCTGGGATCAGTGTCAAGGCGGATCTCTAACCCCTGGGCTGTCAGCGAGAGGGTCCTCACTGCCGGCTGGCCTGCCCAGGCAAGCTGTGTGCTGGGTAAAGCCTTGCCTCCCTCCTTGGGACTTTCTCAGTGCCAGAAAGGCTGGAGTCCATGCGGGAGGGGCTTGGCTGAACCCCTGCTCCTCCTCCTTGGGTCCCTGGAGGTGTTGGCTGCACCCCTGCTGTGGCGGTTTGGATGCCAGGGGATCCTGGCTGTGTCCCCAGGGTGGTGGCATGGGCATCAGAAGTCTTTGTCTTATCTGACGAAGCACCTGCCCCCTTCTCAGGGGCCACTGGTGCTCTCTGCGTCCCCGGGGAGCCAGGCTGTGTCTGTGGAGTCCCCTTGCTGGTCCCTTTGCTGGTCCTGGGTGCAGGCTGTGTCCCTGGTCCCTTCAGTCCCAGCGCTGAGCTTGCCCCATGCGGGGCGTCCATGTCTGCAGTGGGGGGCTCGGCGGGGGCAGCCTGGCCCTCACTGCCATCCTGCGAAGAGGAGGCAAAGGGGAGCAGGTTTATGGGCGGAAGTGCAGCGGCAAGGGCCACCCGCCCTGTCCTCAAACCCCCCAGCTCACGGAGCCAAACTCAAGTACCCCAAAGGCAGAGACTGCCCTCCAGGCAATCCTCCAGCACCTCCCAGCGCACCGTGTTGCTCACCTCCTCCGGGGCTGGGTAGAGGCTCAGCCTTTCCTTCAGCTTTTTCTGGGGAAAAAAGGGATTAGGGGGTCAACCCTGGCCACGTAGCCGGGTGAGATGGCACCCACAGGAGCACTGACCCCCTCCAGCATCGCTGCCCAGCCCTGCTGGGACCGTGCCCTGACACCGAGGGACTGGGTGCACCGGTGCCCCGGGCACGCAGCCGCCTCCGTCCCGGAGCAGGATCCGGGCGTGCGCGCGGCCGTACCATGTCACTGTCCGACGCCGTCTGGTCACGGAGGGCCGGCAGCTGGCCGGCAGCGTCCTGGAGATTCCCCTGGAGCGGGACAAGGAGAGGGATGGCAGGCCAGACACAGGAGCAGGATTGAAAAGGAGCATCCAAAAATTAACTTGGGCACAGGACAGAGGGATGCCAGGCAGGGTTGTGGCTGTGTTGCATGGGTAGATCTTTATCTCCTCTCCTTCTTAGCACCCACGTTTCTTTCTTTACAGCTGTTTAGTTAAAAAATGTCTTAGCATCACCTTGGTTGGTGCATGCAGTTACCTCTTCAGCCTTGGGACACCCTTCCTGCTCTTCCCTCCTGGCACCCTTCACGCCGGGTGACACCCAGTCCCCAGTCTGGGGACTCAGCCTACAGGGACAGAGAGAAAAGACCCAGGCCCTTCAGCATCGGGGGCTTTCTGGTGGGACCCTCAGCCCCCAAAGGCAGGCACGTGCCTCGCCCGCAGCTGTGCCCTGGCTGTGCTAACCTGCGCACACACAGGGACGCTCTCGGGGAGGTAAAGCCCTGAGGAGAGCATCTCCTCCCAGCCCGGGAACAGCCATCCAGCCCCAGCCTCCTGCAGTCCCTCCTCTACACATCTCCAGCCCAACCCCACTGCTGCCCAGGTGACACTCGGCAGCCCCTACCCCAGACACAAGCACGCTGGGCTCTTCCTTCTCTGGGGACAGACTCGAGGAGAAGACCTTGCGAGGCCTCTGGGAGACAGCGTGTGTCCTGTCACCAGGGCCGGGCCGGGAGGTCCAGCTCCATCAGAAATGGAGGCTTCGAAGTCCAAGCAAGAGCTGCCCTCCCTGTCACAGGCTACGATTCCCCTTCACTTGTCTAGAAACAAGCTCAGAGCATCTTCACCACCGGACTGGGGAAAACCAGCCGAAGAGAAAGCCCTTCGTCAGCTGCAGCCTCTGATGTCTCATTAATAGGAGACAGAGATGCCTGGGGAACTCTGTCAACACTGCTCAGGCAACGCAGGCTTGTCAATGCACACGATTTACAAAGCAGCCACAGCACACACGCTTTGGCCTGACAAATACAACTGGTGGCATCTCAGGGCTCTCCAAAGCCTTTGCCTCCATGAACACAGGCTCCCAGGGCTGCAAAGCGGGGCACAGCCATCCTCCTGCCCAGGGAGCACGGGCAGAGCTGGGTGACGATGAGTTGGCAGGGGAGGGCTCACGATCACCACCCTGATCCTGCACCTCTTGGGGGCACAGGCCCAGCAGACCTACCTGAGCCAGCGGGGCAGGGCGCTGCGTCTCCTGCTCTCCTGGGAACAAGGCTGCGGGGACTGAAAGTCAACAAGTCTGTGATTCAGACAGGCCAAGGGGAACCATTCCCTCCCAGAGGGATGAGGGCCTGGGTCTCCTCGGCAGAGCGAGAAGGGTCCTGCCCCGCTCTGGCAGCTGGGGATGGGGACGGAGGCTCAGACAGGCTTGTCCAGACCCGCACCCCTACCCCACCCCACGCACAGTGGCAGGGACTCTGCTCTGCAGAGTAAGTCTGGGGGCAAAGCACGGCTCCTCCTCCATCTCCCTCAACTAGGGAGGAGGCTGGGTCCCCTCAGCCACTTGCAGTGGCCTCTGAAGCGATGCTCAGCCTCAGCCGAGGGCAGGAGGGGGTCTGCCTGCACACAGCGCTAGTGGCACGAGTGTTGGGGCAGCACGAACTTAGGCCCACCCATTGCTCAGAGAGAGCAAGTCCCCGGCAGCCCTCTCAAACCCCACAGGCAGCGCTGCGGAGCTCAGTGCGCCCCAGCACCGTGTCCCCACCACACCACGACATGAGGCTTGTTCCGCGGTGCTGAGCCAGGGGAGCGGTGGCCTGCGTGGGCACAGAGACACGAGTGATGCACAGCAGCGCCGCAGCTCAGGGAGAAGCGCGCAGACATTCTCCTGCTCGGCATTTCGGGGAGTTTAAAGCTTGGCCGTCCCACTGTGGCACCCCTCCTGTGGAGCACGCCTGAAACGCGAAGGCGGCCTTACCTGGAGCTGTGTGTGCTCGCTGCCTTGTCCGGCACGGCGGCTGCCTGTGGCTGTGCTCCTGGGGAGGCTGCTGGCGGGCTGCAACCAAAAAGCATCCCATGTGGGAGAGCCAAGGAGGCGAGGAAAGACAAGATCCTTTCCCCCAACACCAGTTCCTGCCTGGCAGGGGAAAGCCTCTGTCCCACTCAGCTGTGGCAGGATTCAGCCTTTGGGCTGCAGGGGGAGCAAAGACACCTCAAAACCTCCCTCACCACTGTTTCTCCTTGCTGCATCCACCCCCTTCCCCCGGGCAGCACCAGCCCCAGCCAACACAGCCCTGCCCACGCCACAGGGCTCTCTGTCTGCAATTCGCTTCAGAGTCCCCTTCAGTGGCACAAGTCTGGACCTGGCTCCGTGTCGACTCAGCTGGAGGAGGTGCTTTGCCTCAACTAGGAGGAAGGAAGGGGAATGAAGGCAGCAACGAGGAGCACAGGGAGGAGCTCGTGGGGGTGTGCTGATCCAGGACAGCTCCGCGGGACCCACGGCACTGTGTGCCCTCTTGGCTACAACTGGCAGGAGAGCCCAGAGGTGGGAGGGGACTGCGCGCTGGATCACTGGGACACAGCCCCACGTTATTACCCCAACCCGAGACAAGACAGTGCTTAAAATTCATTTCTCAGATCCGAGCCCAGGGTTTCTGAGAGCTCCTGCTGGAGCAGCTCTGTGGGTGGGATCACACATGGTACGAGGTTTGAGCTGGGCTTGGGGCTTGTCTCTTTTTTTTTTTTTTTTTTTTTTCTTTTCCTTCCTCCCAACAAGAGATCAGAGCAGCCCTGCCTGCTCTTATCTCTCAGGACCGTTTACAGAGCCACTTTTAAATAGCTCTTTTCAGTGACCAAATCTCACAGCAAGTGACAAAGTGGCAACGTGCTACTGCCTGGTCCGTGGCCACTGATGGGACATTGCTGGGTGTCACTGACACTGGGGTTTCCAGCTCTGGCGGACACGAGCAGCTTCTTCAGCTTTGCAAGTTTCCACTCAGACAATTGCTCCCCACCTTCGCCCAAAGTCCCTCTTCCACCAACGCACCTTAGTCCTTGCCCCAACCCACCAGCTGCTACTCGTGTCCAGAGGGGATTTTTCAGGGTGAAAGGAGATTTGAGGGGACTACCAGACCCATTGGCATCCCTGCTGCAGCAACAAGAGAGACGAGTGCCTGTAACATGGTCACAGTGCAGCTGGATCCCACCCAGAGGTGCAACTGTGCTTTGGGGTGGACCAGCGACGCCCTCAGCCACCCAAATCCTGACCCAGAACACCGGTTCTCATCTGGCCGTGTGCAGAACAGGCTGGATGAGGTCCAAGGGAAGAGCTGAGGCTCCATTCCCAGAAAGGAAACGTCAGTTCTGTAACCTGTAGCACCTTTCACAGTTGTCTTCCCTGGCCCAGAACCGGGTCTTGACGCTCCCAGCAGATCCGCTTCCAGGTCGTCCAAACCCTGGAAAGCAACAGGACGGCGACGGGAGCAGGGCGAGTGCTACTCCTGCCTCAGCGCTGCCTCTCCCTTCGGAGGTTGGTGCTGGAGGCCACGGCTGCAGCCCACGCGGGGCTCAGACCAAGGGTATTTCTGCACTGACCTTCAGGCTCTGCAGCAGACTTTGGGGCTCTCCGCCGGAGGCACTGGAGCCCTGCACGCCAAGGAGGGCAGAGATCAGAGACAAGCAGACTTTGGAAACTCCTCACCCCTCGCTTCCATGCTCCAGCCCCCGCTTTTCCTCATTGTTTGGATTGGGAGAATACACGCCCAGCTCCTCCTGGTGTGCCCCTCACTGGAAACCCTCCGTGCCTTGATTCCTTTGCTGACATCCTACTGCCTCTGGGAGAAGCGTCAGCAACACCCACGCTGGTGCTTTGGGTGAGGGTCCTTCCTGTGACGCTTCCTCCCAAGAGCACCCACAGCAGGGCTGGGCTGCAGCACGACGTGCCCCCCTGGCTTTGCTCCAGCCCACCCAGGGCACCCTCAAGCCCTTCTCCCACCAGCCACCCGCTCCCCCGGCCCAGCTCCCCCACAGCCACGCCACAGAGGGGTCACCTCTTCAGCCAGACCTCACGGTTCCCCCCGATATCCCACTGCTGACTTGCCTGGGGTGACACCAGGGGCAAGCCTGGCCCAGCTTAGTCCCAGCCCTCGGGATACCCAGGCTCTCTCCCAAAATTCGGGCTCACCTCTGCAGCTTCCACGCCCTCTGCAGGGAATCCGTTGAAGAAATCCTCCGCTACACGGGACCTGTGACACGAGCCCGGGGGTCAGCAACAGCACCCGGGAGCGTTGGGGACAGCCAGGCCAGGTGGCAGCAGGCGGAGGGGACCACGCGGGCACACCGCGGCAGCCACGTCGTGCGACAGAAAAGGAGGCGAACGTAGCACCCGCATAAAAGATGGGAGTGCTGGGACTGCTGCAGTTAAGCGAGCAACTCTCCTAAGGCAGATGTACAGGAGATGTACCGGGCTGGGCGCACCCAGCTCTCGCTGGAAAGCTTCAGGCTCTGGGCTCCCAGTTCCCAAAGGCATCGCCAGTAACTCGCCTTCCCGGGCACTCGCTGTCGGGGCAGGGAGCGAGGGGGAGAAGCCGAGGACCTGGGGCAGGTCACAAGGACCTGGGGAGCACAGAGGCTGTGTCTGAAAGGCACTCACTTCTGGCTGGCCGGCGAGCTGGTGCCCCGGGCTCTCCCACTGCGGCCCTTGGCCAGCCAGGAAGTTCTTGTAGAATTCACGGGGCTTTCGTCTGGAAACAAGACAGGGAGACGTGAGGATGACGGACACGGGCATATTCCTGACCTGGGCACCCCAAAGGGGGATTTGCTGTCTCCCCAAGGCACACAGAGGCTTTCAATCAGAGGCGAACTTCACTGGGCCTCCCCAAGCTGATGTCCAGCCTATTCAATGGCCTCTGACTCTGGGAAACCCTGCTTGCTGCTTCCTCCCCCTCAGAGATCACTGGCTGTTGCACCAGCACCTCCTGCTCCCAGCAGGGGACTAAGAGCACAAGGATGCTGCCCTTTCAGCTGCAAAACAGGTTCCTTTTACCGTCCTCGAATCCCAGGAGGTCACTAAGCAGATCATCGACAGACTCTGAAACCAGACAAACTAAAGGTGTTGAGGCAGGGGAGCTCACCACGCAGGTGCAGAAAAGCTCCCAGTTTCAGTATGCCTTGCTCTTTTGAAACCCCCCAAGCATACAGGTTTGGGCTCAAGCACCACCAGCGTAAGGCCTTCCTAGAGAGAACTGCCAGGACCTGACCCAGTACTGGGCGGAGAAAAGATTGCGCTTCACCTAGCCACAAAGGAGATCTCTCTACCGAGGAGCCAGCGGCTTCCTGTTCAGTCTCTGGCCACAAGCAGCCCTTCCTCTGGGAGCTCTCGCCCCACAGTGGCTCAGAGGCCCTGGGCAACCCCAAAAGCGCCGCTTCAATTACCAGGGGCTGCAAGAGGCCCCCAAACAGGCACCTGGGCGTCAGGTGAGGCGGAGAACTGAACTAACGACATCTATTCTGCTCTGGACTGGGGAAAGCCCGCACGAAAGGGCTGTAGCACCCCGGTAAGCAAAGCCCCTCGGATGGCAGAGGCAGGTCAACGTCTCTGCTTCAGGGATGAGACGACGCACCCAACTGCAGCTCTCAGCCAAGGACCAGGAACCACCGCCGCAGCCAGGACCCCCACCTGATCCCGCTGCCCCCCGCCTCCGGCCCCGCGTTCCCGCAGAACAAAGCGCCTACGGACAGCGAAGGGAACGCGCCCCAGGCTACGTACCGCCGAAACTTCTCCGGGGTTTTGTAGCCTACGGAGAGAGACAAATTCCCTCATGAGAAAAGGGCGCGGGGCTGGCCGGGTCCTGCTCCAACCCCGCCGGAGCCAGGGGCACGGTTCTCCAGAGCACCCCGCAAGCAACACCGAAGCCCCCCCGCCCCCCTCCCGGCCCCGCCGCTCGGGAAACGGCCCCTGAACCGCCGGAACCCCGAGACATTCCCAACTGCAGCGGCAGCGGCAGCGGCGAGCACAGCCCCTCCCGCCCCCCGCGGGGTCCCTCCTGCCCCCCCCAGAGGGGCCGGAGCAGCACAGCCGCATTGCCCGGGCCCGCCTCGGCACCCCCCGCACTCACCACCGCGCCGCCCCGGCCTTCCCCTGCTCTCCCGCCGCCTTCCCGGCTCCTCCCGCTCTCCGCCGCTCCCCGCAGGGACACAAGGGTCTCCTCCGCGGCCGGCCCGGCCCGCGGCACCCCCCGTTACCTCTGGCCCACGCGATCTCCTGCTCCTGCCGGGGCCCCTCTCCGCCTCCGCGCTGCTCCGCCTCGCCCGGCCGCTCGGAACAAGGCTCCGGCGCTGCAAAAGAGCCCCGCAGGGAGCGAGTCCCGCCCGCCGCCGCCCCGGGGAGCCCCCACCTCTCCGCCGCCGGGCGCCCAACGGCCCAACCGCCGCCTCTCCGCACCCGCTGCGCGGCGCGCGCTGCCCGCCCGCGCGGCTCTTGACGAGACAGACCCCCCCCAGCCGCGGGCCGAGGAGCGCGGCAGGAGACGCTGCAGCGGCGCCGCAGGGAGACACACGCGAGAGGCTGGCGGGGCTCAGAGCAACGTCTGTGCCCGGGAAGGGGTTTGCAGGGGGACACCCACCATCGGGGATTTGATTTCGCTCCTTTCTCGCCCTTTGAGGGAACTTCCTGGCGTCCTCCCCTCTGCCAGGGCTGGGTCCTCGAGCAGAGCGGGGCACAGAGACCGCAGCACAGTGCTCCCGGCAGCTGCCAGCCTGGGAACCAGCAGAGAGGGGCACCCACCGCTGCTGCAGCCACACGCCACCTCCCTCGGCAGCGACAAGGGCTGTGACACATGCCAGCGGCCAGCCAGGGCCACATCCCGCTCCTGCACCTTTCCATTTTAAACGACAGCTCCTGCTCTCTGCACGTGCCTGGGTTCCTGCGTGGGTCCCGTCCCATCAGGGAGGCATCCGTCTTCTTCACTTCTCCATTCTGTCACACCCCCTCAGTTTATACACACTTTCCTTGGGTCCCTCCCCTAGGCCGACCCACGTTCCTACGTATCCCACGTATGGGGAGGGGTAAGGTGCTTCATGGGATGCAATTAGCACGATCTTGCTAATCTTCATTAGCATACTCAGGGTGTCAACTTTAATTTGCATTTCATGGATAATGAAGCAAAGGTCCTTCACCCGACGGATGCCCTTGAAACTTTACAAGATGCCCCACAGCAGAACCGTCCCGGCTCCACAGGGCTCCCTCCTCCAGCCCACCCTGTGCTGCCCAGGCAGCCTCATCAGCTCCACACTCTGCACCCCACAACCACAGTTCCGCTAGTCGCGAGTGCTTGAGACGTTCCCCGGCTGGGAGGGCCTCCACTCCCCCCATCCCTTCTCTCTCTCAGGCTGCTGTTCTCACAGGCATCCTTTTTCCCGAGCTCTGCTGGAGGAGTTTCTGCCTGCTCCGCCTGGGACCTCCCTGAGCCAAGCAGCGTGCGGCTGCGAGGTGCCGTACTCACGCCAGCCAGCGCAGGTGCTCCGAGTCCGCATCTCTTCAATGTCCATCTGCAAACGCACACCACAGGGAAAGGTGACTTAGGGACACCCTGATGTTTGCACCAACCCCATGCCCGGATCCGCTCTGAAGGGAGGGGGCAGCTCGAGACCTCCCAGCACTCCTTTCCTACCAGAAAAGTAACTCAACCTTATAGGATTGAGCTTAAAAGGAGGAGCAAAGAACTCTACACATGGAATTCCAAGACTAAAAGGACTTCTTGCTCAGCTGCTTCACGTCACTGTGCTTTGGTTTCTCAGGGCAAACAGTGTCAGCTAACCTACCCCCCAGGCAGACTGCCAAGGGAGAGAGGGCTTTGGGGGGTAAACAAAAGATGGGAGTCAGGGAATTCTTCCCTCTACACTCTGACACAGGTCCCGTTGCATCACTGTTCCATCTCTCAACCGCCAGAAATTTGGGGAGGCTACAATCTCTCCTGCATACGTAAGATGTCCCTGCTTTCCAGATATCACCTCACGTCAGCTCGTGCAGCCAAAAGAAACAGGAGCTGACCAAAAGCAGAGTGAAACAACCCAGCTCAAAGATTTTTTTTTAAAGAACCCGCTACTCACCTGGATTTGTCAGCAACAAAGTCCAGAGGGAGCCTTTATCTGCCTCGTATGACACTGCAGGGGGACTGGAAGCCTAAAAGAGCAACAGAAAGGGAATGTAAATCGCTCAAACAACAGCTTCCATTCAGACCAGATCACAATTTCCAAGGCAAAGAATATGCACTTGTCACGGGCATGGCCAGGAGACTGGGCACAGCCACACCACCACCCAGTAAGCCAGCTCCACCCGGAGAGCCCCCAGGGGGCTTTAACAAACACCAGCCTGCTGACAGACAACGACCCTGTCGCAAAGCTCTGTTCTTGTCGTGTCCAAGAAACATATTTCCTTCATCACAGGGGAAATACCCTTGCAAAAGAAATCCCCAGAACAAGCAACGCCTGTTAGAAGCATCTGACAGAAACACACATGGGCTCGAGGCTGCTCCCAGCTCCCCTCACACACCTCTGACGGCGTCACCACGTTCCCATAGCAGACCGGCATGAGGTACTCGTCCTCTGGGCTGTACTCCACCCTCAAGGGAACCCAGGGGGTGAACGTGGCCCCCTTGAACAAGTCACGAAATACCCCGCAGTGCTCCGCCACACGCTGCTTGTGGAAAGGGCCGCTGGTCTTCTCCCACTCAGCTTAATTAACTAATTAATTAATTAACGTGGCAATAAAACTAACTTTTGAGTGTCCTGGAAGTGAACTACCCTCGTTACAATACTAAAAACCACACACACACAGAGGTTCAGAAGACGCTGCCCGGTGTGAGACCCTTTCCCTGAGCACACGCAGTAGCAGAAGCATGCAGGATGTTAATCACTAACCAATCCGTATCCAATAGGCGTATTTGGAAAAGCCTCTGATTTTTGTGTATAAAAGCAGCACAAAAACCTGCTGTTGCTGTGCTTGATTTGTGGAAAGGTCCACCGAGCACCCAGGCCTCAATAAGTACAGTAACTCTGGTGATCGTGTGAAGATCGGTTTATTGCTCAGCCATCCCCTGGGCACGGCCTGGGGACGCCACCCCTTCAGCCTGGCACAAAAGGAGCATTGTAGGACGCTCTTCTTCAGGGACTCCAGGAAGAGCTGCTCATTATCTAAGTAAGCGTGGTCCTGAGAAGAGAGGGATGGATGGAAGGGGTATCAGAGAGTGCCACAGAAGGGGGCTGACAGTCCCGGGTGTCACTCATAGGGAGGGAAGCATCCCAAACCGTCCTTCCTGCAGTCAGCAGGGGGCAGCTACCATCCGTGGTACCCCCTGGGGTGTGGGGGCTCCCCCCGCCCCGAGACCACAACCTCACACTCTCAGCAAGACCTGGCTGTGGGTCAGGAGTGGGGAAAGGAGGGATGGAGAGTGGTAGGGCTGGATCTCCACAGGTGCTGAGCCTCTGGCTGCTGGAGCCGAGGGCACCGGGTGCTGTACTGGACCCACGACTTGCTGATGGCAACTTGGGGAGAACCCAGAGCAACTGGAGCAGCATTTCAGCCCCAGCTCTTTCTCCCCAAAACTCCATCCCTTTCCCACAGTGAAGCCCCACATACCACCTCGAGCTCAGGCTTAAACCAGACCTAAGGGCACCACAATGGTGGTGCAGACCCCAGAGGAGGGGGTGTCTCACGGGGGGGGCACCCAGGGAACGGGGAAGAGCCTCTACCTTGGAGATGCTGCTCTCCTTCTCTTCAATCTTTGCCTTCATCTGCCCCCTGTCGGCAGCCACGGAGGCATCCTGGGGAGTGCTCACGGTCCCCTGCAGCGGGTCCTTCGCGGGGGTGAGCGACGCTGTGGCTGGGCCTCCGCCCTGTCCCCCTTCCTCTCTCGGGGGTGCCTCGGGAGGCTGGTCCCGCCCCAGGAGGGGGGTCGGGCTGTGCCCTCGCCCCAGGGCAGGCAGGTCCTGCAGGCCCAGGTGCCTCAGCATGGCCTGCAGCAGGCTGTTGGGACCCTCAGCCCCCAAAGGCAGGCACGTGCCTCGCCCGCAGCTGTGCCCTGGCTGAGCACAATGAGCCCCCAGCCCAGGGTGTCCCCATGCCAAACACATGCAAAACAGGGCGGTTTTGTCTGCTTTCTAGCAGCGGGGAAAGGCAGGAGAGCAGTGAGGAAAGGATGGAGGGATGATGGGCAGGGCCAGCTCATGGCAGGAGGACAGGGAGAAGTGGCTACCTGGCCCCACTCGCCCCATCACCCCCGTGGGGCTGGTCACACCAGCTGAAGGGACCCAGGGGAAGACAGAGGCACCTGGGGAAGGAGCCACAGCCAGTCTGGAAATCCTCCCTCCCCCAGGCCAGTTCTGCCACTGAGCCCCCAAGGCACAAGGGGTGTTTTTCACCCTGCCCAGCACCCCCTTGGGTGGTGCCAGGACCCCTCAAGGCCACACGACATCAACTCCCAGCACCAGGTCTTCCTTGTTGGCTTTCTCCTTCGCCAGCCTCTCCAGGGACCGGAACAGAGCCTTCCAACACAGAAAAGCATCCCATGACACCGCGGCAGGGTTGGAGCTGCCTCCTGGCCAGCTGAGCAACCCCCGCTCCCCCCACCTCACCCAAACCTCCAGGAAAGGTACACTGAACCTCCACAGGGCTGCAAGGTTTGGGGGGGTGCAGACAAATCCCTTGTGGTCCCCAGCCTGGGGTCTGCCTGGAGGATGCTCTGACCCCGAGGGGGTTTCAGCCGCCTACCTCCATATCTTTCTCCTTCTGGTGACGGTCATTCAGGAGGTTCCCGGTGACAGAGTTGAGCTTCCAGTAGTCCCCTTGCACCTGCGTGATGGTGGCCTGGATGTGCTTCAGCAGCTCCTCGTCCTGCTTCAGGGAGGAAGATGACAAGGTGGTGCCGTGCAAGGCGGCGCTGGCTGCCCGGGTTACTTGCCCAGTGGCCGTGGGCTCTCAGTGCCAACAGGACATTTGCATCCAGGCTTTAATTTCCTTCCATGCTGCTCACTTGTACGAACCAATCTGGGAGGCAGTGAGTGGCTCCCCCACATTACAGGGAAGCACAACCAGCTGGGGGGTGCTGGCAACCCCCTCCCAAGTCCCCCATGCCGGCATCTCCCTACGTGGCTCCTCCCTGGCAGCTGCCTCACCACCTTGCCCACTGCCTGCCGCGACATGAAATCGTCCACCAGCTCCTGGAGCTTCTCGTAGCGCTGCAGGAGCTGCCCCACCTGCTTGCGGACGTCCCCGCTGCAGACGGGGCACGCTGCCTGCGCCTCTGCCTGCTCCTGCCCTGTGCTCGCCACCATCGCCCTCGGCTCGCCCAGCTGCAGGAAGGGGAGAAGGAGTCGGCTCTGAGATGAGGTGGATGCAGTCAACAAATCCAGGTGTTGTGGAGGCTCGATGACCCCAGCCAGCCAGAGGATGTGGCTGGAAACCCCTCCAGGACCACCCCACCGAGCTGTGGCGGTGGGAGCGCTGCCCCTGGACCTCACCTGCTCCTGCAGCTCGTCAGCTGTCTTGGCCACCAACCGCTCCAGCGTGGCCTTGGTCATCTCCCGCTGCTCTTCCAGCTCCTTCAGCTTACACTTCATCTCCTGCAGCGTGGACCTGCTCAGTGAGACAGGGGCACAGGCAGGCTTAGCCTCCACAGGGCCGCTCAGGGGGTGTCCCTTGTCCCCCCGGGCTCCTCCTGCAGGGTAGGAAACCCTGTCCCGTCCTTTTAGCCCAGCTGCAGGGTGATCTGGTCGCTGACATCCCCTTTCCAGCTGGCTCCAGCTACCTCCAGCTTTCCGAGGGCATCTTCCAGCTGCCTGATCTGGGAAAGGCAGTGGTGGATGAGTCAGGGCACAGCCCCCTCTGTTGTCCCAGCCCAGGGGCCCTTCAGCTGCCTCCTCCCTGCCCAACTCCCCCCTGCAATCCCCACAGCCCCCCCAGGGACTGCTGCCAGCTCACCTTCCCATTCTTGCCCTGCAGGTCACTGGTCAGGCCCTGCAGCGAGGACACCCGGCCCTGGAGGTCGGCCAGGACGCTGGCGATGCTCTCCTTGTCTAGATGTGGTCCGAGGGGACATGCTGTCAGTGAGGGGGTCTCGCCTTTGAGGCCAGGCTCTGAGCACAATGAGCCCCCAGCCCAGGGTGTCCCCATGCCAAACACCCCCCTGCCAGCCCCCCCAGGGGCTCCTACCTCCCTCCGAGAAGAGCAGGCGCGGCTTCTCAAGCTCGGCGTGCTCTGACTTGCTGGCTTCCAGCTGGGCCACCTGCTCCTTCAGGCTGGCCAGAGGTGGCTGAGCTGCCCGATCTGGCGGAGAGCCTCCACCGTCTCTGCGCAGCGGTCGGAGACGCTGCTGGAGCCTGAGGATCCCCAGGGCACGGGCGGCTCTTGCAAAGGGGATGTGGCCCTGGGATCAGTGTCAAGGCGGATCTCTAACCCCTGGGCTGTCAGCGAGAGGGTCCTCACTGCCGGCTGGCCTGCCCAGGCAAGCTGTGTGCTGGGTAAAGCCTTGCCTCCCTCCTTGGGACTTTCTCAGTGCCAGAAAGGCTGGAGTCCATGCGGGAGGGGCTTGGCTGAACCCCTGCTCCTCCTCCTTGGGTCCCTGGAGGTGTTGGCTGCACCCCTGCTGTGGCGGTTTGGATGCCAGGGGATCCTGGCTGTGTCCCCAGGGTGGTGGCATGGGCATCAGAAGTCTTTGTCTTATCTGACGAAGCACCTGCCCCCTTCTCAGGGGCCACTGGTGCTCTCTGCGTCCCCGGGGAGCCAGGCTGTGTCTGTGGAGTCCCCTTGCTGGTCCCTTTGCTGGTCCTGGGTGCAGGCTGTGTCCCTGGTCCCTTCAGTCCCAGCGCTGAGCTTGCCCCATGCGGGGCGTCCATGTCTGCAGTGGGGGGCTCGGCGGGGGCAGCCTGGCCCTCACTGCCATCCTGCGAAGAGGAGGCAAAGGGGAGCAGGTTTATGGGCGGAAGTGCAGCGGCAAGGGCCACCCGCCCTGTCCTCAAACCCCCCAGCTCACGGAGCCAAACTCAAGTACCCCAAAGGCAGAGACTGCCCTCCAGGCAATCCTCCAGCACCTCCCAGCGCACCGTGTTGCTCACCTCCTCCGGGGCTGGGTAGAGGCTCAGCCTTTCCTTCAGCTTTTTCTGGGGAAAAAAGGGATTAGGGGGTCAACCCTGGCCACGTAGCCGGGTGAGATGGCACCCACAGGAGCACTGACCCCCTCCAGCATCGCTGCCCAGCCCTGCTGGGACCGTGCCCTGACACCGAGGGACTGGGTGCACCGGTGCCCCGGGCACGCAGCCGCCTCCGTCCCGGAGCAGGATCCGGGCGTGCGCGCGGCCGTACCATGTCACTGTCCGACGCCGTCTGGTCACGGAGGGCCGGCAGCTGGCCGGCAGCGTCCTGGAGATTCCCCTGGAGCGGGACAAGGAGAGGGATGGCAGGCCAGACACAGGAGCAGGATTGAAAAGGAGCATCCAAAAATTAACTTGGGCACAGGACAGAGGGATGCCAGGCAGGGTTGTGGCTGTGTTGCATGGGTAGATCTTTATCTCCTCTCCTTCTTAGCACCCACGTTTCTTTCTTTACAGCTGTTTAGTTAAAAAATGTCTTAGCATCACCTTGGTTGGTGCATGCAGTTACCTCTTCAGCCTTGGGACACCCTTCCTGCTCTTCCCTCCTGGCACCCTTCACGCCGGGTGACACCCAGTCCCCAGTCTGGGGACTCAGCCTACAGGGACAGAGAGAAAAGACCCAGGCCCTTCAGCATCGGGGGCTTTCTGGTGGGACCCTCAGCCCCCAAAGGCAGGCACGTGCCTCGCCCGCAGCTGTGCCCTGGCTGTGCTAACCTGCGCACACACAGGGACGCTCTCGGGGAGGTAAAGCCCTGAGGAGAGCATCTCCTCCCAGCCCGGGAACAGCCATCCAGCCCCAGCCTCCTGCAGTCCCTCCTCTACACATCTCCAGCCCAACCCCACTGCTGCCCAGGTGACACTCGGCAGCCCCTACCCCAGACACAAGCACGCTGGGCTCTTCCTTCTCTGGGGACAGACTCGAGGAGAAGACCTTGCGAGGCCTCTGGGAGACAGCGTGTGTCCTGTCACCAGGGCCGGGCCGGGAGGTCCAGCTCCATCAGAAATGGAGGCTTCGAAGTCCAAGCAAGAGCTGCCCTCCCTGTCACAGGCTACGATTCCCCTTCACTTGTCTAGAAACAAGCTCAGAGCATCTTCACCACCGGACTGGGGAAAACCAGCTGAAGAGAAAGCCCTTCGTCAGCTGCAGCCTCTGATGTCTCATTAATAGGAGACAGAGATGCCTGGGGAACTCTGTCAACACTGCTCAGGCAACGCAGGCTTGTCAATGCACACGATTTACAAAGCAGCCACAGCACACACGCTTTGGCCTGACAAATACAACTGGTGGCATCTCAGGGCTCTCCAAAGCCTTTGCCTCCATGAACACAGGCTCCCAGGGCTGCAAAGCGGGGCACAGCCATCCTCCTGCCCAGGGAGCACGGGCAGAGCTGGGTGACGATGAGTTGGCAGGGGAGGGCTCACGATCACCACCCTGATCCTGCACCTCTTGGGGGCACAGGCCCAGCAGACCTACCTGAGCCAGCGGGGCAGGGCGCTGCGTCTCCTGCTCTCCTGGGAACAAGGCTGCGGGGACTGAAAGTCAACAAGTCTGTGATTCAGACAGGCCAAGGGGAACCATTCCCTCCCAGAGGGATGAGGGCCTGGGTCTCCTCGGCAGAGCGAGAAGGGTCCTGCCCCGCTCTGGCAGCTGGGGATGGGGACGGAGGCTCAGACAGGCTTGTCCAGACCCGCACCCCTACCCCACCCCACGCACAGTGGCAGGGACTCTGCTCTGCAGAGTAAGTCTGGGGGCAAAGCACGGCTCCTCCTCCATCTCCCTCAACTAGGGAGGAGGCTGGGTCCCCTCAGCCACTTGCAGTGGCCTCTGAAGCGATGCTCAGCCTCAGCCGAGGGCAGGAGGGGGTCTGCCTGCACACAGCGCTAGTGGCACGAGTGTTGGGGCAGCACGAACTTAGGCCCACCCATTGCTCAGAGAGAGCAAGTCCCCGGCAGCCCTCTCAAACCCCACAGGCAGCGCTGCGGAGCTCAGTGCGCCCCAGCACCGTGTCCCCACCACACCACGACATGAGGCTTGTTCCGCGGTGCTGAGCCAGGGGAGCGGTGGCCTGCGTGGGCACAGAGACACGAGTGATGCACAGCAGCGCCGCAGCTCAGGGAGAAGCGCGCAGACATTCTCCTGCTCGGCATTTCGGGGAGTTTAAAGCTTGGCCGTCCCACTGTGGCACCCCTCCTGTGGAGCACGCCTGAAACGCGAAGGCGGCCTTACCTGGAGCTGTGTGTGCTCGCTGCCTTGTCCGGCACGGCGGCTGCCTGTGGCTGTGCTCCTGGGGAGGCTGCTGGCGGGCTGCAACCAAAAAGCATCCCATGTGGGAGAGCCAAGGAGGCGAGGAAAGACAAGATCCTTTCCCCCAACACCAGTTCCTGCCTGGCAGGGGAAAGCCTCTGTCCCACTCAGCTGTGGCAGGATTCAGCCTTTGGGCTGCAGGGGGAGCAAAGACACCTCAAAACCTCCCTCACCACTGTTTCTCCTTGCTGCATCCACCCCCTTCCCCCGGGCAGCACCAGCCCCAGCCAACACAGCCCTGCCCACGCCACAGGGCTCTCTGTCTGCAATTCGCTTCAGAGTCCCCTTCAGTGGCACAAGTCTGGACCTGGCTCCGTGTCGACTCAGCTGGAGGAGGTGCTTTGCCTCAACTAGGAGGAAGGAAGGGGAATGAAGGCAGCAACGAGGAGCACAGGGAGGAGCTCGTGGGGGTGTGCTGATCCAGGACAGCTCCGCGGGACCCACGGCACTGTGTGCCCTCTTGGCTACAACTGGCAGGAGAGCCCAGAGGTGGGAGGGGACTGCGCGCTGGATCACTGGGACACAGCCCCACGTTATTACCCCAACCCGAGACAAGACAGTGCTTAAAATTCATTTCTCAGATCCGAGCCCAGGGTTTCTGAGAGCTCCTGCTGGAGCAGCTCTGTGGGTGGGATCACACATGGTACGAGGTTTGAGCTGGGCTTGGGGCTTGTCTCTTTTTTTTTTTTTTTTTTTTTTCTTTTCCTTCCTCCCAACAAGAGATCAGAGCAGCCCTGCCTGCTCTTATCTCTCAGGACCGTTTACAGAGCCACTTTTAAATAGCTCTTTTCAGTGACCAAATCTCACAGCAAGTGACAAAGTGGCAACGTGCTACTGCCTGGTCCGTGGCCACTGATGGGACATTGCTGGGTGTCACTGACACTGGGGTTTCCAGCTCTGGCGGACACGAGCAGCTTCTTCAGCTTTGCAAGTTTCCACTCAGACAATTGCTCCCCACCTTCGCCCAAAGTCCCTCTTCCACCAACGCACCTTAGTCCTTGCCCCAACCCACCAGCTGCTACTCGTGTCCAGAGGGGATTTTTCAGGGTGAAAGGAGATTTGAGGGGACTACCAGACCCACTGGCATCCCTGCTGCAGCAACAAGAGAGACGAGTGCCTGTAACATGGTCACAGTGCAGCTGGATCCCACCCAGAGGTGCAACTGTGCTTTGGGGTGGACCAGCGACACCCTCAGCCACCCAAATCCTGACCCAGAACACCGGTTCTCATCTGGCCGTGTGCAGAACAGGCTGGATGAGGTCCAAGGGAAGAGCTGAGGCTCCATTCCCAGAAAGGAAACGTCAGTTCTGTAACCTGTAGCACCTTTCACAGTTGTCTTCCCTGGCCCAGAACCGGGTCTCGACGCTCCCAGCAGATCCGCTTCCAGGTCGTCCAAACCCTGGAAAGCAACAGGACGGCGACGGGAGCAGGGCGAGTGCTACTCCTGCCTCAGCGCTGCCTCTCCCTTCGGAGGTTGGTGCTGGAGGCCACGGCTGCAGCCCACGCGGGGCTCAGACCAAGGGTATTTCTGCACTGACCTTCAGGCTCTGCAGCAGACCTTGGGGCTCTCCGCCGGAGGCACTGGAGCCCTGCACGCCAAGGAGGGCAGAGATCAGAGACAAGCAGACTTTGGAAACTCCTCACCCCTCGCTTCCATGCTCCAGCCCCCGCTTTTCCTCATTGTTTGGATTGGGAGAATACACGCCCAGCTCCTCCTGGTGTGCCCCTCACTGGAAACCCCCCGTGCCTTGATTCCTTTGCTGACATCCTACTGCCTCTGGGAGAAGCGTCAGCAACACCCACGCTGGTGCTTTGGGTGAGGGTCCTTCCTGTGACGCTTCCTCCCAAGAGCACCCACAGCAGGGCTGGGCTGCAGCACGACGTGCCCCCCTGGCTTTGCTCCAGCCCACCCAGGGCACCCTCAAGCCCTTCTCCCACCAGCCACCCGCTCCCCCGGCCCAGCTCCCCCACAGCCACGCCACAGAGGGGTCACCTCTTCAGCCAGACCTCACGGTTCCCCCCGATATCCCACTGCTGACTTGCCTGGGGTGACACCAGGGGCAAGCCTGGCCCAGCTTAGTCCCAGCCCTCGGGATACCCAGGCTCTCTCCCAAAATTCGGGCTCACCTCTGCAGCTTCCACGCCCTCTGCAGGGAATCCGTTGAAGAAATCCTCCGCTACACGGGACCTGTGACACGAGCCCGGGGGTCAGCAACAGCACCCGGGAGCGTTGGGGACAGCCAGGCCAGGTGGCAGCAGGCGGAGGGGACCACGCGGGCACACCGCGGCAGCCACGTCGTGCGACAGAAAAGGAGGCGAACGTAGCACCCGCATAAAAGATGGGAGTGCTGGGACTGCTGCAGTTAAGCGAGCAACTCTCCTAAGGCAGATGTACAGGAGATGTACCGGGCTGGGCGCACCCAGCTCTCGCTGGAAAGCTTCAGGCTCTGGGCTCCCAGTTCCCAAAGGCATCGCCAGTAACTCGCCTTCCCGGGCACTCGCTGTCGGGGCAGGGAGCGAGGGGGAGAAGCCGAGGACCTGGGGCAGGTCACAAGGACCTGGGGAGCACAGAGGCTGTGTCTGAAAGGCACTCACTTCTGGCTGGCCGGCGAGCTGGTGCCCCGGGCTCTCCCACTGCGGCCCTTGGCCAGCCAGGAAGTTCTTGTAGAATTCACGGGGCTTTCGTCTGGAAACAAGACAGGGAGACGTGAGGATGACGGACACGGGCATATTCCTGACCTGGGCACCCCAAAGGGGGATTTGCTGTCTCCCCAAGGCACACAGAGGCTTTCAATCAGAGGCGAACTTCACTGGGCCTCCCCAAGCTGACGTCCAGCCTACTCAATGGCCTCTGACTCTGGGAAACCCTGCTTGCTGCTTCCTCCCCCTCAGAGATCACTGGCTGTTGCACCAGCACCTCCTGCTCCCAGCAGGGGACTAAGAGCACAAGGATGCTGCCCTTTCAGCTGCAAAACAGGTTCCTTTTACCGTCCTCGAATCCCAGGAGGTCACTAAGCAGATCATCGACAGACTCTGAAACCAGACAAACTAAAGGTGTTGAGGCAGGGGAGCTCACCACGCAGGTGCAGAAAAGCTCCCAGTTTCAGTATGCCTTGCTCTTTTGAAACCCCCCAAGCATACAGGTTTGGGCTCAAGCACCACCAGCGTAAGGCCTTCCTAGAGAGAACTGCCAGGACCTGACCCAGTACTGGGCGGAGAAAAGATTGCGCTTCACCTAGCCACAAAGGAGATCTCTCTACCGAGGAGCCAGCGGCTTCCTGTTCAGTCTCTGGCCACAAGCAGCCCTTCCTCTGGGAGCTCTCGCCCCACAGTGGCTCAGAGGCCCTGGGCAACCCCAAAAGCGCCGCTTCAATTACCAGGGGCTGCAAGAGGCCCCCAAACAGGCACCTGGGCGTCAGGTGAGGCGGAGAACTGAACTAACGACATCTATTCTGCTCTGGACTGGGGAAAGCCCGCACGAAAGGGCTGTAGCACCCCGGTAAGCAAAGCCCCTCGGATGGCAGAGGCAGGTCAACGTCTCTGCTTCAGGGATGAGACGACGCACCCAACTGCAGCTCTCAGCCAAGGACCAGGAACCACCGCCGCAGCCAGGACCCCCACCTGATCCCGCTGCCCCCCGCCTCCGGCCCCGCGTTCCCGCAGAACAAAGCGCCTACGGACAGCGAAGGGAACGCGCCCCAGGCTACGTACCGCCGAAACTTCTCCGGGGTTTTGTAGCCTACGGAGAGAGACAAATTCCCTCATGAGAAAAGGGCGCGGGGCTGGCCGGGTCCTGCTCCAACCCCGCCGGAGCCAGGGGCACGGTTCTCCAGAGCACCCCGCAAGCAACACCGAAGCCCCCCCGCCCCCCTCCCGGCCCCGCCGCTCGGGAAACGGCCCCTGAACCGCCGGAACCCCGAGACATTCCCAACTGCAGCGGCAGCGGCAGCGGCGAGCACAGCCCCTCCCGCCCCCCGCGGGGTCCCTCCTGCCCCCCCCAGAGGGGCCGGAGCAGCACAGCCGCATTGCCCGGGCCCGCCTCGGCACCCCCCGCACTCACCACCGCGCCGCCCCGGCCTTCCCCTGCTCTCCCGCCGCCTTCCCGGCTCCTCCCGCTCTCCGCCGCTCCCCGCAGGGACACAAGGGTCTCCTCCGCGGCCGGCCCGGCCCGCGGCACCCCCCGTTACCTCTGGCCCACGCGATCTCCTGCTCCTGCCGGGGCCCCTCTCCGCCTCCGCGCTGCTCCGCCTCGCCCGGCCGCTCGGAACAAGGCTCCGGCGCTGCAAAAGAGCCCCGCAGGGAGCGAGTCCCGCCCGCCGCCGCCCCGGGGAGCCCCCACCTCTCCGCCGCCGGGCGCCCAACGGCCCAACCGCCGCCTCTCCGCACCCGCTGCGCGGCGCGCGCTGCCCGCCCGCGCGGCTCTTGACGAGACAGACCCCCCCCAGCCGCGGGCCGAGGAGCGCGGCAGGAGACGCTGCAGCGGCGCCGCAGGGAGACACACGCGAGAGGCTGGCGGGGCTCAGAGCAACGTCTGTGCCCGGGAAGGGGTTTGCAGGGGGACACCCACCATCGGGGATTTGATTTCGCTCCTTTCTCGCCCTTTGAGGGAACTTCCTGGCGTCCTCCCCTCTGCCAGGGCTGGGTCCTCGAGCAGAGCGGGGCACAGAGACCGCAGCACAGTGCTCCCGGCAGCTGCCAGCCTGGGAACCAGCAGAGAGGGGCACCCACCGCTGCTGCAGCCACACGCCACCTCCCTCGGCAGCGACAAGGGCTGTGACACATGCCAGCGGCCAGCCAGGGCCACATCCCGCTCCTGCACCTTTCCATTTTAAACGACAGCTCCTGCTCTCTGCACGTGCCTGGGTTCCTGCGTGGGTCCCGTCCCATCAGGGAGGCATCCGTCTTCTTCACTTCTCCATTCTGTCACACCCCCTCAGTTTATACACACTTTCCTTGGGTCCCTCCCCTAGGCCGACCCACGTTCCTACGTATCCCACGTATGGGGAGGGGTAAGGTGCTTCATGGGATGCAATTAGCACGATCTTGCTAATCTTCATTAGCATACTCAGGGTGTCAACTTTAATTTGCATTTCATGGATAATGAAGCAAAGGTCCTTCACCCGACGGATGCCCTTGAAACTTTACAAGATGCCCCACAGCAGAACCGTCCCGGCTCCACAGGGCTCCCTCCTCCAGCCCACCCTGTGCTGCCCAGGCAGCCTCATCAGCTCCACACTCTGCACCCCACAACCACAGTTCCGCTAGTCGCGAGTGCTTGAGACGTTCCCCGGCTGGGAGGGCCTCCACTCCCCCCATCCCTTCTCTCTCTCAGGCTGCTGTTCTCACAGGCATCCTTTTTCCCGAGCTCTGCTGGAGGAGTTTCTGCCTGCTCCGCCTGGGACCTCCCTGAGCCAAGCAGCGTGCGGCTGCGAGGTGCCGTACTCACGCCAGCCAGCGCAGGTGCTCCGAGTCCGCATCTCTTCAATGTCCATCTGCAAACGCACACCACAGGGAAAGGTGACTTAGGGACACCCTGATGTTTGCACCAACCCCATGCCCGGATCCGCTCTGAAGGGAGGGGGCAGCTCGAGACCTCCCAGCACTCCTTTCCTACCAGAAAAGTAACTCAACCTTATAGGATTGAGCTTAAAAGGAGGAGCAAAGAACTCTACACATGGAATTCCAAGACTAAAAGGACTTCTTGCTCAGCTGCTTCACGTCACTGTGCTTTGGTTTCTCAGGGCAAACAGTGTCAGCTAACCTACCCCCCAGGCAGACTGCCAAGGGAGAGAGGGCTTTGGGGGGTAAACAAAAGATGGGAGTCAGGGAATTCTTCCCTCTACACTCTGACACAGGTCCCGTTGCATCACTGTTCCATCTCTCAACCGCCAGAAATTTGGGGAGGCTACAATCTCTCCTGCATACGTAAGATGTCCCTGCTTTCCAGATATCACCTCACGTCAGCTCGTGCAGCCAAAAGAAACAGGAGCTGACCAAAAGCAGAGTGAAACAACCCAGCTCAAAGATTTTTTTTTAAAGAACCCGCTACTCACCTGGATTTGTCAGCAACAAAGTCCAGAGGGAGCCTTTATCTGCCTCGTATGACACTGCAGGGGGACTGGAAGCCTAAAAGAGCAACAGAAAGGGAATGTAAATCGCTCAAACAACAGCTTCCATTCAGACCAGATCACAATTTCCAAGGCAAAGAATATGCACTTGTCACGGGCATGGCCAGGAGACTGGGCACAGCCACACCACCACCCAGTAAGCCAGCTCCACCCGGAGAGCCCCCAGGGGGCTTTAACAAACACCAGCCTGCTGACAGACAACGACCCTGTCGCAAAGCTCTGTTCTTGTCGTGTCCAAGAAACATATTTCCTTCATCACAGGGGAAATACCCTTGCAAAAGAAATCCCCAGAACAAGCAACGCCTGTTAGAAGCATCTGACAGAAACACACATGGGCTCGAGGCTGCTCCCAGCTCCCCTCACACACCTCTGACGGCGTCACCACGTTCCCATAGCAGACCGGCATGAGGTACTCGTCCTCTGGGCTGTACTCCACCCTCAAGGGAACCCAGGGGGTGAACGTGGCCCCCTTGAACAAGTCACGAAATACCCCGCAGTGCTCCGCCACACGCTGCTTGTGGAAAGGGCCGCTGGTCTTCTCCCACTCAGCTTAATTAACTAATTAATTAATTAACGTGGCAATAAAACTAACTTTTGAGTGTCCTGGAAGTGAACTACCCTCGTTACAATACTAAAAACCACACACACACAGAGGTTCAGAAGACGCTGCCCGGTGTGAGACCCTTTCCCTGAGCACACGCAGTAGCAGAAGCATGCAGGATGTTAATCACTAACCAATCCGTATCCAATAGGCGTATTTGGAAAAGCCTCTGATTTTTGTGTATAAAAGCAGCACAAAAACCTGCTGTTGCTGTGCTTGATTTGTGGAAAGGTCCACCGAGCACCCAGGCCTCAATAAGTACAGTAACTCTGGTGATCGTGTGAAGATCGGTTTATTGCTCAGCCATCCCCTGGGCACGGCCTGGGGACGCCACCCCTTCAGCCTGGCACAAAAGGAGCATTGTAGGACGCTCTTCTTCAGGGACTCCAGGAAGAGCTGCTCATTATCTAAGTAAGCGTGGTCCTGAGAAGAGAGGGATGGATGGAAGGGGTATCAGAGAGTGCCACAGAAGGGGGCTGACAGTCCCGGGTGTCACTCATAGGGAGGGAAGCATCCCAAACCGTCCTTCCTGCAGTCAGCAGGGGGCAGCTACCATCCGTGGTACCCCCTGGGGTGTGGGGGCTCCCCCCGCCCCGAGACCACAACCTCACACTCTCAGCAAGACCTGGCTGTGGGTCAGGAGTGGGGAAAGGAGGGATGGAGAGTGGTAGGGCTGGATCTCCACAGGTGCTGAGCCTCTGGCTGCTGGAGCCGAGGGCACCGGGTGCTGTACTGGACCCACGACTTGCTGATGGCAACTTGGGGAGAACCCAGAGCAACTGGAGCAGCATTTCAGCCCCAGCTCTTTCTCCCCAAAACTCCATCCCTTTCCCACAGTGAAGCCCCACATACCACCTCGAGCTCAGGCTTAAACCAGACCTAAGGGCACCACAATGGTGGTGCAGACCCCAGAGGAGGGGGTGTCTCACGGGGGGGGCACCCAGGGAACGGGGAAGAGCCTCTACCTTGGAGATGCTGCTCTCCTTCTCTTCAATCTTTGCCTTCATCTGCCCCCTGTCGGCAGCCACGGAGGCATCCTGGGGAGTGCTCACGGTCCCCTGCAGCGGGTCCTTCGCGGGGGTGAGCGACGCTGTGGCTGGGCCTCCGCCCTGTCCCCCTTCCTCTCTCGGGGGTGCCTCGGGAGGCTGGTCCCGCCCCAGGAGGGGGGTCGGGCTGTGCCCTCGCCCCAGGGCAGGCAGGTCCTGCAGGCCCAGGTGCCTCAGCATGGCCTGCAGCAGGCTGTTGGGACCCTCAGCCCCCAAAGGCAGGCACGTGCCTCGCCCGCAGCTGTGCCCTGGCTGAGCACAATGAGCCCCCAGCCCAGGGTGTCCCCATGCCAAACACATGCAAAACAGGGCGGTTTTGTCTGCTTTCTAGCAGCGGGGAAAGGCAGGAGAGCAGTGAGGAAAGGATGGAGGGATGATGGGCAGGGCCAGCTCATGGCAGGAGGACAGGGAGAAGTGGCTACCTGGCCCCACTCGCCCCATCACCCCCGTGGGGCTGGTCACACCAGCTGAAGGGACCCAGGGGAAGACAGAGGCACCTGGGGAAGGAGCCACAGCCAGTCTGGAAATCCTCCCTCCCCCAGGCCAGTTCTGCCACTGAGCCCTCAAGGCACAAGGGGTGTTTTGTCACCCTGCCCAGCACCCCCTTGGGTGGTGCCAGGACCCCTCAAGGCCACACGACATCAACTCCCAGCACCAGGTCTTCCTTGTTGGCTTTCTCCTTCGCCAGCCTCTCCAGGGACCGGAACAGAGCCTTCCAACACAGAAAAGCATCCCATGACACCGCGGCAGGGTTGGAGCTGCCTCCTGGCCAGCTGAGCAACCCCCGCTCCCCCCACCTCACCCAAACCTCCAGGAAAGGTACACTGAACCTCCACAGGGCTGCAAGGTTTGGGGGGGTGCAGACAAATCCCTTGTGGTCCCCAGCCTGGGGTCTGCCTGGAGGATGCTCTGACCCCGAGGGGGTTTCAGCCGCCTACCTCCATATCTTTCTCCTTCTGGTGACGGTCATTCAGGAGGTTCCCGGTGACAGAGTTGAGCTTCCAGTAGTCCCCTTGCACCTGCGTGATGGTGGCCTGGATGTGCTTCAGCAGCTCCTCGTCCTGCTTCAGGGAGGAAGATGACAAGGTGGTGCCGTGCAAGGCGGCGCTGGCTGCCCGGGTTACTTGCCCAGTGGCCGTGGGCTCTCAGTGCCAACAGGACATTTGCATCCAGGCTTTAATTTCCTTCCATGCTGCTCACTTGTACGAACCAATCTGGGAGGCAGTGAGTGGCTCCCCCACATTACAGGGAAGCACAACCAGCTGGGGGGTGCTGGCAACCCCCTCCCAAGTCCCCCATGCCGGCATCTCCCTACGTGGCTCCTCCCTGGCAGCTGCCTCACCACCTTGCCCACTGCCTGCCGCGACATGAAATCGTCCACCAGCTCCTGGAGCTTCTCGTAGCGCTGCAGGAGCTGCCCCACCTGCTTGCGGACGTCCCCGCTGCAGACGGGGCACGCTGCCTGCGCCTCTGCCTGCTCCTGCCCTGTGCTCGCCACCATCGCCCTCGGCTCGCCCAGCTGCAGGAAGGGGAGAAGGAGTCGGCTCTGAGATGAGGTGGATGCAGTCAACAAATCCAGGTGTTGTGGAGGCTCGATGACCCCAGCCAGCCAGAGGATGTGGCTGGAAACCCCTCCAGGACCACCCCACCGAGCTGTGGCGGTGGGAGCGCTGCCCCTGGACCTCACCTGCTCCTGCAGCTCGTCAGCTGTCTTGGCCACCAACCGCTCCAGCGTGGCCTTGGTCATCTCCCGCTGCTCTTCCAGCTCCTTCAGCTTACACTTCATCTCCTGCAGCGTGGACCTGCTCAGTGAGACAGGGGCACAGGCAGGCTTAGCCTCCACAGGGCCGCTCAGGGGGTGTCCCTTGTCCCCCCGGGCTCCTCCTGCAGGGTAGGAAACCCTGTCCCGTCCTTTTAGCCCAGCTGCAGGGTGATCTGGTCGCTGACATCCCCTTTCCAGCTGGCTCCAGCTACCTCCAGCTTTCCGAGGGCATCTTCCAGCTGCCTGATCTGGGAAAGGCAGTGGTGGATGAGTCAGGGCACAGCCCCCTCTGTTGTCCCAGCCCAGGGGCCCTTCAGCTGCCTCCTCCCTGCCCAACTCCCCCCTGCAATCCCCACAGCCCCCCCAGGGACTGCTGCCAGCTCACCTTCCCATTCTTGCCCTGCAGGTCACTGGTCAGGCCCTGCAGCGAGGACACCCGGCCCTGGAGGTCGGCCAGGACGCTGGCGATGCTCTCCTTGTCTAGATGTGGTCCGAGGGGACATGCTGTCAGTGAGGGGGTCTCGCCTTTGAGGCCAGGCTCTGAGCACAATGAGCCCCCAGCCCAGGGTGTCCCCATGCCAAACACCCCCCTGCCAGCCCCCCCAGGGGCTCCTACCTCCCTCCGAGAAGAGCAGGCGCGGCTTCTCAAGCTCGGCGTGCTCTGACTTGCTGGCTTCCAGCTGGGCCACCTGCTCCTTCAGGCTGGCCAGAGGTGGCTGAGCTGCCCGATCTGGCGGAGAGCCTCCACCGTCTCTGCGCAGCGGTCGGAGACGCTGCTGGAGCCTGAGGATCCCCAGGGCACGGGCGGCTCTTGCAAAGGGGATGTGGCCCTGGGATCAGTGTCAAGGCGGATCTCTAACCCCTGGGCTGTCAGCGAGAGGGTCCTCACTGCCGGCTGGCCTGCCCAGGCAAGCTGTGTGCTGGGTAAAGCCTTGCCTCCCTCCTTGGGACTTTCTCAGTGCCAGAAAGGCTGGAGTCCATGCGGGAGGGGCTTGGCTGAACCCCTGCTCCTCCTCCTTGGGTCCCTGGAGGTGTTGGCTGCACCCCTGCTGTGGCGGTTTGGATGCCAGGGGATCCTGGCTGTGTCCCCAGGGTGGTGGCATGGGCATCAGAAGTCTTTGTCTTATCTGACGAAGCACCTGCCCCCTTCTCAGGGGCCACTGGTGCTCTCTGCGTCCCCGGGGAGCCAGGCTGTGTCTGTGGAGTCCCCTTGCTGGTCCCTTTGCTGGTCCTGGGTGCAGGCTGTGTCCCTGGTCCCTTCAGTCCCAGCGCTGAGCTTGCCCCATGCGGGGCGTCCATGTCTGCAGTGGGGGGCTCGGCGGGGGCAGCCTGGCCCTCACTGCCATCCTGCGAAGAGGAGGCAAAGGGGAGCAGGTTTATGGGCGGAAGTGCAGCGGCAAGGGCCACCCGCCCTGTCCTCAAACCCCCCAGCTCACGGAGCCAAACTCAAGTACCCCAAAGGCAGAGACTGCCCACCAGGCAATCCTCCAGCACCTCCCAGCGCACCGTGTTGCTCACCTCCTCCGGGGCTGGGTAGAGGCTCAGCCTTTCCTTCAGCTTTTTCTGGGGAAAAAAGGGATTAGGGGGTCAACCCTGGCCACGTAGCCGGGTGAGATGGCACCCACAGGAGCACTGACCCCCTCCAGCATCGCTGCCCAGCCCTGCTGGGACCGTGCCCTGACACCGAGGGACTGGGTGCACCGGTGCCCCGGGCACGCAGCCGCCTCCATCCCGGAGCAGGATCCGGGCGTGCGCGCGGCCGTACCATGTCACTGTCCGACGCCGTCTGGTCACGGAGGGCCGGCAGCTGGCCGGCAGCGTCCTGGAGATTCCCCTGGAGCGGGACAAGGAGAGGGATGGCAGGCCAGACACAGGAGCAGGATTGAAAAGGAGCATCCAAAAATTAACTTGGGCACAGGACAGAGGGATGCCAGGCAGGGTTGTGGCTGTGTTGCATGGGTAGATCTTTATCTCCTCTCCTTCTTAGCACCCATGTTTCTTTCTTTACAGCTGTTTAGTTAAAAAATGTCTTAGCATCACCTTGGTTGGTGCATGCAGTTACCTCTTCAGCCTTGGGACACCCTTCCTGCTCTTCCCTCCTGGCACCCTTCACGCCGGGTGACACCCAGTCCCCAGTCTGGGGACTCAGCCTACAGGGACAGAGAGAAAAGACCCAGGCCCTTCAGCATCGGGGGCTTTCTGGTGGGACCCTCAGCCCCCAAAGGCAGGCACGTGCCTCGCCCGCAGCTGTGCCCTGGCTGTGCTAACCTGCGCACACACAGGGACGCTCTCGGGGAGGTAAAGCCCTGAGGAGAGCATCTCCTCCCAGCCCGGGAACAGCCATCCAGCCCCAGCCTCCTGCAGTCCCTCCTCTACACGTCTCCAGCCCAACCCCACTGCTGCCCAGGTGACACTCGGCAGCCCCTACCCCAGACACAAGCACGCTGGGCTCTTCCTTCTCTGGGGACAGACTCGAGGAGAAGACCTTGCGAGGCCTCTGGGAGACAGCGTGTGTCCTGTCACCAGGGCCGGGCCGGGAGGTCCAGCTCCATCAGAAATGGAGGCTTCGAAGTCCAAGCAAGAGCTGCCCTCCCTGTCACAGGCTACGATTCCCCTTCACTTGTCTAGAAACAAGCTCAGAGCATCTTCACCACCGGACTGGGGAAAACCAGCTGAAGAGAAAGCCCTTCGTCAGCTGCAGCCTCTGATGTCTCATTAATAGGAGACAGAGATGCCTGGGGAACTCTGTCAACACTGCTCAGGCAACGCAGGCTTGTCAATGCACACGATTTACAAAGCAGCCACAGCACACACGCTTTGGCCTGACAAATACAACTGGTGGCATCTCAGGGCTCTCCAAAGCCTTTGCCTCCATGAACACAGGCTCCCAGGGCTGCAAAGCGGGGCACAGCCATCCTCCTGCCCAGGGAGCACGGGCAGAGCTGGGTGACGATGAGTTGGCAGGGGAGGGCTCACGATCACCACCCTGATCCTGCACCTCTTGGGGGCACAGGCCCAGCAGACCTACCTGAGCCAGCGGGGCAGGGCGCTGCGTCTCCTGCTCTCCTGGGAACAAGGCTGCGGGGACTGAAAGTCAACAAGTCTGTGATTCAGACAGGCCAAGGGGAACCATTCCCTCCCAGAGGGATGAGGGCCTGGGTCTCCTCGGCAGAGCGAGAAGGGTCCTGCCCCGCTCTGGCAGCTGGGGATGGGGACGGAGGCTCAGACAGGCTTGTCCAGACCCGCACCCCTACCCCACCCCACGCACAGTGGCAGGGACTCTGCTCTGCAGAGTAAGTCTGGGGGCAAAGCACGGCTCCTCCTCCATCTCCCTCAACTAGGGAGGAGGCTGGGTCCCCTCAGCCACTTGCAGTGGCCTCTGAAGCGATGCTCAGCCTCAGCCGAGGGCAGGAGGGGGTCTGCCTGCACACAGCGCTAGTGGCACGAGTGTTGGGGCAGCACGAACTTAGGCCCACCCATTGCTCAGAGAGAGCAAGTCCCCGGCAGCCCTCTCAAACCCCACAGGCAGCGCTGCGGAGCTCAGTGCGCCCCAGCACCGTGTCCCCACCACACCACGACATGAGGCTTGTTCCGCGGTGCTGAGCCAGGGGAGCGGTGGCCTGCGTGGGCACAGAGACACGAGTGATGCACAGCAGCGCCGCAGCTCAGGGAGAAGCGCGCAGACATTCTCCTGCTCGGCATTTCGGGGAGTTTAAAGCTTGGCCGTCCCACTGTGGCACCCCTCCTGTGGAGCACGCCTGAAACGCGAAGGCGGCCTTACCTGGAGCTGTGTGTGCTCGCTGCCTTGTCCGGCACGGCGGCTGCCTGTGGCTGTGCTCCTGGGGAGGCTGCTGGCGGGCTGCAACCAAAAAGCATCCCATGTGGGAGAGCCAAGGAGGCGAGGAAAGACAAGATCCTTTCCCCCAACACCAGTTCCTGCCTGGCAGGGGAAAGCCTCTGTCCCACTCAGCTGTGGCAGGATTCAGCCTTTGGGCTGCAGGGGGAGCAAAGACACCTCAAAACCTCCCTCACCACTGTTTCTCCTTGCTGCATCCACCCCCTTCCCCCGGGCAGCACCAGCCCCAGCCAACACAGCCCTGCCCACGCCACAGGGCTCTCTGTCTGCAATTCGCTTCAGAGTCCCCTTCAGTGGCACAAGTCTGGACCTGGCTCCGTGTCGACTCAGCTGGAGGAGGTGCTTTGCCTCAACTAGGAGGAAGGAAGGGGAATGAAGGCAGCAACGAGGAGCACAGGGAGGAGCTCGTGGGGGTGTGCTGATCCAGGACAGCTCCGCGGGACCCACGGCACTGTGTGCCCTCTTGGCTACAACTGGCAGGAGAGCCCAGAGGTGGGAGGGGACTGCGCGCTGGATCACTGGGACACAGCCCCACGTTATTACCCCAACCCGAGACAAGACAGTGCTTAAAATTCATTTCTCAGATCCGAGCCCAGGGTTTCTGAGAGCTCCTGCTGGAGCAGCTCTGTGGGTGGGATCACACATGGTACGAGGTTTGAGCTGGGCTTGGGGCTTGTCTCTTTTTTTTTTTTTTTTTTTTTTCTTTTCCTTCCTCCCAACAAGAGATCAGAGCAGCCCTGCCTGCTCTTATCTCTCAGGACCGTTTACAGAGCCACTTTTAAATAGCTCTTTTCAGTGACCAAATCTCACAGCAAGTGACAAAGTGGCAACGTGCTACTGCCTGGTCCGTGGCCACTGATGGGACATTGCTGGGTGTCACTGACACTGGGGTTTCCAGCTCTGGCGGACACGAGCAGCTTCTTCAGCTTTGCAAGTTTCCACTCAGACAATTGCTCCCCACCTTCGCCCAAAGTCCCTCTTCCACCAACGCACCTTAGTCCTTGCCCCAACCCACCAGCTGCTACTCGTGTCCAGAGGGGATTTTTCAGGGTGAAAGGAGATTTGAGGGGACTACCAGACCCACTGGCATCCCTGCTGCAGCAACAAGAGAGACGAGTGCCTGTAACATGGTCACAGTGCAGCTGGATCCCACCCAGAGGTGCAACTGTGCTTTGGGGTGGACCAGCGACACCCTCAGCCACCCAAATCCTGACCCAGAACACCGGTTCTCATCTGGCCGTGTGCAGAACAGGCTGGATGAGGTCCAAGGGAAGAGCTGAGGCTCCATTCCCAGAAAGGAAACGTCAGTTCTGTAACCTGTAGCACCTTTCACAGTTGTCTTCCCTGGCCCAGAACCGGGTCTCGACGCTCCCAGCAGATCCGCTTCCAGGTCGTCCAAACCCTGGAAAGCAACAGGACGGCGACGGGAGCAGGGCGAGTGCTACTCCTGCCTCAGCGCTGCCTCTCCCTTCGGAGGTTGGTGCTGGAGGCCACGGCTGCAGCCCACGCGGGGCTCAGACCAAGGGTATTTCTGCACTGACCTTCAGGCTCTGCAGCAGACCTTGGGGCTCTCCGCCGGAGGCACTGGAGCCCTGCACGCCAAGGAGGGCAGAGATCAGAGACAAGCAGACTTTGGAAACTCCTCACCCCTCGCTTCCATGCTCCAGCCCCCGCTTTTCCTCATTGTTTGGATTGGGAGAATACACGCCCAGCTCCTCCTGGTGTGCCCCTCACTGGAAACCCCCCGTGCCTTGATTCCTTTGCTGACATCCTACTGCCTCTGGGAGAAGCGTCAGCAACACCCACGCTGGTGCTTTGGGTGAGGGTCCTTCCTGTGACGCTTCCTCCCAAGAGCACCCACAGCAGGGCTGGGCTGCAGCACGACGTGCCCCCCTGGCTTTGCTCCAGCCCACCCAGGGCACCCTCAAGCCCTTCTCCCACCAGCCACCCGCTCCCCCGGCCCAGCTCCCCCACAGCCACGCCACAGAGGGGTCACCTCTTCAGCCAGACCTCACGGTTCCCCCCGATATCCCACTGCTGACTTGCCTGGGGTGACACCAGGGGCAAGCCTGGCCCAGCTTAGTCCCAGCCCTCGGGATACCCAGGCTCTCTCCCAAAATTCGGGCTCACCTCTGCAGCTTCCACGCCCTCTGCAGGGAATCCGTTGAAGAAATCCTCCGCTACACGGGACCTGTGACACGAGCCCGGGGGTCAGCAACAGCACCCGGGAGCGTTGGGGACAGCCAGGCCAGGTGGCAGCAGGCGGAGGGGACCACGCGGGCACACCGCGGCAGCCACGTCGTGCGACAGAAAAGGAGGCGAACGTAGCACCCGCATAAAAGATGGGAGTGCTGGGACTGCTGCAGTTAAGCGAGCAACTCTCCTAAGGCAGATGTACAGGAGATGTACCGGGCTGGGCGCACCCAGCTCTCGCTGGAAAGCTTCAGGCTCTGGGCTCCCAGTTCCCAAAGGCATCGCCAGTAACTCGCCTTCCCGGGCACTCGCTGTCGGGGCAGGGAGCGAGGGGGAGAAGCCGAGGACCTGGGGCAGGTCACAAGGACCTGGGGAGCACAGAGGCTGTGTCTGAAAGGCACTCACTTCTGGCTGGCCGGCGAGCTGGTGCCCCGGGCTCTCCCACTGCGGCCCTTGGCCAGCCAGGAAGTTCTTGTAGAATTCACGGGGCTTTCGTCTGGAAACAAGACAGGGAGACGTGAGGATGACGGACACGGGCATATTCCTGACCTGGGCACCCCAAAGGGGGATTTGCTGTCTCCCCAAGGCACACAGAGGCTTTCAATCAGAGGCGAACTTCACTGGGCCTCCCCAAGCTGACGTCCAGCCTACTCAATGGCCTCTGACTCTGGGAAACCCTGCTTGCTGCTTCCTCCCCCTCAGAGATCACTGGCTGTTGCACCAGCACCTCCTGCTCCCAGCAGGGGACTAAGAGCACAAGGATGCTGCCCTTTCAGCTGCAAAACAGGTTCCTTTTACCGTCCTCGAATCCCAGGAGGTCACTAAGCAGATCATCGACAGACTCTGAAACCAGACAAACTAAAGGTGTTGAGGCAGGGGAGCTCACCACGCAGGTGCAGAAAAGCTCCCAGTTTCAGTATGCCTTGCTCTTTTGAAACCCCCCAAGCATACAGGTTTGGGCTCAAGCACCACCAGCGTAAGGCCTTCCTAGAGAGAACTGCCAGGACCTGACCCAGTACTGGGCGGAGAAAAGATTGCGCTTCACCTAGCCACAAAGGAGATCTCTCTACCGAGGAGCCAGCGGCTTCCTGTTCAGTCTCTGGCCACAAGCAGCCCTTCCTCTGGGAGCTCTCGCCCCACAGTGGCTCAGAGGCCCTGGGCAACCCCAAAAGCGCCGCTTCAATTACCAGGGGCTGCAAGAGGCCCCCAAACAGGCACCTGGGCGTCAGGTGAGGCGGAGAACTGAACTAACGACATCTATTCTGCTCTGGACTGGGGAAAGCCCGCACGAAAGGGCTGTAGCACCCCGGTAAGCAAAGCCCCTCGGATGGCAGAGGCAGGTCAACGTCTCTGCTTCAGGGATGAGACGACGCACCCAACTGCAGCTCTCAGCCAAGGACCAGGAACCACCGCCGCAGCCAGGACCCCCACCTGATCCCGCTGCCCCCCGCCTCCGGCCCCGCGTTCCCGCAGAACAAAGCGCCTACGGACAGCGAAGGGAACGCGCCCCAGGCTACGTACCGCCGAAACTTCTCCGGGGTTTTGTAGCCTACGGAGAGAGACAAATTCCCTCATGAGAAAAGGGCGCGGGGCTGGCCGGGTCCTGCTCCAACCCCGCCGGAGCCAGGGGCACGGTTCTCCAGAGCACCCCGCAAGCAACACCGAAGCCCCCCCGCCCCCCTCCCGGCCCCGCCGCTCGGGAAACGGCCCCTGAACCGCCGGAACCCCGAGACATTCCCAACTGCAGCGGCAGCGGCGAGCACAGCCCCTCCCGCCCCCCGCGGGGTCCCTCCTGCCCCCCCCAGAGGGGCCGGAGCAGCACAGCCGCATTGCCCGGGCCCGCCTCGGCACCCCCCGCACTCACCACCGCGCCGCCCCGGCCTTCCCCTGCTCTCCCGCCGCCTTCCCGGCTCCTCCCGCTCTCCGCCGCTCCCCGCAGGGACACAAGGGTCTCCTCCGCGGCCGGCCCGGCCCGCGGCACCCCCCGTTACCTCTGGCCCACGCGATCTCCTGCTCCTGCCGGGGCCCCTCTCCGCCTCCGCGCTGCTCCGCCTCGCCCGGCCGCTCGGAACAAGGCTCCGGCGCTGCAAAAGAGCCCCGCAGGGAGCGAGTCCCGCCCGCCGCCGCCCCGGGGAGCCCCCACCTCTCCGCCGCCGGGCGCCCAACGGCCCAACCGCCGCCTCTCCGCACCCGCTGCGCGGCGCGCGCTGCCCGCCCGCGCGGCTCTTGACGAGACAGACCCCCCCCAGCCGCGGGCCGAGGAGCGCGGCAGGAGACGCTGCAGCGGCGCCGCAGGGAGACACACGCGAGAGGCTGGCGGGGCTCAGAGCAACGTCTGTGCCCGGGAAGGGGTTTGCAGGGGGACACCCACCATCGGGGATTTGATTTCGCTCCTTTCTCGCCCTTTGAGGGAACTTCCTGGCGTCCTCCCCTCTGCCAGGGCTGGGTCCTCGAGCAGAGCGGGGCACAGAGACCGCAGCACAGTGCTCCCGGCAGCTGCCAGCCTGGGAACCAGCAGAGAGGGGCACCCACCGCTGCTGCAGCCACACGCCACCTCCCTCGGCAGCGACAAGGGCTGTGACACATGCCAGCGGCCAGCCAGGGCCACATCCCGCTCCTGCACCTTTCCATTTTAAACGACAGCTCCTGCTCTCTGCACGTGCCTGGGTTCCTGCGTGGGTCCCGTCCCATCAGGGAGGCATCCGTCTTCTTCACTTCTCCATTCTGTCACACCCCCTCAGTTTATACACACTTTCCTTGGGTCCCTCCCCTAGGCCGACCCACGTTCCTACGTATCCCACGTATGGGGAGGGGTAAGGTGCTTCATGGGATGCAATTAGCACGATCTTGCTAATCTTCATTAGCATACTCAGGGTGTCAACTTTAATTTGCATTTCATGGATAATGAAGCAAAGGTCCTTCACCCGACGGATGCCCTTGAAACTTTACAAGATGCCCCACAGCAGAACCGTCCCGGCTCCACAGGGCTCCCTCCTCCAGCCCACCCTGTGCTGCCCAGGCAGCCTCATCAGCTCCACACTCTGCACCCCACAACCACAGTTCCGCTAGTCGCGAGTGCTTGAGACGTTCCCCGGCTGGGAGGGCCTCCACTCCCCCCATCCCTTCTCTCTCTCAGGCTGCTGTTCTCACAGGCATCCTTTTTCCCGAGCTCTGCTGGAGGAGTTTCTGCCTGCTCCGCCTGGGACCTCCCTGAGCCAAGCAGCGTGCGGCTGCGAGGTGCCGTACTCACGCCAGCCAGCGCAGGTGCTCCGAGTCCGCATCTCTTCAATGTCCATCTGCAAACGCACACCACAGGGAAAGGTGACTTAGGGACACCCTGATGTTTGCACCAACCCCATGCCCGGATCCGCTCTGAAGGGAGGGGGCAGCTCGAGACCTCCCAGCACTCCTTTCCTACCAGAAAAGTAACTCAACCTTATAGGATTGAGCTTAAAAGGAGGAGCAAAGAACTCTACACATGGAATTCCAAGACTAAAAGGACTTCTTGCTCAGCTGCTTCACGTCACTGTGCTTTGGTTTCTCAGGGCAAACAGTGTCAGCTAACCTACCCCCCAGGCAGACTGCCAAGGGAGAGAGGGCTTTGGGGGGTAAACAAAAGATGGGAGTCAGGGAATTCTTCCCTCTACACTCTGACACAGGTCCCGTTGCATCACTGTTCCATCTCTCAACCGCCAGAAATTTGGGGAGGCTACAATCTCTCCTGCATACGTAAGATGTCCCTGCTTTCCAGATATCACCTCACGTCAGCTCGTGCAGCCAAAAGAAACAGGAGCTGACCAAAAGCAGAGTGAAACAACCCAGCTCAAAGATTTTTTTTTAAAGAACCCGCTACTCACCTGGATTTGTCAGCAACAAAGTCCAGAGGGAGCCTTTATCTGCCTCGTATGACACTGCAGGGGGACTGGAAGCCTAAAAGAGCAACAGAAAGGGAATGTAAATCGCTCAAACAACAGCTTCCATTCAGACCAGATCACAATTTCCAAGGCAAAGAATATGCACTTGTCACGGGCATGGCCAGGAGACTGGGCACAGCCACACCACCACCCAGTAAGCCAGCTCCACCCGGAGAGCCCCCAGGGGGCTTTAACAAACACCAGCCTGCTGACAGACAACGACCCTGTCGCAAAGCTCTGTTCTTGTCGTGTCCAAGAAACATATTTCCTTCATCACAGGGGAAATACCCTTGCAAAAGAAATCCCCAGAACAAGCAACGCCTGTTAGAAGCATCTGACAGAAACACACATGGGCTCGAGGCTGCTCCCAGCTCCCCTCACACACCTCTGACGGCGTCACCACGTTCCCATAGCAGACCGGCATGAGGTACTCGTCCTCTGGGCTGTACTCCACCCTCAAGGGAACCCAGGGGGTGAACGTGGCCCCCTTGAACAAGTCACGAAATACCCCGCAGTGCTCCGCCACACGCTGCTTGTGGAAAGGGCCGCTGGTCTTCTCCCACTCAGCTTAATTAACTAATTAATTAATTAACGTGGCAATAAAACTAACTTTTGAGTGTCCTGGAAGTGAACTACCCTCGTTACAATACTAAAAACCACACACACACAGAGGTTCAGAAGACGCTGCCCGGTGTGAGACCCTTTCCCTGAGCACACGCAGTAGCAGAAGCATGCAGGATGTTAATCACTAACCAATCCGTATCCAATAGGCGTATTTGGAAAAGCCTCTGATTTTTGTGTATAAAAGCAGCACAAAAACCTGCTGTTGCTGTGCTTGATTTGTGGAAAGGTCCACCGAGCACCCAGGCCTCAATAAGTACAGTAACTCTGGTGATCGTGTGAAGATCGGTTTATTGCTCAGCCATCCCCTGGGCACGGCCTGGGGACGCCACCCCTTCAGCCTGGCACAAAAGGAGCATTGTAGGACGCTCTTCTTCAGGGACTCCAGGAAGAGCTGCTCATTATCTAAGTAAGCGTGGTCCTGAGAAGAGAGGGATGGATGGAAGGGGTATCAGAGAGTGCCACAGAAGGGGGCTGACAGTCCCGGGTGTCACTCATAGGGAGGGAAGCATCCCAAACCGTCCTTCCTGCAGTCAGCAGGGGGCAGCTACCATCCGTGGTACCCCCTGGGGTGTGGGGGCTCCCCCCGCCCCGAGACCACAACCTCACACTCTCAGCAAGACCTGGCTGTGGGTCAGGAGTGGGGAAAGGAGGGATGGAGAGTGGTAGGGCTGGATCTCCACAGGTGCTGAGCCTCTGGCTGCTGGAGCCGAGGGCACCGGGTGCTGTACTGGACCCACGACTTGCTGATGGCAACTTGGGGAGAACCCAGAGCAACTGGAGCAGCATTTCAGCCCCAGCTCTTTCTCCCCAAAACTCCATCCCTTTCCCACAGTGAAGCCCCACATACCACCTCGAGCTCAGGCTTAAACCAGACCTAAGGGCACCACAATGGTGGTGCAGACCCCAGAGGAGGGGGTGTCTCACGGGGGGGGCACCCAGGGAACGGGGAAGAGCCTCTACCTTGGAGATGCTGCTCTCCTTCTCTTCAATCTTTGCCTTCATCTGCCCCCTGTCGGCAGCCACGGAGGCATCCTGGGGAGTGCTCACGGTCCCCTGCAGCGGGTCCTTCGCGGGGGTGAGCGACGCTGTGGCTGGGCCTCCGCCCTGTCCCCCTTCCTCTCTCGGGGGTGCCTCGGGAGGCTGGTCCCGCCCCAGGAGGGGGGTCGGGCTGTGCCCTCGCCCCAGGGCAGGCAGGTCCTGCAGGCCCAGGTGCCTCAGCATGGCCTGCAGCAGGCTGTTGGGACCCTCAGCCCCCAAAGGCAGGCACGTGCCTCGCCCGCAGCTGTGCCCTGGCTGAGCACAATGAGCCCCCAGCCCAGGGTGTCCCCATGCCAAACACATGCAAAACAGGGCGGTTTTGTCTGCTTTCTAGCAGCGGGGAAAGGCAGGAGAGCAGTGAGGAAAGGATGGAGGGATGATGGGCAGGGCCAGCTCATGGCAGGAGGACAGGGAGAAGTGGCTACCTGGCCCCACTCGCCCCATCACCCCCGTGGGGCTGGTCACACCAGCTGAAGGGACCCAGGGGAAGACAGAGGCACCTGGGGAAGGAGCCACAGCCAGTCTGGAAATCCTCCCTCCCCCAGGCCAGTTCTGCCACTGAGCCCTCAAGGCACAAGGGGTGTTTTGTCACCCTGCCCAGCACCCCCTTGGGTGGTGCCAGGACCCCTCAAGGCCACACGACATCAACTCCCAGCACCAGGTCTTCCTTGTTGGCTTTCTCCTTCGCCAGCCTCTCCAGGGACCGGAACAGAGCCTTCCAACACAGAAAAGCATCCCATGACACCGCGGCAGGGTTGGAGCTGCCTCCTGGCCAGCTGAGCAACCCCCGCTCCCCCCACCTCACCCAAACCTCCAGGAAAGGTACACTGAACCTCCACAGGGCTGCAAGGTTTGGGGGGGTGCAGACAAATCCCTTGTGGTCCCCAGCCTGGGGTCTGCCTGGAGGATGCTCTGACCCCGAGGGGGTTTCAGCCGCCTACCTCCATATCTTTCTCCTTCTG
This sequence comes from Strix uralensis, assembly GCF_047716275.1. Classification (NCBI taxonomy): domain Eukaryota; kingdom Metazoa; phylum Chordata; class Aves; order Strigiformes; family Strigidae; genus Strix; species Strix uralensis. Next base: position 6,937,199 of record NC_133990.1, read on the forward strand.
GTGACGGTCATTCAGGAGGTTCCCGGTGACAGAGTTGAGCTTCCAGTAGTCCCCTTGCACCTGCGTGATGGTGGCCTGGATGTGCTTCAGCAGCTCCTCGTCCTGCTTCAGGGAGGAAGATGACAAGGTGGTGCCGTGCAAGGCGGCGCTGGCTGCCCGGGTTACTTGCCCAGTGGCCGTGGGCTCTCAGTGCCAACAGGACATTTGCATCCAGGCTTTAATTTCCTTCCATGCTGCTCACTTGTACGAACCAATCTGGGAGGCAGTGAGTGGCTCCCCCACATTACAGGGAAGCACAACCAGCTGGGGGGTGCTGGCAACCCCCTCCCAAGTCCCCCATGCCGGCATCTCCCTACGTGGCTCCTCCCTGGCAGCTGCCTCACCACCTTGCCCACTGCCTGCCGCGACATGAAATCGTCCACCAGCTCCTGGAGCTTCTCGTAGCGCTGCAGGAGCTGCCCCACCTGCTTGCGGACGTCCCCGCTGCAGACGGGGCACGCTGCCTGCGCCTCTGCCTGCTCCTGCCCTGTGCTCGCCACCATCGCCCTCGGCTCGCCCAGCTGCAGGAAGGGGAGAAGGAGTCGGCTCTGAGATGAGGTGGATGCAGTCAACAAATCCAGGTGTTGTGGAGGCTCGATGACCCCAGCCAGCCAGAGGATGTGGCTGGAAACCCCTCCAGGACCACCCCACCGAGCTGTGGCGGTGGGAGCGCTGCCCCTGGACCTCACCTGCTCCTGCAGCTCGTCAGCTGTCTTGGCCACCAACCGCTCCAGCGTGGCCTTGGTCATCTCCCGCTGCTCTTCCAGCTCCTTCAGCTTACACTTCATCTCCTGCAGCGTGGACCTGCTCAGTGAGACAGGGGCACAGGCAGGCTTAGCCTCCACAGGGCCGCTCAGGGGGTGTCCCTTGTCCCCCCGGGCTCCTCCTGCAGGGTAGGAAACCCTGTCCCGTCCTTTTAGCCCAGCTGCAGGGTGATCTGGTCGCTGACATCCCCTTTCCAGCTGGCTCCAGCTACCTCCAGCTTTCCGAGGGCATCTTCCAGCTGCCTGATCTGGGAAAGGCAGTGGTGGATGAGTCAGGGCACAGCCCCCTCTGTTGTCCCAGCCCAGGGGCCCTTCAGCTGCCTCCTCCCTGCCCAACTCCCCCCTGCAATCCCCACAGCCCCCCCAGGGACTGCTGCCAGCTCACCTTCCCATTCTTGCCCTGCAGGTCACTGGTCAGGCCCTGCAGCGAGGACACCCGGCCCTGGAGGTCGGCCAGGACGCTGGCGATGCTCTCCTTGTCTAGATGTGGTCCGAGGGGACATGCTGTCAGTGAGGGGGTCTCGCCTTTGAGGCCAGGCTCTGAGCACAATGAGCCCCCAGCCCAGGGTGTCCCCATGCCAAACACCCCCCTGCCAGCCCCCCCAGGGGCTCCTACCTCCCTCCGAGAAGAGCAGGCGCGGCTTCTCAAGCTCGGCGTGCTCTGACTTGCTGGCTTCCAGCTGGGCCACCTGCTCCTTCAGGCTGGCCAGAGGTGGCTGAGCTGCCCGATCTGGCGGAGAGCCTCCACCGTCTCTGCGCAGCGGTCGGAGACGCTGCTGGAGCCTGAGGATCCCCAGGGCACGGGCGGCTCTTGCAAAGGGGATGTGGCCCTGGGATCAGTGTCAAGGCGGATCTCTAACCCCTGGGCTGTCAGCGAGAGGGTCCTCACTGCCGGCTGGCCTGCCCAGGCAAGCTGTGTGCTGGGTAAAGCCTTGCCTCCCTCCTTGGGACTTTCTCAGTGCCAGAAAGGCTGGAGTCCATGCGGGAGGGGCTTGGCTGAACCCCTGCTCCTCCTCCTTGGGTCCCTGGAGGTGTTGGCTGCACCCCTGCTGTGGCGGTTTGGATGCCAGGGGATCCTGGCTGTGTCCCCAGGGTGGTGGCATGGGCATCAGAAGTCTTTGTCTTATCTGACGAAGCACCTGCCCCCTTCTCAGGGGCCACTGGTGCTCTCTGCGTCCCCGGGGAGCCAGGCTGTGTCTGTGGAGTCCCCTTGCTGGTCCCTTTGCTGGTCCTGGGTGCAGGCTGTGTCCCTGGTCCCTTCAGTCCCAGCGCTGAGCTTGCCCCATGCGGGGCGTCCATGTCTGCAGTGGGGGGCTCGGCGGGGGCAGCCTGGCCCTCACTGCCATCCTGCGAAGAGGAGGCAAAGGGGAGCAGGTTTATGGGCGGAAGTGCAGCGGCAAGGGCCACCCGCCCTGTCCTCAAACCCCCCAGCTCACGGAGCCAAACTCAAGTACCCCAAAGGCAGAGACTGCCCACCAGGCAATCCTCCAGCACCTCCCAGCGCACCGTGTTGCTCACCTCCTCCGGGGCTGGGTAGAGGCTCAGCCTTTCCTTCAGCTTTTTCTGGGGAAAAAAGGGATTAGGGGGTCAACCCTGGCCACGTAGCCGGGTGAGATGGCACCCACAGGAGCACTGACCCCCTCCAGCATCGCTGCCCAGCCCTGCTGGGACCGTGCCCTGACACCGAGGGACTGGGTGCACCGGTGCCCCGGGCACGCAGCCGCCTCCGTCCCGGAGCAGGATCCGGGCGTGCGCGCGGCCGTACCATGTCACTGTCCGACGCCGTCTGGTCACGGAGGGCCGGCAGCTGGCCGGCAGCGTCCTGGAGATTCCCCTGGAGCGGGACAAGGAGAGGGATGGCAGGCCAGACACAGGAGCAGGATTGAAAAGGAGCATCCAAAAATTAACTTGGGCACAGGACAGAGGGATGCCAGGCAGGGTTGTGGCTGTGTTGCATGGGTAGATCTTTATCTCCTCTCCTTCTTAGCACCCATGTTTCTTTCTTTACAGCTGTTTAGTTAAAAAATGTCTTAGCATCACCTTGGTTGGTGCATGCAGTTACCTCTTCAGCCTTGGGACACCCTTCCTGCTCTTCCCTCCTGGCACCCTTCACGCCGGGTGACACCCAGTCCCCAGTCTGGGGACTCAGCCTACAGGGACAGAGAGAAAAGACCCAGGCCCTTCAGCATCGGGGGCTTTCTGGTGGGACCCTCAGCCCCCAAAGGCAGGCACGTGCCTCGCCCGCAGCTGTGCCCTGGCTGTGCTAACCTGCGCACACACAGGGACGCTCTCGGGGAGGTAAAGCCCTGAGGAGAGCATCTCCTCCCAGCCCGGGAACAGCCATCCAGCCCCAGCCTCCTGCAGTCCCTCCTCTACACATCTCCAGCCCAACCCCACTGCTGCCCAGGTGACACTCGGCAGCCCCTACCCCAGACACAAGCACGCTGGGCTCTTCCTTCTCTGGGGACAGACTCGAGGAGAAGACCTTGCGAGGCCTCTGGGAGACAGCGTGTGTCCTGTCACCAGGGCCGGGCCGGGAGGTCCAGCTCCATCAGAAATGGAGGCTTCGAAGTCCAAGCAAGAGCTGCCCTCCCTGTCACAGGCTACGATTCCCCTTCACTTGTCTAGAAACAAGCTCAGAGCATCTTCACCACCGGACTGGGGAAAACCAGCTGAAGAGAAAGCCCTTCGTCAGCTGCAGCCTCTGATGTCTCATTAATAGGAGACAGAGATGCCTGGGGAACTCTGTCAACACTGCTCAGGCAACGCAGGCTTGTCAATGCACACGATTTACAAAGCAGCCACAGCACACACGCTTTGGCCTGACAAATACAACTGGTGGCATCTCAGGGCTCTCCAAAGCCTTTGCCTCCATGAACACAGGCTCCCAGGGCTGCAAAGCGGGGCACAGCCATCCTCCTGCCCAGGGAGCACGGGCAGAGCTGGGTGACGATGAGTTGGCAGGGGAGGGCTCACGATCACCACCCTGATCCTGCACCTCTTGGGGGCACAGGCCCAGCAGACCTACCTGAGCCAGCGGGGCAGGGCGCTGCGTCTCCTGCTCTCCTGGGAACAAGGCTGCGGGGACTGAAAGTCAACAAGTCTGTGATTCAGACAGGCCAAGGGGAACCATTCCCTCCCAGAGGGATGAGGGCCTGGGTCTCCTCGGCAGAGCGAGAAGGGTCCTGCCCCGCTCTGGCAGCTGGGGATGGGGACGGAGGCTCAGACAGGCTTGTCCAGACCCGCACCCCTACCCCACCCCACGCACAGTGGCAGGGACTCTGCTCTGCAGAGTAAGTCTGGGGGCAAAGCACGGCTCCTCCTCCATCTCCCTCAACTAGGGAGGAGGCTGGGTCCCCTCAGCCACTTGCAGTGGCCTCTGAAGCGATGCTCAGCCTCAGCCGAGGGCAGGAGGGGGTCTGCCTGCACACAGCGCTAGTGGCACGAGTGTTGGGGCAGCACGAACTTAGGCCCACCCATTGCTCAGAGAGAGCAAGTCCCCGGCAGCCCTCTCAAACCCCACAGGCAGCGCTGCGGAGCTCAGTGCGCCCCAGCACCGTGTCCCCACCACACCACGACATGAGGCTTGTTCCGCGGTGCTGAGCCAGGGGAGCGGTGGCCTGCGTGGGCACAGAGACACGAGTGATGCACAGCAGCGCCGCAGCTCAGGGAGAAGCGCGCAGACATTCTCCTGCTCGGCATTTCGGGGAGTTTAAAGCTTGGCCGTCCCACTGTGGCACCCCTCCTGTGGAGCACGCCTGAAACGCGAAGGCGGCCTTACCTGGAGCTGTGTGTGCTCGCTGCCTTGTCCGGCACGGCGGCTGCCTGTGGCTGTGCTCCTGGGGAGGCTGCTGGCGGGCTGCAACCAAAAAGCATCCCATGTGGGAGAGCCAAGGAGGCGAGGAAAGACAAGATCCTTTCCCCCAACACCAGTTCCTGCCTGGCAGGGGAAAGCCTCTGTCCCACTCAGCTGTGGCAGGATTCAGCCTTTGGGCTGCAGGGGGAGCAAAGACACCTCAAAACCTCCCTCACCACTGTTTCTCCTTGCTGCATCCACCCCCTTCCCCCGGGCAGCACCAGCCCCAGCCAACACAGCCCTGCCCACGCCACAGGGCTCTCTGTCTGCAATTCGCTTCAGAGTCCCCTTCAGTGGCACAAGTCTGGACCTGGCTCCGTGTCGACTCAGCTGGAGGAGGTGCTTTGCCTCAACTAGGAGGAAGGAAGGGGAATGAAGGCAGCAACGAGGAGCACAGGGAGGAGCTCGTGGGGGTGTGCTGATCCAGGACAGCTCCGCGGGACCCACGGCACTGTGTGCCCTCTTGGCTACAACTGGCAGGAGAGCCCAGAGGTGGGAGGGGACTGCGCGCTGGATCACTGGGACACAGCCCCACGTTATTACCCCAACCCGAGACAAGACAGTGCTTAAAATTCATTTCTCAGATCCGAGCCCAGGGTTTCTGAGAGCTCCTGCTGGAGCAGCTCTGTGGGTGGGATCACACATGGTACGAGGTTTGAGCTGGGCTTGGGGCTTGTCTCTTTTTTTTTTTTTTTTTTTTTCTTTTCCTTCCTCCCAACAAGAGATCAGAGCAGCCCTGCCTGCTCTTATCTCTCAGGACCGTTTACAGAGCCACTTTTAAATAGCTCTTTTCAGTGACCAAATCTCACAGCAAGTGACAAAGTGGCAACGTGCTACTGCCTGGTCCGTGGCCACTGATGGGACATTGCTGGGTGTCACTGACACTGGGGTTTCCAGCTCTGGCGGACACGAGCAGCTTCTTCAGCTTTGCAAGTTTCCACTCAGACAATTGCTCCCCACCTTCGCCCAAAGTCCCTCTTCCACCAACGCACCTTAGTCCTTGCCCCAACCCACCAGCTGCTACTCGTGTCCAGAGGGGATTTTTCAGGGTGAAAGGAGATTTGAGGGGACTACCAGACCCACTGGCATCCCTGCTGCAGCAACAAGAGAGACGAGTGCCTGTAACATGGTCACAGTGCAGCTGGATCCCACCCAGAGGTGCAACTGTGCTTTGGGGTGGACCAGCGACACCCTCAGCCACCCAAATCCTGACCCAGAACACCGGTTCTCATCTGGCCGTGTGCAGAACAGGCTGGATGAGGTCCAAGGGAAGAGCTGAGGCTCCATTCCCAGAAAGGAAACGTCAGTTCTGTAACCTGTAGCACCTTTCACAGTTGTCTTCCCTGGCCCAGAACCGGGTCTCGACGCTCCCAGCAGATCCGCTTCCAGGTCGTCCAAACCCTGGAAAGCAACAGGACGGCGACGGGAGCAGGGCGAGTGCTACTCCTGCCTCAGCGCTGCCTCTCCCTTCGGAGGTTGGTGCTGGAGGCCACGGCTGCAGCCCACGCGGGGCTCAGACCAAGGGTATTTCTGCACTGACCTTCAGGCTCTGCAGCAGACCTTGGGGCTCTCCGCCGGAGGCACTGGAGCCCTGCACGCCAAGGAGGGCAGAGATCAGAGACAAGCAGACTTTGGAAACTCCTCACCCCTCGCTTCCATGCTCCAGCCCCCGCTTTTCCTCATTGTTTGGATTGGGAGAATACACGCCCAGCTCCTCCTGGTGTGCCCCTCACTGGAAACCCCCCGTGCCTTGATTCCTTTGCTGACATCCTACTGCCTCTGGGAGAAGCGTCAGCAACACCCACGCTGGTGCTTTGGGTGAGGGTCCTTCCTGTGACGCTTCCTCCCAAGAGCACCCACAGCAGGGCTGGGCTGCAGCACGACGTGCCCCCCTGGCTTTGCTCCAGCCCACCCAGGGCACCCTCAAGCCCTTCTCCCACCAGCCACCCGCTCCCCCGGCCCAGCTCCCCCACAGCCACGCCACAGAGGGGTCACCTCTTCAGCCAGACCTCACGGTTCCCCCCGATATCCCACTGCTGACTTGCCTGGGGTGACACCAGGGGCAAGCCTGGCCCAGCTTAGTCCCAGCCCTCGGGATACCCAGGCTCTCTCCCAAAATTCGGGCTCACCTCTGCAGCTTCCACGCCCTCTGCAGGGAATCCGTTGAAGAAATCCTCCGCTACACGGGACCTGTGACACGAGCCCGGGGGTCAGCAACAGCACCCGGGAGCGTTGGGGACAGCCAGGCCAGGTGGCAGCAGGCGGAGGGGACCACGCGGGCACACCGCGGCAGCCACGTCGTGCGACAGAAAAGGAGGCGAACGTAGCACCCGCATAAAAGATGGGAGTGCTGGGACTGCTGCAGTTAAGCGAGCAACTCTCCTAAGGCAGATGTACAGGAGATGTACCGGGCTGGGCGCACCCAGCTCTCGCTGGAAAGCTTCAGGCTCTGGGCTCCCAGTTCCCAAAGGCATCGCCAGTAACTCGCCTTCCCGGGCACTCGCTGTCGGGGCAGGGAGCGAGGGGGAGAAGCCGAGGACCTGGGGCAGGTCACAAGGACCTGGGGAGCACAGAGGCTGTGTCTGAAAGGCACTCACTTCTGGCTGGCCGGCGAGCTGGTGCCCCGGGCTCTCCCACTGCGGCCCTTGGCCAGCCAGGAAGTTCTTGTAGAATTCACGGGGCTTTCGTCTGGAAACAAGACAGGGAGACGTGAGGATGACGGACACGGGCATATTCCTGACCTGGGCACCCCAAAGGGGGATTTGCTGTCTCCCCAAGGCACACAGAGGCTTTCAATCAGAGGCGAACTTCACTGGGCCTCCCCAAGCTGACGTCCAGCCTATTCAATGGCCTCTGACTCTGGGAAACCCTGCTTGCTGCTTCCTCCCCCTCAGAGATCACTGGCTGTTGCACCAGCACCTCCTGCTCCCAGCAGGGGACTAAGAGCACAAGGATGCTGCCCTTTCAGCTGCAAAACAGGTTCCTTTTACCGTCCTCGAATCCCAGGAGGTCACTAAGCAGATCATCGACAGACTCTGAAACCAGACAAACTAAAGGTGTTGAGGCAGGGGAGCTCACCACGCAGGTGCAGAAAAGCTCCCAGTTTCAGTATGCCTTGCTCTTTTGAAACCCCCCAAGCATACAGGTTTGGGCTCAAGCACCACCAGCGTAAGGCCTTCCTAGAGAGAACTGCCAGGACCTGACCCAGTACTGGGCGGAGAAAAGATTGCGCTTCACCTAGCCACAAAGGAGATCTCTCTACCGAGGAGCCAGCGGCTTCCTGTTCAGTCTCTGGCCACAAGCAGCCCTTCCTCTGGGAGCTCTCGCCCCACAGTGGCTCAGAGGCCCTGGGCAACCCCAAAAGCGCCGCTTCAATTACCAGGGGCTGCAAGAGGCCCCCAAACAGGCACCTGGGCGTCAGGTGAGGCGGAGAACTGAACTAACGACATCTATTCTGCTCTGGACTGGGGAAAGCCCGCACGAAAGGGCTGTAGCACCCCGGTAAGCAAAGCCCCTCGGATGGCAGAGGCAGGTCAACGTCTCTGCTTCAGGGATGAGACGACGCACCCAACTGCAGCTCTCAGCCAAGGACCAGGAACCACCGCCGCAGCCAGGACCCCCACCTGATCCCGCTGCCCCCCGCCTCCGGCCCCGCGTTCCCGCAGAACAAAGCGCCTACGGACAGCGAAGGGAACGCGCCCCAGGCTACGTACCGCCGAAACTTCTCCGGGGTTTTGTAGCCTACAGAGAGAGACAAATTCCCTCATGAGAAAAGGGCGCGGGGCTGGCCGGGTCCTGCTCCAACCCCGCCGGAGCCAGGGGCACGGTTCTCCAGAGCACCCCGCAAGCAACACCGAAGCCCCCCCGCCCCCCTCCCGGCCCCGCCGCTCGGGAAACGGCCCCTGAACCGCCGGAACCCCGAGACATTCCCAACTGCAGCGGCAGCGGCAGCGGCGAGCACAGCCCCTCCCGCCCCCCGCGGGGTCCCTCCTGCCCCCCCCAGAGGGGCCGGAGCAGCACAGCCGCATTGCCCGGGCCCGCCTCGGCACCCCCCGCACTCACCACCGCGCCGCCCCGGCCTTCCCCTGCTCTCCCGCCGCCTTCCCGGCTCCTCCCGCTCTCCGCCGCTCCCCGCAGGGACACAAGGGTCTCCTCCGCGGCCGGCCCGGCCCGCGGCACCCCCCGTTACCTCTGGCCCACGCGATCTCCTGCTCCTGCCGGGGCCCCTCTCCGCCTCCGCGCTGCTCCGCCTCGCCCGGCCGCTCGGAACAAGGCTCCGGCGCTGCAAAAGAGCCCCGCAGGGAGCGAGTCCCGCCCGCCGCCGCCCCGGGGAGCCCCCACCTCTCCGCCGCCGGGCGCCCAACGGCCCAACCGCCGCCTCTCCGCACCCGCTGCGCGGCGCGCGCTGCCCGCCCGCGCGGCTCTTGACGAGACAGACCCCCCCCAGCCGCGGGCCGAGGAGCGCGGCAGGAGACGCTGCAGCGGCGCCGCAGGGAGACACACGCGAGAGGCTGGCGGGGCTCAGAGCAACGTCTGTGCCCGGGAAGGGGTTTGCAGGGGGACACCCACCATCGGGGATTTGATTTCGCTCCTTTCTCGCCCTTTGAGGGAACTTCCTGGCGTCCTCCCCTCTGCCAGGGCTGGGTCCCCGAGCAGAGCGGGGCACAGAGACCGCAGCACAGTGCTCCCGGCAGCTGCCAGCCTGGGAACCAGCAGAGAGGGGCACCCACCGCTGCTGCAGCCACACGCCACCTCCCTCGGCAGCGACAAGGGCTGTGACACATGCCAGCGGCCAGCCAGGGCCACATCCCGCTCCTGCACCTTTCCATTTTAAACGACAGCTCCTGCTCTCTGCACGTGCCTGGGTTCCTGCGTGGGTCCCGTCCCATCAGGGAGGCATCCGTCTTCTTCACTTCTCCATTCTGTCACACCCCCTCAGTTTATACACACTTTCCTTGGGTCCCTCCCCTAGGCCGACCCACGTTCCTACGTATCCCACGTATGGGGAGGGGTAAGGTGCTTCATGGGATGCAATTAGCACGATCTTGCTAATCTTCATTAGCATACTCAGGGTGTCAACTTTAATTTGCATTTCATGGATAATGAAGCAAAGGTCCTTCACCCGACGGATGCCCTTGAAACTTTACAAGATGCCCCACAGCAGAACCGTCCCGGCTCCACAGGGCTCCCTCCTCCAGCCCACCCTGTGCTGCCCAGGCAGCCTCATCAGCTCCACACTCTGCACCCCACAACCACAGTTCCGCTAGTCGCGAGTGCTTGAGACGTTCCCCGGCTGGGAGGGCCTCCACTCCCCCCATCCCTTCTCTCTCTCAGGCTGCTGTTCTCACAGGCATCCTTTTTCCCGAGCTCTGCTGGAGGAGTTTCTGCCTGCTCCGCCTGGGACCTCCCTGAGCCAAGCAGCGTGCGGCTGCGAGGTGCCGTACTCACGCCAGCCAGCGCAGGTGCTCCGAGTCCGCATCTCTTCAATGTCCATCTGCAAACGCACACCACAGGGAAAGGTGACTTAGGGACACCCTGATGTTTGCACCAACCCCATGCCCGGATCCGCTCTGAAGGGAGGGGGCAGCTCGAGACCTCCCAGCACTCCTTTCCTACCAGAAAAGTAACTCAACCTTATAGGATTGAGCTTAAAAGGAGGAGCAAAGAACTCTACACATGGAATTCCAAGACTAAAAGGACTTCTTGCTCAGCTGCTTCACGTCACTGTGCTTTGGTTTCTCAGGGCAAACAGTGTCAGCTAACCTACCCCCCAGGCAGACTGCCAAGGGAGAGAGGGCTTTGGGGGGTAAACAAAAGATGGGAGTCAGGGAATTCTTCCCTCTACACTCTGACACAGGTCCCGTTGCATCACTGTTCCATCTCTCAACCGCCAGAAATTTGGGGAGGCTACAATCTCTCCTGCATACGTAAGATGTCCCTGCTTTCCAGATATCACCTCACGTCAGCTCGTGCAGCCAAAAGAAACAGGAGCTGACCAAAAGCAGAGTGAAACAACCCAGCTCAAAGATTTTTTTTTAAAGAACCCGCTACTCACCTGGATTTGTCAGCAACAAAGTCCAGAGGGAGCCTTTATCTGCCTCGTATGACACTGCAGGGGGACTGGAAGCCTAAAAGAGCAACAGAAAGGGAATGTAAATCGCTCAAACAACAGCTTCCATTCAGACCAGATCACAATTTCCAAGGCAAAGAATATGCACTTGTCACGGGCATGGCCAGGAGACTGGGCACAGCCACACCACCACCCAGTAAGCCAGCTCCACCCGGAGAGCCCCCAGGGGGCTTTAACAAACACCAGCCTGCTGACAGACAACGACCCTGTCGCAAAGCTCTGTTCTTGTCGTGTCCAAGAAACATATTTCCTTCATCACAGGGGAAATACCCTTGCAAAAGAAATCCCCAGAACAAGCAACGCCTGTTAGAAGCATCTGACAGAAACACACATGGGCTCGAGGCTGCTCCCAGCTCCCCTCACACACCTCTGACGGCGTCACCACGTTCCCATAGCAGACCGGCATGAGGTACTCGTCCTCTGGGCTGTACTCCACCCTCAAGGGAACCCAGGGGGTGAACGTGGCCCCCTTGAACAAGTCACGAAATACCCCGCAGTGCTCCGCCACACGCTGCTTGTGGAAAGGGCCGCTGGTCTTCTCCCACTCAGCTTAATTAACTAATTAATTAATTAACGTGGCAATAAAACTAACTTTTGAGTGTCCTGGAAGTGAACTACCCTCGTTACAATACTAAAAACCACACACACACAGAGGTTCAGAAGACGCTGCCCGGTGTGAGACCCTTTCCCTGAGCACACGCAGTAGCAGAAGCATGCAGGATGTTAATCACTAACCAATCCGTATCCAATAGGCGTATTTGGAAAAGCCTCTGATTTTTGTGTATAAAAGCAGCACAAAAACCTGCTGTTGCTGTGCTTGATTTGTGGAAAGGTCCACCGAGCACCCAGGCCTCAATAAGTACAGTAACTCTGGTGATCGTGTGAAGATCGGTTTATTGCTCAGCCATCCCCTGGGCACGGCCTGGGGACGCCACCCCTTCAGCCTGGCACAAAAGGAGCATTGTAGGACGCTCTTCTTCAGGGACTCCAGGAAGAGCTGCTCATTATCTAAGTAAGCGTGGTCCTGAGAAGAGAGGGATGGATGGAAGGGGTATCAGAGAGTGCCACAGAAGGGGGCTGACAGTCCCGGGTGTCACTCATAGGGAGGGAAGCATCCCAAACCGTCCTTCCTGCAGTCAGCAGGGGGCAGCTACCATCCGTGGTACCCCCTGGGGTGTGGGGGCTCCCCCCGCCCCGAGACCACAACCTCACACTCTCAGCAAGACCTGGCTGTGGGTCAGGAGTGGGGAAAGGAGGGATGGAGAGTGGTAGGGCTGGATCTCCACAGGTGCTGAGCCTCTGGCTGCTGGAGCCGAGGGCACCGGGTGCTGTACTGGACCCACGACTTGCTGATGGCAACTTGGGGAGAACCCAGAGCAACTGGAGCAGCATTTCAGCCCCAGCTCTTTCTCCCCAAAACTCCATCCCTTTCCCACAGTGAAGCCCCACATACCACCTCGAGCTCAGGCTTAAACCAGACCTAAGGGCACCACAATGGTGGTGCAGACCCCAGAGGAGGGGGTGTCTCACGGGGGGGGCACCCAGGGAACGGGGAAGAGCCTCTACCTTGGAGATGCTGCTCTCCTTCTCTTCAATCTTTGCCTTCATCTGCCCCCTGTCGGCAGCCACGGAGGCATCCTGGGGAGTGCTCACGGTCCCCTGCAGCGGGTCCTTCGCGGGGGTGAGCGACGCTGTGGCTGGGCCTCCGCCCTGTCCCCCTTCCTCTCTCGGGGGTGCCTCGGGAGGCTGGTCCCGCCCCAGGAGGGGGGTCGGGCTGTGCCCTCGCCCCAGGGCAGGCAGGTCCTGCAGGCCCAGGTGCCTCAGCATGGCCTGCAGCAGGCTGTTGGGACCCTCAGCCCCCAAAGGCAGGCACGTGCCTCGCCCGCAGCTGTGCCCTGGCTGAGCACAATGAGCCCCCAGCCCAGGGTGTCCCCATGCCAAACACATGCAAAACAGGGCGGTTTTGTCTGCTTTCTAGCAGCGGGGAAAGGCAGGAGAGCAGTGAGGAAAGGATGGAGGGATGATGGGCAGGGCCAGCTCATGGCAGGAGGACAGGGAGAAGTGGCTACCTGGCCCCACTCGCCCCATCACCCCCGTGGGGCTGGTCACACCAGCTGAAGGGACCCAGGGGAAGACAGAGGCACCTGGGGAAGGAGCCACAGCCAGTCTGGAAATCCTCCCTCCCCCAGGCCAGTTCTGCCACTGAGCCCTCAAGGCACAAGGGGTGTTTTGTCACCCTGCCCAGCACCCCCTTGGGTGGTGCCAGGACCCCTCAAGGCCACACGACATCAACTCCCAGCACCAGGTCTTCCTTGTTGGCTTTCTCCTTCGCCAGCCTCTCCAGGGACCGGAACAGAGCCTTCCAACACAGAAAAGCATCCCATGACACCGCGGCAGGGTTGGAGCTGCCTCCTGGCCAGCTGAGCAACCCCCGCTCCCCCCACCTCACCCAAACCTCCAGGAAAGGTACACTGAACCTCCACAGGGCTGCAAGGTTTGGGGGGGTGCAGACAAATCCCTTGTGGTCCCCAGCCTGGGGTCTGCCTGGAGGATGCTCTGACCCCGAGGGGGTTTCAGCCGCCTACCTCCATATCTTTCTCCTTCTGGTGACGGTCATTCAGGAGGTTCCCGGTGACAGAGTTGAGCTTCCAGTAGTCCCCTTGCACCTGCGTGATGGTGGCCTGGATGTGCTTCAGCAGCTCCTCGTCCTGCTTCAGGGAGGAAGATGACAAGGTGGTGCCGTGCAAGGCGGCGCTGGCTGCCCGGGTTACTTGCCCAGTGGCCGTGGGCTCTCAGTGCCAACAGGACATTTGCATCCAGGCTTTAATTTCCTTCCATGCTGCTCACTTGTACGAACCAATCTGGGAGGCAGTGAGTGGCTCCCCCACATTACAGGGAAGCACAACCAGCTGGGGGGTGCTGGCAACCCCCTCCCAAGTCCCCCATGCCGGCATCTCCCTACGTGGCTCCTCCCTGGCAGCTGCCTCACCACCTTGCCCACTGCCTGCCGCGACATGAAATCGTCCACCAGCTCCTGGAGCTTCTCGTAGCGCTGCAGGAGCTGCCCCACCTGCTTGCGGACGTCCCCGCTGCAGACGGGGCACGCTGCCTGCGCCTCTGCCTGCTCCTGCCCTGTGCTCGCCACCATCGCCCTCGGCTCGCCCAGCTGCAGGAAGGGGAGAAGGAGTCGGCTCTGAGATGAGGTGGATGCAGTCAACAAATCCAGGTGTTGTGGAGGCTCGATGACCCCAGCCAGCCAGAGGATGTGGCTGGAAACCCCTCCAGGACCACCCCACCGAGCTGTGGCGGTGGGAGCGCTGCCCCTGGACCTCACCTGCTCCTGCAGCTCGTCAGCTGTCTTGGCCACCAACCGCTCCAGCGTGGCCTTGGTCATCTCCCGCTGCTCTTCCAGCTCCTTCAGCTTACACTTCATCTCCTGCAGCGTGGACCTGCTCAGTGAGACAGGGGCACAGGCAGGCTTAGCCTCCACAGGGCCGCTCAGGGGGTGTCCCTTGTCCCCCCGGGCTCCTCCTGCAGGGTAGGAAACCCTGTCCCGTCCTTTTAGCCCAGCTGCAGGGTGATCTGGTCGCTGACATCCCCTTTCCAGCTGGCTCCAGCTACCTCCAGCTTTCCGAGGGCATCTTCCAGCTGCCTGATCTGGGAAAGGCAGTGGTGGATGAGTCAGGGCACAGCCCCCTCTGTTGTCCCAGCCCAGGGGCCCTTCAGCTGCCTCCTCCCTGCCCAACTCCCCCCTGCAATCCCCACAGCCCCCCCAGGGACTGCTGCCAGCTCACCTTCCCATTCTTGCCCTGCAGGTCACTGGTCAGGCCCTGCAGCGAGGACACCCGGCCCTGGAGGTCGGCCAGGACGCTGGCGATGCTCTCCTTGTCTAGATGTGGTCCGAGGGGACATGCTGTCAGTGAGGGGGTCTCGCCTTTGAGGCCAGGCTCTGAGCACAATGAGCCCCCAGCCCAGGGTGTCCCCATGCCAAACACCCCCCTGCCAGCCCCCCCAGGGGCTCCTACCTCCCTCCGAGAAGAGCAGGCGCGGCTTCTCAAGCTCGGCGTGCTCTGACTTGCTGGCTTCCAGCTGGGCCACCTGCTCCTTCAGGCTGGCCAGAGGTGGCTGAGCTGCCCGATCTGGCGGAGAGCCTCCACCGTCTCTGCGCAGCGGTCGGAGACGCTGCTGGAGCCTGAGGATCCCCAGGGCACGGGCGGCTCTTGCAAAGGGGATGTGGCCCTGGGATCAGTGTCAAGGCGGATCTCTAACCCCTGGGCTGTCAGCGAGAGGGTCCTCACTGCCGGCTGGCCTGCCCAGGCAAGCTGTGTGCTGGGTAAAGCCTTGCCTCCCTCCTTGGGACTTTCTCAGTGCCAGAAAGGCTGGAGTCCATGCGGGAGGGGCTTGGCTGAACCCCTGCTCCTCCTCCTTGGGTCCCTGGAGGTGTTGGCTGCACCCCTGCTGTGGCGGTTTGGATGCCAGGGGATCCTGGCTGTGTCCCCAGGGTGGTGGCATGGGCATCAGAAGTCTTTGTCTTATCTGACGAAGCACCTGCCCCCTTCTCAGGGGCCACTGGTGCTCTCTGCGTCCCCGGGGAGCCAGGCTGTGTCTGTGGAGTCCCCTTGCTGGTCCCTTTGCTGGTCCTGGGTGCAGGCTGTGTCCCTGGTCCCTTCAGTCCCAGCGCTGAGCTTGCCCCATGCGGGGCGTCCATGTCTGCAGTGGGGGGCTCGGCGGGGGCAGCCTGGCCCTCACTGCCATCCTGCGAAGAGGAGGCAAAGGGGAGCAGGTTTATGGGCGGAAGTGCAGCGGCAAGGGCCACCCGCCCTGTCCTCAAACCCCCCAGCTCACGGAGCCAAACTCAAGTACCCCAAAGGCAGAGACTGCCCACCAGGCAATCCTCCAGCACCTCCCAGCGCACCAAGTTGCTTACCTGCTCCGGGGCTGGGGAGAGGCTCAGCCTTTCCTTCAGCTTTTTCTGGGGAAAAAAGGGATTAGGGGGTCAACCCTGGCCACGTAGCCGGGTGAGATGGCACCCACAGGAGCACTGACCCCCTCCAGCATCGCTGCCCAGCCCTGCTGGGACCGTGCCCTGACACCGAGGGACTGGGTGCACCGGTGCCCCGGGCACGCAGCCGCCTCCGTCCCGGAGCAGGATCCGGGCGTGCGCGCGGCCGTACCATGTCACTGTCCGACGCCGTCTGGTCACGGAGGGCCGGCAGCTGGCCGGCAGCGTCCTGGAGATTCCCCTGGAGCGGGACAAGGAGAGGGATGGCAGGCCAGACACAGGAGCAGGATTGAAAAGGAGCATCCAAAAATTAACTTGGGCACAGGACAGAGGGATGCCAGGCAGGGTTGTGGCTGTGTTGCATGGGTAGATCTTTATCTCCTCTCCTTCTTAGCACCCACGTTTCTTTCTTTACAGCTGTTTAGTTAAAAAATGTCTTAGCATCACCTTGGTTGGTGCATGCAGTTACCTCTTCAGCCTTGGGACACCCTTCCTGCTCTTCCCTCCTGGCACCCTTCACGCCGGGTGACACCCAGTCCCCAGTCTGGGGACTCAGCCTACAGGGACAGAGAGAAAAGACCCAGGCCCTTCAGCATCGGGGGCTTTCTGGTGGGACCCTCAGCCCCCAAAGGCAGGCACGTGCCTCGCCCGCAGCTGTGCCCTGGCTGTGCTAACCTGCGCACACACAGGGACGCTCTCGGGGAGGTAAAGCCCTGAGGAGAGCATCTCCTCCCAGCCCGGGAACAGCCATCCAGCCCCAGCCTCCTGCAGTCCCTCCTCTACACGTCTCCAGCCCAACCCCACTGCTGCCCAGGTGACACTCGGCAGCCCCTACCCCAGACACAAGCACGCTGGGCTCTTCCTTCTCTGGGGACAGACTCGAGGAGAAGACCTTGCGAGGCCTCTGGGAGACAGCGTGTGTCCTGTCACCAGGGCCGGGCCGGGAGGTCCAGCTCCATCAGAAATGGAGGCTTCGAAGTCCAAGCAAGAGCTGCCCTCCCTGTCACAGGCTACGATTCCCCTTCACTTGTCTAGAAACAAGCTCAGAGCATCTTCACCACCGGACTGGGGAAAACCAGCTGAAGAGAAAGCCCTTCGTCAGCTGCAGCCTCTGATGTCTCATTAATAGGAGACAGAGATGCCTGGGGAACTCTGTCAACACTGCTCAGGCAACGCAGGCTTGTCAATGCACACGATTTACAAAGCAGCCACAGCACACACGCTTTGGCCTGACAAATACAACTGGTGGCATCTCAGGGCTCTCCAAAGCCTTTGCCTCCATGAACACAGGCTCCCAGGGCTGCAAAGCGGGGCACAGCCATCCTCCTGCCCAGGGAGCACGGGCAGAGCTGGGTGACGATGAGTTGGCAGGGGAGGGCTCACGATCACCACCCTGATCCTGCACCTCTTGGGGGCACAGGCCCAGCAGACCTACCTGAGCCAGCGGGGCAGGGCGCTGCGTCTCCTGCTCTCCTGGGAACAAGGCTGCGGGGACTGAAAGTCAACAAGTCTGTGATTCAGACAGGCCAAGGGGAACCATTCCCTCCCAGAGGGATGAGGGCCTGGGTCTCCTCGGCAGAGCGAGAAGGGTCCTGCCCCGCTCTGGCAGCTGGGGATGGGGACGGAGGCTCAGACAGGCTTGTCCAGACCCGCACCCCTACCCCACCCCACGCACAGTGGCAGGGACTCTGCTCTGCAGAGTAAGTCTGGGGGCAAAGCACGGCTCCTCCTCCATCTCCCTCAACTAGGGAGGAGGCTGGGTCCCCTCAGCCACTTGCAGTGGCCTCTGAAGCGATGCTCAGCCTCAGCCGAGGGCAGGAGGGGGTCTGCCTGCACACAGCGCTAGTGGCACGAGTGTTGGGGCAGCACGAACTTAGGCCCACCCATTGCTCAGAGAGAGCAAGTCCCCGGCAGCCCTCTCAAACCCCACAGGCAGCGCTGCGGAGCTCAGTGCGCCCCAGCACCGTGTCCCCACCACACCACGACATGAGGCTTGTTCCGCGGTGCTGAGCCAGGGGAGCGGTGGCCTGCGTGGGCACAGAGACACGAGTGATGCACAGCAGCGCCGCAGCTCAGGGAGAAGCGCGCAGACATTCTCCTGCTCGGCATTTCGGGGAGTTTAAAGCTTGGCCGTCCCACTGTGGCACCCCTCCTGTGGAGCACGCCTGAAACGCGAAGGCGGCCTTACCTGGAGCTGTGTGTGCTCGCTGCCTTGTCCGGCACGGCGGCTGCCTGTGGCTGTGCTCCTGGGGAGGCTGCTGGCGGGCTGCAACCAAAAAGCATCCCATGTGGGAGAGCCAAGGAGGCGAGGAAAGACAAGATCCTTTCCCCCAACACCAGTTCCTGCCTGGCAGGGGAAAGCCTCTGTCCCACTCAGCTGTGGCAGGATTCAGCCTTTGGGCTGCAGGGGGAGCAAAGACACCTCAAAACCTCCCTCACCACTGTTTCTCCTTGCTGCATCCACCCCCTTCCCCCGGGCAGCACCAGCCCCAGCCAACACAGCCCTGCCCACGCCACAGGGCTCTCTGTCTGCAATTCGCTTCAGAGTCCCCTTCAGTGGCACAAGTCTGGACCTGGCTCCGTGTCGACTCAGCTGGAGGAGGTGCTTTGCCTCAACTAGGAGGAAGGAAGGGGAATGAAGGCAGCAACGAGGAGCACAGGGAGGAGCTCGTGGGGGTGTGCTGATCCAGGACAGCTCCGCGGGACCCACGGCACTGTGTGCCCTCTTGGCTACAACTGGCAGGAGAGCCCAGAGGTGGGAGGGGACTGCGCGCTGGATCACTGGGACACAGCCCCACGTTATTACCCCAACCCGAGACAAGACAGTGCTTAAAATTCATTTCTCAGATCCGAGCCCAGGGTTTCTGAGAGCTCCTGCTGGAGCAGCTCTGTGGGTGGGATCACACATGGTACGAGGTTTGAGCTGGGCTTGGGGCTTGTCTCTTTTTTTTTTTTTTTTTTTTTTTCTTTTCCTTCCTCCCAACAAGAGATCAGAGCAGCCCTGCCTGCTCTTATCTCTCAGGACCGTTTACAGAGCCACTTTTAAATAGCTCTTTTCAGTGACCAAATCTCACAGCAAGTGACAAAGTGGCAACGTGCTACTGCCTGGTCCGTGGCCACTGATGGGACATTGCTGGGTGTCACTGACACTGGGGTTTCCAGCTCTGGCGGACACGAGCAGCTTCTTCAGCTTTGCAAGTTTCCACTCAGACAATTGCTCCCCACCTTCGCCCAAAGTCCCTCTTCCACCAACGCACCTTAGTCCTTGCCCCAACCCACCAGCTGCTACTCGTGTCCAGAGGGGATTTTTCAGGGTGAAAGGAGATTTGAGGGGACTACCAGACCCACTGGCATCCCTGCTGCAGCAACAAGAGAGACGAGTGCCTGTAACATGGTCACAGTGCAGCTGGATCCCACCCAGAGGTGCAACTGTGCTTTGGGGTGGACCAGCGACACCCTCAGCCACCCAAATCCTGACCCAGAACACCGGTTCTCATCTGGCCGTGTGCAGAACAGGCTGGATGAGGTCCAAGGGAAGAGCTGAGGCTCCATTCCCAGAAAGGAAACGTCAGTTCTGTAACCTGTAGCACCTTTCACAGTTGTCTTCCCTGGCCCAGAACCGGGTCTCGACGCTCCCAGCAGATCCGCTTCCAGGTCGTCCAAACCCTGGAAAGCAACAGGACGGCGACGGGAGCAGGGCGAGTGCTACTCCTGCCTCAGCGCTGCCTCTCCCTTCGGAGGTTGGTGCTGGAGGCCACGGCTGCAGCCCACGCGGGGCTCAGACCAAGGGTATTTCTGCACTGACCTTCAGGCTCTGCAGCAGACCTTGGGGCTCTCCGCCGGAGGCACTGGAGCCCTGCACGCCAAGGAGGGCAGAGATCAGAGACAAGCAGACTTTGGAAACTCCTCACCCCTCGCTTCCATGCTCCAGCCCCCGCTTTTCCTCATTGTTTGGATTGGGAGAATACACGCCCAGCTCCTCCTGGTGTGCCCCTCACTGGAAACCCCCCGTGCCTTGATTCCTTTGCTGACATCCTACTGCCTCTGGGAGAAGCGTCAGCAACACCCACGCTGGTGCTTTGGGTGAGGGTCCTTCCTGTGACGCTTCCTCCCAAGAGCACCCACAGCAGGGCTGGGCTGCAGCACGACGTGCCCCCCTGGCTTTGCTCCAGCCCACCCAGGGCACCCTCAAGCCCTTCTCCCACCAGCCACCCGCTCCCCCGGCCCAGCTCCCCCACAGCCACGCCACAGAGGGGTCACCTCTTCAGCCAGACCTCACGGTTCCCCCCGATATCCCACTGCTGACTTGCCTGGGGTGACACCAGGGGCAAGCCTGGCCCAGCTTAGTCCCAGCCCTCGGGATACCCAGGCTCTCTCCCAAAATTCGGGCTCACCTCTGCAGCTTCCACGCCCTCTGCAGGGAATCCGTTGAAGAAATCCTCCGCTACACGGGACCTGTGACACGAGCCCGGGGGTCAGCAACAGCACCCGGGAGCGTTGGGGACAGCCAGGCCAGGTGGCAGCAGGCGGAGGGGACCACGCGGGCACACCGCGGCAGCCACGTCGTGCGACAGAAAAGGAGGCGAACGTAGCACCCGCATAAAAGATGGGAGTGCTGGGACTGCTGCAGTTAAGCGAGCAACTCTCCTAAGGCAGATGTACAGGAGATGTACCGGGCTGGGCGCACCCAGCTCTCGCTGGAAAGCTTCAGGCTCTGGGCTCCCAGTTCCCAAAGGCATCGCCAGTAACTCGCCTTCCCGGGCACTCGCTGTCGGGGCAGGGAGCGAGGGGGAGAAGCCGAGGACCTGGGGCAGGTCACAAGGACCTGGGGAGCACAGAGGCTGTGTCTGAAAGGCACTCACTTCTGGCTGGCCGGCGAGCTGGTGCCCCGGGCTCTCCCACTGCGGCCCTTGGCCAGCCAGGAAGTTCTTGTAGAATTCACGGGGCTTTCGTCTGGAAACAAGACAGGGAGACGTGAGGATGACGGACACGGGCATATTCCTGACCTGGGCACCCCAAAGGGGGATTTGCTGTCTCCCCAAGGCACACAGAGGCTTTCAATCAGAGGCGAACTTCACTGGGCCTCCCCAAGCTGACGTCCAGCCTACTCAATGGCCTCTGACTCTGGGAAACCCTGCTTGCTGCTTCCTCCCCCTCAGAGATCACTGGCTGTTGCACCAGCACCTCCTGCTCCCAGCAGGGGACTAAGAGCACAAGGATGCTGCCCTTTCAGCTGCAAAACAGGTTCCTTTTACCGTCCTCGAATCCCAGGAGGTCACTAAGCAGATCATCGACAGACTCTGAAACCAGACAAACTAAAGGTGTTGAGGCAGGGGAGCTCACCACGCAGGTGCAGAAAAGCTCCCAGTTTCAGTATGCCTTGCTCTTTTGAAACCCCCCAAGCATACAGGTTTGGGCTCAAGCACCACCAGCGTAAGGCCTTCCTAGAGAGAACTGCCAGGACCTGACCCAGTACTGGGCGGAGAAAAGATTGCGCTTCACCTAGCCACAAAGGAGATCTCTCTACCGAGGAGCCAGCGGCTTCCTGTTCAGTCTCTGGCCACAAGCAGCCCTTCCTCTGGGAGCTCTCGCCCCACAGTGGCTCAGAGGCCCTGGGCAACCCCAAAAGCGCCGCTTCAATTACCAGGGGCTGCAAGAGGCCCCCAAACAGGCACCTGGGCGTCAGGTGAGGCGGAGAACTGAACTAACGACATCTATTCTGCTCTGGACTGGGGAAAGCCCGCACGAAAGGGCTGTAGCACCCCGGTAAGCAAAGCCCCTCGGATGGCAGAGGCAGGTCAACGTCTCTGCTTCAGGGATGAGACGACGCACCCAACTGCAGCTCTCAGCCAAGGACCAGGAACCACCGCCGCAGCCAGGACCCCCACCTGATCCCGCTGCCCCCCGCCTCCGGCCCCGCGTTCCCGCAGAACAAAGCGCCTACGGACAGCGAAGGGAACGCGCCCCAGGCTACGTACCGCCGAAACTTCTCCGGGGTTTTGTAGCCTACGGAGAGAGACAAATTCCCTCATGAGAAAAGGGCGCGGGGCTGGCCGGGTCCTGCTCCAACCCCGCCGGAGCCAGGGGCACGGTTCTCCAGAGCACCCCGCAAGCAACACCGAAGCCCCCCCGCCCCCCTCCCGGCCCCGCCGCTCGGGAAACGGCCCCTGAACCGCCGGAACCCCGAGACATTCCCAACTGCAGCGGCAGCGGCGAGCACAGCCCCTCCCGCCCCCCGCGGGGTCCCTCCTGCCCCCCCCAGAGGGGCCGGAGCAGCACAGCCGCATTGCCCGGGCCCGCCTCGGCACCCCCCGCACTCACCACCGCGCCGCCCCGGCCTTCCCCTGCTCTCCCGCCGCCTTCCCGGCTCCTCCCGCTCTCCGCCGCTCCCCGCAGGGACACAAGGGTCTCCTCCGCGGCCGGCCCGGCCCGCGGCACCCCCCGTTACCTCTGGCCCACGCGATCTCCTGCTCCTGCCGGGGCCCCTCTCCGCCTCCGCGCTGCTCCGCCTCGCCCGGCCGCTCGGAACAAGGCTCCGGCGCTGCAAAAGAGCCCCGCAGGCAGCGAGTCCCGCCCGCCGCCGCCCCGGGGAGCCCCCACCTCTCCGCCGCCGGGCGCCCAACGGCCCAACCGCCGCCTCTCCGCACCCGCTGCGCGGCGCGCGCTGCCCGCCCGCGCGGCTCTTGACGAGACAGACCCCCCCCAGCCGCGGGCCGAGGAGCGCGGCAGGAGACGCTGCAGCGGCGCCGCAGGGAGACACACGCGAGAGGCTGGCGGGGCTCAGAGCAACGTCTGTGCCCGGGAAGGGGTTTGCAGGGGGACACCCACCATCGGGGATTTGATTTCGCTCCTTTCTCGCCCTTTGAGGGAACTTCCTGGCGTCCTCCCCTCTGCCAGGGCTGGGTCCTCGAGCAGAGCGGGGCACAGAGACCGCAGCACAGTGCTCCCGGCAGCTGCCAGCCTGGGAACCAGCAGAGAGGGGCACCCACCGCTGCTGCAGCCACACGCCACCTCCCTCGGCAGCGACAAGGGCTGTGACACATGCCAGCGGCCAGCCAGGGCCACATCCCGCTCCTGCACCTTTCCATTTTAAACG
The DNA here is from genome assembly GCF_047716275.1 of Strix uralensis. Classification (NCBI taxonomy): domain Eukaryota; kingdom Metazoa; phylum Chordata; class Aves; order Strigiformes; family Strigidae; genus Strix; species Strix uralensis. The sequence continues at coordinate 6,960,086 of NC_133990.1, forward strand.
ACAGCTCCTGCTCTCTGCACGTGCCTGGGTTCCTGCGTGGGTCCCGTCCCATCAGGGAGGCATCCGTCTTCTTCACTTCTCCATTCTGTCACACCCCCTCAGTTTATACACACTTTCCTTGGGTCCCTCCCCTAGGCCGACCCACGTTCCTACGTATCCCACGTATGGGGAGGGGTAAGGTGCTTCATGGGATGCAATTAGCACGATCTTGCTAATCTTCATTAGCATACTCAGGGTGTCAACTTTAATTTGCATTTCATGGATAATGAAGCAAAGGTCCTTCACCCGACGGATGCCCTTGAAACTTTACAAGATGCCCCACAGCAGAACCGTCCCGGCTCCACAGGGCTCCCTCCTCCAGCCCACCCTGTGCTGCCCAGGCAGCCTCATCAGCTCCACACTCTGCACCCCACAACCACAGTTCCGCTAGTCGCGAGTGCTTGAGACGTTCCCCGGCTGGGAGGGCCTCCACTCCCCCCATCCCTTCTCTCTCTCAGGCTGCTGTTCTCACAGGCATCCTTTTTCCCGAGCTCTGCTGGAGGAGTTTCTGCCTGCTCCGCCTGGGACCTCCCTGAGCCAAGCAGCGTGCGGCTGCGAGGTGCCGTACTCACGCCAGCCAGCGCAGGTGCTCCGAGTCCGCATCTCTTCAATGTCCATCTGCAAACGCACACCACAGGGAAAGGTGACTTAGGGACACCCTGATGTTTGCACCAACCCCATGCCCGGATCCGCTCTGAAGGGAGGGGGCAGCTCGAGACCTCCCAGCACTCCTTTCCTACCAGAAAAGTAACTCAACCTTATAGGATTGAGCTTAAAAGGAGGAGCAAAGAACTCTACACATGGAATTCCAAGACTAAAAGGACTTCTTGCTCAGCTGCTTCACGTCACTGTGCTTTGGTTTCTCAGGGCAAACAGTGTCAGCTAACCTACCCCCCAGGCAGACTGCCAAGGGAGAGAGGGCTTTGGGGGGTAAACAAAAGATGGGAGTCAGGGAATTCTTCCCTCTACACTCTGACACAGGTCCCGTTGCATCACTGTTCCATCTCTCAACCGCCAGAAATTTGGGGAGGCTACAATCTCTCCTGCATACGTAAGATGTCCCTGCTTTCCAGATATCACCTCACGTCAGCTCGTGCAGCCAAAAGAAACAGGAGCTGACCAAAAGCAGAGTGAAACAACCCAGCTCAAAGATTTTTTTTTAAAGAACCCGCTACTCACCTGGATTTGTCAGCAACAAAGTCCAGAGGGAGCCTTTATCTGCCTCGTATGACACTGCAGGGGGACTGGAAGCCTAAAAGAGCAACAGAAAGGGAATGTAAATCGCTCAAACAACAGCTTCCATTCAGACCAGATCACAATTTCCAAGGCAAAGAATATGCACTTGTCACGGGCATGGCCAGGAGACTGGGCACAGCCACACCACCACCCAGTAAGCCAGCTCCACCCGGAGAGCCCCCAGGGGGCTTTAACAAACACCAGCCTGCTGACAGACAACGACCCTGTCGCAAAGCTCTGTTCTTGTCGTGTCCAAGAAACATATTTCCTTCATCACAGGGGAAATACCCTTGCAAAAGAAATCCCCAGAACAAGCAACGCCTGTTAGAAGCATCTGACAGAAACACACATGGGCTCGAGGCTGCTCCCAGCTCCCCTCACACACCTCTGACGGCGTCACCACGTTCCCATAGCAGACCGGCATGAGGTACTCGTCCTCTGGGCTGTACTCCACCCTCAAGGGAACCCAGGGGGTGAACGTGGCCCCCTTGAACAAGTCACGAAATACCCCGCAGTGCTCCGCCACACGCTGCTTGTGGAAAGGGCCGCTGGTCTTCTCCCACTCAGCTTAATTAACTAATTAATTAATTAACGTGGCAATAAAACTAACTTTTGAGTGTCCTGGAAGTGAACTACCCTCGTTACAATACTAAAAACCACACACACACAGAGGTTCAGAAGACGCTGCCCGGTGTGAGACCCTTTCCCTGAGCACACGCAGTAGCAGAAGCATGCAGGATGTTAATCACTAACCAATCCGTATCCAATAGGCGTATTTGGAAAAGCCTCTGATTTTTGTGTATAAAAGCAGCACAAAAACCTGCTGTTGCTGTGCTTGATTTGTGGAAAGGTCCACCGAGCACCCAGGCCTCAATAAGTACAGTAACTCTGGTGATCGTGTGAAGATCGGTTTATTGCTCAGCCATCCCCTGGGCACGGCCTGGGGACGCCACCCCTTCAGCCTGGCACAAAAGGAGCATTGTAGGACGCTCTTCTTCAGGGACTCCAGGAAGAGCTGCTCATTATCTAAGTAAGCGTGGTCCTGAGAAGAGAGGGATGGATGGAAGGGGTATCAGAGAGTGCCACAGAAGGGGGCTGACAGTCCCGGGTGTCACTCATAGGGAGGGAAGCATCCCAAACCGTCCTTCCTGCAGTCAGCAGGGGGCAGCTACCATCCGTGGTACCCCCTGGGGTGTGGGGGCTCCCCCCGCCCCGAGACCACAACCTCACACTCTCAGCAAGACCTGGCTGTGGGTCAGGAGTGGGGAAAGGAGGGATGGAGAGTGGTAGGGCTGGATCTCCACAGGTGCTGAGCCTCTGGCTGCTGGAGCCGAGGGCACCGGGTGCTGTACTGGACCCACGACTTGCTGATGGCAACTTGGGGAGAACCCAGAGCAACTGGAGCAGCATTTCAGCCCCAGCTCTTTCTCCCCAAAACTCCATCCCTTTCCCACAGTGAAGCCCCACATACCACCTCGAGCTCAGGCTTAAACCAGACCTAAGGGCACCACAATGGTGGTGCAGACCCCAGAGGAGGGGGTGTCTCACGGGGGGGGCACCCAGGGAACGGGGAAGAGCCTCTACCTTGGAGATGCTGCTCTCCTTCTCTTCAATCTTTGCCTTCATCTGCCCCCTGTCGGCAGCCACGGAGGCATCCTGGGGAGTGCTCACGGTCCCCTGCAGCGGGTCCTTCGCGGGGGTGAGCGACGCTGTGGCTGGGCCTCCGCCCTGTCCCCCTTCCTCTCTCGGGGGTGCCTCGGGAGGCTGGTCCCGCCCCAGGAGGGGGGTCGGGCTGTGCCCTCGCCCCAGGGCAGGCAGGTCCTGCAGGCCCAGGTGCCTCAGCATGGCCTGCAGCAGGCTGTTGGGACCCTCAGCCCCCAAAGGCAGGCACGTGCCTCGCCCGCAGCTGTGCCCTGGCTGAGCACAATGAGCCCCCAGCCCAGGGTGTCCCCATGCCAAACACATGCAAAACAGGGCGGTTTTGTCTGCTTTCTAGCAGCGGGGAAAGGCAGGAGAGCAGTGAGGAAAGGATGGAGGGATGATGGGCAGGGCCAGCTCATGGCAGGAGGACAGGGAGAAGTGGCTACCTGGCCCCACTCGCCCCATCACCCCCGTGGGGCTGGTCACACCAGCTGAAGGGACCCAGGGGAAGACAGAGGCACCTGGGGAAGGAGCCACAGCCAGTCTGGAAATCCTCCCTCCCCCAGGCCAGTTCTGCCACTGAGCCCTCAAGGCACAAGGGGTGTTTTGTCACCCTGCCCAGCACCCCCTTGGGTGGTGCCAGGACCCCTCAAGGCCACACGACATCAACTCCCAGCACCAGGTCTTCCTTGTTGGCTTTCTCCTTCGCCAGCCTCTCCAGGGACCGGAACAGAGCCTTCCAACACAGAAAAGCATCCCATGACACCGCGGCAGGGTTGGAGCTGCCTCCTGGCCAGCTGAGCAACCCCCGCTCCCCCCACCTCACCCAAACCTCCAGGAAAGGTACACTGAACCTCCACAGGGCTGCAAGGTTTGGGGGGGTGCAGACAAATCCCTTGTGGTCCCCAGCCTGGGGTCTGCCTGGAGGATGCTCTGACCCCGAGGGGGTTTCAGCCGCCTACCTCCATATCTTTCTCCTTCTGGTGACGGTCATTCAGGAGGTTCCCGGTGACAGAGTTGAGCTTCCAGTAGTCCCCTTGCACCTGCGTGATGGTGGCCTGGATGTGCTTCAGCAGCTCCTCGTCCTGCTTCAGGGAGGAAGATGACAAGGTGGTGCCGTGCAAGGCGGCGCTGGCTGCCCGGGTTACTTGCCCAGTGGCCGTGGGCTCTCAGTGCCAACAGGACATTTGCATCCAGGCTTTAATTTCCTTCCATGCTGCTCACTTGTACGAACCAATCTGGGAGGCAGTGAGTGGCTCCCCCACATTACAGGGAAGCACAACCAGCTGGGGGGTGCTGGCAACCCCCTCCCAAGTCCCCCATGCCGGCATCTCCCTACGTGGCTCCTCCCTGGCAGCTGCCTCACCACCTTGCCCACTGCCTGCCGCGACATGAAATCGTCCACCAGCTCCTGGAGCTTCTCGTAGCGCTGCAGGAGCTGCCCCACCTGCTTGCGGACGTCCCCGCTGCAGACGGGGCACGCTGCCTGCGCCTCTGCCTGCTCCTGCCCTGTGCTCGCCACCATCGCCCTCGGCTCGCCCAGCTGCAGGAAGGGGAGAAGGAGTCGGCTCTGAGATGAGGTGGATGCAGTCAACAAATCCAGGTGTTGTGGAGGCTCGATGACCCCAGCCAGCCAGAGGATGTGGCTGGAAACCCCTCCAGGACCACCCCACCGAGCTGTGGCGGTGGGAGCGCTGCCCCTGGACCTCACCTGCTCCTGCAGCTCGTCAGCTGTCTTGGCCACCAACCGCTCCAGCGTGGCCTTGGTCATCTCCCGCTGCTCTTCCAGCTCCTTCAGCTTACACTTCATCTCCTGCAGCGTGGACCTGCTCAGTGAGACAGGGGCACAGGCAGGCTTAGCCTCCACAGGGCCGCTCAGGGGGTGTCCCTTGTCCCCCCGGGCTCCTCCTGCAGGGTAGGAAACCCTGTCCCGTCCTTTTAGCCCAGCTGCAGGGTGATCTGGTCGCTGACATCCCCTTTCCAGCTGGCTCCAGCTACCTCCAGCTTTCCGAGGGCATCTTCCAGCTGCCTGATCTGGGAAAGGCAGTGGTGGATGAGTCAGGGCACAGCCCCCTCTGTTGTCCCAGCCCAGGGGCCCTTCAGCTGCCTCCTCCCTGCCCAACTCCCCCCTGCAATCCCCGCAGCCCCCCCAGGGACTGCTGCCAGCTCACCTTCCCATTCTTGCCCTGCAGGTCACTGGTCAGGCCCTGCAGCGAGGACACCCGGCCCTGGAGGTCGGCCAGGACGCTGGCGATGCTCTCCTTGTCTAGATGTGGTCCGAGGGGACATGCTGTCAGTGAGGGGGTCTCGCCTTTGAGGCCAGGCTCTGAGCACAATGAGCCCCCAGCCCAGGGTGTCCCCATGCCAAACACCCCCCTGCCAGCCCCCCCAGGGGCTCCTACCTCCCTCCGAGAAGAGCAGGCGCGGCTTCTCAAGCTCGGCGTGCTCTGACTTGCTGGCTTCCAGCTGGGCCACCTGCTCCTTCAGGCTGGCCAGAGGTGGCTGAGCTGCCCGATCTGGCGGAGAGCCTCCACCGTCTCTGCGCAGCGGTCGGAGACGCTGCTGGAGCCTGAGGATCCCCAGGGCACGGGCGGCTCTTGCAAAGGGGATGTGGCCCTGGGATCAGTGTCAAGGCGGATCTCTAACCCCTGGGCTGTCAGCGAGAGGGTCCTCACTGCCGGCTGGCCTGCCCAGGCAAGCTGTGTGCTGGGTAAAGCCTTGCCTCCCTCCTTGGGACTTTCTCAGTGCCAGAAAGGCTGGAGTCCATGCGGGAGGGGCTTGGCTGAACCCCTGCTCCTCCTCCTTGGGTCCCTGGAGGTGTTGGCTGCACCCCTGCTGTGGCGGTTTGGATGCCAGGGGATCCTGGCTGTGTCCCCAGGGTGGTGGCATGGGCATCAGAAGTCTTTGTCTTATCTGACGAAGCACCTGCCCCCTTCTCAGGGGCCACTGGTGCTCTCTGCGTCCCCGGGGAGCCAGGCTGTGTCTGTGGAGTCCCCTTGCTGGTCCCTTTGCTGGTCCTGGGTGCAGGCTGTGTCCCTGGTCCCTTCAGTCCCAGCGCTGAGCTTGCCCCATGCGGGGCGTCCATGTCTGCAGTGGGGGGCTCGGCGGGGGCAGCCTGGCCCTCACTGCCATCCTGCGAAGAGGAGGCAAAGGGGAGCAGGTTTATGGGCGGAAGTGCAGCGGCAAGGGCCACCCGCCCTGTCCTCAAACCCCCCAGCTCACGGAGCCAAACTCAAGTACCCCAAAGGCAGAGACTGCCCACCAGGCAATCCTCCAGCACCTCCCAGCGCACCGTGTTGCTCACCTCCTCCGGGGCTGGGTAGAGGCTCAGCCTTTCCTTCAGCTTTTTCTGGGGAAAAAAGGGATTAGGGGGTCAACCCTGGCCACGTAGCCGGGTGAGATGGCACCCACAGGAGCACTGACCCCCTCCAGCATCGCTGCCCAGCCCTGCTGGGACCGTGCCCTGACACCGAGGGACTGGGTGCACCGGTGCCCCGGGCACGCAGCCGCCTCCGTCCCGGAGCAGGATCCGGGCGTGCGCGCGGCCGTACCATGTCACTGTCCGACGCCGTCTGGTCACGGAGGGCCGGCAGCTGGCCGGCAGCGTCCTGGAGATTCCCCTGGAGCGGGACAAGGAGAGGGATGGCAGGCCAGACACAGGAGCAGGATTGAAAAGGAGCATCCAAAAATTAACTTGGGCACAGGACAGAGGGATGCCAGGCAGGGTTGTGGCTGTGTTGCATGGGTAGATCTTTATCTCCTCTCCTTCTTAGCACCCATGTTTCTTTCTTTACAGCTGTTTAGTTAAAAAATGTCTTAGCATCACCTTGGTTGGTGCATGCAGTTACCTCTTCAGCCTTGGGACACCCTTCCTGCTCTTCCCTCCTGGCACCCTTCACGCCGGGTGACACCCAGTCCCCAGTCTGGGGACTCAGCCTACAGGGACAGAGAGAAAAGACCCAGGCCCTTCAGCATCGGGGGCTTTCTGGTGGGACCCTCAGCCCCCAAAGGCAGGCACGTGCCTCGCCCGCAGCTGTGCCCTGGCTGTGCTAACCTGCGCACACACAGGGACGCTCTCGGGGAGGTAAAGCCCTGAGGAGAGCATCTCCTCCCAGCCCGGGAACAGCCATCCAGCCCCAGCCTCCTGCAGTCCCTCCTCTACACGTCTCCAGCCCAACCCCACTGCTGCCCAGGTGACACTCGGCAGCCCCTACCCCAGACACAAGCACGCTGGGCTCTTCCTTCTCTGGGGACAGACTCGAGGAGAAGACCTTGCGAGGCCTCTGGGAGACAGCGTGTGTCCTGTCACCAGGGCCGGGCCGGGAGGTCCAGCTCCATCAGAAATGGAGGCTTCGAAGTCCAAGCAAGAGCTGCCCTCCCTGTCACAGGCTACGATTCCCCTTCACTTGTCTAGAAACAAGCTCAGAGCATCTTCACCACCGGACTGGGGAAAACCAGCTGAAGAGAAAGCCCTTCGTCAGCTGCAGCCTCTGATGTCTCATTAATAGGAGACAGAGATGCCTGGGGAACTCTGTCAACACTGCTCAGGCAACGCAGGCTTGTCAATGCACACGATTTACAAAGCAGCCACAGCACACACGCTTTGGCCTGACAAATACAACTGGTGGCATCTCAGGGCTCTCCAAAGCCTTTGCCTCCATGAACACAGGCTCCCAGGGCTGCAAAGCGGGGCACAGCCATCCTCCTGCCCAGGGAGCACGGGCAGAGCTGGGTGACGATGAGTTGGCAGGGGAGGGCTCACGATCACCACCCTGATCCTGCACCTCTTGGGGGCACAGGCCCAGCAGACCTACCTGAGCCAGCGGGGCAGGGCGCTGCGTCTCCTGCTCTCCTGGGAACAAGGCTGCGGGGACTGAAAGTCAACAAGTCTGTGATTCAGACAGGCCAAGGGGAACCATTCCCTCCCAGAGGGATGAGGGCCTGGGTCTCCTCGGCAGAGCGAGAAGGGTCCTGCCCCGCTCTGGCAGCTGGGGATGGGGACGGAGGCTCAGACAGGCTTGTCCAGACCCGCACCCCTACCCCACCCCACGCACAGTGGCAGGGACTCTGCTCTGCAGAGTAAGTCTGGGGGCAAAGCACGGCTCCTCCTCCATCTCCCTCAACTAGGGAGGAGGCTGGGTCCCCTCAGCCACTTGCAGTGGCCTCTGAAGCGATGCTCAGCCTCAGCCGAGGGCAGGAGGGGGTCTGCCTGCACACAGCGCTAGTGGCACGAGTGTTGGGGCAGCACGAACTTAGGCCCACCCATTGCTCAGAGAGAGCAAGTCCCCGGCAGCCCTCTCAAACCCCACAGGCAGCGCTGCGGAGCTCAGTGCGCCCCAGCACCGTGTCCCCACCACACCACGACATGAGGCTTGTTCCGCGGTGCTGAGCCAGGGGAGCGGTGGCCTGCGTGGGCACAGAGACACGAGTGATGCACAGCAGCGCCGCAGCTCAGGGAGAAGCGCGCAGACATTCTCCTGCTCGGCATTTCGGGGAGTTTAAAGCTTGGCCGTCCCACTGTGGCACCCCTCCTGTGGAGCACGCCTGAAACGCGAAGGCGGCCTTACCTGGAGCTGTGTGTGCTCGCTGCCTTGTCCGGCACGGCGGCTGCCTGTGGCTGTGCTCCTGGGGAGGCTGCTGGCGGGCTGCAACCAAAAAGCATCCCATGTGGGAGAGCCAAGGAGGCGAGGAAAGACAAGATCCTTTCCCCCAACACCAGTTCCTGCCTGGCAGGGGAAAGCCTCTGTCCCACTCAGCTGTGGCAGGATTCAGCCTTTGGGCTGCAGGGGGAGCAAAGACACCTCAAAACCTCCCTCACCACTGTTTCTCCTTGCTGCATCCACCCCCTTCCCCCGGGCAGCACCAGCCCCAGCCAACACAGCCCTGCCCACGCCACAGGGCTCTCTGTCTGCAATTCGCTTCAGAGTCCCCTTCAGTGGCACAAGTCTGGACCTGGCTCCGTGTCGACTCAGCTGGAGGAGGTGCTTTGCCTCAACTAGGAGGAAGGAAGGGGAATGAAGGCAGCAACGAGGAGCACAGGGAGGAGCTCGTGGGGGTGTGCTGATCCAGGACAGCTCCGCGGGACCCACGGCACTGTGTGCCCTCTTGGCTACAACTGGCAGGAGAGCCCAGAGGTGGGAGGGGACTGCGCGCTGGATCACTGGGACACAGCCCCACGTTATTACCCCAACCCGAGACAAGACAGTGCTTAAAATTCATTTCTCAGATCCGAGCCCAGGGTTTCTGAGAGCTCCTGCTGGAGCAGCTCTGTGGGTGGGATCACACATGGTACGAGGTTTGAGCTGGGCTTGGGGCTTGTCTCTTTTTTTTTTTTTTTTTTTTTTTCTTTTCCTTCCTCCCAACAAGAGATCAGAGCAGCCCTGCCTGCTCTTATCTCTCAGGACCGTTTACAGAGCCACTTTTAAATAGCTCTTTTCAGTGACCAAATCTCACAGCAAGTGACAAAGTGGCAACGTGCTACTGCCTGGTCCGTGGCCACTGATGGGACATTGCTGGGTGTCACTGACACTGGGGTTTCCAGCTCTGGCGGACACGAGCAGCTTCTTCAGCTTTGCAAGTTTCCACTCAGACAATTGCTCCCCACCTTCGCCCAAAGTCCCTCTTCCACCAACGCACCTTAGTCCTTGCCCCAACCCACCAGCTGCTACTCGTGTCCAGAGGGGATTTTTCAGGGTGAAAGGAGATTTGAGGGGACTACCAGACCCACTGGCATCCCTGCTGCAGCAACAAGAGAGACGAGTGCCTGTAACATGGTCACAGTGCAGCTGGATCCCACCCAGAGGTGCAACTGTGCTTTGGGGTGGACCAGCGACACCCTCAGCCACCCAAATCCTGACCCAGAACACCGGTTCTCATCTGGCCGTGTGCAGAACAGGCTGGATGAGGTCCAAGGGAAGAGCTGAGGCTCCATTCCCAGAAAGGAAACGTCAGTTCTGTAACCTGTAGCACCTTTCACAGTTGTCTTCCCTGGCCCAGAACCGGGTCTCGACGCTCCCAGCAGATCCGCTTCCAGGTCGTCCAAACCCTGGAAAGCAACAGGACGGCGACGGGAGCAGGGCGAGTGCTACTCCTGCCTCAGCGCTGCCTCTCCCTTCGGAGGTTGGTGCTGGAGGCCACGGCTGCAGCCCACGCGGGGCTCAGACCAAGGGTATTTCTGCACTGACCTTCAGGCTCTGCAGCAGACCTTGGGGCTCTCCGCCGGAGGCACTGGAGCCCTGCACGCCAAGGAGGGCAGAGATCAGAGACAAGCAGACTTTGGAAACTCCTCACCCCTCGCTTCCATGCTCCAGCCCCCGCTTTTCCTCATTGTTTGGATTGGGAGAATACACGCCCAGCTCCTCCTGGTGTGCCCCTCACTGGAAACCCCCCGTGCCTTGATTCCTTTGCTGACATCCTACTGCCTCTGGGAGAAGCGTCAGCAACACCCACGCTGGTGCTTTGGGTGAGGGTCCTTCCTGTGACGCTTCCTCCCAAGAGCACCCACAGCAGGGCTGGGCTGCAGCACGACGTGCCCCCCTGGCTTTGCTCCAGCCCACCCAGGGCACCCTCAAGCCCTTCTCCCACCAGCCACCCGCTCCCCCGGCCCAGCTCCCCCACAGCCACGCCACAGAGGGGTCACCTCTTCAGCCAGACCTCACGGTTCCCCCCGATATCCCACTGCTGACTTGCCTGGGGTGACACCAGGGGCAAGCCTGGCCCAGCTTAGTCCCAGCCCTCGGGATACCCAGGCTCTCTCCCAAAATTCGGGCTCACCTCTGCAGCTTCCACGCCCTCTGCAGGGAATCCGTTGAAGAAATCCTCCGCTACACGGGACCTGTGACACGAGCCCGGGGGTCAGCAACAGCACCCGGGAGCGTTGGGGACAGCCAGGCCAGGTGGCAGCAGGCGGAGGGGACCACGCGGGCACACCGCGGCAGCCACGTCGTGCGACAGAAAAGGAGGCGAACGTAGCACCCGCATAAAAGATGGGAGTGCTGGGACTGCTGCAGTTAAGCGAGCAACTCTCCTAAGGCAGATGTACAGGAGATGTACCGGGCTGGGCGCACCCAGCTCTCGCTGGAAAGCTTCAGGCTCTGGGCTCCCAGTTCCCAAAGGCATCGCCAGTAACTCGCCTTCCCGGGCACTCGCTGTCGGGGCAGGGAGCGAGGGGGAGAAGCCGAGGACCTGGGGCAGGTCACAAGGACCTGGGGAGCACAGAGGCTGTGTCTGAAAGGCACTCACTTCTGGCTGGCCGGCGAGCTGGTGCCCCGGGCTCTCCCACTGCGGCCCTTGGCCAGCCAGGAAGTTCTTGTAGAATTCACGGGGCTTTCGTCTGGAAACAAGACAGGGAGACGTGAGGATGACGGACACGGGCATATTCCTGACCTGGGCACCCCAAAGGGGGATTTGCTGTCTCCCCAAGGCACACAGAGGCTTTCAATCAGAGGCGAACTTCACTGGGCCTCCCCAAGCTGACGTCCAGCCTATTCAATGGCCTCTGACTCTGGGAAACCCTGCTTGCTGCTTCCTCCCCCTCAGAGATCACTGGCTGTTGCACCAGCACCTCCTGCTCCCAGCAGGGGACTAAGAGCACAAGGATGCTGCCCTTTCAGCTGCAAAACAGGTTCCTTTTACCGTCCTCGAATCCCAGGAGGTCACTAAGCAGATCATCGACAGACTCTGAAACCAGACAAACTAAAGGTGTTGAGGCAGGGGAGCTCACCACGCAGGTGCAGAAAAGCTCCCAGTTTCAGTATGCCTTGCTCTTTTGAAACCCCCCAAGCATACAGGTTTGGGCTCAAGCACCACCAGCGTAAGGCCTTCCTAGAGAGAACTGCCAGGACCTGACCCAGTACTGGGCGGAGAAAAGATTGCGCTTCACCTAGCCACAAAGGAGATCTCTCTACCGAGGAGCCAGCGGCTTCCTGTTCAGTCTCTGGCCACAAGCAGCCCTTCCTCTGGGAGCTCTCGCCCCACAGTGGCTCAGAGGCCCTGGGCAACCCCAAAAGCGCCGCTTCAATTACCAGGGGCTGCAAGAGGCCCCCAAACAGGCACCTGGGCGTCAGGTGAGGCGGAGAACTGAACTAACGACATCTATTCTGCTCTGGACTGGGGAAAGCCCGCACGAAAGGGCTGTAGCACCCCGGTAAGCAAAGCCCCTCGGATGGCAGAGGCAGGTCAACGTCTCTGCTTCAGGGATGAGACGACGCACCCAACTGCAGCTCTCAGCCAAGGACCAGGAACCACCGCCGCAGCCAGGACCCCCACCTGATCCCGCTGCCCCCCGCCTCCGGCCCCGCGTTCCCGCAGAACAAAGCGCCTACGGACAGCGAAGGGAACGCGCCCCAGGCTACGTACCGCCGAAACTTCTCCGGGGTTTTGTAGCCTACGGAGAGAGACAAATTCCCTCATGAGAAAAGGGCGCGGGGCTGGCCGGGTCCTGCTCCAACCCCGCCGGAGCCAGGGGCACGGTTCTCCAGAGCACCCCGCAAGCAACACCGAAGCCCCCCCGCCCCCCTCCCGGCCCCGCCGCTCGGGAAACGGCCCCTGAACCGCCGGAACCCCGAGACATTCCCAACTGCAGCGGCAGCGGCGAGCACAGCCCCTCCCGCCCCCCGCGGGGTCCCTCCTGCCCCCCCCAGAGGGGCCGGAGCAGCACAGCCGCATTGCCCGGGCCCGCCTCGGCACCCCCCGCACTCACCACCGCGCCGCCCCGGCCTTCCCCTGCTCTCCCGCCGCCTTCCCGGCTCCTCCCGCTCTCCGCCGCTCCCCGCAGGGACACAAGGGTCTCCTCCGCGGCCGGCCCGGCCCGCGGCACCCCCCGTTACCTCTGGCCCACGCGATCTCCTGCTCCTGCCGGGGCCCCTCTCCGCCTCCGCGCTGCTCCGCCTCGCCCGGCCGCTCGGAACAAGGCTCCGGCGCTGCAAAAGAGCCCCGCAGGGAGCGAGTCCCGCCCGCCGCCGCCCCGGGGAGCCCCCACCTCTCCGCCGCCGGGCGCCCAACGGCCCAACCGCCGCCTCTCCGCACCCGCTGCGCGGCGCGCGCTGCCCGCCCGCGCGGCTCTTGACGAGACAGACCCCCCCCAGCCGCGGGCCGAGGAGCGCGGCAGGAGACGCTGCAGCGGCGCCGCAGGGAGACACACGCGAGAGGCTGGCGGGGCTCAGAGCAACGTCTGTGCCCGGGAAGGGGTTTGCAGGGGGACACCCACCATCGGGGATTTGATTTCGCTCCTTTCTCGCCCTTTGAGGGAACTTCCTGGCGTCCTCCCCTCTGCCAGGGCTGGGTCCCCGAGCAGAGCGGGGCACAGAGACCGCAGCACAGTGCTCCCGGCAGCTGCCAGCCTGGGAACCAGCAGAGAGGGGCACCCACCGCTGCTGCAGCCACACGCCACCTCCCTCGGCAGCGACAAGGGCTGTGACACATGCCAGCGGCCAGCCAGGGCCACATCCCGCTCCTGCACCTTTCCATTTTAAACGACAGCTCCTGCTCTCTGCACGTGCCTGGGTTCCTGCGTGGGTCCCGTCCCATCAGGGAGGCATCCGTCTTCTTCACTTCTCCATTCTGTCACACCCCCTCAGTTTATACACACTTTCCTTGGGTCCCTCCCCTAGGCCGACCCACGTTCCTACGTATCCCACGTATGGGGAGGGGTAAGGTGCTTCATGGGATGCAATTAGCACGATCTTGCTAATCTTCATTAGCATACTCAGGGTGTCAACTTTAATTTGCATTTCATGGATAATGAAGCAAAGGTCCTTCACCCGACGGATGCCCTTGAAACTTTACAAGATGCCCCACAGCAGAACCGTCCCGGCTCCACAGGGCTCCCTCCTCCAGCCCACCCTGTGCTGCCCAGGCAGCCTCATCAGCTCCACACTCTGCACCCCACAACCACAGTTCCGCTAGTCGCGAGTGCTTGAGACGTTCCCCGGCTGGGAGGGCCTCCACTCCCCCCATCCCTTCTCTCTCTCAGGCTGCTGTTCTCACAGGCATCCTTTTTCCCGAGCTCTGCTGGAGGAGTTTCTGCCTGCTCCGCCTGGGACCTCCCTGAGCCAAGCAGCGTGCGGCTGCGAGGTGCCGTACTCACGCCAGCCAGCGCAGGTGCTCCGAGTCCGCATCTCTTCAATGTCCATCTGCAAACGCACACCACAGGGAAAGGTGACTTAGGGACACCCTGATGTTTGCACCAACCCCATGCCCGGATCCGCTCTGAAGGGAGGGGGCAGCTCGAGACCTCCCAGCACTCCTTTCCTACCAGAAAAGTAACTCAACCTTATAGGATTGAGCTTAAAAGGAGGAGCAAAGAACTCTACACATGGAATTCCAAGACTAAAAGGACTTCTTGCTCAGCTGCTTCACGTCACTGTGCTTTGGTTTCTCAGGGCAAACAGTGTCAGCTAACCTACCCCCCAGGCAGACTGCCAAGGGAGAGAGGGCTTTGGGGGGTAAACAAAAGATGGGAGTCAGGGAATTCTTCCCTCTACACTCTGACACAGGTCCCGTTGCATCACTGTTCCATCTCTCAACCGCCAGAAATTTGGGGAGGCTACAATCTCTCCTGCATACGTAAGATGTCCCTGCTTTCCAGATATCACCTCACGTCAGCTCGTGCAGCCAAAAGAAACAGGAGCTGACCAAAAGCAGAGTGAAACAACCCAGCTCAAAGATTTTTTTTTAAAGAACCCGCTACTCACCTGGATTTGTCAGCAACAAAGTCCAGAGGGAGCCTTTATCTGCCTCGTATGACACTGCAGGGGGACTGGAAGCCTAAAAGAGCAACAGAAAGGGAATGTAAATCGCTCAAACAACAGCTTCCATTCAGACCAGATCACAATTTCCAAGGCAAAGAATATGCACTTGTCACGGGCATGGCCAGGAGACTGGGCACAGCCACACCACCACCCAGTAAGCCAGCTCCACCCGGAGAGCCCCCAGGGGGCTTTAACAAACACCAGCCTGCTGACAGACAACGACCCTGTCGCAAAGCTCTGTTCTTGTCGTGTCCAAGAAACATATTTCCTTCATCACAGGGGAAATACCCTTGCAAAAGAAATCCCCAGAACAAGCAACGCCTGTTAGAAGCATCTGACAGAAACACACATGGGCTCGAGGCTGCTCCCAGCTCCCCTCACACACCTCTGACGGCGTCACCACGTTCCCATAGCAGACCGGCATGAGGTACTCGTCCTCTGGGCTGTACTCCACCCTCAAGGGAACCCAGGGGGTGAACGTGGCCCCCTTGAACAAGTCACGAAATACCCCGCAGTGCTCCGCCACACGCTGCTTGTGGAAAGGGCCGCTGGTCTTCTCCCACTCAGCTTAATTAACTAATTAATTAATTAACGTGGCAATAAAACTAACTTTTGAGTGTCCTGGAAGTGAACTACCCTCGTTACAATACTAAAAACCACACACACACAGAGGTTCAGAAGACGCTGCCCGGTGTGAGACCCTTTCCCTGAGCACACGCAGTAGCAGAAGCATGCAGGATGTTAATCACTAACCAATCCGTATCCAATAGGCGTATTTGGAAAAGCCTCTGATTTTTGTGTATAAAAGCAGCACAAAAACCTGCTGTTGCTGTGCTTGATTTGTGGAAAGGTCCACCGAGCACCCAGGCCTCAATAAGTACAGTAACTCTGGTGATCGTGTGAAGATCGGTTTATTGCTCAGCCATCCCCTGGGCACGGCCTGGGGACGCCACCCCTTCAGCCTGGCACAAAAGGAGCATTGTAGGACGCTCTTCTTCAGGGACTCCAGGAAGAGCTGCTCATTATCTAAGTAAGCGTGGTCCTGAGAAGAGAGGGATGGATGGAAGGGGTATCAGAGAGTGCCACAGAAGGGGGCTGACAGTCCCGGGTGTCACTCATAGGGAGGGAAGCATCCCAAACCGTCCTTCCTGCAGTCAGCAGGGGGCAGCTACCATCCGTGGTACCCCCTGGGGTGTGGGGGCTCCCCCCGCCCCGAGACCACAACCTCACACTCTCAGCAAGACCTGGCTGTGGGTCAGGAGTGGGGAAAGGAGGGATGGAGAGTGGTAGGGCTGGATCTCCACAGGTGCTGAGCCTCTGGCTGCTGGAGCCGAGGGCACCGGGTGCTGTACTGGACCCACGACTTGCTGATGGCAACTTGGGGAGAACCCAGAGCAACTGGAGCAGCATTTCAGCCCCAGCTCTTTCTCCCCAAAACTCCATCCCTTTCCCACAGTGAAGCCCCACATACCACCTCGAGCTCAGGCTTAAACCAGACCTAAGGGCACCACAATGGTGGTGCAGACCCCAGAGGAGGGGGTGTCTCACGGGGGGGGCACCCAGGGAACGGGGAAGAGCCTCTACCTTGGAGATGCTGCTCTCCTTCTCTTCAATCTTTGCCTTCATCTGCCCCCTGTCGGCAGCCACGGAGGCATCCTGGGGAGTGCTCACGGTCCCCTGCAGCGGGTCCTTCGCGGGGGTGAGCGACGCTGTGGCTGGGCCTCCGCCCTGTCCCCCTTCCTCTCTCGGGGGTGCCTCGGGAGGCTGGTCCCGCCCCAGGAGGGGGGTCGGGCTGTGCCCTCGCCCCAGGGCAGGCAGGTCCTGCAGGCCCAGGTGCCTCAGCATGGCCTGCAGCAGGCTGTTGGGACCCTCAGCCCCCAAAGGCAGGCACGTGCCTCGCCCGCAGCTGTGCCCTGGCTGAGCACAATGAGCCCCCAGCCCAGGGTGTCCCCATGCCAAACACATGCAAAACAGGGCGGTTTTGTCTGCTTTCTAGCAGCGGGGAAAGGCAGGAGAGCAGTGAGGAAAGGATGGAGGGATGATGGGCAGGGCCAGCTCATGGCAGGAGGACAGGGAGAAGTGGCTACCTGGCCCCACTCGCCCCATCACCCCCGTGGGGCTGGTCACACCAGCTGAAGGGACCCAGGGGAAGACAGAGGCACCTGGGGAAGGAGCCACAGCCAGTCTGGAAATCCTCCCTCCCCCAGGCCAGTTCTGCCACTGAGCCCCCAAGGCACAAGGGGTGTTTGTCACCCTGCCCAGCACCCCCTTGGGTGGTGCCAGGACCCCTCAAGGCCACACGACATCAACTCCCAGCACCAGGTCTTCCTTGTTGGCTTTCTCCTTCGCCAGCCTCTCCAGGGACCGGAACAGAGCCTTCCAACACAGAAAAGCATCCCATGACACCGCGGCAGGGTTGGAGCTGCCTCCTGGCCAGCTGAGCAACCCCCGCTCCCCCCACCTCACCCAAACCTCCAGGAAAGGTACACTGAACCTCCACAGGGCTGCAAGGTTTGGGGGGGTGCAGACAAATCCCTTGTGGTCCCCAGCCTGGGGTCTGCCTGGAGGATGCTCTGACCCCGAGGGGGTTTCAGCCGCCTACCTCCATATCTTTCTCCTTCTGGTGACGGTCATTCAGGAGGTTCCCGGTGACAGAGTTGAGCTTCCAGTAGTCCCCTTGCACCTGCGTGATGGTGGCCTGGATGTGCTTCAGCAGCTCCTCGTCCTGCTTCAGGGAGGAAGATGACAAGGTGGTGCCGTGCAAGGCGGCGCTGGCTGCCCGGGTTACTTGCCCAGTGGCCGTGGGCTCTCAGTGCCAACAGGACATTTGCATCCAGGCTTTAATTTCCTTCCATGCTGCTCACTTGTACGAACCAATCTGGGAGGCAGTGAGTGGCTCCCCCACATTACAGGGAAGCACAACCAGCTGGGGGGTGCTGGCAACCCCCTCCCAAGTCCCCCATGCCGGCATCTCCCTACGTGGCTCCTCCCTGGCAGCTGCCTCACCACCTTGCCCACTGCCTGCCGCGACATGAAATCGTCCACCAGCTCCTGGAGCTTCTCGTAGCGCTGCAGGAGCTGCCCCACCTGCTTGCGGACGTCCCCGCTGCAGACGGGGCACGCTGCCTGCGCCTCTGCCTGCTCCTGCCCTGTGCTCGCCACCATCGCCCTCGGCTCGCCCAGCTGCAGGAAGGGGAGAAGGAGTCGGCTCTGA
Organism: Strix uralensis; assembly: GCF_047716275.1. NCBI lineage: Eukaryota > Metazoa > Chordata > Aves > Strigiformes > Strigidae > Strix > Strix uralensis. Next base: position 6,977,966 of record NC_133990.1, read on the forward strand.
GATGAGGTGGATGCAGTCAACAAATCCAGGTGTTGTGGAGGCTCGATGACCCCAGCCAGCCAGAGGATGTGGCTGGAAACCCCTCCAGGACCACCCCACCGAGCTGTGGCGGTGGGAGCGCTGCCCCTGGACCTCACCTGCTCCTGCAGCTCGTCAGCTGTCTTGGCCACCAACCGCTCCAGCGTGGCCTTGGTCATCTCCCGCTGCTCTTCCAGCTCCTTCAGCTTACACTTCATCTCCTGCAGCGTGGACCTGCTCAGTGAGACAGGGGCACAGGCAGGCTTAGCCTCCACAGGGCCGCTCAGGGGGTGTCCCTTGTCCCCCCGGGCTCCTCCTGCAGGGTAGGAAACCCTGTCCCGTCCTTTTAGCCCAGCTGCAGGGTGATCTGGTCGCTGACATCCCCTTTCCAGCTGGCTCCAGCTACCTCCAGCTTTCCGAGGGCATCTTCCAGCTGCCTGATCTGGGAAAGGCAGTGGTGGATGAGTCAGGGCACAGCCCCCTCTGTTGTCCCAGCCCAGGGGCCCTTCAGCTGCCTCCTCCCTGCCCAACTCCCCCCTGCAATCCCCACAGCCCCCCCAGGGACTGCTGCCAGCTCACCTTCCCATTCTTGCCCTGCAGGTCACTGGTCAGGCCCTGCAGCGAGGACACCCGGCCCTGGAGGTCGGCCAGGACGCTGGCGATGCTCTCCTTGTCTAGATGTGGTCCGAGGGGACATGCTGTCAGTGAGGGGGTCTCGCCTTTGAGGCCAGGCTCTGAGCACAATGAGCCCCCAGCCCAGGGTGTCCCCATGCCAAACACCCCCCTGCCAGCCCCCCCAGGGGCTCCTACCTCCCTCCGAGAAGAGCAGGCGCGGCTTCTCAAGCTCGGCGTGCTCTGACTTGGTGGCTTCCAGCTGGGCCACCTGCTCCTTCAGGCTGGCCAGAGGTGGCTGAGCTGCCCGATCTGGCGGAGAGCCTCCACCGTCTCTGCGCAGCGGTCGGAGACGCTGCTGGAGCCTGAGGATCCCCAGGGCACGGGCGGCTCTTGCAAAGGGGATGTGGCCCTGGGATCAGTGTCAAGGCGGATCTCTAACCCCTGGGCTGTCAGCGAGAGGGTCCTCACTGCCGGCTGGCCTGCCCAGGCAAGCTGTGTGCTGGGTAAAGCCTTGCCTCCCTCCTTGGGACTTTCTCAGTGCCAGAAAGGCTGGAGTCCATGCGGGAGGGGCTTGGCTGAACCCCTGCTCCTCCTCCTTGGGTCCCTGGAGGTGTTGGCTGCACCCCTGCTGTGGCGGTTTGGATGCCAGGGGATCCTGGCTGTGTCCCCAGGGTGGTGGCATGGGCATCAGAAGTCTTTGTCTTATCTGACGAAGCACCTGCCCCCTTCTCAGGGGCCACTGGTGCTCTCTGCGTCCCCGGGGAGCCAGGCTGTGTCTGTGGAGTCCCCTTGCTGGTCCCTTTGCTGGTCCTGGGTGCAGGCTGTGTCCCTGGTCCCTTCAGTCCCAGCGCTGAGCTTGCCCCATGCGGGGCGTCCATGTCTGCAGTGGGGGGCTCGGCGGGGGCAGCCTGGCCCTCACTGCCATCCTGCGAAGAAGAGGCAAAGGGGAGCAGGTTTATGGGCGGAAGTGCAGCGGCAAGGGCCACCCGCCCTGTCCTCAAACCCCCCAGCTCACGGAGCCAAACTCAAGTACCCCAAAGGCAGAGACTGCCCACCAGGCAATCCTCCAGCACCTCCCAGCGCACCGTGTTGCTCACCTCCTCCGGGGCTGGGTAGAGGCTCAGCCTTTCCTTCAGCTTTTTCTGGGGAAAAAAGGGATTAGGGGGTCAACCCTGGCCACGTAGCCGGGTGAGATGGCACCCACAGGAGCACTGACCCCCTCCAGCATCGCTGCCCAGCCCTGCTGGGACCGTGCCCTGACACCGAGGGACTGGGTGCACCGGTGCCCCGGGCACGCAGCCGCCTCCGTCCCGGAGCAGGATCCGGGCGTGCGCGCGGCCGTACCATGTCACTGTCCGACGCCGTCTGGTCACGGAGGGCCGGCAGCTGGCCGGCAGCGTCCTGGAGATTCCCCTGGAGCGGGACAAGGAGAGGGATGGCAGGCCAGACACAGGAGCAGGATTGAAAAGGAGCATCCAAAAATTAACTTGGGCACAGGACAGAGGGATGCCAGGCAGGGTTGTGGCTGTGTTGCATGGGTAGATCTTTATCTCCTCTCCTTCTTAGCACCCACGTTTCTTTCTTTACAGCTGTTTAGTTAAAAAATGTCTTAGCATCACCTTGGTTGGTGCATGCAGTTACCTCTTCAGCCTTGGGACACCCTTCCTGCTCTTCCCTCCTGGCACCCTTCACGCCGGGTGACACCCAGTCCCCAGTCTGGGGACTCAGCCTACAGGGACAGAGAGAAAAGACCCAGGCCCTTCAGCATCGGGGGCTTTCTGGTGGGACCCTCAGCCCCCAAAGGCAGGCACGTGCCTCGCCCGCAGCTGTGCCCTGGCTGTGCTAACCTGCGCACACACAGGGACGCTCTCGGGGAGGTAAAGCCCTGAGGAGAGCATCTCCTCCCAGCCCGGGAACAGCCATCCAGCCCCAGCCTCCTGCAGTCCCTCCTCTACACGTCTCCAGCCCAACCCCACTGCTGCCCAGGTGACACTCGGCAGCCCCTACCCCAGACACAAGCACGCTGGGCTCTTCCTTCTCTGGGGACAGACTCGAGGAGAAGACCTTGCGAGGCCTCTGGGAGACAGCGTGTGTCCTGTCACCAGGGCCGGGCCGGGAGGTCCAGCTCCATCAGAAATGGAGGCTTCGAAGTCCAAGCAAGAGCTGCCCTCCCTGTCACAGGCTACGATTCCCCTTCACTTGTCTAGAAACAAGCTCAGAGCATCTTCACCACCGGACTGGGGAAAACCAGCTGAAGAGAAAGCCCTTCGTCAGCTGCAGCCTCTGATGTCTCATTAATAGGAGACAGAGATGCCTGGGGAACTCTGTCAACACTGCTCAGGCAACGCAGGCTTGTCAATGCACACGATTTACAAAGCAGCCACAGCACACACGCTTTGGCCTGACAAATACAACTGGTGGCATCTCAGGGCTCTCCAAAGCCTTTGCCTCCATGAACACAGGCTCCCAGGGCTGCAAAGCGGGGCACAGCCATCCTCCTGCCCAGGGAGCACGGGCAGAGCTGGGTGACGATGAGTTGGCAGGGGAGGGCTCACGATCACCACCCTGATCCTGCACCTCTTGGGGGCACAGGCCCAGCAGACCTACCTGAGCCAGCGGGGCAGGGCGCTGCGTCTCCTGCTCTCCTGGGAACAAGGCTGCGGGGACTGAAAGTCAACAAGTCTGTGATTCAGACAGGCCAAGGGGAACCATTCCCTCCCAGAGGGATGAGGGCCTGGGTCTCCTCGGCAGAGCGAGAAGGGTCCTGCCCCGCTCTGGCAGCTGGGGATGGGGACGGAGGCTCAGACAGGCTTGTCCAGACCCGCACCCCTACCCCACCCCACGCACAGTGGCAGGGACTCTGCTCTGCAGAGTAAGTCTGGGGGCAAAGCACGGCTCCTCCTCCATCTCCCTCAACTAGGGAGGAGGCTGGGTCCCCTCAGCCACTTGCAGTGGCCTCTGAAGCGATGCTCAGCCTCAGCCGAGGGCAGGAGGGGGTCTGCCTGCACACAGCGCTAGTGGCACGAGTGTTGGGGCAGCACGAACTTAGGCCCACCCATTGCTCAGAGAGAGCAAGTCCCCGGCAGCCCTCTCAAACCCCACAGGCAGCGCTGCGGAGCTCAGTGCGCCCCAGCACCGTGTCCCCACCACACCACGACATGAGGCTTGTTCCGCGGTGCTGAGCCAGGGGAGCGGTGGCCTGCGTGGGCACAGAGACACGAGTGATGCACAGCAGCGCCGCAGCTCAGGGAGAAGCGCGCAGACATTCTCCTGCTCGGCATTTCGGGGAGTTTAAAGCTTGGCCGTCCCACTGTGGCACCCCTCCTGTGGAGCACGCCTGAAACGCGAAGGCGGCCTTACCTGGAGCTGTGTGTGCTCGCTGCCTTGTCCGGCACGGCGGCTGCCTGTGGCTGTGCTCCTGGGGAGGCTGCTGGCGGGCTGCAACCAAAAAGCATCCCATGTGGGAGAGCCAAGGAGGCGAGGAAAGACAAGATCCTTTCCCCCAACACCAGTTCCTGCCTGGCAGGGGAAAGCCTCTGTCCCACTCAGCTGTGGCAGGATTCAGCCTTTGGGCTGCAGGGGGAGCAAAGACACCTCAAAACCTCCCTCACCACTGTTTCTCCTTGCTGCATCCACCCCCTTCCCCCGGGCAGCACCAGCCCCAGCCAACACAGCCCTGCCCACGCCACAGGGCTCTCTGTCTGCAATTCGCTTCAGAGTCCCCTTCAGTGGCACAAGTCTGGACCTGGCTCCGTGTCGACTCAGCTGGAGGAGGTGCTTTGCCTCAACTAGGAGGAAGGAAGGGGAATGAAGGCAGCAACGAGGAGCACAGGGAGGAGCTCGTGGGGGTGTGCTGATCCAGGACAGCTCCGCGGGACCCACGGCACTGTGTGCCCTCTTGGCTACAACTGGCAGGAGAGCCCAGAGGTGGGAGGGGACTGCGCGCTGGATCACTGGGACACAGCCCCACGTTATTACCCCAACCCGAGACAAGACAGTGCTTAAAATTCATTTCTCAGATCCGAGCCCAGGGTTTCTGAGAGCTCCTGCTGGAGCAGCTCTGTGGGTGGGATCACACATGGTACGAGGTTTGAGCTGGGCTTGGGGCTTGTCTCTTTTTTTTTTTTTTTTTTTTTTTCTTTTCCTTCCTCCCAACAAGAGATCAGAGCAGCCCTGCCTGCTCTTATCTCTCAGGACCGTTTACAGAGCCACTTTTAAATAGCTCTTTTCAGTGACCAAATCTCACAGCAAGTGACAAAGTGGCAACGTGCTACTGCCTGGTCCGTGGCCACTGATGGGACATTGCTGGGTGTCACTGACACTGGGGTTTCCAGCTCTGGCGGACACGAGCAGCTTCTTCAGCTTTGCAAGTTTCCACTCAGACAATTGCTCCCCACCTTCGCCCAAAGTCCCTCTTCCACCAACGCACCTTAGTCCTTGCCCCAACCCACCAGCTGCTACTCGTGTCCAGAGGGGATTTTTCAGGGTGAAAGGAGATTTGAGGGGACTACCAGACCCACTGGCATCCCTGCTGCAGCAACAAGAGAGACGAGTGCCTGTAACATGGTCACAGTGCAGCTGGATCCCACCCAGAGGTGCAACTGTGCTTTGGGGTGGACCAGCGACACCCTCAGCCACCCAAATCCTGACCCAGAACACCGGTTCTCATCTGGCCGTGTGCAGAACAGGCTGGATGAGGTCCAAGGGAAGAGCTGAGGCTCCATTCCCAGAAAGGAAACGTCAGTTCTGTAACCTGTAGCACCTTTCACAGTTGTCTTCCCTGGCCCAGAACCGGGTCTCGACGCTCCCAGCAGATCCGCTTCCAGGTCGTCCAAACCCTGGAAAGCAACAGGACGGCGACGGGAGCAGGGCGAGTGCTACTCCTGCCTCAGCGCTGCCTCTCCCTTCGGAGGTTGGTGCTGGAGGCCACGGCTGCAGCCCACGCGGGGCTCAGACCAAGGGTATTTCTGCACTGACCTTCAGGCTCTGCAGCAGACCTTGGGGCTCTCCGCCGGAGGCACTGGAGCCCTGCACGCCAAGGAGGGCAGAGATCAGAGACAAGCAGACTTTGGAAACTCCTCACCCCTCGCTTCCATGCTCCAGCCCCCGCTTTTCCTCATTGTTTGGATTGGGAGAATACACGCCCAGCTCCTCCTGGTGTGCCCCTCACTGGAAACCCCCCGTGCCTTGATTCCTTTGCTGACATCCTACTGCCTCTGGGAGAAGCGTCAGCAACACCCACGCTGGTGCTTTGGGTGAGGGTCCTTCCTGTGACGCTTCCTCCCAAGAGCACCCACAGCAGGGCTGGGCTGCAGCACGACGTGCCCCCCTGGCTTTGCTCCAGCCCACCCAGGGCACCCTCAAGCCCTTCTCCCACCAGCCACCCGCTCCCCCGGCCCAGCTCCCCCACAGCCACGCCACAGAGGGGTCACCTCTTCAGCCAGACCTCACGGTTCCCCCCGATATCCCACTGCTGACTTGCCTGGGGTGACACCAGGGGCAAGCCTGGCCCAGCTTAGTCCCAGCCCTCGGGATACCCAGGCTCTCTCCCAAAATTCGGGCTCACCTCTGCAGCTTCCACGCCCTCTGCAGGGAATCCGTTGAAGAAATCCTCCGCTACACGGGACCTGTGACACGAGCCCGGGGGTCAGCAACAGCACCCGGGAGCGTTGGGGACAGCCAGGCCAGGTGGCAGCAGGCGGAGGGGACCACGCGGGCACACCGCGGCAGCCACGTCGTGCGACAGAAAAGGAGGCGAACGTAGCACCCGCATAAAAGATGGGAGTGCTGGGACTGCTGCAGTTAAGCGAGCAACTCTCCTAAGGCAGATGTACAGGAGATGTACCGGGCTGGGCGCACCCAGCTCTCGCTGGAAAGCTTCAGGCTCTGGGCTCCCAGTTCCCAAAGGCATCGCCAGTAACTCGCCTTCCCGGGCACTCGCTGTCGGGGCAGGGAGCGAGGGGGAGAAGCCGAGGACCTGGGGCAGGTCACAAGGACCTGGGGAGCACAGAGGCTGTGTCTGAAAGGCACTCACTTCTGGCTGGCCGGCGAGCTGGTGCCCCGGGCTCTCCCACTGCGGCCCTTGGCCAGCCAGGAAGTTCTTGTAGAATTCACGGGGCTTTCGTCTGGAAACAAGACAGGGAGACGTGAGGATGACGGACACGGGCATATTCCTGACCTGGGCACCCCAAAGGGGGATTTGCTGTCTCCCCAAGGCACACAGAGGCTTTCAATCAGAGGCGAACTTCACTGGGCCTCCCCAAGCTGACGTCCAGCCTATTCAATGGCCTCTGACTCTGGGAAACCCTGCTTGCTGCTTCCTCCCCCTCAGAGATCACTGGCTGTTGCACCAGCACCTCCTGCTCCCAGCAGGGGACTAAGAGCACAAGGATGCTGCCCTTTCAGCTGCAAAACAGGTTCCTTTTACCGTCCTCGAATCCCAGGAGGTCACTAAGCAGATCATCGACAGACTCTGAAACCAGACAAACTAAAGGTGTTGAGGCAGGGGAGCTCACCACGCAGGTGCAGAAAAGCTCCCAGTTTCAGTATGCCTTGCTCTTTTGAAACCCCCCAAGCATACAGGTTTGGGCTCAAGCACCACCAGCGTAAGGCCTTCCTAGAGAGAACTGCCAGGACCTGACCCAGTACTGGGCGGAGAAAAGATTGCGCTTCACCTAGCCACAAAGGAGATCTCTCTACCGAGGAGCCAGCGGCTTCCTGTTCAGTCTCTGGCCACAAGCAGCCCTTCCTCTGGGAGCTCTCGCCCCACAGTGGCTCAGAGGCCCTGGGCAACCCCAAAAGCGCCGCTTCAATTACCAGGGGCTGCAAGAGGCCCCCAAACAGGCACCTGGGCGTCAGGTGAGGCGGAGAACTGAACTAACGACATCTATTCTGCTCTGGACTGGGGAAAGCCCGCACGAAAGGGCTGTAGCACCCCGGTAAGCAAAGCCCCTCGGATGGCAGAGGCAGGTCAACGTCTCTGCTTCAGGGATGAGACGACGCACCCAACTGCAGCTCTCAGCCAAGGACCAGGAACCACCGCCGCAGCCAGGACCCCCACCTGATCCCGCTGCCCCCCGCCTCCGGCCCCGCGTTCCCGCAGAACAAAGCGCCTACGGACAGCGAAGGGAACGCGCCCCAGGCTACGTACCGCCGAAACTTCTCCGGGGTTTTGTAGCCTACGGAGAGAGACAAATTCCCTCATGAGAAAAGGGCGCGGGGCTGGCCGGGTCCTGCTCCAACCCCGCCGGAGCCAGGGGCACGGTTCTCCAGAGCACCCCGCAAGCAACACCGAAGCCCCCCCGCCCCCCTCCCGGCCCCGCCGCTCGGGAAACGGCCCCTGAACCGCCGGAACCCCGAGACATTCCCAACTGCAGCGGCAGCGGCAGCGGCGAGCACAGCCCCTCCCGCCCCCCGCGGGGTCCCTCCTGCCCCCCCCAGAGGGGCCGGAGCAGCACAGCCGCATTGCCCGGGCCCGCCTCGGCACCCCCCGCACTCACCACCGCGCCGCCCCGGCCTTCCCCTGCTCTCCCGCCGCCTTCCCGGCTCCTCCCGCTCTCCGCCGCTCCCCGCAGGGACACAAGGGTCTCCTCCGCGGCCGGCCCGGCCCGCGGCACCCCCCGTTACCTCTGGCCCACGCGATCTCCTGCTCCTGCCGGGGCCCCTCTCCGCCTCCGCGCTGCTCCGCCTCGCCCGGCCGCTCGGAACAAGGCTCCGGCGCTGCAAAAGAGCCCCGCAGGGAGCGAGTCCCGCCCGCCGCCGCCCCGGGGAGCCCCCACCTCTCCGCCGCCGGGCGCCCAACGGCCCAACCGCCGCCTCTCCGCACCCGCTGCGCGGCGCGCGCTGCCCGCCCGCGCGGCTCTTGACGAGACAGACCCCCCCCAGCCGCGGGCCGAGGAGCGCGGCAGGAGACGCTGCAGCGGCGCCGCAGGGAGACACACGCGAGAGGCTGGCGGGGCTCAGAGCAACGTCTGTGCCCGGGAAGGGGTTTGCAGGGGGACACCCACCATCGGGGATTTGATTTCGCTCCTTTCTCGCCCTTTGAGGGAACTTCCTGGCGTCCTCCCCTCTGCCAGGGCTGGGTCCTCGAGCAGAGCGGGGCACAGAGACCGCAGCACAGTGCTCCCGGCAGCTGCCAGCCTGGGAACCAGCAGAGAGGGGCACCCACCGCTGCTGCAGCCACACGCCACCTCCCTCGGCAGCGACAAGGGCTGTGACACATGCCAGCGGCCAGCCAGGGCCACATCCCGCTCCTGCACCTTTCCATTTTAAACGACAGCTCCTGCTCTCTGCACGTGCCTGGGTTCCTGCGTGGGTCCCGTCCCATCAGGGAGGCATCCGTCTTCTTCACTTCTCCATTCTGTCACACCCCCTCAGTTTATACACACTTTCCTTGGGTCCCTCCCCTAGGCCGACCCACGTTCCTACGTATCCCACGTATGGGGAGGGGTAAGGTGCTTCATGGGATGCAATTAGCACGATCTTGCTAATCTTCATTAGCATACTCAGGGTGTCAACTTTAATTTGCATTTCATGGATAATGAAGCAAAGGTCCTTCACCCGACGGATGCCCTTGAAACTTTACAAGATGCCCCACAGCAGAACCGTCCCGGCTCCACAGGGCTCCCTCCTCCAGCCCACCCTGTGCTGCCCAGGCAGCCTCATCAGCTCCACACTCTGCACCCCACAACCACAGTTCCGCTAGTCGCGAGTGCTTGAGACGTTCCCCGGCTGGGAGGGCCTCCACTCCCCCCATCCCTTCTCTCTCTCAGGCTGCTGTTCTCACAGGCATCCTTTTTCCCGAGCTCTGCTGGAGGAGTTTCTGCCTGCTCCGCCTGGGACCTCCCTGAGCCAAGCAGCGTGCGGCTGCGAGGTGCCGTACTCACGCCAGCCAGCGCAGGTGCTCCGAGTCCGCATCTCTTCAATGTCCATCTGCAAACGCACACCACAGGGAAAGGTGACTTAGGGACACCCTGATGTTTGCACCAACCCCATGCCCGGATCCGCTCTGAAGGGAGGGGGCAGCTCGAGACCTCCCAGCACTCCTTTCCTACCAGAAAAGTAACTCAACCTTATAGGATTGAGCTTAAAAGGAGGAGCAAAGAACTCTACACATGGAATTCCAAGACTAAAAGGACTTCTTGCTCAGCTGCTTCACGTCACTGTGCTTTGGTTTCTCAGGGCAAACAGTGTCAGCTAACCTACCCCCCAGGCAGACTGCCAAGGGAGAGAGGGCTTTGGGGGGTAAACAAAAGATGGGAGTCAGGGAATTCTTCCCTCTACACTCTGACACAGGTCCCGTTGCATCACTGTTCCATCTCTCAACCGCCAGAAATTTGGGGAGGCTACAATCTCTCCTGCATACGTAAGATGTCCCTGCTTTCCAGATATCACCTCACGTCAGCTCGTGCAGCCAAAAGAAACAGGAGCTGACCAAAAGCAGAGTGAAACAACCCAGCTCAAAGATTTTTTTTTAAAGAACCCGCTACTCACCTGGATTTGTCAGCAACAAAGTCCAGAGGGAGCCTTTATCTGCCTCGTATGACACTGCAGGGGGACTGGAAGCCTAAAAGAGCAACAGAAAGGGAATGTAAATCGCTCAAACAACAGCTTCCATTCAGACCAGATCACAATTTCCAAGGCAAAGAATATGCACTTGTCACGGGCATGGCCAGGAGACTGGGCACAGCCACACCACCACCCAGTAAGCCAGCTCCACCCGGAGAGCCCCCAGGGGGCTTTAACAAACACCAGCCTGCTGACAGACAACGACCCTGTCGCAAAGCTCTGTTCTTGTCGTGTCCAAGAAACATATTTCCTTCATCACAGGGGAAATACCCTTGCAAAAGAAATCCCCAGAACAAGCAACGCCTGTTAGAAGCATCTGACAGAAACACACATGGGCTCGAGGCTGCTCCCAGCTCCCCTCACACACCTCTGACGGCGTCACCACGTTCCCATAGCAGACCGGCATGAGGTACTCGTCCTCTGGGCTGTACTCCACCCTCAAGGGAACCCAGGGGGTGAACGTGGCCCCCTTGAACAAGTCACGAAATACCCCGCAGTGCTCCGCCACACGCTGCTTGTGGAAAGGGCCGCTGGTCTTCTCCCACTCAGCTTAATTAACTAATTAATTAATTAACGTGGCAATAAAACTAACTTTTGAGTGTCCTGGAAGTGAACTACCCTCGTTACAATACTAAAAACCACACACACACAGAGGTTCAGAAGACGCTGCCCGGTGTGAGACCCTTTCCCTGAGCACACGCAGTAGCAGAAGCATGCAGGATGTTAATCACTAACCAATCCGTATCCAATAGGCGTATTTGGAAAAGCCTCTGATTTTTGTGTATAAAAGCAGCACAAAAACCTGCTGTTGCTGTGCTTGATTTGTGGAAAGGTCCACCGAGCACCCAGGCCTCAATAAGTACAGTAACTCTGGTGATCGTGTGAAGATCGGTTTATTGCTCAGCCATCCCCTGGGCACGGCCTGGGGACGCCACCCCTTCAGCCTGGCACAAAAGGAGCATTGTAGGACGCTCTTCTTCAGGGACTCCAGGAAGAGCTGCTCATTATCTAAGTAAGCGTGGTCCTGAGAAGAGAGGGATGGATGGAAGGGGTATCAGAGAGTGCCACAGAAGGGGGCTGACAGTCCCGGGTGTCACTCATAGGGAGGGAAGCATCCCAAACCGTCCTTCCTGCAGTCAGCAGGGGGCAGCTACCATCCGTGGTACCCCCTGGGGTGTGGGGGCTCCCCCCGCCCCGAGACCACAACCTCACACTCTCAGCAAGACCTGGCTGTGGGTCAGGAGTGGGGAAAGGAGGGATGGAGAGTGGTAGGGCTGGATCTCCACAGGTGCTGAGCCTCTGGCTGCTGGAGCCGAGGGCACCGGGTGCTGTACTGGACCCACGACTTGCTGATGGCAACTTGGGGAGAACCCAGAGCAACTGGAGCAGCATTTCAGCCCCAGCTCTTTCTCCCCAAAACTCCATCCCTTTCCCACAGTGAAGCCCCACATACCACCTCGAGCTCAGGCTTAAACCAGACCTAAGGGCACCACAATGGTGGTGCAGACCCCAGAGGAGGGGGTGTCTCACGGGGGGGGCACCCAGGGAACGGGGAAGAGCCTCTACCTTGGAGATGCTGCTCTCCTTCTCTTCAATCTTTGCCTTCATCTGCCCCCTGTCGGCAGCCACGGAGGCATCCTGGGGAGTGCTCACGGTCCCCTGCAGCGGGTCCTTCGCGGGGGTGAGCGACGCTGTGGCTGGGCCTCCGCCCTGTCCCCCTTCCTCTCTCGGGGGTGCCTCGGGAGGCTGGTCCCGCCCCAGGAGGGGGGTCGGGCTGTGCCCTCGCCCCAGGGCAGGCAGGTCCTGCAGGCCCAGGTGCCTCAGCATGGCCTGCAGCAGGCTGTTGGGACCCTCAGCCCCCAAAGGCAGGCACGTGCCTCGCCCGCAGCTGTGCCCTGGCTGAGCACAATGAGCCCCCAGCCCAGGGTGTCCCCATGCCAAACACATGCAAAACAGGGCGGTTTTGTCTGCTTTCTAGCAGCGGGGAAAGGCAGGAGAGCAGTGAGGAAAGGATGGAGGGATGATGGGCAGGGCCAGCTCATGGCAGGAGGACAGGGAGAAGTGGCTACCTGGCCCCACTCGCCCCATCACCCCCGTGGGGCTGGTCACACCAGCTGAAGGGACCCAGGGGAAGACAGAGGCACCTGGGGAAGGAGCCACAGCCAGTCTGGAAATCCTCCCTCCCCCAGGCCAGTTCTGCCACTGAGCCCCCAAGGCACAAGGGGTGTTTGTCACCCTGCCCAGCACCCCCTTGGGTGGTGCCAGGACCCCTCAAGGCCACACGACATCAACTCCCAGCACCAGGTCTTCCTTGTTGGCTTTCTCCTTCGCCAGCCTCTCCAGGGACCGGAACAGAGCCTTCCAACACAGAAAAGCATCCCATGACACCGCGGCAGGGTTGGAGCTGCCTCCTGGCCAGCTGAGCAACCCCCGCTCCCCCCACCTCACCCAAACCTCCAGGAAAGGTACACTGAACCTCCACAGGGCTGCAAGGTTTGGGGGGGTGCAGACAAATCCCTTGTGGTCCCCAGCCTGGGGTCTGCCTGGAGGATGCTCTGACCCCGAGGGGGTTTCAGCCGCCTACCTCCATATCTTTCTCCTTCTGGTGACGGTCATTCAGGAGGTTCCCGGTGACAGAGTTGAGCTTCCAGTAGTCCCCTTGCACCTGCGTGATGGTGGCCTGGATGTGCTTCAGCAGCTCCTCGTCCTGCTTCAGGGAGGAAGATGACAAGGTGGTGCCGTGCAAGGCGGCGCTGGCTGCCCGGGTTACTTGCCCAGTGGCCGTGGGCTCTCAGTGCCAACAGGACATTTGCATCCAGGCTTTAATTTCCTTCCATGCTGCTCACTTGTACGAACCAATCTGGGAGGCAGTGAGTGGCTCCCCCACATTACAGGGAAGCACAACCAGCTGGGGGGTGCTGGCAACCCCCTCCCAAGTCCCCCATGCCGGCATCTCCCTACGTGGCTCCTCCCTGGCAGCTGCCTCACCACCTTGCCCACTGCCTGCCGCGACATGAAATCGTCCACCAGCTCCTGGAGCTTCTCGTAGCGCTGCAGGAGCTGCCCCACCTGCTTGCGGACGTCCCCGCTGCAGACGGGGCACGCTGCCTGCGCCTCTGCCTGCTCCTGCCCTGTGCTCGCCACCATCGCCCTCGGCTCGCCCAGCTGCAGGAAGGGGAGAAGGAGTCGGCTCTGAGATGAGGTGGATGCAGTCAACAAATCCAGGTGTTGTGGAGGCTCGATGACCCCAGCCAGCCAGAGGATGTGGCTGGAAACCCCTCCAGGACCACCCCACCGAGCTGTGGCGGTGGGAGCGCTGCCCCTGGACCTCACCTGCTCCTGCAGCTCGTCAGCTGTCTTGGCCACCAACCGCTCCAGCGTGGCCTTGGTCATCTCCCGCTGCTCTTCCAGCTCCTTCAGCTTACACTTCATCTCCTGCAGCGTGGACCTGCTCAGTGAGACAGGGGCACAGGCAGGCTTAGCCTCCACAGGGCCGCTCAGGGGGTGTCCCTTGTCCCCCCGGGCTCCTCCTGCAGGGTAGGAAACCCTGTCCCGTCCTTTTAGCCCAGCTGCAGGGTGATCTGGTCGCTGACATCCCCTTTCCAGCTGGCTCCAGCTACCTCCAGCTTTCCGAGGGCATCTTCCAGCTGCCTGATCTGGGAAAGGCAGTGGTGGATGAGTCAGGGCACAGCCCCCTCTGTTGTCCCAGCCCAGGGGCCCTTCAGCTGCCTCCTCCCTGCCCAACTCCCCCCTGCAATCCCCACAGCCCCCCCAGGGACTGCTGCCAGCTCACCTTCCCATTCTTGCCCTGCAGGTCACTGGTCAGGCCCTGCAGCGAGGACACCCGGCCCTGGAGGTCGGCCAGGACGCTGGCGATGCTCTCCTTGTCTAGATGTGGTCCGAGGGGACATGCTGTCAGTGAGGGGGTCTCGCCTTTGAGGCCAGGCTCTGAGCACAATGAGCCCCCAGCCCAGGGTGTCCCCATGCCAAACACCCCCCTGCCAGCCCCCCCAGGGGCTCCTACCTCCCTCCGAGAAGAGCAGGCGCGGCTTCTCAAGCTCGGCGTGCTCTGACTTGCTGGCTTCCAGCTGGGCCACCTGCTCCTTCAGGCTGGCCAGAGGTGGCTGAGCTGCCCGATCTGGCGGAGAGCCTCCACCGTCTCTGCGCAGCGGTCGGAGACGCTGCTGGAGCCTGAGGATCCCCAGGGCACGGGCGGCTCTTGCAAAGGGGATGTGGCCCTGGGATCAGTGTCAAGGCGGATCTCTAACCCCTGGGCTGTCAGCGAGAGGGTCCTCACTGCCGGCTGGCCTGCCCAGGCAAGCTGTGTGCTGGGTAAAGCCTTGCCTCCCTCCTTGGGACTTTCTCAGTGCCAGAAAGGCTGGAGTCCATGCGGGAGGGGCTTGGCTGAACCCCTGCTCCTCCTCCTTGGGTCCCTGGAGGTGTTGGCTGCACCCCTGCTGTGGCGGTTTGGATGCCAGGGGATCCTGGCTGTGTCCCCAGGGTGGTGGCATGGGCATCAGAAGTCTTTGTCTTATCTGACGAAGCACCTGCCCCCTTCTCAGGGGCCACTGGTGCTCTCTGCGTCCCCGGGGAGCCAGGCTGTGTCTGTGGAGTCCCCTTGCTGGTCCCTTTGCTGGTCCTGGGTGCAGGCTGTGTCCCTGGTCCCTTCAGTCCCAGCGCTGAGCTTGCCCCATGCGGGGCGTCCATGTCTGCAGTGGGGGGCTCGGCGGGGGCAGCCTGGCCCTCACTGCCATCCTGCGAAGAGGAGGCAAAGGGGAGCAGGTTTATGGGCGGAAGTGCAGCGGCAAGGGCCACCCGCCCTGTCCTCAAACCCCCCAGCTCACGGAGCCAAACTCAAGTACCCCAAAGGCAGAGACTGCCCACCAGGCAATCCTCCAGCACCTCCCAGCGCACCGTGTTGCTCACCTCCTCCGGGGCTGGGTAGAGGCTCAGCCTTTCCTTCAGCTTTTTCTGGGGAAAAAAGGGATTAGGGGGTCAACCCTGGCCACGTAGCCGGGTGAGATGGCACCCACAGGAGCACTGACCCCCTCCAGCATCGCTGCCCAGCCCTGCTGGGACCGTGCCCTGACACCGAGGGACTGGGTGCACCGGTGCCCCGGGCACGCAGCCGCCTCCGTCCCGGAGCAGGATCCGGGCGTGCGCGCGGCCGTACCATGTCACTGTCCGACGCCGTCTGGTCACGGAGGGCCGGCAGCTGGCCGGCAGCGTCCTGGAGATTCCCCTGGAGCGGGACAAGGAGAGGGATGGCAGGCCAGACACAGGAGCAGGATTGAAAAGGAGCATCCAAAAATTAACTTGGGCACAGGACAGAGGGATGCCAGGCAGGGTTGTGGCTGTGTTGCATGGGTAGATCTTTATCTCCTCTCCTTCTTAGCACCCACGTTTCTTTCTTTACAGCTGTTTAGTTAAAAAATGTCTTAGCATCACCTTGGTTGGTGCATGCAGTTACCTCTTCAGCCTTAGGACACCCTTCCTGCTCTTCCCTCCTGGCACCCTTCACGCCGGGTGACACCCAGTCCCCAGTCTGGGGACTCAGCCTACAGGGACAGAGAGAAAAGACCCAGGCCCTTCAGCATCGGGGGCTTTCTGGTGGGACCCTCAGCCCCCAAAGGCAGGCACGTGCCTCGCCCGCAGCTGTGCCCTGGCTGTGCTAACCTGCGCACACACAGGGACGCTCTCGGGGAGGTAAAGCCCTGAGGAGAGCATCTCCTCCCAGCCCGGGAACAGCCATCCAGCCCCAGCCTCCTGCAGTCCCTCCTCTACACGTCTCCAGCCCAACCCCACTGCTGCCCAGGTGACACTCGGCAGCCCCTACCCCAGACACAAGCACGCTGGGCTCTTCCTTCTCTGGGGACAGACTCGAGGAGAAGACCTTGCGAGGCCTCTGGGAGACAGCGTGTGTCCTGTCACCAGGGCCGGGCCGGGAGGTCCAGCTCCATCAGAAATGGAGGCTTCGAAGTCCAAGCAAGAGCTGCCCTCCCTGTCACAGGCTACGATTCCCCTTCACTTGTCTAGAAACAAGCTCAGAGCATCTTCACCACCGGACTGGGGAAAACCAGCTGAAGAGAAAGCCCTTCGTCAGCTGCAGCCTCTGATGTCTCATTAATAGGAGACAGAGATGCCTGGGGAACTCTGTCAACACTGCTCAGGCAACGCAGGCTTGTCAATGCACACGATTTACAAAGCAGCCACAGCACACACGCTTTGGCCTGACAAATACAACTGGTGGCATCTCAGGGCTCTCCAAAGCCTTTGCCTCCATGAACACAGGCTCCCAGGGCTGCAAAGCGGGGCACAGCCATCCTCCTGCCCAGGGAGCACGGGCAGAGCTGGGTGACGATGAGTTGGCAGGGGAGGGCTCACGATCACCACCCTGATCCTGCACCTCTTGGGGGCACAGGCCCAGCAGACCTACCTGAGCCAGCGGGGCAGGGCGCTGCGTCTCCTGCTCTCCTGGGAACAAGGCTGCGGGGACTGAAAGTCAACAAGTCTGTGATTCAGACAGGCCAAGGGGAACCATTCCCTCCCAGAGGGATGAGGGCCTGGGTCTCCTCGGCAGAGCGAGAAGGGTCCTGCCCCGCTCTGGCAGCTGGGGATGGGGACGGAGGCTCAGACAGGCTTGTCCAGACCCGCACCCCTACCCCACCCCACGCACAGTGGCAGGGACTCTGCTCTGCAGAGTAAGTCTGGGGGCAAAGCACGGCTCCTCCTCCATCTCCCTCAACTAGGGAGGAGGCTGGGTCCCCTCAGCCACTTGCAGTGGCCTCTGAAGCGATGCTCAGCCTCAGCCGAGGGCAGGAGGGGGTCTGCCTGCACACAGCGCTAGTGGCACGAGTGTTGGGGCAGCACGAACTTAGGCCCACCCATTGCTCAGAGAGAGCAAGTCCCCGGCAGCCCTCTCAAACCCCACAGGCAGCGCTGCGGAGCTCAGTGCGCCCCAGCACCGTGTCCCCACCACACCACGACATGAGGCTTGTTCCGCGGTGCTGAGCCAGGGGAGCGGTGGCCTGCGTGGGCACAGAGACACGAGTGATGCACAGCAGCGCCGCAGCTCAGGGAGAAGCGCGCAGACATTCTCCTGCTCGGCATTTCGGGGAGTTTAAAGCTTGGCCGTCCCACTGTGGCACCCCTCCTGTGGAGCACGCCTGAAACGCGAAGGCGGCCTTACCTGGAGCTGTGTGTGCTCGCTGCCTTGTCCGGCACGGCGGCTGCCTGTGGCTGTGCTCCTGGGGAGGCTGCTGGCGGGCTGCAACCAAAAAGCATCCCATGTGGGAGAGCCAAGGAGGCGAGGAAAGACAAGATCCTTTCCCCCAACACCAGTTCCTGCCTGGCAGGGGAAAGCCTCTGTCCCACTCAGCTGTGGCAGGATTCAGCCTTTGGGCTGCAGGGGGAGCAAAGACACCTCAAAACCTCCCTCACCACTGTTTCTCCTTGCTGCATCCACCCCCTTCCCCCGGGCAGCACCAGCCCCAGCCAACACAGCCCTGCCCACGCCACAGGGCTCTCTGTCTGCAATTTGCTTCAGAGTCCCCTTCAGTGGCACAAGTCTGGACCTGGCTCCGTGTCGACTCAGCTGGAGGAGGTGCTTTGCCTCAACTAGGAGGAAGGAAGGGGAATGAAGGCAGCAACGAGGAGCACAGGGAGGAGCTCGTGGGGGTGTGCTGATCCAGGACAGCTCCGCGGGACCCACGGCACTGTGTGCCCTCTTGGCTACAACTGGCAGGAGAGCCCAGAGGTGGGAGGGGACTGCGCGCTGGATCACTGGGACACAGCCCCACGTTATTACCCCAACCCGAGACAAGACAGTGCTTAAAATTCATTTCTCAGATCCGAGCCCAGGGTTTCTGAGAGCTCCTGCTGGAGCAGCTCTGTGGGTGGGATCACACATGGTACGAGGTTTGAGCTGGGCTTGGGGCTTGTCTCTTTTTTTTTTTTTTTTTTTTTTTTTCTTTTCCTTCCTCCCAACAAGAGATCAGAGCAGCCCTGCCTGCTCTTATCTCTCAGGACCGTTTACAGAGCCACTTTTAAATAGCTCTTTTCAGTGACCAAATCTCACAGCAAGTGACAAAGTGGCAACGTGCTACTGCCTGGTCCGTGGCCACTGATGGGACATTGCTGGGTGTCACTGACACTGGGGTTTCCAGCTCTGGCGGACACGAGCAGCTTCTTCAGCTTTGCAAGTTTCCACTCAGACAATTGCTCCCCACCTTCGCCCAAAGTCCCTCTTCCACCAACGCACCTTAGTCCTTGCCCCAACCCACCAGCTGCTACTCGTGTCCAGAGGGGATTTTTCAGGGTGAAAGGAGATTTGAGGGGACTACCAGACCCACTGGCATCCCTGCTGCAGCAACAAGAGAGACGAGTGCCTGTAACATGGTCACAGTGCAGCTGGATCCCACCCAGAGGTGCAACTGTGCTTTGGGGTGGACCAGCGACACCCTCAGCCACCCAAATCCTGACCCAGAACACCGGTTCTCATCTGGCCGTGTGCAGAACAGGCTGGATGAGGTCCAAGGGAAGAGCTGAGGCTCCATTCCCAGAAAGGAAACGTCAGTTCTGTAACCTGTAGCACCTTTCACAGTTGTCTTCCCTGGCCCAGAACCGGGTCTCGACGCTCCCAGCAGATCCGCTTCCAGGTCGTCCAAACCCTGGAAAGCAACAGGACGGCGACGGGAGCAGGGCGAGTGCTACTCCTGCCTCAGCGCTGCCTCTCCCTTCGGAGGTTGGTGCTGGAGGCCACGGCTGCAGCCCACGCGGGGCTCAGACCAAGGGTATTTCTGCACTGACCTTCAGGCTCTGCAGCAGACCTTGGGGCTCTCCGCCGGAGGCACTGGAGCCCTGCACGCCAAGGAGGGCAGAGATCAGAGACAAGCAGACTTTGGAAACTCCTCACCCCTCGCTTCCATGCTCCAGCCCCCGCTTTTCCTCATTGTTTGGATTGGGAGAATACACGCCCAGCTCCTCCTGGTGTGCCCCTCACTGGAAACCCCCCGTGCCTTGATTCCTTTGCTGACATCCTACTGCCTCTGGGAGAAGCGTCAGCAACACCCACGCTGGTGCTTTGGGTGAGGGTCCTTCCTGTGACGCTTCCTCCCAAGAGCACCCACAGCAGGGCTGGGCTGCAGCACGACGTGCCCCCCTGGCTTTGCTCCAGCCCACCCAGGGCACCCTCAAGCCCTTCTCCCACCAGCCACCCGCTCCCCCGGCCCAGCTCCCCCACAGCCACACCACAGAGGGGTCACCTCTTCAGCCAGACCTCACGGTTCCCCCCGATATCCCACTGCTGACTTGCCTGGGGTGACACCAGGGGCAAGCCTGGCCCAGCTTAGTCCCAGCCCTCGGGATACCCAGGCTCTCTCCCAAAATTCGGGCTCACCTCTGCAGCTTCCACGCCCTCTGCAGGGAATCCGTTGAAGAAATCCTCCGCTACACGGGACCTGTGACACGAGCCCGGGGGTCAGCAACAGCACCCGGGAGCGTTGGGGACAGCCAGGCCAGGTGGCAGCAGGCGGAGGGGACCACGCGGGCACACCGCGGCAGCCACGTCGTGCGACAGAAAAGGAGGCGAACGTAGCACCCGCATAAAAGATGGGAGTGCTGGGACTGCTGCAGTTAAGCGAGCAACTCTCCTAAGGCAGATGTACAGGAGATGTACCGGGCTGGGCGCACCCAGCTCTCGCTGGAAAGCTTCAGGCTCTGGGCTCCCAGTTCCCAAAGGCATCGCCAGTAACTCGCCTTCCCGGGCACTCGCTGTCGGGGCAGGGAGCGAGGGGGAGAAGCCGAGGACCTGGGGCAGGTCACAAGGACCTGGGGAGCACAGAGGCTGTGTCTGAAAGGCACTCACTTCTGGCTGGCCGGCGAGCTGGTGCCCCGGGCTCTCCCACTGCGGCCCTTGGCCAGCCAGGAAGTTCTTGTAGAATTCACGGGGCTTTCGTCTGGAAACAAGACAGGGAGACGTGAGGATGACGGACACGGGCATATTCCTGACCTGGGCACCCCAAAGGGGGATTTGCTGTCTCCCCAAGGCACACAGAGGCTTTCAATCAGAGGCGAACTTCACTGGGCCTCCCCAAGCTGACGTCCAGCCTACTCAATGGCCTCTGACTCTGGGAAACCCTGCTTGCTGCTTCCTCCCCCTCAGAGATCACTGGCTGTTGCACCAGCACCTCCTGCTCCCAGCAGGGGACTAAGAGCACAAGGATGCTGCCCTTTCAGCTGCAAAACAGGTTCCTTTTACCGTCCTCGAATCCCAGGAGGTCACTAAGCAGATCATCGACAGACTCTGAAACCAGACAAACTAAAGGTGTTGAGGCAGGGGAGCTCACCACGCAGGTGCAGAAAAGCTCCCAGTTTCAGTATGCCTTGCTCTTTTGAAACCCCCCAAGCATACAGGTTTGGGCTCAAGCACCACCAGCGTAAGGCCTTCCTAGAGAGAACTGCCAGGACCTGACCCAGTACTGGGCGGAGAAAAGATTGCGCTTCACCTAGCCACAAAGGAGATCTCTCTACCGAGGAGCCAGCGGCTTCCTGTTCAGTCTCTGGCCACAAGCAGCCCTTCCTCTGGGAGCTCTCGCCCCACAGTGGCTCAGAGGCCCTGGGCAACCCCAAAAGCGCCGCTTCAATTACCAGGGGCTGCAAGAGGCCCCCAAACAGGCACCTGGGCGTCAGGTGAGGCGGAGAACTGAACTAACGACATCTATTCTGCTCTGGACTGGGGAAAGCCCGCACGAAAGGGCTGTAGCACCCCGGTAAGCAAAGCCCCTCGGATGGCAGAGGCAGGTCAACGTCTCTGCTTCAGGGATGAGACGACGCACCCAACTGCAGCTCTCAGCCAAGGACCAGGAACCACCGCCGCAGCCAGGACCCCCACCTGATCCCGCTGCCCCCCGCCTCCGGCCCCGCGTTCCCGCAGAACAAAGCGCCTACGGACAGCGAAGGGAACGCGCCCCAGGCTACGTACCGCCGAAACTTCTCCGGGGTTTTGTAGCCTACGGAGAGAGACAAATTCCCTCATGAGAAAAGGGCGCGGGGCTGGCCGGGTCCTGCTCCAACCCCGCCGGAGCCAGGGGCACGGTTCTCCAGAGCACCCCGCAAGCAACACCGAAGCCCCCCCGCCCCCCTCCCGGCCCCGCCGCTCGGGAAACGGCCCCTGAACCGCCGGAACCCCGAGACATTCCCAACTGCAGCGGCAGCGGCAGCGGCGAGCACAGCCCCTCCCGCCCCCCGCGGGGTCCCTCCTGCCCCCCCCAGAGGGGCCGGAGCAGCACAGCCGCATTGCCCGGGCCCGCCTCGGCACCCCCCGCACTCACCACCGCGCCGCCCCGGCCTTCCCCTGCTCTCCCGCCGCCTTCCCGGCTCCTCCCGCTCTCCGCCGCTCCCCGCAGGGACACAAGGGTCTCCTCCGCGGCCGGCCCGGCCCGCGGCACCCCCCGTTACCTCTGGCCCACGCGATCTCCTGCTCCTGCCGGGGCCCCTCTCCGCCTCCGCGCTGCTCCGCCTCGCCCGGCCGCTCGGAACAAGGCTCCGGCGCTGCAAAAGAGCCCCGCAGGCAGCGAGTCCCGCCCGCCGCCGCCCCGGGGAGCCCCCACCTCTCCGCCGCCGGGCGCCCAACGGCCCAACCGCCGCCTCTCCGCACCCGCTGCGCGGCGCGCGCTGCCCGCCCGCGCGGCTCTTGACGAGACAGACCCCCCCCAGCCGCGGGCCGAGGAGCGCGGCAGGAGACGCTGCAGCGGCGCCGCAGGGAGACACACGCGAGAGGCTGGCGGGGCTCAGAGCAACGTCTGTGCCCGGGAAGGGGTTTGCAGGGGGACACCCACCATCGGGGATTTGATTTCGCTCCTTTCTCGCCCTTTGAGGGAACTTCCTGGCGTCCTCCCCTCTGCCAGGGCTGGGTCCTCGAGCAGAGCGGGGCACAGAGACCGCAGCACAGTGCTCCCGGCAGCTGCCAGCCTGGGAACCAGCAGAGAGGGGCACCCACCGCTGCTGCAGCCACACGCCACCTCCCTCGGCAGCGACAAGGGCTGTGACACATGCCAGCGGCCAGCCAGGGCCACATCCCGCTCCTGCACCTTTCCATTTTAAACGACAGCTCCTGCTCTCTGCACGTGCCTGGGTTCCTGCGTGGGTCCCGTCCCATCAGGGAGGCATCCGTCTTCTTCACTTCTCCATTCTGTCACACCCCCTCAGTTTATACACACTTTCCTTGGGTCCCTCCCCTAGGCCGACCCACGTTCCTACGTATCCCACGTATGGGGAGGGGTAAGGTGCTTCATGGGATGCAATTAGCACGATCTTGCTAATCTTCATTAGCATACTCAGGGTGTCAACTTTAATTTGCATTTCATGGATAATGAAGCAAAGGTCCTTCACCCGACGGATGCCCTTGAAACTTTACAAGATGCCCCACAGCAGAACCGTCCCGGCTCCACAGGGCTCCCTCCTCCAGCCCACCCTGTGCTGCCCAGGCAGCCTCATCAGCTCCACACTCTGCACCCCACAACCACAGTTCCGCTAGTCGCGAGTGCTTGAGACGTTCCCCGGCTGGGAGGGCCTCCACTCCCCCCATCCCTTCTCTCTCTCAGGCTGCTGTTCTCACAGGCATCCTTTTTCCCGAGCTCTGCTGGAGGAGTTTCTGCCTGCTCCGCCTGGGACCTCCCTGAGCCAAGCAGCGTGCGGCTGCGAGGTGCCGTACTCACGCCAGCCAGCGCAGGTGCTCCGAGTCCGCATCTCTTCAATGTCCATCTGCAAACGCACACCACAGGGAAAGGTGACTTAGGGACACCCTGATGTTTGCACCAACCCCATGCCCGGATCCGCTCTGAAGGGAGGGGGCAGCTCGAGACCTCCCAGCACTCCTTTCCTACCAGAAAAGTAACTCAACCTTATAGGATTGAGCTTAAAAGGAGGAGCAAAGAACTCTACACATGGAATTCCAAGACTAAAAGGACTTCTTGCTCAGCTGCTTCACGTCACTGTGCTTTGGTTTCTCAGGGCAAACAGTGTCAGCTAACCTACCCCCCAGGCAGACTGCCAAGGGAGAGAGGGCTTTGGGGGGTAAACAAAAGATGGGAGTCAGGGAATTCTTCCCTCTACACTCTGACACAGGTCCCGTTGCATCACTGTTCCATCTCTCAACCGCCAGAAATTTGGGGAGGCTACAATCTCTCCTGCATACGTAAGATGTCCCTGCTTTCCAGATATCACCTCACGTCAGCTCGTGCAGCCAAAAGAAACAGGAGCTGACCAAAAGCAGAGTGAAACAACCCAGCTCAAAGATTTTTTTTTAAAGAACCCGCTACTCACCTGGATTTGTCAGCAACAAAGTCCAGAGGGAGCCTTTATCTGCCTCGTATGACACTGCAGGGGGACTGGAAGCCTAAAAGAGCAACAGAAAGGGAATGTAAATCGCTCAAACAACAGCTTCCATTCAGACCAGATCACAATTTCCAAGGCAAAGAATATGCACTTGTCACGGGCATGGCCAGGAGACTGGGCACAGCCACACCACCACCCAGTAAGCCAGCTCCACCCGGAGAGCCCCCAGGGGGCTTTAACAAACACCAGCCTGCTGACAGACAACGACCCTGTCGCAAAGCTCTGTTCTTGTCGTGTCCAAGAAACATATTTCCTTCATCACAGGGGAAATACCCTTGCAAAAGAAATCCCCAGAACAAGCAACGCCTGTTAGAAGCATCTGACAGAAACACACATGGGCTCGAGGCTGCTCCCAGCTCCCCTCACACACCTCTGACGGCGTCACCACGTTCCCATAGCAGACCGGCATGAGGTACTCGTCCTCTGGGCTGTACTCCACCCTCAAGGGAACCCAGGGGGTGAACGTGGCCCCCTTGAACAAGTCACGAAATACCCCGCAGTGCTCCGCCACACGCTGCTTGTGGAAAGGGCCGCTGGTCTTCTCCCACTCAGCTTAATTAACTAATTAATTAATTAACGTGGCAATAAAACTAACTTTTGAGTGTCCTGGAAGTGAACTACCCTCGTTACAATACTAAAAACCACACACACACAGAGGTTCAGAAGACGCTGCCCGGTGTGAGACCCTTTCCCTGAGCACACGCAGTAGCAGAAGCATGCAGGATGTTAATCACTAACCAATCCGTATCCAATAGGCGTATTTGGAAAAGCCTCTGATTTTTGTGTATAAAAGCAGCACAAAAACCTGCTGTTGCTGTGCTTGATTTGTGGAAAGGTCCACCGAGCACCCAGGCCTCAATAAGTACAGTAACTCTGGTGATCGTGTGAAGATCGGTTTATTGCTCAGCCATCCCCTGGGCACGGCCTGGGGACGCCACCCCTTCAGCCTGGCACAAAAGGAGCATTGTAGGACGCTCTTCTTCAGGGACTCCAGGAAGAGCTGCTCATTATCTAAGTAAGCGTGGTCCTGAGAAGAGAGGGATGGATGGAAGGGGTATCAGAGAGTGCCACAGAAGGGGGCTGACAGTCCCGGGTGTCACTCATAGGGAGGGAAGCATCCCAAACCGTCCTTCCTGCAGTCAGCAGGGGGCAGCTACCATCCGTGGTACCCCCTGGGGTGTGGGGGCTCCCCCCGCCCCGAGACCACAACCTCACACTCTCAGCAAGACCTGGCTGTGGGTCAGGAGTGGGGAAAGGAGGGATGGAGAGTGGTAGGGCTGGATCTCCACAGGTGCTGAGCCTCTGGCTGGTGGAGCCGAGGGCACCGGGTGCTGTACTGGACCCACGACTTGCTGATGGCAACTTGGGGAGAACCCAGAGCAACTGGAGCAGCATTTCAGCCCCAGCTCTTTCTCCCCAAAACTCCATCCCTTTCCCACAGTGAAGCCCCACATACCACCTCGAGCTCAGGCTTAAACCAGACCTAAGGGCACCACAATGGTGGTGCAGACCCCAGAGGAGGGGGTGTCTCACGGGGGGGGCACCCAGGGAACGGGGAAGAGCCTCTACCTTGGAGATGCTGCTCTCCTTCTCTTCAATCTTTGCCTTCATCTGCCCCCTGTCGGCAGCCACGGAGGCATCCTGGGGAGTGCTCACGGTCCCCTGCAGCGGGTCCTTCGCGGGGGTGAGCGACGCTGTGGCTGGGCCTCCGCCCTGTCCCCCTTCCTCTCTCGGGGGTGCCTCGGGAGGCTGGTCCCGCCCCAGGAGGGGGGTCGGGCTGTGCCCTCGCCCCAGGGCAGGCAGGTCCTGCAGGCCCAGGTGCCTCAGCATGGCCTGCAGCAGGCTGTTGGGACCCTCAGCCCCCAAAGGCAGGCACGTGCCTCGCCCGCAGCTGTGCCCTGGCTGAGCACAATGAGCCCCCAGCCCAGGGTGTCCCCATGCCAAACACATGCAAAACAGGGCGGTTTTGTCTGCTTTCTAGCAGCGGGGAAAGGCAGGAGAGCAGTGAGGAAAGGATGGAGGGATGATGGGCAGGGCCAGCTCATGGCAGGAGGACAGGGAGAAGTGGCTACCTGGCCCCACTCGCCCCATCACCCCCGTGGGGCTGGTCACACCAGCTGAAGGGACCCAGGGGAAGACAGAGGCACCTGGGGAAGGAGCCACAGCCAGTCTGGAAATCCTCCCTCCCCCAGGCCAGTTCTGCCACTGAGCCCTCAAGGCACAAGGGGTGTTTTGTCACCCTGCCCAGCACCCCCTTGGGTGGTGCCAGGACCCCTCAAGGCCACACGACATCAACTCCCAGCACCAGGTCTTCCTTGTTGGCTTTCTCCTTCGCCAGCCTCTCCAGGGACCGGAACAGAGCCTTCCAACACAGAAAAGCATCCCATGACACCGCGGCAGGGTTGGAGCTGCCTCCTGGCCAGCTGAGCAACCCCCGCTCCCCCCACCTCACCCAAACCTCCAGGAAAGGTACACTGAACCTCCACAGGGCTGCAAGGTTTGGGGGGGTGCAGACAAATCCCTTGTGGTCCCCAGCCTGGGGTCTGCCTGGAGGATGCTCTGACCCCGAGGGGGTTTCAGCCGCCTACCTCCATATCTTTCTCCTTCTGGTGACGGTCATTCAGGAGGTTCCCGGTGACAGAGTTGAGCTTCCAGTAGTCCCCTTGCACCTGCGTGATGGTGGCCTGGATGTGCTTCAGCAGCTCCTCGTCCTGCTTCAGGGAGGAAGATGACAAGGTGGTGCCGTGCAAGGCGGCGCTGGCTGCCCGGGTTACTTGCCCAGTGGCCGTGGGCTCTCAGTGCCAACAGGACATTTGCATCCAGGCTTTAATTTCCTTCCATGCTGCTCACTTGTACGAACCAATCTGGGAGGCAGTGAGTGGCTCCCCCACATTACAGGGAAGCACAACCAGCTGGGGGGTGCTGGCAACCCCCTCCCAAGTCCCCCATGCCGGCATCTCCCTACGTGGCTCCTCCCTGGCAGCTGCCTCACCACCTTGCCCACTGCCTGCCGCGACATGAAATCGTCCACCAGCTCCTGGAGCTTCTCGTAGCGCTGCAGGAGCTGCCCCACCTGCTTGCGGACGTCCCCGCTGCAGACGGGGCACGCTGCCTGCGCCTCTGCCTGCTCCTGCCCTGTGCTCGCCACCATCGCCCTCGGCTCGCCCAGCTGCAGGAAGGGGAGAAGGAGTCGGCTCTGAGATGAGGTGGATGCAGTCAACAAATCCAGGTGTTGTGGAGGCTCGATGACCCCAGCCAGCCAGAGGATGTGGCTGGAAACCCCTCCAGGACCACCCCACCGAGCTGTGGCGGTGGGAGCGCTGCCCCTGGACCTCACCTGCTCCTGCAGCTCGTCAGCTGTCTTGGCCACCAACCGCTCCAGCGTGGCCTTGGTCATCTCCCGCTGCTCTTCCAGCTCCTTCAGCTTACACTTCATCTCCTGCAGCGTGGACCTGCTCAGTGAGACAGGGGCACAGGCAGGCTTAGCCTCCACAGGGCCGCTCAGGGGGCGTCCCTTGTCCCCCCGGGCTCCTCCTGCAGGGTAGGAAACCCTGTCCCGTCCTTTTAGCCCAGCTGCAGGGTGATCTGGTCGCTGACATCCCCTTTCCAGCTGGCTCCAGCTACCTCCAGCTTTCCGAGGGCATCTTCCAGCTGCCTGATCTGGGAAAGGCAGTGGTGGATGAGTCAGGGCACAGCCCCCTCTGTTGTCCCAGCCCAGGGGCCCTTCAGCTGCCTCCTCCCTGCCCAACTCCCCCCTGCAATCCCCACAGCCCCCCCAGGGACTGCTGCCAGCTCACCTTCCCATTCTTGCCCTGCAGGTCACTGGTCAGGCCCTGCAGCGAGGACACCCGGCCCTGGAGGTCGGCCAGGACGCTGGCGATGCTCTCCTTGTCTAGATGTGGTCCGAGGGGACATGCTGTCAGTGAGGGGGTCTCGCCTTTGAGGCCAGGCTCTGAGCACAATGAGCCCCCAGCCCAGGGTGTCCCCATGCCAAACACCCCCCTGCCAGCCCCCCCAGGGGCTCCTACCTCCCTCCGAGAAGAGCAGGCGCGGCTTCTCAAGCTCGGCGTGCTCTGACTTGCTGGCTTCCAGCTGGGCCACCTGCTCCTTCAGGCTGGCCAGAGGTGGCTGAGCTGCCCGATCTGGCGGAGAGCCTCCACCGTCTCTGCGCAGCGGTCGGAGACGCTGCTGGAGCCTGAGGATCCCCAGGGCACGGGCGGCTCTTGCAAAGGGGATGTGGCCCTGGGATCAGTGTCAAGGCGGATCTCTAACCCCTGGGCTGTCAGCGAGAGGGTCCTCACTGCCGGCTGGCCTGCCCAGGCAAGCTGTGTGCTGGGTAAAGCCTTGCCTCCCTCCTTGGGACTTTCTCAGTGCCAGAAAGGCTGGAGTCCATGCGGGAGGGGCTTGGCTGAACCCCTGCTCCTCCTCCTTGGGTCCCTGGAGGTGTTGGCTGCACCCCTGCTGTGGCGGTTTGGATGCCAGGGGATCCTGGCTGTGTCCCCAGGGTGGTGGCATGGGCATCAGAAGTCTTTGTCTTATCTGACGAAGCACCTGCCCCCTTCTCAGGGGCCACTGGTGCTCTCTGCGTCCCCGGGGAGCCAGGCTGTGTCTGTGGAGTCCCCTTGCTGGTCCCTTTGCTGGTCCTGGGTGCAGGCTGTGTCCCTGGTCCCTTCAGTCCCAGCGCTGAGCTTGCCCCATGCGGGGCGTCCATGTCTGCAGTGGGGGGCTCGGCGGGGGCAGCCTGGCCCTCACTGCCATCCTGCGAAGAGGAGGCAAAGGGGAGCAGGTTTATGGGCGGAAGTGCAGCGGCAAGGGCCACCCGCCCTGTCCTCAAACCCCCCAGCTCACGGAGCCAAACTCAAGTACCCCAAAGGCAGAGACTGCCCACCAGGCAATCCTCCAGCACCTCCCAGCGCACCGTGTTGCTCACCTCCTCCGGGGCTGGGTAGAGGCTCAGCCTTTCCTTCAGCTTTTTCTGGGGAAAAAAGGGATTAGGGGGTCAACCCTGGCCACGTAGCCGGGTGAGATGGTACCCACAGGAGCACTGACCCCCTCCAGCATCGCTGCCCAGCCCTGCTGGGACCGTGCCCTGACACCGAGGGACTGGGTGCACCGGTGCCCCGGGCACGCAGCCGCCTCCGTCCCGGAGCAGGATCCGGGCGTGCGCGCGGCCGTACCATGTCACTGTCCGACGCCGTCTGGTCACGGAGGGCCGGCAGCTGGCCGGCAGCGTCCTGGAGATTCCCCTGGAGCGGGACAAGGAGAGGGATGGCAGGCCAGACACAGGAGCAGGATTGAAAAGGAGCATCCAAAAATTAACTTGGGCACAGGACAGAGGGATGCCAGGCAGGGTTGTGGCTGTGTTGCATGGGTAGATCTTTATCTCCTCTCCTTCTTAGCACCCATGTTTCTTTCTTTACAGCTGTTTAGTTAAAAAATGTCTTAGCATCACCTTGGTTGGTGCATGCAGTTACCTCTTCAGCCTTGGGACACCCTTCCTGCTCTTCCCTCCTGGCACCCTTCACGCCGGGTGACACCCAGTCCCCAGTCTGGGGACTCAGCCTACAGGGACAGAGAGAAAAGACCCAGGCCCTTCAGCATCGGGGGCTTTCTGGTGGGACCCTCAGCCCCCAAAGGCAGGCACGTGCCTCGCCCGCAGCTGTGCCCTGGCTGTGCTAACCTGCGCACACACAGGGACGCTCTCGGGGAGGTAAAGCCCTGAGGAGAGCATCTCCTCCCAGCCCGGGAACAGCCATCCAGCCCCAGCCTCCTGCAGTCCCTCCTCTACACGTCTCCAGCCCAACCCCACTGCTGCCCAGGTGACACTCGGCAGCCCCTACCCCAGACACAAGCACGCTGGGCTCTTCCTTCTCTGGGGACAGACTCGAGGAGAAGACCTTGCGAGGCCTCTGGGAGACAGCGTGTGTCCTGTCACCAGGGCCGGGCCGGGAGGTCCAGCTCCATCAGAAATGGAGGCTTCGAAGTCCAAGCAAGAGCTGCCCTCCCTGTCACAGGCTACGATTCCCCTTCACTTGTCTAGAAACAAGCTCAGAGCATCTTCACCACCGGACTGGGGAAAACCAGCTGAAGAGAAAGCCCTTCGTCAGCTGCAGCCTCTGATGTCTCATTAATAGGAGACAGAGATGCCTGGGGAACTCTGTCAACACTGCTCAGGCAACGCAGGCTTGTCAATGCACACGATTTACAAAGCAGCCACAGCACACACGCTTTGGCCTGACAAATACAACTGGTGGCATCTCAGGGCTCTCCAAAGCCTTTGCCTCCATGAACACAGGCTCCCAGGGCTGCAAAGCGGGGCACAGCCATCCTCCTGCCCAGGGAGCACGGGCAGAGCTGGGTGACGATGAGTTGGCAGGGGAGGGCTCACGATCACCACCCTGATCCTGCACCTCTTGGGGGCACAGGCCCAGCAGACCTACCTGAGCCAGCGGGGCAGGGCGCTGCGTCTCCTGCTCTCCTGGGAACAAGGCTGCGGGGACTGAAAGTCAACAAGTCTGTGATTCAGACAGGCCAAGGGGAACCATTCCCTCCCAGAGGGATGAGGGCCTGGGTCTCCTCGGCAGAGCAAGAAGGGTCCTGCCCCGCTCTGGCAGCTGGGGATGGGGACGGAGGCTCAGACAGGCTTGTCCAGACCCGCACCCCTACCCCACCCCACGCACAGTGGCAGGGACTCTGCTCTGCAGAGTAAGTCTGGGGGCAAAGCACGGCTCCTCCTCCATCTCCCTCAACTAGGGAGGAGGCTGGGTCCCCTCAGCCACTTGCAGTGGCCTCTGAAGCGATGCTCAGCCTCAGCCGAGGGCAGGAGGGGGTCTGCCTGCACACAGCGCTAGTGGCACGAGTGTTGGGGCAGCACGAACTTAGGCCCACCCATTGCTCAGAGAGAGCAAGTCCCCGGCAGCCCTCTCAAACCCCACAGGCAGCGCTGCGGAGCTCAGTGCGCCCCAGCACCGTGTCCCCACCACACCACGACATGAGGCTTGTTCCGCGGTGCTGAGCCAGGGGAGCGGTGGCCTGCGTGGGCACAGAGACACGAGTGATGCACAGCAGCGCCGCAGCTCAGGGAGAAGCGCGCAGACATTCTCCTGCTCGGCATTTCGGGGAGTTTAAAGCTTGGCCGTCCCACTGTGGCACCCCTCCTGTGGAGCACGCCTGAAACGCGAAGGCGGCCTTACCTGGAGCTGTGTGTGCTCGCTGCCTTGTCCGGCACGGCGGCTGCCTGTGGCTGTGCTCCTGGGGAGGCTGCTGGCGGGCTGCAACCAAAAAGCATCCCATGTGGGAGAGCCAAGGAGGCGAGGAAAGACAAGATCCTTTCCCCCAACACCAGTTCCTGCCTGGCAGGGGAAAGCCTCTGTCCCACTCAGCTGTGGCAGGATTCAGCCTTTGGGCTGCAGGGGGAGCAAAGACACCTCAAAACCTCCCTCACCACTGTTTCTCCTTGCTGCATCCACCCCCTTCCCCCGGGCAGCACCAGCCCCAGCCAACACAGCCCTGCCCACGCCACAGGGCTCTCTGTCTGCAATTCGCTTCAGAGTCCCCTTCAGTGGCACAAGTCTGGACCTGGCTCCGTGTCGACTCAGCTGGAGGAGGTGCTTTGCCTCAACTAGGAGGAAGGAAGGGGAATGAAGGCAGCAACGAGGAGCACAGGGAGGAGCTCGTGGGGGTGTGCTGATCCAGGACAGCTCCGCGGGACCCACGGCACTGTGTGCCCTCTTGGCTACAACTGGCAGGAGAGCCCAGAGGTGGGAGGGGACTGCGCGCTGGATCACTGGGACACAGCCCCACGTTATTACCCCAACCCGAGACAAGACAGTGCTTAAAATTCATTTCTCAGATCCGAGCCCAGGGTTTCTGAGAGCTCCTGCTGGAGCAGCTCTGTGGGTGGGATCACACATGGTACGAGGTTTGAGCTGGGCTTGGGGCTTGTCCCTTTTTTTTTTTTTTTTTTTTTTTTTCTTTTCCTTCCTCCCAACAAGAGATCAGAGCAGCCCTGCCTGCTCTTATCTCTCAGGACCGTTTACAGAGCCACTTTTAAATAGCTCTTTTCAGTGACCAAATCTCACAGCAAGTGACAAAGTGGCAACGTGCTACTGCCTGGTCCGTGGCCACTGATGGGACATTGCTGGGTGTCACTGACACTGGGGTTTCCAGCTCTGGCGGACACGAGCAGCTTCTTCAGCTTTGCAAGTTTCCACTCAGACAATTGCTCCCCACCTTCGCCCAAAGTCCCTCTTCCACCAACGCACCTTAGTCCTTGCCCCAACCCACCAGCTGCTACTCGTGTCCAGAGGGGATTTTTCAGGGTGAAAGGAGATTTGAGGGGACTACCAGACCCATTGGCATCCCTGCTGCAGCAACAAGAGAGACGAGTGCCTGTAACATGGTCACAGTGCAGCTGGATCCCACCCAGAGGTGCAACTGTGCTTTGGGGTGGACCAGCGACGCCCTCAGCCACCCAAATCCTGACCCAGAACACCGGTTCTCATCTGGCCGTGTGCAGAACAGGCTGGATGAGGTCCAAGGGAAGAGCTGAGGCTCCATTCCCAGAAAGGAAACGTCAGTTCTGTAACCTGTAGCACCTTTCACAGTTGTCTTCCCTGGCCCAGAACCGGGTCTCGACGCTCCCAGCAGATCCGCTTCCAGGTCGTCCAAACCCTGGAAAGCAACAGGACGGCGACAGGAGCAGGGCGAGTGCTACTCCTGCCTCAGCGCTGCCTCTCCCTTCGGAGGTTGGTGCTGGAGGCCACGGCTGCAGCCCACGCGGGGCTCAGACCAAGGGTATTTCTGCACTGACCTTCAGGCTCTGCAGCAGACCTTGGGGCTCTCCGCCGGAGGCACTGGAGCCCTGCACGCCAAGGAGGGCAGAGATCAGAGACAAGCAGACTTTGGAAACTCCTCACCCCTCGCTTCCATGCTCCAGCCCCCGCTTTTCCTCATTGTTTGGATTGGGAGAATACACGCCCAGCTCCTCCTGGTGAGCCCCTCACTGGTAACCCCCCGTGCCTTGATTCCTTTGCTGACATCCTACTGCCTCTGGGAGAAGCGTCAGCAACACCCACGCTGGTGCTTTGGGTGAGGGTCCTTCCTGTGACGCTTCCTCCCAAGAGCACCCACAGCAGGGCTGGGCTGCAGCACGACGTGCCCCCCTGGCTTTGCTCCAGCCCACCCAGGGCACCCTCAAGCCCTTCTCCCACCAGCCACCCGCTCCCCCGGCCCAGCTCCCCCACAGCCACGCCACAGAGGGGTCACCTCTTCAGCCAGACCTCACGGTTCCCCCCGATATCCCACTGCTGACTTGCCTGGGGTGACACCAGGGGCAAGCCTGGCCCAGCTTAGTCCCAGCCCTCGGGATACCCAGGCTCTCTCCCAAAATTCGGGCTCACCTCTGCAGCTTCCACGCCCTCTGCAGGGAATCCGTTGAAGAAATCCTCCGCTACACGGGACCTGTGACACGAGCCCGGGGGTCAGCAACAGCACCCGGGAGCGTTGGGGACAGCCAGGCCAGGTGGCAGCAGGCGGAGGGGACCACGCGGGCACACCGCGGCAGCCACGTCGTGCGACAGAAAAGGAGGCGAACGTAGCACCCGCATAAAAGATGGGAGTGCTGGGACTGCTGCAGTTAAGCGAGCAACTCTCCTAAGGCAGATGTACAGGAGATGTACCGGGCTGGGCGCACCCAGCTCTCGCTGGAAAGCTTCAGGCTCTGGGCTCCCAGTTCCCAAAGGCATCGCCAGTAACTCGCCTTCCCGGGCACTCGCTGTCGGGGCAGGGAGCGAGGGGGAGAAGCCGAGGACCTGGGGCAGGTCACAAGGACCTGGGGAGCACAGAGGCTGTGTCTGAAAGGCACTCACTTCTGGCTGGCCGGCGAGCTGGTGCCCCGGGCTCTCCCACTGCGGCCCTTGGCCAGCCAGGAAGTTCTTGTAGAATTCACGGGGCTTTCGTCTGGAAACAAGACAGGGAGACGTGAGGATGACGGACACGGGCATATTCCTGACCTGGGCACCCCAAAGGGGGATTTGCTGTCTCCCCAAGGCACACAGAGGCTTTCAATCAGAGGCGAACTTCACTGGGCCTCCCCAAGCTGACGTCCAGCCTACTCAATGGCCTCTGACTCTGGGAAACCCTGCTTGCTGCTTCCTCCCCCTCAGAGATCACTGGCTGTTGCACCAGCACCTCCTGCTCCCAGCAGGGGACTAAGAGCACAAGGATGCTGCCCTTTCAGCTGCAAAACAGGTTCCTTTTACCGTCCTCGAATCCCAGGAGGTCACTAAGCAGATCATCGACAGACTCTGAAACCAGACAAACTAAAGGTGTTGAGGCAGGGGAGCTCACCACGCAGGTGCAGAAAAGCTCCCAGTTTCAGTATGCCTTGCTCTTTTGAAACCCCCCAAGCATACAGGTTTGGGCTCAAGCACCACCAGCGTAAGGCCTTCCTAGAGAGAACTGCCAGGACCTGACCCAGTACTGGGCGGAGAAAAGATTGCGCTTCACCTAGCCACAAAGGAGATCTCTCTACCGAGGAGCCAGCGGCTTCCTGTTCAGTCTCTGGCCACAAGCAGCCCTTCCTCTGGGAGCTCTCGCCCCACAGTGGCTCAGAGGCCCTGGGCAACCCCAAAAGCGCCGCTTCAATTACCAGGGGCTGCAAGAGGCCCCCAAACAGGCACCTGGGCGTCAGGTGAGGCGGAGAACTGAACTAACGACATCTATTCTGCTCTGGACTGGGGAAAGCCCGCACGAAAGGGCTGTAGCACCCCGGTAAGCAAAGCCCCTCGGATGGCAGAGGCAGGTCAACGTCTCTGCTTCAGGGATGAGACGACGCACCCAACTGCAGCTCTCAGCCAAGGACCAGGAACCACCGCCGCAGCCAGGACCCCCACCTGATCCCGCTGCCCCCCGCCTCCGGCCCCGCGTTCCCGCAGAACAAAGCGCCTACGGACAGCGAAGGGAACGCGCCCCAGGCTACGTACCGCCGAAACTTCTCCGGGGTTTTGTAGCCTACGGAGAGAGACAAATTCCCTCATGAGAAAAGGGCGCGGGGCTGGCCGGGTCCTGCTCCAACCCCGCCGGAGCCAGGGGCACGGTTCTCCAGAGCACCCCGCAAGCAACACCGAAGCCCCCCCGCCCCCCTCCCGGCCCCGCCGCTCGGGAAACGGCCCCTGAACCGCCGGAACCCCGAGACATTCCCAACTGCAGCGGCAGCGGCAGCGGCGAGCACAGCCCCGCCCGCCCCCCGCGGGGTCCCTCCTGCCCCCCCCAGAGGGGCCGGAGCAGCACAGCCGCATTGCCCGGGCCCGCCTCGGCACCCCCCGCACTCACCACCGCGCCGCCCCGGCCTTCCCCTGCTCTCCCGCCGCCTTCCCGGCTCCTCCCGCTCTCCGCCGCTCCCCGCAGGGACACAAGGGTCTCCTCCGCGGCCGGCCCGGCCCGCGGCACCCCCCGTTACCTCTGGCCCACGCGATCTCCTGCTCCTGCCGGGGCCCCTCTCCGCCTCCGCGCTGCTCCGCCTCGCCCGGCCGCTCGGAACAAGGCTCCGGCGCTGCAAAAGAGCCCCG
This sequence comes from Strix uralensis, assembly GCF_047716275.1. Classification (NCBI taxonomy): domain Eukaryota; kingdom Metazoa; phylum Chordata; class Aves; order Strigiformes; family Strigidae; genus Strix; species Strix uralensis. Next base: position 7,013,131 of record NC_133990.1, read on the forward strand.
CAGGGAGCGAGTCCCGCCCGCCGCCGCCCCGGGGAGCCCCCACCTCTCCGCCGCCGGGCGCCCAACGGCCCAACCGCCGCCTCTCCGCACCCGCTGCGCGGCGCGCGCTGCCCGCCCGCGCGGCTCTTGACGAGACAGACCCCCCCCAGCCGCGGGCCGAGGAGCGCGGCAGGAGACGCTGCAGCGGCGCCGCAGGGAGACACACGCGAGAGGCTGGCGGGGCTCAGAGCAACGTCTGTGCCCGGGAAGGGGTTTGCAGGGGGACACCCACCATCGGGGATTTGATTTCGCTCCTTTCTCGCCCTTTGAGGGAACTTCCTGGCGTCCTCCCCTCTGCCAGGGCTGGGTCCTCGAGCAGAGCGGGGCACAGAGACCGCAGCACAGTGCTCCCGGCAGCTGCCAGCCTGGGAACCAGCAGAGAGGGGCACCCACCGCTGCTGCAGCCACACGCCACCTCCCTCGGCAGCGACAAGGGCTGTGACACATGCCAGCGGCCAGCCAGGGCCACATCCCGCTCCTGCACCTTTCCATTTTAAACGACAGCTCCTGCTCTCTGCACGTGCCTGGGTTCCTGCGTGGGTCCCGTCCCATCAGGGAGGCATCCGTCTTCTTCACTTCTCCATTCTGTCACACCCCCTCAGTTTATACACACTTTCCTTGGGTCCCTCCCCTAGGCCGACCCACGTTCCTACGTATCCCACGTATGGGGAGGGGTAAGGTGCTTCATGGGATGCAATTAGCACGATCTTGCTAATCTTCATTAGCATACTCAGGGTGTCAACTTTAATTTGCATTTCATGGATAATGAAGCAAAGGTCCTTCACCCGACGGATGCCCTTGAAACTTTACAAGATGCCCCACAGCAGAACCGTCCCGGCTCCACAGGGCTCCCTCCTCCAGCCCACCCTGTGCTGCCCAGGCAGCCTCATCAGCTCCACACTCTGCACCCCACAACCACAGTTCTGCTAGTCGCGAGTGCTTGAGACGTTCCCCGGCTGGGAGGGCCTCCACTCCCCCCATCCCTTCTCTCTCTCAGGCTGCTGTTCTCACAGGCATCCTTTTTCCCGAGCTCTGCTGGAGGAGTTTCTGCCTGCTCCGCCTGGGACCTCCCTGAGCCAAGCAGCGTGCGGCTGCGAGGTGCCGTACTCACGCCAGCCAGCGCAGGTGCTCCGAGTCCGCATCTCTTCAATGTCCATCTGCAAACGCACACCACAGGGAAAGGTGACTTAGGGACACCCTGATGTTTGCACCAACCCCATGCCCGGATCCGCTCTGAAGGGAGGGGGCAGCTCGAGACCTCCCAGCACTCCTTTCCTACCAGAAAAGTAACTCAACCTTATAGGATTGAGCTTAAAAGGAGGAGCAAAGAACTCTACACATGGAATTCCAAGACTAAAAGGACTTCTTGCTCAGCTGCTTCACGTCACTGTGCTTTGGTTTCTCAGGGCAAACAGTGTCAGCTAACCTACCCCCCAGGCAGACTGCCAAGGGAGAGAGGGCTTTGGGGGGTAAACAAAAGATGGGAGTCAGGGAATTCTTCCCTCTACACTCTGACACAGGTCCCGTTGCATCACTGTTCCATCTCTCAACCGCCAGAAATTTGGGGAGGCTACAATCTCTCCTGCATACGTAAGATGTCCCTGCTTTCCAGATATCACCTCACGTCAGCTCGTGCAGCCAAAAGAAACAGGAGCTGACCAAAAGCAGAGTGAAACAACCCAGCTCAAAGATTTTTTTTTAAAGAACCCGCTACTCACCTGGATTTGTCAGCAACAAAGTCCAGAGGGAGCCTTTATCTGCCTCGTATGACACTGCAGGGGGACTGGAAGCCTAAAAGAGCAACAGAAAGGGAATGTAAATCGCTCAAACAACAGCTTCCATTCAGACCAGATCACAATTTCCAAGGCAAAGAATATGCACTTGTCACGGGCATGGCCAGGAGACTGAGCACAGCCACACCACCACCCAGTAAGCCAGCTCCACCCGGAGAGCCCCCAGGGGGCTTTAACAAACACCAGCCTGCTGACAGACAACGACCCTGTCGCAAAGCTCTGTTCTTGTCGTGTCCAAGAAACATATTTCCTTCATCACAGGGGAAATACCCTTGCAAAAGAAATCCCCAGAACAAGCAACGCCTGTTAGAAGCATCTGACAGAAACACACATGGGCTCGAGGCTGCTCCCAGCTCCCCTCACACACCTCTGACGGCGTCACCACGTTCCCATAGCAGACCGGCATGAGGTACTCGTCCTCTGGGCTGTACTCCACCCTCAAGGGAACCCAGGGGGTGAACGTGGCCCCCTTGAACAAGTCACGAAATACCCCGCAGTGCTCCGCCACACGCTGCTTGTGGAAAGGGCCGCTGGTCTTCTCCCACTCAGCTTAATTAACTAATTAATTAATTAACGTGGCAATAAAACTAACTTTTGAGTGTCCTGGAAGTGAACTACCCTCGTTACAATACTAAAAACCACACACACACAGAGGTTCAGAAGACGCTGCCCGGTGTGAGACCCTTTCCCTGAGCACACGCAGTAGCAGAAGCATGCAGGATGTTAATCACTAACCAATCCGTATCCAATAGGCGTATTTGGAAAAGCCTCTGATTTTTGTGTATAAAAGCAGCACAAAAACCTGCTGTTGCTGTGCTTGATTTGTGGAAAGGTCCACCGAGCACCCAGGCCTCAATAAGTACAGTAACTCTGGTGATCGTGTGAAGATCGGTTTATTGCTCAGCCATCCCCTGGGCACGGCCTGGGGACGCCACCCCTTCAGCCTGGCACAAAAGGAGCATTGTAGGACGCTCTTCTTCAGGGACTCCAGGAAGAGCTGCTCATTATCTAAGTAAGCGTGGTCCTGAGAAGAGAGGGATGGATGGAAGGGGTATCAGAGAGTGCCACAGAAGGGGGCTGACAGTCCCGGGTGTCACTCATAGGGAGGGAAGCATCCCAAACCGTCCTTCCTGCAGTCAGCAGGGGGCAGCTACCATCCGTGGTACCCCCTGGGGTGTGGGGGCTCCCCCCGCCCCGAGACCACAACCTCACACTCTCAGCAAGACCTGGCTGTGGGTCAGGAGTGGGGAAAGGAGGGATGGAGAGTGGTAGGGCTGGATCTCCACAGGTGCTGAGCCTCTGGCTGGTGGAGCCGAGGGCACCGGGTGCTGTACTGGACCCACGACTTGCTGATGGCAACTTGGGGAGAACCCAGAGCAACTGGAGCAGCATTTCAGCCCCAGCTCTTTCTCCCCAAAACTCCATCCCTTTCCCACAGTGAAGCCCCACATACCACCTCGAGCTCAGGCTTAAACCAGACCTAAGGGCACCACAATGGTGGTGCAGACCCCAGAGGAGGGGGTGTCTCACGGGGGGGGCACCCAGGGAACGGGGAAGAGCCTCTACCTTGGAGATGCTGCTCTCCTTCTCTTCAATCTTTGCCTTCATCTGCCCCCTGTCGGCAGCCACGGAGGCATCCTGGGGAGTGCTCACGGTCCCCTGCAGCGGGTCCTTCGCGGGGGTGAGCGACGCTGTGGCTGGGCCTCCGCCCTGTCCCCCTTCCTCTCTCGGGGGTGCCTCGGGAGGCTGGTCCCGCCCCAGGAGGGGGGTCGGGCTGTGCCCTCGCCCCAGGGCAGGCAGGTCCTGCAGGCCCAGGTGCCTCAGCATGGCCTGCAGCAGGCTGTTGGGACCCTCAGCCCCCAAAGGCAGGCACGTGCCTCGCCCGCAGCTGTGCCCTGGCTGAGCACAATGAGCCCCCAGCCCAGGGTGTCCCCATGCCAAACACATGCAAAACAGGGCGGTTTTGTCTGCTTTCTAGCAGCGGGGAAAGGCAGGAGAGCAGTGAGGAAAGGATGGAGGGATGATGGGCAGGGCCAGCTCATGGCAGGAGGACAGGGAGAAGTGGCTACCTGGCCCCACTCGCCCCATCACCCCCGTGGGGCTGGTCACACCAGCTGAAGGGACCCAGGGGAAGACAGAGGCACCTGGGGAAGGAGCCACAGCCAGTCTGGAAATCCTCCCTCCCCCAGGCCAGTTCTGCCACTGAGCCCTCAAGGCACAAGGGGTGTTTTGTCACCCTGCCCAGCACCCCCTTGGGTGGTGCCAGGACCCCTCAAGGCCACACGACATCAACTCCCAGCACCAGGTCTTCCTTGTTGGCTTTCTCCTTCGCCAGCCTCTCCAGGGACCGGAACAGAGCCTTCCAACACAGAAAAGCATCCCATGACACCGCGGCAGGGTTGGAGCTGCCTCCTGGCCAGCTGAGCAACCCCCGCTCCCCCCACCTCACCCAAACCTCCAGGAAAGGTACACTGAACCTCCACAGGGCTGCAAGGTTTGGGGGGGTGCAGACAAATCCCTTGTGGTCCCCAGCCTGGGGTCTGCCTGGAGGATGCTCTGACCCCGAGGGGGTTTCAGCCGCCTACCTCCATATCTTTCTCCTTCTGGTGACGGTCATTCAGGAGGTTCCCGGTGACAGAGTTGAGCTTCCAGTAGTCCCCTTGCACCTGCGTGATGGTGGCCTGGATGTGCTTCAGCAGCTCCTCGTCCTGCTTCAGGGAGGAAGATGACAAGGTGGTGCCGTGCAAGGCGGCGCTGGCTGCCCGGGTTACTTGCCCAGTGGCCGTGGGCTCTCAGTGCCAACAGGACATTTGCATCCAGGCTTTAATTTCCTTCCATGCTGCTCACTTGTACGAACCAATCTGGGAGGCAGTGAGTGGCTCCCCCACATTACAGGGAAGCACAACCAGCTGGGGGGTGCTGGCAACCCCCTCCCAAGTCCCCCATGCCGGCATCTCCCTACGTGGCTCCTCCCTGGCAGCTGCCTCACCACCTTGCCCACTGCCTGCCGCGACATGAAATCGTCCACCAGCTCCTGGAGCTTCTCGTAGCGCTGCAGGAGCTGCCCCACCTGCTTGCGGACGTCCCCGCTGCAGACGGGGCACGCTGCCTGCGCCTCTGCCTGCTCCTGCCCTGTGCTCGCCACCATCGCCCTCGGCTCGCCCAGCTGCAGGAAGGGGAGAAGGAGTCGGCTCTGAGATGAGGTGGATGCAGTCAACAAATCCAGGTGTTGTGGAGGCTCGATGACCCCAGCCAGCCAGAGGATGTGGCTGGAAACCCCTCCAGGACCACCCCACCGAGCTGTGGCGGTGGGAGCGCTGCCCCTGGACCTCACCTGCTCCTGCAGCTCGTCAGCTGTCTTGGCCACCAACCGCTCCAGCGTGGCCTTGGTCATCTCCCGCTGCTCTTCCAGCTCCTTCAGCTTACACTTCATCTCCTGCAGCGTGGACCTGCTCAGTGAGACAGGGGCACAGGCAGGCTTAGCCTCCACAGGGCCGCTCAGGGGGCGTCCCTTGTCCCCCCGGGCTCCTCCTGCAGGGTAGGAAACCCTGTCCCGTCCTTTTAGCCCAGCTGCAGGGTGATCTGGTCGCTGACATCCCCTTTCCAGCTGGCTCCAGCTACCTCCAGCTTTCCGAGGGCATCTTCCAGCTGCCTGATCTGGGAAAGGCAGTGGTGGATGAGTCAGGGCACAGCCCCCTCTGTTGTCCCAGCCCAGGGGCCCTTCAGCTGCCTCCTCCCTGCCCAACTCCCCCCTGCAATCCCCACAGCCCCCCCAGGGACTGCTGCCAGCTCACCTTCCCATTCTTGCCCTGCAGGTCACTGGTCAGGCCCTGCAGCGAGGACACCCGGCCCTGGAGGTCGGCCAGGACGCTGGCGATGCTCTCCTTGTCTAGATGTGGTCCGAGGGGACATGCTGTCAGTGAGGGGGTCTCGCCTTTGAGGCCAGGCTCTGAGCACAATGAGCCCCCAGCCCAGGGTGTCCCCATGCCAAACACCCCCCTGCCAGCCCCCCCAGCGGCTCCTACCTCCCTCCGAGAAGAGCAGGCGCGGCTTCTCAAGCTCGGCGTGCTCTGACTTGGTGGCTTCCAGCTGGGCCACCTGCTCCTTCAGGCTGGCCAGAGGTGGCTGAGCTGCCTGATCTGGCGGAGAGCCTCCACCGTCTCTGCGCAGCGGTCGGAGACGCTGCTGGAGCCTGAGGATCCCCAGGGCACGGGCGGCTCTTGCAAAGGGGATGTGGCCCTGGGATCAGTGTCAAGGCGGATCTCTAACCCCTGGGCTGTCAGCGAGAGGGTCCTCACTGCCGGCTGGCCTGCCCAGGCAAGCTGTGTGCTGGGTAAAGCCTTGCCTCCCTCCTTGGGACTTTCTCAGTGCCAGAAAGGCTGGAGTCCATGCGGGAGGGGCTTGGCTGAACCCCTGCTCCTCCTCCTTGGGTCCCTGGAGGTGTTGGCTGCACCCCTGCTGTGGCGGTTTGGATGCCAGGGGATCCTGGCTGTGTCCCCAGGGTGGTGGCATGGGCATCAGAAGTCTTTGTCTTATCTGACGAAGCACCTGCCCCCTTCTCAGGGGCCACTGGTGCTCTCTGCGTCCCCGGGGAGCCAGGCTGTGTCTGTGGAGTCCCCTTGCTGGTCCCTTTGCTGGTCCTGGGTGCAGGCTGTGTCCCTGGTCCCTTCAGTCCCAGCGCTGAGCTTGCCCCATGCGGGGCGTCCATGTCTGCAGTGGGGGGCTCGGCGGGGGCAGCCTGGCCCTCACTGCCATCCTGCGAAGAGGAGGCAAAGGGGAGCAGGTTTATGGGCGGAAGTGCAGCGGCAAGGGCCACCCGCCCTGTCCTCAAACCCCCCAGCTCACGGAGCCAAACTCAAGTACCCCAAAGGCAGAGACTGCCCACCAGGCAATCCTCCAGCACCTCCCAGCGCACCGTGTTGCTCACCTCCTCCGGGGCTGGGTAGAGGCTCAGCCTTTCCTTCAGCTTTTTCTGGGGAAAAAAGGGATTAGGGGGTCAACCCTGGCCACGTAGCCGGGTGAGATGGTACCCACAGGAGCACTGACCCCCTCCAGCATCGCTGCCCAGCCCTGCTGGGACCGTGCCCTGACACCGAGGGACTGGGTGCACCGGTGCCCCGGGCACGCAGCCGCCTCCGTCCCGGAGCAGGATCCGGGCGTGCGCGCGGCCGTACCATGTCACTGTCCGACGCCGTCTGGTCACGGAGGGCCGGCAGCTGGCCGGCAGCGTCCTGGAGATTCCCCTGGAGCGGGACAAGGAGAGGGATGGCAGGCCAGACACAGGAGCAGGATTGAAAAGGAGCATCCAAAAATTAACTTGGGCACAGGACAGAGGGATGCCAGGCAGGGTTGTGGCTGTGTTGCATGGGTAGATCTTTATCTCCTCTCCTTCTTAGCACCCACGTTTCTTTCTTTACAGCTGTTTAGTTAAAAAATGTCTTAGCATCACCTTGGTTGGTGCATGCAGTTACCTCTTCAGCCTTGGGACACCCTTCCTGCTCTTCCCTCCTGGCACCCTTCACGCCGGGTGACACCCAGTCCCCAGTCTGGGGACTCAGCCTACAGGGACAGAGAGAAAAGACCCAGGCCCTTCAGCATCGGGGGCTTTCTGGTGGGACCCTCAGCCCCCAAAGGCAGGCACGTGCCTCGCCCGCAGCTGTGCCCTGGCTGTGCTAACCTGCGCACACACAGGGACGCTCTCGGGGAGGTAAAGCCCTGAGGAGAGCATCTCCTCCCAGCCCGGGAACAGCCATCCAGCCCCAGCCTCCTGCAGTCCCTCCTCTACACGTCTCCAGCCCAACCCCACTGCTGCCCAGGTGACACTCGGCAGCCCCTACCCCAGACACAAGCACGCTGGGCTCTTCCTTCTCTGGGGACAGACTCGAGGAGAAGACCTTGCGAGGCCTCTGGGAGACAGCGTGTGTCCTGTCACCAGGGCCGGGCCGGGAGGTCCAGCTCCATCAGAAATGGAGGCTTCGAAGTCCAAGCAAGAGCTGCCCTCCCTGTCACAGGCTACGATTCCCCTTCACTTGTCTAGAAACAAGCTCAGAGCATCTTCACCACCGGACTGGGGAAAACCAGCTGAAGAGAAAGCCCTTCGTCAGCTGCAGCCTCTGATGTCTCATTAATAGGAGACAGAGATGCCTGGGGAACTCTGTCAACACTGCTCAGGCAACGCAGGCTTGTCAATGCACACGATTTACAAAGCAGCCACAGCACACACGCTTTGGCCTGACAAATACAACTGGTGGCATCTCAGGGCTCTCCAAAGCCTTTGCCTCCATGAACACAGGCTCCCAGGGCTGCAAAGCGGGGCACAGCCATCCTCCTGCCCAGGGAGCACGGGCAGAGCTGGGTGACGATGAGTTGGCAGGGGAGGGCTCACGATCACCACCCTGATCCTGCACCTCTTGGGGGCACAGGCCCAGCAGACCTACCTGAGCCAGCGGGGCAGGGCGCTGCGTCTCCTGCTCTCCTGGGAACAAGGCTGCGGGGACTGAAAGTCAACAAGTCTGTGATTCAGACAGGCCAAGGGGAACCATTCCCTCCCAGAGGGATGAGGGCCTGGGTCTCCTCGGCAGAGCGAGAAGGGTCCTGCCCCGCTCTGGCAGCTGGGGATGGGGACGGAGGCTCAGACAGGCTTGTCCAGACCCGCACCCCTACCCCACCCCACGCACAGTGGCAGGGACTCTGCTCTGCAGAGTAAGTCTGGGGGCAAAGCACGGCTCCTCCTCCATCTCCCTCAACTAGGGAGGAGGCTGGGTCCCCTCAGCCACTTGCAGTGGCCTCTGAAGCGATGCTCAGCCTCAGCCGAGGGCAGGAGGGGGTCTGCCTGCACACAGCGCTAGTGGCACGAGTGTTGGGGCAGCACGAACTTAGGCCCACCCATTGCTCAGAGAGAGCAAGTCCCCGGCAGCCCTCTCAAACCCCACAGGCAGCGCTGCGGAGCTCAGTGCGCCCCAGCACCGTGTCCCCACCACACCACGACATGAGGCTTGTTCTGCGGTGCTGAGCCAGGGGAGCGGTGGCCTGCGTGGGCACAGAGACACGAGTGATGCACAGCAGCGCCGCAGCTCAGGGAGAAGCGCGCAGACATTCTCCTGCTCGGCATTTCGGGGAGTTTAAAGCTTGGCCGTCCCACTGTGGCACCCCTCCTGTGGAGCACGCCTGAAACGCGAAGGCGGCCTTACCTGGAGCTGTGTGTGCTCGCTGCCTTGTCCGGCACGGCGGCTGCCTGTGGCTGTGCTCCTGGGGAGGCTGCTGGCGGGCTGCAACCAAAAAGCATCCCATGTGGGAGAGCCAAGGAGGCGAGGAAAGACAAGATCCTTTCCCCCAACACCAGTTCCTGCCTGGCAGGGGAAAGCCTCTGTCCCACTCAGCTGTGGCAGGATTCAGCCTTTGGGCTGCAGGGGGAGCAAAGACACCTCAAAACCTCCCTCACCACTGTTTCTCCTTGCTGCATCCACCCCCTTCCCCCGGGCAGCACCAGCCCCAGCCAACACAGCCCTGCCCACGCCACAGGGCTCTCTGTCTGCAATTCGCTTCAGAGTCCCCTTCAGTGGCACAAGTCTGGACCTGGCTCCGTGTCGACTCAGCTGGAGGAGGTGCTTTGCCTCAACTAGGAGGAAGGAAGGGGAATGAAGGCAGCAACGAGGAGCACAGGGAGGAGCTCGTGGGGGTGTGCTGATCCAGGACAGCTCCGCGGGACCCACGGCACTGTGTGCCCTCTTGGCTACAACTGGCAGGAGAGCCCAGAGGTGGGAGGGGACTGCGCGCTGGATCACTGGGACACAGCCCCACGTTATTACCCCAACCCGAGACAAGACAGTGCTTAAAATTCATTTCTCAGATCCGAGCCCAGGGTTTCTGAGAGCTCCTGCTGGAGCAGCTCTGTGGGTGGGATCACACATGGTACGAGGTTTGAGCTGGGCTTGGGGCTTGTCCCTTTTTTTTTTTTTTTTTTTTTTTCTTTTCCTTCCTCCCAACAAGAGATCAGAGCAGCCCTGCCTGCTCTTATCTCTCAGGACCGTTTACAGAGCCACTTTTAAATAGCTCTTTTCAGTGACCAAATCTCACAGCAAGTGACAAAGTGGCAACGTGCTACTGCCTGGTCCGTGGCCACTGATGGGACATTGCTGGGTGTCACTGACACTGGGGTTTCCAGCTCTGGCGGACACGAGCAGCTTCTTCAGCTTTGCAAGTTTCCACTCAGACAATTGCTCCCCACCTTCGCCCAAAGTCCCTCTTCCACCAACGCACCTTAGTCCTTGCCCCAACCCACCAGCTGCTACTCGTGTCCAGAGGGGATTTTTCAGGGTGAAAGGAGATTTGAGGGGACTACCAGACCCATTGGCATCCCTGCTGCAGCAACAAGAGAGACGAGTGCCTGTAACATGGTCACAGTGCAGCTGGATCCCACCCAGAGGTGCAACTGTGCTTTGGGGTGGACCAGCGACGCCCTCAGCCACCCAAATCCTGACCCAGAACACCGGTTCTCATCTGGCCGTGTGCAGAACAGGCTGGATGAGGTCCAAGGGAAGAGCTGAGGCTCCATTCCCAGAAAGGAAACGTCAGTTCTGTAACCTGTAGCACCTTTCACAGTTGTCTTCCCTGGCCCAGAACCGGGTCTCGACGCTCCCAGCAGATCCGCTTCCAGGTCGTCCAAACCCTGGAAAGCAACAGGACGGCGACGGGAGCAGGGCGAGTGCTACTCCTGCCTCAGCGCTGCCTCTCCCTTCGGAGGTTGGTGCTGGAGGCCACGGCTGCAGCCCACGCGGGGCTCAGACCAAGGGTATTTCTGCACTGACCTTCAGGCTCTGCAGCAGACCTTGGGGCTCTCCGCCGGAGGCACTGGAGCCCTGCACGCCAAGGAGGGCAGAGATCAGAGACAAGCAGACTTTGGAAACTCCTCACCCCTCGCTTCCATGCTCCAGCCCCCGCTTTTCCTCATTGTTTGGATTGGGAGAATACACGCCCAGCTCCTCCTGGTGAGCCCCTCACTGGAAACCCCCTGTGCCTTGATTCCTTTGCTGACATCCTACTGCCTCTGGGAGAAGCGTCAGCAACACCCACGCTGGTGCTTTGGGTGAGGGTCCTTCCTGTGACGCTTCCTCCCAAGAGCACCCACAGCAGGGCTGGGCTGCAGCACGACGTGCCCCCCTGGCTTTGCTCCAGCCCACCCAGGGCACCCTCAAGCCCTTCTCCCACCAGCCACCCGCTCCCCCGGCCCAGCTCCCCCACAGCCACGCCACAGAGGGGTCACCTCTTCAGCCAGACCTCACGGTTCCCCCCGATATCCCACTGCTGACTTGCCTGGGGTGACACCAGGGGCAAGCCTGGCCCAGCTTAGTCCCAGCCCTCGGGATACCCAGGCTCTCTCCCAAAATTCGGGCTCACCTCTGCAGCTTCCACGCCCTCTGCAGGGAATCCGTTGAAGAAATCCTCCGCTACACGGGACCTGTGACACGAGCCCGGGGGTCAGCAACAGCACCCGGGAGCGTTGGGGACAGCCAGGCCAGGTGGCAGCAGGCGGAGGGGACCACGCGGGCACACCGCGGCAGCCACGTCGTGCGACAGAAAAGGAGGCGAACGTAGCACCCGCATAAAAGATGGGAGTGCTGGGACTGCTGCAGTTAAGCGAGCAACTCTCCTAAGGCAGATGTACAGGAGATGTACCGGGCTGGGCGCACCCAGCTCTCGCTGGAAAGCTTCAGGCTCTGGGCTCCCAGTTCCCAAAGGCATCGCCAGTAACTCGCCTTCCCGGGCACTCGCTGTCGGGGCAGGGAGCGAGGGGGAGAAGCCGAGGACCTGGGGCAGGTCACAAGGACCTGGGGAGCACAGAGGCTGTGTCTGAAAGGCACTCACTTCTGGCTGGCCGGCGAGCTGGTGCCCCGGGCTCTCCCACTGCGGCCCTTGGCCAGCCAGGAAGTTCTTGTAGAATTCACGGGGCTTTCGTCTGGAAACAAGACAGGGAGACGTGAGGATGACGGACACGGGCATATTCCTGACCTGGGCACCCCAAAGGGGGATTTGCTGTCTCCCCAAGGCACACAGAGGCTTTCAATCAGAGGCGAACTTCACTGGGCCTCCCCAAGCTGACGTCCAGCCTACTCAATGGCCTCTGACTCTGGGAAACCCTGCTTGCTGCTTCCTCCCCCTCAGAGATCACTGGCTGTTGCACCAGCACCTCCTGCTCCCAGCAGGGGACTAAGAGCACAAGGATGCTGCCCTTTCAGCTGCAAAACAGGTTCCTTTTACCGTCCTCGAATCCCAGGAGGTCACTAAGCAGATCATCGACAGACTCTGAAACCAGACAAACTAAAGGTGTTGAGGCAGGGGAGCTCACCACGCAGGTGCAGAAAAGCTCCCAGTTTCAGTATGCCTTGCTCTTTTGAAACCCCCCAAGCATACAGGTTTGGGCTCAAGCACCACCAGCGTAAGGCCTTCCTAGAGAGAACTGCCAGGACCTGACCCAGTACTGGGCGGAGAAAAGATTGCGCTTCACCTAGCCACAAAGGAGATCTCTCTACCGAGGAGCCAGCGGCTTCCTGTTCAGTCTCTGGCCACAAGCAGCCCTTCCTCTGGGAGCTCTCGCCCCACAGTGGCTCAGAGGCCCTGGGCAACCCCAAAAGCGCCGCTTCAATTACCAGGGGCTGCAAGAGGCCCCCAAACAGGCACCTGGGCGTCAGGTGAGGCGGAGAACTGAACTAACGACATCTATTCTGCTCTGGACTGGGGAAAGCCCGCACGAAAGGGCTGTAGCACCCCGGTAAGCAAAGCCCCTCGGATGGCAGAGGCAGGTCAACGTCTCTGCTTCAGGGATGAGACGACGCACCCAACTGCAGCTCTCAGCCAAGGACCAGGAACCACCGCCGCAGCCAGGACCCCCACCTGATCCCGCTGCCCCCCGCCTCCGGCCCCGCGTTCCCGCAGAACAAAGCGCCTACGGACAGCGAAGGGAACGCGCCCCAGGCTACGTACCGCCGAAACTTCTCCGGGGTTTTGTAGCCTACGGAGAGAGACAAATTCCCTCATGAGAAAAGGGCGCGGGGCTGGCCGGGTCCTGCTCCAACCCCGCCGGAGCCAGGGGCACGGTTCTCCAGAGCACCCCGCAAGCAACACCGAAGCCCCCCCGCCCCCCTCCCGGCCCCGCCGCTCGGGAAACGGCCCCTGAACCGCCGGAACCCCGAGACATTCCCAACTGCAGCGGCAGCGGCAGCGGCGAGCACAGCCCCGCCCGCCCCCCGCGGGGTCCCTCCTGCCCCCCCCAGAGGGGCCGGAGCAGCACAGCCGCATTGCCCGGGCCCGCCTCGGCACCCCCCGCACTCACCACCGCGCCGCCCCGGCCTTCCCCTGCTCTCCCGCCGCCTTCCCGGCTCCTCCCGCTCTCCGCCGCTCCCCGCAGGGACACAAGGGTCTCCTCCGCGGCCGGCCCGGCCCGCGGCACCCCCCGTTACCTCTGGCCCACGCGATCTCCTGCTCCTGCCGGGGCCCCTCTCCGCCTCCGCGCTGCTCCGCCTCGCCCGGCCGCTCGGAACAAGGCTCCGGCGCTGCAAAAGAGCCCCGCAGGGAGCGAGTCCCGCCCGCCGCCGCCCCGGGGAGCCCCCACCTCTCCGCCGCCGGGCGCCCAACGGCCCAACCGCCGCCTCTCCGCACCCGCTGCGCGGCGCGCGCTGCCCGCCCGCGCGGCTCTTGACGAGACAGACCCCCCCCAGCCGCGGGCCGAGGAGCGCGGCAGGAGACGCTGCAGCGGCGCCGCAGGGAGACACACGCGAGAGGCTGGCGGGGCTCAGAGCAACGTCTGTGCCCGGGAAGGGGTTTGCAGGGGGACACCCACCATCGGGGATTTGATTTCGCTCCTTTCTCGCCCTTTGAGGGAACTTCCTGGCGTCCTCCCCTCTGCCAGGGCTGGGTCCTCGAGCAGAGCGGGGCACAGAGACCGCAGCACAGTGCTCCCGGCAGCTGCCAGCCTGGGAACCAGCAGAGAGGGGCACCCACCGCTGCTGCAGCCACACGCCACCTCCCTCGGCAGCGACAAGGGCTGTGACACATGCCAGCGGCCAGCCAGGGCCACATCCCGCTCCTGCACCTTTCCATTTTAAACGACAGCTCCTGCTCTCTGCACGTGCCTGGGTTCCTGCGTGGGTCCCGTCCCATCAGGGAGGCATCCGTCTTCTTCACTTCTCCATTCTGTCACACCCCCTCAGTTTATACACACTTTCCTTGGGTCCCTCCCCTAGGCCGACCCACGTTCCTACGTATCCCACGTATGGGGAGGGGTAAGGTGCTTCATGGGATGCAATTAGCACGATCTTGCTAATCTTCATTAGCATACTCAGGGTGTCAACTTTAATTTGCATTTCATGGATAATGAAGCAAAGGTCCTTCACCCGACGGATGCCCTTGAAACTTTACAAGATGCCCCACAGCAGAACCGTCCCGGCTCCACAGGGCTCCCTCCTCCAGCCCACCCTGTGCTGCCCAGGCAGCCTCATCAGCTCCACACTCTGCACCCCACAACCACAGTTCCGCTAGTCGCGAGTGCTTGAGACGTTCCCCGGCTGGGAGGGCCTCCACTCCCCCCATCCCTTCTCTCTCTCAGGCTGCTGTTCTCACAGGCATCCTTTTTCCCGAGCTCTGCTGGAGGAGTTTCTGCCTGCTCCGCCTGGGACCTCCCTGAGCCAAGCAGCGTGCGGCTGCGAGGTGCCGTACTCACGCCAGCCAGCGCAGGTGCTCCGAGTCCGCATCTCTTCAATGTCCATCTGCAAACGCACACCACAGGGAAAGGTGACTTAGGGACACCCTGATGTTTGCACCAACCCCATGCCCGGATCCGCTCTGAAGGGAGGGGGCAGCTCGAGACCTCCCAGCACTCCTTTCCTACCAGAAAAGTAACTCAACCTTATAGGATTGAGCTTAAAAGGAGGAGCAAAGAACTCTACACATGGAATTCCAAGACTAAAAGGACTTCTTGCTCAGCTGCTTCACGTCACTGTGCTTTGGTTTCTCAGGGCAAACAGTGTCAGCTAACCTACCCCCCAGGCAGACTGCCAAGGGAGAGAGGGCTTTGGGGGGTAAACAAAAGATGGGAGTCAGGGAATTCTTCCCTCTACACTCTGACACAGGTCCCGTTGCATCACTGTTCCATCTCTCAACCGCCAGAAATTTGGGGAGGCTACAATCTCTCCTGCATACGTAAGATGTCCCTGCTTTCCAGATATCACCTCACGTCAGCTCGTGCAGCCAAAAGAAACAGGAGCTGACCAAAAGCAGAGTGAAACAACCCAGCTCAAAGATTTTTTTTTAAAGAACCCGCTACTCACCTGGATTTGTCAGCAACAAAGTCCAGAGGGAGCCTTTATCTGCCTCGTATGACACTGCAGGGGGACTGGAAGCCTAAAAGAGCAACAGAAAGGGAATGTAAATCGCTCAAACAACAGCTTCCATTCAGACCAGATCACAATTTCCAAGGCAAAGAATATGCACTTGTCACGGGCATGGCCAGGAGACTGGGCACAGCCACACCACCACCCAGTAAGCCAGCTCCACCCGGAGAGCCCCCAGGGGGCTTTAACAAACACCAGCCTGCTGACAGACAACGACCCTGTCGCAAAGCTCTGTTCTTGTCGTGTCCAAGAAACATATTTCCTTCATCACAGGGGAAATACCCTTGCAAAAGAAATCCCCAGAACAAGCAACGCCTGTTAGAAGCATCTGACAGAAACACACATGGGCTCGAGGCTGCTCCCAGCTCCCCTCACACACCTCTGACGGCGTCACCACGTTCCCATAGCAGACCGGCATGAGGTACTCGTCCTCTGGGCTGTACTCCACCCTCAAGGGAACCCAGGGGGTGAACGTGGCCCCCTTGAACAAGTCACGAAATACCCCGCAGTGCTCCGCCACACGCTGCTTGTGGAAAGGGCCGCTGGTCTTCTCCCACTCAGCTTAATTAACTAATTAATTAATTAACGTGGCAATAAAACTAACTTTTGAGTGTCCTGGAAGTGAACTACCCTCGTTACAATACTAAAAACCACACACACACAGAGGTTCAGAAGACGCTGCCCGGTGTGAGACCCTTTCCCTGAGCACACGCAGTAGCAGAAGCATGCAGGATGTTAATCACTAACCAATCCGTATCCAATAGGCGTATTTGGAAAAGCCTCTGATTTTTGTGTATAAAAGCAGCACAAAAACCTGCTGTTGCTGTGCTTGATTTGTGGAAAGGTCCACCGAGCACCCAGGCCTCAATAAGTACAGTAACTCTGGTGATCGTGTGAAGATCGGTTTATTGCTCAGCCATCCCCTGGGCACGGCCTGGGGACGCCACCCCTTCAGCCTGGCACAAAAGGAGCATTGTAGGACGCTCTTCTTCAGGGACTCCAGGAAGAGCTGCTCATTATCTAAGTAAGCGTGGTCCTGAGAAGAGAGGGATGGATGGAAGGGGTATCAGAGAGTGCCACAGAAGGGGGCTGACAGTCCCGGGTGTCACTCATAGGGAGGGAAGCATCCCAAACCGTCCTTCCTGCAGTCAGCAGGGGGCAGCTACCATCCGTGGTACCCCCTGGGGTGTGGGGGCTCCCCCCGCCCCGAGACCACAACCTCACACTCTCAGCAAGACCTGGCTGTGGGTCAGGAGTGGGGAAAGGAGGGATGGAGAGTGGTAGGGCTGGATCTCCACAGGTGCTGAGCCTCTGGCTGGTGGAGCCGAGGGCACCGGGTGCTGTACTGGACCCACGACTTGCTGATGGCAACTTGGGGAGAACCCAGAGCAACTGGAGCAGCATTTCAGCCCCAGCTCTTTCTCCCCAAAACTCCATCCCTTTCCCACAGTGAAGCCCCACATACCACCTCGAGCTCAGGCTTAAACCAGACCTAAGGGCACCACAATGGTGGTGCAGACCCCAGAGGAGGGGGTGTCTCACGGGGGGGGGCACCCAGGGAACGGGGAAGAGCCTCTACCTTGGAGATGCTGCTCTCCTTCTCTTCAATCTTTGCCTTCATCTGCCCCCTGTCGGCAGCCACGGAGGCATCCTGGGGAGTGCTCACGGTCCCCTGCAGCGGGTCCTTCGCGGGGGTGAGCGACGCTGTGGCTGGGCCTCCGCCCTGTCCCCCTTCCTCTCTCGGGGGTGCCTCGGGAGGCTGGTCCCGCCCCAGGAGGGGGGTCGGGCTGTGCCCTCGCCCCAGGGCAGGCAGGTCCTGCAGGCCCAGGTGCCTCAGCATGGCCTGCAGCAGGCTGTTGGGACCCTCAGCCCCCAAAGGCAGGCACGTGCCTCGCCCGCAGCTGTGCCCTGGCTGAGCACAATGAGCCCCCAGCCCAGGGTGTCCCCATGCCAAACACATGCAAAACAGGGCGGTTTTGTCTGCTTTCTAGCAGCGGGGAAAGGCAGGAGAGCAGTGAGGAAAGGATGGAGGGATGATGGGCAGGGCCAGCTCGTGGCAGGAGGACAGGGAGAAGTGGCTACCTGGCCCCACTCGCCCCATCACCCCCGTGGGGCTGGTCACACCAGCTGAAGGGACCCAGGGGAAGACAGAGGCACCTGGGGAAGGAGCCACAGCCAGTCTGGAAATCCTCCCTCCCCCAGGCCAGTTCTGCCACTGAGCCCTCAAGGCACAAGGGGTGTTTTGTCACCCTGCCCAGCACCCCCTTGGGTGGTGCCAGGACCCCTCAAGGCCACACGGCATCAACTCCCAGCACCAGGTCTTCCTTGTTGGCTTTCTCCTTCGCCAGCCTCTCCAGGGACCGGAACAGAGCCTTCCAACACAGAAAAGCATCCCATGACACCGCGGCAGGGTTGGAGCTGCCTCCTGGCCAGCTGAGCAACCCCCGCTCCCCCCACCTCACCCAAACCTCCAGGAAAGGTACACTGAACCTCCACAGGGCTGCAAGGTTTGGGGGGGTGCAGACAAATCCCTTGTGGTCCCCAGCCTGGGGTCTGCCTGGAGGATGCTCTGACCCCGAGGGGGTTTCAGCCGCCTACCTCCATATCTTTCTCCTTCTGGTGACGGTCATTCAGGAGGTTCCCGGTGACAGAGTTGAGCTTCCAGTAGTCCCCTTGCACCTGCGTGACGGTGGCCTGGATGCGCTTCAGCAGCTCCTCGTCCTGCTTCAGGGAGGAAGATGACAAGGTGGTGCCGTGCAAGGCGGCGCTGGCTGCCCGGGTTACTTGCCCAGTGGCCATGGGCTCTCAGTGCCAACAGGACATTTGCATCCAGGCTTTAATTTCCTTCCATGCTGCTCACTTGTACGAACCAATCTGGGAGGCAGTGAGTGGCTCCCCCACATTACAGGGAAGCACAACCAGCTGGGGGGTGCTGGCAACCCCCTCCCAAGTCCCCCATGCCGGCATCTCCCTACGTGGCTCCTCCCTGGCAGCTGCCTCACCACCTTGCCCACTGCCTGCCGCGACATGAAATCGTCCACCAGCTCCTGGAGCTTCTCGTAGCGCTGCAGGAGCTGCCCCACCTGCTTGCGGACGTCCCCGCTGCAGACGGGGCACGCTGCCTGCGCCTCTGCCTGCTCCTGCCCTGTGCTCGCCACCATCGCCCTCGGCTCGCCCAGCTGCAGGAAGGGGAGAAGGAGTCGGCTCTGAGATGAGGTGGATGCAGTCAACAAATCCAGGTGTTGTGGAGGCTCGATGACCCCAGCCAGCCAGAGGATGTGGCTGGAAACCCCTCCAGGACCACCCCACCGAGCTGTGGCGGTGGGAGCGCTGCCCCTGGACCTCACCTGCTCCTGCAGCTCGTCAGCTGTCTTGGCCACCAACCGCTCCAGCGTGGCCTTGGTCATCTCCCGCTGCTCTTCCAGCTCCTTCAGCTTACACTTCATCTCCTGCAGCGTGGACCTGCTCAGTGAGACAGGGGCACAGGCAGGCTTAGCCTCCACAGGGCCGCTCAGGGGGCGTCCCTTGTCCCCCCGGGCTCCTCCTGCAGGGTAGGAAACCCTGTCCCGTCCTTTTAGCCCAGCTGCAGGGTGATCTGGTCGCTGACATCCCCTTTCCAGCTGGCTCCAGCTACCTCCAGCTTTCCGAGGGCATCTTCCAGCTGCCTGATCTGGGAAAGGCAGTGGTGGATGAGTCAGGGCACAGCCCCCTCTGTTGTCCCAGCCCAGGGGCCCTTCAGCTGCCTCCTCCCTGCCCAACTCCCCCCTGCAATCCCCGCAGCCCCCCCAGGGACTGCTGCCAGCTCACCTTCCCATTCTTGCCCTGCAGGTCACTGGTCAGGCCCTGCAGCGAGGACACCCGGCCCTGGAGGTCGGCCAGGACGCTGGCGATGCTCTCCTTGTCTAGATGTGGTCCGAGGGGACATGCTGTCAGTGAGGGGGTCTCGCCTTTGAGGCCAGGCTCTGAGCACAATGAGCCCCCAGCCCAGGGTGTCCCCATGCCAAACACCCCCCTGCCAGCCCCCCCAGGGGCTCCTACCTCCCTCCGAGAAGAGCAGGCGCGGCTTCTCAAGCTCGGCGTGCTCTGACTTGGTGGCTTCCAGCTGGGCCACCTGCTCCTTCAGGCTGGCCAGAGGTGGCTGAGCTGCCCGATCTGGCGGAGAGCCTCCACCGTCTCTGCGCAGCGGTCGGAGACGCTGCTGGAGCCTGAGGATCCCCAGGGCACGGGCGGCTCTTGCAAAGGGGATGTGGCCCTGGGATCAGTGTCAAGGCGGATCTCTAACCCCTGGGCTGTCAGCGAGAGGGTCCTCACTGCCGGCTGGCCTGCCCAGGCAAGCTGTGTGCTGGGTAAAGCCTTGCCTCCCTCCTTGGGACTTTCTCAGTGCCAGAAAGGCTGGAGTCCATGCGGGAGGGGCTTGGCTGAACCCCTGCTCCTCCTCCTTGGGTCCCTGGAGGTGTTGGCTGCACCCCTGCTGTGGCGGTTTGGATGCCAGGGGATCCTGGCTGTGTCCCCAGGGTGGTGGCATGGGCATCAGAAGTCTTTGTCTTATCTGACGAAGCACCTGCCCCCTTCTCAGGGGCCACTGGTGCTCTCTGCGTCCCCGGGGAGCCAGGCTGTGTCTGTGGAGTCCCCTTGCTGGTCCCTTTGCTGGTCCTGGGTGCAGGCTGTGTCCCTGGTCCCTTCAGTCCCAGCGCTGAGCTTGCCCCATGCGGGGCGTCCATGTCTGCAGTGGGGGGCTCGGCGGGGGCAGCCTGGCCCTCACTGCCATCCTGCGAAGAGGAGGCAAAGGGGAGCAGGTTTATGGGCGGAAGTGCAGCGGCAAGGGCCACCCGCCCTGTCCTCAAACCCCCCAGCTCACGGAGCCAAACTCAAGTACCCCAAAGGCAGAGACTGCCCACCAGGCAATCCTCCAGCACCTCCCAGCGCACCGTGTTGCTCACCTCCTCCGGGGCTGGGTAGAGGCTCAGCCTTTCCTTCAGCTTTTTCTGGGGAAAAAAGGGATTAGGGGGTCAACCCTGGCCACGTAGCCGGGTGAGATGGCACCCACAGGAGCACTGACCCCCTCCAGCATCGCTGCCCAGCCCTGCTGGGACCGTGCCCTGACACCGAGGGACTGGGTGCACCGGTGCCCCGGGCACGCAGCCGCCTCCGTCCCGGAGCAGGATCCGGGCGTGCGCGCGGCCGTACCATGTCACTGTCCGACGCCGTCTGGTCACGGAGGGCCGGCAGCTGGCCGGCAGCGTCCTGGAGATTCCCCTGGAGCGGGACAAGGAGAGGGATGGCAGGCCAGACACAGGAGCAGGATTGAAAAGGAGCATCCAAAAATTAACTTGGGCACAGGACAGAGGGATGCCAGGCAGGGTTGTGGCTGTGTTGCATGGGTAGATCTTTATCTCCTCTCCTTCTTAGCACCCATGTTTCTTTCTTTACAGCTGTTTAGTTAAAAAATGTCTTAGCATCACCTTGGTTGGTGCATGCAGTTACCTCTTCAGCCTTGGGACACCCTTCCTGCTCTTCCCTCCTGGCACCCTTCACGCCGGGTGACACCCAGTCCCCAGTCTGGGGACTCAGCCTACAGGGACAGAGAGAAAAGACCCAGGCCCTTCAGCATCGGGGGCTTTCTGGTGGGACCCTCAGCCCCCAAAGGCAGGCACGTGCCTCGCCCGCAGCTGTGCCCTGGCTGTGCTAACCTGCGCACACACAGGGACGCTCTCGGGGAGGTAAAGCCCTGAGGAGAGCATCTCCTCCCAGCCCGGGAACAGCCATCCAGCCCCAGCCTCCTGCAGTCCCTCCTCTACACATCTCCAGCCCAACCCCACTGCTGCCCAGGTGACACTCGGCAGCCCCTACCCCAGACACAAGCACGCTGGGCTCTTCCTTCTCTGGGGACAGACTCGAGGAGAAGACCTTGCGAGGCCTCTGGGAGACAGCGTGTGTCCTGTCACCAGGGCCGGGCCGGGAGGTCCAGCTCCATCAGAAATGGAGGCTTCGAAGTCCAAGCAAGAGCTGCCCTCCCTGTCACAGGCTACGATTCCCCTTCACTTGTCTAGAAACAAGCTCAGAGCATCTTCACCACCGGACTGGGGAAAACCAGCTGAAGAGAAAGCCCTTCGTCAGCTGCAGCCTCTGATGTCTCATTAATAGGAGACAGAGATGCCTGGGGAACTCTGTCAACACTGCTCAGGCAACGCAGGCTTGTCAATGCACACGATTTACAAAGCAGCCACAGCACACACGCTTTGGCCTGACAAATACAACTGGTGGCATCTCAGGGCTCTCCAAAGCCTTTGCCTCCATGAACACAGGCTCCCAGGGCTGCAAAGCGGGGCACAGCCATCCTCCTGCCCAGGGAGCACGGGCAGAGCTGGGTGACGATGAGTTGGCAGGGGAGGGCTCACGATCACCACCCTGATCCTGCACCTCTTGGGGGCACAGGCCCAGCAGACCTACCTGAGCCAGCGGGGCAGGGCGCTGCGTCTCCTGCTCTCCTGGGAACAAGGCTGCGGGGACTGAAAGTCAACAAGTCTGTGATTCAGACAGGCCAAGGGGAACCATTCCCTCCCAGAGGGATGAGGGCCTGGGTCTCCTCGGCAGAGCGAGAAGGGTCCTGCCCCGCTCTGGCAGCTGGGGATGGGGACGGAGGCTCAGACAGGCTTGTCCAGACCCGCACCCCTACCCCACCCCACGCACAGTGGCAGGGACTCTGCTCTGCAGAGTAAGTCTGGGGGCAAAGCACGGCTCCTCCTCCATCTCCCTCAACTAGGGAGGAGGCTGGGTCCCCTCAGCCACTTGCAGTGGCCTCTGAAGCGATGCTCAGCCTCAGCCGAGGGCAGGAGGGGGTCTGCCTGCACACAGCGCTAGTGGCACGAGTGTTGGGGCAGCACGAACTTAGGCCCACCCATTGCTCAGAGAGAGCAAGTCCCCGGCAGCCCTCTCAAACCCCACAGGCAGCGCTGCGGAGCTCAGTGCGCCCCAGCACCGTGTCCCCACCACACCACGACATGAGGCTTGTTCCGCGGTGCTGAGCCAGGGGAGCGGTGGCCTGCGTGGGCACAGAGACACGAGTGATGCACAGCAGCGCCGCAGCTCAGGGAGAAGCGCGCAGACATTCTCCTGCTCGGCATTTCGGGGAGTTTAAAGCTTGGCCGTCCCACTGTGGCACCCCTCCTGTGGAGCACGCCTGAAACGCGAAGGCGGCCTTACCTGGAGCTGTGTGTGCTCGCTGCCTTGTCCGGCACGGCGGCTGCCTGTGGCTGTGCTCCTGGGGAGGCTGCTGGCGGGCTGCAACCAAAAAGCATCCCATGTGGGAGAGCCAAGGAGGCGAGGAAAGACAAGATCCTTTCCCCCAACACCAGTTCCTGCCTGGCAGGGGAAAGCCTCTGTCCCACTCAGCTGTGGCAGGATTCAGCCTTTGGGCTGCAGGGGGAGCAAAGACACCTCAAAACCTCCCTCACCACTGTTTCTCCTTGCTGCATCCACCCCCTTCCCCCGGGCAGCACCAGCCCCAGCCAACACAGCCCTGCCCACGCCACAGGGCTCTCTGTCTGCAATTCGCTTCAGAGTCCCCTTCAGTGGCACAAGTCTGGACCTGGCTCCGTGTCGACTCAGCTGGAGGAGGTGCTTTGCCTCAACTAGGAGGAAGGAAGGGGAATGAAGGCAGCAACGAGGAGCACAGGGAGGAGCTCGTGGGGGTGTGCTGATCCAGGACAGCTCCGCGGGACCCACGGCACTGTGTGCCCTCTTGGCTACAACTGGCAGGAGAGCCCAGAGGTGGGAGGGGACTGCGCGCTGGATCACTGGGACACAGCCCCACGTTATTACCCCAACCCGAGACAAGACAGTGCTTAAAATTCATTTCTCAGATCCGAGCCCAGGGTTTCTGAGAGCTCCTGCTGGAGCAGCTCTGTGGGTGGGATCACACATGGTACGAGGTTTGAGCTGGGCTTGGGGCTTGTCTCTTTTTTTTTTTTTTTTTTTTTTTCTTTTCCTTCCTCCCAACAAGAGATCAGAGCAGCCCTGCCTGCTCTTATCTCTCAGGACCGTTTACAGAGCCACTTTTAAATAGCTCTTTTCAGTGACCAAATCTCACAGCAAGTGACAAAGTGGCAACGTGCTACTGCCTGGTCCGTGGCCACTGATGGGACATTGCTGGGTGTCACTGACACTGGGGTTTCCAGCTCTGGCGGACACGAGCAGCTTCTTCAGCTTTGCAAGTTTCCACTCAGACAATTGCTCCCCACCTTCGCCCAAAGTCCCTCTTCCACCAACGCACCTTAGTCCTTGCCCCAACCCACCAGCTGCTACTCGTGTCCAGAGGGGATTTTTCAGGGTGAAAGGAGATTTGAGGGGACTACCAGACCCATTGGCATCCCTGCTGCAGCAACAAGAGAGACGAGTGCCTGTAACATGGTCACAGTGCAGCTGGATCCCACCCAGAGGTGCAACTGTGCTTTGGGGTGGACCAGCGACGCCCTCAGCCACCCAAATCCTGACCCAGAACACCGGTTCTCATCTGGCCGTGTGCAGAACAGGCTGGATGAGGTCCAAGGGAAGAGCTGAGGCTCCATTCCCAGAAAGGAAACGTCAGTTCTGTAACCTGTAGCACCTTTCACAGTTGTCTTCCCTGGCCCAGAACCGGGTCTCGACGCTCCCAGCAGATCCGCTTCCAGGTCGTCCAAACCCTGGAAAGCAACAGGACGGCGACGGGAGCAGGGCGAGTGCTACTCCTGCCTCAGCGCTGCCTCTCCCTTCGGAGGTTGGTGCTGGAGGCCACGGCTGCAGCCCACGCGGGGCTCAGACCAAGGGTATTTCTGCACTGACCTTCAGGCTCTGCAGCAGACCTTGGGGCTCTCCGCCGGAGGCACTGGAGCCCTGCACGCCAAGGAGGGCAGAGATCAGAGACAAGCAGACTTTGGAAACTCCTCACCCCTCGCTTCCATGCTCCAGCCCCCGCTTTTCCTCATTGTTTGGATTGGGAGAATACACGCCCAGCTCCTCCTGGTGAGCCCCTCACTGGAAACCCCCCGTGCCTTGATTCCTTTGCTGACATCCTACTGCCTCTGGGAGAAGCGTCAGCAACACCCACGCTGGTGCTTTGGGTGAGGGTCCTTCCTGTGACGCTTCCTCCCAAGAGCACCCACAGCAGGGCTGGGCTGCAGCACGACGTGCCCCCCTGGCTTTGCTCCAGCCCACCCAGGGCACCCTCAAGCCCTTCTCCCACCAGCCACCCGCTCCCCCGGCCCAGCTCCCCCACAGCCACGCCACAGAGGGGTCACCTCTTCAGCCAGACCTCACGGTTCCCCCCGATATCCCACTGCTGACTTGCCTGGGGTGACACCAGGGGCAAGCCTGGCCCAGCTTAGTCCCAGCCCTCGGGATACCCAGGCTCTCTCCCAAAATTCGGGCTCACCTCTGCAGCTTCCACGCCCTCTGCAGGGAATCCGTTGAAGAAATCCTCCGCTACACGGGACCTGTGACACGAGCCCGGGGGTCAGCAACAGCACCCGGGAGCGTTGGGGACAGCCAGGCCAGGTGGCAGCAGGCGGAGGGGACCACGCGGGCACACCGCGGCAGCCACGTCGTGCGACAGAAAAGGAGGCGAACGTAGCACCCGCATAAAAGATGGGAGTGCTGGGACTGCTGCAGTTAAGCGAGCAACTCTCCTAAGGCAGATGTACAGGAGATGTACCGGGCTGGGCGCACCCAGCTCTCGCTGGAAAGCTTCAGGCTCTGGGCTCCCAGTTCCCAAAGGCATCGCCAGTAACTCGCCTTCCCGGGCACTCGCTGTCGGGGCAGGGAGCGAGGGGGAGAAGCCGAGGACCTGGGGCAGGTCACAAGGACCTGGGGAGCACAGAGGCTGTGTCTGAAAGGCACTCACTTCTGGCTGGCCGGCGAGCTGGTGCCCCGGGCTCTCCCACTGCGGCCCTTGGCCAGCCAGGAAGTTCTTGTAGAATTCACGGGGCTTTCGTCTGGAAACAAGACAGGGAGACGTGAGGATGACGGACACGGGCATATTCCTGACCTGGGCACCCCAAAGGGGGATTTGCTGTCTCCCCAAGGCACACAGAGGCTTTCAATCAGAGGCGAACTTCACTGGGCCTCCCCAAGCTGACGTCCAGCCTACTCAATGGCCTCTGACTCTGGGAAACCCTGCTTGCTGCTTCCTCCCCCTCAGAGATCACTGGCTGTTGCACCAGCACCTCCTGCTCCCAGCAGGGGACTAAGAGCACAAGGATGCTGCCCTTTCAGCTGCAAAACAGGTTCCTTTTACCATCCTCGAATCCCAGGAGGTCACTAAGCAGATCATCGACAGACTCTGAAACCAGACAAACTAAAGGTGTTGAGGCAGGGGAGCTCACCACGCAGGTGCAGAAAAGCTCCCAGTTTCAGTATGCCTTGCTCTTTTGAAACCCCCCAAGCATACAGGTTTGGGCTCAAGCACCACCAGCGTAAGGCCTTCCTAGAGAGAACTGCCAGGACCTGACCCAGTACTGGGCGGAGAAAAGATTGCGCTTCACCTAGCCACAAAGGAGATCTCTCTACCGAGGAGCCAGCGGCTTCCTGTTCAGTCTCTGGCCACAAGCAGCCCTTCCTCTGGGAGCTCTCGCCCCACAGTGGCTCAGAGGCCCTGGGCAACCCCAAAAGCGCCGCTTCAATTACCAGGGGCTGCAAGAGGCCCCCAAACAGGCACCTGGGCGTCAGGTGAGGCGGAGAACTGAACTAACGACATCTATTCTGCTCTGGACTGGGGAAAGCCCGCACGAAAGGGCTGTAGCACCCCGGTAAGCAAAGCCCCTCGGATGGCAGAGGCAGGTCAACGTCTCTGCTTCAGGGATGAGACGACGCACCCAACTGCAGCTCTCAGCCAAGGACCAGGAACCACCGCCGCAGCCAGGACCCCCACCTGATCCCGCTGCCCCCCGCCTCCGGCCCCGCGTTCCCGCAGAACAAAGCGCCTACGGACAGCGAAGGGAACGCGCCCCAGGCTACGTACCGCCGAAACTTCTCCGGGGTTTTGTAGCCTACGGAGAGAGACAAATTCCCTCATGAGAAAAGGGCGCGGGGCTGGCCGGGTCCTGCTCCAACCCCGCCGGAGCCAGGGGCACGGTTCTCCAGAGCACCCCGCAAGCAACACCGAAGCCCCCCCGCCCCCCTCCCGGCCCCGCCGCTCGGGAAACGGCCCCTGAACCGCCGGAACCCCGAGACATTCCCAACTGCAGCGGCAGCGGCAGCGGCGAGCACAGCCCCTCCCGCCCCCCGCGGGGTCCCTCCTGCCCCCCCCAGAGGGGCCGGAGCAGCACAGCCGCATTGCCCGGGCCCGCCTCGGCACCCCCCGCACTCACCACCGCGCCGCCCCGGCCTTCCCCTGCTCTCCCGCCGCCTTCCCGGCTCCTCCCGCTCTCCGCCGCTCCCCGCAGGGACACAAGGGTCTCCTCCGCGGCCGGCCCGGCCCGCGGCACCCCCCGTTACCTCTGGCCCACGCGATCTCCTGCTCCTGCCGGGGCCCCTCTCCGCCTCCGCGCTGCTCCGCCTCGCCCGGCCGCTCGGAACAAGGCTCCGGCGCTGCAAAAGAGCCCCGCAGGGAGCGAGTCCCGCCCGCCGCCGCCCCGGGGAGCCCCCACCTCTCCGCCGCCGGGCGCCCAACGGCCCAACCGCCGCCTCTCCGCACCCGCTGCGCGGCGCGCGCTGCCCGCCCGCGCGGCTCTTGACGAGACAGACCCCCCCCAGCCGCGGGCCGAGGAGCGCGGCAGGAGACGCTGCAGCGGCGCCGCAGGGAGACACACGCGAGAGGCTGGCGGGGCTCAGAGCAACGTCTGTGCCCGGGAAGGGGTTTGCAGGGGGACACCCACCATCGGGGATTTGATTTCGCTCCTTTCTCGCCCTTTGAGGGAACTTCCTGGCGTCCTCCCCTCTGCCAGGGCTGGGTCCTCGAGCAGAGCGGGGCACAGAGACCGCAGCACAGTGCTCCCGGCAGCTGCCAGCCTGGGAACCAGCAGAGAGGGGCACCCACCGCTGCTGCAGCCACACGCCACCTCCCTCGGCAGCGACAAGGGCTGTGACACATGCCAGCGGCCAGCCAGGGCCACATCCCGCTCCTGCACCTTTCCATTTTAAACGACAGCTCCTGCTCTCTGCACGTGCCTGGGTTCCTGCGTGGGTCCCGTCCCATCAGGGAGGCATCCGTCTTCTTCACTTCTCCATTCTGTCACACCCCCTCAGTTTATACACACTTTCCTTGGGTCCCTCCCCTAGGCCGACCCACGTTCCTACGTATCCCACGTATGGGGAGGGGTAAGGTGCTTCATGGGATGCAATTAGCACGATCTTGCTAATCTTCATTAGCATACTCAGGGTGTCAACTTTAATTTGCATTTCATGGATAATGAAGCAAAGGTCCTTCACCCGACGGATGCCCTTGAAACTTTACAAGATGCCCCACAGCAGAACCGTCCCGGCTCCACAGGGCTCCCTCCTCCAGCCCACCCTGTGCTGCCCAGGCAGCCTCATCAGCTCCACACTCTGCACCCCACAACCACAGTTCCGCTAGTCGCGAGTGCTTGAGACGTTCCCCGGCTGGGAGGGCCTCCACTCCCCCCATCCCTTCTCTCTCTCAGGCTGCTGTTCTCACAGGCATCCTTTTTCCCGAGCTCTGCTGGAGGAGTTTCTGCCTGCTCCGCCTGGGACCTCCCTGAGCCAAGCAGCGTGCGGCTGCGAGGTGCCGTACTCACGCCAGCCAGCGCAGGTGCTCCGAGTCCGCATCTCTTCAATGTCCATCTGCAAACGCACACCACAGGGAAAGGTGACTTAGGGACACCCTGATGTTTGCACCAACCCCATGCCCGGATCCGCTCTGAAGGGAGGGGGCAGCTCGAGACCTCCCAGCACTCCTTTCCTACCAGAAAAGTAACTCAACCTTATAGGATTGAGCTTAAAAGGAGGAGCAAAGAACTCTACACATGGAATTCCAAGACTAAAAGGACTTCTTGCTCAGCTGCTTCACGTCACTGTGCTTTGGTTTCTCAGGGCAAACAGTGTCAGCTAACCTACCCCCCAGGCAGACTGCCAAGGGAGAGAGGGCTTTGGGGGGTAAACAAAAGATGGGAGTCAGGGAATTCTTCCCTCTACACTCTGACACAGGTCCCGTTGCATCACTGTTCCATCTCTCAACCGCCAGAAATTTGGGGAGGCTACAATCTCTCCTGCATACGTAAGATGTCCCTGCTTTCCAGATATCACCTCACGTCAGCTCGTGCAGCCAAAAGAAACAGGAGCTGACCAAAAGCAGAGTGAAACAACCCAGCTCAAAGATTTTTTTTTAAAGAACCCGCTACTCACCTGGATTTGTCAGCAACAAAGTCCAGAGGGAGCCTTTATCTGCCTCGTATGACACTGCAGGGGGACTGGAAGCCTAAAAGAGCAACAGAAAGGGAATGTAAATCGCTCAAACAACAGCTTCCATTCAGACCAGATCACAATTTCCAAGGCAAAGAATATGCACTTGTCACGGGCATGGCCAGGAGACTGGGCACAGCCACACCACCACCCAGTAAGCCAGCTCCACCCGGAGAGCCCCCAGGGGGCTTTAACAAACACCAGCCTGCTGACAGACAACGACCCTGTCGCAAAGCTCTGTTCTTGTCGTGTCCAAGAAACATATTTCCTTCATCACAGGGGAAATACCCTTGCAAAAGAAATCCCCAGAACAAGCAACGCCTGTTAGAAGCATCTGACAGAAACACACATGGGCTCGAGGCTGCTCCCAGCTCCCCTCACACACCTCTGACGGCGTCACCACGTTCCCATAGCAGACCGGCATGAGGTACTCGTCCTCTGGGCTGTACTCCACCCTCAAGGGAACCCAGGGGGTGAACGTGGCCCCCTTGAACAAGTCACGAAATACCCCGCAGTGCTCCGCCACACGCTGCTTGTGGAAAGGGCCGCTGGTCTTCTCCCACTCAGCTTAATTAACTAATTAATTAATTAACGTGGCAATAAAACTAACTTTTGAGTGTCCTGGAAGTGAACTACCCTCGTTACAATACTAAAAACCACACACACACAGAGGTTCAGAAGACGCTGCCCGGTGTGAGACCCTTTCCCTGAGCACACGCAGTAGCAGAAGCATGCAGGATGTTAATCACTAACCAATCCGTATCCAATAGGCGTATTTGGAAAAGCCTCTGATTTTTGTGTATAAAAGCAGCACAAAAACCTGCTGTTGCTGTGCTTGATTTGTGGAAAGGTCCACCGAGCACCCAGGCCTCAATAAGTACAGTAACTCTGGTGATCGTGTGAAGATCGGTTTATTGCTCAGCCATCCCCTGGGCACGGCCTGGGGACGCCACCCCTTCAGCCTGGCACAAAAGGAGCATTGTAGGACGCTCTTCTTCAGGGACTCCAGGAAGAGCTGCTCATTATCTAAGTAAGCGTGGTCCTGAGAAGAGAGGGATGGATGGAAGGGGTATCAGAGAGTGCCACAGAAGGGGGCTGACAGTCCCGGGTGTCACTCATAGGGAGGGAAGCATCCCAAACCGTCCTTCCTGCAGTCAGCAGGGGGCAGCTACCATCCGTGGTACCCCCTGGGGTGTGGGGGCTCCCCCCGCCCCGAGACCACAACCTCACACTCTCAGCAAGACCTGGCTGTGGGTCAGGAGTGGGGAAAGGAGGGA
Organism: Strix uralensis; assembly: GCF_047716275.1. NCBI lineage: Eukaryota > Metazoa > Chordata > Aves > Strigiformes > Strigidae > Strix > Strix uralensis. The sequence goes on from NC_133990.1 coordinate 7,043,017, forward strand.
TGGAGAGTGGTAGGGCTGGATCTCCACAGGTGCTGAGCCTCTGGCTGGTGGAGCCGAGGGCACCGGGTGCTGTACTGGACCCACGACTTGCTGATGGCAACTTGGGGAGAACCCAGAGCAACTGGAGCAGCATTTCAGCCCCAGCTCTTTCTCCCCAAAACTCCATCCCTTTCCCACAGTGAAGCCCCACATACCACCTCGAGCTCAGGCTTAAACCAGACCTAAGGGCACCACAATGGTGGTGCAGACCCCAGAGGAGGGGGTGTCTCACGGGGGGGGGCACCCAGGGAACGGGGAAGAGCCTCTACCTTGGAGATGCTGCTCTCCTTCTCTTCAATCTTTGCCTTCATCTGCCCCCTGTCGGCAGCCACGGAGGCATCCTGGGGAGTGCTCACGGTCCCCTGCAGCGGGTCCTTCGCGGGGGTGAGCGACGCTGTGGCTGGGCCTCCGCCCTGTCCCCCTTCCTCTCTCGGGGGTGCCTCGGGAGGCTGGTCCCGCCCCAGGAGGGGGGTCGGGCTGTGCCCTCGCCCCAGGGCAGGCAGGTCCTGCAGGCCCAGGTGCCTCAGCATGGCCTGCAGCAGGCTGTTGGGACCCTCAGCCCCCAAAGGCAGGCACGTGCCTCGCCCGCAGCTGTGCCCTGGCTGAGCACAATGAGCCCCCAGCCCAGGGTGTCCCCATGCCAAACACATGCAAAACAGGGCGGTTTTGTCTGCTTTCTAGCAGCGGGGAAAGGCAGGAGAGCAGTGAGGAAAGGATGGAGGGATGATGGGCAGGGCCAGCTCGTGGCAGGAGGACAGGGAGAAGTGGCTACCTGGCCCCACTCGCCCCATCACCCCCGTGGGGCTGGTCACACCAGCTGAAGGGACCCAGGGGAAGACAGAGGCACCTGGGGAAGGAGCCACAGCCAGTCTGGAAATCCTCCCTCCCCCAGGCCAGTTCTGCCACTGAGCCCTCAAGGCACAAGGGGTGTTTTGTCACCCTGCCCAGCACCCCCTTGGGTGGTGCCAGGACCCCTCAAGGCCACACGGCATCAACTCCCAGCACCAGGTCTTCCTTGTTGGCTTTCTCCTTCGCCAGCCTCTCCAGGGACCGGAACAGAGCCTTCCAACACAGAAAAGCATCCCATGACACCGCGGCAGGGTTGGAGCTGCCTCCTGGCCAGCTGAGCAACCCCCGCTCCCCCCACCTCACCCAAACCTCCAGGAAAGGTACACTGAACCTCCACAGGGCTGCAAGGTTTGGGGGGGTGCAGACAAATCCCTTGTGGTCCCCAGCCTGGGGTCTGCCTGGAGGATGCTCTGACCCCGAGGGGGTTTCAGCCGCCTACCTCCATATCTTTCTCCTTCTGGTGACGGTCATTCAGGAGGTTCCCGGTGACAGAGTTGAGCTTCCAGTAGTCCCCTTGCACCTGCGTGACGGTGGCCTGGATGCGCTTCAGCAGCTCCTCGTCCTGCTTCAGGGAGGAAGATGACAAGGTGGTGCCGTGCAAGGCGGCGCTGGCTGCCCGGGTTACTTGCCCAGTGGCCATGGGCTCTCAGTGCCAACAGGACATTTGCATCCAGGCTTTAATTTCCTTCCATGCTGCTCACTTGTACGAACCAATCTGGGAGGCAGTGAGTGGCTCCCCCACATTACAGGGAAGCACAACCAGCTGGGGGGTGCTGGCAACCCCCTCCCAAGTCCCCCATGCCGGCATCTCCCTACGTGGCTCCTCCCTGGCAGCTGCCTCACCACCTTGCCCACTGCCTGCCGCGACATGAAATCGTCCACCAGCTCCTGGAGCTTCTCGTAGCGCTGCAGGAGCTGCCCCACCTGCTTGCGGACGTCCCCGCTGCAGACGGGGCACGCTGCCTGCGCCTCTGCCTGCTCCTGCCCTGTGCTCGCCACCATCGCCCTCGGCTCGCCCAGCTGCAGGAAGGGGAGAAGGAGTCGGCTCTGAGATGAGGTGGATGCAGTCAACAAATCCAGGTGTTGTGGAGGCTCGATGACCCCAGCCAGCCAGAGGATGTGGCTGGAAACCCCTCCAGGACCACCCCACCGAGCTGTGGCGGTGGGAGCGCTGCCCCTGGACCTCACCTGCTCCTGCAGCTCGTCAGCTGTCTTGGCCACCAACCGCTCCAGCGTGGCCTTGGTCATCTCCCGCTGCTCTTCCAGCTCCTTCAGCTTACACTTCATCTCCTGCAGCGTGGACCTGCTCAGTGAGACAGGGGCACAGGCAGGCTTAGCCTCCACAGGGCCGCTCAGGGGGCGTCCCTTGTCCCCCCGGGCTCCTCCTGCAGGGTAGGAAACCCTGTCCCGTCCTTTTAGCCCAGCTGCAGGGTGATCTGGTCGCTGACATCCCCTTTCCAGCTGGCTCCAGCTACCTCCAGCTTTCCGAGGGCATCTTCCAGCTGCCTGATCTGGGAAAGGCAGTGGTGGATGAGTCAGGGCACAGCCCCCTCTGTTGTCCCAGCCCAGGGGCCCTTCAGCTGCCTCCTCCCTGCCCAACTCCCCCCTGCAATCCCCGCAGCCCCCCCAGGGACTGCTGCCAGCTCACCTTCCCATTCTTGCCCTGCAGGTCACTGGTCAGGCCCTGCAGCGAGGACACCCGGCCCTGGAGGTCGGCCAGGACGCTGGCGATGCTCTCCTTGTCTAGATGTGGTCCGAGGGGACATGCTGTCAGTGAGGGGGTCTCGCCTTTGAGGCCAGGCTCTGAGCACAATGAGCCCCCAGCCCAGGGTGTCCCCATGCCAAACACCCCCCTGCCAGCCCCCCCAGGGGCTCCTACCTCCCTCCGAGAAGAGCAGGCGCGGCTTCTCAAGCTCGGCGTGCTCTGACTTGCTGGCTTCCAGCTGGGCCACCTGCTCCTTCAGGCTGGCCAGAGGTGGCTGAGCTGCCCGATCTGGCGGAGAGCCTCCACCGTCTCTGCGCAGCGGTCGGAGACGCTGCTGGAGCCTGAGGATCCCCAGGGCACGGGCGGCTCTTGCAAAGGGGATGTGGCCCTGGGATCAGTGTCAAGGCGGATCTCTAACCCCTGGGCTGTCAGCGAGAGGGTCCTCACTGCCGGCTGGCCTGCCCAGGCAAGCTGTGTGCTGGGTAAAGCCTTGCCTCCCTCCTTGGGACTTTCTCAGTGCCAGAAAGGCTGGAGTCCATGCGGGAGGGGCTTGGCTGAACCCCTGCTCCTCCTCCTTGGGTCCCTGGAGGTGTTGGCTGCACCCCTGCTGTGGCGGTTTGGATGCCAGGGGATCCTGGCTGTGTCCCCAGGGTGGTGGCATGGGCATCAGAAGTCTTTGTCTTATCTGACGAAGCACCTGCCCCCTTCTCAGGGGCCACTGGTGCTCTCTGCGTCCCCGGGGAGCCAGGCTGTGTCTGTGGAGTCCCCTTGCTGGTCCCTTTGCTGGTCCTGGGTGCAGGCTGTGTCCCTGGTCCCTTCAGTCCCAGCGCTGAGCTTGCCCCATGCGGGGCGTCCATGTCTGCAGTGGGGGGCTCGGCGGGGGCAGCCTGGCCCTCACTGCCATCCTGCGAAGAGGAGGCAAAGGGGAGCAGGTTTATGGGCGGAAGTGCAGCGGCAAGGGCCACCCGCCCTGTCCTCAAACCCCCCAGCTCACGGAGCCAAACTCAAGTACCCCAAAGGCAGAGACTGCCCACCAGGCAATCCTCCAGCACCTCCCAGCGCACCGTGTTGCTCACCTCCTCCGGGGCTGGGTAGAGGCTCAGCCTTTCCTTCAGCTTTTTCTGGGGAAAAAAGGGATTAGGGGGTCAACCCTGGCCACGTAGCCGGGTGAGATGGCACCCACAGGAGCACTGACCCCCTCCAGCATCGCTGCCCAGCCCTGCTGGGACCGTGCCCTGACACCGAGGGACTGGGTGCACCGGTGCCCCGGGCACGCAGCCGCCTCCGTCCCGGAGCAGGATCCGGGCGTGCGCGCGGCCGTACCATGTCACTGTCCGACGCCGTCTGGTCACGGAGGGCCGGCAGCTGGCCGGCAGCGTCCTGGAGATTCCCCTGGAGCGGGACAAGGAGAGGGATGGCAGGCCAGACACAGGAGCAGGATTGAAAAGGAGCATCCAAAAATTAACTTGGGCACAGGACAGAGGGATGCCAGGCAGGGTTGTGGCTGTGTTGCATGGGTAGATCTTTATCTCCTCTCCTTCTTAGCACCCATGTTTCTTTCTTTACAGCTGTTTAGTTAAAAAATGTCTTAGCATCACCTTGGTTGGTGCATGCAGTTACCTCTTCAGCCTTGGGACACCCTTCCTGCTCTTCCCTCCTGGCACCCTTCACGCCGGGTGACACCCAGTCCCCAGTCTGGGGACTCAGCCTACAGGGACAGAGAGAAAAGACCCAGGCCCTTCAGCATCGGGGGCTTTCTGGTGGGACCCTCAGCCCCCAAAGGCAGGCACGTGCCTCGCCCGCAGCTGTGCCCTGGCTGTGCTAACCTGCGCACACACAGGGACGCTCTCGGGGAGGTAAAGCCCTGAGGAGAGCATCTCCTCCCAGCCCGGGAACAGCCATCCAGCCCCAGCCTCCTGCAGTCCCTCCTCTACACATCTCCAGCCCAACCCCACTGCTGCCCAGGTGACACTCGGCAGCCCCTACCCCAGACACAAGCACGCTGGGCTCTTCCTTCTCTGGGGACAGACTCGAGGAGAAGACCTTGCGAGGCCTCTGGGAGACAGCGTGTGTCCTGTCACCAGGGCCGGGCCGGGAGGTCCAGCTCCATCAGAAATGGAGGCTTCGAAGTCCAAGCAAGAGCTGCCCTCCCTGTCACAGGCTACGATTCCCCTTCACTTGTCTAGAAACAAGCTCAGAGCATCTTCACCACCGGACTGGGGAAAACCAGCTGAAGAGAAAGCCCTTCGTCAGCTGCAGCCTCTGATGTCTCATTAATAGGAGACAGAGATGCCTGGGGAACTCTGTCAACACTGCTCAGGCAACGCAGGCTTGTCAATGCACACGATTTACAAAGCAGCCACAGCACACACGCTTTGGCCTGACAAATACAACTGGTGGCATCTCAGGGCTCTCCAAAGCCTTTGCCTCCATGAACACAGGCTCCCAGGGCTGCAAAGCGGGGCACAGCCATCCTCCTGCCCAGGGAGCACGGGCAGAGCTGGGTGACGATGAGTTGGCAGGGGAGGGCTCACGATCACCACCCTGATCCTGCACCTCTTGGGGGCACAGGCCCAGCAGACCTACCTGAGCCAGCGGGGCAGGGCGCTGCGTCTCCTGCTCTCCTGGGAACAAGGCTGCGGGGACTGAAAGTCAACAAGTCTGTGATTCAGACAGGCCAAGGGGAACCATTCCCTCCCAGAGGGATGAGGGCCTGGGTCTCCTCGGCAGAGCGAGAAGGGTCCTGCCCCGCTCTGGCAGCTGGGGATGGGGACGGAGGCTCAGACAGGCTTGTCCAGACCCGCACCCCTACCCCACCCCACGCACAGTGGCAGGGACTCTGCTCTGCAGAGTAAGTCTGGGGGCAAAGCACGGCTCCTCCTCCATCTCCCTCAACTAGGGAGGAGGCTGGGTCCCCTCAGCCACTTGCAGTGGCCTCTGAAGCGATGCTCAGCCTCAGCCGAGGGCAGGAGGGGGTCTGCCTGCACACAGCGCTAGTGGCACGAGTGTTGGGGCAGCACGAACTTAGGCCCACCCATTGCTCAGAGAGAGCAAGTCCCCGGCAGCCCTCTCAAACCCCACAGGCAGCGCTGCGGAGCTCAGTGCGCCCCAGCACCGTGTCCCCACCACACCACGACATGAGGCTTGTTCCGCGGTGCTGAGCCAGGGGAGCGGTGGCCTGCGTGGGCACAGAGACACGAGTGATGCACAGCAGCGCCGCAGCTCAGGGAGAAGCGCGCAGACATTCTCCTGCTCGGCATTTCGGGGAGTTTAAAGCTTGGCCGTCCCACTGTGGCACCCCTCCTGTGGAGCACGCCTGAAACGCGAAGGCGGCCTTACCTGGAGCTGTGTGTGCTCGCTGCCTTGTCCGGCACGGCGGCTGCCTGTGGCTGTGCTCCTGGGGAGGCTGCTGGCGGGCTGCAACCAAAAAGCATCCCATGTGGGAGAGCCAAGGAGGCGAGGAAAGACAAGATCCTTTCCCCCAACACCAGTTCCTGCCTGGCAGGGGAAAGCCTCTGTCCCACTCAGCTGTGGCAGGATTCAGCCTTTGGGCTGCAGGGGGAGCAAAGACACCTCAAAACCTCCCTCACCACTGTTTCTCCTTGCTGCATCCACCCCCTTCCCCCGGGCAGCACCAGCCCCAGCCAACACAGCCCTGCCCACGCCACAGGGCTCTCTGTCTGCAATTCGCTTCAGAGTCCCCTTCAGTGGCACAAGTCTGGACCTGGCTCCGTGTCGACTCAGCTGGAGGAGGTGCTTTGCCTCAACTAGGAGGAAGGAAGGGGAATGAAGGCAGCAACGAGGAGCACAGGGAGGAGCTCGTGGGGGTGTGCTGATCCAGGACAGCTCCGCGGGACCCACGGCACTGTGTGCCCTCTTGGCTACAACTGGCAGGAGAGCCCAGAGGTGGGAGGGGACTGCGCGCTGGATCACTGGGACACAGCCCCACGTTATTACCCCAACCCGAGACAAGACAGTGCTTAAAATTCATTTCTCAGATCCGAGCCCAGGGTTTCTGAGAGCTCCTGCTGGAGCAGCTCTGTGGGTGGGATCACACATGGTACGAGGTTTGAGCTGGGCTTGGGGCTTGTCTCTTTTTTTTTTTTTTTTTTTTTTTCTTTTCCTTCCTCCCAACAAGAGATCAGAGCAGCCCTGCCTGCTCTTATCTCTCAGGACCGTTTACAGAGCCACTTTTAAATAGCTCTTTTCAGTGACCAAATCTCACAGCAAGTGACAAAGTGGCAACGTGCTACTGCCTGGTCCGTGGCCACTGATGGGACATTGCTGGGTGTCACTGACACTGGGGTTTCCAGCTCTGGCGGACACGAGCAGCTTCTTCAGCTTTGCAAGTTTCCACTCAGACAATTGCTCCCCACCTTCGCCCAAAGTCCCTCTTCCACCAACGCACCTTAGTCCTTGCCCCAACCCACCAGCTGCTACTCGTGTCCAGAGGGGATTTTTCAGGGTGAAAGGAGATTTGAGGGGACTACCAGACCCATTGGCATCCCTGCTGCAGCAACAAGAGAGACGAGTGCCTGTAACATGGTCACAGTGCAGCTGGATCCCACCCAGAGGTGCAACTGTGCTTTGGGGTGGACCAGCGACGCCCTCAGCCACCCAAATCCTGACCCAGAACACCGGTTCTCATCTGGCCGTGTGCAGAACAGGCTGGATGAGGTCCAAGGGAAGAGCTGAGGCTCCATTCCCAGAAAGGAAACGTCAGTTCTGTAACCTGTAGCACCTTTCACAGTTGTCTTCCCTGGCCCAGAACCGGGTCTCGACGCTCCCAGCAGATCCGCTTCCAGGTCGTCCAAACCCTGGAAAGCAACAGGACGGCGACGGGAGCAGGGCGAGTGCTACTCCTGCCTCAGCGCTGCCTCTCCCTTCGGAGGTTGGTGCTGGAGGCCACGGCTGCAGCCCACGCGGGGCTCAGACCAAGGGTATTTCTGCACTGACCTTCAGGCTCTGCAGCAGACCTTGGGGCTCTCCGCCGGAGGCACTGGAGCCCTGCACGCCAAGGAGGGCAGAGATCAGAGACAAGCAGACTTTGGAAACTCCTCACCCCTCGCTTCCATGCTCCAGCCCCCGCTTTTCCTCATTGTTTGGATTGGGAGAATACACGCCCAGCTCCTCCTGGTGAGCCCCTCACTGGAAACCCCCCGTGCCTTGATTCCTTTGCTGACATCCTACTGCCTCTGGGAGAAGCGTCAGCAACACCCACGCTGGTGCTTTGGGTGAGGGTCCTTCCTGTGACGCTTCCTCCCAAGAGCACCCACAGCAGGGCTGGGCTGCAGCACGACGTGCCCCCCTGGCTTTGCTCCAGCCCACCCAGGGCACCCTCAAGCCCTTCTCCCACCAGCCACCCGCTCCCCCGGCCCAGCTCCCCCACAGCCACGCCACAGAGGGGTCACCTCTTCAGCCAGACCTCACGGTTCCCCCCGATATCCCACTGCTGACTTGCCTGGGGTGACACCAGGGGCAAGCCTGGCCCAGCTTAGTCCCAGCCCTCGGGATACCCAGGCTCTCTCCCAAAATTCGGGCTCACCTCTGCAGCTTCCACGCCCTCTGCAGGGAATCCGTTGAAGAAATCCTCCGCTACACGGGACCTGTGACACGAGCCCGGGGGTCAGCAACAGCACCCGGGAGCGTTGGGGACAGCCAGGCCAGGTGGCAGCAGGCGGAGGGGACCACGCGGGCACACCGCGGCAGCCACGTCGTGCGACAGAAAAGGAGGCGAACGTAGCACCCGCATAAAAGATGGGAGTGCTGGGACTGCTGCAGTTAAGCGAGCAACTCTCCTAAGGCAGATGTACAGGAGATGTACCGGGCTGGGCGCACCCAGCTCTCGCTGGAAAGCTTCAGGCTCTGGGCTCCCAGTTCCCAAAGGCATCGCCAGTAACTCGCCTTCCCGGGCACTCGCTGTCGGGGCAGGGAGCGAGGGGGAGAAGCCGAGGACCTGGGGCAGGTCACAAGGACCTGGGGAGCACAGAGGCTGTGTCTGAAAGGCACTCACTTCTGGCTGGCCGGCGAGCTGGTGCCCCGGGCTCTCCCACTGCGGCCCTTGGCCAGCCAGGAAGTTCTTGTAGAATTCACGGGGCTTTCGTCTGGAAACAAGACAGGGAGACGTGAGGATGACGGACACGGGCATATTCCTGACCTGGGCACCCCAAAGGGGGATTTGCTGTCTCCCCAAGGCACACAGAGGCTTTCAATCAGAGGCGAACTTCACTGGGCCTCCCCAAGCTGACGTCCAGCCTACTCAATGGCCTCTGACTCTGGGAAACCCTGCTTGCTGCTTCCTCCCCCTCAGAGATCACTGGCTGTTGCACCAGCACCTCCTGCTCCCAGCAGGGGACTAAGAGCACAAGGATGCTGCCCTTTCAGCTGCAAAACAGGTTCCTTTTACCGTCCTCGAATCCCAGGAGGTCACTAAGCAGATCATCGACAGACTCTGAAACCAGACAAACTAAAGGTGTTGAGGCAGGGGAGCTCACCACGCAGGTGCAGAAAAGCTCCCAGTTTCAGTATGCCTTGCTCTTTTGAAACCCCCCAAGCATACAGGTTTGGGCTCAAGCACCACCAGCGTAAGGCCTTCCTAGAGAGAACTGCCAGGACCTGACCCAGTACTGGGCGGAGAAAAGATTGCGCTTCACCTAGCCACAAAGGAGATCTCTCTACCGAGGAGCCAGCGGCTTCCTGTTCAGTCTCTGGCCACAAGCAGCCCTTCCTCTGGGAGCTCTCGCCCCACAGTGGCTCAGAGGCCCTGGGCAACCCCAAAAGCGCCGCTTCAATTACCAGGGGCTGCAAGAGGCCCCCAAACAGGCACCTGGGCGTCAGGTGAGGCGGAGAACTGAACTAACGACATCTATTCTGCTCTGGACTGGGGAAAGCCCGCACGAAAGGGCTGTAGCACCCCGGTAAGCAAAGCCCCTCGGATGGCAGAGGCAGGTCAACGTCTCTGCTTCAGGGATGAGACGACGCACCCAACTGCAGCTCTCAGCCAAGGACCAGGAACCACCGCCGCAGCCAGGACCCCCACCTGATCCCGCTGCCCCCCGCCTCCGGCCCCGCGTTCCCGCAGAACAAAGCGCCTACGGACAGCGAAGGGAACGCGCCCCAGGCTACGTACCGCCGAAACTTCTCCGGGGTTTTGTAGCCTACGGAGAGAGACAAATTCCCTCATGAGAAAAGGGCGCGGGGCTGGCCGGGTCCTGCTCCAACCCCGCCGGAGCCAGGGGCACGGTTCTCCAGAGCACCCCGCAAGCAACACCGAAGCCCCCCCGCCCCCCTCCCGGCCCCGCCGCTCGGGAAACGGCCCCTGAACCGCCGGAACCCCGAGACATTCCCAACTGCAGCGGCAGCGGCAGCGGCGAGCACAGCCCCTCCCGCCCCCCGCGGGGTCCCTCCTGCCCCCCCCAGAGGGGCCGGAGCAGCACAGCCGCATTGCCCGGGCCCGCCTCGGCACCCCCCGCACTCACCACCGCGCCGCCCCGGCCTTCCCCTGCTCTCCCGCCGCCTTCCCGGCTCCTCCCGCTCTCCGCCGCTCCCCGCAGGGACACAAGGGTCTCCTCCGCGGCCGGCCCGGCCCGCGGCACCCCCCGTTACCTCTGGCCCACGCGATCTCCTGCTCCTGCCGGGGCCCCTCTCCGCCTCCGCGCTGCTCCGCCTCGCCCGGCCGCTCGGAACAAGGCTCCGGCGCTGCAAAAGAGCCCCGCAGGGAGCGAGTCCCGCCCGCCGCCGCCCCGGGGAGCCCCCACCTCTCCGCCGCCGGGCGCCCAACGGCCCAACCGCCGCCTCTCCGCACCCGCTGCGCGGCGCGCGCTGCCCGCCCGCGCGGCTCTTGACGAGACAGACCCCCCCCAGCCGCGGGCCGAGGAGCGCGGCAGGAGACGCTGCAGCGGCGCCGCAGGGAGACACACGCGAGAGGCTGGCGGGGCTCAGAGCAACGTCTGTGCCCGGGAAGGGGTTTGCAGGGGGACACCCACCATCGGGGATTTGATTTCGCTCCTTTCTCGCCCTTTGAGGGAACTTCCTGGCGTCCTCCCCTCTGCCAGGGCTGGGTCCTCGAGCAGAGCGGGGCACAGAGACCGCAGCACAGTGCTCCCGGCAGCTGCCAGCCTGGGAACCAGCAGAGAGGGGCACCCACCGCTGCTGCAGCCACACGCCACCTCCCTCGGCAGCGACAAGGGCTGTGACACATGCCAGCGGCCAGCCAGGGCCACATCCCGCTCCTGCACCTTTCCATTTTAAACGACAGCTCCTGCTCTCTGCACGTGCCTGGGTTCCTGCGTGGGTCCCGTCCCATCAGGGAGGCATCCGTCTTCTTCACTTCTCCATTCTGTCACACCCCCTCAGTTTATACACACTTTCCTTGGGTCCCTCCCCTAGGCCGACCCACGTTCCTACGTATCCCACGTATGGGGAGGGGTAAGGTGCTTCATGGGATGCAATTAGCACGATCTTGCTAATCTTCATTAGCATACTCAGGGTGTCAACTTTAATTTGCATTTCATGGATAATGAAGCAAAGGTCCTTCACCCGACGGATGCCCTTGAAACTTTACAAGATGCCCCACAGCAGAACCGTCCCGGCTCCACAGGGCTCCCTCCTCCAGCCCACCCTGTGCTGCCCAGGCAGCCTCATCAGCTCCACACTCTGCACCCCACAACCACAGTTCCGCTAGTCGCGAGTGCTTGAGACGTTCCCCGGCTGGGAGGGCCTCCACTCCCCCCATCCCTTCTCTCTCTCAGGCTGCTGTTCTCACAGGCATCCTTTTTCCCGAGCTCTGCTGGAGGAGTTTCTGCCTGCTCCGCCTGGGACCTCCCTGAGCCAAGCAGCGTGCGGCTGCGAGGTGCCGTACTCACGCCAGCCAGCGCAGGTGCTCCGAGTCCGCATCTCTTCAATGTCCATCTGCAAACGCACACCACAGGGAAAGGTGACTTAGGGACACCCTGATGTTTGCACCAACCCCATGCCCGGATCCGCTCTGAAGGGAGGGGGCAGCTCGAGACCTCCCAGCACTCCTTTCCTACCAGAAAAGTAACTCAACCTTATAGGATTGAGCTTAAAAGGAGGAGCAAAGAACTCTACACATGGAATTCCAAGACTAAAAGGACTTCTTGCTCAGCTGCTTCACGTCACTGTGCTTTGGTTTCTCAGGGCAAACAGTGTCAGCTAACCTACCCCCCAGGCAGACTGCCAAGGGAGAGAGGGCTTTGGGGGGTAAACAAAAGATGGGAGTCAGGGAATTCTTCCCTCTACACTCTGACACAGGTCCCGTTGCATCACTGTTCCATCTCTCAACCGCCAGAAATTTGGGGAGGCTACAATCTCTCCTGCATACGTAAGATGTCCCTGCTTTCCAGATATCACCTCACGTCAGCTCGTGCAGCCAAAAGAAACAGGAGCTGACCAAAAGCAGAGTGAAACAACCCAGCTCAAAGATTTTTTTTTAAAGAACCCGCTACTCACCTGGATTTGTCAGCAACAAAGTCCAGAGGGAGCCTTTATCTGCCTCGTATGACACTGCAGGGGGACTGGAAGCCTAAAAGAGCAACAGAAAGGGAATGTAAATCGCTCAAACAACAGCTTCCATTCAGACCAGATCACAATTTCCAAGGCAAAGAATATGCACTTGTCACGGGCATGGCCAGGAGACTGGGCACAGCCACACCACCACCCAGTAAGCCAGCTCCACCCGGAGAGCCCCCAGGGGGCTTTAACAAACACCAGCCTGCTGACAGACAACGACCCTGTCGCAAAGCTCTGTTCTTGTCGTGTCCAAGAAACATATTTCCTTCATCACAGGGGAAATACCCTTGCAAAAGAAATCCCCAGAACAAGCAACGCCTGTTAGAAGCATCTGACAGAAACACACATGGGCTCGAGGCTGCTCCCAGCTCCCCTCACACACCTCTGACGGCGTCACCACGTTCCCATAGCAGACCGGCATGAGGTACTCGTCCTCTGGGCTGTACTCCACCCTCAAGGGAACCCAGGGGGTGAACGTGGCCCCCTTGAACAAGTCACGAAATACCCCGCAGTGCTCCGCCACACGCTGCTTGTGGAAAGGGCCGCTGGTCTTCTCCCACTCAGCTTAATTAACTAATTAATTAATTAACGTGGCAATAAAACTAACTTTTGAGTGTCCTGGAAGTGAACTACCCTCGTTACAATACTAAAAACCACACACACACAGAGGTTCAGAAGACGCTGCCCGGTGTGAGACCCTTTCCCTGAGCACACGCAGTAGCAGAAGCATGCAGGATGTTAATCACTAACCAATCCGTATCCAATAGGCGTATTTGGAAAAGCCTCTGATTTTTGTGTATAAAAGCAGCACAAAAACCTGCTGTTGCTGTGCTTGATTTGTGGAAAGGTCCACCGAGCACCCAGGCCTCAATAAGTACAGTAACTCTGGTGATCGTGTGAAGATCGGTTTATTGCTCAGCCATCCCCTGGGCACGGCCTGGGGACGCCACCCCTTCAGCCTGGCACAAAAGGAGCATTGTAGGACGCTCTTCTTCAGGGACTCCAGGAAGAGCTGCTCATTATCTAAGTAAGCGTGGTCCTGAGAAGAGAGGGATGGATGGAAGGGGTATCAGAGAGTGCCACAGAAGGGGGCTGACAGTCCCGGGTGTCACTCATAGGGAGGGAAGCATCCCAAACCGTCCTTCCTGCAGTCAGCAGGGGGCAGCTACCATCCGTGGTACCCCCTGGGGTGTGGGGGCTCCCCCCGCCCCGAGACCACAACCTCACACTCTCAGCAAGACCTGGCTGTGGGTCAGGAGTGGGGAAAGGAGGGATGGAGAGTGGTAGGGCTGGATCTCCACAGGTGCTGAGCCTCTGGCTGGTGGAGCCGAGGGCACCGGGTGCTGTACTGGACCCACGACTTGCTGATGGCAACTTGGGGAGAACCCAGAGCAACTGGAGCAGCATTTCAGCCCCAGCTCTTTCTCCCCAAAACTCCATCCCTTTCCCACAGTGAAGCCCCACATACCACCTCGAGCTCAGGCTTAAACCAGACCTAAGGGCACCACAATGGTGGTGCAGACCCCAGAGGAGGGGGTGTCTCACGGGGGGGGCACCCAGGGAACGGGGAAGAGCCTCTACCTTGGAGATGCTGCTCTCCTTCTCTTCAATCTTTGCCTTCATCTGCCCCCTGTCGGCAGCCACGGAGGCATCCTGGGGAGTGCTCACGGTCCCCTGCAGCGGGTCCTTCGCGGGGGTGAGCGACGCTGTGGCTGGGCCTCCGCCCTGTCCCCCTTCCTCTCTCGGGGGTGCCTCGGGAGGCTGGTCCCGCCCCAGGAGGGGGGTCGGGCTGTGCCCTCGCCCCAGGGCAGGCAGGTCCTGCAGGCCCAGGTGCCTCAGCATGGCCTGCAGCAGGCTGTTGGGACCCTCAGCCCCCAAAGGCAGGCACGTGCCTCGCCCGCAGCTGTGCCCTGGCTGAGCACAATGAGCCCCCAGCCCAGGGTGTCCCCATGCCAAACACATGCAAAACAGGGCGGTTTTGTCTGCTTTCTAGCAGCGGGGAAAGGCAGGAGAGCAGTGAGGAAAGGATGGAGGGATGATGGGCAGGGCCAGCTCATGGCAGGAGGACAGGGAGAAGTGGCTACCTGGCCCCACTCGCCCCATCACCCCCGTGGGGCTGGTCACACCAGCTGAAGGGACCCAGGGGAAGACAGAGGCACCTGGGGAAGGAGCCACAGCCAGTCTGGAAATCCTCCCTCCCCCAGGCCAGTTCTGCCACTGAGCCCTCAAGGCACAAGGGGTGTTTTGTCACCCTGCCCAGCACCCCCTTGGGTGGTGCCAGGACCCCTCAAGGCCACACGACATCAACTCCCAGCACCAGGTCTTCCTTGTTGGCTTTCTCCTTCGCCAGCCTCTCCAGGGACCGGAACAGAGCCTTCCAACACAGAAAAGCATCCCATGACACCGCGGCAGGGTTGGAGCTGCCTCCTGGCCAGCTGAGCAACCCCCGCTCCCCCCACCTCACCCAAACCTCCAGGAAAGGTACACTGAACCTCCACAGGGCTGCAAGGTTTGGGGGGGTGCAGACAAATCCCTTGTGGTCCCCAGCCTGGGGTCTGCCTGGAGGATGCTCTGACCCCGAGGGGGTTTCAGCCGCCTACCTCCATATCTTTCTCCTTCTGGTGACGGTCATTCAGGAGGTTCCCGGTGACAGAGTTGAGCTTCCAGTAGTCCCCTTGCACCTGCGTGATGGTGGCCTGGATGTGCTTCAGCAGCTCCTCGTCCTGCTTCAGGGAGGAAGATGACAAGGTGGTGCCGTGCAAGGCGGCGCTGGCTGCCCGGGTTACTTGCCCAGTGGCCGTGGGCTCTCAGTGCCAACAGGACATTTGCATCCAGGCTTTAATTTCCTTCCATGCTGCTCACTTGTACGAACCAATCTGGGAGGCAGTGAGTGGCTCCCCCACATTACAGGGAAGCACAACCAGCTGGGGGGTGCTGGCAACCCCCTCCCAAGTCCCCCATGCCGGCATCTCCCTACGTGGCTCCTCCCTGGCAGCTGCCTCACCACCTTGCCCACTGCCTGCCGCGACATGAAATCGTCCACCAGCTCCTGGAGCTTCTCGTAGCGCTGCAGGAGCTGCCCCACCTGCTTGCGGACGTCCCCGCTGCAGACGGGGCACGCTGCCTGCGCCTCTGCCTGCTCCTGCCCTGTGCTCGCCACCATCGCCCTCGGCTCGCCCAGCTGCAGGAAGGGGAGAAGGAGTCGGCTCTGAGATGAGGTGGATGCAGTCAACAAATCCAGGTGTTGTGGAGGCTCGATGACCCCAGCCAGCCAGAGGATGTGGCTGGAAACCCCTCCAGGACCACCCCACCGAGCTGTGGCGGTGGGAGCGCTGCCCCTGGACCTCACCTGCTCCTGCAGCTCGTCAGCTGTCTTGGCCACCAACCGCTCCAGCGTGGCCTTGGTCATCTCCCGCTGCTCTTCCAGCTCCTTCAGCTTACACTTCATCTCCTGCAGCGTGGACCTGCTCAGTGAGACAGGGGCACAGGCAGGCTTAGCCTCCACAGGGCCGCTCAGGGGGCGTCCCTTGTCCCCCCGGGCTCCTCCTGCAGGGTAGGAAACCCTGTCCCGTCCTTTTAGCCCAGCTGCAGGGTGATCTGGTCGCTGACATCCCCTTTCCAGCTGGCTCCAGCTACCTCCAGCTTTCCGAGGGCATCTTCCAGCTGCCTGATCTGGGAAAGGCAGTGGTGGATGAGTCAGGGCACAGCCCCCTCTGTTGTCCCAGCCCAGGGGCCCTTCAGCTGCCTCCTCCCTGCCCAACTCCCCCCTGCAATCCCCACAGCCCCCCCAGGGACTGCTGCCAGCTCACCTTCCCATTCTTGCCCTGCAGGTCACTGGTCAGGCCCTGCAGCGAGGACACCCGGCCCTGGAGGTCGGCCAGGACGCTGGCGATGCTCTCCTTGTCTAGATGTGGTCCGAGGGGACATGCTGTCAGTGAGGGGGTCTCGCCTTTGAGGCCAGGCTCTGAGCACAATGAGCCCCCAGCCCAGGGTGTCCCCATGCCAAACACCCCCCTGCCAGCCCCCCCAGCGGCTCCTACCTCCCTCCGAGAAGAGCAGGCGCGGCTTCTCAAGCTCGGCGTGCTCTGACTTGGTGGCTTCCAGCTGGGCCACCTGCTCCTTCAGGCTGGCCAGAGGTGGCTGAGCTGCCCGATCTGGCGGAGAGCCTCCACCGTCTCTGCGCAGCGGTCGGAGACGCTGCTGGAGCCTGAGGATCCCCAGGGCACGGGCGGCTCTTGCAAAGGGGATGTGGCCCTGGGATCAGTGTCAAGGCGGATCTCTAACCCCTGGGCTGTCAGCGAGAGGGTCCTCACTGCCGGCTGGCCTGCCCAGGCAAGCTGTGTGCTGGGTAAAGCCTTGCCTCCCTCCTTGGGACTTTCTCAGTGCCAGAAAGGCTGGAGTCCATGCGGGAGGGGCTTGGCTGAACCCCTGCTCCTCCTCCTTGGGTCCCTGGAGGTGTTGGCTGCACCCCTGCTGTGGCGGTTTGGATGCCAGGGGATCCTGGCTGTGTCCCCAGGGTGGTGGCATGGGCATCAGAAGTCTTTGTCTTATCTGACGAAGCACCTGCCCCCTTCTCAGGGGCCACTGGTGCTCTCTGCGTCCCCGGGGAGCCAGGCTGTGTCTGTGGAGTCCCCTTGCTGGTCCCTTTGCTGGTCCTGGGTGCAGGCTGTGTCCCTGGTCCCTTCAGTCCCAGCGCTGAGCTTGCCCCATGCGGGGCGTCCATGTCTGCAGTGGGGGGCTCGGCGGGGGCAGCCTGGCCCTCACTGCCATCCTGCGAAGAGGAGGCAAAGGGGAGCAGGTTTATGGGCGGAAGTGCAGCGGCAAGGGCCACCCGCCCTGTCCTCAAACCCCCCAGCTCACGGAGCCAAACTCAAGTACCCCAAAGGCAGAGACTGCCCACCAGGCAATCCTCCAGCACCTCCCAGCGCACCGTGTTGCTCACCTCCTCCGGGGCTGGGTAGAGGCTCAGCCTTTCCTTCAGCTTTTTCTGGGGAAAAAAGGGATTAGGGGGTCAACCCTGGCCACGTAGCCGGGTGAGATGGTACCCACAGGAGCACTGACCCCCTCCAGCATCGCTGCCCAGCCCTGCTGGGACCGTGCCCTGACACCGAGGGACTGGGTGCACCGGTGCCCCGGGCACGCAGCCGCCTCCGTCCCGGAGCAGGATCCGGGCGTGCGCGCGGCCGTACCATGTCACTGTCCGACGCCGTCTGGTCACGGAGGGCCGGCAGCTGGCCGGCAGCGTCCTGGAGATTCCCCTGGAGCGGGACAAGGAGAGGGATGGCAGGCCAGACACAGGAGCAGGATTGAAAAGGAGCATCCAAAAATTAACTTG
Source organism: Strix uralensis (assembly GCF_047716275.1). Lineage (NCBI taxonomy): Eukaryota > Metazoa > Chordata > Aves > Strigiformes > Strigidae > Strix > Strix uralensis. Next base: position 7,060,476 of record NC_133990.1, read on the forward strand.
GGCACAGGACAGAGGGATGCCAGGCAGGGTTGTGGCTGTGTTGCATGGGTAGATCTTTATCTCCTCTCCTTCTTAGCACCCACGTTTCTTTCTTTACAGCTGTTTAGTTAAAAAATGTCTTAGCATCACCTTGGTTGGTGCATGCAGTTACCTCTTCAGCCTTGGGACACCCTTCCTGCTCTTCCCTCCTGGCACCCTTCACGCCGGGTGACACCCAGTCCCCAGTCTGGGGACTCAGCCTACAGGGACAGAGAGAAAAGACCCAGGCCCTTCAGCATCGGGGGCTTTCTGGTGGGACCCTCAGCCCCCAAAGGCAGGCACGTGCCTCGCCCGCAGCTGTGCCCTGGCTGTGCTAACCTGCGCACACACAGGGACGCTCTCGGGGAGGTAAAGCCCTGAGGAGAGCATCTCCTCCCAGCCCGGGAACAGCCATCCAGCCCCAGCCTCCTGCAGTCCCTCCTCTACACGTCTCCAGCCCAACCCCACTGCTGCCCAGGTGACACTCGGCAGCCCCTACCCCAGACACAAGCACGCTGGGCTCTTCCTTCTCTGGGGACAGACTCGAGGAGAAGACCTTGCGAGGCCTCTGGGAGACAGCGTGTGTCCTGTCACCAGGGCCGGGCCGGGAGGTCCAGCTCCATCAGAAATGGAGGCTTCGAAGTCCAAGCAAGAGCTGCCCTCCCTGTCACAGGCTACGATTCCCCTTCACTTGTCTAGAAACAAGCTCAGAGCATCTTCACCACCGGACTGGGGAAAACCAGCTGAAGAGAAAGCCCTTCGTCAGCTGCAGCCTCTGATGTCTCATTAATAGGAGACAGAGATGCCTGGGGAACTCTGTCAACACTGCTCAGGCAACGCAGGCTTGTCAATGCACACGATTTACAAAGCAGCCACAGCACACACGCTTTGGCCTGACAAATACAACTGGTGGCATCTCAGGGCTCTCCAAAGCCTTTGCCTCCATGAACACAGGCTCCCAGGGCTGCAAAGCGGGGCACAGCCATCCTCCTGCCCAGGGAGCACGGGCAGAGCTGGGTGACGATGAGTTGGCAGGGGAGGGCTCACGATCACCACCCTGATCCTGCACCTCTTGGGGGCACAGGCCCAGCAGACCTACCTGAGCCAGCGGGGCAGGGCGCTGCGTCTCCTGCTCTCCTGGGAACAAGGCTGCGGGGACTGAAAGTCAACAAGTCTGTGATTCAGACAGGCCAAGGGGAACCATTCCCTCCCAGAGGGATGAGGGCCTGGGTCTCCTCGGCAGAGCGAGAAGGGTCCTGCCCCGCTCTGGCAGCTGGGGATGGGGACGGAGGCTCAGACAGGCTTGTCCAGACCCGCACCCCTACCCCACCCCACGCACAGTGGCAGGGACTCTGCTCTGCAGAGTAAGTCTGGGGGCAAAGCACGGCTCCTCCTCCATCTCCCTCAACTAGGGAGGAGGCTGGGTCCCCTCAGCCACTTGCAGTGGCCTCTGAAGCGATGCTCAGCCTCAGCCGAGGGCAGGAGGGGGTCTGCCTGCACACAGCGCTAGTGGCACGAGTGTTGGGGCAGCACGAACTTAGGCCCACCCATTGCTCAGAGAGAGCAAGTCCCCGGCAGCCCTCTCAAACCCCACAGGCAGCGCTGCGGAGCTCAGTGCGCCCCAGCACCGTGTCCCCACCACACCACGACATGAGGCTTGTTCTGCGGTGCTGAGCCAGGGGAGCGGTGGCCTGCGTGGGCACAGAGACACGACTGATGCACAGCAGCGCCGCAGCTCAGGGAGAAGCGCGCAGACATTCTCCTGCTCGGCATTTCGGGGAGTTTAAAGCTTGGCCGTCCCACTGTGGCACCCCTCCTGTGGAGCACGCCTGAAACGCGAAGGCGGCCTTACCTGGAGCTGTGTGTGCTCGCTGCCTTGTCCGGCACGGCGGCTGCCTGTGGCTGTGCTCCTGGGGAGGCTGCTGGCGGGCTGCAACCAAAAAGCATCCCATGTGGGAGAGCCAAGGAGGCGAGGAAAGACAAGATCCTTTCCCCCAACACCAGTTCCTGCCTGGCAGGGGAAAGCCTCTGTCCCACTCAGCTGTGGCAGGATTCAGCCTTTGGGCTGCAGGGGGAGCAAAGACACCTCAAAACCTCCCTCACCACTGTTTCTCCTTGCTGCATCCACCCCCTTCCCCCGGGCAGCACCAGCCCCAGCCAACACAGCCCTGCCCACGCCACAGGGCTCTCTGTCTGCAATTCGCTTCAGAGTCCCCTTCAGTGGCACAAGTCTGGACCTGGCTCCGTGTCGACTCAGCTGGAGGAGGTGCTTTGCCTCAACTAGGAGGAAGGAAGGGGAATGAAGGCAGCAACGAGGAGCACAGGGAGGAGCTCGTGGGGGTGTGCTGATCCAGGACAGCTCCGCGGGACCCACGGCACTGTGTGCCCTCTTGGCTACAACTGGCAGGAGAGCCCAGAGGTGGGAGGGGACTGCGCGCTGGATCACTGGGACACAGCCCCACGTTATTACCCCAACCCGAGACAAGACAGTGCTTAAAATTCATTTCTCAGATCCGAGCCCAGGGTTTCTGAGAGCTCCTGCTGGAGCAGCTCTGTGGGTGGGATCACACATGGTACGAGGTTTGAGCTGGGCTTGGGGCTTGTCCCTTTTTTTTTTTTTTTTTTTTTTCTTTTCCTTCCTCCCAACAAGAGATCAGAGCAGCCCTGCCTGCTCTTATCTCTCAGGACCGTTTACAGAGCCACTTTTAAATAGCTCTTTTCAGTGACCAAATCTCACAGCAAGTGACAAAGTGGCAACGTGCTACTGCCTGGTCCGTGGCCACTGATGGGACATTGCTGGGTGTCACTGACACTGGGGTTTCCAGCTCTGGCGGACACGAGCAGCTTCTTCAGCTTTGCAAGTTTCCACTCAGACAATTGCTCCCCACCTTCGCCCAAAGTCCCTCTTCCACCAACGCACCTTAGTCCTTGCCCCAACCCACCAGCTGCTACTCGTGTCCAGAGGGGATTTTTCAGGGTGAAAGGAGATTTGAGGGGACTACCAGACCCATTGGCATCCCTGCTGCAGCAACAAGAGAGACGAGTGCCTGTAACATGGTCACAGTGCAGCTGGATCCCACCCAGAGGTGCAACTGTGCTTTGGGGTGGACCAGCGACGCCCTCAGCCACCCAAATCCTGACCCAGAACACCGGTTCTCATCTGGCCGTGTGCAGAACAGGCTGGATGAGGTCCAAGGGAAGAGCTGAGGCTCCATTCCCAGAAAGGAAACGTCAGTTCTGTAACCTGTAGCACCTTTCACAGTTGTCTTCCCTGGCCCAGAACCGGGTCTCGACGCTCCCAGCAGATCCGCTTCCAGGTCGTCCAAACCCTGGAAAGCAACAGGACGGCGACGGGAGCAGGGCGAGTGCTACTCCTGCCTCAGCGCTGCCTCTCCCTTCGGAGGTTGGTGCTGGAGGCCACGGCTGCAGCCCACGCGGGGCTCAGACCAAGGGTATTTCTGCACTGACCTTCAGGCTCTGCAGCAGACCTTGGGGCTCTCCGCCGGAGGCACTGGAGCCCTGCACGCCAAGGAGGGCAGAGATCAGAGACAAGCAGACTTTGGAAACTCCTCACCCCTCGCTTCCATGCTCCAGCCCCCGCTTTTCCTCATTGTTTGGATTGGGAGAATACACGCCCAGCTCCTCCTGGTGAGCCCCTCACTGGAAACCCCCCGTGCCTTGATTCCTTTGCTGACATCCTACTGCCTCTGGGAGAAGCGTCAGCAACACCCACGCTGGTGCTTTGGGTGAGGGTCCTTCCTGTGACGCTTCCTCCCAAGAGCACCCACAGCAGGGCTGGGCTGCAGCACGACGTGCCCCCCTGGCTTTGCTCCAGCCCACCCAGGGCACCCTCAAGCCCTTCTCCCACCAGCCACCCGCTCCCCCGGCCCAGCTCCCCCACAGCCACGCCACAGAGGGGTCACCTCTTCAGCCAGACCTCACGGTTCCCCCCGATATCCCACTGCTGACTTGCCTGGGGTGACACCAGGGGCAAGCCTGGCCCAGCTTAGTCCCAGCCCTCGGGATACCCAGGCTCTCTCCCAAAATTCGGGCTCACCTCTGCAGCTTCCACGCCCTCTGCAGGGAATCCGTTGAAGAAATCCTCCGCTACACGGGACCTGTGACACGAGCCCGGGGGTCAGCAACAGCACCCGGGAGCGTTGGGGACAGCCAGGCCAGGTGGCAGCAGGCGGAGGGGACCACGCGGGCACACCGCGGCAGCCACGTCGTGCGACAGAAAAGGAGGCGAACGTAGCACCCGCATAAAAGATGGGAGTGCTGGGACTGCTGCAGTTAAGCGAGCAACTCTCCTAAGGCAGATGTACAGGAGATGTACCGGGCTGGGTGCACCCAGCTCTCGCTGGAAAGCTTCAGGCTCTGGGCTCCCAGTTCCCAAAGGCATCGCCAGTAACTCGCCTTCCCGGGCACTCGCTGTCGGGGCAGGGAGCGAGGGGGAGAAGCCGAGGACCTGGGGCAGGTCACAAGGACCTGGGGAGCACAGAGGCTGTGTCTGAAAGGCACTCACTTCTGGCTGGCCGGCGAGCTGGTGCCCCGGGCTCTCCCACTGCGGCCCTTGGCCAGCCAGGAAGTTCTTGTAGAATTCACGGGGCTTTCGTCTGGAAACAAGACAGGGAGACGTGAGGATGACGGACACGGGCATATTCCTGACCTGGGCACCCCAAAGGGGGATTTGCTGTCTCCCCAAGGCACACAGAGGCTTTCAATCAGAGGCGAACTTCACTGGGCCTCCCCAAGCTGACGTCCAGCCTACTCAATGGCCTCTGACTCTGGGAAACCCTGCTTGCTGCTTCCTCCCCCTCAGAGATCACTGGCTGTTGCACCAGCACCTCCTGCTCCCAGCAGGGGACTAAGAGCACAAGGATGCTGCCCTTTCAGCTGCAAAACAGGTTCCTTTTACCGTCCTCGAATCCCAGGAGGTCACTAAGCAGATCATCGACAGACTCTGAAACCAGACAAACTAAAGGTGTTGAGGCAGGGGAGCTCACCACGCAGGTGCAGAAAAGCTCCCAGTTTCAGTATGCCTTGCTCTTTTGAAACCCCCCAAGCATACAGGTTTGGGCTCAAGCACCACCAGCGTAAGGCCTTCCTAGAGAGAACTGCCAGGACCTGACCCAGTACTGGGCGGAGAAAAGATTGCGCTTCACCTAGCCACAAAGGAGATCTCTCTACCGAGGAGCCAGCGGCTTCCTGTTCAGTCTCTGGCCACAAGCAGCCCTTCCTCTGGGAGCTCTCGCCCCACAGTGGCTCAGAGGCCCTGGGCAACCCCAAAAGCGCCGCTTCAATTACCAGGGGCTGCAAGAGGCCCCCAAACAGGCACCTGGGCGTCAGGTGAGGCGGAGAACTGAACTAACGACATCTATTCTGCTCTGGACTGGGGAAAGCCCGCACGAAAGGGCTGTAGCACCCCGGTAAGCAAAGCCCCTCGGATGGCAGAGGCAGGTCAACGTCTCTGCTTCAGGGATGAGACGACGCACCCAACTGCAGCTCTCAGCCAAGGACCAGGAACCACCGCCGCAGCCAGGACCCCCACCTGATCCCGCTGCCCCCCGCCTCCGGCCCCGCGTTCCCGCAGAACAAAGCGCCTACGGACAGCGAAGGGAACGCGCCCCAGGCTACGTACCGCCGAAACTTCTCCGGGGTTTTGTAGCCTACGGAGAGAGACAAATTCCCTCATGAGAAAAGGGCGCGGGGCTGGCCGGGTCCTGCTCCAACCCCGCCGGAGCCAGGGGCACGGTTCTCCAGAGCACCCCGCAAGCAACACCGAAGCCCCCCCGCCCCCCTCCCGGCCCCGCCGCTCGGGAAACGGCCCCTGAACCGCCGGAACCCCGAGACATTCCCAACTGCAGCGGCAGCGGCAGCGGCGAGCACAGCCCCGCCCGCCCCCCGCGGGGTCCCTCCTGCCCCCCCCAGAGGGGCCGGAGCAGCACAGCCGCATTGCCCGGGCCCGCCTCGGCACCCTCCGCACTCACCACCGCGCCGCCCCGGCCTTCCCCTGCTCTCCCGCCGCCTTCCCGGCTCCTCCCGCTCTCCGCCGCTCCCCGCAGGGACACAAGGGTCTCCTCCGCGGCCGGCCCGGCCCGCGGCACCCCCCGTTACCTCTGGCCCACGCGATCTCCTGCTCCTGCCGGGGCCCCTCTCCGCCTCCGCGCTGCTCCGCCTCGCCCGGCCGCTCGGAACAAGGCTCCGGCGCTGCAAAAGAGCCCCGCAGGGAGCGAGTCCCGCCCGCCGCCGCCCCGGGGAGCCCCCACCTCTCCGCCGCCGGGCGCCCAACGGCCCAACCGCCGCCTCTCCGCACCCGCTGCGCGGCGCGCGCTGCCCGCCCGCGCGGCTCTTGACGAGACAGACCCCCCCCAGCCGCGGGCCGAGGAGCGCGGCAGGAGACGCTGCAGCGGCGCCGCAGGGAGACACACGCGAGAGGCTGGCGGGGCTCAGAGCAACGTCTGTGCCCGGGAAGGGGTTTGCAGGGGGACACCCACCATCGGGGATTTGATTTCGCTCCTTTCTCGCCCTTTGAGGGAACTTCCTGGCGTCCTCCCCTCTGCCAGGGCTGGGTCCTCGAGCAGAGCGGGGCACAGAGACCGCAGCACAGTGCTCCCGGCAGCTGCCAGCCTGGGAACCAGCAGAGAGGGGCACCCACCGCTGCTGCAGCCACACGCCACCTCCCTCGGCAGCGACAAGGGCTGTGACACATGCCAGCGGCCAGCCAGGGCCACATCCCGCTCCTGCACCTTTCCATTTTAAACGACAGCTCCTGCTCTCTGCACGTGCCTGGGTTCCTGCGTGGGTCCCGTCCCATCAGGGAGGCATCCGTCTTCTTCACTTCTCCATTCTGTCACACCCCCTCAGTTTATACACACTTTCCTTGGGTCCCTCCCCTAGGCCGACCCACGTTCCTACGTATCCCACGTATGGGGAGGGGTAAGGTGCTTCATGGGATGCAATTAGCACGATCTTGCTAATCTTCATTAGCATACTCAGGGTGTCAACTTTAATTTGCATTTCATGGATAATGAAGCAAAGGTCCTTCACCCGACGGATGCCCTTGAAACTTTACAAGATGCCCCACAGCAGAACCGTCCCGGCTCCACAGGGCTCCCTCCTCCAGCCCACCCTGTGCTGCCCAGGCAGCCTCATCAGCTCCACACTCTGCACCCCACAACCACAGTTCCGCTAGTCGCGAGTGCTTGAGACGTTCCCCGGCTGGGAGGGCCTCCACTCCCCCCATCCCTTCTCTCTCTCAGGCTGCTGTTCTCACAGGCATCCTTTTTCCCGAGCTCTGCTGGAGGAGTTTCTGCCTGCTCCGCCTGGGACCTCCCTGAGCCAAGCAGCGTGCGGCTGCGAGGTGCCGTACTCACGCCAGCCAGCGCAGGTGCTCCGAGTCCGCATCTCTTCAATGTCCATCTGCAAACGCACACCACAGGGAAAGGTGACTTAGGGACACCCTGATGTTTGCACCAACCCCATGCCCGGATCCGCTCTGAAGGGAGGGGGCAGCTCGAGACCTCCCAGCACTCCTTTCCTACCAGAAAAGTAACTCAACCTTATAGGATTGAGCTTAAAAGGAGGAGCAAAGAACTCTACACATGGAATTCCAAGACTAAAAGGACTTCTTGCTCAGCTGCTTCACGTCACTGTGCTTTGGTTTCTCAGGGCAAACAGTGTCAGCTAACCTACCCCCCAGGCAGACTGCCAAGGGAGAGAGGGCTTTGGGGGGTAAACAAAAGATGGGAGTCAGGGAATTCTTCCCTCTACACTCTGACACAGGTCCCGTTGCATCACTGTTCCATCTCTCAACCGCCAGAAATTTGGGGAGGCTACAATCTCTCCTGCATACGTAAGATGTCCCTGCTTTCCAGATATCACCTCACGTCAGCTCGTGCAGCCAAAAGAAACAGGAGCTGACCAAAAGCAGAGTGAAACAACCCAGCTCAAAGATTTTTTTTTAAAGAACCCGCTACTCACCTGGATTTGTCAGCAACAAAGTCCAGAGGGAGCCTTTATCTGCCTCGTATGACACTGCAGGGGGACTGGAAGCCTAAAAGAGCAACAGAAAGGGAATGTAAATCGCTCAAACAACAGCTTCCATTCAGACCAGATCACAATTTCCAAGGCAAAGAATATGCACTTGTCACGGGCATGGCCAGGAGACTGGGCACAGCCACACCACCACCCAGTAAGCCAGCTCCACCCGGAGAGCCCCCAGGGGGCTTTAACAAACACCAGCCTGCTGACAGACAACGACCCTGTCGCAAAGCTCTGTTCTTGTCGTGTCCAAGAAACATATTTCCTTCATCACAGGGGAAATACCCTTGCAAAAGAAATCCCCAGAACAAGCAACGCCTGTTAGAAGCATCTGACAGAAACACACATGGGCTCGAGGCTGCTCCCAGCTCCCCTCACACACCTCTGACGGCGTCACCACGTTCCCATAGCAGACCGGCATGAGGTACTCGTCCTCTGGGCTGTACTCCACCCTCAAGGGAACCCAGGGGGTGAACGTGGCCCCCTTGAACAAGTCACGAAATACCCCGCAGTGCTCCGCCACACGCTGCTTGTGGAAAGGGCCGCTGGTCTTCTCCCACTCAGCTTAATTAACTAATTAATTAATTAACGTGGCAATAAAACTAACTTTTGAGTGTCCTGGAAGTGAACTACCCTCGTTACAATACTAAAAACCACACACACACAGAGGTTCAGAAGACGCTGCCCGGTGTGAGACCCTTTCCCTGAGCACACGCAGTAGCAGAAGCATGCAGGATGTTAATCACTAACCAATCCGTATCCAATAGGCGTATTTGGAAAAGCCTCTGATTTTTGTGTATAAAAGCAGCACAAAAACCTGCTGTTGCTGTGCTTGATTTGTGGAAAGGTCCACCGAGCACCCAGGCCTCAATAAGTACAGTAACTCTGGTGATCGTGTGAAGATCGGTTTATTGCTCAGCCATCCCCTGGGCACGGCCTGGGGACGCCACCCCTTCAGCCTGGCACAAAAGGAGCATTGTAGGACGCTCTTCTTCAGGGACTCCAGGAAGAGCTGCTCATTATCTAAGTAAGCGTGGTCCTGAGAAGAGAGGGATGGATGGAAGGGGTATCAGAGAGTGCCACAGAAGGGGGCTGACAGTCCCGGGTGTCACTCATAGGGAGGGAAGCATCCCAAACCGTCCTTCCTGCAGTCAGCAGGGGGCAGCTACCATCCGTGGTACCCCCTGGGGTGTGGGGGCTCCCCCCGCCCCGAGACCACAACCTCACACTCTCAGCAAGACCTGGCTGTGGGTCAGGAGTGGGGAAAGGAGGGATGGAGAGTGGTAGGGCTGGATCTCCACAGGTGCTGAGCCTCTGGCTGGTGGAGCCGAGGGCACCGGGTGCTGTACTGGACCCACGACTTGCTGATGGCAACTTGGGGAGAACCCAGAGCAACTGGAGCAACATTTCAGCCCCAGCTCTTTCTCCCCAAAACTCCATCCCTTTCCCACAGTGAAGCCCCACATACCACCTCGAGCTCAGGCTTAAACCAGACCTAAGGGCACCACAATGGTGGTGCAGACCCCAGAGGAGGGGGTGTCTCACGGGGGGGGGCACCCAGGGAACGGGGAAGAGCCTCTACCTTGGAGATGCTGCTCTCCTTCTCTTCAATCTTTGCCTTCATCTGCCCCCTGTCGGCAGCCACGGAGGCATCCTGGGGAGTGCTCACGGTCCCCTGCAGCGGGTCCTTCGCGGGGGTGAGCGACGCTGTGGCTGGGCCTCCGCCCTGTCCCCCTTCCTCTCTCGGGGGTGCCTCGGGAGGCTGGTCCCGCCCCAGGAGGGGGGTCGGGCTGTGCCCTCGCCCCAGGGCAGGCAGGTCCTGCAGGCCCAGGTGCCTCAGCATGGCCTGCAGCAGGCTGTTGGGACCCTCAGCCCCCAAAGGCAGGCACGTGCCTCGCCCGCAGCTGTGCCCTGGCTGAGCACAATGAGCCCCCAGCCCAGGGTGTCCCCATGCCAAACACATGCAAAACAGGGCGGTTTTGTCTGCTTTCTAGCAGCGGGGAAAGGCAGGAGAGCAGTGAGGAAAGGATGGAGGGATGATGGGCAGGGCCAGCTCGTGGCAGGAGGACAGGGAGAAGTGGCTACCTGGCCCCACTCGCCCCATCACCCCCGTGGGGCTGGTCACACCAGCTGAAGGGACCCAGGGGAAGACAGAGGCACCTGGGGAAGGAGCCACAGCCAGTCTGGAAATCCTCCCTCCCCCAGGCCAGTTCTGCCACTGAGCCCTCAAGGCACAAGGGGTGTTTTGTCACCCTGCCCAGCACCCCCTTGGGTGGTGCCAGGACCCCTCAAGGCCACACGGCATCAACTCCCAGCACCAGGTCTTCCTTGTTGGCTTTCTCCTTCGCCAGCCTCTCCAGGGACCGGAACAGAGCCTTCCAACACAGAAAAGCATCCCATGACACCGCGGCAGGGTTGGAGCTGCCTCCTGGCCAGCTGAGCAACCCCCGCTCCCCCCACCTCACCCAAACCTCCAGGAAAGGTACACTGAACCTCCACAGGGCTGCAAGGTTTGGGGGGGTGCAGACAAATCCCTTGTGGTCCCCAGCCTGGGGTCTGCCTGGAGGATGCTCTGACCCCGAGGGGGTTTCAGCCGCCTACCTCCATATCTTTCTCCTTCTGGTGACGGTCATTCAGGAGGTTCCCGGTGACAGAGTTGAGCTTCCAGTAGTCCCCTTGCACCTGCGTGACGGTGGCCTGGATGCGCTTCAGCAGCTCCTCGTCCTGCTTCAGGGAGGAAGATGACAAGGTGGTGCCGTGCAAGGCGGCGCTGGCTGCCCGGGTTACTTGCCCAGTGGCCATGGGCTCTCAGTGCCAACAGGACATTTGCATCCAGGCTTTAATTTCCTTCCATGCTGCTCACTTGTACGAACCAATCTGGGAGGCAGTGAGTGGCTCCCCCACATTACAGGGAAGCACAACCAGCTGGGGGGTGCTGGCAACCCCCTCCCAAGTCCCCCATGCCGGCATCTCCCTACGTGGCTCCTCCCTGGCAGCTGCCTCACCACCTTGCCCACTGCCTGCCGCGACATGAAATCGTCCACCAGCTCCTGGAGCTTCTCGTAGCGCTGCAGGAGCTGCCCCACCTGCTTGCGGACGTCCCCGCTGCAGACGGGGCACGCTGCCTGCGCCTCTGCCTGCTCCTGCCCTGTGCTCGCCACCATCGCCCTCGGCTCGCCCAGCTGCAGGAAGGGGAGAAGGAGTCGGCTCTGAGATGAGGTGGATGCAGTCAACAAATCCAGGTGTTGTGGAGGCTCGATGACCCCAGCCAGCCAGAGGATGTGGCTGGAAACCCCTCCAGGACCACCCCACCGAGCTGTGGCGGTGGGAGCGCTGCCCCTGGACCTCACCTGCTCCTGCAGCTCGTCAGCTGTCTTGGCCACCAACCGCTCCAGCGTGGCCTTGGTCATCTCCCGCTGCTCTTCCAGCTCCTTCAGCTTACACTTCATCTCCTGCAGCGTGGACCTGCTCAGTGAGACAGGGGCACAGGCAGGCTTAGCCTCCACAGGGCCGCTCAGGGGGTGTCCCTTGTCCCCCCGGGCTCCTCCTGCAGGGTAGGAAACCCTGTCCCGTCCTTTTAGCCCAGCTGCAGGGTGATCTGGTCGCTGACATCCCCTTTCCAGCTGGCTCCAGCTACCTCCAGCTTTCCGAGGGCATCTTCCAGCTGCCTGATCTGGGAAAGGCAGTGGTGGATGAGTCAGGGCACAGCCCCCTCTGTTGTCCCAGCCCAGGGGCCCTTCAGCTGCCTCCTCCCTGCCCAACTCCCCCCTGCAATCCCCACAGCCCCCCCAGGGACTGCTGCCAGCTCACCTTCCCATTCTTGCCCTGCAGGTCACTGGTCAGGCCCTGCAGCGAGGACACCCGGCCCTGGAGGTCGGCCAGGACGCTGGCGATGCTCTCCTTGTCTAGATGTGGTCCGAGGGGACATGCTGTCAGTGAGGGGGTCTCGCCTTTGAGGCCAGGCTCTGAGCACAATGAGCCCCCAGCCCAGGGTGTCCCCATGCCAAACACCCCCCTGCCAGCCCCCCCAGGGGCTCCTACCTCCCTCCGAGAAGAGCAGGCGCGGCTTCTCAAGCTCGGCGTGCTCTGACTTGGTGGCTTCCAGCTGGGCCACCTGCTCCTTCAGGCTGGCCAGAGGTGGCTGAGCTGCCCGATCTGGCGGAGAGCCTCCACCGTCTCTGCGCAGCGGTCGGAGACGCTGCTGGAGCCTGAGGATCCCCAGGGCACGGGCGGCTCTTGCAAAGGGGATGTGGCCCTGGGATCAGTGTCAAGGCGGATCTCTAACCCCTGGGCTGTCAGCGAGAGGGTCCTCACTGCCGGCTGGCCTGCCCAGGCAAGCTGTGTGCTGGGTAAAGCCTTGCCTCCCTCCTTGGGACTTTCTCAGTGCCAGAAAGGCTGGAGTCCATGCGGGAGGGGCTTGGCTGAACCCCTGCTCCTCCTCCTTGGGTCCCTGGAGGTGTTGGCTGCACCCCTGCTGTGGCGGTTTGGATGCCAGGGGATCCTGGCTGTGTCCCCAGGGTGGTGGCATGGGCATCAGAAGTCTTTGTCTTATCTGACGAAGCACCTGCCCCCTTCTCAGGGGCCACTGGTGCTCTCTGCGTCCCCGGGGAGCCAGGCTGTGTCTGTGGAGTCCCCTTGCTGGTCCCTTTGCTGGTCCTGGGTGCAGGCTGTGTCCCTGGTCCCTTCAGTCCCAGCGCTGAGCTTGCCCCATGCGGGGCGTCCATGTCTGCAGTGGGGGGCTCGGCGGGGGCAGCCTGGCCCTCACTGCCATCCTGCGAAGAGGAGGCAAAGGGGAGCAGGTTTATGGGCGGAAGTGCAGCGGCAAGGGCCACCCGCCCTGTCCTCAAACCCCCCAGCTCACGGAGCCAAACTCAAGTACCCCAAAGGCAGAGACTGCCCACCAGGCAATCCTCCAGCACCTCCCAGCGCACCGTGTTGCTCACCTCCTCCGGGGCTGGGTAGAGGCTCAGCCTTTCCTTCAGCTTTTTCTGGGGAAAAAAGGGATTAGGGGGTCAACCCTGGCCACGTAGCCGGGTGAGATGGCACCCACAGGAGCACTGACCCCCTCCAGCATCGCTGCCCAGCCCTGCTGGGACCGTGCCCTGACACCGAGGGACTGGGTGCACCGGTGCCCCGGGCACGCAGCCGCCTCCGTCCCGGAGCAGGATCCGGGCGTGCGCGCGGCCGTACCATGTCACTGTCCGACGCCGTCTGGTCACGGAGGGCCGGCAGCTGGCCGGCAGCGTCCTGGAGATTCCCCTGGAGCGGGACAAGGAGAGGGATGGCAGGCCAGACACAGGAGCAGGATTGAAAAGGAGCATCCAAAAATTAACTTGGGCACAGGACAGAGGGATGCCAGGCAGGGTTGTGGCTGTGTTGCATGGGTAGATCTTTATCTCCTCTCCTTCTTAGCACCCATGTTTCTTTCTTTACAGCTGTTTAGTTAAAAAATGTCTTAGCATCACCTTGGTTGGTGCATGCAGTTACCTCTTCAGCCTTGGGACACCCTTCCTGCTCTTCCCTCCTGGCACCCTTCACGCCGGGTGACACCCAGTCCCCAGTCTGGGGACTCAGCCTACAGGGACAGAGAGAAAAGACCCAGGCCCTTCAGCATCGGGGGCTTTCTGGTGGGACCCTCAGCCCCCAAAGGCAGGCACGTGCCTCGCCCGCAGCTGTGCCCTGGCTGTGCTAACCTGCGCACACACAGGGACGCTCTCGGGGAGGTAAAGCCCTGAGGAGAGCATCTCCTCCCAGCCCGGGAACAGCCATCCAGCCCCAGCCTCCTGCAGTCCCTCCTCTACACATCTCCAGCCCAACCCCACTGCTGCCCAGGTGACACTCGGCAGCCCCTACCCCAGACACAAGCACGCTGGGCTCTTCCTTCTCTGGGGACAGACTCGAGGAGAAGACCTTGCGAGGCCTCTGGGAGACAGCGTGTGTCCTGTCACCAGGGCCGGGCCGGGAGGTCCAGCTCCATCAGAAATGGAGGCTTCGAAGTCCAAGCAAGAGCTGCCCTCCCTGTCACAGGCTACGATTCCCCTTCACTTGTCTAGAAACAAGCTCAGAGCATCTTCACCACCGGACTGGGGAAAACCAGCTGAAGAGAAAGCCCTTCGTCAGCTGCAGCCTCTGATGTCTCATTAATAGGAGACAGAGATGCCTGGGGAACTCTGTCAACACTGCTCAGGCAACGCAGGCTTGTCAATGCACACGATTTACAAAGCAGCCACAGCACACACGCTTTGGCCTGACAAATACAACTGGTGGCATCTCAGGGCTCTCCAAAGCCTTTGCCTCCATGAACACAGGCTCCCAGGGCTGCAAAGCGGGGCACAGCCATCCTCCTGCCCAGGGAGCACGGGCAGAGCTGGGTGACGATGAGTTGGCAGGGGAGGGCTCACGATCACCACCCTGATCCTGCACCTCTTGGGGGCACAGGCCCAGCAGACCTACCTGAGCCAGCGGGGCAGGGCGCTGCGTCTCCTGCTCTCCTGGGAACAAGGCTGCGGGGACTGAAAGTCAACAAGTCTGTGATTCAGACAGGCCAAGGGGAACCATTCCCTCCCAGAGGGATGAGGGCCTGGGTCTCCTCGGCAGAGCGAGAAGGGTCCTGCCCCGCTCTGGCAGCTGGGGATGGGGACGGAGGCTCAGACAGGCTTGTCCAGACCCGCACCCCTACCCCACCCCACGCACAGTGGCAGGGACTCTGCTCTGCAGAGTAAGTCTGGGGGCAAAGCACGGCTCCTCCTCCATCTCCCTCAACTAGGGAGGAGGCTGGGTCCCCTCAGCCACTTGCAGTGGCCTCTGAAGCGATGCTCAGCCTCAGCCGAGGGCAGGAGGGGGTCTGCCTGCACACAGCGCTAGTGGCACGAGTGTTGGGGCAGCACGAACTTAGGCCCACCCATTGCTCAGAGAGAGCAAGTCCCCGGCAGCCCTCTCAAACCCCACAGGCAGCGCTGCGGAGCTCAGTGCGCCCCAGCACCGTGTCCCCACCACACCACGACATGAGGCTTGTTCCGCGGTGCTGAGCCAGGGGAGCGGTGGCCTGCGTGGGCACAGAGACACGAGTGATGCACAGCAGCGCCGCAGCTCAGGGAGAAGCGCGCAGACATTCTCCTGCTCGGCATTTCGGGGAGTTTAAAGCTTGGCCGTCCCACTGTGGCACCCCTCCTGTGGAGCACGCCTGAAACGCGAAGGCGGCCTTACCTGGAGCTGTGTGTGCTCGCTGCCTTGTCCGGCACGGCGGCTGCCTGTGGCTGTGCTCCTGGGGAGGCTGCTGGCGGGCTGCAACCAAAAAGCATCCCATGTGGGAGAGCCAAGGAGGCGAGGAAAGACAAGATCCTTTCCCCCAACACCAGTTCCTGCCTGGCAGGGGAAAGCCTCTGTCCCACTCAGCTGTGGCAGGATTCAGCCTTTGGGCTGCAGGGGGAGCAAAGACACCTCAAAACCTCCCTCACCACTGTTTCTCCTTGCTGCATCCACCCCCTTCCCCCGGGCAGCACCAGCCCCAGCCAACACAGCCCTGCCCACGCCACAGGGCTCTCTGTCTGCAATTCGCTTCAGAGTCCCCTTCAGTGGCACAAGTCTGGACCTGGCTCCGTGTCGACTCAGCTGGAGGAGGTGCTTTGCCTCAACTAGGAGGAAGGAAGGGGAATGAAGGCAGCAACGAGGAGCACAGGGAGGAGCTCGTGGGGGTGTGCTGATCCAGGACAGCTCCGCGGGACCCACGGCACTGTGTGCCCTCTTGGCTACAACTGGCAGGAGAGCCCAGAGGTGGGAGGGGACTGCGCGCTGGATCACTGGGACACAGCCCCACGTTATTACCCCAACCCGAGACAAGACAGTGCTTAAAATTCATTTCTCAGATCCGAGCCCAGGGTTTCTGAGAGCTCCTGCTGGAGCAGCTCTGTGGGTGGGATCACACATGGTATGAGGTTTGAGCTGGGCTTGGGGCTTGTCTCTTTTTTTTTTTTTTTTTTTTTTTCTTTTCCTTCCTCCCAACAAGAGATCAGAGCAGCCCTGCCTGCTCTTATCTCTCAGGACCGTTTACAGAGCCACTTTTAAATAGCTCTTTTCAGTGACCAAATCTCACAGCAAGTGACAAAGTGGCAACGTGCTACTGCCTGGTCCGTGGCCACTGATGGGACATTGCTGGGTGTCACTGACACTGGGGTTTCCAGCTCTGGCGGACACGAGCAGCTTCTTCAGCTTTGCAAGTTTCCACTCAGACAATTGCTCCCCACCTTCGCCCAAAGTCCCTCTTCCACCAACGCACCTTAGTCCTTGCCCCAACCCACCAGCTGCTACTCGTGTCCAGAGGGGATTTTTCAGGGTGAAAGGAGATTTGAGGGGACTACCAGACCCATTGGCATCCCTGCTGCAGCAACAAGAGAGACGAGTGCCTGTAACATGGTCACAGTGCAGCTGGATCCCACCCAGAGGTGCAACTGTGCTTTGGGGTGGACCAGCGACGCCCTCAGCCACCCAAATCCTGACCCAGAACACCGGTTCTCATCTGGCCGTGTGCAGAACAGGCTGGATGAGGTCCAAGGGAAGAGCTGAGGCTCCATTCCCAGAAAGGAAACGTCAGTTCTGTAACCTGTAGCACCTTTCACAGTTGTCTTCCCTGGCCCAGAACCGGGTCTCGACGCTCCCAGCAGATCCGCTTCCAGGTCGTCCAAACCCTGGAAAGCAACAGGACGGCGACGGGAGCAGGGCGAGTGCTACTCCTGCCTCAGCGCTGCCTCTCCCTTCGGAGGTTGGTGCTGGAGGCCACGGCTGCAGCCCACGCGGGGCTCAGACCAAGGGTATTTCTGCACTGACCTTCAGGCTCTGCAGCAGACCTTGGGGCTCTCCGCCGGAGGCACTGGAGCCCTGCACGCCAAGGAGGGCAGAGATCAGAGACAAGCAGACTTTGGAAACTCCTCACCCCTCGCTTCCATGCTCCAGCCCCCGCTTTTCCTCATTGTTTGGATTGGGAGAATACACGCCCAGCTCCTCCTGGTGAGCCCCTCACTGGAAACCCCCCGTGCCTTGATTCCTTTGCTGACATCCTACTGCCTCTGGGAGAAGCGTCAGCAACACCCACGCTGGTGCTTTGGGTGAGGGTCCTTCCTGTGACGCTTCCTCCCAAGAGCACCCACAGCAGGGCTGGGCTGCAGCACGACGTGCCCCCCTGGCTTTGCTCCAGCCCACCCAGGGCACCCTCAAGCCCTTCTCCCACCAGCCACCCGCTCCCCCGGCCCAGCTCCCCCACAGCCACGCCACAGAGGGGTCACCTCTTCAGCCAGACCTCACGGTTCCCCCCGATATCCCACTGCTGACTTGCCTGGGGTGACACCAGGGGCAAGCCTGGCCCAGCTTAGTCCCAGCCCTCGGGATACCCAGGCTCTCTCCCAAAATTCGGGCTCACCTCTGCAGCTTCCACGCCCTCTGCAGGGAATCCGTTGAAGAAATCCTCCGCTACACGGGACCTGTGACACGAGCCCGGGGGTCAGCAACAGCACCCGGGAGCGTTGGGGACAGCCAGGCCAGGTGGCAGCAGGCGGAGGGGACCACGCGGGCACACCGCGGCAGCCACGTCGTGCGACAGAAAAGGAGGCGAACGTAGCACCCGCATAAAAGATGGGAGTGCTGGGACTGCTGCAGTTAAGCGAGCAACTCTCCTAAGGCAGATGTACAGGAGATGTACCGGGCTGGGCGCACCCAGCTCTCGCTGGAAAGCTTCAGGCTCTGGGCTCCCAGTTCCCAAAGGCATCGCCAGTAACTCGCCTTCCCGGGCACTCGCTGTCGGGGCAGGGAGCGAGGGGGAGAAGCCGAGGACCTGGGGCAGGTCACAAGGACCTGGGGAGCACAGAGGCTGTGTCTGAAAGGCACTCACTTCTGGCTGGCCGGCGAGCTGGTGCCCCGGGCTCTCCCACTGCGGCCCTTGGCCAGCCAGGAAGTTCTTGTAGAATTCACGGGGCTTTCGTCTGGAAACAAGACAGGGAGACGTGAGGATGACGGACACGGGCATATTCCTGACCTGGGCACCCCAAAGGGGGATTTGCTGTCTCCCCAAGGCACACAGAGGCTTTCAATCAGAGGCGAACTTCACTGGGCCTCCCCAAGCTGACGTCCAGCCTACTCAATGGCCTCTGACTCTGGGAAACCCTGCTTGCTGCTTCCTCCCCCTCAGAGATCACTGGCTGTTGCACCAGCACCTCCTGCTCCCAGCAGGGGACTAAGAGCACAAGGATGCTGCCCTTTCAGCTGCAAAACAGGTTCCTTTTACCGTCCTCGAATCCCAGGAGGTCACTAAGCAGATCATCGACAGACTCTGAAACCAGACAAACTAAAGGTGTTGAGGCAGGGGAGCTCACCACGCAGGTGCAGAAAAGCTCCCAGTTTCAGTATGCCTTGCTCTTTTGAAACCCCCCAAGCATACAGGTTTGGGCTCAAGCACCACCAGCGTAAGGCCTTCCTAGAGAGAACTGCCAGGACCTGACCCAGTACTGGGCGGAGAAAAGATTGCGCTTCACCTAGCCACAAAGGAGATCTCTCTACCGAGGAGCCAGCGGCTTCCTGTTCAGTCTCTGGCCACAAGCAGCCCTTCCTCTGGGAGCTCTCGCCCCACAGTGGCTCAGAGGCCCTGGGCAACCCCAAAAGCGCCGCTTCAATTACCAGGGGCTGCAAGAGGCCCCCAAACAGGCACCTGGGCGTCAGGTGAGGCGGAGAACTGAACTAACGACATCTATTCTGCTCTGGACTGGGGAAAGCCCGCACGAAAGGGCTGTAGCACCCCGGTAAGCAAAGCCCCTCGGATGGCAGAGGCAGGTCAACGTCTCTGCTTCAGGGATGAGACGACGCACCCAACTGCAGCTCTCAGCCAAGGACCAGGAACCACCGCCGCAGCCAGGACCCCCACCTGATCCCGCTGCCCCCCGCCTCCGGCCCCGCGTTCCCGCAGAACAAAGCGCCTACGGACAGCGAAGGGAACGCGCCCCAGGCTACGTACCGCCGAAACTTCTCCGGGGTTTTGTAGCCTACGGAGAGAGACAAATTCCCTCATGAGAAAAGGGCGCGGGGCTGGCCGGGTCCTGCTCCAACCCCGCCGGAGCCAGGGGCACGGTTCTCCAGAGCACCCCGCAAGCAACACCGAAGCCCCCCCGCCCCCCTCCCGGCCCCGCCGCTCGGGAAACGGCCCCTGAACCGCCGGAACCCCGAGACATTCCCAACTGCAGCGGCAGCGGCAGCGGCGAGCACAGCCCCTCCCGCCCCCCGCGGGGTCCCTCCTGCCCCCCCCAGAGGGGCCGGAGCAGCACAGCCGCATTGCCCGGGCCCGCCTCGGCACCCCCCGCACTCACCACCGCGCCGCCCCGGCCTTCCCCTGCTCTCCCGCCGCCTTCCCGGCTCCTCCCGCTCTCCGCCGCTCCCCGCAGGGACACAAGGGTCTCCTCCGCGGCCGGCCCGGCCCGCGGCACCCCCCGTTACCTCTGGCCCACGCGATCTCCTGCTCCTGCCGGGGCCCCTCTCCGCCTCCGCGCTGCTCCGCCTCGCCCGGCCGCTCGGAACAAGGCTCCGGCGCTGCAAAAGAGCCCCGCAGGGAGCGAGTCCCGCCCGCCGCCGCCCCGGGGAGCCCCCACCTCTCCGCCGCCGGGCGCCCAACGGCCCAACCGCCGCCTCTCCGCACCCGCTGCGCGGCGCGCGCTGCCCGCCCGCGCGGCTCTTGACGAGACAGACCCCCCCCAGCCGCGGGCCGAGGAGCGCGGCAGGAGACGCTGCAGCGGCGCCGCAGGGAGACACACGCGAGAGGCTGGCGGGGCTCAGAGCAACGTCTGTGCCCGGGAAGGGGTTTGCAGGGGGACACCCACCATCGGGGATTTGATTTCGCTCCTTTCTCGCCCTTTGAGGGAACTTCCTGGCGTCCTCCCCTCTGCCAGGGCTGGGTCCTCGAGCAGAGCGGGGCACAGAGACCGCAGCACAGTGCTCCCGGCAGCTGCCAGCCTGGGAACCAGCAGAGAGGGGCACCCACCGCTGCTGCAGCCACACGCCACCTCCCTCGGCAGCGACAAGGGCTGTGACACATGCCAGCGGCCAGCCAGGGCCACATCCCGCTCCTGCACCTTTCCATTTTAAACGACAGCTCCTGCTCTCTGCACGTGCCTGGGTTCCTGCGTGGGTCCCGTCCCATCAGGGAGGCATCCGTCTTCTTCACTTCTCCATTCTGTCACACCCCCTCAGTTTATACACACTTTCCTTGGGTCCCTCCCCTAGGCCGACCCACGTTCCTACGTATCCCACGTATGGGGAGGGGTAAGGTGCTTCATGGGATGCAATTAGCACGATCTTGCTAATCTTCATTAGCATACTCAGGGTGTCAACTTTAATTTGCATTTCATGGATAATGAAGCAAAGGTCCTTCACCCGACGGATGCCCTTGAAACTTTACAAGATGCCCCACAGCAGAACCGTCCCGGCTCCACAGGGCTCCCTCCTCCAGCCCACCCTGTGCTGCCCAGGCAGCCTCATCAGCTCCACACTCTGCACCCCACAACCACAGTTCCGCTAGTCGCGAGTGCTTGAGACGTTCCCCGGCTGGGAGGGCCTCCACTCCCCCCATCCCTTCTCTCTCTCAGGCTGCTGTTCTCACAGGCATCCTTTTTCCCGAGCTCTGCTGGAGGAGTTTCTGCCTGCTCCGCCTGGGACCTCCCTGAGCCAAGCAGCGTGCGGCTGCGAGGTGCCGTACTCACGCCAGCCAGCGCAGGTGCTCCGAGTCCGCATCTCTTCAATGTCCATCTGCAAACGCACACCACAGGGAAAGGTGACTTAGGGACACCCTGATGTTTGCACCAACCCCATGCCCGGATCCGCTCTGAAGGGAGGGGGCAGCTCGAGACCTCCCAGCACTCCTTTCCTACCAGAAAAGTAACTCAACCTTATAGGATTGAGCTTAAAAGGAGGAGCAAAGAACTCTACACATGGAATTCCAAGACTAAAAGGACTTCTTGCTCAGCTGCTTCACGTCACTGTGCTTTGGTTTCTCAGGGCAAACAGTGTCAGCTAACCTACCCCCCAGGCAGACTGCCAAGGGAGAGAGGGCTTTGGGGGGTAAACAAAAGATGGGAGTCAGGGAATTCTTCCCTCTACACTCTGACACAGGTCCCGTTGCATCACTGTTCCATCTCTCAACCGCCAGAAATTTGGGGAGGCTACAATCTCTCCTGCATACGTAAGATGTCCCTGCTTTCCAGATATCACCTCACGTCAGCTCGTGCAGCCAAAAGAAACAGGAGCTGACCAAAAGCAGAGTGAAACAACCCAGCTCAAAGATTTTTTTTTAAAGAACCCGCTACTCACCTGGATTTGTCAGCAACAAAGTCCAGAGGGAGCCTTTATCTGCCTCGTATGACACTGCAGGGGGACTGGAAGCCTAAAAGAGCAACAGAAAGGGAATGTAAATCGCTCAAACAACAGCTTCCATTCAGACCAGATCACAATTTCCAAGGCAAAGAATATGCACTTGTCACGGGCATGGCCAGGAGACTGGGCACAGCCACACCACCACCCAGTAAGCCAGCTCCACCCGGAGAGCCCCCAGGGGGCTTTAACAAACACCAGCCTGCTGACAGACAACGACCCTGTCGCAAAGCTCTGTTCTTGTCGTGTCCAAGAAACATATTTCCTTCATCACAGGGGAAATACCCTTGCAAAAGAAATCCCCAGAACAAGCAACGCCTGTTAGAAGCATCTGACAGAAACACACATGGGCTCGAGGCTGCTCCCAGCTCCCCTCACACACCTCTGACGGCGTCACCACGTTCCCATAGCAGACCGGCATGAGGTACTCGTCCTCTGGGCTGTACTCCACCCTCAAGGGAACCCAGGGGGTGAACGTGGCCCCCTTGAACAAGTCACGAAATACCCCGCAGTGCTCCGCCACACGCTGCTTGTGGAAAGGGCCGCTGGTCTTCTCCCACTCAGCTTAATTAACTAATTAATTAATTAACGTGGCAATAAAACTAACTTTTGAGTGTCCTGGAAGTGAACTACCCTCGTTACAATACTAAAAACCACACACACACAGAGGTTCAGAAGACGCTGCCCGGTGTGAGACCCTTTCCCTGAGCACACGCAGTAGCAGAAGCATGCAGGATGTTAATCACTAACCAATCCGTATCCAATAGGCGTATTTGGAAAAGCCTCTGATTTTTGTGTATAAAAGCAGCACAAAAACCTGCTGTTGCTGTGCTTGATTTGTGGAAAGGTCCACCGAGCACCCAGGCCTCAATAAGTACAGTAACTCTGGTGATCGTGTGAAGATCGGTTTATTGCTCAGCCATCCCCTGGGCACGGCCTGGGGACGCCACCCCTTCAGCCTGGCACAAAAGGAGCATTGTAGGACGCTCTTCTTCAGGGACTCCAGGAAGAGCTGCTCATTATCTAAGTAAGCGTGGTCCTGAGAAGAGAGGGATGGATGGAAGGGGTATCAGAGAGTGCCACAGAAGGGGGCTGACAGTCCCGGGTGTCACTCATAGGGAGGGAAGCATCCCAAACCGTCCTTCCTGCAGTCAGCAGGGGGCAGCTACCATCCGTGGTACCCCCTGGGGTGTGGGGGCTCCCCCCGCCCCGAGACCACAACCTCACACTCTCAGCAAGACCTGGCTGTGGGTCAGGAGTGGGGAAAGGAGGGATGGAGAGTGGTAGGGCTGGATCTCCACAGGTGCTGAGCCTCTGGCTGGTGGAGCCGAGGGCACCGGGTGCTGTACTGGACCCACGACTTGCTGATGGCAACTTGGGGAGAACCCAGAGCAACTGGAGCAGCATTTCAGCCCCAGCTCTTTCTCCCCAAAACTCCATCCCTTTCCCACAGTGAAGCCCCACATACCACCTCGAGCTCAGGCTTAAACCAGACCTAAGGGCACCACAATGGTGGTGCAGACCCCAGAGGAGGGGGTGTCTCACGGGGGGGGCACCCAGGGAACGGGGAAGAGCCTCTACCTTGGAGATGCTGCTCTCCTTCTCTTCAATCTTTGCCTTCATCTGCCCCCTGTCGGCAGCCACGGAGGCATCCTGGGGAGTGCTCACGGTCCCCTGCAGCGGGTCCTTCGCGGGGGTGAGCGACGCTGTGGCTGGGCCTCCGCCCTGTCCCCCTTCCTCTCTCGGGGGTGCCTCGGGAGGCTGGTCCCGCCCCAGGAGGGGGGTCGGGCTGTGCCCTCGCCCCAGGGCAGGCAGGTCCTGCAGGCCCAGGTGCCTCAGCATGGCCTGCAGCAGGCTGTTGGGACCCTCAGCCCCCAAAGGCAGGCACGTGCCTCGCCCGCAGCTGTGCCCTGGCTGAGCACAATGAGCCCCCAGCCCAGGGTGTCCCCATGCCAAACACATGCAAAACAGGGCGGTTTTGTCTGCTTTCTAGCAGCGGGGAAAGGCAGGAGAGCAGTGAGGAAAGGATGGAGGGATGATGGGCAGGGCCAGCTCATGGCAGGAGGACAGGGAGAAGTGGCTACCTGGCCCCACTCGCCCCATCACCCCCGTGGGGCTGGTCACACCAGCTGAAGGGACCCAGGGGAAGACAGAGGCACCTGGGGAAGGAGCCACAGCCAGTCTGGAAATCCTCCCTCCCCCAGGCCAGTTCTGCCACTGAGCCCTCAAGGCACAAGGGGTGTTTTGTCACCCTGCCCAGCACCCCCTTGGGTGGTGCCAGGACCCCTCAAGGCCACACGACATCAACTCCCAGCACCAGGTCTTCCTTGTTGGCTTTCTCCTTCGCCAGCCTCTCCAGGGACCGGAACAGAGCCTTCCAACACAGAAAAGCATCCCATGACACCGCGGCAGGGTTGGAGCTGCCTCCTGGCCAGCTGAGCAACCCCCGCTCCCCCCACCTCACCCAAACCTCCAGGAAAGGTACACTGAACCTCCACAGGGCTGCAAGGTTTGGGGGGGTGCAGACAAATCCCTTGTGGTCCCCAGCCTGGGGTCTGCCTGGAGGATGCTCTGACCCCGAGGGGGTTTCAGCCGCCTACCTCCATATCTTTCTCCTTCTGGTGACGGTCATTCAGGAGGTTCCCGGTGACAGAGTTGAGCTTCCAGTAGTCCCCTTGCACCTGCGTGATGGTGGCCTGGATGTGCTTCAGCAGCTCCTCGTCCTGCTTCAGGGAGGAAGATGACAAGGTGGTGCCGTGCAAGGCGGCGCTGGCTGCCCGGGTTACTTGCCCAGTGGCCGTGGGCTCTCAGTGCCAACAGGACATTTGCATCCAGGCTTTAATTTCCTTCCATGCTGCTCACTTGTACGAACCAATCTGGGAGGCAGTGAGTGGCTCCCCCACATTACAGGGAAGCACAACCAGCTGGGGGGTGCTGGCAACCCCCTCCCAAGTCCCCCATGCCGGCATCTCCCTACGTGGCTCCTCCCTGGCAGCTGCCTCACCACCTTGCCCACTGCCTGCCGCGACATGAAATCGTCCACCAGCTCCTGGAGCTTCTCGTAGCGCTGCAGGAGCTGCCCCACCTGCTTGCGGACGTCCCCGCTGCAGACGGGGCACGCTGCCTGCGCCTCTGCCTGCTCCTGCCCTGTGCTCGCCACCATCGCCCTCGGCTCGCCCAGCTGCAGGAAGGGGAGAAGGAGTCGGCTCTGAGATGAGGTGGATGCAGTCAACAAATCCAGGTGTTGTGGAGGCTCGATGACCCCAG
Source organism: Strix uralensis (assembly GCF_047716275.1). Lineage (NCBI taxonomy): Eukaryota > Metazoa > Chordata > Aves > Strigiformes > Strigidae > Strix > Strix uralensis. The sequence continues at coordinate 7,085,202 of NC_133990.1, forward strand.
CCAGCCAGAGGATGTGGCTGGAAACCCCTCCAGGACCACCCCACCGAGCTGTGGCGGTGGGAGCGCTGCCCCTGGACCTCACCTGCTCCTGCAGCTCGTCAGCTGTCTTGGCCACCAACCGCTCCAGCGTGGCCTTGGTCATCTCCCGCTGCTCTTCCAGCTCCTTCAGCTTACACTTCATCTCCTGCAGCGTGGACCTGCTCAGTGAGACAGGGGCACAGGCAGGCTTAGCCTCCACAGGGCCGCTCAGGGGGTGTCCCTTGTCCCCCCGGGCTCCTCCTGCAGGGTAGGAAACCCTGTCCCGTCCTTTTAGCCCAGCTGCAGGGTGATCTGGTCGCTGACATCCCCTTTCCAGCTGGCTCCAGCTACCTCCAGCTTTCCGAGGGCATCTTCCAGCTGCCTGATCTGGGAAAGGCAGTGGTGGATGAGTCAGGGCACAGCCCCCTCTGTTGTCCCAGCCCAGGGGCCCTTCAGCTGCCTCCTCCCTGCCCAACTCCCCCCTGCAATCCCCACAGCCCCCCCAGGGACTGCTGCCAGCTCACCTTCCCATTCTTGCCCTGCAGGTCACTGGTCAGGCCCTGCAGCGAGGACACCCGGCCCTGGAGGTCGGCCAGGACGCTGGCGATGCTCTCCTTGTCTAGATGTGGTCCGAGGGGACATGCTGTCAGTGAGGGGGTCTCGCCTTTGAGGCCAGGCTCTGAGCACAATGAGCCCCCAGCCCAGGGTGTCCCCATGCCAAACACCCCCCTGCCAGCCCCCCCAGGGGCTCCTACCTCCCTCCGAGAAGAGCAGGCGCGGCTTCTCAAGCTCGGCGTGCTCTGACTTGCTGGCTTCCAGCTGGGCCACCTGCTCCTTCAGGCTGGCCAGAGGTGGCTGAGCTGCCCGATCTGGCGGAGAGCCTCCACCGTCTCTGCGCAGCGGTCGGAGACGCTGCTGGAGCCTGAGGATCCCCAGGGCACGGGCGGCTCTTGCAAAGGGGATGTGGCCCTGGGATCAGTGTCAAGGCGGATCTCTAACCCCTGGGCTGTCAGCGAGAGGGTCCTCACTGCCGGCTGGCCTGCCCAGGCAAGCTGTGTGCTGGGTAAAGCCTTGCCTCCCTCCTTGGGACTTTCTCAGTGCCAGAAAGGCTGGAGTCCATGCGGGAGGGGCTTGGCTGAACCCCTGCTCCTCCTCCTTGGGTCCCTGGAGGTGTTGGCTGCACCCCTGCTGTGGCGGTTTGGATGCCAGGGGATCCTGGCTGTGTCCCCAGGGTGGTGGCATGGGCATCAGAAGTCTTTGTCTTATCTGACGAAGCACCTGCCCCCTTCTCAGGGGCCACTGGTGCTCTCTGCGTCCCCGGGGAGCCAGGCTGTGTCTGTGGAGTCCCCTTGCTGGTCCCTTTGCTGGTCCTGGGTGCAGGCTGTGTCCCTGGTCCCTTCAGTCCCAGCGCTGAGCTTGCCCCATGCGGGGCGTCCATGTCTGCAGTGGGGGGCTCGGCGGGGGCAGCCTGGCCCTCACTGCCATCCTGCGAAGAGGAGGCAAAGGGGAGCAGGTTTATGGGCGGAAGTGCAGCGGCAAGGGCCACCCGCCCTGTCCTCAAACCCCCCAGCTCACGGAGCCAAACTCAAGTACCCCAAAGGCAGAGACTGCCCACCAGGCAATCCTCCAGCACCTCCCAGCGCACCGTGTTGCTCACCTCCTCCGGGGCTGGGTAGAGGCTCAGCCTTTCCTTCAGCTTTTTCTGGGGAAAAAAGGGATTAGGGGGTCAACCCTGGCCACGTAGCCGGGTGAGATGGCACCCACAGGAGCACTGACCCCCTCCAGCATCGCTGCCCAGCCCTGCTGGGACCGTGCCCTGACACCGAGGGACTGGGTGCACCGGTGCCCCGGGCACGCAGCCGCCTCCGTCCCGGAGCAGGATCCGGGCGTGCGCGCGGCCGTACCATGTCACTGTCCGACGCCGTCTGGTCACGGAGGGCCGGCAGCTGGCCGGCAGCGTCCTGGAGATTCCCCTGGAGCGGGACAAGGAGAGGGATGGCAGGCCAGACACAGGAGCAGGATTGAAAAGGAGCATCCAAAAATTAACTTGGGCACAGGACAGAGGGATGCCAGGCAGGGTTGTGGCTGTGTTGCATGGGTAGATCTTTATCTCCTCTCCTTCTTAGCACCCATGTTTCTTTCTTTACAGCTGTTTAGTTAAAAAATGTCTTAGCATCACCTTGGTTGGTGCATGCAGTTACCTCTTCAGCCTTGGGACACCCTTCCTGCTCTTCCCTCCTGGCACCCTTCACGCCGGGTGACACCCAGTCCCCAGTCTGGGGACTCAGCCTACAGGGACAGAGAGAAAAGACCCAGGCCCTTCAGCATCGGGGGCTTTCTGGTGGGACCCTCAGCCCCCAAAGGCAGGCACGTGCCTCGCCCGCAGCTGTGCCCTGGCTGTGCTAACCTGCGCACACACAGGGACGCTCTCGGGGAGGTAAAGCCCTGAGGAGAGCATCTCCTCCCAGCCCGGGAACAGCCATCCAGCCCCAGCCTCCTGCAGTCCCTCCTCTACACATCTCCAGCCCAACCCCACTGCTGCCCAGGTGACACTCGGCAGCCCCTACCCCAGACACAAGCACGCTGGGCTCTTCCTTCTCTGGGGACAGACTCGAGGAGAAGACCTTGCGAGGCCTCTGGGAGACAGCGTGTGTCCTGTCACCAGGGCCGGGCCGGGAGGTCCAGCTCCATCAGAAATGGAGGCTTCGAAGTCCAAGCAAGAGCTGCCCTCCCTGTCACAGGCTACGATTCCCCTTCACTTGTCTAGAAACAAGCTCAGAGCATCTTCACCACCGGACTGGGGAAAACCAGCTGAAGAGAAAGCCCTTCGTCAGCTGCAGCCTCTGATGTCTCATTAATAGGAGACAGAGATGCCTGGGGAACTCTGTCAACACTGCTCAGGCAACGCAGGCTTGTCAATGCACACGATTTACAAAGCAGCCACAGCACACACGCTTTGGCCTGACAAATACAACTGGTGGCATCTCAGGGCTCTCCAAAGCCTTTGCCTCCATGAACACAGGCTCCCAGGGCTGCAAAGCGGGGCACAGCCATCCTCCTGCCCAGGGAGCACGGGCAGAGCTGGGTGACGATGAGTTGGCAGGGGAGGGCTCACGATCACCACCCTGATCCTGCACCTCTTGGGGGCACAGGCCCAGCAGACCTACCTGAGCCAGCGGGGCAGGGCGCTGCGTCTCCTGCTCTCCTGGGAACAAGGCTGCGGGGACTGAAAGTCAACAAGTCTGTGATTCAGACAGGCCAAGGGGAACCATTCCCTCCCAGAGGGATGAGGGCCTGGGTCTCCTCGGCAGAGCGAGAAGGGTCCTGCCCCGCTCTGGCAGCTGGGGATGGGGACGGAGGCTCAGACAGGCTTGTCCAGACCCGCACCCCTACCCCACCCCACGCACAGTGGCAGGGACTCTGCTCTGCAGAGTAAGTCTGGGGGCAAAGCACGGCTCCTCCTCCATCTCCCTCAACTAGGGAGGAGGCTGGGTCCCCTCAGCCACTTGCAGTGGCCTCTGAAGCGATGCTCAGCCTCAGCCGAGGGCAGGAGGGGGTCTGCCTGCACACAGCGCTAGTGGCACGAGTGTTGGGGCAGCACGAACTTAGGCCCACCCATTGCTCAGAGAGAGCAAGTCCCCGGCAGCCCTCTCAAACCCCACAGGCAGCGCTGCGGAGCTCAGTGCGCCCCAGCACCGTGTCCCCACCACACCACGACATGAGGCTTGTTCCGCGGTGCTGAGCCAGGGGAGCGGTGGCCTGCGTGGGCACAGAGACACGAGTGATGCACAGCAGCGCCGCAGCTCAGGGAGAAGCGCGCAGACATTCTCCTGCTCGGCATTTCGGGGAGTTTAAAGCTTGGCCGTCCCACTGTGGCACCCCTCCTGTGGAGCACGCCTGAAACGCGAAGGCGGCCTTACCTGGAGCTGTGTGTGCTCGCTGCCTTGTCCGGCACGGCGGCTGCCTGTGGCTGTGCTCCTGGGGAGGCTGCTGGCGGGCTGCAACCAAAAAGCATCCCATGTGGGAGAGCCAAGGAGGCGAGGAAAGACAAGATCCTTTCCCCCAACACCAGTTCCTGCCTGGCAGGGGAAAGCCTCTGTCCCACTCAGCTGTGGCAGGATTCAGCCTTTGGGCTGCAGGGGGAGCAAAGACACCTCAAAACCTCCCTCACCACTGTTTCTCCTTGCTGCATCCACCCCCTTCCCCCGGGCAGCACCAGCCCCAGCCAACACAGCCCTGCCCACGCCACAGGGCTCTCTGTCTGCAATTCGCTTCAGAGTCCCCTTCAGTGGCACAAGTCTGGACCTGGCTCCGTGTCGACTCAGCTGGAGGAGGTGCTTTGCCTCAACTAGGAGGAAGGAAGGGGAATGAAGGCAGCAACGAGGAGCACAGGGAGGAGCTCGTGGGGGTGTGCTGATCCAGGACAGCTCCGCGGGACCCACGGCACTGTGTGCCCTCTTGGCTACAACTGGCAGGAGAGCCCAGAGGTGGGAGGGGACTGCGCGCTGGATCACTGGGACACAGCCCCACGTTATTACCCCAACCCGAGACAAGACAGTGCTTAAAATTCATTTCTCAGATCCGAGCCCAGGGTTTCTGAGAGCTCCTGCTGGAGCAGCTCTGTGGGTGGGATCACACATGGTATGAGGTTTGAGCTGGGCTTGGGGCTTGTCTCTTTTTTTTTTTTTTTTTTTTTTTCTTTTCCTTCCTCCCAACAAGAGATCAGAGCAGCCCTGCCTGCTCTTATCTCTCAGGACCGTTTACAGAGCCACTTTTAAATAGCTCTTTTCAGTGACCAAATCTCACAGCAAGTGACAAAGTGGCAACGTGCTACTGCCTGGTCCGTGGCCACTGATGGGACATTGCTGGGTGTCACTGACACTGGGGTTTCCAGCTCTGGCGGACACGAGCAGCTTCTTCAGCTTTGCAAGTTTCCACTCAGACAATTGCTCCCCACCTTCGCCCAAAGTCCCTCTTCCACCAACGCACCTTAGTCCTTGCCCCAACCCACCAGCTGCTACTCGTGTCCAGAGGGGATTTTTCAGGGTGAAAGGAGATTTGAGGGGACTACCAGACCCATTGGCATCCCTGCTGCAGCAACAAGAGAGACGAGTGCCTGTAACATGGTCACAGTGCAGCTGGATCCCACCCAGAGGTGCAACTGTGCTTTGGGGTGGACCAGCGACGCCCTCAGCCACCCAAATCCTGACCCAGAACACCGGTTCTCATCTGGCCGTGTGCAGAACAGGCTGGATGAGGTCCAAGGGAAGAGCTGAGGCTCCATTCCCAGAAAGGAAACGTCAGTTCTGTAACCTGTAGCACCTTTCACAGTTGTCTTCCCTGGCCCAGAACCGGGTCTCGACGCTCCCAGCAGATCCGCTTCCAGGTCGTCCAAACCCTGGAAAGCAACAGGACGGCGACGGGAGCAGGGCGAGTGCTACTCCTGCCTCAGCGCTGCCTCTCCCTTCGGAGGTTGGTGCTGGAGGCCACGGCTGCAGCCCACGCGGGGCTCAGACCAAGGGTATTTCTGCACTGACCTTCAGGCTCTGCAGCAGACCTTGGGGCTCTCCGCCGGAGGCACTGGAGCCCTGCACGCCAAGGAGGGCAGAGATCAGAGACAAGCAGACTTTGGAAACTCCTCACCCCTCGCTTCCATGCTCCAGCCCCCGCTTTTCCTCATTGTTTGGATTGGGAGAATACACGCCCAGCTCCTCCTGGTGAGCCCCTCACTGGAAACCCCCCGTGCCTTGATTCCTTTGCTGACATCCTACTGCCTCTGGGAGAAGCGTCAGCAACACCCACGCTGGTGCTTTGGGTGAGGGTCCTTCCTGTGACGCTTCCTCCCAAGAGCACCCACAGCAGGGCTGGGCTGCAGCACGACGTGCCCCCCTGGCTTTGCTCCAGCCCACCCAGGGCACCCTCAAGCCCTTCTCCCACCAGCCACCCGCTCCCCCGGCCCAGCTCCCCCACAGCCACGCCACAGAGGGGTCACCTCTTCAGCCAGACCTCACGGTTCCCCCCGATATCCCACTGCTGACTTGCCTGGGGTGACACCAGGGGCAAGCCTGGCCCAGCTTAGTCCCAGCCCTCGGGATACCCAGGCTCTCTCCCAAAATTCGGGCTCACCTCTGCAGCTTCCACGCCCTCTGCAGGGAATCCGTTGAAGAAATCCTCCGCTACACGGGACCTGTGACACGAGCCCGGGGGTCAGCAACAGCACCCGGGAGCGTTGGGGACAGCCAGGCCAGGTGGCAGCAGGCGGAGGGGACCACGCGGGCACACCGCGGCAGCCACGTCGTGCGACAGAAAAGGAGGCGAACGTAGCACCCGCATAAAAGATGGGAGTGCTGGGACTGCTGCAGTTAAGCGAGCAACTCTCCTAAGGCAGATGTACAGGAGATGTACCGGGCTGGGCGCACCCAGCTCTCGCTGGAAAGCTTCAGGCTCTGGGCTCCCAGTTCCCAAAGGCATCGCCAGTAACTCGCCTTCCCGGGCACTCGCTGTCGGGGCAGGGAGCGAGGGGGAGAAGCCGAGGACCTGGGGCAGGTCACAAGGACCTGGGGAGCACAGAGGCTGTGTCTGAAAGGCACTCACTTCTGGCTGGCCGGCGAGCTGGTGCCCCGGGCTCTCCCACTGCGGCCCTTGGCCAGCCAGGAAGTTCTTGTAGAATTCACGGGGCTTTCGTCTGGAAACAAGACAGGGAGACGTGAGGATGACGGACACGGGCATATTCCTGACCTGGGCACCCCAAAGGGGGATTTGCTGTCTCCCCAAGGCACACAGAGGCTTTCAATCAGAGGCGAACTTCACTGGGCCTCCCCAAGCTGACGTCCAGCCTACTCAATGGCCTCTGACTCTGGGAAACCCTGCTTGCTGCTTCCTCCCCCTCAGAGATCACTGGCTGTTGCACCAGCACCTCCTGCTCCCAGCAGGGGACTAAGAGCACAAGGATGCTGCCCTTTCAGCTGCAAAACAGGTTCCTTTTACCGTCCTCGAATCCCAGGAGGTCACTAAGCAGATCATCGACAGACTCTGAAACCAGACAAACTAAAGGTGTTGAGGCAGGGGAGCTCACCACGCAGGTGCAGAAAAGCTCCCAGTTTCAGTATGCCTTGCTCTTTTGAAACCCCCCAAGCATACAGGTTTGGGCTCAAGCACCACCAGCGTAAGGCCTTCCTAGAGAGAACTGCCAGGACCTGACCCAGTACTGGGCGGAGAAAAGATTGCGCTTCACCTAGCCACAAAGGAGATCTCTCTACCGAGGAGCCAGCGGCTTCCTGTTCAGTCTCTGGCCACAAGCAGCCCTTCCTCTGGGAGCTCTCGCCCCACAGTGGCTCAGAGGCCCTGGGCAACCCCAAAAGCGCCGCTTCAATTACCAGGGGCTGCAAGAGGCCCCCAAACAGGCACCTGGGCGTCAGGTGAGGCGGAGAACTGAACTAACGACATCTATTCTGCTCTGGACTGGGGAAAGCCCGCACGAAAGGGCTGTAGCACCCCGGTAAGCAAAGCCCCTCGGATGGCAGAGGCAGGTCAACGTCTCTGCTTCAGGGATGAGACGACGCACCCAACTGCAGCTCTCAGCCAAGGACCAGGAACCACCGCCGCAGCCAGGACCCCCACCTGATCCCGCTGCCCCCCGCCTCCGGCCCCGCGTTCCCGCAGAACAAAGCGCCTACGGACAGCGAAGGGAACGCGCCCCAGGCTACGTACCGCCGAAACTTCTCCGGGGTTTTGTAGCCTACGGAGAGAGACAAATTCCCTCATGAGAAAAGGGCGCGGGGCTGGCCGGGTCCTGCTCCAACCCCGCCGGAGCCAGGGGCACGGTTCTCCAGAGCACCCCGCAAGCAACACCGAAGCCCCCCCGCCCCCCTCCCGGCCCCGCCGCTCGGGAAACGGCCCCTGAACCGCCGGAACCCCGAGACATTCCCAACTGCAGCGGCAGCGGCAGCGGCGAGCACAGCCCCTCCCGCCCCCCGCGGGGTCCCTCCTGCCCCCCCCAGAGGGGCCGGAGCAGCACAGCCGCATTGCCCGGGCCCGCCTCGGCACCCCCCGCACTCACCACCGCGCCGCCCCGGCCTTCCCCTGCTCTCCCGCCGCCTTCCCGGCTCCTCCCGCTCTCCGCCGCTCCCCGCAGGGACACAAGGGTCTCCTCCGCGGCCGGCCCGGCCCGCGGCACCCCCCGTTACCTCTGGCCCACGCGATCTCCTGCTCCTGCCGGGGCCCCTCTCCGCCTCCGCGCTGCTCCGCCTCGCCCGGCCGCTCGGAACAAGGCTCCGGCGCTGCAAAAGAGCCCCGCAGGGAGCGAGTCCCGCCCGCCGCCGCCCCGGGGAGCCCCCACCTCTCCGCCGCCGGGCGCCCAACGGCCCAACCGCCGCCTCTCCGCACCCGCTGCGCGGCGCGCGCTGCCCGCCCGCGCGGCTCTTGACGAGACAGACCCCCCCCAGCCGCGGGCCGAGGAGCGCGGCAGGAGACGCTGCAGCGGCGCCGCAGGGAGACACACGCGAGAGGCTGGCGGGGCTCAGAGCAACGTCTGTGCCCGGGAAGGGGTTTGCAGGGGGACACCCACCATCGGGGATTTGATTTCGCTCCTTTCTCGCCCTTTGAGGGAACTTCCTGGCGTCCTCCCCTCTGCCAGGGCTGGGTCCTCGAGCAGAGCGGGGCACAGAGACCGCAGCACAGTGCTCCCGGCAGCTGCCAGCCTGGGAACCAGCAGAGAGGGGCACCCACCGCTGCTGCAGCCACACGCCACCTCCCTCGGCAGCGACAAGGGCTGTGACACATGCCAGCGGCCAGCCAGGGCCACATCCCGCTCCTGCACCTTTCCATTTTAAACGACAGCTCCTGCTCTCTGCACGTGCCTGGGTTCCTGCGTGGGTCCCGTCCCATCAGGGAGGCATCCGTCTTCTTCACTTCTCCATTCTGTCACACCCCCTCAGTTTATACACACTTTCCTTGGGTCCCTCCCCTAGGCCGACCCACGTTCCTACGTATCCCACGTATGGGGAGGGGTAAGGTGCTTCATGGGATGCAATTAGCACGATCTTGCTAATCTTCATTAGCATACTCAGGGTGTCAACTTTAATTTGCATTTCATGGATAATGAAGCAAAGGTCCTTCACCCGACGGATGCCCTTGAAACTTTACAAGATGCCCCACAGCAGAACCGTCCCGGCTCCACAGGGCTCCCTCCTCCAGCCCACCCTGTGCTGCCCAGGCAGCCTCATCAGCTCCACACTCTGCACCCCACAACCACAGTTCCGCTAGTCGCGAGTGCTTGAGACGTTCCCCGGCTGGGAGGGCCTCCACTCCCCCCATCCCTTCTCTCTCTCAGGCTGCTGTTCTCACAGGCATCCTTTTTCCCGAGCTCTGCTGGAGGAGTTTCTGCCTGCTCCGCCTGGGACCTCCCTGAGCCAAGCAGCGTGCGGCTGCGAGGTGCCGTACTCACGCCAGCCAGCGCAGGTGCTCCGAGTCCGCATCTCTTCAATGTCCATCTGCAAACGCACACCACAGGGAAAGGTGACTTAGGGACACCCTGATGTTTGCACCAACCCCATGCCCGGATCCGCTCTGAAGGGAGGGGGCAGCTCGAGACCTCCCAGCACTCCTTTCCTACCAGAAAAGTAACTCAACCTTATAGGATTGAGCTTAAAAGGAGGAGCAAAGAACTCTACACATGGAATTCCAAGACTAAAAGGACTTCTTGCTCAGCTGCTTCACGTCACTGTGCTTTGGTTTCTCAGGGCAAACAGTGTCAGCTAACCTACCCCCCAGGCAGACTGCCAAGGGAGAGAGGGCTTTGGGGGGTAAACAAAAGATGGGAGTCAGGGAATTCTTCCCTCTACACTCTGACACAGGTCCCGTTGCATCACTGTTCCATCTCTCAACCGCCAGAAATTTGGGGAGGCTACAATCTCTCCTGCATACGTAAGATGTCCCTGCTTTCCAGATATCACCTCACGTCAGCTCGTGCAGCCAAAAGAAACAGGAGCTGACCAAAAGCAGAGTGAAACAACCCAGCTCAAAGATTTTTTTTTAAAGAACCCGCTACTCACCTGGATTTGTCAGCAACAAAGTCCAGAGGGAGCCTTTATCTGCCTCGTATGACACTGCAGGGGGACTGGAAGCCTAAAAGAGCAACAGAAAGGGAATGTAAATCGCTCAAACAACAGCTTCCATTCAGACCAGATCACAATTTCCAAGGCAAAGAATATGCACTTGTCACGGGCATGGCCAGGAGACTGGGCACAGCCACACCACCACCCAGTAAGCCAGCTCCACCCGGAGAGCCCCCAGGGGGCTTTAACAAACACCAGCCTGCTGACAGACAACGACCCTGTCGCAAAGCTCTGTTCTTGTCGTGTCCAAGAAACATATTTCCTTCATCACAGGGGAAATACCCTTGCAAAAGAAATCCCCAGAACAAGCAACGCCTGTTAGAAGCATCTGACAGAAACACACATGGGCTCGAGGCTGCTCCCAGCTCCCCTCACACACCTCTGACGGCGTCACCACGTTCCCATAGCAGACCGGCATGAGGTACTCGTCCTCTGGGCTGTACTCCACCCTCAAGGGAACCCAGGGGGTGAACGTGGCCCCCTTGAACAAGTCACGAAATACCCCGCAGTGCTCCGCCACACGCTGCTTGTGGAAAGGGCCGCTGGTCTTCTCCCACTCAGCTTAATTAACTAATTAATTAATTAACGTGGCAATAAAACTAACTTTTGAGTGTCCTGGAAGTGAACTACCCTCGTTACAATACTAAAAACCACACACACACAGAGGTTCAGAAGACGCTGCCCGGTGTGAGACCCTTTCCCTGAGCACACGCAGTAGCAGAAGCATGCAGGATGTTAATCACTAACCAATCCGTATCCAATAGGCGTATTTGGAAAAGCCTCTGATTTTTGTGTATAAAAGCAGCACAAAAACCTGCTGTTGCTGTGCTTGATTTGTGGAAAGGTCCACCGAGCACCCAGGCCTCAATAAGTACAGTAACTCTGGTGATCGTGTGAAGATCGGTTTATTGCTCAGCCATCCCCTGGGCACGGCCTGGGGACGCCACCCCTTCAGCCTGGCACAAAAGGAGCATTGTAGGACGCTCTTCTTCAGGGACTCCAGGAAGAGCTGCTCATTATCTAAGTAAGCGTGGTCCTGAGAAGAGAGGGATGGATGGAAGGGGTATCAGAGAGTGCCACAGAAGGGGGCTGACAGTCCCGGGTGTCACTCATAGGGAGGGAAGCATCCCAAACCGTCCTTCCTGCAGTCAGCAGGGGGCAGCTACCATCCGTGGTACCCCCTGGGGTGTGGGGGCTCCCCCCGCCCCGAGACCACAACCTCACACTCTCAGCAAGACCTGGCTGTGGGTCAGGAGTGGGGAAAGGAGGGATGGAGAGTGGTAGGGCTGGATCTCCACAGGTGCTGAGCCTCTGGCTGGTGGAGCCGAGGGCACCGGGTGCTGTACTGGACCCACGACTTGCTGATGGCAACTTGGGGAGAACCCAGAGCAACTGGAGCAGCATTTCAGCCCCAGCTCTTTCTCCCCAAAACTCCATCCCTTTCCCACAGTGAAGCCCCACATACCACCTCGAGCTCAGGCTTAAACCAGACCTAAGGGCACCACAATGGTGGTGCAGACCCCAGAGGAGGGGGTGTCTCACGGGGGGGGCACCCAGGGAACGGGGAAGAGCCTCTACCTTGGAGATGCTGCTCTCCTTCTCTTCAATCTTTGCCTTCATCTGCCCCCTGTCGGCAGCCACGGAGGCATCCTGGGGAGTGCTCACGGTCCCCTGCAGCGGGTCCTTCGCGGGGGTGAGCGACGCTGTGGCTGGGCCTCCGCCCTGTCCCCCTTCCTCTCTCGGGGGTGCCTCGGGAGGCTGGTCCCGCCCCAGGAGGGGGGTCGGGCTGTGCCCTCGCCCCAGGGCAGGCAGGTCCTGCAGGCCCAGGTGCCTCAGCATGGCCTGCAGCAGGCTGTTGGGACCCTCAGCCCCCAAAGGCAGGCACGTGCCTCGCCCGCAGCTGTGCCCTGGCTGAGCACAATGAGCCCCCAGCCCAGGGTGTCCCCATGCCAAACACATGCAAAACAGGGCGGTTTTGTCTGCTTTCTAGCAGCGGGGAAAGGCAGGAGAGCAGTGAGGAAAGGATGGAGGGATGATGGGCAGGGCCAGCTCATGGCAGGAGGACAGGGAGAAGTGGCTACCTGGCCCCACTCGCCCCATCACCCCCGTGGGGCTGGTCACACCAGCTGAAGGGACCCAGGGGAAGACAGAGGCACCTGGGGAAGGAGCCACAGCCAGTCTGGAAATCCTCCCTCCCCCAGGCCAGTTCTGCCACTGAGCCCTCAAGGCACAAGGGGTGTTTTGTCACCCTGCCCAGCACCCCCTTGGGTGGTGCCAGGACCCCTCAAGGCCACACGACATCAACTCCCAGCACCAGGTCTTCCTTGTTGGCTTTCTCCTTCGCCAGCCTCTCCAGGGACCGGAACAGAGCCTTCCAACACAGAAAAGCATCCCATGACACCGCGGCAGGGTTGGAGCTGCCTCCTGGCCAGCTGAGCAACCCCCGCTCCCCCCACCTCACCCAAACCTCCAGGAAAGGTACACTGAACCTCCACAGGGCTGCAAGGTTTGGGGGGGTGCAGACAAATCCCTTGTGGTCCCCAGCCTGGGGTCTGCCTGGAGGATGCTCTGACCCCGAGGGGGTTTCAGCCGCCTACCTCCATATCTTTCTCCTTCTGGTGACGGTCATTCAGGAGGTTCCCGGTGACAGAGTTGAGCTTCCAGTAGTCCCCTTGCACCTGCGTGATGGTGGCCTGGATGTGCTTCAGCAGCTCCTCGTCCTGCTTCAGGGAGGAAGATGACAAGGTGGTGCCGTGCAAGGCGGCGCTGGCTGCCCGGGTTACTTGCCCAGTGGCCGTGGGCTCTCAGTGCCAACAGGACATTTGCATCCAGGCTTTAATTTCCTTCCATGCTGCTCACTTGTACGAACCAATCTGGGAGGCAGTGAGTGGCTCCCCCACATTACAGGGAAGCACAACCAGCTGGGGGGTGCTGGCAACCCCCTCCCAAGTCCCCCATGCCGGCATCTCCCTACGTGGCTCCTCCCTGGCAGCTGCCTCACCACCTTGCCCACTGCCTGCCGCGACATGAAATCGTCCACCAGCTCCTGGAGCTTCTCGTAGCGCTGCAGGAGCTGCCCCACCTGCTTGCGGACGTCCCCGCTGCAGACGGGGCACGCTGCCTGCGCCTCTGCCTGCTCCTGCCCTGTGCTCGCCACCATCGCCCTCGGCTCGCCCAGCTGCAGGAAGGGGAGAAGGAGTCGGCTCTGAGATGAGGTGGATGCAGTCAACAAATCCAGGTGTTGTGGAGGCTCGATGACCCCAGCCAGCCAGAGGATGTGGCTGGAAACCCCTCCAGGACCACCCCACCGAGCTGTGGCGGTGGGAGCGCTGCCCCTGGACCTCACCTGCTCCTGCAGCTCGTCAGCTGTCTTGGCCACCAACCGCTCCAGCGTGGCCTTGGTCATCTCCCGCTGCTCTTCCAGCTCCTTCAGCTTACACTTCATCTCCTGCAGCGTGGACCTGCTCAGTGAGACAGGGGCACAGGCAGGCTTAGCCTCCACAGGGCCGCTCAGGGGGTGTCCCTTGTCCCCCCGGGCTCCTCCTGCAGGGTAGGAAACCCTGTCCCGTCCTTTTAGCCCAGCTGCAGGGTGATCTGGTCGCTGACATCCCCTTTCCAGCTGGCTCCAGCTACCTCCAGCTTTCCGAGGGCATCTTCCAGCTGCCTGATCTGGGAAAGGCAGTGGTGGATGAGTCAGGGCACAGCCCCCTCTGTTGTCCCAGCCCAGGGGCCCTTCAGCTGCCTCCTCCCTGCCCAACTCCCCCCTGCAATCCCCACAGCCCCCCCAGGGACTGCTGCCAGCTCACCTTCCCATTCTTGCCCTGCAGGTCACTGGTCAGGCCCTGCAGCGAGGACACCCGGCCCTGGAGGTCGGCCAGGACGCTGGCGATGCTCTCCTTGTCTAGATGTGGTCCGAGGGGACATGCTGTCAGTGAGGGGGTCTCGCCTTTGAGGCCAGGCTCTGAGCACAATGAGCCCCCAGCCCAGGGTGTCCCCATGCCAAACACCCCCCTGCCAGCCCCCCCAGGGGCTCCTACCTCCCTCCGAGAAGAGCAGGCGCGGCTTCTCAAGCTCGGCGTGCTCTGACTTGGTGGCTTCCAGCTGGGCCACCTGCTCCTTCAGGCTGGCCAGAGGTGGCTGAGCTGCCCGATCTGGCGGAGAGCCTCCACCGTCTCTGCGCAGCGGTCGGAGACGCTGCTGGAGCCTGAGGATCCCCAGGGCACGGGCGGCTCTTGCAAAGGGGATGTGGCCCTGGGATCAGTGTCAAGGCGGATCTCTAACCCCTGGGCTGTCAGCGAGAGGGTCCTCACTGCCGGCTGGCCTGCCCAGGCAAGCTGTGTGCTGGGTAAAGCCTTGCCTCCCTCCTTGGGACTTTCTCAGTGCCAGAAAGGCTGGAGTCCATGCGGGAGGGGCTTGGCTGAACCCCTGCTCCTCCTCCTTGGCTTCCTGGAGGTGTTGGCTGCACCCCTGCTGTGGCGGTTTGGATGCCAGGGGATCCTGGCTGTGTCCCCAGGGTGGTGGCATGGGCATCAGAAGTCTTTGTCTTATCTGACGAAGCACCTGCCCCCTTCTCAGGGGCCACTGGTGCTCTCTGCGTCCCCGGGGAGCCAGGCTGTGTCTGTGGAGTCCCCTTGCTGGTCCCTTTGCTGGTCCTGGGTGCAGGCTGTGTCCCTGGTCCCTTCAGTCCCAGCGCTGAGCTTGCCCCATGCGGGGCGTCCATGTCTGCAGTGGGGGGCTCGGCGGGGGCAGCCTGGCCCTCACTGCCATCCTGCGAAGAGGAGGCAAAGGGGAGCAGGTTTATGGGCGGAAGTGCAGCGGCAAGGGCCACCCGCCCTGTCCTCAAACCCCCCAGCTCACGGAGCCAAACTCAAGTACCCCAAAGGCAGAGACTGCCCACCAGGCAATCCTCCAGCACCTCCCAGCGCACCGTGTTGCTCACCTCCTCCGGGGCTGGGTAGAGGCTCAGCCTTTCCTTCAGCTTTTTCTGGGGAAAAAAGGGATTAGGGGGTCAACCCTGGCCACGTAGCCGGGTGAGATGGCACCCACAGGAGCACTGACCCCCTCCAGCATCGCTGCCCAGCCCTGCTGGGACCGTGCCCTGACACCGAGGGACTGGGTGCACCGGTGCCCCGGGCACGCAGCCGCCTCCGTCCCGGAGCAGGATCCGGGCGTGCGCGCGGCCGTACCATGTCACTGTCCGACGCCGTCTGGTCACGGAGGGCCGGCAGCTGGCCGGCAGCGTCCTGGAGATTCCCCTGGAGCGGGACAAGGAGAGGGATGGCAGGCCAGACACAGGAGCAGGATTGAAAAGGAGCATCCAAAAATTAACTTGGGCACAGGACAGAGGGATGCCAGGCAGGGTTGTGGCTGTGTTGCATGGGTAGATCTTTATCTCCTCTCCTTCTTAGCACCCATGTTTCTTTCTTTACAGCTGTTTAGTTAAAAAATGTCTTAGCATCACCTTGGTTGGTGCATGCAGTTACCTCTTCAGCCTTGGGACACCCTTCCTGCTCTTCCCTCCTGGCACCCTTCACGCCGGGTGACACCCAGTCCCCAGTCTGGGGACTCAGCCTACAGGGACAGAGAGAAAAGACCCAGGCCCTTCAGCATCGGGGGCTTTCTGGTGGGACCCTCAGCCCCCAAAGGCAGGCACGTGCCTCGCCCGCAGCTGTGCCCTGGCTGTGCTAACCTGCGCACACACAGGGACGCTCTCGGGGAGGTAAAGCCCTGAGGAGAGCATCTCCTCCCAGCCCGGGAACAGCCATCCAGCCCCAGCCTCCTGCAGTCCCTCCTCTACACATCTCCAGCCCAACCCCACTGCTGCCCAGGTGACACTCGGCAGCCCCTACCCCAGACACAAGCACGCTGGGCTCTTCCTTCTCTGGGGACAGACTCGAGGAGAAGACCTTGCGAGGCCTCTGGGAGACAGCGTGTGTCCTGTCACCAGGGCCGGGCCGGGAGGTCCAGCTCCATCAGAAATGGAGGCTTCGAAGTCCAAGCAAGAGCTGCCCTCCCTGTCACAGGCTACGATTCCCCTTCACTTGTCTAGAAACAAGCTCAGAGCATCTTCACCACCGGACTGGGGAAAACCAGCTGAAGAGAAAGCCCTTCGTCAGCTGCAGCCTCTGATGTCTCATTAATAGGAGACAGAGATGCCTGGGGAACTCTGTCAACACTGCTCAGGCAACGCAGGCTTGTCAATGCACACGATTTACAAAGCAGCCACAGCACACACGCTTTGGCCTGACAAATACAACTGGTGGCATCTCAGGGCTCTCCAAAGCCTTTGCCTCCATGAACACAGGCTCCCAGGGCTGCAAAGCGGGGCACAGCCATCCTCCTGCCCAGGGAGCACGGGCAGAGCTGGGTGACGATGAGTTGGCAGGGGAGGGCTCACGATCACCACCCTGATCCTGCACCTCTTGGGGGCACAGGCCCAGCAGACCTACCTGAGCCAGCGGGGCAGGGCGCTGCGTCTCCTGCTCTCCTGGGAACAAGGCTGCGGGGACTGAAAGTCAACAAGTCTGTGATTCAGACAGGCCAAGGGGAACCATTCCCTCCCAGAGGGATGAGGGCCTGGGTCTCCTCGGCAGAGCGAGAAGGGTCCTGCCCCGCTCTGGCAGCTGGGGATGGGGACGGAGGCTCAGACAGGCTTGTCCAGACCCGCACCCCTACCCCACCCCACGCACAGTGGCAGGGACTCTGCTCTGCAGAGTAAGTCTGGGGGCAAAGCACGGCTCCTCCTCCATCTCCCTCAACTAGGGAGGAGGCTGGGTCCCCTCAGCCACTTGCAGTGGCCTCTGAAGCGATGCTCAGCCTCAGCCGAGGGCAGGAGGGGGTCTGCCTGCACACAGCGCTAGTGGCACGAGTGTTGGGGCAGCACGAACTTAGGCCCACCCATTGCTCAGAGAGAGCAAGTCCCCGGCAGCCCTCTCAAACCCCACAGGCAGCGCTGCGGAGCTCAGTGCGCCCCAGCACCGTGTCCCCACCACACCACGACATGAGGCTTGTTCCGCGGTGCTGAGCCAGGGGAGCGGTGGCCTGCGTGGGCACAGAGACACGAGTGATGCACAGCAGCGCCGCAGCTCAGGGAGAAGCGCGCAGACATTCTCCTGCTCGGCATTTCGGGGAGTTTAAAGCTTGGCCATCCCACTGTGGCACCCCTCCTGTGGAGCACGCCTGAAACGCGAAGGCGGCCTTACCTGGAGCTGTGTGTGCTCGCTGCCTTGTCCGGCACGGCGGCTGCCTGTGGCTGTGCTCCTGGGGAGGCTGCTGGCGGGCTGCAACCAAAAAGCATCCCATGTGGGAGAGCCAAGGAGGCGAGGAAAGACAAGATCCTTTCCCCCAACACCAGTTCCTGCCTGGCAGGGGAAAGCCTCTGTCCCACTCAGCTGTGGCAGGATTCAGCCTTTGGGCTGCAGGGGGAGCAAAGACACCTCAAAACCTCCCTCACCACTGTTTCTCCTTGCTGCATCCACCCCCTTCCCCCGGGCAGCACCAGCCCCAGCCAACACAGCCCTGCCCACGCCACAGGGCTCTCTGTCTGCAATTCGCTTCAGAGTCCCCTTCAGTGGCACAAGTCTGGACCTGGCTCCGTGTCGACTCAGCTGGAGGAGGTGCTTTGCCTCAACTAGGAGGAAGGAAGGGGAATGAAGGCAGCAACGAGGAGCACAGGGAGGAGCTCGTGGGGGTGTGCTGATCCAGGACAGCTCCGCGGGACCCACGGCACTGTGTGCCCTCTTGGCTACAACTGGCAGGAGAGCCCAGAGGTGGGAGGGGACTGCGCGCTGGATCACTGGGACACAGCCCCACGTTATTACCCCAACCCGAGACAAGACAGTGCTTAAAATTCATTTCTCAGATCCGAGCCCAGGGTTTCTGAGAGCTCCTGCTGGAGCAGCTCTGTGGGTGGGATCACACATGGTACGAGGTTTGAGCTGGGCTTGGGGCTTGTCTCTTTTTTTTTTTTTTTTTTTTTTTTTTTTCTTTTCCTTCCTCCCAACAAGAGATCAGAGCAGCCCTGCCTGCTCTTATCTCTCAGGACCGTTTACAGAGCCACTTTTAAATAGCTCTTTTCAGTGACCAAATCTCACAGCAAGTGACAAAGTGGCAACGTGCTACTGCCTGGTCCGTGGCCACTGATGGGACATTGCTGGGTGTCACTGACACTGGGGTTTCCAGCTCTGGCGGACACGAGCAGCTTCTTCAGCTTTGCAAGTTTCCACTCAGACAATTGCTCCCCACCTTCGCCCAAAGTCCCTCTTCCACCAACGCACCTTAGTCCTTGCCCCAACCCACCAGCTGCTACTCGTGTCCAGAGGGGATTTTTCAGGGTGAAAGGAGATTTGAGGGGACTACCAGACCCATTGGCATCCCTGCTGCAGCAACAAGAGAGACGAGTGCCTGTAACATGGTCACAGTGCAGCTGGATCCCACCCAGAGGTGCAACTGTGCTTTGGGGTGGACCAGCGACGCCCTCAGCCACCCAAATCCTGACCCAGAACACCGGTTCTCATCTGGCCGTGTGCAGAACAGGCTGGATGAGGTCCAAGGGAAGAGCTGAGGCTCCATTCCCAGAAAGGAAACGTCAGTTCTGTAACCTGTAGCACCTTTCACAGTTGTCTTCCCTGGCCCAGAACCGGGTCTCGACGCTCCCAGCAGATCCGCTTCCAGGTCGTCCAAACCCTGGAAAGCAACAGGACGGCGACGGGAGCAGGGCGAGTGCTACTCCTGCCTCAGCGCTGCCTCTCCCTTCGGAGGTTGGTGCTGGAGGCCACGGCTGCAGCCCACGCGGGGCTCAGACCAAGGGTATTTCTGCACTGACCTTCAGGCTCTGCAGCAGACCTTGGGGCTCTCCGCCGGAGGCACTGGAGCCCTGCACGCCAAGGAGGGCAGAGATCAGAGACAAGCAGACTTTGGAAACTCCTCACCCCTCGCTTCCATGCTCCAGCCCCCGCTTTTCCTCATTGTTTGGATTGGGAGAATACACGCCCAGCTCCTCCTGGTGAGCCCCTCACTGGAAACCCCCCGTGCCTTGATTCCTTTGCTGACATCCTACTGCCTCTGGGAGAAGCGTCAGCAACACCCACGCTGGTGCTTTGGGTGAGGGTCCTTCCTGTGACGCTTCCTCCCAAGAGCACCCACAGCAGGGCTGGGCTGCAGCACGACGTGCCCCCCTGGCTTTGCTCCAGCCCACCCAGGGCACCCTCAAGCCCTTCTCCCACCAGCCACCCGCTCCCCCGGCCCAGCTCCCCCACAGCCACGCCACAGAGGGGTCACCTCTTCAGCCAGACCTCACGGTTCCCCCCGATATCCCACTGCTGACTTGCCTGGGGTGACACCAGGGGCAAGCCTGGCCCAGCTTAGTCCCAGCCCTCGGGATACCCAGGCTCTCTCCCAAAATTCGGGCTCACCTCTGCAGCTTCCACGCCCTCTGCAGGGAATCCGTTGAAGAAATCCTCCGCTACACGGGACCTGTGACACGAGCCCGGGGGTCAGCAACAGCACCCGGGAGCGTTGGGGACAGCCAGGCCAGGTGGCAGCAGGCGGAGGGGACCACGCGGGCACACCGCGGCAGCCACGTCGTGCGACAGAAAAGGAGGCGAACGTAGCACCCGCATAAAAGATGGGAGTGCTGGGACTGCTGCAGTTAAGCGAGCAACTCTCCTAAGGCAGATGTACAGGAGATGTACCGGGCTGGGCGCACCCAGCTCTCGCTGGAAAGCTTCAGGCTCTGGGCTCCCAGTTCCCAAAGGCATCGCCAGTAACTCGCCTTCCCGGGCACTCGCTGTCGGGGCAGGGAGCGAGGGGGAGAAGCCGAGGACCTGGGGCAGGTCACAAGGACCTGGGGAGCACAGAGGCTGTGTCTGAAAGGCACTCACTTCTGGCTGGCCGGCGAGCTGGTGCCCCGGGCTCTCCCACTGCGGCCCTTGGCCAGCCAGGAAGTTCTTGTAGAATTCACGGGGCTTTCGTCTGGAAACAAGACAGGGAGACGTGAGGATGACGGACACGGGCATATTCCTGACCTGGGCACCCCAAAGGGGGATTTGCTGTCTCCCCAAGGCACACAGAGGCTTTCAATCAGAGGCGAACTTCACTGGGCCTCCCCAAGCTGACGTCCAGCCTATTCAATGGCCTCTGACTCTGGGAAACCCTGCTTGCTGCTTCCTCCCCCTCAGAGATCACTGGCTGTTGCACCAGCACCTCCTGCTCCCAGCAGGGGACTAAGAGCACAAGGATGCTGCCCTTTCAGCTGCAAAACAGGTTCCTTTTACCGTCCTCGAATCCCAGGAGGTCACTAAGCAGATCATCGACAGACTCTGAAACCAGACAAACTAAAGGTGTTGAGGCAGGGGAGCTCACCACGCAGGTGCAGAAAAGCTCCCAGTTTCAGTATGCCTTGCTCTTTTGAAACCCCCCAAGCATACAGGTTTGGGCTCAAGCACCACCAGCGTAAGGCCTTCCTAGAGAGAACTGCCAGGACCTGACCCAGTACTGGGCGGAGAAAAGATTGCGCTTCACCTAGCCACAAAGGAGATCTCTCTACCGAGGAGCCAGCGGCTTCCTGTTCAGTCTCTGGCCACAAGCAGCCCTTCCTCTGGGAGCTCTCGCCCCACAGTGGCTCAGAGGCCCTGGGCAACCCCAAAAGCGCCGCTTCAATTACCAGGGGCTGCAAGAGGCCCCCAAACAGGCACCTGGGCGTCAGGTGAGGCGGAGAACTGAACTAACGACATCTATTCTGCTCTGGACTGGGGAAAGCCCGCACGAAAGGGCTGTAGCACCCCGGTAAGCAAAGCCCCTCGGATGGCAGAGGCAGGTCAACGTCTCTGCTTCAGGGATGAGACGACGCACCCAACTGCAGCTCTCAGCCAAGGACCAGGAACCACCGCCGCAGCCAGGACCCCCACCTGATCCCGCTGCCCCCCGCCTCCGGCCCCGCGTTCCCGCAGAACAAAGCGCCTACGGACAGCGAAGGGAACGCGCCCCAGGCTACGTACCGCCGAAACTTCTCCGGGGTTTTGTAGCCTACGGAGAGAGACAAATTCCCTCATGAGAAAAGGGCGCGGGGCTGGCCGGGTCCTGCTCCAACCCCGCCGGAGCCAGGGGCACGGTTCTCCAGAGCACCCCGCAAGCAACACCGAAGCCCCCCCGCCCCCCTCCCGGCCCCGCCGCTCGGGAAACGGCCCCTGAACCGCCGGAACCCCGAGACATTCCCAACTGCAGCGGCAGCGGCAGCGGCGAGCACAGCCCCGCCCGCCCCCCGCGGGGTCCCTCCTGCCCCCCCCAGAGGGGCCGGAGCAGCACAGCCGCATTGCCCGGGCCCGCCTCGGCACCCCCCGCACTCACCACCGCGCCGCCCCGGCCTTCCCCTGCTCTCCCGCCGCCTTCCCGGCTCCTCCCGCTCTCCGCCGCTCCCCGCAGGGACACAAGGGTCTCCTCCGCGGCCGGCCCGGCCCGCGGCACCCCCCGTTACCTCTGGCCCACGCGATCTCCTGCTCCTGCCGGGGCCCCTCTCCGCCTCCGCGCTGCTCCGCCTCGCCCGGCCGCTCGGAACAAGGCTCCGGCGCTGCAAAAGAGCCCCGCAGGGAGCGAGTCCCGCCCGCCGCCGCCCCGGGGAGCCCCCACCTCTCCGCCGCCGGGCGCCCAACGGCCCAACCGCCGCCTCTCCGCACCCGCTGCGCGGCGCGCGCTGCCCGCCCGCGCGGCTCTTGACGAGACAGACCCCCCCCAGCCGCGGGCCGAGGAGCGCGGCAGGAGACGCTGCAGCGGCGCCGCAGGGAGACACACGCGAGAGGCTGGCGGGGCTCAGAGCAACGTCTGTGCCCGGGAAGGGGTTTGCAGGGGGACACCCACCATCGGGGATTTGATTTCGCTCCTTTCTCGCCCTTTGAGGGAACTTCCTGGCGTCCTCCCCTCTGCCAGGGCTGGGTCCTCGAGCAGAGCGGGGCACAGAGACCGCAGCACAGTGCTCCCGGCAGCTGCCAGCCTGGGAACCAGCAGAGAGGGGCACCCACCGCTGCTGCAGCCACACGCCACCTCCCTCGGCAGCGACAAGGGCTGTGACACATGCCAGCGGCCAGCCAGGGCCACATCCCGCTCCTGCACCTTTCCATTTTAAACGACAGCTCCTGCTCTCTGCACGTGCCTGGGTTCCTGCGTGGGTCCCGTCCCATCAGGGAGGCATCCGTCTTCTTCACTTCTCCATTCTGTCACACCCCCTCAGTTTATACACACTTTCCTTGGGTCCCTCCCCTAGGCCGACCCACGTTCCTACGTATCCCACGTATGGGGAGGGGTAAGGTGCTTCATGGGATGCAATTAGCACGATCTTGCTAATCTTCATTAGCATACTCAGGGTGTCAACTTTAATTTGCATTTCATGGATAATGAAGCAAAGGTCCTTCACCCGACGGATGCCCTTGAAACTTTACAAGATGCCCCACAGCAGAACCGTCCCGGCTCCACAGGGCTCCCTCCTCCAGCCCACCCTGTGCTGCCCAGGCAGCCTCATCAGCTCCACACTCTGCACCCCACAACCACAGTTCCGCTAGTCGCGAGTGCTTGAGACGTTCCCCGGCTGGGAGGGCCTCCACTCCCCCCATCCCTTCTCTCTCTCAGGCTGCTGTTCTCACAGGCATCCTTTTTCCCGAGCTCTGCTGGAGGAGTTTCTGCCTGCTCCGCCTGGGACCTCCCTGAGCCAAGCAGCGTGCGGCTGCGAGGTGCCGTACTCACGCCAGCCAGCGCAGGTGCTCCGAGTCCGCATCTCTTCAATGTCCATCTGCAAACGCACACCACAGGGAAAGGTGACTTAGGGACACCCTGATGTTTGCACCAACCCCATGCCCGGATCCGCTCTGAAGGGAGGGGGCAGCTCGAGACCTCCCAGCACTCCTTTCCTACCAGAAAAGTAACTCAACCTTATAGGATTGAGCTTAAAAGGAGGAGCAAAGAACTCTACACATGGAATTCCAAGACTAAAAGGACTTCTTGCTCAGCTGCTTCACGTCACTGTGCTTTGGTTTCTCAGGGCAAACAGTGTCAGCTAACCTACCCCCCAGGCAGACTGCCAAGGGAGAGAGGGCTTTGGGGGGTAAACAAAAGATGGGAGTCAGGGAATTCTTCCCTCTACACTCTGACACAGGTCCCGTTGCATCACTGTTCCATCTCTCAACCGCCAGAAATTTGGGGAGGCTACAATCTCTCCTGCATACGTAAGATGTCCCTGCTTTCCAGATATCACCTCACGTCAGCTCGTGCAGCCAAAAGAAACAGGAGCTGACCAAAAGCAGAGTGAAACAACCCAGCTCAAAGATTTTTTTTTAAAGAACCCGCTACTCACCTGGATTTGTCAGCAACAAAGTCCAGAGGGAGCCTTTATCTGCCTCGTATGACACTGCAGGGGGACTGGAAGCCTAAAAGAGCAACAGAAAGGGAATGTAAATCGCTCAAACAACAGCTTCCATTCAGACCAGATCACAATTTCCAAGGCAAAGAATATGCACTTGTCACGGGCATGGCCAGGAGACTGGGCACAGCCACACCACCACCCAGTAAGCCAGCTCCACCCGGAGAGCCCCCAGGGGGCTTTAACAAACACCAGCCTGCTGACAGACAACGACCCTGTCGCAAAGCTCTGTTCTTGTCGTGTCCAAGAAACATATTTCCTTCATCACAGGGGAAATACCCTTGCAAAAGAAATCCCCAGAACAAGCAACGCCTGTTAGAAGCATCTGACAGAAACACACATGGGCTCGAGGCTGCTCCCAGCTCCCCTCACACACCTCTGACGGCGTCACCACGTTCCCATAGCAGACCGGCATGAGGTACTCGTCCTCTGGGCTGTACTCCACCCTCAAGGGAACCCAGGGGGTGAACGTGGCCCCCTTGAACAAGTCACGAAATACCCCGCAGTGCTCCGCCACACGCTGCTTGTGGAAAGGGCCGCTGGTCTTCTCCCACTCAGCTTAATTAACTAATTAATTAATTAACGTGGCAATAAAACTAACTTTTGAGTGTCCTGGAAGTGAACTACCCTCGTTACAATACTAAAAACCACACACACACAGAGGTTCAGAAGACGCTGCCCGGTGTGAGACCCTTTCCCTGAGCACACGCAGTAGCAGAAGCATGCAGGATGTTAATCACTAACCAATCCGTATCCAATAGGCGTATTTGGAAAAGCCTCTGATTTTTGTGTATAAAAGCAGCACAAAAACCTGCTGTTGCTGTGCTTGATTTGTGGAAAGGTCCACCGAGCACCCAGGCCTCAATAAGTACAGTAACTCTGGTGATCGTGTGAAGATCGGTTTATTGCTCAGCCATCCCCTGGGCACGGCCTGGGGACGCCACCCCTTCAGCCTGGCACAAAAGGAGCATTGTAGGACGCTCTTCTTCAGGGACTCCAGGAAGAGCTGCTCATTATCTAAGTAAGCGTGGTCCTGAGAAGAGAGGGATGGATGGAAGGGGTATCAGAGAGTGCCACAGAAGGGGGCTGACAGTCCCGGGTGTCACTCATAGGGAGGGAAGCATCCCAAACCGTCCTTCCTGCAGTCAGCAGGGGGCAGCTACCATCCGTGGTACCCCCTGGGGTGTGGGGGCTCCCCCCGCCCCGAGACCACAACCTCACACTCTCAGCAAGACCTGGCTGTGGGTCAGGAGTGGGGAAAGGAGGGATGGAGAGTGGTAGGGCTGGATCTCCACAGGTGCTGAGCCTCTGGCTGGTGGAGCCGAGGGCACCGGGTGCTGTACTGGACCCACGACTTGCTGATGGCAACTTGGGGAGAACCCAGAGCAACTGGAGCAGCATTTCAGCCCCAGCTCTTTCTCCCCAAAACTCCATCCCTTTCCCACAGTGAAGCCCCACATACCACCTCGAGCTCAGGCTTAAACCAGACCTAAGGGCACCACAATGGTGGTGCAGACCCCAGAGGAGGGGGTGTCTCACGGGGGGGGCACCCAGGGAACGGGGAAGAGCCTCTACCTTGGAGATGCTGCTCTCCTTCTCTTCAATCTTTGCCTTCATCTGCCCCCTGTCGGCAGCCACGGAGGCATCCTGGGGAGTGCTCACGGTCCCCTGCAGCGGGTCCTTCGCGGGGGTGAGCGACGCTGTGGCTGGGCCTCCGCCCTGTCCCCCTTCCTCTCTCGGGGGTGCCTCGGGAGGCTGGTCCCGCCCCAGGAGGGGGGTCGGGCTGTGCCCTCGCCCCAGGGCAGGCAGGTCCTGCAGGCCCAGGTGCCTCAGCATGGCCTGCAGCAGGCTGTTGGGACCCTCAGCCCCCAAAGGCAGGCACGTGCCTCGCCCGCAGCTGTGCCCTGGCTGAGCACAATGAGCCCCCAGCCCAGGGTGTCCCCATGCCAAACACATGCAAAACAGGGCGGTTTTGTCTGCTTTCTAGCAGCGGGGAAAGGCAGGAGAGCAGTGAGGAAAGGATGGAGGGATGATGGGCAGGGCCAGCTCATGGCAGGAGGACAGGGAGAAGTGGCTACCTGGCCCCACTCGCCCCATCACCCCCGTGGGGCTGGTCACACCAGCTGAAGGGACCCAGGGGAAGACAGAGGCACCTGGGGAAGGAGCCACAGCCAGTCTGGAAATCCTCCCTCCCCCAGGCCAGTTCTGCCACTGAGCCCTCAAGGCACAAGGGGTGTTTTGTCACCCTGCCCAGCACCCCCTTGGGTGGTGCCAGGACCCCTCAAGGCCACACGACATCAACTCCCAGCACCAGGTCTTCCTTGTTGGCTTTCTCCTTCGCCAGCCTCTCCAGGGACCGGAACAGAGCCTTCCAACACAGAAAAGCATCCCATGACACCGCGGCAGGGTTGGAGCTGCCTCCTGGCCAGCTGAGCAACCCCCGCTCCCCCCACCTCACCCAAACCTCCAGGAAAGGTACACTGAACCTCCACAGGGCTGCAAGGTTTGGGGGGGTGCAGACAAATCCCTTGTGGTCCCCAGCCTGGGGTCTGCCTGGAGGATGCTCTGACCCCGAGGGGGTTTCAGCCGCCTACCTCCATATCTTTCTCCTTCTGGTGACGGTCATTCAGGAGGTTCCCGGTGACAGAGTTGAGCTTCCAGTAGTCCCCTTGCACCTGCGTGATGGTGGCCTGGATGCGCTTCAGCAGCTCCTCGTCCTGCTTCAGGGAGGAAGATGACAAGGTGGTGCCGTGCAAGGCGGCGCTGGCTGCCCGGGTTACTTGCCCAGTGGCCATGGGCTCTCAGTGCCAACAGGACATTTGCATCCAGGCTTTAATTTCCTTCCATGCTGCTCACTTGTACGAACCAATCTGGGAGGCAGTGAGTGGCTCCCCCACATTACAGGGAAGCACAACCAGCTGGGGGGTGCTGGCAACCCCCTCCCAAGTCCCCCATGCCGGCATCTCCCTACGTGGCTCCTCCCTGGCAGCTGCCTCACCACCTTGCCCACTGCCTGCCGCGACATGAAATCGTCCACCAGCTCCTGGAGCTTCTCGTAGCGCTGCAGGAGCTGCCCCACCTGCTTGCGGACGTCCCCGCTGCAGACGGGGCACGCTGCCTGCACCTCTGCCTGCTCCTGCCCTGTGCTTGCCACCATCGCCCTCGGCTCGCCCAGCTGCAGGAAGGGGAGAAGGAGTCGGCTCTGAGATGAGGTGGATGCAGTCAACAAATCCAGGTGTTGTGGAGGCTCGATGACCCCAGCCAGCCAGAGGATGTGGCTGGAAACCCCTCCAGGACCACCCCACCGAGCTGTGGCGGTGGGAGCGCTGCCCCTGGACCTCACCTGCTCCTGCAGCTCGTCAGCTGTCTTGGCCACCAACCGCTCCAGCGTGGCCTTGGTCATCTCCCGCTGCTCTTCCAGCTCCTTCAGCTTACACTTCATCTCCTGCAGCGTGGACCTGCTCAGTGAGACAGGGGCACAGGCAGGCTTAGCCTCCACAGGGCCGCTCAGGGGGCGTCCCTTGTCCCCCCGGGCTCCTCCTGCAGGGTAGGAAACCCTGTCCCGTCCTTTTAGCCCAGCTGCAGGGTGATCTGGTCGCTGACATCCCCTTTCCAGCTGGCTCCAGCTACCTCCAGCTTTCCGAGGGCATCTTCCAGCTGCCTGATCTGGGAAAGGCAGTGGTGGATGAGTCAGGGCACAGCCCCCTCTGTTGTCCCAGCCCAGGGGCCCTTCAGCTGCCTCCTCCCTGCCCAACTCCCCCCTGCAATCCCCACAGCCCCCCCAGGGACTGCTGCCAGCTCACCTTCCCATTCTTGCCCTGCAGGTCACTGGTCAGGCCCTGCAGCGAGGACACCCGGCCCTGGAGGTCGGCCAGGACGCTGGCGATGCTCTCCTTGTCTAGATGTGGTCCGAGGGGACATGCTGTCAGTGAGGGGGTCTCGCCTTTGAGGCCAGGCTCTGAGCACAATGAGCCCCCAGCCCAGGGTGTCCCCATGCCAAACACCCCCCTGCCAGCCCCCCCAGGGGCTCCTACCTCCCTCCGAGAAGAGCAGGCGCGGCTTCTCAAGCTCGGCGTGCTCTGACTTGGTGGCTTCCAGCTGGGCCACCTGCTCCTTCAGGCTGGCCAGAGGTGGCTGAGCTGCCCGATCTGGCGGAGAGCCTCCACCGTCTCTGCGCAGCGGTCGGAGACGCTGCTGGAGCCTGAGGATCCCCAGGGCACGGGCGGCTCTTGCAAAGGGGATGTGGCCCTGGGATCAGTGTCAAGGCGGATCTCTAACCCCTGGGCTGTCAGCGAGAGGGTCCTCACTGCCGGCTGGCCTGCCCAGGCAAGCTGTGTGCTGGGTAAAGCCTTGCCTCCCTCCTTGGGACTTTCTCAGTGCCAGAAAGGCTGGAGTCCATGCGGGAGGGGCTTGGCTGAACCCCTGCTCCTCCTCCTTGGGTCCCTGGAGGTGTTGGCTGCACCCCTGCTGTGGCGGTTTGGATGCCAGGGGATCCTGGCTGTGTCCCCAGGGTGGTGGCATGGGCATCAGAAGTCTTTGTCTTATCTGACGAAGCACCTGCCCCCTTCTCAGGGGCCACTGGTGCTCTCTGCGTCCCCGGGGAGCCAGGCTGTGTCTGTGGAGTCCCCTTGCTGGTCCCTTTGCTGGTCCTGGGTGCAGGCTGTGTCCCTGGTCCCTTCAGTCCCAGCGCTGAGCTTGCCCCATGCGGGGCGTCCATGTCTGCAGTGGGGGGCTCGGCGGGGGCAGCCTGGCCCTCACTGCCATCCTGCGAAGAGGAGGCAAAGGGGAGCAGGTTTATGGGCGGAAGTGCAGCGGCAAGGGCCACCCGCCCTGTCCTCAAACCCCCCAGCTCACGGAGCCAAACTCAAGTACCCCAAAGGCAGAGACTGCCCACCAGGCAATCCTCCAGCACCTCCCAGCGCACCGTGTTGCTCACCTCCTCCGGGGCTGGGTAGAGGCTCAGCCTTTCCTTCAGCTTTTTCTGGGGAAAAAAGGGATTAGGGGGTCAACCCTGGCCACGTAGCCGGGTGAGATGGCACCCACAGGAGCACTGACCCCCTCCAGCATCGCTGCCCAGCCCTGCTGGGACCGTGCCCTGACACCGAGGGACTGGGTGCACCGGTGCCCCGGGCACGCAGCCGCCTCCGTCCCGGAGCAGGATCCGGGCGTGCGCGCGGCCGTACCATGTCACTGTCCGACGCCGTCTGGTCACGGAGGGCCGGCAGCTGGCCGGCAGCGTCCTGGAGATTCCCCTGGAGCGGGACAAGGAGAGGGATGGCAGGCCAGACACAGGAGCAGGATTGAAAAGGAGCATCCAAAAATTAACTTGGGCACAGGACAGAGGGATGCCAGGCAGGGTTGTGGCTGTGTTGCATGGGTAGATCTTTATCTCCTCTCCTTCTTAGCACCCATGTTTCTTTCTTTACAGCTGTTTAGTTAAAAAATGTCTTAGCATCACCTTGGTTGGTGCATGCAGTTACCTCTTCAGCCTTGGGACACCCTTCCTGCTCTTCCCTCCTGGCACCCTTCACGCCGGGTGACACCCAGTCCCCAGTCTGGGGACTCAGCCTACAGGGACAGAGAGAAAAGACCCAGGCCCTTCAGCATCGGGGGCTTTCTGGTGGGACCCTCAGCCCCCAAAGGCAGGCACGTGCCTCGCCCGCAGCTGTGCCCTGGCTGTGCTAACCTGCGCACACACAGGGACGCTCTCGGGGAGGTAAAGCCCTGAGGAGAGCATCTCCTCCCAGCCCGGGAACAGCCATCCAGCCCCAGCCTCCTGCAGTCCCTCCTCTACACGTCTCCAGCCCAACCCCACTGCTGCCCAGGTGACACTCGGCAGCCCCTACCCCAGACACAAGCACGCTGGGCTCTTCCTTCTCTGGGGACAGACTCGAGGAGAAGACCTTGCGAGGCCTCTGGGAGACAGCGTGTGTCCTGTCACCAGGGCCGGGCCGGGAGGTCCAGCTCCATCAGAAATGGAGGCTTCGAAGTCCAAGCAAGAGCTGCCCTCCCTGTCACAGGCTACGATTCCCCTTCACTTGTCTAGAAACAAGCTCAGAGCATCTTCACCACCGGACTGGGGAAAACCAGCCGAAGAGAAAGCCCTTCGTCAGCTGCAGCCTCTGATGTCTCATTAATAGGAGACAGAGATGCCTGGGGAACTCTGTCAACACTGCTCAGGCAACGCAGGCTTGTCAATGCACACGATTTACAAAGCAGCCACAGCACACACGCTTTGGCCTGACAAATACAACTGGTGGCATCTCAGGGCTCTCCAAAGCCTTTGCCTCCATGAACACAGGCTCCCAGGGCTGCAAAGCGGGGCACAGCCATCCTCCTGCCCAGGGAGCACGGGCAGAGCTGGGTGACGATGAGTTGGCAGGGGAGGGCTCACGATCACCACCCTGATCCTGCACCTCTTGGGGGCACAGGCCCAGCAGACCTACCTGAGCCAGCGGGGCAGGGCGCTGCGTCTCCTGCTCTCCTGGGAACAAGGCTGCGGGGACTGAAAGTCAACAAGTCTGTGATTCAGACAGGCCAAGGGGAACCATTCCCTCCCAGAGGGATGAGGGCCTGGGTCTCCTCGGCAGAGCGAGAAGGGTCCTGCCCCGCTCTGGCAGCTGGGGATGGGGACGGAGGCTCAGACAGGCTTGTCCAGACCCGCACCCCTACCCCACCCCACGCACAGTGGCAGGGACTCTGCTCTGCAGAGTAAGTCTGGGGGCAAAGCACGGCTCCTCCTCCATCTCCCTCAACTAGGGAGGAGGCTGGGTCCCCTCAGCCACTTGCAGTGGCCTCTGAAGCGATGCTCAGCCTCAGCCGAGGGCAGGAGGGGGTCTGCCTGCACACAGCGCTAGTGGCACGAGTGTTGGGGCAGCACGAACTTAGGCCCACCCATTGCTCAGAGAGAGCAAGTCCCCGGCAGCCCTCTCAAACCCCACAGGCAGCGCTGCGGAGCTCAGTGCGCCCCAGCACCGTGTCCCCACCACACCACGACATGAGGCTTGTTCCGCGGTGCTGAGCCAGGGGAGCGGTGGCCTGCGTGGGCACAGAGACACGAGTGATGCACAGCAGCGCCGCAGCTCAGGGAGAAGCGCGCAGACATTCTCCTGCTCGGCATTTCGGGGAGTTTAAAGCTTGGCCGTCCCACTGTGGCACCCCTCCTGTGGAGCACGCCTGAAACGCGAAGGCGGCCTTACCTGGAGCTGTGTGTGCTCGCTGCCTTGTCCGGCACGGCGGCTGCCTGTGGCTGTGCTCCTGGGGAGGCTGCTGGCGGGCTGCAACCAAAAAGCATCCCATGTGGGAGAGCCAAGGAGGCGAGGAAAGACAAGATCCTTTCCCCCAACACCAGTTCCTGCCTGGCAGGGGAAAGCCTCTGTCCCACTCAGCTGTGGCAGGATTCAGCCTTTGGGCTGCAGGGGGAGCAAAGACACCTCAAAACCTCCCTCACCACTGTTTCTCCTTGCTGCATCCACCCCCTTCCCCCGGGCAGCACCAGCCCCAGCCAACACAGCCCTGCCCACGCCACAGGGCTCTCTGTCTGCAATTCGCTTCAGAGTCCCCTTCAGTGGCACAAGTCTGGACCTGGCTCCGTGTCGACTCAGCTGGAGGAGGTGCTTTGCCTCAACTAGGAGGAAGGAAGGGGAATGAAGGCAGCAACGAGGAGCACAGGGAGGAGCTCGTGGGGGTGTGCTGATCCAGGACAGCTCCGCGGGACCCACGGCACTGTGTGCCCTCTTGGCTACAACTGGCAGGAGAGCCCAGAGGTGGGAGGGGACTGCGCGCTGGATCACTGGGACACAGCCCCACGTTATTACCCCAACCCGAGACAAGACAGTGCTTAAAATTCATTTCTCAGATCCGAGCCCAGGGTTTCTGAGAGCTCCTGCTGGAGCAGCTCTGTGGGTGGGATCACACATGGTACGAGGTTTGAGCTGGGCTTGGGGCTTGTCTCTTTTTTTTTTTTTTTTTTTTTTTCTTTTCCTTCCTCCCAACAAGAGATCAGAGCAGCCCTGCCTGCTCTTATCTCTCAGGACCGTTTACAGAGCCACTTTTAAATAGCTCTTTTCAGTGACCAAATCTCACAGCAAGTGACAAAGTGGCAACGTGCTACTGCCTGGTCCGTGGCCACTGATGGGACATTGCTGGGTGTCACTGACACTGGGGTTTCCAGCTCTGGCGGACACGAGCAGCTTCTTCAGCTTTGCAAGTTTCCACTCAGACAATTGCTCCCCACCTTCGCCCAAAGTCCCTCTTCCACCAACGCACCTTAGTCCTTGCCCCAACCCACCAGCTGCTACTCGTGTCCAGAGGGGATTTTTCAGGGTGAAAGGAGATTTGAGGGGACTACCAGACCCATTGGCATCCCTGCTGCAGCAACAAGAGAGACGAGTGCCTGTAACATGGTCACAGTGCAGCTGGATCCCACCCAGAGGTGCAACTGTGCTTTGGGGTGGACCAGCGACGCCCTCAGCCACCCAAATCCTGACCCAGAACACCGGTTCTCATCTGGCCGTGTGCAGAACAGGCTGGATGAGGTCCAAGGGAAGAGCTGAGGCTCCATTCCCAGAAAGGAAACGTCAGTTCTGTAACCTGTAGCACCTTTCACAGTTGTCTTCCCTGGCCCAGAACCGGGTCTCGACGCTCCCAGCAGATCCGCTTCCAGGTCGTCCAAACCCTGGAAAGCAACAGGACGGCGACGGGAGCAGGGCGAGTGCTACTCCTGCCTCAGCGCTGCCTCTCCCTTCGGAGGTTGGTGCTGGAGGCCACGGCTGCAGCCCACGCGGGGCTCAGACCAAGGGTATTTCTGCACTGACCTTCAGGCTCTGCAGCAGACCTTGGGGCTCTCCGCCGGAGGCACTGGAGCCCTGCACGCCAAGGAGGGCAGAGATCAGAGACAAGCAGACTTTGGAAACTCCTCACCCCTCGCTTCCATGCTCCAGCCCCCGCTTTTCCTCATTGTTTGGATTGGGAGAATACACGCCCAGCTCCTCCTGGTGAGCCCCTCACTGGAAACCCCCCGTGCCTTGATTCCTTTGCTGACATCCTACTGCCTCTGGGAGAAGCGTCAGCAACACCCACGCTGGTGCTTTGGGTGAGGGTCCTTCCTGTGACGCTTCCTCCCAAGAGCACCCACAGCAGGGCTGGGCTGCAGCACGACGTGCCCCCCTGGCTTTGCTCCAGCCCACCCAGGGCACCCTCAAGCCCTTCTCCCACCAGCCACCCGCTCCCCCGGCCCAGCTCCCCCACAGCCACGCCACAGAGGGGTCACCTCTTCAGCCAGACCTCACGGTTCCCCCCGATATCCCACTGCTGACTTGCCTGGGGTGACACCAGGGGCAAGCCTGGCCCAGCTTAGTCCCAGCCCTCGGGATACCCAGGCTCTCTCCCAAAATTCGGGCTCACCTCTGCAGCTTCCACGCCCTCTGCAGGGAATCCGTTGAAGAAATCCTCCGCTACACGGGACCTGTGACACGAGCCCGGGGGTCAGCAACAGCACCCGGGAGCGTTGGGGACAGCCAGGCCAGGTGGCAGCAGGCGGAGGGGACCACGCGGGCACACCGCGGCAGCCACGTCGTGCGACAGAAAAGGAGGCGAACGTAGCACCCGCATAAAAGATGGGAGTGCTGGGACTGCTGCAGTTAAGCGAGCAACTCTCCTAAGGCAGATGTACAGGAGATGTACCGGGCTGGGCGCACCCAGCTCTCGCTGGAAAGCTTCAGGCTCTGGGCTCCCAGTTCCCAAAGGCATCGCCAGTAACTCGCCTTCCCGGGCACTCGCTGTCGGGGCAGGGAGCGAGGGGGAGAAGCCGAGGACCTGGGGCAGGTCACAAGGACCTGGGGAGCACAGAGGCTGTGTCTGAAAGGCACTCACTTCTGGCTGGCCGGCGAGCTGGTGCCCCGGGCTCTCCCACTGCGGCCCTTGGCCAGCCAGGAAGTTCTTGTAGAATTCACGGGGCTTTCGTCTGGAAACAAGACAGGGAGACGTGAGGATGACGGACACGGGCATATTCCTGACCTGGGCACCCCAAAGGGGGATTTGCTGTCTCCCCAAGGCACACAGAGGCTTTCAATCAGAGGCGAACTTCACTGGGCCTCCCCAAGCTGACGTCCAGCCTATTCAATGGCCTCTGACTCTGGGAAACCCTGCTTGCTGCTTCCTCCCCCTCAGAGATCACTGGCTGTTGCACCAGCACCTCCTGCTCCCAGCAGGGGACTAAGAGCACAAGGATGCTGCCCTTTCAGCTGCAAAACAGGTTCCTTTTACCGTCCTCGAATCCCAGGAGGTCACTAAGCAGATCATCGACAGACTCTGAAACCAGACAAACTAAAGGTGTTGAGGCAGGGGAGCTCACCACGCAGGTGCAGAAAAGCTCCCAGTTTCAGTATGCCTTGCTCTTTTGAAACCCCCCAAGCATACAGGTTTGGGCTCAAGCACCACCAGCGTAAGGCCTTCCTAGAGAGAACTGCCAGGACCTGACCCAGTACTGGGCGGAGAAAAGATTGCGCTTCACCTAGCCACAAAGGAGATCTCTCTACCGAGGAGCCAGCGGCTTCCTGTTCAGTCTCTGGCCACAAGCAGCCCTTCCTCTGGGAGCTCTCGCCCCACAGTGGCTCAGAGGCCCTGGGCAACCCCAAAAGCGCCGCTTCAATTACCAGGGGCTGCAAGAGGCCCCCAAACAGGCACCTGGGCGTCAGGTGAGGCGGAGAACTGAACTAACGACATCTATTCTGCTCTGGACTGGGGAAAGCCCGCACGAAAGGGCTGTAGCACCCCGGTAAGCAAAGCCCCTCGGATGGCAGAGGCAGGTCAACGTCTCTGCTTCAGGGATGAGACGACGCACCCAACTGCAGCTCTCAGCCAAGGACCAGGAACCACCGCCGCAGCCAGGACCCCCACCTGATCCCGCTGCCCCCCGCCTCCGGCCCCGCGTTCCCGCAGAACAAAGCGCCTACGGACAGCGAAGGGAACGCGCCCCAGGCTACGTACCGCCGAAACTTCTCCGGGGTTTTGTAGCCTACGGAGAGAGACAAATTCCCTCATGAGAAAAGGGCGCGGGGCTGGCCGGGTCCTGCTCCAACCCCGCCGGAGCCAGGGGCACGGTTCTCCAGAGCACCCCGCAAGCAACACCGAAGCCCCCCCGCCCCCCTCCCGGCCCCGCCGCTCGGGAAACGGCCCCTGAACCGCCGGAACCCCGAGACATTCCCAACTGCAGCGGCAGCGGCAGCGGCGAGCACAGCCCCGCCCGCCCCCCGCGGGGTCCCTCCTGCCCCCCCCAGAGGGGCCGGAGCAGCACAGCCGCATTGCCCGGGCCCGCCTCGGCACCCCCCGCACTCACCACCGCGCCGCCCCGGCCTTCCCCTGCTCTCCCGCCGCCTTCCCGGCTCCTCCCGCTCTCCGCCGCTCCCCGCAGGGACACAAGGGTCTCCTCCGCGGCCGGCCCGGCCCGCGGCACCCCCCGTTACCTCTGGCCCACGCGATCTCCTGCTCCTGCCGGGGCCCCTCTCCGCCTCCGCGCTGCTCCGCCTCGCCCGGCCGCTCGGAACAAGGCTCCGGCGCTGCAAAAGAGCCCCGCAGGGAGCGAGTCCCGCCCGCCGCCGCCCCGGGGAGCCCCCACCTCTCCGCCGCCGGGCGCCCAACGGCCCAACCGCCGCCTCTCCGCACCCGCTGCGCGGCGCGCGCTGCCCGCCCGCGCGGCTCTTGACGAGACAGACCCCCCCCAGCCGCGGGCCGAGGAGCGCGGCAGGAGACGCTGCAGCGGCGCCGCAGGGAGACACACGCGAGAGGCTGGCGGGGCTCAGAGCAACGTCTGTGCCCGGGAAGGGGTTTGCAGGGGGACACCCACCATCGGGGATTTGATTTCGCTCCTTTCTCGCCCTTTGAGGGAACTTCCTGGCGTCCTCCCCTCTGCCAGGGCTGGGTCCTCGAGCAGAGCGGGGCACAGAGACCGCAGCACAGTGCTCCCGGCAGCTGCCAGCCTGGGAACCAGCAGAGAGGGGCACCCACCGCTGCTGCAGCCACACGCCACCTCCCTCGGCAGCGACAAGGGCTGTGACACATGCCAGCGGCCAGCCAGGGCCACATCCCGCTCCTGCACCTTTCCATTTTAAACGACAGCTCCTGCTCTCTGCACGTGCCTGGGTTCCTGCGTGGGTCCCGTCCCATCAGGGAGGCATCCGTCTTCTTCACTTCTCCATTCTGTCACACCCCCTCAGTTTATACACACTTTCCTTGGGTCCCTCCCCTAGGCCGACCCACGTTCCTACGTATCCCACGTATGGGGAGGGGTAAGGTGCTTCATGGGATGCAATTAGCACGATCTTGCTAATCTTCATTAGCATACTCAGGGTGTCAACTTTAATTTGCATTTCATGGATAATGAAGCAAAGGTCCTTCACCCGACGGATGCCCTTGAAACTTTACAAGATGCCCCACAGCAGAACCGTCCCGGCTCCACAGGGCTCCCTCCTCCAGCCCACCCTGTGCTGCCCAGGCAGCCTCATCAGCTCCACACTCTGCACCCCACAACCACAGTTCCGCTAGTCGCGAGTGCTTGAGACGTTCCCCGGCTGGGAGGGCCTCCACTCCCCCCATCCCTTCTCTCTCTCAGGCTGCTGTTCTCACAGGCATCCTTTTTCCCGAGCTCTGCTGGAGGAGTTTCTGCCTGCTCCGCCTGGGACCTCCCTGAGCCAAGCAGCGTGCGGCTGCGAGGTGCCGTACTCACGCCAGCCAGCGCAGGTGCTCCGAGTCCGCATCTCTTCAATGTCCATCTGCAAACGCACACCACAGGGAAAGGTGACTTAGGGACACCCTGATGTTTGCACCAACCCCATGCCCGGATCCGCTCTGAAGGGAGGGGGCAGCTCGAGACCTCCCAGCACTCCTTTCCTACCAGAAAAGTAACTCAACCTTATAGGATTGAGCTTAAAAGGAGGAGCAAAGAACTCTACACATGGAATTCCAAGACTAAAAGGACTTCTTGCTCAGCTGCTTCACGTCACTGTGCTTTGGTTTCTCAGGGCAAACAGTGTCAGCTAACCTACCCCCCAGGCAGACTGCCAAGGGAGAGAGGGCTTTGGGGGGTAAACAAAAGATGGGAGTCAGGGAATTCTTCCCTCTACACTCTGACACAGGTCCCGTTGCATCACTGTTCCATCTCTCAACCGCCAGAAATTTGGGGAGGCTACAATCTCTCCTGCATACGTAAGATGTCCCTGCTTTCCAGATATCACCTCACGTCAGCTCGTGCAGCCAAAAGAAACAGGAGCTGACCAAAAGCAGAGTGAAACAACCCAGCTCAAAGATTTTTTTTTAAAGAACCCGCTACTCACCTGGATTTGTCAGCAACAAAGTCCAGAGGGAGCCTTTATCTGCCTCGTATGACACTGCAGGGGGACTGGAAGCCTAAAAGAGCAACAGAAAGGGAATGTAAATCGCTCAAACAACAGCTTCCATTCAGACCAGATCACAATTTCCAAGGCAAAGAATATGCACTTGTCACGGGCATGGCCAGGAGACTGGGCACAGCCACACCACCACCCAGTAAGCCAGCTCCACCCGGAGAGCCCCCAGGGGGCTTTAACAAACACCAGCCTGCTGACAGACAACGACCCTGTCGCAAAGCTCTGTTCTTGTCGTGTCCAAGAAACATATTTCCTTCATCACAGGGGAAATACCCTTGCAAAAGAAATCCCCAGAACAAGCAACGCCTGTTAGAAGCATCTGACAGAAACACACATGGGCTCGAGGCTGCTCCCAGCTCCCCTCACACACCTCTGACGGCGTCACCACGTTCCCATAGCAGACCGGCATGAGGTACTCGTCCTCTGGGCTGTACTCCACCCTCAAGGGAACCCAGGGGGTGAACGTGGCCCCCTTGAACAAGTCACGAAATACCCCGCAGTGCTCCGCCACACGCTGCTTGTGGAAAGGGCCGCTGGTCTTCTCCCACTCAGCTTAATTAACTAATTAATTAATTAACGTGGCAATAAAACTAACTTTTGAGTGTCCTGGAAGTGAACTACCCTCGTTACAATACTAAAAACCACACACACACAGAGGTTCAGAAGACGCTGCCTGGTGTGAGACCCTTTCCCTGAGCACACGCAGTAGCAGAAGCATGCAGGATGTTAATCACTAACCAATCCGTATCCAATAGGCGTATTTGGAAAAGCCTCTGATTTTTGTGTATAAAAGCAGCACAAAAACCTGCTGTTGCTGTGCTTGATTTGTGGAAAGGTCCACCGAGCACCCAGGCCTCAATAAGTACAGTAACTCTGGTGATCGTGTGAAGATCGGTTTATTGCTCAGCCATCCCCTGGGCACGGCCTGGGGACGCCACCCCTTCAGCCTGGCACAAAAGGAGCATTGTAGGACGCTCTTCTTCAGGGACTCCAGGAAGAGCTGCTCATTATCTAAGTAAGCGTGGTCCTGAGAAGAGAGGGATGGATGGAAGGGGTATCAGAGAGTGCCACAGAAGGGGGCTGACAGTCCCGGGTGTCACTCATAGGGAGGGAAGCATCCCAAACCGTCCTTCCTGCAGTCAGCAGGGGGCAGCTACCATCCGTGGTACCCCCTGGGGTGTGGGGGCTCCCCCCGCCCCGAGACCACAACCTCACACTCTCAGCAAGACCTGGCTGTGGGTCAGGAGTGGGGAAAGGAGGGATGGAGAGTGGTAGGGCTGGATCTCCACAGGTGCTGAGCCTCTGGCTGGTGGAGCCGAGGGCACCGGGTGCTGTACTGGACCCACGACTTGCTGATGGCAACTTGGGGAGAACCCAGAGCAACTGGAGCAGCATTTCAGCCCCAGCTCTTTCTCCCCAAAACTCCATCCCTTTCCCACAGTGAAGCCCCACATACCACCTCGAGCTCAGGCTTAAACCAGACCTAAGGGCACCACAATGGTGGTGCAGACCCCAGAGGAGGGGGTGTCTCACGGGGGGGGCACCCAGGGAACGGGGAAGAGCCTCTACCTTGGAGATGCTGCTCTCCTTCTCTTCAATCTTTGCCTTCATCTGCCCCCTGTCGGCAGCCACGGAGGCATCCTGGGGAGTGCTCACGGTCCCCTGCAGCGGGTCCTTCGCGGGGGTGAGCGACGCTGTGGCTGGGCCTCCGCCCTGTCCCCCTTCCTCTCTCGGGGGTGCCTCGGGAGGCTGGTCCCGCCCCAGGAGGGGGGTCGGGCTGTGCCCTCGCCCCAGGGCAGGCAGGTCCTGCAGGCCCAGGTGCCTCAGCATGGCCTGCAGCAGGCTGTTGGGACCCTCAGCCCCCAAAGGCAGGCACGTGCCTCGCCCGCAGCTGTGCCCTGGCTGAGCACAATGAGCCCCCAGCCCAGGGTGTCCCCATGCCAAACACATGCAAAACAGGGCGGTTTTGTCTGCTTTCTAGCAGCGGGGAAAGGCAGGAGAGCAGTGAGGAAAGGATGGAGGGATGATGGGCAGGGCCAGCTCGTGGCAGGAGGACAGGGAGAAGTGGCTACCTGGCCCCACTCGCCCCATCACCCCCGTGGGGCTGGTCACACCAGCTGAAGGGACCCAGGGGAAGACAGAGGCACCTGGGGAAGGAGCCACAGCCAGTCTGGAAATCCTCCCTCCCCCAGGCCAGTTCTGCCACTGAGCCCTCA
The DNA here is from genome assembly GCF_047716275.1 of Strix uralensis. Taxonomy (NCBI): domain Eukaryota; kingdom Metazoa; phylum Chordata; class Aves; order Strigiformes; family Strigidae; genus Strix; species Strix uralensis. Next base: position 7,124,359 of record NC_133990.1, read on the forward strand.
AGGCACAAGGGGTGTTTTGTCACCCTGCCCAGCACCCCCTTGGGTGGTGCCAGGACCCCTCAAGGCCACACGGCATCAACTCCCAGCACCAGGTCTTCCTTGTTGGCTTTCTCCTTCGCCAGCCTCTCCAGGGACCGGAACAGAGCCTTCCAACACAGAAAAGCATCCCATGACACCGCGGCAGGGTTGGAGCTGCCTCCTGGCCAGCTGAGCAACCCCCGCTCCCCCCACCTCACCCAAACCTCCAGGAAAGGTACACTGAACCTCCACAGGGCTGCAAGGTTTGGGGGGGTGCAGACAAATCCCTTGTGGTCCCCAGCCTGGGGTCTGCCTGGAGGATGCTCTGACCCCGAGGGGGTTTCAGCCGCCTACCTCCATATCTTTCTCCTTCTGGTGACGGTCATTCAGGAGGTTCCCGGTGACAGAGTTGAGCTTCCAGTAGTCCCCTTGCACCTGCGTGATGGTGGCCTGGATGCGCTTCAGCAGCTCCTCGTCCTGCTTCAGGGAGGAAGATGACAAGGTGGTGCCGTGCAAGGCGGCGCTGGCTGCCCGGGTTACTTGCCCAGTGGCCATGGGCTCTCAGTGCCAACAGGACATTTGCATCCAGGCTTTAATTTCCTGCCATGCTGCTCACTTGTACCAACTAATCTGGGAGGCAGTGAGTGGCTCCCCCACATTACAGGGAAGCACAACCAGCTGGGGGGTGCTGGCAACCCCCTCCCAAGTCCCCCATGCCGGCATCTCCCTACGTGGCTCCTCCCTGGCAGCTGCCTCACCACCTTGCCCACTGCCTGCCGCGACATGAAATCGTCCACCAGCTCCTGGAGCTTCTCGTAGCGCTGCAGGAGCTGCCCCACCTGCTTGCGGACGTCCCCGCTGCAGACGGGGCACGCTGCCTGCACCTCTGCCTGCTCCTGCCCTGTGCTCGCCACCATCGCCCTCGGCTCGCCCAGCTGCAGGAAGGGGAGAAGGAGTCGGCTCTGAGATGAGGTGGATGCAGTCAACAAATCCAGGTGTTGTGGAGGCTCGATGACCCCAGCCAGCCAGAGGATGTGGCTGGAAACCCCTCCAGGACCACCCCACCGAGCTGTGGCGGTGGGAGCGCTGCCCCTGGACCTCACCTGCTCCTGCAGCTCGTCAGCTGTCTTGGCCACCAACCGCTCCAGCGTGGCCTTGGTCATCTCCCGCTGCTCTTCCAGCTCCTTCAGCTTACACTTCATCTCCTGCAGCGTGGACCTGCTCAGTGAGACAGGGGCACAGGCAGGCTTAGCCTCCACAGGGCCGCTCAGGGGGCGTCCCTTGTCCCCCCGGGCTCCTCCTGCAGGGTAGGAAACCCTGTCCCGTCCTTTTAGCCCAGCTGCAGGGTGATCTGGTCGCTGACATCCCCTTTCCAGCTGGCTCCAGCTACCTCCAGCTTTCCGAGGGCATCTTCCAGCTGCCTGATCTGGGAAAGGCAGTGGTGGATGAGTCAGGGCACAGCCCCCTCTGTTGTCCCAGCCCAGGGGCCCTTCAGCTGCCTCCTCCCTGCCCAACTCCCCCCTGCAATCCCCACAGCCCCCCCAGGGACTGCTGCCAGCTCACCTTCCCATTCTTGCCCTGCAGGTCACTGGTCAGGCCCTGCAGCGAGGACACCCGGCCCTGGAGGTCGGCCAGGACGCTGGCGATGCTCTCCTTGTCTAGATGTGGTCCGAGGGGACATGCTGTCAGTGAGGGGGTCTCGCCTTTGAGGCCAGGCTCTGAGCACAATGAGCCCCCAGCCCAGGGTGTCCCCATGCCAAACACCCCCCTGCCAGCCCCCCCAGGGGCTCCTACCTCCCTCCGAGAAGAGCAGGCGCGGCTTCTCAAGCTCGGCGTGCTCTGACTTGGTGGCTTCCAGCTGGGCCACCTGCTCCTTCAGGCTGGCCAGAGGTGGCTGAGCTGCCCGATCTGGCGGAGAGCCTCCACCGTCTCTGCGCAGCGGTCGGAGACGCTGCTGGAGCCTGAGGATCCCCAGGGCACGGGCGGCTCTTGCAAAGGGGATGTGGCCCTGGGATCAGTGTCAAGGCGGATCTCTAACCCCTGGGCTGTCAGCGAGAGGGTCCTCACTGCCGGCTGGCCTGCCCAGGCAAGCTGTGTGCTGGGTAAAGCCTTGCCTCCCTCCTTGGGACTTTCTCAGTGCCAGAAAGGCTGGAGTCCATGCGGGAGGGGCTTGGCTGAACCCCTGCTCCTCCTCCTTGGGTCCCTGGAGGTGTTGGCTGCACCCCTGCTGTGGCGGTTTGGATGCCAGGGGATCCTGGCTGTGTCCCCAGGGTGGTGGCATGGGCATCAGAAGTCTTTGTCTTATCTGACGAAGCACCTGCCCCCTTCTCAGGGGCCACTGGTGCTCTCTGCGTCCCCGGGGAGCCAGGCTGTGTCTGTGGAGTCCCCTTGCTGGTCCCTTTGCTGGTCCTGGGTGCAGGCTGTGTCCCTGGTCCCTTCAGTCCCAGCGCTGAGCTTGCCCCATGCGGGGCGTCCATGTCTGCAGTGGGGGGCTCGGCGGGGGCAGCCTGGCCCTCACTGCCATCCTGCGAAGAGGAGGCAAAGGGGAGCAGGTTTATGGGCGGAAGTGCAGCGGCAAGGGCCACCCGCCCTGTCCTCAAACCCCCCAGCTCACGGAGCCAAACTCAAGTACCCCAAAGGCAGAGACTGCCCACCAGGCAATCCTCCAGCACCTCCCAGCGCACCGTGTTGCTCACCTCCTCCGGGGCTGGGTAGAGGCTCAGCCTTTCCTTCAGCTTTTTCTGGGGAAAAAAGGGATTAGGGGGTCAACCCTGGCCACGTAGCCGGGTGAGATGGCACCCACAGGAGCACTGACCCCCTCCAGCATCGCTGCCCAGCCCTGCTGGGACCGTGCCCTGACACCGAGGGACTGGGTGCACCGGTGCCCCGGGCACGCAGCCGCCTCCGTCCCGGAGCAGGATCCGGGCGTGCGCGCGGCCGTACCATGTCACTGTCCGACGCCGTCTGGTCACGGAGGGCCGGCAGCTGGCCGGCAGCGTCCTGGAGATTCCCCTGGAGCGGGACAAGGAGAGGGATGGCAGGCCAGACACAGGAGCAGGATTGAAAAGGAGCATCCAAAAATTAACTTGGGCACAGGACAGAGGGATGCCAGGCAGGGTTGTGGCTGTGTTGCATGGGTAGATCTTTATCTCCTCTCCTTCTTAGCACCCACGTTTCTTTCTTTACAGCTGTTTAGTTAAAAAATGTCTTAGCATCACCTTGGTTGGTGCATGCAGTTACCTCTTCAGCCTTGGGACACCCTTCCTGCTCTTCCCTCCTGGCACCCTTCACGCCGGGTGACACCCAGTCCCCAGTCTGGGGACTCAGCCTACAGGGACAGAGAGAAAAGACCCAGGCCCTTCAGCATCGGGGGCTTTCTGGTGGGACCCTCAGCCCCCAAAGGCAGGCACGTGCCTCGCCCGCAGCTGTGCCCTGGCTGTGCTAACCTGCGCACACACAGGGACGCTCTCGGGGAGGTAAAGCCCTGAGGAGAGCATCTCCTCCCAGCCCGGGAACAGCCATCCAGCCCCAGCCTCCTGCAGTCCCTCCTCTACACGTCTCCAGCCCAACCCCACTGCTGCCCAGGTGACACTCGGCAGCCCCTACCCCAGACACAAGCACGCTGGGCTCTTCCTTCTCTGGGGACAGACTCGAGGAGAAGACCTTGCGAGGCCTCTGGGAGACAGCGTGTGTCCTGTCACCAGGGCCGGGCCGGGAGGTCCAGCTCCATCAGAAATGGAGGCTTCGAAGTCCAAGCAAGAGCTGCCCTCCCTGTCACAGGCTACGATTCCCCTTCACTTGTCTAGAAACAAGCTCAGAGCATCTTCACCACCGGACTGGGGAAAACCAGCTGAAGAGAAAGCCCTTCGTCAGCTGCAGCCTCTGATGTCTCATTAATAGGAGACAGAGATGCCTGGGGAACTCTGTCAACACTGCTCAGGCAACGCAGGCTTGTCAATGCACACGATTTACAAAGCAGCCACAGCACACACGCTTTGGCCTGACAAATACAACTGGTGGCATCTCAGGGCTCTCCAAAGCCTTTGCCTCCATGAACACAGGCTCCCAGGGCTGCAAAGCGGGGCACAGCCATCCTCCTGCCCAGGGAGCACGGGCAGAGCTGGGTGACGATGAGTTGGCAGGGGAGGGCTCACGATCACCACCCTGATCCTGCACCTCTTGGGGGCACAGGCCCAGCAGACCTACCTGAGCCAGCGGGGCAGGGCGCTGCGTCTCCTGCTCTCCTGGGAACAAGGCTGCGGGGACTGAAAGTCAACAAGTCTGTGATTCAGACAGGCCAAGGGGAACCATTCCCTCCCAGAGGGATGAGGGCCTGGGTCTCCTCGGCAGAGCGAGAAGGGTCCTGCCCCGCTCTGGCAGCTGGGGATGGGGACGGAGGCTCAGACAGGCTTGTCCAGACCCGCACCCCTACCCCACCCCACGCACAGTGGCAGGGACTCTGCTCTGCAGAGTAAGTCTGGGGGCAAAGCACGGCTCCTCCTCCATCTCCCTCAACTAGGGAGGAGGCTGGGTCCCCTCAGCCACTTGCAGTGGCCTCTGAAGCGATGCTCAGCCTCAGCCGAGGGCAGGAGGGGGTCTGCCTGCACACAGCGCTAGTGGCACGAGTGTTGGGGCAGCACGAACTTAGGCCCACCCATTGCTCAGAGAGAGCAAGTCCCCGGCAGCCCTCTCAAACCCCACAGGCAGCGCTGCGGAGCTCAGTGCGCCCCAGCACCGTGTCCCCACCACACCACGACATGAGGCTTGTTCCGCGGTGCTGAGCCAGGGGAGCGGTGGCCTGCGTGGGCACAGAGACACGAGTGATGCACAGCAGCGCCGCAGCTCAGGGAGAAGCGCGCAGACATTCTCCTGCTCGGCATTTTGGGGAGTTTAAAGCTTGGCCGTCCCACTGTGGCACCCCTCCTGTGGAGCACGCCTGAAACGCGAAGGCGGCCTTACCTGGAGCTGTGTGTGCTCGCTGCCTTGTCCGGCACGGCGGCTGCCTGTGGCTGTGCTCCTGGGGAGGCTGCTGGCGGGCTGCAACCAAAAAGCATCCCATGTGGGAGAGCCAAGGAGGCGAGGAAAGACAAGATCCTTTCCCCCAACACCAGTTCCTGCCTGGCAGGGGAAAGCCTCTGTCCCACTCAGCTGTGGCAGGATTCAGCCTTTGGGCTGCAGGGGGAGCAAAGACACCTCAAAACCTCCCTCACCGCTGTTTCTCCTTGCTGCATCCACCCCCTTCCCCCGGGCAGCACCAGCCCCAGCCAACACAGCCCTGCCCACGCCACAGGGCTCTCTGTCTGCAATTCGCTTCAGAGTCCCCTTCAGTGGCACAAGTCTGGACCTGGCTCCGTGTCGACTCAGCTGGAGGAGGTGCTTTGCCTCAACTAGGAGGAAGGAAGGGGAATGAAGGCAGCAACGAGGAGCACAGGGAGGAGCTCGTGGGGGTGTGCTGATCCAGGACAGCTCCGCGGGACCCACGGCACTGTGTGCCCTCTTGGCTACAACTGGCAGGAGAGCCCAGAGGTGGGAGGGGACTGCGCGCTGGATCACTGGGACACAGCCCCACGTTATTACCCCAACCCGAGACAAGACAGTGCTTAAAATTCATTTCTCAGATCCGAGCCCAGGGTTTCTGAGAGCTCCTGCTGGAGCAGCTCTGTGGGTGGGATCACACATGGTACGAGGTTTGAGCTGGGCTTGGGGCTTGTCTCTTTTTTTTTTTTTTTTTTTTTCTTTTCCTTCCTCCCAACAAGAGATCAGAGCAGCCCTGCCTGCTCTTATCTCTCAGGACCGTTTACAGAGCCACTTTTAAATAGCTCTTTTCAGTGACCAAATCTCACAGCAAGTGACAAAGTGGCAACGTGCTACTGCCTGGTCCGTGGCCACTGATGGGACATTGCTGGGTGTCACTGACACTGGGGTTTCCAGCTCTGGCGGACACGAGCAGCTTCTTCAGCTTTGCAAGTTTCCACTCAGACAATTGCTCCCCACCTTCGCCCAAAGTCCCTCTTCCACCAACGCACCTTAGTCCTTGCCCCAACCCACCAGCTGCTACTCGTGTCCAGAGGGGATTTTTCAGGGTGAAAGGAGATTTGAGGGGACTACCAGACCCATTGGCATCCCTGCTGCAGCAACAAGAGAGACGAGTGCCTGTAACATGGTCACAGTGCAGCTGGATCCCACCCAGAGGTGCAACTGTGCTTTGGGGTGGACCAGCGACGCCCTCAGCCACCCAAATCCTGACCCAGAACACCGGTTCTCATCTGGCCGTGTGCAGAACAGGCTGGATGAGGTCCAAGGGAAGAGCTGAGGCTCCATTCCCGGAAAGGAAACGTCAGTTCTGTAACCTGTAGCACCTTTCACAGTTGTCTTCCCTGGCCCAGAACCGGGTCTCGACGCTCCCAGCAGATCCGCTTCCAGGTCGTCCAAACCCTGGAAAGCAACAGGACGGCGACGGGAGCAGGGCGAGTGCTACTCCTGCCTCAGCGCTGCCTCTCCCTTCGGAGGTTGGTGCTGGAGGCCACGGCTGCAGCCCACGCGGGGCTCAGACCAAGGGTATTTCTGCACTGACCTTCAGGCTCTGCAGCAGACCTTGGGGCTCTCCGCCGGAGGCACTGGAGCCCTGCACGCCAAGGAGGGCAGAGATCAGAGACAAGCAGACTTTGGAAACTCCTCACCCCTCGCTTCCATGCTCCAGCCCCCGCTTTTCCTCATTGTTTGGATTGGGAGAATACACGCCCAGCTCCTCCTGGTGAGCCCCTCACTGGAAACCCCCCGTGCCTTGATTCCTTTGCTGACATCCTACTGCCTCTGGGAGAAGCGTCAGCAACACCCACGCTGGTGCTTTGGGTGAGGGTCCTTCCTGTGACGCTTCCTCCCAAGAGCACCCACAGCAGGGCTGGGCTGCAGCACGACGTGCCCCCCTGGCTTTGCTCCAGCCCACCCAGGGCACCCTCAAGCCCTTCTCCCACCAGCCACCCGCTCCCCCGGCCCAGCTCCCCCACAGCCACGCCACAGAGGGGTCACCTCTTCAGCCAGACCTCACGGTTCCCCCCGATATCCCACTGCTGACTTGCCTGGGGTGACACCAGGGGCAAGCCTGGCCCAGCTTAGTCCCAGCCCTCGGGATACCCAGGCTCTCTCCCAAAATTCGGGCTCACCTCTGCAGCTTCCACGCCCTCTGCAGGGAATCCGTTGAAGAAATCCTCCGCTACACGGGACCTGTGACACGAGCCCGGGGGTCAGCAACAGCACCCGGGAGCGTTGGGGACAGCCAGGCCAGGTGGCAGCAGGCGGAGGGGACCACGCGGGCACACCGCGGCAGCCACGTCGTGCGACAGAAAAGGAGGCGAACGTAGCACCCGCATAAAAGATGGGAGTGCTGGGACTGCTGCAGTTAAGCGAGCAACTCTCCTAAGGCAGATGTACAGGAGATGTACCGGGCTGGGCGCACCCAGCTCTCGCTGGAAAGCTTCAGGCTCTGGGCTCCCAGTTCCCAAAGGCATCGCCAGTAACTCGCCTTCCCGGGCACTCGCTGTCGGGGCAGGGAGCGAGGGGGAGAAGCCGAGGACCTGGGGCAGGTCACAAGGACCTGGGGAGCACAGAGGCTGTGTCTGAAAGGCACTCACTTCTGGCTGGCCGGCGAGCTGGTGCCCCGGGCTCTCCCACTGCGGCCCTTGGCCAGCCAGGAAGTTCTTGTAGAATTCACGGGGCTTTCGTCTGGAAACAAGACAGGGAGACGTGAGGATGACGGACACGGGCATATTCCTGACCTGGGCACCCCAAAGGGGGATTTGCTGTCTCCCCAAGGCACACAGAGGCTTTCAATCAGAGGCGAACTTCACTGGGCCTCCCCAAGCTGACGTCCAGCCTATTCAATGGCCTCTGACTCTGGGAAACCCTGCTTGCTGCTTCCTCCCCCTCAGAGATCACTGGCTGTTGCACCAGCACCTCCTGCTCCCAGCAGGGGACTAAGAGCACAAGGATGCTGCCCTTTCAGCTGCAAAACAGGTTCCTTTTACCGTCCTCGAATCCCAGGAGGTCACTAAGCAGATCATCGACAGACTCTGAAACCAGACAAACTAAAGGTGTTGAGGCAGGGGAGCTCACCACGCAGGTGCAGAAAAGCTCCCAGTTTCAGTATGCCTTGCTCTTTTGAAACCCCCCAAGCATACAGGTTTGGGCTCAAGCACCACCAGCGTAAGGCCTTCCTAGAGAGAACTGCCAGGACCTGACCCAGTACTGGGCGGAGAAAAGATTGCGCTTCACCTAGCCACAAAGGAGATCTCTCTACCGAGGAGCCAGCGGCTTCCTGTTCAGTCTCTGGCCACAAGCAGCCCTTCCTCTGGGAGCTCTCGCCCCACAGTGGCTCAGAGGCCCTGGGCAACCCCAAAAGCGCCGCTTCAATTACCAGGGGCTGCAAGAGGCCCCCAAACAGGCACCTGGGCGTCAGGTGAGGCGGAGAACTGAACTAACGACATCTATTCTGCTCTGGACTGGGGAAAGCCCGCACGAAAGGGCTGTAGCACCCCGGTAAGCAAAGCCCCTCGGATGGCAGAGGCAGGTCAACGTCTCTGCTTCAGGGATGAGACGACGCACCCAACTGCAGCTCTCAGCCAAGGACCAGGAACCACCGCCGCAGCCAGGACCCCCACCTGATCCCGCTGCCCCCCGCCTCCGGCCCCGCGTTCCCGCAGAACAAAGCGCCTACGGACAGCGAAGGGAACGCGCCCCAGGCTACGTACCGCCGAAACTTCTCCGGGGTTTTGTAGCCTACGGAGAGAGACAAATTCCCTCATGAGAAAAGGGCGCGGGGCTGGCCGGGTCCTGCTCCAACCCCGCCGGAGCCAGGGGCACGGTTCTCCAGAGCACCCCGCAAGCAACACCGAAGCCCCCCCGCCCCCCTCCCGGCCCCGCCGCTCGGGAAACGGCCCCTGAACCGCCGGAACCCCGAGACATTCCCAACTGCAGCGGCAGCGGCAGCGGCGAGCACAGCCCCTCCCGCCCCCCGCGGGGTCCCTCCTGCCCCCCCCAGAGGGGCCGGAGCAGCACAGCCGCATTGCCCGGGCCCGCCTCGGCACCCCCCGCACTCACCACCGCGCCGCCCCGGCCTTCCCCTGCTCTCCCGCCGCCTTCCCGGCTCCTCCCGCTCTCCGCCGCTCCCCGCAGGGACACAAGGGTCTCCTCCGCGGCCGGCCCGGCCCGCGGCACCCCCCGTTACCTCTGGCCCACGCGATCTCCTGCTCCTGCCGGGGCCCCTCTCCGCCTCCGCGCTGCTCCGCCTCGCCCGGCCGCTCGGAACAAGGCTCCGGCGCTGCAAAAGAGCCCCGCAGGGAGCGAGTCCCGCCCGCCGCCGCCCCGGGGAGCCCCCACCTCTCCGCCGCCGGGCGCCCAACGGCCCAACCGCCGCCTCTCCGCACCCGCTGCGCGGCGCGCGCTGCCCGCCCGCGCGGCTCTTGACGAGACAGACCCCCCCCAGCCGCGGGCCGAGGAGCGCGGCAGGAGACGCTGCAGCGGCGCCGCAGGGAGACACACGCGAGAGGCTGGCGGGGCTCAGAGCAACGTCTGTGCCCGGGAAGGGGTTTGCAGGGGGACACCCACCATCGGGGATTTGATTTCGCTCCTTTCTCGCCCTTTGAGGGAACTTCCTGGCGTCCTCCCCTCTGCCAGCAGAACCGTCCCGTCTCCACAGTGCTCCCTCCTCCAGCCGACCCTGTGCTGCCCAGGCAGCCTCATCAGCTCCACACTCTGCACCCCACAACCACAGTTCCGCTACTCGCGAGTGCTTGAGACGTCTGCACTCTGCAAACTTCTGCACCGGGAAAGGGCCAACCTCATGCCAAAGCACCTCATCAGCTCCTTACAGGGCAGGCTTTGGGGCAAACCCAACCACAGCTGCCCCGACCTTCAGCAGCAAAACCTCGCGCGGAGTAGCTCCTCCCACCAGTACCTGGCGGGGGGCAGGCGTGCTGCCGGTACGTCTTCCACCAGGGGGGCTTCCTGCTCTCCTTCTCCGCCAGCCTGAAGTAGCGAGTGAAACTGCGGTATTTTTCCAGCGTTTCCAAGTTGTCCACGTCAATCTCCTCGCTGGGCATCGACCCCAGCGTGGCCGCCCGCTTGCAGAGCGCAGCTGGAAGCGGGCAGAGTTCCCGCTTTAGACAGAAAGCGAGAAACAAGACCAAGAGCGCCCGGGGCGGGCGGAGAGCGGGAGCGCGGTCCCTGGCCGCTGCCACCCACCCCTCCCGGAGCCGGCCCCGCCAGCACGCTTGCGGAACCCAGGCGGCCGAGGGCTCCCCGCCCCGCCACACACACACTCCAAACGCCTCCCACTGCCCGCTCACGGGGAACCGGGGCTCCCCGGCCCGCGCCTCACCGACCGTGCCGAACGCCCGCCCGCCCCGCAGCGCCGCGCTCAGCAAAGGCGCCGCCATGCTGCGCGCCGCCAGCATCCAAGGCCCCCGTTCCCATGGCGACAGGGACTGCGCCGCGCACCGCCGGCCCTGCAAGGCCCCCGCTGCCAGAGCAACGGGGCTGCCTGGCACCGCGCCTGACTACAAACGCCCCCACAGCCCCGCAGGGACCCGCTCTTCCCTCCGCCCTTGCCCCTCTGCCCCACGCCCAGAGCGGCCCTTGCTGCCACCCCCAGAGATGGAGGCCACACACACCGTGGCTCTTGGCACAGTCCACATCTGCTCGTAGCCGTGGTTAAGGATCGCGCCAGGGGCTACAGGTACCGCACCCAAGGGGTTGAAGCTCGGGCAAGTGGGACTTTGAAGCGTGGTCAAGAAAACCTGCGCTAGTGATGAGAAATTCATACAGGATAGACTGTGATCTCCAAACCCTAGGAAACAAGTGGAACACCCTGGAACATAAAGAGAAGGTCTGGGATTGTGCTGGGGATGAAATATTGGACAACCTAGCACAGTGAACAACCGATTAATTAACGTGGCAATAAAACTAACTTTTGAGTGTCCTGGAAGTGAACTACCCTCGTTATAATACTAAAAACCACACACACACAGAGGTTCAGAAGACGCTGCCCAGGTTGAGACCCTTTCCCTGAGCACACGCAGTAGCAGAAGCATGCAGGATGTTAATCACTAACCAATCCGTATCCAATAGGCGTATTTGGAAAAGCCTCTGATTTTTGTGTATAAAAGCAGCACAAAACCCTGCCGTTGTTGTGCTTGATTTGTGGAAAGGTCCACCGAGCACCCAGGCCTCAATAAGTACAGTAACTCTGGTGATCGTGTGAAGATCGGTTTATTGCTCAGCCATCCCCTGGGCACGGCCTGGGGACGCCACCCCTTCAGCCTGGCACAAAAGGAGCATTGTAGGACGCTCTTCTTCAGGGACTCCAGGAAGAGCTGCTCATTATCTAAGTAAGCGTGGTCCTGAGAAGAGAGGGATGGATGGAAGGGGTATCAGAGAGTGCCACAGAAGGGGGCTGACAGTCCCGGGTGTCACTCATAGGGAGGGAAGCATCCCAAACCATCCTTCCTGCAGTCAGCAGGGGGCAGCTACCATCCGTGGTACCCCCTGGGGTGTGGGGGCTCCCCCCGCCCCGAGACCACAACCTCACACTCTCAGCAAGACCCACAGTGGAAGCCTCAAAGAGCATCCCCGCCTGGGGAAGGGCCCAGCAGGGAATCGGCGGGCTGACGGGAGAGGACGGGGACATCGTGACGCCAGAGGCCAGCAGAGCTGGCTTCTCCCATCCACGGACAGGGCGAGGACAAGGGCAACCCCATGGAGGACGTTCTCCATCAGCCTGAGACCAGCTGTGAGGAGGATCCACCCGTCCTTGCTTCTGCCATCACTCCTCTAGGTGCCCGGGGCTTCTCCAAGCCCACCCAGCCCCACAGCTCAGTAATGATCTGAGCCACAGCCTGGGCTGTCTCCTACCAGGCTCAGATCAGGCTTCACCCAGCCCTGCTCCCACCCAGTGGGTTTGAAGCCCCTTCCCACCCCCGTCTCCCACCAACTCACCTGCAGGGCTCGGAACTTCATCATCGCCAGGGTGGCGCTGAGCTCGGCGGAGCTGACCCTGGCCAGGAGTTCTTGGATACCTCCCGGGCTGCCGATGGGAGGTGGAAAGCCTGGAACAGAAGCCCAATTGTGTGGTGCTGCCGCCGTCAGAGGAACCGCAGATGGAGACGACACAGCATCCCTTTGGGTGCTGCCTGCGTGTCCCTGCAGCAGGGTCCTCCCCACGCTCCCAGTGCAAATGGGCTTTAACCCACCGGCCTCTCCCTTCCTGCCTCCTCTGCCCTCTCCTGGCACTGCCCTGGCTCAGAGCTTCGCTGAACTCCTTCAGAGGACAAGGAGGCCAACTCCCATCTGAGGTTTATATACAGGGGAACTAAAACAGCCCCCAGGAACAGCCCAAGCCTCCTGAGAAGTGGAATACAAGTGCAGCTGCCCCCCAGCACGTCCCTCCCCACCAGCAGCAAGCACAAAGCCTTACACAGCATGCTGGAGAAGCCACTCTCAGGGGCACTGGAGTCCCAGCCTGTGGTCCGCAGCATCATGGGGCTCTTGGACAGCTCCTGGCGCAGCTGTTGGAGCTGGCTCCTCTGCTGAGCCATGCTAGACTGGTCCTGCCCCATCCCGGGGAGAAAGGGAGAGAGAGGAGCTGTTGGCAAAGGTTCAGGCCCTTCGCACGGCGGCCCCAGGCCCACAAGGGAAGGCGAGGGGGTATTTGCCTGGTGCGGACGCTCCTGCTGCTGCTTGACCTGCTCCAACTGCCGCTGCAGGGACTGCAGCCTCGACTGGTCCTGCGACTCGACCCTGTGTGCCTCCTGCAGGGCTCGCTGCCCTTCCTCATACTTCTGGGAGGAGAGCTGCAAGGCAGAGCAGCTGGGGAGGCTGGGGACAGGGACCTGCGCTGCCCTGGGGCACGACTCCTTTGGGCATCCCCTCCTTCCCCTTCCAGGACAGGCTTTCTGTCCCTGCTTTGGCAGGGCTGTGAAAGCCCAGCTTTGCTGCCAGCCCGTGTGCAGCTGGGAACGGAAGCGCAGATGCTCCGCTTACCTTGGTCACGCTTTTCAGCTCCTTCTCCTGCTGCCGGACGCGCAGTGCAGCCCCATTCACCTCCTCCCTGTCTGCCTTCAGCTCCTGCCAGGCCTCATCCAGCAGCTCTTTCTCTCTCGCCAGCTGCTCCTCTGGGCTCTCAGTGCGCAGACCCGTATCTTCACCTCTGCCCGCTCCTAGGATGGGCACAGGGGAAACCAACGTATGACCTGCTGTCCTGGACACTCTCTCGTGTCTTCCCAAGAGATGGCAAAGACCTGCCCCTGCTGAGCTTCTCATGTGTGCCAGTCTGGGGTGCAGAGCAACACCACCAGCTACTCCAGCAGCACCCTCACCCACCCAGCCTTGGGCTGCTCCTGGAACAGCCTGATTCTCACCACCCCGAGCCATGTCTCTGCCTCCAACAACTCCATGTCTCCCCTGTAGGCAGGACCCACCCAGCAGCCTGCCAAGGGGGTGCTGGAGGCCACGGGCAGGGGCTCTGCTGCGGTACCTTGGCCAGGCTCCTGACGGGGCCCTCCCCTTGGGAGTCCATCGGCAGCACTCGGGCCGTGTCCTGCTCCTTGCTCAGTGGCTGCTGGGTGTGAAATTCAGACCACTTGGCCGCCAGCTTCTGTTGCTCCTCTGTGTGCTTCTGTGTCACCGACTTCTGCTCCTCCAGCAACGCGCTCTGGAGAGCATCGCCAGAGAGGGAGAGAGGAAGCACTAAGTCCCATTTGCTGGAGAATTTTTCTCCTTTAAACCCATCCCTGCTGCTGAACCCTGGCCAACACCTAGAGGCTGCTTCAAGCCCACGGCGCCTGGCATGAACCCTGCATGGAAAGCTCCGGCCCCAGGCTCCCCGAGAAGCTGCAGCACCGTGCACGCACACGGCAGCCTCTCGCATCCGTGTGCCAGAGGGCTGGTCTGAGGGAGATTCACCGCGCAGCTGGGTGTGGGATGGAGGAGGCAGAGGAAGGATGCTGCAGCCCAGCACCCAGCTCCTTCCCCCACCACACACCACAGTGCAGCCCCACTCAGACTCACAGGACATGTGAAAAGCACCTGGAGATCTCCGCCCCACCTCACCTTCACCCTCTCCAGCTCTGGTCGCTCCACGGAGAGCTGCTGGGTGATGACTCGTTGCTCCTCCTCCAGCGATTCTGCTCTGGAGCGCTCCGCCAACACCGTCTGTCGCTCCTGGGTTCAGACACAGAGGAGACACAGATGCCATTCGCAGGCTTCAGGCCAGGGACCTCCAGTGGGCGAGACCTACGGCCCATCCCCAGACAGGAGGGCTGAGCCGGGCAGAGGACACAGGGTGGGCTCACCTGCTCCAGCAGCTGAGTCTGCTCATCCAGCCTGGCCTCCATTTTGGCCACCACCTCCTGGAATCGGCGCCGCTCCTCCTCTGCGTCCCTCTGCTGCTGGGACAGCCTGTCCTGGAGCACTGGGGAGAGGCAGCAGCAGGGCCATGAGCAGCATGAAGAGGGAAGCCCCGCTCTGCCACCCCAGATTCACAGAAAAACTGCACGTGTTTGTACTCAGCACCTTCTGCACCTCCCCCAGCACACCGTTGGGGAAAGGAAAGACCCCGAGATGCCCAGTGACCGAGGCAGGCAAGGCTCTGCCAGCCTTGGCTCCCAGCCTCTGGCCAAGTCAGAGCACCTTCTCCCTGTTTCCTGGGTGTCCCCAGCCCCGGCGGGGACCCTGCGGCCATTTCGGCGCAAAGGAATGGCAGACGTACCCTTGAGCTGCTTCTCCTGCATCTGTGCCCCCACGGCCAGCTCCCGGGAGGTGCTGTGGTGCGTGGCCTCCACCCTGTGCAAGACATCACACAGGTCGCTGGAGAACTTCTCCATCCGCTCGATGACGCTGTTCAGAGTCCTGCAGAGAGCAGCGAGGGGAGGGTCACCCCGGGGGCACACACTTCATCTCCCCGCGATGGGCAGGGGGACGTGTGGTGGGCCAAAAGCTGGGCAGCCCTGCCCTGAACCCCTCTGGGGCAGAGCAGAGCAGTATTCCTGCATTGGTAGAGCTCAGCGTCCCTGGAGGCAGGGGCTGGGAGAGGGGACGGCCTCTGGTGCCACGGTCCGAGGCCGCTTCCCCAGAGGACAGGGAACACCGTGGCCAGGGACCAATGTGGGGACATGATGCCGGCCATCGTTACCTGGTGTGTGAAGTGGCACTGGCCACCGCATCAACCTCCTGGTCCTTCAGCCACTTCAGCCGCTGGAGCTGCTCCTCATGCTCTCTACGGAGCTCCTGCACAGACACCCTGCAGGACACGGGGAAGGAGCCCACCACGGGCTGTTACAAACCGGGGCTCCCCAGGACGGGCAGCAGAGATGAGGCTTGGTCAAGGGCCTGAGAACCAGGTCCCAGGAGCTGAGCTGGCACGGGGCTCTGTCCCAGGGCATCCACTGACAGGCATCCGCATTGGGCACGGACCACAGCTGGGGGGGACGGGCTTCTCCACCAGAAACTGATTTCTCATTGACCCCCAGTGTGTGGACATCACTGACTCACTGACCTGGATAAAAGGGCTTTGGGGGAGATAAAACACCAGGCTCAGCATCTTTCAAAATACAGTGCATTCACTCGGAAAGGACGTCTCCAGCCACATCTCCCTCTGTCCGGCTACAAAGCAAATCCCCATTCCAAACGCCGCCCAACTGCCCACAGCCCAGCGCTTCTGGAGTCTCCTTTCTCCTTTCACCGTGTCCCCAAACCACTCCCCAATTCCTCTGCCACAACCAGGAGCACCAGCCCCACACGTGCGCCGCTCGTGCCGCTCTCACCTCTGCAGCTCTCGCAGCCGCTCCAGCTCCAGCGCGCTCCGCTGCTCCAGCTCTGCCTGCGCCTGCTCTGCCTCCTGCCTCTGCGACAGGAGCTGAGCCGCCAGCTGCTCCTTCTCCTGCTGCAGCCTCTGCTCCCGCTGCCTGCAGGTCTCCTCCAGCACCTTCACCTGGCTCCTGCCCGCAGAGGTCACGGCCAGGAAGAAGTGTTACTTTCAGGGCAGTAGCCGGCCCTCTCCACCCACAGCGCACGCGGGGATTTCGGAGCAGAGCGCGTCTCTGGGGGCGCGGGGAAACACGCGACTCTGCGCAGCCTGATCCCTGGCTGGGCATGTGCTGACCCTGGGACCGGCTCCTCCTTCTGCCCCACGGGACGGTGTTGGTGAGAGTGGACCTCCACCTTGGCTCACCCGTGGGGCTCCTCTCTGCCCCCACCAGCTCCACACCCACACGGCTCTGGGCCTGCCCGCCCCAGGGATGGATCTGGGCAGCACCCCAGCGCTCCCCGCCCCGGGGAGAGGGACAGGGCTGTAGGCAAGGCCCTGGCAGAGGAGGGGAGCATGTCCTCTCGCCTGTGGGTACCTGTGGGTGCTCTGGAGGAGATCCAGGTCCTCCTGGTGCTGCTGCTGGAGGCTCTCCATCAAGAGTTTGTCCTGTGCCCGTGCCAGATCCAGCGCCTGCACCTGCCGGGCACCTGGGGAGAAGCTCCTTGTGCCGCCCAGGGGACAGAGCTCCCACAGCAGCACTTGCTAGCCGCAGGCTTCTCTGGACACACAGCTTCCTCCTCTCTGCCCTGGCCCCCTGATGCCATTGGGAGCAGGCTTGGCCCCTGCTCCTCCCCCTGGGTCACCCTTAATTCATCACAGATGTGCTCATATTTGAAGATGCGATGGTTGTACTGAGCAGCCTGGCAGGATAATGCTATCAGATTTCTCCCAGTTTTTTTAAATCATTATTGTTGTAAGGAGAGCGTCAGCAGATGACTGGTTGCTGGCTTGAAAATGCCTCCAAACCACATCTCGGATTTCATGTCTGGAGTTGTGCTGCTGCTGTCTCTGAAATCTTGGGCAGCAGTTGGCGGTGGAGCTAACACTGGGGTCTGTCTTGTCCCCCCTCCATAAAAGCCTCATGTGATTCTGTTTCTCCTCCCTTTGCTCTTCCGGTGCTTTGTGTGGTGATGTTTGGTTTCTGATCTGGGAGATCTACTGGGGCCCGCTTACTGGTGGTGCTGGGGACCCCAGTGCCAAAGCAGCACAGCACACACTTGGGTGTCTCCTGGGCCTTGGGGACATTACATGGTGGTGCTGAGGAGAGAGCTTTGGACTGAGCAGAGCACCCAAGGGCTCTGCCCCAAGTCCCTCAGCCCATCCCATCTGTGGATGACATTCCTCACCTGCCAGCCTGCAGCAGTGGCAGCTCTCAGGATGGGCATCCCAGCCAGGACCTGGGATGCTGCAAGCAACCTGCAGATGTGGCCAGAGCTGTGCTAAAAGTGGGGCAACAGGCTGATCTGAAGACTCTGCTCCTATGCACAGGCCTATGTCCTTTTGGCCATGTAAGAGCTGGATTTACTCGCCCAATACAGTCTTCAGCCAGGCCATCTCTTTTTTAACTGGGGAGGCAGCCCTGATTCTTCAGGAGCTTCTTACATGCTCCCCTTAAGCTCTCAGTGCAAGCAGCTTCTGCCACTTCTTCCTCCCACTTTACACATCTGGGGACACAGGAGCTTCCCCATCTCAGACAGTCTATCCCCAGGGACTGGCATCTACCTCCATCTGGCTGTACCTCATGAACATCCCTCTCAGTATCACAAAGTGGAGCTGGTCCTTGCCCTAGGACTAAGCGGGTGCCATCCCATGGGAGCACCGGCAGTGTGGGTTAGCGTGAACCTGCCCTGGGTGCAGAGTCATGGGTGTGGTGGTGGTGCTGCTGTGTGCATGGTGATGTGGAGGGGCTGCAGCACCTAGGTTCTCTGTCTTGTGTTTTACTACACAAATCACTGGAGGAAAAGTTAAGAATTTTGCAAACCAATTGTCAAATGTTGCTGGAATTCTACGCCAAGTTTGTTGATATATTTTGTGTCCTTCTCTGCTGTCAAGACACTTCCCTGAAGAAAGCTACCCACCCCACCAGGGGTGGGACAGGCAGCAGAAGCTCCTGCTCTCCTAAGGCAGGTTCACCTCCAGCTCCACATCCCTCTGGGAATGAACCATCATAGAAAAGAATGTTTTGAGGAAAAAAGTGAGCTCTGCACTCCATAGATGTGGCTTCCCCTGATTTATGTTGGGGAGAAGAAAAGACACCAGCCTGGATCGAGGGCCAGGCCTGGCCAGGCTTTTCCTGAGGGCTCAGTCCCTGCCAGACGTCCCCAAGCAGACAAAGTGAGTGAGCTCTGGTCCGTCCATCACCAGTACCACCACTGGATTTGGTGAATGGCATCTCCAGTGTTATGGAGCTGGGTGGAAGTCACCTGAACACAAATGTGCACACGTTTTCCCATCTGTCCCCAACCTGGCCATCTAACGCACCAAAGCCACAAGCTGTTCCACAGACAGGAATCCCCAGACTCTCCCCACTGCCCCATGGCTCTCTGGGGTTTCCAGTGGCCTCCAGATGGCTTGGGGTGGTCTCCTGGCAAAGAGGAGCATCAGGTGCTCTGCAAAGCCTTGGGGTAAGACCCAAAGGGTTTGTTTGTCCTTCAGTCAGATGACGTGTCCTACCTGTCACCCCAAGGGGTATGCAGCAAAATCCTTGCTAGTGGGTCCCAGCTGGGAGAAAACTGAATGTTGGACAATGGAGGAAAACTGAGAAGTGCTTTTTTGGGCATGGCTTTTCCTGCTGCTCTGGGATGCCTCAGTCTGACTCTTTAATCAGTACCGATGTTTAACCTCAGTACAGGACACCCCCCAGATGACAGTCATGGGTCCATGTTTGCCAGGACAAGGGGTTAGCTACTCTAGAGGACTCGTGTGACCTTGGGATGGGTGGGAAAGGAGGCTGCTTCACTGGTGGGCACGTGCGTTCATGTAGTTTGTAGAGATTTTTGTTAGACATTTAGTGCTGTCCAAATTTAATTGAGAGTGGCTATCAACCAGGTTCAAAGTGAATAGGAATGAGATGTATGTTCAGTGAGCCACCATGCGCTAGGTCCCCAAGAAACCAAGTAAGATGGGGACTGGGGGGCTGCTTCCCGGTGGAGGTGGAGGACCATCCCTACCCGCAGCTGTCCAGAGAAGAGCAGCCCTGCGGCCGCACGCCTGCCTCGGGGGATTTGCATGCGGGGAGGTGCTGATGGGAGACAGCACCCTGTTCCTTGTGCGGGTGTTGGGGCAGGGAATCCCCTGGGGAGGGACCGAGTGCTGAGAGCCTACTCACCATGCCGTGCTTCTGTCGTCCTGGCTGTCACCGAGGTGTAGCGGCTCGCTGCGGGAGGTGAGGTGGCCAGTTGCACTAAACATCCCCTGAGCACGCTGCAGAGGAACCCAGCCACCGGCTCCTGCAGGCACAAGAGGAGCAGCTCAGAGAATCCAGCTTTCTGTTGCTGTGTGTCAGCCCTGGGAGGGCTGGATCCTGCCGGGCTGAGCAGGTTCTGCTCTGGGAGAAGAGAGGGACAGTTGTGTGGATGGCAGGCATGAGTGCTAAAGCCCCATCCTCTCTCCTCCCATCCTCACCCCCTCCTCACCTTGGAGCGAGGAGGGGACTGGCAGTAGCTTTGTGGGTAGCAGTCCCTGCAGACTGGCTAGCCCTGCTCTGAGACCAGGGGTGGAGAAATAAGGCAATGTGTCAGGGGATTTCACATCGCCTACAAGCCCTACCAGATCTTTGATGTAAATGGAGATGGAGTCAGTGTCCATTTGCTGATGTAGTGGAGCCGGGTTGGGCTCAGCCACCTGCATCCCTTGGGAGCAGCTTTCCAGCATCACCCAGAGTTTAAACAGTCCCAGCAACACACTCAGGGTCTTGCTGAGCAAAGATCTGCAAGTCTCTTTTTGGGGCTCAGCAAGAGAATGACCCCAGCCTTGCTGTGCCATATCCCCTCTCCCTTTCCACCACCCCCAGAGCCATGGAAATCCATCCTACTTACAGAGTGAGTGGTGAGGGATGGTTGTCCACCCCAGTGGCGGTGGGACAGGATGCAGCAGAAGGTCCTGCTCTTCTAAGCCAGGCTCACCCCAAGCCCCACATCCCTGTAGATATTGTCTACTGGGCTCCTTTGAGTCTAATAAACAATGGAGCGCATCCCAGCTCTGATGATCTCACCAGCCTATCAGTATATTGTTTAACTCTTTGTTTCCCTGTCTCAGGCCCCTGAAAAGCTGACTTCTAGGCAGCTTGTCTGGGAGGGTTTTATAAAAGGCCGCAGTTTGGGAGGCAGTCCAGTGACATGGCAGGAGAGGCAGAGTGGGTTGGTGCTTGGAGCAGGGATCCAAGAGTGGGGACTGTTGCTGATCCAGACTTAGGTCATCAGCAAGTTCCTGAAACATCTCTGGACTGCAATCTCTGCACTCTCAAAGCAGGGGCTCATAGCCAGTGTCTGCAAAGTGCTTTGAGGCTCCTCGGTGAGACATTAGAGGCATGCAAAATATTAGCAATTAGCTATTAATTAACATCCTGAGTCCATTACAAGGAGGGGGATGGAAGAGGGAGGTGGTTCTGGCATACTGCCTTCTTTCACGAACCCATAGCCAAACTTTAATATCCTCTTATATCAGTGTCAATCCACTTGCTGAAGGGAAGGGATCCAGTCTGACAGAGACATTACTGGCATCCAAGGCCGGGTTCCAGTGTCGATGGGGCTGCCTCCATCCCCAAGGGCTCTTTGGTGTCTTGGTGAGTAAGTAACAGTACCTAAGCTGCACCACAGACCTGGCCAGGGATCGGGTTGGGGTAGGATGGGCATGAGCTGTGGAGCTCTCATGGGGATGGTCATGCCCCACAAGGGTGGTGGGCTGGGTGCAGAGCATCCCAGGGCAGCACATGGGGCTGGAAGTAGAGGAGGAGGGTCTAAGAGACACTGTGGGTCAGGGTGCAGGGAAAACAGCTCATCCAGGTGTGGGGAGCTCAAGCAGAAAGACCAGAGGCTGTTTGTCAAGATGAGGTCTGTGTAGATCTCTGGCCAGCAGTAGGTGGACATGGGACAGGTTATGGAGCTCTTCATTTAAGGGACAGCTGGGCCAGCGGGCTCACAGGCTGGGGCAGGGGCAGAGAGGCAGAGAGGGGCAGAGGTGAGATGAGCACATTATCCTAGTTCGTGGTTTGTCCTCACCTCTTGATGGGAGGTGGATGAGTTAGCTGAGCACAATGGCCAAACCCTGGGGTAACAGGGTGAGCTCCATTGCCCATTGATCTGGGAACCAGAAGCCAAAGGAGCCATGTGTTTTGGGGACATCCAGGGAGAGTTGAACAGATGAAAATATTCTCTAGAATTGGGAGAGTTGAGTGGATTTGGGTTCCCTAGTGCAGGCCCAAGGAGGTGAATTATTTGTCCTAAAGGAGCAGTTGGGGAAAAAAAATTAAAAATAGAGGTGGGAAGGCTTCATTTCAGCACCCGCAGTAGGATGATTTTCACATCCTGGTTCTACACCTTCTCCGGGCTGAAATCCCTGCTGGGGAGCATCTAGCCCTGTGCTTCAGCCAGCTACCTCACTGCATGGCCCTACTCATTTCAGCCCCCCTCCAAACTTGCCCTGTGCTCCTTGCAGTGCTCCTGGCATCTCCTTCCTGCCCCAAGGACCAAGCCGTGGTGGCAGTGAGCATGCAGGGCCAGGTCACAGGCTCTGGGAATGGTCACAGGCAGGGGTGCCTTTTGAACCTGGAGCCTCGTTTATGCCCAGGTAACCTGAACCAGGGACCGAACATTTACTAGGGATGGCTCCTGCCCCTCCAGGGCTACCGTACATCCCTCCAGGGCTGGGGTATCTCCTGTGTGATGGAGTCTGCCCCATGGGGTCATCCGTGGGCTGCGTGGGCTGAATGAATGGGGAATCCCTCCCAGTCTGTCCTTCATGCAGATGCCGTGGGGGCACCCCCCACCCCAGCCGGGTCTCACCCCCACTCCCAGGCCAGCCTCAGCTTGCCCGGCTGCTGGCTTCTCTCCGCAGCCAGGAAGAGCAGCTTGCAGCCTCCCAGCCTCTTCGCTTCCTCCGTGGGCTCTTGCTGCCACCTCGCGGGGCCGAGGGGAGGAGCAGCGCTGGGGTCCCCCCGGGGACACTGCACAGGGGCCGTCCCTGAGCCCCCCAGGGACAGAGCATCCCCCAGCAGAGCTCCTCACCGGCAAACGCATGCACACACGGTGGTGCCTGCAGAGATGCAGCCCTGCAGCTGGAGCTGGGGGTTACACCACTGTCCCCCGCAGGGGTAGAGGGAACTCCAAGCACATCAGCAGCACCGGTGATGGAAAATCTGCAGTGATTTGGCTTGCAAAGATGTCTGGACACAGAGGTGGGGTGATGTGGCTCCCCATGTATAACCCTGTGGGGCTGTGGCAGCTGTGGCACATCCCTCTCTGGGGAACCGTGTGCCCTGCATTGCTCACCATGGCCTGGTCACCAGCTTCCTGGCAGGCACAAAAGGTGAATAACGATTTCATTCACCTGCCAGACCATTTGGATTGTGAGATATGGTCACCACCCTACACAGTGACAGAAAATGAAAGCCTGAGTCCTGCCTTGGTCCCTTTCCTTCTCACCCCTCCTTCCAAACTTGCTTCCTAGGGCAGGTGCATTGCTAAGGGCTGATGAACTCCACTGCAGCCCATTAACCTTTTTCTGTCTGAGATAAAGGGAATATAATCTACTCTGGTCATGCGTGCCATGAGAACCATAAGCAGCTCACACAATTTCAGAGATGTCTACGGTCACCTGCATTGCTCTGGGCTGGCTGGCTCAGCAGCACAATGACATAAGGTAGGATAGGATAGGATAGGATAGGATAGGATAGGATAGGATAGGATAGGATAGGATAGGATAGGATGGGATAGGATAGGATAGGATAGGATAGGATAGGATAGGATAGGATAGGATAGGATAGGATGGGATAGGATGGGATGGGATGGGATGGGATGGGATAGGATGTACGGTAGGGTAGGCAGGAGGTACCCAGGGAAGGGAACCCAGCACTAGGGCAGCTGAGGTGCCACAGAGCAGGGTTACAAGAGGAACAGAGAGCCAGCAGAGCCTCCTGGGTCATGGAGGTGATCACAGGCACAATGGCATGAAGCTCCTGACATAATCTGACTGGGCAGCTCAGCTTTGCTGGATGGCGAGGCTGATCCAGTCCCTTCCAGCTCATGGTTTGTCTTTTATCTTCCAGCTGGTGTGTGCTGGTGGCCAGTTCATCATCCTTGTTCTGCTGCTAGTGCTGCTGTTCACCAGAGTTATGCACCCTGCCTGTGTTTGCTCCTCATGTCCTACAGAGGCCATGTCCACCACCATGGCAGTGTGCCCAGGGATGGAAGGTCTCCTGTCCCTGCCAGCACCCACTGCCCTCCTCTGTCTCTTCCCATGTTGACATCGTCTCTCTCAATGGGTGGGTGCTGGGCTCCTGTGGCCTCTGGGGCACAAATTGCCTAAAGAGTGGGACAGCTGCATTCATTCAAATAGTGAATAAGATGGGTCCCAGGTCTGCTTTTTGGAATACTCCTCCCTCCAGACAGAGCCCTTCTGTGTGGCCTCTGCCTTTTCCATTTCTTCTCAAGTTGTTTCCATGATGGTCTCATGCTTGGTGGGACTCCATGTTCTCCAGTTGAACTGGTGGTTTCCCAGGTGGCCCAAATGGCTCTGTGGGAGCAGGAGAGCCCCTCTCCATCTGCTGTTAAAGACAAGAGGCTCATCCAGGGTCAAGCTACATGGTCCTGCTGTATCCATCCTGTTCACTCCTCCATGCTGAGGAGTGTGCTTCCTCCAATGCACAGCCCCATGTCCATGCTCCTTCCTCACCCTAATGTCCACCCATGCCCAGGACTAGGAGAGAGATGGTGTTGGAGGTGGATGGCAAAGATCTTTTCCAAACAGCATCATTTCACTACAGCAAGAGGGGGAAAAAAACACATTGCTGTGGTAGAGTCACAGAGCTCACAGTGAGCGCAGGGTCCCCTGGGCTCTTAGTCAGGATCTCAGGCCCTGGACAGACATCCCTGGGAGTTTGCAAGGATACAGGACAACCGGCTGCAGGCATTCAAATGAGGCGGTGAAAGCAAATTGTGGATAAAGTTGATCCCTTCATCTTCTAGAAGGCCAGAGTGAAGCATGGGTGACAGGAGACCAAACCTTCTTCCCCAGGCTCAAGGATGTGTGTGGGCATGAGGAGCCTGTCCACAGACACCCTTGATGCAAAGCAGCCTTTACCTGCTTTGAGCAACAGTTGTGGGGTCCATGGGCCCCAACAAGCCCACCCTGGGGTTTGTAACACTGGCAAAGAGACAGGCAGGAGGGACTTGTGGTCAGGGAAGGGTATGTTTCTGTTCAGATCCTAGCTCTGTGCCAAATGACATGAGAAAGTCCCTTAATCTGGGTTAAATAAATAAAACCAAGGCTTTTCCTTCCTGTCGCTCCATGGAGGAAAGCAGGGACCTGCTCAGGAGGTGTCTGGGCAGGGAGGAAAGGAAGCTGCTCTGCTCCTGGCTGACCATTGAGAATCCGATCTGGAGTGGGAGATGGGTTATTCGCACCACTGTCCCCATCGCTCTGTCCTCAATGGGAGCATATTTATGCTGCTACAAAAGCATCTGCCCTGCCACAGCCCTTTCTGGTGGGAGAGGGAACCACTTACCCACGGATGTGGAGCTGCTAGAGGGTATGGACAGAACAAGGAAGAAGTCACATGCTGGGTGGAGCTGTGCTCAGTAAAACAGTGCTGCTGGGGACGCACAGGGAGCAGATCCGTGCAGCATTTCTGGTTCTTGCAACAGTAGATGGTGCTCTTGGCCTGTCAGGATGGTGCTGGCATGTCTGGCTGTGCAGAGGCAAGTGAAATCCAAATCGGCATCTCAAGGCTGTTGGGTCCATCTCAGGCGGAACCTGCAGCCCAAGAAGCCTTTTCCAGACCCTCTTCCCCTGTCCACAGTAATGCCACTCTCAAAACCTGCGATGCGGCTGGGAGGCATTGTTTTTACAGGGTTTAGCAGTATGCAGGGCTCTGCTGTGTGGGTTGAGCCCTGGGCTGGACTAGAATCCGCATGCCAAGTGTCCCAGTTGTTTGCCTCATGGCAAATGGAGTTTGCATGGTCCAAAGAGTCATCAGGGAGCCCTGAGCAGACTTGGTGGCAGCCAGCATCCCAGTTGCACATCAACTTCCTCCCCTGGGATGCAACTGAAACCTAACTTCCAGCTGCAGCATGTGCAGCAGCTCTAAAGCATGTGCTCAGCACGGCTGGGGCGTTGTTTTCGTTAGCAATGTCTTGGCAGGTCATTGATTCCTGGCTGGAGCAGCTCTGCATCGACACCTGTAGCACACCCAGGATAAAATGCTTTGTGGCTTCAGCACCTCTGAGTGGAGGTCTGGGTGTTGCAGGGCACGTGAGGCTGGGAGGGAGCAGAGAGCCTCTGTGCAGGTCTCCTGTCATGGCACAGTGTGGCCCAGAGGTGGATGGAGGGTTTTGACCTGGGTTTTTTCTTGGCTGTAGAGACAATATTGCAGAAATCACAGTTTCCTGTTGGAAAATCCCTAACCTGAAAAGTGGAATGAAGCAAACTAATGTTTTAAGTCAAACTACAACAGAAATCCTAAAAGGTTAATTAAAAATTTGATTTCAAGATAGCAAAGGGACATTTTTCCATAAGCTTTTCATATGGAAAAGGGACTAGTGGTCAAATGCAGTTGGTTAATGATGTTCAGCTATTATCATAGTAGAAGCCATGTGAGATGGAGCTCAGATGAGTCAATGGTCTGTGTGGTGTTCTTGTTTCTCCAGTGGTGAACTTTCCCTCTTGTAAGGATTCACAAAATCCGGGAGAAATCCCCAGTGTTGGTGGTGTAATGGTCCAGGCCAGGGCTGCGCCCATTGCTTTGAAGCTGCCTCTGTCCTGGATAAGCAGGATGAACAGTCTGTGCAAACAGGGCTGGACCCAAACAACAGCCAGTCTGCTGCCCACGTCTGCTCTGTTGGCCCCACGACTGCCAAGGCCAATCCCAGCATCGCCAGACTGAAGTTGGCATAAACCTGCGTGCCCTGGTTTCATGTGATCATAGTGGCACTGCACTGATTTACATGATTTGGCCCCAAGCAAGCAAACAGAGACACTGGACCCTGCCTGTGCCCCACACCAAGGCCAGGAGAGCCAGCATTGCTGTCCTCTGGGAAATGTTTCTGCTCATCACCAACGGCATGAGCAGAGCGTGTGGGGAAGCTCATCATTGTGCTTAATCTGCCAGTTTTAATCTGTGTTTTAACAAACAGTTGGTGCTGGGGGCTTCCTAAATGTTGTTTGCCATTAAGGATTTGAAGAGAAAATACGAACAATTGGGCTTTTCTACTATCATTCCTCTCATACTGCGGTTTTATGTGTACTGTGCCCTGAAGACCTGTAAAATGAGGGAAGATACAAGTGAAAACAGCTGGGAAGCATGCTGGCCTGCAGTGCCCCTGGAGCTCCCAGCCACTGGAAAGGAATGTCCACAGGGATCTGCTTAATCTCCCAGAAAACAGCAAGCTGAGCCCGAGCCCATTTTTCTGCTTCTTTCCCTGCTCCCAATGCCCTGCCATGGCTTCAGCCCAGATCCCCAGCCTTCTCATTGATAAAGATCAGTTTTACTGAAAACCCAGGGTGGGAAGCATTGATACTGAAGGGATCTGAGTGCAAATGGTGACCATGAAGGAGGGTTTGCTGGAGTCACCATCCTCCATGGCAACATGGTGGAGATGCACCAACTACAAAATTTTGATCAGAGTGGAGAGGGAGCATTTGTACTTCAAGTATCTTTGGCTTTGCCCATGGAGGCAGGGAAAGTCTCAGCACCCCTCAGACCTTGCTGGCTGCTGGGTTTCTGCCCAAGCTCTCAGCTGAGCATGGGCTATGCTGGCCTGGCTCTGGCTGCTCTGTGCTGGCACCACCTGGAGCTCAGCAGCAAGCAGAGCAGGCAGCGTCTGGCTGCAGAGATGGGGCGGGAGCAGGAAGGTGAGGGAATTCAGCCCCCAAATCCCAGGATAAAGGAACTGGCAGCAAAACTTGGATGAATTTTGGGCTCCTTTGTAAAACATTTGCAGAGCAACGAGGGGACCTGAGGCATCTTCCTGCATTGCCCACAGCCCATGGAAGCTTTTCTAGGCCTTCAGGACAGAGTTATCGCCAGATGACCGTGAGGGAGCCATGCAGAAGGATGGGGAGACCTGTGTCAAACCAGACTGTGCATGGCGTGGGGGAATCTAGGCAGAAAACCTTGTGGGGTGGCAGGTGGCAGGAGAAAAGTCTGTCAGGAGCAGCCCAGCGTCATTGCAGAAAGGTCTTGGAGGACCATGGGATGAGCCTACTACCAGTGTCAGATTGTGCCTGTCCTCATGGCACCAAACAGTAGAGGGACTGCAAAGAGAGGCAAGACGAAGGTATCACAAACCTTCAAGTGATGGAAGGAGACAATGTGCCAGGAAGGGGATATGAGCCCCAACCCTCTGCTCATGGGAGAATTGGGGGCAGGTCAAGGCTGTGCCCTTAGTTTTAGTTTAACTGAGCAGATTGTGTTTGAGGGTGAGCTGACGCTGAGCTATGGCAGGATGCTGTATTTTCCAGGTTCAGCATTTCAGACGTGCACGATGGTCTCTTACCAGCCCGTGGGGGAGTGTTCTTTAAGTTTGAATTACTAAAAGGGACAGATAACAACTCCATAATTAGGTTGGCACCTTTGAAATCTTATATTTCTTTTGCAGCTTGAATATTTATGCAATCACAGAGCTTAATGTGTCCCAGTTCTCCACATTATTTATTTATTTATGTTCAACAACGCCTGTAGTTGTTAAATCACAATGTTTTCAATAAAAAAACCCTGAAGAATAAAAAACCCATGTCAAGCCCAAACCTGTTTTTTCCTCCTCTCAACCCAGCTTCCTTGCCTGGATCCTTTCTAGTTAGAAGCCCTGGGGATCTGTTAGTTTCAAATTCATGATGTGTTGTACAAATACATATCATTTGTTTCTCTAAAGGAGAAAAAGGCTTGGCCAAAAGGGGAACTGGGGATTTCTTGCTGAAGATTTTCAAACCCAGATTACTGTAGTAATAGATTTCAGCCCTGGACAGGCAGAGTGTCCCATCAGTACAGCCAGGGTCAAGGTAGGGATTCTTGGTGCATTGCTGAGAAAGCTCTATCACACTGGGCCAGTGGGAGGTCAAGTCCCACCTCCCACAGAGACACCAGTAACCTCAGTACAATAATAAATCCCAGCAACACCAGTTCCCATCATGGAGCTGTATATCAGACCTTGGGCTGTGGAGGAGTGGGAGAGTGAAGATGATTGCCTTGATCCACATCTACAGGGTGATAGCATAAATACAGCAAGATGACAGACTGGTGAGAGCTGAGATAGTACTCACACACTGGGGAGGACGTGAGGTTTCCCTGAGTCCTCCTCCCTGCTATGTGACGTGGCTCCCACAAGAACAGAAGCAGCAACAGGCTGCAGGGTTCCCTTGCATACGGTGGATACTCAGTGCAGGGAGGCTGTAGTCAAGAAAGAGTAAAGCTGGAGGAGGATCAGCCACACGGTGACCAAGACAGATATATTCAAGGATGAGGAATGGGCTTCCTTGGTCCTTTGACTCCAGCACATGTAGCTCCAATCAGGGCTCCTCCATGTACAGCTGCCTTTTTTGCAATAAGGAAACTTCAGCCACAGTGCTGTGAGGTTTCTGCACCTTCCCAAGTAGACTTGTCCTTCAGGATTCCTTGGTCCCCTACCCAGCCTATCCCCCAAGGCAGGAGACTCATCTCTCACTTGTTGGCCATAACCTCTCTTACCCTGCTCATCCATGTCTATCATTTGTGCAGGGCACGGAGCAAGCAGCCAGTGAAAATTGAGAGCATTAGTGTTTGGGATGGTTTCTGTTTGGAAATACTTTGTACATGGATTAGGGATCAAAATAAATTTATGAGACAATTACCCACTTCAATTAGATGAAGACATTAAAACATATTTACCCATTGCTTGCTCTTAGCGAAGTGGGCGGCAGAAGGACGTGGCTTCTTTAAAGTGTCTCATGTATTTATCTTTTTAATCGCTTTTTTAAGCATACATGGTTTATTGCTTTATTGATTGAACAGAGCTTTGAATAATCAATACGGCTTTAAGAATTCACTGGGAATGACAGAATTGCAATTAAGTAGACTATGTGGAGAGAGTGTTAAGCCATATCATTAATTAATGAGGTCACTTTTCCAAGTGTTTCATAGGAGCCTTTGGGAAGAAGGTGGCAATCTATTGTCATCCCTGGAGATGTTTTTTCTCCTTCTTCTTGCAAAGTTATCTCAGACTCCCTGCCTGGTGCTGGTGACCTTCATGTGTCCTCCTACAGCTTATTTGTGCAACATAAAACAGGACCAGATGTGAAAGGAACTGCAGCCTGTCCAGGTGTCAGGGACTTTTCCTTTGTGCCAGCCAAATCCCTGGCCCTGGGTACATACACCATGGGGCAGCACGGTTGGAGTTAGCCCTTTGTCCTCTCACCCCGTTCCGGGGAGATGTCTTTCTAAACCAGGGAGAGGCAGTGGCTGCTCGCATGCCTGTAAGGTGTATGTGAGTTGTGATCTCAAAAGGGCTCAAACGTTTCAGATTATGTAAGTTTATTCACATGTTTGTTTGAAAAAAGTAGATGCCTGGCCAGCTGGGTAGCTCTGGATCCCATAGACCTAGACAGGAACTGTATGGGGCAAAATCTGGTGTGGGAACAGAAAGGATGACATTTTCCCTAGCTGGGGGGGGCTGATGGATTGTGCCGCACTTGTCAGGGCTGGGGATTGGGTCAGAAGCAAGCTATGGAGGAACATTTCTCACAAACTGTTAAGAACAACACTGCTGCTGCTCACAAATCCTTTGCAGATGGAAACTCAGGCAAAAGTACATCTGAAGGCTTCTTGATACAGTTGAGCATTTAGGGAAAAGTGATTCATGCTTGTATTTGCAAATAAAACATGTTATGTCTTTGCTTGCCCTTTGCAATATGTGCATTGCTCAGGTAGGAAGAAAACTGCTGATAGCTCACAGAAAGGTTTCCAGAGCATGAGCATTTCACAGACATTCAGTGCTTGTTTGTCCAAATATTCTTATTAGAGCCTCATTATTCATCTTTCCCTTAGACAAAACTTTGGTCCCTTCCTTCCAATAAGGAGCAAAAAAGTACTATTTTAGGCTTTCTCAGTGAATCGCTCATGATTAAAGAGATCAGTTGGGAATAGTCTAAGATGTTGAGAAGTCCCTGTATGAAATATTGAGCGGTACTTAAGAAAGTCAACTGTACTGAAGTATTTGTGCCATAGAAATGGGACTGGTCTAAGAATGACAATTAAAAGGAGATGGAGAAAGTGGCAATGTTTGGTGACTCATGAGGAGAAAATGGTTTCAGGTGGGCCAGGCTGAGATGGATGAAGAGTCTGGGTCAAGTTGTGCAGTCATCTTCATCTGCTTCATGATGGGGCAGTTCTCAAATGGTGATGGCTGTAAACAAGGGCTCAAGAAGTGCCACTAAACATGTGATGACATGTATCTTAAGATTTTAAAAAGGAAACTAGCTTGTGATGGGAAATGGGTTTTGAGCAAACGATTTTGAGATTGTTGCTGCTTTATTTCTGCAAGAAAATGGGGATGTTGCACTGAAATATCACACTGGTCAAAATAGAGTTATTTTTTCATTAAATCTGTTGCAATGATTTCCCCCTGCTAGCATTGCTGGGCCAAGAACATTGTGCCATACGAGTTCCAGAGCACCAAGCTGACTGAGACCCACACGTCATCTATAGTCCTGGATAGGACCATTTTGCACATATTGCAGGCTTTGGTCTGTACTCAAAGACCTACTTTATGCCAAGCTCTTGTACTGGAAAAAATCATCTCCATGAGCGGTGCGCCCTTCTTAATCTGATGCTTGATTTGTCTTCAGCAATCATGGGACCTTGTCAGTCCTGGCCCAGCTCTGTATCTGGGGCTGCCATCCAAAGTGCCCTGCAGTCCCTGCACAATGTTTGAGGTGCTTTTATGAAGAAGCCAGACCCGCCATGCATTGCACAATGTTGATGGTGTGCTTACGGTCAGGTACGGAAGACCCAACCCAGATCCTGCTTTGAATGTTTCTGAAAGCAGATGGAACCATGTGCCAGCTCATGGGACAATCACTTGTAGGACATGGTTACATCCGAACAATGATAACTTATTTTCCTCTGATATATTCCCTTCTCCAGACAGTGAGACTGATGTAACCAGCACAATTTCTACTGCTTTGGCAGACTGACATAATTAAAACAAGAGAGCTGCTGCGGGTTGACACACGTTTAAATGGAAAGGGCTGGTAAGAATCTGAGCAACAATAAAAAAATATTTATGTAAACATTTTATTTATTAAAACTCTTCCTGAGTGACTTCCAAGTCCCTGATATTTATTGATGGCCATCAGAGGATTAACTAAATGCAATGGAAATTTTTGCATATATATTGTGCAGGCACACACTTCTTCCATTTGAGTGACAAGATGGGTGATAAATAGCATGTATTAAATCCATAGTGGTTGCGGAGAATCAATCTATCTCCTCTGGGAAATTACCTGTGTCAAGGAAGGCAGCACTGAGGGAAAGGCAAGCAGCGGGCATGACTGGCAAAGGACAAGGTGTCCAGCCCTATTGATCTGTGGAGACACCTGTTTGTGTCTGGGAGAGGGGCAGCCTGGCCCAAAGCAAGAGCTGGTGCTGCTGGAGGGTCTTGACTGGGAAGGTGATTCCCAAGGGGGAGAACGATGAACATCCTCTGCTGGGAAGTGCTGCTTAGACTTACTCAGGTAAGAAGGAGCACTGGTGGCTGGTTGGTAATTCTCTGGCTCCCCCTTTTTGAAGCTGGCCCTATCTTTACCTTTTTCTGCTTTTCTAGAACATTACTTCCAAGTCTCATATTTTCCATGTATTATTATCTTGGATTTCCACTTCTCCCAGTTTATTTCCTATATTCTAGCATGCATCAATGACAACTACATGGAACTCAAAAACAGGTCAGTGGGACAAATTAATTGTCTCTGTCCTCTGTGCTAAGACTTTATGACAGGTGGCTAATCATCTTTGATTCCTCTGGTACTCCTGGTAATAACATTAGCCACAATCAACTCATTTAGCTCATCTATGGATTTAATATCTAATTCAACCGCACATGAGAAGAGAACAGGCAGCAATGTTCAGGGGGCAGTAACATCTTTTTCATGTGCTTGCACTTTTTTAAAGCCATTCACAATGACTGTTTGAAATTAATTTATCAGTTGGGAGAATCTGTTAGACCTCAGTCAGCAGGTTTTTGCCTCGGAGTCCCGACTGATAAGTAATAGCAATTCCTGCTTTCCAGTAAAGGGCAGGGAAAAGCAACCTTTCTTTGCTGCCCTAGAAATGTCTAGCTGGGTTCAGGCAACACCTCCCGCTTGTTCATCATGTGTGGAGCAGGATGAGACCTCTTATCTGCCTGTTACTACCAGGTACCTAACCTCCCATGGACTGTAAAGCCTCTAAATTCTCCTTCTGTTTGTCCACAACGAACATCTTCCCCAATCAGGCTGTGTCCTGTGGAGGGGTGGTTCTGTGCCCATCTTCACTTAGTCAGAAAAGGCACATGGTGGGGCTGAGATCTGCAGTCTGCACCAGGCATCCATGACGGAGGATAGCGCTAAGCCTATTTCAGCTCCACATGGCTCCATTGTGTCTGGTTTACATAAGGAGCTATAAATACGCATTCCTGCTCTCCCGCTTGCTTGCATGCTGTTTTCCTTGTTTGCATTTTTAATTGTTGCGGCAGCTGCGGCATTTTTAAATTCAATGGTGAGATCTATGTGACTGGAACGTGATGGGAGGATGTCTGACACAAGTCCCTTCAAGCCAGGGAGACAGTTCTCACTGTGGTCAGGTTGTTGCCACTGCCCTTGGGCTTCAGGAGGAGAAGGATTTAGACAGACAGAAGGAATGGGATCATTCAGCATATGCAGTTGTCCCTGTCCAGACAGATCCCTGCTAGGGCATCTGTTCTTCCATTTGGGCATAAAGACCAGCCTGAGATATCTTCCCTGGCTTGCTTCAGACCCAGGGGCTGATCTTTAAAGGACTTGGCTTTGCCAGAGAGTTTCAGTCAGTAGCAGGAGCACTCTGCCTCTGGTACTGGAACTTGATCTTTATGTGGTTTTATCTTGGAGTTGGGGAATGGTGAAGAAGGCCACATTCTGCAGAGGAGTTGTGTTTGTAACAGGTGCTGACGAGATAAAACATCTCCTACACCACATTGCCCAGAGCAAGTCATGGATACCAGGGCATGGAGGCAGTGGGCAGAAGTTGGGTTCAGGATGGACTTGCAGCTGAGTTGAAGCAGAGAGGGGTTTTGGCCTTTGCATGTTCTCTGCCTTTGCAAACACCCATGCGTATGCCCCTGTTTTGCTTTCTCTGCAGTCCTACACAGAGGACAATTCAGTACCAGTCAGGACAGTTTAGATCAGCTGTGGAAAGACTGGAAATGAAGTTATTCATATGGCAGCAGCTAAAACTTTTGAGGCCACTCTGAGCTGCGTTTGCTCTACAATCACCCCTAGACCCATGCCTGGGCATTGAGCTGCAACATGCAAAGCAGGAGCAAACAGCCCCATGTACATAAAACAGTTCCTTCCTGGATGTTGCTGGCTAAACATTGTCCAACCACTGCAAACAGGCTGTCCCTGCAAGGTCCCCCATCCCTCTGCTGCAGAGATACCTGAGCCAGAAGCAAGCTACTGCAGTAACCTGGAGCTCTGGGTGGGCCAGGAGGCAAAGTAAATCAGTCTCCACTGCCCCCCTCCATGCTCTGCTCCACAGTATCCAGGCAGGTTACGTGAATGCACCAACAGCAGAGAACAGCCAATTGGAAGACACAGTTATCCTATAATCTGGGGTTTGTACTGAGCTTGTGAATCAGATATGCGGCCTTGGGAAGTGGGTGTCTGCTCTCATGAATCTCAGGCAAAGATTTTGAGAAGTGGAGCTGATCATATGTTCCTTCCTATGAGGAAAATTTCTATTAAAAAAATCTGCAGTTTGAACGAAAGCTGAAAATCCCCAATATTTTCACTGTGAGGAAACGCTTCAGGAGTCCCTGGGAGGTTTCAGTGGAAATCAGGTGCTGCTACTCTCTTTTCTGGACCCACCTTTCTGGGTGTCTCTAACGATCTACACTCTTGGGGATGGAAAGCTGTGCAAAGTGGCAGTTGTGTAGTGATGAGAACTTTGGGAAGAGGAGGCTGAAAGAAAGCCCAGTTTACAGAAAACTTGGTGCCTGTGCTCCAGCTCCTGAGAGGCATTACTGTGGCCTTGCAGACTCCAGATACCCCAGTGTTCAGACTGAGTTTTTTCTTTTTTCTTCATAAGAGAATTGTCATAATTTTTCTGAATTAGGACCATCCCATTCTGTTCTTAAAGAACAGAACATGAGGAAGGTTCCTTCCAACAAAATCATAACTGCCTAGAAGGAAAGCTTCATGAGGAATGTCCTGCTCCTCATAAACACGTGGGCTGGGGAATGGAGCTGGCAGGGATCTTTACCTCCCCCAGTTTCCTTGGCAGTTGTTCCCTGTCTTCTAGCCAGTCTTGCTTTGGATACCCACACAGAGCGGATGGCATCCAGACAGCTGGGTACAGAGGAAGGGATGAAGGGCTCTGGGACATCCATGAAGACTCCCATCAAGACTCTGTGTTTCTGCAGTCTTTGACTTAAGCCTCCTGCCCAGAGTGTTGGGTCAGAGCCTGACTAGCCTGGGATCTCCAGCTTGAGTCCACCCCTTTTGGGAGAGGATCTCTATTTTTAAGGTTGGTAGAAGAGCCCTGAAGGTCAGACATGTCCTTAGAAAGACTTGTCACAGGCCAGGTGGTACTTAGCAGAGGAAGTCTGAGAGGTCAGCGCTGCCTGTGAGGAATGAGTGCGTCAAGGCAACAAGGATCATGCATGTTCCTCATGAGACATGATCTCTAGTAGAAGAGATGGAGAGACACCCTCTTAAAGTTAATCTCTATATCTCCTTTATGCTCACGTCTCTGATCTGGGCAAAGTTCAAGTGTGAGCTGGGCACCCTGGGCACCAGGCAGGTTGCAGGAGCTGGGTTTTTGGGAAGTGAAAGGCAAGGCCTGAGCTAATGGATGAGAGTCAGAGGCCAAGCAAGAAAGGATTGTTGGACTCCTACTGCCTGTTGAACTCTGTCAGCTCTTGGTGTTTCAAAGACCCTGAAGAGGAACAGGATCTTTAGAGGTGACTTCTTCAGTGCTGAGTCTCCTTTCAATCCCTCAATGCCTTATTTATCCTTTGGTGTTTGTTACAAAGCAGGAGTGTCTGGGTACATTGTTGTGGTGGTTGACCTTGGCTGGACAGCAGGTGCCCACCAAGCCCTCTATCATTCCCCTCCTCAACAGGACAGGGTGAAGAGAAAATAAGATGGAAAAAAATCATGGATCAAGATAGAGGCAGTTTAATAAAGCAAAATCAAAGGCTGCACATGGAAGCAAAGGAAATCAGATTTATTCCCTCCTTCCTATCAGCAGGCGATGTCCAGCCACTTCCTGGGAAGTAGGGCTTCAGTACACATAGTGGTTGCTCCAGAAGACAAATGTTGTAACAGTGCCCCCAGCCCCCTTTCTCTCAGCTTTTATTGCTGAGCAGATGTCATATGGTATGGAATATCCTTTTGGTCAGTTTGGGTCAGCTGTCCTGGCTATGTCCTCTCCCAAGATCTTGCCCACCCCCAGCCTGCTGGTGAGGGAGGAATGTTGGAGAGACAGTCTGGGTGCTGTGCGTGCACTGCTCAGCAGTGGCCAAAACACTGGTGTGTTATCAACACTTTCCTAGCTACCAATACACAGCACAGCACTATCAGGGCTGCTATGAGGAAAATTGACTCCATCTCAGCCAGACCCAATACAATTGTTAATTAATATTCTCCTGTGACCCCCTGATAATTGGTGTGTTTAATTGGGTTTCAGCTGATGCTGAGGCTGGGTGTTCAGGAGTGGGGCTCTGCTCTAAACCGACTTTTCTTGCAGTGTGTCCTCAGCCTCTCCTTCTCTCATAGCCCCATGGCTCAGATCCCCAGAACCTGCCTTTACCGATTGAGACCACCTTTAGGTCATGCTTGACCAGGTGGAGCCACATGTATCATTGACAGTATCCTTCATCATACCAAATGCTATTAAGTACCTTTGGGAGGTGGCCTCACATTTACATGCGCTTTTGCATTAGTCAGCAGTAATGCAAAAAATAACTAAGGCTGGCCTCAAGGTCCAAAAAGTGATGCTTGATGCTTGTGCCTTCTTTCCCCTTCAGCAGTGTAGTGACAGGTAAGCATCACTGGTTTTTAAGTGACCATCTTCCGTTCCCCCTCGCTGGAGGTCCACCATCACAACCCAAACCACCCCATCACCGTTTATCTCTGAGCTGGTCCCTGGAGAAGCAGAGCTGTGAATGGCTTCTACAACTGTACCTGCTCTTACGGAGAAGTGGGGGGCAGAGGGTGGGAGCTGGCAGACACCTTGATTTATTCATTCTTTGATCTGATGTGGGCTTGCATAGGGCCTCCTGCACACTCAAGTACTGCATAAGGGGAAGGCTGGACTCTGTCTTGAGACTAATAAAAGACACCCTGATCTTGGCTTTGCCCTAGTCCTCCACGTGGGCTTGCACAAGCTGCTCTATGCAGCTCAGGCTCAGCAAGCATGGGCAGGAGCTATCTCCGAGGGGAAAGGACTGCCATGGGACTGGCAGTGAGAGGTCCATTTGCCTGTATAAAATCACAGCAGTGATAGGAATTTGTCTGAGAATGGTGTTGATAGCAAGATCTTTCATAATTAAGACATCAATTAAATTCTTGAAAATTAGGCAGAAATATCACATAGCGCATTAACTGGAAAATTTCCAACCAGTGTGATCCTATGGCCTTGTGATGGGTGGGTTAATTATCCCTCATTAAATAGAGCTGAAATCAATCTCAATGTCTGTTATTTCAGTCTGGCAAAAGCAGTGAGAGCTCACTGTTTTCCCAAATTTTCTGCCTGTTATACCTGAGGCAGGCAGGTGAGGCTCCCAGACATGAACCCCCTCCTGTGCCCTGTGTCCCCCTTTCTCCTCCCCCAGTCAGAACTGCATTGCATTAGGAGCTCTGCATCCTTTCCCTGAGGGATGAGAGAGAGGACTGGAGGTCCCATCACACTCGTGGGAAGACTAAGCCTGGAGAAACGGAGCGAGTAGCCCAATTACCACATGCCCATGAATTGTCCACAGACAGCACTGAGGTCTGCATCCACATCTCTCCTGTAGTCCCTGGCTTCTTCCCTTGTGCCGGGTCTGGCTGAGCCAGAATTGGTT
Source organism: Strix uralensis (assembly GCF_047716275.1). Classification (NCBI taxonomy): domain Eukaryota; kingdom Metazoa; phylum Chordata; class Aves; order Strigiformes; family Strigidae; genus Strix; species Strix uralensis. The sequence goes on from NC_133990.1 coordinate 7,161,721, forward strand.
TTCCCCTGTAGCAGCCCTCACGGTGCTGTGTTTTATGTTGGGAGCTGGCAGGGTGTTGATAGCACACTGGTGTTGTGGCTACTGCTGAGTAGTGCTTACACAGCACCAAGGCTCCTTCTGACATTTCCCCCCCACAGTGGGACGGGGTGGGCAAGATCTTGGGAGGGGACACAACCAGGACAGCTGACCCCAACTGACCAAAGGGATATTCCAGACCATCTGACGTCTGCTCAGTATAAAGCTGGGAGAAAGGAGGAAAGGGGTGGGGTCACCCTTGGTCCTCCGAGGCAACCCCTACGCGTATGGGAGCCCTGCTTCCTGAGAAGGCCCGACATCGCCTGTTCATGGGAAGTAGAGAATAAATCTGTTTTCTTTTTTTTGCTTCAGCGCACGGACCTTTGCTTCACTTTGCTTATATTAAAACTGCTGTTGTTTTACCCACAAGGGTTGGGTTTTTTTTTTTTTCCTATCTTATTTTCTTTCCCCTCTTTGCCCTGTTGAGACAAAAAGGGGAAGGGGGGGAAGTGATAGAGCGACTTGGTGGGTACCTGGCATTTAGCCAAGGTCAAACCACCACAGCCCTTTACAGTAGTCCCTGTAATCCCTCTTGCTCAGACATGGTCTGGAAGAGACCTTGCGGGTCACCAAATCAGCCTGTTTCTTTGAAGTGACCACCCCAAGTGATCCATCGTTTCAGTAGCATGCAGGAAAAATGCAGCACCTCTAGGCAGGAGCTGGAGGCTCCAGCCTGACTGTGTCTCTGCCAGCAGAGCAGGGAGTCTCTGTTAATCAGCACTCAGCTTTTAGTAATTACATTATTTATTGCAATAAGAAAACAGAATAATAATGATAATCACAAGAAAGGAATTAGCCTGGCCAGAATGAGGCTGTTAATTTTGCTGTGTCAGGTTTGACGGGATCAGTTTCTGGAGCATTTTTCTTGGAATGGTTCAGCCTCTGCTAAACTCACTTACTAGAAGCTGTCTGCACTGCCCCTGCTAAGCCATAGTCTCAAGGTCAACACCAAGCACCACTCTATGGGGAGTGTAGTAATGCAGGGCCTGAGGTCAACGGATGAATAAACACACCTTTCCCTTATTATAAATCTCTTTTATCCCATGTGCTCTGAATACAGCCACTTTCCTTTGGCTCCAATTTGCAATTTATATGCCAGTGTTTTCACTGCTGGAAGAATCAATACACCTGGACAAGACTTGAAATCAACAGGATCCAGTACTGGCCAAAGAAGGTGGCTGGAATTTATTTGGAAGGTGAACTCCCAAGCTTTATCTGCAAATTAAAGTTGTGTGGACGAGCTTGGGGAGGGGGGACACACAGCCCCAAGCCATGTTCTGGGCCATGCAGACCTGCTGTCAGATCCAGTGGAGTCCTGGCTCCTATCTCATCCCGCTCACACTTGCTGTTTTTCTTGTGAGTCTCCCAAAAAATTTTCCGGGGGCTCAAACCCTCCCTGATTAGCCTGAGGTTGCAACACCTTTGCTTTAAGTCTTTATGAGTTACTGAGTTAGAAAAGAAAAAAAGCATCTGTGTCTAGAGGGGGGAAAGAGTGGGAAACATAAAGCTTTCTATGTCCTTTCAGGCAGCAGCCTGTAGCTGTGGCTTCCACCCGAGGCGGTTTTCAAGCTCTAATGAAATCCTCCTCTCCGAGGGGAAGGCATTAAAAACAAACAAGCAAATCTTAGAAAACTTGAAGGCGGCTTGATTATTTTTAAGCATTTCCAGTGCTGTCACCTCCAGTGATTTTAATTGCAAGTTCTGAGATGCTGGGAGATTCTTTCAGTCCTGGGATTGGCTCTATTTTGTTTTTAAGAAATGGGGGTGGAAAATGTAATCTATGAATGCTCTGACACCAGAACAGTCACCCAGAGTGGGCTAAAGAGGAGTTTCTTCCCATATCCAGTTTTGGAAACCGTAGAATCAGAATCCTCACATTTCTGCAGTTTCCAGACATCCATCTTTTAAGATTAAAATTTTCAGCCAATTATTTCGGTTTTGAGTTAAAGACTTTTTTTTTTTTTTTTTTTTTTTCAATTACAGACTTAGAGTATTGAGTTTTCTAACTGGAACTAAATGCTTGGAGCACAGCAGGGTTGGAAAGGATCATAGCATGTCATGGTTCAGCTCTTCACCCTGGCACATGCTTGTCTGCATTTGTTTTCAGCTCTCCCAGACTGTATCTTAGCTTTTTTCATCTGAAACCCACTACTTTATATCCTGTCCATGATGGACATGAACCAACTAGTCTGTTCCTCTTTGCAGTTGTACCTGGAGACATACTGTTTGCATTCAGTCTTCCCTACATGAAATGAATCCAATTCATACAGTTGTCTTTCACAGATCTGTTTTTCTTGCCTTCCTCTCTTGCCTTGCCTTGAACTCTCTAGTTGCTCCGCCTCTTTCCTCTGCCACAAACTTGTCCTGCTGCTCCAATGGGTCTTCTATCCATGCTGAGGAGGGAGGCAGGGTTATCTCACATACCTTAAAGGTGTTGGTGTTGCTGCCTTTTCTACATCCCTGGAAGGTGCTCCTCTTCCTCCAGCAGCAGGACTTTATTGCAGATGCTGCAACATGTGATCTCTCCCATGCAACGGCCCTCTTACTGCCTATAGCCACTGAGCCACTGGCAAGCCTTCTGCACGTGGTTATCTCTGTCAAATTTGCCTTACCCTGTACCTACATCTAGTCTGGAAAATATTTCACTTAAAAAAAAACCCAAAAACACCAAAAAAAGGAAGAAGTTTTAGTGGGCCCTGCTTGGATTATCAGACCAAGAATATCTGTATTTTTTTCTGTTTCTAGGTCTCTGAGGATATTTTCTGTCTGCTTTTACTGACAGAGGCAGAGCACCCATTTGTAAACTGATGGAGAGTTTCGAAACTGCCGCCTGCGGAGAAGGGCATGAAAGAAACCCTTGCCCCGGTGCTGACCATTTTGTGGCAAGCAGAGCATAGGGCCATTCACTCTTCATAGCAGGCAGGCTGAAATGGGCTGTTAAGTAGGGCTTATTTGACTGATTAAATCTCTTAATTATCATGCTACTTTTTTGTATGTGGGAACAAGAGTTGCTTCCCTATACACATGACAGAAGTGACCAGGGTCTCTTGGCCACTGTCTTGAGCCCCAGTGCAGGAGAGCTACTCTTCATGCACACATAGTTTGGCTGTGTTGGCTTGGCATGCTTGGACCTCTCCCAGGACAAGTCTGTCCTGAGGATCATGGGTTGCCCTTGCTTGCCTCTTGCTCTAGACCTTCTGTGGTATGATTCAGCCTCTCAACCCACCAAAGGGAATGTGGAAATCACATAAAGAAGTCCCTCCTGATCCACTTTCTTTTTATCCTCTCTCTCTCCTGCTGATGAAGTCAGTGTTTAGTCGAGAGGATCTGTATAAGGAGCTACCAACCTTCAAGCAATGACAATTTATCTCCTAAATCAAAAGAAGACACATCATAAATCAACTGCAGGGGCCCCTTACTTTGAGGTTAGTTGTGCAGAGTGAAATGCAGCTGGTCTTCATTGGGAAGTAGAATCTTTCCCTGAATCCAGTCTAAAAAGGAGTTGGCTTTCAAATTATATGTTTTGCAGCTTTCCCATTTAGACTCCAGCAAAATAACTCAATAGTGATGGGTCCAAGGCATCCCCTGACTAAGCTGCCAGACCCTTAGGATGCAATACCCAGGTAAGATCCTCTTCCCCCATGTACCGTGATTTTTTACTTCTTTAATGCACGGGGCAGCTTCAGCTCTCCCAAACATAGTCCACCAGTGGAACTAGGTTTAGTCTTAACTCTGCAACATTTTCAGAGGACACAGCAGAGCTTGTATTTAATCACCACCTGCATAAACCTCTAAAGTGGCAGGTAGCCATGGTGGGGAGATTTTTTTTCACGCCATGGGGTCTGTGATGAGTGTGACAGGGCTGGGGCAGAGCATAAATAGTCTGTCACCTTCACCTCTGTATGAGACTTTTAACTGTGCCACGGCCCGTGCTGTAACTGTGACTAGGTTGTTTCTGTGGCACTGAGGTCTTGTGCAAGGCTTGAAGCACATCTGAGATTCCTTGCTCCTGATCTCCCAGCCTTACCTCATAGCTTGAAGTGAGGTTTGCACAGATGGTTTTACTCCTGCAAGGGGACAGGTTACCTCTTCCAGGGAGAACCATAGCCCAGACAGCCCAGCCATGACAGTCCAGCTCAGACTTCTTCTGTGGGCAGGAACCACCAAGCCAAAGGTCTGTCCATGGGGCAATGGGCTGCAAATGCAAAGAGGCCAAGTTAAACCTCCTTTACCAAGGACCATCACATGCCTCCAGCCTTTAAGAAGAGGAACAAGGTCCAACATGCTGTTCCTATCTGTGCTGGATGATTTAGCAAAGAAAAACTATTTTCCCAAATCTGCTATGGGACCACTCAAGGTGGAGAGGTCATCACAGGGGGTGAGTCCCGTAGCAAAGCCTCATGTCTCTGCAGGGGTTATGAGGCACAGAAGTCTGTGCTTGCCTTCCTGACCATGCATGCAGAGGGAGAGCTTTTTCAGTTAAACAAAACCAAAATAATTTTACCCAACTGCCATTTGGGGACAGTTAATGAATCATACTCTAGCCCAAATGAATTTTATGTTCCCACATGGTAAACAGGAGCATCCTTTCAGTGATGAGTCCTAGGCAGACCACAACAAAATTGATTTTTCTTGAACCAAGCTTTGCTTGCAGTAAGAAAAGTTACAATACATAGATCTTGCTATTGGCAAAGCAGGAGCCAACATTAGGCTTTTCTATTTGCAGTACCTCACTGGTATCACAAAGCAAAGTCTGAAACAGGTTGGAGGAATCTGGCAGAGTTTTTGACAAGACAGATGGACTGCTGGGATAGCACAGCAGGGTTACTGGATAAGAACCAATTTTATGGATGTTGCTGGCTCTCTAAGAAAATGATTCTTCCTCCTCTCCCCAGTTTGAGGATTCACAAGTCAGGTCACGTTCTTACCCCAGCCTCCTCCATCTTTATGTCAATCTAGTTATCCATCCCCATGTAATGAGAAGTGGTAAGAAGGTATTGTCAAAATGTGGGCAATGGCTTCAGTTCCAGACCCATCAGCAACTTCGCAACTATTTCTCTATAATCAGTCTTCATCACAGAAAAGGTAAAATATAGCTTGAAGAAAGGCACTGACCTAAGTTTGGAAATGTGTACTCTGAAATCTTGGTCCATGAGATCTCCCTGTCTCCCCAATAGACTGGGGACACTGAAAGGGAATCAGGATCTATTTTATTGTGTAATCAAATTTAACAGCCAAAGTACGGAGCTGATGGTGGAACAGAGAGTTAACTGAAGTCCTGCAAAAATGTGGGGATGTCAGTAAAAGTATGATTAAGACATATTTTTATGAAATGAAAGAAAAGTGTTTTCTGAAATTTAAAATACACAAAGGTGCACTGTCATCTTGGAAGAAATAACAGCTTTGATGCATTATAGTTGTGGTCAATTCCATTCAACTGACTGACCAAGCATTTGGAGAATGGAGAATGGAGAATTCTCTGCATTTTGGAGAAGACTTGTATCTGGGTTTCAGACATACTTTTGAGAAGCTAAGAATCTTCCAAGAGAATATGTTCAAGTTCTTCAGATCCTTTTGCTTGTTTTCAGGAAAAGCGTAGTACTGCATGCAGTTTGCCCTAATGCATCTACTGGTAATGGTCAATGTAAGGACATGGAGACCTGAACTGAAGTATGTTTTAGCTGCCCAGCTGCATATTCTGTGTCCTGGACAGATGTGAAAATCCTGCACTGAAATGCAGACATTACCCACTATCAATCTTGTTTTTCCTCATACCTACTGGATTGACACTAAGTCGGTGTGGAGGTTTCATGATTACAGGGTGGATGGTAGTCCTAATGTCTATAGCTCAATTATTTCTAAGATGGAGATCTGCTACCCTAGATTGATCCATGCTGCCTGCGCAGTGAGGCACCACTATTTGAACACAGTGGGATGGAAACAGTGGAAAAACTGCTGGGTTATTATTACATTTATCTCTTAAACTTGAGCAGTAGGTGGGGAAGCAAAAGAGACAGCTTGTTTTGAAGAGACAGGGAATCACTTGTTCTGGGAGTTACATCTGAGGAGGGAAAACAAAGCATCACTTTTCCTCTTGGGAGAAGAAAAAGCTTCAGGTCTGCAAGGAAGCCTGCAAAGAAGAGTATCATCAACAGTGTTATCCTTTAGACAAGATGAAGCATTGACAAAATGAAACATCCCAGCCTGGCCCAGGCTGGGAACAACCTGACTGGACCTACATCAGCCCAAGTCTAAACATGAGGATGTGTTTGTAGCACTGGAGGTATGTAACCTTCAGGTACCTCTCTGGAGGTGTGTGGCCTCCAGCTTTGAATTGTCCCCCTGCTATGGCCATTTCTGAGAAACGCTTTTTGGTTTCAGTGACCCAGCACAAAGTTACCACAAAGTCATCACATATAAAGCTGGCTCCTTCATCTGAAAGGCTTTCCTTGCTAATAACGTAGGAGCGTGTTGCTCATGGCTGGGCACAGAGAGAGCAGGGCAGAGCTGGGGAGTCTGGTCACACACTCCTGCGAGCTCAGCAGGACGTATTAAGAAATATCCCTGAGCCTCATAGTGGTGGGAAGGAAGGGGTGATATTTTTAATGAAGTGCACATCACCTGTTTCAGATGAAACAGAAAGGCCCCCTAGGGATTTAATTGTATGCAAACCACAAAAGAATGGTCATTAATTTTCTCCCAGCTCATAACATACAATTTTCCACTAATATGAAAGCTTTAATAAGACTACCCATAACCTTTATGTGTTCTGTAGCAGTCAAGGAAATTACAATTATCTTGTGCTTGCAACAGAATGGGTAATCCCATCAATAGGAAAAATGTCATCTCATGAAAAGGTTCCCAGCCAAAAGCCATCATTACTGTATCATGTAATTTGTTAGGTTGTAGTTAATACAGATCCATGATCACCTTGGGTAAGGGTTAGGACTTTGAGAAGGGAGTTTTAATGCTCTCCTAATGGAGCCTTGCCACATGGAGGTTAAGCAGAGTCTTGCGCATTACCCCTTTTTGTACAGGTCAGGGATCTTGCCATTGCAGTGGCCAGGCTCCCTGCGGGGGCCCAGAGCCAGGATGCTGCTGGACTGAGCATCCCACGTTCTCCCTGCAAGCTGCAGAGGCGGCTGCTGTTCACGGCGTCTATACAACACTGAGACTGTTGTCAGGACAGGTATTCTGACAGCACTGATGTCAAACTTGCTGTTTAATTGAAGACGATTTTTCTCACCTTCTGCCTGGCTTTCCCAGGAAGACTGCAAACCGGCAAGCTGTCCTGTTACTCCGTTTCACTAGGTGGAGATCTTTAGTTGTCCACTAGTGCTGGGCTCTTGTTTTTCAGTCTGTGCAATCAGGATCCGCTGAGAAACTCGGCTGATGAATTTTTAGATGCTCTTTCAGATCTTTAATTTTCCTCTGGGATATACAGCTCTCTTTGCCGAACATATGGGCTGACAGGAAATAGGTCTTTTTGTGGTTCCACTTTTAGAATATTCCGTGTCTGATTTTTATCATTTATTGACTGATGAGAATGAAAACACTTGAAGGAAGATTTGACTAACAAACTAATGAAAAGTGAACGAGAGCATAAACAATGAGTGTGAACAGCTCTCTATTACCAACATCGTGCAGCGAAGAGATCCCGATGTCTCTGGCAGCCCTGCCAGAACACACTCCCACAGAGGTGCTCCAGACATACCCTGACCTAAGTAGGGCTAAAACTCAGCCCAGTCCCTCTTAAGTCGAGCTCTTGCAGAGTGTCATCTTGATGTCATCTTGAGCAGAAATTTTGTTACTAAAATGCATAGCTTTCTCTGAGCAGCCCTCAGCAAGCAAAGTAGTACACACACTCATATTTCTTTGGAGAGAGATGGGGAGTTAAGATTGGCAGGGCCAGCAGGATTAAGCAGCACTCTGTTCCAAATTTCTGTTTAGCAATAGCAAAGAAAAATGAGATCCCATGGGTAGAAGGTCAGTGTTTCTCCACAATAATTCTCTCCACTGTAGCCAGTAACTAATTAGGAGGCTAGCTGAACCCCGAGTGTTGTCAGAAGATGAATATTAAATTGACAAATCTTGGATACATACAACTAGGTGCCTTAAATTTGACAATAACATTTCTGGTAAAACAAAATAGTAACTAATAAAAAGGTCAAATGGATGTGGCAACTGCTCAGGGCAGGTTTCTGGACATTTGTTTAGGGATTCCCATGGAAATTTGAATGAAAAATTAAGATCATTGAAAAAGAATATTTTATTTTTTGCCACAAGGGAACATTGAAAACTTTCCAGATCTTCACTTGAAAACAAAGATGTTCAGCTGAAAATTGGTATTTTGTCAAAAATATTTTAGAAATATTTAAGTTCAGGGGCAAATCTGTACAACGGATTGCTGAAATCTCTTCAAGCTATTCTTTCAAAGAAAGACTGAAAAATGTCTTGCAGAGAGATATTTTTCAGATAAGTGTTAGCAAAATGCTTTTGAGTGGATCATTGCAACTTGCTTTCACTTAGCAGCTTGTGTTGTGAGTTTCTGTTTCATCTCTTCACAGCTACCTGAGGTTGCTGCACAATGGTTGGCTGCATTTTTTACTTAGGAAGGCTAAAATTTCAGTAGATAAGAAAGAGAAACAAGAGCAGAGCTGTGAGCTGGGGGCAGCGGGGAGTGTGACAGGTTCATCTTAGGGTTGTGGTGGGATGAGGTGGTAGATGTTCAATTGGTCTGGCAGCTGGAGGAGAGGGATTGGGATGCAGAAATGCTGCAAGGCAGGAATGCAGAGAAAAGGAGACGAAGGGAAGAAGAGTGACAGAGTAGAGAGCAAATGAGATGAGGGAACTGGAAGAAAGTGTCAGGGAGCTGATTCTGGGCACACCTCTGATCTGTGATGAGGCTGCCTGTTGGATCTTAGGGTGGCAAACCTTGCTTTGAATAGTTCTCAGCATGGGATAAAGTGTATACTCTTCAAAGAAAACAATATTTGATTGGGAAAGTTTTCTTCTTTGCAGGGAATCACCACAGGCTACAAAAAAAGTTTTTATTTTTCCTTTTCCTCTTCCTTTGCCTTTGCAATTGCTGTTTTGCATTTGTCTTCTTTTACTTTCTTTCTTTCTTTCTTTCATCCTTTTTCTTCCTTCCTTGCTTCCTTCCTTGCATGTTCTCTGCTGGAATCAGCTGTGATGGTTGCATTGAAATACTCAGACAAGGCAAATGCATCTGTGCTCTCATCTTTTTTCATTTCTGTCAGAAAGACTGATGGATATGTGCAAATGAGGAAAGACTGAGAAATTACTTTGACTCTGTGCCACAGATTTCCTAAGGAACTGAGCCACAAAGACTCTGGCCACTGGAAATATAAGGTGGACTATGGATGGGAGAGTGATGGACTTAGATATTTAATTCAAAGAAATAAGAGGAAGATAGGGAAATGTAGCACCTTATTATGGGAACAAAACCTATCAGATTTCTCCATTTACTGGTGCTGGGTTTGAATCACACAGTTAAATGTGGGAAAGAGATTAAACTCCCCAGAAATTACACTTCCCTCTACCCTTAGTGTCCTGATTGTCATATGGCCTCTGGGGAGAGACTTGGCTCCTTCTGAAGGGTCGTTTCTCCATATATCTTCATCAAAGAAAGATGGCCAGATTTGTTCCCTGGAGGTACCCATCTTTCTCCAGTGACTGCAGGGGGAGCCTTGACACCAAGATTAGCCTGGTCAACTTTCAGACTGTGTAAAAGAAATTACCCTTTCTGTGGAAATATGTGAATCAAGCACCAAATGGGGGACTTATAAGTCTAAGAGTACAGTTATTAGCCAACTGTCTGGTAGTTGGCTACTCATAGTAGAGCTTCTGCCAGGACAAAGCAGATGAAAACTTTTAGTTTGCTCTGAAAAGAATAGCTGCCTCAGAACAACTTCAATTAAGATCAACATAAGTTGTCAAGCCTTAGTGGGGGGGGGGGGAAGAGCAACAGACCACCTGGTATTCAGCTTCAAACAGCCCACAGACAGAGAGCTGGTGTAGGAGGAACATCTGATGGGAGACACAGAGAGGGAGAGTGACCCATTTCCAGGGTTACTGATTCCTAAGCAGTGTCTGTCACCTTGGTATCAGTTTCTTGTGCTACTCTGCGAAGATGACTTTTCTCTGTTTCTCTATCCTAGCTTCCTGCTTCTGGTAGGACCTATGGAGATGCATCCCAACAGATGAGAGTCTGGACTAAAGCTCCAAGAAGAACAAACCCAGCTTGTGTTTAAGATCCCAGCTGATTTCCACTGAAAGAGAGTTTATTCATTGTGGGTTGAATAGAAGGATACAGAAAAGGAAGTGAAGGTGCAGAATGACTCTTGGTCAGTTTGGTTTCAATAGAGCTGTACTTTAATGAAGAAACAAATTCAGTGCTGGAAAACACAAAGTGAGAAAAGAGCTTCTTTTAAAGGCCTTCATGTGGAGAAGCTTCTGTGCTCTTCAGACCACTTCTTTCCTGTAGAGAAAAACAAGAGACAATTAGAAATAAGGCATCAGCTTTAGTATGCTTTTAAGTGCTGGATCAGTTACCCAATGGAAGTGGTGCAGTTCTCACCTTCTGCTTCCTCAAACCCTTATTGTGTACTTCTTTGGTAATGCCAGTTTAGTCAAGATAAACTTGATGAACTCAGTCCTGAATAACTGGGAGAAATTCTGCTGCCTAGGGCACACAGGAGGCCAGAGAAGAATTCTAAAGTTTCTTGCTGATCTTTGAACACCTGCTTGGCTACCGCAGCAGTCAGGATACAATCACTTTAATGGAGAAAGGTATCTCACATGATCCTGGGGCTCAAAACAGCTTGAAAGCCAGGAAACAGTTCAGAATAGAACTGACTGTATGGAGACCTGGATCCCTCCAGAGCAGGATTTCTGAGATCAGGTCACCAGAGGAGAAACATCAGCATTTGAGAGTGGGAATCTGAGATCTTCCTTCCTTCTCTGGAGCAAAGAAATCTGAAAGAATCCCTTAATATCCTTATAGCCAAACTGGTGGATACAGACTAGATTAAGATGGTAATTTGGGTAGGAAATTGCCTGGAACACTAGCTTAAAGGACTGTAATCAATCTTACAAAGCACAATTGGTGGCTGGTTACTTGCAGGATGCCTTGGGCTGATACTGACGTCAGTGCTGTTTAACGTCTTCACTAACAGCCTGGATCATGGGATGGAGTGCATTTTCAGCAAGTGCGTGGATGAAAGCAGGCTGGGAGGGAGTGGTCAATACCCTGGGAGGGGCAGGGCTGCTCTTCAGATGAACCTCATGAACTTCAACAAAGGAAATTGCCAGACTCAGTGCTTGGGATGCAATAACTCCATGTAGCAGGACAGACAGGCAGCCAATGGGCTAGAAAGCAGTTTAGCAGAAAAGGACTTGGAGATCCTGGTGGACAACATATTGAGCACAGGTCAGGAGCATGATGTAGTACAGACAATGGCCAAAAATATACTGGGCTGTAGTAGCAAGGCTGTAGCAAGCAGGGCAAGGAGAGCGATTATTCCCCTTTATTGCTGACCTGTGAGACCACATCTGGAAACTGTGTCCAGCTTTGGGGTCCCTGAAGAAAGACATTGATATACTGGTGTGAGTCCAGTGGAGGCAACCAAGATAATTAGAGGGCTGGAGCATATGATGTATGGAGACAAGCTGCAGGAATGGTGCTTGTTTAGCCTTGAGAAGAGAAGGCTAAAGGGGGAGACATACGTTATTACTGTCTTCAACTCCAGTGGGAAGATGTAGAGGAGACAGTCCCCGACTCTCCTTGGAGGTGCATGGAGTTTGGCTGAAAGGCAAGAGGAAATAGTTGAAATGCAGGAAACACTGATTAGAATTTTAAGTCTGGGGGTTCTCAGTCACTGAAACAGGAGCCCAGTATGGCTGTGGGATCTTCATTCCTAAAGATATTCAAAGCTCAACTGTACAAGGCCATGAACAATCTTCTCTAATTGAGAAAATTGCTCAATCTACATAATCTTATGTTTTGATAATTGTCATCTTGCAGCCACCTAACAGAAAGCAAACATGAGAAGGAACAAGAGAAGGAGTTTATGTCTGATGCAAGAACAGGCTGTTTATCAGTCAGGCTGGGGTATCCTGTCCTTCAGAAGCTTCACAAATATGCCATTCAAAGTAGATATGTTTAGTGAAATTTGCAGAAAAGAAGATGGACCTGACACACCAAGGTGAGTCTTTGCATGACTTATCATCATGGATTGGCAGATGCTAAACAGGGTGTGCAGTGCCTCTTCAAGGCAATATATTTTAACTGGAAAAGTTTTTGGATGAAGATCAGCTGTTAATCATATGGAGGAGTTAGACTCAATAAGAATTGTACTTTTCTGGAAAGAAAACACCTTCAGAAATCCCTGGTGAAAACACTCAATGCTCTCTGAACTTCTGGAGATGCAGCAAATTCCAGTGTCCAACAAATGGCACATTTTCCTTATTCTCAGCTGGCCTCAATATGTGCTGCAGGGAGGTGGAAGAGATTTCTGTGCTGACCTCCACAGCAGGACAGGATGTCTCCTGGAAGGATGTAAAGTCCTCCATGTCCTGCTGCCCAATATCCCACAGGGATATTGTTTAAGGAGATGAACTAAATGCTAATCTGTCTCTTACTGAGAGTTTGCCTTTCTTTTATCCTCAAACCCAGCAGGCTGACTTCATATAGTGGGCTAAGTCCCAAAGTCCTACTTCAGCGGTTCTAGAAAAGGTTTGCAGTAATTCCCAGTGCTCTGTCTTTCACCCTTAAATCCCCACTTTCCTCTTCTTATGTCCCCAATCTGTTTGGGCCCAGGGACTTGGACTGAGATTTGTCCATTGTGCTGTATGCAGACTGTCTAACTGCACACAGGATGGTGCTGTCCAAAAAAAAGGCATTTTCATTATGTGCTGGGCTGAGAGGCAGCTGTGGTCTTGCAGCAGGACATGCAGCTGTGACTCTTAGCAGGATGGATGTTCAGAAGCAGAGTGTGATGCCCTTCATGCAAGGAAGGGTGCAGCGGGAGTCAACTCCTCTGCCTGCAAGAACCCTTGGGATTTGTGTTCTTCAACTTGCTCAGTAAAAGCAATGTTACTGTGATTCATGTGCAGCCACAAAATGTCCTACGCTGTCATTAGAATCATAGAATCATAGAATGATTTGAGTTGAAAAGGACCTTAAAGACAATCTAGTTCCAACCCCATTGCCATGGGCAGGGACACCTTCCACAAACCCAGGTTGCCCAAAGCCCCATCCAACCTGGCCTTGAACCCTTCCAGGGAGGGGGCAGCCACAGCTTCTCTGGGCAACCTGTGCCAGGGCGTCCCCACCCTCCCAGTGAAGAATTTCTTCCTTACCTCTAATCTAAATCTACCCTCTTTCAGTTTAAAGTCATTACCCCTCGTCCTATCACTACATGCCCTTGTAAAAAGTCCCTCTCAGGCTTTCCTGTAGCCCCCTTCAAGTACTGTGAGGCCGCTCCAAGGTCTCCCCAGAGCCTTCTCTTCTCCAGGCTGAACAACCCCAACTCTCCCAGCCTGTCCTCATAGGGGAGGTGCTCCAGCCCCCTGATCATCTTCATGGCCTCCTCTGGACCTGCCTGAGCAGGTCCGTGTCCTTCATATGTTGGGGGCCCCAGAGCTGGGCACAGTACTCTAGGTAGGGTCTCATGTGAGCAAGGTAGAGGGTTAGAATCACCTCCCTCGCCCTGCTGGCCACACTCCTCTTAATGCAGCCCAGGATACAGTTGGCTTTTTGGGCTGCAAACGCACATTACTGGATCACGTTGAGCTTCTCATGAACCAACACCCCCAAGTCTTTCTTCACAGGGCTGTTCTCAATCCAGTCATCACCCAGCCTGTATCTGTGCTTGGGATTGCCCCGACCCATGTGCAGGACCTTGCACTTGGACTTGTTGAACTTCATGAGGTTTGCACGGGCCCACCTCTCCAGCCTGTCCAGGTCCCTCTGGATGGCACATCCCTTCCCTCCAGTGTATCGACTGTACCACACAGCTTGGTGTCATCAGCGAACTTGCTGAGTGTGCGCTCAATCCCACTGCCCATGTCGCCAACAATGATGTCAAACAGTGCCGGTCCCTAAGGAACACCACCCGTCACTGCTCTCCACTTGGACATTGAGCTGTTGACAACAACTCTTTGAGTGCAACCATCCAGCCAATCCTTTATGCAACAAGTGGTCCATCTGTCAAAATGTTTAAAATGTTTAAAAATGTTTCCTCTTTTCCAGTCAGTGAGAACTTCGCCGGACTGCCACGACTTCTCAGATATGATGGATAGTGGCTTAGTCACTTCATTTGCTGGTTCCCTCAGGACCCGGGGATGCATCTCATCAGGTCCCATGGACTTGTGCACCCTCAGATTCCTTAGATGGTCTTGAACCTGATCTTCTCCTATGGTGGGTAGTGTTTTATTCTCCCAGTCCTCACCTTTGACTTCTGCATCTTAGGCGGTGTGGCTGGAGCACTTGCTGGTGAAGACTGAGGGAAAAAAGTCATTGAGTATCTCAGCCTTTTCCATGTCCTGGGTAAGCAGGTCTCCCATTTCCTTCTGGAGAGGGCCCACATTGTCCCTAGTCTTCCTTTTATCACTGACATATCTGTAAAAACTTTTCTTATTGCCTTTGCAGGGCTTTGGCTTTCCTAGCCTGATCCCTGGCTACCCAGGCAGTTTTTCTGTATTGCTCCCAGGATACCTGTCCTTGCTTCCACCTTCTGTAGGCTTCCTTTTTGTGTTTGATTTTGTCCAAGAACTCCTTGCCTATGCATGCAGGCCTCCTGGCTTTTTTACCTGCCTCCCTCTTTGCTGGGATGCATCACTCCTGAGCTTGGCAGAGGTGATCCTTGAATATCAACCAGCTTTCTCGGGCCCTCTTGACTCCAGAGCTTTATCCCACATTGTTCTACCAAGCAGATCCTTGAAGAGGCCAAAGTCTGCCTTCCTGCTCTCCTCCTTGCTGCCCTAAGGATCTTAAATTCCACCATTTCGTGATCACTGCAGCCAAGGCTGCCCTTGAGCTTCATGTTCCCCACCAGGCCCTCCTTGCTGGTGAGAACATGTCTGAGAACTGAATGATCCAATCATGGAGCTGGTCCATTTGCACAGAAGACTTCTCCAGTCTGCTTCCATGGCTCTCCCAAGGTGTATTTCTGAATGCCTCTTCAGTGTGCTTTTCATGAGCACACCCTCCCAGAGCAGAGCAGACCCTCACCTCCCTGTTGCCTGTCAGCAGCTGGGATCTAAAGGTTTGCTCAGCCCAGAAACAGCCCAGGTCACAAAACAGGAGAAAAGACTTGAGGTCCCAGGAGCCAGAACCCCTCCCAGGGCAGGTGGAGTTTATCCCTCAGAGCTCACTGGCCTGAGGTCTCAGCCTGCTTTCTGCCTGTGAGGTGGTTCCTTTAACAATTATTCTGCCACAGATTCCCAGTGCCGCCATGATTGTGGTGTTGCTTAGCTGTCTCCAGCTGTGCTCAGCTGGTGCTGGAGTTAGGGACATGCAGAGAACAGGATGTTATCACCTCCAGGACATCAGTGCTGAGATGTCAGCCAGAGCAGTACCTTCAGGGTTAGCATGGAGACCTTTGCATAGACCTTCACTGCACAGTGAAGAAATGTCCTTAACCTTCTGCATCTTGCAGATGTGGAACAGACATCTCTCACCTCTCTGACACTCAGAGAGACATCAGAGTGCAAGGGACCCAGGAGCTGGTCTGTATAAGAGAAGACAAAGAGGCTTGGGATGAAGGGATGTTATTCTCTTCCCTGTGTCACCTCGCATGCTTGGGACCCGTCTCAATTCTTTGTCTGTTCTTGAGGCTGAGGAGAGTCACCTCACTATTGCACCACTCGGACAGCAGCAGAGTGGGGGCTGAAATGCACTTTCCTTTCTTTGTATGTCACAATGAGGTGATGCAGCTGTTCCCTGTTACTCTTTATCTCAATAAGGTCCCATCTGAATGACAGTGCCACCTTCCCCCAGGGACAAAGAGTGTGGGGCAGTGTGACTGTCATTCAGAAGGTGGAAATTCAGCCCTGGGGTGGGGCACTGGTTGTCCAAATGCACCACCAACAGCATCTGTCTTGGCTGGAACCTGCTGCTATGAGGTTCAGCGAGCAGCAAAGCCCAGCAACCTGTAGAGACCATGCAAGCACTAGGCAAGGATGTGCCAAAGAGCTGGGTCCACTTCTCTAAGTTGCCCACCCCTGCCAGAAGTCCCTGCCATTGAGGAATAACCTGATGTCTTCAGATGCTGAGATTCTTGTCAGGATTAATTTTCTAGTTGGTAGAGAAGGCCAATGGCAAAAACTTTTGCCAGGAACAGTGGAGAACACTTTCTAGGGTGGTTGATCTCCTATTCAAGTCTGCACCATTGTCACAAGTGGTGGAGAAAGAAATTATACTGCAAACACAACAAGATAGGTTAGAGACTGAGATCCTAGCAACCAAACCAAGAAGAGGCAGAGCTGACTTGCATATCCATGATGACTACATCTTGCTTCTTAACCCTGCATCCCAACACAACTCACCCCAAGTTGATGTAGGCTCCCTTGTGTGATAGGGATTCAATGGCTTCCATGACCTGTAGGAGTTTGCAATTATGAGCAGGACTGGGTGTAGAAGGACTTGTTTTTCCATGCACAATCCTTCTGCTTCCTAGTGCTTTATAAAGAGGCTACTGCTGCTGTCAAAGATAGCCCAGTGTAGCTGGAGGACTGCATGCAGATAGCTCCACTGAGGTTCTTCCCAACTGGAGAGGAGCAGGTGAGGGCTGAATATTGTGTAGGAGTGGAGAGATCAGACTTCAGTCTGTAGTACTGGGATGTAATCTGCAGGTAGGGGTCTTTCACAAAATCCCCATGTCGTTCTTGCTGTCCGTTATATGCACATGCACACTAGCTCCGTGTCGTATACCCGAGTACATCCTTGGGATCCATGTCAGCGGATCCTGCATTGGGTCAAAACTTTGTTCCCAGCAGGGAGCCCTGAAGGGACTAGGTCACCACATAAGGGAGGAGAAACCTTCCTTCCTGATGACTGAAAGACCAAGCTAGGACCCCATTTGAGTCCATCCTTGATGGGAGACAACTATCTAGAAATTTTCAGGGCATGAACAAACACCCAACCAGGTAACCATTAACAGAAACTCTCCTGTTCTGGGTCCCAAATGCAAAACTTTCTAAAAATCTGAATCCAGGACTTAGTGAAGCCTCTGAGCACCATGGGTAGAGGAGCCCTCTTCCAATCGAATGTGTCACCTTGCTCCTTCATCTTCTCACATCCCTTGTCCTTGTCACTCAGTAACCTGCTCAGGCTCCCTGTGGTCTTGTGACCCAAATGCTGAGGTCACTGGGTTTCTTTTCCCATTCTTCCTTCTATCCAGTTAGATATATTAGCTTCTGGTCAAGGATAAAACAGGGCAGCTTCCTTGGCTAACCTCAGAGCCTAAGACATCTGTACAGAATAACTTCTCTAGGGTACACAAAACTTCTAAGAAACAGGATGTGAGCACCAGGGGAGGCTGAGACAGCTATCTAGCATTTGACCTGGCCTCCTGTCTGCTCTCTCCCTACCTGCCATCAACATATTTCTGCCCATTGCTTCTTCTTCCCCTTAATTCATGAGAAAACCAGGGTCTTAAATTATTCCATACTAGGGGCAACATGACTAATGTTAGCTCCTGGTGGACAACAAGGTGAACATGAGTTGGTATCTACGAAGGCCAACTGCCTACTAGACTGTATTAGAAGAGTGTAGTGAGCAGGTTAAGGGAGGTGATTATTCCCTTCTGTTTAGCACTTGTGAGATTGCATCTGAAGTTCTGTATCTAGTTTAGGGGCTGGAGAACATGGTGGCTGTGCTGAGACATAGGGAAAGGCTGAGAGAGCTGAAATTGCTGTTAAGAAGAGAAGGCTGAGAGAGCTGTTACTGCTGTTGCCAGCTGACTAAGGGACGTTATAGAAAAGGTGGAGCCTGACTCTTAGTGGAGATGCATTGCAAAAGGGCAAGAAACAACAGACACAACAAAGAGGAGTCTCACTAAATGTAAGGGAAAACAAAAATTTAAAAATGAGGGAAACCCAGCCCCAGAGCAAGGGCATAGAGAAAGGTGTTATCTTCATCCTTCGATACTTGAAGCTTGGCTGCATGAGGCCCTGAGCAACCTCCTCTGTCTTTGATGTATCCCTTCTCTGAGCAGGAGGTTAGGCTGGCGACCTCTGGCAGTCCATCCTGACATGAATTATTCTATGAATCTGTGATTTTCAGACTGTCTGGGGAGAAGAATGATGCTGGAGACCTGATCCCAGCAGGGGTGAGTTCACTTAGCCTCTAACCAGAGAGGAATTGCTTTCTTGGTGTACTATCCCAGCTTTACACTTAATCTGCATCTTTGCTGCAGGAGATGGGAAATTAACTGATTCATTCATAGGGGAAATTCAATTAGGCAGCAGACCCAGCCTCGTGAATATTTAAAGGGCTGGAGATGTGCTGTGAAGGGCACTAGTTGGCCAGCTGCACAGAAAATCCCTTCTAAGTCTTTACTACAACTCTATGAGGCAAGAAACAACATTACACTGAAGAGTTAGACCTGTTTTCCTCCAGGAAAGGGAGCAGAGCCTGTGACCCACTCTGGGGCTGGGATGGGGAGAACAGGAAGACCCAGGATGGGTCCCAGCCTGGGCACTAGCTGAGCTGGACCATATTCTTAGCATGACCATGGATGTTAGAGAAGGGCTTCCAGCAGGAAAATCTCCCTGCAGAGTCAGCTTGACTGTATGTTAGCTCTTGCCTGTTGAAAGCAGTGCTCACACAGTTCCTGGCTGCTGCTCCCCAGTCAGGCCTGGATTTGATATATTTTCATGCTGTAACTGATGTAACACCTTGTGCTGTGTACTGTCAGGGACAGGAGGGAGTCCAGATTTGAGGACTGCGGTATTTGAGCTCCTCAGCAGGCCCACATCAGCAGAACCATAGAAAACACCTCACCCAACTGTAACCTAACAAATGGACTCTAGCCCCCACCTCTCTGCCAAACAGGGTTGCACACAGATGGGCAGTGCACAGCACACCTTGTCCCCTAGTAAGTGAGACAGGTGAGATACAGCCAGCATGATGGATTACCTGCCTCTGCAGGCCTGTCGGTCCCACTGGAGCGAAGTGCCTCATGCACACTGGGGAGGAGCCCCCCACACAGGGCAGTGCCTCTTGGTAGCTCTCTCTCACCTCTTCTTCACTTGTCCTTTGGAAATTGCAATTAAGGGTTTTTCCTGAGCTTCTCTATCTGTCTTGCAAGCTCAGGAGATCAGAAACGCCCTAGCAAAGGAAAAAATGGTAGCTCTCCAAGGGCAATGCAACAGGATCCCCCATATTATTCTGCCAGCTCCAGCTCCTCTGTCCTACCTGTGCCACAAGCACAGTGACCCAGTGAAAAACTGTCCCTGCCAAGCAGAGCCCTTCACTGCTGATAAAGCATAGTTGGGACACACCCAGAGCTTGGTGAGCTGTACTGCCAGAGACAACATGAGGCTTCTTGTTCAGACAGGAGAGAGTGGAGAGCAAAAAGTCCCTACTTTAGTATTTGTTATCAGTGACACATCCAGAAGCATCATCATCACATGTCTGTGTTCAGCCCAGTATCACGCCTTCCCCAAGTGACAACCACCATGTTGGCACTGGTGGCACCACCATGGGCAGCAGTGGTTGCTCGGTGTGTTCCTGTGTGGACACACAACCTTTAGCACTAATCAGTCATAATCTAAATATTAATCAGTAACTTTTAGAAAATATTTTTCAAGCTGCTGGGGAGACTTGACTCATGGGTAAGCATGATTTAAAGGTCAAAAGGTTCTGCTGCATGGCAGAAAGCAGCTAGCAAAGCATTACTTTGTGTTTCTGTTTAGGCATCTGAGAAGGCAGTACCATGGTACCCAAATGATTTTTCCAGTGTCTCTGTTTACCCTTTCCCTGTCCTCTGTTCATAGGAGTTTTCAGCCCTGCCACACTTCTGATTTCAGAGGAGGCCTGTGCACCAATCCCTGTGACTAATGCTTGCTGCAGGAGGGGTTTTTTGTTGTTGTTGGTGGTGATTCTCCCTAGGGAACAACAAGCAAAGCAGTATTTGTGCTCATAGCTATGTCCACACTGATCCATAGCTATATCAGATGATAATACAAAGGGTATCAGGGTCAGGTGAGACCAGTGATCCAGCCAGCCCAGCATGCTGTCCCTGAGAGGCCTCTACAGGGAGTGTCTAGGACATAGAGACAGGACCAGCATGTGGTCATACTTTCCCAGAGCACTTTCTCAGACTGCCAAGCCAGAGTTCAGTGTTTGTTCCAGTCTGGACTTCTAGGACAACTACATTTCTTGCACAAACGAGATTTGCTGTCAGTGAAGAAGATCCCATCACTCTAAAAGAGCTGTCTGCTTGAATCCTCATCCCAGCAATCTGTGTGAGATTTAGAATTTGATATGACAAAGTTCAAATTATCTGTCATGTTCCTTCCCAGAAATGCCATGGTGCATTAAGTCCTTCCTATGTTGCTCATCCAGATCCACCTGTAGAGTTGTCTGTCAAAGTCTAGCTTCTGAGAAGAATCCTTCGAAATGAAAGGTGCTGAATAATATTGTTATTATGTACCTGCTTCTGAAATTAAAATCAAGTGCTCCAGAGCTTTGGAGAATTTTGCTGTATTGGCCTTTGAAGAAGCATCTCCAGGGTAAATCCTTCTCCAACTGAAATGTAGGATGAACACACAAATGCTGCCCTCAGCTGGAGAAGGAAGTGGAAGGTCTAGGAAATGGACCTTGAAGAAATGAAATAAGTAAATGCAAGAGTTTTTTCTGGTGTGCAGCTGCTGAAGCCGTGAAAGACAGAGAAATATGAAGGACAGGCTACTGTAACATATGAGCTCTGTCAACAGAAGAAATGTCATGTCAGCCTTGGATGAACACACTCAAATCAACAATGGACATTGGATTGACTCAGCTGGTGTCAGGATGTCCTATTAAGAGATGGATGACTTCAGAGGGAGAATTTCTCAATCCATTTATATGAAGGATTCATTTCTAAATTCAAAAGGAGGATCACAGCAGAATTGCTTTAAAATTTATAACCCAGCATCTGTATCTCTTTTGTTTCCCCAGTGAAGCAAGAGGCAGTAAGGTGAAATATTCCCAGAGTGTGTTTGGACCTCACACCATTGCTCAGACCCTCCACACTCAGCAGCCTTCCTACTGCTAGGACCCATCATTCTTGTCTCTTCTGTCCCTGGCACTTACTCTGGTTGAGCCAATATAATCCAGGGCTAGATCATTATTTCTGTTATGGGCTTGGACTCCAGACAACTATGTCAGGGTCATAGGCTTTGAAGAGCTGCAGGTATTTTTTGTCTAGGATGGCTTTCCTGTCCTGAAAGCTAAAGTCAGGAGAAAATAATTTGCATTGGCAGGCTGGGGAAGGAGGATGGGGAACTGCCACCTATGTCTGACACATTCGGTTTTCACATGTGCTCTTTCTTCTTTTCCATGCTCCCAGGCCACCAGACTTGGTTTTCCACTCTTTCACAGGTGTAAATGAGCACTGATATGCTAAAAGTAACTGGCTGAGTTCACATGGTATTTAGACACCTAAACTTATACATCAGTGGCATTCCTTCATCCTCATTTAAACCCATTGAGAGTTGGGCTTGGAGTAATCCCAGAGATGCCCGAGTCCCTGCTGCATTATGTGTGCATAGTGAGAAAAGCTCTGGCAACATGCAGAGCTGCTTGAAGCCTTATTCCTGCCTTACCCCACTGGTACTTACAACATCTTTCACCTGAACAGGATAGCCACCAAATGCAATCACAGGAGTGATGTCAGTCACTAAGGTTTTCATCTGAAGTGAGTGAGACCTTGGTTCATGTCCTTGTTAGGGCCTAACCTGGAGATGTCCTGGGGTACTAGCATTCTCCTGCCATCCCTTTCCATGGGATAATTAGTGCTTACTGGGCCAGAGGGAAGGTCGTCCACATCCTAGCTGAATGCATTTTGAGAGTGGTAGGGAGGAGAGGCAAAGCAAGCCACACCTGGGCTTTTGACCTTGCCCAAGGAATATACTAAGTGCTTGTGAGTGAAACCACTCCAAAAGGTCAGCCCACCCTCTTCTTTGACTGAGCTTCTTCTGAGCAGGCAATCCTGGACCATTCATTTCCTGTCCCTTATTTACCAGCTGCGATCTCAGCACAACCTGGCATGGTATCAGCAGGCCCTTGTCTTCTGGCCACATCCAGTTTTCCTGGGCTTTACTTGTTTTGTGAGCCATCACATGGCATCTACTGAGCTGGACTTTCATGGCCTTGGGAAACTTATACTGCAGGTCTTTTTCCAGAAAACTCTGGACACTGCCCTCTGTCATTTCTGCTGGTTTTGTTTTATGTGTTAGCCTAAACCCTGGTGTCTCTGACCTCACTGGGAGAGCGTCTGGTGTCTCCATCAGGATTAGCTTTTCATCCAAGGATGGTTTTAAATAGGGCTGGTCAAAATCACTCTCAGAATCAGTAATACTTTGTGAATTTATTGGACTTTCAGGTTATTAACATCTGCTTAGGTTTCAGTTAAACCAGTTTTAAGTCAGATTCAAAAGATATGAACATAGCTCACTCATCTGTATAATCTCAGGCTTGCTGTTCCTCTGTTAAAAGCTGAAAACTTTCCCTCTGTTGTCAGTACTGTCATAGCTGCTAATTTTTCTCTGAGTGAAGACTGTTGTAAAAAAGATATGGACCACTGCAGTTATTATCAGTGGTACCCTAATAAAAATAGAAGGAAATGTTAAATGGATATCTTCATGGTCTGATTTGGGTTCGATTATCCAGTATTTATGTTCCAGATGTAGGTTATGGAACAGAGAGGACACTTAATACATCTTCAGGTGAAATCAGGTGGGCAAGACTGCAGGTTGTTGGAGCATGGGGTCAGAATTTGAAAGGTTCTCAACAAAATGGGAAAACTGATGAAGAATGGGCTGCTTTTCTGTTTTCTGTAGAAAAAGATCTGAGGATTCAGAGCTAGCATGAACACAAGTCAGGAAGATCACATTGTTGAGAAAGGAGCACAGAGGGGCTCTGTCCTGTCTCCCAACCTGGACCAGGGCAGTGTACTCCATTTCTGTGGGTGAGAGATGTACCCAGCACCCTCAAGTCATGTCTGGCCTCCAACCATAGGGATTGCTGACCATCACTTGGCTGTTAGACAGGCACATTCACTTCAGGTCTCTGCTGATCTGGGGCTACTCTGAAGCTACACAACACTGTCACTTCTCCCTGGGCAGTGGTGAGACCTCCATAACAGGTTGGCCACAGGCAGAGAT
Source organism: Strix uralensis (assembly GCF_047716275.1). Taxonomy (NCBI): domain Eukaryota; kingdom Metazoa; phylum Chordata; class Aves; order Strigiformes; family Strigidae; genus Strix; species Strix uralensis. The sequence goes on from NC_133990.1 coordinate 7,185,193, forward strand.
GATCACCTGTGTGACATGGGACCTGGGTGTGTGTAGGAGAGCAGCTTCCTCACCAGTGAGCCTCCAGAACTTTATGGCTGTGGCAGAAACAAGAATCTCTGTAGGTACCTCTTACAGCTCCTTCCTATCTGTGGTGTTTACAGCTGTCTACAAACTTGGAGCTTTATGTTTCGTTTTCAGGAAAAAAAAAAATCCTGTTTTAAATGCTTGTATGGAAAACACTCGTTCATCTTTCCCCCTGCCCCTTGGGCTCCCGTTGATCTCTCACCAGTATCTCATGTCAAGATCATAGGAAAAGGGAAGTTGCTCTTTTTACAACCCCATAAGCCAAGCTGCACTCTGAACTGAGACTAGGCAGTTTACCCTGGGAAATAAATTGTGTCCTCAGTCAGCTCTTTTCACAATTTGGCACTTTTTAGTCTTGTTTTTCTGCTCAGAATGAAGGCAGCCACTCCCAGGAGCTGCTGGATCAGAAAACAATCATGTACATGGTTCTTCGTGCCACTTCTGCCTCACTGTAGAGTATGGGAGGCTTTACAGGCAGCCCAAGGGCAAGCGAGAACACACAGCTCAGCAGTTGTTACCCTCTCTTAGGAAGGCATCTGGAGGCACAGTTGGCAGCCAGATCTTTAGCTTCCTTCTGACTGCCTGGGAGACTGGCTGTGTTGTCGCTTCATCTACACAATAATGAGATGTTAATAAGGAGTAGGTTCTTCCCATAGCTCATCATCACCTGTTGCTGCTGTTCATTGGTGTGTGCACAGGTAATACACAGGCATCCCCTCTAGTCCTGTGCTCACTGGTGACAGAGGCTGTAAAGGTCTCAGCTTCAAGTCTCTCACTTGGTGGCTGGGCACGGGGCTTGGCAGGTCAGGGGACAGTCCTGGGGATGGGGAGAGATGGCAGCTGTCCGTGACCCTGCAGAGACCTGTCACCCAGAGCATTAACCACCCCCAAAACCTCAGCTATTGGCTTTTAGGCTGTTTTGCAGATGTAAGCCCCATGGGGAAGCAGAGGGGGTGGTAGGGGTTGTGCTAACCCACACATGCAGGGGAATGGGGTCCCTGGGTGTACCTTATCCCTGTGCCTCTACTGCTCCCCAGCTCATTGCCTTTGGTGATTCCTCTCCTGCACCAGACATGTTCTTGGGGTCAGTTCCCACATGACAGTAAGAAACTAGAGCTGACCCACTCCAGATCAGCGGATGGGTTTTTATTACTGTAACTTGTGTTGGTGCAGAAACATCCAGGGAGTGCCAGGAGATCCCTGTGCAGAAGATGTGGTGTGGAGGCTGGGCCCCTCTGTCTGGCCTCTCTCATTTTTACTTTTCTTCCCCAAGGGGCTGATTGCAGAGTGCAGAAAGGAAACACAGACAGCACCCATACAAGTAAAAAATAAAAAAAAGTAAAGGCATAGAAATGCTGATGGCAATTAATGTATGTTAGAAGTTATGAACTGAAGATAACTGTCAAGATGAAGCACCTGGGAAAATCTGCAACCGACACAACAAAGGGATTATAAAACATAAATTTTGATGTATGTAAAGAAATAAATCCGTTATGAATTTGGGAAGAAACAAGGTGAATAGTACATGAGGATGATGAACTATTTTCCGGTACTTTGACAGGTAAGGGTGATGTTAAACAGTATTTGTCATCAGTGAAAATATTTATATCAGCAAGCACAGAAAACCTGTGCTGAAGAGTCTGAGAGACCTGGTTCCCTTGGCCAAGAATGTGAACTTCCAATAGGCCTGGAAATGCTGGGGAGATCATTAAAGGCCAGAAGAGTGCTAATGGTCTGCCAAATCACAGATGGGCAAATGCTTATAGGCTTGAGAGGCTGACCACAATCATAGAAACACTATAAAAATTGAGATGAGATTCTGTCAAGAAAAAGTAGGAATATAATTAACACTAGTCAAAAACCTTAGAAAAAAAAGGTCTCATCTGACTAACGTGGTCTCAATTTTTTTTAATGATACACAAGATAGTTTGAGGTGTGGTAAAGATATTTCATAACACTGAAATGGAAAACCAGCTCCCTCCAGAATGAATAAAGCCCAGGCCAGGGGAATGAGAGATCCAGCACCTTCTGAAAAAGGCTGTTGAGGGAAGAGTCTCACCACAAGGAGATATTTCTCATGTGGTTCCAAAGGAGACTGGATTTGCTGGGTGTTCCAAGGACATTATTTTGAGTTATATAGTGGGGACATATCTGTAAGAATGGACAAGGAAGCAGGTCTCTGGTTCCCTTCCCACCTTGGCCACATGATTTCTTGAAACACTGGGCAAATCATGTCAATTTGCTGTTCTTTAGTTTTGCTGGCTGTATCCAGAAATGTACCTGAATAGGAAAGGCAAAGATTAATGTTCATATTTCCCTGGTCTGGGGCAGAATATGGTCCACAGCCTGGAAAATGAAAGTAGGGTCATCCACGTTCATTCTTGGAAGTGCACCCCAGTCCAACCTGCAAGCAGCAGTGATGTTCAGTCCCACTTTTCCATGAACTAATGCTGCTGGTGATTAGTGTCACACGTGGTGGCTCTACCAGAAATTGTTTGATTGTTCTGGAAATCAGGACCCTGGCCTTGTCCTGAGGGTCAGCAAACAGTAGTGGTAGTCCACAGCTGTTTCAACAGGGTTCGATCCATCCATGGTCATCTTCTTTAACTGTTGGTCCTCAGAGGGGACTTTCACTCTGTGTGAGATCTTGAGTTTACATATCGTGTATCCCATGCAATGTTTTTTTCCCCGTTCCTTCTGCTGATGGCAATAAAGATGTCACCTGTAGATGTGCCCTGCTTTAGGATTCGGGGTAGGACTTTAGGGTCTTTAGGGTATGCAGTAACTTTATACAAGTTCCTTTTCTGCTTCCACTTTGACACTTCATTTGTCACTGTCTCAGGGCTGCAAAAACTTCAGCTGAAGAGACCTTTTAACATAGAACATTTTCTTCTCTGATTTTTTGTAGCAATCACAAGAGCACACCATACCTCTGTATTTGCCATCAGTGTTTGTGTAATCTGGAAGGTTTATTCCAAATGTATGATATTTTAGTAGGTTATCAGTCCCAGTTTCAAGGGTGCTGTTCTATAATCTACTAAGGCCAAACTAGACTTTACAGACCTCTCAAAGGTCCTTTTAAAGAACGTTACCTTTTTCCACCCACCCGTTAGACCACATTACGCTGGGCTTGGTGCAGGAGTCTTCACACCAAATTTCTGCAGAAGTACTGACATGACAGCCCAGTGCCGTCTGCCGCCTGTCACTGCCATATCTAGTGTCTGCTGTCCCTCAGATACCTTGTGTATGCACTAAATGACACATTTAGAAATTGCATTCCCTGATAATTCCAGTGTCACTATAGGGAACAGCAACAACACTCTGATTTTCATTTGCATAACCAAACAACCTGGGCTAGCCACAAAGCTGATTCTTTCAGAGCCTATTTACCTGCATAATATCACAGTTCGGAGTTAGTTCTACTTTTCTTTCTACCTGGTTTGTAGCAGTATCAAAAATGGTTTTGTGTTTCCTTTGTAGTATTTGTCTTCTTCTCAGGAATTCAACTTCTCCTTTATCATGATAATATTTTTCCTTAGTTCTGCTTTCTCTTCATCTCCCTGTTTTCTTTCTTGCTTTGTGAGGTTATGTCCTTAATAGTATAATTTCTGTCTGAGAGACCCAGGGCAGGATTCAACCAAAAGATTTAGATGTCTTCAATGCAAATATTTACTTCTGAGCTACTCCAGATTCCCTTTATAGTTGACAGAAGCTCTAGGTATTTTAATATACATTCATCTCATCCTTTGGTAGGTGTCTACATTGGGGCAGATGAATCATGCTCCAGAAGTGTCTGTTCTCTTCTCTGGTTGTCGAGGGAGTCGAGGGCGACTAGCTCAGATGTTGTTTTCTACAACAAGGTGACATGAATCCCACTCTCTGTAGAGGAACATTCTCAGTCCTGAAATGAGTATTCTGCTTCCCCAAAATAGTTACCAAACTATCCTCATAAGATTTTCTTTTACCTCTAAGTCAGCTCATAGAGTTCCACAGTAGAAATTATTTTCTCATTGTCTGATCTGAATTTTAGATCTCTTCAATCTGACTAGGCCTTCTCATCCATGGTTTTTGCACTTTAAGATGCAGTGGGAAGTCCTACACCACTGGTTAGTGATGAAATGAAAAATAAAGATTTAACACCTGGTCAGCATGATGGCCTGATCTCTGGATCACTGGATACAGTTATAGCTTGAAATATTTCTGCATATGATTTTGTTCTTTCCTTCATCTTTTGTGATTTCTTTCTGCTTTGATATTTTCATTCCTTCAGGCTTTTGTAAAACAACTGTGGTTTTTTGCAGGTATTATGCCTCTGGCACTATGTTGTTCTTTTTTTTTTTGAAAAAATTATGTACAATTCTTTCTTCAACTTCTCACAGGCTTCTCTAATTGTTTGTTGCTGTCCTGTCCTTGGCCTATGCTCTTTAGATCTTCCTCTGCACACGCCTTGCACTTTGATAACTCAGTCACCTGCAGCTTCATTTTCTTTCCCTCTCAAAGTCCTTAAGATGATCTGACACTGTCTTGCAACCAGGAAACTGTTGCAGTTTTGCTAAATTAAAGTGAGGATCCATTTTTCTATGGTTGGATCCCCATTATAATAGTCTCAAATTCAGAACTCCACAAAACCGGGACTCTAGAGTCTGCTCTTTCCAATCATTCCAGTTGCTCACATGACACTTATCTTTCATACTGCTTCAACTAACATAACTGTGTTTTGTTCATTTTTCAAGTATCTCTATTAATCTTCATGAAAAGACAAACTCTTACTTGAATTTCTTCCAGTTATCTGCCACATTACCAGAGAGCATCGGCTGTGTTTGTAAGTTCAGTTTCTCCACTGTCTTCTCTCACTATCCTTTCCTCTACTGTGTTTCTTTCGTGTGCACTTCTCTACTTTGACCTTCTTCCTGTGCCATGTTGGGGGCTGAGGTGAAGGTTAAGATGAGTCAAACAGGGGAAGAAGAAATTTTTAAGGGAAGTAGAAATTCCTCATGAATTGAAGATGCTCAGATGAAACAGTATGTCTCAGCATCCTAGTGAGCCAGCTGCCTCTGTGGAGCTGAGATGAAGGAAATAATTTACAATGAGAAGGATTGGAGGCCATTGTCTTCAAGAATAATAATTATTTCCCCCCCCTCAAAGTCAATAACTTCTATGGTATGTTAATAAATATCATCATGCACCTTGCACTTCATAATGCTACCAAGAATGAAATATTTTCTTTATGTGTATTTGTTTAAGCAGTTATATAACTTAACATACATTTACTAGGATTTTTACTTTGTAAATTCACATTAAATTATGCATCTTTAATTGATGATTTGTGTCAAGCTCACTTGAATACAAATTAAAATTAAATCAGAACACATTAAACTTGTATTGTTAAATGGACTTTAAATTAATCGGATTCAGAGAAAAATCTATCTAAACTTGGTCTGCATTTAAAATGGATTTATCAAACAGTTGGTATATTGTTTGCAAAGATGTGTAACCAGACAGTTTCTGGTTACTGTGTTCTTAAAAAATTGAGAACTAGTAGAAATCATCCTTGGACATCATCATCTGCAGAGAAACTTGTTTGCTTTCTTGATAAACATTGCTGGCTTTATCTGCTCTGGACAATATTACAAAAACCTGGTGTTCCCAGCCCTTCCTGGGAGAGTCTCCTTCCTTCGCCTGCACCAGGATAGCTCTCACTGACTCCTCAGGTTCTTGGCTGCAAGTATTTATTGTGAATTTTGTAAATATTTTAAATTTATTAAATTATAATTATGTCTTAGGGTTATGTGTCATAAAAGATAGGGATCAAAGTCTAAGCCTACTGTTCAGGATTCCCCTGTGGTCACTGGAAGAAAGCGGACTCCTCTTGGGGTGGTGTGTCCCATCCTATGGCAGTTGTGGGAGGTAGATAAGATGGGTCACCCTCGAGACAGGCCACTGTCTCCACACTGGCTGTGCAGGCAGCTTGGGTGCACCAGGGACACCCGTGGGTTTTTTGGGTCCATCACGGTCCAGGGGCTGGGAGGGAAGTGGTGAGGCAGGAAAAGGAGTGGGCTCCTGAGGGGACAGGTCTCCCAGATGGGGTGGACATGTCTTTCTGCTGGCTTTGGGGTGCCACGCAACTGGGAGCTGGCGGCTGGACTCTGGCTGCCCCCTTGGCTCAGCTCAGAGCAGGTCGCAGGAGATGCCTCGACATTGGCACCAAACAGCTGTTAATGCAATTGGTATGATGCATTCTGCTAGTGCTGGATATTATAGTGATATTATAGCGATATTATAGCGATATTATGTCCTGGGTCACCTCTGCTGACTCAACCATTCAAATGGACCCAAGAGTCCCTGGCAGTGACCACCCATGGGTTTGGCTGATTGAGTGAGCAAAATGTTAGGCCATGAAAACGATTTCAGGAGTTTCCATTTTTTGTGCCACAGCCCCTCCCTCCTCTGCTGCTGCTGGTGGTCCAGGAATTGGGCTGAAGGCTCTGGAGAGGCTTTCTTGTACAAGAGCCCATTCACGCCAGCGACTGAAGCATCTCAGGGTAGGTATTGGTGTTGTGCTGCTTAAAGAACAGTGGATAGAGCTTTTTTAATATGTTATAAACTGACAACAATTCTTATCCTACAGAGAGAGGGACACTTGGTCAAACATAAAAATCTGGCCAGCATCATCTCACCTACAAACAGGTCACAGCAACCCAGCACAAAGCATCTGCTGAAGTGGAAAAGACTCTGCTACACATGACAGACTCTGCAAGAGTTATGTTTTAGAAAGTATCCCCGCTTGCAATAGATAGGAGGAAATGAAGTACTTGGTTCAGAATTACTGAGCTTTGTAAGCAGACCTTCCTTTGCACAAAAATCCCAATGCTTTCATCTAAACCTGCTCATGAAGGACTGCAGATTTTGTCTTAAGAGGATTTATTTCTCGGTAACACCTTGCACTTTCCATTTTTCATGTTCTTTGGGAATTCAAAGGAAGAAAATGTTTTGAAGGAGATACCAGGTAATTCTGTTGGATAATTTTGGTGCTTAATTAGATGATAATGTCTTTTCCTTAGTGTGGCAACCTATGTTCTTTATCAAATGAGAAGCCTCTTCAAAGAGGTTAATTTGGGAATATTTTGTAATAAAGATGAATATTTGTATAATGAAATCAGTATATGTGTGTCCTGTGAGAGAGATACTTAATATATGAGTTTAGTGAGGTCACTTAATGTTGCAATTTCTTAGTAAAATAAGGAGACATCTATGTGTAAACATTAGTTATATTAATTGGGGAATTACTTAGTTATCTGACAGTGCTTAAGCAATTTTCTTACCAAACTCAGAAAGACCAGAGAAATCTCTGCAAAGATAATTAAGATGAGACAATGCCTGCTTTAATGATCATTCACAATTTAGACTTTCTTTAATAATTAATTATGCGCAGAAAGATTATTTTGAGAGAGGGTGGACTTTGCACATAACACAAGGACCTAATTTAATGCAGAACATCAGCTGTCTGTTAAGAACTGATAGAAGTGAAGGCAGAACTCAGAAAACAGCACGAGCATGGAAAAGCCCCATTTTAAAGATGTTCCAAGAATTTCTTGCAGAAACTTCTTAGGTGACCGCCCCAGAAATTGTGCTGAGGCAATGAAACCAGCAGCAGGAGGCATTTCTAACATCTGTCCTGGAGATGTGTTCTCAGTGAGTTTATGAAGAAGGAGCATAAACCTCTCTGAAGCTGCATGCAGCAAACTCCTGAGCATCCCTCAGCCTCCAGAATGGGTATTGCATCCTCCCTAGCCCTGCAAGCCCAGCCAGCTGCTGCAGAGAGCCGGGCACTTGGGAAGAGTTAGGATGTGGGCGCAGGGCAAACTTCACCTCCTGAACTTTCCAGCTCCTGCTTCAGGGCCAGGGGCCGGAGTTCACTGCTGGGGAATTTGTGCCATTTTGCTTGTAGTGGTTTCACTGGGATGTCACGATTTATGGTGTTGGCAGCTCCCCTTTGGCAGCAAGTTGTTTGGACAGGGAGGGAGCCGGGCTTCCCCCTGGTGAAGGGGGGAGGATCTAACAGACAGTAGTACCACACTGCCTCGATGGGTGGTTATAGTGAGAGCAGAGCCAGAGGGGCACAACGAAGGGACAGAAGGTGGTGGTTACAGATTGCAGCCACAGAATGTCTTCACCATGAGAATGGTTAAGGGTGGAAAGAGAGTCAGTATAATCTCTCCTTGAGAGTTTTCTAGATCTGTACTAACTCTGATGACCACCCTGCTCAGAGTGGGATGCTGGACTGGAGGCCTCCAGTGGTCCCTGCACACCAACACTTCCCATGTATCTATGATCTTTTCACAAGCATTGAAATATCAGAGCATCCTTTCCAAGCTGGAAAGCTGTGTTCATGACACTCCTCTGCACTTCTTGTAAACCAGTGACAGAACAGACTGACCACAGAAATTTTGTCAAATCTTCATGCCTCTGGGGAGAAAAGGAAAGATTTCTGCTTCTCTTCAACACACAGAGGCACTGAGGCACAGAAATATGAAGGTCATCTTTCCAAACAGGGACTAAGCCAGGGACCAAAACTAGGAGTCCTGTCTTCCCTGGGAGACAGGCCTCTGCTGGCAAAAGAAACAGGATCCAGATGTCCTGTCTTTTGAAGGATGCACCATAAGCTGCATTTTTTGCACCAAATTTCACATCACAATCAATTTCATTCTAATTGCAGTCCAACAACCTTATGTTGATCACTTTATGAAATCACTAAAATACAACCTGGGCCAAACCTTTGCTCGAAGGTCCTAGTGACTGTGCACAGTGGCTCTGCATCTTCCTTCATTATGCTGTGAAGCCCCTGGATGTTGGAAAGGCAGCGAACAGCCTGGCTTCCAAGATGATGTTTCCAAGTAATGCACAAGAAAAGGTCCCTTGAGAAGGAGCAGCCTTGGTTGGGAGAGCCATGGACATCGCAGCTTTCATCTCCCATCCAGGGTTGAATCCGCTGTGAGTCCTTGCTGTGAGCAGGCAGCCATGCTGGAGGCAGTGCACCCTTTCGCAGAGGCCGCTGGGTGAAGAGCGTAATGGTGTAAGCATGTTCTCTAATAAGGAGGCACTTTGTGATGTCTGATAAGAACTACTTTACAACAGAACATAATCTACTGTAACACTTCATTATGCCTAATGCAATGGGAGAGTAAACAGGGCTGACGAGAATTAAAATCAATTGCATTCTCTTCTCAATAGCGATATCAGTTTGTCGGTAATTACTTGTTTGTTGTCTTCATTGTGAATCTGAACAATTCCAAGGTTGTTAATGCTCCGAGAGAGAAAATGAAATTACATATTCAATTTATTCTGTGCAGAAACAAATTACCAAGAAGAAAAGAGGGGATTTATTTGCATTCCTGCGGTGGAGTTGGTGACATCCTCTCTGAGGGAGCTGCCTCCCTGCCGGGTCCCCAGGGACTTGGCTGTTGCCTCCCAGCCATGGCCAGCTCCTTCCCGGGCAGGGGCACCTCTGGGAGCTTCACTGGCACCCAGTTTGCTGGAGTTGCCCGGGGTTTGGTTCTGCATGCCTTGCCCCTTTTCTGCAGGGCAGAGAGGCTGTTTGGGAGTCCCTGCAACACGGTGCTGGTCTCTGACACAGTGCAGTGAAACCAGACTACACCGAAGTCATGGCATGATATCCAAAGAGATGCAGCTTGGACTTTGACCCAGATGTGCTTTGTGATGTCCAGAGCAGCCCAAACCCACTCTCCATTACACTATTGTCATGACTTTAGAAGCCCTATCTGTTTTGCTGTGGGAGTAAACGTGTAGGGCCACAGGGATAAGGGAGGCTGTTTCTGCAATAAAGTATTTGAATTAAGCTCTTTACTGCAGGAAACAGTTATCTTTATCCAGTTAATTTCTACAATGCTTAAATTTATCTTTCTGCAAATCTGATTTAAATATTAATGATGTTTTGCATTTCTAGTGCCTTTCATCTGATGATCTTAAATGTACCTCCGGAAGAAAAAGTGGCTGGGGGGTGTGGAGATTTCTTTTAACATCTTATAGATACTAAAGTGCAACAAATCATTAGATAGACCTGCTTCCACTCAAAAACACGGAGGCTGCGTTTCACCCTTTTGGTGCCAAGGTCCAGCCTCAATGAGCCTGTCTTACGGTTGGATGAGCAATGCAGAACAGGACGTCTCAGCTGAGGAGGGCACTGTTCTTCAATAGCACCTCTTGTAATTTAATATGTATGTTACCTGAGCTGAGATGTAATTGAGTGAGACACCCAGTGAAAAAGTCTCTGTTCCAGAGAGAAGGTCATTTGTTTGGTGACCAAGAGCAGAGCTGGTCTGTAATGAGATTCAGAACAGATTTGAACCTGTTTGGCAGGAAAAGTCAATGTACAGAGCAGGAAGAGGCAGTCAGGGAGGGGGACATATACTCCTCTGGGAGGGAGAAAAGGTGTTAATGTATCATACAGCTGGGGGAAGGAGCTGGACACCTGCACGCATGGGGCAGAGGGACAATGAGTGTGTTCATTAGGGGCAGTGCTGAGGAATGAACTCATAACACTTACTGTCCGTGGATGGGATAGGATGAAGGTGACATGGTGCATCATTAAGAAAAGAAATGTCATTTCCATGCTGGCAGAAAGGCCGTTCCTCTGGCAAAGACTCATCAGAGCTGGAGGGATGTGTGTATATGCAGGGGCAATGCTGAGTAGGGAATGGGACTTGGAGACTTTTCACCTCTCCAGATGTTGCAGCTGAGGTTGGACTGGGACTGGGCTACAATGAAGAGGTACCAATAGCTAGCTGTGCTAGCCAAGCTACTCCCAGCAGAGAGAAAAGCTTAGCCTGGTCCCTACACTGATGGCAGATGTGTGCCCAGTCACTGCTACATCACACCCTCAGCCCCTTTTGTGATGGTCTAGCTCCTGGATCTGTACTAATGCCCATGCTCTTGAGACCTCTGGATGGGTGTGGTTGTTCTTTGTACCCTCTCAGGGTGCAATGACTTGTGGCAGCTGATGATCCATTGACTAGCAGGGAGGCACTGATGGCCTGAGCCTTGTCAGGTGCTTGCATTGATTCAGGAACAGCAAGCAGCACAACCCTGCGGTTCAAGTGTCTGTTAAAGCAAAGCAGCTGCAATGCGTTGAGTCTGCTCCAGGCCCAGGGAAAATGACAAAAAGGGAACATTTGCCAGAAAAAAATGCAGAACTAAGTGGGGAAAATGCATTTTAATGAAATGCAAATATGTTTCCCAGCATCTAGGAGAGAATTAAAAGCATAAATAAATAAATGAAAACTGGGAACAAGCATTTGGCACTAGACTTGAAACTCTGCTTAAAGTGACAGTCCCAGTTCATGCTGCCTGGGCAGTTCCCTGCCTGTCCTGCCACCGCACTTCACAGGGCATCAGAGAGAAGGAGCAAACACTGCTACTGACTTTGCAATTTGTTTTATCTGTTGCCAGGACCACATTTCTGAGGATTCTTTCTATCCCAGTTGAGCTTAGATAACTCAAATGTTTGTCTTAAAAATCTGGCTCAGGTAAATCTTGCAGACTCAAGCAGGCAGAGGAAAAGCCAATGCACATTCTCCCTCCCTGAGTTCACCCAGACATAGATCTTTCCAACACTGTTTGCTGCAGGTCTGCCATGAGCCCCGCTCTGTATTTTTGTGGTCTGTCATTTAGCAGGGCTTTGTGTGGTTCCCCATCTCCATGCTATTCCCAGCAGAGCTTGGCAGGCACTGCAGATGAATCCATTTCTCCCTTTCTCTCTTTTATGCATATTTAGCCTCTTTCTCTACCTGGGCAGAAGACTGAATCATGCTCTGTCTGTGCCTCTGGGCTAAGCTATATCTCAGGCCCATGCAGTGATGGAGGTAGGATGCTCCTGTCTGCACCAGTTTCTCCCTGCTCTACCTGCCCAACAGTCTGGCTGCCCAGGGTGAGAGGCAAGGCAGAGGCTGGTAGAGGAAGAAATCCTCTCCTGCAGCCTGTCAGGGGCATGCTGCAAGCCAGAAGCGCTTATTTCTCTGTGTAGCTCCTGTGCAAATGTTTTGCCTCTTCTGCCCTGATTCAGCACTACTGCAAACCCCATGAGGTGCCTATCTGGAATTTTAGGCCCAAATAACTTTGCAAGTGTTATTTTCTTGAGCAACATTATTCTCATTTAAGACTACCCTGTGAGCATAAAAATCTCTCATAATGATTTCCCCATCAGCTGTTTCTTTTCAAGACCTTTTTCTCCTTCCTAGAAATGCATGACGCACTACGGAAATTATGTAAAGCTCCTGCTCTCCATGGCTATGAATAGTGGTTTCTATTCTGTGTTAGTTTATATTTGGGTTTTATAATCACACTCATATTTTAAGTTTAACCAAGGCACAATTTCTCTAACAAGGGCAGCAAACAAAGGAAAGGAGTTTAAGCTGAGCAAACGAGTGCGGTAGTGTATCCTTCACTTTCTTAATGCTTTCCTCCTTCAAATTATTCCCTGCGCGTTCCATTTAGACAACATATACAAATGATTTGTAGGAGTTATTCACCCTCAAAACATAATAACACAGCAGGGCTGTGCTGCTCGTAGCTCCGTTCCTGCTCGTTTCAGAGCAGCCACGCGCTTTTGTGTGGAACTCTTGCCCATTTGTTCTTTATTAAAAAGAAAATTAGCATGAAACCCAGCTCTCCGCTTAATAGTCTCCAAAGCTGCCTAGCAAATACTTTTGTTAAACCAATACAAATCTCTGCTGTAATTCTGCTTTCCTAAATGGAAGAGGCGCATGGCGTAAATTTAAATGTTGACCGTGACCAGGGAGAAAACAAGGTAACTGTGCTCAGTGTCTGTGGGTTATTAGTGCGAAGCAAGACACGGGTCTCTGAGCTAATGGGAGCAGGAGGGAAGGAAGGGCTGGGGCTAGTAAATAGCATCTTCCAGAGCATGCCTTTTCTATTTAGGTTGCTGGGATTTTATGTGTGGGCAGTGAGCATTCTGTGGCACTTTAGAAAGATTTTGCTAGGTATGCCGTAAAAATGACCATTTTTCCGCAAGTCAGCCTGCATATTGGTTAAGTCCATCTGTATATATCTATGAGTCCGGGCTGAAGTTTCATTGCACTGTGTGTCACCAGAAAAGGAAAACTTCAAGCAGTCTTTCTGCAAAGGCAAAAACTGGCCAGGAAGAACAGGGCATCAGTCTTTGAGCTAAAGCTACTCAGCTGCACCAAGGATGCCACATTACCTGCAGTTATTTGATACGGAAAATGGCTTGTAATGCTGCAGAAAGCCAGTGGACTGCACCGCCTTTCATGCCCATGGGAGCTTCAAGTCTCAGGTTTGCCCTAGACACTGAGGGAACAGAAATGTTCTTTATTTTTTGAATCCTAAATAAATGTCTTCTGCCCAAAGCTTGTAGGACAGAGAGTAATTGTCCACTTCAAAGAGTTTGGACATTTCAGTTCTATAAGGAACTGATTTGTGAAAGACAACACTAATGAAAAGCTATTTTCATCAAGTTTTTTTTCTTTCTAATTTTGCCATAAGGGAATTCAAAATCTGAAAAACAACTTTGTGTTTTATTGGCCAAAGTTTAAAGCCAAATGTGATTTAATTGTGTTTTTTTCTGATGGTTTTGTTCAGAAAGTGACAAGCTCCCTTCTTCACTAAAAGTGAAATTTTCAGCTGGGCCTTGGAAGGACTCACTCATTTTAATGACACTTTTACAAGGATACATCTCTCAGGACCTAATTCTGCATATTAATGCTGACAGAAGACAAAGCACTTTGGAGCAATTAACCTGCCTCTCCTGCTTTATGCTTGGATTTTCTGCTGTAGCATGGTCAGATAAATACCTTTATAAGTCAGTGCCCAGACAGGTTGTTTGTCTCCCTCTTGCTTTTACACAAAGTTGACAGTGGATCTTCGAAAACGCATTTTGGAAGGTCTGATAAAGCTATTCCTCATTTCTCTTCCCTGTTGTAAGGGCAACCCTTGCCCTGAGACGAAACCTTGGAGGTCAAATGTTGTCCTGAATTCATCGGCCTCTGCCATCTCCTGGACTCAGGATGTTGACCTTGCCTCTGCCAAGTGCTGAGAGCTGAACGTGTCAGTAAATGTAGAGAGTGCACCAACAGTATTTGGAACAGGAACGTGGGAGCTCATGGAGGGTGGGCAGGGAACGAGGTGGTTGACTAAGGAGGAATAACTAAAAGAAGAAGCTCGTCTTCCTCATGTACAGCTCACACCCAGCTCAGCTTCTCCTTCTTCACTGGACACTTGTCCTAGTGTCAGGTTTGACATGCAGAAAAGACCAGATGCGCTGTGAAGATGCAGTGGTGAGGGTGAAAAATGGGTAGGCAGGCAGGGACATGTCATCTCCTCTCCCTGCTACCAGCATGCAAGGGGCTGAGATTCCCTGCTGATGGTCCTGCAGTTGTCCCTGGGCCCTGAGATCCAGCTGTGTGGGTGTCCTGTATGTGAAGAGAGAATGGGGCAGAGGGTGACTGTCTTTCGAGAGCCACAGAGCACATTCTGTCAGGAGGTTTGTCATAACTCAGCAGAGAAAACAAACCAGCAGTTACCTTAATGGTTGTGTTAATTACATGAGTGTCACCATTCCCTATCAAAGGCACCTAATCAGGAGAGAATGCTGAATACATGTTTTTAGATGCCTCATTATGGAGTTTGCAGAGAGACGGGTGTACTTTCATGAACATGTTTATTAGATGGGGAGAGCCAGCATGTCTTGCAAGTCCCAGGTCTGCCCAGGACAGTCAGCAGGTGACAAGGGCAGCTGGAGTCTGGACAGCCCCAAGCTGTGTCAGGCAACTGCTCTATGCCAGACCTTCCTCCGTGGTGCAGCTCAGCTATGCAGATGTGGCAGATCATGGAGAGAGATGAATGGATATGGCGATAGCAGGTGGTGCATTGTTTCATTTCCCTTTTGGGCTGAAGCTCTTCTAGTAGGTCCTTTCTGTCTGAATACACAAGGCACATCAGAGGTGAAATCCCCATTGTAGTTTCAACCTGGATGCTGCCTCTTACATGTCAGGCAAGAAGGTCCTGTTTGGGGCCATGGAAATGTTGAGCGTTTGGCAGGCAAATCAATTTGTGTTGCGTGTGGGAAGGCACTGTCCCAGGAAATATCGGGACATGAAAATTTATTGCTACCATTACTCTGCTGGCTCTGAGCACTGCAACCTAGGCTGAGATTCCTGAAACGTCATCAGGAAAAATCTATGCTTGAGTTTCAGCCACTTCCCACTTGTCCAGTGTGTCCCACAAAGCCTTTGAGGGCAGCCCATCCAACATCAGAGAGATGCAGACCTTTCCAGTGCACATGAATTTCCCACCTGCCCTCATATTTACTGCAGGTCTCAGGGTTACCCTGGCCTATGGAGGTATGACCTGTGATTCTTCCCCAGCCCTGGCTGTTAACAGAGGCTCAGGCTGGGCAAACTTTCAGTAGCCTGCCTATTTCTCGGTATTTACTTACTCCAAGCCACAAGGGCAGAAGATGTTCCCTAATATTCCTTCACAACAGGCAGCGGAGCTCTCAGCGACGGCTGCTATCGGGGAGTGAAGAATGTGATCACTGAACAAATTTCCATTCACTATTTCTGTGGTTTTTGTACTGTAGCAGACGGATCTTCATTAAGGTGAATGCAAGTTTTAGAGTGAATCTGCTTTCATTGTTAAAATAGCTCTTACAGTAACCCCAGCTGTTTTATTGAAATTTACAGGAAAATGACTGAGAAATATAATGGCAAAATAAAGATACCTTTAACCAGACAATAGGAATGTATTTCCTGCTCTTGAAAGGCCATGCATGGCAAGTAGGAAGCAGATCCCTACTGGCTCTGGGTTAGGTTCAATAACTGGAGAGGGAGGGTAGATCACAGCTGGACAGGTATCTCTAGGATGAGCCCAAAATCCTCCCCTGAAAATCACATTTTCCAGGTTTATTCTTAGGATAGAAAACCCCAGGATGCCAGGCTGTTTGCTGAGGGTCCATGGCTAGTGGCCAGGAGGGACAGCAGTTTGTAGAGGACTTCTTGGAAATTCACATACGACCTGGAAATTATCCATAGAAAGTCACAGGCAAGACTGGCTGGGCAGAGGAAGGCAGAGCTGCTCCCCCCCCCCATGCACAGTGTTCCCTAAGCCACCTGGACACTTCTTTGAAGTGGTTTGATATCTCCTGAGCAAAGGTGGCTGGGCCAAGAGCAACCTGAGATGTGGATGCTGCAGGAAGCCTGAAGGTTGAGGGTCTGAGAGCAGCTCGGGTTTGGGGCTGACACCCGAGGACAGCCAGCTCTGGAGCGTCAAGCCTCAGCCTGGAGGGACCCTTCTGGCCCAGGTCAGCTGGTTTGAAAACAACCCTTCATTGGCACTTGACAAGGAAGAGGGTCATGCCAGGGATTTGACCACAGGGTCAAAGAGGAGGGCAGAGAGGAGGGAACACCAGGGTGTCACAGAATGACAGTGAAGTGTCAGCCACAGCCCTCCTGGTCCCAGTACTGTGGGAGTCACTTTCTCTTGGGAGTTTTATCATTTTATCAGTTTTATCATTTGTAGGACTGCAGGCTGAGCTGATGTACTGCCCCTTGAAGGTGGGCAGATGCAAACTGGCCACAGCAGAGGACCCAGATCCTGATCTCCTACTGGTGTGAGGGGAGCCAATATGACAAGATTTAGAATCATAGAATTGTATAGTTTGGGTTGGAAGGGACCTTTAAAGGCCATCTAGTCCACCCTGCCCCCTGCAATGAGCAGGGACATCTTCAACTAGATAAGAGCGCTCAGAGCCCCATCCAACCTGACCTAGAATGTTTCCAGGGATGGGCCATCTACCACCTCTCTGGGCAACCTGTGCCAGTGTTTCACCACCCTCATTGTAAAAGATTTCTTCCTTATATCTAGTCTAAATCTACACTCTTTCAGACATGAACTATTGTCCTTGCATTATCCAGGAAGACTGACTAGTAAAGACACTGAAAGGTCCCTTGCTGCAGGCATTATGTTTTTAAAAGCCACCAAGTTTCATTCCCAGGATGGCAGAGCAGAGAAGCTCTCTCTCTCAGCAAGTGATGGGGTTGGCCGTTCCCTGGAGGAATGTGTTTTTGCAGCTGCTGTCACACTAATTGCCAAGCAGCCCAGCCACGTGGCCTCCTGGTGTGTTTTCAATCCACTCACTGAGCTGCCGTGGGTTTTGTTTCTGTTCAGGATCCTTTGGCAGCCCTGTTATTTTGTGCTCTGCATGTGTCACTCTTTATAAGCTGGAACTGCTCAGTGTTGAGATAGAGGCTGATAAATACTGTAATGACAGGTGGCTGTCTGAGGAAAGAGATTTGGAACCACTTTTTTTTTTTCCTTTTTTTTTTTTTTCTTTAAGTGTCACATCTTGTACTGTTTTAGCTCTCCCTTCCACAGTCTTATTCCCTCTCTAGAAACACCTGCTGAGGCAAAAAGGAGGGGGAATGAGGATGGTTTGCAAGTTACATACAGCTCTGAGGACAGAGAACATGACAGAGCCGATGCCTCTCTATAACAAATTGTGTCCCAGAGTTAGGAAATCCTCACCCTGAAGGACCTCCCTGAGGTCTGGAGACACGGGCCTCATAGACACTTTCTATTAGCAGCTGTTTCCCAGGACAAGACTTGCCAGCTGTGTTAGCAGTGGGGAATGTGCTGTCATGCTCTGGACACTTCCACATGGGTGGTCTGTCAGTTCCTCATCTCTTGAGCATATTGGTCTCAACTACACCTGCAGCCAAGGATTTACTCCAAGCAGAGCCCAGCTGTGACACAAACATCTTCAAACTCATCTGTACCTTGTTGAGAGGCTAAGCCAGAAGCATCTGGCCCAGTCTTCCCACACCGGCTGATTTTCTTCTGCTCATCTGTACAGTCAAGCTCCCCATTGGAGCCATCACCCACAACAGTGAGGCAGTCAGACACTCAGAGTGAGGAACAAAGGAGAGCAAAGCATGGCAGATGCCTCTTATCTGCCCTTTCAGATGTCTTTTCCTCTCTACTGCCTGCACTGGACCTGAAGATATCAGGTCATATCCTCTATCCATCCCATCTACTTTTTATTATGTAATATTATTTGTGCCCTGATTCATTTGTACCTCTTCTTGCCTGCCATATTTCTCTCAAGGCACAGTGGTAAAACCTTGCAGACCATGAAAAACAATAATTTGAAATAACTTTATTAGACATGTAATGTGCATTCTAATCTGAGATGCACTTGCAGCCCCAGCGTGATGTACCCCAGTGGTGACACTGGGAAGAGATACTTGCTGGAGGAGCACTTTGTGGTCAACAAGCTTGGTCTGTGGAGAACCCTTCTGGGGATATTCTCACAAGTTTAACAGATCTTTTAAAACTAGCTTTAATTTTTATGTCTTTCTGCAATCCCAGTAAAACTTCTCCACTGGAGGGATGGAGATTTCTGGGAGTAGGCAATCTTTATTTCTTGGCTGCAGAGAAAAACTGAGCTACTTACTGAGCTCAGCATCTTTATGCATCTGTGGGGAACCTCCCTGTTTTTTACCCATCCTTCAAATTCAGCTTTCACTCCTCTCTGGAATTTAAATCTCCTTAGAACTTCCACACTGATGGGTGTCAAGTCACGTGTAAGCACAATGGTTGCCCCCACGATTTAGTTGCCTCTTTAGGATCTGTTTTCTCTCTTACTAATCGTCTGCACATTTTATTTGCTCATTTATCCCCAGCTCAGTAAGAAAGAAAAGCCTTTGAACAGGGTGCTGACTAAATACTTCTGGATTTTGTACCTTTGCCTGCTTTGTTTTGATCCCATTGCACGAAAGGATCAAAAGGGAACAAGTTTAATCATGGAAGATGACAGCAACAATGCTGAATGTGCTGGGAATGTTACCTCAGAGGCACAACCTCATTCGGGAAGCTGTAAACATCCCTTTCAACTCAAAATAATGAAGGTGCCTGCCACCTCCTTGTCCTCTTTGATCTTTGCCAGCAGTTTCAATTCTGTGTGTGATGGTGCTGGAGGGGGGGATGTCAGAAGAGTGAAATAGGGAGCAGTGTGGGAGAAGGCGAAGAGCCAGTCTCCAATTCTGGTCTCCCCCTCTCCTGACCACACTGGAGAGGGACCATCCCCACAGAACAGGGACTTTCCCAGCAAACAAGCCTCAGACCATCAGTCCTGAATACCCAGGCTCACCACAGATGATAACATATCCCAGGCAAAGAAAAATAACAATAAGGGCTATTGCCATGTCCTAAGCCCCTGTATTGTCAGGGTTACCTGTGAGGCAAAAAGGACAGTGGAAATTACTCACTCCTCCCTGTTGGAGAAAGACAGAAAATGAAAACAAGACCCATAGCACCTGCCAAACTGGTCAACTGGGTGGCCTAAGACTGAAATGGAGCTGAGTTATTCACACCCTGAGGTGGAAACAGGGGCAGCCTGGGCTGGGGCAACGTTGGCAGAGGGAGCAGGATACCTCTGTCCCAGGACACATGGAGAGGGAAACATCAACCCATACGGAAGGTGTGTTCAGAGCTGCTCCACATTGCTCCCTGAAGAAAAACAGGCAGTGAACTAACTTTCACAAGCCCGTAAGCTACTGCTGGGTAAAAATGGGGCAGATCTGGCAGCAGTGGAAAGTGCTGGCTGTGGTGATGATGGTTATTAACAACTGGCTGTTCATCTACAGGTGGGAAATTCTTTCTGCAGTACCCTGACAATAAAACACGGGACTGATGTAAAGGAAAACTCCCACCGGGGGTATTCAAGCTCAGACACCCAGGCAGACTCTGGCTTTGCTCACCCTTCCTTGCAAATTTCAGCAGCATTATGGGAGAAGGGAACTGGGATTTTGGCACTGGAGACTCATCTTGAGACACACCACTACTTTAGTTAAAAGGGAACAACTCTCATCTACACCGAGCAGGATTCAGCCCTGGGGCTGTCTGGATGCCTGTGTTTAGCTGCGTTTCTTTTTTTCCCCGCTCTCGCGGCTCCTTTGCTTCGGTGCAAGGTGCGAGAAATCTGTGTGTTGATGCAGTCAGCAGCAGCCTTCCACCATTGCCACGTCTGAGGGAGAGGGTAAAATCTGTCATGCTTTTGACACCTCAGCCAATAAATCAATGGAGGTGCTTCCTTGCCGGGACTGGGCTTGTCTGGGAGAGTTTCAGGGGGGAGCAGGGTGCCGGACGGGCAGGATGGTCTCTGTGCACGGCGCAGCCACGGGCTGCAGGGAGCTGCGTCAAAATATTCGACGTCACCAGTTGTATTTTGTGTCGTCACAGTGGAAAAGGCAGCGGGGAGCCCGGGCCCTGCCCGCCGCCGGGGCCGCCGCGTCGCCTGGCAACGGGAGGCGCTGCGTTATCCCGCCCTGTAAACACGGGCACGTGGGCAGCGGGCTCGGCCAATGGGCAGCGAGCAGCGGCGGGTGGTGGCCAATGAGGAAAGGGAAGGGGCGGGCTCAGGGTGAGGGGCGGGGCTAGGGGAGAGCAGAGCGGCGGCGGGGACGGACGAGTAAGGTTGGGGGTGCGGGCTCGGGAGAGGGGGACTGGGGCGACTGGGGGGACTGGGGGGCCCGGGGCGCCCGGGGGGCTGGTGAGAAAGTGAGGCGGGGGGCAGGGGCAGGGGCAGGGGCAGGCAGAGCTGGGTATGAGGCTGGGGGTGGCCGGGGAAGGAGACACCCCTCCCTCTCCCCCAGACAGCCCTGCCCTCGGGGGGTCACCGTGTCACCCGCCCCCCCGCCGCTTCGACCACTTTCTGTGGTGAGGAGGAGGAGGGCGGCTGGGAGGGATGGGCAGCCGCCCAGGTCCCCTCCAGGCAAAAGGGGTGCTGTCGTGTCCCCCCCGCTCAGGCTCTGTGTTTTCGGGCAGGGCAGCAGCCATGGCCGCACTCAGCCTGTCCCAGCTGCTGGACGTCGCCATCGGGACGCCCCAGGTCGGGGCTGTCAACTTCCCGGCGCTGCACAGCCTGCTGCAGGCCATGCTCAGGCACCTGGGCCTGCAGGACCTGCCTGCCCTGGGGCGAGGGCACAGCCCGACCCCCCTCCTGGGGCGGGACCAGCCCCCCGAGGCACCCCCCAGAGAAGAAGGGGGACAGGGCGGAGGCCCAGGCACAGAGTCGCTCACCCCCGCGAAGGACCCGCTGCAGGGGACCGTGAGCACTCCCCAGGACGCCTCCGTGGCTGCTGACGTGGGGCAGATGAAGATAAAGATTGAAGAGAACGAGAGCAGCACCTCCAAGGTAGAGGCTCTTCCCCGTTCCCTGGGTGCCCCCCCCGTGAGACACCCCCTCCTCTGGGGTCTGCACCACCATTGTGGTGCCCTTAGGTCTGGTTTAAGCCTGAGCTCGAGGTGGTATGTGGGGCTTCACTGTGGGAAAGGGATGGAGTTTTGGCGAGAAAGAGCTGGGGCTGAAATGCTGCTCCAGTTGCTCTGGGTTCTCCCCAAGTTGCCATCAGCAAGTTGTGGGTCCAGTACAGCACCCGGTGCCCTCGGCTCCAGCAGCCAGAGGCTCAGCACCTGTGGAGATCCAGCCCTACCACTCTCCATCCCTCCCTTCCCCACTCCTGAGCCACAGCCAGGTACGGCACCCGCTCCTCAGGCAGCTGAGAGGCTCCATCAGCACCTCATGGGCCTCATCTCCCAGCCCAAATCCCCTTGGCTTGCCCGAGGGCTAGACCCAGCACTGGTGCGGACCGGAGAGGGGCCTCATCCTGCACAGCGCTGAGCCGTTTGGGGCTGCGAGCATCCCCAGTGGGAGGAAATAAGCTCAGGTTTAAGGAAACGGTCACCTTGGGTGCTGCAGGGCCGGATCCTGCTGGGGCTGGGACATGTAGGGAGAAGGCAGCAGGGAGGGTTTCCCCGGGTGGCTGAGCTCACCCTCCTCGGGGCAGGCCCCTGCTTGATCGCTCCCCGCTTCGTTAGCCGCGGTTGCCGCTGCCCTCGCGGGCCAGGCTGTGGTTGAGAGGGGGGCAGCAGCTCTTTGCCCTTTGGATCGGCTTCAGTAGTCTTGCACAGAGCCCGGTGGGGGGGGGCAGGGCTGGATCTGTCCCCGCTTACTTGGGCTGTGCAGTGGGCCCCCCCCGGGGCAGGGTTGGGGGGGGGGGTCTCTGGGGAGCTGCTGCCCCTTCTTGGCTGCTGAAGGTGTGATGAATGGTAAGTGCTGCCCGCAGTGCAGTGCCCCCGGGACTCACCCCCGCCACTCCCCTCTCTCAGGCCGTGGCTCTCTCCCAGGATCTCCTCGAGGAGATCGGCGGGATGAAGGCGGCGCAGTCCCGCATGGAGGAGGACATTCGGATGATCCGCGAGACGCTTGGCATGGTGAGCTGCTGCCGGTGTCCCCAGGAGGCAGCTGGGCCCTCACCCCCCTCCCTGCCTCTGTGTCACCCTGCCACCCCTGCCCCACGGCCCTGGGTGTCACCCGGCGTGAAGGGTGCCAGGAGGGAAGAGCAGGAAGGGTGTCCCAAGGCTGAAGAGGTAACTGCATGCACCAACCAAAGTGACGCTAAGACATTTTTTAACTAAACAGCTGTAAAGAAAGAAACATGGGTGCTAAGAAGGAGAGGAGATAAAGATCTACCCATGCAACACAGCCACAACCCTGCCTGGCATCCCTCTGTCCTGTGCCCAAGTTAATTTTCGGATGCTCCTTTTCAATCCTGCTCCTGTGTCTGGCCTGCCATCCCTCTCCTTGTCCCGCTCCAGGGGAATCTCCAGGACGCTGCCGGCCAGCTGCCGGCCCTCCGTGACCAGACGGCGTCGGACAGTGACATGGTACGGCCGCGCGCACGCCCGGATCCTGCTCCGGGAAGGAGGCGGCTGCGTGCCCGGGGCACCGGTGCACCCAGTCCCTCGGTGTCAGGGCACGGTCCCAGCAGGGCTGGGCAGCGATGCTGGAGGGGGTCAGTGCTCCTGTGGGTGCCATCTCACCCGGCTACGTGGCCAGGGTTGACCCCCTAATCCCTTTTCTCCCCAGAAAAAGCTGAAGGAAAGGCTGAGCCTCTACCCAGCCCCGGAGGAGGTGAGCAACATGGTGCGCTGGGAGGTGCTGGAGGATTGCCTGGTGGGCAGCAAAGCAGGAGGAGGAGAAGGAGGAGGAGTAGGAGGAGGAGAAGGCCGAGGTCTGTCCGTGGTGAGTGCTGGGGCATCCCAGCTATGGGAGTGGGACTCAGCAGGACCGCAGCCCCCGGGGCCTCGGCGGAGGTTTGGTCAGCACTTCTCTTCCCTGTGCATCCCGCCGGGAGGCAGGACCTGGCACCAGCAGAGCCAGGGCAGCTCCTCGGCTGCCCCAACAGAGACCTCCTCATCGTCCTCATCGTCTGTGCCACCGACAGCCCCCAACAGCCCCTCCGTGGGGCAAGGGAGCGCCCGAAACCCTTGGGGTGACCGCAGAGCCCCCTGTCCTTGCTCAACGTTGGGCAGGACCACGGCTCCCTGCCCTCCTGGTCTCTCTGGGGCTGGTAGGTGGGAGCCGGGGACAGCGGAGGGACATTTTGGGGCAAACCCCAGCATTCTGCACCATGAGATGGTTTCCAAATCCTACCTGGGGCTGCTGCTCCTGAAATGAAGGCGCAGCCCATTAGGCTGGGAAGCGGGTCTGGTCCAGCAGCTCTGGAGTACAGAATCCCATTGCTGGAGAGAAGAATGCCTTGCTGTTGTGTCAGGTGGCATCAGCAGGGGGTTTGCTGATCTCCAGGATCGGCTGCTGAAATGACTCTGCAGGCACAGAGGTGGCCAAAGGACTAAAGGGACTGGGGAGGGGCCGTGCGGCTGGGGCGCCCGGGGGTCCCTGTGGGTTGGGCAGTCTCTGCCTTTGGGGTACTTGAGTTTGGCTCCATGAGCTGGGGGGTTTGAGGACAGGGCGGGCGGCCCTTGCCGCTGCACTTCCGCCCATAAACCTGCTCCCCTTTGCCTCCTCTTTGCAGGATGGCAGTGAGGGCCAGGCTGCCCCCGCCGAGCCCCCCACTGCAGACGTGGACGCCCCGCATGGGGCAAGCTCAGCGCTGGGACTGAAGGGACCAGGGACACAGCCTGCACCCAGGACCAGCAAAGGGACCAGCAAGGGGACTCCGCAGACACAGCCTGGCTCCCCGGGGACGCAGAGAGCACCAGTGGCCCCTGAGAAGGGGGCAGGTGCTTCCTCAGATGAGGCAAAGACTTGTGATGCCCGTGCCACCACCCTGGAGACACAGACAGGATCCCCTGGCATCAAGACCACTACGCTGGGGACAGAGTCAGGGGCCCCCGACACCCAGACCTCCACCCCAGGGGCACAGCCAGGGGCCTCTGACACCCAGAGCGCTACCCCAGGGGTGCAGCCAAGTACCCCCAGCACCCAAACCGCCACCCCAGGGGTGCAGCCAAGTACCCCCAGCACCCAAACCACCACCCCAGGGGTGCAGCCAGGGATCGCCAGCACCGAAACGGTGGAGGCTCTCTGCCAGATCGGGCAGCTCAGCCACCCCTGTGCCAGCCTGAAGGAGCAGGTGGCCCAGCTGGAAGCCAGCAAGGCAGACCACGCCGAGCTTGAGAAGCTGCGCCTGCTCTTCTCGGAGGGAGGTAGGAGCCCCTGGGGGGGCTGGCAGGGGGGTGTTTGGCATGGGGACACCCTGGGCTGGGGGCTCATTGTGCTCAGAGCCTGGCCTCAAAGACGAGACCCCCTCACTGACAGCATGTCCCCTCGGACCACATCTAGACAAGGAGAGCATCACCAGCGTCCTGGCCGACCTCCAGGGCCGGGTGTCCTCGCTGCAGGGCCTGACCAGTGACCTGCAGGGCGAGAATGGGAAGGTGAGCTGGCAGCAGTCCCTGGGGGGGCTGCGGGGATGCCAGGGGGGAGTTGGGCAGGGAGGAGGCAGCTGAAGGGCCCCTGGGCTGGTACAACAGAGGGGGCTGTGCCCTGACTCATCCACCACTGCCTTTCCCAGATCAGGCAGCTGGAAGATGCCGTCGGAAAGCTGGAGGTAGCTGGAGCCAACTGGAAAGGGGATGTCAGCGACCAGATCACCCTGCAACTGGGGTAAAAGGACGGGACAGGGTTTCCTACCCTGCAGGAGGAGCCCGGGGGGACAAGGGACACCCCCTGAGCGGCCCTGTGGAGGCTAAGCCTGCCTGTGCCCCTGTCTCACTGAGCAGGTCCACGCTGCAGGAGATGAGGGGTAAGCTGAAGGAGCTGGAAGAGCAGCGGGAGATGACCAAGGCCACGCTGGAGCGGTTGGTGGCCAAGACGGCTGACGAGCTGCAGGAGCAGGTGAGGTCCAGGGGCAGCGCTCCCACCGCCACAGCTCGGTGGGGTGGTCCTGGAGGGGTTTCCAGCCACATCCCCTGGCTGGCTGGGGCCATCGAGCCTCCACAGCACCTGGATTTGTTGACTGCATCCACCTCATCTCAGAGCCGACTCCTTCTCCCCTTCCTGCAGCTGGGCGAGCCGAGGGCGATGGTGGCGAGCACAGGGCAGGAGCAGGCAGAGGCGCAGGCAGCGTGCCCCGCCTGCAGCGGGGACATCCGCAAGCAGGTGGGGCAGCTCCTGCAGCGCTACGAGAAGCTCCAGGAGGTGGTGGACAATTTCATGTCGCAGCAGGCAGTGGTCAAGGTGGTAAGGCGGCTGCCAGGGAGGAGCCAGGTAAGGAGATGCCGGCATGGGGGGCTTGGGAGGTTGCCAGCACCCCCCAGCTGGTTGTGCTTCGCTGTAATGTGGAGGAGCCCCTCACCGCCTCCCAGGTTGGTTCGTACAAGCGAGCAGCACGGAAGGAATTTAAAGCCTTGATGCAAATGTCCTGTTGGCACTGAGAGCCCATGGCCACCGGGCAAGTAACCCGGGTCTGTCCCCACGGGGGCAGCCAGCCCCCCCTTGCACGGCACCACCTTGTCATCTTCCTCCCTGAAGCAGGACGAGGAGCTGCTGAAGCGCATCCAGGCCACCGTCACGCAGGTGCAAGGGGACTACGAGAAGCTCAACTCTGTCACCGGGAACCTCCTGAATGACCGTCACCAGAAGGAGAAAGATATGGAGGTAGGTGGCTGAAACCCCCTCGGGGTCAGAGCATCCTCCAGGCAGACCCCAGGCTGGGGACCACAAGGGATTTGTCTGCACCCCCCCAAACCTTGCAGCCCTGTGGAGGTTCACTGTACCTTTCCTGGAGGTTTGGGTGAGGTGGGGGGAGCGGGGGTTGCTCAGCTGGCCAGGAGGCAGCTCCAACCCTGCCGCGGTGTCATGGGATGCTTTTCTGTGTTGGAAGGCTCTGTTCCGGTCCCTGGAGAGGCTGGAGAAGGAGAAGGCGAACAAGGAAGACCTGGTGCTGGGAGTTGATGTGGTATGGCCTTGGGGGGTCCTGGCACCACCCAAGGGGGTGCTGGGCAGGGTGACAAACACCCCTTGTGCCTTGGGGGCTCAGTGGCAGAACTGGCCTGGGGGAGGGAGGATTTCCAGACTGGCTGTGGCTCCTTCCCCAGGTGCCTCTGTCTTCCCCTGGGTCCCTTCAGCTGGTGTGACCAGCCCCACGGGGGTGATGGGGCGAGTGGGGCCACGTAGCCACTTCTCCCTGTCCTCCTGCCACGAGCTGGCCCTGCCCGTCATCCCTCCATCCTTTCCTCACTGCTCTCCTGCCTTTCCCCGCTGCTAGAAAGCAGACAAAACCGCCCTGGCCGGCAAAGTGAGTCGCACCCAGTTTGAGGCGAGCATGGAGCGGCTGAATGAGATGATGCAGGAGACGCTGAGCCGGGTGGCGGGGCAGGAGCAGGGCTGGCACCAGGTCCAGCGGCAGCTCAGTGAAGAGATGGACTCCAAGGTGAGGGGTGGCACGTCCCCGCTGCGCAAAACTGGCACCTTCGGGGCTTGGCAGCCTACGGCAGCATCCCTCTGAGGATCCCCCCTCCTGGCTTTTCATGGGGAACATGATGTCCCAGCCCGGGGCAGCTGGCTGAGGGTGTGTGTCTGTCCGTAGCTGGACCGCCTGGAGCTGGGGCCTTTCCGGCAGCAGCTGGAGGAGCACTGGAGGAGCATCCTGGAGCAGCTCAAGGAGAAGGAGCCGCTGACGGAGGCTGACGATGCAGCTGGGATGAAGAAGTGAGTGCGATGGGGGTGGCGATGGCTTCTCCTCCCACCGGTAGCAGGTTCCCCATGTTAAAGGAGGCACGAGGAGGGGGACCTGCAGGATGGAGCCCTCCCGAACCAAAACTGGGATGTGGGTGCAAAGGTTTTCTGGAGCAAGGGTGGGGAACGGCGACTTGTCCCCCTGGGCAGGGGTGTGACACGCGGCGCCGCAGAGCTGGGTTGTGACCTGCCCTCCTGGCGAGGGGCAGGGGGGTAATTAGCGCTGACGAAGTGATGAAACCGGTGTGAGGGCTGGTTGGGATGGCAGCTACGGGTGCCTGCGCCCTTCGCCTCCCATCCCTGCCTGCCCTGGGCAGCCACAGGCAGCTGCCAGGTTTCGGAGGTGCCCGCAGGGCCGAGGCGAGCGTGTCCCTGTCCTCGGGGCAGCTGTGACAAAACTCATCCTGAAAAATGTGGGAATCCTGCACCCCCCAGGCCCGGCGTTTGTACCCCAGCAAGAGCTACAGGAACAGCCCCATTCTGTCCTTGCTGGTACCCCCAGTTCCCATGGGACTGGGGTGCTGTGCGTGCCTGTGGGCGTAGTTCCCATAATGGTGGTTTTTGGGTGCTCCCCTCAGTGGATTCTCCGGTGCCTAATACGAGGTGGAGCTTTTTCCCAAGCGGGAGCCCACAACCAACTGCTCTCCCCCATCGTAGCCCCTTGATTTTGTAGTCAGCCGGTGGGTTGTGACCTTGGTGGGGTGGGGTGGGGGGTAAGCCAGGCTCAAAAGCCTGCGGTTCCCCCCGCAAATACCATAACTCATTACAATGAAGTGCCCAGCACCTTGCTGCTGCCTGCCAGCTGCCTGCCTGTGTGCAGGCAGGGCTGTATCCCCCCCAGGAACTCACCCAGCCCTTTCCCTCCCCCCCACAGGCAGCTGCTGGCCCATTTCCACTGCCTGTCCTGCGACCGGCCCCTCAGCATGCTGGCGCCTGGCCCGTGAGTACCGTCCGGCACCGGTGCATCGGGGGGTGCGTGGGTGATTCGGAGGGGAGATGGGTGCTGGCAGTGCCCCGCTGTGCCCGGCACGGGGGTTAGGGTGTCTGCCTGGGGGGGTGCAGCCCTCCTGAGCCCCTCCCTGGGGGCAGTGGGATGCCAATGGGGTACAAGCCTGTGGGTTTTGGGTCACTGCCCTGAGCTGGGGTGAGTCTTGTGTCCCCTGTCACCCACCCACGGCTCCTGCCCTCCCCAGGCACATCGTGGCCATCCCGTACATGCCACCGCTCCCCCCCCACCTTGCCGGGCGCTCCCATACTGTCGTGGAGCTGGAGCAAACACGGCAGCACAGCCACAAGTAGGGGACACGGGGACCCGGCCCCTGGGGTGCAGGTTGGCCCTGCCCTGGAGAGGGAGAGCCCTTCCCAGGGTGGGGCTGAAGGGATGCAGGGGCGGCCTGGGCAGGGCAGGGGAGCAGAGATGTGCTGCAGAGGGGTCAGCTGTGCTTGTCCCCGGTCTGTGGCGTTTTACAGCCCTCCCTGCGCTGCCCTGTCTAGCCCAGGTCTGTGTCTCAGTGGTGCTGAAGCCACATGTGATGAGCTGTGTCTGGTCTCAGCCTGACCTCAGGCTTCACTGGGGAGTCAGCTGCCTCCTGTGAAACAAGTCACCGAAATTAAACACTGCAGCTGGGACAGCCCAGCTCCTGCCTCCCGGTGTCCCTCGCGTAGGGTGCAGGGACCTGCCATGGCCATGACCAGCTCACCAGGGCCACGGGGAAAGAGCAGATCCAGCACAGCTGGACAGGCGTGGGTCTCCTTCAGCAGTCGGAGGGCACCCGGGAGGGACATACCCCACCGGGGAGCACCCGCAGCCCCCTCCCTGGCATAGTAGGGTGAAGCACGGAGTGCCACGGTGCTGGGTGCTGAGCATCCCTGTGCTCCGTCCCACAGGGAGCGGGTGGCCGAGTGCAGGTACCCCCGCGTGCCGCAGCAATGCGGGGGCCGGCACACCGTCACCCACCCGCTGCAGCGCTGCCCGCACCCCCAGCCCCACCCGCCCAGCGCCCCGCGGCCGCTCCAGCCCCGCGCCCTGCTCCCCATCAAGGTAAGGATGACGAAGGTAGGGATACAGCGGGGGCAAGCGAGGCTGGGAGGGTGATGCTGAGCATCCAGGGTGGGGGTGGGGGGATCCGTGCCTCAGTTTCCCCAGGGGGAGCTGGGTGGGGGGGTTTGCCTGGGGATGCTGATTTGGGCCCCGTGTTTCAGCCAACCCCCTCTCTCCTTCCCAGCACGACGAGACGGAGCTGTCGGGCCAGGATGGCCACATCTACAGGGGCCGACGGGTCAGGCAGCTGCCTGTGCTCGTGGGCAAGGAGGGTACGTCTGGGCCACGCTTGGGGAGGGGATGTGGCGGGGGTGAACTGGGCAGTGGAGTGGGCAGGGTGCCCGCGGGGTGCCAGGTTTTCCCCCTTTCCCCCCCGTGTGTTCTCCCCCTTTCCCCCCTGTGTGTTCTCCCTGGCTCCCCCCAGCCCAGCTCCCTCTGCTCCCTCCTGCCAGACTTCCCCAGGGCCAAGCCCAAGCTGTCCCCGAGGCAGTGGGATGCCAAGGACACCAGCCGCCTGCTCTCCCGGCCCCAGAGCACTGCGTCGTCGCTCAGCCAGCCAGGTACGGCCCTGCCAGGGCACCGGGGTGGGGGGAGAGGGCACCCTGCTGTGTCCTGGTGGGTGGGGGCAAGCAGGGTGGGATGGGGGTTTGGGGTGGAGTGGGGTGGAAGCAGGATGGAGGGGGAGGACGGGAAGATGGGGCAATCGATCCCCATGTTGGAGCCAGAGCAAGGTGGAGGGACGTGGCGGGGTGGTCCTGGCCACTGCGGGACAACAGCCTGTCTGCTTCAGGGTGGGGGCCAGGACCCCGTTTCTGGGTGTCTCTGGCCAGGCAGGTGCCCACGGGCGGTGCCTGCCCCAGGGGCTGCAGGGGGGCTAACCCCTGCCCCTCGCCCCCAGGCATCCCCACCTCGCCAGAGCACAGGCCAGCCTCCTCCCACGGCCGCCTCTCCCAGGCACGGGAGCTCCTCGTGCCCCTCCAGCCCTCGTGGGACGGATCCAGCACCCCGGAAGCCAGGCAGGACCGGGGGTCCCCGACCGAAGCCCCACCACCCTGGCCACCGAGCAGGCAAGGAAGCGTCTCTGGCCAGCAGCAATAAAGGGCGATGGGCAGCCAAGCACCTGTGTGGCCTGAGTGGGGTGGCCCTGGGCTGGGATCTTCCCATCATGCATAAGGAGGGGTCGCAGCATCCCTTGTCCTGCGGCCACGTGTGGCCAGAGGAGCTGAAACCAGCCCCTGTCCAACCCCCCTCCCAGGGTCTGTGCCGGCCCCGTGCTGCCACGCTCTCCCTGACACCCCCTGGCCTCCATGAACCCCTTTTTGGCCCCTGACAGGGAGCTTGTGGCCCCCAAAAGGGTCTGGGGGAGCCCACACTAAAGCAGGAGGATGATGACGCTCCGTTGCTGCTGAAGGTGGTGGGAGATGGGGACCGCGGTGGGAAGGGTGGCAGCAG
Source organism: Strix uralensis (assembly GCF_047716275.1). Taxonomy (NCBI): domain Eukaryota; kingdom Metazoa; phylum Chordata; class Aves; order Strigiformes; family Strigidae; genus Strix; species Strix uralensis. The sequence goes on from NC_133990.1 coordinate 7,215,849, forward strand.
GACATGGCTTTAACACCGAAAGGGAATCCCCCCCCAAGCCCGCTGGTTGGCTATCGCTTATCCCGCGGGATGAGCATCACTGAGCAGGTTTCCTTATCTGCTCATGGATTGTCACCCCCTTGTCCCTCTTCCAACGCTGCCATTGATGGAAAGAGGAAGGCACAGACCTGCCATGGTGTGTGCTTGGGGGCTGCCCTGTGGAAAAACTGCTCCCCTGGTAGATCTTCTCCCCAGATTCGGGCGAGGGGGGGGAGCACCCAAACCTCCCCCCCACAATGGCAGACCCCAACCCTGCCCACCCCGATGCAGTCTCCAGGCACCTTAGCCCCCAGGGAGCCCCCCCTGCCGGGGATGTTTCCCCTGGTGGGTTTGGTTTTTCAGGGGAAAAATAGGTGCTAAATACCCGCGTTGGGGGTGCCCAGGTGGATCCAGCAGGATCTGGGATTCCCTCAGTGCCACCTCCAGTGGGATAACTGGGAGCACTCAGAGCAAACTGGTGACCACTAGAATAGAGCCAGCAGAGGACCATCTTGTACCCCGGGAGGGGGGGTCAGGCATTGATGGGCTTAAAAACACCCCCCACCCCCTGGGACTAATTGCATTTGCAGGATTTGGCCCACCTGGGGCTGAGCCCTTTGGTGCGTGTGCGTGTGTGTGTGTCCCCAGCTCACCCCCTCTCCCACCCACTGTCCCATTTGCTGCTGCTGGGACCCAGCTGCACCCTATAAACACCACCCCCCCCCCCCCCCCCCCATGAGCACCCAGCCCCATGTCCCTTTTTGGGTGCTGCCTGTGCTGCTGGAGCAGGTGAGTAGCCCCAGCTGGGGCATTTTTTCCCTATTTTCCTTTTTCCTTCTGGGGGTTTTGAAGTGAGAAACCTTAACGAAATAGATGCAGGCCTCTCAGCAGGGTGGGCTCTCAGCAGGATGAGCTCTTGAGATAAGGGAGGAGCTCCAGGGATTTGCTGGGGACCTGCAGGAGGGAGGGATGGAGCTGCAGACTCAGAACCCAAGAGCAGCATGCACAGGATGGGAGGGAGAGATGCTGTTTGACTGCATGGCTCTCTCTTTTCCTGCTTCTCAGAAGATTTTCTTTTACCCGTGAAGCAGAGACATGGGAGACCCATTGGGTACTGCTCTGTCTGGAGAGCCCTCGAGAGAGAGCCTGCCATCCTTGATTCATGATTACAGCTGACCAGCACATCTCCTGATACATACCACTGCTTTCTGGCAACTCTTCCTTCATCAGATTTCCTCTAGCAACATTTAATTAACCTCTCTAACCTGCTTGTATTATATAGCTTCACCTTGATTCAGGCAGTATATCATATACGCTCTCTTAAGTGCCCGGTGGCAGCAAGAGGGTGATCCATCGCAGAGAGATGAACCCCTGCAGTGCTGGAGCAGTGAGTCACCTCCTGTCACCTCCCCCTGGCTCTCTCAGGGGACAGCACCCACCCCAGGCATGGGCTCCTGGGAGGAACAGGGCAGGTGTCTCCCAGTTGGGGAAAGCAAGACAAGGTGCTCATGGCTTGTGAAGCACCAAAGTCCCATGATGTGCAAGCAAATGCTGCAGGTGGGTGTTTATTCTCCAAAATACCTACAGCACTGATACTCCCAGTGCCTTTACAAGGACAGGAGAGCTCTGAGGGTTCATCCATAACCGTTGTCCCCCAGAGGGGTGACAAGATGCATGGCTTATCCTGCTGCTTGTTACCTTGGTGCCATCCTAAACAGATTTCCTCTTTCTGTCCCTCTGAGCAAGGGCTGCCTCACTCATGGCTCAGGGGATCTGAAGAGCAGTCAGTGCTGTGATTTTGAGTCTCCAGAAGACAGCACATCCTCTGCCCTGGTTCCCAGGCCTGATGGTAGACATTTGTTGTGCTATGAATTTGGGTAGCTACTGCTATTCATCCCTCCCTGCTCACAATGCGGGTGCGATGCGTCCTAACAGGCTGTGAGACCCTTTCCCCTGTCTCCCCCAGCTCCTCTGGTATTCAGGGCTGGATGATTTACCCGTTCATGCTTAGCACAAGTCTGCTGCCACCACCCACCAATAAAATAATAATGCAACACTTCATCTCTGAGCCTGCTGTCACACGTTGGGTTGCTTCTTCTTTGGAGCCCTATTCGATGTAAAACATCCCCCTGAGCGCTCAGGCCCCTTGTGAACAGGCTACAGGAAGAAATGAGAGCTGCAACTCCGAGACAAGAGTAACCGCCTGACTGTAGCAGATCACGCTCCTTTTGCAATGAGTTCTCTCATATTCTATTTTAAATTAAAACAATGCTTAACCTTGATAAATTGTGATTTAGGCTTATGAGAAAATAGACTCAGGAATAAATAGCTTGCTCCAGCGTGAAATTGAATAAATCTGAGTTGAATCACAGAGTGTTACTTACAGAATAACAGTAAATGATGTGTGTGGTTTATTGTTAAACAAGAGCAGAGCTCTGGAAATGAGGTTAAAAGGAAAGCTGTCAAGGGTGCATTTTGCGGCTGTTTCCCAGGCAAAAAAGAAAACTCTGTTAAAGAGGAATTAGGAGGGGAGCATTTATCAATTTTTGACTAGAAATAAACCTTTAGCAAGGCAAAACTAGCAATATCAAGAAGGAGATGGAGTCAAGGGGCAGGATCAGTTAAAAAACAAAGACAAGTCTGCAGAGCTAGAGAGATCAGAGAAATTCCAGCTTCTTGGAATATGTGCAAGACTTACAACTTATGAGACATCTCTCCATCTTTTCTGGTGCTTCAGGTCCTCATGAGGACCAAATTTTTTGAAGCACTTAGCACTGGGGAGTCACTAACACAGAGTGAAAGGGACAAGAACTTGTGGGAGCTAAGTAGGTCTGAGAGTATAGCCAGTCATTTGGGAAGTGAAACGGGGACTGCTGGCCGCATGTGTCTTTGAATACAGCCCCTGAAATGCAGTCACACTGCTACCTCTGTGCTGAGTGGGTATGAAAAAGAGTCTCGCTGCTCTCTCCAGCATCCTGCATGCTGGCTCTTAGAAAAATCTGGTCAATAAATCAGCTCTGAAGCTTCTAGGCCATGTAGAATTTGGGATGTGAATAGATTTAAAAGATCTTCTAGGAGTTTTCCAATGGTATTTTACAGGCTTTCTTCCACCTGAGGAGCAGCTTAATGTCAACCCTGCCTGCCAGGGCTAGAGAGGAGGTCACACAGATGTTCATCTGGTAGGGTAGTTACAGCAAAATTTAGATCTACTGCCAGCTATCAGCTAACACATGTGGGAGAGCAAGTCCCTGCAAGCAGTGCCAGCAAGGTGCTGCAGCCCACATTAACAGAAGAACAGACCAGAGAGCTGTGGGGTTACCTCCTTGTGATAAAGTTCATGGATACAGTCAGAACTCCCACTGTGGGAGCCTGGCACATCCCTGCACAGGAGCACAGGCAAAGAGAGGTCTGCTTTGGAGATGACACATCTGGGGAATCCACCCCTCACCAGGTGAGTGACAGAACAAGGATATCAGAGACAGCACAATCAGCCACCATGGCAGCACAGTCCATTTCAGTCTCAAAACAGTTCTTTGCACATTAAACTTATACTTGGATTAGGGAAAGAAGTGGGTACTGGAGGTCCTGTGTCTCAGTACTGGAATCCTGTAACTCGGCTTTAATCCCTGGAAAAATAATTAAGGGGAGTAGTACCTGGAAAATACGTGGAGGTGAGTAATAGTCAGCCTTGACTGTCAAAACCAAATCATACCAAACCCATCTAATTTCCTTCTGTAAGAGGGTAAATGATCTTCTGGGCAATGCAAAGGCAATAGATTATATCTGTTCTGATGCAGTGGCACTTTTAACTCTCTTGGTCATTACATCCCCATAAACAAGCTAAAGAAATGTGTGAGATGAATCTACCATATGGGGATACAGAACTGGGCAACCAACCAGGATTAGATAGCAGCTACCAATAGGTCTTTTTCAGCCTGGGGCAGCTTATTCACAAGGCCTTCTCTGGACCTTGGGCTATTCAACATCCCCATCCATGAGCTGTACTACAGAACAGAAGACGCTCGTGTTCTTTGCATTTGCAAAATGCCTCAGATGGCAAAGGGCTGAAAAGGACTTTAAATGACTTTGAGACTGAGGAAACAGATGAAAAAAAGCTCTAGTTCAGTAAGGACGATGTAAATCTCGCCTTTTAGGTGGGATCCAGCTGGGGACGGAAGAGGAGATCACACATGGGTGTGACATAGCAGTGTCCCACCACCACAGAGGTTGCACGCTGTCCTGGCTGTGTGCAGGCAGCTCAGGACACCAAGAGATTCTACCAGGAAAAGTTCCAGCTGGGATACCATGTCCACTTTGGAGTGCTTCACAACATGACAACTGGAGTAACCCAGAAAAGTCCAGAGGTAAGAGCTGGGGACAATCAGTAACCTAAAACCCTGGAGTGATGTGATGAATTGGGGTGGTTCAACTTTGGGAAAGAGAAGGCAATTCCATACTCAGACTTGGAAAAGGCTGCTGTAAAGGTAGACCTTGTGCCATGTCCTTGATGGCCAAGACATGTTCATCCAATGGTATGATCATAATAGCATCTGATAAATTGCATGAGGAAGATCTGAACCCATCACCAAAGTCTTTGAGAAGAATCTAGACAAAAGGTAGAGCTGATTTTATCTTGGGAAAGGGATGGTATAGGTGAGTAAGGTCTATGGGATTCTTTGCAATCTTGTAGGTCTGGTCCCTCATATAAAATGCCATGGTACTGGAGCTCCCCCTGCATCTGTCCCAGGGTGGAGTGAAAAGAGCTGGAGAACAACACAGGACACAACCTAGGCCATTGCTCATCTACTGTCAACGAGCCATGTTTAACTTCTTGTGGGTCCCCAGGGTTATATCAAGTCCCTCAGCTGTAGTCACTGAAAACAGAGAACAAATGTATAATTCCAAATCAGGGTAAGCTCAGCTCATGCTCTGTGTTAAGCTATTAAGAGAGCAAGTGACCCTACACCTCAGCATCTGCTACTGCTGGCAGCATCCCTCCTTGTTGGCTACTGGGAGGAAAACACAGCAATAGTCTTTGACAGTGGTGCCTTTTGCCAGGCGCTCTGCAAACGTCAAGTGCCCTGAAGCCCCATTCACTACTGTGGTATCCCCTCTGCAGCACCAAATGGGGACAAATCCTCGACTTTCCCAGGAGGTGTTGCCAGGGCAGGACAGCCCAACAGTGACCAAATTGTCCCAGGGTCCCCAGGAGCTGCAGAGTGGAGAGAGTACTGCTGCCAGCTGATGGGCTCCTTTTGAAGGGCCGAGTCCCCACAATCTGCTGGGAAAGTCTTAACAAGCACTCACACCTTCCCAGCTGCAGCTCTTAGAGGAGGGAATGATAAAACTTATGGTATTTTCTACTCTTTCAGTGACAATCCAGGATGGACACCTGCTATGCAGAGTCATCTCTGAGCTATTTGCAATTACTTTGCCATGTTGGGCACCGACCCAGAAAACCAATGGCATTTACTTGCCGTGCAGTCAAAGCTTGGCCACACGCTGCTTCAAATGTGGCTGAAAACATTACTTTCCTGTCCATCCCTGCTTGTGCCTCCTGTGCCATTCACACCGAATGCTCACTGAGGTGTTGCCGATGGGTTTATTTAAAATTTGTGTAAGTTGCGTTCTTGTCCTGCTTAATTCCCCTGCAACAGCTGAGTGTGTTTCCTTCATGCCAGCTTTACTGTTTCTAGTGGCATCCCAGGTAATTCTGCCCTTTTATTTCTTGCTTTGCCTGCTCACATCATTGACTTTAAAACTGCGCTGCAGGCAATGGTTGTAAGCATGGAAATTGTTTAAGGAGCCACAGATGTGGCTGTCCAGGTTGGCTTCTCTGAAATATCACTGGTAGATATCTGCAGGGGAAGATAAGCATTTTCTTACCACATTCCCTCATGTCTATGAACAAGCCTTGGGATGAATCTTCCCTGAAAATTGCTCTCCTGGGCTTTAGCAAAAATATAACAAAAATATGTCATGGACAGTGAGAAATCATGTGAAAATTACTGTACAGGTACATTTATGCCTAGGAGCCAAATTTAGGTAGAGCTGCCCACCTCTCTGGAGCAGTGCTGTCCCCTGGAGCACAGCAGGGTTAGCTCAACATTTATCACACCTTGGTGACTTCATGACAAAGCTGGAAGTGGTCAAGAGGGAAAAAATTGTGGACTTCCACTTCTTCATCTGACTCGGTCAAAGCTGTGTTTTCCCATTACAGTATCATCTGGTCCTTCCCCTTCTTTAGTAGTGATGGTGACATCCACCTTCATATGGTCTGAGCTCTGGCTCTTGCTTTCAACGCAGTGGGAAGACTTGTCAATACTCCTGGTGCTTGGAAGTGGTGGCATTTCACTGAATTCAGCAGCAAGACCGGGGTACTGATGTGGTGTAAATACCTGCTCCAAAGGACTGCTGGTCGCTGTACAGTTTCCATAGCTCTGGTCTGTAGCATATACAGCAAATAAAAACTTCAAGACCATGTGATATTTTGTATTGTCTGGGACAGCGTCTCCATTGCTGCTGAGCTAACTTGAGCAGCGAGTGAGTTTGGAGTTAATTACCTGCTGTTTGCAAACTAGCCAATGAGTGTTTAATAAGTTTCCTTAATTTAAACATGATCATCTAAATCTGAGGAGTAGCCATTGAAAAGCTGCCTACAGCTAGAGACTCAGAGGGATTCATTCACTTCTGGTATTTCTGTCCCCAATTTCTTTTTAGCTGCATACATCATTGACTTTTTTTTGGCTTTGAGGCTCAGAAAAACCCTCTTTCAATTGATCTGTGGAGGTCCTGTTCATCCACAATATCTATAGCAGGAGAGATTAAGTGTCCAAATTGGCTGGCTGAGGTCTTCACTCAGTACTGAAAGGTGCAAAAAGAAGCAAAAATTTCTCATTGACTCACTGGCATTTAAGGTGACCTCCACTGAGCAACTGGCCCTTGACAGGCTGCAGCTGGGTAGGTAAGATGACAGTATGTTCAAGCATTTATCATCAGCCACATCTGTGGACTTTCTAATTGTGACAAGTTCAGCTGAAGTGGTCACCTGTTCCTTTGAAAATTTCAATACAGATTATATTGAGTTTCTCTATTCCCAAAACAAATCCTACTTTAGAGTGAAAGTAGGACATCTTCAGGGAGATCCACTTGTCCTCGGGGATCTTTTTTTGTCCCTCTAAGATATGGTCATATTCACATTTTATGTTTCCAGAAAGTGAATTGTGCACACACTAAACAGGCATTTGCTAGAGACTGAAGTGCCTTAATGTTGTCTGCTCTGATTGTGCTCCAACTCTTACAAACTAACGGCTGCTTCTCCTGGCTGACCCGTGAAATTTCAAAGTCTTTAAAAGACTTCTAATAGAGAGATGACCTAATACTGACACAATTCAGTGGAAAGACTGATGTCAGTGTTTTCTGGAGAAGGTCCTAAAGCATTTATTCTTTTAAAATATCCATGCAATCTAAAAGCAGTAAACTCTGAAGACCGGAGAGAATAATTATAAAACCAGTTTGGTTGGGAACTCAGCACAGTCAGCACAGTCAGTGCTCAGCTGTCAGTCTTGGGTAGAGGAATCATGGGAATGATCAGGAGGAGAAGCAGGGCTAAAGCAAAACACTCCTGTAAGGCCACAGAGAAAGGTTCAGAAATGTGCAGTTTCACAGCCAGGAAACCTAAGATCCTTGCATTCTGGCACAAGCACCACTGTTCACTCCAGGGTCTCAGTGGCTTCCTGATGCTTGGTGAATAGGGCATGCCGCATTGGAATGGAAAACCAGCAACTGCACTGTGTATTTAATGAGGGTAGAATTGTGAGGCGCCTACATGATCAAGCTGTCTGACCTTCTTTGCAGACAGAGCAAAGGACTGTCCTGTATCAGGGGCGATGACAGTATCTCCCAGACATTGCTGTCTCACATGCTGACACCATAACGTGGTGAAGTCGCACGACATTTTCACTCAGGTGATGACAGAAGTTTATCACTGTACTCCTCTCAGCAAGTGACAGAGGTCAAGAGTGGAACAGAAGAGTGAAACAAGACTTCAGGGAGTGAAAATGGTGCAGCTGGGCACCGTCCAGGGCTGTGACCATGTCAAGGGCAGTGTTTGATTGACTCCAAGTCTTGCAACAGCAGGTGGACTAAGGAATCAGCAAACCGCAGCTCAGCAAAACATAACTTACACCCATGACTCCAGATAGACCTCAGCTTCTTTGGAAGCAAGTCAGTGACAGCCCCCCAATCCTCTGCAGCCTGTTCAGCTGCAGGTAGGACAGCCAGATAAATATCGGCATAAATATCGGCATAAATAATGCCATTTGAGATGCCTTGGGATATCCTGTCTGTCTTCCAGCTGTCTTTCCAGAAAGAGTCTCCTGAACATAGTCATAACTGTCAGCCTTGGGCAGATGTCTTGCTTACTCCAGGATTCCCGAAATGGGACTAGACCCCTGTGTTAATTAAGCACCTTAATGACTCAGTCACAACATAGGAGAGTCAGTCCCAACTTGAGTGATGTTTTGCTTGAAATCAGCTGCTGAGCACAAAAGTTTATCATATATGTATTTGTCCTTTTTACACTGCATCCTTTTACCAGCAGAGCTCCTCAGGGATGCTTATGACCCTTTTTTTTTTTTTTTTTTTTTTTTTCCATTGAGCGTACTGTGAGCAGCTTGAAGGCAACTGAGTGCTGTGAAGTGGAAGCTGAAATCTGCACACTTCCCTATCTGTGACTACCATGACCTTGGAAATCTCATTTAACCTCTCTGTGCTTAGGGTCTTGGCAAGGAGGATGGAGATAAAGACTTCATGTGCTTGAACTGCTACAAAGTTCATGGAGGAAAGTGTTAGCTGTTGGAAACCTGGCAAAGGGAGGTGTTCACCCTAGCTCTGCTGCTCTGTGCAAGGTTTTCATTCATTAGTTGACCTCATTGGCAATAATGGCCAGAAATGCCTCAGCTGCAGCTTGGGTATCTCTTTCCCTTTAATGAGATCAAATGCTTGATCACCTTTGTGGTCTGTTTCCAGCATCAGTACCTGATATACTTGGTGCTGACTAGAGACTTGCAGAAACTTTTCCTCCCTCTAAGAAAGAAGATGTGAGTGTAGTCCAAAGCAGTATGGAAATGACAGCTAGAAACTATGAACTCCCATTTGGGAGCTAATTTACTTTCTGCTGATGTTGCAGCAAAACCCACCTCCCACTGGCAGAGGCATAATTTCTCTTCTGTCAGGTTGTGAGTGACCTCTCATGTGTCTGAGAAACGTAAATATTATATAAAACACTCCTCAGAGCCCACATTTTTTGAGACACACAGCACTCTATAAATGAACAGTGTGTGTGTGCACAGCTCACAGCAAGATATTACATTCTGCATTGCAGGGTGGCCCAGGGCAGCGACTGAGACTGGGTCTTGGTGGTGCAGCTAAAGCAGGAATTTCAAATAGGAAACTGGGAAATAAAACAAATAATTTTTGCAGAGGTTCCAAGTGTGAATAAGCAACTTTTTCAAAGTGCACAGAAAGGAGGTGGGTTGTCTGCAAGATGTGCAGTGACAAGATTATTTGCATTTCACTGTCTTCTGGGAAATATTATAATTTTTCTACTTATGGGAACTCACATGTTTTCTAATCAAAGAGTTTTGAACTTTTACCTGCTCATAAAAGAATGAGCTATTGCTGTCACATCCACCTAAGCTGCCACTGTTGTTGCTAAAAGATTTGCTTATGTGCCTCACCTTCAGTAGGGCAGCAAAGCCCAAAACTAGAGCATTTCTGGGTAGACAGCCCTGGATCTGATCTACATACATTAGTCCTGAAACACCTAGAAAGATGGTGGCTTTTCTTCCTATGAATGAATGGCAGCCCTCAGCCAGATGATACCAGCCTGGCACTGTGGTTGTAAGGCTCAGGTACCCTGTGGCTGGTGCAGAACACCACCTCATCCAGTTGTGTCTGAGCACAGCTGCATCACGGCTTGGTTGTGCATGACGCTGTTGAACACAACCTCACGTTCAGCCCAGTCTGGGAGGCTCATGTTACTGAAACAGGATCCTGCGATGATAACTTTCCACTTCAATGATCGTAAATATCTAGGGATTTATTCTTGTAGGGTAAGTAATATCCCTCTAAACCGACCTTGACAGATCACACAGAGTCAGTGTAATAGAGCATCATAAACAGGGCAGTGTGCTGTGTGTAGTGGAAATTGAGAGCTTCATTAAACATGAAGCAGTCATTTAATTAAAACAAGTCAAACATGCACTCCAGGTGAGGGTGGTAATGTAACTAGCCTCACAACATAGGCATTTACTCTATTTGCTGAGGCCTGATTGAGGCTCCCAGATGTATTTTCAGAACAGACTGAGTCACCCCCTAGAGAAGCTGCCCCTACATAGGAAAGTTAGACATCAGAAGCAGCCTACAGGTGGGCATCTAAGTGCAGATAGATGCCTTGATCTGGAGCTGAATCCCACCCCACATGCTGACATTTCAGATGGCCATGAGGAGGTGGATTGAACCTCTGGATATGAGGTCCTGGCCGATGTCTGATGGCTTCAGTTTGTAACATCCCACCACACTGTTGTATTTGTGAGATTGATGCTGATATGCATGGTCTGTGCCTGCATCTCTCTCCTCTTCCTGCAGTCTTTCATAGGACTGGAGAACCCAGAAATTGTATTTAAGATGAGCTAAGCTTGTTAGTCATTTGCAATGCTGCGTGCACTAATAATGGACAGTTAACAGGCTGTCTAAACTTGCTTAGGTCCCTTTCAAGGATGAAGTTTGCAATAATAACAAAAGCTGAAGCAGTTCATAAGGTTAGGGACAGCGGCAGTTTGCCAGGTGACATTCCCTCCTCATTGAGAAACTGGGAATAGTATGGTCAAATGAATTTTTAAAAAGCTCCTGGCTCTTACTGCTCCGTTTCTTAGAACTTGATGTGAAGACAGTCGTGTGCCCTGCTTTGATTTTATTGCTCTTCCTTCCTGTTGTCTTGCCTGGAGAATTTGTTTTTTGTTGGCCTGTCAAGAAAAAAGGTAGATGAGGCAGTACTGAGTTTGCTTCATTGTTTGCACAGCTCAACACCCAACTTTCTGACACAGATGCTACAAGGCACTTGCTTCCCCTGGATTCTTTTCTCTTGTATTTCATAATCCTACCCAACTTTCTGAGTTAGGAAGTTTAGCATCTGGTGAAGTTCTCTTATTCCTATATATTAAGAACGAATCAATATACAAAATCCTTATCAGTCCTCCAGGGTCCTGACCCTAGTAATTGGTTTGTCCTCCACTAGTGTAGAGAACAAGCATGATAAATGGACAAGATTAATGATGACATTTGGAAGAGAATTTTCACGCCATGTGTTTCATCATCTCCCACTCAAACATGTCTAAATCTAGGAGACCCTTTCCAAAGAATACTTCTCTCCAATGTTTGGTATATTACACCACTGATTTGGTGATGAGTTTCAAAAAAGGATAAAACTGAAAATTTGTGTCCTGACAGAAATAAGGAAGAGGCAAGAGACCGTCTGTCTTCCAGCTGTAAAGTTTAACTGCCTTTGCTGTCACATGCCTGCTTAAGAAGTTATTAATCCCATTAAATACCGAATAAAGACAGTATCTGCCAAAGGATATGAGCTGCTAATAAACTGTAATAACTAATTACAGTCACCCATTTATTTTCACTTCACTTTAAATTAAGTGTCTTGGCTACTTAATTGTGTACAGCAACTCCCTCCCTGCACAGAGCAGCAAGTGCGCCAGACGGAGCCCAGGTCTGATGCTGGGAGCACAGACGTCCTGGGGTGCTGGGAGTGCCTCCAGCACTAATTGCCTGGAGAAGCTTCAGCAAATTAACTGCAAATGGTTGTTTAAAGCCCTTGAAATTTCCTTCTTCTTAGCTCTGAGCAGCCATGAAAAACGAGATTTGGAAGTGTGAAGGAGGCTGGGGAACAGCTTTGAGATGCATGTGCTGGGGGCATTGATTGGTTTTAATGAAGGCCCTCCTGGCATCAACAAGTGAGCCCGAGGTGCTTCTGGTTTCTCAGGATGGTTCAAAGCCCACAAAAGGTGCCTGGGAGTGTTCCCCTCCCTTACGGCTGAAGCTGTGCTGGAGAAACTTTAGGCAACAGCTGATTACAGTCTGGGGAACAGGACAGCCCCATTAAATGCTGCCCCATTAAATGAAGTAGTTATTTAATCACAAACCTCTGCAATTTCCCACCAGAGGTGGGAAGAGAAGATCTACCCCCACTGCCAGGGCCTTCACTGCACCAACAGACAGTAATTGTCCTGACCACCCTCACGTGGAACCTCTTCCCCACATGTCCATTGACCCAGGAAAGCCACTGAAGCTCAGCCCAAGCTATGCTGTGGGTAGTTTTGTGCCTGGTCTTCTTATATTGTTGTGTCTTGCTGATGGGGCTTCCTGGACTGATCCTGAAGCAGTTTTTGTCACTCTCAACCTATCTGATGATCACTGGACAGTTGGCTGAGCCTGCTGCTGCTGTGGGACCTGCTCTGCTCACCTTGCTTGGGTGCTGCAGGACTGTGTTCCCCCATTCAGAACACTGGCCCTACCTTCCTTGCTGCCACTCCCAGCTCCCAGATTGTCACCTCTTGTAGGGCAGCTCCATTCTTGCTACACATTGGCACTTGCAGATAGCTCTGGGCTCCAGAAAAGTGCTGGTGAGGACTTGCCCTACTGCCTGAGCAGGCAGCACCCTCCAAATTTTCTAACATGGCACTTCTTTGTGGGATGTGACTGTCATCTGAGTATCATTGCCTTTCTTGTGCACCAGTGGGTCTGGCTGATGCATGATTTGTAGCTAGAGTGAAAATGCTTGGAGATGAATGACATTACAATGTTCCTCTGACAAATGTGAGCCAGTACTTGGACCCACCACAGCTCACATCTCCTTTGTTCCAGAATCTCCTACCTATAAATTTTGCCTTCTATAATGGAAACAGTGACAGACCCTTATAAAATGGAATTGTATAACTCCAGAAAATTCAAATCCACCACAATGAGAATTGTTGCTGAGGTACTGGCTAACACTTCTTGGTGCTCTTGCTCCTATGAATCAACCTTTCCCTATCCTTATCTTCCACTAGCAAAACCAGATGAAGCTATTTCCTGGGTGGGCTCTGTTAATACCCTGGACAAATTCCCAGTTCCCAGGTAAGCAGCCATTTTTGTCATATGGCTTTATCATTTAAGAGGATACAACTTCCATCCAAACTGCAGTATCCTGTAAAACAGAGATGAGATGTTTCTAAATGCACCGGCCAGTGCAGTAAGACTTTGCTGCTCCCTGAAGGCACTGACAGCACCCACTTCAGCTGCTGGCCAGACCTCGCTTCTCATCAATGCAGTTCCAGGAATTTAAATTTCTTTCTGAAAAAGTTTTAGCTGGGAAGCATCAATTTTGCTTATCTTCCTGCAAACAGAAATGTAAGATCTCTGTTGGGCAAGGAAAGCTACTCTGAGGGAGCATGAACTTCACCATCTGAAGCAGTTCATGACACAGGGAGAAATTCAGTGTGGGGTGGAAGGTCCTTTCCCTGTGCTTTTAGTCCTGGCATAGCAGCTGTGGCTCATGAGAGTGAATGAGATGCTATCAGTCATCTGCAGAGTTTGGGGGCACCAGGATAAGATGAAGGATTTAGACCAAACCAGGCCCTCCACAGGACTGACCACAGTCTAAGCTGTGAAGCAAGCAGTATCCCAAGTACCAGGAAAACCAGCACCATCTATGGCCTTTATCCACTACTGACTGCAGTGCCCTGATCTTCCAGACTCTCCAGCATCCTGCATTACCACAGGGTCCAGCAGTTCCAACAGTCCTGCAGCTTTAGAAGAGGAGGGATAAGTCATATGCTCTATTGGTGAGGATGAGGATCTCCTGAACCCCTAGGATGGAGAGCTAGATGGGTGGCTTTCCTGTTATAACAGTTATACAGGAGTGGGGAGGGAGGGTGCTGCTGACCCTGGTAGAGAGGGAACATGCAAGAGCTCTATGTCTGATCTTCCTGGGGTTAAGGACACTTTCCCATACCTATGGTAAGTCTTGGCATGGTGTAGAAAAGCTACAGACCTGGCTGGTTACAATCTCTTCAGCTCAGGTCCTGCAGGAGAGCCATTCCTCTCTGAAGACCAGGCTGATAACATCAGCTGGAGGCAGTGAGCAGACCTGAGAGGCCATGGGAGCACCATCAAGGTGGCAAAGGAGTTGAGGCAGCTGGGGCTGAAGCCCCATAGAGCAGCAGTCTGGCTGTGGAGCTTGAAGAAAGGTCTGCAGGCCTGGGGTCATATCAGCTGGGGACCAGCATTTTCCTTCTGCTTTCTAGTTACCTTGAAATCACCCTGAACTCACAGCAAAGAGTTAGGGTAGATATAAAGTGTAATTAGAAATTCCAAATATAGGTAACCCAGTTACAGTATGTTAGCAGAGCCCTGAGAAGTCTCTTCCTCCATCAGGCAGCATTCAAGCTGTCAGAACATTTGACCAATATCACCCTGGGGGATCAGGCTTTCATGCAAGAACTCTTCATCCTAAAATTTCCTCCACAGAAAAGATAGAGGCTCGGGAACATGTATCATCTTCATACACACACTCCCTCAAAGTTTCTATTTGAGTTAAAGCTCTCCTCCTGTTCTCCCCAAGGATTTCTGTTAATAATTTAGCCTGAAGCACTCTTTGAGGTGCCCAGAGTTACTGAAGATGGAATATGGATCCATCCTCGGAATGGGGGATGGAGGGCGTCTCCCATGCTGTAGATGTCTCTGGTGCAGGTATCTCTGAACATGTTGCCTTCGACTCCCTTGGGAGTCACACAAGAGGTGTGAGTGTTTCTAGGGTGTGACTCATTTGACCTATAGAGACAGTCAATGCCTATTGGTTTGTATGTCAAGATCTACAGCATGACTGGGTGAATTCCAGCCTTGCCTTTCATAGAGGGCTGCATACTTTGACAAATGCACTACTCACCTACATCGCAACACTAACATGATAATAACTAGCCTTTATGGGATGATGGCAGGTTTGACATGTATCACCTCTAATCCAGGTTTTGAAGGATACCATGACATTTCTGTTCAAGAACAGTTGTGCTTTTTCCTCACTATAACTTATGTCACAAAGCATTAACTTGCTGCAAGTCCTAAACTGTATGTTATGTCTAAATAGGGAAAGTAGGAAAGGGCATAAGCTTTGGCAAGATAGATGTAAAGTCATAACATGTCAGACCAAGAAATATTTTGAGGAACAACTTGCTAACAGTATAAAAATTACTAATAAACCCTTTTGAAACACATCATCAGCAGGAACACTGCCAGAGAGTCTACAAGGCCAGTAAATGAGTGAGGCATGAAAGGAATGGCTCAAGGAAGATAAGGTTAGAGCAGGAAAGCTGAATGAATTCTTTATATTGATGTTTGCTGCAGAGGAGCTTAGGGAAATTCTAGCAGTGGAACTTTTCTTTATGGGATATGAATTGGAAGTACTGTCTCAAATTAATGAAATTAATAGTTTCAAATCCCTGTAGGGGTTTTGAAGTGCAGGCTTATGGATAAATATGATAAAAAGTAAAGGCATCTGCATAGCATTTATCAGGGGAAGTGATGTCTGGCAGACCCATTAGTGCTCTTTAAAGGAGAAAAGGAGCATGTGTAGAAGGGTGACTCGATCGATGCAGTGTATATGGATTATTCAACAACTTTTAACAAGATCAAGTAGAAGCAGGTGTAGAACTAGGAAAATATAGGGAACAGAAAGAAAGATGTTCAAAAGTATACTATGATCTCCACAGCGGAAAGATGAAACTGAAGGAAACTCTTCCATCAGGAAAATCCTGGGAGATACAATAACAGTCCTCAAGACTGTAACTAACACAAAACAGATGAATAGGGCATAATTAGTTTGTTTCTTATAACCCCAAACCAAGAAGGAATAATTTGTAACACACGTCAGCAAGTTAGGAAAAAAAAAAAAAAGGTATATTTTCCATTCAACATAATTAAACTGTGGAACTCTTTACTACAAGATATAGTGAATACTGGAATAGTGCATGAATTCATGAAGCAATTAAAAACCTATGAAGACCTGTTAAATAGTAATTTATCATCTCGTTCAGAAACAGTTACGGACTGAAAGCAAAGAGGAGAACATAGAGAGTCTTGTCTCACACTTTAAGTATGCACTCTGATTCTTTCTAGGCACAAGATACAAGGTCAGATGGGCCTTTCTTCAAATTCAAGGCAGACTTTTTTGCTCCTTGTCTTGCTCTGGACCTCTGAGAGTTGAGGTGATGAATGGCAACTGAGCATGCAGGAACCACAATCTTTGAAACAAATCCTTAAAGCTGCCTCTTCAAGATTAGCTTGCAGAAATTTTTCTTAAGAACAGGAAATTAATTCAGATTGCTGCAAAACTGCACGAACTGTTCACTAGTCCAGAACAGCAGCAGGCAGTAATGGTTATGTAATCCACCATAGATGTGCCCAGCCAATTCTTCATGTGGATGTTGTCTCTGAAGAGTGATGGAGACTTGGACAGTTTTGTGTTCCACATGTCAGCCCCCATCAGTAGCAGATTTCCCCATTTTGTGTATTAGGTGAGAGATACATCCAATGCTCTGAATGTCTTCTGTATCAATCATTCTGATCTCATAGCAAACATTGCTGATCCGATCTGAACAACTGAGCCAGATTTTATGTGATGAGATCTCTGCAGAAGGATGTGCATTACCCTGTGATATTGACTTTCTTTGGCACCAAGATAAAGAATTTCAGAGTGTTTCCTACCGCTTCCCATGTCAGATCAAGATCAGAAATCTCCCGTGATGTCTGGACGTCATGGATAGAAGTGAAATTTTGTACAAGAACTCAGATAACTGGAGATGGGCCCAGGTTATTTGCCAAGGAAAATTGTGATTTTTGATTCAGTTCTGGGTTCTTCTGAGGAAAGTAAATCATTATTCTAGTCATGTGTGTCAGTTTTAGTATGACTGAAAAAACTATAGTTCAAACCTCTTTTTTCATCAGTTTTACAGTATAATCCACTGACAGGTGTCTTTGAAAATTAACAGCAGAGTGATGAAAGCGAAACTTCAGCATGACTGGAGCCTTCTGGTGGGTAGGTACTGTGATATGAGTGCTTATATTCACTTTTATCCCATGAATGAAGGGGAATGCTACACTGCAGTGGTTGCAGAACAGTTCTGTGATTCATTACTTCTCAAGAGATAGAAATTATTTTGTGGTGTTTTTTTTTTTTTTTGTTAGCTGTCATTGTTTTGCTATAAGGTCCTGAGCTTCGCTTTCCATTGCATAAACAACTTCCCCCTAAAGTTTTTCCTGAATTTGGTTCTTACTAGCTTCATCTAATGATCCTTATCTCCTGTACTGTAGACACAGAAGTCAACTCTTGTCCATCTCCTCTAGGTGGCTCTGGCTTTTAGAGCCATCTACTGCAGCTGACCCTTTTGCAGCCTCTTAAGTCCCAGGCTACTCAGACATTATGGGCATGGAAACAGTTCTTTCACCTTTTATCTTCTCTGTTACTCTTTGAACTTCTTCCAGTTCTACTATAATCTTTCTTACTTACAGGATTGTATGATTTGACATAAATACAGGAGCTCTCTCCTATGCCACAGTGGCCAGCTTGGAGCTCACCATTTTACATGTGAAGTTAGAATAATTTTTTCTCAAGCAGACGACTCTACAGTTATTTAAACAGAATTTCAGCAGCACTTTCACTGATCAATTATCAAGTCCATCTGTAATTCTCCCTATTCAGCCCTTGTTCATTACCTTAAACAAACCAGTATCCCTTGAACAACCAATATCATCAGCAAAATTCACCTCAGTATTCAACTGTTTTTCCAGGTTGTATAAAATTATGTTTGTGAAAACGGGGATGGATGAGGGACCAAATCCAGATTTCATAAAATTTATGGGGATATGAGGACTTGGCACCTAGGGACAGCTGGGAAAATGTAGAATCATTCATCATCCATGTTGTGTTGCTAGTAAAGCCCTACAAAGTCAAAAGGAGGCCATGGATGGTATAATAACATGCAGATTCGGTGATGTTAGGCACAAACATGATCCTGGGCCAGATTTGAACCTTTTCCAAGAAGCAGAGCGGATTCCCTCTCCCTTTTCCTTTCCCCCAACCTCTGTCTGTGCTGGTCTGCCAGCCTTTAGTTGGCAATGTTTGATAACTGTTATTTCACATTCAAAAACTTAATTTGATATGTTTCATGTGTGTAGAAGTGGAACATTTCATTAAAATCAATCTCTGGTACAAAGAGTTTGAAACAAACAGTCAGTGGGATGTTACAGGAATCAATTACTCTCCTTTGTCAATGAGGACAGAGCAGGGAGTGGTGGGTTTGGTCTGTGATGGTGACAATTCACAATCAGAATTATGAAAACCCCTCTAGCTGGTTTCTGCCATGAAGCAAGTTATCAGTGGAGGTTTTAGTCATATGAGAAGCTCAAAAAACAGAGCTGATTGAAAACTGGGAGGTTTCCCAGGGGAAATTTCTAAGTGAGACAACATTGTCAAATGCTCTGCATTTAAGTATCCAGGCAACAGCTGGAAACCAAACCCAGCATTTTTCTTTTGGAATAGGATGTTTTTAGCTCTGTTTTCAAACTGAAAAGTTCGGGTTTTGTGTTACCTCCTCCATGTTTCCCTCAGTGAGAAAGCCACAGAAACAACAGACAATCAGGGAAAGCAACTTGAAGAAATAAGGTTTTCACTCATAAAAAATGTCCCAAATAACTCCTCAGCCCTTTTTCACTTTTGAGAGTCTTTAACTTTGTCTCTGCAAGAATTACTTTCTTCTCATGTCACAGTCACAGGAAGTAGAGGCAAGTATTCTCATTTTCCATTTGAAAAAAGCAAAATAGAAGATTTGTGGAAAAAGAGAAAATCCATGAAATACTTTGCTTGGCTTCTCCCCACCAGCATTTTCAAATTAAAATACATAGAATGGAAATTCTCATTAGTCACAGTTTCTGGAGAAATTGTTTTTTAACAAATCCCAAAAACCTGAGCAAAACAACAATAAAACCCCAGAATTAATTTCACACAAATAAAATCTAGTCTGTACAAAAAGCTGGGTCTGCAAAACCTGCGGAGAGCCCAGCAGAGTGTGCCTTTGGAAAAAAACCACATTAAAAAGAAAAAAACCTGCTGATTAATTGCTGCTGTTGTCAAACCGTAGGAAGCACTGGCAACCCCAGTGCCAGGGGGTAGGTCTAGGCTAGATCAGCTGTGTTTGTTGGGTCAGTTAACCAGAGTGGTCTGGAGACATCTACTGAACTTGGAACCCAATGTAAGGTAACGTGGTTAACCTGTCCAAGTGCTGTCACCTCCTTTGTCCCAGTCCCATTTTCTCTTCCTGCCACCTCCAGTGTCTTACAGACTTATTTTGACATCTCGCTTCTCCACCCTCCAGCTCTTCACAATCTCCTACTGCATTTTGGTCTTTCCAAGGCTTCATGTGTGCCACAGTGTCCCCCTCACTGAGCTGCCCTGCCCCATCTGCCCCACTGTAGGAGTCTGGGCTGCACTGGAGGGAAGTTAGTGCAGACAGAAGAATGAAAGGACGAAGACAAGGCCAGCAAAATAAGGCTGGCAAAAACACACAAGATAGCAGATAAGTGAGAAACATCTGTGGTCAGCAAAAGCACACAAGTCTGAGCAAAACAGGGTATGATATAAGGGAGTTTTGGCAAGTTTTGGGCTTTACGTGCTAATTACAATTAACCAATGCAAATGCTTGTAGAGGCGCGTGAACAGCGCGTGTAGATGACCCGTAGCCTATTAGAAGATAGATGAGTGTGTGTACGGAACTTAGTAGAATATAAATGTAACCAGGATTGGAATTAAAAAAGATGGACGACCTGATCATCACATTGGTGTTGCGTCGTTTCTGTTCCCGCATGGAGAAATAAGGACCCCGGCTAATGGTGACCCCGACACCCCACTTTCTCACCAGCTCCCCCAGGTTGTCCTCCGTCCTCTTCTCTCCTGTCACTCTCCTGCTGCTAACTCCTGCACTCTGAATGCCTGCCCTCTCTCCCATCCCTCACCTCCTGCCCATAGACTGTGCATTTATGAAACAGCAGATTTTTCTCCTGATGTATGTTGATGCTGTCTGGCTTTGCATGCTCTTTGCTGGTGATGGCACAAGGCAGGATCATGTGTGCCTGCCCTACTGGATTTGTCCTGCTTTGGATGCTGGACACATGTTGACCACAGCATGATGTCGTGAGCCAACAGCAATGTTCTTGGGACATTTATTCTTTTAAGTGAAGGGTTTGATGTCTGGCTCAGAGGGGGCTCTTATGTTTTCTTTTTGGATTAAGCATTCAGCTCTAATAGCTGCAGAAACATTACCAACTCCAAGCTTGACAGTATCACCCTGGGACTGTAATTATGATGTTCAGAAACAAAGCAGTAGGCAGCACAAACTGCTGTGATACTGTGCTTTGCTTTTTCCAGTTCAGGGATGCTACTGCTACAATTCAGCTGGTGCTAACTGGGCCATACTGGGGAGAATTCACTCTGTGCCATGGGCCCACAGGAGCCAGGGTCCTCACGAAGTCAAGTCAGGGATGTCTCTGGTAATGCAGGTGCTATATATCCAGAGGCCACTGCCATCCTTTACACAGTCTGGATGTAGTTGTCCAACAGCAGATCTTTCCTGTGGCTGGAGGACACTGCTGGATCTGTTTCCTTCACAGTTTCTGAGTTCGCCATGGTCCTGGGACTGTAAGGTCTGTTTGCCCTTTAGGAAAAGTCATGTGACATTTAGTGGAGTTTTTCCTGAAAAACAGAGAATGACTTCACAGAGCAGTCACAGGTCAAGCTCCCCCCTAGATAAGATCAGTGGGATTTGGGATCCTAGTTACCTCCTGTGGATGTGGACATTCATCATCACAGAATCGGTTAGACTGGAAGGGACTGTGATTACCTTGCTCTCTCTCCTCTGTGCTGATGCAGCACCCCATTCTGACTCCTGAAGATATGTAGTACCCCGTGGCCTCCTAGGTGTTTGCTGTGCAACGTCAGAGAGGACATCAGAGCACTAGCAGAGGTGTTTTGTAATGGTATGGGAAAACAGAATAAGCAGATAAACAAATTATGTTTGCTCTGAGGGGAGTACATTTCCTTCATCCTCTTGCACAGCCTTCCAACAGGGCTTGGAGCCAAGGGCCAAATGTTATCTGCTTTTTAAAGGTTTATTTCTAAAAAGAATTGTATGCCATAGTGGTTTCAATAGTGGGAACTGGTTGCACTGTGACGAGTACCCTCTGGTCCCGTGTTCCTTCATCCTCACAGTGCATGATGTTCTGTGAGGTGCTAACGAGCCTTCATTTAACTGAGTGATATTTGCATCTTAATTTGTGAATGTTGTTACTCTCCCCTCCTCTATGGTCACTGAAAGATTGGGTTTTTTGGTAAAACTGTTTGTCCTACAGTCAATACAAATGGCACAGTCTCCCAGCATTCATGTTTCTACCTCAGGTCCCTGAGTTTGCTCACAAGATGGAAACAAATGTCCCAAATGCCATATAATAGACTGTATTTCAAAAGCTCTGCTCCCCAGGCAGCTTCCCAGCTGCTCCATTTCTCTCTCCCACTTTAATCCATTTCTGGTCTTTCACCAGATAACATAGTTTTGGCTCTGATTGCATCTTTCTCAGGAACTAGCTCAGCCCTCTGGATTGTGCTGCCAGACCAAATAAAGATGAACTTTGCCTTCAAACAAAAGGCAGAAGCTTTCATCTTCATTTTTGTATAACTCCTTGGTTAATCGCATCACACTTCCACAGATGGAGTTGATAGCTCTCCCAAACAGTGTAAAACAAAATAAAACCAGTAATAAAAATAACTAACTTAATCTTGTTCCTGCCAGCAGTGCTGGTGAAGACGTAATTTCGTTTTTTCCTTTGATAGATGCTCCGATTGTGTGGTGATTGCTGACTCCAGGATCTGTGTATTGAGAAGTGTAAATCAACTGACATGATAACAGGCAGCACCAGTCCTTACCTCCCTCCTCCTGCTGTGCATGCTCCTGCTTCAAGTCACCAAGTTCCTCATTATCTTTAGGGAAATGGGATGTGGCAGGAGGCAACACTCCCCTGCCTTGCCTCTGTCCAAGGGGCTTTCTTGGGGCAGGAGGGCACCTTTGCCAGGTCCTGACTCTGTGACAGTTTTGTGACCTCCTGACTGATATTTTCAGGTCTGTTCTATTTTGCAACCATCCTGACTTCTTATCAAAAACATTGAGTTACATGTAGTGAATGAACCCTTCAAAAATAAGAAGTCACTTGAATTTCTGAATAATGTGAATGCTTGACTGTGGCTGTAAGAGCAGAGCTTCTGAGCTGAGGTGTGAGCAGCAGCAGAGAGTCCCTTTGTCATTCCCATGCCATGTGCAGCCCGGTCCCAGTGCCAGGACTGACTCCTGCCATGGCTCATGTGCTCAGACATCAGCTGCAATCACAGTGCTACCATCCTTGAGGCCAACTCATCAGACACGAGAAAAATAAACATTATCCTCACATTTACCATGGCTTATTCATAAACTTCATGACCTGGAAATTAGGGAGGGATGATAAAAAATGTCTGGTTTTGTTGGAAATCCATCATCTTCTGTTTCTTTACCATCTGTCCCAGATCAGAGTACAGCAGAGTGAATGGGGAGAGAAAGGTCTCCTGGCCACTGTGTTGGCAGCTCAGCTCCCTGTCTTACCCTGAGGGCTAACAAAATAATGTGGAGGGACTCCCCACTTGAGTTGCTACATGCTCCATGATGGTGGAGGGAGGATAGGATGGACTTGTAGCAGGTGAAATGGAGAAAGGCAACAAAGACCAGAAGTAGGTGACCCCATAGACCAGGTTGGTGATCAGGAAGAACAAGGCCAGGGGTATTTCTACAGCCCGCCAGCAGGACCTGGTCAAAGATATCCCAAAAACATCCAGTGGGTTTATAACTTCTATCCCTCCTCCTAATCACCCCCAATGACTGGGTAGGGGATATCATGTCAGACATTGAGGCTGACCATCAAATGGACTCCAGTGATGTGCATTCACCTCCCTGCCCATTCTCCTCCAAGAGATGGGCTCTGCAGACTGTACCATGGGGAGGACTCATCACAGAGCAGTTAGTGTACTGGCATTTACATGGTCTGTGGGGGTTTTGGAGGTGCTTCATTCCCCAGCAGCTAGATTAATCTGATGTGCTTCCAGGCAGGCATCAGTTCTGTGCTTCTTCATATGAGTAAGGTGTTGCAGGTGTTACACAAGAAATTTTTCTCCAGCAAGGCTATTTTATTTGTTACTGCTTTTGATCAAATGAACACATGAGGTGTTTGTGAGATGGGGGATCCTGCCACTGTCAAAACCTCAGAGGAAAAACCCTGCATTCTGCTGAGTGAGAATGGCTCTGGGTGGACATTCCTGGGCTAGGAAAATGTCCCTTTACTCGCCACTCCAAATAAAAAGAGGGCTCTGTTAGACTAAAATCAGATTCCTGAAAAAAACCTTGACATTTTCCACACGAATTAAACCTCAGTGAAAATGGCATTTCTTGGTGACCACTACAAAGAGATACAAATCTTTAACCAAGAACTGGGGATCTGTGAAGTAGGGGGGTTAAAGTCCCGCATTTCAGACTCATGGTGTCCCAGGGGGATCTCATCTCTCATTGATTTACGGTTGTA
Organism: Strix uralensis; assembly: GCF_047716275.1. Lineage (NCBI taxonomy): Eukaryota > Metazoa > Chordata > Aves > Strigiformes > Strigidae > Strix > Strix uralensis. Next base: position 7,239,621 of record NC_133990.1, read on the forward strand.
TTTTAGGGAATTACCTCTCTTTCATAGCTTCACAGAGAAAACTGGAAAATACATAAATATGACTCAAAAATTAACACTCAAAAAAAGACAAAGAGAAGAAATACATAAAAATATATGGAAGGGGGTGTGTATTTATAAAATACTTATAAACAAATATATATATCTCTACATATTTATATGTATATTTAAAATAACCATATAACTTCACAGCAAATGTAGTTATTTCAGGAAGAAATGGGCTCATGATATACAGGATCTGTTGGAAGTAATACAGCCTTGTGTTTCAAATAGCCCACAGTAGAAGAACAAAATATGGGGGTTTTTTTGTTTTAGTTTCCATTCTCAGTGAAGGTCCCACCAGTGGTAATTTTTTTCCCTAGGGCTTGTCTAATGGGTACCCTGCCTTTGTCACCTGGCCCAGCAGTATAATCAGAGCAGGCTCCACAGGTGCACCATCCAGTGGAATTAATACTCTGCCACATAAAAGGGTCACAGCAAGCATGAGGATGTTATTATTTTCTGTGACAGAGAGAACAAGGCCTTTTGTCAAATCATAACATTGCACAGTGTTCTGAAAAATAAATGCAGTTTTCTGCCAGGTTCACTTGAGGTTGCTGAAGTCCATTCAAAGCCAAGTGTCTTCCCCCAACTGATGAATATGCAGCAATGTGGGAGCCAAAGGTCCTTCTCATGTGTGAACAAGTACCTCATCTCTCTGAAGGCTCAAAGCATTGCTGCGCTTCTACTTAAACCTCTGCCACCCTGTAGCTGCAGCCAAGGGAAGTGGCTGGAATAGCTGGTGGAAGAAGCTTGTGGAGCTGTACTTAGAAACAAAGCAGGGCAACTCTGTTTGCTCCACCATCCCCAGCCCTGCTCCTGGATGCCTCTGTGTTCTCAGCTGACTGCCTTCCCCCAGGGTAGGCACTTTCTTTTCCCCATCCACCAGCCTGAGGGAAATTCTGCTCACTTAAAAGTTTTCATATCTATATTACAACACTATTATTATTTCTATCTCCTAGAGTGTGATACATACACCTCAGTCCTTGGCTGGGAGCTCACCTGGGCTCAACACAAGAACCTGTTAAAGGCTGCAGCACGTGTGGGCTTGTGTCCTCCCAGCCCCATACAACTGTGTCCTATGGTCACCACCGGTCAAAGCCACTGCCTAAGGGCACCACACTGCTTTATCTTGTGAAGAGTTAATGAAGCATGCACATTATTTTGCCTAAAGGGAGCTGTGAGGGATTGAATAGATTTATCTGCAACTGGTCACCCTGGTCACTGGACTGAGTTTGGGGAGGAGGATTTCCTTTCCTGGGGTCTCCATGAGATGTAAGGGAGTTAGCTCTGGTGAACCCCAAAGAGGTCCAAGTCTGAGCTTTGGGTCAGATTCACCCATATGAGCAAGAGTCTGAAGTTAAACACCTGAGTCTGGGCCAGCCCAGTCCCCCAACAGTGAAGACACACACCAGCAGAGAGCAGGTCATCTCAGAAGGCAGGACACTCATGACTTGGAGACCCTCACCTCTCCTTGCTGAAGGCACAGGGAGATGGGGAAATTGAGGTCTGGTGAGAGATGTTTATTTCTTAGACAGCAAGAGTAGTGAGGTGAACTCAGGATGATTTCCAAGGCAATGAACTTGCTCAATGGTATTTCAAAGAATCTCATCACACCATGATATCAAGCTAAACAGCGTTAGCACTGGCACAACTGTGCCTCACAAGCTATGCTTATTACAGTGAGTCAGAGTAACGCACTTGTGATAAGATGTGTTTACCTCATGGCAGCAGGTACTGAACTTCTGTAGAACTAAGTGATTCATAACATTGAATCCACTTGAAGATGATAACAGTCTTTAGTGTAACAAAGCCCTCCTAGGAAGTTAGTCTGTTCCTTAATTGTCATCCTTGGCAAAAATGTTAAAAGAAAAATACAGCCAATTTTTAAGCTGAAAATATTGTGGGTCTTTTAATAGCAATGATGATGGATAAGACAATGCTGCTGGCTTTATTGGGCTTGTTCTCTGCATTTAGAAACAAAAATCCTAAGCCGTGAAAAACTGGTAAATATCTCTCACTTTGCACACAGTGCAGAGGAATCAGGTTGCCAGCCAGCTCGCTTTGCATCTGAAGAGCTGCAGCTGAGCTCCAACCCCAAGCTGGGCAGATCCTCAATGCCAGCAGGCTCCTCAAGGACAACCTTTGCCCTGGGGTTTTGTGCTTTAGCCATCTCGGCAAGCTGCCCTCATCAAGGAGAAGGGCAAAAGAGCGAGCAGAGGCTTGCAGCAGAGACCATCTTGGTGATACTCTAGGGAAAATGTCATAGACCAGACTCTCTCCTGGTAAAATGAGCAGGGCTGAATATATTGGCCAGGGCTTGGGACAAGGACTGTGTCTGCACTGAACATCTTAGAGAATGCACCAGTGGGCCAGGGGGACCACAGAAGCCCCTTCCTCTTCCATTAAAACCAGGCTTGTGATATGCCAGACTGACACATTGTCCCTTCCCTCACCAGCAGGATCTAATTCAGTGAGACGTGGCCATCACCTGTGCCCACAGCCTACACAAGACTCAAGCACCACTCACATCTGTACAATCTCTTCAGCTTTAGCCCCACATCCTGGCCATCCACTCCCACTGGGAAGTGACTGGGCAACCAATGGATTCAAGTAGTGGAAAAAGCTCTTGTGACACAAGGTGGAGGGTTAGCTCTCAGCCCTGGAGTTAATCATGGGGCTGTGGGGAGCTGTGTCCAAAGGGAAAATCCAAGCTACTTCAAGCTGATGTTAGAGTGCCTAACAGAGAGTGCTCACCTGGTGACAGCAGTAACTGGGGCTGGTGGGCCAGTCTCGGCAAGGCCAGTGGCTCTGGGTGGATGGGAGCAAACAGGCACATACCCACACTCTGATTTATCCATGTGAGAGGCAGCTTCAGCCCAGAAGATGAGAAGTGGTGTGAGCCAGGGGCTGAACCCAGTTTCTTTTCTCTGGTCCTCAGCGAGGTTCATTACCATGGGCTCAGTACTATTCTCACATGGGTACACAGCTGCAGGGGCATGGCAAACCCCAGATACTGACATCTCAAGTGTCTTTGAAGCTGATAGCTGCTGATCGTTGTCATCTTTGCCTCCTTTCTCTCTACTCCATTTGCAATAAATCCTTTTATCATCTCTCTGTCTTCAGGCAGGCAGCAGTATGCATTTAAGCAAGAAAGATTCACACTGTCTCTCCATGCATGGGACCGGAGGCACAGGATGGCACACCAGGCTTGGGAGACCTGTATCTTCCCCATGGCAGGACAAGGCAAACCTTCAGAATCCCACAACCCTTCTCATTTGATTTCAGTCCTACAACATTGAGGAGCTCTACTTCAGTCACAGAGTGATCCGCAACACTGCAGGGCGAGCTTAGATACAGGGAAACTAAGGACATGTTGGTCCAATAGATTGGGACTCAGCACACTGAACAAGGGAGTATTGAGTGCTAATTAAACCAGGAACTATGCAAATGCTTGTTTTGTAAGATCTAGCTTCCTCCTCTCTAATTGATCATCTTAGGAATTTGCCAAGAGAAAAAAATCCTATCCTCTCAAGTGTATGGTGGATATAACTTTGGACTCTCAGGGATGCTTACAGCATCTGTAACTTCAGTGCATCACTTAGGTAAATAAAACTTGGGCCCAGAGAAAATATACAGTTCTTAAGCTTATGAAAAAGGGACAGCCTCTGAAATATTATCTGTCATTTCTCAGGTCTTAAGGACACTCTCTGATCTATTACCTCTGTAGGTCTTCTCAGGACATGCAGCTGTGAAGAGGGAATTCTAACTACTGAAGTACAGAGAGACCATATCACCTGAACTGGCACTGATGGGGTGGGTCAAGAAGAGAAGGCAGGAACCCATATATGATACTTGAACCTCAAGTACCTGAATGAGGGAGAGCAGAGCTGTAAAACTCCAGTGGCCCTGGAAATGAAGGTCAAGTTCTGTCATGTGGCTTGTATTCAGACATTTTTACTTGATCCTTTTAATTTTTGACTTCATGAAAAATTCAGATGGGTTGTGGCTGCTGCCTACATCTTGGAGGTAAAGTGAGAATGGGAATTACCCAGGACAAGCTGAAATTTCCCTTCTACCTGCTGCAAGAGGCATGCATCCACGGCTGCTGGGAACATTTTTGCCACAGATAGAGAGAGCAGGAGGAACTGTAATTTCCCTGTAGGCTCAGCTCCGCAGAAAATCCTTCCTCCTCCTCCCCCTACCCCACCTCTCTCCAAAAGACACTGTAGGCTCTGAAAATTATGAGGACAATAAAATGTGTTGCTCAATTATCCTGTATAGGGTTTGATATAATTTCAGCCCACAAGCACAGAGTGCACAGTCTCCTGTGTCCCATAGATTAACACAGTGTGCATTACACTTGCTGAGGAGAAGATTAGGGAATCAAGGGAGATGGAGGGGCCAGCTTTTATTTAATCTAATGGTTGTTCTATCCGATTTCCTGCAGGCTCTTTTGATTTTCAGTAAGCAGGCAATAGAGATCAGCTGGGTTTTTAAAGGCTTGTCGACACAATTCCTGATAAATAAAGATGAGCTTCTACATGCAAGTATTCTCTGTGAAACAAAACAGATGATACCCTGGGATCATTTGGCTAGGGGCACAGCAGCAGGGAGAGTATGACAGGGAAGAATTAACATGCAGAGCCTGGAATCTAATATTTCCAACCATAATAAGAAACAGGAAGAATGTGAAGAGCTGTAGAGAATAAGTTTAAAAAAAGTGTGCTCAAGGTCCATTAGGAGCACAGTTCTGTTTGGTGACTTCTTACTCCTCCCTGTGTCACCAGGGGAGCCCCTAGGTGAGGGTCCTGCATGAGAAGGACACAAGTTCAGCTTTTGCCAGGGTGTGCCAATGTCACACCTCATGACGATCCTAGACATAAGCAGCACAAGGAGAGGCTTCCAGGAGCTCCTGGGATAGGATTTCATTCGAGATGACTATAGCTAAATGCAAGTATCATTGTCTTAGGCATCTCAATGGCAATACACCCTTAGGCCTGTACACCCAAACTGAGTCCTAAGAGTAGTATGGAGGACTGGTTTAAAACGCAGATGACTACAGTCCACTGATAAGTTCTCATACCAGAGTTAGAGCAGCTGGTGTCCCAGGGGGGTTAATACTAAACTGCAATATGGTAAATATCTCACTCTTTCTTACCCAAACCAGGAGCTGGAGGGAGCAAACCAGTGGGATGACAGGACCAAATGTTGACTGTAAGTATTCATTTGCTCTTCTAGGGCCCACAGCTGGGCTTTGTGCCTCTCTCTGAAGTGTCGATGTCCAATGTGCACTTCTCCCAGAACTGGCCTCTGTTACTTCAGTCCCCCTACAAGGGTGTTAGGTCCTGAAGGGTGCTGGCAGGGCCATTCTCATGGAAAAGGTCAAGTCACTTAGAAAACTCTGAGGCCAGGCAGGAAGGATCTGACTGCTCCTTGTTGGGTTGATGACCATGTGACATCTGTCATGCTAGGAGTTGTATCTGTATCTCACCAGCTGTGCCTTTCCAAATCACACACATGTTCTTGCAGGGCACTTCTCAGTCCCATTTTTCCTGCTGTGCAGCATTCACTGCTGATGTGATCATCCTCTATGTCTCCAGAAGATATCTCTTGTTGGGCCCCCATCTGCTGTTAATTAGACTGACATTTCTCTGTCATCTTTTTTTGTCCTGTAACTCTCCAGCACCATCTGACTAGGGCTCCCTGCCCTATGCATGTGTGGAAGACTCCTCATCAACTCACAGTTGTTGAGGGGACTCCCATCTGTTCCCATACCAGCAGGGCTCTGACAACAATTTCATATTGCATGACAGGTTGTAGAACAAAGAGTTGTCCCAACCATTCCTGTCTCGTTCATGTCTTGTTCTGCATCACCTCCATCAACACTGGCAACCTGTAAAACTGGGGAGGGGACAGCGGCAATATTTTCCACAAAAGGGTTGATTGTTGAGTGAAGGACAGTATCAGACACATGACTTTCTTCTTGGAGGCTCAAGACACTTGTGTAAATGCATGTGTCAGCCTCAGTTGGGGTCCAAAGGGAATGCAGAATTACAGATATGTTTAAAAATTAAACAGCTCTTTATCCAGCACCTGGAGTTAGTGCAGATGTGGTATAATGAATTCACATCACTCTCCCTTGCCCTTCAAGAAAGAAGTGAAAGATCTGGTGCTGTCAAATATGTCAACAGCTATACAAAACTTAGAGCAGACCCAGACTATCCAGGCTACTTCTAGTATCTGCTGTAGCCTCAGTCAGCATCTGGCTGGTGAAATAGAGAAGAGGTTTGGAGTCACCCTCCCATCTCCTTTCCCTCATTTGGGCTCAGTGCATCCAGTTAGAAAAGTTAGCTAGATCCATCAGAGTTAGTCAAAGTGGTTTTGTGATGGTTAAAGTTTGTAGGGTTTACTTACCTTTTCAAAAGACTCTATAAGTTAATGTCCTGACAGAGGACCCTTCTCCCTAGAGTCACCCTGACTTCCTTTTGTCCCTCCTAGCCTACTGTGCTGAACGCAGTGCCTAGCCCCCATATATGTAGAGCAAATCTACTGCTAATTAAGATTTGGGGTTTTTTCATCTAGCCCAGAACTTGATGTGGACTAGAGTCAGTCAGTGCTGGAGAAGATCTAAATATCCACTGCTCTTCTTTGGGTATGTAGGATTGGCTCCCATGAGTGAACCCTGGTCAGTTTGGCAATGTCACCGTCCTCTTAAAGGTCATGTGCTGAAGTGGAACAGTTTGTAAGCAGCCTGATGTAGAGAGAGACAAAGATTCCTCATGCCCCCTCATTAAGCATTTGCTCACGCTAACGTTCGTTAGCTACTTGCTGTATTAAGTCTCATCTTTATAATAAACTCCAACTCAGAGATCTTCTTGATGACCGTCTGCAAGCACTGAAGTGTCCTCCAAGAGAGCACATTACTGAATCTCTTTCTTTTGTCACTGCATTGGAAATTCTGGATCCAGTGATCCCAACAGACCTTGATTTATCTTCAGAGCTGCCTTTCCTCTTGAGCTAGTGGTGCCAGAGCCAGGCCCAAGTGTGCCTCCAGCTGGCCTCCCACTCATGTGGAGGAACACAGCAGCACTCTACTAAGCATCTGCTCCTGCAGCATCAGTTTGTGGTGCTGTTGCGCTGTCAGGCAGTCCAGGATGTTATCCAGCAGAAGGTTTCTGAAGTGTCAAAGAATTCTGCTTTTTGTGTGAGAAGCCATGTGACAGGACCTAGAAAAGTCTGGGGACAATGACAACTTCAAGATTTTGTCCCAAGAGTAGGAGTTGGGTCATGGGAAGGCTGCAGGAAGCCACAGGCACCTCCATGGTCTCTGCTAGGTCTGTTCAGCATGGCCATGTGAGGGCCACCCCAGCCGGCCCAGCCATGCTGGCAGTATCATTCCCCACTGAGGTCTTTGACAAACGATCTCAGCGGATCCTCCTTCCTTCCATCGGCTTTACTCCAGTGAGTGCTGACTTATGGCAACACTATGGGGGCAGATACCTGGACCATAACTTTAACAACCAGGACTAAATCTCGGAGAGCTGTTACTATAACACAGTTATGTCAGCAGACTGCTCACAGAGGGAGCAAGGGCTGGGGAGAAGAGCTAGCAGGCTCGTTAGACCCCTTTTGCCTTCAGTCAGTAGAGCATTACTTGCTTTCTGCAGTGACCCAGCTAGGCCCCTGTCTGCTGATGGTCTTCTCCCTGTTAAGGCATCGAGGAAAACCCTGAACATTGTGGGTGTCCTAATGCCCCAGGAGACATGTAATGACTTGTGAGCTCACATGTGAGTCTGGCAGGGTTGCAAACCCCCTCCTGACTTTAAAAGTGCTCAACAGAGAGGTGAAATGGGTCACAGTCTGAAACGGGAACTGTTCAAAATGCTCCAGCTATGGAATACATTTGCCTGGTTCATTTCAAGGCTCAGCCTTAACAGTACTCAAACACATCTCTAGGGCTTTTAACAACAGGATGGGGAAATGTCAAGACAGGATTGAATGGTGGTCTCAGTCCCCACTTCAACGTGCAACACACCTCTACCAACCAGGCAAGCAGCATTCTGGGCACACAGTGTGGTGACAGTGACAGGATCCCTTGGTCTATAGGCTGGCTTTGTTGTATCTGATCACATGTCATCAAGTACCCTGGGTAACCAAGGGATATTGCATCTGAGGAGGGAAACTCCAGAAGGGCTTCTTCTCCTCACTGGCTTACTAGAGAAGAAGCCCGAAGCAACAAATGAGTGTCTGGAATGGGTCCAGCAACTGATGGAAAACCCAGTTGTGTCTGCCTACATATGTTTGCTGAATAGCTGAAGGTATTCTGATATCAGTGGGGAGTTCTTCTCTTCAGGGTGCACCCTGTTCTTCCGTACCTGGCCCAAATGGCCAAATGTAGGTCAGGATGTGGGTCACCTCAGCTACAGTAAAGCCAAGGGGTCATGAATTCTAATTTCCTGGACATGGTCACTACTACCTCTGCTGCTCTCAACAGCACAAGGAGGTCAGTTTTGGGGCATCCACCAGCCCTTGTAACTGTACAGCATTAGTTTTGTTTCCTGTGTTTCTCCATTGGCATGTGTTTGATTAAAACTGCAAAATTCTTGACTATTTCAAGTGAAAAGCTCTTGTTGAAGACCTCCAAGTCCCTGGTGAAACAGATGACTCTAGTGGGCTGTCCTAAAGTGTAGGACCAGCAGCACGAGTTGTTTGAAATCTGACATACAATGACAAGTTGCCTCTGAATACTGGGGACTGAGTGAAGCATGTTTTGCGTTACAACAGAAAGCCACTCACCTTTCCTTCTGCTACAGAGATATATAGTGTCCAAAGAAGAGCAATGAAGCTGATGAAGGGTCTAAAGAGCAAGTCTTCTGAGGAGCGGCTGAGGGAACTGGGGTTGTTTAGCTTGGAGAAAAGGAGGCTGAGAGGAGACCTTATTGCTCTCTACAACTGCCTGAAAGGAGGTTGTAGTGAGGTGGGTGTTAGTCTCTTCCCAGGTAACAAGTGATAGATTGGATATTAGGAAAAATTTCTTCACTGAAAGGGTTATTAACCACTGGAACAGGCTTCCCAGGGAAGTGATTGAGTCACCATCCCTGGAGGCATTTAAAAGACATGTAGATGTGGCACTTAGGGACATGGTTTAGTGATGGACTTGGCAGTGTTCCATTAATGGTTGGACTCAATGATCTTAAAGGTCTTTTCCAATCTAAATGATTCTATGATTCTATAAGGGCTATGGATGGGGAGTGGTAGCAAGACGGGCTGTGTGCTGATGGGGAGCATGGAGCTTGCCTGGGCTTGGCTGCAGTGTACCCTTCCAGAAGAGACAAGAGACTTCAGTCTTAAGGTACTTGAGATAATGGGTCACCTTCTCCTCTGTTGCCTGGGGACTAGATGATCTCCAGGGGCCCCTTCCAGCCTAATTTTTTTTCTGATTTATTCTAAAACATGTTAATCTTATGAACTTCAAAATCCTGCACCTGGGAAGGAATAACCTCATGCACCAATACTCACTGAGGGCTGAGTGGCTGGAAAGCAGCTTGGCAGAAAAGGTCCTGGGGAACTGGTGAACAGCAAGTTGAACATGAGCCAGAAATGCGCCTGTGTGGTTACAAAGACCAAAAGTGTTCTCTTGGATCCTTTCTACTCTCTAATGCAAGGAACAGAAACAACAGGCAAGGTCAACCCTGGCTCTTCTAAGGAAACTTGGTGATTGCTAATCAGACTACTATTCTTCACTACTTAGGAGAACAGGAAATAAAAACCACCCTCACTAAGTCCAGACTGTGTTAGCAGGAGAGAACCTAACTGGTATCATGGACCTGTTTCCAAGGTGATTCTGTCACAGGTTCGGGATGGCTTGGGAAGTCCAGGTGGTGAGAAGGGTAGCATTAACTGATGGCTAAACAGTTTGCCAAGGAGGTCCAGATCCCCATGTGATATAAATCAGCATCCTCCTTTGATCGGGGTGGGACAGCAATGAATGGCTCCATCATCTCCTTGCTTTAAACCAATCCCTGTGAATATACTTTATGGAGGGGTGCAGAAAACACTGCAGTTCAGGCACTATGACAGGGTAAGCAAACAGGATCATCTAGAGATAGACAAGGGGTAAATGTGCAGGGCAGGAACAAAAAGAGGCTATGAAGTGCATACAGGAGAACACCAACCTAGGTAATGGCAAGAGAGATAAATACTCTCACATGTCGAAAAGCCAAAACACAAGAGAGACTGTTAATAACCACAGTTCAGGAAACAATGCCTCTGTGCAACCTCGTTTCATTTCCCAAATGAATTAAGTCTTTCCACTGAACATCACTTCTTCACTGCAAGACACAAGTAAATAGCAATCAGGGATTCCAATTAATGGGACTCAGTCACTTTGTCATAGGCAGAGTGCTGAGGTGGGAATCCACAAGTGATGGGTCAGCCATGGATTCAATTGGTTTGGCATTATATGGTGTACTTTCTAATTACCAAGGCTGCTTTTAAACTCCCTTTAAGGACAAGGGAACAATTTTTGATTTATGAAATAATATATTTTTCTTTTTAAAGTAAATATTTGGTGTCTGCTAAGGTTGACTCTAATTCATATCTTGCTGCAGGGTAAGTTCTGTAATAATGTCACTGTGTTTGTGATAACAGACAATAGCTTTGTTATAAACTATGGGAATTCAAGTACGAACCAGTGTTGCAGCAGAGAATCCCAAAGGAGAGGGACAAGGAAAATGGGTACTGTTTATTACTGCTGGAACATTAGCAGCAGCTAGGTTAGGTCACCTAAAGACTTCTGTGATAGATACTTTCTAGCTGCTCATAACTTTTCAAGCTTTGCAATTTTCTGCTTGTCATTATTTTTTCTTTATGGTGATCCTACCTGACTCAACCAATTTTTTCTTAGAGAGACTGTCTTACGAAAAAAGATAACTTTTGCAACCATTCTGATGAAAAGTGGTTGATTGACCGCTCCTGGTCAGCATTGGTGGAAGGAGTCATTTACCTACTCGTAGGAGCTCTTTCCATTTTCAACACCTGCTCTGCTGAGTCAAGACAACAGAACTGGTCATTTCTCCTCTACCACTATGAAAGAGGTGTACTTTATGAAGCACTCACTTGCTAAAGCAGGCACACTGTTGTGGGAAGGATGAAGAAGCTGTGGGAAAACAGCATGATTATGCCTTCTGTTTGGACTAGAAGCTACACTGTGAAGGATTTCATTCAGAAGGCAGCAGCTATCAGCAGGGAACAAATGTCCAAATTTACCCCTAGATCAAAAAAATGTTCAGAAGTACTTTTGTGGAGTCTATCACTGCACCCCCTTGCTGAAGGGGAGGAACAAGCTCGACTGAGGCAGGCAAAGAAGCTTTGTATCCTTCTGTGAGGACTAAAAAAACAGCTCTTAAAGCGTGAAGGGGAGAGAAGGATGTTGAAGCTGCAGGATCAGAGTGCACTGTCACCTGGAAGTTGGATGTCAGGATAAACTTAGTCAGTGACCTTAGTTTGAACAGTGTTATCTATTGTCTCTGTTACTACCTAAGAGCCCCTAACTTCTGCTCTTCTTAGTTTGTCTGGTAAGACTGAACAAGCCTCTGGTTTGACCAATTTGTTCAAATATCTGGGTGCTTCCAGGTCCCATAGAGCAGTTCAGATGGGTAAAGATGTCCTGACAGGCTTGAGGAGCAATAAGGGTTGATAGACAGGAATGACACCCTGGTCCCTGTGGGAATAATTGCAGACATCTTCCTGTGAATCCCACAGTGCTTGGATTCAATCCTGGAGAGCTGCAAGATGTGGCAAACACAGACTAGTCTCTGCTGTTGTTCAGACACATATCCTTCTTATTTTTCTTTGAAAATTCCTACATCTTTTCCTCAATTGATTTTCCTCATTTGAAGTCTCTTCCTTTTGAGATCATCATAGGAAAAAAAAAAATAAGTGGCTTAAGCAGAGTTTGATCTAAGGATGCAGGAAGTCCGTGGGCTGCTTAACAGAGACAATTTCCTTCTGACTTTGCCTGTATTACAATAGTGCCTAGGTCTTTAATGGTGTCTTTCATCAGGTGGTCTCAAAGTACTTCACAGGCATTATGGAGCCACTTCACTGTTGTCTAGGCTAGAAGAATCCACTGTAAGCTTAATTGTAAATGCACTGGTCTTCTAGCTTTCTGACGACAGTTCCAGCCTTCATCTTATTTTTCATGTCTAGGCTCAACACAGAGGAGAGTGTTTTGTCTGTATGAGTAAGGGCTGAATTGCACAGGCTATTTTTGAATTATGGTTATCTGAGAAAGCATTCTGCTTTGCAGTTTCTTGGAAGCCTGATATAAAGCTTTTATGTTGTTGTTGCTTATATATCAGGAAAATGTCTTGAAGAAGAGACTTCCAACTTGTAGTCACTTATCTTCAGGAAGAACTCACAGATGAGATTATTTTGCCATACTGAAATTGATAGACTTTTTGCTAGTTTAGAAGATCTCTGTAAAAAGCTTGAAATGAAAACAGACCCATGCTATATGAACATCTGGGCAAACTGTTCACTGTGACTGAGACAATTAATGTATGCTGTTCCTCTCTCTAATTAGTATCCTAGAAAATCTCATTACTTGCTTACATGTACTTGGGAGTTGAGGACCGTTGTTGACTCTTTCAAAAAATAGAAAAGTCACTCATGACATGGTGCTGGTAAGTCCCACTCATTGCAGCACTTTTCAGGGCAGGGTTTACAGTTTTATTCATTTCAATAGGCAGTGATCTCTGTAGGAGATGTAACATCAGTCAGTAACAAACTCCTTACCAGATGCTAGAGACCGTCACTGGTGCTCACACAGCAAGATTAGGTATGTGAAGTATCTTGAGCTAAGACAGAGCTGTGCAGCCTGAGGAACCTGAGTGCTTCCTCTGAAGCGTGTTTGCTATTTGGAGAATGGATGTGTGGTGTAAAATGATGGTATGATCAAAGGAAATCCAAAAGAAGCTGTTTTGAAAATGTCCCTCTGGCTGAAGTGGAGAGACAGGGAAGGTGAAGGAGCAATCAAACGCAGGCGCTCAGGCTCCCAGCCTGCTCCTTTAGGCAGCACTTCCTTGTTCGGTTTGGAGACCTCCACATACAAGCTGAATATGGTGTAAAAGAAAACAACTCCACACAGCACCATGTCCTTCTCTGATGTTGAGCCTGCTTCAGCCAACAGGACCGGACTTTTTTGACCCTGCTTTTGAACCAGAGGTCTAATGTGCAAATCCTCACCCACAATGGCTGTGGCTTACATTAAGAAATACCAGCAGGAGCAGGGGTATTTGCCAGTGCTACTGATGTTCAAATTAAAAGGAGTAGTAGGAAGTATTGGTTCAGGAATTGCTTATTTTGTCAAAGATTTTTCAATGGCTGTACTATGCACATAGTTGTTAATAGTCTAATGACATCTCTACCTTCTGCTTCTCCCTCTTTGCAGTTGCACAGGGTTGAATGGCAAAGTTTTAACTTTCCCAAGAGGTAATTGCTCACTTGCACATGCATTTGGCAGGATTTATGTTACACAATCACAGTTCTCTCCCTCCTGAGGGTGACAGGACAAATTTTTGTATGCCAGATTGCAGATAGATTGCCCCCCCCCCCCCTCTCCCACAGAACACCAGCACTCTCTGTCTGGGTAGTCTCTGTGGTGCTAAACCATCCCCCTCCACATTTGATGGTCCCCAGGCAGGCCCTGCCTTGCCCCTGTGCTCCTGCTACCTTGGCCCAGAGGAGCAACGGCAGGAAGCAAAGAGTGACAAAGGTTTGGCAGAAGAACACAGGACACGCTCAGCCTGTGCTGATATTGTGGGATGTTCTGCATGGTCATCCTGCAACAGGAGCTGGATCCATGTGCAGCAGAGATTCATGTTCAGCTATGCCCCAGTAAAAGAGAGAGGTCCACTTCCATGCTCATGGTACTGGCAGCCTGGTACCATGGTCCTGTGAACTTCCTCGATGGTCATTCAACTCTGCACTGTGACATGGCTCTGAAGGAGTCTGTAGAGCAGACTGTGAGAGGGTCCTCTCTCCAACTTTCTGCAGGACTAAGACCTTCCTCATGGCTCCTGGCATTAGGCTGTTACTCAGATCCAAGACAGAGAAGTGCAGACATAGCCAGAGTGCACACATTCATGTAGCAAAGACACTGTGGTGGTCTCAGAGATGGTTGTAACCAGACCAGGCAATCCCACCTCCCCACTGCCACTGCCTGGCATGTGCACTGCTGTGAAATTACTGGATTATTTCGTGACATTTGGTAGACTTTTGGAAACAGCCTGTCCTGCGTACTTCCCTCAGACTTCCCACAGCAAGTGAAAGATGGTATGGATGATGATAATCTCTCTAGAAAATGGATCGTGTCCGGAGACATGAAACCACATACAAAAGTTTCACTTTGGCATCACCACAAAATATTTCTGCGTGCACTTACCTGCAGCAGCATCTTCTATAGTGTTGTATGTGGGGTTGGGTGGGGAGGGGCAGCAACAAACAGGACTCATAACTACATGGTTTTCCTCATGTTGGGAAGGTTTCTTTCCTATCTCTGTCAGGTCCGAGGTGTTTGGAGGGGTCAACCAGGGGAATCTGAGTCAAGTTGTACATTTGACATGCTTTTGTGCACCTTGGAGAAGAAAGGGGATAGGGGCCTCTTATTCTATAAAGGTGGTAATAAATGTGAGTGCAATGGTATATCGCTGTGTCCTGCCTGGTACAATTCACTAAAGGACTACCGTGCTTTGCCTGCTGTTGGCAAGGCAGACCTTGTACTGGCCTTGTACTGGCAAGGATGGGATGGCTGGATCTTCTGTCTGTGCCTGTATCTGGTCCCACATAGCCCGGTGGATGCAGCACTTCAGCCAAGCTGGTGGGTTGCCCCTCAGTTCCTTCTCCCCATGTACACACGGGAATAGTCAGAGCAGGATGGAACTACATGCATCTCTCATCTGATCTCTGCAGTTTATTTCCATGGAAACTGGAGGAAATTCTGACTTTGAATGAAGGAGAAAAAAGGCTTACATGGAGAAAGGCCTGTCTCCCCAGGTTCCCAATTAAATGGGTTGTGGACAGTGGAAACAAGGAGGCCTTTAATCCAGTGCCCAGTGTTTGCATGGTAAGAAGGGTGGCAAAGCGCTGTCTGGTGTTGCTCAGACAGACCCTATGGGAACCTAACCATGACAGGGGAGCAGGAGGACAGGGCAGGGGTACAGCACTGCTTCTACTGATGTTGATAAGGTCCCTCTCAGTACATAAATGTTTTTCAAACAATCTATCTTCCTTCTTTAGTGGTTAATACAGGAGATGAGGGTCTCTGCTTCTTTACTCATCTGAAAGAGGAACTCCATTGATTTAACTGAGTGTTTAACTTGGTCTTACATGACCAGGTCTGCTTGGTATTGAAGCAGTCTAAGGCTGGGACTGCATTTACTTGTTCTGCAAGTGGCTGGGTACACTGGGAAGACCTGACTAGATAATTAACAGGATGTCTCAGGAGGAGTTTGGAAGGAACCAGTGGGTTTCTTTTGCATAGAAAGTATGTGATATCTCATTGCAAACAGCATGTTAAGTCTCAATTTTTTGTACCAGCACAGTGATGCTGATCTGGACCCTTATTTGCTAGGCAAAGCCTGGAGATTTTTATTTCTTGCTCATTATCATGTGCTTTCATCATACTGTATTAAACTATGGATCTCATATAGGTAGGGGAGAATATTCTCTATCCATTCAAGAGCTCTAAAAGTGATTATCAGCTTCCAAAGAATCAAATGCCTCGCTGAAGACACTTATGTCCTAGTTGGGTGGTCGTCAGTATGTCTGTTCAGCTTGGCACACCAGCCACAGCAGCCTGTCTGCCTGTTTGCCCATGACCCTAGAGACTCCCCCGCTCAGGAGAGAAGGCACTGTCTCTTTTTTCCTGGGTCCCCCATCCATGGAGCTTTTATCCTGCAAAATAGAGCAGCCCTGGCATTTGGATCCTACTAGCCAAAGGTGACACCATCTGAGTGAAAAAAGGAAAAGACAGATCCCCTCTGCAAGGGTGATTCATGCATAATTTGGCATCTTCTACCTGGAAAGAGAAGGACATGGAAAATATAATATCCTTTGTCATCAAGGTGGAGAAAATTCCCTTCAGGATTTCTAATGTGCTTCATGATGAATCTTCTTTCTGACTTTTTTTTTTTTTTTTTTTTTTTTAAATGCATTAGCAAATCCTGGTTTGCTCTCTACCCGTTTAATACATTCCAAAGATTTTGTAAACAATGGAGTCTCCTGCTGGAGTGGGTTGGTGGAGAGGTCCTCAGCCATCACACACTCTGTCAGGTTCACCACCACTGCTGAAACATGACCAGCAGGTTGAAAAAGAGAAGAGCTCCAATCTTCTTTGTATTTGCACCAGGCTAAAGCAGTGGCTTCATGGACCCTCTTTGAGTTTACCTGGAAGATCAGGGTCCTCTCCCATGCTGGAAAATCATTCATGTGTGTGACATTGACAGACTGAGGCCTGAGGCATTCACAGGACAGTGAGAAGTGGGTGAGAACACTGAATGTAAAGCTGCTTCCCTTGCAGAGCTGTGGGAGAAGTCTGAACACATCAGACCTGACATTAATGCAAGCCACATCCAAGACATGCTGACTCCAGACCCTGATGAAGATATATACCCCCGTACTAACTTGCATGGCCAGTCCTTCCCTGCACCATCCCTGTTGCAGTTCATTAGATCAACTTGTACTTTACACCTGGGGCTGATCCCCAGAGACTCCTTCACTCAATACGGTTCAAGCCTCAGCACTTGCAAATGTCTCTGTGCTTCTTTTTGATGTTCTCCCTTCAAACACCAAAATGACTGTGGCCAGAGGGCTGAGCCTGACCTGGATCCATCTGGAGGAGAAACTGCTGAGCAGGCAGAAACGGTTTCAAAACCTTCCAAGTCTCCCCTTCCTCTCCAATTCCAGCCTCCCCACGCTGGAGGCACTCAAAGAATGGGTCTTTCCTGCTGTTGCTTGTCTTTCCTTTCTTCTTTCTCTCTTGGAAGCAGCAGCCTTTCCCATTGCCCTGCTCTGGTTGAGGCCCGTTTGGCACAGCATAAATCAGAAATAGCTCTGCTGAGTCCCCTTGAGATACTGCCAGGCTTGCAGAGTGGTTGAGGAGAAGCAAAGCCCAGTTTTCTGACGAATGCAAAATACCTTTCTTTTGTTACATACTTGTTTGCAGTAGGAAAAATACCCAAACCAGACCTTTACATGTAGATGAAGAGGTTTGCACAGTGTTTCTGGATATGGAAATCCAACAGATGTTCCTGTTTTGCAGAAAGCAGTTTGGATCCATCAGATGGACTGCAGACACTTTAACTGCATGTTGCAAGAGCCACTCTGCAGCCAGGTCCCTGGCAGAGGTGTTGCTGCTGCTACCTGATCTTTCAGCTACATGTCCCTGTACTTTTCACAGCTGCAGAGGTATAGAACGGTTGAGGTTGGACATGAGGACTGGATGTGATGGCCATGTCCAGTCTGGTTTTGAATATCTTCAAGGATCAGCACAGTGAAAAATGTAGTTAAGAAGAAAGAGTCCCAGGGAAAAACATGACACAAAAAGTTAATGATTATTCCCCAATAAAATACTGTAACACTAGGAAACTGAGAATTAATGTTATACTTAAATGCCAACTTGTTAAAGGAAAAGAGGTTCGTTGCAAAGAGCCAAATGACTTTAACTGCATTCAGTAGTCCATGATGGGGAAAAAAACACACACACACTATATATGTGTATATATATATATATAAAAAAATCATTCCAATGTAATTACAAAATACAGATAAAGTGATTGACTCAAAAACTATGCTCAATGCAATGTGCCTCTGCAGAGCAGACGGTGCCGTTCTTACTCATATTTGGCCTTCTTTTATCAGCAATGGTAAAGCTTTTTTGTTTAAAATGCAGCTAGGATTGGCTAGAAATTGCTAAAAAGGCAATTATCTGGTGACTGGGGAGACAATAATCTCCCTTTTCAGAAACCAAACATTTCCCAGGTTAGATGTTAAATTGCCATTGAAAAAACTCTCACTGGAAGTCCCCTCCTGCTGCTGCCTTGTGCTGGGACTTGGTCTGGACACAGGCCCGAACTACAGCGTGGGCTGTGTCCCAGGACAGCCAGTGTCCTCCAGGAGGCCACGGGCACAGCAGACCCTGTTGATCTGGGTGTCCTCTTTGGGCTGGTCAGGGCTAGGAAGCCTGCAGGCGTGGATGAGGCTCAGCATCTCTCAGCTGCATTGGAAAGTATCTTTGTGCAGCTTTTGCTGCTCTTACCTCATGTGAAAGCTTCTCTGAGAAGCAGTTTCCATTTTTAGGACAGGTCTGGTTCCACTTCCATTGAATGATTTTCCTCCTGTACGTGGTATTTCTCTCCCATCATCTCTTCATTGTGGTGGTCCAGTGTGTCCATATTTGCACCCTGAACCCCCTGGCCCTGGAGGAGGTCACACATCAGTACAGGGTGATTTATCTTCCTCCTCTATATGCGGAGTCAATGCTCCTACGACTCCTGGGGGATCAGGCTATTAGGCCATGGCTCCCACTCTTTTACCCTACATTTCAGTGGAGGTTCACCTACATTTCACCTAACCAGATGAGTTGCAGCAGTGACTGAGAAGCTGAAGCCAGCCAGAGACAACATCCCCTGGGCAGCCCTCTGCATAGGAACAGCAAAGCAACGACTTACAGCACTGGCTTTGAAAGGTGGTTGGGCAACTTGCCTGTCAGGACCATGGCATGAGTTCAGGCCCTGAACTTCCCAGTCTCATCAACCACAGCAAGTAATGACTGACAACACTTAAAGCAGCAGAGCTATAGCATAGCCAGCTTTGGCCTCAGGGCCATTCAACAGCAGCAAGAGGGACAGCATTTTCCCAGCCATGCTGGGAACTCATTCCCAAGGACTGGTGCAGAAGACAGCCCATACTGGGACCCCCCCAGTCAGGATTCCAGCTGGTCCCATGAGGTTCCCATGGGAGATGGACAACAGACATCTGTCTGCTGCATGAGGGACCAACAGGCCTTCAGGTCCCTGCAGGCTGCATTTGAAAATCCCATTGTGCCAAGCTGTATCTTTAGGCACTGTTAATGCCCTGGGCCCTGTTTATAAGTACACACTGTTCAGTGTCCCACGGCTGTGCCTAGAGTGACAGCTCTCTGCTTCGAATGCCCTAAACACCATTAATGAGTCCTGACTTCTGTGAATCCAGTGGCTGGGAGGGGCTGACAGTGTGGCAGCGGCAATAGTTAATCTGGATGACTCCTGTGACCCAAGGGGACATCTGAACTTTGCTTCAACAACACCGTTTCCACTGAGACAAAGCTGAAGCTATGTAGGACACACCACCTTGACCCATGCTTCCTTGAGCAACTCCCTCTGGAATTATTACCATTACTAAAGAGGTTTTCCAAGCAGTCCAGCCATGTGCCTGTGCCCAGAGTTGGGAGCTCAGTGAAGCCTGGTGATCCAGGCTGTGGTAGCAGTCATACATCAAGTCAAGGAAGGCTGCAAACAGCACTTGTAGCCAGTCAAGAAAAGTTCCCAGTGTTGCCTCGAGGGAGGGATGTGCTGGGGCTCTGGAGGGAGAATCAAGAGGGCTGGGGCATGGAACTCGATAGTCCTGCTGGGAAAGGAGAACACAGACAAAAACGTTGATTTTGCCAGAGAAATCATAAAATAGTTTTTAAAAATGAAATTTTGTGGAGGCTTATTTTTCTTCTCTCCTCTTTGTTCTGGGTGCACATAAAGCTAAGCTTCAAACTGTCCCTGCTACTCTGAGAGCCAGAAATGTGGGGTTTCTCCCCCCAGGGACTGCTGTGATCCTCAGGCAGCTCTTCCTGCCAGCAGCTGCAAGCTTTAAGGATCATCCTAAAAATCACAGGGCTCATGATAAAAGCTTTGCTTCAGATTGTATCATGTACCAGCAAGAGCTCTGGTTCCAGGCCACTGTCACGGTGACAGTCACGAGGGGTTATCAGCAGAAAGTGCCAGCGTTCACTTCCTTGGAGAGGGACATTATAGTAATGAGAAAATAAGAGATTTCAGCTGCCTTGCCCAGCTGAGCTCTCAGCCTGTATTACCTCAGGCACAGAGAAGAATGTCTTTAATATCATCAGTAGAATATGAGTCATCGGGGCTTTTTTTTATCCTTTTTTTTTTAAGAAAAAAAATCAGAAATTCTGCTTTGTATTTTGTCATGAGGAGAGAAATGGGTTGAAAGGTAATTGGATCCTGTTGCTTCCTAAACAGCTAAATATTTACATATAGGCTGGGCTATTAATCATGGCCGCATATGGCAGGAAAGCTTGCCATAGCACTCTGGGGAAAACTGCTATGCGCAAGTGTGTTTGTCTCACAAATGTCTCCCTGACAGCTTCACTTTCATCACAATCAGCTGTGACACCATAATTACAGATTTGGGGAGGTTTTCAGCCTCCAAGTGATTGATTGTTTGATACATACAATTTAGAAGATAGATGTTCTCATTTAAATCAACTACTTAGCGAGGGAACTGGCTACATGGGAAACAAAGTTGAAACAGTCTGTACCTGTGCCAATGTCCAGGACAAACCCCACACTTGCATTTCCAGCCCTCTCTCCTCCCAGGGCTTTTGGTGGCAGATAAGGGTGGTTGCTGCACATTCAGCCTCTCACCTTCTCTCTCCTGCTTGCTGACGACCCAGGGGTCCACCACACTGCTTCAGCTTAGTACTTGACGATGCTTCTCGTGGGCATTTCCAATTTTTGGCTCTCTGGAAACATCTTATGTGGCCAAGGGAAAAGATCCTATCTGCTGTGATTATTACTAGCCACTGATTTACTGCTTTCAACCTATGGTGGCACTGAACTCTGCTAACTCCAGCATGGGTTGCCCTTGCCCCAGTGGTAGTAAATCCCAGGGAGGGACAGGGTGGATGCAGTTTCTTTCCATTTGCTCCGTGTTTACCAGCTGTCAATTTTATGGAGCAATAGCACTCAGGGTCCAGTTCTCTCGTGTCAGGGCTGATCATTTTTTATAGCCTCTTTTGTAGATCCTACTAACTCATCCTCTCTCCTTCTGCCTTTTTGCATGTTGTCCTGTATTTACAGCATCCCTTTTCCAGTAAGGGCATGGGAATATATGGGAAGGCAGGACAGGCTGGAAACATGAGGGGGACTGTCTTTTATGTGAGAGCACAGCCGGCGTGATGGAGCTCTGCCATGGATGGATAGCGTTGCAGCTGAGAGCTAATGGGTCAGGATGGGCAGGCTGACCAACATGGATGCTTGTGCACACATTATGCATGCTGATTTTGCTTATTTGACCATTCTGGCCAGCCTGCTGGTGTTTGCCTGGATAGAGATGTTAGGTTTGAAATGTTCAGTAATTATGACTCACTAATGGCATTAAGAAGCCAGACTGTTGTGGATGCCAGAAAGAGCTGCTGCTGAGTTCTTCATTGTACTTTGGTCAGCTGCTTGCAAGGCCTGCAAGTTGTCACAAGCTGGCTATCACTCCTGAAAGAGCTGCTTGAATAAAACCCAAAGATAATTTTTTTTTATTTATTTTATTTTTTTTTTAAAATCTGTTGTGTGCCCTTTTGGCCCTGCAGCTTCTCTCTAACGAAGCAGACAGAAATCCTTGACCTGGAATAATGTCACATTTCCTACCGAGTGCTGCATGACATTTCTTGTTCTTCTCCAGGGGGCTCTTACCACTGGGACAAACCATTAACCTCTTTCTTGTGCGCTCTCCCACTCTTTAAGATCTTTTCTGGAGTCTCACTCTTTCAGATCCATGAATTCTGTGCTGCTCCCTTCACAATGGTCCCCCTGAGGGAGGAAGGATGGAGAAGGAGCCCCTCCCAGCCCAAGCAGTAATTGAGCAAACAGGGCAACTTTGTGAGAATTAGGAGCTGTGGATGAGCCTTGACAGGGGCTATCACCTTGTGTGCAAACACCACACTGCTCAGCCTGTATGACAGCCCGATCCTTGTTCCAATTCTGAGGAGGGGCTGGGGACCTCCTGAGGTCCTGTCTCCCAAAGTCCTGTAGCCAATTTCTGTCAAATCTTCCCAGAGATCCCAGGGATCCCTGGTCTGACATGATTTCCCAAACCAAGTGGCTCCTCACAGCTTGTCCCCCTGAGTGCAAAGCACCAGTGTCTGTTCCCCCTCCAGACCATTTGTGCAGCCCTGGCAATATCTGTATGACCATGGAAGAAACCAAGGTGACCAGTTAGCTGAGATGCCAGCTTTGTAGTGCCTGTGTGACTCAGTGACAGGATCACCTGGGGCTGGTGAAATCTTTAGTCCTACAAGTCACATCTATTGGGGGGGATAAATTGTGATTGAATATGAGATGCCAATTGTTATATCTACAAATTCACAAATGATTGTTTTCTTGGACATAAAGAAAGACAACATAACAAAAGTCATGCCTCTGTTTTCAGTCCTGGGGCTTTTCCAGGCACCATTTGCCCGCTGACCTCTCCCTCACCTCAGTTCTGTGATACCAGTGGTCTAAGGCTGTATCTGGCTCTTCCTTTCTGCTATCTCCTTCTGAGTGGTCTAGCCTGTGTCTGCCCCCAGCACACACTTGGTCACTTCTTCACCCACTAGAAGCCCTGACAGACCTTGAAGCTGCTTCTATTTTGGGGCTGAAAGTGCTCCCATGCTTGTCTGGGGGACACCTTCTTCTAGTCACAAACCCAGTGAAATATAAATGAATGGCAGAGCTCCAACAATCTGTGTCACACTAAATTTTAACGCAGTCCACGATGTTTGAATTAATATCGTTGTGGACAGGGAAGTGCTGACATGAGGTAAAGGTTCTCTACTTCAGTGTGTTCTTTTCAGGATTAATTAAAGACAGACAATTTTAGCATCTTCCATCAGCAAATGCCTTCCTTAGCTGTTTTAATTTTGTTGATGAAGTGCAAAGACTTTGCAGGACATTTAATATGAAATAAAATTGGTAGCCAGCATTTATTCTAAATGTCATTTTGCAATTGCGGGGATCAATTTGAAAACTTGAATACATATTATATGTAAAAAAATTGCCACATGTACGCATGTGGATGTGTGTGTTAAACAGCATTTTTACCCTTATGCATTAATTTAAGGTAAAAAGAAATACCATTTCTAGTAAGGGACAGAATTTGTAAGGCAAATAGACCTTCCTCGGTTGAAATTTGCAATAAGCTTTGAGCTCAATTTATCTTCTGGCTGGCAGAACTTAGCTTGTTTTTCTGTAAAAATTCCAGGTGAGCCAACAACAAAAATAAGTGGGTTTTTTTCTAGAAACCTCAAGGCAAACATGATTTAGTGTTGGTGATATTTGTTCTTGACAGAGCTAATGCTTTGGTAGCCTTTCCCTCGACCCCTTTAGATGGTATAGCCAAAAATACTTAAAATGCTATTTCTGATGTGTTCTGTGCTACTTTCCAGGATGTATCTCAGAGATGGATTTGGAGAGAAAAATACCTCATCTGAAGCCCCTCAGCTACCTGTTCCCACTCCGCATCCTGAGCAGATAAGGGACTTGCTCTTGTGTTTTGCTTGATACAGGCAGTATTGAAGGGAATTGGGACTATTTCCCAAGTGGGATGTCTTTGCAGCAAACAGCAAAACCACCTTCAGCATCAAAGACCAAGTGCCGTGCCGTGGGTGACTATTTGTTACCAGTGGAAAACGCCATGAACAAGAGGGCACCAGGCCAGAGCCAGAAGGTCAAGGCTGTATTTAGGGTCTAACAAAGAAACTTTCAGGTTGCATTTCAGTTCCTGCCTTTGCCTCCTGGCTCCTGTGTGTCCTTGGACTCTCTCTGCCTTAGGTTTCTATCTGTAAAATGGAGATGGTATTAATCCCTGATCATAGTTGGTGTTAGGAGAACAAATCTATTGATGATTAAAAAGTGTTCATGTAACTATGGCAACAGTGTGTCAGAGTTACCTCACGTAGATATTCTCTCTTTTTGCATCTTGCAAGAGGAGAAATCAGACAAAGTGCTTGAACGTTCCCTGAAACATCTTCATGCATTTGACGCTGACTCATCAGAAGCTGCCAGCCCCTGCTTCCCCTGAGTTATTTCAGGAAGGTTGCTTATGTTGGGATTGAAGCAATGGAGGAAAATTTTAAAAAGCACCTTGCTTTATTGCTTGCTGGACAGATTATACCTCAGCTTTAACTTGGAAACAGTCCATTATGGTTTATGGCAATAAAAAAGAAAGCCGAGATATAAAATTTATTGCCATGAGATAATGAACTGCAGGGACAAATGTTCAGTGTAACATTTCTCTCTGCAACATGCAACACCTCTGTTCTCTCTTGGTGATCATCCTACCCACCTCCTTGCAGTTTGTTTATATGATAAAGAAGCCCTAAGCCTCCATGGTAATACACCAGCATTTTAATTTAATCAAAACAATATAATCCATTATAAAAAGAAGTCAAGACAGGCAGGGGAGAAATTGATCCATGGAAAAACAGTAATGTCATGAAGCGGGAAAGCTTATCCAAACTCAGGGTAAATATGGGTGGTTGCTTTTTATTATATTGTTAGATTAAATGGTTGCACAGAGAGGCTGGGGCAGGCTGCGCCCGAGCAGCCCTGTTCTCTGTACGCACCCCTGGAAGCTGCTTGCAGTGGGAGCTGTGCAGGTGATGGAGGCACATGGTGCAGGGCATAAGAAGGGCCTGGAGGAGGCCCTGGGAAGGCAGGGAGCTTGCCTAGGATGAGCTGGGCACCGGCAAGGCTATACCAAGATTTTGACGACTGGCTGGCCTCCAGCCTCCCAGCGAGGCCACGGAAACCCCCTGATTGGCTGGGTACCATCCTGGATGGGGCTGCTGAAGGAGGTGAGTGGAGATGTCTGTCCCTCTGTCCAGGAGCCAACCCCATCCTCAGCAAGTATGAAGGGGCTGGAAATCCCAGCAGCTTGGGTGGTCTTGTTCCTTCCTCTGCCTTTTCCTGGTGGGAGCAATGAGGAGGCCTCATCATGTCTCAGCTTTTGTATTTAGATTAAAGACCTGGTGATGTCTAACTTCTCCCTGGGTGTGAGAGAGATCCCACATATATACCACCATGCGCAGCATCCTGGAGTAAGCACATCCTTGCAGAAACCATAAGGGAACAAAAGATCAACCTGTGTGCACCTCTGCTGCTGCTCCCAAGAGCAACAGGAGGTATTTCCAACAGGCTTAACACTTATTTTGAATATGAAGCTTGATTTTCTCTTTCCATTTCCCCCAGCTGTCTTTGGGCAGAGCTGTATTTTATTTATATTTGTATCGTATTGTATTGTGTTTTACTATGTTTTGTGTCCACTACCTTGGAGCTGCAAGCAGAGCAGTTAAACATTCACATGAAGCTCATCCTTACCTTTCCTTCACCTGATCCCAGTACTCCCCACTAAGTCTCATTCCCACTGCATTCCCTCTGGTATGGCAAAGGCCCTGCAAGACAAGTGTGCTTCGTCTCTCACCAAAGACACATGTCCACTAGCATCATTTAGAGAAGGTTTGCTGGCACCTGGCCAGGGATGCCGTAAAGCTGATGAGAGAGTGACCTCGGCTACTCACTTGCCTTTCCCGTGGAGGGCAGGGCTGGCATCAGTGTGTCTTCTTTCTTGTTGCAGATGTAGGGAGCTGAGATTTTCTAAAGTATTTAGGAGCCTTTATTCTTTCTACCTTTAAAACCCAGTGAGGCTTTAAAAATGATGTGACCTGAACACCTTTCCCTCTGTAAGCACACTCTGAAAAGCCATTTTAAAAGTCTGTTAAGAGTTCTAGAAATATGGCTAACCTTAACTTTGAATGAAATGAATGTTTTCACTCACTTAACAGAAAGCCAGATTCTAGGCTCTGATTTCACTCAAAGCCGCAAGCCATCCTGGACAAAACTCCAAATAAGTCTCAGCCCAGGGGTAGTCCCAGACTAATGTGTTTGACTTGAAATGAAATATATGTGAGAGTAATTGATGCAAAGCTGCTGGAAACCATGCCTCTCAGAGCCACTTCCAGATTTTTGCAGAAAAAACCCACTGGTAATATTTATCTGTTTTTGTCTAGCCAAGGTGTTTTGGATGAAATGTTAAGTTCCTATGGTGCCAAGAGCCACAAAGGCTAGACATGTTGTCAAAGAAACCTGCTATATCATGCTGTTGACTTCTGCACTGGAGTTTGAAGCTGCCCCAAAAGGTATTGCCATAACAAGTCACTGCAGGCCAGATGAGTTGTCTGTGGGAACTTTTAGTTCCCTGATCCCAGAGCAAGTGATCCCTCCAGCTTCTGCAGCCAGGGTCCCCTTCACTCCTCAGTTGTACCAGGGGTAACCTCCTGCAAAACGCCCCAGATTCTGTGGCAAAAGACTCTCTGTTCCTCTCACTAAAGACTCATCTCTTGGTAGCCTCACCTGGAACCAGACTTTTCTTTCTGTTGCACTGAAGTCACTAGAATGGACAAGGCAAGATCCCAAATCAATGTCCTTAGAGAGCATATGTTGCCCAGATGTGTGTTTGGAGTCAGGCGTGGATATATCTTCCCAGCACCTCTATTTGACCGCTCATTTCTACCAATAATTGTTGAACACATGGTGCAAGATCAGTCCAAGGAGCCAAGCCCCTACTCCCAGGTAAATGATCTGACCCCTCCATTGCAATGTCATGTATGTCTTCGCTTGCTTATCCTTGCCTACAGACTCATGTTGTGCCAGTGGGTATAGAAGGTGACCACAACACTTAAGGTGGGTAAGAGCTTCTCCTTGGATGAAGGAGGCAGGAGGAACATATTAAAATAGGACATTTTTGAGGAAATGGTACCTCTATGGTAGGGTACAGGTTGTTCATTGGCCCCAATACAGGGGGGACAGGATCAGGGTTCACCTACCTCCTGCCAGCTGCGGGCTAGAAGCCAGTTGATGAAACCATTCAGCTCATCCGCTTGAGCAGGCGCTGGCTGCAAATGGGGTAGTTCAGTTCTTGCTCATGGAGGCAGGCTTGCCTGTGCCTCTGCAGTGAGAGGCAGCATTGCTCTGACTCACTGAGGTCTTCACCATGTGCGTTGCTGGACTCCAACTGAGCAGGAGCCACCTCTGAAAGGGAAGGAGCTCCTGAAACACCAGTTGCACCATCCCTCTCTTTATTTAATTGTTTTCAAAGTTTGACACTAGCCCAAGAAAAGTCTGGAGAGAAGTCTGGTGACAAAACAGCCCTCCAGAAACGAACACATTTTGTCTGTTTCCAAGGGAGCGGGTTTGCTCTTTGATCTGGTGGCTCCAAGGGGAAGGGAAGGACCTCTCACATCTTGTTAAATGCTTTATTCACACACATGTAATTAAGATATCCTATATCTACTACTCGGCGTGCCTTTAATTAGAGACATTTCAGCACTAGAAGAGCTGACAGATACAGATAATGGTGCTGCTTTTGCGCACTGCCAGGAGACAAAACCAACCACAGGAAAAGACAATTTCCCTGTAAATTAACTGTGCACTCTGCCTTGCCATTTGCTGCTCTGTCCCCCAAAAGGCTGATGGAAAGGAGATGAAATGTGATCCCCGCCATCCAGAAGTACTTGCCAAGTTCACAGAACAAGAGAGCAGCTGTGGCCATGTAGGGAGGAACAAAGAGACATGCACAGACAGGCATCCCTTCTAACAAAGCTGATGGTAGAACAGGCAACAGACCCCGTATGAAGACCTTCAGGGACATAGAGTGCATTATCAGTAAATTCACAGATGACACCAAGTTAAGAGGGAGTGTCGATCTGCATGAGGACAGGGAGGCTCTACAGAGAGACTTGGATAGATTGGATCGGTGGCCAACGTTAACGGGATGAGCTTCAACAAGGCCAAGTGCCAGGTCCTGCACTTGGGCCACAACAACCCCCTTCATGGCTACAGGCTTGGGGAGGTGTGGCTGGAGCTGTCTGGAAGAGAAGGATCTGGTGGTTCTAATTGACAAGCAGCAGAACATGAGCCAGCAGTGCGCCCGGGTGGCCAAGAAAGCCAATGGCATCCTGGCTTGTTTAGAAATAGTGTGACCAGCAGAAGTAGAGAGGTGATAGTCCCCCTGTGCTTTGCACTGGTGAGGCCACACCTGGAGTGTTGTGTCCAGTTTTGGGCACCTCAATATGAGAGGGATATCGAGGTGCTGGAGCGAGTGCAGAGGAGGGCAATGAAGCTGGTGAAGGGCCTGGAGAATAAATCCTGTGAGAACAGATTGAGGGAGCTGAGACTGTTCAGTTTGAGGGAGATAAGGCTGAGGGGAGACCTCATCACTCTCTACAGCTCCCTGAAAGGACATTGTAGAGAGGTTGGTGCTGGTCTCTTCTCACAGGTGATTAGTGATAGGCTTTAAACTCCAACAGGGGAGGTTTAGACTGGACATTAGGAAAAAAATTTTCACAGAAAGAGTGGTCAGACAGTGGAATAGGCTGCCCAGGGAGGGGGTGGAGTCACCATCCCTGGATGTGTTTAAGGGTCGTTTGGATGAGATGCTGGGGGATGTGGTGTAGGGGAGAACTTTGTAGAGTCGGGCTGATGGCTGGAGTCGATAATCCCAAGGGTCTTTTCCAACCTGAATGATTCTGTGATTCTATGATTCTATACATAGCCTCTGAGAAGACTTAGCATAGGGCAGCAACAAGACAGGCTTTACCCAAGCCACCCTACGCTGCCAAACCTGTGTCCAAACCTGGTATGAGTACTGCAGGAGAAGAGAAAATCCTTCATCCTCCCACCTCATACTGTTTCATCTCCTCTGGGCCTCAGGTTTAGAGCCACCTGCGAGCCTGGATTTTGAAACATGGGCATAGATGCCTATGCGAGGAGGATGAGACCCAGGATACTATCCCAGCTCCTACTTCAGGAGTTATCTCAGCCTGTTAATCTCTTGTGTAGTTCAGGATGATTTGTCAGTTTTGCCTCCATCGCCAGCTGTTGATAGGAGCCCTGAGACTGAACAGTTGTTCAGGCCTAGAGCAAACCTAGGAGTTAAGATGACAATGCTCAATGGTGACATAAGGGTGGATGACACAAGGGGAAAATGGGACTTTCTCATCCCCTGAGGCTGTGCAGTCAAAAAATGTACAGATCCATCCAATGTGAACCCTAATGTCATGTGTCTTCAAGGCTTTCCAGAGGCAAACCTCACTGTAATTTTAGGATCCACATTTACTTGTAGACAGACAGTGGTGAGTGCTGATGGGGTTCATCACACTATTCTGTGTGAGCTGATCTGAGTCACCTGTCGGAAGGAGCATCAAGGAAGAGAGAATAAGAGAAAGATTGAGAGAAGTCCTGGAACACAGAAAGGAAAAACAGTTTTAAAGCTATCTCCCAGGGTGAGGTTGGGTCTACTGGGGCCAGCATGATCCTTGGATCTAGAAATCCAAAGAGATCAATTGACAGTACGGCAGAGTTGGTGATACCTCTTTATTCAGTCCCAGCAACATCTCTAAAGGATCCTCTGTTCAGATACTATCCTCCACAAGAAAAGTGACATCAGAAAGAAAAATCAGGAAGGTTTCAGAACAAAGTCACTGGAAGGACTGAGATCTGGAAAGCTCTGCTCAAGGAGAGATAGGAAGACATATTTTCTTGATTACAGAAGTTCACTGGTCTAAATCTAACAATGAGTACAGGAAGAGATTTCCAATAGCAGAGAGTACAAATGCTACTTGAGAAGCCAAAGGCCGATTGAGAAGAGTGGCAAGCTAAAGCCAAGGAAACTCAGACCAGAAACTAGGTGACCACATGTAATCTTTGCAACTCCATGCCTAAAGATATGGGGTTTTCCTTAAAATCAGCACATTTCTCAACCATATTTCAACGTCTTTCTGATAACACTTCTATCCCTCCAACACAAACTGTGACTGATGAAGAAATCTCTGGATTAAGTTCCCTAGTCTGTGTTACTGAACAAAGATAAGTCAGGATAGAAATATGCTACAATGTTCCTTTCTTAACCACCACATTTAAGATTATGCTTGCCCCACCATCTTATTTCAGAATTGTTGCTTTGGTGTGGCAGGACTGTGATCCCAGAGGATTACAGAGGTGATTCATGAAATAAGGAAGGTGCACTGATGTTGTCTGTGGGCTACATGCATTTCGATTTAAGTGCAGCTTTGTGAATTTCTTATACTCATGGGTTGGTTTGGGGGAAAGATACTAAACCAAGCAATAAAGGAAGCTGCCACTTGAGAACTCTTTTTTTTTTTTTTTTTTTTTTCATTATTTTATCTGTGAGTGAAAATTGTCTGCCGAAACAGCCACTCTCCCCCTCAGCAGCTGGGAAAATGGTGTTTTGCCTTCAGTCATCTGAGCTATTTAGCTGTTCATAAGAGCAATGAAGAAGATTGTTTTCTCTAGTGGACAATATCTGACTACCAGCTCATTTTTCCATTTTCTGTGTGTGCACAGGAACTGTGCATCTTGTCTAGCTGCTGTATGCTGCCTCCAGAGGAACCTTGAGAGCACTGGCAGAGCCCCTGCCCTGAAGCTCAAGCCAGACAGGCAGGAGGAGAGGGCAAGAGGCATAGCCAGGAGGTAGTCAGCAACACCAGCAGTGCTGGGAGACTGCTGGGAGGAGCAGGAAGCAGGCACACAGATAGAAAAAATGGTGACCTGGGCTATGCAGATTTCAGTGCAAACTGGGAAGGCATTACAGAGTTTTGAACTGAGAGCAAGGCTGAGAAAGGGTCCCCTCTCTCCTCTGGCAAGAGTTACAGTGACAGAGTGTTGTGCCGATTGCAGGTAGTTGGTTTTTTTCCATTGAGCACAGCTTCTCTAATTCAAGTTTTTTATTCTAATTTATGTTCAATTGAGACATAGTTTAAAGCTCAAGGACCTTTGTGTTATTTTTGTGCTTTGTTAAGAAAAATGTGTGGACAGGTCCATCTCAAATCTGTTGTGTAATTGGAGTGCTGCTCCACCATCTCAAGAATGGGACTCATCTCACCTGCCTTCATATCAGCTCTGTCAATATCTTCATCTGTTGTGGTCATCCAGTCTCCCTTTTAGTCAGCAGAGAAAACAGCACTTCAGCTTTACTGCCTAATGATCTCCTTCAGAAGTCTGCCAAAGGGTGAGATGAACTGCCTCCCAAGAGCACTTCCTTCTCTTAGAGGACTACTGGAGGGGCTTAAAGACTCAGATTTAAATGGGAACCCATGGTTTTAAACTCCATCCAGAAAGAAAGGAGGTGACAGGTTTACCAGGACAAAGGAATTCCTCATGGGTTGATAATAACACAAAGGTATCGTTGGTACCAGTGACAAAGACAGTAAATGGTTGTAGCTATTAATTGAGGAAAAAAGTCAATCTATGTCTGAGTTAAAAATGGAGAAATAAATAAAGTTTAATGTGTTTTAACTCAACAGAAAGTTGGAGAACTATGGGAGATTTTGATTTTGGACTCATTACAAGCAACAAAGTAGTATGACAAGAAAGGATGCTAAATTTCCCAAAAGACCATACTTTAATTAATTTAAAGTCATAAACCAATTAACATATTTAATACTAACCACCCATACAATTAATTTTGTACTCAGAGATCTTCTGTGTTATTTAGGGAAAGGAAAAGAAAAAAGCAGATTTCTCAGATAAATAAGAATAGGCACAAAACTCACAAGGAACATGATGAACACCCTTTCAGGTGCAAATCTCAGCTCTGTCTTAGTAACAGAGTCAGAATGGGGGTGAAAAGTGGCCACATATTCCTGGTTTTAAGGGAGGCAAGTAGGCAAATTCTTCTCCAGACCCACCAGGCCACAGTACCTGGGTCCAGACTGCGTCTAGACCATCATGGGACAATGTTCTTGTCAGTGAGTCGGGTCATGCCCAGGAGAGGCAACACTGCCTTCCTTCCCTCTTTATTTCCAACCTTCGGTCCTGAAGACCCATCAGGGCTGGGTGGAGAACAGGGTATCAGGCTGATGAATCCATCTAAGTGGGTGAACAGCTGGGATGGAAAACATCTTTTTGCAATGAAAATATTGGTTTAATCAAAATATCAATTTGGGAAAAATATTTGGAATCAATAGTTCTAAATGAAACATGTCAATTCAGAGATGACATTCAGAACCACTTTTCCTTTGCTGAGAAAAAAAAAAAATTTGTATTTCTGTTTGCCTGCTTTGCCAAAATAAAGCATATATTCATGGAAGATTTTCATACCTGGTGTCTTGTAGTTAACCTGTGGCTATGAAACCATTCTGACAACAAATTTGCCAATATTTCTTTAATGTTATCTGATGATATGGGCCCCATTCTGCCCCCCTATAAACCTCATGTCACTCTCCTCCAATACAAACTTCCACAGAAGGTTTGAGGGGATATGGATTTCGTGATGGAGATTTAAAACATCATCATAAACTGAATGCTGTCTTCCTCTATCTACTCGTCTCGTGAAAGTGGGATCTGGGTACCCAAGCACGTCTCAGAGATCTGCCTCCCCATTACTGGCATGGCTTGATGAGCCAGAGAGTCTTCAGTGAACTTTCCCACAGCTTCAACATTTGGAAACAAAAACTTCCCTCTGTGAATGTGCTCCATTCTGTACACGTCATTGGCAACATAGCTCTGCTCTGGCTGCCTGAACTTATTTTGCCCCATACACCTCAAAATGTTTTTGATGGCTGCCTACAGCACTTCGGTGCATGAGGAGATAACTTTGTTTTGTTGTTTTCCTCAAAACTTCAGAGCTGGCAAAGGGCATCAGACTGCTTTAAATATGCCCTAGTTTCAAGTGTAACTTCAGGTCTTCATCCTGCAGTCTAATAACACTCCAAATGGTGCGACTAAGCAAGGGAGAGAGGCTCATTTCTGTCTGGAGAGTAAAGTTATACCAGCTCAATTGTGCCATGTAGCATTGCTCCAGGAGCTGGCTAGAGTGTATTTTTGCTGGAAAGCTTTTTAGCTAGGGTTCATGCCCAAACATCTCAGTACATAAAGTTGTCTATGAACCCATAAACTCTCTCTGGGTGTGGAGCTGAAGAAAAAGACACCCAAGTAAGAGGACTCATCTATCCAGATCTCACCTCATGGGAGGTTTCAGGCAACTCTTCCAGGAAATCCCATCAATAATTTGTTTGTATCTTCCTCTTTCTTCCTTTGATGGACAAGTGTTTATTTTCCTATGTTTCAGCCTAAGCAGGGAGAAATGGAAGATGTCTGAAGCAACACTTCATGTTTGCCAGGTCATTAGGAAACCAATCAGAGAAGTGATGAAGCTCTGGGTGATGTTTTTCACTGACATCAGAGGAAGAGGGCATGGCCTACCCTATTCAAGTTGTTCAAAGAGTTCTTCATATGGGGGAAGGAGGACTAAATATAAGGATTGGGAGGAAAAAAGAAAAAGATCAAATAAGCTTTAAAAACTTGAATGTGTGTGATCTCAGATGCCTTCTGACAATAACATGTTATTGCTCATCATTATTGCAAGACAGAATTAAAACTGCTTTAGTACTTCAACTGTGCACTTCTGGACTGTGGCATGACAACATTTCTTCTGTGCGTAGCAGGAAACTGTGAATTTCTGGGTTTATAATAATGGTTTGGAGGGCATGAAAAGATCCCTAAGTTGTAGTTTACCCGCAGTTCCTGTGTGAGTTATCAGAAGCCTAACCCCATCTAATCATAGCTTTCATTTCTGAGCACATCAGCTTGTGTTGGGCTCTGGATTTAGCACTGAAATTGCTATAAGCTGGTATTTTAATGGGTCTTCTTGGCTGTTTTTAGAAGGCTACAATACAGTGAGTACAAAAGAGGTTGTAAGGAGAAAGTGAGCTTTTTAAGCAGTTCTGATAACAGAGGCTGTGTCCTGTGTGGCCATGTGGTACAGGAGAGCTTCAGGCCACCAAGACAAAGATCTCACTATGCAGAAGCCTTGCACAGAGTCTGGGCCAGCATGTCCTAAGGCTCTGGGTTGTGCTGCTGTGTGGGGAGATGTATGTACAGCCAGAAGGAAGACAAGCATCTTCAGTCTACCCTGCCATTCTTGCCCCTCATTGGGAAAGGTAGTGTGCGGGGTCTGTGTCCCCACATTGCCTGGACATGGGGAACATGTGGAGATGGTTCAGCTGGTGACAGATTAGTTTGCACAGCCTCTCTTTTTCTGCCCAGACTCCTCTCCCAGAGTCCCAGCCCACCAACTTGCTGTAAACCAGCATGGGAAGGGCCTTTAGACTGGGCTGTTTGTGGGACAATACCCAAGTGTGTAGATTCACCTCATTCAGGGATGGACATTGAAGACAGGCATCCTTTATAGGAACTTGTTTGACCTGTGACTCTCCTCTGACTGCAGCAAGGGCTTAGGGCAACCAGCTTCCAGTCTTGGATGCCAAGAGACATCAGGGATGAAGCCTGACTCTGCTGCTACAGTCATTTTTTACTTGTTACTGTTACTGTTTGTTTCTTTGGGAATTGCCTCACTTATTCTAAATAATTTAAAATTTTGTACACAAAAACTAATCAAGAACCCAAATTATCTCCTTTTTAAGCATGGGAAGATATGCAGAATCAGCCTGAAATAATTTTGAAAATAATAAAGGCAGATTCAGTGACAGACCAAAAAGCACAGCGAGTACAGCTGTGGGCTGGTCTAGGTTTATCTCAGCTACTGAAAAGCAGACAAAAGGTACTGGTATATCTCGTATTTAACTTTTTTAACTCACAACTTAGTTGCATGCAGATTTGGGAAAACAATGAATATTCTGCTTCGGCTGCTGAACTAAAAAATTCGGAAGAAAAATGGCACATGTCACATTGAAACAAAATTGGTGCTGTTTCTTTTTAGGCGGGATGAACATCCCCTTTAAAAACACTATTTTTAGTCCCCTAAAATTTACGATTGACTTGAAATGAAATGTTTGTCTCTTTTTCAGGACTTAGTCCTCCTGCTCAATCTTTTTCCTTCAGTGGGGGGCCAAATTGCAAAGCATTTCTTGTCACTTCAAAATGTATTTTGCCCCTGAGAATTTCAGGTTTCTGGTACTTTCACTACTTGTTAAAACAACAACAATGACAGTCTGAGCATGTTTTTAAGATGACCTGGTCACCATGACCCCAGTCCCCAGGTGCCATCACCTCTGCACTCCAGTGGGCACACCAGACCAGCACAGCACAAGCTTTTCCCCGCTTGGCTTTCATTTAAAATCAGGAGCTTCTGGCTGTGAAGTGACAGTTGCCCTCAGATATAGGTCCCATCCTGACACATCAGGGAACAGTCGCTGTGGGGAGAGCTGGGTCAGAGTAACCTGGCAGGGCACACCGCTCCATCCTGCAGGGACATGTCTCCAGTTAGACACCAAACTACTGCGGTGTGGAAATGAATTAAGGAGGGAGGTGGTGGTGACAAATCGAGTTATCTCTGACATGCCAATTGTCTGAATTATGTGTTCCTTCCTCAGAATGCAGCCCATAATCACAGCAATTATACATGACAATCATTAATAATTGCATTTCACTTCAATCAATTTTTACTAAAATATAGCCTTTGTGCCAGGTTTCAGTTAATTTTTCCTATATATGTGTCTTGGGCGTTTGCAATATTCTTGTGTGAAGATCAATCAGGAAAAATGACAGGATGACATGTTACATTTCTTGGGGGAGCCAATTTTTAATTAATTGTTATTCATAAACTAATTATTGGATTTACAAATGAGCTCTCTCAAAATTCATTAGCCCTTGGAAGCTGTATGTCAGCCATTTGCAGAAGGATATGAGTCTGCTTTTCTTCATAAGACTGTAAATCCATGTCTTGAAATGCAAAATCTTTTTTTTCCTAGAGCTCTGGGGCCCTGGCCAAGGTCATCTACCATCCTCCCTCTGTGAAGTGCTGGCATTTGTCCTGCCTCAAACTCGGTTTAAAAGCAGTTTTGAGAGACAATTTCCTTACAGAACTGAATGAAGAGGGGAATGGATATCGACAAGTGTATGCTCAGGAACAACTCCAGAAGAGAGCTGCCATGGAACACTTGCAAGGAGCCAAGAAAAATGTACATGACTTCCTTTCAAGGTGAGTACCACACCTTCCAACAGCTCCAGGCTGCCTAACTAGCTGGAACAGAGCAGCCAAGTGTGCACGCTGGGTCCTTCCTATCTGAGGGGCAGCATTTCCTTATGGATACGCATGAAACAGCCTGCATACAGCTGCTGCCTCACATTCCTGTGCCACCCTGCACATAAGCACCTTGGCAGTGATGTGCGAGAGAGCCTGAGAGAGAAGGAAAAGGAAAACTGGGCTTCCACATCCCCCCTGGAGCAGACATCCTGGGATTAATGGTTATTGGCTGCTATTTCTCTCCATAGCTGAAAGGATCTTATTTAAATGGCCCTGACTGTGAACGCTCTTCTGCAGAGAATTGCAGGAAGGATCCTCTCTGAGAGCAGCTGCTGGTGCCTGCTGTTCCTGAGGCTGTGAGAGCATTGCCAAATGCCCCAGCTCCACTTGCTGGAATGGCTTGTAAAGCCTGATCTGTCTTTATCACTTCTGCCACCCTTGATCCCTGGATTGCCCCTGTTTGCTGTAGAAGTAAAATGCTGTGGGAGCTCTTCCTGTGAGGTGTCAGCAGTCACCCAGCTTTGTACACAGAGCTGTGCAGGGGCTGTCTTGATAATTCATCTGCCCTGTGAAAGTCTCTCTTCTTGTGTCCCAGCCCAAGTAAACTGTCTCCAGATGTTGCACCAGGACACATTGTCCTTTGCCATGTCCCTCAGCCTGGCTGTGGTGGAAGGCTGCACAGAAGCTCCTGTCTTCTTTCCACGTTATTGCAAAGAGGCGATGGTTGGAGGAGGAAAAGCTGAGACAGCTGTAAGGCTCCTGGAACAAGGGCAGATTGGAGGGTCTGAGGCCATGCTGAGCAGCTTGGCTTTTCCTCTTGCTCAGAGAAGTGCTGCTGACCATCTGCAGCAGCTCCTATCACTGGCTTGTCCCCAGTAGGAAGAAGGGTTTTCAAGGGCAACCCATTGGGTGGTGTTTTGTCCAGGTTGGCCCAAAACTCTGCAAATCCCAGAGTTTCCATTGTTGGGTGCAGTAGGGAACAAGATGGGCCACACTGCCCCTTAAGAGAGCATGACAGCTGACAGTCTGTGATGGGGAGGGCAATACTTATAACAGCAGGAGTGCTGGGTTAACAGAGATGCTCATAGCAGGAGCACACTGAACAAAATGCTACTCTAAATAAATAACCAGCCTGTCTCCTGTCATAAGACAGTGCTGTCTTTGTGGAGAAAGTGATGCATTGTGCCTGTAAATGGGGATTCGGGGAGGGCTTTTTTGTTGGGGCAATTGGCCAAAATGAAGTAAAGTTTGGCTCTGAGGGAAGAGGGTAAAATACAGTTTCCGTGGAGAGCTAGTACTGCTGTTCAGATTGCTAACAAGGACCATTGCACAGGAACTGTGGTCACACACTTCGATCTGCTTTTGGCACATGAGCATTACTTCATTGCAATAAAGCTTGCTGCTCCCATTTTGAGCAGTGTTATGGCAAACACAAGGGAATCTGAAGTCCAGCGCACTGTTTCTGTTGTAGCGAATCATCTGTATTGCAGGCAGTTCCCTTGGGATGTTCATAAATGAGTGCAAATGTGGGATCTCAGCTGGATTGCTCATAGAGTGCAAGAGGAAATTTGGGAATATCAAATGGTCAGGGCAAAGAGGAGCCATCCCTCTGGTCAGTGTTGCTTTCAAGGGACAGACTGTGTTCTTCGTTCACCAGCATATGCTCGTCCAGCAGCCAGGCACTGTGCCAGGGCCAGGACTCAGCTGGGAGCATGCTACTTACAACCCCAGTTCTTGCTCTGTCTCAGCTCTGCCCTTCCTGTCTTTAACTTAAACCCTCTGTTACTATACTGGTATCTGTATGAGGATAAGAAAAACACAGAAGGGAGACGGGAACAGAGGGACAGAGCCCACTCCCTCTAAAGACAATTGTCTGATTTTTTTTTTTTTTTGGTGTGTCTTCATCATTTTATCCTTTTACTACCTCCCTCTCTCTACCTTCCAAGACTTTGCCTCACTGCTAGACACTGCTAGCTATGCAGGTCACATAAATCTACATAATTTTCATCAAACGAAAGAGAGAAGAAACACTGATGCCACGTTTATTCAGAATCTGGATCCTTGTGCAAATACCTCTGGTGGGGCCCCTCTGTGACAGTGCCTTGCCTTAGGCGCTAAGCAGAGTCTTGTGTAGGGGTAAGGCTGCCCTAGTGTGTCTTGCAGTGAAACTGGCCCATTGCAGCTTGTCTGCTGGGTGCTTTTCTGTTTAGCAGCCTGTCCTCAGTCAGGGCTATGAATTGTTTTCAAATATGTAAGATGTTTATGTTGTTCTTGCTGGAGGTGATAGTTAATTTATTAAGTACTGTCAATTCCTCTCTGTGTGCTAATGCAGAGATGCCTCTGACTTGTGCTTTCTAACTGAGAGGGTTCGAAGGTGAGACTGCCTGAAACCCTGAAAAAAGGGGATTGTTTGAAAACAGTTATCTCATGACCACATCACCTTTCAACCTGGCACTACATTTGGGAACTCCAGCATGCCAGGATGGATTATCTGAAGAAAACTTGTCAAAGCCCTTCCTGACAAAACTAGAGCTATAGATGTCAAAGGTTCTATTACAAGGAAAATCTCAGTTCAAGCTGAAATCAAAAGTTGCTATCAGTGTTCCCAAAATGAATGAAAAATGCCGCTGTTTATCCTACTGAAGTTTGCAGAAGCAGCAAAAATTCGTGTGCGCTGCAAACCCCTGTTATTTGTCAGCTATCACAAAGCCAAGAACTTAATGGGTGGGAAGGCAGAGCCAGCATTTCTAATCAAGTTCCTCAGATGTTAAGAGGAGGGAAACGTTGACTTTGGAGCATCTGTGAATGAACTGGGGGTCCAGCCACTCTGCCTGCTTCTGGTCAGGGAACTGACTGCTCTGTCCCCAGCCCCATCCTGGCAGCCGACATATTTCCTTGTCAGGTGATGGAAGTCCAGGAGGAAAATGGGATGCCAGTGTGAAGTGACACTGGCAGCTTCTCTGCAAGAAGCATGCACCCCTGCCCAGAATAGGAAGGTGTCAGAAACTAAACACAAGCTTAGTTCCCCACTGTCCTGACCACAGAAACTGGAGCTGTGACCTCACATGCAATAACTGCCACCTTCCTGGGAGGCCCATAGGAGCTCCCTATGTATGCAGAGGGTAATGTTGGTTTGATACAATGACAGCACCCCAGCACATAAATCGCATCACTTTGGAAATACTCTAAGGATACTATGTCAGGTTTCTTTTCTATGTTCAGTTCCAGATCCCTTGTCTCAGATGTGATGTATCAGAAAGGAGCAGTCAAACGTGAGTGAAAAAGGGGGGCCAGGCTTGGGGCAGTGGAAGAAGACAGGACAACAGATCTCCTGATAACACTCCCTGGGGTGCCACGAGGCAGAAATAGGGCATGAAAAATGAAAGAGTGCCTAGATCACACAGGCACTGCCATCTTCCTTTCCTTAACTTAGGCTTATGCCAACAGCTGAGAAGCTGTTGGCAGGACATATCCCAATACCAGGGACATGTTTCTGGACAGGAGGGACTCAGTTGCATTTCAATCCCTGAGTCATTTTCCACTGCAAGAAGAAAACCCCACATCACTTCCCAGGGTTTGGACAACCCTTTCACCAGTGCACACCTTCCCTGTTTGTGTCTGCATGGGGATAAGTAATATCTGACCCATTGCTGTAAGAAAAACTGGGGCGAGTCTCCCCTGTGTCAGCCTTAATCAGGAAAACCACAAAACACTTGGACCTTTAGAGGATGAAAGAAAGAATTTGCCTCCCTGGAGGTTCTGTTTCTTTTGCACACTCCAAAGCAATTGCCTTTCCAGCCCTGAGCAATCTGCAGTGTCACCATGTGCCTTGTTAGCAGAGGCAGCGAACATGGGGAAAAGTCTGATCTGCTTTCTGAGCCTCAATCCCTTGCACTTGCATCTCAGCTTCACTCCCTAAGGCTGTTGCCTGTGATTTACTATTGGCCTGCAGTCAGACAGCCACCAACAAGGCTCCTGCCAGGTACCTACAGTTGGCTCCATCTCTGCACAGTCACCTGCTTTAGTTGTGCTCCTGGGAGGAGCTGTGTGTTTGCTCTGCTAAGCGTACCTTGACTGCAGCCTGCCTTGTTTTGCAGGATCATCTGAAAAACACAGCGGTCCCCAACCCTTGGTCTTGCACAGGTCACAGCCTGGATGGATGTTATTTGAAAGTTTGCTAGACTTTCATAAGGTCTTCACTGAAGGATTTGGGATATGAGTCATTTGACTTTCCCTGTCTGAATTCACCACCTCTTCCTTTCAGGCCAAAAGTTTGTTTTACATGTTGATCCTTGAAAAAAAACCTCATGATGTTTGTAAAGGCGCTGGTATGAGTTGTACCTACTCTGCCCCTGGCCCTGCTGTCAGTTGGATACTGCTGGAGCATGGTCTCCCAGAGAAGATGCAACACCACAAAAGTGTTTGCAGTTTGCTGTATGTTGATTTGAGTTGAGGAACTTTCAGGTCACACAGCTGGTCCCTGTCCCCTCCAGCCTGGATTCTAGACAGGCAAAAGGAGGAATAGTAAATTCCTTTGACCAGGGGGACTGAGGCCCAGAGATACCACAAGTACATATTACAAAGCCAAGAATTCATCACAGAGATCCTGTGTCCTCAGAAGTCTACTGAGAATTCTTTAAAAAATACTCAGTAAAGTAAAAAGTGAAGATTATGCAAGTAATTAAAGCATTGCAAAGAAATTTGGAGACACAAAGATGAGAGTCATCTCATCTTATTTTAACCTCTATAAGCAAGGAATCTTGGCCAATGGGCTTATATCAGGACACCTTTGTGCACAGGGAGATATAGGCACTGCCAGGATGAGGTTCATTCACCTTATGTACCTTGTAAGAACAGGATGAGCCATCCCTACACGTGGTACACCTCTCTCCTTAGACAATAGGCAGGTGTTATACAATAAATTTTAGCTACTTGCTTATTGTTGAAGTGGCAAAACCAAACCCACCAAGTACCAAAATTATAAATTTTGTCACTGCTAGTAAAGGACAAATGTTGAAAAGTGGGGTTGAGTGAGTATCAGTGAGTGCCAGTTTCAGTGAGTATCAGTACCAGTGATTATCAGCCCCAAGCTTCCTGCTGCCCCATCTCTGGTACTGCCAGCTGGCCAGAGCGCCGGGCAGCTGCACCATCTGGGTGTGCAAAGAGCAAAGTTGGCTCAAACGCATCAAGGATTTAGCAGACCCATGGACTGATGTCTCTTTAACACACACACACAGACACACACGCATACACACAGATTGTCTATGAGTAGGAACACCTCACCTCAGCCTGGCCACAGCCAGAACTGCCTTTCCCCTGATCCCAGGATCTTGACTCAGGGCACATCTCCCCAGGGGCTCCACAACAGACCTGTGGAGTATCAGGAGGCTGTGAGCTCAGTTCACCAGCAATGACTGTTTTGGTTTGACTGTATGTGAGATGCTCCTGTTGAAACTCAGAGCCCGAAAGGCACTGTCAGCCCTAACTAGAAGTGAGGGCTCCCCGCTGTGAACAACCTGCCTGCAAACTGATGTCTTTCCCAAATTGCTGAGGAAGAAATGAGGAGTTTGTCACAAAACATATGTTGGGAGCTTAATTCTTAATGATGTGCTGCAAGTCTGTGCTCTAAGGGCTTTCAGGAGGGTGGAAGCATCTCAACAACCCCAACCCCACAAGCATGAAAGCACCATGTGAGGCATTGCAGTCCCAAAGCCCTGCACAGAGGATAACTAGCAACAAGCATAACTTTGGATATGGAAATTTGGAAAATACACACACCTCTAGCAACTGTGCTGAGCACAATGGGCAGCACTGAACAGCAGCTCTGCTGTACCCTTCTTGGAGGTGGGAGAGAAAGTGTGAAAGAGGGAGTGTGTGAGGTGAAATGTAATTGATGCAAAGGAGAAAGGGGTTGTGAGGAAGAAAAAATCAAAAGGACAGAAAGGGAAACACGGGACATCATGGCCTGTTTTGAGAAGTTTTTGGGCACTAGCAGGTGTGCACAAGTTGCAAGCAGCAAGCTGGATTGTGAGAGGAATTCCTCCATGCTATGGCACCTTAGGATGGCTCAAACACCAGGCCAGTAAGCAAAGAGCTCCCGAAGAGATGGGACCAAAGCCTAATTAACTCAAACTAAATGTGGGCTTGTCCTTTGCTAGGCATCAGAGAGCCCACTTAGTAGAAAACAAGAAGATGGAGGAGTGCATCCTCTGGTGTCCAGCACTGGGCTGAGCTCACACAGCAGTGCCTTGCTGTGCTGGGACCCTCACAGGGTCCCTTGGCCCCTCTGGGATGCACATTCCCACTGAGCCTTTCAGGTCCATGGTGTGTATGAGACTTTCACCTCAGTGCCAGTTGTGATTGAACCTGCTTGATGGATACCAAGGTGGATACTAAGGCATTTGGAAACTAAGGATTCCTGGGCAGGATAAAGACATAAGAGTGGCAGTATCATCGGACTCATTTCTTGAGAAAACCCAGCAGGAGAAGCAACCTTTTTATTTTCTTCCTCTTCATTTTAATGTTCCTCTCTCTATCCCCATGATGCTACCTTGAATACTATCTTGAACATGAACACAATAAAAGGAGATGACATTAATGTCCTAGTCCCCCTAGAAAGTCCCTCAAGAGGGGTTGAATAGTTGATAGGTGGAGATGGGTACACAGGGACCTGCAGAGCCCTGCAGTCAACACCGGTGAGCTGCAGTCTCCTAGCATAACTAGCTGGAAAATTCTTAAGTATTTCTTTTTCCCAGAAGATTCCTTTATGGACAAAATTCCTTATGACTAACAGATAAATGCTTTAATTTCAGCCCCAATGCCTTGCACTTCAAATAAAATTTAAATAAGATTTTTTCACATTACACTCTCTGGAGTTTCTGAGGTGGAAAGGCAAACAGCTGAACAGAAGAGTGTGTGACAGCAAAAATGTGCAAAACTTCTGAAGATATTCACCAGTGAGACTGCCCAACTCCACCAGCTCTATGCCTACGTTAGCATACTCATTCCTCGCCTTGATGCTCTCTTAGCTCTTACCCATCAGAGGTT
Organism: Strix uralensis; assembly: GCF_047716275.1. Taxonomy (NCBI): domain Eukaryota; kingdom Metazoa; phylum Chordata; class Aves; order Strigiformes; family Strigidae; genus Strix; species Strix uralensis. The sequence goes on from NC_133990.1 coordinate 7,282,818, forward strand.
GTTTCCAGACAAATCTGGTCCCTGCACAGGGATAGAGACAGCATTTCTCATGCATGTTTTATTGTTCCTGATCTTCCTGTACAAACAGCTGACCACAACAAGAAATAACCAACTATTTCTTTGTTGTGTGTCTTTTGTTGTGCGTCCATCTGTCCCTGGACAAAATAACTTATTTTTCAAAGGGGCTAGGCTGGTGATGTGTGCCTGACCCATGGAAGGTAACCAACCTAGCACTCAAATCCAGCTCCACCCAAAGCTCTTTATTTCACAAAGTTTCACATCTCCCTGTCTCTGCAGGACATGCTCTTTTGGTCCTGGTCTCCAAGGACATGGCCTTCAATGCCTGGTCTATCTAACAATAGGATTTAGCCCTTTCCTTAATTACAGGCATCAGTATCTGACTGACAACTCAACCACAGGAGATATCTCCCCTCTTTGAGCTGATACACAGGGAGTTGTGGAGAGGGAGGCACCAGTTTTGTTCACTGCAGCTTGGGAGGGCTGCTGGGCCTGCTCAGGCTAGCCTTAAGTCCCTGTTGCTACCAGGACAGCTGTCAGTCAGAGGGAACCTCTTCTGCCTCTCTCAGCTTCCTTGTACTGGCTTTTCTGGTGACACCTGCTGCAGATGCCTCAATGCTCAGACTCACAGTGGCTTGTCCTGAAATTTTCTCACTCCAAAAATGTGTCTTTCAGTTTTTGCTCCTTCACAGAGGCTCTACAGAGACAAATTCCCAACTTACCCAGTGATGGGCAACATCAAGCCATGTTTAACCCTCTGCATTTCCATGTGAGCACTCCCAGTTTTGGGTGAAGCTAAGGATGGGGGGGATAGTGCCTGGTCACCATTAACAGTTGCAGTGTCCTCCAGGAACTTGCTGTAGGCAGGAGGCCGCCTGCCTGTCCTTCCCCGCACACAGAGAGCCTCCAGTAGCCCAGAGTCAAGGGTGGCATGTGCCAGGCACTGCCCTTGCTGCTCACTTTCTCTCTGCTCCTCACAATGAAAAGGAGGGTTTGGGGTCTCCAGGGACCCTGATCCCTTTCCAGATCTCTGCAATAATCCTGGTCATTCCCGATGCCTCTGGGGTTAAACTCAACCCAAAAGATCACCCCATGCTGAAACAGCCCTGTTGGTTCTTTGGCTCTATAACTATGATTAGATTGAGACACTGAGATCATATCAATTTTGGCTGTTAGCAGAGTTGTCATTAGGTTAAAACAGGCTTGAGCAATGAAGGGGAGCAGAGGTGACTGCTGCCTCCCAGCACAGTTCAAGTAACTGAATTTTGGAGAAGGGTGTCAACTCTTGCCTGCAAAAGGGAGGGATGATTTACACCAGCACAGTTTCACAGAGATGTACCAGTGTTTAATGAATTGAACATGATTTGTTCCTCACTGGTGTGGGAAATGTTTTTCTTCAAAAGTGGAGATTATTGCCTGAAGCTAAGTCCTCTTCATCACATTTCTGGGACAAGGTGGGCATCTTTCTGCAGGTGCTCAGCAGCCACAGAGGGAAGCCCTGAGGGGTAGGGAGGGTGACTGGGGCAGTCAGACAGATGCCTGTGCTGAGGGTGAGGTTATAATGATGAAGGTGCAAACCTGATCTCCTCGCCTGCCCTAGTCATGTCAAGTACAGAGCCACACTACCACATTAGCATGCTGCAGCATGCAAGACACCCTGGCAGGTGGGCAGGAGGCAGGACATAAGCAGTTTGGAGTCCTGCAGTGCCTCGTTAACATCTACATCCCTCCAGAGGGAGAGGGCTTAGCTCAGGGCACAGGCAAGACGACCTATTCTCTTCGCTCTGTCCATGAAGACCTTCCAAACAAAATTTTTGACCAGTCACCAAGACAAGAGCTACCTCTGGTAGCTCAAGAGATGTAAATGCTTCTCATTTTCCTCATAAAAATCAAAAGACAAACAGCAGCAGCAGGAAAAGAAAGAAAAAAATCAATAAAAAACCCCACCTCCCCACCTCATCGTAATTAACCTTGGTGTTTTTTATTCTTTCCTACAATGATAATTTATAGCCAGATTTCAATACAAAATAAGGTGTCTGGAAAAAGTTGGAATGAAATTATTTGCCTTTAATTTGGGCTGTTTCATCTGTCTTTCTTTTTCTTTCCTTTTTTTTTTTTTTTTTTCCCCAGCTGAAACTATTTACTGATTCACAAAAAGTTCTGAAACTGCATTTTTTAAGCACATCAACTTTTTGTCAGGGGAAAAAAAAGCACCACAAAACCAGTGCAAAAAATCATCCAGCTGTCTGTTTTGTATTCTGCTATTCACCCCCTACCTGAACTTGTCCAATCTGTGATAGGATTTTTCATGCATAGAAAAAAGTGGTTAATACCACATAGGTTTTCTATGGCCAAGTCCTTAAAGCATCTGACGGACAGATTTTGCCCTGCGGGCCATGCAGCTTGCTGCTCAGATCATGGGTACTGTTTTTAATCCATTTTAGGCACTGACTGGTGCATCTGAAGAGCAAGGGCTCCTGGTGACCCATGCTGGGATCCCAGGCCATTCCCATCGCTCTGAGTTAGCTGCTGAACCATCCTGCTGCTGGATGAAAACGCACCCTCAGATTAGCAAAGGATACTCACATGCCTGCTGGTTCTTCTAGAGACTGTCCTCCTTATGAGAGATGCTGCTGCCGACTCACACCCCCACCAAGTGCATCAAGCAAACAAGGGTGTGCAGACTGGCCACGTATTGCAGGGGACAGCCTGCAGGCACGGGGTGGCTGGAGCAGAGAGAGGGGTGTGACGGCACTTCTGTTGGCAAAGCCTCCCCGTAGCAAGGGAGCAAAGCCCTTCTTACCTTTAGAGGGGAAAAACAGCTTTTAAAATGGGAGTGCAGGGAAGAACCACCCTACTGGGTAGTCTGCTTTTAATTGAGTTTGTGGAGCATCATTAACTGCTGTACTGGAAACTGCAATTGATCCTTACACTTCCCTCATACACCTGATGCTAAACCTGCTGCAAAAACTAATTTCTGTCTCAACGAAGGGCTTTGAGGGGCCTTGTGATGAATGTTGAAACACTGCAGTCCATCATTAGCCACTGCTGCTCTTGCAATAGAGAAATAATTGATAAGCAGAAAAAAAGCCAGGAGGGAAGCAATCTTGCATTCTCTGCTAGTGTCTTTAACTCCTTCAGAAGTGCTGTGAAACAGGATCAATCTTTCCTGCTGCATAAGCCCACATGGAGAAAAGAACAACAGCTGCTAACACAGATATATTTTTACATATGTGATCTAAACATTAGTACCTAGGGAACAAGCCCCGTGGCACTGCTTAGATTTAGTGTCCTATGAAACCAAGAAAACCCTGATCTGGCTGAGCAGCAGGGTCTGGAGTACAGGACGTGGGAAGATGCTGATGTGGTGTGGAGATGTCTCTTATTGTTTTAAGCAGCTCCACTCTGAGAGGCATTGAACACAGATAGACCTGGGATCTCACAATGGCATTTTTTATAAGCACCTGTCTCAGTATTGCCACAGTGTTAGGAAGATACATATAGAAGCATAAAGAGTCAGGACACATTGCAGATGAAAGTGAGCAGAATTAGAAAAGATGGATGAAAATACTTATGTAAACGAAGCTTTCAGCCCTGTCAAGAAACTCGCCACGACACTCATTTATTACTTTATTAAGACAGCAGATGGCAAACTGCTAATGAATGTGAAAGACATAAAGAATTTTTATAAACAAACAGAAAGATGCTAGAGGAAGCTAGAAGGGAAGAACAGCTGGGTTTGGCAACAAGGCCGTGCAGACTCTCAGGTAAATCTGCTGTGGCAGGCAGGAATATCTGTGAGGCTGCAAAAACTCAGAACAGGAAGACACCTGAAGGTGTTTGGTGTTGGTGTTTTCCAAAAAAGACTGCTGGGGCTATGTCATCAATGCCCAGACTGTCTCTCCTGGCTGTGAAGGAGAGCAGGACTAGGGAAGTAACTGAGAACATTCACAGTCCTGCTAGGGAGAGTGAAACGAACCAGGCTGTGGAGAAAAAAAAGGACTTGAACCAACCCATTTTCCCAAATCACCCAAAGCATTTTAAAGGTCATGAACCATAAAAAGAGTTTGATTACAGCTGAAATCCAGGCCTTGGGCAACTCTGTTCTGTGGTTTACACACTGTAGCCCATCTAGGCAGAGGCTGAGCAGTGAAGCAGACACAGATGTCATCAGAGGTGCCCCCAAAGCCACCACCTCACAGGGCAGTGCCAGAGCCAGAGTGGGACATGCTCTCCTGGCTCCCAGCCCCAGGGCTCCTCTCCTGTCAGGTCCCTCCTGCAGCACTTCCAGTCCCAGTTTACTGCAGGACAAGGACTGTTCCTCAGGTTGGCCTCTCAGTGTAGTTTTTCAGATGTAATCACCTAAAACATAATAAGCATATTAAGCTTCTTCTATATATGGAAAATTCTAAAAACCTCTGAGGATCCTCAAGTCCTAGCCTACAATGCAGTTTTCCTTTGTTTGACCAGTTGGTCTGTTGGTTTAATACCAGCTTATGCAGAGGGGTATGATGGACATGATGCAGACCAAGCGGCACTATAGCTCTGCACAGAAGTCTGCCATAGATCTCCTTCCTGGAGAAGATGGTCCATAAAATCTTCAGAAAAATGAGTCCTCTCCTTTTCAACTTCTGCTAAAATAGAAGCATAGACAGGTCATTATAGCCAAATGAAACTTCTCTCTTCAGAGGATAACCCCAGGGGAGGCTGGATGGGTTTATAGCTAATGCAATTTGGGCTCCATAATAACAGATCTCAAAATTGTGATCTGAAGGAAAGAAGCATTTCATACATTTCAAAATATGCCCTTTCCCTCTGACAGTGCATCTTTAAACCACCTGTGACAGCTGCAATGCTCAGGAAGGCCAGTGGACAGTTTATATGATTTTTCTCTAGTTCTTCTAAGACACCATGTGGTGTCATGAGGCAGATGAAGATAGAGCACCTTTTGTTACAGTATCAGCAACACCGTATTACATGAGATGCAAATAAGAAAAAGATCAGAATTAACAACATTATGAGCCAAAAGCCACAGTTACAGAAGCTGCAAGACTAAATGAAGATGGAGATTATGTTGAGAATGAATGAATTCTTAGTTTAAGAGAAAAAAACACTACAGAGAGTTGGTAATTATAAACTGTACCCAAACCTCCTTAGGAGTAGTTCCAAACAGGAAAGCAGAGACCTGCAGCACATCAGCAACTTTAACTGAGTCCTGTGGGAATGCTACAAAATGCAGATTTGCTGGAGAAGTGTGAGTCATCATGGTGAGAAACTTTTGAAAGATAACTGAGGAACTCACCACCACAAGATATTATTGAATCTAAGCCTGTAAAGGGCATAGACCTTAGGGAATAAAAGGGATTGAAATGAATCTTCCCTTCTAAGCTGCTTGGGGTGTGTTGTTTATCAACGCAATTTTTGCCTGTTTCTCTGTAGTGCCTGATCACAGCCATGGCAGAGGAAAGCTGTCAGATAGGAGAGATATCACAGTGGCTGTAACTACTCAAGTATATACGTATGTGACACCTGTCAACAATGGAGCTGATGACTGCCAAGGCTTTCTCCCCAGTTCTTGGAGACACATTCAGGACACAAGAAGAGCCTGCTCTCACAGGAGGTTGAAAAGGAGCCTGGAGCAGCTCATGCAGATGTTGCTGATGCTCGGGGAGGAGCCTTAGTCAGGAGGGACGGTGTACGGCAGCTCAGAAGCTGGAGTAGCAAAGCCAGGAGACAATTGCAGGGAGCTGGCTCAGGAACCTGCACATATTTTCTGGTCCCCATGCAAATTAGAAAATAAAAAGCAATTCCATAATCAGCCATTGGGTAACTGAGGGATACAGGAAGGCAAGGAGGTTGAGAAGTAGGCCTTTCATGCACTATAATATGCTGATCTGACGTCTCATTGCTTGAGTTGACACTTATTACTAGAAATCTCAGCTTGTTTTTTTACCATCGAGTCCTCTCTCTTAATTTCCTCAGATTTCTTCCTGTCGGGTCACTTCAGCATTTCTTTGAAATAAAGACAGCCTTGTAAATAAACGATAACCAAGACATTTCCCAGTGAGATAAGACAAGCCCCATCAGGAGAATATATGAGGATCTGATGCAGACTCAACAAGAAGCACCTCTTTTGTTGCAATCGCTAACTAAGTGTAATTAACTTCCTGATGAGGTGCAGGATCTTAAGAACTGATTGGAGTTATAGACTAATAATTATTCATGAGACACTACTTACAGGGAACTGAATGCATTAAAAAAGATGTTTAAAAGCTCACTGAACCAAACATATCCATGATCTGAGGCTACAAATGAATTGTCAGATTGATTGCTTCTGGGCAGGGCTCTGGTGGGGAGTGAAGGGAAACCAGCTCCCCTAACTGCATCTCTGAGTGAGGTAGCTAGCCTCAGGGAACTGCGAGGCTCTAGAGGGAGAGTGGTGCAGCCCATCCCATGTCAGAATTGTCCTATGAAACTTCTGCTCACCAAGAGGGATATTACAGAGGTTAGGAGGTGAATCCCATGGATATTTCAGGGAAACCACTGGTCTTTAGTGAGGTAATCCTTTCCCCTCCCTGAGATATCCCATCATGTCCCAGGATGTCACTGTGCACAGAGACTGAGGTGAAGGGGCAACAACCAACACATCTTTACCGGGATCATTGGCTGCATGCTTCGCAGACACAAAATAGCTTCGGAAAAGACAATGTTTGCAGGTAGCCTGATATCAGTATCAGCCTCAGGATGGAGCAGGTTCTAGAGAGCATGTAGAACCCATAACTCACAAACCAAAAGGATCCTTATGGACACAAGGCACTCCTAAAAAGTCCTGCAACAATGCATCCTAAACTAAGCTTGGTTAAAACTGATAGCAGCTAATGCCTCTGTTCAGTAGAGCGACACCAGGCAAACAGTGATCTTGTTTGCCAGACACAACATCTGAAAGTACTTTCTCATCCCATCAGATTGTCTAACACAAGGGAAGTGCAGTTCATGAGACAAACACTGACTGCTTGTGTTTCCCGAAGAACTATCAGTAAGTGGCTGTCACTGGACTTCACCTTCCCATGGGGGAGGCTGTTCAGAGTTCATATCAGATTTTAGTCAAGTTTCCTTCTAATCCTAGTCTGGGCCAAGTGCTCCTCTGTGTGGGCCCTGACCTGCTGCTCTAAAATTGAAAGCCTCTTCATCATAGTCTCCAAGTAACCAAAACACCTCTTCAGTCTGTCATCACTGTGTGTTGCTTTGGTGATCTGATTTGGTTCCACCAGGATAAAACCAAGTGATCTCTGCGATCTCTTTGGACTCAAGCATATACCAGAACACACCATGTTAGGATAATACAAAATAAAACTGTTTAAGGGAGGAACACAAATCTGGAGTTCTTACATTGAAACAGAGTTTGGGGCTTCCTAGTTTCTTCTTGATTCTTCAGCTGATGAAAAATGTCATTGTCTTTATACCTTGATTTTCCTGGAAATGGGATTTGGTGGAGTTGTGTTATTATATTCCCAGCCAGTTCAGTAGAAAAATGAAAGCACAAAATTATGGCTAGGAGACTGGGACAGCCATGTAAATCTGATCATGAGGTGGGAAATTCCTGCAAATCGTGATTGTTTGAAACATCCTGAGTTTGCAATATCTGCCTGGTGCCATGTCAGAGTGGGTCTGGCTACAGTGCACTCGCTGGGCTGGACAGTCACTGTAACAGCTGAGATTTTCCTCCTAATTCCATTGCAGGGTCCAGTTCCCTATATCCAGAGGTTGCATATAACCAGCTTCTTCCACCAACAATCCTGGGACCCTTTGCTTCAAAGATGAGGAACCCCAGGATGTGCTAGCACAGCAGAAATGTCCGCGTGTGTGTGTCATGGTGGTACAACCAGGCCACTCATCATGCTAGACTACGAAGCCAGCCTGGGAGGAGGGATGGGATGACTCTGCTTTTCATTTCCACAGGCACATCTCCACACCTGAGGAGGTGTACACTGCACTGGGAAGAGAACCTGGTGCGGAAACCTCCGTATATCGACTCCTACTAATGTACTCTTTCCATTTCCCCCTCTCTGCTTGCCTAATCTTCTCCCTGTGAATACTTATGCCTCCTTGCAGTGCCTTTCTTCAGGCAATGCAGATGATGCTACTTTCCGCACAAGCAGCCTCAAGGGTACCCATGCTGGATGTGCTCCATCCCTTTTATCTGAACAACACAAATCATGCGTCATACTCAAGAAGCCTGTGATGCCCGGATGGTTTCATTCAAGAGAAAAGAGCAGCCAAGGCTCAGAGCTTACAGCCACTCATGTATGTGCAATAGTCACATGAGACAGCAGTAGCTCTGTTCTGTTTAATGCAGGAAAATAGCAAAAGTTTAATTTATCCTTCAGCACCAGTAGCTTTGATCCAGAACGAGTAAGTCTGAACTGCCACCAAATTGAGTTACTACTGCCCTGGCAGTGGGAGAAGATTTTCAGTTTTCTCACTATCAGGATTCTCACATCTGGTCATAGAGGATTGCAGCATCATTGGGAATTCCCTACATTTGTCTTTAATTGCAATATTGCAAATTAAAGGCTAATGATCATCCATATGCCAAAGTCTCTAGGACTCCTGAAGCTCTGAACAGATCCAGACACATCTGAACTGTCCGTACTTGTTCCTTTCAGGAGGGTTTACCTGATTATTATTTAGCTATTGCCAGTGAAAGGCAGGCCAAAGGCAGCATTTTGGGCAAGAGTCTAACAGAAGCACTGGCGAGTGCAGTGGCTGAATTCCCTGGCAGCATCATGGCACACGCTGTGTGATGCTCTGCGCCTCTGTCAGTTTGACAAGCACTCTGGCAGCTCCAGGTGTTCCCATAAAGTGTCAGATGTAAAAAGAAAACATTAATTTGGAAGGTACTGACCTAACAATGCAGTCGGGGCATTTCCAGTACTCATGCCACTCACCCATGGAAAAGAGTCAGCAGAGGAGAAGAAATTGCTTATATGCAACAGACCAGAACTTGGTCTCTTAAAGATGAGCTGGTTGGATAGATACCCAGCTCCCCACCTGCATCCCCTGCATCTCTCTGACACGTCACATCCTTATTTTATAAATGGGCACGTAGCAGTGAGAGAGAAGGTGAGTTTGTCTGGCTCCTCCAGTCCTGGATCAGCTCACTGGAAATACTGCTAAACAGGAGGGTTTAAACAGGCTCTTAATCATGTCAAGCAGAAAGTGTGTCAGTCTAAATCAATACAACCCACTTTTGGATATATGGACAGCCTCTGGTCTGTGCTCGATGGCTCCATTCAGACTTGAACACACTAATATCACTGCACAAGGAAACACATAAGCAATGTGTTGAAGGAGTTGTAAGGAACTTCTGCTCCATTTTTTCAGTGTCAGGGATGTTTGTTTAATGCTCCCTACTCTGCTTACCAAAGAAAACGGCTGAGGAAGAAAGGATGATCAAAAGCAACTGTCAGCACCTTTCTCCCTGTTTGGTCTTTCCTTCCTAGAACAGCAGCCCTCGGACTCAGGAGGAGCTGGCGTCTTTCATTAGGACCCATGGGCAATCAAGGAACTCCAATGCTGCAAGACACACTTGAAAGGGTCAACTATATCCCCAGAGACATTCACTCCCGTGATGTAAAAAACCAGGGAAGTCTGAAGAACCAATTGTTTTGTACATTCTTCCTTGTCTTCTCCATGACAGCCTTTCACTATAGGAGCCGGCAGCTGGAGCTGCTGCAAGGTGTACATCATTCTCCAGCACCAGTCCCTATGCTTCACATCTGCCTCTTACAAGTCAGTGGCAATGGATCCTCACAGTTTCCCCCATGTAGTGAGTCACGACAGTCCTGCTCCAGTGAATGCAGGAACCAGGTGTGTGAAGGCAGGGTCAACCACAAATGCAGAGAGGTGAGAATAATCCTGGTGCCTGTCCTGCCTGAGATGCCTTACCCCCAGTCTCTGCTGGTCTCTCCAGCTGCCAGTCTATTCTGCTTCCTGGCATCATGTAAATCCTCTTGCTCCTCCCATCACCTCTTTTCCTCTCTGTCCTGCCATATCTATTGTCTCTAAGGTGACCAGAGAGAACCACGCTGATAGCAAAGCACAGTCCCTGTCCTTCCATGGCATCTCCTCTTACAGTTATTCTTAGCATTGCAGATGATGTTGTTTGAAAACTGCACTGTGCTGTGTACCGTCAGAAATCCCCTCTGGTTACTACAGGCCAGCTCTTTGCTGTGACACCTCCTGTCCTGCCACCAATAACACCAGTGCTGGCAACATTCACAGCAGCCTGCAGTGCTGCATGCTGTCTTCCCCGCTCCTTCTCGCTGAGTGAAGATGTTGAATTCCTGCCCCAGAACCCATCTGCCCACCTGAAGTTCAGGTGAGCATGCCCAGAAAGGGCTGGGTCCACCTAGGAAATAACCAAATAGTGTTATCGTTTGGAAGACAGCATTTGGAAGAAGAAAGGTAAATGGAGATATGGTGACACTGAATATATGAAATAAATGTGGTTAGTTTTGCCAGATTGTTCAATAATGAAATGCTAATAAAAACCCAAACAAACAGAAAATTCAATTCCAGTCTGTCACGGTCCACTCGGTGGACTCGTGATGATTCGTTTGCTACGATCTCGAAAGTGCAAAATTAAGGTGACCAACACCAAAGGGGATAGCAGTAATCAAACAGTGAAACTTTATTGGGTTGCCTGTGAAGAGGCACGCGATAGTTAGAGATGGGTGAAAGAAAGGAGAAAAGTAAAGTTAAGTTTTAGAGAGAAGAGGGAGAGAGGTTATAGCTACCACCGCTGATCTCACGACGTCCTAACGGTCCCGGGTCCAGCTGATGCTGCGTCGTCGATCGTCGTGGTCCTTGGTGGGGAAGCTTCCAATTTTCGTTGTCCAGAAGTCATCTTTTATGCTTAGTAACACACCTTGCTCCACCTCTGCCTCGGGGGTCTCCGCCCTTCTCAGAATTCAATTATCATATCTCCACCCCTCTCGAGCAAGGCCATCGCGTGTGCGCGGGGGGGAGTGTCTGAGGTGTGGTCAGTCTCGGAGGTGGGTAACCTTCAACCAGGAGGTGTGTTTTGGTATTATAATGAAGCAAAGTTCATCTGAGGTTCATGATTTCTTCATCGGTGTTATGGCAACAGTCACGATCCATCTTTTTGACAATGGCTATGCAATTATCACTAACTGCTCTGGCTAGGCCCAGGTACCGAACAGTAGCACAACACTCTTTGTACTGCACGGCTCAGGCACCAAAGAACAGCACTGCACTGCCTGCACCACACGGTTCAGTACTCAGGAGAACAGCACAGCACTGGCTGTGCCACACAGTTCTGCTTTCAGGAGCCTTTGCACCACATTCCATTCCAGGGGTCGGCAGCTGCGCTCCAAACAGGCCGTTGTCGGGTACCTCACTGTCCATGTCCCTGATGACAATGTTGAGACAATGCTGATCTTCTGACCGACTCTTACACCACCCCGTGGCTCAACATGGTCGTCAGGACATTGGGATCGCACGGTAGTAGCATAGTAGAAGAGGAAGAAAGAAATCAAAAGAAAGGGAGAGAGACAGAGAGAGAGAGAAGAAAGAAAGGAAATAACAGTGATCGAACAATCTGCAAAATTAAATTTATAAAATAATTATAATCAAAGCTATTAATATAAAAAAAAATTAATGGGATTTTAAAACATCAATTGTTTTGGGGATATCCACATTGGATGAGACATCAAACATATTGTGTGTGTTCAATACAAACATCAAACGTGTTAACCGATTCATCATTCTCCAGGTTATGACATACAATACTGCTGACAAAACCAAACTGATCAAAACCAATATCAAGAGAACCACGATGGGGTGACACAACTTGTTCAGGATGCCTGTAGCAGTAGGCGACCATCCGAAAAGTGTGTCCCACCATCTATGTTCTACATCCTTTTGCACTCTTTCCAAAATTCGGTGTATTTCTTTCACATTGTGATGAACAGTTATTAAGGTTTTCTGTCCGTTTTCCCCAATTTTTTCCAAAATCTCAATCAAATCTTTGTGTTGTAGTAACTGCTTTACCAAAGTGAGATTCATTCCAATGGGTGTAGGCAGCAATTCATGAATCAACGTGTAATTAGATTGCAAAAGTTGGTAAGATGTGACCGGGGCCGAATAAGAAAAGTCACACCCAATAATCTCAATAAAATTACAAACACAGAAATTTGAATAATTTTTAGTCTCTACAATTACCTTGTCCACAGATAAAAAATCACAAACAGTCCTCAAACATACACAGCCTTTGCCAATGTATATGAGTACTGTTTCAGGGTTTTCATTAGGATGAATCTCGAAATGACAAATATTTTGTTCAGTATCTAAACAAACATCTTGAGCCTCAATTGCGTTGCCTTCACAGATAAATCCTTGTTGTTCTCGCACAATGCAAGATTCCAAATTGACAGTTTGCCATTTTTCATCCACCTTTCGGGCCCATGCTCTATGCTCAAAAGGATAGAGTATAGCTCCGTTGTGGTTCAACCCTAATGCAATGGTGGGATAAATTGGGTATAGGGTAGCATTATATATAGTAAGCACAAAGGTTGTAGCTGTGTTTGTGATGGGGTCATAGGTAAAGTCACCAGATTCCACCAGGATTGGAGTTTCTTCTCAAAATCAGTGGCACTGTCCCAAATTATTTTCTGAATTTCAGTGGGGAGTGCCTTCTTCACCTTCTCTTATAATTGAGGCGGCTACCGACTGCATCCATACTTGAGCCTGGATACAGCTGAGAGCTAAAGAGAGGTTATTCTGGATCACCCCAAGTGCATCTGTAATCAATTCATGGTCCTTTACATTTACCTTTTCCCACTTTGGTAATATATTTGACAACAGCCACTGGTTAGTCCCCAGAGCCAATAAAGAAGATCACAAAGGCTGTTGTAAGTTAGCCAAATCACTAATTGAGGTAGCCAATTTGTTCATTATTACCTCTAAATCGATACTATTTAAAACTCCCAATCCTGTTCCCAAAACACTGGTTAGGTCTCTCCGTGTTCTTCTCGTGGAAAGAGTTCGTTTTTGCAGCCAGGTTGTCCATCCCTCGTAAGAAGCCTTTAGGAAGGGTGAGCAAGCTGGCTGAATGTCCAAAACATTGTTTTGCATCAGCAATTCAACTCGTTTGAGAGACCATGCCGGGTTAAGCAACATTTGTTGTTGGCCTGTATTCCTGATTACATATGGTCCTATTCCAAAGGTTTTTGGGCTAAGCACAACAGTTGGTTGGGTAGTAGGTATTACAACATCTATTTTGAGTTCTCCCCAGTATTTAGTGTTATTTTTACCACACATAACTTTATGGGCGTGCTGTACAGCAGTCAAATTTAGCCAACAATCTAGGTTTTAATTTTTACATAACAAAATAGGGTCATGAGGTCCAGCTCCATAACTGTTTGTGGGTTCAATGTGGGATTCAGTGATCAATCTGCATCTTATTGGGATGTTATCCCCTTGTACCACCATACTACAGTGGCTAAGTTTGGGAGACGGTCTTTGGGATAGTGTCCTAGAGTGCTAGTATGCTTGATGGTAGCTTGGGACCATGGCCATTCTGTATTCTTTTGGTTACAGGTTAGTGGTAAGATGCAGAAAAGTACTACCAATCCAATTAAGTGATTCATGTTATTCTTGGTGTCCCTCGGAGTTCTTCTGCAAGAATAAACCAGAACTTGCCTCTCTGAGGCAAAAATTAAAACCAGACAGAAAATTAGAATGATGGAATTATCCAGTGAGTATTTATCCGATGCTCCTTCCCTAGGGCATTGGAGGCTAACCTCCCACTCATTTTGCTCCCAGAAAGGGAGCCATTCAATACATCCCTTAAACACTGCATGGGAATCAGTGTATATGTGGACAGGAGGAGTGGTTTGTGCTTCGTGCTGGAAAACACTCCATACTGCAATTAATTCTCCTCTCTGGGCACTCCCTTCTCCCTCTGTTATTATCTGTTCATCAGTAGCAGTGTGGAGAGCTACTGTCCGGTATTGCCACACTTTTCCTTCTCGCTTTGCAGAAGCATCGGTAAACCAAACATTCACTGACTGATCGTGAAAGAAAGGAGGGGCCACCCGAATAACTGAGATAGGTTTGTCTTGGCTGCTGTCCAGGCTCTCTGTTTCTTGGACAGCTAAGTTTTTTAAAGCTCCTTCAGTCACTGGGAAAAGGTTACAATAGTGTTCAATCTGGGAATACCACTTTCGTACTGAGGCTCTCTGGGCCACCCCGTCAGGAGGGGGTGTCCCGCTAGTGACTGCTTTAATAACTTTAAACGGGCCTCTTAGCACGATTGGTTGTTGACGTGTGATCATCTCCACTTCTTGTGAGGGCTTTTGGATCTTTTCTAGGGGAATTTGCAAACCCAAGTTCTCCAAATGAGAGATTATGTTCTGTTGGGTTGCTATGCCTTCAGCTTTTGGTAGTTTCTTCAGTTTTTGGGCCAAAGCATGGTGAGATAGTGTAGGGGAATGTTTGTATTCCTGAGGCAGATGGATAAAGGTAAATTGTTGACCCTCCCACGTAAAAGCAAAAAGATCTCTGTCTTCTGGTCGCAAAGGTATCATGAAAAACATATCTTTAACATCTGTGATTGCCATGATTGGATGAGTTTTCTCCTGAATTGTTATTACCGGTTCAGCCATGTTAGGGACTGAGGCAGTTAGAGGGTCTGTATTAGCATTCAGTCTCCTAAAATCTACTGTAAGCTTCCACTTCTCCTTAGGTTTTTTCACTGGCCACACCGGTGAGTTGAAAGGAGAATGAGTATTTATCACCACTCCTTGCTCCTGAATTTCCTGCATAACTGGTTTGACACCTTCCTTTGTTCCCAGGGGGAGGGGATATTGTTTGACATTAGTTACTTTGCTAAGCGGCAGAGGGGCTGCAGTTTGAGGTAGCCCGATATTCAGCTGCGGTGTCCCAAGAGTCCACAACAATCCTTCTGAACCCTTCCATCCCCTTTCTTTAAGGGCATCTTTTAACAAGTGATTTTCTTCCTCTATCTCTTCCTTTTCTTCTATCTGCTGTTTTAACAAACAAATTACTTTCTCCTTCTCTGCTAACTGCTCTTCTTTCTCTGCTAATTGCTCTTCCAGGTTGGAGATTGTTTTCTGCAAAAGTTGTGCCAAATTTTCAAGGGATTCTATGATTTGTTTTTCATGGCTACGCCGCTTAGAGCGGTCTTCAATTGCTGCGACCAGGCAGGCTCCAAGGACTGCACAGATTATCGCTTTGCCTTTACCTGACCGTAATCTAGCCTCATTATGTATGGAAATCACTCGGCCTGTTACACTCTGTAAATTTGTCCAATTGTCTCGAGCCCACTCTTCCCCGGGCAGGGAGGGTCGAGCTCCATACTTTGCCAAGAGTGCATAGAACGAGTCAAGATTTTTTACTAATGGAGGGTTTTGATAAACATCTTTTTCAGTCATTCTTATTACGAAGGGGCTGAACTCACTTCGGGGAGGAAAACTTAGTTACACCACAGACGCAACAGCTGCTGCGTCGCCCTTCTCTTCCCCGAGTGGCTGAAGGGACCAAAATCTACCACGGGGAGGTTAAACTTAGTTGCAGACTTTCTCAGTTTGTCCCTTTCACTTCCCCAGGTAGTCGACCTCATTTATTGAGGGCAGTTCCCCCTTTTGCACTAAGAGATCCTTGCACTTGATCCTGATAGACAGAGCCCTCAATTCGAGTTTGGGGTGCAATACACCGAGGCGTGTGTGGTGTGCGGGAATCTTGAATCGCCCCCCTTGCTTTCTGGACACCTCTCACCCTTTTGGGTGTAGGGCCAGGTGCGGCTGGAGCGAAAAGTTATTCCCCTGTTACAGACCACACACAACCTGCACCCCCCTGTCTCTCAGGATCCTGTCCGTGACGCCAGTTTAATGTCACGGTCCACTCGGTGGACTCGTGATGATTCGTTTGCTACGATCTCGAAAGTGCAAAATTAAGGTGACCAACACCAAAGGGGATAGCAGTAATCAAACAGTGAAACTTTATTGGGTTGCCTGTGAAGAGGCACGCGATAGTTAGAGATGGGTGAAAGAAAGGAGAAAAGTAAAGTTAAGTTTTAGAGAGAAGAGGGAGAGAGGTTATAGCTACCACCGCTGATCTCACGACGTCCTAACGGTCCCGGGTCCAGCTGATGCTGCGTCGTCGATCGTCGTGGTCCTTGGTGGGGAAGCTTCCAATTTTCGTTGTCCAGAAGTCATCTTTTATGCTTAGTAACACACCTTGCTCCACCTCTGCCTCGGGGGTCTCCGCCCTTCTCAGAATTCAATTATCATATCTCCACCCCTCTCGAGCAAGGCCATCGCGTGTGCGCGGGGGGGAGTGTCTGAGGTGTGGTCAGTCTCGGAGGTGGGTAACCTTCAACCAGGAGGTGTGTTTTGGTATTATAATGAAGCAAAGTTCATCTGAGGTTCATGATTTCTTCATCGGTGTTATGGCAACAGTCACGATCCATCTTTTTGACAATGGCTATGCAATTATCACTAACTGCTCTGGCTAGGCCCAGGTACCGAACAGTAGCACAACACTCTTTGTACTGCACGGCTCAGGCACCAAAGAACAGCACTGCACTGCCTGCACCACACGGTTCAGTACTCAGGAGAACAGCACAGCACTGGCTGTGCCACACAGTTCTGCTTTCAGGAGCCTTTGCACCACATTCCATTCCAGGGGTCGGCAGCTGCGCTCCAAACAGGCCGTTGTCGGGTACCTCACTGTCCATGTCCCTGATGACAATGTTGAGACAATGCTGATCTTCTGACCGACTCTTACACAGTCCCATCATATTTTGCAGAGATGCATTGAACTGGCATTTTTATAAACTGAAAGATATCTCTGTTACCAAAGTAGTATACCCAGAATAAAATTCCGGAAATGCGGAATTTATGAAAAACAGAATGGAAAAATAAGGAAACTAGTGTGCATTTTTTTCTTTCTTGAACCATTTCAAAGAGTGTGGTGGGTAGGTCCCTCAGAGCTAGACAGCAATTGCTGTGAGATCAGTTATGAGCAAAGTATATGACTGCTATGCTGGTTGGCAGCGTTAAGATAAAACCTACTTGGAACAATTTATTTATGACCCAGTTTATTTATAGGCCCAGATAGGAGTGTCATCTGGTCCCTTGTTTGGAGGACACAGGATCAAAGGCTCTAAGGCAGAACTGTACGCATTCAACATTCTTCCCCATCTAGCTCCTCAAAACAAGCATTCAGTATCTCCTTGCAGGTCCAGGTTCAGACCCCACAGACTGAGTGAAGAGGACTCAGACAGCAAGGGCAGGAGATGGCTTTGAGGCTGACATATCCCAGACACCTTTCTGCGGCAGGCAGATGTGACACTGTAGGTCAGAGGAGCCCCCCATTTCTCTGGTGCAGCAGCTGGAACCAGGCAGCCCTCGGGGCACTTCAGAAGCACCTGAATTCCATGCTTGTCCTTTCCCTGCTTCTGAGTGACCTTGTGCTGAGCTGGCCCACTTTGCTCTGTGTGAAGGGACTGCAAAGTTAGTGAAAGATGCCCTTTTGAGGGACATTTATCCTCTATGACCCTTGTCATCCATGGTTGCCATTTCTGTACTCAAACAGCCTTTGTGCCAGACAGTTCCCCTGAGAATTTGGTCTCCGTTTTCGTGGCATCTATCAGCCTCTGGGTGTAGAAATCTCATACCTTCCTGGGAATCGGAGAGATATCAGCCTGCCTCCAGTTGTCCATGTATTTTACAGCTGTTACAAACATCATCAATTCATCAACCAGTCCACCTCTGGGCAGGGTGCTTGTCCAAGTTCTCTTCTCTCCCTTTCACTCCCCTCCCTGCATATTAGCCTTTGTCATTTCTTCAGTTTCTTCATTATGGATGATTTGAATTTCTTGTCAAAAATTGCAAAGAGAAAGACAGATTCTCACCTATAATTTATTTTCTCTCATTCTCATGCCTTCCCCAGCATGTCTTTGCTCTTTGAAAGATACTTCTAAGGACCTCTGCACCCCCCCTTGACCTCTCCCTATGTTTTATTTTCCCATTTGCAGCTCTTACTTCTTCCTGGATTATGCTCTGAAAAAATCTAGATGAGGCAAACTCCCAAGGACATGTGATGATATGGCTTCAGGAAGGTCATATGTCCATTCTGTTCTGCCTCAAAGCCAACTAAGGTACAAGCCTGCTACAGCCTGGCAGCTGTGTAGATGAGGTGGTGTGGAGGCCAGGTTAATATATCTATAAAAAACATGGGCAGACTACATGAAGGACTGTGCCCAGCAATGTAGATCCACCTTAGGTTGAAGCTTCCACACTCCTCTGGATGCCTGGGCCTTTCATTGTGAGGGTAAGCACGTCTGTGGGAGCCTATGCACCACATCTAGGTTCAGACCTGATTATTTATTATTTTGGTGAGGAGTGGCAGTGCTGCTGGAGTCTGATAACACATCTCACTTTATCTACCAGATGGGAGGCGAGGAGTGAAAGGTCCATGGGTTTGTGGGGTAATGCAAGCACTCTCCTGTGGGTGCTGCAGGACCATTCTGGAAAATTAAGGTTCTTGAAGTCCATCACTGAAGACCTAAACCCTTCCTAGGGGAACTGGACCCATCCCATTAGAGAAGACAGGTAAAGATATGTGTTGCAGATAAAGCTTCACTCCCTCTCCCATCCATCTCCCTTTTTGGCTTGCTGGTCTGTTCTAAAAAGGCCCAGATCTATTCTTTTTCATGCCCACTGAATTCCATTGCTCCACTGAGAAAGAAAGTTACCTGGGTACCTCAGGTATAGTTGGAATTTGAACAGTCATACCCTGCATCATGATTGTCACAACAGGACAGAAAACTGTAGACAATAATGATTAGCAAAGAGACTGCTTATGCAACCCAAGTAGAGAAAGGACTTTCTACAGAAACTCAGGAGCTTCTCAGCACCAGGGTATATAAGTGTCTCATCCCAGAACTGCTTGCACCACATAGCTAAAAAAGATGGTGAAGTAACCAATGGATTTCCTTCAGTTATCTTGACCTGCCTCAATCTTGACCTTGAAGACCAACAATGAATTAGTGACCAAGGTACAATGAAGTTTGAGGAGTCTTAGTTTCCTGTAATCCTATTTGGATTCTGTTTCCCTTTCCTTCTACTTAATCTTGACATACCACTTGAAACAACTGTGCAAACTGCTTGGCACTGGGGAAAGATTTCATGTCCTGCCCAGTCATTAAGGTAAGGCTGGAGATGAACCTTAACAGCTAAATTAAATCCGATCTTGATGATAGAAACAAACAACACGTAATGAGTACCTCAGCAGTCCCATCACGCAGTCCTGTCCCTTGGATTTGCATTGACAAATGCTGCTGATGCCAGTGGCAGAAACATGAGACAAATCATTCAGACATGAGTTCAGTGTATAAACAAAATTGTCTTTCTCCTTCACAAAGTAATTCCTTTAGAGCTTATGCATATGGGTATGAAGTTGAATTTGAATTAACAGAGCATTATGGGAATAGTGACAAAAGGTCTGGTCCTCTGCAAAGAATACATAAGCCAGATCCATTGCTCATTGGATTCTGCCTTGGGGGTCTCCATATATTCTTTTAATTTCTGTCCAGCATCCATTCTTTTGGAGAGGTGAGATGTCTTTCCAAAAAGGACAATTAATTAACTGATATATCCCAAAGCACTTTCTGTGGGCCCACAAGCTTTAAATCAATGCAGCATCAAGAACTGCACTGTTCATCATGGGTCTTTTAGGCAATAGATAAATGGAGCATAAAGGCGAATCTATTTTTCTAGCTCTTGTAAATATCTGGGTAGGTTAATGGCATGGTCTGGCAATGTTTTAACTGTTCAGCATCGTGATTCTTTCAGTCATGTATTCCAGGAAAACTGGTGCCAACTGGCCTAATTGGTGCTGGTTTGGGTGGCTGTTGTCAGACTGTGGGTGCTGGTAAGAGATATAAATGGTGCCTTACTGAGGAAGACTTAGGTGTGTTATACTTTTACTGCTAACTCTCAGTTTCTTATGTTTGGGATATGGGTTTTGAATTCTTCTCCAGAGCACCCTAATTCACACCTGGAGTGCTTAACCTTGAGCTCTGAATCACCCCGCTGTGCCAAGAGGCTCAATTTTCACACATGACAAAACTTAAAAGAGTTGCCTAACTCAATTCACCATATCTTGCCTGTACATCCTGCTTTAATCTTTATTTGAATATTAGCTTTGGTAGCATCATCCCAAAGCTGACATACGCTCTCCTCTAAAAATATTCCCTTATGCTGCATTCATCCAACAGATCTGGCCAAGGGCGTGGGAATGCATGTATTTGTTCTTCCCATGGTCCTGAAGAGCAGGTCCAGGTAGTTTGGATGTGAGTTTTTTGGGATTTTTTTAGTTTTGCCATTTTTTTAGGAGAAACACTAGAAATGCAAAATCCAGACCCGATGGTGCCTTTAGCTGTTTCTAAAAGGCAGCTTCTCCAGACAGCCTCATTCCTCCTGTCCTGGATGCTTCCACTGTAGGGGCTGGAGTAACACTTTAATAAATGTCATTCAGCAGAAACCACTCTGTATGAAAACTAGACATAGATAGATCTTAGATGATCCATTCTCAGTCTATGCAACCATGTAGCAAGGGATACCCAGAGCAGGGAATACCCAGTGAGAATACAGCTTTTTGACACTGAGTATGTTTTCTAGATGACCCAAACCCAGCACAAACATAAACACCCTCAACCTTCCTAACACCATAGCCCAGATTTGCACATGGGATTTATTGGCAGTTGCTGCTTCCTTATCAGTCAGGATCCACCACTGGGATTTTGGGAGCCTTCTAGCCCCACCCTGTGTTTAGCTACTCCAGCGCAGCAGGCTGTGCTCCTTTGCACTGCTGCTGCCCTGGCGCAACGTACCGCTGTTGAGGGGGTGCCCACACAAAAGACAGCATGATGGAGCTGCTGTACTTTCAACCCCACCTTTGCTCTCCTGTGTTAACTTCCTTGCAAAGCCCCTGTGCAGATCAGTGCTGACACTGATGGGCCCAATGGTCTTATCTAGTGTGAAGGCCCCCGTTGTTGTCCCAAAAATGGGGGTTCATCACCTGGTGTGCAGACACCCAATTCACACACAGGATGGAGGTTTTCTCCTTTATTATGTGGATGTGCATGCATGGGTGCCTGTCCCAAGACAACACACCATGGTCCCGAAAACTACAATTATTTATACACACAATCTATACATATTCAACATACTGATATGTATCTACTAAGTGATTGGACATAATCTTTGCACTTAGCATGTAAATTAGCATGCATGTCTAGTTTGCCTTCTCTGTCTTCTTCTTTTGATTCTGGGGTGTAATTAGAGCCAGTGGTCAATGAGTTGGTGGTCACGATCTCCCCCTGACAGAATAACCTTCTACCTAGTTTCCTCATAATGTGGCAGACATAGGCAGGTTGTTGCAGCTCGTTTTCTCTACTTCCCATAACCCTACCTAGGCTTCTACTTTTTGACATGCATATACAATAGTGTATTGTTTCAAGGTTAATCATTGGTTTCTACCATTATCCTAACAGCTACTCATTTGGTTCTACAGTGTTCCTAACGAAACAGACCTCTAACCTTTCAACATTTCTTTTAATAATCCAACCTCACTATGGCTGTCACTTCTCCTGATCTACCATCGGTATCTGTTTCTGCAGGGTGCTTTCAACACAGTTCCCACACTGCTCTTCTCCCAGTCTGGATGTGGCCATGCACTGTGGGTATAGAAAATGATGCGCAGCTGCATTCTTCACCTGCCTTATCTTTAGAGTGCTCTCAGTGACTCCAGGAGCAAAACAGGGTCTTGTGTCAGCCAGGGTGGCTCCAAGACAGCTCTGTGTTAGTCAAACAGCCAAAGTGCAGCAGAACTGGATGAAGATATCAAGCTAGCTCCTGAAAGGCTGCTGGTGCCTGTGCAGCGTTGAAGAGGGGGAAACAACCATTTTCAATGTGAGTTTGCTTTTTTCTGGACCCTCTGCTGATGGCAGATGAATGCCTAGTAAAGGCTGCCTCAGCCTGACAGTAGTTTGTGTCCACTGTGATGGGTCATCCCACAGACTGGCCACTGAAGGAGTTAAAATGCGTACCTTTTCTGCCAAACACCTGGGGAAATGGACTCCATTGATTTGCCTCCCTCCCCTGCAAGCCCTGCCAGCTTCCTGCAGGGACAAGAGGAACTTTTTATAACTTTTCCTCCCTGGAAGATACACCCTGCTAGGAGGAAAGGTGCTGCTGGGTACTCTGCTTTGTGTTCTTGAAAACTGCTTAAATCCCGTGATGATGCTGGAGCTGTGTGTGTTGCCAAGGGCATAACTGGAAGGCAGAAGCAAACCTTCATAGGAGTCCAACAGTGCAGTCTGGCTTTCAGACCCCTCATTCTGTCTTTCATGCCCCTTACAAAGATGCACATAGGAGTCCAGAAGGGCTCTCAGACCCCAAAGACTATAAGTGAGATCTAACCTATTTGAAAACTGAGCCCCGTTTGAAGTCTGCACGGAACAACAACTCGTAGCCCATGATGCTATGGCTGCAGTCTCATACCTTCAAGTGGTCAGATAGCTCCAAGATAGCTGTCAAATCTGCTCAGGGAGATCCAATCTCAGAGTGAATCCACTGCAACAGCAGAAAATCTAGGAAAGTCACCCAAAGCAGGCAAGGACAGCATGACCTCTGCAAGGAAAAGTGTGAGAGATCCCTCTTTTTCATACCCGCATGAATTCAGCATTCACACCGGCCAGCTCTGCTTGGAGGGGAAAGAAAACAGTTTGTGGATGAAATCAATGAAAGAAATGTGAACGTCTTGTTACATGCAAGATGAGCTAAAGAACCAATATCTTTTTCCTGTGGACCACCAACCCTCTGCCTTCATTTTATTGGAGTCATCCTGCATAAGGTGGGTGGTAGGACTGTTGAAGCTTATCTGGGTGATAGACACCTCTGGAGGAGCCACCCTGCTCCAGTCATGGGTAGGAAAGAAACAAACAACTTGGATCACATTTTGTCACTAGGTTTCTTTCACAGTTTGCATTAGCCTATAGATCAACAAACATGGTGCTTTGAGTGGTACTTTCATCAAACTGGCTACAGTCTCTGAAGTTCCCCAGATAATTCAGGAAGTCAATGAAGAGCTTGCCTTTGTTCAGAAACCTCAATGAGGTCTGTCCCTCGTACCTCTAATATGGAACACTAATCTTGCTCAAATAACTACTTCCACTCTCATCCAACAGGTCAAGTCTCACTCATTGAATAATGAACCATAGCAGTGAACAGCACTACTGACTAATGACCCTTTGCTGCCCTGCCTGGATCTCCTGCAACTGCAGAGCAGTGCTGGGACCTTGACTGTCTGTCCTGGACCCAGTGGGACAGGCAACCTTGCTGACCATCAGGTCTGACATATGGTCCCATTGGCTGTGCTGTCAGTGGAGTCTGGTGCTTACAGACTCTTGTTCACGAAGGAGCCCTGTTGCATGGTACACTCCCTAACAGTGCTCCCCAGGGTGGGATTTAAGCCCTGCTCCAGCCTCTTTTTCTGTAGGATTGATGCAACCTCCCTGTTTACCCTCACAGAGATCACTTTCTTCCTGTGCTTCAAGACCCTTTTGGCTTTGGTGTCTTGCTACTAGAGGTGACAGCCTATTCCATTTTGAGGGACTAGATAAAACCACCCTTAAAGCAGGGTATAAATCAGTAGGAATGGGATAGAGCAAAGGCAGGAATAAAAGTAATTGGACAATCGTAAGGCTGGAAGTGAGACAGGCAGATTTCCCAGAGGAGCTAGCCAAGAGTAATACATGTGTAGGTTTACAAAAGAGCTCCTGTAAATGGAGATAACAGATGCGGTAGTGAATATAGCCTTTGTCAGCACAGCATAATTGGGATGTTCAATGGCTTCATGAAAATACGTGGACTCCTAATTGCTATAGCACCTGCATTCCTCAGCTAGCACAAAGCTTCAAACCTTCAAGGCGATCAAAAAAAGGCTGAAAGTTTCCTGGCTTGCAGGCAGCTGCTTTTTTCAGCTCCCTTGGGAAATTGTGCAGTGACAGCTTGGACCAGTCCCAGCAAGTCCACTTGGCAACTGCTCAGCATTTTGCTGTGGGAAGCAAGCAGGAGATGACACTGGGTCCTGCAAAATGAGCAGAAAGCCTGCATTTTTATTCTTCCAGTTGGTCAAGGTGGCAGTTCCTGAGGCAGGACTCTCCATGCTAAGAACAGAGTGAAATGATCCCACTCAGTCTGGATTTCCCATGTGTCCATGGGCTTCTTCAGGCAGCAGGGACTGACTGCTCCCTTTCTTCATTGACTCCTTTGCTGCTGCAGTGATTCCAAATCTCTTGAAATCACTCTGCACAGGACCTGTGTCATTAAGAGAGAGCTCCTAGCATGTGAAGGTCTGTCCCATGAGCCTTGTCTTTAGTCAAGTCACGGTCCTTGTGATTCCTCAGCAGTGCTCTGAAAGTTGTGCTCCAACATAAAAGCCTTTGCAGTGAGTCCCGCTGAGAACTCATGGTTCTTACCAAGTGTCAGTGTGGGGCTAGGAGACCCTATTAATCTCATTGTCTATCAGCTGTGCTCAGGCTGGCACACTGCTGATATATATAATTAAGATACTTGTGTCCCCTCACACTATATTGCTAACCCTGCTGGCATCATACGTCCGGGTGTGTGGCACAGGCCTCCCAGCTGCCCAGCCATCACTCCCCAGTGCTGAGGGAACTGGTGCCTCTCTCAGGAGGATGTCTTGAAAACCCAGCTCCCAAAGTACCAGCTCAATTCTTCCTGTTTTCTCTCACATGACAGGTGAGACCCTTGATGTACTTTCTGGACTGTGATCTCTGTTTTCTCTTTGTGTTTCTCCCTCGGCCTTCCCTTATTTCCAGCAAAGGCTTAAAGATCCTTATGGCAGAGAATTTCCAAGGAGATCTATCACTTCCCAATATCTGTGGATCTCTACTTCATCCACGTAATTTTTTTTCATTCCTTTGTGAACTGTCCTCTGCTGACCTTCCCACTCACTGTATTCTTCAGCCATCAGTGACACTCATTATTTCTGGATGGAAAAATATGAAAGAAGAAAAAGCTCTTTCAAGTTGCAAAGGCTGGGCTATCTTGTCACTAATCTGAGGGGGAAAAAAAAAAGGCAGCAACCACCAAAGCCTCCCCACACATGTCTCTGAGCAGTTTGAAAGGGACAGGACTCCTGTGATGTTGGCAATACCATGTGACTCTTCAGGGGAAACACAGCTACCTGCAGCAGAGGTTTTAGAGCTGCAAGCTGCAAACAAAAATTAACCTGCTTTAATGAGTTACCTTAATTTCCTTAAACTTTACTTGCTATAAGCCCCTCTAAGGAGTTACTTCTCCTCAAGAGAATGAGGGATACAGATAGTGTTTCAGCTCTTTATTCATCCTGTAAGTGAAGTAAAATATATGTACTTAAAGGCATCTACAATGTGGGTCTGCTTATGAAAAGCAGACTTTCTGGCTTAATAAAGCTGCCCTCATTGTGAGTATCAATCCCACCAGTTCACTCAAGTGCCCCTTAGGAGATCCCAATAGGGAGAAGGCCCTGGAGCTCTGCCTATCTGTTCACCCTGCTACACTGATACCAGTTCAAGGTCATTGATGTTGCAGAGGATGTTGCTGAAGATGTGACCATGAAGCACTGTAGTGGAAGTACCATAGTGTGTGTTATCCTGCTTTCAGGCAAGACGAAGTTCAGACGCCTGGGTGACTCTGCTTCTGCTGCCACAAGCCCCCTTTCCTTGTCCTTGTAGGAAAGGGATTGCAATAGCACTCCTCCTGCACCCTAGGCCAGCTGGGATGCTTGGCTCAAAGACTTAACCTCATAGAAGTGTGCCTCCAGGTTAAAGAGGTAGCAGGACTAAATATTGCTTTCAGCCACCAAAACATACAAATATATTAGACGGCTCATGATTTCAGCATCCTATGCATGCCCAGATAGAAGAGGTTTACTATGTCTTTAAGGCTCTCTATAAGCCTTTTCTCTTATAACTGGTTTCAGGATCCAAAGTGTCTGCCAAGTGTACTGTGCACAACCCCCTCTCCACACCCACACATAGACTGGCATTTCATTTCAAGCTATGCTAATCCATAGCTCTTCCTGCAGTCATGCAGTGTTCAGTAATATTTTATTTATTATAGGATTTAACTTCAAAATTTAACCTTTCTGTAGCTTGAAAGGTGTCTTCTTGAGAAGGTGATACTTTATTGCCACACAGACTTGGTTGCCTTTAAGCTCCAAGGAAATATTCTTCCAAATCTTAAGACTTTTCAACTTCTATCAGCTTCTATTTCTTGGTATTTCATGTGTCAGGTCATTAAGTTAGACCTGATGGATTCTTCTTTTTGTTTTAATTCATTTCAGTTATGGAGGATGTGTCTTAGGTTTACACATTGGATTTAGATGGGGGTTTTTATGCCTCTATTTGGGTCAGGTGAAGCCAAAAAGACATCAAAAAAAGAACTGTTCTGGTCAAGACTATTAAACTTTTCTTTTTTTTTTTTTTTTTTTTTTTTTTTTATTGCCTCCATTAGATTAAGCTCTTTTCATAGATAGGCTCTTCTGAGAACACCACAGTTTAGAAGACCAGCCCAATGCTCAGATGGATCTTGGGCTATTCCAAATCTGTACAAGTGCCTGCCAGAAAAAACACCCCTCATCAGCAGAGTGCACTGATTGAAGTAGTCAGTCACTCAGCATGGGCAGCGTGGGCCCCACAGCCAAAGGAACACATTTTTTGAGATAACAGAAAATGCAGATATAGGATGAAAATAACCTGTCAGGAGTGAGTCCAGAGCCAAGGCACAGGGTGCCAGGTGCTCATATGTGTTGCTCAGAAATGATCCCACCTTTGGGGCTGACTGTCCTTGACTTCTCGCCTGCCTATCTGTGCTGTTCAAGAACATGAGAGAAGCCAAATACGGCTCCTGCCTGGTAAATTCAGTGGGATGGGGCAGTATCTGTGAGCAGCCTCACAACTTCATGGCACTCTGGAGACCTGCTTGTGAGGGAAGGGAAAGAGTGACTATCTGAAACAGCCTGAAAGGGTGACAGCTTTCAAT
Organism: Strix uralensis; assembly: GCF_047716275.1. Classification (NCBI taxonomy): domain Eukaryota; kingdom Metazoa; phylum Chordata; class Aves; order Strigiformes; family Strigidae; genus Strix; species Strix uralensis. The sequence continues at coordinate 7,310,000 of NC_133990.1, forward strand.
GCGAAACCAACCAGTAGCCCTCAAGCTTCTCACTCACCTTGTCATCCATGGGAAGTCAGACTTACAGCTCAGATGTTCATGGACATTGGGGATTTTCCCACAAGGCAGACCTTTGTACCTACTGTTTTGCTGGTGCTGTTGCTCATAATTCTCCACACAGGAGCTAGGCATCCCCAGAACTGTTGTTTTGCTTGGCAGCGTGGTACCATCTCCACCTCCAGAAGGTCCTCTGACTACAGTGAAAGAGATGGTTTTGCTGCAAGTCTGCCTAAGGACTTGACCTTAATGAACTTATTGGAACAAAGAGAGAGAGGTGCTTCCCTGGAGTTACTGCAGAGAGCTGAGACTAGAGCATGGGACACCCCAGGAACTGCCAAGCATTCAGAGCAATGTCACACTATACTAAACCTGCCCCCCTGGGTTGAGAACAGCAATGGACCACTTAGTCCTCTGAAACTTCATGGCAGGTTTCCAAGCTCTCTTTATAGAGGGAAAGGGGATGAGGACCTTCTTTCAGGGGTCCTGTAGCCCCAGGGGGATAGTCAAATAAGTTGGCACCCCACTGTCTTCTATTTGTGTTTCCATCCTTGGCTCAAGCCTCAGAGGGATTAATGTTCCACTTCAGTCCAGGAAGACACTTTGAGCATGTTTTTTCAATTTGTTTCATTCTTCTGAGAGTATCAGATGTCCATGGCACCTGCATAATTTATAAAAGTCCTCCATGCCTGCTGGGAAAGAGGGGGAAAGATATTACTGAGGGTCTGAAATGTTATGCCACCCTCCCTCTCTCAGCTCTTGTGAAAAAAGCCAAGACACATTGATAGCATTGTGTTTTGATCTTGAATGACACTTCAATGTCAAGGCAGAGCATATGCACTTCCAGAAACGCTTTTGTTTGTTCTCATTCCTCCCTAGCCCTTTGCAGGGCTTTCTGGTCTGGGGTAGAGTTGTAGGAGGTTCCTGCAGGTACCGTTTTACTTCTTAAACAATTTAAAGCTGAACGATTTTTTGTTTTTTCTTTCAGTCCCTTCATGAAGAACACTTTGTGCAAATAGCAAAGTCAAGGGCTGCCTTGGTGTAAGGAGTCGCTCCACATCTCTCTGTCATGTGTTCCTCCTCTGACTTGGTGAGGTAGAGGGAAGGAGGGAGCCCAGACAACCCTCTCTTCCTGTGCTGCTGGTTCTCTGGGCTGCTCTGTGGTCTTTGATGGGGTAAAACCCAGTAACAACAGCCCATCTTGGGGAACTTGAGCCTGTATACAGACTAAGAAGATCAGTGAAGCCAGGAAACAGCAAAACAATGTCTAGCAATTGGCCACACCATCTGATCAGTAGCACACCTCGTGGCACAGTTTTGAGCTGTGTTAACCAGGACTCTCCCAGGCAGTGCTCAGGGATGGCTCAGGGGTTAGCATGGGCCAGGGACCATTCCCACTGAGTTTTTTGGATTCAGCTACCTCTTTCTGTGGAGTTCAGTGGTATGGCTACAAGCCATGTAATACTGAAGTCAGGAGTGAAAACAATCCTGGGTGTGTTTAATTTCCAAAGCAGTCACACCATGGTTATCTATTAAGGTTCTGAAAAGTGCAATTTTTAGTCATTCAGTAGTGTCCCCCCCTGAGAAGACATGTATATAGAGGCCTAAGAGATCCACCCGTTGTAAGTGGGTGGATTACACAGGGACAGCATATTTCAACATCAGATCTTTCTGATTCTTAACCCAATCACACTGTCAAAAAAGCAAAACATCAACAGTGCAGTGCAGAACAAACCCAAGAGAGATGTTTCATAGCTGCACACAACGCGTTCCATGTATTTTCACTGTTGCAGATATGGTATGTAAAGTATATAAACTAAATATTTTTTAAAAATTGAACTGTAGAGTACCATTTCTCCATTTTCAGCGCTCATTATAAATAAATACTATATTAGACACACCACACCCTTCCCCCCTACACACATATATTCATCAAAATGCAACCACATGGATATTCATGTGTCAGCCATGACTTACAGTATTTTGGTGATACTAATTAGAGCTTTCCATGTATGTTTTCAGTACAACTGGGCAGCTCAGAGAAGTTTCTAGCAAAAGGTGAAGGGATGTAAAAAAATTGGGTAATGATGGTAGTTAGTAGAAGGGAGTCCTACATGAATGATGACCTCTGAAAGGCTGTATAGGCAAGCAATGAGCAACAGTGTCACTGAATACGTGACCGTGCCCCAAATTGCAAGGCAAGCAGAGACCAGGGGATTTCTCTTGGATTCCTCTAGACTTGGCTGCTAGGAATGCCTTTTTAAATGTAGCTAGGCACAGAAAGATGCAAATAAGCACCCAGTAGGATTCTTAAAAGCACATAATCCCTGGTAATTTTGCAGGAGGAAGGTGCCTGAATATAGATAAGAATCTGGCTTTAGATTCCTAGGGATTTACAGAATAAACCCCAATAGATGCCTACCTACTCTGTTAGATACCTACATATGTTTTCCTTCCCTGTAACCAGTTTAAACATGAGCTTCTGCTAGTCCACAGAGATGCTCTTTGGGTTTCTCAAGGGCTTCTGGCAGGCAGCAGCAGCACTGGGAAAGAAACCCTGAAGTTTCTGTAAAGCAGCACTCCCTGTGATTACTGTAAGGAGTGTGTCTCTGCTGAAGGCATAATAACTTACTGGTACTGTAACAGATGAAAGTTCTGGCATTGTAATAGTCAAATTATATGTAAAATACATGCATAGTCATTACTCATTAATTAATCTAAATAATTGACTATTTCAGAAGTATGTCTGATCTGCCTCTTCTGCAGCTGCTTCGTTTGCTGATCTATTGTTCTGTGGAAACATATTAGAAATATTTGTGAACTGCACAAAATATTTAGCATTTGAATATTTCATGAGTAAATATGCTTTTTATCCAAATACTCCAGAAGCAATTAATTAACACCATAGCCTCAAAGAAGAGAGCTGTTCATAAATCATTGTCACTAAACCAGACTGTTCTGGTTGCTGGAACAAAATACTTAGTAGTCTTATTTGCACAGCCATAGATCTCCTAGGTCTCCTAGACCCTTGTATGATGAAAGCAGCTTAAATATATCTTCTGTGAGAAAAAAAAAGCTTCCAGGCAGTTTACACTCCAACAACACTTGGAATGCATGTTTTTCATGCTAACAGAGCAAAACCCTTCATCCTCAGTGAGATTCAGGCTACGACATATGGTTTGTGAGCATCTCACTCTCTTTAGGAGCAAAGGGCTGCCTCTATAGGCACATGTACAAGGTCTGATCCTGCCAACAGCCCTATTAAGTGCATTTTGTTGTAGCATGTTTTGTTCTCTGATTTATAGGATGTATCTTTCATTTTTATTTTGGTAATCCAAATCTCTGAGAGGACTTTAAACAATAACAAAAACTTAATAGCCACTAGACCAATTAGACTGAGCACAGCCTAGTTGGGTGAGGACCCCCCATGTCTGGTCTGTTTTGCACAGAGGCAGGTTGAGGGGTTGCACAGCCCAGCCAAATTCCCCTGGTTGTCCAGAGCAGAGCTAAGGGCAGACCTGAGTCTTCCACCACCTCCAGCCCACCCCAGCCCCCTGAATCATGCTGCTGTGGTGTGAGAAGCTGTGAATACCTGGCAGGACTCCATCGTGGGACAGGCACTCTCTGGGCTGGTGGATTAGACAAGATTAGGCAAGAGGGGAGCAGTAGCCATGGCCTCAATGACTCCATGATGATAATGTCATAGCAAACATGTGCCACTAACATGGTGCATCTCACTTCACTCAGGGCTCCAACATCCCTCCCCTATTGAAAAAAACAACTGTAATTTTAAGAGTTTATTTTCCTTCTGGTTTTGTTTTTCTTTGTCTGGTGGGAGGGACAAGCAATGCCAACAGCTTTCCAGATATCCATCATAGGATCCCCAGGGTTGCTCACTGCCAAGCATCATCAGGAATTAAGTGTCACTTCCCTTCGATACAGCATTTTGAGCCAACACCTCTTTGTGATGTAAAAAATGCAGGTAACTTGCTTTCCTAGAGAACCTCCCCCTGTCTTCCTTCATCTGTGCTTTTGCTGATTTTTTTACTGTTGCCCAAACATCAAGGGAACTTTAGCACCCATGTTTTCCTCCTGCATTAATCAGAAACAATTTTAGCCCAGATATTAGCAGTAGTGTCTTCTAGATAGTAATTTCATGTGGCAGCAAATGTGGAAATCTGTGAATCAAACTCCAGCACTCAGCAGACATCTGAGCAGTCACAAGCTCTTTCCAGATTCCGCTTTATCATCTGGACTTTTTCCAAGCCCTGTAATGGAAGAGGACGGTTCGTAAAGGGGAGATGGGGCTGTGAACAACATGGAGATCTTTCCCTACCTTAAGTTAGATCTAAAACTGCTGTCACAAACTTCCTTCTCCTTTTTTTTTTTTTTTTTTTTTTTTTTTGAGTGGCCAAAGGAATTTAGGATGTTGGCAACTTAATTTTTAATCCTGACTCTTCTCCTTACCTACTCTGTGCTCTCAGCCAGATCATTGTCGGGGGTCATCTCCATTGTGGGTGTCTTGTTTAGAGCAGGGTCTCAGCAAGGATACTGTTCATGGGGAATATTTGCAGAAGAATGACACTGACTTGGAGGAAGGTTAAATGTTTATGATTAAGCTTATCATATTAAAATTTTGTTTTTCTAACTTCTTTTTTATCATTTCAACCACTATGTGATTATATGATTTTCATCCTTGCTTGGCAGATACAGGCAAATGAATAGTTTGGATATCATTTACAGAAAAGCAGACCTATTAGAGTTTGTTACCTGGTAATACCAGAGCCCTTCTTGACTGCAGAAAAAAAATCAGTCTATTGTAAATACAATGATCCTTATCACAGCCCTTCCAAATATCACTGGGAGGCACATCAAGCAAGGAAATGATCACAGGTCCTGCTCAGTCTGTGGTGGGAAAAGGTTACCAATTGTGGTCATTAAAACAACAGAAAAGGAAGACTATCTTCTTCCAAGCAAATAACTCTCTGCAAAGGAAGATACTGTAATTTCTGAAGAGCTTCAATGTATGTTTTAAAATCAGATTTGGGAATCCAGCCATCTGTCCAAATATTGAAATTCATCAGCCATTTCAAGTGGGAGTTCGTCAAGCAAAAACATCCGAGGGAGTTCCCGTGCTTGCTGTGTTACTGGGTTTGGGTTACAGCCAAACACTATTGACACAGTTTTCTTGCTCTTACATCTTAACATTTTTTTTTGGCTGCAAATCATCTCTGAGTGTGAGCAAAATATAGCTGCCAGTTTGGCATGATCACGTGTCATGTGAAACTATTACAGGTGATAACAAGATTGTCCATGTATGGATGGAGACTGAAGAAAGAAGAAATGTTCCCAGGTCACATGGAGGCTTATTGGTCCCTTACATATCCCTCAGTGAAGGGCTGAAGAACCTCAGAAGTACTGTGTGCTTGCAAGGCACACAGAAATGGCCTGCTCTGCACCATTTTATTGTGCTTTCTTTCATACCTATACTAGCAAATTTGGGATTTTTTAATTTTTTTTTTTTCTTTTCTTTTACAAGTATTGCTGTTATTTCAAGGTAAGGGAAATAAACTGGGTTAGGGAGAAAAATAATCACAGACATCTTTGTGAGAGGGTTCAGCAGTGTAGGGAACAAAATGTTTTCTGTTGCTATGCTGTACTATCAGCTTTTAGAAAGCATAGTTCTGCTCTGGAATTGTCACTTCCCTCTCAGCTGGATCCAAGTTTTCAAAGCTAGAAATATGGTTGGCGCTGATTACCACAGGCTTTGACCCAGAAACCGGGCAATTATTTTTACAGACTGGTCCAAATATGCAGTCTTCAGGGACTGCAGGAGACAGAAAAGCCCAGGTCAGAAGGAGCATGGGTGGAGATGTTCATAATATTGCCATTGTCAGGAAGGGACTGATTCAGCTCAGGCTAAGGAGTGCTGGCTGAGTGGCTAAGGTGTCAAACTGCAGCTCTAGAGGAGGGATGCATGCTGCTGCATCCAGCAGAAGGCAAAGTATGAATAAGGTCAAGGCCTGGCAGGACACAGCTTTTGCAAGTGATGAGATTTCAGCCAGGTCTAGAGTCCATCTTCGAAGAAACTCCTTTCTTGGGACTGACATCCCTTTAGCACCCTTCAAATGGCTGGGTCCCAGGTCCTGGTGTAGAAGGACTTGTCAGAATGCATGGAGACCTGCATCAGCCTCATACTCCCCAGGCATGGCTCTTGCACTCTGACACATCCAGGAGAAGGTGGAAAGACCCATGCTAATTTCACTCGAGATTTTGAGCTCCAAGATTTGGTATTTCAGGAGCTGGTTTTGGTCAAAGCCATAAAGGATGGTTTTGTAGGATATAGTAGATAACTAATAGATGAGAAAATCAAGACTGGGACCTACAATGCTCCTGTCCTTTGTAAAAACCTGGCTCTGTGGCATCCCTCCCATCATCTGTTAGGCTTTTCAGATATTTCTGACCAAAAGACCTGGGAAAAGGCCAAAAGATTCATGGAAAGCAAGGCAGCATGTGACAGGCCTGGGAAGTTTCCTGTGCAAAGAACTCTGGTAAAGAAGCACGCCAGGAGTTTCTGATGGCAAATTAGGCAGGGGGTAAAACCCATCATCCAATTAAGAGGAATGTACATTGTTGCTCTGTACAAATAGCTGCCACACTGGGAGTCCACCACCCGGGGCTTTCCAAGGGCTTGCTTCCAAGAGAGATTACTCTGTAACAGGGTTTAATTCAGCAGTTTGACTTGCACTGATAAACTCAATCTCTCTGAGAAAATGATCTGCCGTAACCATGAGCCAGGGGTGTTCTGCTGTGCCAACACACTGTACCCCACTTAACCACCCAGTTGCATGGCTGCAACTGGTGTGGGGACAAGTGAGTCCTCTTGAGTATCTTCTCTCCATGGTGGGGGCCCCCAGGGTAAAACCACATAATGAGGTCCCCTGGCAGGTCACCGCTTGGGCAGACCTGCTGTGCTGGGCAGAGCAGGGCATAGTGCTGAAGAGGGACCATGGCCCTCCACCACCCACCACAATGTGCAAAATAGAAGCAGTAGCCAGCAGTGGGCAAAGTCTGATAAATGGAGCTGCCAGAGGTACTGTGCCATGCAGAGAAACCCAAATGGCATTTCTGTTTGTTCAGGACCTCTTTGAACAGTCAGAACAGGTTTCTGTGGAACTATGAGCTCCTGACAGGCTTTCTCCATACTGCAGATGGGTGAGGCTTACTGATATACACTCTCAAATTGCAGTCAATATCGACTTCTGCTTTTACACTTTTCTCTGCCCAACAGGACTCACTTTTCTTGCCTGCATTCTCTAGATTTGGCTTTGTTTGTTTTGTTCATAAACTCAAATTAAAAAGCTCTTTTTTTTTTTTTTTCTTTTACTCTGAGGGTTTGGGAAGTTTATAACATTTTAAATCTCTCTGTAATCTCATAAATATAAATTACAATATTGCAAAGAGTCAAAAAGCTGCAGACAAAGCACTATCATTAAATCTGGGACTTTTAATATATAATGTGTCCCTTTATCTGAGACTCTGATGAGGAAGCCATCACTTTTTGCGTTTTCTCTCTGATGGACAACGGGGCATGAGAAAAATTGTAGGCCCTCAATGCTAGTTTTGTGCAGTACTGAACACCCAGATGAACTGCATATTCTTAAGTTTTGGATAAGGACTGACTAGGGCATGCTGGAAGATTAGCAGATGAGCTTTTAGCTTCACAGTTATGGAGAACAGCTAGCAATAGATAAGCAACAGCAGGATCTAGCAGTGGATTTCATCCACTGATTTAACCAGTGTTTGGAAAGCCTCTTCACAACAATATTTCTTCTCTGTGTCTTCTCTCTTTTTAATAAGGAAAATCTTCACTGTAGCACAGATCTGAAACAGGTCACCCAGGGAAGGCATGGTGTCAGCCCTTGGAAGTGCTCAGGATCCAGTAGACAAAGCCACAGCTGACCTGGTCTACTGTTGGAGATTGTCCTGTTCTGAGAGGAAGAATGGACTAGACACCTCCAGAGGTCCCTTTCCACCAGCACTTCTACAGTTCTCTCAGAACAATCCAGGAAACTCCACAAACACTATATTTTCTTAGCCCTATGAAATTTCTAGAGCAGGAGCTAAAATAGATTGAGATATAAGCCAACAATTTATTGCCTGTAGCATCTCACCTCTCCAGTGAGTTTGATCTATAAGGTGTTGTGTGCTTCCTCTGCTCTGAATCAGACTTCTGTGGCATGCAAGAGGCAACTGTAGCCTGACTCTTCCCACTTTGACCACATCCATTTTGCTTGTTCTTATGTAGAACAGTTGTCAGATTCTCTTTTGAGGATTTATCCTTCCTGCTCTGGAAACCTGCACAGGAATGGATCAAGAAGCCAAGCATGCCTCTGGCTCTCAGTGCAAGACAGGATCAGAGCTTTCTATAGCATCCTGGAGAAACACATCTAAAGCAGAAAAACAAAAATTATATTTCCTCTTTTCACTGTACTCTTGACATATCTCAGTCTTCTCTACCAGCTGCTGGACAAAGGAACAAAGCTCCAGACTGCAACCACTAGCCAGCTGAGGTGGAGGTAAGACCTCAGCCTGGCTCGAGATGGAAATTTAAAGGACCTTGCTTTTGAAAATTAATGTGTCATTAGGACAAAACTGAAGATGAGGTCACCTACAGCATACAGTCTAGCCAGTGAGAACCCTTGCCCAGGCAGTAATCAACCTGTCCTCAGCAGCCTGAGCATGCACTTCTTGTATTCCCCAAAAGCAGGTCAGCTTCTGAGCCCTGTGGACTTCTAGGGGAACAACGTGCAATGATATACCACCAGGTGTGGAAGAAGCTTGGCCAAGGACTGACCCTTCTCACAATGTCCTCAGGCATGTTCACCTCAATAACAAACTACAAAGCATGAGGAGGTTCTTCACGGGCCCCGGACAGGCAATGTTCTCCTATTTCCCATGTCCAGACTATCTCAGTGTTCCTAGCTCTGAAGGTGATGGCTTGGAGAGCTGGGACTTTAGTTTTACTTCTGACAATGGATGGAGGAACCTCAGCACATTTGGGTGGAGTGATCAGAGCCAAGTCCTGAGTGCAGGCTGTTCTTTTGGGATGGTCTTGCAGCAGTAGAATCCCAATGACATAACTTTATGTAGCACAGGCTTAGATGTTTGGGTCTGAGCAGTTCTTTCTCACCTTCCTTTAGAGAATGAGAAGGAGAAGGTAAAAGAACAATCCAAATGAGAGGCCTTTACTTCTCTTAGGCACATAGGCAGTGCAATGAACCCTTATCACTGGTTCTGTATGAATGGAACTTAGATGAATCTTTTTTTAGCATGTTGTCAGAGAAACTGGCCTTTCTCTGATGATTTTATGTACTTCTGGAGGTCAAATCAACCCACACTTGGCATGCAGGGACAGATGAAGCAGACATAGTGTTAGGCATTCAAGGTAGAAAACCCAGATTCCATCAGATGAAACACAAACGCTTGTGAAATGAAATCTTGACAATGAGTTGTAATTTCATACACAGAACTACTTATTTCATGGGACAATTGCTATACAGAATAAATTGCTAGGATACTTTCCTATCTAATTACACCCCAAAACACCATGGAATGCTTAGGGTAATCATGATCAAATACTGCCAAGCTGTCTTATAGCATTAAAGAAAATATTTGATTGCCAGAAATCCATTACTGAGTAGACATCTGTGCACTGAACTCAGGCCATGAGATCAATATTAATTTTTTGCAGTGGTGCTCTGTAATATGCCTACTCACACTACTGTACAAATACAGGATTTGCATTGACTTATGAAGTCCTGTAGCCTTTGATATTGTACGTTAATTAAAAATGTTCCATTCACAACAAAGGACGGATAAAGTTTTTGCAGGAATTTCCACAGATCTCTCTGCAATTTTACCAAGAGATACGGGGGACTCTGGCAAAGGGTGGGCTGGGGCGTCCCTCTGGGGCACTGTGAGTCCTCTGCAGCACTGCCTGGGAGAGGCAGGTGAATGTCGACACAACAGCTTGCATGGGGGTCATTCAAACCTGCCTCTGTACTAAGCAGTGCTGCCTTTAGTAGACTGATACTGTGCTCAAATACTATGTAAAGCTACTTAAACAGTATCATTTTGACCACAAAAAATTGTGTGTATTGCTTACTGACATCCCAGATATGTGATGCTTCCATGCTTCTGAGAGAGGTCCCAATTTGTCACTTCTTCTCAGGAAGTGACAGGTCTCTACAATTTCTTAAAGGATTATGCTAAAAATAAGCTGCACTTTGTGATGGTGATGGATAGGCAAATCTATCAGGGACTCAGAACCAGCATTGCTAATCTAACACCATCCCTAACTGAAAGTACACAGAGTCTCAGATGAGTTTCTGGAGAAAGAATTACTCAGTTTCTCCTTTTAAAAACTGTGCTTGGAAATGCAAGGTCTCCATTTGTACTAGCCTCATGGGGAACTGTTGCTGATAGTACAAGCTCTTTAAACATGTATGTGTTGCAACAAGAAGCTAAGGTATCTTAAAATGAAAGAAAGAGATAAACTAGGAAATGAGGATACTGATGAGTCCAAGGGGATGGCAGAAGGCAGCTCCAGAAATACCTGACTAAACAAATGTGCATCCATCAGGGTCAGGGAATGTGGTGTTCAGGCAGAAGTCAACTCCCTGGCTCTCTGTCACGTCTGATTAACTCCTTCATTTCAAACAGTCTTTATTTTGTATTAATTAAGCCTGTAATCATCAGGACATGGGAGGGTGCCACCAAAAGGACAATTCATCTGCTCCAAATCTTATAGAGGTTGGATGTTCCTGGGGGAACACCCACAGTCCTTGTGGTTGTATGTATAAATAAGCCAAGCCTCTGAAACTCAGAAGAAAGAAAGAAAGAAAGAAAGAAAGAAAGAAAGAAAGAAAGAAAGAAAGAAAGAAAGAAAGAAAGAAAGAAAGAAAGAAAGAAAGAAAGAAAGAAAGAAAGAAAGAAAGAAAGAAAGAAAGAAAGAAAGAAAGAAAGAAAGAAAGAAAGAAAGAAAGAAAGAAAGAAAGAAAGAAAGAAAGAAAGAAAGAAAGAAAGAAAGAAAGAAAGAAAGAAAGAAAGAAAGAAAGAAAGAAAGAAAGAAAGAAAGAAAGAAAGAAAGAAAGAAAGAGAAAAAAAGATAAAGGTTTGTTTAGAAATGCCATTGCCAGCATGTTAAAACATAAGAGTACAACACAGTCAGGAGTAAACATGGAGTTGCTGACCCAAGTTAGTCCCCAAGTGTTTTCTCTCTCTAGGTTTGTTAAAGCGAGACATCAGGCTTGATCTTTCCTTCTGCCTTGTGGAGAAAGACAGATGAGGCCCTCAAATCACAAGCTGAACCACATGAGCAGAGAAAAAAGGAAGGTGCTGCTGTTAATGTAGCTGTCCCACAGATTTGAATCACAGATACTTGGGAAGCCATGAAATGATTTATAGATATTCATTTCAGGATAGGTGCTTATGCAAATACCTCTGACTCCATGGAGTTTCATTAATTCTTGGAAATACAATTCTTGTTACTTCATTATTTTTCCTTTAAAAGAGATTCCCTCATCTGATGCATCTCCCCAGGAGCGACCAGCAGAGGAGGAAAGCCCATCACACCCACCTGCACTGTGATTGACAATTACTTTCTCCCTGATCCCACCCATATTTTTTCATTGATTTGCCTTGGTCTCTGAATAAACACAGAAAGTATCTGCAGTTTAGAAAACTAAATGAGCCTGGTGGTAATTTTGGTTATCCTGGTGCTGCTCATTTCCCAGAACAATGACATCTCTGCACACAAATATGCCCTCCACCCTAATCTGCTATCCCTTTTAACCCAGTAAACCTGCACTCCAAGCTGGGAGCCATAGGGACATTTCTGGATTGTCTCTGTCCTGTGTCACAGCACCTAATGCAGAGGGGCAGAGGCACACTGGAGATGGGTAGTAGATGGGTGGCAGGGTGGGAAGGAGCTTTGCTGCCAGACCTTCCCTTTGCAAACCTCCCAGGACAAGCAGCTTCTCTGCTTCCTGTTCTGGCAATGTCTCATGAAGAGAGCTGGGTCAGGAGGAGGCAAATCTCAGGCTTTTGAGGGCTTTACTTGACATGTGGCAAAGATTCTAAACTCACCCCAGAAAGTCAGATGCAAAGAACACAGCTCCAAGACCAGCACTGCCACTTGCTCCTGCAGAAACACACTGCTCCTGTTCTGGAGCCTCCTGTTGCCTCCTCCTGAAGCTTCAGTGGTGTGGTGACCAGTACTAATCCCTACAGGGTCAGGGAAGGTGACCTGTGAAGGTCAGCTTGACCTTCAAAATGACCACATGGATGTTCTGGATAAAGAAGTGCTTCACACAAGGCAGAGAAAACTGCAAACCCTCCTGAGCTTTGCATTTGCTGTGTGCTTTTAGATAACCCCAAACACCTGGTTGCTTGCTCCTGGCTATAGCTAGCAGGCTGTCAATTGTGCTTGGCAGCACAAATACTAAACAGGGTGGGGGTAGGGGTTAGATGCTCACCAGCCCCGAACAGATTCAGTGAACAAATATGTTAATTTAAAAAATAATGCAAGCAGTGTGTGGTGAAGATTTGTGGAGCTCATTAATGTTTGAAAACAGCTTTGACATCTGTGCTTTGTTCAGATCAGACTTTACCATTCAGTGCCTGGGAAAGAAAATGCAGTAAGTAAAGGGCTTTCAGATGTTCCCAGAGAGCCCATGCTTGGAAGCAGGATCATTCCTGCATTATTTTAAAGACCCTGGAACTTTCTCCTGTAACTTTTACAAATACCTCTAGATACGGTAGTTAATAGCATGTCCTTGCGGAGTAGTGTGAAATTGTATTTTATGTTACTGAGTCTCTTTTAGAGTAATTGCTTTCAACACAATGTGTCTGATTCAAATTTTATGATAAAAATATAGGTTTTGAGACAGAAATAGTCACTTAATTACTTCATACTCACATAGGTGTTGCTATTCATGTTTGTACAAGCCCACATTACTTGCAATTAGCATCCACTGCTGAAGTCACCAAGAGCTATTTTTGATCATACAAAAGGGACAGATTTCCTCCCTCTTCCCATACAACTGTGGTACATACAACATGTTTCAGTTCTTGCAAGGAGGCTGAATCCTTATGAGTGTGTGAGTAGGTTATGTCAAGAGTGTGAACTGTTGTCTGTGTGGAGACCTTATTACGAGTTTATATTTACTCAGCTAAAAGCAGGTCCTCATTAGGCTACAGACAACACAACATCCTGCCATCAGCTGTTTGGTGCAGTCTGTGCAGCTTAATTAGACAAGGCCTGAAGAGGAAATCGAAATGCCAAGGGAAAGTGCCTGAGTCGCTAGATTTCAGCTTGAGGCTCAGATGGAAATCCTGCTGTAAAACAGGTCTGTAGAAATTTGACAGAAATGAACCATTTCAAGAAGCAGATGACATTTGCCACAGTACAGGAGCAAGAGCCAGGAGCTCCCAGCATGTTTGAAGTGCAGCCCTGCAGATATTTTTGGCAGCGCTCTCCTGCCAGGTCACCAGCCCTGCCCTGTGGAGCCTGTCTTAGCCCAGATGACCCAGCAGACCAGGAGCAGAGCTTTCAACCAGCATGCAATGTGTCTCAGGGGCTGGACTCTAGTTTGCTTAGAAATGTGAAATAATCATACTGATGAGAGTGAGACTAAATTATGACATCGCATCTGAAACAATAATGAATGACTTTTCCCATGCACCCCAGTTTCCAAGTCACTCCTGTTCTTGTGCACCAGCCTCTGACTTCACAAAGACAACAGTGTAGTCCAGGTATTATGCTTCTCCATGTGGGGAAGTCACAGCTGACAGAAGACGAACACAGATTTTATTTTTTGCCCATTCCTGGTTTGGAGATGCTTTATTTTTAGAGGAGAAAAGGCCACATTATCTTTTCTTGGAGTAAACCACTTCAAAATATTTAAGTCAGACAATCACAACTCATCGCACTTCACTGTTTTCAATAACAAACATATTCACACTCTCAAGGCAGAAGACACTATTTTACTTTCTCACTCTGAGCAAACCTCTCATTTAAAATCTGACCTGGGATTATTTTACTGTTTTAGATAAATATCTTCTGGGATCTGTAGTGTGAGTGTATGAGGTACCGACCTTTCTATGTGGTCAGATGCATTGCTGGGTGAGTTTCCACAGTATCCCAACACCCTTGTGATTCCCATGATGTGCAGAGTCTTTGCCTTGATGCAGACTGGGTTACACCATGGGAAGTGCAGTGTGGTAAAACTGCCAACCCCCAAGGAGGGGATGGGAGCCACCAATGATAGCATCCCTTTAACAATTCATCATTCCAAGAAAGCATACTTTTACTATGGACTAAACCACAGAAAAGCTCTCCAAACGTTCAAAAAACCAAAATATTTTTGAGTTGACCCTACAGACAACAAGCCTCACTACTGGATTTTAACAAGAAAAAAACAAAACACACTTCAGCCCACTGAAAAATTTCCTTAAATCAGCATTATGAGAAATGGATGGTAATCTCCCCAAAGTTACTGCTGGGGAAAACACTAGAGCAGTTTCATTTGTGATGGATGTTAATGATGGGACTTCATGTGTTAGTGGATGGCACAGAAATGCTGCAGGGATGAGAAAGTGCCAAGCACCAGAATAAAAGACAGGGAAAACCTGTTACTGTGGCTGGAAGTGAGCATAGGGTGCAGCTGAGTGATACTCCTAATTTGTCAAAGCTTTATTTTCAGGGTTTCATCAGTGGGAGCTGTCACACTTCGCCACACTATTTCAAATGAATTTCGTGTTTATGGAATACTTGTGTTGGAGGAGAGGGGGCTCCCGCATGTACCTTCATTCCTGTCACTGAGTGAAGGAAAATCTCATAGGGGAAGAGGAAAGCAGAGCAAGGGATGTGTGAGAAAATGTATTTCCACACAAGAGAGATTTCCCTGTAAATAGGATCTTGCTAAGCAACATAGGCCCTGCAGAACAAGTCAGTTTGTGCATTGGGAGGTGTTAATAGGTTCTTGTATAGCAGAGAGAGTTTTTGGCTTCTTCTGATGAGGGGCTGATTAAATTTGGCAAAAGCTGGTTTTCCTTGGTGGCGGCACCCCAAGAGAGTGGGAACTGACAGACTCGAAGTCACAACACTGTAGAGAGCAGAGAGATTGTATGTAGCCTATGCAGCAGGATTGTGCTATGGGACTCGCTCATCCTGCATCCATCCATCCATCCATCAAGAATAAAAAAACCCCAAAATCTGAGCCAAGGGTAAATTCCACTGTTCAGGAGGCTGGCTTGGGCCCCAGGGTTTTGAAACAATTTCTGTTATGTTTTATTTCCCACAGATGATGGTCATCACCTTTGGGCTCTGGGGTTACAGTTCTGGTGTCCCTAGCACTCAACTCTGCTCTTCTGACAAGCACAGCTCTCACCATACCCTTGTTGCCTTGCCCTTTTTTGTCCAAGTCTACAAACAGACAATGAAGGAGCCCACCATCTCCACAGAGCATCATCCCATACTCCCACAGTGGATCAGGTTTTGCCAAGGAGTTAGGCTGGGCTGTCTCCTGCTCTCCTCTTAGTCTCCATCAATTAATCCAACACTGGAAACAGAGGGAATGTTCTTTCCCTGATGATGGCTCATTTATCCTGTGGCTTTTCAGGCCAAAGCTTTGAACAAGCATGAGTCAAAACATTACTAGTTTTGGGAGAGCTGGATTTGCCCTTTCTGTTTCCCTCTACTGCTGAATTCTTTAGAGATACTCTTTCTGGTTCAGCAATCACTTCTAGAAATAATTCATCTCAAACTAAGACAGGTGGCTAAGGCAGAGTGAAGGGTTCTTTCCACTGACTAGAGAAGAACTACATCAATTTAGGACAAGTCACCTCCTTTTTAAGCATTTACCTTTAGGAAGAAATGCTTGAAAACAATGCTTGTCTGTCCTTCAACCCAGAGAAGCACTTCAGTGTGCCTACATCATCAAGGAAGCCTTGTTTGCTTTGTAGGATGAAGATGACAGTGATACCTTCATCATCTGCCTGAAGATCTCTGGAGGCAGTAAGAGCTGAGCATGCTGTCAATGGGAGGTGGTTAGAGCTGGTCCACGCAACTGCTGCATACAGCACGCAGGATGGGGCACCTAGCATCAGACTGCACAGAGGAGATGTCTTCAGCTGAGCAGCTGTCCTAGAGGCCCTTTTCAGGCAACAGAGAGGCACAGCTTCCTGAAGAGCAATTCATCTGCCTCAGAGGAATCACACCCCCAGAGGTGTGTCTCTGCTGACTTTAAGGCCACTTAAATAATTTTAATGTTGAATTTTATTCTGCTTGCAAACATTATTAATTCTTGGACTGATTTACTTTCTGCTGCCAGGTTTTGTGGTGCAGGTTCTATGTCATTGTTCAAAAAAGGGGAGAATTTGCTGCCTGTATTGCTCTCTGGTCAACACTGAGCATGAAGATGACTGTCTGTGCGAGGTGCAGATGCTGAGATCTGAATGAACAGACTTGTCCACGGGCTGTGTGACTTTTGTCACAGTCTGAAGCACATGCGTAAAGAAAACAAGCTTTGCTTGAGCCAGAACATCATGAAAAAAAAGAGTGTGACAGAGGGGATTTAACAAAACACTCCTTTCAGACAAGATCTATCAACCAAATATATCCACGCTAACATTCCCAGTGCTACATGTATTCCTGGGTATCATCCATCTGCTCAAACATTTGTAAAAAACAGTTCTATTCTTCATCGTGAATCAAGTTCCAAACTTTCATTTGCAAAACTGATGGAACATCAGGTTTGTTGTTAATAAATAAATAAATAGATAAATAAATAAATAAATCCCTCTCCCAGCAGGGTAAAGGTGCTCAGAGCTCAAGTCTTCCATCCACATCCAAGCAGGTGTGAGAATGACCCATGGTTCATGCTCAGGCTTGGGTCATGAGAGAGGAGACAGGACTGTGCAAGTCAGGTGCACCAATACGTGCAAACTGTTTGCCAAAGCAAAACCTTTGGAGGCAGGAACTGAAGGTGCATTGCTCTTAGGCAGGCCAGGAGCTGTTCTGTGTATGTTAGTCTCTGGTCTGAGTAACAGTAATGATAATTAATAATTGAACGCTTGAATTATTGATAGCAATAATTAATAATTGAATAATTGAATTCTATGCACTACTATAGAGGTTCTTGTCAGAGAAACTCAAAGTATTTTGCAAACATTAATGAATTAATGCCAGGATCTTCTGCCAAAGGCAAAATGAAATAAAACAGAATTTCCTCAGGCCACTCCACCTTCATACAAACACTGTGCACATTGCCCTGAGACAGATCTAGGCAGGCCAACCTCTCAGGAATACCTTGCTCCTCAGGAGTCCTCTACCAGCATGGGACTTCCATGCACACACATGTGGGCTGCCAAAAGCAGGCTGACTACAGACAGAGAGGAAACGCCTGTAAGGCAGATCCAGGGCTGGGCTGGGGCCCTCTGATCCCACCTCCCCTCTCCTCAGAGGAGAATGCAGCATAGATGGTAGGACCCAGGTCGGATTACTTTTGCAGTAGTGGTGGCATCAGAGGTGGGCCCTGCTGAGGAAGTTACTTATATGTTGTCCCACTTTGGGACAAGGAGGGAGCCACAAGCCAAGTAGATGCAGAATATCAGACTTAAAAAATGATCTTCTGGTCTCTTTCCCTTTCTCATGGACCAGAAACCACAATCCTTAACTTCACTCACATCTAATTTCCTTTCTTGGTCAAATAATTTCTTACCAAGACACATGATCCTCACTTTAGATTGGGAAGAGAAGCAGAATTTGCCACATCAAAACGCTTTGGCCACTTGTTTCCTTGTCTGTCTAAGGGGCAACAGAGCTGGGGAACCAGTCCAGTGGGAAGATGTGAATGTCCTCAGACCTGTTCTTCACAGGGTGTAAGATCATCAGGTGCCTGCAACTGTTTTAGGTGCCTCTTATAAGTTAAGTGTGACTTTGAACAAAGTTAAGGCCTATCCTCTTCATCTAAGGCTTTAATGCTGATACCTTCCCTTTAAAACAATAGGTCCAAATCTTATCCTTCAGACCTCTGCCCTTCCTCTATCCCTGTTGACATCCTCTGGATTGAGTCAGAAGAGAATCTCCTAGATAGTGCCCTTCTTGTGCTGTTCCAGTTATGATCATTTCCACTTTCTCAGTAGAAACTGCCTCAGCTCCAAAGCATCTCAAAGACTCTCTCTACCATTTGTTATTGCTGTTCCTCTCATTCCCGCAATGGTCATATATCTCTTTCCAAGCAAGGCTTTGATTCTTTTGTGATTTCCAAGCTTTATAAATGAGGACATTTACTTTACACCACAGACAAGCTTATGTTTTGAGTAGTAACAATCATAAGAATAAGCAGTGGCTGTTAAAGCCATTTTATTTTCTTTCTGAATAGCAAAAGCTTCTCATTCACCTCCAGTTTTGACACTGGAAATATGCTGTTCTTCAAAATTAAACTCATGTTACCAGCAAAGAATCAGAGGGCTAAAGGAGGGATTTCTTGCTACTGGTGAAAATACATTTCAATGCTTCACATCAAAATTAAGGTCTTAGAAAATACTGCATACAACTCTTTCTGCAGTACACAGATTGGTATTGCCCTTGGCCAATCTCCATGGCTCTCCCCAAACACTCAAGAAGGATTTGCTCCATCACCTTCCCAAAATCTGAGGTGAGGCTGTATGACCTGTAGTTCCCTAAATTCTCCTTTTGGTGATTCTTGAAGATAGGTTTGATGTTTGCCTTCTCCCAGTTATAAGAAACCTCTCCCAGCTGCAGTTGTCTTTCCAATATGTTAGAGAAGAGCTTCACAATGGCAACAGCCTCACCCATCAACACCTCTGGATGCATCCTATGTGGCTCAAAGGACTTATGTCTGTCTTAAGTGCTCTCTAACTCTGTACTAACAGAGGGTAACACTTCACTCCCACAGACTCTCCTAGCAGGCTGGGGAATGGAGTGGGGCTATGCGGAGCAAGGGGGCAGTCAGGGAAGGTGGCACATGCCTAACAGCTAGACTGGAATATGACTGTGCTGCCTGATATTCTCTAAAATGCCACTGACTATTTCTAACCATAAGAAAACCCTGCTTGAGCCTCACCTTTGTGAGCCAACTCAAACATGACCCAATTTTTCTGGAAGCCACCAAATATCACCAGACTTCTGGAAGCTGAGTCCCTGCTGCCGCATCCAAATGGGAGATGTACAGTTCAGCAAAGCGAAGGAAAGGCTGTGGGAGTGACCAGGTCAAGCCAACCATTGCAGTCTGGGTGAATGACACAGCTTCTATCATTCCTAACCCCTGGCACACAACTGTGCATATGCTGATGCCAGCTTGAACCAGAGCAAAGATATGGGATGTTTTAAAATCAGTCTGCATGTAGGTCAAGAGGCATGAAATGAGCTTGGGTGAGTCTGCTTGATTAATAAGAGTAATGACTTTAGAAATATCTTTCCCACTATCTGCATCTCTCTTTTTCCTCCTCTATTTTGTCTTATTACAAAACCTAGAAATAATTTTTTTCAGAACAACAGACATTTTGACAGCTGCTGACTAGTATTGCTGTGTCTTTTGGACAGCAGACAGGGATACTGGTGGACCTGAAATGTTGTTTGGGCTGAAGGCTACCTCTGGTTTAAATCAGAGTTGTAATCCTAGGTTGGAGTCTTGTGGCACTCTGAAACATGCCATTGTTAACGTGCTGCACAACTGTGCATCTGTATGTCAGTCTAGTGCCTCCAGGAATTCTCCAGAACCATCTGGGAAGAGAAAACTGAGAAGGGTCAGTATGAAGGGACTCCCACTTGAAACAGTGTTATTGCTGGATCAGTTGGATGTTGCTGGACCTTGCTAACTTTGGATCAGGTCACCCTGGCTTTGTCTGAGTCTTGAAAACCTCCAGAGGCAAATCCCACAGACTCTTTGGGTGACCTCTTTCAGTTCTGCTCGAATTCCTGAGAAAACGATTTTCCTAATGACCATTCTGAATCTTCCCAGCCACAATTTGTATGTACCACATCTTTTCACACTGTTCACCACTACCAGGAAGTTTGAATTTTGTAACAACCCTTCAAGCAGTTGCAGGCTGCTGTTAGATTACCACTCCCAGTCACAGAGTCTGAAGCTCCATCTTCAAAAGCAGTTCACCTAACAGCCTTTGATGACTACCCAAGTCCATTCATGGACTCCAGCCTCAAAGCAAAGACAGTTCCCCTGAAGTGCCTTAGAGAGAATGGCTCTGTACATGCAAACTCTGCATGCATGGGGTGCTGGAGTGGAAAGTACACTCACTGCCTACCTGTCACCTGGACAAACCTCCAGTGCAGTGGAGAAGAGGATTTTTATCTAAATTCCACTCAGGACTTTTTTTCTGGTGTTATATTGACTTGAAGCAAGGGGTATCTTTCACCAAATCAATATGTAAATGTGTAAACTCCCTCCACACACATGCATACATACACACATCCCATTTGTCTGGTCTTGACACCCCTTGTGTTTCCAGCCTTTTGGCAGGATAGATCAACCTGCCCAGCTCCAACAGAACACAAACATGTCCATTTTAGTTGTTGTACAAAAAAGCAGCATAGGTAGATGCCCAGAGTCATCCAGGGGATCCACAGAAAAGCAAATAATTGAACCCCAGTCACCTTGCTCATGACTGACAACTTAAGGGCCTGATAAAACCAAAGTAAGCTGGCCTTCCAGGAGGCTGAATTAATCCTTCAGACTCCCATTACAGCTGCCTGACCTGTGCTCACATTGGAAACACTTAATACTCTGGCCTTAACTAGCTTCTGTCATTGGAAACGGCCCTTCACTCTCTGCCTTTCATCTTTAGGCTCATTGACCTTGTTAACATCTTGTCCACTTCACCTGGCAAGCAACAAACTGGGGAGTATTCCCAGTGCAAAACCTACCTGCTCAGCAGATTAATTCTGAAATGTATCTGACTTCAAAGAGCCTCCTGGTAGGATTCCTTCACCATCTGCAGGAAGGATATTAAATCACACTGTTACAGTCCAAATGTTATTGTGAGCAAAAGGAAACACATCTTATGTATGGGGGAAAGAATTTATTGTTAATTTAAGTAATGTTTTAGTAGTATAATAGTCCAAATTATCTAACACAGAAAAACCTTCTAAATAAAATGGTTAAAGTTCTAATAGAAAAACTCCCCAGTACTAATACTGGTTTTCTGGGGCTATGTTTACACTTTCTGTGACCCTCAGGGTCCTCAGAGGAGCCCTGGAGGATGTTATGACAATTTGCCGTCATTCAGAATCCTCCACCAAGAGGAGTACAATGCTCATGGTGAGGATTTCTTCCTCGTTGGTCTTAGGTCTACCTGAGTCTATTTTTACACATTTTCCTATCATAGTCTGCTCTCTTTCCATTGGCTCCCAGCTAAAGGCTCAGTAGCTTCCCTGAGTCTCCTAAACAAAAAGGGCTGTTGTTTGTTGTGCAAACAAATGAGGGTTTGTTGGGGCTTTACTGCAGAGTGGAGCTAACCCAGGGTAGATGATAATCATAACACTGTTACCACAGATAAAATAGCCTAAGACTAGGTCAGACCAGGACAAGTCCCAGTCAGTCCTGAGACCCTCTATTGCCAGATCAATACTTAACTGGATTGCAACAGCTGTGAGGAAATCTCTGTGCTAAAGTGACAGCTTTTTGAGTGAAGCATGCCAGGATTTCAAGGTTGTCTCAGGACTGCTGTGCAGTAGTGAATACCTTTCATCACCCAAATACAGACATTTCCAAGGTCCTTCTACTATTAGCAAGGAGAACTACCAGGGAGTCTCCCTGAAGGAGTGACAGCTCTGGCCTCACAGAAAGCTTGTGCCACATAAATTCATCTTGAGAAGCTTTAGCAGGCTAAAATTCCAGTTTTCCTAGGATTCAGGTTTGCTCCATAGGCTTTGGAGAACTCTGGTGTAAGACAGTGCTCAGGCCCTTTTAGACATTTCTCTGAGGACTGTCACAACTCTGGGAGCAACTCAGCAAAATCTACTTCCTCAAGAGTAAAAGGAGATGGAGCTGAAAGCGATCAGGGAGACAGCAAAGGACCTCTGATGGTGTTCAGTGATGCCCATATCCCATTCAGCTGAGGCTGTGGGTACACTCTGAGAGAGCAGGTCCATGTTGAGTACACTTCAGAGTGCAGCGACCAGCAGTTCTTCATGCCTGACGGGTGGACTTTGCAAACACTCTCCAGTCCATACCTTTTCTGCCATACCATCTTCTGCCAGTGCAGAGGATTAGTCACATCAGCAAGCACTACCCAGGTCAACTCTGGAGAGGCAATTATAATGCAAAATATCATCTCCCAGTTTTCCTTTGCCCTCGGAAAACCAGGTTTCACATGCACAGAGCAGACCAGACAGCCCTTTGCTGGTGCTTCTCAGTGTTGGAGACACATGGCTATTATCAGATCACACCAAATGCACGGTCCCCCTAATTCTAGCTCCTGAATCCAGCAAGGACTAGAAGCAGGTGATTTTTGCTCTTTCCAAAACAGATGTTTCTTCCACATTTTCTGTCTTGTTTCTGGGTGCAGCCTGACCTGCTAATATCTGAGGAGGTGAAATAAAATCTCTGAAAGGCACAGGGAGAAGGAGGATTTGCACAAAGCTTTTTCCTGGTGTGTAACTCCTGTTCTGCTCACACATTGCTCGTGGGCAGATTCTTATTTTCTCACATTTATGAAATCACTCAGTGTAGAGTTTCTGTGAATAATTTCCCAGCTTCAGTTGCTGAGCTGTCTGTTAGAGGAGAACATCCCTTGTTCAAAACCCAGGTTGTTCTGTCTAGAAGCTGGTCACATGGTATGTTTTTATATCTTGAGAGGATGAGCTAAAATCACATAGACTGTTTCCTCACTGCACATGCAGTAGTGAGTGATGGATCATCTCTGACAGACACCCTTTAAAAATGTTTTGTAGAATGATCCTACCAGGAATCCCTCCCTCCAGCCTGTTCCTGGAAAGCAGGAGGGATCACATTTGAAGGTGTCTTGGTCTGCATATGACCTAGCTTCTACCACGGAGGGGTTGTGCCCATGACTTCCCCAATATAAAGTGCAACAGGCGCAGTAATGAATTATAATTAGAAGCAACAAACACATCACTGATGATGTGCTGGAGTGAGCCTCTTCCACACAGCAGGTAAACAGGGGTTTAAGGGGCCCAGATCCTGCACCCAGTGCAGATGCAGCTGTGCAGCTCCCATGTGAACTGTACAGGAGCTTCTGCTGTTTTTCACATGAAGACCATGGTGTCGGGGAGGTAATGGGGCATGCAAGAGGGGCCTGTGTTCACAAGAAAGCTGAGCCTCTACTTACAATTTATAAATGGGAATTACAGGCTGTTGTATCTGTGGGACTTGAGAACACTGTTAGCTTGCTTTAGTGCCATGTCAAGCGCAGAAAAAGACTGAAAAAAAAGAAGAGAATAATTCCTTTGAAAAGAGTTATAAAGCTATTAAACACTCTTAAGCTCTTGCTCCAGAATAACTAGGTCTCTCATAATCTTCACACCCATAAGATGTGTTTTGCCACAAGAGTACAGGAGTTAATATCATAAACACACACAGGGCATGGCACTGAGTGCTACTCTGTGGGTGGTAACGAGACAAGGATTTCCTTGAGTCACCAGAGAGCTTTTCCTAAAGAAACTCAAAACCAACCAGAGGAGGGAGGGCCACAGTCATTTATCTGAAATTAATCCTGGTCAAAAACCATCTCCCAGCTTCAGCAGTGAAGCAGTGACAGCTGGAGCTCCAAAACCTGATTGGCTCTGGCAACACTCAGTGAAGGACAGAAGTTGGCTTTGTAATTTCTTTAAATTACTTTTTTACCTGGGGCCTCATTCTAGCTGTTTCCACTTTGAAGAGGATGTTGCAAGTAACATAAATGCATGTTGCTCCCTGGAGCATCTCATCCCGTGGCCCATCTTGGTACGCACAGTGAAGGAGACAAGGGTGAATGCTGGGGCTGCATTGGCTGCAGATCCCAGTGACTCAGGGAAATAAGAAGACTTGGATCCATGGTGCAGATTCTGTGTTTTGAGAGTGTTGTCAGGTACCTAAACCTCAATGGCTGAGGATTTATCAGCCTTTTCCCAGTCCTGTTTGTCACCTCATGTGACAGCAGGCAGTGAGTGGGGCCTAACTGGACATGACCTTAAATCCCAGTTCCATTCTTGGGCTTCTGGAGGCTGTAAAGTTTGCTGTCACCTGAATTACTTGCTGCAGGCCGCATGGGTTGTAGCTTGGTGACAAAGGGCTTTGAGGAAGGCCTTGGCCATTAGATTTCCCTAATGTCTCCATCTACTGTTTATTGTCACCTTGTGCTGCAGCACTACTGTTCCCATCAGGTCTACAGAGGTGTTGTTGGGCCTGTTCTTGGTCTCTTGTTGGAGTCATGATCCATATTAATAAATCCTACAAAGCCATGTGGTCACTTAAAATTAGATCAGTTCCTGCTTGGTTTCAGCACAACCTCCCCAAGCAGTTGTGTTGGCCCTGACAAGGGGCAGTGATGTCAGGGATGGTGATGTCACTGCTGCCAGTGTCCCAGATATCAAAGCATGGCCACAGTAAATGAGGAGTAAGAATAAAAACCAAATGTGCCTGTTTGCAAGCTGGATCCCCCATGCAAATTCTGTTCCTGTTGGCAGGACAGTCCAGGGAAAATGGACATTTGCACAAGGGGCACAGGCAGGCAGAATCAGCAGCTGGAGCCTGCCCTTCTAGACAGGATGATGACTCAGGATGCTCTGGTGGTGCTGCTGTGTACTGGACTCCTCTGCCATCCTGTAAACCTTCATCTGGAGCTATACGGCAGTTTGTAGCCCTGCTTCAAAGGGTATGAGCAGCCTTTTGTTGAAGGACTTGAGGATACTGGTGGACGAAAAATGGATATGAGCAGGTAATGTGCACTAGCAGCCCAGAAAGCCAACTGTATCCTGGGCTGCATCAAAAGAAGCATGGCCAGCAGGTCGAGGGAGATGATTCTTCCCCCCACTCTGCTGTCATGAGATCCCACCTGCAGTACTGCATCCAGCTCTGGACTCCACAGCACAAGAAAGACACGGATCTGTTAGAAGAGGGTGACGATAATGGTCAAAGGACTGGAGCACCTTTCCTATGAAGAAAGGCTGAGAGTTGGGGTTGTTCTGCCTAGAAAAGAGCAAGCTTTGAGGAGGCCTTACTGTGGCATTTCAATATACAAAAAGCGTTTATAAGAAAGACAAAGACTTTTTACCAGAGCCTGTAGTGACAGAACAAGGGGCAACAGTTAAACTGAAAGAGGTTAAGTTTAGGTTGGACATAAGGAAGAATTTTTTTAAGATGAGGGTGGACCAGGTTGTCCAGAGTTGTGGATCCACCATCACTGGAAGTGTTCGAAGTCAGGTTGGATGGAGCTTTGAATAACCTGATCTAGTGAAAGACGTCCCTGTCTACAGCAGGGGGAATGGACTAGATGATATTCAAAGGCCCCTTCCTACCCAAACCATTCTATGATTTTATGATGTGACAGTTCTCCAATGTGCAGGGCAAGAAGCCAATAGCTTCAAAGGAGTGCCATGAACAGGAAAGGCTAGGGGCTCTGGGGGCAGGGCCTGGCCAGTTGCATGAGGTAGACACTTCTAGACATGTCAGAAGGAGGAGTCCCCTTGTGTGACAGTGCTATTGTCTGCAGAAATTATACCATCAGCTCTGGTGCTC
Organism: Strix uralensis; assembly: GCF_047716275.1. Lineage (NCBI taxonomy): Eukaryota > Metazoa > Chordata > Aves > Strigiformes > Strigidae > Strix > Strix uralensis. The sequence goes on from NC_133990.1 coordinate 7,335,820, forward strand.
CAGCCCTCATCAGCTACAAGGGCATGGCTGCAACCCCTGCTCAGGAAATTTCAAACCTTTCACTTTGCTAGAAAGGTGACTCCAGGCAGACTGTTTGCTGTCAGCAGGAGTCCATACATACGTGTGTATAGAAGCAGCACTAAGCTGCATCCTCACATCCTCTGGCAAATAAAGGCAGAACAAAACACAAGCCTTTGCCCAGAGGTAACAGCAGGAAAGACATTCAGACTGTCCTGTAGGACAAAGACACTGAAGTCTGGCTGTATGTCACTGTCCAGAATTCTGACCACTGGTGATTGAAGGTATTTTGCATCCAACAAACTTTCAGTGACCCTCAGGAAGTGATTTGGTTTCTCTCTGCTCAGGGCTCTCCATGTGTGCAGGGAACTTCCATTGTCATCACGTACCTTTCAGCTTGCAACTCACAGGGTCTTACCTCTGTCTCTCCTTGCTGGACCTCTGTGCCTGCTCCAGAATTCCCTCCCATGCAGTGTGCTTGGATTCTACTGTTAAAGAATAGAGGAAGTCCCCTTTGGAAGCTTGTGGCCTTCCGGCATTTGACTTTTCCAGAGTTAGTCCCTGAATAACTATGGCATTTTTGCAATCTATGTGTAGGCAATTAGTAAACAGGAAAGAAAGGTGAAATTAATCAAATAAATTAGTCATTATTTTTAAAAAAACAAATGGAGAAATTAAATAAAAAGGCCAACAGTTGGTGAAAGTAATTACTGTGAAAGGTCAGGGTTGCTTCCGCTGGATGTATTTTTGGAGATGTGCTGGCCTGTCTTGACAGAGCCATCTGTAGGGTCTGCTTCTGTGTGTCTTGGGGAACTCTGCACAGGCTCCAAAGAAGAGGAAAAAGCTGCCCTGAATTCTTCCAGAGCTGCAGTCTGCTATAGAGCTTCATCCATTATCTGGGAGAGCAGAAGTGGAAGCCCTGAATGACATCTCTAATGGGTCCTGTTGTTAGTGTCTCATTTCTGGCTTCAAGAACGACAATTGGATTCTGGAGCCTCTTGGAGTGATGGATAAATGACAAGCAATTTCATGAGCTAGAACTGAATTGATGTGAAAGTGAGAAGCTAATTGGATTATATGCTTGTCAGGAGTCTTTCTCCTGCACTGTCAGGATTGTTCAGATATACAGGCTGCTTTGCACAGAGGCAAGTCAGAGCTGCAGAGAAACCAGTTTTTCTCTTCCTTTCTGAGTGATGAGAAGACCAGCAGTGACGGTATCTCATCCTTCCCCAGGTCTCTACCACCCAACTTCAGTAGGGCACCTTGAGACCATCACTAGATCAATGAAATGTGTTGAGTTCCCAGGTCTTCACAACAATGTTTATTGAAATCTGCCCTCATCTCCATTAAACACCTTGACTCCCTCCCAGATCTGAGGGATACTGTTTGGAACAGTGGATCAAGAAGACAGAGGAAGGTTTTTCACAGCAGTACATGGTGGGAGAAACAGAAACTGCAGATATAAATTAGAGATGAGATATTCGGATGGGATATAACAAAAACTTTAGGAGCAAAAAAGCCATGAAAATGCTGCGACTGAGTCTGCCCTATTCCTACACTTAGAGAATGGTGTGACTAGATGAATTCAGCACCAAGGTGGTTATCACTGAGTAACCCCATGATGTGGAAATGGAATATGCCTGGCATCTGAATAACTGCTTTGTCTGTAACTGATATCATCACATCTTGTCAGACACTGGGAATTCAGTCCTTGCTGTTTACTTAAAAATGCAAAATAAAACCTCCACTAGATCAAATGGAGCCTTGTACTTTGTCCCAGGTGGATCTGGGCAGGGGGTCTCTTGTCTGCATTTCTACACTCACCCCCTCTGCACTTCTAAAGGACTCTCTGTTGGAACTGCATCTGAATGGTGGTGTCAGAGGAGTGTGTCCATCTACGAGTCACTGTCCCCCACCCAAAATGGTCAGTGACATGTCCCCTCCCTGAAGACACAGAGAGCAAGACCTGGTGAGAATTATGCCTCAGATGTCCTTTGAACCTGGTCTGTCAGAGACAAGTTGTTCAGCTCTGAGGTTCTGCTAGGAAAGGAAGATTGGAAAAATTAAATTGGTGTGTTCATCTGGTTTGTCCAAAGGAAGATGTAAAAGCAGTTGCCAGAGGATGGCAGTAGAACCAGCGTAGTGAGGGAGAAGCTCTGAGTCCACTGAAGTCCACAAAGCTGCTCTGTGTGCTAAAATTCACTGCGAGAGGCTGAATGGCCCTCCAAACCTTCCTGAAACCAGAACTCTTCAGGAGTCTCAAGTTCAGGGTGCTGCAGCTTTGGCCTGGAGATCACATGGTCCTCTCTGTATCCCAGTGCCCAGGAAGCAAGACAACACTGCCTGGAGGGTCACACTGGCAGCAGCCTGGCAGAGCTGTTTCACCCAGAAGCAGCCTCAGGGCTGCTTTGTAACACAGGTGACATGCTGGGACACAGCAGGACTTGCATCCCTCTTGGGGACACTGTTAGCAATAGGATGTTGCTGCCCAGCAGTAACTTGGGGCCACCTCATGTCTTCTGTTGCATGACTGATATGCAGAACATTTAGACTCAAGATATAGAAAAACAAATTAGTCACACTGCAAGGTGGCAGTGGAGGGTGCATTCAGGAAGGGGAAGGCCAGGTGAAGCCCTCAATGAAGGTATCAAAACATTTTGTTTGCAGGTGGAGCAAATATTTCCTGTGTTCCAAAGTCTGGCAAGGTGGCAGGTGAACATCAGAAGAAAGGGATCCAGAACACTGATGTTTTGCAAACTATTTCAGCCAAACTGAAAATGCTTTGCTGCCATGGAGCTGAGAGGTCATAGACATGAGGAGATATTGGTGGAGCGAGGGCATTTGGTTGCATCTGGCTGTGAAATCTACCGCAACAGTTCTTTTTTTCTTTGTCTGTATGTTTCGAGGGACCTTCAGAGAAAGGACTGGACCGATGTTGGAAAAGAGGAAGAGTGCTCTATTAGTGTGAAGTTCTGTATTGATTGAAGGATTTAATCCTGACTTTTTAGATGTTTATTTTTTTCCCGTTGTAATCAATTTTAATTAAAATCTCGTTGTGGATTTTTCATCAGGTGGCTCTGTCATTTGGGTTTCAGGATGCTTTGTATTTTCTGATATTTAATCAGTTTTGCTCACAGGCATTTTTTTCTCTTTAAGATTACCTTCACAATGGGCTGTGCTGTTCAGAAAAATACAAGTTTATTAAACAAACAGGGATCTCAGGGGACCAAAAAACCACTGCAGCTTCTGGCTATCATTTTCAAAGTGTACAATACCCAGAGCAGTTCATTGAAAATGCAGTGCAGGGTGAAACTCACCACTATCATTTAAGGAGTACAATGTGCAGCAGAGAAATCGAAGCCACTGATGCAGACAGGCTCAGCAGAAATGGGGACACTAGAGTCCACTCATATCTGGAACTGTCCTCTGACCCACAGGTTTGATTTCCAGTTCTGCCTCTACTGTGGGATCTGGTAGAGCACTGGCTGAAGACCTCAATGCTTGCACAGCGTTTGTGCTGGAGACACATCCAGAAAGGAAGATAGAGAATGGAAACGAACTTTGCAGAAGATACTGGGCCTCAGTTGGTGGAGGAGCCGGGAGACTTGACTGTGCTGTGGTGCTGTGATCTCATCTCATGTACTTGGACGTCAGCCCACAGACTGCGAGCCTGGGCTCTGTGCTGGGGACACCAGCTAGCACTTTCTCAATTCTCCAGACTCTGTTAGAGAAAAGACAGAATTTGGCTGTGATTCTGGCCTGGAAACCAGTTTGACCCACCCCCAGACAAGGTGTCACTTCAACAGCGCATCACCATGGTGTAGATTCCTGCTTTCCAGCAAAGATCCTGCTTCTTTAAGTCACAAGCAACTGAAATAAATGTTTGCTCACCCTGGCTTGGCATAGTCAAGGTAGCTGTACAACAATGGCAGCTTTGAGGAGTCTATGGGAAAGGGTTAAACACCAAGCAGAGTCATACAATGTGACACAGCATCTGCAGAAAACCAGAAGGGAGAGGGAAGATGGAGGAGGCTAAGCAATGAGGGCAATGCCATAGAAGGAGTCCCTGCACTCGAATCGAGCCTTTTTTTTTTTTTTTTTTTTTCCTGTTCAGCTATATCCAGAGTGTGAAGCAGACAGGCAGCGAGAGGGGGAGATGGCTTCAACTTGTCTGGATGTGACCCTGTGTGTTCAATGAACTGCCAGCTCAGAAGCAGGCTGGGGGTGGAATAAAGCAGAGCAGGCTCCTCTGGACAGCAGGGACTGATCCAACCTGCAGTGCAGATATGCTCGGTAAATCCTGTAGTGTCCATCCCCCAGCCACATAAAGACTGTGCATTTCACATGGGAATCAGGTTCCCTATGTCTGTGGGCTCTCACTGTAATATTTCTACTTTGCTTTCAGACAATGCTCCGTGTTCTGGGGCAGTTTGTGAGTGGGTTTGGGGGATGCCCAGGCCTCCCTTCATAGAGTGTGTGGGATGGACTATGCCTTCTCCATGCCTTTCCATGGTCCCTGGGCCACGTTCAAGCAGCATAGAAATGCTCTGGGGACTTCCATCACTGGACCCCTATTTTTGGAGGTGAAGGGAGGCTCTGAGCTCTGCTAAGGTGACTAATGTTCTGCACATTCTGGTGTATTAAAGCACAGGTCCTGACTTTGCTTGTTTGCATTTTTCCTTTTAGTCCCATTACAGAGTGAAATCAGATTGTTCAATTTCATTTTAACTCACTTTCTCACCTGGCAGCTCAACATAACCATTGATTACACGTTTGCTTTTTTTTAACAGGATGAAAACCTTTTCTATTCATAAACCATATGGGTTTTGTTTGGCTTTGTTTAACAAAGCTTAAATTTGAAGCTGCAGACTACCCAGTGCCTTCCCACAGCATACGCAGGCAGCACATGTCCCTTGCTGACAGCTCAAGCAGATCAGATATTATTTGCCAAGAGATTATTCATCCAATATGGCCATTATTCAGAGAGTAATTTTCCTATTATTCATCAAATTCTACTAGCCTACCAGCTGAATCCCAAACCTATCAACTCTTGTTGCTCTCCACTGTCAAAGCAAACTAGCCCATCTCCATATCACTCGTGGTCCAGGAAAGGAGGTGTCTGAACCACTGAAAACTCCACTAGTATCTCTGGAGACTTACATGGCAGGTCCCAGAGGACCAAGTCTACTGAAACAGCCCTGCCCCAAGCCATGTCCTCAGCTCTTTGCTCACACCCCTCACTCCAGTGATGAAGAAGACGTTGCTGCTGATGGACACAAACTCAAAAGCACTGCTGCTGTAAGTGCCCTAAGATGCCCCGCATTATGGGCTATCACCCCTGCTGTTCCCTTTGCAGGGCCTAGGTTCAGCGTGCGATCCAACTGCTACAGAAGAAATCCTTAGTGTTGGGACCCTAGGGGACACGGGGGAAGAAGCTCTCCACAGCTTGTCTTAGAAGCAAGCAATCATGTTCCAGATGCTTCATGTAATTTCTTTCATAAGATATTACTGGATACTAAAACTAACCTGATTTCCTGGGTTAAAGCACTTTTCTGGCAGTGGTTATTTTATTAACATTTTCTTTTTTACATCTTAACTCTTAGATTTATTTCTTGATTGATTTAGGAGCACAATTGTCATGCAGTTAATGAAATAAGTAATATTTTCTCATTCCAAGAAATCTTATTAAGCTAATTAGCATGCTCCACTGGCAGATGAGTTTGATTATACTCTATTAAATGTGTATGTTATTTATTTCTTTGCTTGCTCGGCCCTGTCTCCTCCCTCACCATCTGAGGTTGAAGCAAGAATAAAGCAAGGATCTGTGTCCTCCTTGGAGAAGAGTCACTACTACCTAGTGTAGAGGGCGAAGTGGTCAATGTCCACCCAGGTCAAGAAGAAACCTTCCTCTGTATCAGTGGGTGAGTATCTTTACTCTTGTGAGAGGCCACTGTTGCAGTCCATTACAGAAGTTCCCCCTATTTAATGTGAGAGACTGAAGAGACACGGTCCTGTGCCACCTGTCCAGCTCTTTGCTGTTACTCGTTACCTATTCTGGTGCCAGAGGTCCAAAGCAGGTTCTGCTTTTCGTGAGGAGCTTACTCTCTAGGATTTTTGCAATGTGAGGACATTTGGTTCAATGTCACTTCTGATGGAAAAAAATGTTTATGCCTGTCTTTCTTGTGGGTCCATGCATAAACCAGCAACAAATTAAGTAGAAGTATGTTGTTAAACTATGCAAAACCCTATCTAGACACACTCATTTCTGTTTGATTATAATTCAGCTGAGATCAGTTACTGACAGAGTGACATTAAATCAAACAGAAAAAGATACCTGGATGCTCCTTCCTCCATCCGTAAATCAAAGCCAGTAAATCAATTCTGGCAACTGTTCATGGAGGGCTCAAACATCCTGAAATTTCATTTTGAGCTCCAGGTTCCTCCAAGGACCAGTTTGCAAAGGGGGATGCAGGACCCAGACTGAGTTTCATCTCATTTATTCCAATAAGTTGCAACTGTGTCAAATGCATGAGTCAAACTTACAGGTGACCGCAGCACTGCATCTAACCCAAGCTCTTATTTGACAGTCCAAGTTCAGGGATTGCCTCTAACACAAAACTCAAACACTTGACAAACTGTTGGCTGTGCTGGGATCCTGACCAGGGTTTTCAACCTCTCTGTGGTATGTAGAATTGTAGAAATGGTTCTGTGCTTGGGAGGAGAGCTGGGTCCCATCTTTAGTATCTCAAATAAAGGGAAGATCTTTAGGACCCAGTATTCTGATTTCTGATTCTGTGATTCTGTGACCCAGTAGGCACATGCAGGAGGTTCAGCTCCGATGGCTCTGTGCCACTTGATGTGTCCTGTATCATATATGGGGAATGATCATAGCTAATAATATAAGTAAAAACTCTGAAGAAAGCCCAGAGACTGGGGGTGCTTGGTGGAAAAGCACACAACCTCCTTTCCAGAGCAGTCCAAGTTTTGGTCTTCTGTGAACCAGCTGTTTCTTAGCCTCTCAGACACAAGGAAAAGCAGGGCAGAAAACTGCATTTTCACTGCATCACTGGGAGATGTGACCAAAGACCTTTACAGATGAGAATAGTTTTAAGCTCTGTTAGACTCCACACTGAGAAAGATTTTAGCTCAAATCCCTTTCCTAAGGCAGTCTGAAATTTCCTGTGTTGATTTTCAGCAAAATCCACATAGTACCTCCTTAACAACAGCAGCCCAGGAACAATCACCTGCTTCATCTCTGCATCTGCTTAATTACCACCATCCCAGGGCCCTGACAATTCCAGAGCAGCCTTTCCCAGTGCTTTAAGTCATGGGATCACAGCTGACAATTTTGCCACTCCTGAAGTTGGAAAATGTCACTCTTGTCTATGGAAATGATCAGCCCATTGGCTTCAGGTAAACTCCTACAGCATTTTTTCATGGGGTTTGATAACCTGTTTCCCCTTTCCCCTGCCTGCCAGCCTGGCTGTGGCTCCTGGTCATCAGTCATATGGCTCCTCTGGTCCCTGTACATCAGAGACCATGCCATGTTAAAGGTGAGGGGGTCTTTCTGAGAAGCCAGTCCACAGGAGGAGATGGGGGTTTGGTACAGAGCAGCTCCTGTCAGACAGCAAGCAGCAGAGAAATGCTGTTTGACAGGATTCTGAACTAATTTGATACAAAGCATTTCAGTCTGAATAAAGAAATGAAATAATCTGATATAGGTCAAATATTCTACCCCCAGCCCAAGGGAAAATTGAATGTCTTTTCAGAAACATGAAAACATGTATTGGAATCACGCCTCCCCGTGGAAAAGCATTTGACAGAAAATTCCTAAGCAGGTTCTGCAAGAGGCTTCATCAACTCCAGCCAAGGAAATGCCACAGAGAGAGCAAGCTCTCTCTTCACACACTTGTTGACAGCGCTGTCCTGCCCCACTCTGACAAATGCTTTATGCTGGCCACTCCTGTTGGAATTGTTGCCACCATCTGCTGCAGGATTTCAGCCTTGCATAAAGGAGTATAGAGGGCTTCATGCTTTCTTACCAGAAAAAAAATGGAATGATATATAGAGCATTTAATCACATGCTGAAGAGGAGTGAGGTGTGGGTGCCCCATCAAGCCTCTGATGGGTACGCTGAATAGGGTGGGAGGGTGAGGGACCCTTTGTTCCACACAAGGAAAAATTGATGTTTACCAGGGGGCTACATAATTAACTTGTTTCTCAGTGCAACTGGTGAACGCACTGTGTAGCTCGCTTGTGAGACCAGATGGAAACCACATGTGATTTGCTCCCATGCAGAACACGTTTCTCCCTTTTGGTTTCATTAAAAGGTGAGTGATGTTCCTGCAGGCAATCAGCATGGAAAGTAATGAGGACCCAAGGAAGACACTTCCTGCAGGGCATTTATTTATTATTTTTTTCAGATTAAGCTCAAGGTATATCATGAAACTAAAAAGAGCTCTGGATCCCTGGTGACATACTCTAACAGGGTTGCTGGTATAGAAGCACGGAGACCTGGGCAAGATGTCTCAAAGGTAAAGGATTGTTCAGGCAGGTACAGCAAGGAAAGGACATCGGAGGGTTCTTCCAGGGGACATATTAATGTTTGCACGTTATTTGTGATCCAGATTTGTTTGTGTCTGACATTCAGCTCCTGGTTCCTGTCATACTTGTGCATGCTGGAGAGAAAGGTTTGTCATGGCCTTTCATAGAAAAGGGGAGTTTTATTCACTGGAATAGTGTCTTGGTTAGCTCTTGCAGGACTGGGGTCTGAGACTTCAGTCAGGAGCTGAATGATAATGTGCATTGGGACTACCTGAAAGCTAGAGTCTTGATTAAAAAAAGGAAAAAAAACTGGACACTGTTACAAAAAGTAGCAGCGGAACCCTGTACTTCTAAGAAAAGTGCATCTATTCCTTACTGGTCAGTGGGAAGGGGTGCTATGCAAACACATCCTATCCACCTAGGGAGACAGGATCTCCTCCAGATTCCTTCAAAGGAGGAATCTCTGTCGTGACAATATAGGAAACATAAGTACCTAATTAAGGAGGGCTGGGTTATTGGGTGCTCAAGACAAGGGTACAGCAGTTAGGTTAAAACACACACAGGAAAGTCAAGGACTTACCACTCAATGCTAAGACATATACAGGGCTCTTTCCCCCTTAAACTGCAAACACAAACAGTCCTTGCAGAACTGTTACACCATTGATGGTTCATTGCAAGTGCTTTAGAAAGACCTGCTGCCAGAATGAATAGTCTCCTTTCAGCCTCGGTTGGGAACTGGCCACTGGTGTGCATGTGCAGATTCCTGAGAATGTATTTAAACCTTTGCTCTTACTCCAGGACTGTGACTCCAAGACTGGTGCCACCATGGAAAAAAATGAAAGTACCCTTTAGAGTCACCACACTTGATCTCATTGATTTCTTCACCAGTAGTAATTCAATCTGCAAGTTCACATTTCTGATTTCCAAATTCACAACTTGGACTGAGGTCTGGGAGTTCTGAGTTTTTCTTGGAGAGTTCAAAGAACCGTTGCCCATCAAATGCAAGGCTAAGCCATGAATCCTGTTATGGAGAGATTCAGAATTATTATTAGACCAGCAAGTGAAAGGTTTAGCCAAGACTCACATGTAAGAGTTTAGGAAAGGATAAGTCAGGTGTGAGTGAAGGTGGATAAGACAGTATGACCATATAGTTTAGATGAAGCACATGTGATTTCAGTCAAGCAGAGCATTTGATATGACCCCTCCAGAGAGACAAGGGGCACTAAGGACATAGCCCTGTGACTCTGGAGGAGATCACACCACAATGTGTATCATTTCACACTCACAGAAGCACGGGCTGCCTGTCATCCCCTGAGCCACTACACTATATTCCCTGGGCAGGACAGATGAAGCAGAACAGGGATGGACATAAGTCACACACCAGCGTGCATGCCTTGCAGGCACTGATCAGGGGAATATATATATTCCTCAGAGAAACATATTATTTTCTATCAAAAGTCTCTTCTGAACCAATGATTTTTTGGCAATGGAGTTTCTTCTTCGTCCTCTATAAATGTTTTATTCCATTGGAGCTATGCAGAAAGTAACATTAAGGAGGGAGTGCATCTGTCTTATGATGTAAAACATTCAGGTGCTTCTTGTTACAATGCTGACCATGATGAGTCCTTGCAGTGCTGAGGTAGAAGCTGTGTTTACTCTGATACACACTCCATCATCATCTGTCACTAATTAATCTACCATTACTGTAAAGTGTTAGTGATCCTTGCCCTGCCAAAATGCATTTCTCCCTCAGCTACTCTTTAGCCAGTGTAAGCAGAATCATATTGGCATGGTGATTAAGGATTATGAAGAGGAGACATTATCATCTCTGAATAATTTAATGAATGCACACTTAACATGAATTGTAGCTGTAAAATCAGGCTGGCTGCATGTCGGGAAAGAATTCTTTGTTATCACATTTATGGCTTCTTTACTGCTTTATGATAGCTCCAGGTAGGGCTATCATAAAGGCTTAAAAATATTATCATAATTCACCACCAAAAAGTGTTGTTAATGCAGATTTAGTGACACTTTTCCTCTGATGCTTTCTACCTCTTCAGATACAGATTTCTGAAAAGGAATTAATGTACCCAAGACCCCTACCTCACAGTCCTCCCTTCTCCTGGAACAGTGATGCAGCTGGAGCTGTGGACTAGCTGTGGTAAAAAAAATGGTCAACTAGAGCTCTGCAAGGCATTCATTTTACAGTTCATTGATCAAACCAAAACCAATTGCACTAATAAATAATTATTCCCAGCCTGACCAAAGCAAGACAAATCCAAACAAATTTTTCTTTGCAATGAAATGAAAAAAAAAGAAAATAAAAGAAAAATATCTGTGGCTTAGCCAATATTTTTGTCTCTTCTGGAATAAAACCATGTATTTAGGTTTTCCTTTTAAAATCTTGAACCCAAGTCTGTTTTGCACACTGGATTAGCTTAAGATCCCAGTGGCCTCTTGTTGCCAGGGGCATCTGTAGGCAGCAAGGTAAAACATGATCTGGAGAGAGGTGTTGGGATGTATGCCAAAGGAATAGAGCATCCTGTTGTGCTCTGGTGTCTTGTATAGACTAGTATATACTGGGCTAGCTTCTGCTACCAGTGACCAGCCTCAAAGAGCACTCTTGTCCCCCAGAGGACATATTCTGAGACTCACCTCCTGCCTTAGTGCCGTGTCCCAGCAGGACCACTCTCATGCACAGAGACAGCTGTGATGCCTATCAGTCAACACTAGACAACCTCTCCAAGCTCTTCATTAAAGGACATATCTCCTTTGAACATCAGAATCCGTTATGGGTGATGAGTTCTTGAAATCTAACTCTGGTTACATCCATGATATTCATGCATACTTCAAACTGCTCTCGTATGACACATACTGTGTGTTCTGGAATATCTATCATCTCCCCTAACATCTGAGCTCCAACACTTGCTGGTACACAAGACCAGCCTCCTGACATGCCACATGGTGTCACACAGCAGAAAACAAAACCAGAACTCAGATTCCAAGCAGGAGCATATGCTAATTTAGCCATGTTCATGACAGTTAGTTCCCAAAGCTAAATTCATACAGGTAATTCCACTCAACCCTCTTATCTGTCCTGCCCAACTTTATAGACAACTCATACAGCTGACCTTCTTCCCTGGGAGTTTTCACAAACTGCTGGTTTAGATCTGCCTATTTCTAGCTCTATAACAACTGTTTTCTTCTTGTCCACCTCATCAAAGCAAAACCCCGAATGCAAGGCTCATCTCCTTTCAAACCTTCTCCCAGTAGATGGCCCCAGATGGTGTCTGACAATGAAGAGCAACTCTCCTCCATCCTTATTACACAGGTGAATCCCTGAAGGCGACTGGGAAAATCAGGACCTGCTGCTGGCAGGCACTTCCCATGCATAATAAAGCACAGGAGGGTAGGAGGCTTTTTCTATAATGATTGTCACAGAGCCCTCAGCACTGCCCGTGTGCAGCGAGCAGGAACGCTGACAGCTCAGTGGCTCTGGAAACATTTTTCTTGATTAGCAATGCAAGCAGTATTTATTGCTGGGCTGTGTCTAGTACGGTATGTCAGTGAGAACACACGGGGCTCTTGTTAGCGCTAAGAAGTCACCTGCAACATGGATTGGCTTTGTAAGCTGTTTAGAGGGAATGCACAGTCAGTTTTCTTGCCGTTAGAAAGGGGTTGAGACCTGGGCAGTCCATCCCACAGGCACAGCTGCAGCAGTCTGGCCTCTGTTGGCCTGAGGCAACACCAAGGCCCTCTTCAAGCAGAAGCCAACCAACTACTGTGTCCTGGAGGAAAAACACCTCTCTTGTATCCTTCTTTGACAGTCCTGTCAGAGTCCAGTCACTGCCCTAGGCAAGTTTCCCCAACAGTTCCAACACTGAAATAAAGCTCCAGCACTGCCTTTCTTTCTGACTCAGGAAACATCCCGCCAAGGAAGGAGTATGCTGAAAAAGGGTGGGAAATGTTGCTTCCTTGTCTCTACAGCTTTGGAAATTTCCTGCTGGATCTAAATAGAAAGTAAAAAGCCTCTCCAAAATGCTTGGGGATTCCTCATCACAGACAGTAGTGATCTTCTGAGTGGTGGTGCCAAAGCTAGCAACTGGATCTTGTGTAAAGCTTCCTGCAGGTCAAGAACAGCAGCTGGGGGCTCTGCTTTGGCCCTTCTATTGTCTCTAGGTAGGATTTTTAACAAATATTTTCACTTGCCTTAGAAGACTTAAAGCAAGTAAAGACTTAAGAAGGAAAGATTTAAAAGCTGTTGCCTTCTCATGTGCATTTCCTTAGCATGACTGTCTGCTCATACTGTAGAGACCATCACCAGCTGGCTTTGGGTTGCAATTTCTCCACTTTGATTGTCGGTTGGCTGCATGACTGTCAGTGTCCTGATTATACACTGTTCATGTTCACTGTGGTGTAGTGTTACCTTGTCCAGTTGGCCTGCATGGCTGGGGAACAGAGACTGCCAGCTGGGTGTGCCACTGCTCACACAGAAAAATGAATGAACTCAAGAGGAAAATTAGCAATTACCCCATGATGTCTTCCTTATGTCTGTGCTTCACAGCCCTCTCCATGTGACACACTGCTTACTAGCTTTGTTGGGAATAAGTGACTTGTCTTAGTGCTCCAGCCAACTGTTGCAGCAATGTAAACACATGCGTAGCAACCAGCACTCTGAAAAATCCCACCAGGCCCTCATACAAAGCGGCAGTGGACACAATAATGCCAGGTTTGTACAACTCCCCAAGAGCAGGATTTGCTTCTTCGCTGACATCTCAGTTTATTAAAGTCTTTATTCAGTAAAGGGTGCAGCAGGTTGCTCTGTATTGAGCATGAACAAAGGGACAGCTCTACAGTGACTGCACTAAATGCAAGAGTTTTGTCATGATGTGAAACCCTGTGGCTTTCAGACTGGGTTGCTGCAGCCTCCATGTCCATCTCCCCACCCCCCTGCAAATAAACAAGCTGGAGGAAAGTCTTATGGGAGGGAACACCCAGGCAACATGATGAGCAGGATTTAATAGCCCACATAAAGAGATGGATGAACTCATTTGGATACCAGTGTCACTGAGCTTACCTATATGAGGAGTCCTTTCCTGAAAATCTTGATAAAAGGTCTGATAACGTTCAAAGGCTTGTTTCTTCTAATTCTCCATTTTATCTGGGCAACCAATCAGGACTGTCCAAATCTGTTAGAAAGCCAATTTAGACAGATCCACCTGTGTCAGGGGCAGTTCAAGACTTGGGAACCTTCTGCTCCTTATCACAAGCCATAGGATGAGAAAGATGATTTATGAAGTTCCTCCTCCATGGCCAAAGTGGAAATACTCAAAAGCCTATGAGGTAGCCATAGTCCAGGCCATTAAACTGACTCTTCTGGGAAATCTGTGAGGACTCAGTTTGGGGTCAGCAGATGATCGAGAGCCAAGGCCAGATGGAAACCTGGTTTTGCATTTTGCACACAGTTAAAGAACCTCAGACTACAATTTTTGTTTGGATTTTATCCAAGTATTTACTGGAATGAGAAAACCTTTAGAGATTCTTCCATCACTAATAGGTTTTCAAGTGAATTAACATGAACTCAAGGAGCAAAGATACTATATTCATAAAATTTAATAGCCCTTATAATTAAAAATACAAAAAAACACCAAAAAAAGAAAATAAAAAAGAGAATAAGAGCACCCATATAAGTGAAAATGTTGCTCTGAATTGTTAGTCTGAATCAAACACTGATGACCAGCAGTTCAGCTCCACTGACTTTAGCACACTTACTTAATGTGCAGTAGCTGAGAGTTTGCTCTGCTTTGCCCTGAGGTTGTCCACAAAGCAGCAGCAGGATCTCAATAATGGCCAGATAGATGCAGACTAAACCTGGCTACATCCTCTGCAGTCTGCAGTCCTCTGGGCCATGCTGTCCGCCTGCACTCTTGAAGCATGCCGTGATAAATACAAGCATTAAGAGAGCACAGCCACTTGACAACTGAGACTGTCATATCCTGCAGCTAACATGGCAGGAGCTCGGGACAGCTGTGCGATGACTGCACCTTCCCCTGCTGCCCCAACCTTAATTTAGTGAGCAGGGATTTTTTGTCTAAAATGCATTGTAATTACAGTTTATTATTATCATTTATCAATAACTTTCCTCCATAAATCATCTTTGCAAAATCATCTTTACATCCTCTGAAGCCTGAGAAGTTATGTAGCTTCTGTGAGCCTCTGACAGGTAATTATACAGTGCTTTCAGATTTATTGCAATAGTAAAGAAACAATCAGATCTGCCTTCCTTGAGGATTTTGTAAAGAAAGGCATAGCTCAGGATAGAGCTAATTCTCACACAGGCCCTGGTTGCTTAGAAATCTCTGTAGTATAGAGCAGCTATGCCATTTTCTCCAGTACTGAGCTTCTGATCAGACACAAACTTCTCATGAGGTTTCCATTTCTCTTTGCAGAAGGGCGGTGCTTTGGCAGACAGCAGGACAACCTTGGTACCAATTGATATTTACCCAAAGATCTCAGCTCAAGACAGATGCATTCATCTCCCCACACCTCCATATCTGTGGCAGGTAGAAAGCTTTTACGAGGTGGACATGTGCAATGTCTCATTTTGAAAAGATGTCTGGACCACTGGGCTCAAAGACTGAGGTGTATACTCTATCTGGAGGCCAGTTATACATGGAGTTCCCTAGGGGTCTTTCTTTTCCTGCTTAATATCATTAATGATTCAGAGGAAGAGACTCTCATCAAGTTTGCAAATGACAACCACCATGGGGGAGCAGTTGTTAAGCTTAGCAGCAGGGCCACTATTTAGAGAGACCTGGACAGTTCAGAGGACTGGGCCAACAGGAACATCATGAAACAAAAGCAAAGTCCTGTGCTTGGGATACCGTGACCCCCTGCACTGGTATGGGCTGGGGGCTGACTGGATGGATAGAAGTTCTGCTAACTAGGAGCTGGAATTTGGTGCACAATAGGATAAAAATGAGTCAGCATCCCGAGCTCTGTTAACAGGAACATAGACAGTAAAACCAAAGATATTATTACCTCCTTTTATTCCATATTAAGTAGATCATATTTACAATATTGTGCCCAGTTTTGAGCCCCTCAGATATTGATCAACCAGAGCAAATGCAGTGGAGATATCAAGATGGTCAAGGGGCTTGATCCCATATGATATGAAAAAAGGTGGAGTAACTGGCCCTGTTCAGCCAGGAGAAGAGAAGACTTCAGGGACCTGCTCAGTACCTGTGAGGATGTTACCAAGAAGATGGGATCCAGGGTCCTTATGGAGATGCATGTCAGGAGATGATATAAAGGTCATAAATTTTAGAAGGGGTGTTTCTGACTAGATAAAGAAAAAAGTACTTCCCCATGAGGACTGAAAATCAATGGAACAGGGGACAGGCTGTGCAGTTTCTGTCTCTGACAGTTTTCAAGACCTGCCTGGAGCAAGCCTGCACAACCTAGTCTGAACTCCATATTGATCCTTCTTGGAGCATAAGATGGACTAGAAACCTCCTGAGATCCCTTCCCACCTGAGTGATTTTATCTTTTTATGTTCATTATGATTTTCAAAAGGCCCCATGTCCAAAAAGAGAGACCCTTCTCCCATCGTTGGAAAGAACAGGCTGTGTCTAGGAGTTTTTTTCCCCATCTCTTCAGGAATTAGTTAGGGAGTGTCAACCAATGGTTTGGAATAGATGCTGGAGATCAGGCCCTGGCCTCATACTGTCACCCAAGACTAAAGCACTGACACCCTCTGGAGATACACAGGCCAGGTGATGTGACATCTCTGAGCTACATGCAGACACCCTGCAGGACAAGGTATTTATTATGGTCCCCTCACTGTAACAGACGATGACTCTCACAAGTACTTTGTCATGTCCCATTTCCATCCACCTGTTAATGGTGTAGAGTGAAGCTGTGTGTGGTGTCTGACACCCTGTGACTGTCCCCACTCCACGCTGTCACCTCCACTCCCCCGTGCCACTGACACACTTGTCACACCCCCCCGCCTGCCCTCATTGCCCCCCTAACCTCTCATCCACAAATGCACTTGGGAGGCAGCAAATCTTCCCTGCCACAGCCATGAAAGAGCTGAAACCCAAGGCTGGTCTAGAGGAAGGCTGGCCAGAGTGTAGTAAAGACACCAGCTCTGAAATGTCAATATGTGGTTGTCACTAGCTACACCTGCACATGTCTACCCTTGACAGCCCGGATACACTCTTGGCTACCTGCAGTCCCCTGCAACTCTGAAGCACATGCGAACTGGTGTATAATCACCACCCTGTTTTTACTTCTGTGCACCCCCACGTATGCCTCTGCAACTGTGATTTGGATGTTAGTCTCCACCGCTGCTGCTATTTGACAAAAACCCAATATCAGCAACAGCTGATGGCAGAGAGGGAGTGTACACAGGGACCTCCAGGACTTGTACAGATTTTACTATGGTCCAGCTCTGCTGTCATTAGTAGAGCCAGTCACAACAATTTTGGCAGCATGAGTTTCCATCACAGGCTCACCATTTTGTCGAAGTGGAAATATTTGTGGTAACATCTCCATTCCCATGGCATTTGACAGGAAAAGGGAGAAACAACTTTCTGATTTCATTTCAATACTGACAAAACATTCATTTTTAAATTTCTGAGGCATTCTGCTTAAATATGAGTCTATACCACCATACCTTATATCTGAATGCTGTCGAAAGAAAATGTTTGCATCTTGGTGAAGGAACAAGTTTCAGTTAGAACTGGTGGGAACATGTGAGAAAACACATTTCCATGAAAACATACTGCTTAGTCGAAAGCCTGAATATTCTGTAGATACATATCAGCTTTAGCATAGTTTTGGCAGAGCATTTCTGAGTTTCAAGGTTCCCTTAGTGAAGAAACTCCTATTGAAACCCCCTTTTTTCACTTTGCAAATAAATTTTCAAGCAATTGATATCAGCAAGAAAATATCTAAAGTTTTGGAGATTTTTTTTTCTTTCATTATGATGTAAACAATAATTTTGAAACACAGAACATTATCACAAAGCATTGTTACCCACTGGCTATGTTTAATCGCTTTGCTATTGAAACAAAGCAATTTGGCTGGTTTTCTCAGTGCAATCTATGCTCTTAAAGGCCAACAGACAGAAGAAGCAATGTCACCACACTGTTCAGCTGTTCCTGATGTGCTGCTATCCTAAGAAAGTGAGGAGAGCAGAGCCAACACATGGGACTGGGAGTCCCACTCATTCCTGGTTTTGCGCTGTTGTATTACTGGTCAGTGGGAAGCTGCTTCTTCTGCACTGTGGGTCCCCGCCTGTAAAACACTAGAGCGTGGAAAGGAGGGCCACTGTGGCTACTGAATGCAACACAGGCACTTAGGAGGAGCAGAGTGACTCAGCTCATCTTCAGGGAAGCAGCTTAATGGGGACAACCACAGCACAGAGACCCATCAGGATACATCCCACAAAACCTGCAATACAGACCAGATTTCACAGCACTTTCAGGAGACTGGGAAGCATGAGTCACATTCCCCAAACCATGTGATCAGAAAATCACTCTTTCATGCTTCCAAAAATATTAACACTGCCCTGACTCTACCAGGCAAACTCAACTTGCCCCGCTCCTTACCAGTGCCAGGGAACTGCTGACTTTCCCAGGATTGCCATAACTGCCTCCTCCCCCTCTTCACCACCTACCTTTCTGAGATTAAAAGGAGGATGAAATTAAATAGGTGGGGAAAAGCAAGAATTTCACTGAAGTTTGGAAGGTTTCTGTGAGATCTTTGCATGTCAGGATGGCGTCACCAAACCCTGGACAGAGCTGGAGAAATGTGACCCTTAGCCAAGCTCCCGCAACGCTGAGGTATTTGTAGCTTTTAATAAAGAAGAATAAATCAAATCTCACTTTCACAAAACATCTCCTGTCACTCTAATTGCTCTGCATAATTTTGATTAACTTCAGCAACATAGAAGCTATCCATAAATTACAAAACATGCATCACTGTCCCTAATAGTCTTCTTATAATTGACCAGAGGAGGCTGAATCACACCTTAAGATACCTACATTTATATGTCTACTTGTAGGTATCGATATGTTAACAGGGTACAAAACTCCCATTGAGTTAAATTCAGGTTAGGTACCAAACTATAGGTATCCAATGTCCTTTGGGAGGGTATGTGAGATACCTGGACAGAGATAGGAGATAGGGAACCTATGAGAGATCTGTACCTATCTGGAACAGTGTTGGAGGCTGGTGGGGGATATCTGAGAGCATTGCAATGGCACTGCTCACATCCACATCTCAAACCCAAGATGTTTGTTGATCACCACAAGAGCTCAACACCCAGTGCACATGTAGATTCAGGACTTTAATCTCCAATTGAACCCACCCAGAGTGCTTTGAAAAGCTGATCTTGTCAGACCAGCAGTTCACAGAATCACAGAATCACAGAATCAGCTAGGTTGAAAAAGACCTTGAAGATCATCCAGTCCAACCATTAACCTAATACTGATTGTTCTCAACTACACCATACCCCTCAGCCCTCTGTCAACCCGACTCTTAAACACCTCCAGAGATGGGAACTCCAAATTCCTTCCATTTCTGGAGGGAATAGCATATTCTGGGTCAACTAAAGGATGCATACCCCAAAACAATGATAACCAAGAGCACAAGGGCTCTCTGCACATGGCCCCATGCTCTGGGGCAGCCCCCAGAGGCATCAGAGCAAACATTTGAGAACCAGAGGCAGCCAGACACCTACCCTGAAGACAACTAGCCCAGAAAAGCCCAGGGGACCAGAAGGATCAACTAAGGAAGACAGATAGATTTGGTAAGTAGGGGAGATAAGCCTTGACTTTATGATCATATCAGAGGAGGGCCTCAAGAGAAGGACTTTGCTCTGTTTTTCTCAGCACAGCATATGCCCTGTGGACCTCAGTACTGAGACAGCTTCTCATCTGCAAAACCTGCTCTTCAGAGTTGATTTCAAAAACAAGGCATGAATAAATTCAGGGTGGGCTTATAGCATTTTAAGTCAGCTTCCCTTAGTGAGAGCAACACAAGCATGGCTATCAAGAACAGGGAATGTTTTCTTTTAACATGACAGTTCTTGAACACAAAGCTCAGCGATCACTTTGGTTTCAAGGCAAGTATCACCTTTTTCCACAACCATTTCCACAAAGGTTAGCTTCCTTGCAGACTTGTGATTTGGGTTTTTCAGATTCAACATGCAGATTTGTGGATTTTATCTAGAAAATAAAATTGAGGAGGATGCCATTAGAATCTGAGGTTCCCACAGAGATTTCTTTTCTGGTAAGAAAGTTATTCACTTCACATGGAAAAAAAGGAAAAAGGAAAAAGATACTCTGCTGTGTGAAGCTAATTCCCTTTATAGAGGGCTCTCTACAGCCAGCACTTCATGCATATCACTTCATACTGGCCATGGTCTGGCACTGTGCACACCTCAAATATCAGCCACAGTTTCCTTCTCTATTGGTCCTTAGCTCGCTCTAGCAACGAGGAGTTGATCAGTACAAGCACAGACAAGTCCTCCAGCAATGCCAAAGAACTCCATACTATAAACCTAAGCAAACAAGTTGTAAACAATATATCCACAAAATCCCAGGCAGGGAGGACTGTTCATATACAGACATCTGATACAGGAAATACCCTGCACAATTTTTTTGGTTCAGGCTCAGACACCACTATTTAAGGAGACATTTCCTAATTGAAAGTGGTATTAGTGCAGAGCTGAGCACTTATTACAAGGACCACCAAATGTTCATGTTTCTCTACCAGGTATCTCGTTTGCTGTTTCTAACCTGTTCAAATGCAGTTGGCTTACGTCTGTGGAAAATCTGTGAAGCAAATTTCCATGGAGTCCTGACAATTTAGGCTCCTTTCACATGTAGGGAATAGCTGTGGCAAGAAAGTCTAGTACACCGAATCTCATGGGTATGTTAGGTTTGCTGTGTGGGGGTCCCCAGTCTGTGATCTTAGCAGCACTAAGTGTGACATACACAGAGCATATTGGATATGCTGCCTATGCCAAAGCCCCTGCCACAGCAAATCTGGCAGGTTTGGAGACCTCATCGCAGGTTCGGAGACCTCATCGCCCTCTACAGCTACCTGAAAGGAGGTTGCAGAGAGGGGGGATGAGCCTCTTGAGGCAAGTATTGAGTGATAGGACAAGAGGTAATGGCCTCAAATTGTGCCAGGGAAGGCTTAGACTGGATATTAGGAAGCATTTCTTTACAGAACGGGTTGTTAGGCGTTGGAATGGGCTGCCCAGGGAGGTGGTGGAGTCCCCATCCCTGGAGGTGTTTAAGAGTAAAGTTGACAGTGCTTAGGGATATGGTGTAGTTGGGAACGGTCAGTGTTAGGTCAGTGATTGGACTAGATGATCTTCAAGGTCTTTTCCAACCTAGATGATTCTGTGATTCTGTGATGCTATTTCATGGCTGCAGCCAAGCTTACCTGGGGCTCTCCAAGCCTCCCCTTTGTATATGCTGCTTATATTCCAGGGTAAGAGAGAAGGTAATGTCACTACTCAGAGCCTGTGGAGAGGCATGGGGGTCTTCTGTTCCTCCAGTCCCAGGATGAAGTGATAAAATAGCTGTGTGACTGTATCTCCAAGGCAGGGTGCCCTGCTCCCCAGCTCCTGCAAGAGCCCTACCTGTATCAACATGGGGACATCTTTGACTTTTGTTCCTGGGGCTGTCAACGATGGCTTATTCCAGACTCCTCTTGGGATAACCCCATGGAAAGTAAGTTTCTTAATTAACAAAAGAGGATATGTATGTAGTCATACATTGAATGACAGTGACTGAATTGATTGAAATGAAAAACCCCAGGAGGAGAAAAAGAGGATTTACCATCAACACCTGAACAGGAGCATGACTGTGTCTGCAAAAAGTCAGGCCAGACAGGCAGAGAGAGCAAAAGAGTTGAGTTAGTCCATGGAGTTAGTCCATGGCTAACATCCTGGCATGGTATGAAACTGAGCCAGGGTATGGACACTGTAACGGACTGTGGGAAAATAGGAAGAGAAGAAACAGCTCTCGTCTTCAAGTTCTAATTAAATTTCTGTTTCAAAATGTTTCCCTTAAAAGCTGTTCTGTAGTAGTGATTGTAGTATACTCAAATTTGGTATCTTTGTGGGAGGAAACTCCCAGATATGAGAAACTGCAGATCAGTACACTTGATCTCCACTGCAGGTAATCGGTAGAGATGGTAATGAAGAACAGAATTAGCAGAGAAGTGATAAACATGGTACAATGGTGAAGAGCTTCAATGCAGAGAAATTCACTGGAGGATTCTGGAGGAATCAATGAATAATCGAATAAGGACTGGGATTTTCAAGAAACTTTTAACAAGCTGCTTCACTGAAGAAATGGGATAAGAGGGAAATCCTTTGCATGGCCTAAAAACTCATTAGAAGAGGAAGCAATGGGCTGGAATAAATGAAAGGATGTCCCAGGGCTCTGTGCAGTGACTTGGACTCTTCAGCGTATTCGTAACGGATCTGGAGAAGGGACTGTATAATAAAGGGCTGCAGTCTGCAGATACTTCATTATTCATAGGAGTAGAAAAGAAAATTTACTGAAGGCAGTTGTAGAAGGACCTAATTGCACTGAATGACTGTGCAATAAAGTAATGTGTAATTCTAACAGTTTCATAGAAAGTCATGCACTGTGGGAAGAACAGGCTTAACTTTGCATGCACAGGGCCAGGATAATGAAACAAAATCTGGAGTGCAATCACTTTGCGCTACCTCCCAGCACTAAGGCAAGACAGCTGGGTGTCAGAGTTAAACAGCCCAGGGCTCTAACATGGGCCAAAAAAAGCCCACTGAATGTGAGGAATTATCCATAAAGGAAAAGAGAAAGAAATAAAAAACACTAGATTGCTACTACATAAATCCAGAACACTCCCACATTTCAGCACACACTTCTGATTGCCTGGTCACGAAAAGGCATGGCAGAACTAGAAACAGTTTAGAAAAGGATGAGCAGAAAGGGTACATATTAGTAGTTTAGGTCAAACAAACCAAGATTAAAATCTTAAAAAGAAACCAGACTAAAACTAGAATCCTAGAAATAGATGACTGAGAGGTAATGTGACAGAGATTAATAACATGAAGAGGCATATACAGAAGTTCAATAGAAAAGAATCATTGAGTGCTTCTCAGCCTACAACACTGTGTTGTCTTTAAAATAAATAGTCGGGTAGCAGATTCAAAACAATTAAGAAACCGTGATTCTTATAATGTGCAATTAACTGTGGAACTCCATGCTGCTTGATGTCATTGATGCTAACATATCATCACATATTTAATACATGTGAACATTTTACCCATATTCAGGGCATGAGATCATCACCCCGGAGCAGACATGTCAGCCAACCTGGCAACTCACACCTTGCTCTGAGCTGCCTGAGGAGCTATAGTGGCCTTTGGAAACCAGACATGTGTGTGGTGAGAAAGCTCCAGAGTCCAAAATATTTGTGGGGCACATGGTCCAGTGTGGATGCCCAAGAGATGCCCATGGGCAACATCTGGCAGAAGCTGCCTGGCCTCAGCAACCCTTTTTTTCAGCTGGTGAACATTTGATGAAGGGCTCAGTGCTGGTTTTTGATATTAAAATACAAAACTCCTAGCATGGATCATGGCTTCTTTCTGGGATATCCATGTTTGTGTGTGTTCATCAAAACAGGTGATCTGTTAGAAACAAACCACAGCATCTCTGACTGAGTGCATGGAAGGTCTGATTCAGCAGGTATACCCTTAAATTAGTGGGCATTGGAACAAGTTCAATACTCCATCTATCTCATTTATCTGGGAAGGCTCTCTTCCCCTTAATAGGGCATTTGCCCATTTTAGCAAGAAAAGTATCAAATTTATGCTGTGGTGCGTTGGTTCTTCTGGATGACCGCCACACTTTAGTGAGAATGTCGGTAAATCACATTTCCATTTCGTTGGGCAAGGCAACTTTTTGAATACGATAATCACCTTGTTCCTCCCACACAGCATGTTCAGAGGGATGCGAAGCACTCTGGGGAGACACAGCAGTGTAACCTTGAGGTATACTATGCAGTCGATGCACAGCACTCTGCTTGCTGAACGCGCTGGTGTCTACAACACACTGTTTCACCTGTCTGAGAGGAGTCAAGAATCCCAAGCAGTGGTTGTGTGGAGTGGCATCTCACCATGTGACAGCATCAAAAAGCAGGATGTGATCTGGAAACTGGAAGCTATGTCCTGACAGAGTCCGTCTAGAAACAAAGTCTAATGAGGCTAATTAAGCAGCCAAAACCTTGGCTTAGGCAGGCAATAAATCACCTATCACTTGAAACCCTTTAAAAACAAGATGGCAAATGACCTAAGACATTTTCCTAGCCTGGCCTCAAACATAGGGGCCACAAGGCCAGGATAATGAAAAGAAGTCTGGAGTGCAATCAACTCTGTATTTCCAGGCTTGTTTTCCCAATTGACACTGCACTACAAGGAGAAAACTGTTCCCTCCTCATTGCCTCAGTTTTCAAAAAAATAACTGAGGACCCAGAAACACAAGGAGCGCTGCCTGACAGATGAGTAGCAAGGCAATGAGAAAGTGAATCTCATCTACTGTCTGTCAAAGTCACAGCCTGGAAATGTGGGGATGGACCCCATCCTTTATCTGCAAAGTAACTAGGGAGAACTGCTGTGGATCTGAACAACTTCAATAACTACGCTTTTTGCAGCATTTTATTTCAGAAAGCCCACATTAGCTCCCAGGGTAGCACTCTGGCATGGAGTAATGAGATGTTTGCATATGGAAAGGGGGGCAAAGGAGCAGAAAGGGCATTTCCCCTCCCTTTAGAGCAGCAGTGGTGCTGACTGTACTGCTCTCAACCATATCTGGCACTTGCATTTCAGGAGGGAAGCTGAAAACACAGGAAGGGGGCATAAAGAGCAATAAGAGGATGGGACTACCGGAGAAAAAGTGCTAGTGATGTGAAGTGCTCAATCTGTCTTCCTTTTAGAAAATGGATTGAAGGCTGTCTTGATGAAGGATAAAGTTACCTCATGGAGAGAAAACATTGAGTGCTAAAGGGAAATGAAAGACAAAACCTGAATCCATTCCTGTAAGTTCAAGCTAGGCATATTCAAACTGGAAGCCAGACACAGAGTCTCATCAGTGAGAGAGACTTGGCATCGAACAAACTACGGACAGAGTGGGATATTGTCTTTGTTGATATCTTCAAGTCACAGTGCCTTCTGCAAGATTATGCCTCTGTGGGTAATTTGTGGCCATGGACCTGAGGTTAAGGCTGGCCATAGCTATCAGTGTGGGGTACAGGACAGGAAGGGCAGCAGCAGACTCCTCAGTCTTCCAGGGTAAGAGTTGAGTGCCTGAGGGCCTTCTCCTTCCTCAGGATGGATTTCAGCAGCAGGTGGACTTCCATCTTTAACAGGTTAGAGATTCCCTGGGCTGCAGAGACCCTTCACTCCAATTTCTGAGCACTACCCAGCAGGATTTCTCATTCAGGGTGCATTCCTGTCACAGTGCATTCCTTGCCCCTAGTCTGGTGGGAAGTCACAGGTTGTCCCACGTGATGAGATAAGGCCCATGGATAAGAGCACTGTGCTGTGAGCCAGGTATCCTGGGCGTGTTTTGTCTGCTAGGGCATTTGTTACTTGTTAGCTAAATCAGGGTTCTGCGACTCTGATGTCAGCATTGTCCTGAATCCAACAGTGCCCCTGTGGTCAGGGGTAGGTGTGTGCCCTGCTTTGATCCTCAGGCTCCCTGTTTAGGCAATGGGACAGACCCATCCCTTACCTTTGGTCACTAAGTGCTCATTCATTCAGCAAACATTTGCTCTTTTAAGACAAGAAATCCTACAGCGTTGCCAGCTGCCAGTTTCTTAATAATGCTTCTCTGTTTGGGCAGGGAGAGGTCCATGAGTATGATCTTGTGAGGGAATTTTGAACAAGCCAGAACCTGAGGTAACTGTGGATTAATCTGTGCTGACTGCCTCAAAGGGGATAAAAGGCTCCTGCACAGGAGGATAGATGGTCTCTTTGGCATGTCTGGGAAGAGGATAAACAGAAAGGGAGTTTCCAGCCAAAGACGAAGGTAAGGCCAGGCTCTGTGAGAAAGTGTGGTAACTATCTGCCTGTCACCAGAGACCTCCAGGCCAAGCTAGACAAGCATCTGGCACAGGTGGCCCTGGGAGAGCTGGTCTCATCTTCGCGACCTGAAGCACTTTCAAACTGGCAATTAATGATGTCTACCAGCCAGCCCCAGTGCAGAACAACACGAATGATGGCAGCTGTCACCAGGTACAGCATTGAAAAATATACTACAAAACCTTAAAACATGGCAAAGCCTTCAGCTGAAGCTCCTGGTCCCAAGTAAACAGCAGCAGGGGTGGAGGGAGGTCTGTCCTTTGGCACCAGAACTTGGCCCTTGAGAGACAGAAAATAGAAATCTCCTGAAATAACTTTCATTGCCTGAACATTTTGCTCGCTGAAACAATCAACCAAACCCATGAGCAGTCTCTGCCAGGGACTCTCGGGTCCATTTGGATGGCTGAATCAGCAGAGGTGAACCAGGTCATAACATCACACCCAGCACTAGTAAAGTGCATCATAAAAACTTCATTAATAGACATTTGGTACCAATGTTGAGATCTCTTCTACAACCTGCTGCAGCACAGCAGGCTCCTTGATGAGCCAAAGGGGTGGGCAGAGTCCAGCCTGCAGCTCCCAGCTCCAACAGGTAGCTTGCTTGGTGAGGTCAGGGCAGGACTCCTGGGTTCCCGCTTCTCCTCTGCCAGGAGCCCTTCACGCAACCCTGGGTAGGCTTCCCCCTGCTCTGGGCAGCTTGTCCCCATGGCATCAGGGCTGAAGTCCCTACAGCTCAGGGCTGGGCTTCACTCCCCATGCAAAACCCTTGGGAGATGGTGCCATCACACTGGATTGTTACACAGCCCTAGGCAGTAACTCTGCTCTTGCTCCCGATGCCCTGACAGTGTCCCTATACCTGTTCCCTGTTACTGGCTGGGCTGAGTAAGGTCCCAAGTGCAGCTCTTGCTCCACCCAGGCCATGCACTTCCTAGCAAGGGACAGACTCTATCTGCTCTTATGTTGGCAAGCACCACATACCTACATTGTACTTAGTTTTCCTCTCTTCTTGGAAAGGTCAGAATTGGGAGGAAGGTGTCCCCTGGTGGAGACTCAATTCTATCCCATCCTGGAGACCCAGTGCAGGGCTAGGATCTGCTATCTGTTCTTTGGCTCTCTTCACTGAGTCTGAAAGCAACCTGGGAAAGGGATTCCCAGTCATTCCCATGTAGAATGCAATTTCAGACCATGTATGCCAAGAGGACAAGACTTCAGGAGAAGCAAAGGAAAGCTGGGAACCAAACATGCTTCATCAGATTCTCCTTTATGCAGGACCACAGTGTACACCTCTATCGCCAGCCCCAGCCATCTCTCTTTCTGCCTTTGGGACCCTGAAGATCTGAAGCACTCAGTTCCTGGGCTCCAGGAGGTTAAGAGAAAATTATGGCTCTAACACTTTACAGACAGACCACAGAATAGTTCAGTGTTCTTCACTCTCTGCTGTCCCACTTTTCCAAGACAAGACTCTTCTGGCATAGCTGGGTCTCTAAACTGTTGACCAGTGGGTATCAACTGCCACCCTATGGAAGGGTCTGAACTTCTGCAGCTCTGGGAGGTGAAGAGCAGAAACCCCACTGACCGGCCCCTCTACATGCCAGGGGCAGTGTGAGCACCTTTGAACACCTGTGGCTGGGCTCAGCCCAAGTCTGCAGGCTCTGTCCCTTCCCAGCCAGCAGCTCTGTTCTCTCTTCCCAGCTTGCTGCCAAAGGGTATGGCTGCTCTGATGGGGGAATGTGGGGCCTTGGAGCTGGTGAAAAGAAACGGAGCTTTGTATGGCAGAGAGGGTTTCCTCCATCATGGGGCCAGCCCCCAAGGACAGGGTCAACCTGAGGGATAACAGCACTTATTCAGACAGCCTGGGGGACAGCCCATGCTGACCAGTCTGCTGTGTGTTTTGAGAGCAACAGTTTTGCTGGTGGTGTTTTGATGTTGGTTTCTCCAGGGAAGACTGTACCTAAGCCTGGTTGAGTCCCTGGCTCCAGTCCTTGCTATAGCATGAATCCCTGTCTACTAAAGATACTCTCCCATGGGGTTTCTCCTGCTCCTCAGCTCAAGACAGAGTTGGAAAGAGTAGGAGAAAGGGGCATGCATGACACAGCCCAGCAAAATTGGCAGAGCAAGAATAGGATGGTCTCTCCTACAGTCTCACTGGTGCTCAGAGCTGGGGAGAGGATTTTCAGCTCTGGCCAGGGCAGGAATGTGGTTTGGCATATCCATAAAATCACAAGGCCCATTGTGTGGGACAGGTTTCTGTGTATTTGGTACTGATGTCCCACCCCCCCCCCTCTGTCAGCTGTCTGCTGGTTTCATGAGCAATGCCTTCCGGCCATTCACAGACACTGGGCTAGACATTGCTAGTCTTAAGGAGATGTTTGCAACTGTTTTTTTTCTTCTCCTCTGCAAACTGGTCACTGGTGTCCATGCATTAACACCTCCATACCAGTCTGTAGGAATAGCTATATGAAGGCTTGCATTAGCCCACCTATTCTAGCACAACATTTTGCTATTCACTCTTCACTGCAAAGGTGGCACTAAGCACTCATCTTCTTGCTGTCCTTTCCCAGCTCAACAGAGACTGTGTTTCATTTTTTTTTTCCTCTTGTTTAACCAACTAAGAGAGTAGGGAGCAGTCGTCACTTGTGCTTGTTAGGGATGAGAAGCCATCCTTCCATCCTGCAGCAAGACCATGTGCATTAATGATTCCCTAGCTAGTTCAGGGCACGTTCTGCATAATGAAATCAGGTTGCTGGGATGCTTGGCATACACATGCACACACAATTTCATTAGCTGTCAGGCATAAAATGGCAACATGCCCTCAAAAATACAAAAACTTGGAACCTTAAAAACATGAGAGAATCTTTCAGTTCCACATTAAAAAATCCCCAGATATTTGGACCGTGCTTTGCTGCTGTTCATGGCTTCCTCCTGTTCATGGATGCATCGCACGCCATTTTCAACAGCTTCTGGCCCTTGGGATCTCTCTGGGACCCTGGAGAAATCCTCTTCATCCTTTCTGGAACCAGCAGTACCAGTAGGTCTGAGCTGAACACAGTTGTTTGCCTGGAGTTTCAGGTGTCTTTTGAAAGCCTGCTGTGGGAGAAGAGGGAGAGAGGGGTGAGCTGAGATGATACCAGCATGGGACCTCCACAAAGACAGACCATCCCCAGACACCACATGTGTTACCTCCTGTATGTATTCCCATCATGAGAGTTAAATGCCAGAGGTTTGTTCGCGCTCTGGGGAGCCAGATGGCTGGCACTGCAATAGGTGTGCTGGTCAGGGCCCTGAATGAACCCTCGTCTCCTCTCCCAGGTGTCTGCCTGCTGTCCTCAAGGTCAGCTCTGACTTATGGTGCAGCTATATGAACTTGAACCAGACTGCTGTGGAAACACCTGTGCGAAAAATCTCTGAGAGAAGCCTCATAGGCTGCTCCCCACTTTGGGAGTTGCATTTAAGTTCAGTCCCTTTGCCCATGGCCCTCACCTACGCCATGTTTCTGGGTACTCCACTATCCCCAACCTGCTCACCTGGCTTCCAGGTTTTACCCCAGCCCTGCTTTACTGCTATAGACTTGTCTGGCAATCACTGGGCTCTTGGCTGACCCGAGTTCCTGTCACCAGGTCTTCTCTGCTGCCTGGTTTGGGCACTGTGGGAGTGCATCCTCCCTGATGCTCGCATGGTCCTGCCTGCCCAGCTGTCACCCTCGGCATCTCTTCCCCTGAGGAGCAGCTGGCTCTGCTGTCCCTGACAGTGCCCACTCTGCTCACAGATGGCAGGGTGGGAGGAGGGGAGGATGCAGCTTTTCCACAGCTTTGCCCCAGATTGTAGGTTACTCCAGTTCAGGCAGCTGCAAGGGAGACTGGGAAGAAATATGCCTCCTCCCATCTGCCTGGGGGAAACCTCGCAGCCATCACAGTGGGCGTTTTTTTTGCAGATGGACTGTTTGCTGTGCCATCCTTGCCAGCGCCAGTTTGGAAGCAGTCCTCTGCACAGATTTCTCGTGGGAAAGCCTCCCGCATGCCGAATGAGGCAGGGTCCTGGGGAAAAAAGGGTACTGCAGTGATCTGAAATACCACGGAGACCCTTGCCAGGCTACACACCCACGGCAGCATGCAGCCTGACATAGTTCTGTGTTTTGCTTGTTTGTGAGACGTGACTTTGCAGACATCTTTGACTCTTTTAATACAACTTTCTTTGTGCGTAACAAATAGCGTGAGAGTGAGGTAAACATTAACTTGGTTACAGTATTTATGACCATTATTTACAGCAGGTCTGCACAGCCACAAGGAGACAGCATGTATGACAGATGCATAGTGCTTTCCACTGCGCTTTGTCAACAGAAAACTTACTTTTGAATTATGTGTTTTTCCTGCAGGAGAGCAAGCGATTCATATTCATTTCAGTCCACGTTAACCTTCAGTGGCCTCTGCCCAGAATGCACGCGGGAGGCTGCAGCTGGCAATTGTGTCCTTTTCTTGCAGCAAAGCTGTGGTTAATTAGTCCAAACTTACCTCCCTGCCCTACTTTGGAAGTGACATTTACTTCTCAAGTCTCTTTGGCTGCTGATCTTTAGCTCTAATTAATTTTCTTGCTGCTCACAACGGCCTGTGCTCCATGCAGCGACTGCCAGCTTCCATTGTTGGGGGAGCCTTCACCACCCACTGAGCCCTTCCTTGCACAGCGAAAATGCAGTGATCCTCTCTCCTTCCAATAATAGATTCTCTGTTAATTGGCCTGACTCCCTCTGCCCCTTCCAGAAGATGCTTCTTCACCATCTGCAAAGCTTGAAGCAATGGCAGATGTTGACATACAATCAATGAAGCAATGGGAGTTTCCTCCAGGATGCTGCTTAGGCATGAACTGCTGGCTAACAGAGTCAAGCAGCAGCCATCAAGCACAGGAGACTTGCTTACACTTCCTGATCTGCCACAGAAATGCCTAGAAATTGTCAGCCATGAATACTTCTAATTGCTGAATGTATCGGAGCAAAGCAGTTGTGACCACTTTGCTGCTACACATCTCAGGAGGTAGAACTAAGGGGCTGACAAGAAAAATCCCTTGTAGTACAGGCCAGACCCTGGAGAGGATCCCAGACCTTCAGAAGTCAAATCAAGTGATTCATCCAGTAGCGTGTGCTGCCTGCCTTTAAAGCTCTCTGCAGTGTTTGGTGCTGTTATCATGTCCTGAAGATAAAAAGCAGGGAAATCACATTTCCAATGAAGGGAAATGAATGTTCCTCCTCTAAAAGAGCCTGAGTTCCCTGCATCAAAGCCATCAGCACTTACTTTACTGTCTGTGGATGTGTTCTCTGCCATGCACACTTGGCCCTCTATTTGGCTGTCTCGCAGGTGTGTTGGTTTACATTTTATAGATGGTTAGAGGTATTTTATGGGGAGGGAGTGGGAATCTCCCACAAATTTTGAGCAGTGGATGGAAGAAATCAACCACTAAATCATCTGTAAAGCAGGAGGGAAGCGTGCAGTGAATGCTCTCACAAATCTACGGGGCTGTCACGCTCCACTGTGGTGATCATGTCATGTATTTACTTAAGTAACTGTTATGCCTTTGTTTCTGTGGGCTGCATCTTTAAATCTCAACTGCCTCTCTTAGAAACTCCTGGATTTCCAGCTGCTTTGTACCTGCAGAGTGTGTAAAGCTGGGGAGGAGTGAGCCCCGTGTAAGGAGGAAGCCTCCGGCTGGAGGAGCCCTGGTTTCTTCTCTCCTGCTGACTACAGGTGATGTCTTTATGTATGTCTGAGCCTTAATTACCTCCCAGACCTCAGAGCCCTGCTTAGTGGGGAGTTGTGTAACCAGTTTATATACCTCCTAACAAGGGAAGGGAGCATGCATGGGTAATAGGAGCAGGAGGTCATCTCCTCCAACACAGCCTCCCTGGGCAGGAGGAGCCCAGGTGGGGCCAAGCCAGGCACCTTGCCCACAGAGACCTGCCAGCGTGCAGAGACCATCTCCTTCTTCAGGATTTGAGAGCAAATCCATGAAAAAAACTGAGTACTTAGAACAGGGTATAGAAATGATTTAGTCATCCAGATCTGAATATCACAAGTCTAAGCAGATAAATGCCCAAATGCTCTACCTGACATTTGGAGTTCTGTGGGAGAGAAGCACTTCCCAGAGAGTCTGTGCCTCAGTATGCCACAGAATTCCCTGCGAATTAGGTGTAGATAGGCAAATGATTTGTTGAGCTTGGTAGTTTGGTTAATTGGTAAAGTAACTGATGCAGACCTGTACAAAGTGTGAAAATGCTGTGCCTGGCACAGATTTTCCACTTTGGGAAGCTGGACCTCTGGCTGAGACACCTAGCTGGGTGTCAGGACTTCTGGTGAGTGTGCTCATCTCCGCATCACTTGGGACGGGCTCAGAGAAGGGGATCTGCAGGGATCCCCCACTTCATGCAGGTTTCAACCTGTCACAGAAATGCCCAGTGGTGACCCAGTCTGCCCCAAGTCTCAGCTCTGCCTGTGTCTCCTCGGATAAAAGGAAGCTCTCAGATAAAAATGTACAATTGTTCAGGGAAGTTTTCATTCTCTAAAAACTGCACTTTTAGTTCACTTGAAATCAGTCAGAAATACAAGTCAGGTTTTTCAAACAACTGTGTCAACAACAACAAAAAATCAACCCTGCCCCCCAAAAAACCTGACAAAAGAAGAGGAAAACTTAAAATATGTTAAATATTTTGCTGGAGACCATATGTTTTTCCTCTTGAAATTTTTCTGAATTGATTATTTAAAGATGTTTTAAAAGCTCAAGCTAAAAATTAAAAAAAAAAAAAAATCTGGAGATTTCAGGTTCAGATGGCTGACATTTGGGCATAGGGATAAAAGAATCTTTTTCAACAGTCAGCAGACCAAAACCAGTCCACTTACATCTGTACTGCCAACTACAACTCATATTATCCTGTGCATTCCCCACTGGAATTGAATCCTGCAGCCCAGGCCTGGGTTCCTGTGCAGAGCCACTCTGCTGGGGTTGTGGCTGGGGCTGCAAGTCCTCCACAGCCCTGTGTTTTCTCTTGTGTAGCTATGGCTTCCAGGAGGTACCATGACACATCAGACACACGTTGACATCAGCCTGGCTTTACAACATTTAATTTAAATTTCTCCCAGTGGAAAATTCTGAAAAATGAACTTTTCTCCCAGCAGAGTTCCCTTGAGACAGAACCATGCTATCCTGCTGGAGATGTTCTGTCACAGCATCTCAGCCAGATGCCTCTGGGGGACATCAGATTCGCCCCTCTCCTGTGCCCTTATCTTTCCCCACTCCGCTGAGAACCCCTGGGAACTTCTGGGAGGGAGCAGCTGAGGTGGAGAAGGGCACATCACTTTTGAGAAAGGACTGCAGTCTTTGTGCTACATCTAGAGAAACCTGTCCTGTGGTGCTGCTTACCTCTTTCCAATGACAAAACCTTCCACCTTTTCCTGTTGTGTGCACTGGAGGAATTGTGGCTCCCCTGATTCCTTCCACCACCTGCTGCTTCTCCATGTTTCAGGATGGTCTCTGGAGGTGTCAGGAGCAGCGTCATACTCAGAGCTACCATCTGGATATCAGGGATGAACAGCAGGACCTTGCCTATGAGAAACCCCTTCAAGCAAAGGAATGAAATGAAAGGTGGGAGCTCCTTGAAGTCACTCCCATGCCCACTTTTCATTCACCATCTTCAGCCCCACTGCAAACCAGTCAGTGGTGTGGGACCTGTCCACCACAGGTAGCTGCATCGCCATGCTGTGATGCAGGGCTGCAGCAGGGGGCCAAGCCACCTGGCAATGCGAAGCTGAAGCTCCCCAGGCCGTGGCAGGCATGTGGGTTTCTCCCTCCACATGCTCCTGCAGTGAGGAGATGGGCAGGCTCCATTGTGCTGACTCCCACACCGCTGAGCCAGCCTGCAGCCATTCTTTTTATTGCTGATGCTGCTTCCTATGGAAACAATTTAGTGCTAATAAGCTCCATTTATAATAGTAAGAAATGGTTCGGTGGAATAATTGTCACTAAATACCATTCATGGCTTTGTTGCTTTTCCTGCATGTTGCTAATTATTCTGCATCTGAAATAGCACCCAGAGAAACCACTGAATGCCAGTGAATAGGGTTCTCAGCACTCAGAGGCTGAGGCAGGGTATGATTAGAAATATCAAGGCCCTAATACAATAGACAATGCCTTCCTTACTGTATGTATTTCTACAAAATCATAGCCTTTGCAAACACTGGGGAAATGCAACATCTTTCACAGAACTTCAGGGTCCCAGCAACAATTTATGAGCAAGCTCCTGTCAAAGGGGCAGTGTTGCATGATGGAAGGTGATTATGTAGACAAACGGACCCTCCAACAAAAACTAGAGCAAGGGGAGTGAAATGAGGAGGGAGGGTTCTTCTGTGTTGAGGGTCTCACAGGAAGGGACAGCATGGCTCAGATCCCTTAATCCTGCAGAGGCTCGTGGTAAAGAGTCCCAGGCAGGAACAGATCCACAGTCCTTGGTGCCGTGTGGTTGCTCTGAACTGATGTCCCTTTCCAAAACCCATTTGGCAGCACAGTAGTGTGCTCTGCAAGCTGCACAGACAGGCACCGGCTGTCGGAGTCAGAGACAGCAGTACAGCATCAGCTTCCTGTTGCTTAGAAGGCATGGGGTGAGGATCCAGGCATGCTCTCTTAACCTTCCCTCCTGGAGAAAGGCAGCATTAGCTGCTGGGAAATCAGATCCATTATTGCTCCATCAGCAGTAACTCGACCTCGGAGACTTTACTCACAGCATCAGGTCTGCAGCTGGACTCTTGATCACATTCTAGCTCAGAAGCTGAAATTTCTATGCAGTGGGCAAGGTTGCCATTAAATAGAAAGCAGCACACTTTGCCCTACTTAACTTTATAATGCAATGCCATTCAGTAGCACAAAATGAGCTGATCAAAGCGAAGATGGGTAGTTACAGTGCAAGTTAAGGCTACTAGCTTGAATCTGTGCCACTGAGAAATACACTGACCAGTTATGTTGTTCCTGAAGTTCCTGCCAGTGGTAGGAGCTGCTAAATGTGCAAAACAAATCAAACCAAACCAACAAACAAAAAAACAAAGAAAAAAACAAACAAACAAAAAAGGGGAACACTGGTATGTCTTATAGCCAGACTGTAGCTCTGTTGGTGCTAAAATCCCATGGTAAGGGTGTGTTTGCCTTATGATTGATACAACATCATTCCCTGTATCTCAAGCTGAATGCCGCTGTTACAAGCATACCACTCATTTTTTGGCTTCTAATTTCCTTTCCATGTAGCAGACTGAAATGTCTTTTCATTGTTCCACCCCAGAACTAAAGGCAAAGGGTCAATCCCTCTCCCCGTGTGTAACAACTTAGCTACAAATGAGAAGTTTGCACTGAAGGAAACCAAACTGCTGTAACACACCTTTTTACACACCAGTCACACCAAGTTCCAGCTAAATACTGTCAATCCACTCTATTGAACTGTTTTTCTCAATTACTCTAGCTGCTTTGGAAAGCTCTAACAAGCCTGTGTGAAGATTTGCAGGGCTTTGCCTAGATGAAACATAGGAGTGCCTGACCGTTGGCAACCAGTGATAAGGAGCTCCAGAAAGCCCCGGCACCATCACCCAAAATAAAAAACAGCCCAGAGCACCTTGCATAGCCCAGGTACCCTGAATTCCTTTGTTTCATCAGCACCACTCTGTGATAGCAGAGCAATTCTGGAAAGCCTCCTGGGGGATGCTGATGATATGTCCAGCAGTGATAGTCCTGAAGTTCCTGGTCCAGCTCCTGCTCTGCGTGGCAGACCCTGCCTGCAAGGCTGAGCCTGCGCTGTGTCCAGCTGGGAAGAGGTCAGATAAGCACTGGGTAGAAAAGTCTGCTCCCTCCCAGTAAGGGCAGTGCAAGGTTCCTACTGTTACTGCCCAGCACTGCTCATGAGCAGGTACAGTTCTCATACTGCCTGCAAATCCAGGAAAACAGGTGATTACTCAAGATCTGAACAGTGAGCATGTCCCTGAACTCCAACCTCTTACTGCTCATGTACATTCAATATACTTATTTTTTTAATTTAGGAGCTGGACACAAGCAGAGGTGTCATGATGGCTGAGAGTGTTTTGACACCCTCAATGAGATTAGGCACAAGAGATTTACTTAATTACTGCAAAGCAGATGCATACCACATTAGGGGCTATGAGAAATGAAAAAGAAGAGCACTGTGAATTTCCCTACTCTGGCATTTTTAACAGAAGTGTTTGGAGGCAATTATAAACTGCAAGTAAGCTATGTGAAGTTGCTGTAAACTTTTACATTTTACCTTTAAAATGATGATAAAATGACTTCCTTTTCAATGAAGACGGGTGTTCCACTTCGCTTAATGCATTTATCAATAGGCCACAATCAGCAGCTGTGTCACGTGTTTTACATAAAGGTATCACTTCATTCTCTCCCCAGGTGAGTTTTTTTTGCAAACACATCACTTTTTAATCTTCGGCTTGCTGCATAAGGATACTGGGCACTGAGTAATGGCATGAATGCAGGACAGCAAGGGACAAAGGGCAGGCACCACTGCACACATCATTTGCCTGACAACATGCAGGAAATAAGAGATTTTTAAAGTGATCTTTACCAGCTGGGTTTCACTTCAGAGCAACTGCAGTAGATAGTCTTCTCATTATATCTGTGGCCAGCTAATTACAGAACTTTCCCAGGAAAACAGAAGCTGCTGCTTTGAAAACTGAGACTTGTTGGGGACCTGTCTTCTCTCTGAAGTCAACACAAGACCAGTGTGAGCTTGGCAGTGATGTTTTGCAAGAGTTTAAAGGAACATCATCTTTACAGACTACCCACATGGATGTTTTACCATTCTCCCTGGCTGTGGTCTGTACTCCAGTCTTAAACAAATACAAGATCTGTAAATGACTGACAAAACTGGCAGCATCGTGATCATGGGACTCTGAATGCAAAGTGGTTTCAAACACTGGTTACTCTTTATCCTTTCAATAGTGCCCAGTCGAAAAAGCAGCCCATAAACAGTGGAAAATACTGTGCTGTAAGAACAGGGCATGTCCAGGTCCTGTTGGCATTTGGGTATGGTTTGCATAAGCCCTGATTTGGGTGCAGAGAGTCTAAGACACTGGAAGGTGGAGGAGGGAGGGAAGCCCAGATAGCGTCAGAGCCCTGAAGGCACACCCAGCATTTAGGAGTTCAGCTGGCTGTGCCCAGGGGCAGCTTGCTGGTAGCTGTCTGAGAAGCTTGGAGACCTTTAGAAAAAGCTGGACCAGATTGGCTCCAAAACCTCATCAGAGTCTCTCTCTCCTTCTTGCAGGAGCTGCTCTTAAGCTGAGGCTCTCATGACCCCAACTTGTTTGGTCCCAGTTTGACCTTGGACTTTGCTTCTCACTGTGGGCTTGACTGGTGAGCACTGGAGTGTGACTGATCCTGACTCTTTCCAAACCTGATCCTGATCCCGACTTGTTGACTCAAATTCCTAACTTTTCCTCATACCTTGCTCATCCCTATGGTATTTTCTGACATCTGGACTCTTGGCTGAACCCAGCTGCCATCACTGGAACTGCTTTGGTCACTTTTTGATCAGTACTGTAGGAAAAGACCCATGTGTTGGTGAAACAACTTCTCCTGTCAGCTTTGTTCACCTCCTGCCTCTCCTCCACCTGTGGAGCTGCCTGCCTTGATGTTTCCTGGCAAATGGTGTCTTTAAACCCCAGCCAACACACAGATGTGGATTTACCATGATCCACAAAATTCATCAAGAGATGCTGTGCTGGTCTATTGGGCAGCACTCACACTGAGCAGTGGCAGAAAGAAAAAAGGGGAGACAGAAATTGATGCAAAGCTGATGCAAACCCGCAGTAGGAAGCCTGGGAAACCCTGTTGCAAATCTCTTTTCTAAGCTGTGCTTTATCAGCAGAATAAACCCTCCATATAGGCCATCTGCACTAAAGTCAACTCCACCAGTGTGTGACCAGTACAAGCACCCCTGCAGGAGGTCTGGTACCAGCCTGGAGACTGTGCCACACACCTGGGGGGGGCCTCCCACCGCCCCACACTCAGAGGGGGACCATGACATGCTCTTAGCCCACAGCCCACATCCTAAAAGCCAGGGAGTACAATGCAGCTTAAACACACACAAGTCTGTCCCTGCCTGGTGCAATGTCCCTCATGGGCTGCTCACGTCTAGGTCTGCACAACTACAATGGACCTTGAGCACTGGAAACTCACATCTGTGCCTTGTGCAACCCACCCATGGTGAGAGGGGTTATCCCATCAGTCCCTCAGGCACAGGTGATTTGAGAAGGGCTTAAGGTTTAAGACTCACCTATGCTGACAAAAACATTTGCCATTTGGGTCGCAGGCTCTTACCAGTTTAAGCAGCTGAGAAACCAGGTCCTGGCTCAGTTTCAGTGTTGCATTTATCAGTGAAGAAACAGATCACTTTGAAGTTGTAACCGTGTATCACTATGGTAACCTTATAATTGACATTTCTGGGGTATTATAGAGTCTGAAAGTCATAAACTTAATGAAAGTATGTTTTTATTGCACTTCAGCTTCATCTCTGATTAAATCAAATTTGCATAATGGAAAGTTATTACATTTCCATGTTTCTAATTTCCCTTTTTTCCCCCTCCTTTTTACTTCTTTTGCCAAGTGTGTCTAAGGTTTTGTTTGTAGCGAAAGCTGCTGAAGGTCGCCTAAGCCATGGCTTTGCTGAAAAATGTTTTTAATAATTTGTGTCAGAGGAGCCAAGGAAGTGAACCCCCGAGAACTGGCTACATTGTGGTTCTTTGAAATGTCTCTCTTTCTTCCCAGTAATGAGAGAACTGCAGCGCCTATACGTTATTAAGTGGTTGTTGCAAGAGAGAGGTGCTGGAAGCACTGTGAAAGGTAATTTATCAAGGAGAGATGAAGCGTACTGCTCTTCCCCAGCCTTGCCCTCGTGCCACCTTTGCAAAGCATTTTAAGCTGCGTGTATGTATTTATTTTCAATAAACAAAAGCTCACATCTCTGCCAGCAAGTAAATGATAACGTGTTCCTTGTCGGATTGAGTGACGACCGTTCCTAAATGCAGGTTAAGCAGAACAGCCCTGGGAGAAGATTTGTTTTCCTCGTCTTCTCCAAGACAGTGGAACAAACTGTTCTCCAGGCAAAACAGACACTGCACAGGTCCCTGTTGTCAGAGAGCCAGACTCACTGAGGGTCTTATTTTGTTCTGTTTCAGAGTGGGTCCCATGCATTATTACAAGATGCAGGGTTGACCTGAGTAAGTTACAAGAGTTTGAGGGCACTGTTTGAATTGGGGTTCTCTGAGTGAAGTTTCTGAGTTTGCTTGTGTGAATGCAGAGAGCCCCAACTCCATCCTGGGCTATGACTACGATCCTTTGTGGCTGATGCAATACAGTGGGATGGTGAGCCGGCGGTGTTCTTGTGGAGCCAGGTCTCCTCCACCATGCATCCCCTGATTCTCGAGGTGTTCATGTCCCAAATCATGCCTCAAGCATTGCTGAACAGAGCCCTCTCTGAGCACCTCCGAACAACTGAGCAGCACTGCTGCACAGGAAAGGACTGGAGGTGGAGAAAGCTCTCAGCTCCAGGAAGGCCATTACTTACTGGTCTGTTAATGATCCAGAACTATGCAGTGCACCAACAGAGCTCTGGCCCGGGACTTAGGGACCAGGCATCCTGCTCCCAGCCATCACACTCCCATCACTGGGATGCCCCACCACATTTTCAGTTATTAGCACAGTGATGCTGTGAATTCTGCACTCTGTTCTGCACTGTGTTTCAATAGGACACAGAATTACAGAAATCACAGAATCATCAAGGTTGAAAAAGACCTTGAAGATCATCCAGTCCAACCATTAACCCAGCACTGACAGATCCCAACTACACCAGATCCCTAAGCACTATGTCAACGCGACTTTTAAACACCTCCAGGGATGGGGACTCCCCCCCTGCCCTGGGCAGCCCATTCCAATGCCCAACAACCCCTTCTGCAAAGAAATACTTCCCAATATCCAGTCTAAACCTTCCCTGGCTCAACTTGAGGCCATTCCCTCTTGTCCTATCACTCAATACTTGGCTCAAGAGACTCATCCCCCCTCTCTGCACCCTCCTTTCAGGTAGTTGTAGAGGGCCATGAGGTCTCCCCTCAGCCTCCTCTTCTCCACACTAAACCCCCCCAGTTCCCTCAGCCGCTCCCCATCAGACCTGTGCTCCAGACCCTGCACCAGCTCCGTTGCCCTTCTCTGGACACGCTCGAGTCATTCAATGGCCTTTTTGGAGTGAGGGGCCCAAAACTGAACCCACTCATCAAGGGGTGGCCTCACCAGTGCCAAGTACAGGGGCAAGATCCCTTCCCTGTCCCTGCTGGCCACACTATGGCTGATACAAGCCAGGATGCCATTGGCCTTCTTGGCCACCTGGGCACACTGCTGGCTCCTGTTCAGCCGGCTGTCAATCAACACCCCCAGGTCCCTCTCTGACTGGCAGCTCTCCAGCCACTCCTCCCCAAGCCTGTGGCGTTGTTGTGGGTGCTGGGGGTTGTTGTGGCCGAAGCACCCAGCATTTGGCCTTATTGAAACTCATACAGTTAGTCTTAGACCATTGCTCCAGCCTGACATGAGGAAGTGGGCGAAGAAGGGCATTTCGATCTTTCAGGACCTTGAGCTCAAGTCATGCTCATCCTTCTCAACCCCCAGCATACTGTTTCAAGGACAGAAAGAAGCACCAGGAACAGGTGAGTTTGAAGTGAGAAACAAAGGTACCAAGTGGTCATACATCATCTGCTCCTTAATTCTCACTAGTGTCTTTTGCACAGGAGAGCCCTGTCCCAGAGCTGATCTGAAGAGTTGTGAGCTGGTGTCTTGAAACTTGGGCCACATCATGCAGGGCTCCACCTCACTGTCACTTTCTTGTCCTTCTGGGGCAATTTCACTTTACTGTCTGGATCTGCCATGTAGCACAGAGCACAGTCAGTCAGTACATTCACCACAACATGTCCCCGCTCCTGCTGTGGCACATCTTCTCACAAGTTTTCCTGTGGAAACCTTCACCTCTAGAGAACTTAACTGAACCATTTGCTCTGGGGTTAAATGCAATTAGCAGGTCAAATGCCTGGGAGGTAGCAAGTAATGCATGCTGGAGCAGTCCAAGTCAATGAATTGTCCTCAATCAGTGCCACTTGGTCCTCAGTGATGCCTGAGCAGCTAAGCTGAGGTCTTGTGCTCACGTGGCATGGTAAATTCTGTCATTTCTGCCACAGTCAAATGCCTCATGACAGGTCTTTATTTGCTGTCACCAGAGGTGAGGCCATTTTAATGGCCTCTTGGAGAGAACTGCTCTCCCTGAAGAGGAAAGCTGCAGGAGGTCCCCTGGGTCTCTCAGAATTTGTCACTCTGATGCTGTTTCATTAACCCAGGGCACGTTGCCATGTATGCAAATGAACTTGGGCTTTGTGCAGGCATCTGGGAGCCTGATGCCTTTCAGGCTGAAACAAGCCAAGTGTTCATCATACCTGCCCCAACTTGTCTGAGCAGGTGTCTTCTCAGGCATGTGTGTCTACTAGAAGTGGCTGGTCCTGTGTGTCCTGGCTTGGTGATGTTTGGTCCCTTTCCGGACGACAACATAGCAGGTTTGCAACCTGTTTCTGTAGATCCTGTCTCTGCATGAGGACAAGGAAAAAGCAAGAGCAACACTGCCAACCACTCCCTGCCCGTTCTGGGGGGGAAGTGACACTCTCTCCTGCATGGGGACAGACAAGTCTCACTGTGGCCACCTCCTGCAGGTTGGTCTGTCTGCCCCAGCATTGCTCAGCTGTGCTGCCAGGACTTGCTTGCAAACTGGCTATCTTCTCTGCTCTTTGGCCAACAGCTGCAAACTGTGTAGACCATCCAAATTTTCTATCCTACATAGTCTCCCTTCTCCTCATGCTGCTCTCCCCCTCATTTGTCCTCTCCACAAATATTGAAACATACTTTTGCTAGGAGAAGTCTTTATAATTTC
Organism: Strix uralensis; assembly: GCF_047716275.1. Taxonomy (NCBI): domain Eukaryota; kingdom Metazoa; phylum Chordata; class Aves; order Strigiformes; family Strigidae; genus Strix; species Strix uralensis. The sequence goes on from NC_133990.1 coordinate 7,377,543, forward strand.
TGCCATTCTCCTACCTCCCTATACGTAGTATTTGCTCATCAGAGAGTGGTGGGATGAGCTGTTCGGGGCAAGGACTCAGCCCTTGGACATGTTAGTTTTTCAATCCCCCACCCCAGTGGAAACTACAGACATTTGGGGTTTGACAGTTTATCTGGAATCCAGCCATGTATTTTTATATTGCTCAGATGTATTTTCATATTGCTTGGTGAAAAGAAAGTTTCTTTGCGTTTTCCTTATATTTTTTCTTCCTCAGAAAACAGACAGTATCTGTTAAAAAAAATGCATCTGAAAATCCGATTTTTCTTTTCTTGATGGGATAATTTTGACAGCCCTCATCATGAAGCAATAAAAGCAGCTCTCCAGAGATTATGGGTAGTGGGGCTAGCACTACTAATGAAAATAAACAGGCATTTTCAGCAACTTTTAGCTAAAGACCTGTCCTGGAGGGAGGGAGAAAGCAAACCTCCTCACAGAAATGGGGAAGTAAAAGACTGCTTAATCATTTGGTGGGCCAGCCCTGAGGAACCATGACAGGACATAGAGCATGAAAGCCTGTCAGTCTGGCATGGGGACAAAGAAATGCTGCTTGCGGCAAGGACCTGGTTTGAGACAGATCTCACCCCTCTGGTGTGAGCCAGAGGCCTCTGCTAGAGCCAGGAACATTCTTCCAAGGAACAAGAGTCTGAGGTGCAGGATGTGGTACACACGGCACTGCTGCATCTCCTCCTGTCATGGTGGCAGTCATCCGCTACATAAAGTCCGGTGTCCCCAGGACCCTTGAGGAAAGATCATGCAGTTCTACCCCAGGCTCCTGGGTATGAAATCCAGCACATGTGTGAACGGTTACCTACCAGATATCCGAGAATAAATCTTATGTGGTTCCTGTGCATTTAACGGACAGATATGATGTTGCCAATTACTGTCCGTTTTACCCAAAACCAGCTCCAGACCCAGCCATGTTGACCACATGGCTTGCATAGGCATTAGTAGGTTTGCACCTCCCCAGGGATGTGTATGCACAACTGCTTTTCCCCCTATTCTCCCTTCAGAGATGACTCTGCAAAGCCTCGGTGTGTGCATCTGTCTGGGCACGCCCTGGGTCTGTCCCTTACAGCCCCATGGCAGGTCCACACCATGCCTCTGCGTGCAGTTCTGTGCTGCCCAGATTTTTTGTGAAGCACCAAACCAGAAGCCTATATCCAGGGTGCTGTAAAATCCAGGTCAGCACAGCATTCCTGGGTCCACTTTATTTCCCATCTTCCTGATGTTATATCCCACTGGCTTGGTTTGGTCCCAAAGCTGAGGTCCTCTCTCAGGTTATGATTTTGAAGCCATGATCTCCTCCTGATTCCCAGTCAACTCATTCTGCAGTTGCCCCCTATTCTCCCTTTCCCTCATTCCCCAGAGTAGGGCAAAGAGCTGATGTCTGAACCTCTCCTGCTTCCCACTGAACTTGCTCCCTTACTTATCAGTTTTGGCTAAAAATAAAGCATCTAGTCTCCTTCCTATCAGGGCTAGATGAGCATGCTTTACTCCTTCCTCTCTTAGGCACCTGCACACCTGAGGAACAGTGATACACTTACAGTGAACATAAAAGAAGTTAGATTTCAGCCCTCTTCACCTGTCTGGTAGAAGATGGCTTCATCTATCACAGTCAGACTTGCAAGGCAGACAGCAGCTGGATCTCAGCAACCCACGCAGTGTCCCTGTAGATACAGGCCTTAAGCATGCTGGAAAATCACCACCCCATTTCTGTGTGCATTGGAGATGATTTCACCTTTCTACTGAGTTGACTTATGTACATGCATCTGTCCCTTCTAGGGAGAAGGTAAAAAGGTAAAAAAGTACAGTCCTTTGCTGCATAAAGTGTGATAGAGAAGGACTGCAACACACACTTCCCCAAACGTCACTCAGCTGGCTCCTTGAAAGGTGGGCAGCAGAACAGGTGTTACTGGTGGCCACACATACACTTTGCATTGTATCAGCGAGTATGCATGGCAGGAATACTATGCTGCATGACTGGAGTGAGAAGGAGTAGAAAGGGTACTGGAGGTGAACAGGGCTGACTGTCAGTGCTCACGGCTGGATGCAGCTCCGTGATTTAACAAAAGGAAGACTCAAAGGTGGTTCACCCTGAGTACTGTCTTGGAGGGCTGCCTTGGGCAGCCTCCTGTTGGTTTTGGCCTCCACATGGACCTCCACAGTTGGTGGTGCTGGGCAAGTCTTTTCACCAGCCCATCTCACCTTCTGTGTGAAGGCGGTGGCACTGGTCCTGTCCTGGGCAGATGACTATTTTGCAGTAGAGGACCTCACCTGGCCAAGCCACCGAGCTTGGAGGAGAAGGGGCTGCATCCTTTGCAAGGACATTGCAGGGTGAGCTTCCTCCCAAACAGACTCTACAAATGTGATCTTGTGGAAATCCTACATGAAATGCAATGGAAAATGTATGGGGTCAAAAGGATGAGGAAATCACAAAGAGCGGAAGAACAAAGCAGTGGCCTGGGCTGAGGGATAAACTTAGTGGAGGCATTTTGGAACTCTTCATAGACTGTGTCCAAATTTCACCCATGAGGAAGGCTGGGATGCCAGCTCCTGTGTTTCTGTGCCTTGGACAGTATCATACCGCACCTGTGGACCACCTTTCATCAGATGCATTCCCACCCAGCCCTTCCTGGGGACAACACCCCTGCAGAATACAGCAGTGCCTTGCTGAAGGCACAGTGGGAATAGCTGATGAACCCTCCCTGCTAGTATTCCCCCTCCTGACCATTAACAGCCTCATTTCTCCCTCAGCAAGGCTGCGTGTTCTGTCACATCCAGTGGAGCACAGAGGCACAGTCTCTCCTGAGGACAGTGTGCCTGATCCCACCCTTGCTCCAGTTTAACTAGGAGCCGAGGACCATGAAGCGGCAGTAAATGATATGCCGTGGGGGCCATGTCAGCAGGGCAGGCTGCCATTTGCTCACAGCAGAGCATGACAGCAATTGCTTCAGTCATAAAAATGAAAATCAATAAAACTGGAGCACTAAGAAACTGAGGCTCATGCCTGGCAGAGCAAGGAAAATCAGGCATTGGATTAATGTCCCGCAGGGGAAAGGGCAACATTACTGGGAAGGCTTTAATAGTCCCTGTGGAGACCGGCAGAAGACTGGAGCCAGGGTTATAATTCCCTTGGCAAGGACTGGTGTCCTTTACCTAGGGAGGCAGGACCAGCTACAGCACCAGTGTCAGCAAGGAGACAGCATCCCAAAGGAGTCAACCTACATGGCACCCCCAGGGCTCTGCTGTGCTTGTACCCCACTCAGAATAATGAGACTGAAGCCGCTGTCCAGCAGGGAGGTGAAAGGACCTGGGCAGGCCCTGCTGTCCCAGAGCATTCAGCCTGCAGCATCACATCCATCCCAGGCTTTGCTCCGACGTGGGTCCCTGAGACGCAGTGCTGGGAGGTGGGAGGAGGGCTGGTCACACTGCCAAGACTGCACAGATCATTTGTCAGCCAGTCCCACTGAGGGGCTGAGCCCTACTCACTAATAGAGAAGATATTTTGAATCTGAAATGAAAAGTGGAGGAGAAATGATATTTCTTCATCTATTGTGCGTTGCTAATAGGAGGAGAGATCTCCCATTTGTAACCAAGAATCCAAACAGTAATTGCCTTGCCTGGCCCAGCCCATTTCTAATACTCCTGGGCAGCTGATTGCTATTTCTTTTTGTAACAATAATGATAAAAGAGCTAAAAACTGACACAAAGCACCTGCCACTCCCATAAGTGCTAGTCCCAGGTGGAGGATAGAAAGAAGCATCAAGAGTTGTTGCTGAAATCTGTGTTGCTGTCGAGTTCCACCCAGGACACTCTGACTACAGAGAACACAGCAGCTGCACCTGACCTGGAGCAAGTGCATGCCTGGGACCAGGGGACAGGAATGTGACACTGCTGACACAGCTCCTTGCAAATATCCACAGCCTCTGGAGCAGCACTTGACAAACTTGAGGAGCGTGACATGAAAATATAAGCCCAGAAGAAGGATTCAAATACAGAAACAGGGCAGGCTCGTGCATCTGAGATGCTGTGGAGTAGGGATATGGTGTAGTTGAGAATGGTCAGTGTTAGGTCAATGGTTGGACTGGATGATCTTCAAGGTCTTTTCCAACCTACATGATTCTGTGATTCTGAGTATCACCTGCTGCTGTGCCAGGAGAGCATGGACCTGGTGCCATTTCATATCCAACAGCCCTGTGTACAGATCCTTGGACACCCAGGTTATCTACAACAGTGCCAGACTGTTCAGGTGACTGAATCCAACCCTAGGTGTTGGCATTTTGGTTTCTTCCTGCTGTTACTGAGGGGTGTTACATGCTCACCATCTCCTGCAGAGCCTCTCACTAACATGTGTCATGGGAAGACGAGACCAGCCAAGAACTGCCAAATGTTAAGGCACCCCATGTTGCTTCCCAGAGGAGAAAACCTGCTCCTGGAGCCCATGTAAGACTACGCATTGCTGGGTCTACGGTACTATAACATTTTTTGTGCCAGTAACCTGGAAATCACCTCTTACACCAGCCAGATTTTGTGAAGAAAAAGCATACCTATTGTACTCCAAGTCCTAGGAAAGATGTGATGCAATTCAGGCACTGTTTTACAGAAATAAAAGACAGTTGTGCTTATGTTTTCTCAAATCACAGATCAGTTCCCAGAAGTTTCTTTTTGCTCCATCCATCTAGCTGTCAGGATGCTTACACAGCCCAGTGACTAGGATCCAGTGCTTGCACTGAACTTTCATCTCTGGTGCTGCTTTCATTGATGAGGATTGTGATTTGGACACACCTATCTCTGTGTAACTTGTCTCTTCCTAGGACTCTGCTCTGATTCATGACCTGTGGCTGTGGAGGAGCCAGGCATCCAGACTTTTTGTTCTTCCTAAGGAGCAGTTGAATCCACCCAGCTACCTTTAGATAGCTGATGCCCATGGGTAAGCAAAAGAGAGTTATCTCCTGTTCAGATATTAAACAGAAGCTGGTAGAAAGACTCCTGATGCTTAACTACAAACATGTCAGTGACTCATGGGAAAGAAACTTTTAGTCTCAGATAGGTGGAGGTGTATATAGGAACAGTGCTTAACAAACATGTGTGAGTGACAGGCATGTAACACAAAGACATCCGACCAGTCTGAGGGTGATGGTGTGTTTGGATGACTCACAGTTGTCTCAGAGTACCAGAGAAGGGCGACAACCCAGAATTGGACTTCTAGGAGCAGTCACTTCTTCACTTCTGCAGGAACAAAAGCTGGTGGGTTGCTCCCCATGACTGGATCCTCTTTGGTGTGAAATAGCTCAGCTGTGCTCACATGATCACTTACCATGTCTCAAGGAGGGGGGTGTAGTATTTGGGTGAGGAGCAATGACATCTTGGACCACTCTGACTGTTCTCGGCATACATCTGTGACAATCCCTGACCGTGTGGAGTAGATAACTTTGGTACATCTGTGCTAGGATGTTGATGGTGCAAAGCCTCCCTCACAGCATAGGACCCAGAACCTTGAGAAGTGGTCCTGCAACCCCATCCTCTAAAATACCCACTATGTCTCCTCTGCTGTGAGGATGACAGGTCCTTGGGAGGAACTCTTCATTATGTAGGATCCTGGACAAGGAAGAGAAGATGATGTTGAATCAATGAGCCTTGCTGTGGGACAGCCATATTGTCTGATGCAATGAGCCTCTACCTCTGAGCTCTTTGGGATGCAAATACAGGCAGGAAGCTGTGCTGAAAGTGAAGACTGTGAAAGAAAGTTGGACCTGTGGGAAGGAAGGTGTCCTTTGCTCCAGGCAGTTTCCTTCACATGCTCATCACATTTGTGACTGACCAGAATTGAGGCAATGCATGAAATTGGTCTCAATTTGCTGGAAATGCATTTGGTGATGTGGAAATGCTCTGCCTGGCTGTTTGGGGACAGATTCAGTCACCCACATGTGATGATGCCCATGGCTGTCTGAGACATCCACACAGGGCAAACAGATGTGACACAGCATCAGCAGGAAGACCATTGCCCTTCTGGAATGATGACTGGAGGTTTTTTGATATTGTTGAATACCCACAGGGCCTAAAATGACAGCAGTCATCCCTGTCTGATTAAAATATGACACAAGCTTTAGAAAAGTGGCACTGAAACCAAAGAAGCAAAAAAGGAAAAATCCAGAAAAGCTAGAATTTAAAAAAGCAGGGAATTTTCTACACGGATTATTCATAAATAAATAAATCACTTTTTAATTCCAATGAGACACAAAAAAAGCTTCTGATATTCTTCCAGAAATAAGATCTCTCTCCTTCTTTGCCCTCCACCACAGAGAAGTCCTATCCACCATCATGCTGAGTGACTTGTAAAGCCAGGAATAATGGGTAAATCTCCAGGTGGACACTTTGGTGAAGCCTAGGCAACTGCTGCTGGCCAGGAGCAGGTTAAATTCTGTGCAGCTGATGGAATTCACATTTAAAACCTTTGCATTACCAAAGAAGCTCTTTCAAATCCAGATTTCTTCTGTGTATTTTTAAATGATCCGTTAAGAGTTAAACAAAATAGTGACTAGTGCCTTTTAAATAAAAATGACCTTTAGCATGATTCTTTTTCCCAAGTAAAGTGCTAGTGTATTTTAATGTCATTTTATTGTCTTTACGGTCTGGGAAGTGAGTATTTGGAGTGTGGAGTTTTAAAATATCTAGTGAGCAGAAATCCAATATTGACCAGAGGCTCGATTACTACCAGGACTGGGATTCCTTTGCATGCTCTCAAAGGCTGTGCAGACCTCTTTGCTGTAATGGTAGCGGTGCTCAGGTATGGAGAGGTTACATTGTCAGTGAGACAACCCAGTGAGACAAACAAGAAACAAAAAATCTTTTTTGAAGAATATTCAATAGGGATTCAGTATCCCCAAATACGGGTGCTGCATTATTTCTAGAAACTTTGGCCCTTTCTGAATGATGCCACCCCAACCACACCAGATGGAGCTGGAGGCTGCTCTCCTCTCTGCTGCTCAGGTGAGTTCACACAGGCCAGTTCTATGGGCTTCTGCTTGTTGTAAAAGTGGCTGATCCTTACCAGTGCACTCCTCTCATCACTGAGGGTGCTGAGGCCTTCTCAGTATCAGCTCTTTGTCAAGAAGCGACACCTAGACCTTGGTCTTTCAAGCCATGTATGTCCCCTTCTGCATGATCCAGAGGAGTGCTTTCAATCGGTTTCAGTGCTCAGTATTTCCAGGACTGCATGCTCATGTAGAATCTTCTAGTTTTGCAGGGCTGTGGAATTTCACCTCCACAGCCATTTGCTGCTTAATATACAGCCACATAGATGACATGTTACAGTCCTTTTTTGTCAATAACCTCATGCATAAATCACGTGAGCTGTGATTTCAACCTGCACAGACTGTACAGGTCTGTACAAGCAGTCTGTGACTTCTGCTGTGCCCTGCACTGTGATCATCCCAGGCATGGTTTAGGATTTTCTAAGAAATCTGTGGGTATTTGGTAGGTGACTGCCTGTCCCTGCAGCTGTCTTGCTCCTAGGAATGACATCAAGCCAATGGCACATACATAGCACATCCCACCCAAATGACAGCAGGAGGGAGCCCTTGGCCCAGTGATTTTCAGGTGCAGGGCACCCGGCCACCCTGTGCTGCTGGCACTTGGCTTTTCCATCAGACTGAAGTGATCTTGTTTGGTAAAAGCTCTGCTTCTGGTTTCGTGCCCTGGTTTCAGATGGGCAATGGGAATGAGGAGGAAGTCAAGCTGTTGAGGGGGTCACCAAGACCTCCTCACCTCTTTCCAGTTGTGAATGAGCTGTGACAAATCACCAACTCTGCCCTTCTACTTGGAAAACAGGACCTGGAACCAGATCGTTGGGATGTGAACCACATGGGAGAAGTTCAGGTTCAGGGCTGGCTGTTCTGGAGACCAGCTGGGTTTGCTACCATGGTTCAAAGACACTTCTGGCTCAGGATTTCTTAAGAGCCTTAAGCCTTGGCCTTTTTGTCATATGGCTCAGTGAGTGTGTCCCTGAGCAGCAGACTGCAGGCACAGCCTCAAGGTCATCTTAACACATTGGCTCAGCATCCTCATACACCAAAGGGTGATTTTACTCCATTTGCAGTACCTTGAGAGTGAGGTTTTGAAAGTATTTTCCCACAACACGCAATGCAAAGTTTCCTCCACCTGCTGCTGGGTGTACGTGTCTCCATGGTCATCTTCCACAGCTGATTGCCCACTAATGGAGCAAAATCACAGCATCAGCAATAGGCAAACGAACAATAGGAAAAGGCACATTCATTGAGGGGAAATGGGGATTTCTAAGGACAACAGTCACTTTCCAGGCAGGGGAGGTGTTTGCCTTGGTGGTGCACTGAACAGTCAGTGCTGTCCAAAGTAGAGAAGGAAAAGATTGCTGTGGTGGGACCGGTGCCCAACATCAGCCGTTCCCATCCTGCTATCCTGCTGGGACTGGAGTGGGTCCAAGGCACCTGGATTGCTCTGCTACCAGGAGATGAAAGGCAAAGAGTGTGTGAAGCACTAGATAGGAAGGATGGAGAGGGACCAAACACTAGAGAGCTCTAGCAGGAAGGGAAGCAGTAATCCCTTGGCTGCTTGACAGGGACCTGTCAGTTTTGCAGCAATAACATTTCCAGGCTGCAAAGCTGGATAGGATTGTCCCAGATAACCAGGTTTCCATTGGAAAGTTCCCATTTCTCTGCCTTTTGGCAAGAACATGAGCCCAGACACCCCTTACTGAGGAAGAGCTGTTGCATCCTCCTTGAAGGAGCATTGTCCAGGGAGTTGAGCTGTAGGATAGAGCAGATGCCCTTAAGAGAGTAAATATTTATGGGTCCGCAGTGGAAAATCTCCAGCAGGAGGCTGGGGAGCCTTACTCAAGCGCACTGTGATGGGATTTGCTCTAGGGTACAAGAGTGTGGTGGAACTGGGTTTGAACACACTGAAACTGGCTAAAAATCCCATTCTGGGAAGTAGGTCCCACTGCCTCTGACAGATTTGGATACCAGTGGGACTTGTTAACAAAAACCTTACAGAGCAGGGAAGTCCTTGACAGAATCACAGAATCGTCTAGGTTGGAAAAGACCTTGAAGATCATCCAGTCCAACCATCAACTCAACATTAACAGTTCCCAACTCCACCAGATCCCTCAGCGCTGGGTCAACCCGACTCTTCAACCCCTCCAGGGATGGGGACTCCCCCCCTGCCCTGGGCAGCCCATTCCAACGCCCCACAACCCCTTCTGCAAAGAAATCCTTCCTAATATCTAGTCTAAACCTTCCGTGGTGCAACTTGAGGCCATTCCCTCTTGTCCTGGCGCTGGTTCCTTGGCTCAAGAGACTCATCCCCCCTCTCTGCACCCTCCTTTCAGGGAGTTGTACAGGGCCAGGAGGTCTCCCCTCAGCCTCCTCTTCTCCAGACTAAACCCCCCCAGTTCCCTCAGCCGCTCCCCATCAGACCTGTGCTCCAGACCCTGCACCAGCTCCGTTGCCCTTCTCTGGACACGCTCGAGTCATTCAATGTTTGCTTGAGGGACAATGTCTCCTGCTCAGGTCCACTGTGATGAGCAGCTCAGAGATCAGGGGCAGCCTGTTGCTCCAAGGTGCTCCAGCTCTACAGGAGCTGCTGGCGCTGTGTGGCAGCGGCTGCCTCGTGGCTGCTGGCAGGTACCTGAGGAGGGAAATCCCTGCTCCCCAGCATTTGTGGTGTGCTGGGAACCTGTAGCCCTCATTGCAGGGCTGCGAGGGCAGAGCTGAGCACGCCTCAGTTTCCCCACTGGTTTTTCAGAAGGCAGCTGGAGGCCTGTGGCCAAACGAGCCCGTTGGTCCCGGTGCTGAGGTTCCTGCTGAGGGTTCCCTGTGCTGAGGGTTGGGGGGCAGAAGGTGGCTCAGGAAAGCAGCTGAGAGGACACCCTGAGCGCCCCGCTGAGCGTGCGGCTGGGGTTCAGGGTCACCCTCTGTAGTGCCCTGTCCCCACAGGCCCTTCGGCCCCTCTCGGCCCCGCGCTGGTGCAGGGCTTGTGCCCGCACGGCTCCCAGACTGCGGGAGCGGCGAGTGGGGGCGGAGATTCTCTAAGCTTGCGGGGCTGGGGGGGAGAGAGGCAGCGGCAGGGGCTCTGCATGTCTGGCGGTGCGGGCCGCGTGGAGCAGGGCCCTGCCGTGCCGAGCCGTGCTGGGCCATGCCATGCCATGCCGTGCCGTCCATGCCATGCCGTGCCGGGCCGTGCCGGGCCGTGCCGGGCCGTGCCGTGCCGTGCCGCTGCGTTGCGGGCCCTGCGGTGTGTCCCTGCCCTCTAGCGGTACCGGCCGCGGGAGCCGCCTCCTGCTCCGGGAGTGGCTCCGGGCCCGCCCGCAGCCGCCGCCGCCGCGATCCCACCCCGCTCCCACCCGCTCCCCCCCTGCTCCCAGCCTTTCCCACCCCGCTCCCACCCGCTCCTCCCCTGCTCCCAGACTCTCCCACCCCGCTCCCACCCCACTCCCCCCTGCTCCCAGCCTTTCTCAGCCCGCTCCCACCCTGCCCGCATCCCGCCCCCATCCCTCTCCAGTCCCACTCCCATCCCTCTCCCACCCCACTCCCAGCCCAGAGCCGCTGCCCAGCTGTCCCCGTGCTCCCAGCACAGCCTCAGCTTCTCCTCCTCCCCCAGCCAGCACTTCGAACACATCTCAGGAAAACTGCCTGTGTCTGCAGAGGAGCTGCTCCCTCCAGCCCTGGGGGAGGCTGTTAAAGAGTGGCGAGGGATAACCAGGCAGCCCCTGGAGCCCCAGCTGGGCCCCTGGAGGATGGTGCTGCGGCTGTGCTCGGGGCAGCTCTCGGCTCATACCGCAGCTCAGGAGGAGGGAGAAAAGCCTTATGGGCACTAGAGAATGCGGGAGATGAGAAGAGAGGGTTTCAAAGATCAGAGACAGGTATCTTCACCTCTTCACAGTGAAGCTGTGTATTACCCTCTGATTTTATCCACCCTTACATATTAGGTACATATGGTGGACCCCTGAGCCCTGGCTTTGGAGGTCTGAAAGCTATGTCCAGCCTAAATTACCCCTGCACCTCTCTTCATAGACACCTGCCAGAGACAGCTACCTCCAAGAAGGAATTTCACCCCTCCAACAGAGGGTTGCAGACAGCTCTCTGGGGATGAAAGTGGCGTTCCCTCACCCATCAAGGGAGTCCTGGAGACCTGCTTCAACTAGATCTCCATCTGGATGAGCTGAAACCTTCTCAGGCATCCTGCAGGAGATGCCCTAGCCCGGAATGTGCAGGTTCTCATAGATGTGCCTGGGGAACCAGTGGCACTGCTGATGACTGCAGCTTTGCAAAGGAACAGCTGAACTGCCGCTACACTGTGAGCGAGGAGAGGGGGCACCTTGGACACCAGCTCACCCCTTCCCCACCAGGGTGTCCTTTCAGACCTTGTTGGTGCTCAGGGAAGGGGGATAGCTGAGATTCATGCTCATGACCCCATGAACTCTGCTCTCAGGTCTCCTACAGACCCACCTCCCCTGATTTTAAAGGAAGGTTCCCCACTCTTACTTCCTGAGCCAGTCCCAGGTGCTGCTCCTGTGTCCCTCAGTTACTGCAGAGGATCAGGGCCAGGGCTGAGCAAAGCAGCCAGGCCAAGATATTTCAAAGACCTTTAGGTAGTGAGGATGTCCCTTTCTGGTCTGCTCTCCTCCACTGTGAGTGTACTAGAGACTTTCTACCTGTGGACCCATCTGTGGGTCATGCTGCAGCCTCTCGCTGTGGTGTGTTGGGCAACAACAGAGATGGAGAAAGCTTTTGGTTTGGTATCTGGATTGGTTTAATTTCTTCTGTTCCTGGGCTTGACATTGGAAAGGACTTGTGGAGAAGAAAGGAACATCCATTATAGGTACCATACATGAGCAGAGGTGCTTTTTGGCTCCAGCTGCAGCAAAATTTGTCCATTTCACCATTTTTTCTTATCAAAATAGGAAATTAGACAAATGCACCATTGGACTAGTCCTGCCACTGAGAGTGACAGCAAAAGCCATAGTGACATGCACCTGAGCTGAGAACAGGTAATTCACTCACAGACAGGACTGAAAGACGAACTCTGGGAAATAATGACTGAGCCTGGCTTTCAAAGAGAGCATATCTCAGGAATTCAGATTGTAGTTTTCCTCCTCAAATCTGTCTACTGAAAGAGATGGGAATGGGTCAGGACAATAAGTTTCATTCAGGAACAAGTGCTTCCTGGGCTGAATATATTATGCATACAGCTAGTGTGCTGCCAGCATCTGTATGTGCCACAAAGCCTAGCTGCGAGTGGATTGGAAATGGAAGTAACATGAATATAGCGATGCTGTATACAGTCTTCCTGTAAGGAGAGGCACTTTCAAAGATAAATGAATCTGGTATGTTAAAATATACAGTGAAATCAAAGAGAAACCAGAAGAAGGTAGAAAATAGATCATAGAGATATGGAGGAACAGCTGGAGTAAATTAAGTCAGGTAATTGGAGGAGGATAAGGTAGGTGAGCAGCAAAGCTGGAAGGAGCTATTCTTAGCACAAGCATTTACTCATCAACAAATGTAATCCTCCTTTTTGCTTGCGGGTGGCCTCTGAATGGTTTGCCATTCAGCTGAATCTGCTCGTTATTCAAAAGCCTGTGGTGACACTTGTATGGAGTGTGTCAGGCGATGTCTGGGAGGCCCTTGGGAGCATGCTGGGGAAGCCATGCGTTGCAGGGTGTCTGGGTGTACGAAGGAGAGAGCGCAGCTTTCCTGGCACTGTGCTCAGGAGATAATATCCCCATTGCTGCTGGATGCTGTGGTCTAGAGCACTGGTTTAGCTTTGCTTTGGAGCCCAAAGGGCTAGGGGGGTGGTCCTTTTTTTTTCCTGTGTGTAGTTTAGCTTCTGTTACATTTTCCAGGAGTTGTTGAGGACTCCTGGACTGTGACTGATCATCATCACTCGGGAACAGTAACCTTGTCATAGCTGCTGAGAGCCAGGAGAGAGCTGCTGTCCCCCAAAAAGGCTGGCTGACGCTCAGAGGAGTGGTGCCCTACAGCTCAGTTACTCTGTGACAAGTGCCAGAACCCCATGCAGTCATGCAGTCAGGGTTGAAAGGGAAATTGGCCTGGAGGGGAGCGGGAGGCAAAGCTCCAGAGACAAGGCACACACACAGCCTTCCCCTGGGGAAGCCCATCACTCTTCCTGCCAGGGGCCCTGGGTGTCCCCCACGGGTGGGGCTCTGATCTCCAGGGGTGAGGAGGGTGCAGGTCATGCTGAGGAAGCAGCACTGGCTGTTTCTGCAGCTGTATCAAACTCCACTGCAGACATGGGCCATTGAATTGAGAGACATGAAGAGCAGAGCTGTCCCATAGCTGCCATCAGCTGCACATGCATAGAAACAGTGCCATTTCCAGCTGGCATCCACCTCTACACGTGGTGGCATCAACTCTTCCAAATGTTTCCCAAAGCTGTGAATGACACCCTGGATGGACTATGTCAAAGAGCTCTTGGGCATTTACCCTGCCCTATGGAGGCCTTGGGAGGTGTGTAATTGCTAATTCGCATCTGTGTTGTGCCTGTTGCTGCTGTGGCTGCATGTGAGGATTTGTTACTTCAGCACAAAGCCCCACCATCAGTTTCTGAAACAAAATCCATCAGCTTCAGTTCTCCAAGAAAAGCCACTGACTCGGGTGTAACAACCATTTAGGCCAGTTAAGTGTCCTCCATTTGATATAAAATATCAATTAATATAAATCATTGCAATGAAATAACGTGCTCCAGTCTCTTCTTATCCCTCAACTGTAGAAGAAAATCCCAGCAAACAATTTAGAGTAAATACCTTCATTAAACACTTAAGTGAAGCAGTTAGGATTACAACACGTCTGCAAACAGGGGAACAAACACACAGATATAATCTTGTAACAGAACAAAGCAAGTGCCGAGGGGACAAATCTGTGTGTGTGTAAAAGGGAGCTCTCCAATAAAGAGCTGATAAGCACATAATAGCAGGAAGGACTAATTAACGTATAAATATCGAGGCCTTCAAATTGTGCAGGGTTTGCACTGATGATGTGGGCAGGGAGAGTGTGGGGAGCTGCTGGGGACAGAGCCCTGAGGCCATCACGCAGGGGGACACAGGACAGGACAGGAGGTGACCACCTCCAGCCAGTACAGCAACAGCTGCCTCAGCCCTCGCTGTCCCAAAGCCACCTTGTCCCCGGGGCAAGAGGGGATGTTCCCTGTGACCATCCTACAGAGCACTCAGCCCAGTGGGTACATCCCACCCCTGACTGGTGGGACTGACTTGGACTTTCAGTGTCCCCAAGAGGAAGGAGTGTGTGACTGCCTGGTGACATGGTGAGAGCAGCCATGGCTGGGAGCCGTGAGCCATGTGGGAAATGGCCAACTGAGTGGGAGCTCAATAAGGAGTAAATGCCCCGGGTCAGATACTCGGGAATTACACCACCTGAGCTTTAGCTCTGCATCTTAAAAGACCAGAGCAGAGAGTGCCAGAAGTCACCCCTCCCTCCCACAGCCCTTGCTGCTCAGGCTCTCCCTTGCTGAGCGCTGTTGAGCAGGGACTTGTGCTAACAGGCCAGATCCTCCTCTGGGCTGCTGGTGGATGCACGGCTTGATGCAGTTCTTGCGAGGTGAAGTATTTTGTACTGTGTTCAAGCAGAGCTGGAGATACTAAACTCTGTGCCTCTAGATCCCCGCTCCAGGATCCAGGTGTTTCCCAGCTGCTAAGCCTGCCTACATTCATGTTGTCCCAGTTCTTGTGTAGAATCATTCATGTTCTTGTGTTACGTGCATGCACTGCTATATTTCAGCCTGTCCCAATGACACTCCCTTCCTGTGGGAGGAGGGAGCACAGGTTCACAGAATCACACAGAATCACAGAATCATCTAGGTTGGAAAGGACCTTGAAGATCATCTAGTCCAACCGTTAACCTAACACTGACAGATCCCAACTACACCATATCTCTCAGCGCTATGTCGACCCTACTCTTAAACACCTCCAGGGATGGGGACTCCACCACCTCCCTGGGCAGCCCATTCCAACGCCCAACAACCCCTTCTGCAAAGAAATGCTTCCTAATATCCAGTCTAACCCTGCCCTGGCGCAGCTTGAGGCCATTCCCTCTTGTCCTATTGCTTGTTACTTGGTTCAAGAGACTCCTCCCCCCTCTCTGCACCCTCCTTTCAGGTAGTTGTAGAGGGCAATGAGGTCTCCCCTCAGCCTCCTCTTCTCCACACTAAACCCCCCCAGTTCCCTCAGCCGCTCCCCATCAGACCTGTGCTCCAGACCCTGCACCAGCTCCGTTGCCCTTCTCTGGACACGCTCGAGTCATTCAATGGCCTTTTTGGAGTGAGGGGCCCAAAACTGAACCCACTCATCAAGGGGTGGCCTCACCAGTGCCAAGTACAGGGGCAAGATCCCTTCCCTGTCCCTGCTGGCCACACTATGGCTGATACAAGCCAGGATGCCATTGGCCTTCTTGGCCACCTGGGCACACTGCTGGCTCATGTTCAGCCAGCTGTCAATCAACACCCCCAGGTCTCTCTCTGACTGGCAGCTCTCCAGCCACTCCTCCTCAAGCCTGTAGCCCTGCTGGGGGTTGTTGTGGCCCAAGTGCAGCACCCGGCATTTGGCCGTATTGAAACTCCTCCATTTGGCCTTAGCCCATCGCTCCAGCCTGTTGAGATCTCTCTGCAGAGCCTCCCTACCCTCGAGCAGATCAACACTCCCACCCAACTTGGTGTCATCTGCAAACTTACTGAGGGGGCACTCAATCCCCTCATCTAGATCATCAATAAAGATGTTAAACAGGAGTGGCCCCAAAACCGAAAGCTTCTGGTGGCAGGAGACTGAGCTCTCAGCTTGCCACCTCCAGGAACCATTTGCAGGAGCCCCAGGTACTCTGGGCACGGGGATGAGGGTCCTCAGTGGCACATTTGGTTTTTCCTCAGCTAAACTTTTCCCAGTCATAAGCTGATACAACTCCATCAGAGGTGCATCATCACGACCTTAGCCTCGACCAGCACCAGCATCAATGTGTGGACACCATTTCTGTGGAGCCTCCAACAGAAGGTACCCCAGCAAGATCTTGGTTGCTACAAGTGTGCTGTAAGGAGAGCACGAGACATCTTCCAATGGGGAATGAGGGGTCTGTCCCTCAGCATTGTCTCCCCTGGGGTAGGGAGGCTCCTCTTGCACACTTTGTGCTCTTCCCTTCCACCCAAACCTCTCTCTGATCCAGTAGTGGAGCTTAAACAGGATCTTTGCTGCTAAATACAATGTGGAAACTGGGCAGCAATGCCCCTTTCCACATGTCCCTTAGCCTGCTCCTCCAGCCCCAGAGGGACCACAGCTGTGAGCTGGGGACAAGCTGCTGGCATGCAACTTCGAGCAAATGAATTTTGTAAATCAAATTACTACCTCTCCTGTTATCTGAAGAATGCCTGAAAAATTCATGCATGTCCTTAAAACATAAATAGAGAAATAAACGCAGGCAGGCAGAAAATGACCTGGTGTAAGGCTGAGGCTTGGGGATAAATAGTAGAAGAGAAAAAGTATCCTGGGACTTTAAAGCAGAACTTTAAATATGTATTTTTTTTGTTCGTTTTGTTGAAGAAAAATGAAGATAAAGAGACCATCATTATCCTGGAGTTAGTAAAACTAGAAAAGACCTATTTGTTGTGCATCATGAAAAATCTGGCTGGTTACTTTCGGGGGTGGGAAGGGAGATTCGTGCTTGCTCTTCTGACAAGAGAAGAAACACATTGCCTGTGCTGATAGCATTTTGTCCCTGGAACTCATCCCACAGCTGATCACTCCATCACAGTTAAGATTTACTCCAATAGCTTTTGTGTTTTATAACATTTACTAACAGTCTTGCTCTGCTTGTTAAAAACACGAGGAGTGGGCAGTGTCTATCAGTGCATCTCATCCCCCTTTAGTCTGAGCAAAGTTTTGCTATTTTTCCATAAAAAAGGATTTGTCAGCAGAGATCATAGCTTTTATTACTGCAACTGATAGACTGGAAAGAAATGATCAAGTCTTCAGCTGAACAAGACTTTTAGCTGATTTGTCCAGTGACACGGGGTTTGTCAGGCCTGGGAGAGAAGAGCACTGAAATCTGAGGTGCAAAGGTGCACTTGCCTGGGCCGCAGACAAGATTTATCTCGGAACATCATGTCTAATGGCCTGTTCTCCCCATCCCCTTGTCTAGTCTCATTAAGAAGAACTAACAGCCTAAGGAAATTCTCATCCAAAGAACTTAATTAAGGTGGTGTTAGGGTTGTGAGCACCTAGAAATCATTTGCTATCCCCAAGCCTGGCTTTCAATTAACAGAAGCTGAGAGAGGGGTGCAGGGATGTGAGAGAGCACAGAAGCAGGATGCTCTGCACTGAGACTCAGTCCAGAGTCACTGTGCTGAAAGCAGTCAGGTGGAAAGGGCTGGGGGGCACCTGAGTGACTCCAGGGTGAAGACCTCCAGCCCTCTGGGAAAGAAAGAGTCCCAACATGGTTCTTGGGTAGTTCCTGCCCCTGGTGCCTGAATGTCACTTCATGTCATAGGATGAAAAGACACTCACTCTACAGAAAGTCTGCAAGCCCTCTAAAGCTGCTCAGCCTGCCTCCGAGTACGAAATCCCCTGGCAGTAAGGAAGACTGGCACATTAGAGAGCCATGGTACCAACAAACAAACCTGGGATGTGTTTAGATAGTGGCCAGCAGCAGTTCTCAGGGAGAGAGAAGGAAAGCAGCAGTACACAGTTCCTCTCATGCCTCCAGGCTTCAGGCAGGCTGAGCTTCAGAGATTTCCTCAGACAGGAGCTGCATTACTGTGTCTAATAGCCCTGGGGGTATTATTCTGCCATAGATTTGTCTGACAGCCTTTTAAATCCATATATATTTCTCGTGGCAACGAGTTCCCCACCAACACAATGTTCAATGTATGCTCCTATTTGGAGCCTGCCATGCTTAGGTAATTTTTTTTCCTGCCAGCTTTGCATTACAGAGCAAACCTCAGGACACCTTTGAAAATTTCAGTGCAAAGCATCTACTTTTCTCCTAACAGATACAAGATTGGTCCTGGCTGGCGGAAACACCATGGAGGGTAGGGGCAGGGGGGGAAGAATCCCTGTGTGCTGCCACTGGAGGATCAGGGGTGATATTTCACCCATCACTGACAGCAGGTCCATTCCAGAACACCATGTGGAGCCTCAGCATGTCCAATGTATCCACATCAGTGCACTCTAAATTACAAGCCATGAAATCTGGAGTCTTTCTAATTAGAAATGGCAAATATTAACAGGATGTCCAGAGACTTGTCCCACAGGCTGATGAAGGACTCAACACTTCAGAGTATTGTTCAGTGGTGGGAAATGTCTGGTACAAAGACCTTTCCTCTAAGCCCTTCAAGAAGCTCCATCAATGTCTGCTACCAGGGCTCAGCAGTGACCACAGCACCTCACAGTCAGGACCTGCTGTCCTGGCTCAGCCCTGCCTGCTGCTGCCCATTCCACCCCCATCCCCACTCAGTGGCTGCCTGCATGCTGCCCCTCCCAGACTCCTGTCGATGGGTCCTTCATCTTCCTCCTTAGCTGTGGTCACACACCTGCCATAGGCCTGTTGCGCCATAGGTAACCAAAAGTGTTTTCCCTTTTTCTACAAATTTTTACCATCCTTTTGACTACCTTTTTCCATGGTTTTTGACTATCAGCAGCTGTACATACTCATCAAAGCTTTTCTAACTTCTACACAGCTCTCCAGGTTTACACCAACTTCCACACAGGTGTATTTTCAGTCTCAATTTTCCCCATCTCTACTTACATATGAGTGTCTCTCGGAGAAATTTTGAGTGCAATACAAGGTGGGGTGACACTGGTGAGACAGGCAAAGCTCCCATAAATCCCTGATTCCCACCTCCTCCCACTTTGTTTAGGAAACATCAAAATGCCTTGGAAAGTTTCTGAAGCTGCTAAGAACTTAGATCTTTCCCTCACAAACAGAAAAGGGCTACTTTGTTGTTGTTAAAAAACAGGAGGACTGGGAAGACACCTTGACCCCTTTTCTGAGAAACCAAGATGTAGAAAATGCCTCTGAAACCCTACAAAGGATAACAGGGTTTTCTTTTGTGATTTCATACTCAAGTTTCATCAGATTCATACAAGTAGAGGTATTAAACCTGGAGTCTTGGCCAGACTCCAGCACAGGTAATTACAATTACGCTGACCTAAATTTCTTCCCCCCCCGTCAATTAAATGTGTTGTTCTTTTTTGTTTCCTGTCCTCAGTGAAGTGAAAGTGTCCTAAGCATAATGTGCACTTTATCACATGTTGCTCTTCTTCCCAGAGCCAGGCACATTTAGTGACACACAAAATTACCTCCATCGATCCTGGGGCTGTGATGCTACACTCCATGGTCCTCCAACAGAAAGCTGCTACAGAGGTGCAAAGGATAATTACAGGATGAAGGCTGCGCGGGGCTGTAACCCACCCTCATGTTCACCAAGATAAAATCCAGCCCCACCTCCCTGAAAATATAATCCCCCCCACACAAGGCATCTTCTCTGTAAGTCAGAAAGAAAGTGGCCAAAAATCCTCAGTATGGATTTTTGGTTTCATGCTCTTTGATACTTATTGGCAATAACAGGAAAGGAGAGGGTGGTGATGGGGAGGATGGTGATGGGGAGGGGGGGGGGGGGGGGCTGGGGGAGGGAGAGGGAGAGGAGAGAAGTTGAGTTTCTGGCAGATTCTGCCACCACCTCCCAGCAATGAAGCAGCCTGTGTAAAGAAGGAGTTAGAGTCTCTGTTCAGGTGCCCAACTCAGTGAAAATTCCCACTCCTGGCACCAGTGGTTCTCACCAGCAACACAGAGAGAACAGGGACAGGCTGGGTGGCACTTATGCTGTGGGTCTGTCCCAGGGACATATCCATGCCCCCAGTCCATGGACACACAGTCCCCACTAGACCTAAGTGCCTTTTCTTCTCCCTTTACTCTCCAGGGGAAAAAATTCCCCAGGACATACAGAACACAACTGATCCAATCCCAAACCAAGTAATTTCTGGAGTCACCTCTTTTTCTGCAGTGACAAATAGAGATGTTTGCTTTTGGCACAAACCTGTAGGTGCCTGAGCTGCCTCCAGCGAGGCCGGTCTTGTGAAGATGGCTGTTCTGGGAGATGTGCCGTCCTCTGCAGCTGCCTCCCCCCCACCTGCATCACAGGTGTATCACAGAATCACAGAATTGTCTAGGTTGGAAAAGACCTTGAAGATCATCCAGTCCAACCATTGACCTAACACTGACAGTTCCCAACTACACCAGATCCCTCAGCGCTATGTCGACCCGACTCTTCAACCCCTCCAGGGATGGGGACTCCACCACCTCCCTGGGCAGCCCATTCCAACGCCCAACAACCCCTTCTGGAAAGAAATGCTTCCTAATATCTAGTCTAAACCTTCCCTGGCGCAACTTGAGGCCGTTACTTCTTGTCCTATCAAGTATGTTCTTCATTTGTGTGTGCATCAGGGACCACCCGGGAAGGCACAAAGCAGTGCTTTCCCCTTTGAAGTGCTTAAGGAGTCATGGCAGTTTGCCATCCTCTTACAGCCCCTCAGCCCATCAAAGGGCCTTTGGTGTGACTAGCTTACCACACCGTTCCTGGCACAGGCTTGCAAAGTGAATAATCCCAGCTTGAAAACTGCCTGCCATAGTGGACAGGGCATGGAGGCTAATGTGCATGCTCTTGATGTCATGTTAATGATTCACAGGGTTGCTTGTGAAGACCAGCACCTACCCCTAGCCCAAGTGTGGCTTGAAAATATTTCTAACAAAAATTATATTGGTTTGTGACACCTGTAAAATTGGAGCCCCAGTCTTGGCTTCTGCATTTCCATGCAGTTCAAAACATTTCAGTAAAGTGAATATATCCAGAGTGTGTCTTCTGGGCACATAGAGAATGGACAAACAGTTCACCCAAAAGCAAATTCCCCCAGCCGCACTGCCTGGATGCTGCCTGAACAGGCAAAGGGGGAAGAAGGAGCTAGCTGCATAACATCTCATAGGAGGCCAGTGGTACAGTGTAGAGAAGAAGCCATTTCTCCCAAATGCTTTTCCTGTAGTCTCAGAGTCTCTGTCAAACTGAGGCTGTTGACACCCTATTAAAGTAAACAGCCATGAAGAGATGGGCGAGCTACTGGCTACCAGGTGGCTTCCAGTCACCCCACACCCACTCCCCCATATGTCACACAAGAACCTGAAAGCATCTCCATGCTCCCAGGACAGGAGCTAAAACATTCAATATGAAGGACTGTGGACTCTCTTCTCAAATGAAGCCACTGGGAGAACATGCAGGGACTGTGCAGACTGCCAGGCTCTGCAAAGTGTCACCCTGGGCCAGAGCTGGAGGAGTGCAGCACCTGTGGTATCTGCTGCCTCACTGAGGCTTTTGCATTTTTAAAGGCTTCCTCCTCCAGCAGAGTGAATTAATTCCCAGCCAGGGGCCAGCTCTGGAGCCAGACCTGCATTCCCTCTGCCTAGCAATGATGCTCTGGGCCCTCGATGAGCAGGCACTCTCCAGGCCCCCACAGAGTGGTGGGGGATGCGGCCCCTGGAGAGGGACTTGGAGCTGCTTCTTGCTCTCAGTCTCCCTGTGACAGTCGGTAACTAACCCCCTCCTGGCTCCAGGGCCAGTGCTGCATCTGCTCCCACACTGAACTCTGGGACCATTGGCTCCTCCTGTGGGGTCACACTCTGGGTGGCCTGTGATTATCCACTGCTGAAAGACCAGGCATGGAGACCAAGCATGGGCAGCACAAGAGCAGAGCAGCACAGCAAGGACATGGAAGAAAGAACGTCTCTCTCTGCCTTGTCGCACTGCCCTGTGCCTCATGCTGAGATCAACGCACCCCCAACCAGTGGCTGGCTGAGCGTTCCCCACCTTCTCAGCTCCCACCCTGCTCCCTTCCCCACTCTCCTTTGTCTCTGGCTACCAGCCTCCAACTGCTCCTACACCCTGGGGGTGGCAGAGACCTCCTTAGGCTGGACACTGCTAAGTAGAGTCCCATACCCTCTACAGCCTAAAAATACCCTTTTCAGGACAATCTTTTAGGAATCACTGTTTTGCTGCTGTACTACATCACTGCTGCTTTATACTAAGTGCATTGCTGGCTCTCATCTGCTGCAGTAAATTCAAGATCTTCTTGATCCCCACCTGCAATGTCCTATATTTATTTGCAAAGGCCACCCTTCATGCTCTCCCCTTCACTCCCCACGAGCACTCCCCTTGCTTCTGAACAGAGAGGTGCTGTTCAATCAAGGGAGCAGCCTTGCTCTCTGCTGTTGTTTATTTAAGTGTCTCCTTCGCTCACTGCTTTATTGTGCGTGTGAGCCAAGAGCAGGAAGGTCACAGTCTTGTAGATTTGCAGTGAACATGATTTGTGTCAGTGCAGGGGTCACTGGCATTTGAGAGATACCGTCTCGTCTTTCTTCCCTTGTCAAGAGTTAGAGCAGTGTCACTGAACGTGTGCATGCTCTGCATCTCATCCTGCTCCACGTGGGTGAGTGCTGGAGCCCCATGCTCTTCCCAAGGAACCCAGTTCTTCCTTCCATCTGGTGTTTCTCTGGACTTGCCTCTATGAAGGTGCCTAGAGGCTTCATTTTCTTCTCTTTGCTTTTACCTGTAGGCAGTCACACTCAACACCATGCGAGTGGCAGCCCAGAGTCCCACACCGTCACTGTAACATCTGACTTTCTTGCATAAAGATTCATCTGGTGTACCTAAAGGAGCTCACTGTCTGCCTTTACATCCTTAACAAAACCACAGAGGAATGGATCAGAGGTTAGACTGCACGTTCCTCTAAGCTTCACATCTGGGATAAACCAAAGCTATTTCCTGGGACCTTCTGTTCAGAGGCAACCCCCCTTTTGCTACAGGCCTGAGAAATTCGGGCAAGCTTTGTGCTACTTCTCTGCACTCAGCAGCATGGTGCATGGAGGAGGACAGGCAGCGCCTGCCGGCTGCCTGCACCAGCTCCTCCCTGCCCATCTGCAGGTGAGGGAAACAGGGCTCTCACTTTCCACGTGCATGTAAGCTACAGGCCAAGGGATATTTCAGTGTTCAAGAACTGTTCAGAACTGAAGTTTCTTTCTGCCTTTTCTATAATTGTATCAATGAAAAAAATGTAAATAGGAATTTTAATAAAAGTATAACAGTAACCAGATCTAATCTCTAACCTTTTGAAATATAAAGAAGCTGCTTTATCTGCGAGGAAGCACAATCTCTCCCCAGCAGTGATGGGAATTTGTGGGAGTTAAATTAACTGACACAGTGCTCCCCTCTTGCTTGTTGAATGTAAGAGAAATATATTCGGGATTATTGCAAAGGGAGAATTAATAAAAACTGAGTGGGAAAGATTCAAAGTCCAAGAAGTTTGCTAACTGTTTCCCATGCACAGGCACGCATGTACAGAGGGAGCAGCCTGTGTGTCACATCAGCTGGTCCTTTCTTCTTCCACTGAGAACCAGGGAGAAGGAGCATGCAGATCCTGTAGAAGGGCTTTACACTCTGAACAAGAGAGCTGCTGGACTGATCATTGCTTGGCACCTCAGGCTGATTACATCTACATACAGCTCTGTGAAAAAAAGCTTTCCAGCGCTTGCCCCTCTTGGCCCTCTAGCCCTGAATATGTGGATGTCACCCGGTCTCCCAGTTACCTCTCCTTTGCATATTATGGTCTGCTTATTGTGCAGCAAAGGTGGAATGTGCCCACTGATTCGTCAGTGCTTCAGAGCAGTGGACTTTCATAAATAAGTTGCAAACATGGCTTGGCATCCTGGTGATGTCCCTCTGCTGAATGACTCCTGGACTTGCATGGCTTTCGTACACCAACCTAGAATAAAACCAGTGCAGGTTAGCCCAGATCAGGTGCAGCTGTAACTGGGGAGTTAGGCAGGGGAGAATGTCTTCAGTGTAAGACCTGGTTACAAATGCTAAGCAAATGGCAAGGCGAGGGGACAGGGTGCTGTTTGCATCCTGGGAGAGCAGCAAGGGCAGGGAAAGACCAGTGACCCTGGTTGCTAACCCAGGGTGATCCTCTTGTCTACATGGTCAGGCCCATGACTGCAGAGTACCAAACAGAGCAGAGCAGAGATATTTATCAAACAACCGGATTGTTCCTGTGTTATCAATGCCACTTTGACTAGTTCCACCAGCCAGCAGCCTGATATCAAAGGTAGGACACCTCTTGTTTCCAAGTGATCCTGGATTATCTCTTATTACTGTGCTGAACTCCTCTATGCTGTTGGCCACATTCTTCATGAATCTTTCACCTTTTCCATTTTGGTTTTCTACTGCTTCAGGGTCCAACTTCTTGCCATCATGTTCCTTCCTCTCAACCCTCTCTTCTAGCAGCTGGCCAGGTGGGTTCAGAGGACTAAACTGTAGCCCAGGCTTATACTGGCAGTAATGGTACAGCTCTGAATGATGCTCACTAAATTTGTTCAGCATACGGGTGAGTTGTCACAGCTGCACAGACTCTTTCAAGTGAAATACAGTTTGGCAAAAAATGCCCTTGAACCATTGGAACATTCCTGCAAACACCACCACCGCTTACTGGTGTTTCACGTCGTGGATTTGTGTTCGTTTCTACAGGCACACATCCTGCAAAATGTGCAGGGAGCCAAAGGGACTTTAAAATAAAAGCCCGGTACACGTGCACTACACATTCCCACCCAGAGCCGTACAGCAAATGCAGCTTTCCTTTCATTCCCAGTCCTTCCCAGACACCATTTCTGGTGAAATTAACCCAGTTTGCCGAAGCATCCTGATGTCCCCAGGACTGTAAGTCCCGACAGAACCCGCCCCTCCAGCTCGCCTCTGCCCAGCTCAGCTGGGGATGCTCCTGCCATCTCCTGGGCTGCTCCAGGAGCTGTGCGCTGCCTGCCCTTGGACTCCTAGCATGTGCTTTCGTCTGGTTAAACAAGAGAAACGGCAGCAGCACAGAGATTTAAGGAAAAGAGTTCCCATGAAGCCAAGGGGATGTAGTAAAGGCACGCTGCTGAACCAGCACTGTCTGCCGTCAGCACACCAGACCTGTTCCTCCCACTGCCCCCTGCTCTCTATTTTGGAATTGCTCATGTGCATGGCAAAGAGTACCCAGGCCTGCTGTGCAAGCAATGCTCCCAGTCCTTATCCTTTCCTGAATTTTGTGAGCCTGAGTTTTGGCTTTCTTTGGTCTCCCTCTCAGCCTCGGAAGATATCCTAATTTCAGAGTGCTCTGAGCTCTGTTCAAAGGACTTTTGACTCCTCCTATTTCCCAGTCATTCACCTGACCCAGGAATGACTGGGAAGAGCTGGCACCTCCCTGGGGATTTTAGATAAGATGTACAATTCACCTGCAAAGAGAAACAGAGGGACTCACAGAGACAGGGGCAGGATGTGTCATACCCTTTGAAGCACTGTCATGCCTGAGTAACTCATTTGCCTCATGCAGAAATCTGCCCTACTGACATACCAGCTGCAAAGAGGGGGATTGAACACTGGGTAGACTGTTCTCCTGAACAGCCTGTGTCCTGTGTCTTTTATCAGGTCACTGCATGAGCCCTGCACTTGCTCTTGTGCTGCTCAATCTTACACAAAAATGTTAGGTGGCTTCCCTTTTGGTCAGATCTTCCCATCTTCTCTATTGCTGCCACCTTTCAATGTGCCCCACAATACCTCCTCGCCTGAGCTGCTTCACCCACTGCGAGGAAGAGGAATTGTTGTTGTCATGCTCCCCTCTGCTTCTGGGTTTATGCTGCTCTGAGAGTAGGGTACAAGGGGAAGAAGCTGTTGTTGTGGGGACCCTGTGAGATGGTGCCTCCCCAGAGGTGTGATGACATAGATATCTCTTGGGCTGGCCAATCTCTTGGGCTGGGTAAGAGGTGACCGTGCATCATGCTTTCATCTAGATCGGAGACTGAAAACCATAGAACTATGAAGATAATGGAAATGTAAGTCCCTCTACAAAGGACACAGTTACTGCTAGGTCAAGAAAAGTCTCTGTACATCCTTAGATGGAGGAATCTCAGCCTCTGCTCCTCCCCTGGTCTCACTACAGTTGCCCCCTTTAGAGGCAGCGATGAGAAGATCCCAGGCCAAGCCCTGCCAGGGAAGGTACAATATTACTGCTCACATGAAAGCTGGGTCGCGTCACGCCACCAGCAGTGTGTGGGAGCACAGGGAAACCCCCCAGGGCAGAGTATTCATTAATGGTGAGAAACCAAGCAGTGACTAGGCTGCTGCCCAGCTGCTTCGATCAGGCAGCCAAAAGTGGATGGTTGATGCACACACCTAGAGCTGACAGGCTCAAGGTCCCTCAGCCTTCCCTGTGCATGTTGCCTCTGGGAGCAGGCTCCAGGGGCTTGGGTACAGCTGCTTCTCCTTGACACCACACTTCAGCTCTCCAGCTGTGAGCTCGACAGCAGGAATTGTCTCTAGCTACAGCACCGGGAAAGAGAGAGACAATCCTCCAGCACGAGTCCCACTGCTTCAGCCACACAATTGATGGAGTCTGGGCCAATATTCCTGCCCCCTTCTCCTCCTGTGAGCTCTGACTCAGCTGCAGGGCTCAGCAGGATGGGAACAGCCCCAGCAGTTGCCATCCATGTGACACCCACTGTAACTGCCTCAGACTTTGTTTTTCCGAGGACTTTAGATTCTCCTTAAAAAGCTCTTGCAAATCCATGCAGCACAGACTCCCTCTGTCTCTGTGTACTGACTACAAAGCAAGCCTGATAGGCTAGGCATAAAATACAGGAATCCAATTGTTTTGACAAGCTGCAGACTCCATTTTAGCATCCTTCTAGTCCCACAATACCTACAGCCTGGCCTACTTCTGCTGAACAGCTCTGCTTTCTATCTTATCCTACCCCTTCTCGATAGGATCTCACACTGTGCCCATCACTACAGCTTCTGTTGCATCCTTCAGAAGTACAGGAAGCAGAGTGTCTGTCCCCTCTTCAGGAAATACTCATGCAGTTAAGCATTTTATTTGGTACATTCTGTTTTGTCTTCTGTATTTATGTTAATAAGAACCCTGGAGCAGTAGCAGGGAGGCAATCATCTTTAACCGCTGGTAGGAGGTCATTCTGGGTACCTGACTACCCACGTAATCTGCCAAGAGGGAAGAGAGACTCGTTACTGATCAGAAGTGATAGAAGGTCTGAATTGTGACCTCTGCAATAGAAAAACTAAAGTGAGCAGAGAATGCAATGGCAATCATAACCTACAGAAGGTGCACACTGGTTGTGCAGGCTGAACCATCTCTGTGAAACATTCAGCTGTTTCCCTCTGCTCAGTATCAGCTCTGCCTTGCTCGAGTTCAGCTGAATCAACTCTTCATCCCTAAGAGGCTGTTGAATGATTTAGAAAAGCAAGAGAAATTCCTTCCCTGAAAGAAGCCCTGGCTTTATCTGTCAAGTGTGCAGGTAATGCTTAAGATGTAGTGGTTAATGCTTAGAGTCTGATTTTACCGTTTGTGAGTTGATGCATTTCCAAGGTCTCTACTGAAGTGTAGGAATACAGAGAAGATGTTGAAAGTTGACCTTAAAAGGCCCTCACAAGTAGGGTGATATTGCCAGTGGAGGAGGTAGGTAGTTCTCTCCAGACCCGATGTTCAGTTCCACAGTGGGTGGTGGGCACCCAGAGTTGTGCAGATGACTGGTAATAATACAAAGGATTCAGAAGTGCAAGTGACAGCAGAAGAGGAGGCGGATAGAGAAGTGCTCCTGGCCTGTAGCACAGCCACAGAGGCAGCTGCAAGTGATTTGTTGTGTTCAGCTTGCATGTCCCAACTGATAATGTAAGACCCTCACGCTCTGGCTTCCATCTTCTTTGCTCTTTCAACATAGATACCAGAAAACCAAGGATATTGATACATGCTGCTTAGGTCCTGAGGATAAGCACTTGAACCCAATCCCTCAAGTTGATGACTTGCTGTTCTACAATTACAGGAATATGGCCTGAATTTGCTGGAGCCCAAGAGTCTTCAGGTTTGCAATAGAAGGGGGTTTTGTTTATGTGATAGTAGCTGGGAGTACTGTAACCACAGCTTTCCTGAGATGCTATCAGCCCAAGATGTCTGGGTGGTTACCAGTCTTAAGATAGGGCCTGAAGCCTTCCTGCAAGGATGAGACAGATTTGTAGGACACGTAGCTGTGGCATACTGAACTGTTACAGTCCTGGGTGGTCTTTGAGAAGATGAGGTCTGGGATTGCACAATCTGCCCAGCTATGGCAGGCTGCAAATATACCCTTCTGCGGCATTTCAGTGCCTGATTTCTACTGTTAAATTAATACACCCAGATAAAACTGTCATAGCTGAAGAACCACCCTTGGATGAGATGCTTGGAAAAAAGAAAAACGCCTGTTCACATCACCTCAAGGTTGTCTGAGCCTGTGTTGTCCTTGGTAGCCTGGGTGAAGAGCGTATGGACACAGGGCTTGTTGAGCTATAGAGCCAGGAGGCCATCTCAGTAGAGGAAGTTATCTGAGTGCCTCATCATATTGCTGGGCTTGGAGGCAGGCCTGTGATCATCAATACCAGTGTTAATATCTCTCGTTTCGTGCTATTATCTGCATCCAGCCTGTGGCTAGGTAATGGCTGTGCAAGGTGTTGGCTGCATGCAATCTGGTTCCTTCCATCTGCTTCTCTGCTGACTTGAACAGTTTCTCCTGGCTCAGACTGGTTGGTGATGAAGTGCCTTGAGCTGTAGGACAATCTGAATGGAAAAATGACTGCGGAGTTTGCCAGATCCCATGGGAAAGTCAGATCTGTTGGACACCGATGGAGCGGTGCCTGGCTAGGTGCTGGGAAGAGAAGGAGAAGTCTGCCCTTGTGTTTGTGAGACAGGTTGGTGCCATAATGGTAATGGAAGTAACAACAGTGATAGTAACGCCATGTAAAAGAAAAGCTCTCATTGGTTTCCTTTCTGTGCACATACAGCAAGATAAAGGAAACCAACCACCAGTATCCTGTATGGGGGGCAAGATATCTGCATCAGTCTTACGCTACACTTAACTGGCATATTGGTCTTCACGGACCGAGAAATACTCAGCCTGTAGCAAAGTCCCAACTTGCAGTGACAAAGGTAGAAATCCAAACCAGTTTAAAATGTCTTTCCCAAACTGGTGGGCAGGCCTGGAGGAACCATTGCACAGTAGATACCAGTAAAGCAGAAGCAGCCCATGCTGAGGTCTCTGTATTCCCTTCTCTCTGCCTGGATCCTCAGGGGATGCCACATATTGCAATGGATAGTTGGAGGGTTTACCTTGTGCTAAATTTTCTGTTACTATCAAGAACGTATCACAAGATTTCACAAAGTGCAGAGATACTACCAGGTGATTTTTTTGGAAGGTGAAGCAAGTCTCTATCAGCTAAGAAAGGACCACAGGAGTGACCTTAGAGCTGGCTTTCCACATGCAGATCTTCTTCCACACGTGGAGGAAGGAGCAAAATACCTCTGGTACCCCAACACCAGTGTTTGCTGTGTAAGTGTATTTTAGAGGAGTTCAAACCAGGAGTAAAAGGAAAAGCAGCAGAAAACAAATGTGTGAGCTGTGCAGGCATCAGCACTGTACCCCTACACATCACAGAGCATTACTGGAGGAACTCTGTGGATCTGGCCGGACAGTTTTGTGTCAGAGCTTTTTCCACCAGGAGAAGACACTGAGCCTATGTCTATCCACCTGACCATAGGACCTTGGGGTTTGCAGAGGTGCAGTGTTACCACTGCACTTTCTGAAGCCGTCTCTGTAAGCAGACCTGGATAAATAATGAGGAATCAATCATTTGCTGGAGAAGTTTCTTTGTCTCCTGTTTACAGATGGCCCACATGGACATTTCAAGTGAGTGCATTGATGAACTGCTTAGCCAAAGCTCTTGCTGGCCAGACGTCAGTGAGCTCACCGAACCTCTCCCAGGAGTTCTTGGCTGTCTGGTGTAGTGGCACCTCCTGCTGCTGATATTGCTGCAGGCAGCAGCAGCATCTTGATGCCTCAAGTTGCATAGGTGGATAAGTTGTCTGGAAAACTGCATACACATCTGTCAACGGCCTGGCAGTCTCCTACCCTTCTCCCCCTTACTGAGACAGAAAACAGAGGCTTAAGTGCTGAGAATGCCTCAAAGACAGGCACATACGTCACTGCTGTAGGACATCATGAGCCTGTGACAGTCACTGCCACAGTGGCTGGATGGATAGGAAAGAATGAGAAAGAAACAAGATGTTCCCATGGGTAAAGATAATCACAGTTCCTCAAACTATACAAAGCCATATAAAACACAGAATTCTCTCAGGCACCAGAGAACAAACCAACCACTAAAAGCTGATGAAACATCCCTTTTATGAGCTAGTTTCTTGTCCCTTCCTTTGAAGCAGCTGCTCAGGAAACTGCATAAGAAGCTGCTCACATCTGGCACTGTCCATGGTGCTGTGTGTGAGAACCCTGCGTCTCAGTGTCTGTTGTCACGGCACTGGTTCCCCTCACACTTCCCTGTTTGGTTTCCATTCGCTGTCTGTCCCGTATCTGGGAGTAAGCAACCTTCTGCTTATAACAAACTTGGGATCCACCCTGTACCTTCACTACATTCATAAAGCAAGCCCATATCTAGTCGAGCAAGAAAGAATTCAGCTTCATAGAAATAATCCCTAAAACTCCTATTATTAGCTTTTTGTAGCTACATTAATTTTAGAAGAAAAATTAGGTCTAAAGTGCTGGGCTCATTTTAATAAAGATTCACGGTCACAATTTAATCCCTTGACGAGGAAGAATCAGCTTTTGAGCACATCAGACTCATTACAAACTCCTCACAAAGTCATCAGAGTCCGACAAGTGGTGGCAGGGAAAACGGGCTAAAGGTGAATGATTCTGTGTACGAATTAGATGAAACAGAAGTTACTGAACCGGCACTTCCCTTCACTGCCGGCAGCCACGGCATTTCCAGGAGAGAGATGAAAGCACCCAGAAAAGAAGATAAACAAGAATACAGCTCTGAAACAGGCATGCTGATAAAAACAACCTGAGGAGGATGGGAGTTGACATAGAAGAGAGTGCTGGAGATTTCGTAGTGACTTCCAGGTAGGGATGAAGTTAGGGAGTGGAGCTGTCATCGGTGATCTTGCCTGAGTATGGTTAGGTGTGGAGCAGAGTAATTGCCTCCCACAAGCATCTCGGCCATTGTCCTTTCCTTCTGCAGCCAGCAACGCAGCTGCAAGCCCCGGGAAAGTCTCAGAAACCTGACACTGCTCCTCGGTGGCTGTTTCCTTCTTTCCATCCCATTATTTTGGCTCTGGGCAAGGCAGTGAGATTATACAGGAGATCCATGGAAACTTTGTCCTTCTTTAGTATGCTTATTGATGTTGATAGATTGAGCAGGAGGAGGCAGAGGCATCTGGATGTTTCATCGTTACCTTGGTCTCCAACAGCCACAGTGGTATCACAGGAGCATGTGGACTCCAAGTCTCAGCCAGTGCTGGAGGCTGTGCAGACACACTAAAAAAAAGGACAAGTCTCAGACCCCAAATATTCTGTGGGGCACAAAACACTTAGTGCTGTTCTCCAGGGAGATGCTGTTTTGCTAGACATTTTCTGTGCCCTTGTATCATTTAGCATAAGGACAGAGGAGCATCAATATTTATGTTTCAAGAACTATGGATCTTGTCCCTGAGGACTGCTTTCAGCAGATAGGCTTGCTCACATGGGAGAGGATGCTGGTTTTTTTCCAGAGTGATTGCTCCCCTCCCCAGAACAGTGCCTCTGCAGAGACCTCAGTTCCTGTGTAAGTGTGTGGGGAACAACCAGATGAAGGGAAGATGCAGATCATTACATCTTGATGCCTCCTACACTTCGCAAAGCACCTACTTTGGAGAAGCAGGGACAGAGTTTCAAGACAGCTCAGGGCTGAAGATGCTTGTCGAGGTGATTTTGATGAAGCCATGCTGGGGAGCTGGAAGGCCCACAATGTTTGGAGATGCCCTCCCAACAACAGCCAAATCTGCTGTACAGTGTTTGATGTAAGGTTTTGGAGGACACCTCTAATAGGAGCATAATCACAGGGAGGACAGGTGAGCTGGGCTCACATTATTCAGGGTTCAGAAGGGTACACGCATTAAACCAGCTCCAACTCCCATCTGGGTGGTTGCGTGCCACACTGGCGTCAGGCTGCCTCCTTCTGCCTCGCTTTTGGGTTTGGAGTCAGGTGCTGCTGAGGCCTGGGGACCCCACAGTATTGATTCACCACTGAAACCTGGGCACATCCCTTAAACACAGTGTCCCGAGGGCCACTACGGAGTGGGTCTTCCTGAGGAATGATGTGGAATCACTGGAAAACAACAAACATGTTATGAGCGATCCAGACCGAGGGGCCTCACTGTAACAACAGGCTGCAGCTGTGTTCAAGGACATAAGCAAGGCTGAGATAGATTGAAAACTACATTCCTGGGCAAAAGATAAAGAAGTTGGACTGTCGAAAACAGGATGCCTACCTAGTGGGAGAGCAGCGCGTGGACACCACACCGGGACCAATCATCGAGGGCAGAAGGGCGCGTGGACAAGCAGTTTTAGCCTATTAGCAATAAGATAGCGGTGCGTGAAGCTTGTGATAGTGTATAAATTGCTGTGTACCCTTTAATAAAGTGGCATTAACTTGATCACATTGGTCGTATAAGTTGTGTCCGGGACTTCCGCGTCAGCAGAATGAAGCGATTGTCTGATTTCCCCAGGTGTCTCCCAGCATCAGAGCAGCTTTAGACAGCAGCGCTAAGGCTTTGTTTGGCAGCCTCACAGTCCACAGGATCTCTTAAGAGAGTTACAAAATGCCTCCAACAACAATCTATGGGCATTTAAACCCCAGGTAGCTTGAGGAAATGATTCACAGGGGTGTTTTCCCCTTTCTCTCCACTGCTTCCTTCCCCCTACACCACCCTCCCCACTTCCCTGAAAACTGCTTGCCTACAGCTACAGGGCATCACTCCAGTTCCTGTCTTCATGTGCGCCTCTTTGCTGTGATTCCTCTCTGTCCTCTGTGTGTCCTTACAGCTGGCAATGCCTTGTATGTCTTCAGGAAATGTTTGTAAAGGCTTTAATTTAGTTTGCAATAGGACACGGGGGAAGCACCGGGACTTTGAGGAAATTCTAACATGGGGCCCAGCGGCTTACAGCGGTAAAACCTTCTGCACCTGAAGGAAGCTTGCTTAAAACTGCCTTAAACAAACACGTGGTGGCTGTGCCTGAGTCACTGGGTATGGCTAGCTGAGCGCATGGCTAGCCCATCCCTACAGCACCCCAGAGCTGCCCCAGAGAAGAACCCCTTTGAGGAAGTGGGGAGTGTAGCAGAGAGGTTGGGGTGGGGGGTGCCGCCTTCTCCGCCCTGAGCGCGACGGCAGCAGGGAACTGGGACTCAGCTGGATGCAGTGCACCTTCCCGGGCAGGTGCCAACAGCCCCAGGCTGGGGTAGCCATCCCTGTGAAGCCTGGGAGGCATGTCCCTGTGTAGGGGGTGGCAGAGTGGTGGGGACAGCATGGCGCTGGCGGACAGCACGGCCTGAGAGCTCTGGGGGCAACACCTGCCCAGCACCGGGTTGTGCTGTGGGCATGCACGGGGTCAGGAACCTCCTGGAGGGGTGAGGGAGCTCTGCCCCCGAGCTGCCTGCGGCTGTCCTGCTTGGACACCCGGGCTCCGTTAACCCCGGGAGCCCGTATGTGTCTCGAGGGTCCCCGACCCAAAGAACTTGTGCACATTTATAGGGCCTGCTCATACACAGCCATAAGGATCACACCTCCCCCCCACCCCCCTGCATACGCCTGGAGGGTCCCCGACACTCATCCACACCCGCAGGGCCTGTGCAGCCCTCGAACACCCACCGGGACCACAGTCCCTGCACACTCGGACCGTCACACCCCGCACACGGCCCGGGGCAGAGCCGCTGCACACACTGTCAGGGACCACGCGGGCTGCAAATCTCCAGCCCTCCTCGCCCCTGCGTGCCCCCGGAGGCACCGCTGGCCCGCGGGCAGGGGCCGTTCGCCACTCACAGCTCCGCAGGGGCCACAACCGCCCCGACCGCACCCCCCGCCAGGACCATTCCCCCGCCCGCCGCCGGGAGCCGGCCCGAGCAGCCCCAGCCCTCCCGGGCAGGCGGGGCCGGGGCCGGGGCAGTGCTGCCCCGGGCGGGCCGGGGGGCGGCGGGGGGGTGGGGGGGGGAAAGGGGGAGCCGTGGGCGCCGGCCCGGCGTGTTCGCGAAGCGGCGCCCCGCGTGCGCCGACGCCGGCCCGGAGTGATGTAAGGAGCGGGCCCGGCAGCGGTGGGCGGGCCTAACCGGAGCGCCCGGCGCCCGCCCCTGCTCCGCGCCCGGCTCCGCGCCGCTCCGCCCCCGCCTCCGCGAGGAGCGCGGGCAGCCCCGCCGGCACCGCGGCCGCGCTGCAGTTCCCGCTCGGCATGGTAAGGCCGTGGGCGGCGGGGCCGGGCGGGGGCGGGCCGGGGTGCCCGGGGCGCGGCGCGCTCTGACCCTCTCCCCGTCTCTCGCAGCCCCTCGCCGGAGGAGCACCGGCCGGCACGGGACCCCGCCGCTCCGAGCCCCGCTCCGCCGCTCGCTGCGCGCCGGCATGAAGCGCCCGGCGCCGGGCAGCCGCCGCTGAAGAGCCGGGCGGCAGCAGCGGGACACCCCCCCTCCCCTCCCCGCCCCATCCCCGCGCACCCCCATGGGGCAGCGCCGCGGCCGCTGAGCCCCGCGCCGCCGCCCGCCGCCCCCACCCCGCGCCGCGCCCCGCCGCGCCCCGCGCCCCCCCCCCCCCCGCCTCCACCGCCTCGCCCCGCCATGGGGCCGCGGCACCTGCTGCTGCCGCTGCTCCTGCTGTCCCTGCAGCTCCTGGCCCTGCTGCTGGCCGCGCAGGCGGCGGGGCCCCCCCGCGCCAAGGGCAACCGGACCCAGGGGGCGGCGGCGCCGCGGCGGACCCCCAAGCCGGGCAAGGAGCTCCTCAACCAGACGCTGGCGGGGCCGGGGGCTGCCGCCCCCACGGCGCTGCCCGGGCGCGGGAAGGGCGCGGGGGGCGGCAGGACACCCTCCGGCGGCGGGGCCGGCGGCGGGGGCTCGGCCCCGGCACACGAGACGTGCTGGGGGTACTACGACGTGAGCGGGCAGTGGGACAAGGAGTTCGAGTGCAACAACAGCCTGACGGGCTTCCGCTACTGCTGCGGCACCTGCTTCTACCGCTTCTGCTGCAACAAGCGCGCCGAGAAGCTCAACCAGAGCCTGTGCCGCAACTACAAGAGCCCCGAGTGGGCCCACCCCACCACCGCCAGCGGCGCGCTGCCCGCCGACGGCAGCAACGGCGCCGACGGCGACGCCAACAAGTACGACCCGGACAAGGACAGCACCAACGCCACTGTCTACATCTCGTGCGGGGCCATCGCCTTCGTGCTCATCGCCGGCGTCTTCGCCAAGGTGGCCTACGACAAGGCGCGGCGCCCGCCCCGGGAGATGAACATACACAGGTGCGATCCTCCCCCTGCTTCCAGCACCCCTTCTGGCCAGGGCCACCCTCCTCTCCAAAGGTTCCTCCTTTGCACTGCCTCTCCAAGTGTTTCCCTTTGCCTCGTCTGTCCAAGGGTTTCCTTGTTGCGCTACCCATCCAAGGGGTCCTCCCTTCACCCGTCCAGCGAAGGGTTTCCCATTTGTGCAGCCCAGCCAAGAGTTTCCCTGTGCACGACCCTGCCAAGAATTCCACCTTTGAACCGGCCGGCCAAGGGTTCCCCATTGCACCACACCCCAAACGCTGCCCCACTGCGCTGCCTGTCCAAGGAGTCCCTCGGGGAACGACCCGTTCAAACCTTTCTCCTTTGCGCTACTGGCTGACCATGAGTCTCCCCCTCGCACCACCATTCCAAGGGTTTCCCCTTTGCAATGGCTGTCCGGGAGCTCCCCTTTTGTGCCACTTGTCCAAGTGATTTTCCATTGTGCTATTGCTTTGAGGGGTCCCCCCTTGAACCACTCATCCGAGGGTTTTCTCCTCTGTGAGAGCTGTTCCCTCTTTGCACCACCCATCAAAGGATTTTCCCTTTCCACCATCTAGCCAAGAGTTCCTCCTTCGCGCGGTCTGTCCAGGGACAACCCCACCCCTTGGACCGTCCCTCCCGACCCATCTAGGGACCCATCCTGGTGCCCTGCTCAGCCCTCCCATCCCCGGAGCAGCACCGTGGGACCTGTCCCCCCCCGGCGCGGCCCCGTGCTCCTGGGACCGCGGCCAGCTCAGCCCCGCGCTGCCCCGCGCAGCGGAGCACCCGTCCCGCCCCTCGGCGCAGAGCCGCCTCCTGCCTCCCCCCCCCCCGGCACCCCCCCAGCGACCCCAGGGACAGCAGAGGCGCCCCGGACCCCGCGGGTCCTGCCCTGCCTGGCCCGGCCAGGGAGAAGTTTAAAAAGTGCGAAGGAAATTGGTCTGTGTCCTCCCGGCAGGTGCCTTGTGGTCGCAAGGGGTGTTCAGGAAAGCAGTGGTATCGGGGAGTGTGCTTTTTCTTTCCTTTTTTATTTCATTTCCCCTCTAAATGCAGATAACTCAAGCTAGTAGTCTGTCCTCTCTGGATGGCTGCTAGGGAAGTAGTTTGATACCCTTTTCTCGGTGGTTTTACACGTTGCTGTAATAAGAGAGAACGCTCTCGACATGTCAGGGAAAATTCTGTTTAAAAGCAAAAGTTCAGGCTTCCATAACAGTTCTCCTTTTGGACAAATGCCTGTACTCTCTCAGTTCATATTTATTTTTTGGTGAAAAAGCTGCTCCAAATGATATGTACTTCTTGTGTGCTATGAATCCAAGAGATTCCTGTGTTTGAACATAAAAATTGGCGAGGAGCTTCTTTATAAGAACAGATGTGAGCATGAGTGGGGAAATCCCTTATCTCTAGCAGGTAATGCTTCATAAAAATTATTTTAATTAAGAACTTTTAATCAAAACAATTAAAATCATTGACCGTATTTTTAAGGCTGAACTTCAGTCACACTCTCGCAGTCAACAGAGTTCGAGGGAAAGAATTTTAGCTTTTTACAAAGAAAAAGAGATGAGTGACGCAGTTTTTATTTATTTGGGAAGATGTGTTTTATTTAGACTCCTCCCTTTTATTAGCCTACACACACAGGGGTGCTGGCTGGTGTGAATTACTGTGCCTTCAATGAGGACAAAAAGTAACGCTGGTTTACGCTTGCTGAGGGTCTGGCCCACGAATTCCATCGCAACCCCCCCCCGGCCCTCGGTCTCTGCTTTTGCAACAGAATAACTTCGCAGTGTTAAAAACGTAATATCTTTTAGGCCACTTGTGTCTGTATAGTAAAGGATCCTCAAAGTAGCTTGGTCAGAAAATAGGCTCTTTTAAGTGTTTTCTTTACCAAGGGCTAGTTCCCCAACTGCCCAGCGCTTTTGGCTTCAAGGCAACTTTGTCTCGGCTTTCTCTTCGCGCTAAATTTGGAAATCTGACTCGGATGCCCATATGTTACTTTTGCTCTAGCTCCAGTGTGCTACAGGGTTGGATCCTCCACCCTTTGAAATCAGAGACAGTGTTGCCAGACTTGTCTGAATTATTCCTGATGTTTTCATTTCTTTGATGCTTGCTCTTCTATATTTAGTTAAGTTCTGGTAAAATGATTCACCTGTGTGTAGAAGTATGAATGGCAGATTGAGTGCTTGGAAAGCTTGACTTTCAGAGCATTTTAAGGAACTGATTGACTTCTATAATATGGTAGCTGGTAAAAGATTATACCTTTCAGAGCTGTGTTACCTGAACTTGATCAACATTGTACGATGGTTTAAATATTATGAAGTGCATCTCCAGCAGACAAGGTCTGCATCGGTCTGGGGAAAAATTCTATCAGCGCTCTAAGCAGAATGTAAATATGAGAAGTGGAGTGGTTTGTCTCTGAGAACTGCTGCTGGGTAACAGGGAAGGAGAAAATCAGAATGTAGTCAGATATTTCTACCTGTTTGAGGTCAATTGGAGTCAAGTGTAACATCCAGAATAATTCACTGTAGTGATGACGTGCATTAAATCTCAGTGTGCATCCCACCAAAACCTCTGGGATGAGGAGAACAGCAGTATAAACAGAAATTATTACAGCGGGCTAGAAACAGCCTATCATGAACAGTATCCCACACCCAGGGAAGATTAAGCAAGACTTCCCTGTACTTCACCATAAGCAAGATCGCACTTTCAATTGTATTTCATTGTAAATGGCTGGTTAGCAGTACTGTGTGTAGTTGTTCTTTCTCTGTTAAGTTCTCATCTAGCTTTTACAGAAAATCCTTATTAACTCAGTTACAAAGAAAATGTTGATGGAGGCAGGGCTCATTTTATGTCTTTTGACAGAAAGGAGGGCTTACAGATTCGCAGGAGGACTGTCACTCTCATGTGAAATGAAAGGCTGACTGTGCACTGCGATATGCATGTGCATTTCGGAGCTGAAAATCTGGTCTTGTTTTCAGGCACTACCACATACCTTTAAAGCAGAGGCACTGCTGTGATTCTGGGGTGAGCAGGGACAGTAACTGATACTTAAGTTCATTTCTGAGAGCAGTAAGTGGAAGTGCTTTGGAAGACAGGAGCTAAAATATTAATATTTTACAGAAACACTTGTAATGCTTTAAACTTAGCTGATTTTTTAATGATTATAGGGTCTTTCAGCCTGATCATATATGACTACCTCATGTCTGGATCTTGCTTTGGAGTTACACAGCCAGAACTAACGCGTGCTGGACTCCAGGTAGAAGCTGGGGCTGATTTCTGAGAGCGATGTTTTGTCTGCTGTTGCTCTCTGACTGCATTTGTGAGGATGGTTTGTTTTCATCAGTTTGTCAGGGTATTTTTTTTTACTCAAGCGTTTCTGAAGTGGGCAGAGCTTTGCTTTACTTTTAGTATTGGAACAAGTTAGGAAATCCTTGATGGTGAGCAAGGAATATCAGCTATTTGTTTTCAAAGCTGGGTATGTTTTCCTGTAGCAAGGAGGGGTGACCCAGAATATTCTCTTCTTGGGGCCACGACCCTAAATCCCCACGCTACAGTACATAAATAATTCACTGCTAGTAGTATCACCCTGTGACCCCTGTTTAGCCCTCAGCAGCAGTAACCATTGCACTGTCTGCCCAGTTAGGAATGCACGAACTGGAAACTGTTTATAGTTTGCAGCTAGGATTTGAAATGTTACCAAGTGCTTGCCACCTGGGCAGCCGAACCTCTTACTTGTAAGCCAGAGGGAGCCAGTGGGAGTGATGGCCCCGGGGCAGTGATGGGAGCCCAGCTGTTCTCATGTAGCTGCTGAGAAGAAGCGCTGGGATTTTTCCCAGCAAATTAGCTCTGTATCCTGCTAAAAGGCCATCTTCTGTATCTGCCCTTCCATGGAGTGTGTCTGATGGCTGGTTTGGCTTTTGAAAGGGAGAAGGGAAGCAAGCACCTTCTGCTCTGAGTGCTTCATGTTACCCTACTCCTAGGGCACCTTTGTTGCTACAAAGAGGAAAGATATTTGCGCTCCGCTTTTCTTTGGTCTCTGCCTTTGCGTCGTCTGCTCTAAATAATAACAGTGACTGTTTTTATAAATGAACATCCTTTTCCCATGTAGAGACCACAGTTAAATTGATCAATGTCTTGCCATTTTTACTCTGCACTCTGAATTTCAACAGGAATCAGAGGCAATGGATCTGTTTGTCCACAGATGTGGGAAGGCTGCATGCACTGTTTTGCATGATGCTAACTTAACATACAGGAGGTTTCCTCTTCCTGCAGGCTGCATCTTACCACAGCTCTTGGACCCTATGGTTGCTAGAGGGGTCGCTGGAGATAAGCTAGTTTCAGCCCTCTTTGCTACCGGTGGAGCTTGTGAAAACTGTCTTATCTCTAGACTTAGTTTGTCAAATTGTAATCACAGCTGGCTCATTCAGTTCTGTTCTCTGCTGGTGTGTGTTGCTTGAGCCAAGCAATCAAACTTCATACCTCCCTAGGGCAGGGAGAGAGTGCTACAAACACACACCTGGCCATAGGAACTTTACAGAAGATTTTCTTTTTTGGATGCTGTCCTTGCTTTCTTTCTCTTTCCGGTGATCAGTTTTTATGCTTTGCCTTTTTTTACTCCACTCTGTCTCGTTCATCTGACTCTCTCATGTGCCTTTTGTCTGCTCTTTGCCCTGCTTTGTATTGTTTATTCCTGATGGTTTCTGAGTGTCTTCTCTAAAGTGCCCTGTCCCTCTCATAGGCACAGAATATAGGTCCACAAGCACATGTCAGACTTGATTAAGGTAAAACCTAAAAAGCCACAATCTTGTGGCTTCAGAGAAGTTACTCATGACCAGTTCTATTTCAAACCAATCCTGCACCTTAGTGTGGTCGAGGTAACTCTCATGCAGGGAGAAGACCTCAACGTTGCCCTGTTTGCACTGATGAATTGCCCATTCCCAACTAGCCAAATCAAAGCAGGATGTGTATTTGTATGCACGTACCTGTACAAAATAGTTTTCCCTTTGCTTCGCTTCCATGTACTGGGGAAATTTCAGGCTGAAGCTCTGGTTGCGGTTTGCACAGTTTGGTAACAGGTTTTTTTGCTTTCCTCTCTGAATCTACTTCATAAAGAGACTGGCTTTGGTAATGGCGCAGAGGCTGCCTGGCTAAAGACTTCTGCTGGCTGTTTCTGAGCCTTTGCCTTTCTTTCTGAACTTCTCCCATTAAGAGAGACTATGCTCAGAAACATGATGCCTTCACCAAATCATTTCAGTGCCTCTAATTCCCATTTCTTTGATATTTTTCTGCTTTCTAATTAACGTTTTTTATTTGTAACCCTCCATTGTAAGGTGTCAAGGGAATCCAGTGTAGCTCTGAACTATCTCTTTTGGTTTTGTAATCTCTTATATCCTTAACTAACAGTTGATCTGTGCGTCTTTGGAGATCAGACGCCTTTTAAAACTTCTTCTTCACATAAGAAGATCTGAACCTTATCAGGAAAATTAGATCATGGTGCTTTTTCTTGCCTTTGCCCTTACTCACATGGGCAATCTGTATTTCCTTAGATCTGTGTGTGCTGTATTGCATGGAGGTCTCAAATGTCTCATTACCCAGGCAGACAAGCCTGGAATTCTTTCACAATAAATATCTTGCTGTAGTTCAGCTCTTGCCCCAACCTCTTTTGTGCAGTGATATGGCTCTTCACTGAAAGTACAGTTTTCTTCAATAAGTTTAAAGTCCCTTAATTGTGCTTACAACGTAGGGTTTGGTGCAAAATAGATATCTTGTGCATGAAAATTCTTCTGTGTGCACTTGTGTTTTTCAAAGCGCTGCTTATCCACCAAGTGCTGTTGCTGGCTTGCAGATACACGAGCACAACCAACAACAGACTAAAAAACTGTACCCACTGAGCTCTTAGCATAACTCCTGCAGACTTTCCTGCCCATGAAATACATAGCAGGACCTGCTGTTTTTATTTCATCTTCTTTCCATGATCAAGACCAGTGCTTAGTTCCTTTTCTGTGCAATAACAGCACTTCCAGTTCTCCCCAGCACCTGTGCTTCCTTTTCTGGGTGCGTCCCTTTTGCTCTCTCAAGCAAAGGGGCCTGTCGGGGTGGCCACTGGGCCAGTGCGCAGCAGGGCTGTGCCGGCAGTGGGGCAGGTGTCCATCCGCTCTCGGGGATGCTGCAGGACACGGCTCCTGGGGGCACCAAGGGCTTCGTGCCTCTCGCTGTCCCTGAATAGCCTGATGATGGTTCAGAGGTAGATCTTGACCCTTGCTGCCCTGGCCACTTCCTGCTCAGTGTAATGGCTCTTTGTGAAGAAATGTCAATTGGACTGATTTATTTTAACTTTCTAATTACTAAATCTTTACATAACTGTTTCTTTCTCTTCGGACCTGTTGTATCACTATTCAAAGGAAATAGTATTACTCATTGTGAGTTTAGTGATTGTAGTAAATTCCTTGCCCACGTCACAGCAATAGGAGGAGATTTACTCAATTTGTATATTAGTGTTAGATGTGTAAAGTACTTGTGTAAGATGTGCAGTCAAAGCACTGCTGGTATTTACCACTCTTGATATACAGCCTAAAGAACCTGTCCCAAAGGCAGGAGCTTTACTTTTCAGCTGCTTAATCCACCTCACATTATAAAGACAGGACAGATGATGAGCTTACAGCAACAGTTGTTTTCTTGTTGATTTATCAGCGTAATGCCCATACTACTTCTATTTCAGCTGAAATGTATTTTCCACATACATGCATTCATACAATGGGTGTGTATCTATCATGTAGTTATGTCACCTATGCATTAGTTTTGAGTTCACCAAGCAGGGTGAGTCAGAATAACTGCCAGCCTCATTCTGCTGTCGTAATCTGGGGTAATGACGTGGTCCTTAGTATGTCCACAATTTCAGTGAAATTTGTCATTAAAGCCAGACTACATTTCAGGAGCTTCACAAATAATTCTTGTATTTGGCATAGAGATGTTTCAGAAGACATTTGACTTTTCCTTGTAGTATTTATTTTTAGAAAGAGTGTTTCCTCACTTATGCTGGATGCAGGTGCACAAATACTTCGCTCTTGGAAGGGTGTCCTGATGCTTAGTATTTTTCTTTTCTTAACTCCATGGGTGCATTCACCTATTCTTGTACACACACACAGTCACGCACACACACATGTACAGGCATCCAGCACGTGCCCACTCAGGTTACTGTGAAAAACTGCTTCCACTGTTCCTCCCCAGAAACCCTGCTCTGAAGCACCAGCTGCTTTTGTTCCTAGCAGCTGCAGAGACCGGTTATCTCTTTTGCTGACCTGGGACTGGTGCATCTCTAGTACACTGCTGAGTCCCTGCACTTTCAGAAACAAGATCTGCTTTGGCAGTCGCCTCCATGCAAAAGAGGCTGCCTCCCAGAGGGGTTTGCTGAAGCAGTATTCCCGTGTTTCCCTCCATGTATCCGTCTGTAGTGGTGTTTGTGTAATCAATTAAAGCCCCATCCTGGTAGTAAGATCAGAGCACCTTCAGAGAGTGGGGCCAGACATGTGCTGTGGGGGTGATGCCAAGGAGGCAGCA
This sequence comes from Strix uralensis, assembly GCF_047716275.1. Taxonomy (NCBI): domain Eukaryota; kingdom Metazoa; phylum Chordata; class Aves; order Strigiformes; family Strigidae; genus Strix; species Strix uralensis. Next base: position 7,420,631 of record NC_133990.1, read on the forward strand.
GAGATTGGGAGAGCTGATGAAAGGCAGGGTACACTTGCCTTCCCATCTGCTATTTCACAGCCAACATGGAGCAATAACACAGGCAAGCAGCACTCAGCTGGCAGAAACTGCAGTGTGGGAGCCTGTCTCATAGGACAGCACAGACCCAGCTCGGTCAAGAGCAGCACGTGGCTCTATGGTCAGTGTTTGAAACTTCACAAGGCGTGCAGCAGGTCTGGGGACAGGCGCCAAACCAAACCATGAATACATGGATGTGCTCTGCCTGACTTGCCCATGAATGAAATCCTTCTCCCTTGGAGAGACCTGTCCCTTCCTGGTGAGCTGGCTCCATGGCTAGCTCAATCGCCTCGCTCAGACTAACTGCCTCTTTCTTTCTGGGTTAGTGAGAGAGCATAGGGTAGTCTTTAACCTCACTCTTTTTTTAAGGACTTGTAGTGAAATCCTGGCTGTGCTGAAGTTGATTGGAGTTCTGCCACAAACTCCATCACAGCTTTTAGTAGGCTTTCAGCTCAGCCAGACACTGCTCTTTTTATTGTGCTCTGCCAGGTCCATTTGGTCATTCTAACACCCCATACGTGAGGTCCCCAAGAGAGGGGATTTTCAGAAGGCAGCTGAGGGAAGTTTTGAGTATGTACAACCTGCACTACTGGAAATAGCTCTTCCCATTGCATTTTCCTATCCAGCATCCTCAGACTTCTCTACTTCAATCTTATTTCCCACAGGCTGTATCTCGGCCTGTTGGAGCTGTCACTAAATCTCCCCTTGTCTTCAGTAAAAGGGATACCTATGCCCACATTCATACTATCGGTTAGTATTGAAAATCTGTAGATATTGGGAAAACAGGACACTACTTTCAAAAAAGGCTGTGGTGAAGGGCAGCACTCCTCCAGCCTGCTGTTACCTCATTGGTAATTAAGACAGCAGGTTAAGTTTCGTGACTGGGTTGGTGAGTGGGCAGAATGTGCTAAAGTGAGCTGGTCCTTCACAGCCACTGCAACTTCATATTCTCTCTGGCTATAAGGTCCCTTCAGCCTCTGCAGGTGAATGTTACTTCTTCACTGTACTTGCTCCTATCACACTATCTGATGTACCTCAGAGCTCATTGCAGAGGCAAACGCTGACGTCTTGCAAACTCACTCCTTAAATCAGACATTCCTCTCTGTCGCAGCTCTTTGCTTCTCCCTGTTTCCCCAAGATCTGCGTGTTTATTCTCTCCAGCCCAAGAGGAGAGGGTCATGTGTGAACTGAAGATATCCTCATCAAATACAGTCCATAAAGTCCTTGCCAGCCCTAGGACACTGACATGAGTTCCGCATTTCCGCAGACAGGTCCTGAAAAAACCTGACAAATAGCCAGGGATACCAGGGATGCGTTTATTCAGATGGAGCTTCCTTGGCCACTGAAGGGGGCACTAGACAGGGAAACTATGGGCTCTGGTCCCAAACCTGCCTCAATCTTTCTCAGTGATAACAAGCAAATCCTTCCTCCTTCAGTCCACAGAGCACTTAAGAGCAAGGACTTTCTCCCCATGGGTGGAGGAGACAAGCAAATCACCACGCTGGGATTGCTGAGGTCAGGAAGCCAAGGCACTGCTAGTGGCTGTGGAAGATGGGAGTGTTTCACAGAGTGATAGTTACTGTAGGAAGAGCCACTTACAAAAATGGACCTGGAGCTAGGGATCAGCAGCCTAGTGGGGGTTCTCTCTGCTGTGTTTTGAACCTATTTCTTTATGGTGTTTTGGGCTGGACCCTCCAGTGGGACAATCTGGTTTGGCTACACAAACTCTACAGAATCACAGAATTGCAGGTTTGAGGCACGTCTGGAGATCAACCAGTCCAGACTCCAAGCAGGGTCAGCTAGAGCAGGTTTCCCAGGACTGTGACCAGCTGTGTTTTAAATGTCACCAAGGATGGAGACTCTGTGACCTACCAGGACACTGTTTCAGTGTTCAAACACTCTCGAGTTTCTTCTTGTGCTTAAGTGGCATTTCCTGTATTTCAATTTGTGCCCATTGCCTCTTGTCCTGTCACTGGACACCGCTGAGAAGGGCCTGGCTCCATCTGCTCTACACCCTCCTATCAGTTATTGATATGCATTGATAAGATCCCCCTGAGCTTTTCTGTTCCTTAGGCTTAACAGTCCCAGCTGTCTCAGCCTCTCCCACATATATAAGATGCTCTAAACCCTTAAGCACTTTTGTGACCCTTCATCGGACCCACTCCATGAGGTGCACGTGGAGCCCAGCACAGGACACAGCATGCCAGATATGTCTCACCAGTGCTACGTGGAGAGGAAGGATGACCTCCCTTGAGCCTGAAAAATCATTACTGATGATTTACTTCCATACTGCACGAAGAAGCTCCTCTCTTCCCTCCCACATCTCCATGCTAGGACTGAGAGATGAATACCCTCCACATATCTGCTGGACTTCACACCCTGCCTGGTCTTTGCTGCAGTTTGTTCCTGTTTATTTCTCCGTTTTATACTACTCTACTCGTTCTGTTTTGATTTTCTGTCACTCCCTGCCATTGCCCCTCTCCCAGTTTGCCTTGCCTTCGCTCTCTCTTTAGCAAAGTCTGTTGATTTCATCTTTCAATATCAGGGCCCCAGCTGATGCCCAGCCTTGCTACCCTACTGCTTACCCTCATCCCTTTTGGCCCTTTGTATTTCCAACAAGACCTTTTTTTTTTTCTTTTTCCTTTTGCAAATGGCCACAACTACTTCTTTGCATTAGGGTCCCTGTGTTCATCCCACCACGTTTCTTCCCAAAGTACTCATTTAGTCCAGAGTTGCGTAAGAGCCTTCCCTGCTGATGTACCTGAGAGCAGAACCTGACCTGCTCTGCCTTGGGATCTCCTGCCATTCAAGACATCAGTAGGTTTTTCTCCCACGCTGCTAGTCCAGCATTGGTCTGGAACAACATTCCTGATGTCACTATGTCTATTCTGGATTTACATGGAAAGAAGCTTTAGTGTTCTCACATAAATGACGTTAATGAAAAAGCTGTCATAAATCATTATCTCAGGATATGATTGTACAGTTACGCAACTCTAGCTACTCCATCCGCTGCCACCGGTAACACGTTCCAGTGAGTGAGGTTTGTTTTCCTGAGATAAGAGATGTGTCGTCATAGAAAGGTTTCTGAAGTGTCTCCTAGCCATATTTAGGATGCTGTTGACATCAGTGGGACTAATTGTGACCAAATGGCTGCACACACAAGACCCAAATATTTCAAGTGATTCTATCACTCTATTATTATTGAAGCTTTTGCAGTGAACAATTAGACAGCTGTACCCAAGAGACTTATACCAACCAAATCCTTCCTTAGTTAAGTGTGACTGACCTTCCACCAGCGTGGGGCTTAGCCCTCTGTGCTTTACGGAAATAAACTGGATCACACACAACAATGTGATTGATTTGGCAAGGAACTAACCAGTTTGATCCAAGTTTGAGTTTCTCCTCCACCTATAATGTTTTGTTCTGCTGGTGCTGAACAGTCTTTTTCTCTCTGTAGACATTAAAGAAGAGGACAAAGAGTGAGCACTCAGGACACACAGTTTGGTGTGTTTAGGACATAAGAAGATCACATGTTCAGCACTGCTAAGTGTATGGGACTAAAACAATGTGAACTTATGAGCTAGGTCTGCTTTTGAAAGTCATGTTCAATTTATCTCGTGTAAAGCCTGACACAGCAGACATTGCTTTCCTGAGTATCACCTGTGATTTCTTCAGTCCATGAGAGTAACAGTCTCCTTCCTTCCATGTGGCTGGCACCTGACTAGAAATCATTTCCTTGTTATGTTGTGACCAACTAACTCCCTAGAGTAGCTGTTATTACTCTTCCTTTAGGATGAAAAACAAAGAAGAGGTTAAATTTGTTCTTACCACCTGAGTTGTATTTTTGTTTGTGGTAAGAATCAGTTCAGGTCCTGGCTGTAACCAAGGAACAGCCAAGCATAGTTTTATGAGAAACCGTTCAAAAACTGAAATATTATCCTAAGCACATGGTTTTGTCTTCATGGAGAGCAGCAGGCTCACGGTTTGGCTCTCAGGTAGATAATGACTGAGAGGATGAGGTACTTCTCACCAGCTCCAATTGGTCCGGAATACGTTCACTTCAATTGCCTCAATTATTTTTAGTGAATGGAGGTAAACTGTCCATCCAGGAGGTGGGGAAGCTATGTTCTTAGGACTGTGTCAAACCCCATTCAGAGAGTAATGATGGTAGCAGAAAGGACAACAGTATCAGGGGAAACAAGGTGACCTGCAGTGTAAGGTGGTCCTGGACTCAGAACTGTAGCAGAATTTAGGTTGGAAGGGGCATCTAGAGGTCCTTCATCATTCCATCTGCTTAAAGCAAGGCCAATTTCAATGGTGGTGGAGGTTGTTTGGGGCCTTATCCAGCTGAATTTTAAGACCTCCAAGGACAGAGATCCCTCAGCCTCTCTAGGTCCCTGCTTCAGTGTTTTGCTATCCCACTGTGACTTTTTTTTCTTTTATAAATAAGTGGAATTGCCCTTACTGGAACATGTGCTAATTGCCTCTTGTCTTCCTTGCCTTACACCTCCAAGAACAGCCTTGCTCTGTCTCCTTTACAGCTCCCCATGAGTGGAATGTAGGTCTTCTCTTAACCTCTATTTGTCAGGTTAAACAAACTCAGCTTCAGGGAGAACTGGTTTGTACTCTTCTGTTTCCATCTCACCAGTACCTCCAACTCCACTTCCTCATCTTTGAATTTGTTGTACTGCCTCTGTGTACCTCATCCCACACAGCACCTTCTGAGTGTACACCGGTCCCTGACCTGACCTTTCTTGCCCAGCTGGCTCTCTTATATTAAGCTAAGTGCTATACAGTGTTTTAGTGTTATCCACGCTGTCATGTTCCTCTGTACTCTTGAGTGATTGCACTCTTGATACTAAGAGTGTCTTCGACAATTGTTCAAAATGAGCCCAAGTCACTATGGGCAAGTAAATAATGGTCCTAATACAATCTCTGTGATTGAAAAATTACTCTTAGCATTTCTATACTGCAGATGCCATTAAATGGTCATCTCGTGCTTAATATATCTTGGAGATATGTATCAAGGGCTCAGTTCTGCCAAACTGCTGTCTTTAGAAAATGTGTTGTCTTCAATGGGATGTACTGGATGCTGGTGCCAAATAGACAGACCTCATAAGCTTCCCACATCCTCCCCAATCAGCAAGATCTGTAATGCAGTGGGGAGGTATTTGCCTAGAAAAGCCATCAGGATTACTGGTGATTGAATGAATCCTCTCCTCAGGAGGGAGCTGTACAGTGTCACATAGGGCAGAGACCTCAGGCCCCAGCTTCAGGTCCTAGTTTTACCACTCATGTTCTGTACAACCTTGGGCAAGGGACCAAAACTTCAGACATGTCCTGTAAGTTGATGACCCATTTGAGATACCTCAGGTGTGATTGTAAAAGATAGTAAGCGCCAACAGATCTGTGTCAATCAGTGGGAATTCAGTATCTTTTGGAGAACACCAAATACCAGTTCCTCTTCTTCAGTGAGGAATAACCACAGGAGCAAACAGAAGGAGCCCTGACTTGGCACAGGGCTAAGTATCTGTCTCTTACTGTTGCCACATTCACCTCTCTCTGACCCCATCTTAGCATAAAAAAAAAATCTGCGCTCTCATGTCCCTGCATGTGACAACCCCTCCAACTCCATATGTATCAGTATATGTGCATATATACATATCATATAATTGGTTATAGCCTCTATGCTGCTCTCTCTACAAACAATAAATAATCAAATAAGGTAAAAATATTCTTATTCTGTATGGGGTGGTTGTGAACTAATGTAATCCTCTTCTGGAACCTCTGAGATCTTCCAATTTCTTTTGTAGAGCACATTAGTGTTGCAATTCATTATGCACAAGGATAGCAGTCTGTAGAGGAAATGATTTGGAAAATGGAACCGACTCAAGTCCCAAACTATTTCTCATATGAAAGACCAGAAGCATGGCATTTAAGGAATGCTGGTAGATAGGAGTAACACCAGCATCATTCTCATCAATACGCAGTGAAGGAATTTCTCCTCCTTATATCTTTCTTGGTGTGCGAGGTGATATTAGGCATATTCCCTCTGCCAAGTGAAAAGCACCTTTCAAACACTATCATTTTTCAAATGCCACTGTCCCTTATAATCCACACAAGCCAATCCCTTCCTCCTTTTTCTGTGGCTCAAGAGATAGCTTGTGGCTGCACTAAGAAAATCAGTGCATTTCACGCTATAATTGTTCCACCGTGTCCATGATATTCACAGAGGAAAAAAATCTTTGAGTATCCACTCGTTCAAGGGGAAAACACTGGCTGCAACTGAACTGTGTGACATTTCTTTTTCTTGGGGAATAGCAGAGAGACCTCAGTACCATTAAATAAATCCCTAATGGACAAAAAGCTAAAGGTAGGCTAATGGCTGTGTTGACATTAACCCATGAAAATGGTTTAATCTTTTCTTCTGGACTGCTGGTTCTCCTTTAAGAAACCCACTCCCACCACTGTTGTGTATTGAGCTTCTTGCAGAAAAAAAAAGGATTTAAGGAGTGTGGGGACCAGACTCCTAACGTGATTCAATCTTAAAGAAGTTTGACTTGGGCAGGGTAGTTTTGGTGTAACCTTTAGAAGGTCACAGCGCCTGAGTCTTAGGGCTCTGACGTGTTCAGTGGTGACTCTTTCTGAAGGCAGTGCTTTATGCTATGGAGAACAGTTCATCTGCGCTGTCACTGACAGCAAGGAAAATGATGGAGAGATAACATAACCCTGGGGTGAAGTGAATTAGTGGAAGCATATGAAAAACTAAACAACAGCCAGGCAAGCCTGTAAATACATGCAGCAGACACACAAAAAACCCCTGAGCTTTTAAGACATTTTTTGGTCATTATTGTTGCTTTTTTCTGTTTATGGTAGAAATCCAACTACTGCTGGATTCACACGGTGACTGTGGAAGTGAAAATGCTGAATGCCATTCTAGCTACTGTTGTGAAAATACATTTTTCCTGTATTTCTCTCTCCTCAGGGCTCTGGCTGACATCTTAAGGCAGCAGGGACCAATCCCAATAGCACACTGTGAAAGAGAGACTATCTCGGCCATAGATACCTCCCCCAAAGAAAACACCCCAGTCAGGACATCTTCCAAAAACCATTACACCCCTGTGCGCACCTCCAAAAGTAACCCAGGTAAGTGCTGTTTTCCTGCTCTCTCTCTTCAGAGGTGGTTGTACCAGTGGTACGTTAGAAGTCAGCAGAACATCACACTTTACAGTAGTGGATTTTGTAAACCTAAAATTAAGATAATAAGTGGCTTTAAAAGGCAATCAGATAAAGCAGAGAAGTGCAAGGATCAGTGGTGATGATTCTTTAAGGTTTTTCCTGAAGAGTGGCTGTTCTCTCTAGGCATTTTAAAAATTCAGAATCAGCGAAGTATAAATTCAGCTTAGACCATAATGCTTGTATTGAGCTTAGAACATTGTGTATTTCCAGCCTAACACATATTCTATAAAGCATAATCAGGTTCTCTGCATACAGCATCTGAGAAGAAAGAAATCCACATAACTGGGACCACCTTATTCATTCAGGTGAACTGTAGGCATGTGCCGAGAGGAAAGTGTGGAAGGTCACCTAGAGGGTATCTCAGGAACAAAGAGACACTGGCCTGAGGTCCTCCAGGATCATTGGCCTGGGAATCGGGACACACAATTTTTTTCCCATCTTCTGCTGACTGGGTGAATTTGGTCAAATCATTTGACTGTTTTTGCCTTGATTACCCCAGTGGCACAAGGATGCCAGCCTCTTAGGTAAAGATATTGTTCTGATTTATTTAATGCTTCACATATTGATAATTGTCACAACGATGTCTCGATGGTTGCTGACGACCTTTGTTAAGTGGGATGTGGTAGACTTGCCATCACTTGCCATTTCTCAGTTGCAACTGGATGTGTGCCTCAAAGATATGCCCTCATTCAGTCACAAGTTATTCAGCTTCACGGAGAAGTTTCTGGGTGGCATTTCCTGGCCCGTGTCACCTGGCAATCAGAGGAGGTTTTGCTAATGGTTCCTGCTGAGGAAGTTTCGGAAAGAAGCTATCAGGAGCTCAGACTGCTCCACAACCTACGGGGCTTGATGTGCTCTGCATTATGTGGAAAGGGCTCATGACTGAGGTCAGTGACTGTTTGGTTTTCATTGCCTCTTTGCGGTGACTATTGGAAGTGACTGTTGGAAGGGTTTTGCTGCAATGTGCATCACCCTGTGGAGGCAGGACCAGGTGACCATGTTCTCTGAAGCCTCCCCTGCTGCTGGGAACAAAATAATTTCCCTGAGAACTAAGAAGGATTTCTTTCCTCTCAAATTTTCACTCAGAGGACAGTGAACCCTGCAATTTTGTATGCCAAAGAGTCATACCTGTGAAATAAAAGGTTGGGCTGGACAACAGTGCGTGAGGTGAGTTGTCTGGAAGAGGAAGGTGCTTTTGCATATCTAGGGCTTGGGACTTGCTCTTGAGAGGATATGTGATTCTGCCCCAGGATAGAAACACAAGAAGTAAGGGTTTATGGCCAGTGAAGAGGTATAGGCACCATCAGAGACCAACTCTGACATAAGCCTTATGATGAGATGAATCCATTTCTGAAGACACCCTGTTTCTTCCAGTTGGCTCCTGATGGTCATTTAGGGCAGGTAAATCCTGAATGAAGATGCAGAAGAAATTCTTTGCTTGCGGCAGAAGATACCAGCTGGATACTGGAAGTCTGAATTAGGTGTCATGTTTAGGCACTGTCAAGACTGAGAAAAGGCAAATGGGAAGGTTTTTGAGGGGAATTGCTAATTGCAGTGTTCTTCTCTGGTCTCTGTTGGTAGCTGATGGCTCCAATGGACATTTTTAAGACTTACAACTACATTAGTGGAGGCACACAAGGATGCAAGGGCCAGAGCACATGTATCTTGAGCGGGGTGCTAGTGCAAATGGTCACACTACAACGTGACAGTACCCAGTAAGGAGTCTACTTGGTCCTTGCTGAGGGCTGGAACATGCGATGAGCAAGGCAAAATGGCTGGGAAGGAAAAGGCATGCTGTGAAAGATGACAGTCTGCTTCATTCAGCCTCTGCTTGTCTGTATGTTTGCCCATATTCTGTGAAGGAGAAAAGCCATTACAGGTCAGTCAGAGCTGAAACAGGCAAGCCACAGGCAACAGGAGCCCACTAAAAGAAGATATTCAGAAACCCAGCTACAAAAGAGAGGGACTTTACTTCCAGACTTCCCCAGCCATTGGCAGCTGTAGGGGTAATTGATCACTTCTACCTTGGGGCAGCCAGTTGGACCGAATGTCACACCGAGCCCTTGCCAAAGCTGGGAAAGGAAAACTTGCTCTTGTAACTTGCCCAAAAGAACTTGTTCCTAGCTCAGTTGTGTCCGCTATTAACATGTCCTTATATATCATATGAGACAGAAAGCTAATCACTTACCTAAGATCATGAGCTCATAAAACAGCTATACATTTCATGTTTCTTTAGACTATTTCATTTGCAGAATAGGGCAATGCTCCATTGTAACTATACTCTGTTAGATTATTGCAGTAATCAGGAAATTGTATAAATGAATGCTAAAATCTTTTAGGGAAGTAAAAGTTGGAAAACAAGAATGGGTTATAGCACATTAAACTAGAATAAAGATGGTAAGCCCCAGTATGGAAGTAGAAGAGGGGTCACCATCAATGCTTGCTTCTTGGGGAGGAGGGGAAGAAAAGAAATAAAAAGAGGGGAATGGGTGACAGCTGGGGCAAAAAAATAGAGGGAGTAATATGTAGTAGCAGCATCTAGGCAAAGCACTGCTCACTGGTGCTGCAAATTGGCTTGAGAAGATCACAGCTGTAGGGTTTTGCAGCAGGATCTGAAAAACATCAGGTCTGCTGGCTGTGGTTTGTCTCGGGACTCCAGAGTACGAGATGTTAAGCAACCAGAAAGGACTATACTTGTTACATACAGGCTGAGACTGAGTTTGGTATTTGTTTTACTTGGAACTTTTGTTTCCAAACTTATAACTAGGAGGGTGCCCTTAAGTCTTGCTAAATAGACCATAGCTTCATTTTTCCATTAGGCTTGTTTGGTGTCAGTGAGCAAAATGATTATGGGTGACAATGACAAACTGAGGTGGTCTGTGTCTGAGGCAGTAGAGTCCAAACAAAGCAGTATGTGCAGGTGCTGCTGAGGGCATGCCTGCGGCACTCAGCTTGCTGGGTGGTGTCTGCTGTTTCCTGATGCAGGAATGGAGAGGAGTCCATCTCCCAGTACCAGCTGCTACCTTTCCTGTAAGCAGCCCTCAAATGGTCACAGCAGGAGACCACAGGATGGAAACATACAGCTTCCTCTGGCAGCCCACCAAGCCATGGGCACTGTCTCCAGCTGTCGCAGATGGCTGAAGGAGAGTTCAAGACCAAGGCAAAGTCCTCAGTGCATTTGCCCAGGCACTTCCCAGTGGTTGGTTTCAGAACTCTCTAAGCTCTGCAGTGGGACAGGAGGGCCTGGTGTTAGGTCTAGTCTGTACTTTGCTGTTGAGATTTGAGACAGAAGAACGCAGGTCTAACTAATGCTTGTTTAAGGGAAAAAGAGAAGTAGGTCTCTGTCCTAGACATAGAGACAATTGTCATTCTTCAGACAAGGCAGCTGGTTTCAAGAAGGCTTCAGCCTACTACTTTACGATGGCCACCTTCTCCAGGTGGTGTGGGAGTCAGCTATTTATCAGAACCACAATAGATTTCCCACATTGTATTCCGCTGAGCTTGAGTGTCTCAAGTGTCTGAAGAGCACTTCTCCAGAGATTAATGTCACTTTTGCTTTCCTCTGAGAATCAGCTCATGCCCTTTTGGGATGGCAGGGGTGGCAGGGGACAGTTCACCTCCCCTTCTACCCACCCTCACTTCCACTGACATTTCTGTTCATTGCTTTTATACAGTACTGCTGTTTTGGTGGTGGTAGGCTCTTTGCAGATAAGAAAAGCTGAAATCTGTGCCTACAGATTGCTTGGGTCAGAGCACACCTCTCCAGCTGTGCACCACCTAATTAGTATGAGCTACATCACTCTCTGTAGACAGGAATGCTCCTCCAGCCCACACAGACCTCTTCTTAGTTCAGTGTTTGCTATTGTGAGTAACAGGTAAAATATGATGAATCTGAGATTACAGGAAATCCATCTCATTTAGCTGTCTATTGGCATTTTTGATGTCTCTACCACAGTAGCATCTTAAGGGGTGTTGGAAGGAAAACTCTAGTAACATTTCCCCTCCCTTTTCTACTTGTCCTATCTATGCTGACATCTGCTGTGAAGGTCAGTGCCATTCCTTTGTTCAGTGGATGTCCAGCAAACATAGACAAGAACAAGGATAGATGGGAGAAAGGTCAACAGTTCCTGCAGGCTTGGAAAACGTCATACATAAGCAGCAATATGTTCCCATAGAGGAAGGTGCTGCATTTGGCACAAGAGACAGAGTTTGAGCCAGAGGCAATCCTCCTGCAATGTCTGCAGTCAACTGATGTGTCAGAAATGATGAGGGCAGTTCCTGTGACAGTGATGCTGATAGACGTTAGCATTAGTGGAAGAATTAAGACTAGATACTTGGCTCAGATGACTACCTCCAATACCATCCTCGGATATTTGAAGGCCTCTGAAAGTCAGATGCAAGGAGCTGGTTTGCTTTTCCCAGAATGTGGCTAAGCAAAACACCCGCAAGATTCAATCCCCACAGAAATTGTCAGATGGGAGTTTTCTGATTGCCTCGGTGATAGAGGGGTAGCCAGCTCAGGACTGACAGCCATGCAGGGAGCTGTCTCATCACTGTTTTCCAAACTGAAACCAAACCACAGAAGAGTTCAAGTAAGAATTTGAAACAGACCTTTGGCTGGTGTGAATCAGTGTTGTACTATCATAGTGGTGGGACATGGGCTCGGTTTAGGCAAATCCTTATGGGTCAGGGAAGCTTATGTCCCAGACTTACAGTTGCTACAAATCTATGATGCTTCAGGACAGCACATGGTCTGAATTGATAGTTTATTCTCTCAGTATCATTCTGGCTCTTCCACACTGGCTCTTTTTCATAAAATTCACCTTGATAGTATTGCCAACCTGTGAGAGAGGGGTTACTCAGAACCGTGAGACTGATGTGGGAAGTTATGTGGGAGGAGAATCTCTCCAAATATGTCCAGGACAAGGATGTCCTTGCTGCCACTGTGCAATGCTTTCGGCGGTGAAGGGTCACCAGATGTCTACTTGAGCATGAAGCAGGTAGGTAAAACCCATGCCTGGAATTATGCTGCTTCTGACTACCTCCAGGATCAGGACACTGTTAAGAGCAATGACAAGAATCTTTTTATACTTGCTGGTGAAAAGACTCTGGCCTAGTTTTATATTCTTTTGGCCTCTTAATTCTCAGAATATCAAATTGCATCACCAACAAAATATGCTGGTCTGAAACCAGCTCCAGATGTGCCAGAAAAGAGCTGACCACAGGGGTAAATAGAGATAATTTTCTAGTGTGAAAAAACTTTTGCTATTCACCTGCGCTAGGGACGGGTGTACCTGCAGGTGTGAGGAGCAGCTCAGTGACAGGGTTACCACTTCGAACGCAGCGAACAACACAGGCTGGCGCTCTGATTAGCCTGATACATCTTGGGAAGGGTTTAATGACGTGCCCAGTACCTGAGACAACGAGCAGCACTGGAGGTCACCGATGGCAATCCAGATAGTAACAAAGCCCCTAAAAACCCATGGGTGTCCTGTGTGCACGGGCCACGTGCAGAAGGTGATTAAGGGTGCGTCGTCCTCGTATTCCACAGGCTTGGCTGCGAGGTACCACCCAGAAATGGATGTGGGAAGGGGGAAGGTAAAAAAAGGGGTTTATTGGGGAGGCTGTGGGGCACCCCATAGGGGGTGGGGAGGCTCCGTGTGGGGCAGAGACCCCCAGATGTGGGGCGGAGATACTGATGTGGGTCAGCGACCCCCCACCGTGGATCAGAGACCCCCAGATGTGGGTCAGTGACCCCCAGATGTGGGGCAGAGACACTTGCTGTGGGGCAGACACCCCCAGATGTGGGGCAGAGTCAGCCGCCGTGCGTCAGTGTTACTCACTGTGGGGCAGAGACCCCCAGATGTGGGGCAGAGATACTGATGTGGGTCAGCGACACCCCACCGTGGATCAGAGACCCCCAGATGTGGGGCAGTGACCCCCAGATGTGGGGCAGAGACACTTGCTGTGGGGCAGACACCCCCAGATGTGGGGCAGAGACACTGTGGGTTCCAGACCCCCAGATGTGGTTCAGTGACCCCCCAGTGTGGGGCAGAGACACTTGCTGTGGGGCAGACACCCCCAGATGTGGGGCAGAGTCAGCCGCCGTGAGTCGGGGTTACTCGCCGTGGGGCAGAGAACCCCAGATGTGGGTCACTGGCCCCCAGATGTGGGTCGGTGTCACCTGCCATGGGTCAGTGACCCCCCGATGTGGGGCAGAGACACTTGCTGTGGGGCAGACACCCCCAGATGTGGGGCAGAGTCAGCCGCCGTGAGTCGGGGTTACTCGCCGTGGGGCAGAGACCATTAGATGTGGGTCACTGGCCCCCAGATGTGGGTCGGTGTCACGTGCTGTGGGTAAGTGACCCCCCGATGTGGGGCAGAGACGGTCGCTGTGGGGCAGAGACCCCCAGATGTGGGACGGAGATACTGTTGTGGGTCAGCGACCCCCCACTGTGGATCAGAGACCCCCAGATGTGGGGCAGAGACACTGTGGGTCCCAGACCCCCAGATGTGGGTCAGTGACCCCCCGATGTGGGGCAGAGACACTTGCTGTGGGGCAGAGACCCCCAGATGTGGGACGGAGATACTGTTGTGGGTCAGCAACCCCCCACTGTGGATCAGAGACCCCTAGATGTGGGGCAGAGACACTGTGGGTCCCAGACCCCCAGATGTGGGTCAGTGACCCCCCGATGTGGGGCAGAGACACTTGCTGTGGGGCAGAGACCCCCAGATGTGGGACGGAGATACTGATGTGGGTCAGCGACCCCCCACCGTGGATCAGAGACCCCCCGACGTGGGGCAGAGACACTTGCTGTGGGGCAGAGTCAGCCGCCGTGGGTTGGGGTTACTCGCCGTGGGGCAGAGGCCCCCAGATGTGGGTCGGTGTCACCTGCCGTGGGTCAGTGACCCCCAATGTGGCGCAGAGACGATCGCTGTGGGGCAGAGACCCCCAGATGTGGGGCGGAGATACTGATGTGGGTCAGCAACCCCCCACCGTGGGTCAGAGACCCCCAGATGTGGGTCAGTGACCCCCAGATGTGGGGCAGAGACACTGTGGGTTCCAGACCCCCAGATGTGGTTCAGTGACCCCCCAATGTGGGGCAGAGACACTTGCTGTGGGGCAGACACCCCCAGATATGGGGTAGAGTCAGCCGCCGTGAGTCGGGGTTACTCGCCGTGGGGCAGAGACCATTAGATGTGGGTCACTGGCCCCCAGATGTGGGTCGGTGTCACGTGCTGTGGGTAAGTGACCCCCCGATGTGGGGCAGAGACGGTCGCTGTGGGGCAGAGACCCCCAGATGTGGGACGGAGATACTGTTGTGGGTCAGCGACCCCCCACTGTGGATCAGAGACCCCCAGATGTGGGGCAGAGACACTGTGGGTCCCAGACCCCCAGACGTGGGTCAGTGACCCCCCGATGTGGGGCAGAGACACTTGCTGTGGGGCAGACACCCCCAGATGTGGGGCAGAGTCAGCCGCCGTGCGTCGGGGTTACTCGCTGTGGGGCAGAGACCCCCAGATGTGGGGCGGAGATACTGATGTGGGTCAGCGACCCCCCACCGTGGATCAGAGACCCCCAGATGTGGGTCAGTGACCCCCAGATGTGGGGCAGAGACACTTGCTGTGGGGCAGACACCCCCAGATGTGGGGCAGAGACACTGTGGGTTCCAGACCCCCAGATGTGGTTCAGTGACCCCCCAATGTGGGGCAGAGACACTTGCTGTGGGGCAGACACCCCCAGATGTGGGGCAGAGTCAGCCGCCGTGAGTCGGGGTTACTCGCCGTGGGGCAGAGAACCCCAGATGTGGGTCATTGGCCCCCAGATGTGGCTCGGTGTCACCTGCCATGGGTCAGTGACCCCCCGATGTGGGGCAGAGACACTTGCTGTGGGGCAGAGTCAGCCGCCGTGGGTTGGGGTTACTCGCCGTGGGGCAGAGGCCCCCCACCATGGATCAGAGACCCCCAGATGTGGGTCAGTGACCCCCAGATGTGGGGCAGAGACACTGTGGGTTCCAGACCCCCAGATGTGGTTCAGTGACCCCCCAGTGTGGGGCAGAGACACTTGCTGTGGGGCAGACACCCCCAGATGTGGGGCAGAGTCAGCCGCCGTGAGTCGGGGTTACTCGCCGTGGGGCAGAGACCATTAGATGTGGGTCACTGGCCCCCAGATGTGGGTCGGTGTCACGTGCTGTGGGTAAGTGACCCCCCGATGTGGGGCAGAGACGGTCGCTGTGGGGCAGAGACCCCCAGATGTGGGACGGAGATACTGTTGTGGGTCAGCGACCCCCCACTGTGGATCAGAGACCCCCAGATGTGGGGCAGAGACACTGTGGGTCCCAGACCCCCAGATGTGGGTCAGTGACCCCCCGATGTGGGGCAGAGACACTTGCTGTGGGGCAGAGACCCCCAGATGTGGGACGGAGATACTGTTGTGGGTCAGCAACCCCCCACTGTGGATCAGAGACCCCCAGATGTGGGGCAGAGACACTGTGGGTCCCAGACCCCCAGATGTGGGTCAGTGACCCCCCGATGTGGGGCAGAGACACTTGCTGTGGGGCAGAGACCCCCAGATGTGGGACGGAGATACTGATGTGGGTCAGCGACCCCCCACCGTGGATCAGAGACCCCCTGACGTGGGGCAGAGACACTTGCTGTGGGGCAGAGTCAGCCGCCGTGGGTTGGGGTTACTCGCCGTGGGGCAGAGGCCCCCAGATGTGGGTCGGTGTCACCTGCCGTGGGTCAGTGACCCCCAATGTGGCGCAGAGACGATCGCTGTGGGGCAGAGACCCCCAGATGTGGGGCGGAGATACTGATGTGGGTCAGCAACCCCCCACCGTGGGTCAGAGACCCCCAGATGTGGGTCAGTGACCCCCAGATGTGGGGCAGAGACACTGTGGGTTCCAGACCCCCAGATGTGGTTCAGTGACCCCCCAATGTGGGGCAGAGACACTTGCTGTGGGGCAGACACCCCCAGATATGGGGTAGAGTCAGCCGCCGTGAGTCGGGGTTACTCGCCGTGGGGCAGAGACCATTAGATGTGGGTCACTGGCCCCCAGATGTGGGTCGGTGTCACGTGCTGTGGGTAAGTGACCCCCCGATGTGGGGCAGAGACGGTCGCTGTGGGGCAGAGACCCCCAGATGTGGGACGGAGATACTGTTGTGGGTCAGCGACCCCCCACTGTGGATCAGAGACCCCCAGATGTGGGGCAGAGACACTGTGGGTCCCAGACCCCCAGACGTGGGTCAGTGACCCCCCGATGTGGGGCAGAGACACTTGCTGTGGGGCAGAGACCCCCAGATGTGGGACGGAGATACTGTTGTGGGTCAGCAACCCCCCACTGTGGATCAGAGACCCCCAGATGTGGGGCAGAGACACTGTGGGTCCCAGACCCCCAGATGTGGGTCAGTGACCCCCCGATGTGGGGCAGAGACACTTGCTGTGGGGCAGAGACCCCCAGATGTGGGACGGAGATACTGATGTGGGTCAGCGACCCCCCACCGTGGATCAGAGACCCCCTGACGTGGGGCAGAGACACTTGCTGTGGGGCAGAGTCAGCCGCCGTGGGTTGGGGTTATTCGCCGTGGGGCAGAGGCCCCCAGATGTGGGTCGGTGTCACCTGCCGTGGGTCAGTGACCCCCAATGTGGCGCAGAGACGATCGCTGTGGGTCAGTGACCCCCAGATGTGGGGCAGAGACACTTGCTGTGGGGCAGAGTCAGCCGCCGTGGGTTGGGGTTACTCGCTGTGGGGCAGAGGCCCCCAGATGTGGGGCGGAGATATTGATGTGGGTCAGCAACCCCCCACCGTGGGTCAGAGACCCCCAGATGTGGGTCAGTGACCCCCAGATGTGGGGCAGAGACACTGTGGGTTCCAGACCCCCAGATGTGGTTCAGTGACCCCCCAGTGTGGGGCAGAGACACTTGCTGTGGGGCAGACACCCCCAGATGTGGGGCAGAGTCAGCCGCCGTGAGTCGGGGTTACTCGCCGTGGGGCAGAGACCATTAGATGTGGGTCACTGGCCCCCAGATGTGGGTTGGTGTCACGTGCTGTGGGTAAGTGACCCCCCGATGTGGGGCAGAGACGGTCGCTGTGGGGCAGAGACCCCCAGATGTGGGACGGAGATACTGTTGTGGGTCAGCGACCCCCCACTGTGGATCAGAGACCCCCAGATGTGGGGCAGAGACACTGTGGGTCCCAGACCCCCAGATGTGGGTCAGTGACCCCCGGATGTGGGGCAGAGACCCCCAGATGTGGGTTGCAGTCGCTGTGGGTCAGTGACCTCCAGCTGTGGGTCCCAGAGCCCCAGATATGGGGCAGTGACCCCCTGATGTGGGTCCCAGACCCCCAGCTGTGGGTCTCAAACACTCGCCGTGGGGCAGTAACCCCCTGATGTGGGTCACAGACACTTGCTGTGGGTCACAGATCCCCTGATGTGGGTTGGAGACATTTGCTGTGGGGCAGACATCCCCAGCTGTGGGTCAGAGAAACTCGTTGTGGGTCCCAGACACTTGCTGTGGGTCAGAGATCCCCAGATGTGGGTCAGTGACCCCCCGATGTGGGTCAGAGACCCCCCGATGTGGGGCAGAGACCCCCTGATGTGGGGCAGGGACCCCCTGATCTGGGTCCCAGACCCCCAGATATGGGGCAGAGACCCCCCGATGTGGGTCCCAGACCCCCAGCTGTGGGTTGCAGGCCCTCGCTGTGTGTCTGGCCCCTGCCCCGCTGTGGGTCAGGCCAGCACTTGGGCTACCGGCACCTTCATGGAGCGGCCGTCCCGAGGCACCACCAGGTCCCTGGAGCCTTCGGCCTCGTCGGAGCCGTCGTCATCCTTGGGGAGCCTTGGTGCTGTGTAAGCACTACTCAGCAGTAGCCACAACACCAGTGTGCTATCAACACCCTGCCAGCTCCCAACATAAAACACAGCACCGTGAGGGCTGCTACAGGGGAAAACCAATTCTGGCTCAGCCAGACCCGGCACAATAAGCCATTTGAGTCAGGATGTTCCAGAGATATACGTATTCAAAGTGCTGTCTTCAGCAGTGCTTTCCACCCAGAGGCATATTCTGAGCTTGTTCTGAATGTGAACAAATGCAGGAGAGGCCTTTAATCTTTATGGAAATTGTAGCTAACGTCTCTAGTCAAATACAGGCAGAGCAGCATGGGGAGTACTTCCACCCTAATCATCGCACAGGGGAGGAGATCACTGCGCTTGGCCTTGCTCTCCCTGGGCTACGGGCTCAGCACGGGCTTTGGCCCTTTTCTAAAGACCAGGGTGAGCCAGGGCAGTCAGCTTCTCAGGCTTCCTCCAGGTTATATATGCCTTCTCCTGTGCATTCTTCTCCCTTTCCCCTCTCTCCTTTCCCCCAAGTCTCCAACTGGTCTCTGCTTCAAATTACTTCCTTTATTCATTCATTGAATTCTCTAGCTTCTCCCCAAAATCCCCAGCAACTATTTGAATTAATTTACCGAGGATCAGCGTAGAAATGTATGTCGAAGGCGTTCAAATTCCCTGCTGTTTCACAGTTTGTGTTGTCATTTACAGCTGTTCAGGGGAATACAAAGCAGGTGTAAAATGATCCCCCAGTCCCTACAGTAGCATTTTACAGCCCCTGTGCTCTGTTGTAAGAAACTAGTTAAGGTGCAGGCGGGTGAAGAATTAGGGAAACCACTTGGAAAACACCCAGAGAGTTCCAGGAACAGAGTTTTTCTTTTCTCCATACTCCTGTTGCCATTCACTGACATTTGAAAAGAAAGAAACAAGACCAGCTTTGAAACCTCTAGGATCTGTAGAAGATAGGGCAATTTGATGTTACTCTATCTGCTTTTTCCTTCAAGCACATCCCTGTTATGGTAATCCCCAGTGCTTCCCACAGCTTTCCCTCCCAGGAAAATCCCAAATGGATTAATATGTTTTCTGAGCCATCAGAAAATGTCAGATTTTTCTGTCTCAGATCATTTTGAAGGTAAGAGTTACTCAGTGTCCTGGCATCCAAAATACCATCACCAAAAGGGACAATCAGTCCAGCAGAGAGAGGGGAGAAGTGGATGCTGCGGGAATTGGTGCAGGGTAGCTAAGGTAGGACATCAGCTGCTATCTTCTTTGGTGTCTAGGTTCCCGCTTATTTAGGACCTAATTTAGCCTGTACGGTGTTAGACATCATAGGTTTTCATTCACCTGTAGTACCAGAGCAGCTGATGCCCCTTAACTCTCACTCTGTGGCATTGCCAGTCTCCATTTTACAAATGGGGACATGGAGCATAGAGAGGCAAGGGCCATACTTTGAAAGGTGCTTGGGTTGCCCTCTTCCCTTGACTTGAAAATAAATGGCTACAGCCTTGTAAAAATCTTTCCCTGAATAATTTATGCACTTTGCCCGGGCAGTGAGAGAACAGTTTTGCCCTGGGACCACCACTTTCCCTTCAGGTCGGTGCCTCTCAGGGGGGATGTGTTCTGCAGCATGTGCTTTAGTCCTGCTTTGCATGCATGGGGATCCTTCCTCTTGCATCTGCACATGGGCACAGACCTGACTCCTTCAATCCTGTATCCTAACGGCAAGCAAGAGCTTTTACACTTGCATTGGAAAACAAAGACTTTGTCCCAAATTACTTGTAATCCAAGAAACACAGGAGAAGGGATGGATTGGAAAGTCAGGTGAATGAGCTACAATGCAATGATCTTAATTGCCCTAATTCCAAATGGATCATTTTAACTGCTAAATATTTCTTTGCTTATCCTTTTGTAATCTTACTGGTTTGGACATCCAACCTCCCTCTTCTGTTGCTGCCAGAGGATAGGATCTGGTGCTGTGGGGGTATTCAATCATGTGCAGCCTTAAGGGTTTAACACACGCTGCCTGCTAATAGTGACAAGTACAGCCTGTGATCCCCAGTGCTCTCCTGAGCCACGCAGCCTCCTCCTTCCCTTGGTGAGACTGGGGCTGCACCTACTTCTGCCTCTAGTTATTGATTTATTCTGGTCTCCTAAGTGTTTTACTGAGCTGCAAAGTTTTCTGTGGGTAATCTGTGAAAAAGAACCTTTGGGAAAACTATACCCAACTATCAAGAGACATGAGACAACAAAATATCCCCACTGCAAATATATTTATCAGTGAACTTACTGGAGAATAAAATGCAACAAGATTTGCAACAGTTTCTTGTGTCTCATATTCAAATATCTCCCATGACTGATGTTGGGGTTTCATGTGTCAAAACAGCTAGAAGTGACAAATTTGAAAAAAATTTAAAAAACCCCCAACAAGAAAAACAGCCAGTCTGACTATTGCAGGGAAAAAAAATGCGTAGGTGGAGTCTGTGTGTATATACACACGTATAATGTCTTGATACTCACATGAACCACATAGCCACGACAGAGTATCAACATCCAGAACTACAGGATAAATATCAGGTGGCTGCTAAAAGTGTTTTGGTGGAATTTAGCATTCACTCGATAGAGTGCAGTCCCGGACCCACAAGGCCAGGCACAGCAGCGCTTATCATCCACAGTGATATCTAGAAACTGTAGGTTACTATGGTAACAGCAATTTTTTTAAGAGCGACTAATGCCAGTTGTGAGCAGGAGAGAGGATTAAGCGTATAGATTTACTTTGAAACAAAACCTCACAGTGAAACTCAACCTGATGAAAACAATACAACAAAACACATGGCGAATGTGGAAATTAATTGAAGCAGGCTTTTCTGGCACCATGATCTGGTGGAAGAGGCATTAATGTGGAAAAAGCCTGGGAGTCTAATGCAGGCGTGTAACCAGCCAGGGAGCTGCGCGTTGCAGGGGACAGAGTTGCTGTGGGCATGTGCTGCAACACACTGAGTGATGCCCCAGATTGCACCATGCAGCAGCATCAGCTCCCTGTGCCCAGTGCCGCCTCCTTGCTGCACACACGAAGTAGTGGGAGCACATGGTCCTCCTTCCCAGAACTGGGCTTCACTATTTGTAACTGTTGCTAGGTTTAAGAGCAAATTCCAGTGCTGATGGGATTGTGAGGTCCCGGGAAGTAGGACTGATGGATGCAGGAGAGTCACATAACACTGCCTAGGAGCAGTGAGAGGGAGTTATGGAGGATGGGGACTGTGTGTGTGTAGGAGGTCCAACCTGATACATTTGGATGCTTTCCCAATTCCTGAATCTGTACAGCTGGATTGGAAATGGCAAAGAAATACTGTTCTCAAAACATACAAAAGCAGAGATGGAAACAGTTTTGGAGCATAACACCTAAGGGGGGAGGCTAGTTCATGCCCTTGTCCTGTGTTGCTCACGCTACGAAGTCTGAGTTGTGGGTGCCAACAAGGAATGCTGTTTAAGCCAAGTGGTTCCCCTCATCTTGTGCTCTGTCCTCCCCCTTCAGATCTGGGAAAGGATTTGGAACAGAGGGCCACTAGATCAGTTATCTGACACAGATATTCTGAAGAATTTGGAGGCCTGTGAGAAAGGGCAGGACTGGGAGATACTCCTTTCCCTGGAGAGCACTGGGTGTCTGACCTGAAGTTATTGCCATGCCATCTCAGCACTCACCAGCTGTCCAGGCTCAGGTCCTCTGGGAGCAACTGGGAAACAGGGCTGGGGGTTGGGGAGCAGCAACACCAAGCTTGGCCGCAGCCCCAGCAGTGGGAGGGCAGATCACCTGGGGCTTGAGGATGCAGTAGGCAAGGGTAGTCATGCTCCTGGCTAGGTTTTGATTTGAGCCCTGACCTGTGTCTCGGTTTGAATCTGCAAGCTTGCCCATTCTTCCTCTCAAGCTCCAGTCTCACAGGCAGTTGAGTCAGCCTAATGGCTCTTCTGCCATTGAAGCACAGGTCTCAGTCCCCTTCTCACTTTTTCTGCCGTGCTCACTGCCCTCTGCACTGACCCTGGTGCTGTCACATTCTTCCATTGGCTGGTTTAACTCATTAACCCGACAAAATCAACTCAAGAAGAGGTCATATGATGAAATGTAGGAGGGCAATCAGGAGAAGGGCTGAGAGAGATTACCCTGTTTAGGCAGTGCTGAATTTGTACCCACTGAGCTGTGTCCCATGTAACCAAAGGCTTGAGTAGGATCTTTAGTGGTTGCCTGTGAGCAAGCATGAAGGCCTACTGCCTGTGCTTGGATGCTCTGGGAACTTGGTTCAATCTTGGAACAATCCCAACCGGGATTGACTATCAGCACCTTCAAGGCTACATGCACTTTGAGATGAAGTGGGCTGAGGTTTGGGCCAGCAGGTTTGGGATTTTCCAAAACTCAAATCTGACACCATGGTGGCAATTTACAATCAAAACAATCCTGCTTGCAGTTAAGGTATTTTAGTTTTAAGCTGTTCGGGAATTTTCTTGGGGAAAAAAATAACTAAGCCCACTGTTTAACCAGCTGTTCTGTCCTGACCATTCTGCAGCTCTACTGGATGCTGAGGAAGGGTAAAATCGTTTCTATAGCAGGTTTGCTTCTCCCTGTTTGCCTCTGTGTGTCTTGCTAGGTCAATTATTGTTTGTAAAATGCATTAGATCTTCAGATGAAAGGCAGAAACACAATGGTTTTTTCCATTAATCAGAGCAATTTACAGAAAACATCCATTTAAAATGTTAAGGCCAATTTGCAACTGGTACTGACAACAGTTAAGTTGGCCTCCAGAAAGTAATGCAACTGGTTGCTTTTGACACTGTGAAGAAATGTTTATAAGGACATTTTACATGTTGAGCTTCTCCCATTTCATGATTGCTTATGCTATCACACTCTATAGAAGTGTAAACAGAGGTGAGGAACCGGAAGCAATACTCCATTAAGAATGTGCCATAATCAGTAAACTTTCCTTCCCGTCTAGTTGGACCCCTGCCCAAATATTACAACTCAATCTGTGCTCTGATTTCATCACTATCAGTTTCCTTTCTTTGCTTCCCAGTTGACTTTGCTGACTTTAAAATTTTGCTGACTTTAAAATTATGCAAACATGTGCTGAAACAAAAGTTTACTACTTTATACCTGGCATTATCACCAGGATCAGTAAACTCCACAGCTGACCACTGGCCACAGCCTCTGTGAAGAGCAGTGGCACACAGGCTCTGCAAAGCTATAAACTCTTGCAACCTTGTCATGGAAAACTACCAGCTCTGCTTACAGGCATGTGAGAGTAAAGGGAAGTCACAGAATCACAGAATCATCTAGGTTGGAAAAGACTTTGAAGCTCCTCCAGTCCAACCGTTAACGTAGCATTGGCAGTTCCCAACTCCACCAGATCCCTCAGCGCTGGGTCAACCCGACTCTTCAACCCCTCCAGGGATGGGGACTCCCCCCCTGCCCTGGGCAGCCCATTCCAACGCCCAACAACCCCTTCTGCAAAGAAATACTTCCTAAGAGCCAGTCGTGGTAAATGTCTCATGAATCAGTCCTTGAGTATTTAATGGATAGCTCATCTGACATCCAGATGTGTAGCTTCTGGAGACCTTGCAAGACCCTGGCTAGGGGAAGTGGAAGCATTTACCAGCAGAAGATATTGCTCAATCTGTGAAAACCTAGTTGATTAGTGTTCTGTCTTAGGCATCTAAATCCCAAGAGGCTTAGCCAGTTGTCTTTTACTGTCTTGTCTCAAGCTCTGCTTGGCCAGAGCAAAGGGTTGAGGAAGAGTCTGCAGGCCTGCCTTCCCATGTCTTTCAGCAGTGTGTCTCTACATGAGGCAGCTTTGATTCTTCACAATGCTCATATCTCCAGGGTATTTCTACCTTCTGGGATATGCCAGGGGTGTGGTTTTTTTTTCTGGTGGCTTTCAGCAAGAGGTTTTTTCTAGATTGAAAGATGGCAAGAAGGTTTGGCTCATGTTGAAGATCTGAAGAGAGATCTTGTTGGCTGCAAACAGCTTTTATCATTGGTGCAGTCCCTGTTCCTTCTGTCATGGCAGCCATGTAGGTGTAGCTTGGGAATTTAGTGGGTCTTGCCTCACTTCCTCTTCTCTGAAGCTTTATTACCCTCAGACCATCTTACTTGTTGCAGGTACCTGAAAAGACTCTCGTGTAGCTATTTATATGAGCATACCTAAGAAGGAATGATACCCTCCTCCATAAAAGGAGAAATCTAACTACTTTCTGTTTGATTTAAAATATTTGAGGAGGAAGGAAAAGGCAGTACATCTGTCACAATCTCACTTACAATCAGAGAAGATAATGGAAAGATTCCTTCTGACTCTTCTGGGCTTTGGACAAGGCTCTGTACTGCAACATTAGCAAATAATGTAGTTCACATCTCATCAAATTCTTCTTGGGAAAATAATTCTAATATATGTGGATGGCCTTTTGCAGCTCTCTCCCCAAACCTGTCCCTGGTTTGTCAGCTGTGCCAACACCTCTATCTTCTCGTGTCAAATCACTTCTGTGGATAACTGTTGCTCTCTAAAACAAACCCCATGCAAGATGTTCAATTGCTGCCAGTCACAGAGAGATGCCCCAGTACTTGGAATGACCTCTCTGAAAAGGCAGTAAGGTAAAAATTCTTGAATCTGTGGCTTTCTACAGAATGTCTCCCAACTGCAGTAATGCAACCTCTTTGGCACTTCTTTTCATTTCACATATCTCCTCCCTGGATCCACAGTTCTTCCTACTGAGAAAGCATTTCTCAGCAAGCTCCACAGGCTGGGTGCTTTTATGCTGATTTGCACCATGCTTGCCAGAGGGACCTCAAATCCCAGTCATTCCTGGGTCCACGTGCCAGATCCCTGTACTGTTCACATAGACATCCTGCACTCAAAATTCAGGTAGCTATACATCCTATCTTCCTTGTAGCAAGCAGTGCTGTGGCCCTTGTAGGAAGGGTCTTTGGGGAACCCTGCAAGGAATTAGCCTTTGTTATGGCTGGAGAATGCAAGAAAGGTGTGGAGATGTGTTCCTGCTGTAAGTTAAAAGTGCAGCATTAAGTAAACTGATGTGCTGCAGGCTGCCTGAGATCATAGATGGTGAGTATGGCATCCAGGTTGCACAGCTCAGCAGAACAAGTTTTTCTATGAAATCTTACTTAAATATTCATATATTCAGTGATCAGGAAGCAGGACTGGGAGGGGGAGGGGGGGTGGTGAAAGGAGTCTTGATGCACAGGCTACAGTCAGGTAGCTCCAACTACCTCCATCTCTGAAGCACCCCACTGCTGCCGGGGGGCTGGTCATTGTGGATGTCAGAGGTTCTTATCTCAAGTTTCCAGGTTTCTGACTGCCCTCATTGCATAACTTCAAGTGCCCGGCACTGGCAGAACTATGCAGCACCAGAGTTAGCTGATGTCCTTTCTCTCCTGAGCCTACTTGCTGTGTGTGGGTCATCCTCCTTGATGAGCATCGAAGAGGTATAGAAATGACCCCAGAGGAGTTCAGGTGTGACATGGCTAGAGGATCTAGGGTGTAAGAGGAGCCTTCCTGTCATACCTACCTTACTGTCCTTTCTTTTCTGTCTGCTGTGGCAGAGGACAGCACTAGGAGCTGGACTAATGACTCTACTTACCTCTCCATTGTCTCCACTCTCCACTTGCCTCACGTGGTTCTGAGTGGGCTTGTCCATCACAGGATTCAGGTAGATAAGTATGAGTTCTGATCAACGCTTGCTGTTCTCGTGACTTATGGGTGAAAGAGATGTAGTGAGGGGTTAGACAAGTTGTCATGAGTTGTTGTGATGCATTCTGACATGTAAGAGAGTGATTGTGTAGCACTATGGCTGTCACTTGACATCTATGAGATTACGTGAAAGATCACCCTGTCTTTCAAGAGACTGTCAGTAACCCAGAACAATGCCTTGAGCCAGCACCAACTCTCATATTCTCTGCAGATAGCCTGTGGTCCCTGTGGGGCTTTGGCCATGGGCAGTTGGCAGGTGATAAAGCTGAATCATTCCCATCTGAGCAGGGCAATAAGTTCTTGACTGACAAAGAAGGAAAACAGCGCTGTCAGCCCATGGCTGGAGATGGCAGGTAGTTGCCCCCCAGTCTAAGTCCTGCAGCTCTGTAGCCCTTGGCATGGCTGGTGGGGCTGGTCTGTGCAGAGCCAGCCTGTGAAATTCCCAACTGCTTCTGTCTGGAGATACAGGGAAAGACAGAAGCAAAGCATGCCTCAAGAGTCTTTCACAAATACAGTTGCAACTTCCCAATCAAAGAGCAGTCACTCCTCCAAGTATCCTGGACTTTTTTTTATGAGGCAAAACCACATATCTGAAATAGGGACAAACAATTTTCGAGAGTATCATGGGATACTTGTCACACCCAAGACCTTCAGTTTTGTTTGGTTTGAGAGTTTAGCCTCAAGACTTGAGGAAATTCCAGGTTCTCAACATTAAAATTCTAAGCCCTTTAGTCCATTGGTGTCCAAGACTGTCTCCCTAGTTCATTTTTCTTTTTGTCCTCTGAAGTCATGTTACACCTAAATTCTAGCTGCAGTCTTTTTAGAAGGTCTGCATTATGCAGCCAAGCTCCAGTCCCAGGCAGCATAACCTCTGGTGGGCCTCCTGACTGGTGGAGAAATGTGTCAGCTGTTGCATGCAGAAATAACTGGGCTTTCCTATTAGCAGTGGTATTATTTCTTTGGTCTGGAGGTGGAAGTTAAACTCTCCCACAGTGGTATATGACTGAGAACATTACAAAGGTTTCTATTGAAACCTGTGTCTCACTGTGCAGGTTTGCAGCAAGCTTCAGGTCCTATGGTAACCTACTTTCTAACACCTTCTCCATAACTGTTGCACCCATACATTTGATTTTGATTTGATTTTGTTCTATCCAACTTGTCAAACTGAATTTTCCCTCCCCACCTGGCGCTCAGTGCCACTTTCACCCTTCTTTCTGCCCCTCCTGAAGAGCACACAGCTTTTTGTGCCTCATTTCCCAGCGGTGTTACTGCTGCAGCCTCCCTGGTACCCCTACGGTGTCCAGTTGCACATCCCATACTAGTTCTGCTTTCTTTTAGCCAAGAGTCCTGGCAAAACCATTTTGTCCATACCACCTGACTATACCCCATGACTTTTCAGCCCTGGCACACTTCTAATGCTGCTTATCTAATCAAGTTTCTTCCATGTGCCTCTTCATCCTCTTTTTGTGCATTCTACATTTCACTGCTACTTCCTTATGTGCTACTGTGTCAACGTCTCTGTCTGACTCCGTTTCTCTAAATATATTTTGGATAGAGACAATGCAAAAAAATCAACATTTTGTGCAGGATCCCAGAATCTTCAGCCAGGATCTCATGAGGGTGAGCACCATGCTGAACACCTGGCAGGTTCAGGGTCGATATGACCGGAGAGCAAGGAATACGAGTGCCTGAGGCAGGGCAAGTGATGAACACCAGTACCAGCGTGGTTGATCTGGAGGAGTGAGCAACTGAGAAAATCATCAGGGCCCTCCTCCTTTCAAGTTGTGCAATTTAGTAGTCAGAAGAGCAAGGGTTCTGCACTGTAGATCTTATTCCTTCTCTGTAGGAGAACCCAATGATCTTGAAACTTTTGGTCCTTCCATGACTGGACTTCTTTAGTGTTCCTGAGTTCAATGCGAAGAGCTGTTTTCCCACCCTTGGTGCTCAGGGAGACCCCATGGCAGTTGGGGGAGGTCTGGTTACTTCAGAGAAGTACAAATGCTGCTTTTTGAACTGTTCTTGCCTTTCTGCTGTCGTACCGTGCACACAGGCCTACATGTGTCCAGGCTCACAGGCGTATGCACTTTAGGAGCTGACAGACCCCAACTGCCCAGTCACTCAGGTGGGGATTTAGTTCTGCTTGCACAGACATTGTATTAAGTTGCAGGGTGACACCTGTGAACATCAGTTTAACATAATTGTCAGAATGATACTTGGTGGAGCTAATGAAATATTTACCTTTGAGCAGCTGTAAGATCATTAATGTTTCACCGTCTGCTGCCAGCCAGCCCTTTCCTGATTTACATTCTTGAATTGTTTATGAGGCTAATTGCACTGCCCTTCATAAATCAGGGACTCAGGCTTTTCTGGGGCACTTTCAATTAACAAAACCTCCTCTGCCCTGCTGGTGAGGGCATCCATGGCAAGAAACCAGGAGATGGAAGCTGACACAAGCACTAACCTTCCATGAGCCCCCCGCAGGTTCTCCCCCATCCCACCGCCCCCAGCGAGAGTCTCAGAGCACTGGCATGATGCTATGGCCAAGCTCACAGCTTTTGGGCTCTCCATGTCGCTCGGAGACACTGCTTGCATTCAAAGGGTGACTCCTTTCACACTAGCACTGATGTCCTGGCACATTTGGTATTGACATGTAAGAGGGATGTTGGCTTAGCTCAGGGGTAGGCAGGAGACACAGGGCAAAATCCAGACATTACTGTGCCTTGGAGAAGGTGAATCCTCCCCAGGACAACGATAAAGTTGGAGGGTAGGGTGGGTCTTCCTCTCAAGGGAGTGTCCACGTGCTTTCCAGCAATGCATTAAAGACCACAGATAACTTCAGTTTGGGCTTGCGTGTTTTTTTCTCCTCACCCAGGACGCAGCATGTACAATGAAATGTCTGGCTTTGATAGGTTTGGGGATTTTTTTGCTTTTGCTTTTGTTTTCTGATAGTGAATTACATCAATTGCTTTATTATAGATAAAGAAATAGATTTTTAAAAAAACCCCAACAAATTATTTCCTACTGTCAGAGTTGCAGAGGCTCAAATCTGGAATTGCCCTTACTCTTTGGGACAAAGCTAAGCTTGAGGGAGCTCTCTTACCCAGACAAGTGTTATATGTGCTTTAGGAATCTCCCCTGTGCTAGATGAAAGGACACTTTGCAACAGAAGAATGTTATCTTTTTTCTTGTGTAATGTGATGTCTTGATCTAGAGGAGGGAATATTTTTAGGCAGAGATTGCTAGAAAATTATGGCAATGTGTATCTTCAAAATAGGAGGATACACAAGGAAGGCAAAACCACTGACCACTGATCTTTGCACTGCTAATCTCCGTAGTGGGGGATGACAGATTTCCACATGCAGGGTAGGGGCTGGTTTTGATGATCTTTCTAAAACTGAAGAATCAGTGAAGTTTTGTATAAAATCTTATTCAATGAGATGGTAAAAAGTAATCTGGACTAGACAATATTTACTCAAGGGGTTTTAAAGGAGAGCTGCTGAGTTACCCTGAAGTTCAGCCTAACCATTTAATCAGCCTTTGTGCCAGGTGAGTGGACAATGGCAATGCTTGTCTTTAGAGACGCTTTAGAGACGATGCTGGGAATGTGAAAAAAGAGCTGGTAGAGCAGGTGCACTGCGAGGGATTGCAATAAAATGAAGTAGAAGAGTCAAGATGTTTTTTGTGAAAGGAGGGCATGCATTATGAGTCTGCTAGCGCTCCGTGAAGGAATCAACTGACGTGTGGATGGAAGTGATTCTGTCAAGGCAGTGTAGTCATTTTTCTTTGGAAATTGTCAGTGAGGTCTTTCATCAACAGTGCTTGAGAATACTGTGGGATAAGAGGAAAGGTCTTCTCAAGAATTAATAACAGATTAAATGACAGAAAGCAATGGATGAGAACAAACAGTCAGGTTTTGCACTGAGCGAATGATTAGAATCCTAGATCTGCTTTGGGACATGTGGTGCTTGGTGTATTTTTGAATGATCGAGAAAAGATGTACAGTGAGGTGACAAAAGGTTGTATGTGATGTGGAATTATTCTGAACTCTCAAATCTGAGGCTGACAGCAGGGACTTAACTGTGTGAAGATAATAATCTAGTGTAAAGATTTCCAGCATCAGCAAGAGGGAGGACAGCAAGCTGTCCATTGCACAGGGAGCCAGCTGGGGACATTGAACACCTAGCTGTGCTTTAGTCTCAGTAGTACCTACTTCATCTTTGTATTTAGTTGTTTAAAATATGAAGTCTTGGAGAAAATCTATTCTGTGCTGGCAATATTTCAGATTATCTGAGTCTCTGACTGATCTCACCCTTCCAAGAATCCAGAACAGCTTCTATCAATCAGGTTTCCTCTAAGACCTCTGGATACCGAAGCTGATGGTCAGATCCATTCACAGACTAAGGGCATCTCCTTAAAACCAATATGCTCCTGGAAGATTGAGCAACAAGGAATGCTGCATGAATCAGGACTGTGCTAGGCAGAGTCCTTCTAGGAGGTGTGTATCGCAGCAGCCCCAGTCCATACAGCACCCAAAAGGGCAATCTAGGTTAGGCTGTTTGCACTTCAAACATGCCTTGGACCACAGCCCTGTCCCCCTCCCCCGGCCTCCCTGATGGTCCTTCAAGGCAGCTAGCTCTGCAGAGGCTCAGGGAAGCGGCTCCTGCTTATAAGGCACATTGCTCTCCTTGACCTATTTGCTCATTACCTCCACAAATGTGATTTTGATTAAGGAATTTTCCTAAGTAATTACTATGGCATTAGCAATTCAGCCAAACAGAAAATAGTCCAAAAAGCAACGTGGCATGGTATCTGCCCTGAAGGCCAGCTTGCTGAGTGCCAGCGGGCTGTCAGAGAGGGAGAGTGAACGCCAGAACTGCGGGGCAGATGGACAAAGCTTTGTCCTGCCCTCCGGGGCACGGGGTCCTCCAGGTCATGTACCAGGTCTGTGTGTGGCTTCTGCTGCTCATCATGGTGCTCCCCTGGAGTCAGGGAGAGGTTCTGACACCAACTGCAGATTCACGGATTAAAACCACTCTTGCTTCCAGTTGCTTGTTAAAATTAAAATGTCTGCTGAGGTCTTGTTTTGAGCAGCGGGAGAGAAAGATAATACACCCCTTACAAAGAACAGTCTAAATCCAAGGAGCTGGTTTAATGGTGGCAGTTGCACATCCCAGCCTGGTTCACAAGGGACAGAGTCACAGGAGTCACATCCCTCCTGATACACCCTGCCTAGGGACAAAATGCATTGCACAGACCAAGCTGCTGAACAGAACCTGATTCGGAGAGCTACTAAAGTTGTCCCCAGTTTACAAGCTGACCTTGGCATCCTTCCACACGGCATTGCAATGATTTTACTGAGTCACCGCATACTTTCTCGTTAAGAGTTTGCCACCAAGGAACTCTGACAGAATTTTTCCTGACAGGAGATAACCAAAATCATGTGCAAATCTGGCCCAGGATGAAAAAAAGACAGGCTCAGAGTGACTCAGCTCAAGCAAACTGTTGTCCCCAAGTAAAACTGTTTGAAAAAGAAGCCAAAGCTGAGCTCGCTTTCTCTCAAGAAAGGCAGAAGAATAATGGTGTCACCTTTAGGATCAAAGCGACTGGCTGAGTTCCTCTCTGTGAGAGTAACTACCTAGTAAACAAAGCCAGCACTCACTTTCTGCAAGCATCTGCCTTAGCCTTCAGCAGCTTTCCAATGCAGTTCTGGGGGAGTGTTGCCAAACAAAAAGGGACTCATTCCAAGGCTTCAGCAGTGAAAATATAAATATCCCTCTTGTTAATTTTGGGTGCCATAATCCATCAGTGGCTGTCTTGTGCAATTTAGATCCATGACATCTCCTGACAGCATGGGCAGTAAAGAATTCCCATGCTAATGTAAAATAGGAAGGTGCTGGGGCATTTTTATCAGCTGCCCATTGAGCTGAACAGAAGGATGCAGTGGTGGTGGGATGGTCTGGGCGTGGGGAGCACAACCATCTAGGAGACAGAAGTTACCTGGTGCAGTCACTGCTGTGGCTGGTCATGTGTGATCAGAGGAGCGAATAGTGAAAGGCACGGTACACAAAATGCTACAGGGCATGTACAGCTCTGGCCAGCATGGCTTGATGGCCGGACACCGTGGTCCAGAAAAGGGTCAGTCACGAAAATGGAGCCTGACTTACACTTTATGGCTGTGCCACATGTTCTCCTTAAGTAAATCCTGCAGAAGATACATTTAACAGTGCACTAAGTGGTTTATAATTATGATATCACTTTCATAGGGTTTATTACCACATGGGACAGACTGACATATCCTGCTGCACTGCAAAGGGAGGAGATCCCAACAGGCTGGAGAGAAAGGGACTCCATTGTTGGAGAGAGAGCTTGCAGTGAAGAGCTTGCTTGCTTGAAACAAAGGCAAAGCTGTGCTGTTGCTCATAGCCATTCATGAACTTGTGCTTATGACAGTGTGGGTATAGAACAAAGACTCTGAGACATGCAGGGATCTCAGAGCAGAAATCTGGTGCTGAAATCCCATGCTCCCACTTGGCTTAATGGATGTGAGCCCATCTGTATCCATACTCCAGGGCGGCAGCTTGGGAAGGTCAAGAGAGAGGCAAAGATATAATAGCTGTGTCATGTCACTTCTCCTAACAGAGCTTTTAGATGTCTGGAGGCAGAGCACCTATGATACTTCAAGATAAGCCAGGAGCCTTAGGGTGCCTGTCCTCCAACAACTTGCAGATGTTAATACCCATTCTTGGCATCAGCTGAGATGGCTCAGGACATTGGCCCTTCACAGCCTGGCAGGACAACTCTAAGTCTTTGCCTCCTTTTAAACACCCCTGAAGTGCTAGACTCCTCCAGTTGTCTACATATACTGATTTACTAGCATTTTGTTATTTTTGTAGAAGACAACTTATCTGTCGGTTCTCTCCAGCCTCTTCACTCAGCACCAGCATACATTAAAACACCTCCAGGCAGCTTTCCTAGTCCTTTCTCTTCTTGTCATTAGCTTTTTAACTTACACTTGTTTTCCTCTTTCTTATTCACTACAATTTAATTTATAACATCACCCTTGTCTTTTAGGCTTGGTTGTAGACCTTTGTTCCCTTTGTTTCTGTTCAGCCATTTCCAGACCAGTCTGGACTGCAGTATTTACACCTCTAAACCCTGTTGGAGAAATTAATGTTAAACATGAAATGCATGTGAGACATCGATGTTACATTCAACCTATTAAACTTGAGATCTCAAGAGTGTTACCAGCTCTCCATTAGGATACACATTGTATATTCACATTAGCAATTAAAATACACGACAGGCCTGGCAGCAAGTTGCTTTGTGAAAACCACCTCCCACACTTGTGGAGTGGGGGATTCCTTAGGGATCTCTGCTTTGGGATTCTGGTAGGATCCCACTGCTAGAAAGCATCCCAGATACTGCAGTCTGCCCAGTGTGTGTCAATGCATGGCTATGGCATGGTCACCCATTGCTTGTCAGTACAAGCTCTCACAATAAAGGATGGAGCCATCTTCAAGGGCCAGCTGCAGGGCAGTTTGAGTCCAGAAATTCAGGGAAGTATGAAAATATAATTAGCTAATAATAAATAAAAGAATCTCTGATAAACATGCAGGACATTTCCATTATTTCAAAGCCATTTTTAAAGCAGTGTTGACTTTCCCTCCAGAACAACCCTCCCTTGCTTTGAAGTGATATTTTTAGTGTGTTTCCAAGTACTTAATGATGGACAGAATAAACATACACAGTTTATGGGGAAACTGAGTCAGGAGGTGGTATGAAGCTTTTCCCCAAAGTCAACTAGCCATCATGGTGTCAAGCCAGAAACAGTAGACAGGTCTTCTGAGCCTTGGTGTTGATCTCTCTCTTCTAAGAGATGCTGTTCAGAAGCAGCATGCTTAACTCTGTGCTTGGATCCAGGGCTTGCATTATGTATGAGTTATTGCAGAGGGGTGAGCGTTTGAGTGAACAGGATACTGAAAACACTGCTCGGCTCAACTCCCTTCTTCTGCTCCCTATGAAACAGCAATAGCTTTGGTAGAGGAAGTAGTGAGGAGTGCCGTGGAAGGGCCATCACTGGACTCAGAGTTTAGGCAAAACCAGCAGGAGTCACTTGATACTCGGGGAGCTCCACCCATGACACAAGCAATGGGTGTATTAGAAATGTGCACTAGCAGTTGCCTGCTGAGTTGGAAACAAGGGCAAGGTCAAGGACAACTGCTGATCAGGACAGAGGGATATGGGAAGATGCAAAAAGACAACTAGGGGGATTCCCAGAAGGTCCTCAAAGGTAACCTACTACAGATGTTGCAGGAAAATGAGTGGGTGATAAGATCCCAAATGTTTTTGAGTATGTGAGCATGATGTCCCCTCTCAAATTGATTTAAGAAAGGATCTAGACACTTCAGCACTTCTGTAAACTTCAATAGACACCTATCTACATTTTTAGGCACATGAAGTACCTACAAGAGCTTTTGCCAGTCTTTTCTAATGTCAGCAGGATTTACCTCTTAAGTACTGACTTTTCTTTCTTACTTGGGGCTCAGTTTGAGACGTGAGCTTTTGAAGCTGTTGTTCCTAACTTCTTTGCTTCCAAATGAAAGCAGAAACCATAAATGACTACATTTAAGTGTGTGAAACAGAACAACTTGCATCCTTAGACTGTCAATTCCATATACCCACTTATTTACTTACAATTATAAATAGAGCACTTCATAAATATTAATAAGGAAGCTCCCAAAGCCCAGCTGAGAAAATAAGTATTATCACCATTTACCAGTTGTCAAACTGAAACACAGGTGGAGAGATGACTTGTCCAAAGAGTCCAAGCAGGCCAACATCACAACCAAGTCCAGACTGTCAGCTTTCCTTCCACCATAGCCATCACTGCTGCATCCCCTTCCATCATACTCCCACGTTTAGCAGTGCCTCCACCCACTGTGCTCACATAGGTAACAGTCAAATACCTTTTACATAGCACTGACTTTAAACCTCCCCCTTGTAGGAAGTTTGAAGTATCCTGAATTTGATGGCAAATCAGGATGGAGACCACTTCAGTTATGTTTATTCTAGCCAACTGAGGAAAGTTTCTTAACCAGGTCTCAGAGCCATCAAATCCCCATGGTGCTTGGGTCATCAGAGAAAGGTTGAGAGCTGCCTCTCTCACCTCCAGTGACTCTCACATCCAAGAACCTCCTTTCTGACAGCCAAATTGAGAGCTCTAAGTGTGAACAGGTCACAGGAGCTCCTGGTGAAGTGGAGAGAAATAGGCAATCTTGAAGATGGTTTCGTCTGAGCTACCTTGAAATGAAGATGTTAATTTATCTTCCACTGAATGTAGAAAGGAGTGGCCAGGTGAAAACTTAGATGTCTTGAGGGCAAACTTAGGGTGAATGAATGCCTTCTGTACCAGACTGAACCTTATTTATCTGACATTAAATATAATGGGAGGTTTCATTCTTGAGCTAAGAGTGCTGAGCTGAGTGCTCCCTTGCTCGCTCCTGTGCCAGACACACTGAGTCATTGCGTAACTCAGCCTGCAAGAGGCTTCAGGTTTTTGCACCACTCTTTCAGGAGTTAAACCATGCCCTGAAGGTATCCCAGCTTCATCCCATCCAATTATTCCTATTTAACTCAACTAGAATTTTGTCTCCAGCTCAGAAGAACGAAGGGCTTCTCTTACGAGGTACCTTCCCCCAGTTCACCTCTGGGTGCACAAGGCCCAGCAGGAGTGCTTTCCACCCAGGCACATCTGGAGTTTCTAATAGCAAATTCGTTTTACCAGAGGCACCCACATGGCATCTGTCAAGCTATGGCGTTCATTTGGAAATGATAAACCATTCCTGCTTTCCTTGAGGGCTAGGTCTTCAGCATACAGATGGCTGGTCAGAGGGCTCACTTGGCTTGTGTATAGTCCCTTCAGAGCTGGGTTAGATCACTCATCACAGCAGGTGACAGTAGACTGCAGAAGCAAGGCTTGGGCAAGGTATCACAGAATCACAGAATCATCTAGGTTGGAAAGGACCTTGAAGATCATCCAGTCCAACCATTAACCTAACATTGGCAGTTTCCAACTACACCAGATCCCTCAGCGCTATGTAAACCCGACTCTTGAACCCCTCCAGGGATGGGGACTCCGCCACCTCCCTGGGCAGCCCATTCCAACGCCCAACAACCCTTTCTGGAAAGAAATGCTTCTAATACCCAGTCTGAACCTTCCCTGGCACAACTTGAGGCCATTCCCTCTTGTCCTATCACTTATTACTTGATTAAAGAGGCTCATCCCCAGCTCTCTGCACCCTCCCTTCAGGTAGTTGTAGAGGGCGATGAATTTGCCCTTTCTTAATGCTTGGCTGACAGTGTGAGCATCCCACCAGAAATGCCGTGGAAACTGTGACTCTTCCTTCATGACGACATTTTGGGATCCTTTGGAAATTGTCAGGTGTCTGTCTGGACTTCAAAAGAGAGTTGTGTTAAATTTTGAGCAGCTTGAATGACAGCACAGAAGATCCAGAGACAGACAACGTGACTCAGTCAGTGTTCACATGATCACAGGTGTGAGGCACCTGTGAAGTTCAGCGTGCCAGCTTCATATAGGGCTGAAAGAAATAAACACTGCAAACAGAGCTGCTCCAGCTTGTAAAACTGAGAGAAATGCAGTGCCAGAATGGATTGCTAGAAGAAACTGACAGCATCTTGTAAAAAATCTGTTGTTTCCTAAAGACAGAAGGAAAAATGATCACTGTGTCTGAGATGTAATAGTTTTGGTCCAAACACCTGTCCCAAATGCAAAGTGGTGCAGGCCTGCCATGGGCTTCAAAAAAACCCCAGGTGTTAGATGTGGACATTGAATTGCTTGACTC
Organism: Strix uralensis; assembly: GCF_047716275.1. Lineage (NCBI taxonomy): Eukaryota > Metazoa > Chordata > Aves > Strigiformes > Strigidae > Strix > Strix uralensis. The sequence goes on from NC_133990.1 coordinate 7,457,367, forward strand.
CTGGAGAAATACCTGCTCTCATCTTGCTCCTACCAGCATGAAAAAAGAAATCTCTGACAGCCTGATCTTCTGATGAACCCAAACTACTTCCTCAGCCACAAAGCTCAGGATAAGAATGGGAAAGTTTGTGTTTTGGTGTGTGACACTTCCCATAACCTATCGCTTTTGCCCAGTTCTGGTCCTGATGCACCTTTCACGTCTGTAAGATGTCCCTCTCCCACGCCCTGTTCTCTTCAGGAACTGCCCAGGGCAGTCTGCAACCTGGTATGAGTGGATAGAGGTGCTTCTGTTAAGGGCTTTTTGTTAAATTACACCCATCTCCTCCTCTTTCTTGTCTTCATTTCTTCACATTTTTCCTTTAGCATGTCCGTCCTATGTCTCTCCACACCCTCCATTCTATCTTTCCTACTACTCCCTGGCTATATGTTAGAAGGGGAGAACGGGATCAATCAGATCTACTCTTTGATTTGCTGAGATCAAGTCTGAAAAGTCAGTTGATACTCCCTCACATTTTTTATGATATAGGTCTTATGAGGGAGGAGTTAGGAGAGAACAGGACAGAAATCCTGTCTCGGTACAGGCCAGAGGGCACCAGAGTGCCATCCCCATCAGACTCTGAGCTTAGGGACAATGATACTGAAGTGACCCCACAGCACCAGTAATTCACCTCTCTGGCTGCATCCAGCTTTCCGTGCTGGGTCCATGTCATTCAGGGTTAGTTGTCTATCTTGAAATTAACTGATTCCTGGCAACAGAGTGCCCAAGGAGTATGAGAAGCTTTGTCCCTGGGAAGGGAATGTTTTTTCATTAGTGTATCTGAACAGCACACTTTGTTACTGGCTGATTTTCATTAAAGAACTAAGGCTCCCCAAGGACTCATTTACTTCCTCCTGCAGTAGCAGGGGTTGAGAGCATGCTGGGGTGGAGTAATCACTGCACAGTGTGTTGCAGTGGCTGCAGCAGTGCGGGGAAGGAAGCTGCCTGCAATTCCCAGCTGTTTCTTTGCTGTTAAGACACAACTGTTGTGGTTATGATGCCATATCTACAGCTCTAATTATTTCATGCTTTGGGGGCTAATCAATGGCTTGCACCAACTGCATATCAGTATTGGAGGGTCTGATCCTACACAGCTTTGTGATATGTGTGAGCCAGGCTCTGTCTCTGGTCTCTCATCGCTTACAGCTCAGCAGCATTTTAAGTCCTGGATTACCCAGTTCCATGTCTTTCCTTTACTTCAGGTAACATACAGAAATCAAGAGACACAAATTTAAGCAGTTCAGCAACACAAAAACTCCCACCAGGAAGTGTGGGGGATAGAGGCTCTCCTGCAGCGTGCAGCTTGTGATCCCCATTAGCTATTGCCTTGGATTTAGAGCAGTGCAGCCTTTTAGAGGCAGCACAAGAGGCAGGTGTCCTCCACCCTGCCATGTCATGGATACGGGCAGGTATATTACCCAGGAGTAAAGCTCACAACATGATTACTACCATTTGTACATCAGTTAGAGCACAACCCCATTTCCTTTCAAACACGAACTGCCAGTGTCTGAGGTATGGACATATCTGGTGATCGTCCTCTTAAGCCACCTGTACAGTTATGAAATACTTGTAAGGAGACTATGACAGAGCTACAGATCAGATTAAGTTTCCCCTGTCTGTATTCCCAAAGCAGAACGGGACCATTGGTACCTCCAGCCTGCTCAGATCTACTCTCTGGTCTCATTGACTGGCAATGGCCAGCTGCTTCTTCACAGGAGGATGTGAAGCCAATCAGTGGCAGATGGATGATTATCTGCCCTCTTAGGAAGATCATGTCCCTGTCCCATAGTTAAAGTTTATAAAACACAAGTTCTTCTATACTTCTAAAGTGTGTATTCCTTCCTGAGTTTCCTTTTCAACACACTGATGCATTTAATGTTGACTTTCTCCAAGTGATACAGACAGTTTCCTGCTCAAAACAAGTTGTGACCTCAACAAGCTCTCACCTAAAAATAGTATAAAAATAATTGAGGTCCAGATTGAAGTGTTTGATTGCCCTGATAGAGTCTCTTATTTTCTTTCTAATGATCAGGCAATTAATTTTTGTGTAATTTCAACCCCAGTTTCCAGCCAGCTTTGCCTGAGATCTCCAAAGCTAGAAGCCTGTGCTGAATTAAAGGTCTTCTTGATGTCTTCTGGCTCCTTTTTTCTTGTGGGTCAGGCACAGAGAGGCAAATCTCGCACACATTCAGCAGCTGATGCAGAAACATTAGTCTTCAAATACCTTGTGTTTTATTTTGATCATGCTGCCGGTTCCCTGAACATAGAGGGGATGTTGATCTGGGATGACACAATCTGGGTGTAGTTGCACAGTACCCTGTGCTCAGATTTATCTTTGTCCCTAGTCCTGTTTCTGGAGGAAGGCTGCCATACGGGGCTGTGGTATCCTCCAAAGAGGCTGCCTGGCCTCATACCACTTCACTCCTGCTTTGGGAGTCCCAAGTTCCAGATGCAGACAACTATAAAATGGGAGGAATTGCATTTGGTGTGTGGGCTGCAGGAGCACAGAAAAGCCACAGTACTGCACTGGGTAGAAAAAAAAAAGCCATGAGGACTAGTGACAAGACACAAATTACCATAAGCCACCTGTGAAATCCTTGTTTTCAGCCTAAAATGTGCCATAACACTAGTGAAAAAATTCCCAGACCAAACTGGAGTCTAAATTGTTTTCCCTTCCAAAACTTATTCCTCTGTTTCACTGCATACCCACTGTCACTCACCTTTTCAAAAGATATCCAGCCACACAGGCCAGGCACAGGCATGCTGGTGGTCTGCTTAATCACAAGAGGTCATTGTTGGTCATTATCGTCACCACTGTCAGAGTTGTGTCAGAACTGTCACGTTCACGAGGTCAACAGCCATAAAACTGTAAAACCTACCAACCTACCAACCAACCAACCAACCAACCAAAAAACCGGGAAGCAGCAAAACAAATGTATAGCTCACGCTAGACAATTTAATGTACCATTAGCAATCATTACCAAATCTAGATTTTTTAATTAGTGCATGGTCTCTTTCATTTTTGAATCTGCTCAGGTTTTTTTCTGTTGGCTAAGAGATGATATTTGTGTGGAAACATGCAGACCTGGGTATCCCTGGGCTTGTCTACCTTTCAGGTCAGAAGTAGGATGGCAGCTCCCCTCACTGTGTCCAGCTGGTTGGGATAAAAGCAGCAGTATGGCTGCAGCAGCATAAAGCTCCTGAAGACTCATGGGAGTTGAGAAAGATATTTTACTGATAAATCAGAGGTGGTTTTGGGAGACAGGCCTCTGTTTTGCAGTAGGATGGGCTCTGAGTGACCCCCATCAGCTCCTCAATCAGACAAATGTTATCACTGACAGTCAGAGGCAGTCTAACGGGACTGATATTTGTGAGACAAATTACTCAGGCAGGAACATGTTTGCTGCTCACTACAGAAGTGCTGATGTTCTGCTCAGGGGTCCTCACTCAGCAGGGAAGTCCTTTTTCTCTGTCACTGCTCTAAGGTGCTCATTAGCATGGGGACTCTTCAAACAGCTACTGGTTGTTGATCATTAACCAGGACAGGGACAGGATGCTCCACCATGGCAGATGTGGTCTCAAAGTGCTAAGTGTAGTCTCATGAGCTTCCCTGTCACTGTCCCTGGAGCTGGTGTCTCCTGTGGCACCAGAACAAGAGTTAGGAACAAAGCCAGCTTCTGCACTGCTTCCCCTGAACCCTTGCTGCTGAATTCCCAAATGAGGATGCACTAAGTGTTTCCTAAGTATAACAAGGCTTGTGTATTGGGTCTGAAAAGACCTTTCCTAGTATGTGGCAGGCTGCTAAGTACAAATGCTTTAACCAGCTTGTTTAAGGCAAGATAGTTTGACATAATTTTCTTCCATTTCCAGTTATTTTAAGACTTGGATGGTGACATTAGGGTAAGAATGCACAGCCCAGAACTCCTCCAGGAGGTCCCCATACGTGCACCCCTTCCCGCATCCCTAATGTACCTTCACAAGAGGATCCTGCCAGTCTGGGAGCAAAGACTCTGTCACCTTCCTGCTGCTCATTGACTTTCCTTTAAAGTCACTCACTTAGTTTGTGCCTGGATCAGTGCAGTGCCCCAGGAGGCTGCAGCCACCCTTGCCACAAGAAACTGTCCCCTGCTGATGGGGGTTATTATTTTGGGTGCCTCTGGCTTTCTGGACGCCTTGGATCCCAGACCACCTCTCTCCCCACCATTTCAGAACCCAGCTCCAGATAGGATGTGCTGGCACATGATGCCTGAACATCAGTGCTATTCAAGTACCTTAAAATGAAGGACATTCCTGGAAAGGTCTGCACTTTGTGCTTTTTACAGCCTGGTGGTTACTCATATTATCATTTAATACCTCCAGTTGTGTGACTGTAAGCCGTTTCCAGAAGTCTAAGTGAATGATTTGTTGTGATTAGGCATTCTTATTTGTCTGAGTTCTTCTTCTCCCCTCTCTTTTTCACTTTGCTGTTTCTTTCCTTAGCCACTCTTTTATGCAGTTCTACTACTTTTGTCTGAATAAGAGTTATTCCAATGCCATGGAGTAGAGATTAGCATGGCTGCGGTGTCTGGACACTGGTGGAATTGTGCAATTTTGCAGAATTTCTGTTGAAGTTTGGCCTAAGAACCCCCACTTCTGAATCCCCTTCACATTTAGCATCTTGGATAACTCGGTTCTCCCACTGAGAACTGGGATATGTGATCTAGGGCCTCCCAGACTCTGGGTCAAGCTAGCCTTGGCAGAGATCAGGAGCAAACCCCTTTGTGTTCAGCTCCTTGGTGGATCCTTCTCTTGCAGCCTGTTCACAGCTCCCAAGGGGATTAAAGAGCATCAGAATCAAGATCTGCTGCACAAAGCCAAGGGTGATGTGCAGACCTAATTTCACTGGAATGGTATCTGAGACAGATCTGAACAGCTCTAGTAATACACATCTGACCCTTGCAAAGGCGTTTAGATATCAAAGAATGTTTATCTCTAACCTCAGAGTTCTTACTGGAGACAATCAGTTCTTAGTATTCTTCCTCCAGCTGAGAAGAAGCAGCCTCTACCTTCCCTTCTGCTAATACCCTTGAAGCATGTGTGCGGTGTGATCAGCCCTTCCTTTGCCCTTAATCACTTTCTCCCAGCCTATATAATTATATTCCATCAGGTATTGCATCTAATTTTTGAGGAGCTCCCTAAGAACAAAAGCCAGTTCAGCTGCAGGTGAACAGAACAAATTAATTAGAAGGGGAATTTTAGGCCCTCTCTAAATTAGATCAGCAAATCTCCAGCAGAAGAAGCATAGCTCGACTGGCTATGATGCTGTTCACTTCCCGAGCAGCTGCTCAGTTCCAGAGGTTGCATACAGTGTTCAGAGACACAACATCGCTAGAAAATGGATTAGGCTTGGAGCAACCCATGCTAAAAGGCACTCCAGGGCACAATTTCAAAGCACAACACAGGGAATTGGTGGCCTTGTGTCTCTCATTAACAATGGTACAAGTTGTGCCATTAGATTGCTTCACTGTACTTTGGGAATGTCTCCCTGTCATATTCCTGCATATCTGACCCCAATAAAAGTGGATGTTACTTGAGTGTCGAGCTCTGCATAGTGCTATTTACCAACATTCCTCCTAGCTATGGAGATCTTTATGAGTAAGAGCTGGAATTACCCTATAAAACCAGATCAAATACCCAGAAGCCACTCATTATAAGCATTTAAACAAGTAAACACACGACACCGATGCAACTTGCAGCTACCTCTAGGAATCTGCAATCTTGAGGAACTGTCAACACAACCTCCTGTTACGCCGTGAAACAAGCACACAGGTTGTGCTAGGAGCTATGGAAAGGTACTCCATGCAGATAGCTGGGCACGTCCCAGGCTCCTGGGGCAGCGTGGAGAGCACCAGCATGAACAGAGCCTCCATGCTCAAGTAATACACTGTTTTCACCATGTGGTGCAGGACCAAGGAGAGGAAACAAAACCCCAACAGAGATAAGGAAGAGCTTGTGGCGGAAGGTGGGGGCAGATACAGGCTGCTGAAAAAATGTTTGTTAATTCAGTACAAAGAAGAGGTTTTACAATCGAAACCAATCTCATTTATCCTGCCCTCACTCGTGGCAGAAATGTCTGGTTGTTAATGCACGTACAACTCTACCGAACATTCACTTCTCCCTATTTTCCCTCTGGAAGGCACCTGCTGGGCTTATGAGCTTTCTACATGTGTCTGCACCTGCATGCGCTGCCAAATGCTCGAGTCGTGTCCACGTGGCCCCCTCCTGCGTGGCTGGACGTAGCCGTGGTGCTACAGTTTCAGTGCAATGTTGCTGATGACAGGAGCACAGCAGGAGGGGTGAGAGCCAGCGGTGGTGAGATTAATAAACAGGCAAACACTAATGATCCCCATATTGAATCCTCTGGCTCACTTGCCTTCTGTTATAAAGAAAAGAAAGCCACAACAGAAGAGTTTCATGAGGGAATCATATTAGATCAGGAGCCTATAGGCACTTGCTATCCTCATTGCGTGTAATGTACCATACCATTTGCCATTCTCCTTCTAACCCACGCTGTTTTTCTCAATAACTTTAAAAGTGTGATTGAATTTAGAAAAGATCCAGAACAAATAAAAAGTTGATCCCTCTATAGCCATACCCTGAGCGGACAGGAGCAGATTAAGGGTCGTTCTTACGTTAGTGAGGGCTGCTTAATAGCAGTGAGAAAATCAACTCTGGGGCTCCACGTGAGAAGACAGGATGGAGCTTAGAGAACAGAGCATCTTTAAGGGGTAGCCTACATGCATGTTTACACTTCAGGCAGACATATGCCCTAGCACTTGAGAGCAGGAACGTTCACAGCCTGCTGTGAATTCAGAGGCTCAGCACATGAGCAGAGAGCACTTGAAACCATTTTCCTTTTCTTATGTACCTGGGAAAAGTGGAGTGCCTTATCACTCATGATTCTTGGTCAACCACTTCGTCTCCCCTCATAAATTCTCCTTGTTTCCACTTCCAATGAGGTTCCTTAGTAATTTTTATGCTATTGCATCTTTCAAACAAAGGTTTTCCCCCATCTTAACAACGAACCCCGCAAACTTTAACAACAAATTCTCATTCTTTAATGACAAACCTGTGTTTTTACATCCTCTGCCCTTTCTGTTCCTAGTGATAGGACCAGGCCCTTGAGAAGGTGACTAAGGCTAAGACATACATAAAGTTATTTCCTCTCTTTTTATCCCTGGTCTCCCAGAGATTTCCTGAGATCATGTGCTTTAGGAACTCAACTCTTCAGAGTTAACTGAGACAGCAGCAAGTACATTCTCTATTACTGCCTTACCCAGAAGGAAAAATTAGTCGTCATCATCGTTTTCCCCCGAAAGTCATTTCACAGTGTGGAGACTGCAGCGTTCATGTACATGTGGACTATGTGTTTCTAAAAATTCTGTTTGTTGAGAAGTAACTTCATAAGCCAAATGCATTTGGGGACTGTATCTGAAGTTTTGTAGCTTCTTTATTCAAGAAGATTATTGTAAATACAGACAATTTAAACATTTCTGAAACTAATATTTTCATATCAAATTAAAACTGCTGTTTTAAAGTCAGTTAAACATGCAGGCATAAACCAGTTTCACTTAGTTATCTCAAGAGATGTTACTACTTGGAAATTAAGGGCTGAAGTTGCAGAAGTCCATGCAACACAAAATCCCAACACAAGATTAGAGAGTCTTGCAGTTTGATTCGAAGATCACACCATCTCTCTTATCCTCTGGAGACTTCCAATTTTCAGTGTAATTTTGTAACAACATATTCATCTCCTTTGCAGAAGTGGGTTTCTCTAGTGTATAGGTTCTTGACATAATTTTCTGAGCACCTGTTGTAACAGAGCAGTAACTCTTTCCTGCTGCTTCCACTTGCTAAATCAGATTACAGAAAATTGGAATAGCACTCGACACTTCCCTGGGGTTACTTTTCCATGTAGGTAATTGCTGTTATTCCCATAGGAAGGCTGTGAAAGAGTGGTTCAAGAAAGAGGGACTGTAGGAAATACAGCAAACAGGAGAGGCCTTGACTGCAAAACTGTGAGTGGAAGTAGAGGTGCCCACTGTGATCTCCAGGCTAAAATGAGTAAAATCATCCACATTGCCAACTAAATGTCCAGCTCTGTCTTGTTCATACCCTGGCTGCTGAAAGCAAGCCAAAACCCTCTAGAGCAGGAATGTGAAAAGTAAATGATATAAATAATTATGTAAATGGTATCATAATAATGCAGGACCAGTGGTCCCAGGTCAGAATAGGACCCTGAATCAGGAGGACACCTATGCACAAGCTTCTTTTTGGTCCTTTGCTTATTCACCATTGCAGGTTTTGCCATCAGTCCTCCATTATTTCTAATTTCTACATGAATTGCCAATGCATGTGAGTTGTCCTCGGAAAACAGAGATTCAACCCTTTCTCTTAACACAGCAAAATGTCTAAGTCATGAGTACCTCCAGCATCCAGGTCACTGAGGTACCCCAGGTACCCTTACCTAAGGTCAGCTGGGGCTAACTGCCACCTCTGGAGGTGGTCACCTCCATTAATAACAGAGCACAAGATGCATTCTTTGAAGCTATGACTTCTTAATAACACCAATGTATTGTGAGAAGCTTAAAGGTATAACAACTTCGGTGCTTGGTGCTGCACAGACACAGACTAAAATCCAACATAACTTTGACCAGGAACAGGGCAAGAGGCACCCAGTCTCCTATGGAGAGGAACAGGAGGAGGGGTAGTACTAAACTTGTCACAGCAAGTGAAGCTTTTATCTCGACATCAAGTAAGAAATCCAGCTCGCACGTAAGAAAATGAGCACACTTTGCCCCTGTATTGCCTACGACACTTCAGCAGTGAAGGGCACTCGGAGCAAACAGCAGAGTACAAGCAAGCGGTGAAGCATGATGATGTGCTTGCTACCAGCAGGACATTCTGTGGGCTGAGGTTTATGGAGCCAGCCTTTACCTGCTCCATACTGCTGGGGAGAACTCATGTGTCATGGAATTTAACAGTGTTACAGGGAAAAGAGCCAAGATATTTATGAGATAATTAATTAAGATGGTTTCTCTAAATGTGTCAACCAAAGACTTTATGTGCATCTAAGCTGGCATTTTCTCTGGCTGGAAACTTTTGAATTTCTTCCATACTGATCTGGGAATTAGTGCTGGGAGAAAGGAAACAGATTTATGACCACACTTCATAGATACAGCATTACACTCAAAATCCTACATAGCCAAAGGGACCTCACCTTGTATGTGGAGCTGAAAGTGCATTGTTTGTTATTTAACGCTTCAACACTCTAATCAAAACACAAGAAATAGTTAGAACAGTACTAGTGCTCATAGTTCAAATTAATACAGAAAAACTTATTTATTCTTCCTTTAAAATGGATATATATAACTTACTAATACTCACCTTGGGTCTCTGGTGTTGTCCTCTCTCTTCCCATGTCTCTCTGGTTGGGTCATCAATTGTCACCAGGGACAACCTGGTTTTGTCAGGCTGTAGCCACAGGCTGGTCTCAGAGCAGAGACAGCTCAGGATAGGTGACAGACACTGTGTCACTATCACAACTCAAACAAACCAGAACCAGGTCCAGGCAAGTCCAGCCCAGCCATGAGACCCCACCCTGCTGGGTCAGTACAAACCCTGGGGATTTTCATTGGTAACAGCAAAAGTCTTATTTATTGGGCTGCAATAGCAACACCACTTAGACACGGAAGGGCAAATGCCTGGCAGCCAGCAGTCACCACATTTATGCCGGCCACCACTGGGTCCGTGATACTAAAGAAATGCTATGAAGACAGTGGCTGGTTTGATGATGCATCTCCCACCGTCTGTTCTGTCATACCCCTACAACTGCTCCCTGGAGATTTCTCCCAGGGAAGTGCTGTTTTTTACTCTTTTTTTTTTCCCCCCTTTTCTTTTTCTTTTTCTTTCTTACTGCTGTTAAGTAGGTGGAAACAGGGAGAATTGCCAAAGACTAGCCATCTCCCAACACACCAGCAGAGATTCATGCACCGAAGCCTGAGAGATACGCAGTCCTTCCTTGGGCATGACTGGGTTTAAGAACAAATAAATACTTCTGGATATCACCAAATTCCCCTGGTTCGCAGACATACCAACATGAAGGGATCTGGGAACAAGTACACTCACTGTATAATGTCAGCACTCACTTACTGGTGCAATAGAGAAAAAGGATGAACTGTAAGTCCCACCTGTCAGGGATCAGAAAAGCCATAGTTTAGGTCCTTACCAGGAAGGAAGAGGCATGGTCTTGAGTGCTTGTTGGCAGGGAGAGAAATTAAAGCTGCTTCTTCCGAGAGCTGGGTGAGCAGGCTACCTACTAAATTAGATAAAGCTGTATACACATTACTGTAAAAACTTACAGGGTTTAATTGTGACTGGTATTCTCTGTATAGAATACTTCAAATCAACCGGCAGTAATTGGTTCCTTGCTACAGAATTCAGCAGGACAATAAAACAGTCCTCAGTCTCTATTGTGTTTCCCTGAGAGGGTGTTATGTGGTAAACATGAATGTGTGAGTACCAAGGATAAGTGAACTAATTCATGGTCCAGTAAAAAAAAAAACAGAAGGAAACTTTTTCTCCCTCTCCAAAGCCATACAAAACTTGAACTCCTTCTGTATCACTAGCTGTACAATTATAGGGTGTGCTTAAGGATGCAGAAGGAAGATTAAAGGTTGATTTGTCATTAATTTCTGACAGCCTAAGCTGAAAGGATCCCCTTGATACATGGCTGCTCTAAAGCATCTCTTTGGAAGCTGATCATGCCTCCTGCTCTGCTCGAGTCTGATCTAACATCAGCTCTGTGAGGTGCCGGAGTTGTAATGTCACTGCTGCAAGCGTAGAGGTGCAACAGCACAGCTCTCCCTGATACCGATGGGAACAGCTGACTTTCAGTCACACTGGGCTGTTAAGTACTGAGACTCCTCTGAATAGGAGCCCCAAGTCTGTTTGGATGCTTATAGGTTTGGTAGTGGCATTCTTGTACTCACTGGGCAAGAATTGTAACCTGGTGAGTTTTCTGTAGAGATATTAGCCAGACTTGATTTGCTTGTGCTTTCACTGTGTTTTACGTGTTGGCATTTCTGTAAATCGTACACATGATGGAAAGGGGTCCTTACATCCTCAAGGAAAAAGAATCAGACTCCCTTTTTCTTCTTCTTTCCTTCCATGCAGAGGGGAATAGCTTCAGCACAGGGAATGGGGAGTACAGTAATCTGGCAAGCCTTTGTTTATATGAACCCCTCATCCCTGACATCCATGGGGTCTCTTCCCTCTGCTATACTGTAGAGGAAAAGAGTGTCCTTCTCAGCTTTGTGATAGCTCAGTACAGCTTTATGTTGATGAGAAGCAGACCATGGGAGCAGAGCAGGTACTTCAGTAGGTTTTTCTGCTAACCAGCATGTGCATTTGGAGCCTTGGAAAGCTGTACTTTATTTTCCTATCAATTTAATCCTCGCTCTTTTAAAGTGTCTTTATTTAGACATCTCAACAGAATATGAACTCATCGCTGTATTTCTGTCATCCCCAATGCGCGTTGCCAGCGAGACCCTCTAGCACTGCAGTCCTGTATTTAACTTTGACAGAGTAATTTTTTTTTAAGCTAACAAAACCTAAACCTGATGTTTCCTGAAGCCTCTTACAGCTTCTTATAGCTTGCAGGGGGTTTGCAAAGTCAAAGACAATTGCTGTAGTTAACAGAGTAAACAGTTAAAGAAAGGAGATGTTCCCTTGGTCACTTATCAGAAAAGCCAGCACAGCCTTTAGCTTCATGTCCTGTATCTTTTCCAATGCCAGAAAGATCCATGAGTACGACCTGGACTCATGCAGCTCACTGCACTGGATTTGGCTTGGTCTGCTGTGCAGTAAGTGGGCATATATTTGGCAGGGTTGCTAGTCTGGACGGATACAAACCCTGTGCCAGAAAACTATTTCCCATTCTTGTGATCTTGTGGGAAGTGTTCCAGTATGCGTCATTTTCTATAAAGCCCAGTCCCTGGCCAATAATTTTACTTGAAAGATCCAGTATTCAGTTGTGAATAGTAAGCTTTTACCCTTCTTGGTTGTAAAGAAGGGTGGAAAAAGTGGTGCATATGCACTCTGAAAGCTGATAAGGCAGAAGTCACACTGAAATAAGTCAAAAGGAAAAATAAGGACTCCCCAGTTTTCAAGTTGGAACCATCCTCTTGTTCTGTTTTGAACCCAAAGTTCCTCCGTGGCCTGGTCTAAGTTTTTACCATGTTTTCAGATGCACTGGGCAGTCAGACATGCAATAGCCATATGCTTGCTGGAGCCCATGCCAGCTGGTCAAGCCGGCCTCAGTGATACAGGACAGCCTGGCTCATGGTGGGCAAGATTTGGCCCTGTCTGCTCAGGTGAGGCACCTATTCTCTTTCCAAAACATCACAGAATCACAGAATCACAGAATCATCATCTAGGTTGGAAAGGACCTTGAAGATCATCTAGTCCAACCGTTAACCCAGCACTGACAGATCCCTCAGCGCTATGTCAACCTGCCTCTTGAACACCTCCAGGGATGGGGACTCCACCACCTCCCTGGGCAGCCCATTCCAAAGCCCAACTACCCGTTCTGGAAAGAAATACTTCCTAATATCTAGTCTAAACCTTCCCTGGTGCAATTTGAGGCCATTACCTCTTGTCCTATCACTTATTACTTGGTTCAAGAGACTCATCCCCCATCTCTGCACCCTCCTTTCAGGTAGCTGTAGAGGGCCATGAGGTCTCCCCTCAGCCTCCTCTTCTCCACACTAAACCCCCCCAGTTCCCTCAGCCGCTCCCCATCAGACCTGTGCTCCAGACCCTGCACCAGCTCCGTTGCCCTTCTCTGGACACGCTCGAGTCATTCAATGTCCTTTTTGGAGTGAGGGGCCCAAAACTGAACCCACCCATCGAGGGGCGGCCTCACCAGTGCCGAGCACAGGGGTAAGATCCCTTCCCTGTCCCTGCTGGCCACGCTATGGCTGATACAAGCCAGGATGCCATTGGCCTTCTTGGCCACCTGGGTACGCTGCTGGCTCATGGAAGCCTTTGGCACTTGCAGGGATCACAGACACCCTGACCTAGAAGACCATTTCTAGTGTGCCATGGACAGTGAGCCACGTGAGGAGATGGACAAGGCCATCCCCTATAATCTGTTTAGCATAGTCTGTGGCCAGATGGACCCATGGGAGCTGATCTAAGCGGGGTCTCTGTGATCAGCAGTCACATGTTATGGAGAACAAGTGGGATGAAGCAGGGAAGAATGTGAGAAAGGCTTAGCATGAGGAGAAGGGAGATAAAGGAAGAAGAGGCAGTTATTTTGGAAAAGGGTGAAATTATGGGTAGGTTGTCACATTATTAGGACAGTGTGAGTGGAACTCATCTCTCCATAGCCCACAAGTGTGATTTAAGCTAAGGAATATCTGTTTTTCTATTATTCCCTACAATGATTTGGACTACATCTCGTCCATGTCTGGATGTGTAATGCTGACAGCTCACCCTAAGTGCCAATAAACTCTTTCCAGTTGCTTTTTTTTGGTACAGTTGCATGTTCAGGATAGACAGTGTTTCCAGAACTATGATATTAAACCAGAAAAAAACACAGTGCAGTGGCCCTTACTGTGCCTTTATTCTGACAAATGTGAGAGGTGCCAGCTGGCTTCTGTTTGGGTCTTTTAAAAGAAAATGGTAATGTTTCACTGACATCCCTCGGGTGCCCTTCCTATCATTGTAATCTCTGTTAATCTGTACCCTATGCTCTGGTAAAATACAAAGATGCCCAACCTGCCTGCAAACACTTCCTTCAGTGGTGTAGGCCACATGTCTAATATCCACCAATTTCTGCAGTTAGACTTTCCTCAAATTGACATAATTTATGTGCTTGCTGGCTGCCCTGTGCCCCTCTGGCCCCAAGAATTCCTCATTTTGGGCGAGGAGCCTTGCCCTCTCTTGCATTCAGAGATGATTGTATTTGATTGACAGTATAGACAGAGTGATGCAGAGCAGTCTGCCATGTGCTCAGTAAACACCTTACAGTTGTTTTGGCAGCTCATGCCCTTTGTCTCAGTCTGTTGATATGTGTAAAACAGCTCCAAAAGAATCACTCCAGCAGAAATGAGCAGCATCAGAGACAGGTAGGCTGTGGGATCCCCCCTCAAAAAAATTATTTGTTTTTCCACAGAAATCTGTCTGAGAATAATGTTTGTGCTGAGTTTGGATGTGGGGACTCCCCTCTGGGTGTAGGTTTTCTCACAAGGAAATCTGTGACAAGGATGAGATCAAAATCCAAGAGTGTATAATGCAAAAGGCTGTCCATGACAGTCCCTGTCTGCTCTTCTCAGGATGATGTAATCCGTAGTCGGTAATAACATTTCTGAGAGGTGGATAACAGCATTTTAGTTCAGCTCTAATAATTCTGTTAAATCTGACCTGTGGTTGTAATTGCTGTTTGTGACTGAGTTTGTTCCATATGTGTGTTATGCAGGATGCCATTGTAATGAAATGTTCCCTCTTGGAGCTGTATGCCCTAAAGTATATGCATTTATTGTGTGGCAGGCAAAACACTCATCTCCTCTCCACCTCTGCTGTGCCTTATAACCAAAGGAGAGGGAAAAAAAGTCATGTTTAACCTTGTTCCAATTTCTTTTAGAAATTTTAAGTTGTCTTAGTGTTAGCCTTCATTTGTTTCAGTAACAGACAACCTTGATGGAGTCCTGGTCATTTCTTTTAAGGAAAAAGCCTGCAAGCCTGTCTGCATCTGAGGGTTTACATGCATTACAGTACATGGATATGAGTGTGAGCAAGAACAGGGAGTGAGAGAGAAGGAAAAGCCTCCTCCAGGGCTTCAGAACCGTGCTCTGAAACAGCATTTTAAATTTTATCCTAACCGTGAGAAATAGGCCTTAGAGATGCAAAATCTCTAGAGAAATATTGTATTAAAAGCTCGCATGTTCCATGCCGTGAGATCAGGTAGGTGGGTGGTTGCTTTGCTTTGGAAGTAGTGAGTGTTGTGAGACTCCATCGTAATCAAATCTGGCTTCTCTACAGCACTTTTCATTCACAGACCGCCCCGTGCTTTGCAGGCAGAGTAACTCCCTTTACAAACAGGGATGCAGAGGCGCGTGGAGGGGACACAACCTCTCTGCTGTCCTGCTCGGTGACTGAATGAGGACACTGGTTGTGATCTTACACAGCTACCAGCAAGCCCCAGAGTTAATGCATGCTAGCTGGGTAGGACACCTGGGTATGGAAAACTATCAGACAGCAGCTAATTCCACCCAAAGCGGGAGCTGTAAAAGATGGAAAGTGCGTGCTGGGAGCCTGAGGACATGAGTATGCTGGGCTGTATTGCCTTGCCTTGCTGAAGACACTGATCTGCTGCACTTGCTCTATCTGACTTCTCTCAGGTCTTGGGTGCTGCCTCTGGGTTCTGGGTTTCAGCTCCCTGATGGCTGCAGCCCATGGAATGTCTTGTGTATGCTCCCAGGGAAATACAACACCAAAAGGCAGTTTTGCTCTGATGTGATCTCACATGGGCGAGGAGGGAGAGCAATGTGAATAATGCCTGTAGACAGCAGGTACAAGATAGCCATCAAGCTGTCCTCACCTCATTTACACAGGAGATTTAGATCAAAGATCACAGAATCACAGAATTGTCTAGGTTGGAAAAGACCTTGAAGACCATTGACCTAACACTGACAGTTCCCAACTCCACCAGATCCCTCAGCACTAAGTCAACTTTACTCTTGAACACCTCCAGGGATGGGGACTCCACCACCTCCCTGGGCAGCCCATTCCAACGCCCAACAACCCCTTCTGTAAAGAAATGCTTCCTAATATTCAGTCTAAACCTTCCCTGGCACAACTTGAGGCCATTCCCTCTTGTCCTATCACTTGTTACTCCAATTTCATTTCAGATCTCCATTTCATTGTGTGCCTGGGGTTCTGCAACAGCGGGGGCTGTCTCCAGCACCAGGAAGAGCTCAGGGGAACCTTGTGGGGTTTCAAAGAGAGGCTCTTTCTGACTGGAATGGCAGGGTTTGTTTGGTTGGGTGTTTATTGGCAATAAAAACCCCAGAAATCTGAACTGAAATTAAAATCGGTCCACTTACACTTGTTTTTCAAGGAATTGGGGCATTTTTAGCTCTATCACCATAGGGCAGAGAAACACCCAGTTTCAGCCTACTAAAAGTGAACACCTTGGATAAGTTACAAGTGCTCCTTCTTAGCCCATGAGACGGGCATCTCCATCACCAGCTCAGCTCAGCTCATGGCTGAACCCCCTTTTGGCAGGGCCAATCCCTCCTACCAACTGTGGAAGGACTCCCAGCAGCTAGGTGAGAGCTCACAGCTGAAGGTAGGAAGGAGGAAAACAGCCACAAGGGAGAATGAAACAGGGATGTTTTCTGGTATGGCATAGCCCTGTCTGCGCTTCCACTACTCTGCAGCCTTGTCTACTTATGCTTGAGCTTCTTTAGCTCTGCTGCAGCTACTGGGCACATGCATCTTGGTAAGGTACAATGAAGCATTCACTTCCAGTGTGAAACATCTCAGTCAAGAATTGATTATGGAAAAGTCTGTGTGAATAACAGCACCTGAGCTTGGCCCAGCAGCAGCCCCCGAGGCACTTCTAAAACTAAAAACCATGTACCGGCATTTTTACACTGCGAAACCAAGAGAAATGATCACAAGTGAGCAGGAATAAAAAACACATATAAAACAAGCATAGCATCCTATAATGTATCCGTAAAAAGGGAAAGTTCATGCTGCTTGACAAATTCAGGTTTCTCGTGGGAAAACATAGCTCCTGTTCAAAAGCTAATGGCTTGTTATCACAGGAATGTTTTAATTTAACTACTACGTACTATAAGAAGGGGCAGAGCAAGGTTCAGAGAGCAAGTGGATGATGAACGATCTTCAATCTGCCAGTAAATGTTTGTTTGGGTTTTTTTTATATACTTCCCCTTCTTGATCTCTGTCTTAAACAGATTCTCCAAAGGGACATATAAAAGACAGCTGATTTCAGCTAGAGGTAATACCACATATTTGGGTGTTTCTCTTATCATTGTCTAAAATGGTACATTTATGGCACTGATAGAGTGTCAGTCACCAGAGTAGCTGGCCCTGAGAGCTCAGAAATTGATGGTATATGAGCAAAAATTGGCTTACTGGAAAGAAAAAGTGCAGCACAATTTAGAAAAGTGATAGAGAAAAAGAAAGCAAATTGGGCATTGAAGCCACAGGCCATCTCTGCTGGCTTCTCAGAACAAGAACATCTCATGAAGGAAGAATAGCTTCCAGGGACTCAGAGGCAAAGTCTGCCACCCTTTTCCAGGAACACAGCAGCCAGATTGCAAGACCTAGGTACAAAGAAGAGAGAAAGAGCCCATGATCTTTCCTGTGGAAGCAGAAAATCACTCTTCTTTCTGGAAACTCTCTTCTCAGCCAATTTATGGGTGGATGCCTCCACATCTGAATGTTTTTGCTACCACCTTGCATTACTATAACTGTAAGAAGAAGACTGTCTTGCTGCTAACAACTCCTAAACTTGTAGAAACACTTTATATGTGTTTTCAGAAGTTTACAGAGAGCACTTGACTGACCTTGACCAGAAAAAATATGTGAGGGAAGGGAGTGAGATGCTTTTTCTATTAGATGGGAATAAACATTTGTCAGAAGTCTCAGCATCTTATGCTTGCCATACGTGAGCCTCCGCCTGTGTGATGGCAAAGTCTATGCTAGGCTCTCCTGGCCAGAGCCTTGCTGGTGTCCTCCCTGAATGGGGATTGGGACTTTGAGCCTGCTCAGATCCATTAAAGGGCAGAACCGTGAGACATTATGGGATAATTTAGACCTTGGGGGGTAGTGCTTACCCTCAGCCCATCCAAAGGTGGACTTTGATGACAGGAGTAGTGGCCTGCAACATCAGTAGTAGCTGCATGGATACTGGGGTGAGAATGACTGGCTAAAAAGGAAAGAGGAAAACTCTGCAAACTGATGAGATTTCAACGTCTATGTTCCCATTAGTTTTCACAGTGTTGCCAGAGAGCCTGAAAGTGTATGAGAACAAACGGCATTTGGTCTCAGTGTTTGAAAAATAGTAAAGGGCTGTAGCATCTGTCAGAGGCAATGTGAGCCAGCCAGAACAGGGCCCCAGGCTGCATTTCCACCTGGATCCCTGATGCCCATTTGGCCCTCCCCATAGCTTCCTGACTCAGCTCTCCTGCTTGAGTGCCGTGCGCTGGACCAGCTGCCATGCTGGACTTCCAGCCACCGTGGCTCAGAAGAACAGTGATGCATCATGGGCTTGTGCAGAAAGGCATGGAGAAGATGGAGACTTAACAGGGAGGGAGCTGCATTCCCAGCCCCTGAGGCTGCCTTACTTCCCTCCCCCCACACCTATCTTATCTTTGCCTCTTTCTAAAATAAAAGGAATAGAAAAATTAACAACATGAAAAAGGGAGGAGATGATAAAGAGTATCTGAGAAATTATCTACGTCCTCATTTCCGAGCTTTGCATGGTAACAGGGAGGCAGAAGGCCTTTTTCTGTATTAATATATTGAAATATTAAAATATTAAAAAGCTGGGTGTCTCCTGAACCTACTCTGTTGTTATGGACAGAGAAAGCTCCTAGGAAGTGTTCTGCAGAAGACTATTGCACTTGAGAAAGCATCCAGGGATGCCATTCAAGGACCAGAGCAAATTGATACTGGTAATGGGGACTTGGGTCCAGCCTGGACAGGAGTGATATTTGCACCTTTGCTTTTGTGCTGAGACAAAATCTCTACCAACAGGACATGAATGTTCTCAGAGGTCTGGCTGGAATTGGGAAGAATCAAAACCACATCTCTTGTGATTTCATTTAGCTCCTTAGCCTTGAGGGTCTGAGTGAGACCAGTTCCTTGGGAGTGCTTTTCCTAGCAAACCTGAATCTGA
This sequence comes from Strix uralensis, assembly GCF_047716275.1. Classification (NCBI taxonomy): domain Eukaryota; kingdom Metazoa; phylum Chordata; class Aves; order Strigiformes; family Strigidae; genus Strix; species Strix uralensis. Next base: position 7,476,376 of record NC_133990.1, read on the forward strand.
GCCAGTGATGATCAAATTTCCCGGAGATTGGGGTGTTTGGTTTGGCACTTTAGTGGTTTCCCTATCGGAATCTGTTCATTCCCTGGCAGTTATCAAAATATGCAATTGTTCTTCTCCATAGATCTTTGCCAATAAAGCAATAAGACTTTGATGCTGCTATAGCTGTTATGTTCTGTTATACCCTCTGTTATCTGTTAATAATGTAACCATGTGGTGGGGTCTTGGTACTCATCTATGAGGGTTACAGAGGGACTGTATAGCATATATGTGTATATATATATGTGTACACACACACACTGAATAAAGGGTTCTTTGTTTTCTTTTCCTTGGCAGGTCACTATGGAAAGGATATTTATCGAAGTGGAGGGCCAGATCTCCATAATTTCATCTCCTCCGGGTTTGTCACATTAGGAAGAGGACACACGAAGGGTACAGTGGAAACAATTTTTTGCTAAATAAAAAGATTGTTTTAAATAAAAAAAGCTATAACTCAGAAGCTGGGTTCTAAGTGCTATGAGATAACAGTATTGGACTGCAGTCAGTAGATTTAGTCTAGCAAATATTGCTGCAGGTAAAATACTGTGCTCCTGGCAGAACCTTTTAAATCCTAGCAAGGGAGACGATGGGAGAGTGTAGAGTTGGACAGCCAGACTCCAGACTCCACTCTGACTTTGCAGTTCAACAATTTATACTGCTTTGTGTTTTTCTGGGTGCATGGTTGCAAACCACCATTGTGCTGCTGTACTTATAAAGGGAAAGGGAAGGAGTGTAATGCTGTCCAAGGGCAGGCAGTTAACACTTCAAGAGTGCTTTTCTGGATTTCTTTTGTTTGACTTGTGGGCTTTTTTTGGGGGGGAGTATTATGAATATTTTATAAAATTATTTATTTTTAGGTCCTAAAACATATATTTTATGTGTTCATATAATCTGTGATATAATGTACAAACATGAAAACACAAAAATATACATATACTGCTCTGTGTATGTTCTGTGTGTATGTACTGTATATAAAATATATGTTGAGAGACAGTTGTAGCAATATTAGATAAGTAACCATACATCCCAGGAGTTGTGGTGACACAAAAGCTGTGAGATCTGACTCAAAGTAGCTAGTCACCAGAACCCCAGATGAATGTTCATTTTATGACGTTGTTGCATATTTGGTGAGTTTTTATAGTGTACAGTGAGACTATGTTTGGAGCATCTTTCTGTTCACACCCACACCCTGACCGAGTCACACTGGTGCACTGACAGTGGGTTGCGACACTGGGAGTGCAAGCATGTGCCATGCCAGTACTCGTCTGGTTTTGTGTCCTGCTGACTTCTGAGACTGTTGTACATTTCTATAGACACAATGTATGTGGAGATACCTATATAGACACAATGTACTGTATGTGGAGATGTGTCCATGTGCTCGCATGGTTGAATGCACCTGTGTTGTTTCTGTGGATGACCATGACTCAAATTATTAAAAGACCTTTATTTTTTCGTACATTTCCTGCACTTTTTCAAATTCTCCACAAGTGTCACCCAAAGCAGTGTTGGTCCTGTAGAACTGTCAGAGAAGAAACAAATATATGTATATTGTCTGTGTATGTCTGTGTGTGCTTAAATAAAGTTTACTGAGGCTGAGGCAGCACCCGTGGGACTTGTAATACAATACCCTGCAATTCCAGCCTGGCACTGCACCGGTGGAAGGAAGGCAAAGAAAACCACCATGAACCTTCAGGTGGGCTGGGAACTGAAATGGTTCAAGGAAGGACTCATGGATGGCATTTCACACAAGGTCTCCCTTTCTCCTCCCCATCCAAAAGGAGTTTTACAGTCATGTCATACCACATCAGGCCTGACAGTATATTTAGCGTAAGATAGCAAGTGTACCCCAGTAGAGTTGTGGTCTACAGAGTGGTGTGTCCAGATAGCCTTGATCAAGCACATGGGTAACCCTGGGCAGGTCTGTAAAACCTGCTTCTTTATGTCAGACATTTGAATTATCTTCAAGCAGTTTTCTGTACAATACACTTTTCCCAGTCCCTTCCCAGATAAGAATAAAACCTGCTTTCCTTCTTTAACTGAAAAGTCCTGGGGGCTCCGTTCTTCTGCAGACCCGCCAGTGGTTTTCACACCTTTTCCACTGGCTTTGCTGGAAGCCCCTCAGAGCACATTTCCTATCCCTAAGAAGTTGGGAGAATGAGCAATGGGAGTCCAGACTGATTATATACCTCCTCTTCCAACAGCCATCAGATCGCGTGGAGCTTTCCAAAATGAATAAAAGTTTTTTATTATGTGAAGAAATTAAACTATATCTTGGCTGTTTATGGACATAAAAGAATGGATTGGCCTTTGAATTTACTTTTCATCTACCTGTAAATTCACATTTTATTTGAACAGTACTATAATGATAACTTCTAACTTCTTAATAGTAAATTCACATGCTCACTCATGACTGGTGCAAGTGATTAACATCTCCACACATTCTGCAGGCAAACTGACTTGTTTGCTTGTGAAAATGTGTGGATTTGTCTTTGTCTGTGAGATGATTTGATTGCCTATTTGTGCTGTGAAAGCAGGGACTTTGGATGTAACAAACAGCTTAGGGGCTCTGTCGTTAGGGTTGTGCCCTATATCATTTGATTATTTTTGGAAATATTACATGATAGATTTACTGTGTTCAGTTTGAACTGGCAGCCCAGCTGTACATGTAGACAGGAGAGATGAGTGCTCCAGCAAGGCTTACAGTCCTGAGCTTCAACTGAACAGCTTCATGCTCAGATTTTGTCCTATTTTACTTCCAGTGCATGTGTTAAAATCTCCACCTCAACTACTATTAGCCAAATAACCTCGCCCTGCCTTGTCGTTACACCACCACGGAAGAGGGTTCTGCTTTTAGACTGAACAAAGCCCATGAAGTTTATCTCAATATTTCTTTGCACTGGGAGACACATTTTTGGTGTTCTCTCAACTGTCTTCTGTGCTGTGGCAGAACTCCAAGTGCTGAGTAATATTTAAGAGCTAATCTATTTTGGGCAGAAGACAAAGATGTGAGACATGCCAAACTACCATGGATACCAAATCAGCGTATTCACATGTCTGACATCCACAAGCTCCTTCAGGATTGTGATTTATGATTCTTATATGACACTCCATTAGGCAATGCATCACTGCCTGGCATTTAAGTCTATAAAATCACTACATAGTGTGTTCTTCAAACCATGGTAAAAGACTTCACTGCCAGTCTGTCATGATGATCTAGGAATGAATCCAAAGTCTTTAGGCCATAGAAAGTCTCCATGGTGAGACACATGGCAAGGCTAATCTCATCTAATATTAGATAGCTAGAAGTTAGACATTTTATTCTGAGGTAATAGCCTTCAATTCCACGTAGAGACACCTGGGAGACGTCAGCACCTCTAAATGAGTGTTCACTGGATGGGTGCTAGGCAGCACTTCCCCACCTGTAGCAAGAGGGGAGCTATGTGGGGCTAGGTCTTTCAGCCATCAGAGGAAGGCAGATGAATCCCACTTGCACTTGCTTGTATAGGAGTAGCTACTGTTGCTCCAATTGCTGTGGTAGTTGCTATGAGAGTTCAGTGCTCCAGTGAAACAAGTAGGAGTACTGAAGACAGAAGCTATCGCATCCCTCTGTGCACTAACCTAATTTAAAAACCAGCTTCTTCAACCTATTCTCTCTCCGAGCATCTTGCTACTCTCAGATGTACCAGATTGAGACTACCCTAACATGGACCATACTCACTGTCCTGCCAGGGCTCTGCAGAGCTCTGCTCAGTCACACAGAAGCTTGCACAGCTGCAACACAACGTGGAGCAAGCACCCACATGGATATTCAAGCACAATGAGTGACCAAATCTTGAAGAGCAGTAAATTCACTTCAGATTAACTACTCCAGATCATGATTGTTGAGTTTTCAGGTAAAAATATGATTTTTATTTTGTGTTTTTACTACCAGCCTCAGACCTTGAAAATAGTTTCTGAATGGAATTGGGCTCCTTTTATTTCACCAGTCTGTGACAGCAGTAGAAATTCCATAGAGAAGATGATAAGCTCACTTCATCACTAAACAAGTTCTTTCTTTTCCTAGTAATTCTTCAACAGCATTAAAAATACTGAGGTTTTTTTTGCTGGAAAAGCATAATTTCCCAGTTGAACTGAGTGCTAGGGGTCAGGAAACAGTGAGGCAGGAGGAATATGGGATTTTAGACTCCTCTACTGCAGGGTCATCTTGTAGGGAAAAACAGGAATTTTCGTACAATCTGCTAGTTTCTTGAAAGTTTATGCCAAATCCTTGAGGAGGTGCAGAGGTAGGGCTGCAACTTGAAAAGCATGTGTGGAAAAGCCTGCCCAATAACACTTTCAGAAATGGAACCTCTCACTTTTGATTCAAGGCTTCAAATCGTTACTGTTCCTTGATTCACTGAGAGATGTGCTCTGAGTTAGGGCATCTGCAGGAGTCTCATTTCTTCAAGTATCCCACTAAAATTTGCACCTAGGATGTTCTCCATCAGTGCCAGTAGTCAGGAAAAAACAATGAACCATGTATCCAAGCCAGTGTGATGTGGCTGTTAAAGCCTGACTACATTGCTGCTGGCATCTCTGTGGAGCTGCACCAGCATCCTGTAGTGTGGGCAATGTGAAAGCGATGTCGGTATAGAGAAGCCAGCCTGGTGACTGAGCAATAAAAGCTACCTACAGTCACATTTTATCTTGTGATACTTGGTGCGGAAACGGCAAGATTTACAACCTGAAAGTGGGATTTGCCTGCCTGGGCCTCTGTTCGCACTGTCCTGCAACATGGTTGTGCCTCATGCATTTGCTCAGGGCACTCTTTGGATGGTACAGCCCTTCGTGTGAGGTACAGCTGTCCAGCCTTGGCTGGTTTTGGTTGAGCACATGTGCCTGGTGTGTGGGATCATGGTATACCTCCTTTAGCAGGACTGTACACCCAACTAGACACCATACTCCCCAGATACAGCCTCACCCTTTGCCATCTCCTGATAAATATCCCATTTTCTGTTACGTGAAATGATGCACAGCATCTACATACAGGCAGAGGGGAAAGTGAGAGGTCAGCTGTTGCTCACTTCTTGCTTTTTCACAGTTGACAATATCTCCCTCAAATCATCTTTTTTGGTGCATATTCAAAAAGACCAAATTGTTCTTAATCTAGTCCCACCTTAGAAAATGATCACCTTTGTCTCCCAGGCCATGTGCATGTGCATGAATTATTTTGAGGACAGACAGACCATTATATCCCATGGTGCAAGAGCAGTGGAATATGGCTACCACGGGAGTTCAAGGTTTGGAAGCTGCAGGGCTTTGTGAGAGTGCGAGGAGACAAGGTAATGTCAGGATGGGAGGGAGAGCTGACAGGCCTGGGATAACAGCTGAGTCTCGTGGCTCCTCTCCACTTGCTTGTCTGTTAGTGGCTCTGACAAGCTGAGGGAGCTACCTCATCACTGACCTGGTGCCTTGTGCTGCCAGTCCATGGCCAGACCTTCATGTCATTGGGTCGTGCCTTGCAACCTCCTGGAGATTCAGACTGCTGGGAAGTCCACTGTGCTCCCACAGTCACCCCATGGGCAAGTAGTGGGAGCTGGATGGCCTGATGTCAATAGGGTCACACAGGCTTACTGCAAGACAAGTTTCAAGAGTAAAGCAACAGCTTGCTTTATCCAACAGTTTAACATTTGTGTTTGTTTATGAGAACCACCTACAAAGGCAAACATGAAAGAGGACAAATGAAGCTCTAGATCATACTTAGCAACCAGGATCTTCCTGAGCTGCTTCAGTGTCTCAGCCAACTGAAGTGAGCAGCAGCTCCACTTTCTCATCTTTTTCTCCCCCAGGAGCTCCAGAGCTTTCCCAGAACCATGCCTCTGCTGGTCCCACTGGAAGGTGATGCCTTCCCTCTGTGTGGAGAGAGAAAGCACAGAGTAAATGACTCATGACTAAGCCTATGTTTGCCCAAAACAGCATTGCCAAATTCATGCTTGTGTGACTCCTAGAAAAGCTTGGTGATAATGATAGCGCTGTGGGACATCCCGTGTCGATATGAGGATCAGGTCATTTCCTTCTTGAAATGTCTTGATCTACCCATCCATCGTGTTCCCTCATTTGCACATTCTTCCCGCCTTCATTGGTTTTTCTGCAAGCTGAAGAATATCTGTGACAGGCTCTGTATTTTATAAATGACATATCTGTATGCAAACTAATTTTTATGCAGACACCTCAGTGAATTTATAATATTCAGCATGCTGCAAGCTTTGCATACAGACTAAACGTGATATGACATGTGGTAAAACAGAATTGGGTATTCATACTGGCTGACACCACTTCCTCTTGTACACACATTGTACACATTCCTCTTTTACACACACTGCTGTTCCTTTTGGAGACACCAACTGAGCCCCTTTTACAAGCATCAACTCAGGAACCAACAGTTTTACTGGTCTGTTGGCATGTAAATATGATTCAGAGATGAATGGGAGGAAAGACATTTATTAATTTAATCATCATTAGCAGTTTGAGGATTCTGATTACTCTCCCCAGCACTGCCCTGGTTCCCTGCTGTCATGGCTGGTTCCCTGTCACTTGACTGGCAGCCTTGTGTTCCAGTTACTTTCCCAAAGTACTGGGTCATGCCCTTAATTTGTAATTTTGAGGTCTTGGATTACATCTGTCACAACCAGCATCGACCCAATTCAGCTACAAAACATGCAGTGAATCAGCTCCAACATGGAATTTACTGCCTTCCCCCATCATTAGTAATCCACACTTGCAGTAGGCCCATTAATACAGGGAAAGAGAGAAGTTTAAGGGTCATTTTTTTCATACTTGCCTCTGTAACACGCCATGAATAGATTATGCAAAAATTAAGGGTGAGGTATGTTGAGTCCTTTTTCTCATTAAACACTTGTTAGACATTTTGTATCAATGGCGAGATGTCAAGCCAGAGCCTGCTGCATCCCAATGAATCATTTTATGTTCATCCTGGATAATATCTAATGATTTTTATGGTGTCTTGCAGCGTGTGTGCTAAAGATCACTTGCATTCTGATTCCAGATTAATTTCAACTATTGCATATTCTGACACTTAATTGTATTGACTTGAAAATAGGATCATTGGGATGTAGAAACTGCTTCACGGCTTTGCAGAAAGATTCCATTATGCAATAGTGCATTTCAATCCGCCCTGAATTATTTAATCGACTTCAGACGCGACCGTCCATTTCTCATCAGAGTCTGGACAGCTCTTTTTTTTTTTTTATACCTCTCTGAATAGCTGGGTGGGAGGAAAGTGGGAGGTCATGGCAAACATACCGATGCCTGCAGCAGTTCTGCAACATGCCACTGCTGTAGGCAAGGAATGGGGGGAATGTGAGCAAAACCACATCAATCCCTGGGGTCACCTTCTGCAAAGTATGTTGAAATAACGAAGGTGATGGGTTCGTGCCCTTCTGTCTTCAGACAAACTGGTCACAAACCTGGTTTAAAGCACAACCTGGAGAGACTGTTTTGGAACATGGCTTTCTGAGCTAGTGTGTCCCACGCTATGAGCAATGAGCAGAAGGAGGATTGGCAGCTAATCTGAGAACCTTTCTCAAGATTATAAAGGAAACAGCAGAAAAATGACCACAAGCAGGGCATGGAGCACACATATCACAGTTAAGCCAGGAGGTTCAGATTCCTGCGGTAAGAAGCCCACAGTCACTCTGTAGCCAGTTATTAAACGGAAATTGCTGAGTGCAGCAAAAAAAAGCAAGCTTCCCCTGTGGGCAGCCTCACTGGTGCATGTGAAGAGACACTTCTTGTCAGTTGGAGATCATGTTGTCCACCACCTCAGCTGATTTATGGCATTTTTTAACTTGACCTGATCAAACATGCTTCCTGGAGGACACAGACAGGACTGAGGTGGGAAGGAAGGATGCCAACCAGGTTGAGTTGCCTCTTCTTTCTCACTGAGAGACAGTTAAACCCAGAATCTTGTGTCTGACCCAACGAAAGTACACCCTGTGCCTTTCTGCATGTGAACATTCAGGCTGGCATTAGCAATGTATTTTGGCAACTAGTACTGAAACCTGCAATATTGGAGCTAAACTTGCACCTGGCACTACAAAAGGTCATGGAACATCTTTGGCTTTTGACTTCAGCATGTGGTCCCCTTTACGGATCCAGGCATGCACAGGAGTTTGGGACTAGCTTTCATGACTGCCACTGCTGAGGACCTTATATTTCCATGTCAACATAAATCACAGAAGTTATCAATCAGTTTGTTCTCTGTCTGTGTTCTGTGAATTATTTTGCTGCCCACTTACTTGTCCTACAAACTCCATTGCATCCAGCACTCTGATGAGTTCTCATGGATGGTTTTCAGTAATCTAGGACTCTAGAATGGATTCCTCTTCTTTCTGCTGTGTGTTAACAGTATATCAAAATAAATCACAGTAGCTGAGAGGAGAAGAAAAAAGCCTTGCCTATTATTGGATGCCCTTTCACAGACAGTCTGTCAACTCTCCATGATGTTTTGGCAGATACCTTTGAAAACTGAGCTGAAGGCTGGTGAAAAGCTGGCAGTTACAGCCCAGCTATCTATGAAACAGGGAGCTTCAGCTGCATGCCACAAACTTCTCTTTGAAGAATGTCTTTTTCTATATTTATTATCAAGAACTGATGTATAAAAAACCTTATGATTTCCTGCTACGGTGTAACTGAGCATCTCAGGCCGGTTATCTCCCCAAACAGGGGTTTTACCTGAAATTAAGAATCACCCTTAGCATTTCTTTAGCAGGTCAGCATTCAGTCTTAATTGTGTTTGCAGACTGTAAATAAGAAATTCAAATATTATGAAAAAATTGGAGATTCTTGAGTGTGGATAGGGGACTTCGCAGAGCGATCTGTAATTCTGAAGCATCTTAAATCTCAGCAGAACAAACGAACCCTGTTCAGCAGATGAAGAGCTCAGGGCACGCCCTAAAATGTACTGCTATAGCAAAACCAGTCTGTTATATACAGTTTATCTTCTAAAGTTTCTTGGGAGGAACTCTGGCTCATCATCAAGTGTCTTTGGAGACACAGGCCCCAGGTTTGCTTTCCAGATTTACTTTCTAGATATGGTATTCACTCAGGGAAAATATTTGGTCTCAGGAGCTTCAGTTTATCCCTTAGTAGTCAGTATAAAACTGTGAATAATTGCAGGGAGTTTATACAACAAATGCCACCAAAATTATTGCAGACAGTCCTTGAGAGGCAGGCTTGAACTTACTGATCGACATTTTCTAATCTTTGGAACAGATTAATCTCCATCTGTTGACAGCATGCAGGCCCCTGACTGTGACTAGTTTATATTGTGTTGGCGGCTGAAGGCCACAGGTTGAAGATGGGAAACATGATTCCTAGATGGGGACAAACCAGAGGGAGCTATGCCCCAGATGTCTTATTCCTTGTGTTGGATTTACGGGTGTGCAACAGCTCAATATCTGTTGAAGTAGGAATGTTAAATTTCACAGTTTACAACATCGCTTTGTTGACCCAAACCTACTTTTACAGAGTTGTGGTTCTCTAGTCATTCAGTTCCTGTTCTGTTCCTCAGCTGGAGGAATTCTTCTTCATATTATTCTATTCCAAGGTTGGTTTTGTTTAATACTAACATGACTTTGCTACAGGTCTCGTGTCCATGCTCCAAGAGGTGTATAGTAAAACAGCCAAATGAGGGTTTTCCTACTGCAGTCAAAAGGATAATAAAATTCTCTTTGCCTAAGCACAAAATTTGTGACTTTTGGTGTGTTGGACCCTTAATCTAGCCTTAGCTGAAATAACAGAATCTGAACTGTAACCTGCTGTTGTGTAAGAAGGCATGCTGCTGTTAGCATATTGCTCTGCTGGTTCAGAGACAGCAGATGTAGATGTTTTCAGCCTTTTCTTGTCCTATCAACTGAAGTTGCATCCAAGTAGGGCTGATTTACTCTTCCAGGACAGGGTAAATCCCATAGGCTGAGAACCTCCTTCCATTTAGATTGTGTCATAGTGACTAATGTTGGTGACATTTGTCAGTGAACCATTAATCTTCCATTTATGGGGCTGCAAGGTCACTTTAGAGGTCTGTAGTGAAGCCAGATGATTCCTACCCTCTCTGGCTTAAAGTCAGGCTTGTATTTTCAGCTAGGCACCAGAATCCTTCTCCCTACTCAGTGAGAGAGCCTGTGCATTTCATCGATCCTGATGCCTCAGGCTGAGGTCACCAGCAGGACCGGGATGACTGTTGCCCTGCTTCTGTTCTTCATTGTGTGCTGGGATGCAATGTGGCCTGCTGGCAGCCTTGGACTTGTGGGAGACACAGTGCTCACAAGTGTAAGGCCTCTGCTTTCATAGATTGAGACAGCAGGTGCTAGGGGAAGAGCTAAGATGTTTGCACAGTTAAGCTCAGGTCTTAGAAACCAGAAGCCTATTTTTTGCTCCAGAGGAGGAGCAGTTTCTCTCTGGCACATACGTGAAAGGTCTTGCTTTAGCTGGAAGATATTTCTAACTGTTGAGTTACTCTTTGTGCACTCAGGGAGAGACAGAGCTCAGCAATTTCCTGCTTGCCAGAGTGATGTTGCTGTGATTGAGTTTAGGTTATGAAATTAAGGTGTAGCATACCTTTTTTATAGGTAAAGGAAGTCTGTGCAGTGCAAAATTTGCTACTGCTCTCCATGAACAAAAAGTGCAGGTTTCCCAAAAGGCAGGGAGGAGATAAGGGAGGCAACTGCACTGCATTGTCCTTTGTAACTGCTTTGAGGCTGAAATGAATTTACAGTCCCTTGTGGCAGGAACTGCTTCTGCTGCCACGGCAGTGGGTAGGCAGTTGAGTCAAAGTGCTACAGTCCTCTCAGGACTTGAGGAGAAGAAATAAGTAGTTCTCATCTGTCATTTTCCTGAAGACGGAGATGGCTTGCTACCTGGAGGATCTCAGGAGGTGGTAGGGCCAGCAGATTCTCCAAAGGACCCTAAGAGCAGAGCAGATTATGTTGGGAAGTGAGTGAGGACCATGGACTGAAGGATGAGTAGAGCATTTTCTCCTTGCTTGGACTTTCCAAAGTGAGCCCTGCACTCTTCCTCCTGCCTCTCTTTTAGGGCACCAGCAAGTGTCCTAAAAGTTATCATCTGTTGGGAAGAATACACTCATAGTGCTGATCAGAGATGTTGGATAGAAGAGGAGGGGTTGCACTGAGTCCCCCAGCAGCTGTGCCAGAAAACACCCCTTTTAGAGTGCTGAGCCCCTTCCCACTGCTCAGCTCCTGACTGTTGCTAGGACAGTTGCTTCCTTTCTGACAGCATCTCCATTTCTGCTTAGAACTAGAGTAAACCCATTCTGTCATCCACAATTTTCAGGTAGTGGCTTTAAAACTCTCCAGGGTCCTGAAATCCCTCATGCAGTGGCCATCACACTCCTGAAAACAGATGCCCACAATCACTTGTTGTAACAATGTGCCCTTATTTCCTTATAAAAAGGTAGTCGTGATTCCTTCAAAGGTTTTCCTGGATGAGGGCATCATTTCCATACAGTGCCTTGAGGCTGCTTCTGGTGCTCTCATGGGGTGAAGCTGCCAGAACCCAGGTCTATGGCAGTTTGTGAGACTGGTGGTTAGACTGAACCTGTGATTCTTTTGTCTGACAGTTGAAAAGCAAGAAGCACCTCTTTTTCACTGACTTTCCTCTGAATTAGTAGCTGCAGAACAGAGAGCAGTGTTTCAGCTGGAGCCAAACGATGAGATAATGCCCATAGCAGGAAGATGCATGGAGCAGAAATCCTTCGAGCAGGAACAGATCTCTTCATGACAGTTTTTCTGACTCTTAGATAGTCCTAGCATCAAGTGAATGAACAGAGAAACTGGGGTTTTGCCAGTAATTCATATAGCTGACATACAGTTTCTGGATGACAGCCTAGTTCCTCAACTAAAGAGCTGATTCCAAGCCCACTTTCTGCCAATGACTGGTATTTTTTAATTGATTTCAATAGCACTGGCTTGAATCTGCTGCAGAAAATAAACTTATGTATGCCAATGCAGACCATGCTATACTGCTGTTGCACACCTGGCCCTTGAGAAAATGGTGGGTTTGCTTTCCCAATGTGCATTTCACCCTCCGGACAAAGAATGAATTAAAGACACATTAGAGCCTTTTTTTTTTTTTTTTTTTCAAATGTAGCTGATGTTCCTGGAAAAAATGTGCTTATAGGAGTTTACTGGTCAGGCTGAAAATTGATCCCTGACTCTAGGAGTCAAACCGGATTTTGCTAGTGGGAGTTTGTTCAAATTCTGTGATCAATGCGTGAGACAGATTGAGCTCAGGAGCTTGCCTTCCCAGCTACAATAAGAAAAACGTTAGTGCAGACAGCGAGATGCAGATTTACTGAGTAAAAAACCTTCATCCTACACAATCATATTTCTGAGCAGATCAGCTCTTCGTGTGGGGCCATATCTGTGCACACAACTCACATTACTCTTTGGAAACATAGCACTTCAAAATTTTATTAAGGTACTATACTCTTGTCTATTCTTTTTATGTCATCACCCTGCCTCAATTGTTTAAAATGTAGCACAAGTTTTATTTCAAAGTGTATGTTATTGTTATTAATTTAGATATAGTCAGATACCAAGAGTGTACAGTCTATAAAAGGCATGTCCTCATATTCATTTTAAACCAGGAAACTAAAAATAGAGCCAGTTCAAATATAGGTGATGAGAATAACCTGAGGTTCATATTAGGAGGTATAATATGAATAAAGACTTTAAAAGTTCCTGGCAAAGTGTCTGTGCTTGGACAGAGCTGCAGATAAATGTTTGTAAGTAGATTTGGGACAGAGAAGGTGGTTTGGTGAATACTATGAATCCTTTCTGTATGGCAACTGAAAGGCATTGAATTAAAAACTCCAAATTCAGAACAGAGAGCAAGAAATGCTTTTTGACTCCTGTGGATCTCACTGCTACAAGGTGCTGTTGAGATCAAGAGTGTGTAGGACACAAAACACAGATCATGATACTTTTGCAGTTAGTGAGATAGGCAAAGTTACTGTAAGTGTTAAAAGAGGAGTGAGGAAAGCAACATGAACGTTCAGGTCTGAGGCTTAAGTGCCTCAAACTATTGGGACCAGAGGAAAACCCCTTGACTTAATGATGTAAGTGTCCAGGGCAGGGGTTCATCTTGTGAGACAGTTAATAGTGTGTACCCACAGAGCACCAGAAATACCCTCTATTCATTCCAGTTTGGTATGTCCTGAGTCAAAAATAGGACACTCCAACTAAGGGGAGCAAGAACTGAGCAACAACTGCATGGGAAGAGCTTGGGTCACAACTGAAAGGTCAACTCACTGTGGCATGTTTGCTGATGGCACAAGGTGGGGGCCACAGCTGACCCTCACTGCTTCATTGTGAGCTCTGGAGTCTGGCGAGGGGACACAGCTTTAATGCTGTGCTTGGTGACACCTCAACTTTTCTTCTCAGGGTTCCTCTACCTGCTTGCAGCTCAGGGTCCTGGCCGAGGCTCCCCCAGCCTGGGGGGTGTCCAGCTTTGTCCTGTTCCCCAGACAAGGCGGGAGCTTTGGCTTCCTTAGTGCTTCTAGCTGCTGCATGGAAACTGAGCACAAGCAAAACACATATGTGGTTGTTGAGCTGATCCCAGTCTAAGCTCTTGGTGGGTCATTGATAGCCCCAGTGGCTTGACAGGGAGGTGTTTCACTTCCTGGAGGCTCCAAATCACTGAGAGTGGGCTTCACCAGCTGCACTGGTGTCTAGGCAAGTACAGGGCTGGCACAAGTCAGCAAGCAAACGAGTCTAAGCAGTGCAGAGGAAAGATGAGCAGGAGAAGATAAATGTGTGACCCACCCTCTAGTGCCACGCAAGAGTGCAGCCCAAAGGCATTTGAACCCACAAAGCCACAGCACTTTATCTTGTATCACCCACACTGTTTATCTCTCTCTCAAATGTTTAAGCCCTTGTGTAGGCTCTGATCCCTGCCTACTGCAAATGAAACATCTTAGCGGGGATACGGTATCCACAGTGTGTCAGGCTGCTCCCTTCCCATCCCTACTCTGCAAAACCAAAGCAGAGAGTGAGACAGGTCCTGTCAGCAGCTTGGCAGTTTCCAGCCCCCTTCCATGTCTTGTGGTACATTCTGACACAGACTCTGCCACGTAAACACACACATAGCCCAGTGACTCCATGTCTTACTGATGCTGAAGCATCCTCCCCTGGCTCATCAGGACAACACCCAATGTCAAGTATCAGTTCTGACTTGTCTTTTAGTGAGTCATAGGAAGAGTTTGTGCAAAATGATCATGCCCTATGTTCTGGTGGCTTTTCCTGTCTCTGGTGGGGTCTCTGGGCTCCCCTGCAACCTCTCTCATGTGCAGTGTAGACAGATGTATGATGACACAAAGTGCCCCAGAATTGCACATTCAAGTGAAATTAACTACATTAAGACCTTACTTTCCTATTTCCCTGCCATTCCTTCAGTTACAAAACAAGCCTTCTGGAAGATCTTGAGCTTCAGGTCTTGTTTCTCAAGATCTCTAAAGTGGCTGGCAGTCCTCTGAAATTCTTCACATGCAAGCAGCAGTGACACAGAGCCCGACAGCGTGTGAGGCATGCAGGCAGCCACAGCTAGCACGTGGCAGGAAGCCACCGGGACAGCACGTCCACGGCCTCCATCACACATCTCCCTCCAACCTGCCGCAGAAGAGAGCTCTTCCTCCTGTTGTTAAGGGTATTGTACACTGTCATGATCATGCTCATTACAGAGCTTTCACCCCTTAGATGTGAATAAGTATTTGTATAGAGCAAGTGAAAACAAAATAGATAGCTGCTGCTGGATTTTCTAAACAAGCCTTTCAGAGCTGCTGGCTTCTTTTTCATATGCAGATAAGACGGAAATACCTTGAAATATTTAGGCAGAACTGCACAAGAGACACTGAACTGGGAATGGCAATCATAACAGAGTGAATTTTTAGCATTTTCAAAGCCTTTTCCTGCACCAATATTTCCCAAGAATGCCATCGAATAAATTGGGATGACTATCTTAATTTTTAAGTTGGGGAAGGAGAGATAGGAACAGGACTGGAACATAAATCAAACATGATGCATAGATCAGAAAGGTAGTTTGATGGATGTAAGCTGGAGACTGAGTGGGAGGAGATACAGTGACTACATCTACCTTGAACTGAGGCATTAGTTGTGAGCACTGTACACAGCTGAGGCATCTTTCAGAGCATACCAGAAAGGGGGTTCAGATCTGTGGCGTCCTCAGGGTGACCCAGGCAGCAAGGATGAGAGTCAGAAATGGGATCTGTTCCGTCTGTCCTTGCACCAAAACAACAGGCTCTGGATTATCCTCATGACTTGATGGTTTCTGCGTTCTCCCTCAGTTGCTTGCTCATGGAGAAAGGAGTAAATAACTTTTCTTCAGGAGGGTGCTGAGGTGTTCTTCAGGCTTTAGGACCCTCTCATGCAGCAAGCCTTCTGTTACAGATCTGTGGGATCTGGGAACAGTACTGGTAAAGCTGAGATCTGGCAATAGTGACCTTTTTTGTCATGGATTCTACAGCAAAGCTTGAGCAGCGTTTGAGATTAAATGAGCGCGCATAAGCAAGGTTCCCTTTTATCCTCTTCAGGTTCTCTTTTATCATCCTGCAGTGTGTGGACTGGCTGTAACTTGAAAGACAATTCCTTGGAGAAGACCCACGGCTGCACAAATGCCAATTCAGCCATACTTGTCAGCAGAAATTTAGCAGCATCAGTATCTTCTTCACAGTTCACAACAAACCAGGGTCCTTGTGATAGAACCATGATTTATGGTCCCTTTTGGTCCCTCAGCTGGAGTGGGAATAGAACTGCCTGTCAGGTTGCATTGCTGCCTAGGAGAGAAGCTCACGTTTCTGGTTACATGTTTCTCACATGGATTCGCCCAGGCATATATGCGTTACAGCAGATATTCCTCTTTTCTTTCTGAAATAGGCAGCAAAGACAAAACAGAGTCAAGTATGGCATCTCCATCTGACTTTGCTACTCAGTCTCCATTGGTGCTACTTAGGGAGAAAGAGACCTTGCTGTGGAGCACATCCCAAATCACACATCCAGAACAGGCCAGAGGAGCTTCTTCTTAACCATGCCTAATTTCTCCATTGGATACCAGGGTGATTGGCTCAAAAAGAGACCTCTCTAACACATCCAATTTGAGGATCCCCACCTTCTGAGAAATGGATAGTCCTTGCATTGATCAGATACCCTGGGACAGAAGCCTCCAGCCCTCAGGATGGACATGGCCCATCCACTAGGGAACAGAAAGAAGACACAAAAAAATGGTGCCTTTGAGCTATTATCTAGTCCTCTCTAGATAAAAAAATCACCCACAGGAGGTTCAGGAGCCATTGAGTGGCTTCTCTTTGTCTATTCTGTTCAAGGAAGATTAATTCATTCTAGAGTGCTGCAAAGAGGGTTTTCTGGGGAGTTGTTCTGCTAGGCAAGATGAGATTAGAGTTTATCTTGTTTATCCCAGAAAAGGAAGACTAGGAGACATGGGATTATCCTGCATCACAGTGGTGGCTTTATAGCTGGGAGGGAAAATAATGTGTAAACTAAAGGGCAATACCAGCATGAAAACAAGAGGGTGAAGACTGGTCATGGATAGATTTAGTGCAGAGGATTTAAAGGTCAGACCTGTGAAGTTCTCCAGCAGTCACCCATTTAGTGTATCGGTGTGCACTGGGACAAGCACACTAACTCTGTAGCATGGAGCTTGGTCAGTCCGCAGAGGAACACTCTGTCCCAGCATTCATGGTACAAGGCTTGAAGGATGGTTCCCTTTTTCTCGCTTGGGAGCGCTGTGAGGAGTTCTGGTGCCCAGCAGGACAATGTTTCTATAATAACCCTGCACCAGCAGTCCAGATTGCCTGATGGGAAGCAGAATAAAGGACAATTTCCCAGAGAAGGGCTGGATTATTTGAGTCTTTATAGTTCTGTTCTGAAAGGACAAATAATATCCCTCAAGAAAGAGCTGCTGTACCTCTGAGTACATCAGCTTCCAGCTGCTTAGACTTTCACGAGAGTTGTGTCTATTCACAGCCTTGTTCTGCAGGAACTGAATGCATCAGAAATAAAGCAGATCAGGCTATTACATTCTTTTCCTGTATGCCCACTGTTTTTCTTGCAAAGATAGGTCCCATGCCTCAAACGTCAAGCCTCCAGACCTCTCCAAAGAAGGGAGAAAATTCAGTCTAGTGGACATGAGGGGGCACCCTCCAGCTCATACCTAGGAGTACTCCCTGCCCCATGCTACACTGCCGTCCACCCTCCTTTCTCAGGTGGCCCCATGCCTTTCAAGGTTCACAATAGCTTTGGAGGCTCACACATTGGTCATGTAGATGGGATATATTTAATCTTACTTATAGCTTTTAGACTAAGATGGTCATGTAGGCTTTCCTGGGTCAAGGGTGAGAGGTGGGCATCTTTGAAGTGGTTAAGCTCAGCCTAAGACAGGTGAGTTTCTCTGCATCCATAAGAGACTAGATGACGAAGCAGAATTTGCGTACAAGCTTTACAGCTAAAACCAGGGGGTTTGGGCGTAGTTTGAAATGACATCCCCTAAAACTACAGCTGGGAGAGGCCTTTTTCCTTGCCTCTTCATTCCCTTCTTCCCAATGCATCTTCCTTCGTGCCAGCACAAGGACTGGTGTGACTACACAACCAGCCAGATTGGAGAATTTAAGTTGAATGAAACCAAACCCTGACTGCTTTGAACTCAGATCAGTTCACTATGTGTCATCGTGGATGTTGTGCTGGCTTGAGGACAGGCATGGTATGGAGCAAGCTGCAAAGGGCAGGGGAGCAGTGATGTGACTGTTTCAGCAGCATTGCTCCTTAAAACAGGCATGAAGCCCCAGCTTCATAAAGCTCACTTTGTAGAGTCACAGCACAGTGCATCGCAGTTAAAAACCACAGCATTATAGAAAGACTACCCCGGATTTGTAGCTGTCATCACATTTTGAGATTTGTGTTATGAAGTACAACATCTTCAGCTAGCACAAGGTGTATTTATCTTACATGCATTGAACCTTGCTCTGCCACAGTAATTTCTTGTCTTTAAGGATTCTCAGGTGTTTTAATGTAAGTCTTCATTGATTGATAGACAAAAAAAGACCACAAAAATCACTGGTTGCTATGTGCTAGCAGGAGAATTCATGCTGGGGAGCCAGAAGGCTAGAGCCACCCAGAGAACAGGGCTTAGGAGCCGTTGCCAATGCCCCAGCACTCAGAGGCTGAGATTTCTTTATCTGCATTTGTCAACATGACACTCACAAAAGGGTGGCTTTCTCCAAATACAGCATCACTCTCTTTCTAGTACAGAGAGGGAGGACTAAAACAGTGCAGTCCAGCAGTTTGCCCTACAAACAGGGTTCACAAAGCCATCGTCCCAGTAGACTCCATGCAGCATAGTCTTCAGGGGTGCCCAGGTAGCATCTTTTTACTCTTAGCATGCTTTTTCCTTAAGAAAAAAGACAGTGTGAATGTGGCTGGAGGCAAATTTGTCTGAACTGTAAGGATTTTAACATGTCTGTACTTCTACACCCTCCCACACCTTAAGCCAACTACTGATATCATGCCGGGGCTGCATGCAGCTTTACAAACCTGCTGCTAAATTAGTCTCACCACCCAGTGCAAGGAAAGTTCAGAAGAAACCCAGGCTTCTGCTTTGCATATCTATGACACAGAGCTGAGCCCTTTGATGGGCTCCTCTGATGTCCTCAACACCAAAAAATGGTTGGAGAAAACAACAGAAAATGCGTCCCATCATCACCACTGAGAACGGTGATTTTTCCCTGGCAAAGGCTGATGTGACAACAAATCGTAACTATCATTTTCTAAATAGGATGAGGCCAGTACAGACATTTATCATATCATGAACAGCCCTGGTCAGGTAGTAAAAAGGGCAAACAGGCTCCAGCTTTGTAGATGAGGGGGAGGCCCATTTTACAGCTCTGGCCACCATTGTGCTGCTTTGAACCATGAGGGTGAGAGCAAGGGCAAATAGCAGGACAAACTGGACAAGAGTATGAGCTGCAGGCTTTGTCTTAGTTGGAAATACTTTTTTTTTTCTTTTTTTCTTTTTTTTTTTTTTTTTTTGTCACCAGGGAAACAGAGGCAGAAATGACAAATGCTTTCAATTTGTCAACATTTCCCATGGATATTTTTGGTCTTCTGGTGAAAAACAAAGCATACATGTTTCTCAGTTTAAAACTATCTGATTCCCTTTCCAAATTGAATGTGGAAATGCTATCAGAGGGCTGAAGGCACAGGTGAGGTTCCTTAGAAGTCCCTTGACACTTTGGACTGCTGTCTTCTCTCGGCTCCTTGGCTGGCCTCCATTCCATGAGTTATCATTGCCTCTCCTTGGGCAGAGCCACCAACATGTGTCACAGCAGCCTTTGCCTTCTGAAGGTGTCATCTGACAGGGCACTGTGACCCAGAAAGAGAACATGAAACACCTAAGCTGCGATTCACATCTCCACTGAAGACAATTTTGTTTCCAGGGCAATTTTATTTTATAACAAAAAGAGCCTTATTCCTGGCTAGGAAACAGGTGCCTTTGTGGAGAAAAAGGGGTTGGTGAAAGAATATGTTTTTCTATATATTTTTAAGAGGAAAAATACAGACTTGCCTTCCTGTAAAACTCTCTCAGTACAATCTTTTGATTTGTGAAGTTAATCTGGAAGAAATCATGGGAAGTGAATTGAGGAGCTATGACCTGCTAGGACTTTCTTTAGCTAAGAGCCATGTCTCTGGAGATTACGTTTAGCTGGACCGATAAATCCTGCTAAGATTTCTATGCAAGTGTCTCATGGAGAGCAAAGCTATTTGATTATCCTGTTGCTATTTGTCAAATGCAAAGGACCATGTAAAAAAATCATTTTCAGACTTCAGAATTACTATACTTTCCCTCTGCTTTTGATGTCTGAGGAGAAAATAGCCCTGTGAAGCAGCTTGATTTCTTCAGAGCTATTAACAAATCTTTCAGGGTCCCAGGGTGACATAACAGGTCTGGTCTGACTCATTCCATTTAAGAGTGTCTCCTTTCAGCCAGAAATAGCTCTGTGTGCAGCCATAAAAACATGAATCAATTAATGTCTTTTATTAACTAGAAATGCAGATAAATCCCTTCAATCAGGGGAACACAAATTACTAGCTCCTGTTCCTTCTCCCTACCCGTTCTCTTTGTATCTGGCTTCTTTAATAGATCTTTTTGGACGTTGACTCCAAGTTCACGTGGCTATTTTTGCAGCTGAGTCTCAGACATTCTGGGTTCGAGACAGATATGTCAGGAAGATACCGGATCACACTCTAGGAGATCATTAGCTTGCTGTGAGAATAAGGAATTTAAAAATTATCTTGGCCAGGAAGCACCAAGTTAAATAGGAGCGTAGGCTGGACTGGGAGAATGAGGCAGAGGTAATGACTTCACATTGAGTATGTGGGTGTATAGTACATGGGGAACTCAATGAAAATGCATCCTATGCACATACGTTAGTGGTATTTATATTAAAGAATGTGGCATGCTGCTCCTGGCTTAACTGTGACTACAGCCTCCTCCCTTGACATGATCTGATCAGTCGGATCCCAGCATGCATTTACCAGGAATTGAAGGAAGAAGAGTTTCATTTTCTTCTCCACTCTGGCCAGCAGACCAGAGTGACCCAGCTGTGACCAGGTGGCCCCATGGCTGCATCGTGCCCTGCTCCACCGCAGCTGTCAACAGCGACTGCTCAGCTCCAGAGCTGCTTCCTTCCCACCCGGCTGCAGACGTGTGCGCGTGTCCTGGTGAATCTAGTGAACTCAAGCTTGAGGATGTGTGGGAATGCACTGCTACATTTTGGCTGGATCTTTTTAGTTTAGTATGCATCTTCTAATACTTAAAGGCCTGAAAATATCAGTTAGGATCCATATTTCCATTGCAGCCTCTCAGGCAGTAGTCAAACATCGTCAGCAAGCATTAGCAAGGGCATTTTAGCATCGGTTCTTTTTGCTAAGCTGGGCACCAGTGATTGGCCACATACACAGATAAGGCTTAGTCCAAAAACCTGCTTGCTGATATTTTTAAAGGAGAAAAAAATACCTTCTCTAAATAATCTCTAAATGAAAATAGGTACATGAGTCAGAATGCATATTGAGAAGCAGGCAGGAAAGGCTTTAAATAATAGGATTCATTCAGCTAAGGCATCTAATCACCCCTGAAAGTGAAAGATTAGTTAAAACAAAAGAGTTATTATCTAGGAAAGTAAAAAGCGAATTTGAATTTTTTCATTTCCTCACACAGTGAGTACAGGGAGTCTGCATTTCATTATGTGCTAACCTGAAGGGCTTCAATAGCCCCCACGGTGGAAGCAGAACTGCAACAATTTATGAATGCCTGCGAAAATATCTCCCTGCACCATTGCTTCATTTTAACCTGCTTTCCAGAAGAGTGGCTCGAGAGGGAGCAGCAGAGAAATCTCTATCCAAGGTTGTATCTGGGATCATCTGGAAAAAAAATAGTGCAATCCACAAAAGGTGGCTCAGTGTAAGGATTTTAAATCAGATGTAAACAGACTCCACTGCACTGTGCACACAGTGGATTGAAATGGAAGCTCTAGTCAGGAGAATATTTAGAAAAGTTTTATTTTACTCCTTAAAAAAAAAATCCAAACCCGTTGTGCAATAAAAGGAAATAACAGTCAAGGAAACTGATTTGAATTAAAACCAGAAACTCAAACCTGGTTGTTACTAACAATTTATTCTGCTTTATTATCTTGGATTTTTGCTCCAATCTTTCCCTTCAAACTTGAGATTTAGTCTGGTACATTTTTAAATGACAAATATGAAGTACTTGAACTTCCAGACTTCATTTATTATCTGCCCATGCTAAAGATGTTACTGTAGCCTCTGATCTATGCTGACACTCAGTGGAAAAATCAACTGTTTTTTTCTTCTCAAGCATGTGAACTTTGAGGACAGTGTGATGCTGCATAACTGAGAGGTAGGAGGAAGAAAGGAGAAAGCAAGCTGATACTACTAACAATTTATATACAATGCTGGCATCTAATTTCCCTGCACTTCAGTGTCTGGAAATTTCATATAGCTGTGTAAAAGCTGGTTTTATTGTCCCCTTTATAGGTGGGGAGACAGACACGAAGAAGTGAGGATATTTACACACATTTGTACAGCTCAGTGGTAGGCTGGGACTGGGAACCTGCTTGACTTTCATGTGCTGATACTGGGTGAATCCAAACAACACGGATATTGTAGAATAGAAGCAGACACCAACTGATATATCAAGCTGCCAGAACAATGCATGTGCAACATCCTTACCTTTGATTTCATCATTCAGGCTGCCAAATCAAGAGTTCCAGCAAGCTGCATCCATTTTAAGATATTATTTGTTGTTGTTGTTATTGTTGCTGTTATTATTATCATCATCATTATTATTATAATTATCAACATTATTATAATTATTATCAAAAAGATAAGGAGACTGTCTCTTCTGGTTAGGGCAGGTGGCGAGAAATTAGTTGAGAAAGTGGCATTTGGTTTGACAAGACTCTGTTCCTTGGGGAAAGAAACAATTAATAGTCATACTTGTATTTAGTCAGTAGATCTGGATAACATCCACTTAATGTGTCAACAGAGTTAGCTAATAAGTATTCCACACCTCCACCAACTCTAATGAAAAGCCATGGAGAACAGCAAGGTACAGGAAGCGGTCACATGTAGTACCAGTATTTGAGAACGGGATGAACAGTTGTCCTGACTCTGGTCGTCTGGTAACTCTGATTTAATCCTCAATACACGATGTGTTATCACAAGCAGGAAGTAGAAACAACAGTGGGCATGAAACCAGAATTTACAGTAAAAATGGTGGAGATCTTATGTTAAATAAGGTACAGAATATTCTTAAAGGACAAAGAAAAGTCTTCAAAAAACAAATTACACTCATCAGATACATGTTCTTCTAAAATGCTAGGCCTGTGGCACAAGGCAGTATAGATGCAGGCTTTTCCCTCCCTTGGGGTGAAGAGTTGCCATAAAAGCCCAACAGTCCTTTGCAGCTCTGCCCACATCAAACCATATGGGATCAGAATCAGACTCACTCTGTCTTGATTTCAGTTGAATGTTTCTGAATATTCCAGTCTTGTGAAATCCTTCACACAATTAATTCAAACTGCCTTGGAGACGAGTGCTGACTGGGCAAGAGCAAAAACTGGGCAAAAGACTGCAATCAACAGATAATGATACACTGCAGCATTTCAGCTAACAGAAGGAGCTGTAAAAGATTGCGAAAAAAGGCCAGTATTTGCTCCCATCTCTTCTCACTCTCCTATTAACCATCCTGCGGAGAGCAGGCCATGTGTTAATTACATCCACATCAAAATCTGGGTGCAAAAATTTGACTTTGGCCTCATGCCTGGGATAAAGACTCAACAAGTCTCTTTTCTCATCATGTTTTGAGGGATCCCGTCAAATCTTGATTTATCTTCCCTTAAGGATCTTTCTCTAGTGGCTGCATAAGGTCCTTTGCCAGAGAAAGAGAGAGAAAGAGAGGGTCCTGCCACAGGTACTGCTGTGGGCAGAGCTTAGCCTTAGAGCAATTGTCCTCACAACTGTAGGACTCTGAGGGTGTCTCAGACATTTGGTTCAAATGCTAAAGCTGCTAAACTGTCTCTGTCTTCATGCCTTATAGTGAAGCATGGACTGGGTAACTGGCTGCCACTGGTGACACCAGAGTCAAATGTAGATTTAGTAGTGCTGGTACAGAGAAGGCTGCAACTTTGATACTTTGCAAAGTGTCTTCAGCTTAGTAAGTGCACTGGCTCCCAGGAGCCTGGGCAGAGTTCAGGGAACTGCTAATTTTTGTGGTCTCCATGCACAGGCAGAGAACTAGCTTGTCGTGTGGGCAGAAGCTGGATTGCAATAATTTCTCTCTATCAGCAGTACTTCTGCAGCTGCCACCAACAAAGCCATGCTCACTCCTGTGCAGCAGGGCGAGATTTAGTGGAAACTGCACTCAAGACAAGTCTACAAAGCCATCATCTGATCCCAAGTGAGACAATCTAGGATGTTCTCAGTGGCAGAAAGGACCACATGAGAAAACATTCCATGTCTTGCCCAAAGAGAATAGTAGAAAACCACTGTTCAGCATTGGTGATAGGAATCTGAGACCCCTCTTCATCTTACATATTTTTGCAGAAGATCTCAAGAGCTCAAGTTGCACTCTGAAAAGCTTATGGGAAAAACACAACCCCTAGAATGCCTGGAGGAGTAATCAGTGCCATTGAAGGGCAAAGGAAATGTCAATAGGGCTCAGACCATCTGTCTTCCATCTGTTTGGTCCCTTTTCAGAAGTACTCCCCTTTTGTGGAGAAGGCATCCAGCTCTTCAGTGACCACAGAACAGGCCCTGTGGCTCACAGGGTAAAAAAAAGGTTGAACATCACTAATATAATTACAGAGCTGAAAGAACAGCAACAGCTTACAAATTGTAGTTAGCCTCTCATTAGTATGGTTGAGTGATGACTGTATATAGGAGTCAGGCTTATTTAACAATAAATGTCATATTTACATAACATATAGGATGATACAGGCAAAGGTAACTGGGAAATACATTAAATTAGGAAAGAAAAATTTGGACTGAAAACCAGGAAAATGAAGGATTGCTGGTTCATGCTGTAGGCTAAAGCATTGTGGAAGTGTTTAGAAAGATTTCTGTTATTTGGATCCTAGTCATATCGCTGGCAGTCAGGGTGCTTAAATCCCCTAGATGCCACTGGAATTACTAACTTTTAAGCTAAATCGATACCAGCTATAATATTGGGGCTGCCCTATTTTACTGCAGGGGAAAGGAATTGTGTAGTACTGATGTTGTAACTTTGGGATTTGCTTTCAAGAATAAATATTGTGTGAGTGCAAAATCCCTTTTATGAAGTATCACTTGTCCCAGGAGAAAAAGATGATCCATCTTGGGTGCTGCCATGGACTGTTATCCCAATACTCTTATCAACGTCTTGAATCCATCGTCTCAGATCAACAGACCTTCTGTACCTATAAATCATGTGAGGTCATCCAATAAACCAGTTAGAAAGACTCCCAACAAAATTACCAGAGATCAAGCAGATATTCTAGCTAATAAAGCCTCTTGGAGTTGCTATGTAGTTATAGCATGTTCCAACATCAGCTTCACCTCATTATGGTGTTGATTTATTACCAGTTTTAGCAGACCAAAGGAACTAAATAAGCATCATCCGGATGGGATTGCCAGAGTACCTCTGTGACTAGCCAGATGAGTGATGAGTCTGAGCTGAGGACCTGTAGCAGCAACCACACATGACGCACCAGCTCCAGCTGGAATTATATATCTAGTCCTCCTCCATGGGGCTTTGACTAATTGGCACAAATGAGAGCTAAAGATGACATTAACACTTCCATGAGATGGATAACAGAGACATTTCACTTTATAGATTTCTCGGCTCAATGTCACTTAGTTACGTGACTACCTACAAAACCATACGGATGAAAATCAAACCTGAGCCAGATAGAAGTTGTAATGCTGTGCATTAGGCTTACAGCAGAACATGCATTAACTGACAGTAGCCATGTGTTTAGTGAAACCTGTGAGCGAACTCAGTAGTCACATATGCTTGGGTGTGCAGGCGGCAGCAGGACCTCATGGCCAGGCAATGCTGTGGAGGAGGAAGGGCAGCTGTGCACAGAATGGTGTCCTTTGGGTGAGATGGGCATCCAAAGGTCTTCCCCTGTTTCTGCGAGCAGTGCCACAGAGCAAGAAAACGTGCTCCCATGCTCCCTGTATTCAAAGATGAAAGAACAAAAGCAAACCCTTACCCATATCCACTTGCTTGGCAGTGTATGCTCCAGTGTCTGCCACATGAGTCCAGCAACAGTACTCAGCAGTTCAGGTCCCCTGAGACAGATTTGGAAGATGTAGGTGTGAAAGTCTACCTATCTACCACTTGGGTACACCACTACTGGCACACACTGCATTGGTGACCTTTACTACGGATTGGCGGGCGCTCAATTTAGGGTACACACAAAAGAGAATCACAACACTGTTAAACTGGTCATGGCCTTGCAGGTGGTGTAGGAGAGGCTTCTCCCTTATCTGGCATTAAAGGCAATAAATAGAGTTGGTTTACAGCACTCACATTTTTAAGACATTAGGTAGCTGAAAGTGCAAAGAGCATATGGCTGCATTTGCAGGGCACGATTGGAAGTTTCACTAGGTGCTGTTTCTCACTAAGTGACTCAAGAGCAGTCAAATTTGACTTCAATTGAATTTGATGTCTAAATTAACATTTCTGCTAATATCATAATTCAAAATGAGCCATAAGATGACAGTCAGGGTAGTCTGAAAGTCAGGATGCTTGGAGGGAACTTCTGGGCCAGGGTAAGGAAACCCAGACACCCTTCTACCTGGAGAAAATGCTGAAACTGGGCTATATAATTAGGCATCCCATTTGGTGCCAGCTGCCATCTTCACTGACAATTTAAGTAAAGGTGAGAAGCAGTGAAGGAGCAGCAGCCTAAGTGACCGTCTCCTCTTGTTATTAATTTTTTTCCTGTTCTTTCATGATACCACCAGTATGGACAGTCATAATTATTACTAGATTTTCTAAAAAAGAAAAGAATTGCCAGATTGAAATCTTACTCCTGGAAAATACATTTACTGACTTAAAAATGCTAGAGAAGCCTGGAGCATGTGCATATGGAAGGCCCATGTTCATCTGAGGACATTACTGGTGGATCTAACTTCCATGACTGATCTCACACAAAGAACAGGACCCAGTTTATTTTCACACTTCTTTTTCATACCTGGAAGAAGGAGAAACCTTCACAGCACTTTTCTTGTGCAACTCACCCCCATAAGTCAAAGCAATCATGTTTGAGATCTTCTTCATGCTCCTCTGATATCCAGAGTGGTAGAGACAGTTTGCTGCAGGAGTCCAGCAAGACCTGTGCTTGGGCAGGCTAAGAATAAGAAGGGGCAATGAAATGCAGCAGGTTATGTTTGAAAGCAATTATTGCATGTTTTAAATGCAAAGAAGAAGTATCAGAAAGCTTTAGCAGTGCTGGGGACCTAGGTGAATGGTAGGCTGACAATGGTCAGTTTAGGAACCCAGATGTGTCTGGTTCCTAAAAACAAAACCTGAATCTGGAATTTCCATAAAGTGACCTAGATGTGTTCCTTGTCACCAGCCAAGTGTTCTTTGTGGTCAGGGTGTATCTTCAGGGTGTATCTAGTTTTGGGCCCCTCACTACAAGAAAGACATTGAGGTGCTGGAGCATGTCCAAAGAAGGGCAATGAAGCTGGTGAAGGGTCTAGACCTATGATGAGCAGCTGAGGGAACTGGGGTTGTTTAGTCTGGAGAAAAGAAGGATGAGGGGAGACTTTATTGGTCTCTACAACTACCTGAAAGGAGGGGGTAGTGAGGTGGGTGTTGATCTCTTCTCCCAGGTAACAAGTGATAGGACATGAGGAAATGGGTTCAAGTTGAGCCAGGGGAGATCTAGATTGGATATTAAGAAAAATCTCTTCACTGAAAGGGTTGCAAAACATTGTAACAGGCTGCCCAGGGAAGTGGTTGAGTCACCATCCTTAGAGGTATCTAAAAGATGTATAGGTGGGGCAACTGGGGCATGTTTTAGCGGTGGACTTGGTAGTGTTAGGTTTATGGTTGGACTCGATGATCTTAAGGGTCTTTTCCAACCTAAATGATTCTATGATTCTATGATTCTCAGCTTTTAGAAGCAGCCAGCATCAGACACATGCAGTCTATATTGTGAAACCAGGCAAAGGTACACAGTGGCCTGAGAATGCAATTTTTTTCACCCCAAAATCACTGCATTAAAAGAACATCAAGGTCATAATTCCAAGTGAGGGTGACAGAACTGAGATAACTCCAAGTTGGGCTCATTTATATGTACATATGCTGATTGAGGTTTTACATGATTGCACACACTGCTCCGGTCTCATCCTGAGCACAAGACAGATGCTGTTTCTGATTGGGTACCTGTTCAGTATTTCATTAACATCTCCAGGTACTTGCGGTGCCAGGCATGCTTTACCGTATGCTGTCCAAGGTCTGCACTGAACACAGAAATGTCAGCTTCCTCATGGTCTTTACTATGATGTTCAGAGTACATTAATCCTCTCATAATATTTTTTACTTTCTTACACACCATTTTAGGAGAAGAGGTGCTATTTTTATTACAACCAGGTAGCCATGCTCAGATTAAAGCCAAAGTTGTCAGTGTAGCAAATTTACTAATGACATATTATAGACTTTCATTCTTAATATTCTCATGTCTCTTTTATCAGTGACGTTCCCTACACCAACTCTTTTCTTTATGCTGTCAAATATTCCAGTTCATGCACAAAATTCTGCTTGTAGCATTTTATGGCACTTCTTACATTCAGAGTTGCGTCCTCATTTCCTTCAACTGTAGGTATGGAAGCAGAATGTCTTTGTAGCTCTGCTCCTGGAATTTCAGATCTACTTGGAGTCTATGCATATACCATTCTTCATTGAATAAGATGAAGGATCATTCTCAAAATTTGTATGGCATTTGCAGGCTATGTCATGGAGCAAATGTGGAAG
The DNA here is from genome assembly GCF_047716275.1 of Strix uralensis. NCBI lineage: Eukaryota > Metazoa > Chordata > Aves > Strigiformes > Strigidae > Strix > Strix uralensis. Next base: position 7,505,062 of record NC_133990.1, read on the forward strand.
AGGAGAAATTTAGTTTTGCAGTGGCCTGATTTTGGCATCATGACCTGAGAACTTGATTGCAACTTTACTGGAGTTCTTTGATTTGGATTCATAGTGCAATTTGAAGACAATAAATAAACTGAAAAATATATATTCCTTCCTGTAGGATGTTGCTGGTCCTGCTATGACAATCAGCAGTTATGGGACCTTTAGATTCACAGCACATCTCCTAGGAATTAGTCTTAGAGTACTCAGTCCCACAACAGACTGTCATCATCTGTAGGGACCTGGAACTACAAGCAGGCAGATCCACTCAGGTCTTATGTTCAGCAAACAGCTATATTAAAATTTGGGAATATGGGGTTCAATTCTGTATTTCTGCATTGCTCTCTGGAGATCTGAATCTTTACCTCTTTATGTCAATCTCTGTTTTCTTCCTGGTATGTCTTCAGTTGCTCTCCCCACTGCTTCTCTCCGTAGCCACTTTCAGCTTTGCTTAGATCTATTTCCCAGCCCTCCTTCTATTGCCAGCACTGGGTTTTTTTTTTGGTTTGGTTTCCAGGTACTTCTCATAATCTCATCCCCCAATGGATGGGAATGTTCCATCATCCCAAAGAGTTTTATCCTTCTTATCTTCTCATCTTAAATTTCTTTCTTGCCTCTGTCTGCCTTAGCTCTATTTTTCCTACCCTGTCTCTTGTGCCATTAGCATCCAACTTCTGCTCTCAGCCCTTCCTTTCCACCCCTTCCTCTCCTTTCCCTCTTACCCTTACTTCTGCACTTTTAATTTGTGTCTGGCACCTCCTAGGTAGCTTTTCTCTTTTCTTTTGTGCCTGACTTCAATTTTTCAATCTTTGCAAGTTAGTTTCAAGAAAGGCAGTCGCTGGACATGGAGAGCCCAGGACAGACAGGCCCTTTACTCGTAGATCTGGTGCCTCCCTGTAACAGAGCAAGCTCAGGCCATATGAAGGATGCTGCAAGTGACAACCTGGTCAGCATGTGGGAGCTTGAGGGAGACAAAGCATCCTTAGGACAGATGCAGGGAATTCCTACAGCCTTAGGGAGTCTCACTTATTGATAGTTTTTAAGGAATTTATTGAGCAAGTCTGAACTGCAAGTTATGATGTTCATAACTTTTGCAGTTTGGGATAAGACTACAAAGTGGCAGTAAACGAGACACCTTGCCAACCTGAGTGCCCTACCAGACCTCAAAACCCTGCTTCAAAACAAGTAAGTAAAGTTATTAAAATACAGGCAAATCCTTTCCTTGGTATTTCTTGCTTGGAAAAAGATAAATTTTTTTTTCTGAACATTGAGAAAAGAAAATGGAAAAAAATCAACCTGGAGAGATACATCTAGCCTGGAAGGGTTCAGCCTAATTAATTAAATTTTTCAAGTCATTATCACCTAGAAACAGGTTTTCACAGTAGAAGATGCTAGATAAACTTATATTTAGGCCTTAGTATTTAAACTGACCATAATGATTACTGAAATCTTCACTTCAAGAATTCCCACCCAGCACATGGGGAAGCATGGGGCTATATGCAGTGTTTTCTCACAAGTGTTTTGTGCCATGGGTTGAATTCTGCATTGCAGTGTTGCTCAATCCATTACATTGTTTGCTGTAAATGTCACTGGAATTCTGTTTTTCCAGATCTAGCTAATATATATGTAAATATTTACTGGTCGAATGGTTTTCCTGTAAATAACAGGGATTTGTGAAGCACCTTGCAGATGTAACTTGGTAGTACTGGTGAACTTTGTAAACTCTATCTAGGTCTGGATGGTTCATTCTCTTGGGGTTACAGTCATTCAAAACCAGTTAAAACCATGACTTGAAAACCACAGCTTGAAAATTGAAACAAAAAACTAAATGTGAACACCAGCCAAATGTGTGCTGGAAGAAGAACCTGAAAATCATGAGTGATCCTCAGACACCAATTGAGACCCAAGACCAGAGCAGGGTTGTAGGAGACAAGGATGTGAAGCCTGAAAAACAAAGTATGACCTATGGTAAAGTTTAACTAATTTATCAGAAGTGGTAAATAGAGTGTGGCTGTGGCAACATTCTGTATTGCAGGTCAAGCAGGCATCTCCCTGGTGTGTGCATGCTTGCACAGTGAAGGACTGGGGCAGAAGGAAGGATTCACTGGGTGAATCTATTGGCAGATCCATGGCTTGGCTACATCTGACAGCAGCATTTAGTTTTGTGCGGTCACTGTTGTCTGTGGCTTGAGTTGTATACGTGGGTATGGCTGCCTTTATCCCCCATTTGTGATCTTCTTTGACAATTTTCTTTAGATTGGCAAAGACAAGCTAGCTACACCTGAATTCTTTTCTAACCTATGATCAAAATGCTGTCCTCAGAGCCAGTTCTACTCCCTGAGAGTTTGCATACTTGAGATATTGCTCAAGTAGTCTGAATCATGATCTCATCAGAGACAATAAGATGCTGAAGATGGTTCTTAAGAGCTCAGTTTAAGCTCCTGTCAGGGAATCTGTCCACTGACATAACTAATACATTCTCCATTTCCAGAGACATCATCCAATTTAGTCCCAAAGCTACCCTTGGTCCATACTTATTTGAGGTCATCTCAATTTATCATTGAGGAAAAGAATACTTATGCCAAAATTATACTATTGCAAAGGAGGTTGACAATAATGAACAATTACACTTAGAAAACATCTATTATTCACAGATACACATACGTGTGCACATACATGTACACATATACAAAACAAATACAATTTTCTGATTAAAAATACAAAGCCAGAAAACATGGGGAAGAACACCACTGAAATAGGAACAAGTTCAGAATAAAAAATTTCAATTTGTGATTGAAAATATAATTTGCATAAAAAATGTGTAGTTTTCATCTAAGTCTCAATTTTCTGTCGGGGGAAAAAATGCCTATCCATAGTATTTCCTGTATCATAAATGATTTGATTTCCCAGGCTACCAGTGAATCCCAACTTACAGAGCCCCATCATAAGCTGTTAGTTTACCCTGATTCCTCTCTTCTTGTGCAGCCAGGGAGGAAAGGGGCTATCAGAAATACTAGCATAGCTTCAGTAAGTTTAACTGTTAATGGTCTTCAAAGCAATGCTATGAATCTTCGATGCATTGATCTAAAGTCAGTGGCGTTCACTTGAGGCAGGAACAGATGAGGGAAAAGGGCTGAGGAAAATCTCTACTGCCCACCCATGTGTGCATCTACTCCGCAGTACGTACTGGGTGATGGGCTACTTAATGGAGGAGTCAGACGTAAATGAAGACTCATGCCTGCTTTGTGGAGGACAAAAGTGTTACTGCCAGCAAGGGGTACAGTCCAGTTGATTTTATGTCCCATTCCCTGCTCCGAGAGCCATCACACTGACCCTTATGTGAGTTTCTGTGGGTAAAAATGATTGAAAATTTGGCCCCTAAAAATAACCCTTTTAAAGAAATCTACAAGTCATTACTATGCTAGCTTTATCCTCGATGTCTAGTGAGGTTTGTACAGGGAAAGCTACTAGAGATAAATACAACCAGGTCTGAGAGGCCTCCATCCAATTGCAACATCTTTGATGCTGCTCCAGCAGTCACATCCCTCCAGTGACAGTGGCACTTGGCAGTGGAGCACCTTCAGGCTGTTGGTGAGGAGGTTATTCCACCTCCAGCCACTCCCATTTTGTCCACTAAAGTGCAAGTGCTAAAGCAAGGTTTTGGAAGATCTTGCCTGAAGAAGCAAGTGCCATGTCCCCACGCTTATACAGTTAACTGCATGCACCTTACTGATTTCTCTTGCAAGGAGAGTGAGAAGTGCCAAGACAGCTCATGAGTGCTGTGAGTCACTAGGTAGAGTCTTCTGGATCACTCTGATGGTCTACAGTCTTACAAGAGAATCCTTGTTCAGCCAAAAATCCTACACAAAATTAGCAGGAGTAAAGCTATGGCTGGCTGCGACTTGTACAAGAAGATAGTCCTACCTGGCATTTCTTTGTTTCCAGTACTTCATCATAGTTCAGCAGCTCACAGCCTCTTCTGAAGGGGCAATATCTCAGAAGACTTCCCATCACTGTTCCCTGTGTTGGTGACATCATAGCACACCAACACAGGAGCAGAAATGTGATTGCCACCACTACAGGTTGCACAGGAGGCATTACGAACTTACTATGCCAAGTTTACTGCCCCTATCAGTAGTGGGGCACAGTGTCAACTGACTTCGGCACTGATAGATATAAATTGCAGCTGAGAACTCACAGATTGGTGGCAGAGTATGTTATCTGCTGCTATCCTAAAGCTTGGGAGACATTATTCACAAAACCAGAAAGCAGGATTACTCAGTACTTATCTAAGGAAGACTTGGAAGACTTCATTTGTAGTTATTGTTATCATTGACTAATGGTACTTCAGGTGGATCTACAGTACTCAAGTAAGACCAGGACTTTGTTATATTAGTGTTGTATGGCTGCAGGAAAAGAAAAAGTTGGTCCCCAAAGTGCTGACAATTTCAGTGGCGATGACAAAGAAAATGTTATTACACCCAGTTTAAACATGGTGATGTGAAGCCCTGAGAGTATAAATTGCCAAAAAGTTAGGCATGTAGTCTAAGTTCAGACACACCTCTCAGTATGGAATGAATTGGCCTTGAAAGCACATTTCTCTTCACTACAACCACAGAATCTGAAATTACTACTTTAGATGGGGCTTGTCATTGTCAGGGAGGTAATTTGGGCAGAGAAATTCTCCCCAGATGACCTGTTTCATCCACCCACTCCTCTAGTCCAGACACTCATATCTGACCCCATCTCCAGGTTCCTATCTTCCCATCCAGAACTGTAACACTAAACCACCCAAATGCCTACTGAGACATTCAGAAGAGGCAAGCTGCAGGAGGAATGTCCACAGCCACCAGCTCCTCCCTGGGGCTCCTCTCACATGGATGATGCGACCAGAATATAACAACATGTGGGCATGTTCCCCTTCTGAACTCAGCTCTCTGATCAGGTCTGCTGAACACCGTCAGATAATTATAACTAACACCGTGGCTATAATTATTGCTATTACCATATTATTAGTATTACTTATTGTTCCATCATATCAGTTTCATCTTATTATTATGCTATTTATGTTTTGGCCATTATTCAGATAATAAAGCCAGATGCTCTGACTTGCTTCAGAGCTTCATTGTGCTGGATGCTGTAGTGTCTCCTGTGAAAAGTCAGTCCTCACCCTGAAGCACTTAAAAATCTAATTAGAGAAGACATACCAACATTATCTTCATCTATCAGAAGCTTCAGGAGCAATGCAGTAGCAATCACTACTCTTCAGAATATTCAAGGTCACTTTACTAGACTTCCTGAAGAATTGGTAGAACTCCCAATATTCTTGATGCCTGTGCCAACACCAGCTCCTACACAGCTCTAGAAGCAACTGTATTTCAGTGCTGCTTTCCTAATTCCTCCTGAACCACACACACAGACCCATGCAGATATTTACCCTGATTCACTTATTCCTTTACACCCTACACATTGTCTCCCTGAGACATGTATTCTTTCACACAAAACCAATTTTTAAAAATCCCAAGCTGTAAATAAATGGCTTAAAGTATTGCTGAAGAAGGAGGGCTGTTACTGGCATTACAGTTTCTGGGAACTGCTTGGGAGCGACAGTGCCGGAGTGATGTAAGCCCAGGGATAGGCAGAGCCTGGCTGCTCTCAGCGCTGTGCTGGGGGGAGCAGCCCCAGCCGGCCGTGGACACCCCTCCCGCACCAGAGATCCTCGGTGCAGTGGGGGTACAGGCTCCCCTCCTCTAGGCTCACCCTCATTAAGCAGAGGAGCAGCAGCAAGAACGGCCATGCCCCTGTCTCCAACCACTCCTGGATGCTTTCACCTTCACAACACAGCCATGCTCATCCAGAAGGGCTTTAAAATCCATCGGCAATCAGCTATTTGCCCAGAAAGAGCCTCGGCTCTCTGATTTCTCTTCACATTCATTTAAAAACTCAAATGTGGTTAAAACACCAGAATTAGAGCCTGCATTTATTTTGCCATTTCCCATCTTTTCCAAAAGGTGGCTGTTTAAAATGATCTATGAGCCGTGAGCTACAGTGCTCGTTTTTGGCTCTTGCGAAGCTTTCCCCGTGACTGGAAAACAGTGGACATTCGCAATCAATAAGGCTCCTCCGAACAGCCCTGTCCCCAGTTTCATTAGGAAGTTGTCACAAAGTTATTTCAAAGCCTTGCTCAAGTAAATTGGCTGTGAGCAACCACTGTTCAGTCTGCTGCTGCCTGACACTCAGGTCCTAGGAGCAAAGTTCCAGAAAGGGTTTGTTTCACTTCAATATTATATTCTGACATGCGATAAGACTGCTAAAATCCTGGCTGGGAGAGATCTGCAATTACCTTCTGGAAGTATCACATGTAAATACCCACTGCATGGCTTTGCAATGTCAATACCTGATGGGGAGCTGTAAAAAGGGTGTCTTTCATATGTGATGTCACTTACAGCTTACATTTTGGGACAAAATATATCTGATCTGGTAATGCTGATGTACCAGCACATCACTCCGGTGTGAGATCCCATTTAATGCTAGTCCTAATTTCTTCCTGCTGAAGTCAGCAATACCGTTGCTACAGATTTTAGTGAGAGCAGAATTAGGCTGAATTTTTAAAAGATACCATCTAATTCTCAATCTGAACCCTTCTGGAGAAGATCCAGCACATGGAGTGGCCATTTGCGTTCTAATAAAACATAGAAGGAATTATTGTTCCCTGAAATCCATACATATTCTCAAAATCTGCCACTTCCTATTAGAATGCCACAGAAGCCCTGGGAGAACTACAACACTTTTATCCAAAAGGTTAAGCAAAAACTAATGAATGGAAAATATTAGCTTTGACAGAACTGAAATGGAAATTTTTAAATTTTAAAAACCATCCAGATATTTTTGAATAAACTTGTAATGCTTTGTGAAACACAACTATGAACACTGAAATCCACTCTAAATTTCAAATAAAGTAACCTTTTCAAAATATTCTACAAGGATTTAAAAATGTAAGTCCACTGTGTCTGAAACATGCTCCTTCAAAATCAAAATTTGAAAAATTTTGTGGTCCCGTAGCTCCAAAGGCCAACAGCAATAGGTCGAGAGCAGCTGCCAGCTGCCAGGTTTGCTCTCTGGGTTATCTATCTATAGACCGGGGAGGTCTATAGACCTATATAAAACCCTGGAGGACTCTGACCATGTCCCTAAAGTCTGGTTTCCTTTCGTCCTCAGGTGGAAGCTTGATGGGGATTAGTTGCTCCTGGGGCAGGTGTAGATGGACAATCATAACCAGCTTCCGAGAGATGTTTCTTCATAAACTCACACCTCTCCCTGTGCTGTCAGAGGTCATTTCCTTTCTAGGCAGTTGCTGGGTAACAGTGAATATCCTTCGTCTGGGTTTTCTCAGATATTACATGTTGCTCTTTTCTAAGCTTCTTCTTACAAAGGGGGCATTTCATGTAATCTTATCGACAGCTCTTCAAAATTCATTTTCCTGTATTTCAAGGAAAAAAACTGGGGAGTTTGATAAGAAGGCAGGAGACAGACTGTCACTTGTTTTTGCTTTGCAGACAGAGGAAGAAGGTTCACTCCTCCTGCCACAGGACCATTATTTCAACAATCCAAATTTTAACTGACGAAAATTGGAATGTCTCTTCTATGTGAAAGCTCCAATTTCTCTTATGTAGGGAAAACATGTCTGAATTGCAGAGATCATGCTGAGAAATCTAGCTTGCTCTGGGGAATGTGAGGATTCCTCACATGCCACACAAGTGCTGCAGGTCAACTGGGTTGAATTTGTACTTTCTGCATTGAGCATCCTTTCCAGAGGAACAGATTATTTAATTTTGTCCTTCTTTTAGATGAAGGTCTGGCACAGGCTACTGCCCTCCCATTATGCCTGTACTGTCTGTCTTATGTGGAAGCAAACAGATTCTTGGAAGCAAGCACAAAGAGGAGACTGGGGAGCTTGTTGGTGAGTGATGCTGTTCAACCTCCACCCCCATATGTCTGCAAGTGCCTGCTCACCAAGGCCTGGAAAGAGGGAGCCAAGATGATGATAGTTGCCTGTTTTACAGCTTCTCAAAAGCCTTAGTCTTACTGAAGTTTGAGAATTGGCTTGGGCTGGCACACATGCAGATGTGATGTATCAAGTGACCAGGACTGAAATCTTCCCCCAGAATTAGGGGAAATTTGCCATTAACTCCAGCTATAGTCTCCCAAGTAGTCTGCCAGATTCTCCTGGAGAGGTTTTAGAGAATGTGGACCATGTGGTGAAGTGGTCATAGTAAAAGAAGTCAGGGCATGCCCAAGAAATACTTGCTGCTTTTGACATTTCACTCTTATTTCTCCATTCACTTTAGCACTTGAGATAGGGAGGTCATCTCACTTAACTTCAGCCATCCAGGTGTCACCTAATCTCCTCACTAGTCAGTGAGAGAAAGCCACCTAAAATGCCTAACATGCAAAGAATGAACTATGATAGATTCCTCTTTCCTCCAAATAAGGGAGCCCAGGCAACTACATAAGTGCAGACATCTAAAATGTACATGGTTTAAATCAGAAGGATGAAATGTCCCAGTGCTAGCAACCAGAAGAGGCTGCACATGTTGTGATTAGCCTCTGATTTCATCCCTGGCTCATCAGGATTCTTGCTTCTGTTTGCAGGAGTCTTGGGGCATAAAGGCCTCATGTCCCAGAGTCACTGACCTGCTGCAAAACTTGAAGGAGGGATGGTAAATTTGGCTAAGCTGCAGCATTTCCTAGCTGCATTATGGGAAGCCTGTATGGCTGGAGCCCCAAAACCCAATCCTGAGGACAACAAATGGTTCCAGAAATAAACCTGGTACCCACGGAGGTGCATTGCTGCCCTAGTACTACCTATCACCATGAGCTCTGACAGCACTTGACAGAGGTGCCCTGTGAAACTGGCACAGAGAGAAATTTTGACACAACAAAATACTCAATGCTCTTATTTTGAAGTCATCATTCTGTATAATTGCTTCAGAGACCTGCCCTACACTTATGAAAAATACTGTCATTTGATCCATCTTTACTCCACCACATGGCCTTACAGGATGAGTTACAAAGGACAGCTCTGGGTGAACTGTGCTAATCCTTCATAAAATCCTGGCCTGCCCTTTCACAACAAAACACCTGCTGACCCTAGTCAGAATCAAATGTCCTTAAATGCTCTGTCCTCAGCTATCTGCCAACCAGCAGGTACACAAGGTATGTCCAGATACAGCTCCTCAGAGCTGGAGAGCAGCAAGTCTTGATCAGGAAAGCAGTCCCTGGTAGGAAGAGGCCTGGAAGCTAAAAATTATCAGCTATCAAAAATGGCAGATGGACCTGTACAGCAGCAGAAACACTCTAATAATTTGTATTTGACTGGATAACTGGAGGGAAGGAGGGATGTCACCAGCCCCCCTTCTCCCTGCAGCTTCCATGTATCTGCTGTGCTTGCTGATAGGAACACACAGCATAGCAAACGTCTCTCGTCCTGACCTAGAAAAGGAGGTGATGTACTCAGCTCCTACTGATTTCACAGGAGAGTGCAGCTCAAATGCTCTGTTGATCAAGGCATGGCTCTGTTCTTTATGCCAAACATTCTCAGAGAAACTGCACTTTGTGGTAGACTTTGCTCCAGGAGAGGAGTAGACACAACCAGATGACTGGGGGGGTCTCAAGCCCTGCAGCAAACGGAAGCTCCTTCAGCAGGTCCACAAGAGGTCACAACTGAGATGTCCTTGGATCTGCTTTGTCCACTGGTAGAGCCAGGAGCAGACAGTTTCTGCACTGAACAGGGTTACCAAGGGAGTGTTCGGTAATACAGCACTGCCCACCTTCCCTTTGAGTTTCTCCTCTTTCACTTAGGGTGAATACCTCAGTGAAAGTGCCCCAGATCCAACTGAGTCATGTGGCTCAGGCTTTATTTGCTGTTATTGCTGCTTTCAAGTGGAAAATTGATATAATAGCGGTCCTTTCTCAACACACAGCAGTCTGCACATTTGTACAATGTTCTTTGAGGACGATCAGCACCCACTGGCATAGAAAAGTGACAGATGCTGTCTGTAAATAATGAGCTGAAGCGGTTTCCTTTGGAAGGGAACTTAAGCAAAGTCCCTTTGAGTTTGAAAAACCAGTGAGGTTCCCATGTGGCCTCAGAAGCTGCTCATAAGCCTCTGCCGGAAAAGACATACTCTATTAGCTCATATGGCATAATTATTTTTTAACTGTTTCTCTTATACAGACTTCTCTGGAGAAAGGAAATGACTGATTAGTGATTTACTGAGCATTTTTTACTGGGGACAAGCATGAAAAAGAATGAATTTCATGGCTTCTTCTGTTCACTCCTCTAGTGTTCCATATGGCATCTGCACCAGTTACAGTGATAAGTTATAGCTGTACGATGCATAATCATGTGATAAACTATATCACACGCCTTTGTGATCCTCATCGTTGTTCTTTCCATCTCACACAAAAATAATTTTAACCATCTAGGCCTGTAAGGAGTCTCACACTTGTGAGATTGAAAGACCACTGAGATGTTTCCTCTTGAGCCTTTGATCCTCTCTCCTTTCTTCATGCTTTTATCACAGTTGTGTGTCAGAGGCAGCTTTTCCAAATGTAGCAATATCAGGTGTTCAAAGTCATCCCATTACCCATAGTGCTACAAGAAGTAAGTTCAAATTATTGAAAATGAAGGACTCAGAGCTTCCTAGCCAGATGTTTCCAAGCCTGTTAGTGGACTAGAGGCACAGTTCTGCTTTAATTATGCAAATCTTGCTTCTATTGTAATATGTACATTTCAGAGGGTTTTTTGTGATTATTGCCATAGTCCTCAATCCTGTTAATAAAATAAGGCCTATTGCTCAGGGAGCCTTAGCTCTTGAGGTCTTAGAGAGATCCAGTATTTGTTACTTCCCATGCTTATGTAGATAACTGAATCTTCAAAAGGATACCAAATTCATGAGTCTCCTTACAGTAAAAATGGCTCTTGATTTACTATCTCTCTCACTAGAGGCTTTAGAAGGTCTATAAGAATTGATTTTCTTCCAGCATGACCTGTTCTCTTGGGCACCTTTAGCAGTGGAAGCCCAACCAGATCCAAAGTAGGATGCTGGTATGAAGAAAGAAAGTTGCGTTGCACAGCACATTAAATTGACACACAAATGTATCAAAATAATGAGACACCATCCTTTAAGGCATCAGGAGGTAGAGCTCAGGCACAGCCTCAATCTTAATTCTCTTTCTTATTTTTAATAGCGTGATTTCCAAAACTTTATGTGGCATTTCTCTCAGGACTCATTCTACCTTTTCACTTTTTCTCTCTTGTACTTGTCTTTCTGCACGTCTATAGATGAAAAGCATATTTGGACAAATTTAGAAATATGTAATGTTGTGGTAAATTAATCAATATTAATAAATATTGATGGATTCTATAGATGAAACACATATAACAAAGGAAACCAAAAGAAAGGGATCCTGTATTCTCTTACAATAATAATTCCCTGTAGACCACAGCTTGGTCACAGGGGTCATCACAAGTAGGTAATCCTATGTACAGCAATAGTGGTGTGAGTGGAGACTTTTGTACTGTGAAGTCACACGAGGAAGACCCTAGCAAACTACAGAACTGCCCCTCCTCTCTGCTGCCTCTCCTGACTTCCCTTGTACTCCTTGAATCCCCAAGGGTTCCTGCATAACATACCTGTAGCGTTGAGAGAAGGCACTGATAAATAACAGATCAAACATGAGCTCTGTGCACAGAACATGCAATTCACATGAGCTGCAGTTCTGTTGCCTTTAAAATCTTCCAGCTCTGGACATGAATGCTGAGCATCCTTTTTGTTCAGGTTTGCAGGTTTGCTGCCTTTTTTTTTTGGGGGGGGGGGAGGGTGTGCTATTGTTGGGTTCTTTGTTAGTTTGGGCTGTAGCGTTTTTTGAGCTCTGTGTTGTTCAGTGAACTGTACTCTGTGAGACAGAAAACCCTGGCATTGAAGGCATAATCATTTAGTGACAGGAAAGGACAATAAGGTTGCAGAGCATAGAAAGTAAAAAAATCCCCATCCTTAAACTGACACACCAGGTAGGATTCATCTTGCTGCCTTAGCTGTCAGGTTGTTAGTTATTTGACTTGGGTAGGCAGCCTGTATGGTTAATGGGGAAAAATGAGCACCTCCAAGAAAAAAATTCATCCAATCCTGGATCTAGAATGGTTAGGGTGAAGACACAGCCCCACACAATGGAGATAGAGCTGTGAGCACTAAGGACTTTTCAATTAATATGTAGGTGCCAAAAGCTGAAAAAAGGGAAAACAAATGACCATGTGTGACAGAGTGAGGATTCATCTGACGTCACATAGAAACGCTGGCACAGAGATAGACTCCAAGTCTTCAAAACAGCTCCTTAAACACAAACGCATCTTTCTCTCCCTGCAGTCTCTGCATCTGTTACTATCCTCCTTCAAACTTCCACCACAAATGAAAAAGACATCTCTTAGCCACAGCTAACCACAAGCACTGTGCAGACAGAGAAGAGCTTTCTATAAAAGGGTGTTACGTACCCATAGAATTAAAACCTGCTTTCTAGAGTAGCTGCATAGAGTCCTCAGGACCTGGACATGCAGGTCACGTGTTTCCCCCTGAAGAAATTATATGAAACCATATGAGAATAGGAGGAGGCTGATTCAGAGCCAGGAAGCTGTTTAACCCTTACTTGGGCAAAAGAGAGCAGCAGAAACTCCAGAAGCCAGCAGGACATGGATAACAAGCTACAAGGCACCCTTGCAGGTAGGGAACCAGATCAAAGGGACAAGGATAGACCCTGAAGGAGATTTCTACATCTGCAGATGGAAGGTCAAGGATGTAGCTGAAGGAGACTGTGAAGCCCTAAAAAAGGGCTCTGAGAGTAGTGCAGGGGGCAAAGGCTTAGCCACAGCCTTAGGCATGGACAAAGAGACTCTCTGCATTGTCTTGTTTAATTTTTATCTCTAATGTTGCGTTTCTAAAGGAAGATTTGGACACCCAGGCAGGAACAGTGCTGCTGTCACAGGAACCATGATTTGCTTTCTCCTCCTCTTCTCTGTACAGTTTCCCAGATGAACCAGCAAAAGGGGACTTTGGGAAGAGTATTCCCATGGGAAAAGCTGGTGGGCAGCCTCCAGGAGCTGGCTCTTACTGCACTGCCCTCCCTGTGTAGGGCTGCAGCACAGGGTTCGGTGCTTTTGGCAACCGGTAGGCCAAGGACCTCCTTACCAGTGGGTCCCTGAATGGCCGTGTCCTGATCTTGTCCTCCCTGATCACAGTACCGCTGGGACGCGTGGATGGGTTCCCAGAGGATGGTGTGAGGGGGCAATTTGAGGTCCACCATCTCCTTTTGCCAGGGGCTTTGGCTTCCTGATTTGGGCAGACAGATAGGGCAGAGATTTGAGAGCATCCCTGAGGGCATCCTTATTAGGGGGCTGACTGAAGGGAGCCGGAGGGGGGCTGGGAGGGAGCGTACGACGTGCAAACCCGAAGGAGTTTGGTCTGAGACAGAGAATAGCATGAAGAGGCCGACAAAACAGTGGAGGTTAAATTGCCTGTCATCCCCCACTCTCCTTAAAGCATTCCTGCCCACATCAGCATTGTTCCGTGCCTGCTAGCTGCAGACAGCCCCATGCTGCTGCTTCCCCTGCCTGCAGCAGTCTGTCCTGAGTGTGTAAAGGCCTCCGCTTTCTCTGGTGCAGAAGCCACCTCATTCTGCCTAATTGCACAGACAAGAATTAATGTGGAATGTTGTCTTACCTTGCACGCCATATGCTTTGTGAATCGTGGAGCAGAGCTCAAATGAAGCAGAGGCTATGTACGTTTGGGCCCTTCAGCCAGGGCAGCTCTGGAGTCCTGACGCTTTCTGCAGCACTGACACTGCTTCACTGCCTCTGTGCAGCAGGTTGCAGACACACAGCAATACGTCTGCTGGACAGGGTCCACCATTTAGAAAACACAGGCACCGTGAGCAACATCAGACCAGCACAGGTGACGCTGGGACAAGCACGGTTTCTCCCTAGGAATAAAACCCACCCGGTCCAGGCTCCTCTGTTTCCTCCTCATTATCTGGTATCTGACTGCAGCAAAGCCCTTGTAAGACTGCTGCCAGAACAGCTGGTTGCCAGCGATGTACGGAGTGATCGATATGTTTGGCTTTTCATGTTCATCCATCGTGTGAATCTGCTTTCATGCTTTCATTATGTGAATGAGATTTGAAGGCAGCTCTGAACTTTGTTCTCATGTCATTTACTGTCTTTGGCCTGAATCCAGAGTCCATGCAGCTCCCTGCTGCTCACCTGGCACTCTAGAAAGCAGGGTTAATTACAACCCCTCCTCATGTCCCCACCAAAAAGCGGCAGTTTTAGAATCTGAAAAATCTGCCCAGCGCAGCCAGGCACTCTCCTCCACAGACAGACAAGGCTCTGGAGTGAAAGCCAGAGGAAAAACAGAGCTCCCAGTTTGTTTACTACCTCTTGGCACACATCCATACCCAGCTTTTTATATACCACTTCCCAGACTTTGCAGCCTGGTGAACAAGATGCAGTTTTGCCCTAGCTATCAACACACCGATGGTTACCAGCAGTATTTCGTGCTGCTCCAGCAACAGCACTCAGGACCCTGCTGTGCTGAGATTTGTACATGCATGTATGCAGCTCGTGCCTGTAAAGAAAATTTGTAATCTGTAAATACAAGAGTGTGAATGTGTGTGGTGGTGGAGGATAAAGGATTTAAATCCAAGCTGCACTGTAAAAAGCTCTTTTATGGGTTTCTGGGCTATCATGGGGAGGAAAGCTGATGTCAGAAGAATATTTCTGAGCATGGAAATCTGTGGAGGCTTCTGGCTAGTGAAAGGAGAGAAAGGCTAATCCAGAGGTACTGCTGGGCAGGACCAGTTCTCCTAGATGTACCCCAAGGCTCACAACTAGTGGTGTTTTGGAAAAGACCTTCATTCCCTGGGTTAAGGGAGAGGCCAATTAAATTTATTTTTTTTTCTGTAACCCTTTTGTACCTGTGACAGTAGGGAAAATCATTAATTTAAAACCAGTTTAGTCAAGGACCTAAATCCAGCCCTTTTCTAGCACTGACAGTCCTGGGCATTGACACTGCCTCCATCCAGCCACTGACCAAGCTCTCTATGCCCATCACCATGTCCCTTTCAAAGTGTTATCCCCCCAGGTTTCTCCTGCTCAGCAGAAACCTGTTTTCCATTTGGAAGCATTACAGAAATGATGGGACCACTCATCCACCCTTCCTCTCAACCTTTCTCTCTTTTGGTCTTCAGGGCTTCCCAGATATCCACGTTGCCTGTGCTGGGTGCAGAAAGAGTCAGTGCCATCAGTAGGTGACAATCCCAAAATGGCAAGTGGTTCCCACTTCTGTGCTATGTTCCCCAGACAGGCATGATGAGTGGGAGTGGGAGTTATTTTTCTACCACTTGCATTAATTATTTCAAGTCAAGACGGCAAAACCACAGTATTTTATGGTGGACTTTTTAATTGGGTTGTGATCAAGGTTAACAACTTAACATTCAAATCAGTTACCATAATAAGTGGAGTAAAGAGTCAGGGGGCTGGAAGGAAACAAAGCTAATTAAAATAATCAGCTTGACTTTGATGAGAACTGGCCTGGATCCTGCAGCAGTTGTTGAGGCTCGATGCTGTAAGCACCATCCACAGCCTGGCCGTGGGTGTGTGTTGCATTAGCAGGAACAGTGACAGAGACACTGCGCAGGAAGGCGCATTCACGTGTCGGCTTGTTTCTTGCAGTGTTTTCATTTCCTTGCCTTTCTTTCTTTAACAGGAACAAGGAAAAAAATATCCTTGAAGCCCTTTTTAAAAAGTCTCAGGCAGCATCCCAGTGATCTATCTGCTCTATTGTAAGAGCAGCCTCAAGGACAGATTTAGAGGTCAAGGATGGCCAAAGACTGTCCCCCCTGTTGCCCTCCATAGCATCTCTGGGATGGCTCGGAGGCAACCCAGAGGAGATTGCCCATGGACTGGCCCGGGTGCCTGGTGGTTGGCACAGCTGCTTCCATCCGTCTGCCTGGCCCTGAAATGATAAAATGTAGCAGGTATCAGACAAATACCAAAGCCCCAGAGTGGTCCTTAAACATGCCCCAGTGGTGGTTACTGTAAGACCTGGCCTACTTGAGACACCGTGAAGATACGCCATGAGGTCTTTAGTTTTAGAGGGCTCCCGGTAGAGGATGTATTCAGGCTTTCAGCTGGCTCACAACAGGACCCTGCACAACAGTTGCTGTAACATCCATTAAGGGTTTCTTAATGTTCCTCACCCTGACAGCCATTATAAGGGCAATGTATAGCGTTCTTAAGAACTAGTCTTAAGACATTAACATATTTATAAGTAATGCCCTAATTTGAAGGGATACTGAGTTCTATTAGATGTAAGTAGTTATTAATGACAATGCAACAGGAAAATTCATTAGGGAATAGAATCAAACTTTCAATTAATGTCATTTTTATCCAGGAACATTAGATGAGCTTTTTTCTTCTTTTGCCTTTAACAAGGATCTGGAAACATTTTCTAATTTCCAACTATTATAGTTACTTCTATGAAATAATATGATCTTTCATTTGCATATAAGAAAACATTTTCTGTATTCACTCTGACTCTGAGCTGCCCTATTTGTATCAGTAAATTGAGCTGAAGACTGCCTGCGCATTTAAAGAGGAGTCTTTTCTTATGCAGAATAGTAACACATTTTACCAGTCCCATGGTGAACATCTAGTATTATTTCTGGGGTTTATTTAACCTAGTCTCTAATATTGGGCACTGCATGAGTCGTAGCAGTGTGGCTGAGCAAAAAGCCAAGCGGTGTCTCTTGCTGACTGTTACACAAACATTTCCTTCAGTCTTTTTTGAAATGGTCTCTGCACTTCTTGTTCCAAATATTTTACTTTCAATTTCATTTTCAGTCTCAAAGCAAAAACTGATTAAAATAACAGAGTCTTCAGGTGCCAGGCATGAATTCTGTATAATTTAAAATTGAACAAATCGGCCACCTCCAGACTCCTTTGGTAGTGGGCTTAGTTTTCTTTCTGAACATTTTGTTCAGGTTTAGAGTTTGGTTCTTCTCTGTTGCTTAGATATATAAGACAGTCGTTCCATGGCATCCCTAATCTGCAAGTGCCTTAGCTGGAGAGCACTGACCCAGTGATATTCCATGTCTATCTAAGCTCTGAAAGGATGTTTTTGGTTATATCTGAGTTCTCCCGATGAATCCTATACAGCCATATTTAAAAAAAATAAAAGCTTGCAGAAACTCCCTTTGCATCTTACTTGAGAGGATCTCATACAAATCTTTGGTCTCTCGGATTTGCATGTTTATTTTGTTCCAAACATCAGAAAATTCAGCTGTATAAAACCCCCCTAGAAATAACAGTAATCATAATTCCATTTGTGACCTTAGCCAGGGAAGACAAAAAAGGAGAGCAAGCCACATAACCACCTGGCTTATGCAGGGAGTCAAGAAATCTCTGAAGCTAAGTTCACCAACAGTGGGAAACTAGCTGTCCTAACTCAGAGGTCCTGGTGCCTAAGAGGACTATAGTCTTCTTCAAGTCCTGCTTCATTCAACACCTCTTCAGAGTCCATAGCTGCATTCCTCTGCCTGTCACCCCAAGCAGATCCCCCAGGTAGATCAGCTTGATCTCACATCTTGCATGGTAGCTCCTGGCTCTTCTGATGTGCTTCTCAAGTAGCTGTCTCTGTGGGCTTCGACAGATGTAGTAGGAAGATGCCCACCTGTTAGGAGCTCTCCCCAGATGCATGGAGGAAGGAAATTTTGTGGAAAAAGATTAAAAAATGAACCTAGGATCATTATCTGCTCATGATTCTCCTAGAGAATGGAGGACCTGTCTTGAAGTTGTCTGAAATTATTCTGAAGATCTGGAAACACTGCTTTGTGCAAAACTGTTTTAATGGAGATAAATGGCACTGGACAGGCAAAACAGTCTGGTAGACTGTGGCAGGAGGGAAGGAAGAATTAAGAAAAATAGGTCAAAATATTCAATTTTCCAGATTTGAATGCAAGTATTTCAATTTTTCCATTTGAAATGTGTTTCCCTTTGAAATGCTTCAATCCCAAGTTAATTTCAATTTTTAAAATGGAAAAAACCATAATTGTTTCATTTGACCCTAGACATTTTTGTGGGGTGCTTCTCTGTGTTCTGGATTTACAATAAAATTTCAGATCGCTGCAAAATATCTTTATAGTTATTTTTTTCCTGAACTTTCTCTAGTGATAAAAAAAAATTACACCATTCAAAAATCCCTCTTCATTAGTGCTATTATACTGATGAGGAGAGGTGCCCCAGGCCATGCGATAAATGAGAACAGAAACTGAGCCAGCACCCCTGCAGGTAAGGCTCACGCTGTAAACCAAGGACCTGGGTTTCTCTGAGAAACCTCTTTTTTGACGAAATCTCTTGATATCTATGCCTATAGTTCAGCTGTCAGATTCATCACTATTTCACACTGATGTCATTAAAATGAACTCAAAAAGACAGCAACCAGAATTGCTGTGACCTTGACAAAGTGTTCTTTGACCCAGTAGTTAAAGAAAATGAAATGTCAGGGAGGAAGTGTCACGTCAGTCTGAGGGAGGTGATTCAAGAGAGATGGACAGGATCTTGTAGGCACATCTCTCCCAGTCCACATCCATCTCCCTCAATATTGAGATCCCCTGGGACCAGGGTGGTGCCACTGCATCACCAAAAGGTCTCAGACCCTCAGGACATGGTTGCTCTGCAGGACTAGGGCCACAGACTCCCTGTATGACCTAGGAAACTGCTTTCTCTTTCCATGCCTTTTTCTTGCCCTTCAACTTAGATCCAGTTACTTCTTCCTCCTGATGTTCCTTGTGCAAGCTTGTTCCAGGATTTTGTTCTTTTGATGGCTGAAAACTTCCTTCAATTTTCCAGTCTGAATTTATTCATGGCTAGTGTATACTTTTTGTTCTTGTGCCAAGTTTGTCTGTTAGATCTTCTCCCTCCCCAGCATTTTCCCTGCCCACATATATTTATAGAAAGCAATTTTCTTTTCTTTTTTTTTTTTTTCCTTTTTCTTTTCTGTTTTTTTTTCACAGACCTTTTAAGTTTCTACTTACTTTTCCAGAACTGACTTTGGGACAGTTGTCCAGCCTTCTCTAGCCATCATTTAGAGTTGTGGACCTCAACTCTCCTTGGATTTCTGAGGTTCATTTCTACAACCCTGGGTCAAGAAGGAGTATGTCACAAGCTTGTTTTTCTTGGTGAGGCTTAAAAGTGCCTTTCAGCTGTCTCTGAGCCCTGTGTTTTTCTTGTCAGTTTAATATGCTTAGTAATAACACCTACCACTTTTATATGTCACACTCTGCACTCCTTAGTCAACTACACATTGACTGGCAAAGCAACACAAAGAAATTGGATTTAACCAGAAAGGAAAAACGTTTCTTTCTTAAATAACCTTTGCCTCCTCCAGGTACTTTTGCAGGTCAGAGGATTGGAGTGCCTTGGTGACTCACAGCTCTCCTGCCTGGCAATTATTAGTCTGTGGAGCTCAAAGCAATTACTGAAGCCTTAAACAAACCTTTTCTGGGTGCAAGAACCTCAGTGACACTATAAGCATCTTCCCAGTGAGTGCAAGTCTGCTGGAAGCACTGCTGGAGAATGCGCAGTAGGGCTAGTAAAAATACCATTTGCTTGAAGTGGGAAAAGTATAAATAGATATTTTAATATAACTCAATAATACGTACCTTCACTGATATTTTACAGACAAGGATGGATAACATATTGGAATAATATAATAACAGTTCCTGGGAAAAGTGTATTTTTGGATGAAAAGTGAGAAAAAACCTGTTTTGAGAATTGAAAAATGTTTCAAGTTTTCAAAACATGAAACCTACCAGGAGGATATTTCAAAAGGAATTAAATTGTTCAAGGGAAATATTTATTCCTTTTGAAAAGATGATTTTCCTTCAAAAACTGGTTTTGGTCAACCCTGTTCAGATGGTTGTGTCTGAAAGAAAAACCAAAGGAGACTCAGAAAGGGGAACTGTGGCTGAACCCAAGCATAGTGCAATCTGTAGGAGTGTTTCTGTTTAAAGCAATCTGTGGATATGTTCCCATTGGTGTTCAATGTTAAAACTGCACCAGCTGGGAAAAAAAATGGAGCTACATCTCTGGTGCATCCCTGGCTGTGTGCCTTAAGCTCTCCTCTTGGCACTCCTGGGACATGGACCATGTTCTGGATGTGGGAAGGGCAAGGGTCTTGCACGTTTGGGGATTTTGCTAGAAATGCAGGATTGGAGAGAGTTTGGGAGCCACGGGGGAGAGTTTGGGAGCCAAATGGAAGCTGAGCTGTGAACATGGGAGGTGCCAGCACTGGAGTTAAGGAGCGAGGTGGAGAAGAGTTCAGTGTCTTCCCTAGTGTCACCCAGGCAGTCGCAGGAAGGGCTGAGAACACATCCCAGCTCTCTCCTCCCCTTTATCCCAGCCAACACAGGCTTGTAGTAAAGGTGGTTATGATGTTCAGCAAGCCTGCTTGAGTATGAAACATGCAACAGAGGTCACAGGCTGCACATAAAGAGCAAAATGAGGGAAGGTACTCACTGCAAGTTCCTTAAATGTCTTTTTGCAGCAAAGCTAGTATGGCCAGTGAAGAGGTTTTCTGTGATACTATGATGGACTAACCATGTAGGATGCAAACTGTCACACAGATAAACAGCTCTAAAAACGACTTACCTTGTAAATGTCACATTTTGTCCAATAGGAGGTAAAATGTATAGTCCTAGCTAAGCTAGAGAAATACTGTGAAGTGTTAGCACGCAGATCTTAATGCTCAGCTAATTAAAAAAAGTAATCTCTCACATTCCCAGGGGATTTGATTACTTTTTTTATGAAGGCTGGAGGTATCACACCATTTTCAGATGATGTAATTAACCTGACCTATTTGGTGGCTCCATATTAATGTTTCTTTGTGATGGATTTACAATAAAGCTTCATTATTAAAGACTTCAGAACAAGATTTATTATGATCTTGTTTCTTTCCATTCATTATTTCGTTCTTCTCATTTGGAAGTGAGTCAGGACCCCTGGACGCTTTTCTTGTGCCTCCCAGTAATCTGCACACTGCTCTGGAGAAGACTTATGGGTTTGACCTCTCTGCTTCGCAATTTACTGCGTTGCAAAGTGGGTGCAGAGATAAACCACTTAAGAGTTTCACGAGGCTTACGTCATTCATCTAAAAACACAAAGAACCAGAGATGAGACAAGCTAGCAAAAAGCTGTAAGTTTTCAGCTGGTGCATATTGTTATTCATGGTCATCTTTCTTCTGGCAGTTCCAATCCCAAATCCACTGTGTTTAGTGGATTTACTCCCACTGGCTGCAGTTGGTCTTAGTTCATTTGAAAAATTTCAAAGGCACCACATACAGTTGGACACCCAGCGGCCATTGAGGGCAGGGAGAGGTTATTCATTAATCCCTATTTGTATTTTAAAGAAAAACCTATAAAATCCCCAAGCTGAGCATCTCTTTCAGCAGTAAGGGTTTTTTTCTCTACAATAGGTTTAGAGAGAATTCTGTATCAGAATCAGAGCATAACATTCAAACTTTTTTTTTTTTCCTAGAACAAACTGTTAACAGAGGAAACTGTAGACAGATTTCTATACCTGTCTTAACTTCAAAGGTTAGAAATCAGCCCACACCCCCCTGCATACTTTGTTTCATTGTTTGCCAAGGGCAGAACGTTCTTAATGTATTTGTATTAAATAAACAGATGTAAAACTAACCAGTGATTTTAATTTCTATTGAGATAATGACAGAAGTTTATTGACCCAAGGGTGATACTGATGGAGTTACTATTACACATCAATAACTGTGGCTAGGCCTTTTGTAGGACACTGAGAGATGTACTCAATAGTTTGATGCCTCAGTTGGAGCTGAGCTTTCTTAAAGACCTGCTAACAGCAAATGTGCTTTGTTTGGTCCACTGGGAGCTTGTCTTTAGATACAGAATTACCCACTGCTTTCCACCAGCACAGAGTCCAGCCATCAGGACAAAGCAGTGAATACTTCAGGTAGTGCCAAATACCAAACTCCATTCTCTCTGTAGCCTGAGCACATGGAGGAGGGATGTTAAACAAGGCTAACAGTGCAAAATGCAACACAAATTTAGTGAGCAGAAAGTGTTCTTCTCAGTGTCTGGCTAGGTTGTTCCTGGCATCAGAGTACCTCTCCTATGGTAGACAAAGCTATTTTCCCAGTGCAGAGCTGTCCCTCTGTGTTATGCCTGTGGAAAAAGAACTCTCTCTGTCACTGGACACAGAAGATTTATTTAAGAGATGAGGTGGCCCTGAAACACCATTCCCGCAGTAATTAATTGGCTATTGCTGTAAAGCACAGTAGCAACATTTTGAGAGACATTATCTGCTGTCCTGTTTGAATTAAGAATTCATAAGGGCACAAATCATTCCACAGGCTTTGTTTTGCTTTAAGTTATACTGTATACAAATTATCTGAGAAGAGAAGCTGATTAATGACATAGAAAGAGAGAGCCCAGAAGATAATACATCTTTTCTCTATCTAATCTCTTCTACCTTCCAGCCTGCCTGCCTGCCTGTAGGACAGTGCAGTGGAGAGCAAACCAAATACTCAAACTGCTGCCCCAGGCCGCTTTTCTGTTTCTCTGTGTCTCACCAGGGTTATGATAAATGCACATTTCTGTAAAAAACTTTCAGTTCTGAGGCCAGAGGAGAGCAACTCTCATCCTCAACATCATCTCTATTGTGTTCAGTACTTGCATCATGGCAAGAGGCTGCTTTACCATATCCTAATCACCTTCCATTTGCGCCATTCATTGGATTTTCAGGTAGCTAGATGGTTGTGATTAGCTTGTCTTTATCCTGTTATCCATTAGATAACTAGATTTTTACTTCCTCCCCCCCCCCCCACACACACACACTTTTAAGATTTCAGATCCTATCTCATCTTTCCAAGCATGGTGATAGTGGCTGGCATGAGCTGGAGCAATGGATGGGACAGAAGTGGCATAAGAGTCAGACATGCATTTGTCAGATGTGCTACATTTAAGTATCTACAAGGCCAGACATGTCTTTCCAGCCTTGTTAGACTGGCATGTGGTCTGCATCTCCCAGACAGGCCAAGCACAGCTTAATATAAATGTCAACTTCACCTTTCCAAATGCCTCATGGCTCCTGTTGTGTCCCCAGAGGGAGGCAACGTGAAGGGTTGTGCCCAGAGGCTTGCACAAGCATATGCTCAAAAAGCAACCTAAGGCCCTTTTTGATGCATATCCTCGCCTTCAAAAGAAGGATCTTTAGACGTTGTGTCGGTTGGAGCTGCTTGCTATAGCTTTTCCTTGGCTGCAGCTACGAGTGGCTATCAGTTGTACCAGCATATTCACACCCTGGGAAGACCTGCAGACCCTCTGCAAGTTGGTAGTGTGGCTCTCAGGCCAGCTAGTAATCTCGAGGCATAATAGTGGATGAGGACTGTTACAAAATCAGTTTCTGTGGCCACTCTTGCCTGGTCTTGTTCATATAGTGTCCACCAAGGGTCGGTGAAGATGTTGGGGCTCTGCCGTTCCTGGAACAGCCCTCAACACCTGTGAAGTTGCTAAACCGGTGTCCTTTGCCAGCCTGCAAGGAAGCAGTGCCTGTTGTGAGTGTATAAATAAAAGCCAGGGTGAGAGGCAAGTGTGCCTATCAGTCACTACAGCTGCCTCTGCCCTGGGTTTAGCCTGAAGACTTAACCTAGCGGAGTAGTAACTGTTTTAAACAGAGGGATGTGTCACAGCATCGCTAGAGTGGAATAGAGCCTGTGGGTGTTGGAAAGGAGCTCACAGCCCATGGCCAAGTGGCAGAGCCATCCTGGAATGATCTTAGAGCCCTTTGACATGGCCAGTAGGAACAGAAAGTTATAACCTGTCAGTTATAACCTGTCCCACAGCATCCTCCAGCTTTGCAGGGAAGACGAGCAATGTACCTGCTGTAGTGCTGCTGAGGCAGGGCTTGGAGTCTGCCCAAGGGCTGAGGATGAGAGACGTGTAATGCCACGGCTGGTCGTGGCTCTGGATGGAGCACTGGGGTGGGGATGGCTGGACAGTTTCATGGTGAATAACATAATTCTGCCAAAGTTGTGGTTTTTTTTCCCCACAGGAATTAGTTTCAATAAATGTCTTTTCATTTGTCTGTTTGTTTACTAAAGAAGCTTTTCAAGCACAGGAACAAAAAGTTTTGACTGATGAGTGTTTTACAAGTTTTTATTAATTTTATTTTTAGGCTGACATCAGTATATATTTTTACTGCCCAAAACTAGAACAGTTTTGAGGGGAGAAAAGATGGGAGGGAAGTTTCAAAATTTTTTCTTTTTTTATTCCAAACTGGAATTAAAGCAAATTTCAGAATGGTGGAATAACTTTTTAAATGGAAATCACAGAGCCCTGCCATTCCTGCAATAGCTGTCACCCTTCATTTAGCACAGGCGACAGGGGAAATAAATATGTCCACAAGCAATCAA
Organism: Strix uralensis; assembly: GCF_047716275.1. Lineage (NCBI taxonomy): Eukaryota > Metazoa > Chordata > Aves > Strigiformes > Strigidae > Strix > Strix uralensis. The sequence goes on from NC_133990.1 coordinate 7,529,644, forward strand.
GCCCACAGTTTAACAGGTTCCTCAGCCTTCTGATGTGTTTAAATCCAGGCTAAACAGATGTGTCAGGACTGACACAGGAGGTACCTCCTAACCAGGGGGTGACCTAGATGACCTCCTGAGAGCCACTCCGTTTTTCTACGAGTCATCCCAATGACTTAAGCTGTTGCAGCACAGTCCACAGAGTTAAGATCACTGATTACAGCACCATCGGCTTCTTGATGGTTTTGCATGCCATGACCCAGTCTGGCTTGGTTTATCTGGTGAGGATCAGCAGGCTCACAGAGCACAATGTGCTCTGGCTGCAGGATGATCTATGGAGCATCAACTCAAGTTAAATTAAGCTCACAAAATGAGCTTTTTGGTGGGAATAGAACAGAGCTGCAGGGACTGGAATTAGATCAGACTAAAAGTGTCAAGGGAAGAGGCAGGCTGAACCAGAGCTTATTTGCAGAACTTAAAATGAAATCGCAACATACATCTTTCCTGAGCTGCCACAGGGATCTGATCTGGAGCCTCTGACCCACAAAGTACAAATGCAATTTGCCACCATTCTAGGTACTTGGAGAGACCAGAATGGGGGATATCAGTATGCAGTAAGAAATCAAAGCAATAAATCTGTTAACAAATGAGAATTGCAAGAATAATTGATTCTGAAAGAGGAACACATCAAAAAAAGCTCAACAAGTTTATTTCTTCAGAACGTCCTTACTTTCAAAAAAGACTATTTGGAGGCTCATGAAAAAAGGGGCGGTGGGGGGTGGGGGGTGGAGGGGAAGGTGACCCTCAGCCAAGACCCTGATTTCCTATCTGTAGAGGAGCTAGCAAAAGGTACATGAGATTCAGGGCTGAACCTGGACCCAAATATAGAGAGGGCTGATTTCTAAGAAATTTAGATGGGAAAAAAGAGCAGAAGGAAGAAGAAAGGAAGTGGAGGGAGCTCCAAAGACCTCCAACAACCCTGAGATGGAGAAGTGACGAGCTGCAATACAGCCAGCAAGAGAAACTTGAGGAAAGTGGAAAAATTATAGGGGGAGAGAGAAAGTAGCAGATGATTCCAGAAAACAGACAGTGTGCTAGGTGACCTTTATTCCAAAGTCTGTGCTAGTATGGTCATTGCCCCTGTACTCTGATAAAAGGGGAGAAGAAGTCAATGGCTGTGTAAAGGTCTCAGAACCTCAGAAACTTACCACTTGCGAAACAGAGGCTTTGCAGTCTGCCTGTTCTCAGACCTTGCAGGACTCTGCCTACCCTCAGACTTTGCAGTGACCATAGGATTACATATTATTCTTCAGGATTTTTTGGAATGAATATAATTAAAAAGAAGAAAATTGCATCATCTCCAAACTAATGGGGAAAGGGCAGCTGATGTTCTTCATATGGGGTAGCTGAATTCACTACAGAAAAGAATAATCAGAAGTGATCTTTGCAGCTCAGAGGCAGTCACTGAAAGACCACAAGGGAAGCCAAAGTCAGATATTAGCTCTCTGATTTAAAATTAAAACAATTGATCAATTGTCCTTGCTAGGATCAATAGCAAAACAAATAAGCCTGCATTATAAAACTGAAATTCATTGTCTAGATCTGGCCAAATCCAAATGTATGGAGTCTCTCAGGACTCTTGTGGATATTTATTATAGTTGAATGAATTGCATTTTTTAGTTTATAAAATACAGATATTGGGCAATTGAAAAGTAAAAGTAATTTTAAAAAGAAGCTGCTTTTCTTTTTTTCTTTCTTTTTTTTTAAAAAAATTGTGAATTAAAAGTTTCCAAAGCAGCAAAGAGCATATTCAGAAATGGCATCAGTATCTTTAAAGAAGCAGGTGAAATTTCGATCAGCTTTTTATGCAGCAGTTAAAATTAAAGAAACTGCATCTTCTCTGATCTAGGTGGGGAAAGCAGCCGCTCTCAGTGTTCAGCGTAATCAGTCACTCATTAGCTTCTCTTTAAGCCTTGGTGGCAGAAATGTTTCAATTGCATTTCTCTTCCCCGGCTGCTGTGAGAGCACGTGTTAATTAGTAGGTGCAGGCACGTTACCAGGAGCAGATCTCACACCAGTGTACGCTTCCCAGCCCGACCTCAGAACTGCAGCTTTTGACACAGCAAATGGGGATGTGGTCAAAAACTTTGCTCAGCTTTTGCAAAGGGACAGAGAGAGGAATAAGGGCACAGGCACCTTAGTAGCTTGGTAGAAAGTGTGTGGTTAATTTGCATTTGACAGCCCCGCTCTAGATAAGGATCCTTGTAGGAGCCTGTGGGAACCACTGTAGCTCCAACATCAGTATTGCTTTTTGCTCCCGAATCCTTCCCAGGACACCTTATGATCATGATCAGTGGTCACCCTTCCAAAGTACGATGAGATAGACTATCCAGACTTCCAGTACTTGATTATCTTTTACCTCCTGAAATGCAACAGGCTCTTTAAAATGGAATAATGTAGAATTCCTGCTTTATAGTTTTATTCCTGGGGATGAAATACTCTAGCTTGGTGCTACCAGGCTGTTAGTATGGCTCCTGTTCTTGGGATCCTGCCTGGGTTTGTGTCTCTTGCAGGCTGAAGCATTTGGGCACAGCTCTTTGCAGACACCTCAGCTTGGTGCTCGGCATGGCAATATAGCTGATCCCATGTGTTATTCTCATAATATATATATATAACGTACAAGGAATCCCACCAAATATGGAGTTCACTGGGAATATGGCACCAAAATGCCTTTTGAAGTGAACAGCAAAAGGGAACTTCAGGGTAAGGTTTGGGTTCAGTGAAATAAAGAGCAGCAGAGTGTATCTGCAGAGCATTTGAATGAAGCCAGATAACAAGGAATTAATGACCCAGAACTCAGGCTTATTACGGTGTCCCGCCTTTGTTATTGCTATGTGCAATTTCCCTGTTGTATTTAATCTCTTCTTGGATACTGATGCAGCCTTAAAGTCTGCATGTTTAAAGAGGATGTGCATTGTGGCTCTTCCTTGGGCTGCCAGGACTGCAGGTGCTGCCTCTGAATCGGCATTTCCTTGGATGTGGTCGCAGAATAAGGAGCAATGTGCTGAGGTGGGGTTCCTGCTTGCTGGCAGGAAATCAGCTACTCACTTTCAGTTGGAAATCTGTTGTTTCATGTTTAACAATGTGTTTTGATTCAAATTCAAGATTTTTCTTTAAATGACAATTGAAAGATGTTTCATAATGAGCTAGTTCTGAAAGAAAATATAAATTATTTCCCTTGAAAGACATCAAAATGACACATTTCATCTGGAGTGGAGGGAATTGCCTGTTTGCTTTTCTTTTCCTTAAACAGATAGTTCAGCAAAACTAAGATGAGTTAATAAAATATTTCTGATTCTGCCTTTTTTTTTTTTTCCCCAAAAAATATTTAAGTACTTGCAAAATGCTGCAAATATTCAGGACCCTACCAGCTCCACGACATTTAACAAAGATCTTTCCTAGGGCTTTTTAAATCCCAAACACATTTCCTCCCTCTGCCCTTCTGGTCTTCAGCTCCATAACTCCAGGTCCTTTGCCATCTCTCAGAGCTCCTTCTTGGTGAATTGTTAGAGCCACAGAGGTGAGCTTTTCAGATCTGCTGTAGTGTAGGGAGAAGTGGCTATGCCAGCTGCCTGGGTGCACATGCAGGACGAGAGTGCCCTTTCACTTTGAGCTATATCCACGTGGTAGTTCAGCAGAGAATTAGAAGATAGAGCAGATGTGGGAGGCATGGTCAGTGGTTCCCCTGACTGACTATGCATTTCCCTGGCAGAGGGACGAGTATTGCTCTTGTAGTAGTATAAATCAGGAATATCTCCTTAGCAGTGAGGATTTTACACTTGTGCAATCCTTAAAGTCAGTAAGACTGGAAACAAAGCCAGGGAGTGATTTTTGAAAAGCTATTTCTCATTCTTTATATTGTTTGATCATCTGGAAGAGGGAGGAAATTAAGTGCAAGAGCAGTTCTAAAATGATGGAGAAAAATCAAGTGTGTTAAAGGAATTCTGCTCATGCAGTATCCCATCTCACCTGTGTTATGAAGTGGTGCGTAGCTGCCAGTGCCATCATTTTGGGAACAGGCACCAACACGATGCTACCAAGATGCTCGATCCAGCCATCCAGGTGCTTGCTTGACAGCCAGGTGAAGCATTCTACCCTGCTCCCACCCCACTCCCGACCACAGAAACATGATATAGCCAGACCAAGGAGGGGTGGCGTATTGTTTAGTTCCATCAGTGGTGATCAAGTGTAGGATTATCCAACAGGTACCCCTGGGCAGGGTCAATCATATCAACTGCATATGTTTTTATTTTTTGTCTCATTTCCTGATTCTCTTTTTTGGCACCCTCTGTACCTCCATCCCAGTCTCCTCCCAAATAAAAAGCTTCGCCTCAGTTACTATTTTGCCATTTGTACCAGTTTTGCTACCTATGCACTAAAATCTGCTATTTCTGATACTGTACCTAGGTAGTTTTGGCCTTATATACTGTTTCCAATATGGTTGTGCAGATGCTGTTGGCCTTGCATAGCTGTGCTACCCAAAAGCTCCCCAAGACTCCTCTCAGGTTACTTATGAAGTCTGGCCATTTCTCATATCATTCCCCCTTAACCATTCATGAAATCCAAACATCCTTCACAGGACTGTCTGTAAATCTTGCATGTCTCACCCAGTAATCCAACACATCCAGTTATTTCTTATGTGATGGCCAGCTGTTTTCTGAATCATGTCCAGCTAGTGTAACCCACAGCCCCAGTCAATAGCCCAGGCTTCAGACTGCAGCCCTAACAGCTTCTCCTTCAAATGATGTAATGAAGGGACAACTATCCAGGCAAACACACAGGAGGTAAAGGCCTCCTGGAAGATACTCATGAGTAGAGTAGGAATTAAAACTCTCTGGCTGCAGCAGAAAGCAGTTTAGCATCTTCATGTGTTGGTGTTGGTACTTAGAATATAGTATTTAATAGCTACTTGTAGACCAGGGGAAACCTCCTTCTAAGAAGGACACATTGCAGTACCTTGTGAGACATACTGTAATCTGGGACGTTTGGGATCCCTGGGTCTTCGGGCAAGGTAATAGGATGCAGTCACCTTGGGATGGAGGACTAACTGCTTTTATATATCACAGTAGACTAAGTGAAGTCCGTGAAGATACCTTGCACTGAAACCTCTGAGAAAGGGTGATTGCACCCAGTGCCTCAGGGAAATAAATAAAATATTAACTCACATACTTCAAAGCTCCCTGTGCTCCTTCCAGAAACCTCAGCAACATCATGTTGTCAGTCTGTCCTCGAGCAACCAGGGCTGGGTGAGCTGTGCTGGGAACTGACTCTTCCTGACCCTCTTCGACTTCAGCTGGAATTGTGTTGATCAGCATTTCCAATCACTGCCTGCCAGAAGGCCAGAGGGACCACACTAACCATTGAGTCTGAAATCTTGCATTCAAACCAGAGAAATCTCTCTGTATAATATCTGCAATAATGCTGTAGCTTTGCTGGAGTAAGGATAGCTGTTTTATGAGAATTTGTGAGCCAGTTTTTATTTAAAGGCTTCATCTGATGGAAACTCAACAACGTGCCCAGATGGTTTATTCAAGCAGTGAGTCTCCTTCACTTGTGTACATCTCCACCATACTTGTAGAAACACGTCTGGTTTCAGGTTCCAACTACTGGCTTCTGTGCAACGTTTTTCTACTTGACAAAGGCACTTCCCCACTACCAAGTTCTCCTCCCTGTGTAGTTGTCTGCAGTCTATATTTGACACAGAGCAATTCTTCTGCTTTAATAAATTCAGTAATTTAGCTCACATTTTTCACTAGAAGTGTGTCCTCCAGACCGTGGTGTGCTCTCAGAGCAGGTGGCAGCACTGTGTGCACTGGCCAGGTCTCATACAGTACCATCCACACAAAGAGACTGGTGTGCATTGGGGTGTGCTGCCCAGGACCTTTTGCCAAGGAAAGAATAGAGCAGCATGATTACTGAGCAGGAGATTACTGGTTTTCTTCCAACTCATTTTGCGTCTGGATCTTGGCATTTCAAGAAGCTTTTCTTTCACTATCACATGACTCTTCTGCCATCAATAAAACTCACAGGATTTGTGTAATTTCTTGTATGTAAGTGTTATTTATGAGGGGAATAAGCTGGTATGGGATATAAAATGTCAAGAGAATGGATTTGTTTACTTAAAACTATCTAGTTTCACTATAATTTGCCTAAATGGAAAGGAATGAGGTGTTATATAGCACCTTTTAAACACCTAGAACTTGTGGAAGAGCTGAGTTCATATTTGGTTGACTGTTGAGACCAAACACCCTCTCCCCAGCATGAGCCCATGAAGGAAGACTCTAAATTCAATCAACACCTTCTTCTGGAAACACAAATCTTCCTTCTTTATTTCTTGTAGAGATCTCTGTGTATGTGTCTCACACTGTGTGCTCAGGTACCTACCTCCCACCTACTTAAATCACAGTCCAACTCGCATGCACAGTGCGAAGCAGGCAGCTTGAGAAGAGCTCAGCAGGCCATGGGACACTTTGTGTGTCATGGCTGGTTAAACCATGTGTCACTGCTTTCATAAACCAGTGAGTGCGTATTTCCTCAGTGCAGACATGGGAGAGTTACTGACTTGCAGATTATTCCCTTTTTCTGTTTTGGGACTTCTGTAAGCAAGATGCTATTCCAAGGTGTAGGGAGTGAAAGTTAAATAAACCACCAAATTCCTGGATCTGTAGATTGGAAGTGTTTACACAGAATAACTAAAAGAACGCTGCAGGGGTTATAGGATGACATACACAGCATGACAGAGAGCTGAACTTAAGTAAACTCTTACATTCCCGAACCTTCAGGTAACATCTTTCAGAACAACTTGTGTTGATGGGGTTTAGGCAACTGTATGCTAAGGCCTGTCCTGTGAATGCACCCCAGTATGTATCACCAGAGGCCATCCTAAGAATTGCTACACACACCTGCACACATCTGTGGAGTCTGGAATCACAGACAGGGCAGTATTGCACTCAAACATTATTTATGGGCAAGAAGAGCTTGCTATATCTCCATGGAACTCAGAATTCATTGTTTCAATTGATATTTTAACAGTCTAATTGTCCAAAATGTCCAAATAATAGAGAAAAGCTTAATTAATAAAATAGTTAAAACTGTTATACAGAAGCTCCCTGGTATGTACCTCTGTCCTCCAGGGTTGTGCTCATCTTTCCCATATCCTTCTGGGTCCTAAAATCAACAAACAGTTCCCATTTTCCTCAGGAAAGGGAGTAGGAGAGGTTACAAGAAGTCATTAGCATCCTTAGTCCTTCTCTGGGACGAGATCAGTGTTGATGGTGGCAGTTTCTCCCTCCTTGTTTTGGGTCTGCTTCTGGGTATTTTTATACACTTTCTGATCACAACCTACTTCCTCCTCATCAGCCCCCAGCTAAAGCCTGACAGTTGCCCAGGAGCATCCCCAGGGTCCAATAACACAAAGGGCTGTTGTTTGTCACCAGGGGCTACTTGGCTTCATCAGGCCGTTATCACAGACTGGTCACGGAGCACAGCTAACCCAGGGTAAATTTACTAAATCATAGTCACTGCACTGTTATAATGGCTAGAATAAGCCAAAACCAGTTCAAGCAAAGGGAAATCCAGAGCAGTCCTAAGACTCCTTGGTCAAAAGAAACCCTGGGTACTTTCACTGGTGATGGGAAAAATGACATTTACTAGTCCTCCAGTTAGGAAAGACTGATAGAAATAACTCTACTAGATAAGAGAACTCCTTTCCTTAATATTACTTGTAGGTGGGCTCCAAATCTATGTAGCTGCCTTTCTGCAGAGCTTTGTCTAATGATGCACGTTCTGTCAAGCACTGCTAGGACTGAACACACCTGGCACCATTTTTTGGGCAGAATAGGAAGCCACTGCAGATCAGTAGGATAAAATGAGTTCAGAGAACTGGGGTTATGCGTATTGGTAAGGTGAAGGAGCTGCAGTTAGAGAAGGGATTTTCATGGAAAAGGGAACTGAGAGGTGTAGGCAAAACAATAAGTTGGCTATTTCACACAACGGACCAACCCTGTACATCCCTAGCATGACCTTAGTGCTTCTGCCCCATGGGCCCCACAAGCTCATTTGCTACTCACACCATCTAGTGCTTGCTGCTTCATTATATTTGTTGGAGCCACACCCCAAAGCACTGTGTTTGGTGTCACATGAGGAAAAAAAAAAATAATCTGGAGCTTTCCAGACCAAGTTTATTTGTAGTAGAATAGAGACTTTCCTGAGGCATGTTGTTTTAAGAAGAGTTTTGCCTATATCAATGGATTCCTGTGAGAAAAGGCTTCGTAGTGGTGAATAAAGTCTTGCAAAAAAATCTGAACATTGTTGTATTGTTTGTTAATCATTTGATCTGGTTTTTCTGCATGCCTCGTGCACTGCAATATCATGCTGAAACTCCAAGCAACTAGATGGAGGCAAGGAAAGCTTCTCTTATGAGGACTGCAATAGATGAAGGAGATTTAAATAAGGCTTATGTGCCCAAAGAGCAATTTACAGATGAGCTGGTGTCTGCCTGGGGAGACCAACTGTAAAGTCTAGGTGACCTCCTGATGTCAGAGAGAACAGCCCATCTAACAAGGTTAAAGGACGGGATTTAGATTAATTCAAGAGCTTGTCCAATAAGATAAAGCAGTATAGTGAAGGTAAATATTTGCAGCTTTATTTGCTATGAGATTAATGTAATTGGTTTGGATTCCTTCGCATCCTCCAGCCTCTTCATAAACACTGCACACTGTTAAATGCTGCAATAATGAAGGCATTTTGTCTTCATCATACTGGAGGGCAAGAAGCAGGGGAGAGCTATTCTTGCAAAATATTAGCCCAGTTTTGCAGACCCCAGAGGATCTATTAATTTAGGTTAGAGTCTCTGCATCTAAGCAAGGACTGAGGTTGGTAAGCATGTGAAGCTTTCCATAGCCCCACCTCCATGTCCTTCTGGGCTTTTTTTTTTTTTTTCTTTCTTTCTTTCTTTTTTCTTTTTTCATAGAGCTATCACAGAACCCAGGCATAGAGCAACCCAGAGCATGGGGAGTTTGTCTGGATTGCCTCCCCAAGGGCTACCAAGTAGGGCTTCAGACTGCTAGGAAAATTCCACAGCTCTGTTATCTGACATCAGTGCTGTGAGATATTGCACTCAGAAATCCTGAATCTCAGCTGTCAGATGATAAATGGAGTAAATGACCTTAAAGAATTGGGAGATAAGAGGGAACAGAGAAGGGAGAGTTTGATCCCCATCCAGCCTCAATGACCAATGCAAGTGTCTCTCTGTCACATGTAATGGGAGAGGAGAACATGGCTTCTCTGGCAGAAAGTCAAGACGAACACAGCATCACCCCAGGATAACTGTTATTTGTTAATAGCTACCTCCCTTCTGCGAGCCACAGCATCACAGAATCACTGAGACTAGAGGCACCTCTGGAGACTACTCAGTGCAGGTTCACCTAGTACAGATTCCCTAGGACTGGGTTTGGGATATGACAAGAAGAAAAATTTTTCTTGTGTTTAAATGACATTTAAATGATATTTCAGTTGTATATTCATTTTTTCTTGTCCTTTCACTGAGCACTGATGAGCAGAGTCTGGTTCCATCTCCTTTACTCGCCCCCATCACTGCTGAGTTCCTACAACCACAGGGACTTGCTCCCTCCCTCTCTCTGGCCAGCACAGCTCCCTGTCAGCTTCCTCTAATGCAGGTGGAAATGGAAATAGACTTCAACTCTGTTATTCAGAAAGTTTGGCTTTCCACCCATTCCCCATCATCCCAACACTGACCGGCAGAAATACAGATGGACGATGACAAATTGAACAGAAAGCATCTCTCTTTCACTGTGCAAGCTGCTGGCAGCGGTTTGGTGTTTGGGTAGATGAAGTCCAGCCTCAGAGTATAACTGGTTTCTCAGCACACACTACTGTCTGTGCAGGTATGGATAGGCAGAGCCCCAAACTGGCTGTTATTGGAAGCACCTCAGTGATCAGAAAAGTGAATCTGTACCAAATGTGTGCAAAATCAATTAAAATCTGAATGTCTCCAACACAGGACAGGCCAGCCTCTGGAACCTGCTCTTGTTTTTTCAGCCCATCATGACAACCCCTAATTACTTACTTCTTGTTTTTTTATAATCATTCATTCAACAGCTCTTTCAGTGCTCAGACACTGTTAAGTACTTTTGGGACCATTTTAAATATCCACTTGTCTGTCTCTCCGCTCTGTGATTTACTTTCCAACCTGAGACATTCATTACTGGGGTGCTTCACTGGATTTCATACATATTCTGATTATTGTTATCAAAATGACACTGTCCTCATTGGTTTGTACAACAATAATGACACATGGCTTGATGAGCTATTAAGCAAGTCCCAGCCAGAGATATTGATTAGGTGGTTTTGGCTTAGCTATTGAAGAGTAGCAAAAATTGTTTATTGCAAATATCGTATGCAATGACAGGCATAATTCATATTATACGGCAAACTACTATGTGAAAGAGCAGAGTTATCTCTCTAATTTTCCTCTATCCTGAGTGTGTGAAAACCAAGTGCTGGGGATGAGGGGAGCTGGCAGGGCTGAAGGGAAGGTTGTGACACGACGAGGGCTTTAGAGGCGGTGGAGGAACAGTGTAAACCAAGGCTGGAGGAAGTGTTTGTGTGGAAAAGGAGCACTATTCAATGCCCCCATCAACCATTTCCACATTACAATTTCTGGAATAATATCAAACTTTCCTATATTATAGATGAGTGGATTTTGTCTTTCCAGATTCCTAACTGGTTAGGAGACCTGAGCACCCAGAAAGACTCTATTGTTTCAGTAGTGACCAGATGAGATGACTTAGTGACCAAAATGAAACACTGGTCAGATAACAATGTCTAAATGGCGCTTTGTCCACCTGCCTACTGGTACCAGTGGAGTAAATGAGGGTTGCTGAGGGAGGTGCCACTTCTGTAGGGCTACTGTCTCTCAGTAGTGTTTTCAGTCCCCCACGTGCACTCAGTACATGACAGTTACTGCTCATCATGGGCCCTGCTCATACAGGCTTTCTTTAGCTCTAAAAGCCTTCACTTCAACCTGTAAGTGGATGTCAAGACACAATCATCACGTTACTATTTCTACAAGCTTATTGTAGGTGACTGTCTTCTGACTGTAACGTGGATCATATATATGTCAGAATATGAGCATAAGGTAATTTCAGGTCTGTGATTTCTATATAGAAATTATCATCAAATTTAGATCTGTTGCTGTCAGCACAAACCACCCACCCAGAGACCTGAGTTTTCCTGAGATATTACAGAAAGCATTTCTGTTTTTGTAAACTCACCGTATGCCCTGCTTCCTAGTACCACAGGAGTGGTTATCCCTGGTCAGAAATCTACTATAGACGTATCCAGTCCCATCCAGCCCCATATCTCCTCTTTGACAGGAGAGGCTTAGAAAAAAAGTGTAATGAAAGCACAGAATTATCCTTCCCCTGTCTCTACACTGATCCTATAACTCCCAATAATAAGGCATTTCTATACCTGATATTGTACCTGGACTGTCATGTGGTTATTTGCCTGTCTAATCTGCTTTTGAATTTCCTGCTTTTTTTGCTTTTTATTTTTCCTTCCTGTGGCAATGAGTTCCACAGTTTAATTAGGCACTGCATGAAAAAATGCTTCCTTCTGTTTTCTTTAAATTTGCTGAAATGATAATTTCCTTGGGTCGCCTCTCATTTTGACAAAGTGTGAATAATCTGTCTTCACCTCCTCCTTTGACATTCACAATTTTAGAGACCCTGCATTCCTGCTTCCCCAGGGTGAGCCCATGTAGAGAACTTCTTGCAATGTAGCTTCCCAATCAAACCCATAAATCAGCATTGACATAACGCTGGAGCTGAAGAACATCTGTTATCTGCTAATGCCAACAGTGAGTCAGAAAATAGAACTATGGACTACGGAGAGAAAGGAGCTGTGCCTTAAAATAATGGGGGACTGAAATATAGCTGAAACACTGATAGCAACCCAGCCTAGTGCCATGCTATGTAGCCTGGTAGCTCCAGCTCCAAGTTTGTGAAGCACTCTCTATTGGACATGAATACATCCTGGTAATTGAACAAACCAGGACTGATCACCAGCTTCCTATCTGAGCATCTTCAGTGATTTAATGCAACCCCTCCTTATTATAATAGCACATAATCAGGACGGGTCCTGCTGACCTGGGCATCTGATCAGCACTGAGTGGATTACATTCACCAAACCCTTCCTGATACCTCTTGGGAGTAAGTGTCAGGACCTACTCTCAGGATGCAAGCTTAGCATTTCTAATGGGGGTATCTGCACAGAATAGTCCCTGGGCAGCCATCAGCAATGAACAGGGTCTGTAATTAGGACTCTAAATAGTTCTGCCCTGCCCACACTGATGGCCCTTGGTCTGGCAGTGAAAGTCATTAAGGGATGCTGCAGACACTAGGACCTGTCAACCCCACTGGTGTAAAGAAGTCATAGCCTTGGCTAAGGTAACAGTTCCAGGCCCTCTTGCAGTCCAAAGGAGGGAGGGTGCTGGATCAGTCCCAGCTGTGGATGAGACTAGAAAGAAGACTGCAGGTATTAGGAAGGTGGGAGATGAAGTTTAACACCACACATCACAGGATACTTCCTGAGATACTTCTGAAATTTCAGGGTCGGCACTGTTCCCTGTCTCCACTATATCCATAGAGTGGCCAGAACAGGATTCATCAGCTTCATCCTGGGCTGACAAGCAGCCAGTGATAAATGAGTGTTCAGTAGGGAGGAGGTTTTAGAAACAGTGTAAAGCTTTTATTTGTTTCTCTGTCTCATCCTCAGGAGCCTTTCCATTATGTCAGTAAGGAACATCACTTGAAGAAGTCAGGTGAACAATTAGCAGTGTCCAGCTGCTGTCTCTGCAGACACTATTTCTAGCCAGTTAAGGGGAAAACCTCTTTACCCTTCTCGTCACATTTTCCTCCTTCCTCTATGTCTAGCATAGGGGTACCTTAGCACATTGCTTGGCAGAGCAGCATCCCAACAAGCTTCCTCTAGCTCTGGGGAACAGCGGCTGCATTTACAAGAGAAACATGTGAAAATTTCCAAAAGCTCAGGCAAAGTAAAATGTTTCTGCCACAGGGAGAAGGAGACACTGCGTATGTGTCCTAGTACCCACAGCACCAACATTGTGGTGGTTTAACTGCAGCCAGCAACTAAGCACCACACAGTTGCTCACTGACCCCTCCACAGTGGCATGGGGGAGAGAATCAGAAGGGTAAAAGTGAGAAAACTCATGGGTTGAGCTAAAGACAGTTTAATAGGTAAAGCAAAAGCGAAGCAAAACAAGGAATTCATTCTCCCCTTCCCATTGGCAAGCAGGTGCTCAGCCATCCCCAGGAAAGCAGGGCTCCAGCATGCGTAGCGGTTACTTGGGAAGACAAACACCATCACTGTAAATGTCGCCCCCTTCCTTCTTCTTCCCACAGCTTTATATGTTGAGCATAATGTCATATGTTATGGAGTATCCCTTTTATCAGTTGGGGTCAGCTGTCCTGGCTTCTCGTGCACCCCCAGCCACTCGCTGGTGGGGTGGGTGAGAGGCAGAAAAAGCCATGACTCTGTGTAAGCACTGCTCAGCAATAATGAAAACATCCCTGTATTTCAACATTGTTTTCAGCACAAATCCAAAACATAGCCCCATACTAGCTACTGTGAAGAAAATTAACTCTATCCTAGCCAAAACCAGCACAAACAGACATTGTTCAATGGGAGTCTTCTGCCTCAGTGGGCTGGGACACTCCAACTCCAGAAAAACGATGAAGAGATCTGGGCAGCTCTGATCGCACTGTTAGGGTCTTCCAGGGGATTCATTTAGCCCAAGGAGTACTGAAGACATGGGTGGGGAAAAGAGGAAGAACACGTGGCTAGAAAGCAGCAGATGTAGCTGTCAGTGTACATATGGCACTCGTGACACACATGCCCAGAGCCCTAAACAGCACGTCCCTGAGCTTTCTCTCAGCTATGCCTGTGCAGCATAGCCCTACAAGAAATCCCAAGGTTCACCCACAGGGGTAGCAGCTGCCCAAAACTCTGATGACAGCCAGAAGGAAAGGCAAGGAAAGTGCCTGCATTTACTCACCTAGTTCTGAATCCTCAAAGCTAAAAGAAGGCTTTTGTATTCGTGTTAGGAAATGGTTCCTCTTCAAAGCAAGGAAAAGCAGTAGCATAGGCAGGATTTTCTGGTGAAACCTTGGTTATCTGAAGGTCACCAGTAATGGTAAAAGGCAGCTGAGTTGTGCCTGGGAAGAAGGTGAAAGCAGCCCTGGCTGCAGTTTCTAGCCTGCAGTGGAGATGACCAGAGCACCCGGTTTAGCATGCAGCCAGCACAACCACTGCAGGCACTGGCTGCAGCAGCCATTGGAGGTCACAGCCAAAGCTGGTGCCAGACAGCAGGTCCTGGAGGCCCTCTGAGAGGGACAAATCTGAGGAAATATATTTTGGAGCTTGTACCAAACAGCACCATCAGACCTGAAGTGCTGGCATCAATCAAACCATCATGAGGTCCCAGGGAGGAGAGGGGGCATCCCAGCTCCTTGTCCCCTCCAGTCCCTTCTAACACTTTGCACTATTGCCATGTGCTGGATATGGACACGAGGCCCCTCCAGTGCTTATCTCTGGCCATGTCACCAGGTATTGTTAGCAGCCTCACACTCTCCCACATCTGAACTGAGGGACTGCTTTTCCTGATGCTTTCCTTCGTCGAGTTTTTCCTTCCCGAGCCCAAACATTTTTCAAATTGCTCCATCCCCTGAGGGCTGATACTGGAAATAAAGAGGGTCCCCAGATTCTTGGTTTTTTATTGAAACCCTGCCTTCACATTGACTGCTTTGTCACTCCCAGGGACTTTGTCAGCTACAAACACAGGCATGATAGCACAGACCTGGGCTGAACTTACTTTCTCTTGTCTTGTGCAATGCCCACACTCCTCCCTTCCCTGAAGCTGAACTGCTGGGGATTTAATAGGAGATTGAGGAAATTTAATACAAGTAGCTTACAAAACATTCAATTCACTTTCTGAGTTACTGTAGCTGAAGTCCCTTGAATCACAAAGTGATAACACTTTCCTTTCTAAAGGGAAACCATCATATGATCTAGTTAGTAATGTCTTTATCATTCTTTAATAGTTGCTTTTGTCTTTAAACAAAAAAATAAGCATGAAAAGAAGCCAAGAAAAGTATATATTTACATGAAAGCAATTCAGATACATGAATGAAAGGAAATGAACCAATTTAACAGGCAGGAAAGGTTAAAGATGATTACATGCCTTATAATATATGCAATCTCTCTGCAACACTGCTCATTCTAAACCATGGTTACTGTAACACAAATAATCCCATATTTTAGACCCCTTTTAAATAACTAAAATAAAGTATTTTCAATGTACTAGATGGAGAATGATGCTGTTTAAGGAAATCGGTTGGTGCTGGGGACAAGCACACACCTGGCTTTTTTGCATGTTGTATAGAAAAGTCCTCCAAATATTTCCGTGACTTGGAAAGCAGCAGGCTAACAAAAGCATTGTGTTCCTCCTCATATTGTTGTGACCTCAGCAAAAGAAAAACTGCTATGAAACTGGAATGCCTCATTAAACAAGCACAGATCAGAAGAAATCCCATGTGGGTCCCCTCCAAACGCGCTCAGTTGGCTGAGCCCAGAGGAGATGTGTGTAGGGAAATTACTACAGTCACTGGAACATTGAGGGGCCCCACCTGGGACTGAGCTGGGCACTGGCCATCCACAGCACGAAGACATGCCCTGTCCTGCAGAGCAGATAGTCCAAACACACAGCTGGTGGGGAGAAACACTCGGAGAGCTGGTGAATCCTGTCCAAGCTCTCCAGTTTCAGAAATAAGACTTTGGTCACTGTAATCTTTGATGCTGGCATCTGGCAGTTTTTCTGCATGGCAACTCCTTCCTCCATCTCATTTTTGCCTCCTCATCAAGGCTTTTCCACTTTTCCCTCCTCAGTTTTGTTTCTGTCTCACACTCAAATCTTCAGTTCTCTTCCATGCTGCTCTTAGTGGTGGTTTGGGGTTCAAGAGCAGGAGGCTTTTCCATTTTTCCTCTTGTCTTCAAATCCCCATTTAAGATCTTAGTCCTCAGAAGGCCTGATGCCATCCTGCTCTTCAGCTGGCCTGCAGAGCTCCAAGTCAGAGGGCACCTCTTGGACATGAGGGATCAGAGTCCACATAAATGAGCCAGCACAAAGCTTGCACAGTGGCTCTGATGTGACTGTCTGCTCAAATCCTTGATGCTCTCTGGAAGCATACTCTTTTAATCTCATGGTTGTCTTCAAAGCAATACCATCCAGAGCCTGCCCCTTTGCAGAGCCTGCAGTCCCTGCAATGTCCTGTTTGCTGTGGCACCCCAAGGAGCAAAAATATACACATTCATATTTTCTTCCCCTGTTCATGTCAGATTAACAAATTCATGCCCACTCTCTTTAGGGGAAGTCATAACTGTTGTAAGGCAGTTCAGAGAGCTCATCGTCACATATTCTTGCACACTGCTTAATTCTGTGATATTTCCTCTGTTTTATGAATGCCTTCAGCATTCTCCTTACTGCTTTACCTGAAAACAGGACGAATGGAAATGATCCTCGGAAATTCAGTCTTTCCTTTCAGTGAAAAGCAGTTCACACATTTCAGATATGAAATTTCAGAAGTGCACATGTTTCAGTAGTACATTGAAAAATATGAATGAAAAGCAACACATTGGAGCTTCAAAATAGCCTGGGGTGAGATTTTTCTGATGAGGAGGAGGGGTAGCGAAAACAAAAAAGATAATTTTATGCACAACCCAAGATGGAGCTGGGTGCCTTTTTATGTCAAAAATTGATCATCCTATTTTTGAAACAGTGCCTCTTTCTTGTCTACATGAAGCAGTCCCAGTGAGAGAGGACTGTAGCTGATCTATTCTCTTTGACATTTTTCTCACAAATCTGTGCTATGCATGTGCAGGTGCAGGGTAGTCAATAGGGAAAGAAACTGAGAATTTGGTGCTGAAAACACAACTCAGTACTACTAAGAAGAAACTCCCTAAGGCCCCAGGGAGCAAAAGTAATTCTTTCTTTGCTGAGGTCAATCACTGGGAAGAGGCAAATGTCATAGTCCTGGTTGGAAGGCTTCAGGAAGGTCATTTGTGATGCACTAGGAACAGCAATAGCCAGACTTATATGTTCAGTCAGTTCCAGGACTGCACAAACTCCACCTAATTCCTAGGAAATATCTCTTACTCATCTCTGAGGCTTAGCTGGCCCCTTGTGTCTTTCCCAGTCTCCCCCTGGTTGGCTCAGCTCCTGGCTGCCATTTGTCCTGCTGCCCTTCCATTTTCTCTGGATGGCTTTACAAAGCCCCGAAGTTCAGTTGCTTATAGGGAGGGAAAAACTTCTGTCTTTCTAAAGTTCATCTTGACTTTGTGCGGAACAGAGGAAATTATTGATGGCCAGACTTCCGTCCAGCATGCTTAATAACAAGGCACACAGGGCCATGTAATCTGCCAGAAGAGAGGTCTTCCACTGTCACCTGCCAGAAGCAAGGGTAGGAGGTGCCTAGAAGGACAGTGATAAGCCAGACAGAAAACTGTGAAAGTAGAATAAGATGAGGGGATACACTTTCATATTTGTCTCCAAGGACAGCCCCCTCCCTTGACAGCTGTGTTCAGGACCCTTCCAGGATCCAGAGCGATCAGTTCACCCGACTCTAGGGGCTGCATAACAGATACATACAGCTGGGAATTGCCACATGAGTACCTCCACCTCCATGGAGAAGAAGGTCTGGGAATAATTCACAGCTGAGCTATGACCAGGGCTTCCATTGCAGGACAGACCTGCACCTGTGTGGAGCAAGGCTGACAAGTGAGACTGATTTTTGTACAGCCTACTGGGTCCCTCCCTCCTGTGGCTGGGGACTCACAACACCTAGAAACTCCCGTATCAGAAAAACCTTGTTGCTGACCACAGGACATAACCCCAGCCTGGAGCTACACATGAGTTGCTGAAGAGCTGGAAACACAGGCTGATCATTCCAGTATAGAGTCATGCAAGTCATTAACAGGCTATCCGGCACCATTAGCTGGAGAGCAAGGCAGCAAACCACTGAAAAGTTAGTTAAAAGTATTACTAATTGATGCCACAAAGCGCAGGCAGTGCATTAAGCTACAGGCGACCTGGACTGCAGAAGATTATTTAACCAGGCAGAAAATAGCAGTAGCACAGAACACTGCAAGTGGTTAAATTACAGAGCAAGCTGAAGAGTTGGCATGATTGATTAATCTCTATCAGAGCATCAAGCAACTATGAAACAAACATACACTCTGGTGGGCTTTATCTCCCAAGTCACCAGCAGAAGTGTCAGGTTTGGCTGCTGTTTATCAGGAGGGTGGTTTGTATGCAGCCAGGGTAGTGAGACAGTTAGCAATCCATGCAGAACACTTTCTAAGGGATATGGACGATGCTGCAGACCAGCAATGGAGATGCAGTCTCAGGCCCAGGGGATGGAGCTCTTCCATGATTTTGTGCTGTTCAGGCGGTGTCAGAGCCACTGCATCTTAGCACGATGGCTGCAGATCTGAATTTCTAAAGCACCAGAGGTTTCAATGGGAAGCAGAGGGGAAACTGCACTTCCCCCAAGGCAGCTCTTTATTGGAATCCTAGTTAGAATTCAATAGTTTAGTAGAGACATTTTTACACTTAGAGAACAGCTAATCTCATGGACAGCAAGTGAAATTCCCACATGCTTCTTGTGCTGCACTGCCTCTCCCTGCTCCAGCTGTGCAAGCTGTGCTGCCAGGACCTCTTCTCAAGATGCTGTCCTGCTGCTGCCCATAAACCTGCATGTCCTTTGCTGTTGGAGGCTTCACCAATGGACAAAGCCTGGGCTCAGCCTGAAACCTAGCTGCCTACAAGTCCCCAAAGTCCTCGAGTCAAGCAGTGTCGGGATCCTCTAAGCAGGGTAGGCCATGGATGTCCATGTTGTCTGGGTGCTGGGCACATGAAAGGATGGTACGGGCAGATGAAAGAGGTGAATGCAGCCAGGCTCAGCACAGAGCTCTGAGGCCATCCATGGAGCAGAGAGGAGAGTACCCCCAGGCATACTGAAGTCCAAGGCATGTGCTGGAGGTTTCTTGAGTGGTCCAGTGGGTCACACTGGAGCTTGTCCTGTAGAGCTGCTCCAGCCTTAAGGCTGCTTGTTTATGACAGTGTCACAGCAGTGTCACAGCTCTTGATACTTATCACACCAGCCTTGTGCGAAAAGAGGTCCTGGGAGCAAAACTCAGACTGATGTAGAACAAAGGTTTGGGAGAATTTTCTGAATCTGCATGCTAAGCATAGAATACAATGGCAGAACAAAGGGTTTGAGACCCTCTAGGCTCTGATGAAGTCGTCACTGTCCTGTACAGCCTAGCCTCTAATTATGAAGTATTCTGCTGAGGTTATTCTCCTTGTGGACTCTCACTGTTTCCAGCCAGTCCCACAGGGTGACAAAGGATGCTCCTCTGCTGAGTTGACAGGAGGAGCTGCAATGATCCAGGATAGCTCCAGGGACTGTGCAAAGAACAGTGACTCCTACAGTCCACCCTGCTCTAAGGCAGAGAGCTGGGAGGCACAGTAAGAGTCTGGAAATAGTGGCTTCTGCTTTGAGAGTTTTGCTGTAAGGCCCTCACCAGGTAATTTGCTCCAGCAGAACAGTCTCTGTTGGCAAGCTAATGCTGAATTACAGTGGCATCTCACTGTAAATACTTATGTCATCTAAGTAATCACCTGGTGAGACCAATCACGGTAATGTCAATGGTGTTCAGTAAGAAGCTACTGACAAGAAGGCACAAACCCATGCAATATTACATTGTTGTAAATGCTGTGTCTGTTCTTCCTGATGAATCAGAACAGAGAAAGAAAGCACAGTAAACCCCCTACTTCTCCCAAGCCATGGGGATGCCAAGTCACAACTTATATTTGTAACATCAGCACATGGTCAAGGAGGGATCCTCCACTCCTCCCAGTCTCAGGTTTGCTTTTGCTAGTAGGCACAGAGCTATTCTTTTCTTTCCAAACACCTTATTTTATTTTTTCCTGTGGAGGCAAGGCATCTGTTCTTTCATTCCTTTGTATGTTCTTAGCTTTTCTTAGCTTTGTTCTACTTCTCCAGACCTTTACCTATTTGGCTCTGGCTCCAACTACCAGGAGTAAAACATATATTTATGGAATAAGTAATTTTAAAATTTGATCTTGCTAATTATTACCTTCATTATGGCTCAGTCCCAAGGGAGCGCTTGAGGTTTTGAGAGCTTTCTAATCAAATTGTTCTAAAGCTCATTTTGAGGTTCATTAAAACATGCAAGGATCTTTCATCTTTATATATCTTTTGAAATTGCTAATGCTCTTTAAATAAAATAGGAGTATTGTGAAAAATGCAGCATGGCACCAAATATACTAGGTAGGACTTCGAAGAAAGTAATGAAGAGGGTCGTAATTTAAAATCTTTTATGAAGAAAGTTTTCCAGACTAGTTAAAGAAAATGAAGTGGAAAAAGTTTTGTGGGTTCAGCAGAGAGCAAAATTAGGTCCTGGTCTAAGGGGAAGACTGAACCTGTTGGAAATGGTCTCAGAAGGCTGACATAAAACCTTAAGGACAGTTCTACAAAATTACAATTGGTTGACACTGAGTCAACCAGCACTGTATCCAGCTTGAGGAGGATCAGTCGTCCATACAATAAGTCGGTGAAGGAAAACATACCATAAAGGAAGAAGGTCAGCTATATTTCAAGTAGCCTTCATTCATAAAATGCCGCTTTACCTGCTGGGGGTGGGATGTTGGGAACCAACTTTGCTTCTTTCCAAGTACATTCTGCACATTGCCATTTATTTAATAGCTTGCGTGTCTGTAGCCATAAGGGAATCATGACCATATTTTTCCTTTTAATTTACAAGATTGTTTGCACACTGGGATGCCAGATGGCCTGAACTTTAAGTTAGGAGATAATGAAGTCAAATACCAGCCTCCCATCCCAAGAGGAGGAAAGAAAATCCCTCTGAATAGACAGCTTCTTGCTGAGTGCTCACAAACATCTCCATGAAGTCTCTGCAGGGGCAGCAGTCACACCAGCAGGTTAAAACATCTCTCCAGTCCTTCCTTAACCATGACTTCAGGCTATATCAGAGAATAACAGATGCAGACCCTCCATGCCTGCTATGGGATGTAAAGTCCATTGGATATGCAATTATGGATTCCCAAATCTTACTTCCAGTCAGTGCCTCTTCTCAGGACCCCTGCACAGTCCTCTTCTCCCGTGAGGTGAACAGCCCTCTGTGGCCAAGCTGACCTTGTTCTCTGTGACCTTGCTGCAAGGCTGGAGTAGTTGGAGCAAAAGGTTCCAAAGGCTTCTCCCTGCAAGTGTGAAATTCACCATGATGAGCATCTGTTCAAAATGAGACATTGCAATTCAGATATTACATCAAGCTAGTTGTGGACAACAGAGGAAGCAAAAAGCATCACTTATAGGGCATATAAGCCTCTTCAGGGAAGTGTTTGTTTCTACCTACTCAGAAGAAGCCTAGATGGGTAGGTCAGATTTCTGTGCCATCGTCATTTAGAGAGAGAAGAATCCTTCTCTCACTGTCACTACAAGCTGCAGGGTTTCACACATCTGAAATGCTATTTATGTGATTGGTTTTAAAGAGGTCACTGACCTCACAAAGATAGAGAACATGGCTGTCCCACCGAGGCAGTTTAGTGCCATTTCCCACAGTACAGGTGCCCTTCCAACTAGGGAGTGAAGCCTAATGGAGCTGGATGGTCCAGGCCAGACCATAATACAGCCTAGACACCTCTGCCAGTGAGGAAAAGAAGTTTGGTCTCCTGAACCCAAATCACTAGATTACTCCCCAAAAACCTCTTTATTCCAAGACTTTATGCTGCAAATCTTTTCACTGCCTTCGATGGAGCCTTGTTAAGTGACTAACTTTGCAATACAGAGGGTGGCTGTCTTCAGACTCATCCTGTGTTTCTCTCCTTTTCTTTCTATATTGCTGCAGTTATGATTTGGCTTTCAGCAGTATTCAGTGTTCTCTATAGGGAAACGATTGCCACTAATTGATAAAATGCTTTCATTTACTTGGTGACAGAATTATTAGAGGCTGATAATTGATGGAATGATATCACACAGCTTTTTTCCAGTGATCACATTAATTATATATCACTCCTGATTTCTTGTCTACAGCACTGTTGCTTCCATTCATGTTCATTTAACTAGATCGGGCATTTCATTAGAAAACAATAAAGTATGATTATATATAGGAAGAATCCCAGCCATAAATAGTGGTCTGAGCTTCACAGTTTAACATTAGGGAGGCAATCATTTTTTAGAGTGTATTTTGGAGAAGAGGAGTATTTGCTTCATTTGTTCAGTTGAGAGTCTGGTCCAGAGTCCATTGAACTCTAGAAGACATCCTGTCAATTCAGTGTGATGCAGATCTGCATGTTAATGAGGTGATCACAGTTAAAGGGGTATCAGCAGGTGTTTCACAGTTTTCCAGCTCTTTTTAATAAAGATTAAGAAAAGTTCAGTCTTGGGAAGACACACTGCAGAACAAGAAGGATTTATTTTAGAGGACATGACTCTGGAAAAGTGTTGTGTGAGGGTTGTGAGAGCACAGTGGTCTCTCATTAAAGTTCTTATCTAACAGCTATTTTCTGGAAACCAGATTTCAGTGCCTGAGCTGAGACTGCAGAAAGAGAAAATTACTGCCATGTTGTTAATGACAAGCTTTGTCCCAGAACTCATTTCATTCATGAGTGTAACGCATCACAGTTAGGATAAGATCCACCCCTGCTCTGCTGATTTCTTTCCCATTACAAGGTCTACATTACCACTGAACAGGACAGTGTGAATAGAAGACACGTTATTGTTTTTGCAGCATGCACTCAGATATAGATCTCTGTGTATGGGTAAACTATGGGCTTCATAGCTCCTCTGCTGCTGCTACTCCCTCTGTCTCCAGTCCTTGTGCCAGCAGGACTGGATAGCCCTGGTCCCAATCCTGTTCTGAACTTGTCTAGATATGTGTCATTTCTGCTCTGCCTATCCCATCCTCTTAGTCCTAGAAGTAGAACTTTTGGTTTGGTATGCCTTGTTTTGTGTAGTCTAATAGAGAAAGAGGGTGTGAGAAAGAGGGTGCGCTGCAGCCGCCACCATGGATAGCAGAGGTACCGTTCACCTGGGAATGTTGAGGACCTGGAAGTTGCTGACATCGGCTATTAAGGTTATGTCTTGCTCCCCCAGCAGCTGTAGTCCTGCTGCAGTACTGTGGTACTCCTACTGATTTGTGTGTCAGAAAGCCAGATGAGCAGTTTTTGCTACCTGGGGAACTGACCCCACCAGGCCCCACACGTACGGGTAAACACAGCAGCTGTGTCCTGCAGAGAAGATCTTCTTTCCAAGTTGTAGAAAGAAGCCAAAGGCATTTGTTATGGTATGGCAGTGAAGGCACAGCATGGTCCTGCTCTGAATTGCTGCATGTCCAGCAGCTGCCACTCACTCCATGGATTTCTTCCCCACTGGTCCCTTAGGACACATCCCATCACTCACTCATTTTGTTAGACAGGAAAAACAAGACATGTTCCTATGGAGAAGGGCAGTCTTGAGGGATTTGGTGCCTTCAGATACATCCAGCTGCCTAGAACCACAGGAAAGCTTTTAACCAACATGTGGAGGCTGTGTACGAACCCAAGGGGAGAGCAGTGCTGGGTTCAAAGCCACTGGAGATGGAGGCTGCAGTAGGAAGGTCAGGCTTGGTGCTTCTCTTTCAGTACTTTGTGTTATTTTCTGCACAACATTTTTAGCCAGTCAATTCATTTAAGAAAGAGAACAGACAGCATAGTATGTGAAGCTTTCATCATTGCAAAGACTACAATGTTCCTGCAATGCCAGCCTGAACCTTCCTTTTTACTTCTGGACATGTGAGTGTATATCCACTTTCATTATTCATGGAGGTTCCATCTTAGGAGGGAAATAACTCCAGCCCTGCAGAATTCAAGCAAATGTTTAGTAAATTGGGTCATTGTGCAAAAAAAGACAGGTGTGTCCTTCTCCACGAGGCAAACATACTTGGATTTATGGAGTCACCATATGGTTACAGTTGTGTAACAAACTGCACATCTCTGCTGTGAATGTCTCTTAAAGCTTTTTCATACTGGGCCTTAAGGACAGGGCTCTTGACTCCCAGTAGTTTTGGTGGAAGCAGAGCTCCTTCCCACACAAACACACGCAGTGCTCCCAGCCAGCAAACACCCCTCAGAGAGGAGAAAATGCAGCTGCAGACTGCAGTGAAGGAAAGCACTGAAAATCCTCCAGACCCCTCCTGTCCTGTCATCTGCCCTCTGCTTTCTCTGCCATCTTGGAATGTGATTGAGAGGTTCACTACATCTGGTGTGCTAAAAGTCTTAGTTCTTAGAAGGCAATGATTACAGCTTTTATCTCTGATCTTGTCTTCCAGTTGAAAAGAACTAAAATGTTAATTTCTAGATTTCCCAGTTAGGAAAAAATTGAGCCATAAAAACATAAAAAGCATAAAAATGTTGAAGGACTTCATAAATGACCGTGAGAAAGTCAGTTTGACATAAACCCAAGAAGCATGGAGCATTGGTGGTCTTTGGTTACTCCCCAAGGGTCTTAGAAAGAATTTTTCACACTCAAATAGTGCTAGAAAATAAGCCATGAATTAAACCTGAGCCTGGTCTTTTTCCGTTGCCTCCCATACAAGTACAAAAAG
Organism: Strix uralensis; assembly: GCF_047716275.1. Classification (NCBI taxonomy): domain Eukaryota; kingdom Metazoa; phylum Chordata; class Aves; order Strigiformes; family Strigidae; genus Strix; species Strix uralensis. Next base: position 7,554,469 of record NC_133990.1, read on the forward strand.
GAAAGAAACAGTCAAACTGTCTCTAAGCTATAAGACAGCCATAGAAGATGGCCAGGATGACCAGTAGTAACTTTAAGGCACAATACAATGGTTGTAGTTGATCATGGTCCCACCAGTCTACAGCGGTAAGAAGTGCAGCTGTGTCATTTCAGTTCACTGGTCAAACTGGAAAGTAAGGTAAAATTGTTGACAGACAAAATGACTTGCCTTAGCTTCAGAGATTTTTGTTTTCATTTTCTTTACATCAAAACAACCAAATTAAATTTTGAAAATCAAGACACTTAATTCTGAAGATATCAAGGGAAATCGCTCTGATTGTTCTGAAATTAAAAAACCTTACACCTTCTTTTTTAATCCCAGACAGAATAAACTTAATAAATTCACTGTGAAGATAGATGTAGTCAGTCTGAACTTGCCTCATCGGCAAACAGAAGTCTTTCTTTTTCTTTTTTTTGCTATTCACCTCAGTTCTATCCTAAATCCCTCTCTATCCTGCCTACACTTCCTAAAATCCCCAGACCCTCCTGACCCTAGCACTGAGCTCTGCTGTATACATTTGCCTCACCGACAGCAAATTCTCAAGGACCCTGTCATCTCAGCCCCTCACTCCTCTGGGATAAGTGAGATCCTTTTATGCCCTTGGAATGACTGATTAAGCTGTTGCTACAGGTACTGCACGTTGTAGGGCATAATCCTGCTCCTGCTGATCAGAGAAAAAAAAATCTTCCAACTCAAATGTTCCACTCAGAAAAAGCTATCAGTGGGTGCACCTTTAAATCTCAGGTTTCTTGGAGGGGCAGAAACATCTGCTTTTAAACTGGGAGGTGTGGGCAGGCTCATCTAGTAGTATGCAAGCTGCAGATATTCCCTCCTAAGCTAAATGAAGAATTGGGCTGTACTGTACTGTACTATAGGGACTGTTTTGCTGCCACGTTCTCACTGTCACATTCGAAGGTCTCTAAATCTTTGTAGCACAATGTGGAATAGCCCCATCTATCTAATTCTCCAAATGCTGGGCAATTTGCTGAGTTTGATAGGCATGCTCACAAACGATTGTAGCATTGCTAATTCATTTACTGCTCGCTGCTGTGCCAAGACTAACGCTTCATTAGAGACAAGGAACAAAACACGCTTCCTTATACGCTGTCACTGCAAGCCTCCCTGATTTTGCATGCTCTATCGTATTATGCATGCCGTCTTGCTAACTCGATTTAGCATAAGTAAAAAACTTGTATAGAGCAGAAGTTAAACCCAAACCCTCCTATACAAATCTTCCCTTCTATCTGCAGGGTCTGTTTCCCTTTCAGAAATGTTCTATCATGCACTTCTGTTGTGTCCTTTACTAGTTTTAACAACCTTTGCTTTCCTCGAACTGGTTCACCCAGCTTCAGTTACAAATATTCAGCTAATATTTTGCTTCTAACTGTGGCTACAGACCAAAAAACCTGTTCAGCAGCAGTGGCAGGCCATTTTGCTAGTGCTAGGTCTTTCAATTATATATTCATAATCTCTTAAATCTGCACCACTCAAACAAGATCATGATGATGTGCATCAAGAAGAGATTCTGAGAGTGGCAAAGGTTCCCACATGTGTTGGTGATGGGGAGCAGGGGAGAGTTAAAAGAAATAAGATTGAGGAAGGTGAAAAATGTGGTGTGTGGTACTGCACGTGTATCCCAACTAGGCAGAACTGCAGGTGCAATACTGAATTGGAGGCAGGGTGGATACAGTGGTGTGCAGATGAAGCTAAGCTACCTTGGCAGAAGTGGGGCTCACCTTGCTCATGACTGCATGAAGAACCTCTTCACTTTAGTTAATCAAACCCTGAGTCTTTCCCCTGCAGGACCACACTGTATTTAACATACAACTAAGTTTGCTCCTCTCGAAATTGTGATCTGCAGTTGCCCCAGCACTCTGTCTTTGCCCTCTTTGATCTGCAAGTTCTTTAAGACTGGAGTGACTGTGAGTACATGCAGCCCAAGTACAAAGGATTATCTAGGGGTACCTATTCACAAAACTAAAGGAATTAAATACATTCAGTCAAACATTACTTCTATCAGCAGCATTTTACTGCTGTTCTGGCTTGGGAGCCAAACATATGGCTTTCCTTGCAATGGGAACAAGGATTCCCCTGACAGTTATCACTGACATATGAGACAGGACAAACTCTAATCTGCTCTCCCATGGCAGCAGGAGGCATCTGTGGTGCTGGGAGCACTGGGACAGGGCAGGAAAACCACAAGGTAAAGATCACTATAGAGAGAGGAGAGGAAAAACTGTTAATTAGCTTTAAAAACATCAGCTCAAACTGAACTGAAGTAAGGGAGGCTCTAGTGTCACACAGAACTGCATAGATATTGTCAAAAATGCAAGAAAATGAGCTAAAAGACAGTGCCTGGAAGAAACTTCCGTCTGAGGGATGAGGTGAGTTTGTGCCTCTTGGCCTGTAAAGGTGGGCATTGATTCATATTCAAAAACACCAGTTTGAAAAAATGGCAAAAAACTGCCCTGCATGGGTGAGCTAGGGAGCGGTGACCAGAGGGGAAGATGTCTGTGCAGGGAGTAGAGTGCATGGAAAAAACAGTGTCTTCACAGTGAAGTCTTACTCTGGAATTTTTTATTGAAGCAATGGAGAAATATCAAGGTGCATGCTTCTGACAAGGAAGCAAATGGGACAGGGAGAAAGAAAATCTAAGAAGTGAACCGAGCTCCTCACAAAGATATAAACAGTCCCAGACGAGCCCCTGCTGATGGAGGTCTGCGCTTGAGTGGCCTGCTGCAACTCTACTTTGAACAAAGAGTGCAATCAGATTTATTCAGGAAAGATCCAAGTGGCAGAGTTCACATCAGGATTAACTCTGGCCACAGCCAGTGTTCTAGTTTACAAAGTATTTCAGAAATCTGGTGGGCCTTTGGAGTAAAAGTGTTTAATGTTTCATCAGAACAGGTCACTTGACATTCCTTGAGACTTAGTTTTAATCCACATTTCGGAAAATAACCCTACCTTTTCATCTCCTTGTATGTTTCTGTCAATGGCACAAAGGTCGGGATCTTGTCAAAGGCTATAGAAATACCCAGGAGAAATGGATCTGGACTGTGTAATATTAAAACCCAGTTGTCTGTGATGCATTTGGCTTCTTCACCTGGAAGAAAACCTCCTCCTGGACTGCAAGTAAAAAAGAACTGTCAGGTTGATGGACTTAGTAATGGTTTCATTCAAATTCACCAGAAACTGGTGAAGGACCTGGAGCACATGTCGTACGAGGAGTGGCTGAGGGAACTGGGGTTGTTTAGTCTGGAGAAGAGGATGCTGAGGGGAGACCTCATCGCCCTCTACAACTCCCTGAAAGGAGGGTGCAGAGAGGGGGGATGAGTCTCTTCAACCAAGTAATGAGTGATAGGACAAGAGGTAATGGCCTCAAATTGCACCAGGGAAGGTTTAGACTAGATATTAGGAAGCATTTCTTTACAGAAGGGGTTGTTGGGTGTTGGAATGGGCTGCCCAGGGAGGTGGTGGAGTCCCCATCCCTGGAGGTGTTCAAGAGTAAAGTTGACTTAGTGCTGAAGGATCTGGTGGAGTTGGGAACTGTCAGTGTTAGGTCAATGGTTGGACTGGATGATCTTCAAGGTCTTTTCCAACCTAGATGATTCTGTGTAAAATACTGGAAAATATAGCATATTCAAGACATGATGCCTCGGAAGAGATTTCTAGAGCTAGGAAGAAATACGTGGTGTCCCAGAGCCAATGTGTGCAGCAGTGAAACAAAGGCAAAGCTTCACGGAGAAAGAAGCGAGTCACAGAGCTAAGACATGATGGAGCAGAGATTTGTATCAAGAAAATACAGTAGCACTGTGCTGAGAAGCCCTTATAAATAACTTTCTTCCCAGGAATGGCACACATCAGTCCCACTGACTCTGGGTTTATAGACTGTACTGCTCTGTTTTTTATGTACCAGATTAAACAGTCTGAAGCTGAATAGCTACCCTAAGCATCAGGGAGGCAGATTCCCATATTATTTATGTATTGCACTAGGTGCTGGTACCCGTGGAGATGCAACAGGGCCTTGAGACAGGAGTGGGAGGAACAGGCTTCCTCAGGGCTGTGCATGGGGCAAAGGGATCTCTCTGTGAGCAGCTTACATGCCAAGCATAAGAGACAGGAGGTGGATTTAGAGTAATATGTGTGAATTATATAGAGCTATTTTGCTGCAGGTTCAAACCATGTCTACTGCACAGATTGTGGTATGGACTTTGGTGGACTTTGGTGGAAGTGTACATCTACAGACACCCTGTCCCCAAAGTGCTTAGAGATAAGAGACTGAAAGTCCCAAAGTCTGTAGAAGAAAATGAGCCACGCCATGTTCTAACCAATGTGTCTTCACTGATTCACATTTCATCTTCATCACTTTGGACTGCAAAAAGCTTTAATTACAATCTGGCCCCCTGTGATTGGGATGGTTTACATGGTGTCACAGTGGAATTACAATTTGCCCAATAGCAAATGGAATTACATTGGCTGGACACAATACTGGGTGAGCTAAGCTTCAGTTGCCCAATGAGGTGTCCTGAGTGGTACAGGAAAAGTCACGTCACTTCTGACCCTTTTTTCCTAACATGTGTAATGGCAAGCTTGATTCTGGACTTTATATTAGATTGCTGGGAAGGATGGTGATTAAAACTCTCCAGGTTAGGTAGTCCAGTCTGTAGAGCTGGTGCAGGGTAGAATGCCAGAGCAGAAGAAATGCAGGGAGCAGGAAAGAAATTATTGCATCTTTCTGTTGTCAGTTATCCCAGCATTAAGACATCAAAAAGTTGTTCTCCAAAACTCATGAAATTTTAAAATAATTTTTTTTTATTGTGTAAATCTGATGAATTTCTGTATATTGTACGTTAGTCTTCTCTCTTCAGCCAGCAGGACTGAAAACTTCTGTTTTTTAATAAAGCTGGGTTACTCAGGGAGGAGATAGAGTCTAGCAGATAGAGTATTAAAAAGCAGCAGGAAATAATGTTGCATTTCACTGGGTAGAATCATTGGATTCAATACCATTATTTTTTTTTTTTATTGAACTACTGAGATTTTTGACTGCAGTAGGCAGTGGTGCACTCCCTGTACCTGGCAATAGCAAACTGGTATTACTTAAAAGCAAAGAAAATATTTTAACTAGGTAGTCTCAGAACTGGCCATTACACTTTTTTTATTGAAACTTATATTTCATCACTCATGAGAGACATGAAAAATCAATTTCACAAGACATATTTTTTAAAACAACATATAATTGCTTGCAAATAGGGACTTAGATCAGAAGTGCTTCCTTCAATTACACAGCAACAGTATTGCAGAATTAGAACATGATGTATATTACTTTCTTGACAAATCAATAACAAAATAAACAAACAGCAGCAGATTGCTCCCATGCTGATGCCAAGTCCACTCCCAGAATGAATTTTATAGGCCTTATAAAAATAGACTTTATGTTATGGCATCTTAATTAGAGCTGCACTTCCAATGCTGCTGTGTATTTATGTAAATTGTTGGTTTTCTGTAGATGGGACAGCCAGGCTGGAATCACTGCTCTTACTAGTACTCAATAAAACTAGAGAGAGCTGCTTTTTGGCAATTTTGGTTACTTTGAGAAAAGATGAGACAGAAAAGTGAATTTGGGAGTGAAGATTAGATGAGAAATGCTAAGATTTTGATGGTTTTTTATTTCTTAAAACAGAAGAGAAAATATATTTTTAAATATTCACTCTAACTGATAACAGAAATTTGGAACAGATCTTGTATCATTTCTATTTCACTTTCAATCTTTGAAGATATTTCTTTCTCTTGTATTATGACTATAAGTGAGATTTTGAAACAAATGTCATTTAGAAAGAAAACACCCTCCACAAATTTTTTTTCAAAATATGAAGAGACATTTAAAGAATTGATGATTGTTTGCCTTTAAATGTGTGATTCAGATTTGTCAAAACTATATTTTGTCATAAATAGCTATTGTTTCAAGAAACCATTATTCACCACCTCTAGCAAATGATGGGAGAGGAATTTGCAGATCATTGAACAGTATCACTAAACTGTTAAAAATTAACAAGATATAATAAGTGTATATGGTGTGAATTATCTGTAATTTGAACCAAAACTTTTGTAGATCCTTGCAAAACTCTGCTAAATTCTGCTGGAAATTAATTGCCACTTCCTAAACAAATAGTATTTCTAGTTCTAGCCCTACAGTTACACTAGATAATATTTTGTTATAGTAGAAAATAGTGGTGTGAGGGGTCAGATGAAAAGATGTGTCTGTGCCACATTAATAGACAAGCATTTGTTTTAATGCAATGGCTCCAGTATAATTCAGAACAACCAAGTACCTAAGAAGAGAGAAGACGCTGTTTCGGCTATCCCAGGGAATCCAGATAGTTTGAATATTTGTCCAGAACAAATATTTTAACTGCAGGCAGCAAGCTAGGAGTATTCACTAAGCTTGTAGATAGGAAAAAAATGGGAGAAGGTTCTGGGAAGTAGGTAATTTTCATGAAGAGCAGCAATTTCTCTTCCCCTGCAGGCTCGGACACTTGCAGAGCAATCCACATCCGCTGCTCCTGGCTTGCAGAGGTCAGACTGGACTTTTTTTTTTTCCCCAGGAGACAAACAGGTGAATGGGCATGATCCAGGATGTGACTGGACTGACAGTCTGGTGCTGAAGAGAGTCCTAACCCTTCCTCTACGTGCCAATATTCCCAGAACTGTCATCTGTTGCAGAATTTGGAGCTGGACAGTGATCAGGTTTACTCATATCAGCCCATTTTGTCATGAAAGTCAGGTTCTATGTGTTTGGAAGGGTTCATTATTGGGGGTCCCAGACCAACTTCTTTGCTTGCCCTGACACTGAAGGTTGGGTCGCACATCCAGAGGGCAGCAGATGCTGGGTGTGAGCTGGTGGCTGTCTGATACAGCCACAGAGATTCCCCCTGCAGACAAACTGTGCTGCCCTGGGAAGTCTCAGTCAGGATGGCCTGCTTGGAGCACACAGGGAGAGGATACAAGAAACATGATTGTCCAGACAAGGGCCAGGGTCAGGGCAAACCCTGCAGTGTGCAGCACTGCCGTAAACACTGACAGAGCATCACTGGGACGATGCACTTCCCCAGGGCACTCCTACATCCCTTTGCTAGTTTTAGCTGTGCAGGTATCTAGGAGAGCTTGCATCCTTTTTTGGAGTCTGTCTTCCCTTGGCACACCTGAAGTTTAGTTGCTCTGAGGTGGTGGCAGGGATTTTCTCCTGCTAAGAAGTGTTCCCCTGCAGGGAAGCAGCCTGGACATGCCTGTAGTTTCTTTCCTTGTATCAACTGCTTCCCCATCACTTGAGACAGACCCATTTGCCAAGACTCTTTCAGTCTATCAACGTCAAGTGATGCTGAAAACAGCCACCAACCAACACAGCAATACTCCTGCACCTGCAGAGTCTATTGGTTTCCATGGGCACTGGAAATACTCAGCACTCCTTCACCCAGCCTATCTCAATTCCTCTTCTAGCAACACCCCTCCATTCGCTGGGAGGCGTCCAGTAGTGATGAGCCTTTTCCTGAAACTGAGATTTGCACTGAAGTGGTCGAGTTGCCCTCCTGTAACAAGTGTCTGTCTCTCTCTTGCAGGGAAGGTTGCCTTTCAGTCCGGTTGTGTAACAGCCAAGGTGCAGATTTAAATATACAAACACCTAGACAGGCAGAGTGGAAATCTTACAACATTTGATTAACCTGAATTATTTGCTTTCATAAACAAGTAGGTTTTGAAGATCTCTCCAGGACTGCAAATGATTTTGGCAATTATCTCAGAGAGATAATTACAGATTTCAAAGGAGGATGCTCTAGCAGGGATAGGGAGGATACAAGGTGACCTACTGCAGTAATCCACCATGAAGATTAGGGAGGAAGACATCAAAAGGAGCTGGGTTTATTGATGCAATTTCTATTAACAGGATTAGTGGTGATAACAGAGGAAAACTGCCCCAAACAAGAGACATTTCTCTTCAGAGATCTGAAAACAACGGTTGTATTCACTATCCTGGAACTGACAATTTCTTCACGCACCACAACCTGGGTGAGAGGCTGGTATCCTTCCGTCCTTCCCCCACCAGGGGCTGCGGGGGAGTGCTCCTGCTGAATATAAGATACTGTCAGCTGTGTTGCAGGCCACTATTCTTGTTAAAACACCCAAACCCGGGAGATACGGGTGTGAGTCTTGGCACTGTCACAGTCCTCTTTCCAGCACTGGGGAGTCTTCCTGGTCCACTCCTCTTGTCGGCCCTGTTAAGAGGATGCAAAGGTCTCTGGGACAGGTGTCATTTTAGTACATTTTCTCTATTAGGAGAGCAAGAAAAATGGAGGAAAAGAGGGGGGTGATTCTACATTTCTCTAAAACCTTGGCAAAATCTGGTAGGTTGTGCATTGTTTCTTATGGGCAAATGATCTTGTCTATTTTCAAAAGCTCAGTATCTGGGTTTTAATGAAACTGAAAAAAAAAAAAAAAAGAGCCTGAACCCATAATGAGAAAAAGAGTCTGTCTCTGATTCACATTCATCTAGTAAATTTTGGTTTTCTTTTTCATTTGGTTGGAAAATTATTCACAGCAATTTATGGGATGGGAAGGTGCTTCTTGCTTAATTCTCTTCTTTTTGTCCTGCCAATACTGTGGCCAGAGGGAGTCTTCACCCCAGCAAAGTGGCAGAGTCTGTTGAAGCTCTCCCTGACCATCTGCAAAGGTGATGTTTCCATCACCTATTCAGTGGCCCAAAGACTTAGGTAACTCCAGGGATCTACTAAAGCCAGTGGGGAAAAGCAAGCAAGTTGTCCTCAATTCATTTTGCACTGGCAGTATCCATAGGAGTCCAAGGTGCCATGAAATGTTTTGGCTCCTGCTTCATGTGGAAGAGATGCTGTGAACACATTTTTATAAACAGAGCTTGCTATAAAATGTTTGAGAAGTATCAATTCAATTGGATTCCCAGATTGCCTCTTCCCAGATCAACACGGTGCTTGGTTCCCTTCTAGAGAGCTAGGACTTTTTAAAAAGCCTGATTTTTTTTTTTTTTAACTTGGGACACAAAACCTAAGAAATATAAAATCCTCTTGACTTCTTAAGCCATTGAGTTGGAAAGAAAAAATTGCCTAGTTAGAGGTGGCAAAGTGGGGTATCTTGACAACTTGAAGATTTTTTTTAGCTGTTCATACTGCATATTCTCCAGTTTTAAAAAACTGCCTGATTTCTGTACTAATGAAGCGGGGTTTGAATCCAGAGGTTTTGCTGTTCTTCCATTGTGAAAAGTGGAAAGCGGTAGCCAGGTGGCAGACAGGCCAATGCTGAGAGCTGTCATTTCCCACCTCTGCTTTGGTGATGGCCTCACTGGCCTTCTGTGGAACCAGGAGCCTGGCCACCGCCCCTGCTGCCAGGTGACCTGTGCCTGGGCATCCCAAGGCAAAGCCCACGGGACTTACAGCATCTCCCCTAGTGCTCTGCCGAGACCACACTCCCACGGGCACACGCCTGTACATGGGATATAACCCAAGCAGTTTCCCACATAGCTGCCTTCACATCCTCCTCTCACTCATCTGTGGAGGTTGCCTCCTCTCTGGGGGCGCCACATGGCACATATTCCCCTCCATGAAGGAACAAGGGTCTGGTTTCTGTACAGGGCAAGCATCAGATCCTGCCCCTTCCTGAGGTCTGTTTGCATAAAAATCTGCAATGTGCCAGGCCTAAATGAGATCAGCTGAGTGCCCAAGGTTGTTAATAATAAGTTTGTTGGAACAGCTTTGACTCTTCTGCATACATAAGCTCTCGTTATTCCTGTGTCAGACTATTCTAAAAAAGCAACAACTCCTGTTATTAGAACTCTCGCCATGAGATTTATGAAGTGTCACACATTGAACGAGCTACAGTGGAGTATCCACCACCCCTTGGCTTTCTGATGCATACTTAATAGTAAAAACTCCCACAAGCAATGAGTGGAACTGTAATTTTTTTCAGTCTAGGATAGCTAAATTTTTACCAGTAATTGCATTTTTGTTCCCCTAGAATACTTAAAAGCATCTGATAAAACACATGAATCATTCTTGATTTTGGGTATGGACCCTCAAAGCAACCATTGGTTTGGAGTGAGAGGGATATAATGTGCTCAGAGTCTCTGATTTAATTTCCAGATTGCAGAGCTGAAATGTAAATGATAGATGGTGACATGTAAAGGTGTCACAGTGGCAGATGGTCAATACATTTCCAGAATAGCTTTATGTGGAGGGAAAATTGAATTTTCACCAGCAAAGTTTTTCAGAAATTGGAAGAAAGTATTTTTGAAAATTATTTAGATTTCAATTGTTTGTTTGTTTGTTTGTTTGTATTTCTTTTTTTTCCTGAAGGAAAACAGCCTCTGCAAGAAAAAAAATATCTCTTTCAACCTACGTTCCCCATAACAGAGTATTCTGTCTCGGACACCTTGGCCAATCAGATTCAGATAATTCTGTCAAGTTAAAAATGGATATAAAATTTGCCCTCCAACTTCATATTTTTCAAGAAGTGTTCATGTGATGTAATACAAAAAGACACATAAGTTCATTTCTTAAAAATATCACCAAAATCACCAAAGTAAAGAGAGTTTTTGAGTTCAATAACCTGAGAAACAAGGAAGGTTGGGGTTTAAACATACATACTGTCTCCCAGCCAAGGACACTGAGCCTCCAGCAGAGAGGGAGTTGCTCAGTTTGTTGTCTCTGCATAGCTGCAAGGTGCATCTCTCCATGATCTAGGATCTGTGATATTAACCATACAGGCAATAACATCCTCATTGCTCCTGGATTGTCTGATGCTCTATATGAATTCTGGGGCCAATATTGAGCACAGACAAAATCTGTTCCTGTTCTACAATTTCCCAAGGGAATTTCAGCCCTTGCCAGGTATTAAGGTAGACTCAGAGGGAACAAACCGCAAAATCTTTTGGAAGTAGGGATCATAATGGCCATGGATTTGTTATGTGATCCTGGTCCCCAACAGAAGCAGGGTCCAGACACCTTTCACATTAGTGCCTAGTGTGTGATGTGTTCTGAATCTTACTGGCACTGTACCAGCCAGATGTGAGATATTTCAGTGCAGGGGTCTCACAAGAGCTCAGGATGCAGAAATGGTACCTCCAGTATCACAGAATCACAGAACCACAGAATCGTCTAGGTTGGAAAAGACCTTGAAGATCATCCAGTCCAACCATTGACCTAACACTGACAGTTCCCAACTCCACCAGATCCCTCAGCGCTATGTTGACCCTACTCTTCAACCCCTCCAGGGATGGGGACTCCACCACCTCCCTGGGCAGCCCATTCCAACACCCAACAACCCCTTCTGTAAAGAAATGCTTCCTAATATCTAGTCTACACCTTCCCTGGTGCAACTTGAGGCCATTCCCTCTTGTCCTGTCACTTGTCACTTGGTTAAAGAGACTCATCTCCAGCTCTCTGCACCCTCCTTTCAGGTAGCTGTAGAGGGCGATGAGGTCAGTATCTTCCACTCATTATAAGATTTCCCATCTTGAAGGTCACTGAGGACCAAGTCTTAGAAATTATGAATGGAGAAAGTGTGGCAGACACAGCCCCTCTCCGACTCTCTCTGGGAGGCAGTAGTCCGCAATCACAGAGAGACTAAACTACTTCAGCAACACACAGGGCAAGTGGCCTCCTGGACAACTTCCTGGCCCCTTGGCAGCACCTTCAGGAATCAGAGCTCATGGTCCCCAAGGATGTCATGGTCTAGAGAGTTGGGTTTAGGTTTTTATACCTGTCAGGGTGAAGTGCTGATGGTGGAAATGGGAATGTGCCTAAGATATGCCTACACAACATGAAATGAAGAGCTCAAATCAGCTCTGAAGAAAGATATTTGTTGATTTCTCTCATGCCCAGAAATGGGTGATAACTTGGGTGCTCCCCAGCTCCAGAAGCTCCAGGACATGTTAGGAGAGCAGTAGGGCATTTGGCTCAGGACTCTTTATAATCAGTCTCTGGTGACACAGAGCCAGTAAGTAGCCATGTGGCATGAAGAGGGTGCAGGAAGGGGTTTCAGTGGTAACTCATGATTTGGTAACTGGCAGCTGCCCAGACAATGGTTTGAAGGCTCCTGCTTGGAGAGGACTTGCTGGAGTCTGGCCAGCCTTCAAGAAGCAGCATAGATGAGAGTAGCACATCCTCAGAGCTTTGGTACTCACCATGTTCTGTCCTAAAAGGATCTGCTAATGACTCCCTCCTTAATTACTTCCTCTTGAACAAAAAGTGAGAGACTCAACTCCCAATCAAGCATATAAAATGCTTCCATGTATAGGTAACTGACTAGTCAGTTTAGCAGATGGAGACTTCAACCTATTCCGGTATCAAAGCCAGCTGCAGGATTAATTTCTCCTTGAGCAGCAAACCAATGTCACAGGACAAACAGAAGTGCTGTGAGCCTCACACCCGCCTCCCTCTCTTTCACCTGCTACCTGGCCCAGATTAAGAGAGGAACAGTTAAAAATAGTCCCATTGCAAAAGCTGTGCGAGACCACCTGGCTTCAGTGCAGAGTAGGTTCACACCTCTCAGTGTCATCTTCTCACCCCAGTTACCTTGCTGGCCTCCCACACCCAGCACAGCACTGGCTCCCTCATGCTGATGTGAAGCACACTGAATAATTGATGATCTAGTTTGCTGACTGAACTGAAAAATGGGTTTTTTGGGTCAACCCAAAATGAAATGTTTGTCTTTTTTTTTTCCTTCTACCTTCCCTCCCAACCCAAGATCTGAAAAAGAAACCTACAGACAAGTGCATTTAAGAGTGAATTACAAATTTTGTTTTGAAGTTTAGTTAAAGCTCTTCCCTGTGTCCTCTTGGGTCAAAACAGACAGAGAAGGAACAAGGGGAGAATAACAAGAGATAAGAAATAAACAGGTTATGTCCCTGAAACCTGCCGTTCCATGCTTGGCTACCCACAGACTGGGCTTATGCTATGTGACCTTATCAGCTATGCAGCGTCCTAGAAAACTGTGAAGCAAAACTGAGCTACAACAGCATCCTGCATGTTGGCTTAAAGATCCTTGCAAAGTCTTGTGACAGTGACCTTACCTGCTGTGGTGAACATGGTCTCATTAGCCAGGAGATGAAAGAAGATATATTAAAAAAAAAAATAAAGAAAGAATGTAGAAAAAAACCCAGCAAAACTGCAAGGGTCCACCAGAAAGGGACAGACAGCAGGAACTTTGGGATATCTCCAGGGTTGCTGAGAGCACAGCAGACCAAACTGTGCTGAGGAAAAACTCTGTTCACCTTCCTGATTTACTGTTAAAGTCAGAGTATTTCCAAAGATAAGGAAAAAAGAGATGTCTTGAAGGTGACACCCTGTGTCACACCTGCAGGGATAAGGAGGAAGAAGCAGTATGTCAAGGATCCTTCATATCTCTATATAGGATGTCATGCATCAGCAAGTAGCTACATGAATGGTCCCAACAAAATGCAGAACTCCCACCTCTCCTGGTCCACAGAGGAACTCAGTGTCACCACTCTGGTGGCAGGTCTGTGCGCTGTGTGCTGGTCCCAGCTCGCTATGACTGGGCTGCTGCTGCTGAGAAATGGGGGAAGCAAGAGGGGCAGATAATAGGAAATGTGGATTCCTGTTGAAAAGCTGAAAATGAGAGACTTTTGTTTGAAAGCTATTGTCTGTACAAAAAATTAAATATCCCTTTTTTGTCAGAAAATTGAAATTGGCAATAAGAAAACATTTTAAAGAGGAAAGTATGTCATCGCTATTCATAGTCCCACCTTGCTTCTTTGCTTACACACAGTTTGACAAAGGCCAGAGAAGTGAGTTCCAGTCTTCCTGCAGGATGCTGAGATCAGGGTCTGCTGTTCTGTCTCTTCAGTCACCATGACCAACTAAGATATGATGATTGAGACCATTTAACATGCCATTACCTGCCCATTCACTGCTTTGTTCAGTTCCCTCTGTATTTCCAGGATCAAAGGAAGTACAAGAGGCTGCTTGTAGGTAAGGCAGGACTTCTTGTTCCCTCCAGGCTGTCATTGACAGACAGCACTAACTGGGATGGAGGTCATGGTGGTCCATCTCTCTCGTCTGACTCTGCAAAGGACCCATACACATCCAGTTTCCCTCAAGGATTTTTCAAGCAATGAAAGCTTATTACTTGCTTCTGAGAAGAATGTTTGAAAATGTGCTTGTCTCTCCCTGAGACAACACAAACTCTAAGTTCAAGTCAGATGTGAACTTAGAATTAAAGGCGATAAAATAAAATAAAACACAATATTTTACAACCAGTACAAAAAGATTTGCAAAAGAGAGTATGCTGTTATCCGTATTACTTTACTGAGGCTCCTGCAGAGTTCAGTACTGCACAAATCTATCATGAAAAACCTGCTTGATTTTAGACTCAAAGTTTCCTGCTGCAGAAGGACCTGGGATTATTGACCTCTGAATCATGCTATAACGGCATAAATATTGACAATCATTGAGGTAAACATCAAGGTTTATTGACCAAGGTGCAGTAGCTATCCAGGTTTACAGAACTAGAAGGAACAGCAAATCATGTTTCATGAGACAGGCTGTCAATACAGACTTCTATCACCTACCCTGGCTGGAAATGTCTGCCCTGAGATTTCATGTGGAGAGAGCTCATCCCCACTCCTGGATAGGACACTACCAGGTGGAGCTGCCCTGGCCCCAGCTGAGCCCATGCCCCCCTCACTGACTCATGACAGCACTTGCAGATGATGCATTTTTATTAGGATAGCCGAGATAAAAGACTTTCCAAGGAAATTATTCTGTGGACAATTTCCATACAAACCACCTAATGCAGGGTAACAGAGTGCAGAAAAGACTCAGGAATGAAAAAGGAAAAGTCATGCACATTCAAACTCCTGCACATGTGCACACTATGATTAAAATGGCAGTTAAGAAAACCTGAGTGACATTTGTTAGTCCAGCAGCCTACATTCCATTACATACATATGCTTTTCAAATATGGTGTGTGCCCATTCATATACCTATTTATACACTACTTTGGGAACCTTATGTAAGCTCCACTTCACACTTTGCTTGTGCATACACATAGGAAAGATTTCTGGGTCATAATCTGTTATCTTTCGGAGCACAAGCCAACTCCCAATAACTGATGCCGTTCAAAAAGAACATTTTCCCCAGGCACTTTTTGGATAATTATCCACCATGGGGTTCCTCATCTGTTATCGGCCCCTGTTCAGGCAAGAAGCCAAGTGGAGGGAGTCCTGTTGTGATCAGGTCTGGTGATTTTAGTTATTGTAGGTCCTACATGATTACCTTTCCTGAGCCCTTGCTCTTCTGAGGAGACTAAATAGATGTTCCCACTTGTCATCATGCCTCTTTGCAGTCAGTCCTGACTCAGGCTTTGCCTATTCTAAGAGGGGGACTTAGCTTAGACCATGCCTCAAAGCCTCCTGCATCCCTCATCCATTCAGATGCATTTCCTGCATACCAAAATACCTGTCTTCTAAGAATTTCTTGTTTCACTGGCAATTTTTCCTTTCTATGGAGGTGGAACTGAACTCAAATGTGAGGAGATACAGCAAACAAGATCTCTTATTTTGCACAGCAGTTTTACCTCTGTCACCCAATATTGGAGCTACCTGAACACATGCATAACTATATGAGATTCATAGTGGTGGAAACTCACACAATGTCAGATATTTCATTTTCACCCACAGACTCTGATGATGGACTAGTCACTATGGAAACCCTCCCAGCCTCCTTCCTTCACCTTCTATTACAGATTGTCACTATCTGTTTGCCACTGGTGGCAGACATCCTATGCAGAGATATTCAAGAATATGGCCTAGGAGCTCTGGGGCTGCTAAAGGAATTAAATAGAGGACACTTCCCGAGGCAGCTCCACTATCTTACTGATACCCATAGCACACATCCATCCTCATTTCAAGAGAAAAACCTCTCCTGGATTAATGCAAATTCAGGAAGGGCAATGAATATTCAACAACCTCCAAAAAGGAAAGAGGGAAACACAATGAAATTTCAGGCTCAATATTAAGCAATAACTCCCATTAATTAAAATTAGACTTCAAGGATTTGAACAGAGATCATAGTCAGCAGTAGTTAGATGGAACCGAGTGAAAATTTAGCATGTCTTATTCCTAGCACTCCTGAGCTGTGTAATATTCTGACTATGCTGTCCAGAGTAGTAGTCTGAATTTGAAATATATTATGAGACTCATATAGGAAGTGGCAGAAACAGTCTCATTATTGCTAAAACATATCTTGGCAGATAAACTGCTTTGTTGCAGTGAAATAGGCCCCAGAATTACTTGATTATTAGTTTTCAGAATGTTTTGCATTTAGTTTTGTTCATTGTCCACATTCTTATTTTTCTGTTAAGATGCCATAGCCTAATTTTGCAAATGACTGGACTTTTCACAAAATTCAGTGGTCCTAATCTAGGGAGACAGCATAAAGGCTCTCTCTTAAAAGTAGGGTTTGGCTCAGGAAAGTGCTGGCTTGTATTTAAGCACACGCTTAAGTACCAGGCTGAAAAAGGACCCCAAAAGGAAGAAACTAGCAAATCTTCATTAGCATTAAGTCAAATGGGCTTGAGCCACAGTGTTCATTCCTGCTGGGTCTGAACATCAGAACATATTGGACTCAAAGGCAATCTCAGCTTCAGGACTTCTCATATACATTATTATTATTGTTATTGCTAGTGCTATTGATATGGCTATTAATGTTAACATTAACATTAAAATTATATTTATCTCCTTTGTTATACCTTCCCCACATGAATTGTTATTATTATTCCCCACACTTGTTATTAAGTCTGATATGAAATCTTTCTATTACCAATTATGTAATGTCTAGGACAGATCCTGTAGTGAGGACAGATTCAGACCTCTTCTGTTGAAATTTCTCCTTCTGTTAATATTAATAGATTTTTAGAAAATAGGAATTCTGTGTCACAGTAGAACATGCCTTTCCTAACTACGTTGATGACTGCATACAGAAGTTGCTTTGTCCTTTAGTCATCCCAGAAGTCTGGAGGTCCATTTTGTCATTGCAGTTGTTCAGTTCATAGAAAGTAATAATATATTCATTGTTTCCTTGTTCTTGCTGTAATTTTTTTTAGACGTTCACGTTTGCCCTGCAGCTACCATGAAGTATAGCTCTAAGTTCACTGCAAGGACCCAGTAGGATATGTCCTTGAACTGAAAGGATTTAAGCAAAACACATCAAGACAGTTCAATGGATACCTATCTCATAATTTTCAGATGGCAAGTTATGGGCCACTACATTCCTTACTCCCATGGACCATGTAATGCAACGTAAGTGAAACACAGGTGGTGCATTAAAACTTCCATTGAACTGGACACACCTTGAAGGAAGCAGACATCAGATCTCATCTTCCTCCAACATAATCTTAAACTTGACCTGTTAGTTCTGTGATCCCACCTCAGTGCTGGCTGACAACCATTGAGGACAGATGACAGCTGAACATGCCATAGAGTAAGAGAAGAATCCATTAGTCAGGTGATCTTGCTTGGATATTTCTTTTTTTCTTAAATGTTACCAAACTAAGTCTCAAATATGGAATTAATGTGGTGACCTGGTGCTGAATTTACATTTACTTCCATCAGAATAGTCACGGTTAACTCCAGCTCAGCCATGCGGCACATATGATACCATTAGTACATGGCCAAATCCTATTGCATTGTAGCTTCTGTGCAAACAAAGTGCAAAATACCTGGCTCATGATGTTTGACCTTGTCCCACTCTTGAATTTGAAAATCCATCTAACACCACTGTTTTGACAAGTTAGTTATAACAGATTAATTAGCATTTTAGGGGTAATGCAGGCTCCCTCTCTTGCAGTGAAAGGTTCTGACTTCCTCCTCAGTGAATTAATTCTTCTATTCTCAGGTTTGGACTTATTCTGTGGAATGACCCCATATCTCTTCAGGGGTGTCCATTAAACATACACGGCTCCTCCTTGAAGAATTGCTATTCCTCTGGTGAGCAATACTCAAATGTTGCAGGTCTGCTTAATCAGTTTGTGGTCCCCCCAGGGGCCACACATTTCCAGTGACAGAAAGCTCTATGTTTAAGTGTTCTTATTCGGAGGAATCAAGTAACCTACCCAATAATAACTGCAGCGAAAGACCCTGCTGTCACAGATTGCTAAAAGATGCACGTCCATCCCCTGAACTTGTCTGCTGCAACTCCCACTCACAGACTGCAAAGGCAAAGCATCTTGAAAGCTTTTGTGAGCTGGTTAAGATCAAAGAAATTTGGTTGCATAAATCATAATATTTCAGGAATACTAAAATACTAAACTGGAATAAAAGGCAGGCAGCACTGCAAATGGAGGGAAAATGTAAATGAAGAACATTGAACAATGTCCCCTAATGGACCCATCTCAAGTTCACCGACCTCAGTCGCCGCACAGGCTGGCAAGGACTGTCCTCACTTTTGACACAAATGACAGGCAGTGAAGGTGCAGTGCTAGAGCTGAGCTGAGATGGATCCCTGCTTACTAAGTTAGCAGGTGGGCTAGCAGACTGCTGTTTAGCCCCTGCTAAGACTGAACTATGCGTTATCACACTGGATGTTCTTGTGGAGAAGGTGATCCTGTTGCACAGAGCCCATGGGGCTGACTCATTGTTTAGCACATTAACTGTTGTTCCAAATCCCCAAAACTGCTTATTGTAACATGAAAGAAATATATACAGCCCCTGATTCAAGGTAGAGCTGTAAACCAGCCCAGGCTGGAGTGGTTAGTGCTGTGTTGGGTCTGGTAACCTGTAAAAGCTGCTCGAGATGACCTCTGCTTCCTCCTGCCAACCAGGTAATAGTGTTTGCTCGGGCTGGAGACTGACTGACTAGAAGGTGGATTTGCAGGTTGTGGGGCTTCTTGATGCGAAACAAGTTGAACATGGCTCAGAATTGTGCCCTTGCAGTAAAGAAAGCCAATGGCATCCTGGACTGCATTAGGCAGAGTGCTGCCAGCAAGTTGAGGGAGGTGATCCTCCCACTCTGCTCAGCACAGGTGATAAATCTCTGTAGTGCTGGATCCAGTGATGGACTCAGTAGAGAATAGTCAGAGATATCCTGGATCGAGTCCAGAGCAATGCAACGAAGATGATTAAGGGACTGGAGAGGCTGAAAGACCTGGGGGTGTTCATCCTGAAGAAGAGAAGCCTCAAGGGTTTCTTACCAATATGTATCCGTGCCCAATGGGAGGGTGTAAAGAAGACCTAGCCAGACTATTGTCTCTGTCATCCAGTGACAGGACAAAAGGAAACGGGCACAAACTGAAATACAGGAAATTCCACTTAAAACAAGAAAATACTTTTCTTACTGTGAGTGTGATCAAACACTGCTACAGGTTACCCAAAGAGGTTGTGGAGTCTCCATCCTTGGAGATATGGAAAACCCACCTGGTCGTGGTCCTGGACAACCTGCTCCAGCTGATCTTGCTTTGAGAAGGGGGTTGGGACTGAAAGGTCTCTAGAGGTGGCTCCAGCCTCAGCAATTCTGTGATTCTGTGGTTCTATGATGCTTCTAGCATTGTTATTTAGACTACTGTTTTGTGGGACAGTGGCTGACATTAAAGGTTCTCATCATAGCTAAAGCTTTGTGCTTCCAGCAGGATAAACCTAACCCCTGGACAAATGGCCTGGCCCAATGGAAAACAGCTTCTCATTAAATCCTCAGTGCTTGGCTTCATAGGTCTTTGGAAAGGGTACAAATTCACCAGTATGGTCTGTGTTCTGCATCCATTTCTGACCATAGCAGATAGCAACAGTGTCATTTATACAAGACTCAAAAACAAATAATTAACTTAAGAAGTCTCTTAGTTTGATATTTCAAGTAGATGACAGAGAAATCATGGAGCTGAGCAGAAGGTTACAAGTAAAAAATCCTGTATTATTAATCCCAGATACAGCACCAATGATTTACCTGTCACATCACTTCATATTACTATTTTGAATACTTCTTCAATGCTAAAAATGCCACAAGCAAAGCCAAGTCATTAACTTGTACATAATAAAAGACCCCACATTTTTGCAAAATCAGTGTTCTGCTTAAGAAATGAGACTGCTTTATATTACGTCTATCCATAAAGGGACCAAAAGAATTATACTGAGCATGAGGACACTGGTGGTAGGTATTAGCTGAAACCATGGAGCAAGGATTTCTGCTATAAACTAGCCCCTCTGGAACCAGTTTGCCTAATCATGTATGAAATAAGTTTATCCCTTATTCCCTTCAGAACCAGGCTTTCTCTGTACATTTCTATGAGACCCAGTCAGACTAGACTCTGTCCTTCTCTGAAATGGTCCAGAAATACTTCTGTGTTGGGACAAAACCAAGAGCTTCAGGATGGAGAACCTGGTGGAGGAGTTGCTGGCAACAGCCAGGGCTCCTGTTGTATCTAGGAGATGTGGTTAAACTTCAACAAGCAGCTGGTAAACAAAACCATCTTAAATGCTTCCAACAACACAGCCTGACCAGCAGCTTTCCTGCCAGGTTGGAGCAGCTGTGCTTGAACCTACAGGGTTGAACCTCCATCTTTTCTGCAGAAGGTGAATACCCTCACCACAAGGCTTGAACAATGGTCTCTGCTCAAGTCTCAGCTCTCTTCTTCCTCTGATTTTTGACTAGAAATTCCATCTAAGTGCCAAGACATGTTTCCCAATTAAGAATGTGTTGACACTGGTACATTCCCACAAGAAGCATTAGTTTGAAGACATCTATGTTTTTTGAGGAAAAGCTGTTTCTGGGAAGGCTCACTTCCCTGCTGTGATCCTGCACCGTTCTGTGAGCCATCTGGGTGACATTTCCTCCCACGTGCTGGGCCAGCACCAGTTCTTTCCTCCAGTTACTTATACCTCCATACATGGTCCCTGCACCCATCTCTGGCCTGAAGGTGCTTTGCACCTCTGCAAGATGCTGCAAGTGATTGTGCTCCCTTGTCAGAGCATGCAGCAAGGCATAATGTGGTGTGTGGCCTGTCCCTGATGGATCAGGACTTTTATTTAATTTGTCTTCCACAGTTTCACTGCTAACTACCTCCGTACAAAGATTTGTTAATAGGGCAACACATGATTTGCACACATTAGGGAAATGAGAACAGAATTGCTATCCGTCCAGTACATTTGCATATGCTGCGAGATCATTTCACATTCAATTCAAATTCCTACTGAGGACATGTATGGGTCTGCAGAAATGAAAATACATTCCCGTTTCCTTTCCACAAGGATGACTTTTTGAACTCAAACCTTCCTAGAGCAAATATTAAGGTTGTTACAATAAGACACCCTAGCAGAGCTGTCTGAATGGGATAAGAGTATCTGGGAAGTGGAAATCATCTTTTGTCACTGGTAGAAGGACATAAAGCAGTTAAAAATTGCTGAACTTAAAAAAACCCAACAGAACAGGAAAACAAAACACCTCTTGCAGTGTCCAAATTGCCCATTGAGAGGTTGCACCCTGCTTGAGTCTTGAGGGATCTTGCCAGCAAAAGCTTCACAAATTCATTGACCCCATGAGCACTTTGCACGAGACCACACTCCTCAGCAGCACAGTCAGTGAAGAAAAATCCCACTCCAATTCCACCAGAAAGAAAAAGTGAGAACCAAGAATGAGCCAGTCTGGCTTCAGAGGGACAGGCTGAAAGATTCAAACATGTTAAAGGTAATAACACCTAAAGAAGATGAGAAGAAATGACACTTCTGCTCTGAACACACACTGCACAGGGAGGGCTGCAGCAAGTTATATTTATCCACGGTGTGCCACAACACTGTTGATTCAAACAGACATGTTGCATGTGTTCAAACATGTTAAGGCTGATTCAAGACTAATTTGTTCAGGATGATCTGGAGAACCATCTTTAGGACTCGGCAAGGTGCAGCATGGTCCAGTCTCTTGATGTAGTGCAGGCCTTAAGACTATGCAGGTTTTTCTGTCCTGTGATTGCAGGCAAATCTCAGCATGCTTTTGTCAAAGTTTGGGCACCCAAGCTAAGAGCCTAAGCTCCCCCTGTTCAATGAATCTTTCATAGAGATGGAGGCATTGCCAGATGGCCATTCACCCTGCCTAACCCTGCCAATGTACACACCAACCTTCCCAGGGAATTTTATAATCATAATTTTTTAGTCAATACTGTCATTTTGAGGATATATTTCCTGCTATTTAAATGTCAAGCAATAGTTTTCAGATAGCTGGTTTCTGCATGAGTCATGTTCTTTCCCACTTCTTCAGGGATGCAGAGGCAGGTTACACCAGGACTCGAAAAAGCGCTACCGGATGCTCTGTCCAAATGTGCAAGGTGATTATGATTTGGGAGAGAAAGAAAAAGGCAAAAGCTCTTGCAGCTCACAGGATCTATGAGTCTCCCTCAGGGAGCATCAGAAGACACCAGACTGTTGGGTTTTGGATTTGAAGTTAGGCAGTCCCTTCCGGTGCAATTAATGTAGCCGAGAGATAGGTAATGAACCACTAACAGTAAGACTCAAAGGGAAGTCCTTTGTGTTTTGAGCTCAGGAAGGAACATGTCCTTGCTCAAGCAGTAACAAGTTACAAGGGAAGATTCACTGCTGTGCCAACTGGATACCATGAATACTCAGACTTTCTGTGGTGGGAGACAAGGGCAATACTACCAGGACAGTTTCTCTGTCTTTCAAGGATGAAAGCAGTACAATTGGTTTCTACAAGCTGTAAAATTAATTATTTTGCCTATGTCTGACAGGCATTTTCCATGAGCTAGGAAGGCTTTTGACATCTTCAAGAACCAAGGCCAAAATCTGAGTTACCAAAGGACAATTCTCCATCCCAAAAGCAATCCTTTAAAAGAAAGGAATTTGACCAGGCACTCAGGCCCTGAAGGGCTGCGGGAGTAGGACAGGGCTCTTTTCTGCAGGGTCATGTGTATGATGTGGTCTAGCTCGAGGTGATTTGGTAGTCTGAGCATTAGTGTGGGACTCCCACATGCTGTGCAGGGATGTCTGTTCTGCCTTGGTTTGCTGGCTGTAAAAGGGAGCGGTAAAAAACAGTTTTTAGTGTCATGGACAGAAAGGGCTTTCAATACAGTGCTGACTGGCCCTTTATATCTATAAAAGATATTTTTCCATTTCTCTAGCATCATTTAAACCAATGATTCAGTGTGTTCCTCCCTACTAAACCCACACAGACAGTACTACTGGCTTATTATCCGCCTCAAGAAATTGTTTTTGACTGACATTGATTCATGTTTGACAGAATTGTCACCTACAGTACTGTTCATCGAGTTATTTTCTCTAGATATTAGTGATGGACTTGATCTCATTTGTCATCAATTAACAAGGCCCCAGAGTTAAATGCAGTGGACTGTTATTCCCTAAAGTCTTGTCTTTGTATTTCATAACTGGTTCTCACCCTGCTGTTCCCACCTGAGCTCATAGCCAGTGAATCCAGCATTAAGCCTTTCCTTTCCACTGTTTTGGGGTTCATTTCTGCCTTCTCTTCAGTAACAGGTCCCCCCTTTCTTACATCCAGGTTATTTGAAGTGGATCTTTGGGCTGCACAAAGGGTGGCTTTTTCATTTTCACAGAAGTGCGACACACCAAAATAACCCCTGTAATCCATATTAAGAATGTTTAGTCTTAGTCAATCATATTTTATTTTTTAAATGCAGATTTCAATGAAATTAACTTTTTGCAGTGGAAAATAGTTCATACTAAAACATCCACCAGTTTAGCAGGACAAATCTATTTCCTCAGCTTTGGTTTTGGCCACTAACCTTCTTCTTCAAAGCCATGATCAAGGAAACCTGAGACTTTGCTCTTGCTGCTTCTGGCTTATTTCAGTACCTGTGCAAATCAGGAGGAGACTACCAAAACAGCTCCATCATACCAGTTATAAATTAGTGAGTGCAGAAGCAGGCCAAGTACTATACTGGACTCTCTTTGGAAGGGGTCAGAGAAGAGCAAAGACAGTGGGAGGTGGAACAGATCATAGACTGACACAGGATGAGTAAATTTATACAGTTTAGCCAAACAAGCTCTTAAAGCCCTGTCTGGGGAACCATGAACAACAGCCACTGCACAACTCCCTACATCATGCAAGGAGCTCTCCCTCCTGGAGTCCTGGAAACTGCAGGAACACAGTGGCTGCTCCTCAGGTGCACCATGTCCCAAAGGAGCCAGGACCATCAGGAGGAAGACATGCCCTTCCCCATCCACATCAGCTCATGAGGTAAGTTGTACTAGCCTGCTTGTACTTTCCCGAGTTCCTTATGGGACAATGCTGTGCTGCACCCCCCTATCTCCTCCCACCATCATCTAGGGCTGTGAAGGCATATGTCTGATGGAGAGGGAAGGGGCTTATGCAGAGGGGAAAAACTGGAGGGTGATGTTATTGGGACTGCAAAGTAAGAATGAGGACAAGAAAAAAATCAAAATTCTCCATTTCCCTCCCTAGTCTCATAGACATCTACCCTTTTACTCTCTCATCCTTGTTTTTCTAACACAGCAAACAACCTAGGAGATGTCATTTCCCAGAGACTGGCAGGTCCTTTATCTCCCAAGGCATTTTGTATCTGCAGAACCACAGGAACCTTTGGTCAGGCATCATCCCACTACTGAGTATGTAGGAACAAAGGTCTTTAAGTCAGTAATTTGAAGAATCAGAGGTGTGGTAGGGCAAAAGTGGAGCCTCTTCCTTTGGGGGAAGATAGTTACTGGGTTTAGAGCCCTGGCTCATCAGCTCACACCTCTCAGATTAGCAGGTAACTTTACTGTTAGGGATAGCAGGCATGTCTGCTTTCTGGAGGGGCATGTAGAGGCTTTAACAAAAGGCTATTGATATGGAAATTTGCAGACATGATTCAAAAGTCCTCATAGGAGCCACAGCTACAGCAACCTTCATGAGGAAAAAATTGTGCCTTTGGTCTTGATGGTCATGGTGATGGGATGGGGATCACAGCAGGGGAAGAGGTGTCTTTGTACACTGCCAGCACATATTTGAATGAGCTGAAGGAGCTCATCTGAACATTAGGGAACTGAGCCAGATGTTCAGTCACATAAGTAGCTGTTTTCTTCAACCTTTCAAGGTCCAGCGCAAATCTGAATGCAAGTTAAATTGATTATGTAATCCAAAATGACTGAAGGTTCTGTTCTATGAACATGGCTGTATAATAAATTGTAGTTGGTTTTGTCTGAAGGCACAAAGATCATGTAAATAGAATGTTTGGTCTAAGATTTAACTCTCATACAGATTATGATGCTCAGGATAAAAAATAATATTGCTTGACTTGAAGTGCCAGTGCATTGTGTGCTTGGCTGCTATCAACTTGAGCACAGTGGAGGAACAAGCAAATTTTGACAGGGACGATCCCACAGAAGTTAGTAGCTATCCAAGTTACCTTCCCACTAACTACTTTATGAACTCTCAGTCTTGCTCTGTTGGAACTACAGTCCAAGCATAAGGATTAAGAAAGATTTTAACTAAACTTTTTGAGATTGAAGATTAACACGGTTTCCTTCTGTTGTCCTTTTTTTTGGTATGGCAGAGAATTACCCAGGTATATGTACTGGTGACATGTTAAAATTGGGTAACTTGCCACTGAAGAAATAGTTTGAGGATATCCTTTCAAGGCTATCTTAAGATGAGGTTATCTTATAAAATTTATCTTAAGTCTTTTGGTATCCTCTCCACTTGAACTAGCTACCTGGCATATGAGCGTACCCTTTCATATCTCTTAATAAAATCCTCAGAGTGCACACCCTCTCTGCCAGTAGCCTTACTGTGTACCAGCGATTATTGAGGGGACTCATAGCAACTTTGCCATGATCCAGTTAAAAAATGGGACATGCTGCAATGACTAATGCTAGTTTCTTGATTAATCTTGTTATCGCTGAAGGATTTGTGGAAAGGTTTCTGTCTTTCAGATAGAAAGAGTTTAAGATTTCTTGAAAACAATATAGTGGTTTATCCTACCAAGAAGACATTAATATGTATGCTGCTGGGATTCTGCTGTTAATATGGTTTATATACTGAAATAGCTAAGAATAAGAAAAATACAACAGATTTATTCTCTTACATAAGCTTCAAAAGCTGTCCAAGCTAACTTTACCTTTATGGAAAACTTTGTATGTTTGGAAAGTGTGACCACATCTCCCAAGAGAAAGTCCAGTCTTTTTCAGATCAAACAGATAAAGGACATGCTGCCACTTAGCTCAGGAAGTAATGACAGATGAAAAGAAAGTGCCTGCAGACATTTATTTGAACTGTTGAATTAAATTTCTTTGGTTGTACCTATGACAATATTTTTCCTTCGATTTCCAGGTGTTCTTGTCACCTGCCTTTTATTAGGTGAAGTTACAGGAAGCTAGTTTTAAGACTTTGTTTTTGAGTATTGGCACAGAAAACTAGACAATGAAAGTTCCGGTGTTTGGAAAGGCATAAAAATGCATTGCTGAACTTGAGGTACCACAATACTTACAAAAACCTGGTTCATGTGCAATTTTGAAGTGGTATCTCAGGAGATGTGTGCAAACAACCACAGTGAAATAGCACAGCTCTTCCTCTGAATTTAAACCAACCAACCAACCGTGAAGTAAGTGAAAATTGTGAATATTAGAGTTGAATGATTTCTTGATTTGAGAAAATTGGCCTTTGTTCCACAAAGAAATCAGGAATTCAGACAGCGCTGAATATACTGAATATAAAGCCAGCACACACATATCAAGTGAACTGAGATGAGATGACAGATCTAATAAATTGTTTCTTTAATAGCTAAGCCCAGGCAGATAGAGAAAAAACAGCTCATCTCAGGAGAGCAATATGACCAATAAAGCCCAGAGGTCCTCCATCCCTGAAGGCTTTCAAGACAAGGCTAGAACAAAGTTTACCTGATGTAGCTACAGCTGCCCAGTAATTGACAGTGACCAGGATCTGACTGATCACAACTGAACTTTAGGAATTTGCTTAATGTGTCCAAATTCCCAGACTAGTTTCAGTCAGGAGCCAAGGTGTCTTCTGCAGTCAGCAGATAAAAATGGGACCTTTCCAAGTATAATTCCTCTTATCTAAGATCAGAATTGGCACCTAGAGGGGGTTGTAGAGAGAACATAGACTCCTGGTTTTTAGATAGCTAATACTTGGTGATATGTATCCCTTCTGAGTCTCACCCTAGTTGCACAGTATTTATTGAAGGAATGTGCTGAGAGAAGAATTTTGTCTGGGTTTTACTCTACCTTCTCATATTGGGAGCTCAGCAGACTCCTTTGCAATGTCCCAGCTGCTTGTGATAGGAGGTTAATCTTTTAATGAGATTTTAGAAGACTTTATTGCTAGTTTTATGTAAGGAGACCAGAATCCCAGTGTCAGGAGCTTAATAATAAGGTTTGTCGGTCTGGGGAATTCCACAGATCTGGAGCAAAAATTACAAGAGAATTTACTCATACATTAGTCTGTCTAATAGTCAGGAGTTTATTCTTTTGTACAGTCAGTGAAGAAAAAGAAGCTCCTCTATTTGGCAATTCAGATCTCAAATGGAGCCTATTTTCTGTTGCTTCAGCAATTCTTATAGTGTATTAAGCCTTGAGCTCCATCTTATAACAGAGACATTGGAAGCAAAACCAATCTACAGATTTTTTCCATTATACTATTATTATATGGAACAAATGAGTTCCATATAACAATAAAACTTATGTTTATTAAATACTGTTAATCATCTGTAAGCCCCATAGTAGCTAATGCTACATGTGGAATGAAGTTTTAGGCTTGGATATATGATTACCTGGAAGTCGTATTATCTGCTAACTGTAACTAATGGGTAACTTGTAAAGATCTCAAGAATGTAAATTCTTCATGAAGTATCCTCAGTTTTCTCTGATTGTTTTTCATTGAGGCTTATATTTTTTAAGTGGGAACTGCATTCCTTCTCCAGCTTCAGAGATTTGAAAGCTGCTAACAACACACAGTTCTTTTCACAGAAGAAATTTCTGTTTTATTGGAAGTCCATTTCTATAGGTATAAGTAAGGAAGCTCACATCAGAGGGACTGCAAGGAAAATGAGAAGGTTTATTTCCATTTTTCTTAATTATTATGCATTTAAATCAGTCATTGTATTAAAACTCCTGACTCTTCTCTGTCAGATGGAGCTGAGTAAGAGCCAAGGATGGTTTCATTAGGAAGACAGGACTAAGTGGCAATGACACTTCTCAACCCAGTAGGATCTCAACTGACTAAATAGAAAGCAGCTGCTGAATTGTTTGTTTAAACTCCAGGTTGGTAGTCTCCTATTGCACTTCCTATGCTTTCTAAGAATGACTGTCTGAAAAAGAGAACTTCACTAGCAGCAAAGCTGGCTTTCTGGGCACCTGAAGATGAGAAGCTAGTAGGGATGCAACCATTACAGCGGTCTGCCCTCCATCTACACAGTACCTCACTCTGTTCAGTGATTCCAGCTCTTTACGTGGAGCACTGCCACCCACCCTTCTGTGCTGCCATGATTTTGCAGCATACTTTAATTTTGGCCTGAACTGAAATGTGATTATTCCCAATTAATTGTTTGTTGTGATTCCAGCCTTCGTTGCTGATTTTCTGCCTATGTTTCTGGCCTCTCTGGATCCTTTAATAGTATTTCTCCTCCTCTCTCATGTTTGGATTACCTCTCCATGCAGCTCCTCTGTGAATTTAATTAATGGGTGATTGCAGTGGTATGGGAAATAATAGATACAATGTGACATAACATATTCTATCCTGCATACACACAGTTTTATCCATTACTGTCCCTCCCTGTCCTTCCTTTGCAGCCCTCGATCCATTATTCAGAGCTTGAAACATTGCCCATGAATTTTTCTGTGGCAGATTTTTGAGATGTTACCTTAAACGCCCTCACTAGCTAACTCTGGGCAGTTCCCCATGCAGCACCTTGGCTCTCCAAGCATGGTGGGTCTGGCTCCCACATCCTCACATCCTTGCTCTACAGGGCAAGACATCCAAAACTCAGGCTCTGCAAAACATTCAGCGCCTAGACTGAGTTTTGGATCTAGCCCCTAAATCACCTTTCGAAACAGGAAACTTAACTGCTGGTAATTTTGGAAGGTTCCTCTTCCAATTACATATATTAAGATTTCAACAGCTGGGAGAAGTATCTCCGTAATTTCTGAACACCAAGCTGGAAAGACCAGGATCGCCTTTTAAATATTCTTCTTTAGCAGAAGCATAGTGAACACCCCCAACAAATTCCCACTTCTTGGCTTCCCTGTGACTTCTTTTCTTTTTCTTCCCACCTGCCCCCACCCCCTTCTTTTGCTTTCCAGGAGATTATAACAGAGGTTGACAAAGCGCTAATCTTTCTGAGGATTACGCACAAGGAATCTCTATTGATTTCCTTTTTTCTTTTACAGAAATAATAAAAGTCTGCATTGCAGGGTTTTGAGAGCTGCTGGGGATGATAAGGCACTTTTTTCTAACATTAACTTTAAGGTTTTTGCTTGCATATAATATTGATTTATTAGAGAATCTACCAATAATAGACTTAGTAGAGAACATGTTACATTTATATAACAGAAAATCCTCATTAGTATATATAATAGCTGAGACATAATAATGCAGGCAAAGGAATGTTATTTTTATTATTTTTATATAGTGCTGTAAGTTTATACAGTGTTATACAAACTGTGCATGTAGTCCCTCAGATAATTACTGTACAGTATGGTGTGTGTTGTGCCTATCCTATTGGGCAAGTATTCGATTTCTATCAAGTAGACATAATTCTATAGTAATGACATTTTTTCCATTGCATTTTCATGAGATTTGCATCAGTTTGAAAGGAAAATCTACCTCACCACCAGTCATTACTATGGCTGAACAGGAGAGGTTGAAGGGTTGTATCTGGAAGAAAGAGATTATTCTCACAAGCGTTAGGCAAAGGTGTCTCACATTGCATTGGTAAGAGACGTGAACTCATGATACTCAAAATGTTAAAGAACAATATGAAACAACACTGTGAAGGCTATGGCTTCAGACATTTTTTTTATCAGTGTACCTATAGTTTCACATATTGATGTTGCAGCTGATAAAGGACTCAGGTGGATACCACCATCCTGTGCCTCAGAGCCCAAACCTGAAACATTTGCTCAGAAATGGCAAATGGAGGAGAGATGCTTGACAAAGCGTCAGAGTGTTTCTGGAGACCAGGTGGGGAAAGAGAACACGTGGGGACTTTGGTCACCCAGCATAGCCTCGACTGTGCAGGTTGGAAGGGGTCTCCAGCCAGTGCTGTTCACTGGAAACAAAAATGCATTCAGCAAAATGGAGAAGGGCATTTCCACAAGAAAGCTGTGTTTGAAGTGTGTCATGGCATCTTGTCAGGCTCGCTGGGAGAGGCAGCATACTGCAGTCTCTGAAAGGAGGCTGAAGATGCCTGTGAGCTTGGGTCTTTCTAAATTCAGGACAAGTGGGGAGGGAAGGATGTTCCCCTGTTGGTGGGTGCAGCATGGGTGATTACATCTAGTAAATCCCAACCATGAGTGCTAAGGCTTGGGAGGCACGTCATAATACTGTGTACAAGCAAAACAAATACCCAACGTCCCAGAGAGGGGCATGGCCAGGAGAGGGTACTTTGACCTCTCAGATGCCTACAGAAGAGGCCTCTGCATGGTATTGTATGTCCTTTCATTCCCTTGACAGAAGGCTTTGCAACAGGTAAACCCTCCTTTCAGTCGCCTCCCCTCAAGGCACAGACAAGACGTGGTGTCTGCTGTCAGAGATTTGTCAAGAGTAAAGAGCAAAGATTGAGATTACT
Source organism: Strix uralensis (assembly GCF_047716275.1). Classification (NCBI taxonomy): domain Eukaryota; kingdom Metazoa; phylum Chordata; class Aves; order Strigiformes; family Strigidae; genus Strix; species Strix uralensis. Next base: position 7,585,315 of record NC_133990.1, read on the forward strand.
ACCGCCAACTCCTGTTAATCCAGCTCCTCAGACATCCCTGTACTGCCTGTTATTTATTTATTTAGGTTTATCCAAAATAAACTGAGTGTTCCTGCCTGTACTCCAAGGAAGATCTTTAAAACCAGCCAGATCACCAGCCCTCTCTTCCCTCCTTGTCACCTAGCTTTCCCCAACAAAATCTGGACAAGAGACAGTGAAATACGCTTAATTCTTACACTCCTGCCCTTTCGTCTCAGAGCCAGCACAGGAACTGGGGCTTTCTGAAAGCTTTGGAGTGTAACAATTTCAGGTCATTTCCCTCCTGGGAGGCACACACTCAAAGTAAGGGCTTGGACCGGAAAGTGCCCTGTCACTAAAGGGTAGATTACTTGCCTGCCTGTTGCAGAAGGATCCCTTCCACTGCTTTCACCAGTGTGTGCAGTGCAGGATGGGAACAACTCATACATGGTGCGCTGGAGGTAATGACAGCACTGCCAGTTGGGACTACCAATTGCCAGATTGCTAGAGGGGCTCACAATGTTTTGATGTTACTTCAGAAGAATGTGGGAGTTGATAGACAACCATCTCAGCTTCTGTTGGGGAATTCTAGTATCAAGGTGCTCAAGAACTGCAGGACCTTGGTTTCGAAGGGCTGGTGGGTTTTTAAGGTCCTTCTGTAAAGGCAGCATCTGTAAAAAAAGTCATGGTAGTATGTAGTACAGTGACCAATCTGCCCATCCTGGATGGGAGGAGAGTTAAAATGCAGCCAGTAACTGTAGGCCTCTTTCAAGACTATAACTGACAGGATGATGCTTCATGTCCACAGATCATCTGATCTGGTTCTGAAGACCATAGGACATTGGGGGGTGTAAAGTTGGGTGCTTGATATCTCTCTCCCTAACATACCAGATGTCAGATCTGTAGCTGCAAGGTTTACCACTCCATAAGGCTTTTATTTCTCCACTTCTCATTTTAATTAGAAGATTCTCAGTCTGTGGAAGAAAACACCTTGTCATTTGGAAGCTGAGAAAGTCCTGACTGCTTAGAGCTCTTGGGGATGCTTAACGTCACTGGGCAGCAAGAGCAGTTTTGTCAGCTTTCCATCAGATGTTTCTTTGTAGCAGAATCTAAACCATATAATTCAAATGAATTATTTGGAATGCCTGTATCATGTCTTTTACTCCAATAATAGATTATTTCTCTAGGATGACCATAGTTAGAGAAATAAGGGTGAAAGCTCACACTACTAATCCCACTTCAGCTGTTATCATTCTCTTTTAACTTGTCATTAATTAAGTTTCTTTCCTATCAGTAGCTCCAGAGGCTGAGTCCAACCAGCTGAAAGTCACATTTACCATAGTGAATGATGTGGTTTTGGAATTCAACATTAGTTTTCAAGGGAACATTCCCAACTATTTCAACAGGACAATAGTTAGCAGATTGTTGTGAGAGATCTGCTGCTTACTGCTAGAACTACTCACCACTTGCAAGACTAATAAGTAATTGTGATAGCTATCAATACGGTTATGAGGCAGTCACAATGTTAACTCCAGGAGAAATTGTCCATCCAAAGAGCTTCTGAAGCAGTTAACCTTGACTTTGTGGAATATATAAGAAAATTATTCCTATTGGGGCATTATTAGAACTATTTACAACCACAGCGAAATTTAGATACCCCTTTGAACTGAGCTCATTCCCAAAAATTTATCATGTACTTAAATAAATAGATCCCATTTATCTGAAACTCTTGAATTCAAATGAATACAAAATGCAATCAGTACATAAAAGTTGCTCTTCATGGAGATTCAGCAGAGAGACATAATTTGTCTCTTAATTTTCACACACAGTTTTGTGCTATGAGTCCTAGAAACACAGCTACCCACTGCATTTATATCTTTAGCAATTGTCACGACTGCTTTATGGCCCTTCCACTGTATGGAATAAATGTCCATACTGACTTTATATCACCTACGCAGAGGTCAAAGAATTTCATTGAGAAATAAGCTAAGAAATGAGACAATATCCCACATATGAAAAGAAATACTGGCTTAATCTCAAGGAGCTTTGGCCACCTACACAAGCCAAGGATCTTTCCAGTAGACAGGATCCAGGGCTTCACCCAACTCCCAACTTCTGCTATGATCAGGAGACGGGCACCTCCAGAAGGTGATATATCACATTCTAAGGCTTTCTCTGCTGTCCTCTGGAGATGCCTTTCTTTCTCCTTGTGTGGTGGGAGGAACCCAGATAGCTATCTTAAGATGATTAACTTTTAGGTGACTAAAGACAGTGCGATGAAGCCCACACTATATTCAACAGATATGTCAATGCACGCACACTTTTTTCACAAGATGACTGGTTTAGGAAGACCCAAGAACAAGAAGCATGCTGTGGGAAAATCAGTTTCTGATGGTGTAGATCATGCCTCACATTGGGCTCAACTCAAAGCTGCAGTGTTATTCCATGTTTTCTCAATGCATAAAGAGGTGGGAATATACCTAAGGATAAAATCTGCATATTAAGGAAGGACATGAAATTAAGTTACATCTTCAGATTATGGTACCTGTTACAGTCTATCTTAGAAAAAGATGTTTGTTGGAACAAATTATTTCGCATTCTGGTATATAGATACAATAAAATAATTGCACACTCATCCCTAATACGGTAGATAATGGATATACCCTACTCACCTTTGCTATTATTAAAACTTCAGTTGTACAGTTCATACTGGGAGTCCCTGAGTGCTTACTGCCATTGGAATCAGCAAGAGTGTTCTAGATAGGACTTGCCAACATGAATACAAGAATTGTGCGTTCTAGACATAAATAAGTGAAACTCAGGCTTCTGGATGTATTTGTTTACCTGGGACCTAGTCTGTTATTCTGACACTGCACTGGATTTCTAGAACACTTTGAAGATAAAAGCAGTCTGAGGAAAAATCTTAAAAAAGGATAGCAGGGAGGGGAAAGAAAAAACACCTTATCACCCCTTGCAGGTCCCATTTTGTCAGTCTTTCCGTAGATAAATCAAAAAGAGAAACAAGATGCCAGCATATGTCTTGGTTGTATTATCTTAAGATGGATTTATATCAAATACACAAATAAATTTAATTTTTTAATTCAACTACACAGATGGTTGCATAATGTTATTGACATTTAAAGAGACTCAGAATTTTCTGTTCATTAAAAATGTTAGGGAAACCATTCTCCCATTTAATATCCCTTTAACAGACTGATTTATTTTTCTAATGTATTCTATTAACAAACATCACGACATCAGCATTTTTCATCCAAGTCAAAGCTTGGATGGGTGAAATTTTCCAGATAATTGATGTACCATTTAAAAGTCATTATGAAGAATAGGACAAAGTGCAAGGAACAGTGGAAGGCTAAAAGTATTCTGGAGCCATTCTGTAGATGTAGCCAGAGGCACTAGGGGGTTTACTCTTGTCTGATGCTTCTTTACCACTCCTATCACTTGGTTGACGCTCATCTCACCCAAAATCTAAATTGTCCTTTGGAGACAAGGCTCATCCTTCATTCACTGAATAGGGAGTCAATGTTCCCACTGTAAGATGGGCTGCTTATGGAAGTGTCTGGGTCCTTAGCTGATCCTTAAATGATGTGGGAAGACCCCAGGGCTTTATGTCCTAGACCAATAATTTCATCAACTTGACTAACCAGAGTGAAGGAATAAGAGACTCACAAAAGCTCCTCACAACTCACAGTGAATTTCTAGTGTCTGAGCAAACAGTTTAGCAGCATGTACACACAGACTACCCTTCTGCTCACATCTTAAGGAACTTCTAAACTTTTAGTGCAGTGCTGTCAGACTTTCACTTGCAGTATGGCACCCACATCTCTGCACATGTTTCAAGCTTGTACTGAAGGAACACATTGAAGTAGCTATTACTTTGTGTTCTCGTTACCTAAAATGCATCATCCCTCTAGCAGTCACCGGCCAGATGTGTTGGTTTTGAACATGAGCCAGCAGTGTGCCCAGGTGGCCAAGAAGGCCAATGGCATCCTGGCTTGTATCAGAAATAGCGTGGCCAGCAGGGACAGGGAAGGGATCTCACCCCTGTACTCGGCACTGGTGAGGCTGCCCCTCGATGAGTGGGTTCAGTTTTGGGCCCCTCACTCCAAAAAGGACATTGAATGACTCGAGTGTGTCCAGAGAAGGGCAACGGAGCTGGTGCAGGGTCTGGAGCACAGGTCTGATGGGGAGCGGCTGAGGGAACTGGGGGGTTTAGTGTGGAGAAGAGGAGGCTGAGGGGAGACCTCATGGCCCTCTACAACTCCCTGAAACCAGGGTGCAGAGAGGGGGGATGAGTCTCTTGAGCCAAGTAATGAGTGATAGGACAAGAGGGAATGGCCTCAAGTTGTGCCAGGGAAGGTTTAGACTGGATATTGGGAAGTATTTCTTTACAGAAGGGGTTGTTGGGCATTGGAATGGGCTGCCCAGGGCAGGGGGGGAGTCCCCATCCCTGGAGGGGTTTAAGAGTCGGGTTGACCCAGCGCTGAGGGATCTGGTGTAGTTGAGAACGGTCAGTGTGAGGTTCATGGTTGAACTAGATGATCTTCAAGGTCTTTTCCAGCCGAGATGATTCTGTGATTCTGTTTTGCATGGCAAGATATTGGAAGGAGTGGTCTACAGGGATGACTTCTGTAAGAACCTGCTAAAAGATTCCCCTGTGTCCAATAAAGCCAATGCCAGTCAGCTGCAACATGGACCTGCTGCTGGCCAATGCCAAGCCCATCAGTGATGGTGGAAGCACCTCTGGGATAACATATCTAAGAAGGAGGGAAAAACCTGCACAACACCAGCATCAGTCAGAAGATAGGAGTGAGAATATGTGAGAGAAACAACTCTTCGTACACCAAAGTCGGTGAAGAAAGAAGGGAGGGACCTGCTCCAGGCACTGGAACAGAGATTGCCCTGCAGTCCGTGGTGCTGACCATGGTGAAGCAGGTTGTCCCCTGCAGCCCATGGAGGTTATTGGTGAAGCTGATACCCACCTGCAGCCACGTGGAGGACCCTGCATCTGCCTGAAGGAGACTGACCTTGTGGGATGCCAGCATTGGATCAGGCTCCTGGCGAGACCTGTGGAACTGTGGAGGGAGAGGAGCTCGCTCTGGAACAGGTTTGCTGGCAGGACTTGTGACCTTGTGGGGGAACCATGCTGGAGCAGCCTGTTCCTAAAGGACTGCACTCCATGGAAAGGACCCCATGCTGGAGCAGTTCATAAAGAACTGCAGCCCATGGGAGGGACCCCACACTGGAGCAGGGAAAGCGTGTGAGGAGTCCTCCCCCTGAGGAAGAAGGATCAGCAGAAACAATGTGTGATGAACTGACCACAACCCCCATCCCCTGCCCCCTTGTGCCACTGAAAGGGAGGAGGTAGAGAAATCAGGATCAAAGTTAAGCCCAGGAAGAAGAGAGGGATGGGGTAAAGGTGTTTTCTAAGATTTGGTTTTATTTTTCATGATGCTACTCTGATTTGATTTGGAATAAATTAAATTAATTTTTCCCCAAGCCAAGTCTGTTTTGCCCATGATGGTAACTGATGAATAATCTCTCCCTGTCCTTATCTCTACTCATGAGCCTTTTGCTATATTTTCTCTCCCCTGTTCAGGTGAGGAGGGGAGTGATAGAGCAGCTTTGGTGGGCAACTGGTGTCCAGCCAGGGTAAACCCACCACACCAGCTATTGAAGAAAAGACAGGAAAAGAGGACCAAATTCTTGGATATAGCAGAAAATCTGAAAAAGCAGGAGAGAATAGAAAGGTCCCTGAACAACACTGAAAACACAGCTGCTATACCTGCCCAGCACTTAGGGATGACTTGCAGTGTGATCTTTCACAAACTTACCAGGTGTCAGTGCACTCTATGTCATTCAAAGAAACAACAAAATCTGATGGATTTCATGTCATAACAAAATCTGATGGATTTCATGTCATTTCAACACTTTTAATTGTGTCTTAGCAAAGGGATAACCATTATCATCCTGTTTCTCTGGAAAGAAGAAAGGTGGTAGCTGTGTCTTCCATGATAGTTGCAATGAATGATAGTGAAGCTGTTTTACTCAGAGCCCTGTGTGCAACAGAAGAGTTTTCTGGACTGGAACCACAGGGGATTAGTATGGAGATCTAGGCTGACCTCCTGCATGACCAGGCCAGACACCTCACCCAGTGTTCCATGAAGCTTTCTTATCTCTGCTAACTGAGCTAGAACATTTGGTTTAATAAGAGACAGTCAAATCTTTATTAAAGGCCTGAAGGGAAAAAAGACTCCACCATGTCCTTTAGGAAGCCATTACATTTATCATTAGACATATCTTTTACTTAATATCTTGTGACAAATTTCATCCCTTGCTTGAAGAATATTCAAATATGTATTCATTTTCCATGAACCCTGTATGAATTTAGATCACCAAAGTGAAGCATATGGTAACTTCAATTTACTCCCAGAGAAGACTGGGTGAATATATTACTGATGTGTTAAAACAGGGATAAGAGCTTTCTTTTTCCAATCTAGGCTGCAGTTTCTACCATAACTGGGTTGTGTGAATTGTAGTTCTCACCCAGGTTTTTTAGTTCAGGGTAACAAGAATCCCAAAGGAGAAGGAAAGGTCAGTCCTTTCTATACTTAGATGGCTGGAGTCCATTTAGAAAGGGGAAAGTTGAGAAATAAGGGAGCCTATTTTGGGATTGATTTGAAGAGCTCCTCGATGGTGGCTGCTGAAATCTGAGCTAGACTTGGCAAGGCAGTGAGGAACCTCTGGCCTTGCACAGGTTTTTACTTTTATTTTGTATTCCTAAAGAAATCTGTTTTCCAGTTAGTTACCCTGTATGACAAGGAGTATGTGGTGCCATCAAGAAATACCTCCTTTTTGGAAGTAATGGCTTGATTCCTAAAGTGAAAATTACATGTAAGATGGTTTTGCCCAGAAATGACCAGGGGTTAAATGATATGTGTTCATCATCTCTAAATCAAAGCATGTGGTATGACTCACCCTGGCCAGCTTCATTGTTGTTCTTATTATAGGATCTCCTACAAAGGTCACATTTAACTACTAAAAATAAATCCATAGCCTAAAAAACATTTGTTCCTCAGCAAACAGTTTGAGAAAATATAGGCTACTCCTGTATTAAATGTACAGATCCGGGTCACTGAGCTGACCTACTTGGGGGATATTTTAGGGCTCCCAAAAAGATTTCACGTCCTCCAAATGTCAATCTTATTTCAGTTCCACGCATCAGCATAAGTCTTCTTACTTCAGAGGAGACTGTTGTTTAGATGTAGATTTTATGAAAGTTTAACCAGCTTAACATTTCTTATGAGAAACACATAGAAAGTTAAGTTGAACTTGACTATAGTTTTTAGCTGCAGGAGGACTTGAGTAAAACCTTATTTTGGTCACAAATGATACAACTGACTCAAGTTTTAGTCCCTTTGACTAAATGATGTGTAGTTCCATCAAAACCAGAGAAAACCCGATATGTGAGCAGAGTCAGGCTTCTTAGTTTAAATGCTACTGTTAACGCTATTTTGAGAGTAGGCTCTTTCTGAACTCAGACAAGGGGTAGGACCGAAGGAACAACCTTGTTTTCAACCGCTTGCTCCAGCTCACAGAATGATGAGATGTTTTCTCTATAGCATGAGTGTCCTTAGCCTTTGCCTTTCTCTTGTTGGTATGATACTGGGTGGAGACCATTGGGGAAAAGGCATCCTAGCATTGACGTTGTAAAGTCAGGCCAACATGAGCACTGGTCACCGCTTAAGGTGGCGTGGTTAGACTATCTATGTTGGGACATCACCTATGGCTGATGGATGTAATTGCTTTCACTAACCATGGGCTTGGCCCTGCCTCTTGTGGTGCTGCAGTCATCTGGACATCAGCATCTTTGCAGCTTTCTGTTGGCCATTTCTTCAAGGGCTGGTGCAGGCCAATTTCTCCAAACATATTTACCATGTTGGGCTCTGCATGGCATACTGCAAGTCAGAGGAAAAAATATAGGAAGTCACAAGAGAAACCCGAGTGGAAGGAGAAGCCAGGAGAAAAGTATGAAATAATACAGGAGGACCAAGGTTTAGGTCTCCCTCTTCAGCATTTTTTACTCACTACCATGGGAAAGTCCCTGCCCTATGCATTGTTTCTCTGCATCTTGTCTTGAAGTGCTGAACTTTCTCTCTACCTTGTGCAGTAAGTCTGGCATTTCACTTTGGACAGACATGGTAGCAAGTACCAGTCTGAGGCACACGTGTGAGCCTAGTTCTCCTGCAAAGTAAGGAAACTACTTCCAGCCTGAGTGGTTTTTGTCAAAATAAACTAGAAGATCTTAGTAAATATAGTCCAAATAACTCTGAGGAAGGTACTTTGAAAGATCCTATCAAACCCACAAGATATTTTTAGATGCTACCAAAATCTGACATTATGAGGCCTCTCACCAGACTTCCCCTCTTATAGCAGGAATGACAGAACTATCCATCCTCCCAGGACGAATGTGAGGAAACATCAGTGAGAGTATACTAGCTCAGAGCCTCTCATGATGGAAGCTGATAAGGGTACAGGTGCAGACACAGTTAGCTGGAGCAGAGAATCCATTAGGATTATTCTAGCAGTGTCCTGCATTGGGAACCGAGTGGAGCTTAACAGAAACCACTGAGCAGATGAGCTGGAGAGACCATCCTGCAGTGCTCTGCCCACTCTTCTCTCCCTGCAGAATGATCAGTGGCTGCACAGGCTCTGCCTTCTGCTGACTGTACCCAGAGGCCACAACCTACCTCCTGTTTGCCTCACAAGTAGAAAGATCAGGATTTCTAAGACTACATTTTCCCTGTTGGTAACACCTCACACTTTTTCTGTGTTCTGTGCCCCATGAAGAACAAGGACCATTGCACTGAAAACTCAAATAAATTTCTGACCATATGCTTCTAAGTGACAACCATTGCATTTTTAAGTCTGAAATATATCTTTTAGAAGAAACCAAGATTCTTGGGACAATATGCATGAATGAGTGGAGTCAGATAGCAGTTTGAGGTGTGAGAGACACATCACTAATGGGCAGACTGCTTATTGAAGCTTGCTGTAGAGGTGTTTCCTGGTGGAAGTGAAGGACAGTACAGTCATGATAACACAAGAGATTCTAATTAACTGGTGACATTACTAGAGCAAGACCATTAAACCCAGCCTTGTGCATTTCAGTCTAATCACATCTTCAGATAGAATAATACTTTAATAAGCCTTAAGTTGGAATTGATTTTTTTTCATATACCCAGAATTGAAATCGAGGCAAAAATGGTTGGAAATTATTTAGCAGTTACCAAGAATTAAGGAAAATCCTTTATTGTTAATTAAAGTGGATTAATTTTTATTTTTTTTTTTTTAGTATTGAGGAGCTATAATATATTTCACTCAGTTTAATAACTAAGCTCAGCGGAGGATCAGTTTCTTAGAATGACTGTCATTGAAGATGACTGCTATTTGCTATTGTAGGATTGTTTATCTGTTTGCATCCAAGCAGCCCTCTGATGGATAAGTTGCCTTCCAGTGCTTTCAATTTGTATAACAGCATGGTGCATCAAGATGCCATTAACACTGAACAAAAGAAACTATTAATAGAGAGGTCTGGATGGTCAATAACTCCTCAGCATGTAAGCGTGGTAAACACTCAAGACGCCCGTACTATCCATGGTTTGCTATGCTTTGGGTCTCTGGAGATTACTTTCTGTAAATCAGGTATCTGTATGTGGCCTGCTACAATAGCAGAAGCCGCCTTGTGGCCATCCATCAGTCCCAAACACAACACCTCAGCAGTTCAGTATTGACAAACACCCTGCAGCCTCCTCTTCAGACTCTTAGCAGGCTTGGTGATCTGTCTGTTCAGGGGGCCAAAATGTCTACAACACTCTGTCAAGGTCATATCTAGTGTAGGCAATGCTGTGACCAAAATCCATTGTTCCTCTTCAATTCTACCTAAATGTTTTTCTTGAGACACTTTGGGCTCTCATATTTTGCTGCAATTGGCCCAAACTCTTTCATTGTTCCCATGACATGTGCTCCCCACACCTCTCCAAATGGCAGTGTTTTTCTTTAACCTTCCTTGCTCTCAATTCACCATCAGTTCTGCCTCCTGACCTTGCCAGGGAGTCTCATTAAGCAAAAGTGACTTCTCCAGACATCCTCCACAGAGCAATCCTCTGAGGCACCACCATGAGGTTGGCCTTCCCTGAATTCTTGCCAGTCTGTTCATGTTGATCTCGCATGGAGACTCAGTGTTGAAGAGACCCACAATCCTTTTTCACCATGCTATCCAGGTCCACGAGGAGAGTTCCTGGAGTTATTTCACTCCTCCTTGGTCATCCTAAATTTTGCTCTAAAAGTCAACTATTTTTCCACTTCATGACTGCTTTCCCCACTTGAGACACCCGCTATACCAAGGGCATTGTGTCTCTATCAAGCAGTTTAATATAAATCTGCACAAAGCAGACTTTCTTCACCAGTGCCAGAAACTCACATTGTCTTTCTGAGGCTCCCCATACCAAACCACTCTGCCTGAGAAAAAGATCTGCTACGGAATCTCACACCTGCAACACATCATTCTACCATCTGGCTCTATTGGCACTTTCCATCCCTTAACTCTTCCAATCGTCTCTGTTAATAGCATAACCTATTAGGAAGTTTTTCTGATTTATACTTGTTGCTGGTACAGGTTTCCTGGAGGAATAGAGGTCAAACAGTATTTTTTACTCAGGGACACTTGCTTCACCAGACTGTGCACTTATATCCTGGTATTTCCTGCATGACTCATGTTAAAGCAGCTGCTGATGGTGAGACTGTAATTGTAACCACTTAGAAATTATAAAGCTCCATGCCTGTTATCACACCATTCTGATAATTAATCTCTATTAGTGATTGGTGTTGAAGGAATTGCAGACCTGTGAAGTCAACTTTCACAATCACTTTGACAGAGGAAGTGCTGAGCTGAGCAGTGATTTACTACATGGCCCAAGAGTCTCAGATGCAGGAATGGAGTAGTCTCATCCTGAAGCCAGGTCTACCTGCAACATATAGTTTGGCAGGAGTTTTCTTCTTGTTTGCCTGAATGACTGGAAGAAGCTGGATGACTTTTTCTAGTTGCACTTCTTATTCAATATGGACTCCTCAGGAAGTTTTGGACATTGGCTTTGCTGGTAAAGAAAGTAAACATGAAGGTTTAACAAAATGGAAAGTCACAGCTAGTGATAAGTTTGCAGATGACACTAAGCTGAGTGGTGCAGATGACCTGTTTGGGAGAAGACATGCCATCCATAGGGACTTTGACAGGCTGGAAGAGTTTGCTCATGTGAACAGCATGAAGTTCAACAAGGCCAAGTGCAAGGCACTGCACCTGGGTCAGGGCAATCCTCAGTATTGGTACGACTGGGGGATGACTGGCTTGAGAGCAGCCCTGTGGATAAGGACTTGGGAATACTGGTGGATGAAAAATTGGACACGAGCTGGTAATGTGGACTTGCAGCCCAGAAAGCCAACTGTATCCTGGGCTGCATCAAAAGAAGCATGGCCAGCAGGTCGAGGGAGGTGACTCTCCCCCTCTACTCTGCTCTGGTCAGACCCCACCTGGAGCACTGCATCCAGCTCTGGGGTCCCCAGCACAGGAAAGACATGGACCTGTTAGAGCATGTCCAGAGGAGGGCTATGAAAATGGTCTGAGGGCTGGAGCACCTCTTCTGAAGAAAGGCTAAGAGAATTGGGGTTGTTCAGCCTGGAGAAGAGCAGGCTTTGAGGAGGCCTTATTGTGGCCTTTCAACATCTAAAGAGGGCTTAAAAGAATGATGAAGAGAGACTTTTTACCAAGGCCTGTAGTGACAGGACAATGGGCAACTGAAAGAGGGTAGATTTAGATTGGACATAAGGAAGAAATTTTTTATGATGAGGGTGGTGAGACACTGGAACAGGTTGCCCAGAGAAGCTGTGGATGACCCATGACTGGAAGTGTTCAAGGTCAGGTTGGACGGGACTTTGAGCAACTTGATCTAGTGAAAGATGTCCTTGCCCCTGGCAGGGACTTTGTACTACATGATCTTTAAATTTCCCTTCCAACCCAAACCATTCTGTTATTCTGTGAACTATAACTGGTCTGGATTTTCAAGACCACTTACAGATCTAAAGTGCAGAGAGATGCCAAATGTTATTTTTGACATCACCTAAGAAAGATATTGTCTAATGCCGGTGAAAATCAATTCCTTGGGTAGACTATGTTTCATGTTATTGAGTCATTGGATGAGGAGAGAAAAATGTCTCATGAATCTAGAGACTGAAATTGAGATGTCTCTTTCCCAGGAGTGGGCCGTTCGGTCCTACTAGGACCCTACTAGGGTCCAAAAAATTTCTTACCTTCTTTCACTCTTCCAGCACAACTGGCCTTTTCTCTATTTTTTACATAGCAGCTTCTACAGGAGGCTTAGAGACTATATCTGCTCAATGTTGTCTGTAGTGTGATGGTTTTGGTGGATTCAGAAGACCAAATGGGAAGATGATACCAGCCCTTAGTTCTAAAATTCCTGTTGCATGGAGTTGCTTACAGGTCTTAGGCATGAGTTTGTTCCAGTTCTGGTTCTGTGCAATTTTGGGCACAAAATATGATGCTCATCTTGGGCACAGGCAGAGGAGGGGACTAGCTCTGCAAGGAACCAGAAAGTTATAAACATTGAGCTGTGGGTGCGTTCAGAGTTAGGTGGAATCCTGAATGATGACTTTCAGGAGGGCAATTTTAAGCATAGACCTGTGCTTAAATCTTTGTAAAATCAGGATTTTGGGAACTGGACAATAGTACAGTGTCTAGCTTTCAGAGCAGTGTGTCCACCGCCACATCATGCACTAATTATTCATTTCTGCTTTTACACAAGTTTGGATGTGTCTATAGTTAAGCTTAACTATACATCTTATTTTCTTAGTTTCTTAACTGGCATATTTGTTATACAAAGTTACTGCAAGCAAAGGTGATCTTTGTGTTAGCCACATATGCTTGCACCTTTGCTCAAGGGCTAATAAAAACATCTGCAAGCTGTTTTGTTATTCAGAGTGCTAAAGGATATATCTGAGATGTAGGGTATAGTGCCTCTTTTTCTCATCAGTTTCTCCAGCTTCTGTCACTTAGACTATCAAATTTATTTCTGTTTTCTTAACTCTTTCTACTATAACCTCATGTCAAAATAAATACAGTATTTCAGGGAGCTTCTTATGAGAATCATAGCCATGTTAAGAGTACCAATAATAGATGATGGTTCTATATGTGTTGCTGAAAATTATATTGGCCTCTTTTGATTCTCTTTCACATTCCAAACTTTATTGCAAACTTAACCAAATGTTTTGAAAAATACTAAAGCAGTGTAAATAGAGATTGACAGAAAAATATCTTGGAATAAATAGAGCTGCTGGCAAAAATACAGAGTTTTGGAGTGTGGAAGAATGACAATTTCACAAGTAGACAATTTCAACAAAACAGGCTGTCATAAGTGAATAAATATATGTGTAATTATTTGTGTGCACTGTGAATGGAAAGAATCACTGGAAACTGGGCGCAAAAATATAGCAATGTATAGGGCAAATTTAGATGGCTCCAGCAGAGCAGTATCAAACTTCAGAAGGAAGTAGCTCTTTCAGCAAAATTTTCTATGTTGTTGGTGCTGCCTGTGACATTCAGCACTGCTATTTCATCTGGTTCCATCAGTGGTTAGTTGTCCTCCCAAGAACAATGAGAAGCCTCAATGCCACTAAGGGGAGATGAACTGTGGAGGTCTTGCACAAAACTGGATCCTTCCTAAGATTTATCAGTCAGCTGTTCAGTGCAGCCTGCAGAATTACAAAATTAATTCATAACTTACTGGCATTAATTAGAATCTTAACTATCATCAATTAGCCAAGTAGATAACAGTAGTACAAATTACTGATTCACCTACTGTGTGAAATGCTGGGTCCCTCCCCACTCTTCCTTTTGAACACAACTGTCTGACAATAGGCACAAAACATAGAATCGATTATATAGATCATCCCAGCATGTTTTCCCTCTCTCATAGTGCATATTATTCACCTGCTCTAACAAACTGTGATACATCAACAGAAATCATGGTGTCACGTATAATATGTCCTGACAGCCAGCCAGGATAAAGGATATTATGGAGGATTTACCACTGAGCACTACTTAACAGCTATCTAGCTGAAATCAGGTGGCTACCCCAGACAGCGTCCCAGGAAACCACTTCCTTTCAGCCGTTCTCTGAATAAGGATTACCAGACAATCTGACACAACAAATAACAACAATTTGAAATGGCATTGCTAGAGAGAAAAAAAGCTCAGGAGGTCCAGTTATTTCTTTCATTCAGAGACAGCAGCTTTCAAGTACCAAGGGAAACAAATGGAAGGAAAAGAGCACTACTTAGGAACACCATGTCAAAACCTAAAGCCAAGCTGGCTGTGGGCCCCCGTGATGCTGCACTTTATCACTAATGAAGGGTTCTTGTCTCACAGAAGCAATGGCTGAACATCACCTGCTGCTGGTGTGAGGGTGCTCACCATCTAATTTCTTTCTTGTCCTCCTTTCCCCTGTGCCCTGCCTATTCCTCAGACCTCATCTGCCTGTGGAAGATGTCGGGTATAGCTTAATGTGTTCAGTTCTGTTGAGGGTTTGATCTCACCTACTGTTTTTTGGAATGAGAAACATGCAGGAGAAGGTACTGCAAAAACTGTGTCATTCTTGTATGTACAATTTAAGGTACTCACTGCTCATCAGGAACTGGCACGTATCTGGCACTGCTCAACCATGGGAGCAGTCTGGCACTGAATTCACACAATTAGCCCTAAGAAGAGGATCTTCTGTCTCTCATGGCTGGGCTGTAAGTGTGTAGTCTCGTGATGCACCATGTGGACTCAGTGACTCAGGACAGTACTATCTTGGGACTCTCTGGACCATCCATTTTGTAAGTGGTCATGGGAAGTTCTTGACTACATGTTTGAAACACCAGGCACACAGTATATCCTTCTCTAAGCTTTCCTGGTCTGACCTGGCCAACAACATTCTTGTTCTGCTGTTGGAGAGACCATTCTCTTCGATTAGTGTTAAGAAGGATTTTAAAGAAAAATCAGAAAAGATCTATAAAGCTGTGAGAAAGTGATAGCCTAGAGGCCCAATTCCAGAGCCATCAATCTAGGCTTCAGTTATACCAGATGTCAAGGATAATGGGAAGTAACAGATTCCCACTGGAGTACTGTATTATACATAATTGTTTCATCTTGACCAGAAGTCAGAAGATTATAATTGGGTTGAGCTGGGTCTAACACCTCACATTCAGTGACAGCTTGTTGAGTGCACAGTCATCAAAGCTCAAAGAGAATGTAGTAAAGAAAGACTGAAGACATATGTAACAGCAGGAGTAGTAAAATATTGGTGAGCTCACAGTGCTTACCCCTGATCTCTAGTTCATGGTGTCCATCTTATGGTAGGTACTCTTAAGCACCAAAAAGAAACAAAAAAGCAGTGATGGTAATTATTTCTGTGGGTCATCAAAGATGTTCAAGGAAAACATGGGGCAGCCCAGCTAGCTAATCTGAATTGGACCTAAGTATCCCAGGCCCCATTGTAAATGTCCCAGTAAAATAAAGGCTCACAGAAGAAATCAAATAATTAGCTTATCCACCAGCATTTCATTTACACTTCTGAGCTGAACAAACTTTTGCAGAAACCCGATGCTTCCAGGAATCCTGACTGTCCAGCACTGGAGTGGTCTGCAGCTCCAGGACTTAAAAGAAAAAGAAAGAAGGGAGTACTTGGTAGGGAGAACTAAGGTAATATTTCTCCTCTCAGTGGTCATCCCAGATGCTATAAATGTGGGTGGACCCATGAGGAAACAAGTCTGGAAGACTTTATTTCAGGGTATGTGACTCTTGACCCCACAGTAGTGACTCCCTCAGGACTGTATCTCAGATTTCCTGTTTCCAGAATAATCAGCAATACAGGGGTTGCAAGAGTGTCTGTGCAAGTACGTACATGAAAGTCCAGGAGCCTGAATTTAACTGGAGGTTCTGAGCAGGGAATCCATGGGAGGAATAGACATTTCTGTCTGCTTGTATCAATTACACTGAGCAGCTACTGGGAACAGACACTGTTTTGTTAACACTGCATATTATTGTTGCCAAAGTGAAATTTTCTCTGAATTTCTGGTTTACAAGACATCAGTCAGAAACCACATTTCAAAAAACAACAGTTCCTGTGAAGTGTAAATCATGGGTTTGTGGCTCCTCTTCCTGAAGTTTTGTAGGCCAGATCTGTGCACATTTTGTTGTGATCAAGAATTTCTGGACATCAGCTTCGTGTTTTGCTTTCAGTCTAGTCTGTGCATCTGTTGGTCTCTGTCAAATTACAAATGCTATCCTTTCACTCAAAAATGAGAGCTGAGGTTTCTGCCTTGTATCTGAAGGAAACCATGCTTGCTTTGAATTTTTCAATGTAGGAGTAGACTGAACAGCCTTTCTGAAGTCTGTATCAAACTCACAAGTGCTTCCTCTGAAATGCATGAGATGTCACAGTATGCCTGGGATGAGTGCCCAGGGAAGGAGGAAGCTTGGCCACATCGGACTGATGCTCACCTCCAGAGGGTAGAGGGTTTGGTGCCTCCCTGCCTTGCAGTCTGCATCCCAGCATCTCCTTCCAGGGAGGCAGTTGTCATCAAGCTCTTTTATTCTCCAGGGAAGCTGTTTCTCCTCAGCTATAGCAAGGTCCCTGCTTACTGCCTCCTCTTAGTCAGACTATATCTTGTGCACAGAGGGGAACAACTTCAAAGGAATCCTTTTTTTTAGCCTCCTGTTATTTTTCCAGACAGCCCTTCCACTGTCTTCCACAGAGCAAAATGAATGGTTCAGCACTGAGGTGCCTGCTTCAGGGGCACTCTGACATGAACTGACTTGTACCTTCAAGCTTGCAGAAAACAGGCTGAAATTCATGCCTAATCTAAAAGCAGATGTTTCCAGGCTGTTGAGCAACCAGCTGCATTCTACTCCCAGCTATGTGAGAGGTGAAACGCAGAGTGACCCTCTGGGAGCACCAAAGCACCCCAGGCCTCGCAGAATCTGCACTAAGGATCCTCAAAGTTATTGCCATTGTTCTGAACTAGTTTCATGGAGAAGGAGATTGTGACTATTAGAAAATGAACTCAATCCTTCACCTTCATTTTGTATTAGGGCAGTAACAATAGGAAGAGAGAGAAAAGACCCAACCTGCAGGAGGAAGCACCTCAAGGGTGCTAGTCTGGGACACCTAGCAGAAGATGGAAACCTCCCACTGTGTCCCTGGGAGAAATGGCAGGAGTCACAGAGGGAGGCAGCAGGATTTTTTCCCCCACCAAACACAGTGACTCCTGCACTGACCAAACTGGTATGGTCACATCATTGTACCACTGTGGCAGAGCCATGTTGTGTGAAATATCCTCCAGATCTGTCTCAGAGCTGGCTTTGTTTCAAGCAGACAGAGCAAAATATACCCAGTGATGACACTGCATGTAGTGCAATTTGACATCTCCATCTGCACAAGTGTAGTTCACCCACTGGACTTGCCTTTGGGATCAGTGCATTTCAGGAACAAACACTTGCTGTTCAAGGCTAGCTGGGCTCTGGCAAGCGAGTAGATCATTACTGTTTTGCTCTTAGTCCTGTAGCACAGGACCAGGTAGATGTTGGTCTTTACCCCACTGAGTGGAAAATGCCACCACATCTTGCTGTTGCAGTGGGAGCAGTGTTGAGACAGCATTGCCTTCTGAGTCCTCCATAACAGAACATGCAATGTGGTGTTGAAAGAAGGGTATGACAGTTTAAATCATAGGCCCTGGTAAACAAGTTTATCTTAAAATGTGGGAATTAAGTCACTGCTCTTGAAACAGAGGAAATAGAGGAAAAAAATTAATCCTGGCTCAGGAATGCTCTCTGCCTGCCATCTCAGGGACTCAGCCCAGCCCTTCTCACCTGAAAAATTGCTAGAGTCAGGGTCTGAGGAAGACCTGAGTATCCTCAATGGATACTTTCAGAGAAGACATAGCCCCTCTTCTTCCTCACTTTGTGCTTCCCCTGGCCTGGCCTGCTGCATTGCTACAGAAAGGATATAATGATTCAGTGGTACTCAGAGACACAGATTGTCCCTTCAGTACTTGTCAGCAGATGCCTCCCAGAAGCCATCCTACAACCTGCAGCTGGTGATAAGCAGTCTTCCAGCTGTTCCTCGCAGCTTGGCAAGAAACATGCCAATATGCTGAAATTTCCTAATTCATTCTGGAGTCCAACAGCCCAGGAATTTACCTGTAGAGGGGGGTTAATTTATTTCAGACAAACATAGTCCCTCTACCTGCACTTGCTCAAAACAGCAAGCAAGTGAAATCTTGCATGAGTTTATCTGTATTATGAAGATTAAGTTCCTGCTTACAGAATTGGAAGTAGAGTGTAAAAGAGGAAAGTAATAAGAAAAAATGCAATCTTAGAGCCCCCCACCCCCACTCAGACTGCTTTCCCTACTCTCTCTGGGATTCTGCAAATCAAATCAGTGATGTAGGAGGTGAGGCCAGCTCTGAAAGCTGGTCTCTTCCCTGCCCAGTTATATTCATAGTTTCTTTGCTGCTGTTGAATGCAAATGAAGTTTCAAAGTGCGTCGGAAGAGCTGCCTCTCTCCTCCCTGTCTTTCTTCTCTTTGAGGGAATCTGGCTGGGCTTCAGCTTGTTGTGAATTCTTGGTGTCTGAGACTGCAGATGAAAATCCTTAAGTTTCTCTGAGATGACGGTCCTTTGATGTTTAAAAGGTTTTGAGGAATGTTGACTCCTCATTTCTGTTCACCTTTTTTCCCTCAGGAAGGCAATTGACTTGTAGCTGTACCTGCTTACCTTGTGAAATCCTCTGGATTCAGAACCATGTGCCAGCTATATATCACAAATATGCCAAGGGGCTTTGTTTTTTCCCTGAGACCATGCATCGCACAGTTACCAAAACAGATGTCAAATCTGAGGAGGGCTTGAGCTGCCTGCCCTGTACCTGTGCTGTCAGCTGCTGGGGCACAACCACAAAAGGCCTTTAGGCTGTAAGAGCCAACCTTGTTTAGGTGATTTGTAACTCTTCGGGATGTCTCTGAGGTTGCTTAGCACTTTTATTTCATATGTTCGTTGGAAAATTAATTGCTAAGGTTCGTTTTGTAGGACCCTGATGCATGCAGCTCCCTGAATGCTCTCCCCAGGGTGTTTCCCAGGGTACTGGGAGCAGGATGCCCTGCTGAGTCTCTGCACCAAACCTCACTGACACCCCTCACAGACATTTCCAAAGAGACCTTCATATATATATGATTCAAAGATTGTTCTAAATCTAGAGGATTTCCCAAGCTCTGCAGAACAATTGCATAATGATGAAAGAGCTTTTAAACACCTCAAAGTTTTTTTTTTTCTCTCTTTCTGTGGCCGTAAAATGAAATGTTTTATTCACATCCATACGCCCATGGGTACAGTTTCTGTAATAAAAGATGCCACAAATGAAACTCTTAACACCAGCATTGGATTAGAGCATTCTGTCATTAAACTGTTTAGAATTGTTTTCAGTCTTTTGCTTTAACTTGGATAAGTTCGTTCATCATTAGTTTCCACAGTGAGATTTCCATTTTCTTTCTCTGTGTTTGATACCAAAGTGCTTCAAAGCAGCTTTCCTAGTGAGATACTGTATCAGGGAGGAGACATGCTGTTCCCCAAACACAGTTGCCTCATTTCTTAACCAAAGTAAGTCAGAAAGAATAGTTCCAGAGAAAAATATTGTTGTGTTTGTTATTAGGCATGCTTATCTCATTTAATATCAATGTCAAAAAGTATTAATATGTCAAAAATGTATTTTAGTCTAACAGGAATTATAATTTTTTGTTGTGATATTTATAAATTAAAATAATTCTGAGCACTCCCTCGCATCAAAATGTTTGCCTTGCTCAGCAGCAGACATGAGGCAAAGTGTGCTGACTAACAGGCTTTCCAGCACTGCAGCAAGTATCCTGTTGTGCTCTCATGGTTGGAAGATTGGTCTAAGCTTCTGCTTTCTTGCAAGTCACCACCGAAACCTTACCAGGGGGCTGTGATAATTTGAATATCCTCTGCCCCGTCATTATATCACACATGTCTATAACAACCAGCAGCAAAGGTCAGTCAGAAGTGAGCCCTGGTCATTGCCCTTTTCAAGTGGCTGTGCTGGAGGCTCTTAGTCAAATATTCTCAGTGCTGGGTGCTCTTCTGCAGCGCTGATGCTCAGCCTGTCACCAGTAACCTATTATTTCACCCAGTATATGCTATCCTCTGCTGTTTCACCTCTTGGGACTTTATTCAACACAGCACATCACAGAGAGGCAGAGATTCATTTACTGAAGTGTCTCACTTTAGAAGAGTGTTGTACGTAAGGTGCATAGGCTCCCTCTTTAGTCAGTGAAGAGATATTGTCACTTTCAGGAGGACAATGAATTCATTCTGCAAATGGCTGTCAATCTTGGCCCAAGAAAAAATTGGGAGTACAAAGGGCCACTGGTCTGTCAGGGTTACCACTGCTGGACACCTCAACCAGAATTCTCCTTTCACACAACTGGATGTCTAAGCACAACTCATTGCTCCATCCAGGTGCCAGCCCAGGACTCAGGTTGGATTATCTCTCTTGGCACACATGTTTTAGGTAACCCTACTCTAAGCATGTGTCCCTGTCCTCAGTCTCTGCATATGGAGGTGGCAATGGCACTACAGGGGAATAAGGTTTGATGTGAACACATCGGAGGATCTGCATGCTCATTCCACCTGTGAGGACACAACAGGGGTATGATGTCCTGGCTGTCCATGCTCACTCCACTGGTTGGGACACAAGGTAGGCATGATGTCATAGTTGAGCATCCTAGAACAGTAGAGCTGGAGGAAGTCAGCTGGAACATAGAGGTCTGTGGGAAAGGCTCAGCACCCTGTCCATTTCACAAAACCATAGCAACAGGTGAAGCAGCTCGGGAGAAAAGGAAGGTATTTTAATTCATAATTTACATGCTACAGGGAGGAGTAGCTGGGTTGGTTTTCGAATTATTAAAATGTAGTTTTCCAAGGCAATTTTGCAAAACGCTGTGCGGAGAAATCCTGATGCTTACTCGAGGAGTTGAGACTGCCCAAAAGCCTAATGGGATTCTGTGTCTCAAACAGGAAACATGCTCTTTGTGATCTGTGTCTACCCAGTACCGAGCGGTTTGGGAGCACCCTGAGAGCTGGAGCAGCTGGTCTGGGTAGCTCATACAGGACAGACAGTGCTGGTCTGACACTTGGAAACAGCACACAATCTGGGACGAAGGTGACCTTCACACTCAGCCTGTTAAATGTATTTGGTCTTAAGAGGGATTGTCACTCTATGGAGGAGAACTGGTATTTTTATGACAACCATTGCTTTCAGATTTTGAAATGAACTCTTTCTTTTTTCAGATTTACTGACTTACTAGTGGAATTTCTTGCTCCCCATTTGTGTGACAGTGGGTCATGCCTTTTTCCATCATTAGCTTCTGTGTAACTTTGGTAATGAAGAATTCCCCTGCTTTGGTCCTGTGAAAACAATCATTCCATCACATTGGTGGGAGGTCCTGTGGGAAACCCAGGTTTGGATGTTGCCGGTCTGAGAGTATCCACATCCCAGGAGAGGTGCCTGTTAGCACTGCAGAGTGGATCTTCATAAACGGATCAGGCAACTCACACTGAAACAGAGGGAAAGGGATGAGAAAGGGTATCAATGTCCCATCAGCATTGTATCTGGTTAGAATTGCACCAGTCCGGATTTCTGCTTTGATCCATACAGTAGCCTAAGCCATGAAAAACCTCTCCTGAAGGGAGATGCTGAGAGTTCCCCTGTGGGTTTGGTGGCTTTGGCACAAGTTAGGTCTGCTGTGTCCATTACCTATGATGTGCCATGGGATGAGAGAGGTAGAAATAGGCAACGTTCAAGATTAGCATTGTGTGAACAGTGGTCCTCTATTATACAGCCTGGTGAATAAAATAAATATAAATATATAAATATATAAACATACTGGTGAATTTAGGCATTTGTGTCCATCAGAAAAGCAGCCCACAAGTCTGTTGTATTATTAAATACACAACAGGCTGTGAGACATCTAGATGCTGCATTAATGGATACCCAAACCTGCATGAGCTGGGTAGATATGGCCCATGGCAGAAGTCAAATGCTATGTTGATTGCAGACTTAAATAATAAAAGTCCCTTGAAGATTTATAATGAAAGTGAGCAGAAAATTTTACCTGGTGGTACAATTTTCAAGCAGTAGCCAAAGTTGCATGCTGCAGCCTGGTTTCCAGTTATGCTTTTAGCATATATTTATTAATGTTAATTAGCACAAGTTGTTCAAATGTATCTGCTAGAAGGCAACATCAGCATATCTTATACTGACGCATTTCCCAAGGAGGACTCAATGCAATACCTGAGAATAGTCATGCTGGTTCTGTAATGAGATCTTTATTATTCTAATAATTATCATGGATGTGAAGAATACTTCACACTTAGAAAGAAAGCTTATTCTTAAAGAATCCCCATAGGCCTTTCAATCCTCTTCATTTCTAGAGTACGTCCTGAAAAGACCAATGACTCAGTCCATGTGGACTGCATACCACATGCAATGCTTAGAGATAACGGACCTCAGGATACTTTGTAGCTAACCAGTGCCCCTCAAAAGATCTCCCTAGGAAAATGACCTTTTATTGCCATTCTAGCATTTTTTTCAAGAACAGAGGGATCACTGCGAGTCATCATAAAATCGTATTTAGATATATCTATTTCACAAAGGATTCTCCATCATTGGAGGTGTTCAAAATCTGGCCAAAGCCACAACCCACCTGTTCTCCACAGGGCGGTTTCTCTCTTCTACAGTGTTGGTAATAATGAGACAACTCAGTCCTTCCCTCCACTGCATACAGCCTGTCACAAGAAAGCCTTTACTAACAAGATCAGCAATAACAGAACGAGCACTGAGAACCACATTGGAAGCGGCACCACTAGCTTTCATAGGCAGCTCCGGTACTGTGCCTTGGGCAAAACACAACTGCTCCTGTGCATACTCTCCAGCATTTTGTCAAGTCCTGTTTTAAATAATTTGATTTCCACCACCCTTGAGAAATATAGTATTAAACAGTATTAAGGCTTTTCTTAGAAAACTTTTCCTGTTGTGCAGTCCCCATTTTCCACTATCTATCTCACCTTTTAACTTTAAGCTCTCCCTCATCAGACTACACTAAACAGTTTTGCTCCTTGACTGGCTATTTAATCACCGTTTGGCCAAGCCATGCATAATTTAGTGCCTTTAATCTTTTCTATTTAGCTTGTCCTTCAATAATTTTGTGTCTGTTCTGAACTCCCTCTGCTTTCTCTATGACCTTGTGGTGCTGACATACCCAGATGCCCTGCTGTGCTCCCTTGGAAATGCAGGACTCCTATGGTCTCTGTTGCCTACAAATCTATAGGGTGATTCTTTCATGAGCCCTGTATGCAGATATGTGTCAAATTTGTTGTCCCCTTCTACTCCAAGATTTGCTTACCCATAATCACTGCACATCTTTCCCTTCATAACAAATATTTTCAATCTGTCCTATTTCCTTTAAGGTTCTTGAAATATTTTCCCAAATTTACTCCCCCTTGCTGTTTCCTATTGTCTCACACTGCCCTTGACTATTTGCATGCCCTCTTCTGCATTCTTAGGCCTGAGCAATAACCACTCATTCAGTTAGAAACATATGTTTTAAACACATCCAAATTACCAATTGGGAAATAATTACAGCCCACAAGTCTCCATCACAAGGGCCTCAGCTTCCCTCTTGAATCTGCCTAACTTCCCAATTCTTCACAAACTGCGACCCTGCTGCAGGTGCTGACGCATCTCTCACCTTTCTTTGGTTGCTGAAATGCAGCAAACATCAGGAAAGTATTTGTTGAAGGAGTAAATAGTGAGATCCATTCTCTGAGGGCTTGTCTTGTATCATCCAGAGGCATTTCATAAGCATTTGATGTTACTTATCCCTTAAGCAAGGATTTGAAGCTGTAAGGGAAGGGCAGGGTGGTACAAGCCCAACTTCTGTTCACCACTGTCAGGAATTTTAGCACCTATTTAAAAAAAAAAAAAAACTACAGCAAAGAAAGGAAACTTGTTACTTGCAACAGGATCCTCCAGGGTATGAGTTCCACAAATCTAATCACAGCACCAAATCCTCTGAAAAAATGACCCATACACATCTGCCCACGTGAGGCCCCAGGCTGAAAACCCTGGGTGTAAATTAGGTAAATATATTTAACAAAAAATGGACTCCTTTCCTTTGGTTTGCTTTGTCTTTGCCTCAGCCTTCTTTCAGCCTGACAGCAAACAGTGCAGCCTGCCAGCCTGCACAGTGCTGCTGTGTGCACTGGGGCATTCAGCTAATGCTCCAGCTACGCAGAACCACAGTCATCTGAGGCACCTCTTGCGGGACGTTCAGCAGCACAACAGAACTGATTTCATTGTGTCAGAGCCTCCCCAATGGCTGGCTGTATATCAAGAGGGAGGTGCAGAGAGCAGCTTCTGATCTGTGCACTGATAATAGAATGATTATCGAGGCCTGACTCGGATTTTCACTGTTCGCAGGCTAAAGGGCTTCATTAGCCCACAGTTAAGGGTGCAGATATCTGACAGTTACTTGTATGGTGAGGCTTTTAACTCTCCTGAGTCCACCGTGATTTTCTTATATGTGTCCTTATGTTAGCAAACCCAGATTGTCAGGGAGGCTGGAATGCCCTTCATAGAGAATGGCTGCAGGATGGAGAAACTTTGCACTACAAATTCCATTTCTACTTCATGTGCAAGTTACACTCTTCCAGGTCCAGTCTTTAAAAGGTTACTTTTGGAAGCACCGTTTGGAGAGAATTGTCCTCCATAAAACTATGAGCAATGGAAGAATATATTTTTCTGATGACTTAAGAAATACCCAAGTCATTTGCCATATGGTGTAGAAGTGTAGAAACTTCATATGGTGTAGAAACTTCAGTTTAATTGTCAGTCAAGTCCAATCCGTTTCCCAGAATGAGACTAATCCAACTAGATGAAGTCCTCAGAATCCATAATTGGCATGGTATTTGACAACGTCTTTTACTAGAAACTGTTTTTTCATCTTTTTTCTGTAGCTTATAGTGTGTGGTAAAGCTTTTTTGTTGTCACATCCTTGTTATGTGTTGCCTTCAACTTGTAGACATTGGTCTGTACAGAATGCAATGAAAAAGGTTGTACCATGACCCAAAAACCAGATGTTTGTGCTGAAATTGTCCCTAACGGGAAAAGGCCACTCTTTTAATCAGTCAATGAGTTTTCAGGATGTGTTATTGATGTGCATGAAGTATTATATGAAGATCTGAACACTGAGTCATGGACCAGCTGAAATGATGGGTTGAGACTGGCACTGAAAAAAAGTTTGGAAAGTCAAATGCTCAGAGAACTTCAGGAAGTCTATCTTCCATAGACTAAAACAAAAAAGGCAAGGCAGTGGTGATGGGTTAAAGCAATATTAGTCTTCAGAAGAATGCTAGTCCTAGAAAGGAGCACTGGACACATATTACTTTTGAGGCATAGCTCTCCAACATCAAATACATACTGAGCTGGTGAAAGACAAGGGTTGAAAACAAACAGACAGGATGATAAATTTAACATGGAAATGACACAGGGTAGAAATGACTGTCCAAGAAAGCCAAAATTTGCAGAATTCAGGAGAATTCGGAGGCCACATAGCACAGGAAGAGGCCAGATGCTGGTAAAGAAACAGATCTAAGGAATAGGTTTGCTGCAGTAATGAATATACAAAAGAAATCAGCACAAATGTAGATGAGGTGACTGTGGAGCAGGGAGAAGCATCTCATCCTTTAAAAATAAAAGGGGACGGTAAAAGTAAGAAAAGTTAGAGTCCAAGCAAAACAGAGGGCAGAGTATATGGAAAAAGAAATAGGAAAGCAGAAAGTGTGCTCAGAGAGAAGACAAAAGAAGAACACTGGAAATACCCAAACAACAGTAGAAAGGTCTATGTGGTTGGGGAGTCCTTATTAAGAACTTCTAGTGGGATTCACACCAGAAGAAATCACATTGAAGGGAATGTGAGGTAAATATAGCATTGAAAAATATCTGGGACTGTAAGGAAGTATCCAGATCACCCTTTTTATTGAGTCAAATGACACTGCTGCATTCCCAATTCAATACATAAAGAAGGAATGTGCCAGATGAGAGAAAACTTTCTGTAACCTTCTGTGGGATTTGTAGGATCTCCTGAGACATGGGGGAAAAAAAGGACAAAATAATCAGGATTAAAAGATAGTGCTAAGAGAAAGGCTTTGGCATGTTCATTCTCTGGAAGGAACTCACATAAGAAAATACTGCTCATAGCACGAACTTCACTTGAGGAGAAAGCTGGTATGATTGAGGAAAAAATGGGAGGGGAAAGCTGGGAGAGGCTCATGTGTTCTCCACATCTAGTAATAGTACACAGGAGAAGGGAATTCTGGTAATCAAAGACAGCAGGAATCTTGGTAAGGAAAGGATGTACAGTGAAGAAAGGAAAAGAAAAATACAAGCCATCAGGAGTCTGAATAGTAGTAAAAATCTTTCAGAGCACCTAAATGGATCAGTATAAAAGGACTGGAGCATTAGTGTGCAAACAGAAGCAACAACAAAAAAGAAACATAGCTACTGTGAAGATGTGGAATTAGAGCTGATAGAGTTAAGAAACATGAAGGATCAGTAATTGAGGCTGGGTTTTGGGTGTGCAGGCTTTGAGAACTATACAGGTTAGGTGGTAACATGATGGACTATTGAGAAAAAGAGACCATTTCAACAAAAGTCTGTCACAGCCATCCCTAATCTGGGACAGAATGGTAAAAGAGCATTGGAGAAGTTTTTATAATGAGCAAGATTGGGTCTGGAAATGGGTAAACATTTATGGAGTGTTAGTGGAGGAATTTAATTTCCTGGATAATAATTTACAGAACAAGAACAACTCACAGTGGTAAACCTCTGGTGTCTTGGGTATGGTAACTCGAGTTTCTTTACCAAATAGTCACTCCATAAGCAAAAGGCAATACTTACACTGAGGAGTTGTGAGGCATTACAAACTGCAGGTTGAAAAAAATTACCTTGGGTTGAATGATCATAAAAGGTTCACCTGAAATTAAATAATAGGACAAACGATGGATCTGTGGATAAAGTTCTTCAGTTCAAAAATGAAAGTTCTTATAACTCAGGGAAGCATTTAGCAAGTCCTGAAGAGCTCTAGGACAGCATATCAAGTTCCAGGTGTAAAACTATTAGAGGTCTATATCCAGCCAAGGTTTTCAGGGAAAAGGGCTCCACAATTAACTGAATTTAGAAAAGGCATATTAGAAATAAGCAGAGCTTGGAAGGAAGGAGAGCAACTTTTTCTGTAAGCAGCACAACCAGGAAAGTGTGGTTGCTTATGGATATGCACTCCATCTACCCAAAATCCCCCACAAAACAACCAAAACAACAACCTCAAAACCTTAAATAAACTCTCCCATACCACTTATATCATCCCCACCCAGCAAGACTACAAGCTGTGAGTAACCTGAAGGTACACGCATGCTCTTTTGCAAGCAGAGCAGGCTGGCTGGGAGGCAGGCGCTGACTAACGGAATATGTAATGGCTGAGAGATACTTCCTTTTCCCTCAGTGGAGACACTAATTTGAATCTCTCTCATCTACTCAGCTGCCAATTTTTGAAAAAACTTACAGAATCTTAATTATCATAGGTGCTTCTACCATCCTTTCAGGTGGGGTTGAAATTGGCCATTGGGTTTGAAAGTTATGGCAGGAGAGGAAAGGGGAATGAAAATAATTTTTTTTTTTCCTTTGGAAACCAACTTTAAAAAGATTGATTAAGAAAACAGTACATCTTAGAGGTCAAGAAGCACAGTGATGAAGGAAGAACTGTCAAGAGTCAAAGTGAGTTACATGTTAAACCAAAGAGAAAAAACCTCTTTGGTTATGTAAATGAAATGAGGATGAGAAAAGAGTAAGTGAGGCTACTGTGAAATGAGGGGGATGCTAAAATAAAGCCATAATCAGTAAGACTCCAAAATAAAAGGAGGAGTTGTCTTCCATTTTTAATTATGTGGATGTTGACCAGGATATCAGAATCAGGATGGACAGTAGGAACACAAGGACAGAGACAGAGCAAGTGTAACCAAGCAAAGGTAATACTCCAGGAGCTAATGCACACCCCCAAGAGGCCACAGATATTTCACTACAGGTTATGAAACAAGCAACAGCACTGTATACTGCAGGGATTATGAATCTCCCACATCAGACCAATTGTTATAGGCTTGGAGAATGGCAATTTATTGTTGCGTCCCCTACCCATCCATTTTCCTTAAAGGAAGATGGCCAAATCAGAGAGACAGCTTTCAAACTGACTAAATTGGGTTTTATTTGAGCAGCAACTGGAACAGGTAGGTCCATCTAGTCAGACCTGTTCAGTCCAGTTGCCTGAAAGAAGTGGAAAATTTTACAGTCCCTCTAAGGGACCCTCTTAGGCTCATGTCTTGGTGCCACACCTGAGGTCTGTCTGCGAGCCTGTTTCCAGCAGTCACTGCTATCCAGCCTGTCAGAAACTCCTCTCAGCTGTGCCTCACTGGTTAACCTCTGGGAGGTTTGATCTCCCCTCCTGATCCAAAGCTCCACAGCCTGGAAGGGAGCACATGCCATTCAGAGTAGCCATTCAGAGTACCCTCGCTGGGGACAAAGGAGATGCCATCCGCCATGGTCATATGGTCCTGAATATAAAAGGGCAAACAACGTGATTAAGCCTGAAAGATGAACTCGGCTTGATGCAAGCTTTGAAATAGATTTTAAAGGCAAAAGTAATTAAAGGCATGGATATAGGTGGGAAATGGGCTAGAATGAAGCATGGCTTTATCCAAAGGAGATTGTGGCAGGCTAATCCGATATCTTTCTCTGATAAGGTAATGGAGTTTTTAGACAAAGAAAACATGCTAGATACCATCTTTGTGGACTTTAAGAAAACATTCGATATGGTGTCACATGAGGAACTGATTAGTGATGCTAGAGAAAAATGAGGATTACAGAAGAATTGTAAGGGAAAGGAGGAACTGCATAAAACAAGACAGCAAAGGGCTTGTGTTAAAGAGAAGAGTCAGGCTAGAAGGAGGTTAGCAGAGGTCCTAAAAGGTTAGGCTTAAGGCTACTCCTATTTAATATTTGTATTGAAAATATCAATAAAAATATGTAAAGTGCTAATAAAAAATGGTCGGGGAGTACGGTAAATACAGCCAAAATCTGAATATTGTGGCAGGAATCAGACAATCTTGAGGACTAAAGAAATCAAAATTGGAAGAAACATTCTTCCAAAGAAAACTGGAGCAGAATCTGGTTGTGGATGAGCCTTGGTGACCCAGGAGTCTCTCTGTGCCTAGGTCCTTCTTTGGGCGTAACTGCTTGTTGCTGCTTTGGAGTTTTCCACTGCGACATTTAGTTTGGCTTGCTGAAACGTCTATCATTTCTCAACTTGGGTTTGAGCTTTATGAACTACACCATTCTTGAGATTTTTTTTCCCCTTAATGAGCTCCCTGTAGATATTTTCAAATTTACCAGCAAGTTTATTAGTTTTGTATATCAGAATGCCCTACAGTTTTCATTTCCATGCAGGGAACACTCTGACTCTTCATCTCCTGGACATTTATTCAGGATTGACAAGCATGACAGGACTGACTTCAGTTTTAGCACACAACAAGCTCAGGATCCAAAGTGTGGAGGGGGAAGACAAGTGGTGAAGTCTGTTGCCATGGATGGCCATGACCTCTGTGGCTGAATGATTCTGATAAAGCCCTTTGGCTGAAGCACCATCAGGTTTTGGAAGAAGAAAGATTCATGGAGTTATACAAACCTCAAAAATATTCATTTCATGATCAAAAGTATCAGAAAAACTTTCTTCACTTTTTCTTACGTTTTGTAGAAAAAATTTCTTGTTGGTACAAATTTCTCAAATCCTGGGGACTGGTCAAAACCAAACCACTCTGAGTTTATTTAGTCTTTAGGCCACTGTCATTTCTGCCTCTAAGTTACAGAGACAGACAAGCAGATTCCAGGAAGGAAATATCATAATTCTGCTGAAGATGTATCAGAACTAACAGATTCCTCATTTACCAAACCGCCAAGCTTTGTGTCAGACTTCTCTTTTGCCCTGGCCCATCAGTGTGCTAGATTTGGGGTGGCAGCCACAGCAGGAATTACCCGAGGTGCTTCTTTTCCCTTTGAATACAGAAGAGCAAGTGGTTGCTCTCTGTAAGAATGGCTTGCTTTTCCTCCTTCCCCCTCCTACTTTCATTTTGCCTTATGGAAAAAAACACATATTAGTTTGAAGTATTTAATCCTAAATATCTCTTGAAATCTATATGATTTGGTGTCCTTTATCTTTCTCTCTTCTACAGGCCTTTATACAGGGGAAAAAAAGTCACAATCTGGAATGTTACATGTGATGAAAATTCCAGGGTTTTTTTACATGTAGCATGTTTAGGATTTTCATTCTGACCTGGGCCTCATGGGAATCATTTCAGCAATGGGACCTGGACATGCTGTTCAGCTGTTAAGTCTGGGTGTGAATCCAGCTGCATCCCGACTACATCTTAGGGTGCCATCTGGTCACACATCTCCCCCTTTGTGGTCTGTTTTCTGTACAAAAAGACTCAATCCATTATGAGGAAAGATGTCCATAGTAAACTCCACAGTCTCGATGTCAGAAAGTGAGTTCTGTAGTGCCCCTTTGCAGATGAGTTAGAGTCATCTGGAGCAGCAAACCAACTACGAGAGCGTGCAAAGCCCATTTCCATTCTTCTGAGTTTATGAGCCACTAAGTACAGGTTGTCTGTATAGGAAGCATCTGGCCACATGCAGCTATCTTCATCTAAGACAACCCCTCCAGTCTCTCTTCAGAGTCACCAGAAAGAAGCAGGCATTTCTGAAGTACAATTCAACACACACATCTGAAAGAAATGCTTCCCATTTCTCCTCCTGCCTGTAAAGGGAGTCTGAGTGGACCAGCTCAGAGGGAGATGTCTGCATCAGAGGTGTCAGAAAGCACAGTCTTGGAAGTCAGGGTTCATTTCACCCAACTTCTGTCATGATTCTGAAAGAGCCTCTTGTTCGAAAAAGGTCAGTTCCCTTATTCCTCATTATTCATTATCTTTTCATTTCTATTTAACATCAGCTGTTTGAAAAGCTATTATTCCAGCATGTTTAGTGGTAAAGTGGATGAAGTGCTCTTCTCCCCCCATGCTGTGACCTCTGTGATGGTCGTGAATAAAACTAATGACAATAAATTATAGAGGTGTTGCTGGATATTGCCAGAGGAGTGATAAAATGTGATGGCAGTTAATAGAGCATGTTTAAGAGACACAAGGCAACTGTTGTCTACTGGGAGACACCAAAATGCATTAGTAAATAGAGAGAAGTGGCATTCTGGTGCTCAGGGCTATATCACTCAAAAGCTCCCTGTGGCTTTTAGCTCTAACCTTTCTGGTGCTCCACCTCACAGGGCATCTGTTGCACAGCTACATGCTACTTCTCACCCTCAAGCCTACTAAAAGCACAACCTGGTCATGGAGCTGCAAGTTACACCCAAATTCACCCACAGCTCTCTGCACTGCATCAAGCATGTTTGACACATACTAATGCAGGGTACAGGTGTCTTGATCTGTATTGTTCTGATAGGTTGTAATTAATTGTCTGTATCAAAAAATAAGTGAGTCTTTCCCCTGTGTACAGCCTGGCAGGATAAGCAGAGCCCTCAACCCAGCTGGAGAAGATTACAGAATCATCAAGGTTGGAAAAGACCTTGAAGATCATCTAGTCCAACCATTAATCTAACACAGATTGTTCTCAATATATACATTTGGTTTTAGCTTTGCTGTTGACCCACTTGTAAGTTACATGAATGCTATCCCTTCCCCAAGTCTTGCTACTGGGTGGCTCAGCTCATCTCTCTGTTGGCTGCTTTCCTTCTCAGATGTTAAATCACTAGCAGTGAGCCAGCTGAAGTGCTGGCATAAGTGACCATGCCAGGTTGGTCCAAAGGTCCATCAAGCACGTGACCAT
Source organism: Strix uralensis (assembly GCF_047716275.1). NCBI lineage: Eukaryota > Metazoa > Chordata > Aves > Strigiformes > Strigidae > Strix > Strix uralensis. Next base: position 7,617,506 of record NC_133990.1, read on the forward strand.
CAGCTAGCAGCTGAGGCCAAGGAAAGGTAGGAACAAAGCACATCCAGGATGGATGATGCACTCAGATCCCCAGCTCCTCCAGTCATGCTTGACCATTGGGAGCCTTCTGTTCACCTTCCCCCAGTGTCAGCTCAGCCAGGCCCTACACAGCTATCTCCAGGCCTTGGCAACTTCTCTGCACAGGTACCTGCATTTTCCAAGACCCTTGAACTCCAGCTGTCGCTCTGACCTCTTTCCCTCAGTAACTCACAAGACTGTGGTTTTCCAGTCTCTAACACTGTGCCTGGGATGAACAAATGCACTAGTTCCCTTCTAGCATATTCCAGCATCTCCTAACTGTTTCAGTGACCTGGGTAATCTCATAGACCTAGTGCTTTTGCAGCTCCCATATGCCAAGAAGGTTGTAAGTCCCTTCCCATCACTGTAACCATCCCACAAGCCTATGGTTTCCTTTATTACTCACCGGCTACCTGTGAACTCCTGTTACCCTGTCCCCATCCCACAAAATAATGACAGCCTCCTGCCTGACCAGGGCAATGTCAGCTCTCACCTCCCTACAAAACCTTGGTTTACCCCTTGCTCCTCTAATGTGAGGCAACTCTTCTTAGTACCCTGCCTTCGTAATGATTGCACCCCTCCTGTATACACAACCCAGTCACCAGCACAGCTGAGCCCTTCTCTCCCCTTTTAAATCTGTGTGTGCACAACCACTGCTTAGTCCCTGCCTCTGCAACACCCATTTTATTATACCCACTGACTTCCTAATCATGACTCTCTCTCCTGCATAGCTCTCCTTTGCCCCAAGCCTCTCTAAGACCAAGTAACGTTCTCTGTGCCTGAGTCAAGCTGAAACCCCACCACCAAAAGCATGGTTAACCTGCAGCAGCTAAATCTGCCACTGCAAATATCAATCTCCTCATTTCCTCCACAGCCTCCCCAAAACATCCTCTCTATAATCCTATTGGATACCTTGTTCTCCCTGTGCCTGTGCTCTCCCAGAGCCCTGTCACCTCTGTGTGGTGGGGATGTGACTGCTGCTTCCTTTGTGTGCCTGTACAATTTTTCCCAAGGTCCAAGGCCACTGGAGGCTAGTTCAGACACTGAACCACCCAGCTCAGCTTTCCTCACAGCACAGGGTTCCCTAGGAATTGCTGTCTGTTGGAGAATATCTGTGCTTCCTCTCACCATCCTGGAAGTACTGAATAGTAATACATCACCTCGCTCTGTGCTGTAAGACCTTTCACTCGATCTGGGATGTGGAGCATTTGTGCAGGAATCAGAGAGTCAGTGTGGCTTACAAATAATGAATGATTTCTGTCCAGGATTAGTACAGCAAAAGCATGAACTAAGATCATGTTGTTCTATAGATGCAAGGTTGTAACAGACCTTTTCTACTTAGACAGGCAGAATTATTTTCTCAGATATGCTGCAATCTAGCTAAGGAGTAGCTGTGTGGTGTAAACCAAGAGCAGTTCTAGAGTTCACACACCAGGCTGTGGAGACGAAGGACATGGAGCAACAGGAATGTGAGACTAGACAATGATTTCACTTGCTCCCTTATCACAGGCCCGTGCCAGCCACTCTTCAGCCTGAGTCTTCAAAATGCTGTCAGAAACATGAACAGCCATATCCTTTGAGAACTTAGAGCTCAGGCAACTCACCTGACTTCCAGACAGCTGATGTTATGGGAGATGAATCCTGCACCAAGTAAATATCCAGACTTACAAGCAATGGGGATAGTGCAAAGTCAGTTCTTCCTTGCACATCTTTGCCCAGCACATTCTTAAATGTTAGCTGCCTGTGAAATAAATTCATTTCAGGCCATTCTTAAGAGAATCAATGGTAGACATCAATGCATAAGGTTTCTGCCTGCCACAAAGGGCCTGGGACTTCCATACCGCATAGACCTTCATGCTTTACAGCACTAAGCATGACTGCTAGGAAGGAAACAGTACTTTTCATTAGATGTTTTGGTCTGTGTGAGTACAGATTCATTTTGAGTAACCATGTCAGGGCCTGATCTGAACGGGGGAAAGTTATGCTGTGTGATAAGAGAGTGTTTGTTAGCTGAGGAAGTGGGTGGAGGAGTTACAGCCTCATAAAACTGCCTAGTAAATCTCTGTCCACTGTAAATGTTGTCAAATACATTCCTTCCAGTACCCTGAGTAGGTAGTCTGGGAACACAAAGGAAATGAGGCAGTGACCAAAGTTACACTGCAGACAGCTACCTAGGAAGGTATAAGCATTGGCCAGAGACAAGAAAGGAATTTCCCAGAAGATAATGAACAACCAAAGGGATGCACTTGGAACTCAGAACCTAAATATAAGGTCTATGCATCCCACTTCTGCAGCCCTTTGATATTCCACAGAAGCAGTATCAGGATGACTGGCACACTGCCTGTACATCACATGTACAGATGGAACAGCTCTGAGCTCCTCCAGGCTCTGGGGGTGCTCCCCACGTGAGCAGGGCTCTTGTAGGCAGGTGTGGTGGAGCAGTGCCTCTGTACCATGGGAATCCCAGGTTAGCCCAGATTTGGGCCACAGCAGCATGGTAGTGTTGGTGGGCCAGCTGCTTTGTGCTGCACAGATGTGTTCTTGCCTGTGAACCTGTCTGTCAGCAGAAGGCCCTTGTGCACCTCTGCCAATCAGCTCACTACTCCTTCACTACAGGAGCAGGGCAGCGTGGATGGTCTCCTTGATGCTGAGTTCAGATCACTTGTGTCCTGATGGCTAACAGAGTGGCATGAACTTCCCATTGATCATTGCCACATGTTGTGACCTTTCTTAGTCTAGCTGGTATGAGGTATTGCCCCAGTGATAAGGATGCTGTGAGGACACTTCTGCCACTAGCTTCCAGTCTTGGCAGAAGAAGCATGGGAAGACAACATGTTTGGCTATTCTAGACAAAAACAGGAGAAATAGCTGGGGGGTTTAGGAGCGTCTGAGTTTCTTTTTGCTTTTCTACAATACAGTGTCCCAGTGGTACCAACAGAAGCAAGGAACTCAGCCCCGCCATGGTCTAAGTGAGAGTGAAGCAGACTCCTCCTGAAAGATTGTTGCTCCCAAGTTCTGTCTGCAGAGATGAGATAATCACAGGCTATGTCTTTAGAGGCTGCTGGGGGATTCGAGTAGCTCTGAGTATGTTCAACAGACATCAAGGACAGCAAATCTGTGATGCTGGAAAAAGGCCCATAAGCATGTCCTGTTCGCTATTGATCTACCTGAGGCTGAAGTGCAAAGTGCAGGTGATCTCAGGAGATACCTGATCTCACAGCAAACTGAGATTATCCTGAGTCTTCAAAGATCCTTCATACCCACTCTTGTAGGTCTTGTCAAACTCTCTAGATGTATGAGGAGCTCAGGTACCTCTGCTTTTGTCTCTGGCTTTAAATCATACTCCCTCAGTCCCCTCACTCCCTCCATTGACATGGGGTTGCAGAGCCCAGTTCACAATTGGTCTCCTTCAAACAAGGGCTGCTCCAGTTCATTCTCCTCTGTGGTCTGGTCTAACCACTAGTCTCAGATGGCTTGGACTGGACTTCCTTAAGGAACTATCTGCCTTTAAGTCTACCCAGAATTTGGAAAGGTTGAGGCATTTCCATCAGTATGAACTTACTGTTCTTATCTCTTCCATCTTCTTGCCCAAATCTCCTTAGGAAAGGCAACATTGCTGGAGTGCCATGGCTGAGCAACTTGAGGGCTTCAGCACAGTGGTTATGAAATGCAGCGTAAATCACAGCCACAGACCGAGCAAGATGGCTGTGGTTGTTATGTGTGAGAAACAGTTCCTGGAGGAAGGCATCTCAAAACAGTGCCTGCTTGCTCTGTGGGTCTGAGAGCAACTGCAGATAAGAAAGGCCACATCCCACTCCTGAACAAGAACAGGAGAAGAAGAAGGAAGGGTAAATAAAGCACAGCAGCGCTCATCTCCCATTCCAAACAGCGGCAGCCCAGAGGCTGTGATTGCTAATTAAACAATATCTCCCATGCAATGCAGGCAACGAGGGTGACATTTACCTCTTGTAGGCTATAAATATCCAACCATAAGCAAACATTTCTAATCAGTGATTATGGGTGAGATTATTTTCCCTGACGTTATAAGTGATTGTTTGTTTATGCGGAGTTAATGGGCAAGATCATCCTGGAGGTGCTGGCCAAGGTTTCAGACCTAGTGTCTGCACCAGTGCTTGGGTACCATGCTAAACTGGGTCATCAGGCTTGGGAGGACATCCGAGACCCTCCAGCACAAGCTACATCTGAGCCCTGCAGACTTTGTTCTGAAGATCACTGAGGTAAAGAATAGAATGATAATGGTTACGTCTCAAGGAGCAGTAGTTCGACTCAGGGAGGGTGGCTATGCAGAACCTCCTTGTTTCAGAGGCTACCTCCCAGGCCAGACGTGGAGGCTCTGCCCTCGCCGTGGAGTGAGCAGTGCATGGGGGCATTGCCTGCCTTGCTGGGTGCAGCCCGCCTCTCAGATGGGGTGAAAGCAGCTATAATACACTTGAGAGGAATTGAGCTTGGGATAACTGATGATAGACTGGATAGAGGAGACCTTTGCCCAGCCCATGTTCAACGCCTCCAGAGTCTGAGACCATGCTAAGGTGGCAAGATCCTCTTCTCTTGCAGGCTTCTGTGTAGGGACTAGATATGGAGTGTGAAACCATCAGGGATAGTGAATATATTTGGATCAGCCCTTAGCCATTGTCATAGCCATCTGGGGAGGTAGAGATGTTTTTCACTGCACCAACCTCTTCCACTCCAGTGAACACCCCCGGGCTCTCCACACCATCCACTGCCTTCAGCAGCTGTATAGTGGCATAGTGCAGGGAAATCCAAAGGGTCCGCTGGTTTAAACTCCTGCGTAGTGACAAGCGGTGCCAACAGCCCTGCAAGGGACACAGAGAGGGATGGAGATATGCATGCTGTAATGATTTGTGACAGCTCACGTCTTACTTCAGGGAGTGAAATACACCAGTGTGGGGAACATGTGGAAGCAAATACAGAAAAACAAGCTCAGAGAACAGGGACCAAGTGGAGCTAGGGGAACTCCTATGCCAACAGCATCTTTGCTGATGTGTGTATATTTGACTTAGTATGTTTTTTCCTCCTTAAAAAAGAAAGCTGGAGGAACTGAGACAATGCCCTTTTCAGAGACATGACAATATAACAGCTGGGCTTATCCCTCCTGGCAAGAGTGCTTCTCAAGCTCTCCCTGCTGTAGCCTAAATGTTGGCCTAGCAAAGCGCCTGCTGGACTCAGGACTCATAAACATGTTCTGGGCTGTTCATGTGCTCATTGCTAAACTACCCACCATGCGTCTCACCCGTTTAGACGGGAAGGTTGCTATTGCACAGTCCTTAGCACACAGGGCCCTGGCATTGCCTGGTTGCTCTTTGCGCTGACGTCATGCTGAGGTAGTAGCTGAACCCTGTTTCACTGCACAAAGTAATGAGTGACATATCCCACAAACCACCACTCTCCTGAAAAAGAAATGGCTGGGTTCTAGATATTGATTGTCTCGGTGGCAGTGCTGCTGATGGAAAGCAGCATTGTCAAAGCATGTCAAGCTCCAGTACTCAGATATCACATGTTGCCACTGAGTAGAGTTTCAGAGACCAGCCCACATCAGCCACTGGGCTATGAACACCTGGGAGGGTCTGTTCTTAGCCCTCCTCACAGGGACCTTGCTGGTTGCATGGGCCCTGAGGCATTCCTGTTGCAGCATAGATTGCTTACTGAACATGAGTTGACAACTCAACTATCACGTCACTAGGTCTGATGTATTTCTCAGTTATGTCTGCTAGTTCCTGACAAGTCCTCCAGGAAAGTAAACAGATGAGGTGAACAACTTTAATTTCAGTACTAAATATCCTAAATAAAACAGTGTTACTGAGTGGAAGCTCAAAGATAGGATGCAGGCTGTTTTCTTTGGATTGTTCCTTGCAAGTAGCTTGGGTTAGCTATGCTGAGGGAGGTTGTGCCCTTGGAGGGAAGTTAGCAACTCAGTGAGCTGGTGGCCTACTCCCCACACCTGGAAACAGGTGTCTCCTTATGCCTTTACAGGAGGCCTTTGGAGAAGGAGACCAAACAGAAAGTCCTCATAAAAACCCACAACTACAGCTGCAGCTACATGCTACAACACTGGTCAGAACTGAACTTTGCAGGAGCTGGAAAGCTTGGAATTTATGCAGAGAAGAAACTATGAGGCTGAGTAGGGACTTTGATAGTGACAGAATCAACCAAGAGAGCAACACAATAAGTTCTCTCCATCACTGCATATTTGCAGATTAGTGTCATGGCTGTACATGAGTGTGGGGAAAGCTGTCCCACCTAGAGTGATGTTTCTGCATATGGCATGAGCTACATGCTTGCTTCTTTTGACAAGTCATTAATACCTGATGTTCTTCTCATAAGGTCATTTCTTCTCTTTTCTTCCCTGAATGTCACAGTGAGGCCTCCAACCCCATTTAGAGGGCAGCAGGTCATCTAGGGAGCACCCAAAATACCAGAATCCTCTGAAAATATCTGCTATAACATGGCAGTCTGTAGTATGCAACTGCTGCCTGGTACTAATTTCAGACCAACCCTTCTCTCTTCTTTTCAGCCAACCAGTTTTTGCTCCTATTATAAAGCTCCTTGCCTTATGGTGACTTCATACAAGCCAGAGAGAAACACCTCTGAATACCAGGAGCTCACTGGACACTGGGAACCGGTTGTCCCTCACTTTTCCAATCTCTTCTGGGCACTGGCTACAGAAACTTAGCATATATATTACTGCAAAGTAATATTACTTACTACTTTATTTCCAAAGCCAATGTCTCCATCACAAGAGTTATTTTCCTCGATCAGTCAGTGACTAGCAATGCTGTTAAAGAGGTAATGAGAAGATAAATTGTGCAAAGCAGCTGACAGCAAGAGCATGAAATTATGTCTCTGAGGCTTGTTGTCCTCAGGGAAAGAGGCCCTGATTGCTGATGTGGATTGCAAACCTAACTGGGTTGGTAGGAGTGCTGGGGTTGCCCTCACAATATCACCCCTGTATTTCTCACCAGGGCAGTATGGAGGCTGCAGGGAGGTTTAGCAGGGGCTAATCAATCTCTTATTTGAAAGTAGGGTTCAAGAGGTCCAAGAAAATAAGAGGGCAAGGAGGAAGGGAGAGCACAATACTCAGAGCTGAGCAACAGCTCAATTTCATACGCAGAACTAATATCTCTCTGGGTTTTGCCACATTGACTGCATGCCTCAGAAATCAGTCTCCATCTGCTGATGCCTGTAAGAAAAAATAAGCAGTCTTGGGCCACAGAGCCCTGGGATGCAGTTGGTGGCATCCTTTAGCTTTTAGAACATGTCATATCCAGGGTTAAAAAAAAAAAACAAAAAAAAACGTACAAAAGCCATGACAAAATTGAGTTTGTAAGGGGGACATAAATATGCCCCTATTCCTTGAGTACCAGGGGACCCACTCAGTGAAGGGCTGCCTGGCTCCTGCCTGTTGATATCAAGTGGTTAGGTCCAGTCTGGACCACCTGGCACATGCTGGGCAGAATCTCTTGCATGTGCAGATCTTGGTTGCTTTCAAAATCCTGGAGGTGGACTTCGGCCATGCCAGGCAGAGCAGTTCAATTATCCTGTCTCCAGCATTCACAGAACAAGTTGCCCATCATCCACACTCCTGCTGGAAACTCTATTTTCTGCTGCCATTTAAACAGGACCAGATTTGTAATTTAGCTACAAATGACAGAGCTGTAAGAACTTTCTGCCCCTCTGTCCTGGAAGTATCTTGTCTAGAAATGCATCTTTTTATATCTTGGCTTTGACCATATTCAACTTTAACTTGCTCAAAGGCAGAGACACCTTTCTAAGCACATTCAGTGAAAAAAATAGAGTGGAAGGGAAGCAAGAAAGTATTAGGTGATTTGGGGATCTGAACAGGACATTTCTGGAGAGGTATCAAGGGCCAAAGACATGCAGCATATGGTGACAAGAGCTATCTGTCACAGGTGGCAGATGATAAGGTGTGTACAGCATCAAAGACAGCAGCCTTGTATGTATTGTGTAGGAAGGGACATGAATATCATGGACAACTATGTATAGTTGAGGAACCTGAGTGCATAAACTGAGGAAAAGATGTGAATAGACCATGAAGGATGTCTGTGGGACTGCCTAGCTTTAGATACAGTGCTGCACTCATAAAAGGGATCTGGTACCAAGGAAACAGGGGCAACACTGGTCACACGACTCTGGGAAGCCCACAGTACAGAGCGAGTGGATTTTGTTAGACAATAGAGTTTGCAATAATACTGACTTCCTGATGGGTACCAGCTGATGTTTCTGGTCTCTGCTGTCAGCCTGAACCCTACAAAGTCCTGTCTGGTTTCCCTGCTAATGATTAATCTAGCAAGAGGCATTCACAGGAGAGCAGCAGAGAGCTCATGGAGAGATTGCATTAGGAGCTTTGAAATATTGATGTCTCTGTGCTCTGCATAAACTGTCCCTCCTCCACCCCCCAAAGCAAGGAAGAGTGGCTCTGGGGGGAGTTGTTTGTGAGCAGAACCTGCCTCAGCACTGACAGTCAGGAGATGCAACTCTCTAGACTACAGTGTGCAAAGCGCAGAAAGGGCTTTTAATTCATGAGTGACTAGAGAGAGACAGGCAGAAGCAGGACACAGCTGTGGCTGAGAGATGGGAATTTCTATGGGACTCTGAAATGCAGAGCTCATCAGGGACCTGCTTCTTCAACCATGGTCTGCTGAAAGCAACAGCTCAAAGGGGGAATCAGAGACCACCCAACTTGGGTGGGGGCTGCTGACCCCTGGCAATGAGTCCCACACTGAGCCACACACCACAGCCTCCAATAGCACTGCACTGCTTTGCACAGCAGTTAGGAACAAGGTTTGGGTTTTCCCAGGGCTATCTTGTCACTGCGATGAGGGGACACGCTCATGTGGAATGTGCTGTGCAGGGCTGGTGGGTGAGTGGCACAGCTTTGCATGTTAACATGAGAGAAAACAGATGACAGGTGCCCAAAGATGCTTCTCTGTGCAAGCAGAGATGTGGGTCTGTGCTGTGACACTTATATGAGCTCTAATGGAGTGTGATTTACATGGGAAGATGCTCATGCATGGAAATGCCATCTTCTATGGTGAAGTTCCCCCTGAGGCTGCTAGGAGTTTGGCTTGATACAAAAGGATTGTTCTGAGCCCCATGAAATGCCGTGCAAAGTTAGAAGAGCCAGACTAGCAGTGGTTCTGACTACTTTGTTTCTGCATGGCATACTCTGAAATAGTCCTTGGTGTCTTCATCCACACCTTTGGGACAGAGCTGCCTTTGTCTCGATTCAACAAGCAGCCTCACCAACCAGCTATTTTGTCTTCCAAACACTGGCTGAGCTCCAGTTCAGAAATGAAGGGAGAGTGAACTCAGTTAGAAACTACATGTTATCTCAGGATCCCTTCACAGGAGGAGGTTCATATCTTCAGAGGCTTCAGACCAAAGCAGATATTCCGTGGGGCTGCTGCTTTGCAGTTCCCTTCAGAAAGTGGTGAGGCCTTTCTCCAGCATCCCAAACTCTGGATCAGGCCCAGAGACCCTGGCCTGCATGCTCAGCATTTACTGCAATGAGCCCTCATGGCTTTGGATCGTGTTCTGACAAGAGCAGGCTCTGCTGCAGAGAGGACTTTCTGCTCTCCAGAAAACCACCCCTTGAGACCTTCCCTGCAAACCAGAGATGCTGCTGTAGAGTGAGCACTCAGCAGAGGCTCCTGAGCAGGCACAGTTCCCTGGAATGGTTGATGCAGGAAAAAAGTGAGCAGGGAAGTATTCTGGATTCCCTGTGAGTTTGTTTTAGGTTTTTTTTTTTTTTTTTTGGAAGCTGCTGGCAATCACTTGAGACAGCTCTTCCGTAGCAATTTTCCTTGCAGGTATCTGCTGCTCTCCATAAGAGATCCCAAGCCCTGCCCCATCAGTGCTCCCCCTCTGCATGCTCAGGCCATCCCCAGAGATGGCATTGTTGAATGAAGGCCCTTGTGCACAACCACGTGCCAAATGCCATGGCTGTGCTGCAGCAAAACATCGAAGCTTTCTGGGTACTGCCCTGTACTAGTAACAGGAGGGCGAGCAATCTTTCAGGAGGGTGGGGAGGAAACAAGTGTTGCCAGAAAGCTGTTTGCAGCTCCCTTTGGGTGATAGGAGATTCTGCCTACACCTACTTTATATCAACAGGGAGTGCTGATGGTGGAGCTTGCAGGCTGCCTCCCCTCCTCATCTCTGCTCTCCAGCAGTCCTGATGTTGCAGAGGTGCAGCTGCAGTCATCCCAGAGTGCTCCCAGGACTGGGCTTTATTCAAGATTCCCCAAAGAGATGCCATCTGCTCCAAATTGTCACATCTACCTTCACCGTAGATTCTGCCAGAGCCTTTCAGCTCCCCAAAACCCATTTTTCTACCTGCTGGCATCTCTGCAATGGCAGATGGGACATGGCAGCTGCAGAGTGCTCAGGTCCATGAACACAGAGCAGGTACCAACTCTTTGGAGGACATCATAGTACAGCAGCAGGGTTACCTCATCCCTGGCCCCAAGAGCAGGCAAGTTTGTGCCTCCAGCAGAGAGACAGCTGATGGTACTGGATGGTGACTATACCTAGGAAGCCCACATGGAAGTGTCCACAGGCTGATCCATCTCCGACACGCAGGTGGCAGAGCTGGAGCAGGAAGGTAACTTGTGTTCCATGTGACAACATCTAACTCCACACCTAGAGTGTGGAATGCCAGGAGTGCCATAAGCCAGGGAACAGCTGGACACCAAGTAGTGTGGGGAAAGGTTGATCTGGAGATCAGTGAACTCCCACCAGGTCATTCCCCCTCCATTGCTGAGGCTGGTTCAAAGATTTCCCACCTGGGTGTATTTAGCTGTTCCCATGCTGCACAGCTGTGGACTAACCAGGCCACACCAGTACAGAGAGGCCAGCTGGGGTCTCCACCATCCCAGATGGAGGAAACTGAGGTTCTGGGCAAAAAGACCTTTGAGGAGGGAGCCACAGCTCATGTGACCCTCTGACATTGCCAGGAGCTGGAAGGCCTTTGCTAGCCAGTCCAATGTGATTTGGGCTCTGCTTCCCTGATTTCCCACTGCAGGGTGGGAGCAGCCTTGATAGCTTGCTGGGCAGGACTGGGAGCTGCAGGACAGTCTGCTTTCAGCCATTGTCCTGTTTCCTCTCATTACTGCAGACATTTATTGAGGGGTCTGTCAATAGATAACTCTTTCTACCCCTATGAGGGGAACAAAAAACAATTTTGAAAAACTCAAATATTTCAAAGAATGGTTGTTCTCTGCCCAGCCTCAGGGAGTATCTGTGAATATAAGCAGCCTTAAATTGGGACACTGTAACTGCTTAGGCAGCTACCCATGACAGTGCAAGTCAAGTGGTAGCAAAACCCAAAGCTTTCTGCCTGCACATCCCTTTACACTGGCTTCCCTGTTGCGCAGGCACTTCTGGCAGAGGTCTGGGATGGCTCGCTGAGGACATACAGTGTGCAATATATACATTTTATAGCTCCTGATCTGGCTTGATGCTGCATTCAGAGGTTGCATGTTGCTTACCAGAGAGCAGGCTGGACTTGTGCCATATACAGCAACCTCAAAGACAGATGCTGTTGCTGCAGTGCTTTCCCAGGCAACTAGAGATTTGTTGTCTCTGATGAGCTGGGCACCATGGAGCCTTGTCCAAGGAGGAGCACCTTCTCTTACTCTTTCCACAGGCCCTTCTCCTGCATCCCCAGCATGCTGAGTCCCAGTCCACAGACTCCCTTCCCCAGACTCCCTTCCCCAGAGAATATTGACCTCTACTTGTAAGTTTCCTCTTGAAAATGGCTATCATACCCCCTTTATCAGAAAAATTGTCCATGGGGTTGGTAGTTCTGTGCTCCGCTTTCTACCAAGGACCCCCTGCCTGAAACGCCAGCCCAAGCCCCTCCAACAGCTGATGAATATCTAGGGATTCCCTGTGTAACCCAGCCTTTGTATTCCCCTTCTAGGTACTTCACCTCTCTCCACTCCACCCTGCAGCTCAGGTCCTTACAGCTCAGTCCAACCAGCCTTGCCCAAGCCAGCAAGCCTGACCTCCCCAGGAAATGAGTATTTTTCCCTAAGCATTGATGTAACTCTGTACCATAATCTGCCCTGCTGACTCCCTGCTTCTCATTGCACAGGGGTGGGCAGATGATGGAGAGGAGGGGACAAGCCCTGACAGCTACTGCCATGGGCCAGGTCACATCTCAGCCCATACAGTATTCATTAGCCTGCAACCTTGCTCCGCTGCTTTTCTCCCTATTGCCTGCAATCCATGTTATACTGGAGAAAAAGCTCTTTTGTAGAGTGGGAGAGAGAGAGAAGGGGGAGGGAAGAAAGAAAAGAGAAAGACTAGATGAAATCTTCTAGACCTTCTTACACTCCCAGGTTATGTTCCCGCATGAGAAATTCTTGTCTCAAGCATCATTCATAGTGTGACTTGCAAATTATGCTCTTAGTCCATATCATGGTCCCGTCTCCCAAGAGTGTGGGGAGTTGCCATCTGCATAGACATCTCAGCAGTTGTGTCCTGGAGCAAACTGTACTCATGGTTTACTATAATCCCACTCATCCCTTTTTAGCATTGTCATGAATTGTTGAATGGCTGCGGTGTTCCACCCAAGAGCAGCTGCATTTCAGTGGTGGGTGTTAAAGATTTAAAGCAATATTTTTTTCAAGTGTGCTAATATTCTCTGTAAGATGCCATGTTCATTCACTGTTTGTCAGCTCCCACCATGATAACGTGTCTAAACCGCTGGCCATGACACCTTGACAAGCTGCTCTGTGCTCCTGGGAAGCAGTGCGGCATTGTAGGCCCAGCACTGAACAGTTACAGCATGGGAGGGAGCGTCTCAATTACAGTGCTTTCATCACCCGTTTTTATTACTGCCAGACCCAGCCTTTGCATTCTGGTCAGGAGCTAATGAATCACGATTCATTGCTTCACTTGCAGAATGCAAAATATCCAGGAGAGAAGAAATAGGAAAAATCCCAAGTCTCGCTCAAGGGTTTGTTCTGAGCCTGCCTCTAGTGAGCCACACTGAGAGGTGCCAGTGTTCACCCTGTAACCAAGTTGTGTGCCAGGGGATGCTGCTCTGTGACACTGCTCTGTCCCAGGGTCATCAGGCTCGAAAGGATCATCGGGAGGTCACTGAGGCCATTACAGGCTGCCATCACAGGCAACTGTCTCTCATGTTCCTGCCATCTCCCACCTCAAAGGCATCACTTTTTTTTGCCTCTTTTCCTCTTACTTGGTGGGTTTCAGAACCTCACTGGGTGGCTTCACAGAATCACAGAATCATCTCAGCTGGAAAAGCCCTTGAAGACCATCTAGTCCAACCGTTAACCTAACACTGACAGTTCCCAACTACACCAGATCCCTCAGCGCTATGTTGACCCTACTCTTCAACCCCTCCAGGGATGGGGACTCCACCACCTCCCTGGGCAGCCCATTCCAACGCCCAACAACCCGTTCTGTAAAGAAATGCTTCCTAATATCTAGTCTAAACCTTCCCTGGCACAACTTGAGGCCATTCCCTCTTGTCCTATCACTTATTACTTGGCTCAAGAGACTCATCCCCCCTCTCTGCACCCTCCTTTCAGGGAGTTGTAGAGGGCCATGAGGTCTCCCCTCAGCCTCCTCTTCTCCACACTAAACCCCCCCAGTTCCCTCAGCCGCTCCCCATCAGACCTGTGCTCCAGACCCTGCACCAGCTCCGTTGCCCTTCTCTGGACACGCTCGAGTCATTCAATGGCCTTTTTGGAGTGAGGGGCCCAAAACTGAACCCACTCATCGAGGGGCGGCCTCACCAGTGCCGAGCACAGGGGTAAGATCCCTTCCCTGTCCCTGCTGGCCACGCTATGGCTGATACAAGCCAGGATGCCATTGGCCTTCTTGGCCACCTGGGCACACTGCTGGCTCCTGTTCAGCCAGCTGGCAATCAACACCCCCAGGTCCCTTTCTGACTGGCTTGTTTGGGACTTTCTTGTAATTTCCAGCCCAGATATATTTGTGATCAGATCAGATCTGTTTGATCTTGTATCTGCTCCCCCCTCATTTCTCCTTAGCACGAGACATTCATTAGCAAGGGGAAAAAGGTAAATCTTTAGTTTTCTTTACCCAAACCCACATAAAATCCAGAAGTTCTGAAGCCAAAAGTTAGACGAGTTTAAAAAAAAAATTAAAAAAATATATACTGACAAAAAACCCCAGGATCTATTGACATTAATAAATAGTAATAACCTATTAAATTAATAAATTCATAATTGCCACCAAAAATTGAAAGACATTAAAATTTTAGCTCCAGAATTCAGAAGCAGTCCCCAACTCCCTAAGACCAGGCAAGACTGTATGTGGAAAGTGAAGGACATTTTGTTGTGTCTGTGGACTGTTCCACCCAGCGGGACGCTGGTGCTGACTGCAAGCAGGACTCTGGACCTGAGGGATGTCTGTTCACACACCGCCATCCACATTGCTCTTAACCCATCTCTCAAAGTGCCTGACACTGATAGAACAGCTTTCTCCCTGAAAGCGTTTCCCTGCCATGCATGGGTTTCATGTGCAGAGGAAGGCTGCTGCAAAATGAAAACTAACTTTCTGATAATTGTGTGTTGCCTTGCCAAGAGGAAGTTTGAAAAGGGATGTTCCCCGGTCCTCATCTTCTCCTGCAGCCCTCCCTCCTGCCATCAGTGGTTGGTGGGGATCAGGTCTCTCTGAAGGGAAGCATTGGCAGCTGTCAGGCTGCTGGCAAAGTTGAGAGCAGCAGAAAGAACAGGGAGTAATGAAAATAGTGAACTTTATTAGCTGCATGTGTGCAGGTGGGGACTGGCAAGAGAAATTCCCAAATCACAGTGAGTCACTGCCATAGCCTTTCAGAGCAAATAAGTCTGATCAAAATATTAAACTGCAAGAAAACTCAGTGACATTTTAAGCAAGAAAAACTAGAAGCTGCAAAATCTGTGGATGCAGAGGGTGAACTGTGGTCCCAGGAACTCTTAGAAAATCATCTTCCAGCCTGTGCAAGACAGGCAGCTGTGCAGCCACTTTTCATCCCCAGGGTTAGCCTGCACCCTGGCAAAGCAAGTCAAGGGGATCCAGGAGTACTCTGTGGAAATGACACATTCCAGAACCACCAATCTACAGCACAACCCCTTTGCTCTGGCCACTGACTCCAGGCAGAAGCTTTCCTGTGACCCTGCTGCCACACAGAGTGCTTGAGGCTCTCCTCGAATTCTCCAGCTCAGCTCACAGGCAGTGTTTGCGCAGCCCTTCTCCGGTAGGATGGCAAATCAGGGGCTTTGGCACAACCTGAGTGTTTTGGAGGGACTACACCACACCGGGAGACTCTCATTCCTGCATGTCAGGACTGCAGACATCCTTCCCAACATCCTCCTGGGAAAGATTCGGGAGGAGGAGAGAGAGATGAGATAAGACTTTCAAGGAACATTCCCTGATGGAAAGGCAAAGCAATTACATTAACCCTTTTGAACTGTGCTCCTGCTTACCAGGTCGAAGGGCTTTCTCTTTCAAATGCAGATGAAAACACTGCCTGGTGCCTTTCCGTGGAAGGATTTCAGGGTGGGTGAAGGTGGTGAGGAGAGGGCTGTCCTCAGACACTCCTGTCCACTTTTCTGCAGGCTGCCAGAGCACCCTTTTAGCTTTCAGGCTACAGCAGAGAAGACAACAATGTGGGGCTGCTCTTCCTGGAGAGCTATTAGGAAACATCTGTGTTCAGTGCACTCCAGCACTGGGGCCCACCACAGACTCTCCAGGTCTTGTAACCCTATGGCTGAGCTAAGGGAAGGTTACCTGATTTGCTCTGCAAAGCACTCTGAGTTTTATGGATGACAAGTAACCATAGCAAAGTAATGCAGAAATGTGTAAATGCCCCAGAAAAGTGGCAGCACAGGCCAGATCTGGCCATGGAGTGATCCGAACATGGTAAATGCATTGGTCTGGATGTCAGAGGGACTGTGTAAGACATGTTACCTGCAAGAGGGGGCTGCAGGGCAGTGATAGCAGCAGTGGCCTTGCAGGGTCCTTACAGAGTAGGGATGACATTGCCTAGGGGACCCCAACCTGCAAGGCTGTGGATTTGCACAGAAGCTGCTCTAAGCCAACACAGCTCTGCTGCAACCCTGCACTAAACCTGAGCAAGAAAACCACTGAGCAGCTGGGGAGTGGTTCTTAGAGCCCCCTGTAACAGATGTTGGCTCAGATCCGGGGCAGCCCCTTCCCTTCAAGGACGCTGATTTTACATTTCCGTCCAAATGTTTACTGCTGCTTTTTTTTCAATACCACACCTCGTTCATGGTACTGCCAAGACTGTTTTCCCCAGACACATGCCCTAAGCCAGGCAGATGGGCAGAGGCACATGGCTGGAGTGCATCCCATGCCAGAGGGGAGCTTGCCATCTAATGGACACTTCTTTCCTATGCACCTGCAGCTGGATTCGGACAGCTTTGCACTGCAAACCAGCCATCCGCCGTGTTGAGACCCTGGCCCAGGAGCCATGAAACATGATCACAGCTGAAATGTTTGTATTTATGACAGCCAGTCACAAGAAGTTATTGAGGAAAGGCTACTGGTCAGCTGATTTCAGCTTGCAGCCATCTATGCAGCCTCACTTTTCTAGGTCTGTGGGTTTTCAGTGCTTAATGCAACAAATACAGCTTCAGCCTTGCCTTTGCAGAATGCCGGCACAGTCTTATGGTCGCTGAAATGTGGGACTGATCCAGCTATGAAAAAACGTTTTGGTTGATCAGTGCCCCAGACTAATTTAGTTCCCCACACCCTGGCTCAACATGAAGGAGCAGAGAGACAGGCCTGTAGAAGGAAGAAGAGCTGGCAGTGCTACCAGCATGACACCAGCTCAGTCCCCCACAGCACGGAGAATCTACATTGGCCCCTCCATCACCCCCCAGCTGCTATGTAGCACTGACTTTCAGATAATAAATGGTAGACATTATTTGCCATAGCACGGGGTCTCAGCCCTTTATGTGTATTTCTCCAAGGAATTGCATTTCTCCAGCGATCTGGGTAAAAGGAATCAGAATAAATATATATGGTGCTAAACAAAAGTAGTGTTCAAGGGAGAAAAACCCATGTATGGAATTGTGAAATGGTCACATGAAATGGGGATGATCTTGCATTTGGTAGAATTTCCTCAGCCTGATTTTTGAGAAATATGTCTCTTCCTCCAAAGGCAAATGCTCCAGAATAGAGCCTGGGAAAGGAAACTGCAAGGATGAAAGTTGTCTCCAATTTAGCTGTTAGCCAGTTCATTTAGGAGGACTTGGCTGGCAGGCACTCGACACCTTGCTAGCTTCATGTACAAAATGTTTTTTGACAGCATCAAATTTGTGTCATAAAACACAAGGTGTGAGGAAGTCAGGTGTCTCATGAAGATGCCAGGTTAAGTGACAGTGACCACCAGCACATTGAGTTTCAAATGTTTTGCACAAGGAAAGCACCTGGAATTACTAGCTCAAACAGCACGAGCTTTCCAAGTTCTGAGGTAGTGGTGGACCATGTGAACTAGGGGATGGGATAAGGGTCTCAGAGGGACTTGGCAGTAGGTCTAGTAGGTGGTTCTCTTATCAGTTGTGTATCAGTACATCAGTGAGATCTACCTCATGAAGCAGATCATGCCCATAGTCTGGACAGCAATGTGTCATCCTGGCTGTATGGGAGCACATCCACAAGTATTGTATGGCATGTTGAATATGATCAGTGCCAAAAAGATGACCCCCGCCCCCTCCTCCTACTGCTTACACTGAACACCTCACATTTTCCCCCAGTAATATCTTCACACACTCATGGCTTTCATGACCTGCAACTGTTTGGTCTTCGACAAAGACCTGGAGTAACAATCAGGTATTTGGCTCTAAATGTTTTGAATTGTTTCAAAATAGTTGTAGATTCTGTACAGGAATTTTAGATAATATCACCTCCTGCTCAGGTTGCTCCTTCCTGTCTGCCCAGGAGCTAGGTGTGCTCCTTCAGAAGTGTCTCCCCAATAAATTTTTCTGTATTGGTGAGAAGGGAGTCACCTTCCTCAAGAGACATGCTTTGCATCTGAACTACATACACTGCAGTGTGTCAGCACCATCTGGACAGCAACTTACCACAGCACTGAAGGAGGAAAGCAGATGGAGAGTAAAACAGGGAAAAGGAAGAAGAAAAAAATGCCTTCTCTGCATTGGGAAAATGTCCTGCACATTATTATTGTATCCTGCAAGAATCATTTTGCTGTTCAGGGAACTTCTCCCCTTCCTTCTCCCAGTTTTTTAGTCCAAAAAACAAGTAAAGGGTTTCCCCAAGCTCTGGAGGTGTTTTAGAGTCAACAGGGAGAAAGAGGGATGTCCACATATCTACAGCTTGACTTGGTGATCTGCTTTGGATCTGGGATGAGAAGAAGCATGGGCTCACAGTGTCTGTCTCTGTGGATCTTGAAAGGAGTCCGGACCACCACAGGGGAGACAGGCACATTTGTTGTGTAAATATCATTTCAGATGCCTATCCATAAAATGACTCCAGACAAACGTGCTTTCACTTAAAATCACTTAACTTACTGCATGCTCAATTTTTTAAGTGAGTGCTATAGAGAGGGGCTTAGGTGGAGGCAGTGTGGTCAGTGTGGTTTTGCAACCACCCTTTTGCAGTCCTACCATCCCCACTCACATTGCTTGACTTCACCTGTAGTTCAGCTTTCTTTGTCTTCTGTTTCACACCTTTACTGTCTCCACCTTCCAGGGACGGCCCTCGTAATAAGCAGTGTAAGTGATTGCTAGATATCCCACGTCTCAGGGATATTTGACCCAAAGGCCACATTCAGAAGGATGCAGTCAGACTCCTTTGCTTCATCTGAAATGCTTTGGTCTCTCTGGGCCTGGATATTCCTCCAGCTACAGGGTGGCCCTTGAGCAGTTATTGAACTAGACGGTTTTGCAGGCTTTCAGAGAACAGGGATGTAAGGCTTGAGAAAACAGTCTAGCCTGGACAAACATAACTTTTCTTGTTGAAATGTGGTTGTGATATTTACTCTGAAGACACAGGCCATACGCTGATGGAGTTTTTGTTCCTGTAGCAGCTTCACATTTGGACCAGAATTACTGAAGTAAAGCAGACACTTAGCACACCACCCCAGTCCCTTCAATCTGATGTAAAAGTAATTCACCTCTGAAAGGGGCAGCTGCATCCTGATCCCCATCTCCATCTGCTCACCCAGCCTCCCACCTTTGTACAGAAAGCGAGATCAGGAACCTGATCTGGTTGGAAACTAACCTGGATGGGAAAAGCAATCAGTGAAAAAAGTCGAGAGAATTTCCTGACAGATCATGTATGCACTAACACAGGCACAAGAGAGGCAGGAGAATCATGTGGCTGAGGGCTGAGAAGGGAACAAGACCACCTTGTTCAGTAGCATCACCCACTTACATCCAATTAATATGACCACAGAACTGCTTTGCTTGGCCTTGGTGAGCATTGTGCAGAAATAAAATTAAAAAAAACAATAAAAAGCTATGTTCCAACAAGCACAGCTGAGAACCAAATTTGCTAACACAAGTATTCCCATGGAATACAGTGAGTGAGTAAATAAATAGAAAATGCTTTACCTACAGGAGAGTAGTTCATACTGTTATAAATACTATACTCTGCCATATTGCCAGGTTTCAATACAGAAGGATAGTAAATATTGCATAAGTTATCAGGGGAGTTTCAGTATTGCCAACCACACATGTTAAAAAAAACCACAAATGAGATCTGAAAACAAATATGAGGTTGGATTAAAAACCACAGGTTCAAAATAAATAAATGTTGATGTCTTTTGTTTGCATTTTGCCTTCAGGGCCTTCAAGGTGCAAAATGCTGTTGCTGCCTCTTCTTTACAAAAAAGCAGGCAATGATCTCCCTTTAAGTCAAAGACAGATGAAATTCCTACCTAATCAAATGATTCAAGAACTTTAAAGACTTATGATAAAATACTACACTTCTGCTAAAACTGGGACAATTGGACTCACAAGCATTTGTTTCAGGGGAACATCATTTTCTACAGAAAGAGGCACTAGGGTGCCACAATTAGCAGCACTAGTTTTAAAGATGTTACTTCAGTAGTTGTCATAAGATGTCCCAAAATAAGAACTGTTTGAGCAAACATAAATGTATGATAAACACTGTAACTTATTGTCGGTATAGACAGATTAATTATTTAGAGACCGTTCAATGTGCCAAGCAATTTGGTACACTGAAATCAAGACAGGTTTCCTGGACTAGCTGGACTTAAAGTCTGTGTAAAGCCAATACCAGACATACAGAGAGATCACACTCAGCCCCTGCTTGTGTAGACCTCCACCCTGCTTTCACAAAAACAAAGCAATTTCTTCTAAATACATCTGGATTTTCTCATTTTAAATTATTTTTTTTTCCCCTTTAACAGTAATCCAATTTTCCCAATGTCTAATTTTCTCTGAGACTTACAAACATACAAAAAATAATTATTATTTAAAAAAAAGTAGTTCATAATTTCAGCTGGTTTTGTATTGGCCAAGCAGAAAATTTCTAAATACAACATATGGAAAATGTTTTTTAAATTAAATACTTATTTAAAAAAAAAAAAAAAAGCATGCATAAAATATCCAAGGATCTGTGTTTCATGTGAAGAACATAGTACTGCTGATGGTCAGAGTCTGTCCTCAGCTCCTTCAAAGAGTATGTGTCACCTTCTCCACACCAGGTCTGATGGAATGGAAACACTACAAGAACAGAAAAGGTAATTAATTGTAAAAAAACTAGACTTGATACTGTCATATGCAGATATTTCTACAGAAGTGCTATTTTGAAAGCCACTGTTTAATGTGACTTCAGTTCAACTTAAGCAGATGCTTAAAGTTAACCATCTGCTTAATTGCTGCTAGGATTAGGGATGGATTTAAATAGAGCTTTTAGTTCTTCCTTAACATAGCAACACTTTCTTTTTGCCTTAATAAAGCACTTATGCCCATGGTTCATTTTAAGTGCTTGATTAGTGTTAGTGACTTCACTTATATGCTTAAAGTTAAGAATATGATCAGTGTTAGATTGTATCTGGATCTTAATTGTCTATAAAGTACTGGCCCAAAGCCATGTTTAGTAGTTAATAAGCATGCAAACATGTCCTGCATCTAGGAATAGAAAATGCCAGAAATCAGCAAAAGGATGAAATAAACTTCAAACAATTGCAACACGCTTGTTCTTGTTCCTGGCCTGTAGCAGAGAGCTGTGTAATATAAAGTCCCTGCCTCTCTGTCCAAACGCCTTGAGGCTGGCCATGTGTTGCTGACAGATTAAAGAGCAAGTGAATTTCTATGACTTGAGAGTGATTTAAAATCAGTTGATGAGTTAAGAGTCTGCTTATCTTGATCATCATGTTGGTTATAAAGTGGCACATTTATCACTCCTAAGCCAGAACAGAGTCTGGAAAAGCCCTACTGGACTCTGGTCTGTTCTGTGCAAGCTGGCAGCCCACCCTCCTCACTGCGGTCTCTGGGCATCCTCTTGTAATGCCCTGGGTGACAGGACAAACACCCATTCTGAGCTGTTCCGTTCCATGAGAATCCAAATAAGAGTCTTTTTCTGTGAATTATGCTTGGAGTGTAACAACCAAGGAGGTTTCTGCTTTTAGCTTTCTGCTAAATCCTGTCTTTTCAGTATAAAGAAAGAGTAAGATGGGACAGCCAGGCACCCCTGGCTGTTTCCTAAGGTACAGCAGTGAATAAGGTCTTTGACTTCTGCTCTCAAAGTGGAAGCATAGTCCAGCCCACTAGACTCACTGGGGAGCCCTTCTTGCAGTGATTTCATCCTCCTTTTTGTTTCTCTTTATAGTTCATGAAAGAGGGAAAAACAGGGTGGGGATTTGTGTTCCCTTTCCTTCTCCTTCCTGCAAATACCATGGGGTTAAAAACGACCATGTGTTTCTTCCAAAGGTATTAGCATAATTATCTCTTCACTCTGCAATAGCTGGCTGTGTTCCATAAAAGATTGCATATAACTAATCCTGCTTTAGAAACCCATACTATTTATACGTTCTAAAATCAACTTCATCTTCAGAAATGCCCTTTAAAGGACACATTTTGTTCTATTCTGACCATATGTTTTCACCGTGATCTGCGTATTTTAAATGTGTTTCAAAGGTTAGCATCCAGGACTGCTCCCCCAGATGCTGTTCGTGCATGTCTGTCTAATGTTAGTCATGCAGCCTGCTCAGCTGTTCGATTTTTTAGAAAACCAGTCCATATTTATCTAATTACTTTGTGTTTGGAAAGTCAGTGTGAAATTCTCAAACACAGAGGGGATCCCAGGCAGTGGCTGTCAACGCAAGCTAAGCTTGTCCTATGGGGTTTGCCACCAGCAGTGCAGAGCTTTCTCTCCCAGAAAGACAGTCCTTGTTCTTTCTCTTCATCTGGATTTCTTCTATTCATTTCACCACTTCTTTTTCCTGATTTATGCTAGAATATGCAAGAAAGGGCAGCACCAAGTAAATTAAAAACAAAGAAAATCAGAGCAAATAAAGTATGAAATGCTGTGGAGAGATTTTAAACTCCAGATCAAAAGTGAGTTCCAACATTCCCGTTTGGGGGGTGGGGATCATTGTAGCTATTGTTCTCTAAAAGCAGAGGCATTGCTGTTGAGAAATTCCCATGCAGGATATGTCTCTTTTCCAGAGGCTCCTGCTGGTGAGTCTAGCAACACTGGGAAATGCTGCCCTTTTTGATAGACCTAATACTCCGTTGTCTACACGGAGGAAAAAACATTTTTTTCAAGAAGAAAACGGGCTTTCCAAAGATGCTTCAAGAGGTATCAGTTTCCTTGGAGAGAGATATTTGGAGCTCTGTGTAACCTTTATCTTCACTGTGGTGTTGCTGGTTTTTAAAATAACATTTTAGCCAAGATTGGGAAATATTCTTCTTGTCATTTTGTTTTCCTGTAGGTGTACTTTTTAGCTGTAGTTGCTTGAAAACAAAATTTGTATTTTCCTCATACCAAGCTCTTCCAGACAGTTTGCTTTTGTGGTTTGGCACTTTGATGCTTTTGAAAGAGTCAGTGAGTATCTACATAAATGCACTGTGAAAAAGAAATATGCTTGTGTGTAGGGAGTTCATGAGTGGGCATGGTTTACATGGTACTTGTTCCATCGCTGTATATAAAGCGCGTGTGGGAGGAAGAGAAACCACTGTGAATGAGTGTGTGAGTTTGTGCGTGCTTTCAACAGAGGAGACATATTTCTGTGAGTGAACTTTAAGCCCTGTTGTACGAGACAGTCCTCCTCATGCTACCCATTTTAACTCAGATGTTTGGGGGAGGATTATTTGCCACCTGCTTTTTGACAGTGCCCGTTGCAGCTGAGTATTTGCGACCTGTGGCTGTATATTCACCTCCTCCTTGATTTCTTATAGTTCCTTTAAGCCTCCATCTCCTATAATCTTAAAACAATGAATGAACAGTAACCATTGCTGTGAAGTAGTTACGGCTGTAATGCACATACCTACCTGTTGCAAAGTCACAGAGATACAAGTGAAGTGACCCCTGTCCCCACATACACTCTGCTCTTCTGCCATGAGGACCAGGTGGTACACACATGCACACATCAGCATGTACATGCACATAGCACGTGCACTCATGTGTTACATGCCTGTAGATTACATGCACACTCACATAAAAACCTTGCTGGTAAGAAACACTTCTGTAGCAAGCCCAACAGTTAAATCATAGCTTTCCACCAGAAACTTGCTCTGTTAGAGCAAGCACTTCATCCAAAGAAATGGTTTCTGCATTTCCCTCCTTTCCTGGGTAGTCTAAACTCTGCCTTTAACTATGTGTAAGTGCTTACAGTGTAGAAAGACTTCCACTTAAACTGTAAGAACAAGAGGTCAAAAAGTAGCAAATGACTGAGTTAAAGATTCCTATGAAATGTTAACTCATACAGTTTCTAGCTACTTGATGGATACTTTCCAAATAAAATATCTGCCTTGAGCATTCTGTGGACAGAGTAGCTCTGGGAATGAGTCACTGTTGTATAGTGAAGCAGGTTTGTAGCAGTCCCAAGATGTGAGAAGCCTGAGCCACCAAATGGCATCTCCAGGAGGTGGGCAGGGCAAGCGTTTGACTGGAATCCAGGAGAACCAGGCTTCTCTCTTCCCACTGCCAGGGAGTGCTGCAGCCAAGTCCACAGTGCAAATCGTGCTGACAAGTCTGCAGCAGCTCCAGGTGTGAGAAACACCAGCCTCCTGCCTGACCTTGCTATGCCAGCAAAACACAGAGCATCCATGCAACCATGCCAGTGGTGACAGCTTTGGCTGCCCTCAGTGATGCTTTTCAGGAGGCCACACAGCAGGGCGGGCAGGAGGGAAGCTTCTGTGGGACTATACTGGGGCACTCCTGGGAGGCTCTCCTGATGTGGATGAAGCAACAGGGTCTGCCTCGTGGGAAAGGCCTGGAGGAAGCTGAAATAGTCAGTTAATCAGGGTCTTTCAAAGTCACTTTGGTTTCTTGTTCCTTATGTTTCAAACACCTGCAACATGATATTCAAAAGTGTTGAGCTCCAGTGGGCTGCCACAGCCGTAGTCAGGCAGGGTGTGCTCCTGCTGCTGTGGCCGTGAGGGTTGTGATGGAGGGTAACAAGCCCAGGGTTGAATGGGGCTGGGCGAGCATTTCCAGCCCTCCTTGTGTTACTGTGTGGCCACAGAGAAGTGATTCCACTTGCCTTCATCATTTTCCCCACATCTAGACCAGGAACTGTTGCATTTGCCTTACCTTCCCCACAGAAGTGGTATGATTAATTAGCATCTGATTTATGCTCGCAAAATCCTATTAAAAATCCCCTGTGTGATCTGAAAAATCTGACCTGAGTGTTCCACGGCTGTTCCTCAAAAGTAATACACCTTGCAGATGCAAGTACAATTGCTCTCTGGCTCAGCTTAAATCTGGGGCTGACAGACCCCACCCTACCTGTGATGGAGTCTGGAAGCTGGTTTTGAGGCTTAAATGAGCACTAGAGGAAAGTCTGCATGGAAAATAACAGTTCCATAATCAGTGCAGGATTTGGATGGCGTGGGATACTAAAGAACAGGGCCACTCACCCCTTAATGAGGATTAAAATAACTCTTGAATAGCTGCCTTATTCCCCGAGCATCCTGTTCAATGAATGAGTCACAGGATTACAGTTGAAAAATAGGCTGGAATGGTAGAACAAAAACCTGACATAATGAATATCAAATTAAGGGTTTGGGGACAGCCTTTAATCTGGCATTTCCAACCCCTTTAATGATTGACATGCTGACTTTACTAGTAGCTTAATTTCTGTTTTTGTCTTGTGTACCCCTTGCTACAGTCCCTTTTTTTAGGGGTCAGTTTGTTTGGATATTGTAGCCAGGTGCAGAAACACTCTGCAGGCAGAGTATTCACAGTATAAAAGTATAAAGTAATTAGTTATTGGCTAATGTACATAAAAGACAGCTGGGATTTAACAATCTATTAGGCCAAGTATTCATATGCTCATCACCTCTGATAATGCAGCGCAGAGTCCTGGCTGGCTGGGCAGAACTCCCTTAGGAGTGGACCAAGATTTAGCCTCCCCAATTCCCTGGGATGGCCCCCAGTGCTGGAAGCTGCCACCTGCCACCATCTCTGTCTAATCTAATGGGAAAAGGTTTTGCATAGCAAAGGGTTGATGTCTCCTCCCCTTGCCCAGGCACCCTGATCAGCTTTGCTTGACCAGAGTAGCAGCAGTTAAAAGACATTTGCACAAGGTTTCCCCTCTGGACTACAAACAGTGAATAGAAAATGCCAGAGCAGGGGCAGACAGATGATAAATGAGTATTTTTATGCTGAAAGTATTTGCATTCTCATCACCAGTTTTTGGTCTGTTTTCCTCCTTGCCTTCAGGGTCTGCATTTCTTTCAGTTCTTAAAGCCTGAAGTCTTTTGTCGTATTTAAGTACTCTGGAAGATTAGCCCTTGAAAGGGATTTTCTCTTCATTAGTGCAGATGCCAAACAGTTATCTTGTCATCAGAAAAAATAAAATGCTTGTTACATCCTTCTCTGAAAATCTCAGCTGGGGAATAAGGTTGAAGGTAGGCAAATGCTAAGATTGCTGAAACGACCAGAGAGGCAGAAGGCAAGGATTTGTATTTCACAGGCTGATTGCTGCTGTTTAGTCCATTTCTTTTGTCTTGTCAACTATAAATTTCAGAGCAGTTGCCAGTACTTTAATAAATACTGTAAAACTAATGCAAAATATTGCATGACTGTCAGAACTATCATATATCTGTAATATAGATGGCATATATTAAAAATATCCTTGCTTTGCAGTTTTTATAAGGAACTTTATTAGGAAAAACAGGCTGGAAAATACAGCTTTTTATTTCCATATTCTGACATTTGATATTTTTTCCATTCTAGGACACAAATCTAGTTTTTATTAGCAATAAACACGTGCAAAATCCCTGAGACTGAAAAAATACACCCTGGAGAAGACTAAAACCAAGTACCAAAGAAAAGTTTAAGTCCTTAAGCAAAAAGATTGTTTCTTAAGAGGACCTTCTGGATACGAAGTGCAATGAGAACTCTCTGGGGGCTATTTAAAGTTTTCGTCATCAGTTACCCAGGGTTTCACACCTTGAGAGAGACAATTCAGTTAGTGATTTATGCTGCAATTCAGAGCTGTCAGTCCTGACCAGAGGAAGAAGAGTTCCTTTCAATGCTGAGACTGATACCTCAGCAGATGAGGAGACCCACCTCTGCAAAGGGGATGAAGGGCTGTTCAGCACCATCTCACCCCTGGAGCTAATTTCAGTTGCCCATTAGGGGACCTCTCAGGACCCCAGGGCTGAATCTTGACTTGATCTGGGGACTTGTGACCACTGCCCAGAGACATCTGAGGGAGTTGATATTGCCCCAACAACAAAGTCACTTGGCTACTGCAGGACCAGAAATCACTCTCCATATTCACTGGGAAAATTATAACTTCATGTTTTATCATCCTCTGTGGAAAAGGTGCTTGAGCTTCTTGAATTCAATTGTTAGATGACATGGCTGACACTAGACTAAGTCTTTTCGGAAATGCACATGCACTCTCAACAAAATTAATAGAGGGATCCCTCCTCTCCATCTTCAAATACAGACTGTGGACACTAAGGAGTGAGGCTCTTGGGGAAGTTTAGATCACCTGAACCCCTTCCACACAGCTGCCTGAGCCCTGACTCCAGGCACACCAGAAACCACCTCTTCATTCAGGAGACACCTGGTCTGACCATGCTGGGCTGTCAGCCCATCTGAGTGTCATCTCCATGGAGACACATGGAGAAATGTGAGGAAGCAATAGGGAGAAGAAAGACAGTAGGGATTTAGTGGTGGTGCACAGGCTCATTTACTTCCCTAGGTGCTGAACTTGAAGGAAGATTTCTCTTTTTCAGAGTCCAAGATGTCACTGCCACCAGCAGAAGTAGGGTGCTAGGGCCCGTGGGTGCTGGCACTGTGGCCATGGGGGTACAGGGTGGGGAGCCTGGTTGGGGACTGCTCTGGCTGAATGTGCTGTGCATGTCCATGTCCAGCTGGGCCACTTCCCCAGGGTTTGTGGGGCAGCTGTGCAGGCTATCCTGAAGGAACACAGTCAGGGCAGGAGATGGGGCTGCCCTGCTCCTGTCAGCAGCAGCGTACGTTTGGGTTGGTCTCACTGTACTCTAAGCTAACACAGGCACTTACTGGTGGATCCTACCCAGCAGCACTGAGAGCTTCTAGAGTGCCTAGACAAGTGGTAGCTGCAGCAGAAGGGCCACCTCAGCATGATAGCAAGACCATCTAGGTAGAAACTTGTCCCTTAACTTTTGCCCGTACCTACAGACTTCTCTTTCTCCCTTCAGTATCTCATCCCCTGCATCATCCCTTCTCCTTTCATAAATGCACACCATCACAGACTCCCCTTCCCCACGTGAATGACAAGCTCTATTTCCCAGAGCAGCACTTACTGAATTCACATATAGACCACAGATATAATCATGTGGGATGCAGAATTTTGTTCTGTCCTTACTATATGAACTCGTTTCCTTTTGAAAAAAAAAAAAAAACAACAAAAACAACAACCAGAAGCCCTTAAAACCTGTGCATGTGTCTTCCCCCAGATTGCAAAGTGGCTGGGAGCCCTGGTTTCCCTTCTGCCAGTAAAATGTCTCATTCTTTCTGTTGGTTATTGTATCTCATGACTCCTCCAGCTGTGCTCAGAAATTTTGTATTGTGGTCTGGCAATTCAGAGCACTGTGAATCCTTTATTTCCCTAATGGAATTTCCTGGTAAATAGTTTTGAACTCAGATCCTTGTCTCTACAATAGATATGCTTCTGCCTAACTGGCACTTCACAATTAACAGCATTATCTTGTTAAACCTGAAGAGGTGCAGGAAGGCTTAGCCATCATTTTAAAGCATTTTATTGCTTAGAAAGTGTTTACAATAGACTACAGAAGTGATAAATGAAGCCCAGTGCTGCATTCAGATGCCTGATGAGCTCAGCCACGTGAAAATGCCAATAATTCAGTGTCTGACTAATTTGGATGCCATTTCTTAAACAGTAGCCTCAAAGCACCCGTTTTTTGGAGGGAAAAAAGGAAAGGGAAAGGGAAAGGGAAGGGGAAAGGGAAAGGGAAAGGGAAAGGGAAAGGGAAAGGGAAAGGGAAAGGGAAAGGGAAAGGGAAAGGGAAGGTATTTGGGGTGAAATGGAAAGCTGGTCAGACTTGGAAGATGATAGTTCCTATTCATGTAGGTACAGGTGTAATGGTCCTCACTAAAGACACAATTTCACACAGGAGTGAGGTTGTGAGAGTAAGTGACTGCATTGGAGTACTCTGTGTTTTCAGGAGAGAGAAACCTCTGTTGTTTCCCTTCCAGAACAATCCATGTATTCCAGTTATGTCTGCTACTGTTTTAAATGCTTGAATTTCACACACACAAGTGTCTCCATCTCTGTGTAACATTTTATCTGTCAGCTCCTGTAGTGTGTAAGCAACATTAGTTAGGAAGAGGACAAAGAGTTTGGATATTTTCTGCAGCTTCATTTGTAAATTAGCTTTGCTGTAGTGAGGCTCGTAGTCCTTGCTGTCCTTAGCTACCCTGCATGACTGCAGCCCTACACCTGGCTGAAACCCAGAGGGACTAGCATAGGAACCACAGGCTACCATAAAAGCATGTGAAAGGATGGAGACCTCCTGGGGAAATCTCTCACTTTCTAAGGTTTTCAGGAGAGAAGTGGCTGTATAGAAATTCAGTCATGCTCA
This sequence comes from Strix uralensis, assembly GCF_047716275.1. Taxonomy (NCBI): domain Eukaryota; kingdom Metazoa; phylum Chordata; class Aves; order Strigiformes; family Strigidae; genus Strix; species Strix uralensis. Next base: position 7,646,878 of record NC_133990.1, read on the forward strand.
ATGAACTTATCAGCTGCAAATATGAAGGAGAGGTCATCAAAAAATACAACAGGCTCATTACTCACTACCTAGTTTGCAACTTTCAAAAATAGATTTAATAACTTATAAATAAAGTAATAAATGGTGGGTAAAATAACTGATAAAATGCATGATGGACACCAAGTTGAACATATAGCTAGCAATGTGCCCTTGAGGCAAAGGAGGCCACCAGCATCCTGAACTGCATTTGGAGGAGTGTTTCCAGCAGGTCAAGGGAGGTGATCATTCCAATCTGCTCAGTACTGGTGAGAAACGCCTGTAGTGCTGGGACCAGTGATGGGTCCCCCCATACAGGAAAGGCATAGACAAACTAGAGTGGGTCCAGCAAAGGACCGGGAAGATATTTAAGGGACTGGAACATCTGTTGTAATAGGAGAGGCTGAATTCTGGGTCTTTTCAGCCTGGAGAAGGGAAGGCTTGGGGGGAGCTCATCAATGTATGCAAATAAATGATGGGTAAGTAAAGAAGATTGAGACAGGCTCTTCTCAGTAGTCCCCAGTGAAGGGTAAGAGGCAATGAGCACAAACTGTAATACAGAAAATTCCACTTAAACATAAGAAAAAGCTTTCTTACTCTGAGGGCGATTGAACACCCCAAGTTGATTCGCAGAGAGGATAATGACTCTCCATCCTTGGAGATATTCAAAGGCCTAATGAACATGGTCCTGGGCAACCCACTCCAGCTGACCCTCCTTTGAGCAGGGGGTTGGACTAGATGATCTCCAGAGGTGCCTCCAACCTCAGTGATTTTGTGATTTTATGAACTTGATAACAGAAAACCAGCCATAAGAGCGAAACCGTTGTTCTCAGGACACAGACATTCCTAATGTACACTGCACAAAACAGCTGCCTTTGCAGCCCAAACCCCTAAAAATTCTGCATAGAGGAGACTGCTCCAAAGCCCCACTGCTGGCTATAATGACTAAATACCAGTCTAACAGTAATGTTCAAAACACATTTCTGCCTGACAGTGTCATGAACTGAATTTGATTAAGTCTATACGTACCAGCCCAGACCTTAGTCCCACGTGTTTTCAAAAGCATAGAATATTTAGATTATGTAAGAGAATAATCAAGGTGATGATTGACAAGCCTCATGATCTAGAAATATCTACATGTGGAAGAGTTTTCTAGTAATAAATTGTTTTCTTAATACCACCAAAATTATGAAAGATCTAATAGGAGATAAAGCCAGATGATTCAGTTAAGGCCTAAAGTATATGTGGGTTTTGGTAATGAAGACTAAAACTACTGCAGCTATTTCTTTTAGACATGTATCAGACTTACCATCACATACAGTCTTTCAAAATCATATTACTGAAAAGGTCTATTTGAACTCCATAAACAGTTAAAACCCAATGCAGAAATTAGTGAGTGGGATTGTGGATCATGCTTGCTGGAAGCTAGATAAAAAGTGCCCTATCTGATCCCATATCTCTGAAAATCACTCTGGATAGTTACAGGGATTCCAGAAATATTCAGTTTCTTATTTGTTCCGCCCATCCATTGGTCCACTTTTCATGTTAAACTGAAATTAGACTATATGGAGAAACAAAAACTGAAGTAAAGTCATGAAAGTAGTTACTGCAGCATTTTTACTTGCTAAAAGTAACCAGCAGTGGAGGATCCAAAGGAAAATTCTAACTTCGATCTGTAGGCCACTTATTCAAGGGCACTTTAGGTGTCTGTGCGAACCTGGTCTCCTTTCAAGGTCTGCTCATCACATAGTGATAGCCATGCTGATATCCTTTCTATATTTTCAGTTGTCTGTGTATATAATGACTGCCTATTTTCTAGATGGAGAAGTAAGTAAGCTACGGTGTCCAGTCTGTTGTCATCCAAATAAATAACCTCTGATTTTAATCCTGGCTGTACACAGACATTCACCATTCTGTGCAGGGAGGTGGGTTTCCAGTGAGATAAAGTAGTAACCAACATGGACTTCTCAGAAACAAATCATGTCAAACTAATCTTATTTTTATTTTTTCCTGTATTTTGTGGCCAGAGGGAAGTAGCTTATATTAAGGATCATGATCATAGCAAGACTTTCAGCAGTTTCTGGGGAAGTAATATGAGACTAATTTGAGAAGCATGTTCTTGATCAACCTCTATAGGGTAGATGCCATAATGGCTGACTAACCATAAAAGGTAATAAGATATCAGTAGAAGGAATCAGAAGGAACTGATGTGGTTCTGGATTTAATCTTTTTTTGTCACTGGTGGAAAAGGAATTTGCTTATTAAATTTGCAGATGATATGAAGCTTGGATGACCATATGTCTATTAGAGGATGGGATTAGAATTTAAAATGTTCTGGACAAAATGGAGAAATAGGCTGAAGATAAATTGATTAAATGGAGAAAAATGCTATGCATTGGACTGAAACAGGAATACTAAAAAGCCTTGTATATGTTGAAGAACAATTGGACAGGTAGCAGTTCTTTGGAAAAGCAATAAGGAATCATAATGGATCACAAACTTTACATGAACCAGGAAAAGAAAAACATCATGCAAGCTTGTGTAAGCCAGTGTAGATAACTGGGGAAAATCCAGCCACTCCACTCTGTACTGGTAAGGTCTCTTCTCAGAAACATGTCCCAGACTATTCCAGACTTGAGAAGGTTCTAGGTCAATTGGACAGAGCACAGGATGCTAGAATGACAATAATCAAAGGCAATCAAGTTTTATAGGGAAACATAAAGGAAGTTACATTGTTTATCTTGAAGAATAAAGTTAAGGGGACACATAGTAACAGCTTTGTCATAAAAAGCTATTTCAGAAATTAAGGGGATTTTCTCCATGTCCCTCATAGACAGGAAAGAAGCAATTGGCCTAAAAAGCAGTAAGAAAGACTTAATGACATAGGTGTTTGGGGGAGAAAGTGAAATATCAATGATAGGTTTTTAAGAATAGCAGACGAGACATCAAATTAACCCATCCTGCACTAGGAGAGCTTGAGATGCAAGAGGATTTCTTGAAATCTCTTCTCACCCTACATTACAACACTGCCATAATGTAGGAAGGCTCGTCTGGAAACTAAAGATGATAGCAGTTTATCAGCAGTCACTTATCTGATGGTTTTATTATAGTGAGAAAGAGGGAAAGTTGTTTTCCAACCCAAAGGGTAGTTATTAAACACAACCTGCCGTTGATCGTTCCTCCAACTTTGCAGCACGGTGCATTTAATACTGAATGCATCAGGTCTTACAGGATTCTCACTTCTCAGGGGAGAGACATCTACAGTCCATGTGCAGCTATTTAACTCTACCTCCTGTGTTTATGAGGCCACTTTTTTGATCTTCCCCTGTACTCACACAGGACATCGTTGTGGTTTTGCGGTCACAGTGGGAGAGTCTGGTTTTTCTGTAGTTGGGGCTAATGTCCTGAAAACCTTCATGCTGGGTGGAGATGGAGAAGTGGAGTAGGGCTGAGAGTTTCAGCAGTTCTCAGGAACACACCACCGATGTCGGTACACCAGTTGTGGTTTGTTCCTGTTTGGACATGCCTCTTACCTTTGCAGATAACTAATTTGCAGGCTCAGCAGAAGGGGAGCAGTTTCCCATTATCGTGTTCTTCTTGCATCTGGAATTTTAAGTGAACTACATAACAGAATCTTCTGCTTTCTTAAGCATTTTCTTCTCCTTTCTTTAATCATGCTGAGATTTCCTGTGAATACTGTGAGCTGTAATTATCATCTGCAGATCAGTGGGTATGCTAAGCTGTTTCTTAAAGGGATTTTTTTTTTCTGTGAATTTCAGATGACCAAGAACAAAATTATAATCACCTGATACTAAACAGTGCCACCCAGACACCTACACATGGTAAGAGAAAACAAAGAGCAAAATTACACGTTGTAACTTTCCTCTGCCAGCCAGTAACATTTACTGGTATCAAAGTATGTTTAATGTTAATAGAAATGTTCCTATGGCAATGTTGCATGAATGATGGTTTCCATTAACATTAAACATAGGACCATATTTTTAAATAGTGTGCAAAATGAAATATGGACCAGTCTTTTATAATTTTGCCTATCAACCTTGTGTTTACCCATGTCTAATTGCTCCTTTCTCCCTTCCACATCACCAAGATGCTGTCAGATTTAACCCACCAAAGCAGTAAAAATGATAACCAAAGTTCATCTTGTCAGCCAAGCCACTCACTTATAGTGCTGCTTGTGCATATTTCTAAGGTTAGAAGGACGGTGAACATGGGGCAAGGGTTCTTAAGATGACATGGTTTTAGCATAACAATGTAGCCAGAGTTTGGGTTCACAGCTAAATCCAAGCTGTCCAGCCCGTACTTGCATGGGTCTGGCTGGGATAACCTACTGAAGCCCCTGATTCATTGCACAATGTCTCTCTGGTTTCTAGTATGCAGGATAGGTAAAGACCATGAAGAGATTCAGGACTCCCCCTGCCCTTCTTCACAAACAGAAATGCCTCTTTCTAAACCAGTTCCAGTGGTTGCTCTCACACACCTTCCAAATCCGCTTTATTTTGTTGTGGAAACATGACCCTAGGTATTTGTGAAACTCAGAACCTTTCATGTCCCTTTGCCCACCACAGGGTGGACCAGCACTGACACATCCCCATAACCTCAGAAGTGACACCTCAGGAGATGTCTGGGGCAGTCTATCACCACCATATAACCTGTCTGGTCATCCCTCTAAAGGGTGAAAGCAACCCTTCCAGAGCTGCTCCAAACTTCCCTGGATTTGGTCTTTGTACCCCAACAGCTTCACATGTACTAGTACCCCTTCTGACAGTGCTCTTGCTGAGCTCTGGAAAACCACAATTTTCATTTGTCTTACCTCTGCACATAGGTCAGCACATTTATGAGCACCTCTCTATCCAGCCCTCTTGACCTAATAAACTTGAGGATGCCCTGTGTCATCCTTTAGCCAGTTTCAAGAGTTCAGGCCCTACTCAAAGATATTTCTTTGTTTTCCCCTTTGTTTCCACCATCTCATCCCAGCCTGGAGCTGTTTCTTCACTTCCTCCATGGCCAGAAACCCTTTCCTCTCTGCTCAGCCCTGTCCCTCCATTCCTCTGCCTCCTCTGCCCTTGCTCCCTCCTCCTTTTCATTTCCTTGGCCCTTGAGTGTGGACAGCATGTCCCTCCCTACATTGTAGCAATCATAGACCACACAGTCAAATCACCTGCAGCTTCCTGGCTTCATCCAAATCCAGACCACCCAAATCAGTGGTTCCCCCTGTCTCCATGCAATCAGTCCAACCTCTGATCCCCCAGGTGTTCTCTGCTTTCTTCCCTCTTCTGCTGCTACCTTGTCTTGGTCTTGTCCTTGTCGTTCCCTGCACCCTATACCCTTTGAATGTAATATATTCCTCCAGCATTTTCAGCTGGAACCGTCCTTCTGCTGGGGAGCCAGTAAATGACGGATAAATCTAAATGATGGATAAATCTCATCTTAATATACACTTCTTTCAGCTCTGAATCTCCGTATTGGTTACTCTTTCTGTTCTGCCATTTGTTTTTAATTCTTAAAGTTCATCTTGATAACTATTCTGGAATTGATTTATTGTGAGTTGTGTGTTCTTGTATAGAAACTTCTATGCTTATTTGGCACAAAAAAAAAGTGGGAGAACAACTGCCCTTGAAAAGGTCACCTAAAACCTTTGGTGTTTCTCCTTCCTAGAGGCAGGGTCAGATCGCTCCTCAGTCTGCAAGTTACCATCAGTTGTAAGACGACATTATTAGGGGTTTTTTTTACACCTCCCAAAAAACGCAGGAAAAACAAAGTCAGCTTTACACCTGGCAGTAACACAGGAATATTTACTGAACTTAATTGACAGCTTCAAATGCTCTTCCGACTACTTATTTTGTTTAATTTTTTTACTTTCCTAAGAAAAAGAAAAGAAGAAAAAGATGGAGTAATAGTCTTGAAATTGTATTGTCTTCTCTCTGGTCTTACTACTTGTTCTTCAAATCTAGCACATGCTGGGTTCTGAGATCTGCCCCAGCAGAGGCATGAGTCCCATTTACCTGTGTCTCCGTCCAGAAGTTTTAATGTAGCTCCATCATCAGGTCCCTATTGCATTCAATAACTCAAGGTAACAACATGTGCTGAAGCAGTTAAACTTCCCTCTGGACCTGACAGATGTTTTTCTTTTTCATGTACTTGGAGACAAAAGTCAAAGCAGATATGATCTTGGATTAGAAACCATCACTTCTTTTCTCCACTCATTTCTTGTGTTTACTGTATCTTAATAGTTTGGTTGTACAAAGTGACTTGAATGATCTGACTACAAATATCTGTATGATTCAGAGTTATATTTATTCCTAAGTTATCCATATGGTCATGGACACTTTTGTTCTTGGTATTCATGTGTGCTGTTGCTGGTGAGCCATTGCTCGGTAAGTCTAAAAAGATATTTGGACCTTTCAAATAAGGCATCAAAAGAGCTTGCAGTATTCATAATTACTGCTGAAATTCTGAGATAGTTCAGCAACACCACAGGTTTAATTTAATTCTCTTCCTGGGTAGGACATGGTATAAATTTTCTGTGTGATTATGCAAACTTGTAGGTCTTTCTGAGCACCATGTTCATGAGCTCTGTCCCTTAGCCTGTCTCTAGCACCCACCATGCAGTGACAGCATCTGAAAGGATCAGAAGAAGGGAAAGAAGCCAGTGTGAGGCTCAAAACATGCCCTGTGTTGCAAGTGGCCCAAGTTCAGTTCGCTCTTGGCTGAAGTAAAACAAGCTGAGGAAAGTTCTTAGGCTCCCAGCATAGAGTAAGCAGAGCAGCTGTTGTAGGTGGCATGCCACCAGACAAACAACACTTCAGGCTGAATAGCCAGAAAATCCCTCCCATGCCTGGAGGAGCTCCCTACAGCCTCCCCAGGGACTGCCTCACCCACCAAGGACGCACTTGACCTGTATATGGGAAGGGAAGCATGAGCTGTTGAAAACTGGAATACCTGTCAGGATGAGAGCTCAGCTGCTGTGGGCTGGTGATCTCTCTCCCATCTCCCACCGTCATAGGAACCTCACAAGTTCCTTATTGTCTCCTATAATTCCCATTACAATGAATCTCCAAACTCACACAACCATAGGACCAAGAAGCAGAGGGTTTCCACAACCCAGCTGTGGGAGACATGGGGCCCATGGTTCTGCAGGAGAACTCCTCATGGAGGAGGGATGAAAGCCAAGTTCCCTGTGCTCCCCGTTACCTTCCTGTACTGGCTAGTTCTCTGCAAAAGTAGAGCAAATGACACCAACCCATTAATTTCCCCAAAGGTCTTGGGAATCCTAACAGGATCATAGTGTGTGAGAGTGATCCAGATGTGCAGTGGGGCAGCACATTGTTCAGCTGAGAAAGCAGAGGATGGTAAACATCTGTTTCCATGGACTGCCTATGCTCTGTTCCTTTCAGATGCCACTGCGACAGACCCTCTATGAATGCACGGGATTCAATCAGCACCATATGCCAGCATGTCCTTGTATTACTGTGGTAGTTTTTTACCTGCAAAAAGGAAAAAAAAAAAAAAGAAAGAAATTAAAGGGGATAAGGACAATGCTCACAAGGAGCCAGAAAAAGCAGATTTTACTTTAGCTCTCTGAGATGTTCAGCTTCAACTTCGGGTTCCCAGGGCTAAAACCCCAAGACCCTGTGTTTTAACCTGGCTTGGGGGTTGCCACACTTGGTGCACACCTTCTCAGTGTAAAGGGTATGCCCATCACAGTGGGTTGTGAGATCACTGACGTGATTACACTGAACTCTTCCAATGCAGGAAGGAATAACTACTAATTAATGGTGGGATTGCATATAATCTGTTCTGTCAGGCTGCTATCATTTAATTAGCATAGAGCTCTTTGCAGCATAGTTAACACAGAGTGAGAAGAAAGTCTTCCTCTTCTCCCTGCTTGGCTGGCACGGGGGGTTCGCAGAGGGGTGAAATGTATCTGTCCTGTTTTCGGAAAATGTGACATGTTGGGGAAGACAATTTCCAGTGGAGATCAAGAGAAATGACCACAAGCAAGTGAGTCTGTCAACCCATGGTCTGCAATACCAGGATTTAATTTCTGCTGTTTGTTGGGGACTCTGAATTAGCAAGCGGGACTTTGAGTATCCCACATCTTAAAGAAGTCTGTTGATTTCTTCTGGTGTCAGTCTATTCATGCACCTAATTCACTTCTAGGATACTGAATGCCCCATCATAGAGGTACCTACAGTCCTTTAGAAACCTCATCCTAAATTCTGCTTTTAGTGACAGACTTCGGACCTCATTTCCACTGAAATCAGAAGTTTGACGTTGGTTTCCTTAGCTCTAGACTTTAGTTTTACATCAGCTGCAGATTTTAGCTGCAAATGAAAAGCTCTACAGCAGATTTGGAAATGTAGTGATTTTGTATGTAAAAGGTTCATGAGAGTGCTCGAGTACTAGTTTATAAGCACAGTGAAGTTTTACAAATGAAATGCAGGTAAATCTTTCGATACATTAATTTATCTTGCTTAGCTATTCAGTCTTCATACAAAAAAAGCACATAAAATTATTTTCCTATAAAAACATTAAAATGTTTCAAAAAAAAAAAAAAAAGAAACTAGGGCACAAAACAGAACCGAGACAGTGTAACATTAGCTATAACAGAAATATATGTTGACTGTCTGGGTTCACTTTCTGTAAAGCTTATTACTTTATTTTTTACTGCTACTGAAGTTTCATCTCATTATATTTAGTACATATTTAATTATGCTACCCAAAAGAGTCTTGTATAAACATTTTTTACATCTATATAAATAACAAGCACATTGCTAAATAATATAGTTAGTAGGAAGTTCATATAATAATTTTTATGTCAGTTCATTGTATTTGATAATCATCCCAAAAAATACTTGGTAAAATATCATAAGCAAAAAACAGCTTCAATTCAAGTTTTTAATTTGACCAAGTATTTTTCCATAGATGATGTCTGAATTTACTCTGATGAAGATAAATTTCATTTTATAGCTGTACCCATGTAAAGTTTAAATAAATACCTATATACATATGCATATATGTGTGTGTCTTTCTTATATTCCATCCTTCCTTCCTTCCTTTGTTTCTCTTCTTTTCTTTCTTTCCTTCTTTCTTTCTTTCTTTCTTTCTTTCTTTCTTTCTTTCTTTCTTTCTTTCTTTCTTTCTTTCTTTCTTTCTTTCTTTCTTTCTTTCTTTCTTTCTTTCTTTCTTTCTTTCTTTTCTTTCTTTCTTTCTTTCTTTCTTTCTTTCTTTCTTTCTTTCTTTCTTTCTTTCTTTCTTTCTTTCTTTCTTTCTTTCTTTCTTTCTTTTTCTTTCTCTTTTTCTTTCTCTTTCTTTCTCTCTTTTTTCCTTCCTTCCTTCCTTCCTTCCTTCCTTCCTTCCTTCCTTCCTTCCTTCCTTCCTTCCTTCCTTCCTTCCTTCCTTCCTTCCTTCCTTCCTTCCTTCCTTCCTTCCTTCCTTCCTTCCTTCCTTCCTTCCTTCCTTCCTTCCTTTTCTTTCTTTTCTTTCCTTCTTTACTTCCTTTCTCTTTTCTTTATTTCAAAAATCCACACAGTAACAGGGCTTTGAGGGATATATTGCTGAAATAATTCTTGCATCAAATTTCTAACATCAGACCTGAAGCTTCAATTTGGGACAATCCCAGAAGATACGCAAATTATTCCCTATACTGTCATATCTCCTCCAGCAATTTGTTGAGAGTTTCGTGTCTATTGTGTTTAAGACACTGTTTACAAAATCATAACAATTAAGGACTGTTTAAATTAGATTTATCCCCAGTAGAAATATATGTGAGGAAATTAGAAAATAATCAGAACTCTAGAATATAACCTACAGAACAAATAGACACATTACGTACACTGCTCGTTCTGCAAAGCAGCAGGGCTTTAATGAAAGTGGAAAGAGAGGTGAACCAGGTAGTCTGACAGGACTGGACAACATAGTGCCATACAAGTTGCCATTTGGGATGGGGATACCAGTTAATGATTCAGCTGCTTTGAGCACCAACTTTGTAAGGCAAAGTACACAGATTGTTGTGCCACAATACAGCTCCGGTCACACAATTAAAAAGCAGATTGGAGCAAAGTCATTAGTGAATCAGGATCACCATTTACCTTTCTTGACCTGAGAATTTGCTAACAGTGTCCTACAGTGCAGAGCCAACCCCTGTGCAGGGGATGTATTGGTTTGTTTGGGCCATGACTGGACTTAAGCAATGTGCCTAGCCTCTGATGGCATGTGCTGACCTTCCTTTAGTCAGTGATGCAGGGGGCAGGGAACAACCCTGGGGCTGAGAGCAGATAAAGGACTTCAGTGGTACATAGCCAGTGGCACACAGTCACACATAGCCATTTCAGGATGGGTGATTTGTTTCTCTCAGTGACTAGAGCTAGTTTGGCTTACTCACCTTGCTTGCCTGCTGCCAGGACCAAACATGCTGATGCATTTTCCTTTTTGAACCAGCTTGCCCTCCATGCAATGGCAAACTTTGAGCATGAAGCACTCACAGAAGTGGAGGGCGTTAACAAGCTGACAGTTTTCAATTCAATGGTCTCAAATTCATTAAGAACGAGTCGTAGTCCCAGTTCTGCTTGGCTCTACATGCTGGCTGCTCTGGTGCCAGAGCCATGTGTTTTCTGCATTGCCATGAAAATGCAGTGAACTCAAGGGGAAGTGAATATATCTTTTGCTGTGATTCCTAAGTGCAATTCTACTTTCTGTAGTTTTTCCTTTGATTTTAATTGGTAACATTATTCCTCTCACCCCATGTTGTAGTGTGGAACTATGTTATGTTCAGTTAAGCTCTTTGCGTACTCAGAAGCATCTTTCTTCGTAGGATTCAGGTATATTATTATGCTGTGTGTATACATTGCAGCATTTAAGGCCATCACCTTGCAATATGTTGGTGTACCTCATCCTTTTTGCATCTTACTCCTTCAGATTGCTGCTCAGTTCTCAGCCACAAGCCCTGAAAGTCCTAATCCTAGCACTGTCCTGATATGCAGAGGTTTTTTTATCACTGACTGAATTTAAAATCCTACATCTCCAGCTCATATAAATGAGAATAGCTATTCACTGGAGAGCTGCTGATTTAGACCATGGAGGATCTGACCTGGAAATGTATAAACCTCTTTGAGATTCTTCATGAGAGATCCAAAAGACTATTAATAACACTGTTTGTAACATAAAAAAAGAAGTGTGAAAACACAGATAGTTCCCCCTGCAAACACTGAAGATATATGTTATAAATTTTAATTCGAGTCTGTGAACATCAGTTCTTTGCCTGCTATAACAGTATGTCACTTCCAGGATGGCTCAGGAGGTGCTAAGTCTTGGCACAGAAGGCTACCAAACGTCATCAGCTACCACCAGATTTTTCTGAGGAATGCAGTTCTTTGTAAGAGCTTGCATCAGAACTGGAGAAGATTTTGTGTCTGAACCTTCAAATGGCTGAGCAGAAGGCAGTGTTGGGGGAGCAGTGTGTGCTTTGACAGAGGACTGAAGCTATGCTGAACTGAAGCTGAGCAGCAGAAGGCTTGGTTGTATCAGCTTCTCCTAGGTGACATTGTTTGCTTTCTCTGGGTGAATGTTTTTAAAGGCATCTGTTGAAATGTCTTGCAAAATTCACACAACATATGTGCAGACTCATATGCAAATATGGAGCACATCCCTTTTGCCACTTGAGCTTTGTTTAAAACTTTGCCATAAATTCACTTTTTTTTTGTCTTGGGTATCATCTGCTCCTGTGCTTCTACATGAAAGGTTCTGCGCCTCATGTAAACACACTTTGAAACAGAAACTGTCTTCCAAGAACAGGGGCAGAGCAAGACACTTCACGAAGACTTCAGATCTAATCTCCACAACACAAGTTTCCAGCTTTAGAAATCCTGAAACTGCTTCTGAGCCCTGTGCTTGCAGAAAGTTTGCAAAGCACTGACAGTGAACTAAGGGTCTCCCTCAACTTAGAGTGACTTTCTTTCCTTCATAGATTACAAAGCAGTCCAGTGTATGCATAAAGCAGAGAAGTGAATCCGTATGTCCACTCGGAGTCTGGCTGTAATTACAATCTCCAATGCATAGAGTGAGATGTAGCAGGTAACGTGTTCCTCTGTTCCATCAGTGTAGGCAGTGCTCCTGGTTCCTCGGGTGCAGAGCTCTCTGCCACATCATCCAGCACCTTCTCAAGTTTTTATGCAAGAGTCTTGCCTGAGTGGAGCAGGGGAGCCTTTCTGAGTCTGGCCCATGAGTCCCCTGGTTTTCATGAAACTACGACAGGGTTTGGACTGACCCTACAATTCTGGCTCCTGAAGCAGAAGAAATGCACAGTTCTTGTTTGGTAGGTGTCCAAGAAGAGACATTAGAGCTGCAAAGGAAGAGTCTCTTTCCACAGAGATGCCTGCTCCCTTCCTGAGCTTATGTCAACATTGTGCAACCTAGAGAGTCTTTGGCAGTGCTGTGCCATGCTACCCTCCACTGGCTGGAGCAACATGGCACTCCGGTCAGCACACTGTGAAACACTGATGCTCAGGATTTGCAACTCAGCATTTGCAGAGTTGAGCCCTCTCCTGCTGAATTAATCAGAGAGACACTGGCAGAATTTTAAGATGTTGCATTGGCTGTAAAAAAGTGTGGTTGCTTCGAGGCTGTAGCAAAGAGAATTTAGAAACAAAGCAGAATTACACTACTGGATGATGCTCCCAACTCTCTTGTATGTGCTATGCACTGGGTGGGCTTCACTTCCTCCATGTTCCTCTGTAAATAACTTTGCAAATGGTGCCCAGAACGCATGTTGTATCAGAGAAGCATAAAACAGCATGTGACTGCAGGATGGTGGTGAGGAAAATGTGGAGTAATACTGACTTTCAAAGGTAATCCCAGTAATCCTGAGCTACTGTCCATTGTCCAGTGGTTATCTCCCATCGCCCAGAATGTAGAGATGGACTGGAAAGAGTGGGAATGCTGGGGAACAAAACAGAGTACAACCTCAGCTGCATTGTAGGGAATGAGGAAACCTTCTCATTTACATCCTGTTAATTATGTCCTGCATCTTCCATAGGAGCCAACAAACACCACAAACAAAAAGGAGAGAGACCAGAGAAAAGCATGACTCAGATACATTGCAGGAGTGAAGAGCTACTAAGAAACTTCTGCTGAACTGATCCCAGAATATAAATTGCACAAGATATTTATCCTTACTAGAGTCTCTCAGTTCTATGATTTTGCCCTTAAACTACATTATGCAAAAGACATCTGAAATTATCTTTGGTCATTTCAGTTTATCCCTTATTTTGCTGAATGATGGGTAGTGAATTTCAAGGTGACTTCTCATTTGCCAAAATCATTACAGTTTGTTCCTCACTGACTGGATGGAAAAAGCAGTAAGAAGACGTACTGATTTTGAACAAGCCCATCACATAAATGCATGGCACTTAATTTCACACACCTCATGCAAGCAGTCAATTAATGCTCCTGCTTTGGCACTGAACACAAATTCCATACATATGACTGGCTTATTTCAGCATGTCCAAACCTCCATGCAAAATGGGGATTAGATACAGGTTCTGGCTGAGAAATTTGCAAGGAGATGTTACCCCAGGGTCCTTGCCACACAAGCACAAATAGGAGTGGGGACATAATTTCAATGCTGATATAGTCTCTCTTTACTGGATAATATCTAATCAATTTTTTCCAGTGGTCTGATGAATATGATGCACTTCCTAATCCTGCAGTCAGTCTATTAGACAAGGATTGAAGTCATCAGCAAGAAAATAATATTCTCAGAGAGATGACATATTAGCTATATGCTCAGTTGGGGCTATGTTCTTTTTGCCAGACAATAACCCTATTCCAGGAGTGCAGAGACATACATGAGCAATAGGAAAGAAGAGTTTATTAACCAAGGTGGTTATTGCATTTTTAAGAAGAAATTTTCACCATTGCTAAATTCTGTAAGAAAGTGCCTCATAATTTCCCAGAACTGGGAATAAAATTATGCTCTAGTGGAAAGCTGGGCTGTTACTTTTCTGTGGGGTGGCTGACACTGGCTGTCAGCTGTTGAGCCCAGATGACAGCATGCAGGTGCTTGCTGAAAGGTGAGAAGTCCCTGTTCCTGACAGAGCAGTTTCCTTCCCCCTCACCTTGCTGTGCTGGCAGTGGTGGGGGATCGCACAAGATGCTGGTGCAAGACGTACTCAAGGAGAGGGGAAGCTGCTCCTCTGCTCACAATCATACCCTGGACATAGCTGGGAGAGTGCACTGCTGTGGTTTGTTCTGCAGGAAGCTTTATTGTGAGGAAGCTCATGGAGCAGCAGAGTGCATGGAATCAGTGACAACAGGGGCAGGAGTGAGCAAGCATTGGGGTTTGTTGACATGGTAGTTGTAATTCAAGTGCCTAAATATGGGTGTTATCAGATAGGTCCCACATCACTCCTTTCAGCACTTTGTGGGTATCTTAGATACCCTGGCATATCCCAAATGGCTCAGGTACCTCTTGAATTGAGCACAGGGTGTGTAACTCTGCTGAGAGTTTCAGAGGAGTGCTCTGACCATGCTGGCTTTGGGAAATCATGAGCAGGTTTGTGCCAGAAGACAAGACTGCCTCAGCCTGCCTTTGACTGAGAAGCAAGTGTGCAACATGAAGGATGGGTGACATAAGGTATAAAATATCTAGGGGAAGTCACAGTGGGAAAAAAGTTGTGGGGGGCAGCTCTGCATTCCCACATGCAGACATATGTGGGAACTGCTGGGTCAATTCTAGGCAACAGAGAGCACCAAGGACGCAGTGAAAGGTGAGCATTCAGAGAGGAGGAAGATGCTCTGCTGTCTAATGCAAACAGGACTCCACATAGGAGAAAGGCAACAGGGGAGGAGATGGCCTGTCTCCTGCAAATATTTTTTTGCAAGAAACAGTTTAATTTGTGATGCGGGTGTAGAAAAATGTATGCTGAAATATCTGCACTCTACTTGGGTGGAGTTTGTTTTAAATATTTCTGGAAGATGGGAGAAGTTAGCAAATGTTTGGACACTGCACAAAGCCAACACATTTGTCAGGGTAAAATTCCCCTGCAGCTCTATTTCTTTTGGACAGAATTTGTGCTTTAATTTCAACTAGTCCATGGTTCAGAGGAGGTAAGAGGGGTCTTGAGGTACATGAGTGCATTATGAAGCACATGTTGCATTGCTCTTCATGAGCACACTTTAGAGGGGTGTACAACAGGAATGTATGAACCCAAGACTTGGGCATTCTGACACTTCTCAGCTGTATCAGAGAATTTAGTCCTCTGATTTCATTTTCAGACCATACTTGAAGTGGCCACCTCCTTGACCTTTTGATTCAGCTAATGCAATCCCATCACTGCTGCAAGCTCCCACAGAGCCCACTGTAGTCTGTTCTAGCTTTGCTTCTAATAATTGAAGCTCCTGCTAGTTTTAATACTCCTGTATCTGCCTATTTTAATATCTGAACACCCGAGTGTTATAAATGCAATTCAACAGGTCCCTTGGCTGAGCTGATGAAAGACCATTTTCCATACAGCTTGCCGCAAAGGACCTTGATTTCAAAACTGCAGATTGTCTGGACTTGAATGTTAACATCCAGGCTCAGCACTAATCTTTATTGACAGCGTTCTCAGCATTAGCATCCTGACAGTGGGCATTTTGACACTGGCTGGGAACTTCCTCAGTGACCAACAAAATGAAAATAACTAGAGGAGCATACTCCACACCTCAGGGATGGTACCTCCTTTCCTGCCTCAGGAACCTCTCCAAACCTTGTCTTGTCTTCTGACTGCACGTGGATGTGCACCCTACAGATCCAGTTCACACTTTTTTGTGTGCAGGGGAAGCATGGACATCTCTAGAGCCCACCAGAATCCCGTGGGCCATGGACCAGATTTGCTCAGAAGCCTTCAGGTTCAGAGCATCAGTGAGAAATCTAGCACGATGAGAGAGCAATTTGATTATCAGTCTGTTAAAATAACACCATAGACTCGTTCCCATGTCTCTGAGGGTGGGGAAAGCACAGCTTGCTGGGCTAAAGGTGGGCGTTGTTCATGCCAGCTGCAGTAGGGTCTGTCCACAGCACGGTAACACAGCCCTCCACGGTAAGTGAGGTGACTAACAGTCCACCAGATCCACTGTCCTGCTGTGGGGAGAGCTGATTTGTCCAGGCACTTTCAAGGCAGCAGTTTGCTTTTCTCCATAATCATTGTGGACAAGGAATGCCACAGGATCCATTTTTCACTGATCTGCCAGTGCCAGTTTGAATTATGTCCAACAGCCTGTCATGGAGGCTGGCTCAGATACAGCTCTTCTCCCTGCCGGAGTTTGTTGGAATGGCTTGCCTCTCCCAACTTCGTTTGGTGCACACTGTAGACATGTCTTTCTCTGTTGTCTTTTTTTGCAGACAAGCCACGAATGAACAACATTCTTACTTCTGCCACCGAACCCTATGATCTGTCCTTCTCACGGTCCTTCCAGAACCTCTCTCACCTCCCACCATCCTATGAGTCTGCCGTAAAGACAAACCCAAGTAAATATTCTTCTCTGAAGAGACTAAGTAGGTGTCAGCTCATTTCATTTCCTTTGTATCTCATTTGCTTGTAAGCTCCAGTGGGCACATTGTTAAGACAACAACCTTCTTCCCTCTGTCATTGTGCTGCCCAAGTTGACATCTCCGGTAACGATTCTTTTGGCTGTCACTTCCCATCAAGGAAGATCATAGAGAAAGAGTCACTTCATTACTGTGAGAGCACATGTGGTTATTTGCTTACTGACCTCCTTGCTGTGCTGCGTCCCACTGCTCCACCTCGTATTTGCTCCTGATAGAGTCATCTGAGAATCCTTTTTCTTTCTGCCAGAATCGAGATGAACCAAGCTGCCTCAGATCAGCTGAGCTCACCTCGGTGTACCCAGGGCAGTTACCTCACCATCCAGGGGGGTAGCTGGAACCAGATGACAAATCCAGGCCAAGAGAAAGCTGCTGAAATGGTTGGGAGCATCTATTTCAGTAGGACCGCATCTGCCTGCCTTGAGCAGTGCTGCGATCTGCCATGTTTCATGATGTGTGTGTCCAGATCTGGTCCCGACCTGTGCTGTACACTGATCCATGGTGTGTCTCTGATATTTCAGCATGTTGCTCACTACCCTGTTCACGCTAGTTAGTATCTGTTCTTTCTTGCTGTTTTATGTATTGTATTGTTCTGCCAACTTTCCTGTAATGCTCCATCCCATTACCTTCACTGATGGCAAACTCTTCAGCTTTGGTGAGATTATGAAATAAGTGATATTTGTGCAAGCAAATGTTCTGTTCAGACTGACATCAGGTTTATAGTATGTATGTTTTCATGAGCATTTTCTGGATGCAGCCATGTATTCACACTGCCTAATTTAGGGAATTAATTTAAGTGTTTATACTTACAATAACTTCACTGAAGGTAGGTGAGGATGAGGAGCAGATCTTACTTCTTTAGTCTATATAAGATCTGCATTCCCAATTCAGCCAGCTGAAACACACTAAAAGAAGTGTCAGGGAAGCCCCTGGACTGTCCATAAGAAATCCCTATGGAAGATTTTTCAGAAGATAAAATGGAGTGGAAGTGTAGCACATAAAAGTCTCAGCCCACTCCTTGGCACTTCAACGTGGGACTTACATACATGTGTAACATCTGATGTGCTTAAAAGTAAGCATACGCTTAACCATTTGGAGAACAGAGATGAGATATTTTGTGATTGGAGCCTGCCCCTGTCCAGTATGCCACGTGTATAACCTTGGTTCTGCCGTGAGCTTTGTTCCCTGGTAACATTTGGACCTCATACTGCCAACCATAAGCATTTTCACCTCACTTCATCTGAGCGATAAACTTGAGCATCTTTAATGGTACTATCTGATATTCGAAAACCCTTGAAATCACAGCATTGTAATATTACTGATTTAAAATGTTCCCATTTTGAGGTAATAGGGTTTTTTCATTTCTCAGCACAAAAACAATACCCTCTGGATAGCCCCAAAACCTGCTGTTTCATTTGTAATTGATTTGGAATTTTCTGGGATATATACTTCCTGTTCAGAATCTGGAAGATCTCTGTCTTGGCAACATTGAGAACAGGTCAGACAAGTGCTCACTAGGAACAGCAACAATGGCTGCTCCATGCAGGGGATGGTCAAGACCTCTTCCAGCCTGTGGTTCATTTACTGCTTTACATATTGTGCATAGATGCTCAGTGAAATCTCCTTGAGCTCCATATTAAAGTTACTGATGCATCTTATTGAAACCTTAAAAACCCACAAATGAATGCTAATTGAAACTCGTGGGCCTTCCACAGCCAACATCTGGAAATATATGTCAGATTTGATCACTATCTTCTACCTACTTCTACAATGGTTACCTGACTCACACTGAGTATAAATTCACTCACACCAAGCACTGCCATTCGTGCACTGAGCAATACCTTACTAAGTGGAGTCTTAGCAGTCTGACCTACCAGGTGCAGAAAGTTTTGCTCAGCAGTTGAGGAAAGCACAGGTCCCTACCTGTCCAACCTGCCCCTCAGTAGATCACAGCAGAAGGGAATAAGTATTGAACTCCAGCACTGCATTTCCTAGATATTTGTCTAAAATGACAAAAATAGGCTTGTGTTAAGGTGCCAAGATTAAATGTCCTCAAGAATGTGCTGAGCATATTCAGCATCCCTCTCTTGAGCCTTTCCTGACCCTCTGGACAGTTAGCATCCCTGCCCCCATTCGGAGGATACCTGACAGTTGACATGAATTTAAGAACATTAATCTTTGGCTAGAGCAGGGTTCATTCACCTTAACTTTTCAGCAGCATCAACCCTTGAAGGGAATCCCTGCACACTGCAATGGAAATACTATCTATTTACCCATCAGTGGCAGGTCTAGGTATAGTTTGGTCACCTTTGCAAGGCACCACCCTATCCTCTTGCAAAGCACCTGACAAATGTCACACTATGTTTGAGTAACTAAATAAGCAGTTTCATCTCTAAAAGTACTAAGCACTCCATGCTCCCACTGGGCTTGCATATACTCAGCACCTCTAGAATCAATGAATCACTTTCTTATAGCTGGTCTTCTCCAGAGCCAAAGGAAAATAGGCACCCAGCTCCTAGACTTTTGCTTGTAAAATGCCAGAAATATCATTTTCCTATTCTATATGAAGGAGGGAAATACAACACAAAATCTGGAAGAAATAGTATCTAAATGCTGGGCTTTGCAAATGAATTATTGGGGGTTTATTTTTCATATTTAACATTACTTGTTTCTAATGAAATGCCTGACACGGTTAAAAAAAATGAATGTTGTAAAGAGCTCATTAACAAACATAATATTTCTATTCAAGTAAAACAAAAGACATTAGATACTTTTTTAATGTGTGTTTCAGCCATTTGTCTGGGTTTCTTCAGGCTTGTCAGACAGCTAAAGGTCACTTATTTTTCCCACAGTTAGCAGAAACAGATAGTGAAAGACAATTTGTGCCCAAGAACATCTAAATTGAATAATCAAGGCATATCCAGGAAAAAATAATAGTTAGTGTCTCTTTGCTAGAAATGAGGAGACAGAGCTTAGCAAGGGTATGGTCAGATCCACCTCACCCTACTTCAGCCGTCCAGCAATTGGGCATCTTGTCTGTCTGAGGCAGGCGTCTCTATGATCAGTGAAGGACAGTTGAACCATATGAACCCTCTGAAGGTCCCAGTCTCTCACTGACACCAGAGTTGTTCTGGTAAGCTACCTAGCTCTTTGCTGGATAACAACCCTAATTTTTGATGTCTAGAGCTTGATGAAGTACATCTCACTTAAGGAGACTCCTCTAAGTGATTTGTGGAACAAGGAAGAGCTCAGCTATACCTGCTGCCTGCACCTGTACATCCCTGGGGAATGTGCCCAGCTTGGGGAGGGGAGCTCCTCACTTCTGGATTTGCAGGGCATGCACTCACCTCTGCTGGCATTTGACTAAGAAAGAAACACCATGGCTTCTTCTCCTTCCAGAGCAAGGGCTTGAAGATGGTCCAGGCCTTTTAGGTGCAGTAGGAAACAGGTTGCTGGCTGCATAGTAGACAGCCAGAACCAGGTCCCACGCAAGCACTGAGCTTTCTGCTTCCATGTCTGTTTACCTCCTCAGCTCTTACTTCAAGGCACAGACAAGAGGAAACTTGTCTGGAGTTGATACCTGTGAAACCAGGTAGGAGGATCTCTGAGGGACAGAGTACCACCTCCATGGGAAGCCCTATGCCAGCTTTGCCCTGGCAGCCCTGTCAGGCTGGCTCCTGGGAAGAGCAGGGAGGGGCGGGGGGGGGTGGGAACACATGGCTGAGCAAGAGCAGCTGTATCAATTCTGTCCTGCCCAGTGCCCCAGGGAATTTCTGTTTCCAGCTAAGTGAAAAGGTCAGTCAGGAAGGAAGCGAATATTTTCAGGCCTATTAAACCACTTGGTATTGGCTAAAGAATTGTCACAAATGACTAGGCAGCTTGAAAATGTTAAATTCCAATTAAAACAGGAGAGACAAGCCCAAAGAGGAAATACACTGGAACTGCAGAGAAAGAAAAACAAAGAAATTGCCTTTAAGAAAAACAAAAAAATTACTAATATATACATACAAGTATGCACATATTTAACCATGTTAACATACAACCGTGGGAAGAAAAAATATCAGGTTTTCCACATTCTCTTCCCAATATGCCACAAATGTACCTTGTTTCTCTAATTACAGTGTCAGAGGATCTGTGCTCTGCCTTTCTGTGATGGCATCTTAAAGATGTTGAGGTGAGATGTGTGAGTAAGAGCACTCATGTGGGGCTCTCCCTTCAAGTGGAAGAAAAAAGAGAAGCTGTCTGAGAGCAAATCAGATTATATTAGAGCCAAGTCAGATGAAGCACTCAAACACTCCTGGATTTTGGTGAGACCAGCCCTGGCCAATATTCTAGAAACTGCCAAAGGAGGAAAGAAAGGGTGAAAAAAACCCCACACCTAAACCAATGAAAAAATCCCAAAAATTGTGCAGAAAATGTGATTTCCAGTAATTCCACTTCCAAATATTTGAAAAACATAAGTGGAATGACCCAAAAGTATGAGATAACTGAAAAAAAGAGAAATTTCTGTCAATCAATACACCAGTGATTTCTTTGTGTCTGCTCATCATTTCTGGCCTTTTGTAATCCACTTAGGACACATCTTTGAATTTTTAAGCACATCCATGAGGGAGAAACATATTTGACTGTAGTTTTATTTTGGCTAAAGTTACAAATGTCAATTATAATATGAGCATCATATGAAAAGATAAGGGGTAGCAGTATCAGAGCCTCACTATGCCAGTGAACTTGCTGGTGCAATGAGGATAAGATTAATCAGGCTGGATGGTTTCAGGTCCTGGAGACATTTTGATTTTAGCAAACTATGCAACTAGATGTCCATAGTTCCCACTCCCACCAACTGGGTGACACACCTGGTGCCTCCAGTCTCAGAAGCCTGGAGCTGTATTAATGTCATTGCTTTCCCTGGGCGCAGGAATGCTGTGGTTACAGAGCTGTGCTGAGCTTCTCCCTCGGCACGAAGGCATGCGTGTGTTACAACATGCTCGGCCTCTCATCAAGCTACAGAATCACAGAATCAACTATGTTGGAAGGGACCTTGAAGATCATCTAGTCCAACTGTTCACCCAGCACTGACAGATCCCTCAGCGCTATGTCAACCTGCCTCTTGAACACCTCCAGGGATGGGGACTCCACCACCTCCCTGAGCAGCCCATTCCAACGCCTGACTACCCATTCTGGAAAGAAATACTTCCTAATATCCAGTCTAAACCTTCCCTGGCACAACTTGAGGCCATTCCCTCTTGTCCTTATCACTCATTACTTGGCTCAAGAGACTCATCCCCCCTCTCTGCACCCTCCTTTCAGGGAGTTGTAGAGGGCCATGAGGTCTCCCCTCAGCCTCCTCTTCTCCAGACTAAACCCCCCCAGTTCCCTCAGCCGCTCCCCATCAGACCTGTGCTCCAGACCCTGCACCAGCTCCGTTGCCCTTCTCTGGACACGCTCGAGTCATTCAATGGCCTTTTTGGAGTGAGGGGCCCAAAACTGAACCCACTCATCGAGGGGCGGCCTCACCAGTGCTGAGCACAGGGGTGAGATCCCTTCCCTGTCCCTGCTGGCCACGCTATGGCTGATACAAGCCAGGATGCCATTGGCCTTCTTGGCCACCTGGGCACACTGCTGGCTCATGTTCAGCTGGCTGTCAATCAACACTCCCAGGTCCCTCTATGACTGGCAGCTCTCCAGCTACTCCTCCCCAAGCCTGTAGCGCTGCTGGGGGTTGTTGTCTATGTTCTTCATGACTGGTTCAGCAATGCTCATGAACTGATACGGCCTTTTGGAGGCAACAGCCTGTTCAATGTCTGTTTGGTGCCTGCTTAAAGCAGCTTGCTGTTCATGGGAAACTGCAGTTTCAGATTCGATTCTTTTGAGATGGAAATGTGAAGTTTTTCTACACCTGAAAATGTTCCCAGAAAAGCCATGCCAACATCTACATGTGTATCTCAGCACCATGGGAGGAGGCAGCCTGTGTGAGCTTAGAAACATCTTTGAAATGGAATCAGTTGCCTGAATGTTTTAGACACTACCAGCAAAAGGCCATGCAGACTTCTACACTGTTTACAGGGATGGAAGAGGGAAGTAAAGAATATTTTTAATGCTTCTAATTGGCAAAACTTTCTAAAGTGTAGAGCATGCCACGTGTTTTATCTAAATTATCAAAGAATAACTTCACTTTTAATCATCTGATTCTGCTGCCTCACTAGTAGACTCAGACCACTGTATCCTCACATAAGATGTTTTAGCTCCTGCTGGCAAATACCACAGCCAGGTGTGAGCATCCAAGCACATCTCCATTTGGGATGTTCTCTGCTTTAATTACATTTATTTAGAGTCACTTGGGCAAGTCCAGTGGAACTTCTTTCATCCAGAGCAAAGGCCAAGTGCCAGAGTGATAATTGCTTAGCTCCTTTTCTGCATTCAGCCTCAAACATTATTAAGCCTGTGCACACTTAAGCCTGTGCAAGGCCACATTATAGAATAAAAATGTCTAAAATTACTGTGGCCATATGGAATTTCCCCCCAGTACTTCTCAGGCTTCCTAGAAGGTGATCTTAAAGACACAAGATTTTGAGGTGAGGAGAGCTGCTGTCTGACATTTGCAATGAGATATTCTTCCAAGAAGGTTTTGATTGCAGAAGAAGACCCATTCTTACAATATATACTCTGGAAAGCAAATCCCATCAGCAGCAAGCATGTCAGTACAGGAGAGCTCTGGGTAATCCTCACACCTTGGTGGTGTGTAGGCTGTAAAGAAGAGGTTGGCAACAACAGCAGTGCCAACAGGCCGTGCACTTCAGCACACATGTTCTCAGTACTTTTGAATGCTGAGAAAGGGGGATCAACCATCTTCCTCACAGATCCTCTGGGTTATGTGGACTGTTCGCAGGACTGTGAGGATCAGGGTCCAGGGGGCACTGAAGAGCGCTGAATGTATGGGAGTGAAGATGAGGAAATTAGTCAGTGAGATCATCAGGCACAGGATGCTTACAGCACTCCAGGGTCTGGCTGAAGACATTAAGGCACCAATGTGTAACTGTTGTCTTGTGAGCAAGCTTCTGGAATGTTGTCAGCAGCAATCACGTATCATAAGGCATTGACATTTCTTCTGAAAGCACTCTGCCTCATGGGACAGCCAGCCAATTGTCTTCATTTCTCAGCCAATGTGGTGCATAAAACCTATAGATTTATGGCTATGTCAGAGGAAACAGGAACTTTCCACACCATATTTAACTACTAGGCCTGCTGGATGCCTACAGACACTCTAAGCGTCGGAAGTGGGACCTCACCTACCTCATGATTGCCCAGACTGTTCTGCAGCACAGATTTGCTCTTTTTATCGCTCAAACATCTTCAGAAACTCCATGCATGTGAAATATTCCTCTTTCACGGCCTGATACTTTCCCATCTTATGTCACCTACTACTGAATTAAATACTGGAGCTGAGAAAATCAATGGAGCTCCTCTTTACTATTATTATTATCATGTATCTTTATCATACTCATCTTGTAAGCAAAAGAGTTTCCAAAGGAATTTTATGACAGGTCCCAGGAGCTGGCCAGGACGTATAGGAGATTATGTCTTTACCCATCAACACTTGGCTCAAGATTGGTAGGGAAAGTGTGTATGGGGTCATGCGTGTATGTTCCCAGCTCTGTAGTCTCTATGTCAGACTGCTCCTATGAGGATACTTTGCAAGAAACCTTGTTTCTACTCTAAAGTACAGAAATTTGCTTTACCTTTGCATGAGTGCCCTTTCCTGCATACCAGTGGGTGTTCTGCTGTCTTCTCCAAGGAGAGGATGGCTACCTGCCAGGGGTCTGGGATGGGTCTCACTCTGGGGTCTTCTGAAGTCACTGATGAACCAGAAAGGATAGGAGATGTTTTTGGACAAATCAAGAAAATGTGTCAGACAAAGAAATTAAGAAGTGTCATACAGATGATCACTGTTGAGCATTAAACATGCCTCCATTCCCTGACCATGGAGGCCAGCGTTGTGCTCTTTCACTGATGGCAGTATACTTGTGGTAAGGGACTGATGTTCCGTGCTTTACCCCCTCTCCAGCCACAGGCACATCATGACAGTTCACTAGCTGCACTGGGCTTGAAGCCCAAAAACTTCTAATCCTCCTTCCAGGTAGGTAATCCCAGTACCCCAATTTAAAGCATATGAACATCAAATGGGTTTACCAGAAAGTTTTTGTGTTTCTGTTGTTTTTTTAAAAAATCTGAAATAATTGTGGAGCTGCTTCTTCAAATTACAAGTTGGTTGAATCAGGTCATTCAAGCTGATTAGGATTAAATTGATAAAAGAATTAAAGGATAGATCTGTAGTATACAACATCCTCTCTGAGTCTGAGACATTTGAAAACCAAAAAGAGGATATGTGTGTGTGTGTGCTGAGTTTCCAAGCAACAAAGAGTTCATTTTAGACAGAGAAGAAGCAAACTGAGCCAGAAACATTCCATGGATAAATTCTATTATATCAACCAAGGTGCCTGAAAAAATGGAAAATAAAACCTTAGGCAATGATTCAGTGTCTCAGAGAGAGCATCCCATGCCCACCAAACCTGCTTTGTGATCACATTTACAAATATTCAAAAATAGTTATTAAAAATGCAATGAGGTCACTCATGGATTCCAGATCATATCCACATCTGTGGCCAGAAATGAGGTATGAGTTTTCTCAAATGTAGAATTTGCCTGCCTCATCTCACCTTCCCTGTGCTTTCTTTACAAGTGTATTGTGAAGGTGACATTTGATAATTTCTCCATAACTCACTGTTTGTGTAAATCATGCAATACTATGGTCTGGACTCGACAGCATATGGAATCTGTTGCGTCATGATGCAAGAAGGTGTGATGCATTGCACAGGGACTGTCTGCATGCAATTATCACTCTCTGTCTGTCATAAGCCCGTGGCAACACAACCCACACAGGACTGGCATCTCTCTGACATGGACATCCACTCCCAGGACCAAATGCTGGTAGATGGTCCCCCAGGTCTCACCAGGAGGCTGCTCCAAGGCTGTGTGCTGTACACAGCCCCTTTTCACCCTGTGGAAAAACGCTATGACATTTCTAACTGTTCCCTTTCCTTTCCCACAGCTGACAAAGAGGCTGATGAATACTACATGAGGAGGAGACACCTGCCCGACCTGGCAGCCCGAGGCACACTCCCTATCAACGTCATCAAAATGTCTCAACAGACCAACCACAGGGACAGGCCACGCCGTCCCATCAGGGCCATGTCCCAGGACAGAGTGCTGTCTCCTGAGAGGATCATGCCTGAGGAGTTTAGCATGTCCTATGAACGGATCCTCTCAGATGAGCAGCTTCTGTCTGCAGAACGCCTCCACTCCCAAGACCCCCTGCTCTCCCCCGAGCGGTCAGGGTACCCCGAGCAGTCTATGTCACGGGCATTGTCACACACAGATGTCTTTGTATCAACACCCGTCTTGGATCGCTACAGGATGACAAAAATGCACTCCCATCCTAGTGCCTCAAATAACTTGTACAATACTTTAGGTATGAACCCAACCTCTGCCAAGCGCCAAGCATTCGCCTCCCGACGGCACAACACAGTAGAACAACTGCATTATATTCCAGGACACCACCATCACTACCGCACAGCGAGCAAAACAGAGGTGACTGTTTGATATGACCTCGTGCATTGTAGATACTCATTAAGGACTGGGGTGGCCACAGCACCCCATACTGCAGTGGCCTTATAGGCCAAGATAACCTCTAATAACTCAGTGTCTGAAAAGACTTTTCTGACAGTCCCATCCACGTTGTTTTTAAAACCACTCCTTCATCAGTGACATAAGAAGAACCCAAGCAAGAAAATAGACGATTGTGAGGGATAATAGAGGAAATTTACTGATGTGAATCAGTTTCTGTCAAAGAAAGCCATAGTAGTAGATGGCTCCTTCCAAGGGCTCATCTGCATTATCTCATCATTTCTATGAATTTAGGACTTTTCAGTTGCTACAAGTAGAAGCAGTCTCATGCAGCCCAAGACAGGGAGGAGGAAATACAGCATCCCATCCTGGCAGAAAGGGACCCTGTTCTCAGTCCTAATGCCAGTCCTCATGTTTGGCCTTTCTGTAGCAAGTAGGTAAGCTTCTGTCTTCTGAGGATCATCTCCGGACCGCTCGGTATCAGCCACCATCTGTTCTTCCTCACCCTTGGAGCAAATTCAAGGGCACACTTTCCTAGGGGACTGGCAGATCTAGGGACAAGAATAGCCTGGCTGAGAAATAAAGTTTTAGTTTATATTAAATATACTCATAAGATAAAAATATAATAGTGCCTACAAATCGCCTGCTCTCTCAGTGTAGGAAGTAGTGGGGTTGATGTGTTCAATAAGCACAAATATGCTGAAATGCTTGTTAGACCCTTTTCTCCACTCATTCTAGCATCTTGGCATCTCCAACATGTAAATAGAAAGGAGGAATAGGGTTTCTCTTCCTCCAGCTTCTTGCCACTGCTGAACCTAAAGCATCAGAAATTGTTCAGCTTCACACTGCTGACCTGTGCTGGGGGAAGTCCTGACTCCACTGAGACCCCTGCGAGGCAAGGCTACCACCCATTTCACTGAGCCTGGATATCTCCCCAGAAGTTTATTTTCCTGATAGGATTTTCCACTGGTCCACTTCCCCTGTTTCTGAACATAATTTCTCCTCTCAGTTACAACCTAGAACTCTATATGTAGCAAATCTTTTCCTAGCCCTTAGCATAAGCACAAAGCTGAGGGTGTCTGCCTGCCGAAAAGCAGGTAGGTAATTTTCCATGGTTTACTCTCCATGTAATGCCCCGCTCCGCCCCCCCGAAAACCTTCAAAATTCCAATTCCACTGAGTACTAATCCTAACCATGAAGACAGTTACATTTCATGCATAATAATTATATATCCAGCATAATTATAATAAATGGGCATGTTGTATATCTGATATAATGCTAATTAGATACTGTATATTTGTAAAATCTTTAAAATGTAGACTCATGGGTCCAGAATTTGTGAGGGTTTTATCTTTGGCTTTCTAGCCGGATTGGGCTTTGCTTTGGTTTTTTTGGGTTTGGTTTGATCTTATTATTTTTTTCCTTTTATTTTTGTTCCTATCAAATTCTGTGGAACTAACTCATACTAGAACATGCTTCTGTGGCCAGGAAAGGGTCTCAGAGGTTTTGAAGGCCAGCCAGACCCGGTGCTGTAACTGTTAGTGCTGGACACTCTCCAGTACTCACCATCCATGGTGTGCACTCAAAGTCCCACCACACGTACACACCCATGCTGCCAATCTGAACGGCAGGCATGCTCCCTCCTCCAGGTGAAATGATGACTGACTTCAGGCTGTAAACGCATTCCCATACAGTGTTACTCTTTTCATGCCCTACATTCCTACACTGAGTCTTTTTCTACATGGCTCTTCACTAAACTTCATTTAAATTAGCTCTGCCCTTCTCCCTCTCCTCGAATACCTCCCACCTCCTGGCCTTAATGACATTCCCAGCTCAACACGTTGGTCCTGTAACACACAATGATTGTAGATTGTTGTGAGCTTGAGTCTTGTGGAGGCTTATGATGCAGCACCAGGTTTTTCTGGTGCAGGGTAGGCAGGAGGAGCATGCTGTCTTTCCCTGGTGGGATATCAAGGTAGACCTCAGGGGGGTGGCCATGTGGCCTTTCTCTTTCTCAGACTGTCCTGGGGCTGCTGGTCCTAGTTCATGAGCTTTCTTCTGCCCCGCCTGATGGAGACTATGTTCAGAAAGGACTCCATCTGTGAGAAGTACTGGGGCTTTGTTTGACGGAAACTGAGCTGGGAAGGAATAAATAACAGTCTCCATGGTTCAGATGGTCATTACTACACAGCCTTGGGCAAAATCATTCTGGGCAACAACCAGAATTGTCTATGGATCAGGGTGGCAGTTCATGGCATGGGAGGGATGAGAGAGTAAAGGCTCAGACCTCATCTCCTGACCCCTTCCCTTGATGGACACTTCTCTCCCCTGACTACCTCCAAGCTCCTCAGATCAGACACTGGATATTTCTTCACAGAAGGCAATCCCTGTGAAAATACTGTCCTTGCTGACCTTCCCACAGACTGAAGTTTGTGACTCTTGTGAAGAGAAGAGAAACACACATGGCTGATGAGGAGGCAGTTCTTGCTGGGGTTCTGGGGCTCTTCCGTTCTCTCTTGGCCCAAGCAAAGCCAGGATATTCCCCTCTGCAAGCAGGGAGATGTGAACACTGTGGGAGAGGAGAGGAGAGTCCACCCTAGAGTCTCCAGAAGTTGTGGCAGAGCCAGAGGAGCAGAGGTGACCATGTGAGGCCACGGGTAGGTGAACACTCCTCTCTTTCCATTTCCATAGCTATTTGTCTCAAGCTCTAGTCTTTGTCTAAATGTTCCATTCGTGAACTAAGAAGCTGCTGGATCAGATGCAAATATGGAAATTTTTCACCCAAGTAGCCTGTGCAGATGTTGTGCTGTGCTCCAGGCCATTTGACCTCAGAGCCTTCTCTTATTCTGACTGAAAAATATCACAGGCCCTCTGCTAACTTGTCCTGGGCAATAATCCTCCAAAGAAATCTTAGCCCCATTTCCTCTTCTTTTCCACACACTCAACTGTTTCAAGCAGATAAATCCCACAAGAACCATCAAAAAGCCTTTCCAGGCCAAAACTCTTCAGGGACTCTGCCGCCACCAGAGAAAATTTTCAGCAAATTTCTTTGGGAAGGCACCATGCCCTGGATGACCACAATTTGTTCCTGGGCACCATGTGTTCCCATGTCTTGCTTTGTGTGCTGGAATGGGTTGGTAGCTAAAGCAGTGGCATTTCAGCACGCATAGGTGTTCTTATGTCATTTTTTTCCTTATTCCTCATTCTGAGAGTTTGTCTCTGGAAGGACACTTGGTCCAGGACTGGGTGTCATGATCCACAGCCTGGTCCCCAGCACTTCGGTTCCCCGTGGTCAATATGTGATGATAATGCTAAAATTTTCCCATTCCACGGAGGCATTATGAGAGTTCATACCATAATGTCTATGAAGTGCTTTGAGACCCTCTCACAACAGACACTGTAGAACAACAAAGCATTTTTATTAATATTGTTTGTCACCATTGTCCTGCAACATCACATCTGATGTGTTGCAATCCAGTGTCTGTCCAGAATGAGAGTGCTGGGGTGGGGGGATGCAGTTCCCAGATTTCCCATGGCTCTCCTTCTGGTCAGGGTCCCTAGCAGGCAGCAGCTGTAAGGGATGCTGTTACCTCCACTTTGACGTTTCTGCTGTCTTCTCATGTCTGAGTCACCATACCACTGCACTCAGGAGAAAAGCAGGAAGCAGTCACATTCCTCTGTACAGTAAAATATAATCTGCCTTGATTAATCTAATATACTCTGAAGAATTGATCTGTCTTTTTCTCCAACCCACAGGTGGAAACACACATCTGTGGAGTGTCCAGTTCCCAGAGTGCATGTGCAGGGACTGAGGGAGGGTGATGTAGAAAAGTTTATATTATTTCCTACAAACTGATAATTATTTGCATTCCCCAAGCAGCAATGCATAATAGTGAGCTGCACTGGATTTTATACAACTCTCTCATTAATACAGATACATGTATGTATATGTATATACACACAAACACACATATATATACATACGTACTGTAAAATGCAATCATTAAGTTCTGACTGACCCTGCACCAATCTAAGCTTCCAAACTATATTGAATCACTCTTTGAAATGTGGAAAACTATTTTTAATGAACCACACAGATCACCACATGGAATGGAAATTTTGTCATAAAAGTCTTCTAATGCCAGTGAATCGTGTTTTAAGGAAAAATGAAATATTTTTCAATGTTTTAATGTTCCTTTTATAAATGATGATCTGTTACTTGGGGATGGGGGTGGGTGGGAAGAAACAGGGACAGTTACCTGGGAGTAAGCCCTCCTTTCCTGGCCTAGATTTAATTTCTCTCTACTGTTTTACTAGCCTGGCTGGCTGTAAAGCTGGTCCCATGAACCTGGGCTTCCTGCATGCATATTTCTGTTCTTGTGTTTATCAATCAGAAGCATTCCCACCAGGAATCTGCAAGAGCCTGGCATCAAGTTTTTGCAAGAGATCGGTAGTTTCTGGTAGCCAGGAAGATGTCTTCATCTTATTCCACCACAACAAACAAAATCATCATGAAACAGGGTAACTTTAATTGTATTTGAAGTAAGTGTTCTAATTTGTGATCAATTTGCCATCATGTGATGGAGAAATAATTTGTCTTAGTTTTGTTTCAGATTTAGTGCTTAAGCTGGAAGGAGGGACTCTGCTGAAATATGTTTAACACAGAGATTTCATGTTCAAGTATATTTCAGAGGAGTGGAAAGTTAGTAGGGGAAATAGGTGAGAAAGGGGCTTAAATATTTTCATAAAAAGTGTTGTTAGCAATAAGCTTGTGTTGGGGCTGCTTCTTAGAGAACAGCCACTTCTGTGTTGTATGTCCGTAAGTGAATGGTAGGAGGTATCATTCCCAACCTCTCTTAGCTGCTTCATGGCTGTCAAGGAGGTGCCCTCACCGAGCCCAAAACCCATCTGGGAAAACCAACCTACACTTCACCCGCTGTCAGCCCGGGGGCAAGGGGAGAGTTGGATGATCCTGTTCGAGCATGTTAGTGTAAATCTGAAAGAGATCTCTGCTCTCAGCAACAAGCAAAGCGGCATCCCGTGTCTCTGCCATGACCGCATGATGCCCAGGAGGTCTCCATCCCCACCACCTCTGCTGCAGGGAGACGTGCATCGTGCCACCCTGACCCTCTGCCCACGTGCTTCGTAATGGCTCCTGACCTTCTGTCTGCAAATCCGTTAGACATTTTTGTAGCAAGAATTTCTTGGCTCTGAGAAAGACACTTCTTACTGTAATATTTTTAGTTTGGGGACAATATTTCCTAAGAGGGGTTAAGTGGATATTTTTGTGCTTTAGCCCAGTTTATGGATTCCATGTTTATTATACAGTAGTACTGAAGAGGAAGTACATTTGTATCTGTAACTTTGCACAGACTCTTGGTTAACCATTAAACAGGCTTCAAGATGAGCAGTATTTGACTGTTTTTTCTCTGTATTATTCTCGTTGTTATACTTACCTGTAAAAGCACATTCTGTATGTACTGTAAACAAAAATATTATCAGTTTAGTAAAATTTAGAGTCTTAAGGATTTTTCCACTTTTGTCAGTAACAAATATTTATGGATTAAAAAATAAAGGCAATTTCAACATATAAATTGTTTCTTTTTGATATCTATTGGGAAAAAAAAAAAAAAAGGCCTTTTTCTTGGCAGCCTTCCCAATCTTTGTAACCAGCGTTTGACAGGTAGATATCTATATTTCTGTGTGTAGTTAAATAGCATCTATTAAAATGAATGCTACAAGGTCTGGAAGAGTCATTATTTTTACGTATTTATTTACTGCATTTCATCATCATGCCAGAAAATAGCAGGAGGAGAAGCAAGACATTACTATTTGCTGTAAAATCTTGTCATGCAAGCCTGTAAGGTTTTATTTTAAAGTTGCCCTTCTTTAATTTTGCATTCATAAGCCATGATTCATTCTCCATCTAGAAAGCCTTGTATTATAAAGTCAGAACTTGTGAAATGTCCCATAACACTGTAGGCTTCAACAGAAGCTTTGCTTTTGCTATTGGCAATGCTGCACACACAGGAGTTCCCCTGTCATTATTCTGAGATGTGAGAAGTGCCAAGGAGGCCAGAGCGTGTTCCTCACTAAAGAGCCCCCACTACTACCACAGAGGATGAAACCGTATTTTCATTGCCACCAGCTCTGAGTCTGGAGTTTCTTACTACTACGTCTAGCTGGGAAATGTGGCAGGGTTTTTCTCTTGCTTTTTTGTGGAGGAAACATCAAATTTTATATCTCCATTTTCATATTAATTTGCCTTCAGCATTATGCAGATTTGCTTACATTAAAAATGTGATAGCTAGTAATTGGGAAGGATTGCTGGAAATAAAAATTGTTGAGGTATCAGCACCCTTCTGCAGCACAGCTATGGGAGTGGACGAAAGGAGGGCAGGCACTGGGTGGTGACTCCCTCCCAGCGTGGAGCATGTGGCAGCCCATCCCTATACTGCAGGGCTTTGGGAGAAGCTCTCCTCATATCAGTTGTTGCACGACTCTGCCCCTGTCCCTCCTCTGCCACCTTGCAGCTCTGGCACTGATCTTCAGAGGAGTGCTGCTGAGATAACATCACAGGGTTAACGCCCCACTGCTGCCTTCATTAACACATCACCGTCACCCACTCAGGCATAGCTTTCTGTTGCTTTCCTGCTCAGCTTAAATAGATTAAACAAGATTTGAGGGGTAACACCCCACTACTACCAAGAGAAGACAATCATCTTCCAGGGTAGGTCCAGTGGGAAGACCAGGCCCTTTTGTAACCCTTTGGCCAGATTAGTGCTTGGGGGCTCCTATCTCCATAAAAGCAGAGCTCAGAGTCAGCAAGGCATAATCAGCACTTCCTAAGAAACACGTGAACCCAGCAGAGTTAATTAAAATGCATTTTTAAGGGAGAAGTTTAATTTTGCCTGGCAGTTCTATTCATAATTACCCAATCCTTTGTAGCACTAATAAGTGGGGAGGGAGCAATGGGGAATTAGCTAATTTTTCGGTTTCCCATAAAAGGTATTGAAGAGAACAGTAGGATTTGTGGTGTTGAGAGCCAATGATGACTGAGATGAAGCTGGAGCCAATTCTTACCTCAAAGGACAATAAAGAACACTGTTTCCAATTCCTGTAATAATTGATTTCAGTACTTTGGTGAAGAGCTTATGCTTTGTTAGCCAGCCTTCATTCAAGCTGTCTTCACTAGCCCCACTAAGCAATATCTGCAGGATCTCTGGTGGTGGCTGAGAGCGGTGTCTCCAGTGGCCTGGGCAGCCTGGCACCACCCCAGATGAGGTCTCTGCAATGCAGCATATGACTTCACATGTGCGACTGAAGGGATGTTTTGGTGGATGTCATGGAAGAGAGTGTGCACCTGGTCCACCCCAGCTCAGGCCAGTGCCCTGTTCTTGGGTCTCCTCAGGCTGCATGGCAGAAGGCAGTGGTCCCTGCTCTCTGCTGGTACACACCTAGCTGTAGCATGGCTGTCTGGGGGAAGGTGTGGTGATGAAGGCCCCACTTCACCTCTCTGAGGAACGGTGCACAGTGCAGAGCTATTCCAGCAGATCTGCCTGGTGGGACAGGGGCAGGCTGAACAGATCCCCGTGACCCAGCAGATATCCTCAGTGAGGACCCAGAGCACAGAAAGGGCAAGACCAGCTGTGGGTAGGGGCTCTGTCGAATGAAAGACCTTCATCTGGAAGGACTTGGGGATGGGCATAGTAGTATGGGGTCACCTGAGGTCACAGGTCACTCCTACAGCAGGGTGCTGGTAGCACCTCCAGTGTTGGCACAGAGCAGAACCAGAGCTGTAGGGATGGAAAACATTCAATAGAAAAGCAGCAGTACCTCCATCTGGGAAAACTAAGATCCTCACATGTGAACTTTTTATGAAGCTCAACATTTTAGTTTATATTGTGAGGCTGACAGATGACTTGATCACTAGATATAAGCATTTTTAGGGAGTGAAAAGTGTAGGGTATTAAAAAGCTCTTTAATCCAGCATCAGAAGAACCAGCTCATGAAAGCTGAAGCCAGATAAACTATCACTAGAACAAACTATCAAGGAGAGACTAGTTGGGCGATGTTACTTGCTTTAATAAATGCTATGTGGCTGCTAATGCTAAGTCTTACTGCCACAGTAATTCTTTGAACAGGAGACCACCTTTCTCGCAGATATTTTCATAGACAAAACCTACAACTTGGTCAGATCTTTGGTGAGTTGAAGCTCACTTCAAACCTGGAAGTGTTTTCTGCACACGAAGAAGGGATCTGTTTCCACCAGGCATTTCCTCCCAGGCAGTTACACACTTAAAGGTATTTAATAATTAATGGAGCTTTGCAAGAGCCTTCAGCAGCATTACCATACCCTGCAGAACAGAGAGGACATTAGAAGGAGAGACCTTCAGAAGTGACTCACCCCAGTCACAGAGTGAGTCAGGAGCAGACTGGGAATACGATGTAGTCTCCCATCTCCTTCCTTGTCAAAATGCCAGGTAACAACTCTTCTGCCTATAGGTTTGGGAAGCACTTCTTGTTTATTTTAATTTGAACTTTGGGTTGCCGACAAAGCTCAGCATCTGCCAAAAGAGCAGTGTGCTTCAGCTCTGCAATAACCACACAGGGTTGCTGTGGGAGAGGGGGATCTAGTGGAGGGCGGAGGACAAATCTCATGGTGATTTACATCACGTGTCCATTTCACTATCCAAACATGACTGGGAAGGTTTTTTTTGCTCCTCTTGCTGTCTCTTCTTGCTTGACACAAGACTACCTCAGGTCAGAAATCAACTCAGCACTGACTTAATGGTCTTTCAGAAGATTTAGTGCCAAACTGCTGTCTCAGAGCTCCTTAGGAGCTGGATCTGCTCAGGGATTTTGTAGAGTTACGTGTCGGACTGAGGTGCCTGCAGTGATCAAAATTCTGCTTGGCTGCAACAAATCTCAGGAGATACCTCAGTCCTTTCAGGCCAGAATTCATCTGTCCCTGCTTCAGTAGCTGGAAGTTAGATGTCTCAGTGCAAGCTGCAACAGGTGTCCAATACCAGTTGTCCTCTGAGGAGGCCCAGAGAATTTTTTTTTAATTGGGCATCTAATTTTGGTGTATTGAAAAGGTGAATGACAACTGCACTGTTCAAGCTTCCACCAACAAAGTGTCCCAGGCACCATACTTTCTCTCTAGCTGGCTGTGATTACCCAGGCCCTCCAGATCCCAAAGGTTTCCCCAGAAAGGAGTGGTTCTCCTACTTCAGCTGTCAGGTCTGCTCCATCAGGATGCCCCCAAAACACCGGACCTTGGATTACATAACCCTTACCCATGACTTCAGTCATCTTCTGTGTTAGTGACAGCAGTAAGAGACTGAAGGAGCCTGGAAGAAGAGTTGTTGTGAGAACAGCATAGATTTGTATGGCTACCTTAGTCATTACCACACCTGCCACCACCACCAGTGATGGCGCAACAGGGGAGCATTTGGCTCAGTCAGGCCTTTGGGATTTGTAGATCCAACACTGTGCTTGGAAGTCAGGAGGGTCTGTGCTTCTGCAGGATTTGTGCTGTACACTGATCTGCCAGGAGCTGACCTATCTAGCACTGTTTCATTTGCAGAGTCCTCCAAGGACAGTGCACAGAGGTTTCTATTCCAAGCTGTAGTGGGAAGTAGAAGAAGAATAACTGGGCCATGTTTTCAAGACAGTGAGGGTCAGCTCTTCCCACACTAGCACCTGAAAGCTCCTGAAAGTTTCTTTGACCCTACTAACCAATCTGCTGCTCCTGTGCTGACTCCTGTGTCACATGCACTGAGCATACCTGTATCACAGACTCAGGCAGATGGTCATCTCCTCTGACTGATCAAGTCCAGCATTCAGGTTTTTCCACCTTCTTATTGGCCTTTAACAAGAAGAGGACTGCTCTGGTCCATGCAGCTTTCTAGGTCAGCAAGTGTGTCGCTTGGTGAGCTGTGTGACTCAGACACTTTCACAAAGCACACAAGATTGGCAGTTGGTCACTGGCAAATATTCCACCATGGAAGTTGAGTGGCAACTCTAATACAAGAGACAGTCACAACATTGTGAAAGGGAAGATGCTCTGGCCTTCCCACATTGGAATAATCAAGGGGTGATGGCTGCTGTGCAGATCAACAGACTAAAACCACCAGTGCTCCTTTTGTCGTTGTTTGATTTGAAGAAGCAGAAAGACCCTGGCTAGGAGCAGAGACTTCACAGGATGGCTCCTGGAGGGCAGAGTCATCCCATGTATGAATGAGGAGCTGGCAGTAACTCTTCATGTTCAGGCATGTAGCTTGGTTAATTACAGTTGAAAATTCAGGAATAAATCCAGAAAAAGATAATCATGTTGTTGATGTGATAGACTGAGAAGGAGACACAGACACTGAACTTCCAGGCAGCATTCTGCCCATGACCCCATCCAACATCAGCCAGTATCTCTTTCCTGCTCCATGCCTGAAACAGCTTCTGAATTTAAGTTAGGGCTCTAAAGGCAACAGTGTCCCTTCAGTGTCCTGGATTGTCCCTAGAGAAGGTCTGTTCTGTTCAGTGAATGAAATGTGGCCACAAGAAAAGTTATCTGCAATCATGTAATGGATCCTCAGGCTGCACAACTACTTTAGGTTGCTATTCCCTGATTGATTTAGAGCTATGTGTAATCATGGGGAATCACTTCAATTTTATTTTTTTTAATAAACCTCAGTAAAATACAATCCCAGCTTCATCTTCGAATCCTCCCCTATTTTTCTCATGCCTGTTCCCAGCTTAGATACCATCCAGTTCCCAATAGCTTTGTCCAATTCATCCCAGTTCCTCTCCTGTCCCACTCTGACCACAATTTTCACTGATTCCCTGCAAGCCAAGTTTTAGATGTTGTGCATGCAAAGCAGACCTCTTTGTCTTCCTGTGCTGTGTAGGCTCAACTGTGGCTCTGTGAAAGCACAGGATAGATAGGAAACCTCCACTCATTTCTGGGTGCCTTGATTGCCTTCCTTGATCCATCCAGTCTAGTGGGAGAAAGAGAGGGAAAGCACATGGTTCTGGGTTGGCCTATGTGTCAGGAGGCAGCAAGGGCAGGCTGGGCAACAGTAACCCACAATTATATTAAGGCTTATAAAGTCACCTGAATGTGGGTGAATTTTCATAAAAATAGGAAATCTGTGGCCCTGGGGCTGTTACTTGGCCAAACCTCCTGTTCTGTCCCCATTAGCTCCCATCCCCAAAGTTCACACTTCTGAAATTTTTCAAATAGCTTTTGGACAAATTTTGTCCTGAATTTCTTCAGTTTGATGCACAATCTTTCCTGAAAAATTTCACCCTGAGTAAAGTTTGGGGAAACTATAACCAGCTGGAAAGAGAGTCTCTCCATGCAGGACATCCCAAGCAGCCAGGATCACACATCTCCCACCAGCCCTGACTGTCATGAGAACACATGCTCATTTACACAAGACTACTACACAAAGAAAGCATCAAAAGGAACTGAGGTGACTTTAAATTCTGGGATGTCTCTTCTATAAAATATAATCTAATTAGTAACAAAACACCACCACTACTTACCCAGAAGCTGTCCTTCTATCAAGAAGCCATCACTTTGTTCCAATTACTGTGCCGTCAATTATGATATCTTCTGCGAGGAGCCTTCTTGCTATACAGCCACCTTTGCTATGTGGCTGCTCTGCTCCATCTCCTTTGAAGCACATTATAAATATTAAGATTAATTTAGGATTCTTTGGATCCCTGACAGTAATTCTCTAATAAGAAAAGTCTCAGGCAGGAGGGTTGGTTCTAACCTGTTGTGTTGTGCTCAGGTCCAACTTCAGGTCAGGGTTGAAGGCAAATTCATTCCTGGTTTCACACTCTATACAGTACAACCAAGCACTTCAGGAAAAGAGAAATGTAGTTCTCACAAAGTTTTAACTGTACCCTTTTTTTGTGTGTAGAGGGAGGTAGAAAGAGTAGTCCAAGAAACAGGCTAACTAGAACAACTATTTTGGCAGTGTAGCCCCTTGTTTGGTCTGTGAATAAGCTTTATATCCCATATTTGTGATATAAGGTAGGATAGCAGGTTGGGAGAGAAGTCCAACTGCTTTCTTATTTACAAGTCTTTATTGCAATATTTTGAGTAGTTTTTGAACCAACACATACTATTTTTACTCCAGTGGAACTGTCTTTTAGACCAGTTGAAGTTCAGAATGGGAATACCTCTGAAATACACCTAGTGTTCACTTCTGAGCACTTTTCTGATCGTTTGAATGGCTAAAAACCCTGATCAGCTCATCCTCATACTCACTGGGAGGCTGTGCCTGTGGGGTTAATGAGAGGATGACATTCTGGACATGCAGAAAACCAGTGAAAGGTCCTCCAATACTCGCTAGCAGTTCTCCAGGAACCTCTAGGCAGTGGCTTTTCAGGGATTTGTCCAAAAGCCTGTGCTTGTGGACAGGCAGGACCACAGAGACTACAGACCTGTTCAAGCCCTGCTGCAGACCTACACCAGTGATCTGCTCTCAGCTCTGCCTGTTTGACCTGAAGCAGCTCCAGGTCTCACATCTTCTGAAAAGCCACCTGCAGCCAGGGCTGTCAGCAGTGCCATGCCCTGACCCCCTTCCCTCCGTGGTGGGGTACCACATACCTGCTTCATCTGCAGTGTTGCAGGACATGGGCTGAAGTGAAGGAAAGGCACCTGATGATGGGCAGCAGTCATCTTGCTTTCCCTCTCCAGGTCCTATCTCATCCTCAGTCAGGAGGAGAATTCACAGGCAGAAATTTTGTCTTTGTGAGCAGAAAGGGGTCTCAATATTCCTTGCTGGAGATGAGCCCCCAGCCTCTCTTCTAAGCAAGAACCGTTTGCCCATACTGCTCCTCTGCAGACCCAGGTGATCCACAGAAACTCTTTCATTACACAGTGCTAAGAAACATGCAAAGGAGAAGACACATCTTAGGGGAAAAAGTCTTAAAATGAAGGGGGAAAAATTGCCTCCCCATATGCATGGAAGGTCATTGATTTCTCTTGCCACAAAACAACGTCCCTGCATGAAAGCCTGGGGATGACAGCCACTCCCCAAAACCTACTGTCCATCTGTGAAAGCCACCACGAAGGTAACAGCTGCCAGCACAGGGTCCCAACTTGCCTCTCCATTTTATGGCAGTCTGAGCTCACCCACTGCTGCAGCTGGCAGCAGCCAACTCCTGTCACTGGTGCTGCAAGCTAAAAGGGAGCCTGTTCACCTGAGGCAAGAAACTCAATGTCCCCAATGTCCCAGATGTCTGACCTCTTCCTACATGCATGGTGGCCTTGTCACAGGGTTTATCAGGATTTGCCACCGAGTGCATTGCTACGTGGAACAGGCTGTTAGCTGGTTATCCAAGCTTTTTGTATGCAACTAGTGAGTCCGGAGTAATTGCTATGAGTGATAGCAGGAGAGCGTGTTAGTGCTCATTAGAGACAAATTGAGCTGCCTGCTGTGAGCAAAATAAAGAGGCATTTACCCAGGGTTTCTTAGTGGCTGTGTTTACACAGAAACATCCTCCTGTCTATGGGATTGAAGAGTTGCTTTTACCTGAGTCTCCAAGGACTGGGTGGGTAAATGAGGACTGCCTGGCAACCTTGAACAGAGATGGTGTGGTCCATCTGTTCTGCCTATGTTTGAGGGAGCTTGGACTGGGCACATGCATAGCTGGCTTTAAATATAAAGAGAATCAGCCAGCCATGATGGAAAACCTTTACCACCAGGAGAATCTGGCAGCCAACTTGTTCTTTGGTTTAATCTCCTCCACTAACTCAGCCTCCTCAGGCTGTTTATGTGCTAGAATCAGTTTATTGCAGTTAGGTCACCCATCAGCTCTCTGTGCCTTCAGACTGGGCTGTTTTCCACAAAGCACAACCAACTTGGTGCCACCTTTGTTTGTGAGTTGGTAGGAAAACAGCACATCTTTGCTTCCAGTAGCAAGGGAGAGGAATTAAAGTTTCTTAGGACCTGGCTGAGTTCAGCTGCTTGTTGGACTGGGGGTTTCTTGTCATTACTCCCAAGGCACATTGCTGCTGCAGCCATTGCAAGACAGAGGCTGCACACAGTTGGGGAGGTCTTGATTTGCTGTTTTCTGTCCTGCCCTATAGCAGCAGTCCTGCCCCTCCAGCAGTCTGTGCAATCAGCCCCATCCCAGCACGACTCCCCAGAGACCCCAGGATTATTTTTGATACTCAAGAGACTTTGCTGCTGGGGATTCATACCCAACCCACTAGAGCATTCTCCTGAAACTTATCTTCTCTCACAGCAGCAGAGAACAGCTTTTAACCCAGGTGAGACATTTGTCTGTCAATCATGAAGCAATGCATATTGAAACAGCGGAAAGAGGCCAAGTGTTTCAGGCACCTACTGGCAGGGTGGTGGTCCTGGCTGTAGATTTGTCCATAGAGACAGAGAGCTTGCTGGCTGGACAGTTTGTTCAGGAGCCCTGCAGGGTGCTGGTTACATATGGCCTGTCTCTCTCCCCAAAGAGCTCTCACCACAGAACGTCAGCTCATTCACTACAACCACCTGTCACCGGAAAAGCGTGTGTGCTCAGGGATGCCCTGACTCCATGAGGCACAGCTTTGTGCTGGCTCTAGTAACAGTAAAGGGCTCATTTTGCCTTCCCACTGGGACAACACAAGCTGTGAGTAACCTTCATCTGTGTCCCTGCTCCTGGTCTCCCTGACTTTGCCATGAACAGATTCACTCAGAACATGATAGTCCACTCATATTTACTCATTGCATGTGTGCATGGGAAATCCTCACACCTAAGGGCCATTTCATGACTATGGAGATTTGGGTGTCCCTTGGATCCTGCAGCATGCTAGCTGGGACATGTCACTGCCAGAGCAACCTTCAGGAGTAACAATTGCTCATTGTCCAGGCATGTCAGGCTGTGCTATCCCCCTTATTGGCCCAGCTGTGAGCACTGGGGATGTTAATTCAAGATTTTCACCTGTCCCTATTATGGTTTGAAGATATTTTTCCAAGGCAGACTGGTAGCAGGTAATTGGACAGATCAAAGAGCTCAAGAAATGGATTTAGTCAAATGTTGGATTATGTGATTAATCTGTCTTCCACATCACGTCTTTTTCCCAAGATAAATTAAAATTAGCACCTGTTGGAGAGCCTATTAGTCAATGTCTGGGCTCTGGTGAATTGGAATTCAAAGGCTTTCCATGTAACATGAGACAATTTCTCATTGTCTGAGAAGCCAGCAGCCACCTTCATGGTTTGTAATTAACAAAATAACTACATAGCCACCACACAAAGTCACCACTTCCACTTGTGTCTTCCCCCGAGTGTGAACAGCCTGCCATGCTCTCCAGGATATGATGGCTGCATCTTTCCATCAGTCATATGTGATAATTGGATCTCAGAGTAGTCATTGCCCTCACAGAAGGGCTGTGCTGAACAGAGTAGCCCTAAACCAAACAATAAAGGATTTTGGCATGGAGATGTAGGGGATACACAGATAATTGTGATGGTTGTGGGTACAGTCATATTGCCCTGTGGAAGCTCAGGCTGTGAATGAACTCGTGCTAACACAGTCAGGAGATGTTCCTAACACAGACACATCTGGGAACAGCTGGATCAGGCACAGCTGTCGTCCTCCACAACTGAAGTGGATTGAGCCAGGTTTTTTGTCCTGGCTGAATTGTCCCAAGCTGTAAATCAAATTTCCAGGAGCAATCCAAAACCCAACAGCTATGACTTTCTTTAGAGAAGGAA
The DNA here is from genome assembly GCF_047716275.1 of Strix uralensis. Taxonomy (NCBI): domain Eukaryota; kingdom Metazoa; phylum Chordata; class Aves; order Strigiformes; family Strigidae; genus Strix; species Strix uralensis. The sequence continues at coordinate 7,688,911 of NC_133990.1, forward strand.
GTTCATCATCCCATGTAGAAAGCCCTGGAGGGACATCACTAGCAGGCTGCAGAACATGGCCTCCTTCATGTTTGTGTGTGTGGGGAGGTGGGACCCAGTGCTGAGAAAGCCCCAGGAGATGTGATGCCACCTCAATGGCATGCAGATTACAGAGGCCATGTCCTGCCAGGTTCTCCACCACCACCACAGCCAAGCAGACTGGTAACTTGCACCTCAGGACAGGGCACAGGGAGCTGGGCTGTTCTCTCAAAGGAAAAGAAGGGTCTCCAGGTCTGTGATCATGGGAGCTCCAGTATCATGTGGGTGTATTTGGAGAAGGAGTTTTTTGAGGGACATGACTTAACAGCACATACCCAATCCCGGCTGTACAGAAAGCTGAAAAAGTTCTAGATACAATTCCTTCACTTTCTCTAAATATGTCTGTAGAGTAAGTACTTGGTCTTCCTTGATTCCTGCCAAGAAAAACCTATTAAAAGACTTGCTGATCAGTTTTGGAGAGTCAGTGGCATGTTCATCTCTATGTGCACAAAGCCTGCAAGAAAGCAGCAGGACAGATATACTGCAGGATCAGCTGTATCAAAGGGCATGGTGATAACCAAGATAGGACAGAACTATGGGAAAGTCACCTTCTTTCCTTCATAGAATCACACAGAATCATCTAGGTTGGAAAGGACCTTGAAGATCATCTAGTCCAACCATTGACCTAACACTGACAGTTTCCAACTACACCAGATCCCTCAGCGCTATGTCAACTCTTGAACACCTCCAGGGATGGGGACTCCACCACCTCCCTGGGCAGCCCATTCCAATGCCTAACCCCTTCTGGAAAGAAATAATTCCTAATATCCAGTCTAAACCTTCCCTGGCGCAACTTGAGGCCATTACCTCTTGTTTTATCAGTCATTACTTGGTTAAAGAGACTCATCCCCCCTCTCTGCAACATCCTTTCAGGTAGTTGTAGAGGGTAATGAGTTCTCCCCTCAGCTCCTCTTCTCCACACTAAACCCCCCCAGTTCCCTCAGCCGCTCCCCATCAGACCTGTGCTCCAGACCCTGCACCAGCTCCGTTGCCCTTCTCTGGACACGCTCGAGTCATTCAATGGCCTTTTTGGAGTGAGGGGCCCAAAACTGAACCCACTCATTGAGGTGTGGCCTCACCAGTGCCGAGTACAGGGGCAAGATCACTTCCCTGTCCCTCAACCCCCCCAGGTCCCTCTCTGACTGGCAGCTCTCCAGCCACTCCTCCCCAAGCCTGTAGCGCTGCTGGGGGTTGTTGTGGCCCAAGGGCAGCACCCGGCATTTGCCCTTATTAAAACTCCCCCAGTTGGCCTCAGCCCATCGCTCCAGCCTGGCCAGGTCTCTCTGCAGAGCCTCCCTACCCTCGAGCAGATCAACACTCCCACCCAACTTGGTGTCATCTGCAAACTGACTGAGGGTGCATTCGATCCCCTCGTCTAGATCATCAATAAAGATGTTAAACAGGAGTGGCCCCAAAACCGAGCCCTGGGGGACACCACTCGTGACCCAGCCTGCACCCCTCCCACTCTTCTCTCCTTGCAAAATCAAAAACAAATCCCAGCTCAGGGTATGTCCAGTCAAGAAAGTTGGAAAAAATAATCCAGGGAAGGATCACACACCCTGTCCCCTGTCCTCTCCTCCTAACTCTTGCCACTGCAGCACACCAGCCACATTTGGTGTGAGTTGAGAGGACCCTTTTATGTTCACATATTGTGAGGAGGAGGTGATTGGGCATTGCAGGGTGGGGGACTGTGGCAAAAGCTGTTGGGGACTTCACATCCTCCTGCAGAGACAGACACTCTGCAGGGTAGTCTGGCAATGGTGACTGCTCTGTCCCTTGCTCAGCTCCACAAGGAATGACAGTCACGGCCTTGGGTGAGTTGTCAGACTCTCTGCTCTGCAAAACAGGGGTAACAGCAGACTGGAGGAAACCCAGAGTGACTGTTCTTAAAGCTGATGAGCACAGGCAAGATCCAATTTACATCTCATACAATTTTTTTTTTTTTTTCCAGTTATGCTCCCCTGGTGTTATTGCAGAGAGGTCTGGCCATGTCTTTCTAGCTGATGCAGCTGTGACCAAAGCTGATCCCAAAAGCACCAACACTGACCTGGATTTAGGGGTCACAGTAGCACAGCAACTCAACGTGACTCAGCAGCAAGAAAGCTAACACTGTTCTTAGCTGTACCAGCAGAGGAGAGGGACCAGGGCAGGGAGGTGACTTTAACCTCTGGAGATGACTGTTCTAAGGCCAGCCACACACATTAGAGGGATGATAAAAACTAAGCAAGTGCAAAAAAATGATTTGAGGGTAGGAGAGGATACTTTGAAGTGAAGGATTTAAAAGCTTGATCTGTTTAGCTAATTGAGCAGACACTTGAAAGGCAATGTGTTCACAACATATAAGTAACTTAATGTGGAAAACACCAAGCTCTGAAAGGGTCTTCAATAGACTGGGGAAGATAATAACAGGACCGGTGTCTGGGAGCTGATACCAGGCATATTCAGAATGGAAAAAAAGGTGCAGATCTTTACCGGGAAGGATTATGCAGGAACAAGCACCTACAGAACTAATGAACTTTCCCTCTCTTAATTATTTCAAAGTATGCCTTTTGGATAAGATGTGTCCTTGGTCGGGTGTGGTTTCACCCATCACGCTGCTCTCTGAAGTAGCCCTAGCTACAGCCTGCAATGGCAGCTGGCCCCCACAGCATTGCCAGAGCATCCTCAGTTCCACAATGGGCTTTGCAGAAAAAGATGTTTGTGCTTCAACTCTAGCTAACCCACTCCGAGTCCATTCATGCATACACACATTTTCCTGGCTGCTCATTGCAAGGGAAGGTTCAAAGTTGAATTAATCTTCTGTGGCATCTAAAAGAACTGGGTAACCAAGTGTTTGTGCAGCAATGACCTTGGGAAGAACCAATGTCCTCTTTAAGGTCTTTACCCACTTCGTGGCACCTCTGCATCCCCCAGAGACTCTCTTCGTGAACAGAACCTTTGTTCTGGATCTGCCAGCCAACACATATCTTGTTTCTTTCTGGTAAAAATGGGTGTTTGGAAAATATCTCTGATAACTGTACTTCTCTTAGTGTCTTGCTGAGACACATTCTCCCTGAAATCCATGTTGTTCTGCTACAGGTTTAACCAATAAAACAGTTTTCCAGGAAGACTGAAAGCATTTGCTTGCTGGCTTGTTTGAAGACGAATCTGGGTAATGAATTGCCTCAGGCTGTTCTCCTCTATCAGGGAAGAACTGGATGCATCTTGATGTCCCAGTACAACCCTTTTGGCTGCCATGATGTCTTAGAAATAATACATTATTAAAATAATTATAAATAATTATTATGTATATGTCATGTGTATAACACAATGGAGAGCTGGAAGGGTTTAGCATAGATCTGAGTATGCCGTCACAAGGAATGTTCGGAGGAACCCTCACTACTTGTTATATTGTGATCAGCTCATCATAAGCCCATGGATGGATGAATAGGTGGGTTGATACGTGATGGCCAGGGTGGGAAAGAAGCTCTCTTGAAGTGTTCCTCCTAACAGCAGTCCTGTTCTATTTAGGCACAGACTTAACCTTAAATCAGACAATCCACTGTGTGCACATGGAGATGGCCCCTGACAAAACACTTCTTCACTCTCATCTCTTGTCACTGTTAATAGAGCTTTTTCATTGTTATCTGCATCAGCTCATACCAATTATTCTATTCTTCTGCCTACTGGCACTGCTCCCAGATGCAGAGGTCATCTGAGGTCAAGTATATCCCAGCTGGCAATCAAACATCTCATTAATTTACAGAGATGCCTCTCGTTCCTTTTTTCACACACCATCATCTGTGCAGTGAGCCTGACACTTTGCTTCAGAAGTCATGTACTCCAGGTCCCTACTGATCCTGTCCCATCAACCTGGCCTGGGTTGACACCAGATGCTGTCATTGACTCAGCCCAGATGTTCCTAAACCAAACAAGCTGGGGGCAAATGACTCCTAAGAGCCAACAGATGAGGAAGCCGGCCTAGCTGCTATAGACAAAGAACGGGCAGGATCAAAGACCTGTGGTCAGGGCGAAGCAAACAACTAGTCCTGCTGAACACGAGGTGGTGCTGACTCTACTGTGATTTCCAAGTGGAGCCAGGATTGGTTCTTCTAATTAGCCTTGGAAGCACCTTCCCTGAGGAGCTGATTCACTGGGAAACACAGTCCAGATGAGGATGGTTCCATCTCTGGAAATAACCCTGTGAGGTCTTAATTCCAAGAATGGGGAGCAGAAGTGAAGACAATCACTCTACTCTCCTTATGCCTGCAGGGTCACGGAGATCTCAGCTCTGCACCTGGGATTACAGCTGGATTATTAACTAAACACAATGTACTGTAAAGTAGCCCTGGAAGCAGGGGTCAGCACTCAGGTATCCCTATCAAAAACTGAACTGTTCCCAGGCAACTGCTGTGCTCTGAACATCTTTTTCCAATTCTGCTGGGTAGATGTATTGCCAACACTGGTCAGATCCCATTCCACTGTGAGAGCACACCAGGACCATGACCCCTGATGGAGTCCTTCCTCCTAAATTCTATCAAGTAGTCATCCCCACCTCCTCACTCTACATTTTCTGAACTAAAATTTTATTAGCATATTACGTATTTTTAAATGAAATGCCTCCTCTGAATTAAGTCCATTATGTCTATGCAGTTGCCTTTGTCATCCCAACCTGTTAATTGCATCATTTGTTTGTTTGATGAGACCCATGTACTGTAAAGCCTCAAGTCTGGCAATAATAATATTGCTGGCGTTTAATTCAGCTTTAGAGGAATTCCATATAGCCTTTCATTCATTTTCTCTTCCTAAGCACCTCATCGAGTTTAGTCATCCCAGGTGGCATTTTCATGATGTTCAAATACTTTGGGGCCTTTGGAAATTCCCTGGTATTTGAGGGCAGCTCAAGTGTGAACAACCCTGGGTGAGCAACATCCCCAGTTCTGCCTTGGGAGAGCCATGGCAAGTCACCTGAGTGCATTGAGTGCAGTAGATATTAACAGCCTGTCTAGATACAGATGGTGGGATTTATTACCCTACTTTAGTGAATGCAGACAAATGTCACCCAACATGCAAAGGCTCTTTGGCCCAGCTGGCCAAAGCAGGGACTTGACCAGAGGACATCATGTCTCCCTGTAGGATCCTCCAAAAGGAACGGGCAGAGGGAGATACTTTGTGTCTGTCCTAATCATCCCTTGACACACAGCCAGGATGCACTTCCACACCTGAGCCTAGAAATTATACCCAGTGTCATAGTTCGGATAAAGCCTAGGGACAAATCACCCCTGGAAGTGTTTGTGTCTGCATAGTCCAGAGACGAAGCCCATGACACAAACTGTGAGCAAAAGCATTAAGCTACAGAAGTCAATCTAACCACAGAAAATAAGCTTCAACTGCCCTTCTGCCCTTTCTACATTTCTACTAGAAGTTTTCCCCACTCTTAGATGTGGGACCTGACCTGCTGGGAAGGAATCCCATGGCTGAATGTAATTTTGCCTGCTACAGGCTCTCTCCCAGTGTCTTCAGCTTCCCTTAGCAATTTCCCACATCCTACAGTTCTGTTTTGTAAAGAGTTATTTTTTCTCCTTTTCAGTTGTTCTGTATTCAGCATTATTTGCAGTTGCTAACACTATCCATCCGCCAGGCTTTTAGTCAGAACTGCCTCTCTGCTTGTAGCTTTTTGCTTCCAAATACCTTTCTTTAAAGAATTTTTAGGTTTTGTTCTTTTTCTCCTCTACAATTTTCTATTCATAATTATGGTTAATTTGAAGAACTCGGTCCTTTTGAAGAACAGATAATTAATTTCCAGGGTTGACATCTTTCTCCACTGTAATCAGATCCACATCCGTGTTCCCTTGTGCCCTGTGCGGTGCCTTTTGTGCTGGAAAGTGAGGGCTGGATCTCATGAGGCTTTCAGTTTTTTGCTTGTGGCCTCTGGCATGTCTCCTGGGCAGCACATGTTATGGCAGCACCTCTCCTCTCCCCATGCTTTATGCAATCAGCAGTGAGAAATGCTCCCTGGATGGGAGGATCTTGCAGGGCAGAGCATGATGCACAGATTAGGGGCATGAGTGGCAGGAGGGGTTCTGGAGTCTCCCCATTTCGGTAACAAATAGAAGAAATCTGCCAACAATAAGCTCATTTTGTGGTGAATAGCTGACAGATCTCAAGCTCTCAGCCTGGCCCAAGCATGAGTTAAACCTTTTAATGTATTCAAAGTAGCCACATATCGCTTATCACAGAGTTGTTAAAAGGAGGTGCAGAGAGAATGCTCTCAGCTCTCTCACCAAAATGTGCCAAGCAAAACCAGGCCCCTGAGCCTCAGGGATCTCCAGCTCCTCCAAAAGCCAAGCTCAGCTGTGCATGGAAAGCATCTTCCTATTTAGCACCTCACGCTGTCCCTTGCAGAGCTGGCTCTGAATCATGGGTGCATACATAGGCAGGAGGACAGTTGTGTTGCATGGTCAGCTCAGCCATCTGGTGCTGGGTGAAGTTCTCGATGGGATGATGGTGGTACACTGGACGATTGGAAGAGCAAGGTGCTGTAATGCACAGAGACTGGTCAGCATGGGCCCCAAGTAGCATTGCCTGGGATGAGACGCGAGCTGGTTTTGGCCTGCTAGTGCTGCTGCTGTAGCCTGTGCTTGGTAGCCCAAGGCCACCCCAGCAGCTTCCCATTAAAACTGCAGGTCAGAGCCCAGCAGGAGCAGCTTCAGGGCATCCTGCCACATTGGACACAGAAGATGAGACAAGGCTCATGGGCATCTAGTGTCACCCCCAACTCAGAGCATCTCCATTGGTACCTGTCTCTCATGGGTTGTGTGTGGGAGCATCTCACAGGGCTCCCCTTCTTCTCTGGTGCTCAGGACATGGTGCTGGTGGGAGATCTGTAGCACTGTAAGGCAGTCATGGCCTGTGTGATCTGTCACTGATTTCCCAGCAGGCTGGTGGTAATAGTGCTGTATGAGCTGGCTGCAGAGAGAAGACCCTGCCCCTGAGTCTCACAAGAAAATTGAGGGCTCAGTCAGTGGCTGCAGTCAATTCTTTAAGGTACATGAGCCAGTCCTTGCCAGAAAGCACCCCCTCACCATCTTACCTCCAGGCAGCTCCTGAGTCATTGCCCTAGGGCAGCTTTGGTCTCTCTGGGTACCTGGGACCTGCAGGGAGCAGGGAGGGGGACACAGCTGGGCAGGTCTCCCTTCCACCCTTGAGCTCATGAGACCTTCCTCAGGAGGGTTAATCCCCAGATGAGAAACGGTTTTGGGGAAAGCCCTGCCTCTGCTTCTGGTTGTATTTCTGCTAGTACAAACCTCGGATACTTCAGGGGAATTAATGTGAGCAGCAAACTGCTGGCAGCCAGTCTGCTCCAGTCTCTGGGGCCAGTGGAGACCTGCAGTGCAGCAGGCAGTGTCCTTACTGGTGACACACACCCAGGCAGCCCCAAGTCCCTGGGTCTTCGTCCCCACTAATATTTTGGCAGCTTGCACCTCTGCTGGTTTTAAACCTCAGATCCGTGCTGACAGTGAGGCATTGCCACATCTGCTGCTGTGCACGTGAACAGCTGCACTCAGCTCCACACGGCTTAATCCATACCAAATCCTACACTTTTGTAGGCTCACCTGCCTTCATGCTGACCCTGCCAAAGGGGAACGTTAATGCATTCACCTCCTAGGTGCAACAGGGCACACTGGGGAAACCAAGGCATGCACAGCAGTCATAACAATATTACACACTCCCTCCTCCCAGGTTGTAACAGCAGCTGTGATTGAGGGTCAGGACATCTTCCATGACAGTGTGCTCTCCTCCTCTGGCTGGAGCATCCCTTTCCCAGCAGAGCAGGATGTGGGAGAAGATCATTCCTCAACTTGCCCTAGGAGAGGAAAAGACCACTGTTCCCCCATAGCCCATCATTACTCAAAGTCTCATCATTCCCCCATGGCCTTTCACTCCCCCATAGACCGCCACTGCCTTCTGCTGCACTTGCCAATGCACATGATATCTCAAGGCTCAGAGGACCCAGCTTTGAAGGTCTTCCCTCATGCTATCTTTAAAGTTTGGTCCTGGGAAGAAACTTGCCATCCACCCAGGTTCCTTGAACACAGGCCTAGACCAGCTGCTGCCCACAAGCTGGGCCTGCCCTTGGAGATGGAGGCAGAGTGGTCAGGTGAGAATGGGCTGGCCAGGATGCATCAAGTCCAACTCCACTTTCTCATATGCTGTACTGCCTCTGCTGCCTCCTCGGAGGGGCTGGGGGTGCAACCAGTGGGGCACTGTGAGATGTGATTCCCAAAGGTGACACAGATGGGGAGTCCTGCCCAGGAGGCTGGTATGAGTGCAGGAACATTCAGGTCTGCACAAGGAGGAACAGCTCAAGTCATCCCAGCTTCCAGGTAATTATTCTTATTAGGAAACTAATTACCTCAGCTTGTGCCAGCTTTCTTGGGTGGAGGTGTCTTCATATGTTTACCACCAGCACCTCTTCCCAGCCCCAGTCTGAGCAGACCTCCCATCACTCATGGGCAGCCGCCACCTCCATCTGTTATTGAATAACTTTCTGAAGAGAGGCAAACCACTCTGTGTTCAGCAAGACACCTCAGATACCAATTTATTTCTCATTTTCCAATAATTTTCATCCTATCTGCTGCTTCTTCCCAATAATAATATCACAGTAATTAATTGAAACCATTGTTAAGTAAACAGAGCACAGTCAAAGTATAGGCAATATCGTAACAATCCAGTTCCATAAAAAGCACACAGTGATGGCAGATGGGAAGCAGGGCAGGATTTCTAAAGATTGTTTTGTTCAAATTTTTACTGTCTCTATTCTGACAAACTCAACAGACACATCTAGCCAAATAATCTGCCAGGCTGCAGCTAACAAAACTCTTATTTCACTTCAACAATTATGTATTTTATGTGTAATTTTCTTAGGCCCTTTGAACCTTGCCTGTGTCTTATAATCATTTTCCCATTTCTCCATTCTCAAGCATGATTCTGGAGTAAAATCTGTTAAGCAGAGCAGATGATGCATCACGTGGCTTGTGTTTGTCTTCAGCAGAAATTCTGGGTGCTCCACTGTAGTTCATCACATCCCACTGCTTGTCCAGCTCTCGGTGGTAAGTCCAAGCACCCTGTCCAGCAGAGCATCATCCCACTGCTTTCTGATACCCACAGGGCTGAGTTATGCAGGCAGCTGGAGTTAGGTACTCTGATCTTTAGTGCTGTGGGTGCAGGGGAGAACCACAACCTACAAAAGGGAACGTACAACTCTTTTTCCACAGTAGATTCTTGGGCCAGTGGTTTAATGCAACTTTGCTAAGGCCCAGATTTGACTGTGGGGGTGTGATCCAGATGCCAACAAGGGTAGGTGCAAAACCCACATGGGCTTAGGACTATTGAGTTTATTGAGTTAAGAAATTGTAACTCATGGTAGGCAAAAAGAGTGTGGAATCATGAGTAATGGATTTGGTTCTTCCCAGGGTAGCTGACATTTTAAACTCTAAGGTTTTGGCCCATCACCCTTGCCTGTGCCCTGTGTTGAAAAGGAAGGATGTTTCGCTGTTTGCTGGTCTGAGACCCCACAGCCCCCAGTCCTCCCCAGTGCTTGTCCAAGACCAGATCAGGTCTCTGGGCTAAAAAGAAATTCCTGCAGCTTCTACAGCCCTGAGCAGTGAGTCAGAAAGATCCTGGAATTTATTCCCATTCTATATTTGGATTATCCCAAGGTCTTTCTAACCTTTTTATGAGAAATGGGAGCAAGAGCTTCGCCAATGCTGTTTCACTGGATGGACCAGTGCCATGGTGAAGAGTATGTACCTGGGAACAGACAGTTGCTTGGGTTGTTCTCACCAGAGAGATGTCCTTGCATGCATTTGCCTCTCCTGACTGCCTAACAGCCTGGTGGTGACCCCCAGCCACCTGGAGATCAGCACTCAAATCCTTATTCCAACCCAATGTAAAGTGTCAAGACAGATTTTTATGTGAAAACCCTAAATTCCAAGGTCTCCAGGGCTGTAGGACATATTTGCTGGCCTGAACAAAACTTCCATCATGGACATGAGCCACTTTGCCTTGTGTAGCTTTCATCAAACCTCACACAATACTACAAATATTCTGGTTTTTTCCAAGGCATCATTGAGTTAGAATCAAGCTAGAATGATTTACATAGAGACTGAAGATGCAAAAAGGTAAGGGAGATCCTTCCTTTGAGTCACAAGGTTCCGAATGGACCCCCCTTGCTTTCTAAACTCCTTATGGAGCCTAGGTGCGGCTAGGTCCAATCTCAGTCTCAGACTTGGACAACAGTTTATGTCTAATGGAATAGCTATACAAAGTTTATAATAATTAATATTGAGTAGATACATGGATTTCATTAGTATTAATTCAGCATGTTATCAGTGACTTACTGAGGATCTATTGCAAGTAAGGGGTCTCTCCATCTTGGGTAAGGAAGGATCTCTTAGTCTCAGGTAAGAAATCTCAAACCTTGAGAGGTGTCCCTGCTCAAGGGGAGATCACCACCATGCAGCCACGCTGCCTTAGAAGGGAGAGCTCAAAGAAGGCTCACTTAGGCTGTCATATTTATGGAATAAACTGGATGGCTTATAGTCAAATTGCGTGCAATGGGAAAGGTATGCACAAGACTCCTTGTACCCATAACTTTGTTCCTTGATAAATGAGTCTTGGAAAAGCCGCCTGTTATTCATCCATTAATCACATGATCAGTGTTCCAAGCTTATATACACTGATGCTCACTGGGTGACTCCGCTTCTTTGTGGGTTTCCTAGAGGACTTATCAGCCTGGCTACAGCTCAGGCCTTTATGTCCTTTGGAGCCTATACCAAACTATTGCTGGTTTGGTTAAGGGTTCGAGTGCATCTGTCACAAACAGTGAGACTAGGGTACCTGAAACAGGCCTTCCCAGAAACTGGAGGTGTTGCACAGCTGACATCTTCCCCCCATCCCAGCTCCTGCCGTATTCTTGGAAACACTGATCCAAGATGCTGAATGCAGACTTGGGGTTTTACCTCATGGCTTTTGGCACTAATCAAAATGAATGCTGCAAGAGTGTCCTAAAAGTGAACCTTAAAGTTTACACACAGGTAGACGGGTTTCAAAACTTTTAGACAATGCACTTATAGCCTCAAACAATCTTTCTGCACTAACAGGCACACTAGTACTCAAATTAGAAGGGCTGCTTATAACTCCATGAATGTCTTCCGCAGTCTAAAAGCTTTTTAAATGAGGTTCACAACCATTAACAAGGTAAATATATTTGTAAATTTGTTTGGGCAATTACAGTCATTTAAAAAACAATGCATAATAACAGACATGAATCTAATAAGCCATTGCTAATTCAATGTATTAATGCCACTTTATAAAATGAATGTGAATCTGATACATTACAGCTAGTTTTATTGTGTAAATAACTGAGCAGTGATACATACAGAATTCGTATCACTGGGCATTGCCAGTGCCCGCTAATAGTTGTAATAAATTTGCCCCACTGGAACTAATATACTGACTACCACCCAGGTTCTTCTTTTCTGTGTCTAGTCTACATTTTCCTTTGCTCTGTGAGAAACAGTTGCAGTAGAATGAAGCTGGTTAACCCCAAAATATGGGACACCACTACAAAGCATTTGTGAAGACTTTACTTTGAAATGTGCTCTTCTGCCAATTATAATTTGCAGCAGGTACAACACTCCCAGGCTATGGAACAGCCATTTCTCTGTACCAGGAGAGTTCATTCAATTTTACCTAATATTAAGTGTTCAATAGCACAATTTCCCTTCTTTCACTTTCATCCCTTTGGAAAATGTCACCAGTCTGGAGTTAACTAATTGACCACAGACCTTTTGAGGAGCCAGGCCCAAAGCAGCCCCACAGGTTGCTGTGAAGTGTCAGCAGCTGCAGAGATACGCAGAAAGGATGAGAGCTAGTCTGGGCTTCCCCGGGCATCCAGTGCCTGGCCTTGCATGTGAAATCATAGGATGCAGGATCTGGCTGAAGTCCTGGGACAGGGCAAAAGGGAAGGACATATAGGCTTGATGTTAAGTGTAAGAAAGCTCCCTGTCTCAATCTGACCTGATGACTCCTGGGCTCCATGTACAGTTGGCTAAGAGACTCAGGGCACTTTGGCAGATCCTGATCTCACCATAAGATCACTAATATGGGTCAGATGAATCATGGACTACTTGAGACCATTTCTTTCTGATGGCTATAAAGTATGCCTGGAGACTAACTCAGATGATGGCACTCACCTTTCCGTTGCCTAAAGCCAGGGCATGTGAATGTTGTGCTGAGAGTCTAGCTGGTGAGCAAGCCCAGTACTCAAGGGATGATAGTCTGCACTGACTTTTCATTCAAAGCTTCTTGCTGATGTAGAAGTGGCAAAGCTGGAACAATGCAAACAAAAAGGACTAAATTTGTATCCTATTTTTCCTTGGCGAAAACAGAGATGTGATTTCTGCAGACATACATGGTTCCTAGCAGTAACTCTTTTGCAGCTGGAAAACCCCCACTCTGTGTAGCCTTGCACAGTCTACTGTCACTGATTTTAGCTGTGCAGAGACATGGAGGACATACACATGGCTTTGCCCTGCAGGATGACGTGCCCAAACCCAAGCAAAATGCTATTGCTCCAGGCTCTAAACTGCTACAAGTCATATAAAGACATGCAGCTTCCTCCAACCAGAACAGTGGCATCATCTCACCCTCTGAAATCACCAGGTCCTGCCATGAGGGGCTGAACACTTACTTCCCAAGAGAACGTGCCAGCCACCCAGCGTAACCACTGGCAGATGACTTGGAGGATGAACTACCTGGGTCCTCAGCCCCACCATCGGTGGCTCACTCCATAGTTTCTTTTGGCACTCAGCACTTTGCTAAAGACCAGAGAACCTTTTTCCTAGATGTTTAGGAGGGTCACACCCTCTTTTTTTATGTGGGTGCTCAGGGAGGACATAAGCAGCAGTATAACACTGTCTGGCTGGTGAGGAGTGGCAAATGTGAGACAGTTCACCTTGGTCTGAAAAAAAAGTCAGACTAAAAGAATGTGGCCACTTTTTGCATAAAGAACCCCGATTTCTCACTTTCCCCACCATCCAGCTAAATCCCATGTCCTCCAAGCAGCAATTCCCTAGTTGGAGGGTGGGGTGTGAACACCAGACTGATGGCCACAGGGCTTCTCTGCCTTCAGGAGCAAAACTCTGCTTGCAAGAGGCATTTATTTGGTCCAGAAACACTTACCTGCTTTTTTAAAATCTTTGTGTTTACTCAGTTAATGGCTACTGTTGGTTTTTGTGAAGGAGGTGTTGGGGTTGCAGCAGGTCTGGGCAGGTGAGTGGTGAAGCCAGGATGAAGGAGAGGGGTTAGGACTGAGGGGACTGTAGGGCAGGAGAGCAGCCTTAGGGCTGGGCTTGGAGACTGGTTTTATGAGACTTGTCCCAGTGATTGAGAAGTCAGTTCCCAGGGTCTCCAGCTTTCCCTAAAAATGAACAGTCACATGAGCCCCTGCTGCCAAACTGCCCTAAACTGTCCTACTGCCCTATTGCCCTGCTGCCACAGCTGTGCAGCGCTGCCCAACAACCCTAGCTGCCAGGTCTGCTTGCCCTAGTCCAGATCAACCTCAGTTCTGACTTGGATGTCATCCAAAGTGCTGCAGTTCCCCAGCCCCAGAGCCTCAGCACTGGGCTGTGCCAGCTTTGGGGATGGGGTTCTTCTCTGCTCAGGCCCTTCCACTCAAACAAGGACAAAGAGTGGGAAGGAAGGTGCATGCTGGAAATGTCAAATGGGCAGCTATCTCCAAGAGATCACAAACAGAGAATGTTCACCTTTGACTAATGCATTGCTCCTAATGAATAGCCTGGCCAGCTGTATTTAATTGCCTGGTTTAGGCAGATATGGCTGGAAAATTTCACGCCTGTCAGAATTTTTTCTCCCCCTAAAGCACCAAATTATTCACTATCCTCTTGTAGCATTTTGCGTCCAGCCCTTTCCTGTGATGATTTTCAAAGGATGAAGAATGAGCACCCTAGTGACATTTCTAGTATCTATAAATATCTCCCCACTACCCTGCCTGCTCAACTGGTGAATTATGCAGGAAGATATATATAATAAAACAATCGGATACATTTTGTTGTCAACATCCCATTCTTCTTCAGCTGGCAAGAGAACAGCCTAGGCTGTTGCTCTGGAAAGAGCAAGCAATGCCTGGGGAATTACTGAACTTAACCTTTCCTGTAGGTACGGGACATGTTGGAGGGCAACACTGAGCAGAGAGGCCATAGAATGCTGGAAAATGGAAAAGGGGTTTTAAAAGAGAAGCAGCATGATGTTTAGGACAGTAACAGTCTCCAGAGAGCACTGAGTGCTCTGTTTGTGCAACTAAACCTCCTGCACGGTGAAATACATGGAGAATTCAATGCACCCAAGTTTGCAACATCGTGGGAAGTGACTAGTTTACATTACATATCTAATTGGTAGGTTTTCATTTAAACTGGGAGGGATTTAATTTAATAGCATAACTTTCCCTAGCTAACAGACCTCTTCTAGGCTCATTATGTGGTGTAGTCTACAGAATCTGTTTCCTCATTTATGGTTTAAGAGGCATTTTAAGATAGGACGCTTAAGACAGCTCTCTCCCTTGCATTAGATATTTGCAGATGTCTTCTGCTAAACCATAACTAGCATCTTCATCATTAATTTTTTGGGGCTGTGTCTTAGAGACACTGCCTGGCAATTAAACAAAGATCTTACCAGAAAGTTTTCTCACCTCACCTTTGTCCAGAAGGTCGTTGTTCTGCAGGACTGCAAAGACAAGGATTTTGCATCTCCTCATTCCTGCAGGAAAACAGCTGCTATGTTGCTCAGACCAACAGAGCTACTGTGGATCTCCTGCAGAGCCTAAGGACTTTACCCTCCTACATTACTCTGGGTAGGAGAAAAATACGCTGTGAAAAGCTGATATGCTGGACTGGCGGAGAGCTGACCACGTGTCCATCTGTGTGTGTTGAGGCTACACATAAAGCTCTTCAGTTTTGTATGAGGCTCTGAGAAACCAAACGCTACCCACAGAAACACTGTCATGATTTCACCCCAGTCAGCAGCCAAGCACCACACATCCTCTTGTTCACTCCCTCCCGGTGGGATGGGGGAGGGAGCCAGAAGGGTAAAAGTGTTGAAACTTGTGGGTTGAGATAAAGACAGTTTAATAGGTAAAACTGTAAGTGAATCGCACATAAGGCTTTGCAGAGCTGCCCTGAATGCAGGAGCATTTCCCAGCAGGCCAGGCAAAGGTGGTAGTATAAGGTATATAGTGACAGAAAAAAAGTGGCTGTGGTGCCTCCTGGGAGTTTCTCGTGTCATGGAAGGACCATGCAACACACCCATGATTCCAGGCACTGCAACACATGGAGCACAGTAGAGCTCAGAGGGGGACATCAGCACTGTTACTTCCTGGTTTTTGACTTTCTGTTTGTTAGGAGATTTCACAGGCACTCATCTCTTTAGGATGTTGTGGCTGAGAAATAAATAGTCTGTTAAAAACTCTTATTTATAGACCTCTCTGAAAAGTCTTCTCTGTAGCTCTGTAGAGCTCTCAAGTGATGCTGGAGAGCTCCTGATCACTGAGAGACAACAATGAGCTTGGTCCACGTTTTGGAGAAGCTTTTCACAGCATTCCTGAAATGGCCAGGGTGGGCTTGGTGACATATGGCAGGTCAGAGTAGGCTCAGTGTGTAAGGAAGTGAAGGAAGTAATGCCTCAAACATTCACTGACACAGAAAACCTCAAGGAAAAGCTGTGGCCTTTGTGATTACTCTAAGGAATGTCACCCAAGGAAGCAGGAGTATATGGAAGGATGCACTCCTCACTTCCTTGCAGCTGTATTGACAAACTCCTTAGATAAGCCTCAAAGGGGGAAATATGGACTAAGTGGAACCAAATGTTTCTCATTAAGCACAAGGACCACTAATCATTGGCTCCACTGTGTAAGCCCAAAGAGGTGACAAGGCCTGATAAGACGTGGGTATTTCTGCCTCAGAAGCTGTATGATTGCTCAAGAAGCATGAAGTCAACAAAAATCTGTGGGAACAGAGGAAAAACCAAAGGTGGGCAGGGTGAGTACGACCACCGACTCAATTGGACAAGGGGTGGTGCACCCCATTTCCCCCTCAATGCATGTGCAGAACCCATGCTCCACCTTTTTCCTCATCTCTTATGGAAATGAGTTTGTGGAATACCTGCCCCTCCTTGTCTAGTATGGTAATCAGCTGATAAGATGAACTTAAAAGGCAACAGAAAACTTTGCTGTGTGTGCACCCACCACCCAAGATTACCAGACCTGAGACAATGCTGGATCCAGGGGTGGGGATCTGGATTTCTTTGACCTTCCTTTTCCTTTTCCTTGAGACTACATTGCTTATTATTCTTTTCCAAGTTTAAATTGTTTTCTACAGCAAGTAAAACATTTTGACCAGTCATTTGGTGTCATTTCACCTTAATTTAACCTGAGGGATCACAGAACCGTTGCAACTCTCTGGGCTCCCAATCCAGGTCATGACACAGTGAGATAGAGCAAGTAATCCCCAGATACTCTTTGTGGTTTGTACATGAACCTCTTACCCATCTTCCTCTCAAGATCTGCTCCACCATCCCGAGCACTGTACATGCACCACAGATGCACTTCAGACCAATAGACCATCTTGTACTGCTGCTGCTTGTCCCAGGTGCAAATACATTGCTGGATGACCCAGAAGACATGGTACATGGAATGCACTGCTCTTGCCAACCCACTACTCCTTCCTGACTACTAGTGTGCAAGGACTCCTGTGATGCTGAGCTCCAAACTCAGCTGGGAAGCACAATTCCTAACCTGGAGGTAGATCCTTCTCCCATTGTTAGAGTGGCTCTACCACAGGTGGATCAAGCCCAGCTCACCTCATTTAAGAAGTCTAGAATTTAAGCACCTTGGTCTGAGCCACTGACTCTTGTTTCTTCACAGTGAGTGCAAGGAAATGAGAGCCAGATCTGAACCCTCTTTGATAACCAGTGCAGGATGAGGTAGGAGGACCCTCATGGAGTATCAGGGCAGCTCAAGGTGACTCACTCACTCAGACCTGCAGGTCTCTCCAGGCTGCAGGCTCCTGCCCTTTGAACGCCATGGCTGCTTGGAAACAGGATCCTGGAAGTTTCAATGCCACCATGTAGGCAGTGGGAACAGAGTTTGCAGGTGATTCTCCCCTTTCCCCAGTTGATGCTAAACACCTGAGCCCATTCAGGGACAACTCTGGCAAGTGGGGACCTCTCGAGATGAGGCAGTGTTTGTTGAGGTGCTCATTGACTTTGGAGATTCATCTGAGTAACAGGGTTTGTAGTGTTCCCAAAGGAGGGTCACAGTCCTTGCTGGTGACCTGAGTCTGGTCATGAGATTGTAACCTGGCATTGGGTTAGGGTGGGAAAGTTTGAGGATGCTCATTGCTGCTTATTCCACTGAGATCAAATCCTCTGCACGTCTGTTATCTTCCCCTTCCCTCCCACACATCCTCCTTCTGACACACGAGCTGATACCTGCAGTGAGCTCAGAGATGGCAGTAAACCCTACAGATGAAAACCCCACGGCTACTTGCATGGTGAGGGGCAGGAGGATACTGTGTACCAAATGAGGAACAGAACCAGCAAATATTAGACAGAGGCAGGGTCCTGTGCTGTGCAATGAAGCACTGCAGACAGCACGGAGAGCATGGCACAGCTCCACTTCCCCAGACAACCAACCTAACTTCTCACATTTCCTAGCTCCCAAGTGCTCAGCTGCTGCAGTCCAGAACAACCCTGTGTGTCTGGCTCGGCACAATAACGCACACCCCAGCCATCCATCTATGTGTCTCTGCTCTAGAAACACATCAATTCTCACCCACTCCATTTGTAATTATAAGTGAAACTATCCAAACAGCTGCATTTGTCCCACCTGACCCTGCATGCATTCGCCATACAGTGAGTAAACATGTGATACAGGCCTCCAGGCAATTTTTAGAGACTAGTCCAGGAATAAGGATTTTTATTAGTAATTTTCTATCATGATGAAATATTACTCTTAAATAATGCCTGTGCTGTATTTTTACTGTTGATTACATGAAGCACATTGGATATTATTTCAATGTTTCTAAGATTTACAGGAATATTAGCAAGAAGCAGTTTATATCCATAACACCTGCTGTTCTCCCAACTTCCAACATTACACATGTGACAAAGAAACACTCATGTATAGAAAAGAATAAGGTCTGAAGAATTTCACAGGTCATTGGATTATCTAAGGATTCTGGAGAAGGCCACTGATTTTAAAACTACTTCGGATCATGAGAGAGAAATAAAGTTTAAATTCAGATTCAAGCTTAGCACTCTCTGGGTGTAGAAGATCTGGCTGTGGGTTGGGATCTTCCAGTGCTCCAGTGCAGCAGTGTAGAAATTACACGATATTGATTTACAGTAGCCAAGAATCCGGCCCATGTGTCCCTCTGCACCTCTGTCACCTCCTTGCAGGCTCTATTTAGGCTATATGCCCAGTATTAAGAAAGATGGAGCCTGGGTTCAATCTCAGACATTATTTTTCAAATTGTCTGAGAAAGACATTGTTAGGGATTTGCAAATTAGGTCCCTGCTGGTAAGCCTAGATCTGTAACAGCAATGCTACACCAGCGAGCACCCACTTGGAAGGATTTTCTCTGGTTTTAAGGTTAAAAGTCCACACATAAGTTGGCCCTCTTTGCTGTGTTTTGTATACAGGACATGGGTACATACTACGGATATCTTGTTTGTCAGCAGGAATGGCTCTGATGAAAATGACAGGCATGGCCGGGGTTAGTTCCTTGAGCCTGGCATCTGTGATAATCCCAGTCTACAAAGGAAAGAAGACAAAGTCTTAGTTAGATTTCCAAGATATTCACCAGCTGTATCCGATACTCATGATCCTCTGCAATGTTTATACAATCTGGTCTTATTGGGGAAGTGCAAACATCGTTCCTGACATCAAGGGGGTGGATGAGTCTATCTGAGGTAAGCAAGGTCTGGATCAAACACCTACCCTGTTTCATCAGAAGTCTCCATCAAGCATAGCTTATTCCAAAGGTACAGATGCCTGCTCTCATCAGATGTTCAAACCCACATACCCTTGAGCAAGACTTTGTGGGGGAACAATGTTCCTGGCTGTGTGCAGTCACATCATCCTCATGCAGCTCTTATTCAAGGTTTTGCCAGACCAGAACCACCTCATGGGAAGCACTGTTTGTGCTAGGACCAATTGTGGACACCTGAACAGGGCTTGGGATGGAGAACAATGCTCACTTCAGAAGAGTCTAAACTGCACCAAGTAAATGTCCCACCATGCCACCAAAATTTGAGCATGACCAGGGATACACTTCTCTGGGCAATGAATGCACGCAGTGTTTTCTGTGGCCCCCAAAACGGCACCACAGATTTTTTTCCACTCTTACAGGTGCTCACTCCAGCAAGAGGGATTCAGAAGGACTGTTCCTGAGGGAATATTATCATTAAATAACAAGTCCACATTATCCTCTTGCCCAGCAGACTGCCCTACCCAGGAGAAGGAGAGTATGCTGTCAGGGCATGAAATCATCGGGTTGATTCTCTAACTTGGGTCTCTCTGGCAACTTCTGTTCCTCTTTTTGACAATAAAATGCTCCACACATCAATCAATTTCCAGGAAAGCCTGCAAAATTGTTTAATGGAGGCTAGAGAGATCAAATGCAAACAAATATAGAAATGGAAATAAAACTTCTCCATGCTAAAGAAACTGCCTCTCACTGCAGCTTAGCTTCACACATCTATTATTTCAAATGCTCTTACATCTGAGATTCAACCTCTCTAGCAGTTTATTTGGTTCTGCAAATGAGTGAAGAAAAATAATCCCTCTTGCAACACACCTCGGCTTAATTGTACTAATGCCACCTGTTATACTAAGCTATGATAAATCCAACGCCGATTTAGGATTTTATATTTCTAACGTGATGAATGAACATTAAATAATTCTTATAATACCTTGCATAGAAGCTATTTATCAAACATTATTATGCGTTCTTTTTAAATTCACATCTTTCATTTCTGAGGCTGGATTTTGATCAGATCTCTTTTTTACTGCTGACAATTCTTCAAATCAAATTTCCAAGATATATCCGACCTATTTCTGGGTTAACAAGAGTTGAAATCTTCATGAGGTATGTCTATGGAACTTATCATTTTGTTATGTCTGGGCTGATTTGCATTTGCATTTTTTATCGTTCTCATCATCAGAAATTAATTCTACTCTGAAAGCAATTTTCCCTAGCTACTGGCAAAGCACACCTTTTAAAAAGCCACTGTTCTGTGCTCAGAGAGCTCAGGCCTCAGATCCTAAAAAGGTCTTCCCTTCTGCTTGTGCTGTCTTCTCAACAGGCAGTTTGAAGAGTGGCCACACTATGTTGTCACATATCGATGGGTCCAAAGACAGAAACCAGCTGTCATAAGCCAGGGATGGTAATAGATGGGCCCAAATATATATGCAGTAAGCCTATATCCCCTTCCACTCAACTTCATCTTGAGGTTTTACTAGCACAGGTGCACCTGCACCACATCTAATTTAGGGTCAGCTGGCTTAAAGCCCTTTAGCACAGCTTGGTTGTCTTTCAGATAGTGTTGCCTCTGTTTGCAGGGAAGCGGGGCTGGTGATCTGACCAGCAGTGTAGCCAGCAGTGAACACCACTCCAAGGTAGCTTCAACTGGACATGGGGAACAAGAAAAAAAGCCATTCATGGAGCACATAGTGAAGAAGACCTAATGATGTGCAATCCAGTGAAGCCGAATGAGAGGAATTTTTATCACTGAGCAGTTTAAGAGTTGAGATACAGATGGAAAAGGGTTTGCCAAGTTATTAATTTTTCAAACCAACCATAAATAAGAGACTGGCTGTTCACAGCACAATTTGAAAGTGTTCCCTCCATGGATATATTGTAAATTTATCACTGGAGACGTCAGCTTGAGCCACATCCTACTCTTGCTCTAATAGCTCACAAACACATGGGCATTACTGACAGTTGACATCTGCAAGAAAAGGCTTCACATGATGTCCCAGCTAACCCCTCCAGGAAAAATTTCAATCTCTGATGCATGCAATTTGATGTACTTGGTGTCTCTACAGAAGAATGCAGCAACCTGTGATGTTTGGGACTGTAGCACCAGAACTGGGCGGTGCCAGAGCTGGGTTGCACACTGATGTTGTTTTCATCTGCATCCACTGCTGGGAGCATCTCATAAAAATGAGTGGTGTGCAACTGTTCCTAAAGATATCGAGCTGCTTGAATCGTCAAATAAATGTGACTGTTCCTTGACACACAGATCTGCTCTTCTAAGCCTCTCTATTGGTTTAAGACTGGTACTTTACATAGGACTAGCTTTAAAATGTACACAGAAACTGTAGCTGGTGTGGCTTGAAGGACAGCGTCAGCAAGCCACTGCTCAGCATGCTCTGCACTGACTGTGCATCCCTTCCAAGGACAAGGTGGTGTGCTCTCTACACCTGGCAAAGCTTCATGTGGCACATGTGATGCAAAACCCACCTCTCCCCCTGTCCTATCCAGCTCCAGTACTCTTGGTGAATAGCAGGGCAGATACTTGGCATCAAACTCTCCATTGCTGGGAACAAGAAAGCCCAGAATCAGCCGGCAATCTCCCATGGCTTGAGATAAAAATGTCTCATAGTGTCACCAGTCAGACTATCTCTCACTGAATCCCACTGACTTTAACAGTGCTACAGCAACAGATCATTTGGACCCAAAATAACCTGCTTAGTTTCATTTAATCTGATAGCTGCCTGCTGTTTTGCAATGAATGTTTTATAAATTTAAGACACCCAAGGGCAAACATAAATGTTTAAATAAATAGAAAAATGTGAGTAGCAGAACAGAGTGACTTTTTCCTTTTTTGGAGGCACAATCTAAATGTGAAATATTCTTTTAAAAGTGGAGGTGTTCCCCAGAGGAGTTCTTCTAAACATGACCTGCCGTTCTTATCAGAGGATATGGTATTTGAAGGAGTATACGACCTAAAGGAACTGGGCACCTGTTTTAAAAATGCTGCATCCATTAATACATACTGGTGCTCACTGGATTACAGGTAAAATGAATAGTTCCACTAGGTGGAAATGATATTTCAGTGTGAGCTGCAACATATGAAAATTCTCTTTTTCTTTCTGAAATAAATTGAAGCATGATACCCAGAGATTATGAATGGATCTATAAAAGTAATTGCTCAGTATCTTTCAATCACATGGAAAATGTAACCAGAAAAACACATTTGCTAAAGTCTGGATGGTCTCTGAAGACAAACCTCGTTGCTGAATGCAATCACCCATACAAGTTATTGGAGGGAGGCAGAGGGGAGAAGCCATATGTTTCCCAAAAGATTTCTGGTTTTGCACCACTAAATTTTTCACTTCCACTACCACTTGGGGATGGGTAAAACCTAGGCAGAACTCCACCATTTTGACTATTATATTTTCTAGTAATGGTGGTAATGATGATAAAGGAAAACATAACAGCAGTCACTAAAATTTGTTTTTAATGGAGTATTTGATATGTAAGACCAGCAATTTTTTTAAACTTTCTTTGTACTCTTGTGTCCAGCTGATTTGTATCAGCTTAAAATGTTTTTGAGGGTAACTGAAATCCAGTGCTCCCTGTAGTAAGGGGTTGTGATGTCCAAGAGCTGCAAGAGGTTTGTATGGCAGCCACACCAAAGGCTTAGACAAAGGAATAGGCAGGAAACTGTAGGACCAGTGTTTGGGAAATGGCCTGGGCTGGCCCCTTTTTCTGCCACTGTGACTTCTGCTATTAGCAGAGCCAAAACCACGAAGGCAGGAGGTCTGACCTTATACCCATGTGAGATCTTTACTGCAATCTTTTGACAAAGTCTTTGCCAATGTTTCTGACTGCCTGTGGCTTTCCAGACCCAATGCACACAGAGAGAAAGTGGCCTGAAGCCTTGACCTTCCCAAGGATTTGTGATAAAATGCTCTGGATGCCATCAGTCAGTGAGTTCAAAGCTTTGCCTAATTTCCTATCCTTCATGGAAAACTATTGCAGAGAGGGAGCTGAAAAATAAGTGAAGAGTATTAGATATGAATTGCCATGTCAGGCTGGGATACAGTATACAACAGCCATGGCCTCTCAGCATCCTACCATTAAGCCCCACAACAGATAAAGGAGGATCTTCAACGTTAAGGCTCTAAAGAGCTGCCTCTGAGATAAAAGCCTCTTCTTGCAAGAGGGTAAACTTGACACAGATAAGTAGGTTTTGGGTGACCCACTTTGATCAGCCTTCACCCTCTCACAGATCACTGGCAGCAGAAGCATCGCTCTGGCCGCCCAGAGTAAGAGCTGCATGAATCACTGTCATTTAATTCTCACACGCAGCACAAACTGGGAGTTGTGGTACCATGGACCAGGCAAGTCAGAAGACCAGGCCCAGTGGGGATTTGTCAGCCTAATGGCTCTCACTCTGCAGCCTGCACTCCTAACAGCTGACAACTGTCAGAAGGGATGACAGGGACAATTGTGCTCCTCTGGGATGCTGCTCTGAGAGGTGCACTGTGAGAGGAGCTCTGACAGCTATATGGGCAGGAAACAGCAAGTGTACAAGCTTCCCTTCAGCTGCCCAGTTGGGGGATTTGGTTCTCACATTGACTGCCCCAAGGCTGGCTGTGCTACAACTGAAAGGTGTTGGGATACATGCAGAAAGGGAAAGAAGAAGAGCAAGGGCCACCCATGTTGTTCTGTTTATCCAGGATCAGCCTACCCCCCTGCCCCTCCATGCTGAGTCATCAGCCTGAGTCTGCACTGACCATACAGGTTAGACCTTCATGAAAGCTTTATTTGTCACCCTAAGAGGATGGCTAAAGGATGTGATTCATTTTTGGTAACAAACCCTATCTGTGCAGACGACATCCTGCAGCGCCCAACAGTGGAAGGACAGTGGTATGGATTTGGCCCATCCCACCCATTCAGCTCTGGGCACGTGAAGATGTACAAAATCAGAGTCCTCTCCTCTCTCAGCACTGCTGCTAAAGAGGCAACAGAGTAGTGACACCGCAAAAGTCTGCCGCATCACTTTTGGAGGCAGCAGTGAAATCACAACCATGCGAAGGTGCAGGGGCAATACAGCCCTGAGAGGACCACACATTTTCTGCCTGTTGTAACACCATGAGAACTTATCACAGTTTAGTCAATGAACAACAGGGTTGCGATTCCTCTTGTAAAAACTAGATGTATCAGTCCATGCTGGCCACCCTCAAGTCCCTTCACAACCATGGAACAGACAACTCCAAGAGGTGATTCATCTGACTACCTTGGATACCCCACTCTAGGCTGCAGAGGAGAGGCCCATCTTTCATATCTTTCCCACTCCTGAAGAGGCAGGTCAAATGACTACTGCAGATAAGTGCCTGTCTGGGCTGAGAAGTTCCCCAGAGTACAGTACCAAACATAAAGGGCATAACATCTGTGGCTTCTCTCTCAACAGAAGAGTCTTGGTGAGCTCACCTGTGTATCCCAGCGTGCACCCTCCATGAACAAACCGTGGACGTACGCCCCTTCCCGAGGAGGACTGGCAAAATCTTCTCTGTTCTTTTTTGTCACATCGCACTGCAAGATCATCTTGTCTAAAGGCCACTCGTTCTTTCGGGCTGCAGACTGCATGATGGCTGTCAGGAAAGACTGGGGATTGAAGAACCCAGCAAGCCACACTGCAGAGGGTAAGGAAAAGTCTCCTGTCCAGGCCTCCAGCTCCTTGATGCGAGTGAGAAGGTCAGCAAACCATGTGCCCAAGCTGGCTGTGGAAGGGTAAGCCCTCTTTATCCAGGACTCTGGCACCATGTCCATGAAGAGGGCATTCTGCAGGTTCTCAACATCACTTGTCATGGTCAGTTCTCCCTGAGTGAGAAAGGGTATAATTATCACTGACTATTGTTTAACCTGAACAAAGTCTGCTGGAAAGTGGAAGCTGAGCTACGAAGCATGAAAGATTGTGACAGTCTGCACAGTCACTAGTGTTCACATACTGTGAATTTCTTCATGAGTTTTGGGTTTTCATGAACATCTTCTATTGCATATTCCTGCATCCCCAGCTTCCCTACTGTAAAAATACTACTTGGAGGAAAAATTGTGTAACAGAGTAACAGCGAGCATGGATGTCCCTCAGTTGTCCCAGTGTTGTTTCTGTTTTCTCTCACTGACTGAAGATCTTTATGGGCAGATTTTCAGAGGTGCAAAGCTGTTCTCACTCATGCTGCCAGGGCTGGATACTGGAGTCCCTGATGATCTACTCCAAAACTGTCCAAATGTTTATTATGTCAAATCCTATCCCCTCCTCTCCTCCACTTCCCCTCACTCCCCTCCTTTATTACTTTGCAGTGTAAGTCTTTCTTTTTGACTTCACATGTTGTCTGCAAATGTAATCACAGTTTCTTTCACAGCAGGGAAACACACAACAAATTAAGATATGATTCAGCCAAGTGAGACATTGAGAGAGGTTTGACTTTTCCTTTATCCAGCAATTAATTATTTTTAAAGCTTTTGGAAACCCGTATCAGTTTTGCCCAGGCAGGAGAAGAGCTGGAACACCACTGCATAGCCAAAAATGGGTTCTGCACAACAATAACACCATCCCTCTTGAAATTCTGGTACTCTGCACAGGTTCCCCAATGTGTGCTAGCCTAAAATTAAGAAAATTCCTGCTGTATCCAGTTTAAATTACATTAAATCTAAGCAAGAGATGCCTGGATGGCACCAGTATTGAAAGGGCAGCTAAAAGAGACCATTAAGAGATGCAGCAGTTTGTGCAGCAGGTTGCACAGAGGGGCACACAGATGGGGCTCACAAACTCTGCTGAGGGCAGTGTACACTTGCTTAGCAATGGTGGTGACATGCCACAGGGCACTGTCCCCAGCACCATCTGGAGCAACTGTCCTTGGCACAGAAGAGGCCTCAGCTCAGACCAAGCTCCTGACGGAGGCTGCAGCCTATCATGTCTGGGACTGCAGCAGTGCCTGGAGCCTCTCACTAAGCCTTGGGCTGGAAGACTGTCTCCTTGCCTGTAGGAGATGTGTGTTGGTGGAGGACCTGTGCCACCAAGTAAAGGATCTGTAGGAGGAGGCCAGCAAACTGTTTAGTATCAGAGATGATGAAAAGAGGCCAACTGGATCTTCTCTGAGACCCTGCAGATAAAAGAGGAGCCTCAACTCCCAGCAGTATCAAAGTAAGGTAGGCAGAGTCTGTGCCTATCTGCTTGGAAAAGGGAGACTCCCATGATGGTGAAGGCTGGAAGCTTGTGACTTCCAGCAACAGGAGCAAGGCTTCTGTTCTCCCTGCAGATCTGCAGCTACAGAACATGTTCAGTGCCCAGGTAGGAGATGAGGGGTTGGGAAGCTCTGTCCATCAAAGCATCCATGCTGATGGAGCCTGAGCCATGCAGTAGCACAGGGAGGGATCAGTGAGTGACAGTAGTAGGTGACTACCTGCTGCAGAGGACAGAGGCCCCCATCCACCAACCTGTCTTGCTGTCTGGGGACATTTACTGCATGCTGGAATCTTGGATCCAGGACACCAAGGAAAGACTGCTGAGGTTTGTCCAGCCCTCAGTCTATTACCCCCTTACACTTTTCCATAGGGTCACCAATGATATCCAAAGATGGGTGTGCTGCCATCCAGAGGGACCTGGCTAGTCTGGAGAACTGAGCTGAGAGCAACCTCATAAAGTTCAACAGAGGGAAATGCCGAGTCTTGCATCTGAGGAGGAATAACTCCATGCACCAGTACACACTGGGGACCACTGCCTGAAAAGCAGTTGCAGGAAAGGACCTGGGACTCCTCATAGACAAGCAGCTGACCATGAGTCAGCAATGTGCCCCTGCAGCAAAGGCAGCCACCAGTGTCTTGGGCTGCATTAGGAGGAGCATTGCCAGCAGGTTAATGGCAGCACTCTGCTCAGCACTGACGGGGCCACATCTGGCATACTGGGTCCAGTGCTGAGATTGTTCAGCCTTGAGAAAAATGGCTCGGGGGGATCTTTTCAATACCTGTAAATATCTGATGGTAGGAAGTAAAGAAGATAGAACCAGATGCTTTTCAGTGGTGTCCAGTGACAGGACAAGAGGCAATGGGAATAACTTGAAATACAGGATATTCCACTGAAATAGAAGTAGAAACGTTTTTACTGTGAGGGAACAGGTTACCCACAGAGGCTGTGGAGTCTCTATCCTTGGACCTCCCCAAGAGGGCATGGTCCTAGGCAACCTGCTCTACCTGACCCTGCTTTGAGCACAGCATTGGACTAGACAATCTCCAGAACAACTAATCTGGGATTCTGTGACACTCATGCCAAGCAGTCTGCAAAGACAAAAACCTGCATATGCAGGCTCACCTTTTACCAGTATGCAATGCCCTTCACAATTTAAGTCTTTGCATGCCCCATGATGACTGAGAGGGGCACAACACACCATAGCAGTTTGGAGACTTCCAGCTAATGTTGATCACTGGTTTCCATTATAAATATTTATTTTTGTCCCCTTATCATTTTGCCAAAATTTATCTGTCTTACAATTTCTCTTTGCCTCAGGCTGAGTGTTTTTGGAAAGATTAACTGAAATCAGTTGAGCTATTGCTGAGAATGAGGGTGAGGGAATTGGGTCAGTCTATTCACATTAAAAAGTTGCAACTGTTCTTTCACAGGGCTTCAGTGCCTCCAGCCATGAGGTCAGCAGAGGTGCCCTTTACTGGGGCCAGAAAAATCTATGAAGCTTTAGCAAAAGTTGAAAGCCACCTAAAGCAACCCCAACACATGTGTAGCAATGCTTGTCAGAGTCCAGCGGTTAAAAAAATCTTTGCAGTTTATTCCTATGCTGACCATGCCCTGCAGAGCTCTGATCTGCAGATCACACTGAAAGGCTACAGCAGGACAAGATCACAGCTAGATACCCAACTAGACCATGGGAGAACAGTAACGAGTGCCCTTGTTGATGGTCCATGCTGCATCTGGCACTAGCAAGTGGAAGCAGGCCCAATGCTATGTGATCAAGACTTAGGGCGAACAAGCATGTCATCACTCTTGGGTTAGCAAGCATTTTCTCAAAGGAAGTACACTGCAAAGAGACCAGAGACTCCTGAGCCTGGAAGACAACTTGTCATCAGAACAGAAATCCTCTGAGCTAACCATGCTCTTGCAAGTGCAACACTCATAGCTGCTGGATGACAGCTTGAACAGAGGGCTTGAATGCACATCTGCCTAATACACTGTGTCTTACCAAAGGGAGGAAGGGTGTCAGCTGAATTCAGACACTGGAAGCGACCACTCTAGCACTTCTGGCTTTTTAGCACTTGACTTACAACCCTTTCTGTAAAGAAATGCTTCCTAATATCCAGTCTAAACCTTCCCTGGTGCAATTTGAGGCCATTACCTCTTGTCCTATCGCTTGTTACTTGGTTAAAGAGACTCATCCCCCCTCTCTGCACCCTCCTTTCAGGCAGTTGTAGAGGGCGATGAGGTCTTCCCTCAGCCTCCTCTTCTCCAGACTAAACAACCCCAGTTCCCTCAGCCGCTCCTTGTACAACATGTGCTCCAGACCCTAAACTTGTTAAAGGTAATAAGCTTTTAAAAGCAGCAAGCGTCTGAACCTGCTGGGTTTCCCACATAGAGAACAGATTTATGGTGGATAGAGAAAATCACATGTACAGAGGTTTTAAGATGGTTTTTGTTTTAACACTCTTGAAGCTAAAAGCAACAAATAAGGTTAAATGAAAATGTGGAAGAAGGACTATTTGCAATTAGTCCTAAAACATGAGGAATAGCTGTAACCACCTTGCAAAATACATATCACCTCCTGTCACTTCATATCACTACATATCACTTCATGTGAGCAGGGACCAGGTAAGCCTCTGCCAGTAAATCATCCCATCATTTCTTTTTGATGATTTTACATTTGTAGGAAATCTCAAAATGATGGGTTACCTGGTAAAATGTCTTTGAAGTCCTGGGTAATTCCAAACACAAGGGTCAAACACAAATGAAAGATGTCTCATATTGGTATTTGCCATGAAGTGACAAAGAAATACAAAGGCAGTGCATGCCCCGTGCATTTCCTCTTAGGCACCTGAGCTGTTTCACTTTATCTGTAACACACTTTAAGACAATTTACTGACTCACAATTAAAGCTCACACAACAGAAAAGCATGGAGGGTCTAATCAGAGGGGCTGGTAATGAACTTCACAAAGCTGTCAAAATTATTTGACCTTATCACGGGGCAGTTGCCATGGTTTTGTTATTTAATAACTTCTGTTGACACACAAACTCTGAATTACCATTGTGGTTCCTTCTTCATTCATATCACATGGGTCATCATCTCCCATCTAAGGAGAACTTAGACAAAGAGAGGACCTATTCAATAGGCTGGTCTCTGGCTAAAGTCATGGCAAGATCATGCAGGAAAAAAAATTTCTGAGAGTCAAAGTACTGCACTGGTCACAGCAGGACACTGAGAACCACAGGGCCTTCTAATAGCAACAGTCAGAAGTATTTTTCACTCCTGGAAAGGTTCTAAAGCAAGGTAAAGGTAAAAATATTGCAAAATGTGTGCAAGCAGTTAAATTGATTTAAAGACATAACCCTCACGATCATATATCATGTCTAGTTTTACTTTCAGGAAACAAATGAATTAGCAAATATAATTCTCAGGAAGGCTTAAGAAAAGCATTTTTTAAAGCCTGTGCACTCAAGCATACTTGTTGGAATCTCCTGTGAGGGTTCAAAGCACATATAGCAGCTATCTCATATAGTTGTCCAAACACAGTTATGCATACATTTGCATTTCAGATGCTGAATACTAAAGTGCATCAGAAATTATTCAAGTTAGGGTTTTTTTTCCCAAAACGCTAGGAGTAATTTTCATTAAAGACACCCTTGAAGGAAATCCTAATCAGCCTGCAGACATCCCCACAAGATGAGCAGACTATTGTCACAAATTGTTTTCTCAGTTCAGGATATTTTCACTTGATACAGTGAAATACCCAGTTACTCTTACAAAATTTGGTCTTACTTCATTCTTTTATAATATTTATTATCCTCATTTTGGAGATTTATCCTTCACCGAAGTTGCAAAATAGAAAATCTGCTTGCAAAAATTACACTGGGTACATTAACATGCAAGTATTTCAGCCCAGCCTCTGGTCTCACCGAAGTCATCCAGAACAAAGGGCTTTGAAATGCAACATGTCAGTTATTTTTGATGGCTACCAGTCTTTTGTGATTTCTCTTCCTCTTAATGGGATGCCTCCTATTTTTGGACCAAACAATCACTTTCTGCTACACAGACACAATGAATTATTCAAAAATTTAAATTAGGCATGACATTTCTAAATCTCCTTCTTTTAGCAGATAGCCAGTTAAAAACAATAAGACTTGTTTCCTCTGTATTTTATTTATTCTCTTCTGAGATCTGTGGTTCCTGTTATGTAAACTCTCCTCCTCTGACTGCTGTCAGTAAAGATCCCAGTCCCAGAGATTAATATGCGTTAACAGCTCTCATAGGATATGCTCTCAGAAGGAACAATTAAAGAATAATTTGTCTCCCAAACTGAGTATGAGACCTAGCTGTCACGTCAGGACAACAGCACAGCCTACAGAAAGAGCCAACAGCAGTGCCAAGTGTCCCCTGGCCGTTATGTGGTGCCCAAGGCATGGGAAAGGCCCCTTGGGGGATGTTGGGCAGTGGTGTAGGTCATGCATGATGTCTAACAGCTCTTCAGGGACTCATATGCAACCTTTGCTTGTGAGCACACAATCTTTGCCCACTTGTGGTATCTCAGGCCCTTCAAATCTGTCTCTTCAGCATACACAAGATGAAGAAATAGATACTGCTATCCTTCTGCTCTTCAGTAGTCCTTAAGTCCTGGCCCTGTGGTGTCTCTGAATCACACCGCAGGTACTGAGGCTGTTGGGACCAACCTATGTAGTCATTAGAAGTCTCTTTTCTGCAGATACCATCTCACTTCCCTGCCATGACTTGTGGCAGGGTTTTGGGAAGAAATTTGCACCCTCTATTATTGTCTCATTTCTGTGGTTTATTTAAGCCCATGCATCTACTCATTCCCCCTATCAATATTAAATAGCTTATTCTTCTCCACATTAAATCTAATTGCTACACATTGTCCCAGTTATAATTATATCTTGTTTGGTGCTCCAGAATTGAAACATTAAATCACTTCTGTTTACCTGTCTTAGGAAAGAGAGTTTTCAATTTCACTGCCTTATGCTAGAAAATAAAGGAAATCTGTTTATAATAATTGACTACACAAATGTCAGCTTATTTTAAAATGGATTGTACGTACTGGGCCACCACAAAGTGTATATTATATGTTTCTCTCTTTAATCAAGACAATAAGCATCAGTGGTGAATGCAATGCAGAAATATCTGAGCTAGCGTGGATCCAAGCTGCTGGGTTCACAGTGGACAGCACAATGTGGCTTGGATTTAGAAGCAGCCTAGTCCTATCCCCGCAGAGCTGCAGCTACCTAAAATCCCAGAGCCAGCCTTAGCACCTCTGTGTGCATGCTGCAGATAAGCCCTCTGAAAATCTCTCTTCAAAGGTGCCCTCAGGAGAGGGTTGTGATTGTCATTTGGTCAGGTCCTCCTTGCTCCCTTGTCAGCTCTTTCTACTAATGGGGTCATACAAAGTTGTTGCAGTTCCTTCAAGTGTGACGGTTCCCATGCCATGCAAAGTATTTCTGTGAGCTGAGCATTTTGGCGAAATGGGATGACAACCTGTCATTCAGAAAATGATGTAACAGGGAATGTGCCGTGACTGATGTCCTTAATTGCTGCCACACACCATGAGATCATCCAGGGAGCAACTTTGTGTTGATGATGCAGGGAAGGCTTTAGGGTAGTGTTGAAGTCATCAGCTTTGTGCTGCAAGCTCCAGGCAGCATTCCTCTGCTACACTTAGGCCTTTCCAAGGGATGTACAGCACTTGGCTATGGTGAAGAGGAGTCTTTTGGGATGACAAGGTGAAGGGGAAGTGTTGCTACAGGGCACCAGGGCTGGCTAGGCAGGTTGCCACTCACTTGCAGTGCAGTCTGATCTATGCTGGTTTATCCCCTCATGGGCAGTCAGTAGCCTTTTATATTTTGTCCCACCAACTGCCTGGAAGGGCATTCAGCAGATGACTTCCCCTACCAGTGCCCTCTTGCTGAACCCAGAAATTTGCATCCCACCCGGTGTGTCCTGCCAGCCCCAGAGATCCTCACTGTTCTCCATAAGCAATGGCCAAAGCCACCTCCCAGAGGGACACAGACATTACTTTCTTGGAGCAGTCTGGTGTCATATCAGGGTGAAGCAGCTGTGCGTGGAGCAATCATAGACAGTATCTCCATAGGGAAGGGCTGCTCCTGACCCTCCTCCATTAGCAAATGACTCATACCCAGGAAGGGGAGTTGTATCTCTTCCAAAACTCGAGTTAAAAACTTTTTATCTTTTAGTTTTTTCTCTTATAACTCTGGACATTTTGTGTCCTTACACATGATCAATCTTTCCTTTGATTTCAGCTCAACTTGTGTCTTTAATGACACTGTTACAAGTTCCCCCCAGTACCTGGGCATTTTGTGAAAAGGTGTGATTTTTTTGGCTTACCTTTAAATAGGCCACATCTCATTTTCTGAGTGACCTATTGTTACTGCACTACAGTATCAGGTGGACAGAAGTGCCTAGTCTCTGTTCCCAAAAAGCAGTCATTGCTATGTATATCTTTAACCTCTCTCAGTGCCTGTGTCCATAGAGTGCAAAGTGCCATTTGAAATCCATCTGGGAACCCTTCCCTGTGGAGTCAAGTTGGTTTTGCAGCCAGCAGTGCTGAATACAGAGTGTGACCCTTTTTATTATTCCCTGAGCACCTTTTCCATTCATCAAGATTTTACAATGCTACAATCACAAGCATCCAGAGCTCCTACCTTCAGTCCCAGATCCAGTTCCTTGAGAGAGCGCTTTATTTCACTGGTGAGGATGTTCATGCGCTCACATTCCTGGAAGGCAACCACAACGTATGGCGTCCTCTCTTCCACCTTTGCCATCAGTTCTGCAATGTTAAACTCATCCATCAATTTCTCTAACATCTCTTCCAGAAGGGCTTTCACCTTTGTGCCAAAGGAAAAAGAGAGAGGGATGTTAGTGAATGACCCACTGAGCTTCCTGAGCTGACAGCTGCCTGAACGCAGTATGAAAAATCCATCTGCCAGTTCGTGTCTGCAAAACAATCAGTGTCAGTGGCACTGGGCATGACACCTTTCAAAGAGCTTGCCCCATCCTATTAAAATTCAAATGCTTACAAAAGTTAATGTCAGATGAGAAGATTTCAAAATGATGGTTTAAAAATGTCACTATGACATGTAGCAGTCTCCTTCTTCTTGGGTCTCAAGCCTGTATTCTTACTTCTCCTAAGGTCAGATTCAATGCAAGAAGACGGATGGAGCTATAGCCTCAGTTGAGCCTCAGGACAATGAGCTTATGAGCTGGGTTTTTGTGGTATATTGATAGAGAGAGGTGATTATATAAAATTGAATTTTAAGCTGAATTTGGCATTCTGAAGTAATAGAGCCATAGAAGAAAAGCATAATGAAACAAAATTATTCTCTGGTCACCATCACAGCTTGATTTGGAAACAGTGCTTTATATCTCTAAATACTAAACAGAGAAATCTCCAGTGCAACAGGATGTTTCTATTGTCTAAAAAATAAATAAAACAGAGAGAAACCTTTCTGGTTAACAACAAAGCATGAAGCCCTTAATCTTCATGGGATCAGTTGTATCGGGTTTATGCTGGCCGTTAGGCAGCTTGGTATAGAAGTCTCTCACACAATGCTTTTCTTTACTTCTGTGCTGGAACCTGAGTGAGCCTTCTGCTTCTTGGGGATCTTTCAGGGATGTATCATGCACAGTTACAATTCTATGATCTGACGTGCAAAACCTGGTGTGCGGGTACCAGTGACAGCTGCCAGTAGCAGAGGCAGCCCGGGGATAATTATTGCCGTGCCCACTGACTCTCATATTTTGGACTCCATACTCCAATTTCCTCCCATTGCTGCTCTTCCAAACCCTCCACACTTGCATCGGACGTTACGAATAGGTGATGATGTGTAGGCTGTTATTGCAACCACCTAGGTGGCGAAAGCTAAAGCTCAGCTGGAAAAGCTCTTCAGCTGCACCCCAGACGCAGTATAGAAATATCCTCTAATTTGAAATTCCCTTGCAAATCTCTTTGGCCTTGAGTTTTTCACAACAATTACATCTCATTTTCTGTAATGTGGCCTCAGAAACCTGTGGAAATAACTGGACTTGTCAGAGCCACAGGAAAATGATAGGCTGGCATTTTCCCTGCAAGCTTCCTAAAACCACCTCAGCCAAACCAGGGGCTGGAAATCCTCAAATGGAGGAGCTAAGAGACAACTCTTAACTCCCTCTCATTCAAGGACCAAGGGATACAAGGACCAAGGGATACAGCCAGTGTCAGTTATAGCTCAGATAATGAGAGAGATCATCCAGAAGAAAATTAGCTGTGGGAGCATCCCCCAGGCACAATGCAGTGCAGCGGGGCCACAGTCAGATTGCTTTCAGGCAGCTTTTCTTCTCAGAGAGATCATGAAATCCATGAGGAATTCTGTGCTCCTGTGACAATCGTCTTGAGTGTCACCAGGAATTTGCAGGGTAGCCATGCCCTGTGATACCACTGATAGATCACTCGCTGATAATTTTGTTTCTCTGGCCGAGGATTTTAATTGTAATAATAGCAAATAATAGCAAAAGGACTGAGAGGGAGAAGAGGTAGTCACATTTGCTATCTTTGAGCATCTCCTTCAGCTTTGCTACCACTGGATTATTTCCCTCACCTCAAGTTCCAGTAAGAACTGAAAATTGAACATACTGAGCACTTCTGAGAGTCCCTTAGGTGAAGGCAGTAAGTTCCCTAGCTCCACACTAAGTCAAAGGAAGCATGTGTGAAACTGCAGACTTCATATAAGCTTTTTATTAGTCATTCATTAATTTGTAAAGCTTGAAACACAGAGCTGGGACCTTAAGACTGCAGAAATAAAAAACTGATCAAGTGTTGGCTGGTTTCAGATCCTGTTACAAATGCTTGGGCCAGATTTTAATGAGCTGTGAGTTTTGAGAGGAAGGGCTGAGATCGTCCTGGTACATAGGTGTAGTGAAGGAGTTCAGCTGGAAATAAGGAATTACAAGGCCCCTGGGAGCTTGGGAGCTGGGTGGGACCTGGTGCCAACAGTAAGAGGTGGGCTGAACTCTGACAGTGTGCTCAGGGGGCCCACTGGTATGCCACTCACAGCATGGTGCACAGGGACCCGTGGCTCAGAGACAGTAGGGGCCACAGAAGGTTTATTTGCACCATCTTCACAAGATGATAATGAAGGCACTGCAGTTCAGGGGGTAATTAAAAGCCACTGTTCTATTACTGACAATATTCCAATTGCAACCCACCATGGTGATGTTCTGCATAATATGAGGCTAGTGATTTTAGACGCTCGGTTTGTATCCAGCAAAGGCAGAATCCATTATAATAAGCAGTTGTAAGACAAACCTGAGCTAGACAAGACTACTCATGAATGAGACCGGTATCAAAATTCAACAGCTCCTTCCTCTACCACTCTCACCGTTTCTTCCCTGGTCACCACTCCTCCTTCGCCCATGCTGGTGTCCCGGGGCTGCATCTCCAGCACGATGTGGAAGAGCTTCTCCGAGGTCTGGGTAAGGAAGCCAATCTCAGCATTGGGGTGGAGGCCATACAGATAAGGAGACTCTGGAGGCAAGGTATCGTCTATGTACTGTATAGAGAAATTCAGGTTCAGGTTAGATACAGAGTCCAGGGCACTTTGTCTGCAGGGTTCACCTGCTCTGGAATTATCACCCATCCAAGTAAGAAATCCCAGGCTGATATGGCTCTGATATGTGGCTGAAACACCAGTGAACTGATGGGAGAAATAAGTCTACAATTGTTTACAGAACTGCTTCTACCCCTGCTGTGAAAATTTAGTAATTGCTAAAGTTTGGCTTGGCTACATATCTCAGGCCTGGACCTTCTCTAGCAATTATCCACTGTGCACTTGAGCATCAATATCCTGAAATCTCTTGTGGGAATTTAGCTTCCAGTAGTTAAGTTTTATGAACAAAAACAGCCTAATATGCCTATCTCTCTACTGCATTAGTGTACAAAGAACAGATGAAATAAGTAGATCAACAAGACCCTTCAGTGTTTCTCATCAAAACTGATGATAAAAGGAGTTTGAAAGGGCCATTTTAGCAAACAGTATGTGGATGTAATTTTCCAGGAGCCCCACTCAAGTCTCAAGAACCAATACGGTTGATCTATTCATGCATGAACAGAAGGAGCCCATGATGAAGTAGAAAATTACTATTAGACTTGGTTCATCCAAGGGAATGCTGAAACATCTACAGAAACAGAACATAATGGGAAGTAACAGGAGGTGTGTTGAAACACTGGAGTCCTATTCACTGCCTTCTAAAACAGATTATAGGGCAGTTATGGAAGACATTACATTTATGTGTATAAATAATGCTAGAAAACAAAGAGCTTACCTGATGATAGCCATTATAGTCCATGTTCCCCGGGAGGGGGAATCCTGGAGCAAGGAGGAGTTCTCCCTCCATCATTTCTGGCTTAATAAATTCTTCCAAATAGGTTTTGCAAAGCCGCCTGTCCCAGTCATCTGTAATGTGACCTCCGTACATAATCTCACCAAAGAGGTAGCATAAATCATCATATGGGACCTGAAGAATGAACCAGGAGGGCATGAACAAGTTCAGCCAGCCAGAGCTCCACCAGCTGTGTCGCTGAGCTCCAGGCTACAGCACTAAGCACTGATCTGCACAGTGAGTGCTTCCACTTCACTATTTCAGTTTTCTATGTAAACAAACATTAGGCAGTAGTTAAATCCTGCCCAAGGAAAACTGGATCACAGCATAGATTTTGTGCAGTTTCCCACTGAAATGCAAATTTATTCTAAACTCCGTTAAACCAAAGGAAGACCACTATATATTTTCAATTAATTAGGACCACAGGCACTATTTGCTATGATTTACAAGCTGCTACAGGTGTGAGTGGCACTGAAGCTTCCCATCTCACCAGAAAGGTATTCCAAACTGTGAAGTTACTAAACCAAAGATACCAAAGAAATGGCATTTAAGGAGACTTTTCAGGAGTTTCCACACGAGCCAGTCCATCACTGGTGGTTAAAAGCCACCAGTTAACCAGTTAACAGCCCACCTTTGGTTGACGCACCTTTGAGCTGGCCTCCAGGTAATTATACAGCACGTTCACAGAGATGGTAAGGTCTCCAGTGTTAAAGGGGTAGGAACGGTTCCAGCCTTGGGGGCCAAACTTGCGCCTTTCTGCCACCACGGCATGGAAATAGCAGAGGGCAAAGAGGATGCTCTTGAACTCATTCTCCCGGGTGCACATCTCCAGGGTGTCCTGCAATAGAGGTAGAAAGGCAGAGTCGTGTAAGTCCACACTGCCCTCAGTCTCAGCGACTCTCAGGGCCTCCCAAATACACTAGACCTTGTGCAGGGGTGAATTGATTTGCCCAATCAGTTCATTTCTGCATAATATACACATTCACTAATTTTCTAAGTTCTGATGCATATTTACTGAATTAATATTTACTTTTCTGACTCAAAGTGGCTTTGCACAGGAACACATACTGACAGCCAAATAGGGAAGGACACATGCACCTGCCCAATGCCCCATCACCTGCACGTGCCCCACATCCCACACCAGGGAGATGGACAGAGGCACCACACAGGGCAAGCATGACAGCAGAGGGACTGGGACCACAGCCCTAAGCAAGGCTCCTCCCAAAGAGGGCTATAGCTGGAAGAACTAAAGACCGTCTTGCCCCTGAGTACAAAAAGTTTCCTTGGGGTAGCATTTCTTTGAGCTGCAGGGCTGTAGCAGCAGGCAGTTATCCCAGAAAGGCTGTGCTCCTGCTGCTGTGACCCTCTGCACAAAGCCAGCCCAGCCAAGTGCTGCAGCAGCATATTTGCTGACAGCACAACCTTGTGCAGCACACCAAAGCAGGGATGTGAGAAACTGATAAAAACCCAAGCAGGTGAGATCAAACACTTGTTAAAAAAAAAAAAAATCTAATGCAGCCTTTTAAAGCCAGCAAAGCAATGGGTGCTTCCTTCCCCAACTTTCAGGTGACAAAAATGAA
Organism: Strix uralensis; assembly: GCF_047716275.1. Classification (NCBI taxonomy): domain Eukaryota; kingdom Metazoa; phylum Chordata; class Aves; order Strigiformes; family Strigidae; genus Strix; species Strix uralensis. Next base: position 7,727,300 of record NC_133990.1, read on the forward strand.
TTGGCAGAATCATGATATTGGAGGTGGAGGGGCAGGAACCTGAGTCATTTAATCAGTGAAAATGAACAAACAGAACCCAACTCCAAAGATCTCTGAAAGGTGCTGAGAGTAACGCCTCAGCAGGCAGGCACCAAGGGGAAGCCTGGGCAGCCATGCCTGTTCCCAGCAGTGTGAGCATCAATGTTACACGAAAGCAGAACAGTGGAAGGGATGAAGGGCTGGAGCTGTCTGCATGGCATAAGGCTGAATTTCAGCTCTAACAAAGGAAGCTGAACCCCTTTTCTGTGGCTGAAGCCAGGCAGAAGCTTGCACAGCTCTGGCCCTTGCTCTGTGTTGGCAAGAGCAGCGGATCCCCTGCCCCATAGCAGGAACCTGATGGGATCTTCCACGGCCAACAGTACAGATTTCCCCAGACCTCAGAGATGAACATGTTGGGAAGGGCTTGCCTGCACTGTCACCCACATCTCTGCAAACACTCCCTGGGCATAGCATATCCAGGGTACAGTGGCTCTGACCTGCACAGCTGAGCAAGTGGCTGAGTAAGGAGAGAGTAGCTATACCAGCCCCTCCATCCTCCTTCCCAGATACAACCCCTTTAAGTCCACTCTGTTATGTGACAAAGACTACAAAGGGTGTCCATGTGACTTCCCTTCATTGTCTTTGTCTTAAAAAAATACAATGTTAGCCCTCTAATCAGCTGGGGACCATAACAGAGCTCAGGGTCCACGTTGAAAAGGAAGAATCCATTACTCTAAAATGTGCAAGACGTTTACTAGCTGTGTAAGGTGATCAAGAACATCCCAAACCCTTTTCCCTTTGATTAGACAGCACTCTAAGCTTCCTTCATTTTCAGCAACCTGATAAAGAACTGGTTCAAATATGTGCTGAGCACCTTTCTCATGTTAGAAAATGTCTCTGGACTTCAAGGGGGGCTTGCCTGAATGAACACTGAGTAAGAATCCAGCTCAGTCTCATTTGGCCTCTCTATTTAGCTGTGTATTTTTCTTCAGCTACAAAGCAGAACAATATTCCCCGCACAGAATAATGGGCCTTCTTTGTAGCTTTGAGCTGAAAGCTAAATTTGAACATACATTCTGTATAAAGCAGGGAAATGAGGTGTAAAGGGGCCCCACCCACTCACTCCAGAATTTCTGATAAAAGACATTTTATAATACTCCAGCAATTTAGAAAATACTAATTACTATCTGATTGAAATGAGCAGAAGCAGGATGAGAATGTTACTTGAGGTGAAGGTTCTCCCCTCCCTTGCTCTCCAGGACATTTCATGGAGTTCAAGATAATGAATGACAGTAGATAAAAATGGAATAATCTTCCCTGACTACTCGCATTATTCCTTGCATGGTCCTTCCCCAGCTCACCTGTTTAGCAATGTTAGCTCCTGTGCTTGAGATTCCCTCTGTACCAACATCTAAGTGCAAAAATAATTGTGAGCTGCCCCCATTTCTCTGCCCCATGGACCAGTGCCTGAGGTCCACAATAGGCTGGGGTTGCTCTTGTCTGGTCCCAAATTACAAGAGGCTGTATGGAAAGAAAACAAAGCAATCCTGCAGTGTTTGCCCTGTGTGTTCCCAGCACAGTCATCGGCAGAATGGAGAGGCCATAGTAGATTCAGCACTAGTGATCCAAAAAGGCAGTCTGAGGGATGAAAATACCTTCAGAACCTTCTGGTTGCTCTAGGTTTAACAGCCATGGTCTTGCTGTGAGAGCTGGGCATGCCAAAGTAACGGTGATGTATGAATGAAGATAATGAGCATTCAGGGCAGCAGACCACAGTGGTCTGTGTCTCTAGGAAAGGTATCATCATAAATGTGAGCAGTTAGCCCTTAGCTTTTTGTTGTCATGTGAAAAATGGGGTCAGCAGAAGCATGGCTGCCTCCAGCAGTCTTCACCAGGCTCCAGCATGCCTCAGCACACAGGCTGTTCCCTGGGGAGCTGCTGGCACTTGATCCGTGCCCCACTGCTCTTGGCATCCCCCTGCCCTGCAGAGCCCGGAGCTGCTGAGTGAGGCCACAAATCACTGCGTTACAACGACTCTAACATTGATCCATACCCTCTGTGGCACCAAGAAAAGAATATTTCCCATCATTTCCACATGCTTTGCTTTTGTGTCCCCTGTACAAGAGACTCAGCTGTAGTTCCAACAGCAAAGAGTGGGGATGGTGCCTTCTGTAACAGGAGTGTGTGTATATGGTCACTATGCAATAAAAGCAACAAGCAACATGCTATCGGCTATTTTTCTTGTGGCCCAGCAGTTCTCATGATGGCCTACTTCACCCAAGTCTTCCCTGCAGGGAGATTTCAGCTCTAATTTGCAACAGTTCCAATGTCAGCAAGGTTTTGAGCTGAATAGCCATTGGGCACACAACACCAAGTCCCCTTGAGCTGCTCTGAAGACTGATGTGGGATGTGACTGTATCAGCAGTTCTGAACCTCTGACCCTGGTTAAACAGAAGGGCAAAAAGGCAAGGTTTAACTGGCTTGCCTCTCCATGTCTTTGGGTGTTAGATGCAATATGTCACTGGTCAGCCCAAAAAGGAGGGACACAGACACATATATCAAGTTGAAACATGACAAAAGTCTCCCAAATGATGCATTCAGAAGTTTGATTCTGTAACAAAATCATCAGTTCATTGGTGAGAAAATTATTAAATCAGACAGAAGCCTGGTATCCTGGGACCTTCTGCAAGAAAGAGGTCATTCAGGATTACCTGAGTCCTCTCTTCGGAAAATCAATGCTTGGAAAGAGATCTGTGCCGAACTCCTGAAGAAGAGAGGAGGGGGTTGTTGGATCCAGAGATGACACGATGCAAAGGGACTCACACATCTGCTGCCTGGGAGCAGCAATGCCCACAAGTATCACGCTCTACCTGGGGCTCCAGCAGCTCCAAGCAGAACTGCTGGCCACTTGCCGGTGTGAGCCCTGCTGCTCTCCTACCTGGTTGAAGTTGTCAAGGGCTTTGTGCAGGTTTGCATGCATCCCGGTTGGTGCCTCATTGGTGATTTTGATGGAGTTCTCCAGAATGCCCTGGGGAAGGATGTGGCTGTCAAAGGAGGGTGCCGGCTCTGCACTAATGAAGACACGGAAATCCTGATGACTGCCCTCACTGTGTTGCTCCAGCTTCTTCTCCAGAGAATTCAGCCACTTGGCCACCAGGTGGATGTTCTGGCAGGGACAAAAGGGATGAGGTTTCATCAGTCTCAACAGACTTACACCGACACTGAGTAGGCACCAAATCCATCACACCAATGAATGGAACCCACCAAGGCAACACTCTAGAATTTGGTACTCGTCCCAGTAGTGTCTGTGTGCAACTCACAGCCCCAAATATCCAGTTACCTCAAGTACAGTTTTAAATTCAAAATAAATCATCAGCAATGAAGCAAGCCATTGTTGGGTTGTTTGGGTTCTCGGTGATAATACTCTCCTTCTTACTACAGTAATATATGGCTGATGAAGTAGAGTTATCTCCCCAGATCTGCCAAGCTCAAATGAAAATGTTTGTTCATTTTTAACAGAGTAACAGTGAGGACCTTCAATATCAGTTACTGGGAAAGAAAAGTCAAGCAGGTGGCTTTATGAAGATCTTTAACAAAAATATTTATTTATTCATGCAACTAATTAGACATATCTGTCAGAAAGTTAAGCAGTATTATGCAGAGATGATGAAATGAATGAAGACAAGCCTCAGTTTTTCAGCTAGAGTCCTATACACTGTTGTAGTTTCCAGGCAAGAAAACAGCTTTTTTTTTTTTAATATTAGGAATGGGGTACGTCACACACAGCAGGGATTTGTGGGCTAAAACTACCCTTATTTTAAAGTTAGATATGTAATCCAAGCTGACTGTGTTAACAGACACTCTGGAAGGTGATTTATCCCATTCAAAGACAGGACAAGGAACTTTCTAAACTTAAATTAAAAGCAGCCGCCAAAAAGATAAACTGCTTGGAGGTGGCAAGGAAATTACATAAAGGAAGCATATTAGAGGCTTAGAATAAATATACATCACCTATCAAAAGGACCAGAAAGGATCTCTCGTGGTTAAATAGCAGAGTAAAGGAGACTATTAAGGTAAAATGTCATTGTTCAGAAAGTGGAAATTGTGTCTAAATGAGAAAAACAGAAACCAGCACAAAATCCAGTCATGGTAAGGCCAAAAAATGTTTTAAGAAGCAGTATTCTGAAAACCATAAAAACTAATAATAAAGCCTTTTCCAGAAATCTAGCAGAAAGCCTATAAAACTAAAAGATGATCAGGGTGTACAGGGAGTGCCCAAGAAAGGCAAGGCCACTACAAAACAGCTCACATTTGCAGGAATATTCACTGCAGAGCTTGAGAAGGGTCTCACTGTTAGAGCCTGCACTACATGGTGGTATCACTCAAACGCTAAGGCTGGAGACACCTCTAGAGATCATCAATCTAAACCTTCTGCTCAAAGCAGGGTCAGCTAGAGCAGGTGGCTAACTGTATCCATTTGGGTTTTTGGACATCTCCAGTGCTGAAGCCTCCACAACCTGTCTGGACAACCTGTGTCAGTGTTCAACCACCCTCACAGTAAAAGATAAAATGAAAATAATAAAATAAAAATTAAAAATTAAATTAAAATAAAATTAAAATAAAATTTAAAATAAAATAAAATAAAATAAAATAAAATAAAATAAAATAAAATAAAATAAAATAAAATAAAATAAAATAAAATAAAATAAAAATATTTAAGGAAAATCTGTAGTTTGTGGCCACTGCTTCTTGCTCATTCACTGGGCACCACTATGAAAAGTCTGGCTCCATCTTCTCTTCTCCCCCTGCCATGAGGTATTTAAACACACTGATAAACCCCTCTGAGCCATTGCTTTTTGAGGTTAAATAATCCCAGTGCTCTCAGCCTTTCTTCATATGACAGATGCTCCAATTCCTTAATCATTGGAAAGACTCTTAAACTGAAACAGCAGATGAAGAGTTTTTCAGAAAAAATTATAAACTAATAATAACAATTTACTAGGACCAGATGGTATCCACCCCAAAGAAACTCAGATATGGAAGTGTTGCATTACTCCTCAATCTGCACTAGGCGAACTAGCAGGGGCTCTAATAAACCATGAATTAACATACAAACAGTATGAGTTAGAGGAAACCAGGAATCTAAAATTTCCAACCCATTTTAGATAGCTAATACAGGGATATCCAAATCTGAGCTTGTCACCATAATCTCCTTTTGCAGTTGCTAGAAAGGTGAGCGCTAGCAGGCAGCTCACCCCAGTGGCTTCAGGCATCACCCTGGACACTGCAGGATTTGCCTCCACGGGGCCAGTGTATCTCCATGCTTGGATTTTCATCAGTATCAGCTATTTATCTTTTAGTTACCAGTATTATTGCAGGTAAGAGGGAAGGTGTCATGGGCTACCAACCAGTTAAGATACAGGAAACTGGGGGTGGGAATCTACTGATGGAATTTGAGCTGCCTACCATATTCAAAAACTACCTGAAAGAGCAAATGATTAGTGAGCTGACAGAATTAGTCATAACACAAAGTAATTTCAAGTACTGAAAATAAAACCTGGTGGTAAACTGCAAAAGTATGCCATCATTCTAAGTGACTGGCAATGATATGGCAGAAGAAATTCAGTGTTGATAGATGCAAAGTAATGCACTCAGAAAAACAACCCTAGCTATAGATATAAACAATGATGGGTTCAGAATTAGCTATTGCCACTCAGGGAAGAGATCTTGGAGTCCTTATGGTTATTTCCTGCAAAGAACAGCTCAATGCTTAACAATGTGAAAACAATCAAACATCAGCAAAGGCACAGAGAATGAAATGGCAAACGTTATTATGCCACTCCATTAATCCATGGTGGGCCTTCACCTTGAAAACTACAGCCAGTTCCTACTTCTCTATCCCCAGAAGGATATAGCTTCCACACAAGGAGACACTAAATTGATACGGACCCACCAATTTGGAGGGAGAGGAGATCGGGGTGGAGGGTGTGAGTGAGGAACAAGAATGGAAGGATGAATAGAACACACTGCAAGTTTAAAAAGAGTAAGTGGAAGTACATTTTCATACAACACATAACTAAACTGAATTTGTTGTCTCAGAGTTTTGTGGAAGTTGAGAGAATCACAGAATGAAGCTGAGCTTAGACCCATGGAGAGAAACATCACTGCACACTTGCAATGTTTATACACCCTTTCTTTCAGATTCTGGATGTTCCTTCTCACAGGCAGGGAACTGGGCTGGCAGCACTTTGGTCTGCTCCAGTAGGTGCTTTTATAGACTGATGTCACATAGGAACACAAACTCCCTCATGAGAACACAGAAACCCTCTTCTGGGTTTCCTGTTGGAGGTTTCAGGTGTCTCTTGTGAGCTACTTATGGAGAGATTCGAGCCAGGACTGGAGAAGAGGATGAACAGTTGTAGAAAAGGAAAAGCTGAGGTCCTCTGGGCGTGGGTTGGGACAGAGTGGTGGCTGCTGCCACAGACTATTAGCAGTACTTGCAAATGCTGGAGGGATGGGTCAGCACTCAGAGATTTAGGGCTGTGCTCATGTTACATGGATGAAATGGAGTTGAGGGGTGGGGGGAGGCAAGGATGAGAGCAAAGGAATCCTTTGCCTGAGCACAGGAATCACGTCTGGGGAAGTGTTGCTTTGTCGCAAACCATGACCGTGTGAAGAGCAGCAGAAAAAATGCAATTATATCTGACAGTTGATGCATCAGTGCTTGCCTGATGCATTTAGGATTTCAAGAGATGACCTAATCCCCAGAGTGCAGGAAACCAACTCACTCTAAAAACACAAGCCCAATAATAAAGTAGGAGTGGACTGAAACCTATAACCAGTTTCAAATGGTATTTTTTTTAGTAATATAGGGAAAGAGCTCAACAAAATACCAAAAGAAAAATTGTGCATTAAGTATCAGCTTAATCATAGACTACATACCTGACCTTAAGTATTTTCATTTTTAATTAGTAGTTTCTTTCGACATCTGATTTTGTGGTGTTAAATGGCTGAAAAATAATTGCTTTCGCTTGTGTTGACATGACACCAATGATCATTATTTGTCAGTATCACTGCCTTCTAACAGCTGACTTAGGGAATATTTCTAATTTAATGATAATTGTGTGTATTTATATACTATCCTTTTGTGATAGAAGGGATGTAAAAGAGGAATATATGCAGGGAAACCTGGGTTGGTACTAAGAATTCATCACTTGATCAAATGAATATGTCTGCAGAAAATAGAGATGCTGTGGAGGGGATTCACAGGTTTGAAGGAAACTTTACAAATTAATTCTCAGCAGTCAGGTAAGACAACTTGACAGAACATGAATAATAACAACGTATGCAGTCATAATCGAATGATATGTCAATTATCAATAACAACATAACACAGACAATGCTGCATTAACACCAATCGCAGCTGAGCTACATGTTGATTGAAGAACCACCTCCTTTTGCTTGTTTTGAAATCTACCAATTTCATGGATTACCTCTAGATCTTATTCAGGAGAAAGAGGGATAATCTAGTCTGTGCACTTTCCCTTGGCTCAGGGCTTTATGCACTCCCAATACTATCTCCCTAAGCCACACTGTACAGTTTACACTGCACCAGTTTTATGTCATCCTCATTCCATAAGACTCTCTGAAGACACATTTACCCAGGACACAGCAAGGAAATTCATTGCTTTATTACATTTTTTTCTTAGCCAGATTTTGAAGTTTGTGAAAGAGCTGTTGTACAAGGGTAAAAGAGAACTCACTAACATCTCTGTATTTTCACAGCTCAACATCTAGGTCTGTGCTGTAGGCAGAAATAGGCAATGGTCTCAAATTCATTACCTTGCTTTATGAATGAAGGGTGGGGGTAAAAAAGAAATCTGAAACATCTTTCTATGCACACTGACCATTACTTTATTACCTTGCCCTGTGTTATTTCCCTGCTTTGCATTACGAAGTGTAAGTGACTGAGAGCGGGAACCGGAGGATGAGGGGCTGTGGCAAGAGCTGGGCTAGGGCGCATGTGCAGGAACATGGGAGCACCAGAGGCTTTTCTTTGGGAAGTCACTTCCCAGCACCCGAGTGTGTTTGTACTTCACAAAGCAGAACATATATCACAGGACGCAAGTGTTGCTATGGTAACCATCAGAAATAGCACCACATATACATAAACCAGCACACACTCCACAATGCACTCCCTTTGCTGATAGCAACTGGAGATCCTTCACATTTCTGAAAGTGGGTCTCTCCTTCATGCCTTATCACAAATAATCTCCCAGAGCAATAAAAATTAGCTGTTCTTACAAAGTCTCATTCTCTTGCGAGATGCTCTCAGAAAATAGTTACTGTTTTTACAGTAAATCTGAAAGCTAGGCTTTACAGTCCAGAGACAGCCCAACACTCATTGCATCGTGTTGGGGTATAAAAAAGGACAGGGAGGGGGCACTGCAGAGATTCTCTTCCCTTGATGAAGCTTACTGTCAATGGTAGTGTGAGGTTTCATCACATGAGAAGATGCCACACACACTCAAGCATAACTCTATCCTTCCACAGGCAGCCCTGCGGTCATGTGAATCAGGGCTACAGGACTCAGAAACCAAAACGGGTAAGCACAGACCCTACCGCCAACACCTGCTCACACACCTATGAGTCCAAGCTATTTCTGAGCAACAGGCTTGCTGTTGTTTGATGTGGAGAGAGGCAGCCTCAGAGCTCTGGGAGTACCAGAGAAGTTTTACCCTGTCTCAGGCACATGCTTTCCCCGAACTGAGGAATTACCACAGTCAATTTACCAAAGATGCCCCACCTGGCAGGCAATGAGGGCTGCATCACATTCTCTACTTACGTGCAGTGCTTGGATTTCAGCAGTAGCACCCTGAGGCTTTTTCAGACCTCACTCCATGGTCACACTTGACAAGGAAGAATACTTTTGATCCTTGCAGTCAGCACTATCTGAGCCCTCACGGAAGCCCTTAACCCCCCATGAGCCTCTCCACACACAGTCAGGGAGGAGGATTACAGCACATAAGAGCAAGTGCAATTAATTTGTTATCCTTTAGCCTCACCTCTGAACACGCTGTCTATTCCCCCTGTGTTGCTGGGCCCTATGAAGTTCCCCATCATCTTACTTGGGCTGGGCCAAAGTACATCTACAAAAAGTGTCACTTCTCTGCTCAACAGCTTAGCCACTAAGCAATTAAGAATATGATGGGACCACTCTGCCTTTTGGTGCACTAAAAGCTATGCATCTATTCCTATCCTCTGTTTGTGCATGTGTCTCCTCCACAATTTGCAATGTGATTTCACCAATATAGGCACAGAAGCAGCACTGGTCTAGCTATATAGATACTGGGAATGTTGAGTCAAATCAGTATCAGCATCAGAGGAGGCTTTACATCTCTATTAGTACACAGGATCTTGCCTGGGCCACCACTGGCCTCATACTAAAGCTGTGCTGTAGCAACTTCACTGCTCTCAGGATTTCTATACACCCACTTCTGCCACAGTCCCTCCTCCAAATGAGAACCTAAACTTTTTGTTAGAAACTCAACAAAAATAGGCTGTTCCATGACCCTTTCACTTGTCAAGGTACACAGAAGGCAGATGAAAGTGGAGAAAGGGAAAAGACAACAAAACCCAAAGAGGGCTGGCCTGAAACCTCCACAGCACTTCCCGGATATCAGCAAGCATCTGGTTGTTTTTAATACAACTTTTGGAATGAAGTGCAATATATTTTGCATGTTCTTTTAGCACAGACATGCCTTAATATTGATGATAGTAAATGAAATGTGCCTAGGACTATTCCTGGGCTAATTTATTCACAATTGCCCCTTTCTAGTCTATTGACCTGTTTGATGCTCCAAAACACGACTGGTGATATGTCTGTTGGGAATGATACTTGGTCTATCCTCACTCCTGAACTGTCAAGGAGAGAGCCAGACCTCTTCATCCAACAACAGGAGCAGAACCTGTGCTGACAGTGAGATGGGACAGACAGCTGAGGTCCAGCCCCACAAATGGCTCCTGGCACTGTTTAACTGACAAGTACGGACATCACCTCTGGATGATGGCAGAGAGGAAGGAAAAATTCAGGTACAAAGACAAATACAAGAGAGTAAATGGGGACTGAAAAAGTGAATGGAGCATGATGAGGGTCTAATGAGAGGCTGGTAGGACCAAGGAGAAACAGAAGGTCAGCTGGACTCAGCAGTCCATTGTCAGACAGGAGAGGACATTCAGGGGAAAGACAATGGCAGGATATAGCCTCTTCTGAAGAGGTGCACTGAAACCATTTCTGAAATGGCAATTGCTAGCTTGAGTCTATCTTTAGCCTTTTCTTTCTTTTGACCAAATATGACAAAAGAAAAACAAGTATCACATGGATCCAATTGTATTTATACAGAATCTGACACAATTTAAGGCTTAGGAAGGCATTTGAGTTTGTCTTCCTCTCTTCTCCAATCAATCCAGTGCTTCATTCCTTGCTTGAACCCCACAGTCCAGAGTTGAGATCTGGACCTCAGTCCAAATGCAGCCATTAATGGTATGGGAAACTGCTGGGATTTGCCAGGCCAGAGAGAAAACTAGCATGAAGTATAGAAAATCTGGACTGACCTGAAGTCTCCAAAGTTTTAAAGACAATGTTGGAGCTTATCTTATCAAATTTCACTTCATAAGATATAAAAATGTAAAGATAAGTAGCAATGAGCAAGTGAAATACACAGCAAAGGACAACTGCTTAATTAATCTCAAGAAATGGAGGAAAATAAACTTTATTTTCAGGAGGACTCCACTACATTTGTGTTTTAACCCAAGATATATCCTGAGATAAAGGTTTCCACAGCAGTTGCAAAACACAACTGGGACTGCAGTAGTTACAAAGGTATTGAAAGCCCAACAGAATCTTAATTCCATCCCACATCAATATCTGGATTGATTGCTGGTCCATAAGTGTATTTGCAATTGGAAAAACTTGAGAATGGCAGTTGTGACATGAAGCAGGAAGGAAAGCAGCTGTCTGAAATCCAATACCATTCTCCATCAGAGTGTTTGTCCAAAAATCATGAAGGAGAAATGGAGGTAGAATAGGTATTTCTCCTTTTATATATATCTAGGAATAAAGAGGTGCTGTGGTTGGAAGGAAAATTAGTCTCTTCTATACTGAAGCAGAGGTTTAGTGCCAAATGCTTATGTCTGCCTTGAATGGACAATGTATCTCATGCAGGACAATATATCTCTTTTGCTTGTAGCTAGGACTAGTTGTGAAGTGCACAGAAAAAGGCTCCATTATATCTATGATGCAATAAGAATGGCTCTGCCAGTCTCTGAAGCTCATACAATTTTGCTCTAGGAGCTCACTGTTATTCAATTTAGTACATGAACCTGACTCAGTGAAGCAACAACCTATGAAAATGGAAAGATGCTCAGGAATTAAATTAAGTTGATCACAAAGAAAGGGAAGTGACATTTTGGCTAATGGATGAAGACTACAATTAAATTGGGAATATTTAATGTCTGAACTTTTCCCTGCATCAGTTCATTCAGATGTGAGTCTGTAAATATGCAAACAAATTTCACTGTTTATTTGCTATTAGGCTGATAAACATCATTTGGTGATTGTTATGGTTACTGTCTTAGCAAAAACTTTCAAGTAGACCCAAAGAGGGAAACCAAGCAGACACAGTTTATGCTAGCTCATAGCTTAGTGTTCCCTGATGTGCAAAGCTCTTTCCTCCCTACACAAGGGAAACTACAAGCACCAGAGAAACCATATTCATGGCTAACTTGGAAGTGGGAAAGCAGAGATCACAGAATCACTGAGGTTGAAGATATGTCTGGGGATCATCTAGTCCTAACCCTCTGCTCAAAGCAGGGTCAGCAGAACAGGTTGCCTAGGACCATGCTCAGCTGAGTTTTGGATATCTCCAAGGATGGAGACTCCAGAAACACTCTGGGAAACTTCTAGTGTTTGACCACCCACACAGTAAAAAAGATTGTACTTATGTTTAAATGGAATTTCCTGTATTTCAAGTTGTTCCCATTGCCCCTTGTCCTGTCACTAGGCACCACTGATAAGAGTCTAGTCTTTACTCCCTACCATAAAGTGATGATGATCGATAAGATCCCCACTGATAATGTCTCTTCTTGAGGCTGAGCAATCCCTAGCACTGGACCTGGCATGTTAGATGGGTCTCACCATGGCTGAGCAGAGTGAAGGACCACCTCCCTGACCTGTCAGCAATGTTCTTCCTAATGCAGCCCAGGACACTGGTGACCTCCTTTCTGCAAGGGCACACTGCTGGCTCATGTTCAGCTTGTTGTGCACTGAGACTGTCAAGTCCTTTCCCTGCAAAGCTGCTTTCCAGGCAGCTGGTCCTGAGAATATACTGGTGCATAGGGTTATTCTTCCTCAGGTGCAGGACTTGACTTTTCTTTTTAGTTGATATCATGAAGTTCCTGACAGACCAATTCTCCAGCCTGTCCGTGTCCCTCTGAATGGCAGGATACACATCTAGTCTATCAATCACTTCTCAACACTTTTACTTTATCTGCAAACTTGCTGAGTTCTGCTAGCAACACTCAACTTCTGCAGCTTCCCTAACACATTCCTGTGTAGCACCATCTCTGCAGCCTTACTACAGTCCATGTCAACTAGAGCTGCCGTATTTCCTCTAAAAATGCAGTTACCTTCACAGCGCAAAGTATCAAATAGACCTGTGATGGTTTAGCCCCTGCCGGGGTCTGAGACCACGCGGCCGCTGCCCCTCCCCCACAAAGGGAGTGAAATACAAAGCCCCAAGACTGAAATAAGGAAAGGTTTAATACAACAATGCAACAGCAACACAACCAACAACAACAATAACAATAACAGTAATAGTGATAGTGATAGCAATGAACAGAGCAAAATAGCTACCAAATACAGCAGTGGGAAGCACGATGTACAAAACCACGAGTGCACCGCGCTCCGCGCCAGGAAAATGTGACCTGCCAGGATGTGACGTCCGCATGGTATCTGAATAACCCGGCTAGAGCTCCCCCCCACTGCTGGGGAAACTTAACCCTATCCTGGTTAAACCAGGACAAGACCTGATCCACCTTTACCAAATTCTTATTACATTTGATACATTTACCTACAATTCTTTACTTATTTGTCCTCTGAGTTTGTTCTGAAACTTTGCATACTGTTGAGTTCAGGCTAATTAATTTGCTCCAATAATTTCCCAGTCTTTTAAATACAGATGTTAAAGAATCTGTTAATTGCTAGTCAGACAGCACCTTTTGATTTGACAGATTCATTACAAACACTTGCAGGTTCTTCTAGCAGGGTTTTAATATTCTGGGATACAGACTATCTGGCCTTCCGAGTTGAGCACATCATGCACTTTGATCTGATTTTCCTCCTATTTTTAATAAATCTTGTTTTCAAGAAAAGTTCGTTTATGTGGGTGTTTCAAACAGCCAGCCCTCAAGTACAGGATGTCTTTCAAACTTGGAAGAGAGCCAGCACCAAAACTGTCACAGCCAAAATATTCCAGGAAGAGACCAGGGAATCACAATGAGCAACTTGGGAAGATGCTGTTACTGGAATAGCACAGCCCTGTCTGCTGAGCCTGCTGGCAGCAGGATTCATCTTCCAACACAGCTGCACAATGGGAGGTGAGAGATTATTCAACTGTGTGTGTGGGTTTTTACACAAGGAAAGATCTTCATCATAGGAAGCTTCCATCCAATGTTGGCTGCAGAGGGGAGAGCCCTGTTGCACCCTCAGACCATCTCCCAGCTGTGGTACCTAGCTGCTTCCTACCTCCAAAGCTACAGAACTTGCCATGAGTAACAAACTAGCAATTAGCTCTGTCTCCACTTCAAAATTGAATGCTACCCTTTCAAATAAATGGAAGGCTATGGAGAAGAAGGTGATGCCTGCATGAAAATTTGTGTGCAACACCAAGCTCCTACAGCTCTGTGTTCCCCTGCCATCCTGTTGTAGGATAACATCCTAGTTTAGACAACTTCTCAATCAATCCATCCCCAAAGAGACAGCTGGGGAGGTGGGCAACACAGAGGAACGAACAAAAGGCCCAAGAGGTGACAGCCATCCACCCTGCAGAGCCTCAATAGGCGTTGCTGCAGCACTGACATGCTGGCTTCACACAACAGTATGATTTAGTTGGGATCCACACAGATCAAGTTTCTATCGGGGGTCATACTGCTGCAGCTGCTGGGCACCCCTTACATATTTCTGAGGAACCCAGGAGAGAGAATAGGTTTTAAATAAATGCTCAACCCAACTGCCAAATTTTCTTCTGCTTGAATGTTCCTTTTGTGCAATGCCCAGGACCTCCAGATTTCTGCACTTAAAACTGCTAGAGGTGCTCCTTGTAAGAACACCAATGCTGTGCTCTGCCCATCCACCTCTCAGAAAAGTGCCCGTGTGAACCTACAGGTCAGGAAGTGCTCTTCATTCCCTGCCAGAGCTGGTTGTTCTCTTCCAAATGAGATACCACAAGTCTTTGTGAAACGAGTTACTTTCCACCAGCCAAATACTCAAATGTAACTCCATCTCACATCTTGAAAAAAAAGAAGAAAGTTTGTTTGCTCAGGGAAAAAGGAATATATAGCATTTGAAAACTCTTAAAAAGGAAATCTGTTTGCTGATTTAATGACCAGAGTATCCCACAGCTTGTGACTTGACAGAACCTGCATTTCTTCCAACTTTATCAATGAGAATACAAAAACTCTTAAAATTTTTCTTCTAACCTAAGAGAAACATTAAGGTGGCGGGGGATATGTGCATTTGTTTCTATTTGCATTTTTTCTGATGTTTTTTGTGGATTTTCAGAGTGCCAAAGCAGCGGGATTGCTTATTTGACAAAACCTGCTATAAAAGAAACTTCTGGTTCTTTTCTTTGTCTCAATTTCTTTCTCATGGAAATGAAGACCATTTGAACAGGCTATTGCCTGCTGGGGACCAGCAGAGAGCTATGGCCCATGTAGAGCACAATAAAGCTGGCCAAGATGTTTCTGGCACGTCTTTCCTTAGGCAGATGTCAATTTGTCAAAGCTGAAACCTACATGGCAAGGACTGGCTTTTGTAACTTCCTTTTTTTCTGTTTCCTTTTTCTTCTCTTTAAGACATTCTGGAATAGTCAAACACTCTGCACTGATATTTGCAGCTGGTTTCTCCACAAAAAAAGCCCCTTTCTGCTAAGAAGTGGAAATTAATGAAGGCAAAAATAAAGATTCAAAAAATAAAAATGAAAAAGCACCAAAATACAACACTGGCTGGTGCAGATGAGAGAAACCGGTCATGTAGGAACTGTGATTCCTGGAGATGTTTTGTGCACCTGACTCCCATTCATGGGACTTAAACACTTTCAGGAGTGGGGCCAGTCAGCAGCCATACACCTTCCTCAGGCTCCCTCGCACGCCTCAGCCCTCCCATACTGTTGCTACAGACATGACTGCTGCCCCCCTGTCTGAATACAGACTTAAAAACTGCTCTTGCAGCTTCAGTAGCCACTTTTTCTGCTGTTTCTATCTTGGAATGATCAATCCGTGTGTTAACCAGGTATGGTATAGCAGCTTCTCAGGCCCTATGATCAGTTCTATCAGGTAACATGGTGCTGAGAGTCACCAAAAGAGTAAGCCTGATTTGACCTGCTCTGTAAACTGCATTACAGCTACCACCAAGTGTTTGTGCGGCCTTTTACTTAAATCTTCTGCTACAGACTGTAGACAACATAGTTACAAAAAGCGCTTACCTAAAAGGCAACAAAAAGGGTCTTGAGAAAAATGTGATTTTGTGATAATATAAAAATCTGAATCTATGTAAACCTTTCTTCAGTCTTTCAAGCTGATGTTTCATTGTTCCCCTATCTCTGCAGCAGACCCCTTTCCCACCAGTTGCTACTAACACTTCAAGCTACATTTACAGATGACATCGGAAGTTCAATGCCAAGTGGTTAGATGGTGCACCCACCTAAAGTGAAAGTATCAGATCCAAATAAGTGCCCTTATTACGGCCAGAAAAATCTGGCTTAAAACCCCCCCAAACCTATGAACTGTTTCTAAGGAGACCCAGAGGCTGAACCTGACATTAAATAAATTTTTGTGGAGCTCAAAGATCAGCCTCACATCTTCAATGCCAACAACTTAGAAAAGAGCAGCTGCTGGGCTTGTGTTGGTGTTTGTCCCTGCAGCCCTCAAGTACCAAGATCTCCTTCAGACAACTGCACTTTTGCCATAGGGGGCTCCTATTTTACAGTTGGACCATCTGTAGAGAATAATGTTATCTGTGGACTTCATTCCCTCATCATCTTTGTCATCAAATAGTACAAGTGTGGGTACTGTGATGGCAAGGAGTAGGAGCTCAGCAAAGCTGAAGCTACAGGACAGGTACAACACTGATGCTAGAGGAGCAAGAAGCTGCACTGGTCAGGCAGCAGGAGAGTGATTTTCTTTCCATGGCAATGAATAATTGGGTGGCTTTTTGTTGTTCTCTCTTATAAAATTAGTCATTCATGAAAATCTCCATTTTCAGAGTGAGTTTAAAAACTTTCAAGTTTCCAGGGGAGACATAGATTCTGTTTTGTTTAGTTTGCCTCCTATAATGTCAGAAGGCAACACTGGCTGGTCAATACAATTGAGAAGTAATTGGTCCCAGGACAGCAGCCCTTCCCAACACAACAGTGATCCTGCTTCTGTAATCTGATAAGGACTTCCCAACTGTTTCAATATCCCTTAACAATCAATTCCCACAAACCTAATTCCCCAACTCGTTATTGCTCAGCATACTTGACTATCATTATTTCTGATTCCAGTCAAGGACCAGTAATGAACTATAAGCGTAAAAGCCACCTAGGTGATCATAGGAAGGATTTGTCTTGGAGAGCACGTGTATGAGTTCATATCAGACAGAAAATTCAGTGGATGGAAGGGGAGCTCTACTCCACTTGATCTGAGGAGTTGTTAAGTGGATAGCAAAATACAGAAGTGAAGCTAATGGTTGCTTTTTTGCCTGCTCAAAAGCAAATGGGAAGGCTGAGTATAACTGTCCTGTGGGTGGGATACAGCCTCCAAACAATGAGTTTGATTGACCTGGGTAAAAGTACCCTGACTGCCTCTTGAGATCTGCTCTGTCCTCTCTTTTATTATTAATGCAACAATCCACAAATCCTGGGACACTTTTGTAAACTGAGTTGTCTGTGACATTCTAGAGCCTGTGCAAGTGATCTACAAACACTCCTGAAACTGTTTGCAAGGTATTTGTCATCAAAAGCCTTGCAGAAAAGATCTTGCCAAATAAGCTACCATATGGCAAATATTTCCTATGATCCACCTATGACTGAAAGGACAGGAGAATCCTTTGTGGGACTCTTATCCACTGACTCGTGCTGTGGTGAGTCTGGATACTGATTTTACCGCTATCTGGAGAGGTCTGAGTTTTAGCCTTGTGAAAATGGTTTGCTGAACCTTGTAAAAAATAGCTTGTCTAGAGGGTGATTTCATTTCAGGTAGATGTCTGCTGACCATAAAAGAGTTTTGTTTGACTAGGGGAGTCTTGTCTGTCAATGCAGGGGACACATGTCTAGCCCCTCAGGCTGCTTTCTCTCTTTCTCATTTTACATGAAGCTTCAGCTCTTGGAAGGAGATGGGAACACGAAGTGAGATACAGAGGCAGGTTCTGGAGCTTGGCCAATCTGGGTGACAATTAAGTTCCATTGCTTTGTTGTCACTCCACGTGCCTAACTGAGACACCAAACACAGAAACTGGAGAGAAATGGTGCTGCCTGCCTCAAACACCTGCTGGACGTTTCCAAGTCTGTTCCAAGAGAAAAGTGCCATCAAGGAATAACTGCAGGTCCTAATGGGGCCCTCTGCCTGGATTGCTCAGAAGGTCTATGACTGTAAAAATGAAGGAAGAAAGAGTTCTGATCTCTGTGTTGAATCAGGCTTGCATATGTTACTCTATTCCAAACCAAGCACAACACAGAGCTAGAATATTTACACGTACAAAATTTTATCAGTTTTGTGACTACACCAGAGAAAATCCCAGATGACTGACTGTCCCTGAGGAGACCCAACACTGGCACCAGGCCACTGCTCTGACCACTGAGTTTGCCCCATGCAGTTTGCATCAAAACCTACCAGCAGCCAGCTGAATTAAGCTCCTCTCTAAGCTCATGGGGGAAGAAACCGGTCTGCTCTGTGCCACCAGAGATAGTCGCACTTGGCAGGTGTTGCTGGAAAACCAGTTAGCCCAACCATCAAAATCAACTTTCATATAAATCTAATTTCTGCAGATTTTCTGATTTAACCTTCAGTGTCTGCTGAGACCTTTTACTGATTGCTCTGACCACCAGAGAAGATGTGAATGGATGAAATAAAAATACTTCAGGCCCACAGTACTCATCTGCTAGCACTGAAGCAACAGACATGGAGGCTGACATTGCTAACAGGTCCTTTACAGGATCTAATCACCATTGCAGAAAAGAAGAACCCTTGCATTACTGAAAGGAATAAGTCTCAAAAAGCTGCATATTTTCTCTTTGACCTTCTCAAAGGCAGATGCCAGTATTCCAGTAATCTGTAATAAAACCTCTTGAAAAGTTCAGCATTGTCTACCTTAGAGGGAGCTTGCAAAAAAAAGCAAAAATTAAGATCAAAATATTAATGGTATTTAATTTAAATCCAAAATCAGGCTTGTAGGGTCAGATCAGGACTCAAAGCTTTGTCTTAATCTAATTTTATCCAAACAATTCAAAGATAATAAACATTTATAAAATCCACATCAAGGAAATCAGAGGAGTTCCTGTAATGAGAGCTGCCATCACTGACTGCATATTAGCAAACCCAAGCACTCACTGAACAAGTGGCTCCAGAGAGCACTCGACAAATTCAGTGCTCCCTTTGCACCCTAAAAGGCTCTGAAACATTTTGCCAAGTTGTGATAAGAGCTTCAAACATTTACCTGTTTTGGGATGCATAAAGGAATTGGCACTACTGCAGATAGCCTCTGCCTTTCATACAGCAGGTGCATGTTCTCAATGCTCATTTAAATACACGAAAAGTTTTGAGTGGTAGTAAGAGAATTAGTCTAACTGCTCTTAAGAACAAAGCTCTTTATTCATTAAGCAAATAAAAGTACAGGAAAGTGTAGCACAACCTTCCCTCAGAGGACTATCTGCAGCCACACACCCTACAGAAGGCTCAAAAGAGCAAGAAAAGCCAAACGACAATGCCCAGTAAAAGCAATAGATAGCAGCAAGAAACAGTTAGACAGTGGCTGCTTTGGACACACAGATGACATCTTGTCCCACTTTCCACCAGATAAGAATGACAGACTGCCCTCGCCAAGGTGATCAGTAACCTGGGAGAACAGCAGGCATGTTTCCAAAGACATGTACCTGAAGTATGACCCAGTGACCCTCCTTCACAGCCAGATCTAGAGCTTGTTCAGCAACCACCTCTTGACCTTGTCCAAGGGAAACATTGTGGAAATTCCTGTTGTTAAATGTATAACCAAGCTTCTTCCCTAAAAGGAAAAAAAAGAGCAATGTTCAGCACTTTTACCTGGAACAGCAAACAGCACGCAGCACAGCTGAGCTCGCACAGCAGCAGCGAGGCAGAGTTCAGTCTTATCAAAAATCCTCACAGAAGAGCTATCGCACTTCTCATAATAGTTATCTTGTCTCTCACACACTCCTTGCCAAAGCACTGAAAACAGCAGTGAGTTCTTCCAAACTACTTTCAATTACAGAGCGGCATCAACACAAAGGTACTTTATTACAAAGTGCCTCTTGTTTAAAGAACATTATTCCCCTGCAACCTTGTGTAAAAACATATTTTACAGTGATAGGAAATTAAAATCATTTCCTGCTGATTAAATAGGCTTTGAACAAGACATCGTTCAGTGGGGAAATACACCCTGCAACGCATGCTAGAACCAGCAGTAAGGTTAGGAACCCATTCAATTTTGAGAAGGCAGCTGAAATGAAATCTGTGTGAGCTTCTTGTGGCCTTGACCAAGGCCTCCCAGGTTTCTTGGATCTAAAGATCAGTCAGCCCTCCAGATTTCTCATGGATCATCATGGGCTTTGCAGGTGTGGAGTTGCCTCTGGGTGCACCACAATGCGTGTAGGAAGGCCCCAGTCAGTGGACTGCAGCAGAGCCCATGGGAATAGGTGCTCCAGGAGCCACTGCAGGCCACCTCCTACAGTCCCTTCTACATCCTCCTCTGCACAGTGCAGGGTGGGAACCCCATAACACATGTCATTTACTATCTTGCTCTGGAAGAAGGATGGCAGCTATTTAGTGTTTCTTCATTTAGTTTGTGCTACTCTTTTGGACTCCCCTGATTTCTCTGTAACATCCCAGTGCCTCAGATCCTTTAAGTGATCATGGCTCAAGATCTCCTGTTTAGTTTTCAGAATCTGTCTGTCACCCGAAGATGGAGGACACCACTTGCTCCTCATCTCACAGGAGAAGCAACTGCCTGGAGCAAGCTATCTCTGCTGTGTGCTCCTCAGAAGATAAGCACCGATTTGTGCTGCTGGAAGGAAGCAGCCCGACAACCAACCACACTGCCTCCACGCATCATAGTAGGATGCATTCAGCTTAGCCAGGGAGTCAGTACACATGTCCCCACATGCTGATCCCTTGGGATTGCCTACACTTATCTCTGCATGCAGATTTGCCTTCATGTAGATGGTGCACCCTTAATTCCTGATTTTTGCTAAAAGCAGGCAAGTTTTATAGTAAAACAAGGAAAAGATTTGTCTTGCAAGACTTAGGATTCATCTCTTGGTACAAGACTGGAAACAGATGGGCAAAGTAAAACAAACATCCAGACTCTTCCAGTTGCTTGAGCTCTCTGCTTAGCCTTACTACAGCAATCCACTGGGATACAGCTCTCCTCATATTTGAGAGTTTTCAGTTCTCTTTTTCACCATCTCTGGTGGCTGCCACCTTTGAGAGCTCTTAATCTCCTCCTCTGACTTCAAGACCCACCCTCTCAAGAAGGGATGGAGCAAATTTACAGAAGACAGGGAGCTACCCCAAACCATGTGATTAATAATAAAATTAATATCAGTTGTTATTTCCACTTCACAGATAGGAACAGGACTGCAGAGGAATACACAGCAAGTCTGCTCTGGCTGCCTCACCAAAGCCAATGCCAGCCTTCCTCCTTCCTTGCTGGCTTGGAGAGGAGAGAGGACGGTTCAGTCAGGCTGCCCCAGTGAGGTGGGGAAGCTTTCTGAGAACAACAGTGTTTGCTGCAGGGTCTTCCCCATGTTGCCAAGGAAAGGTTCCATAGTGGGCAGCATCTGGAAGAAGCTATCTTCCATTCACAAAAATTATCTAGCCAGACTTGCACTTTAATAAAACCTAATGAAGGGCAGAGAAAATATTGAATAATGAATCCAATCCGGACCCCAGCGAGGCAGGCTTTAAGGCTAGTGCAGCTGCCCTGAAACAATGGTTTTATTTCATTAGATTTTTTTCACTTTTACTTGCTGTAACTTTTCTGGCTGACTAACGCCAGGTGCTCAACTACACTCGTCTTTACAATTCCAATTAAACCATTCATGGTTGGATTTTAGTGCTTCATTTCCCATACAAGAAAATAACACAGTGAGAGACAGGATCACTGACGTGGCTCCAAAGGGAAGCCAGGCACATGACAGGACCTTCCTCAGGAGGATCCCCTTCAACTCCCAATAATGAGATCTGGTATCACGGCAGAGAGAGCATGAAACACAATGCAAAGCCCAGGAACTCCCCATGACTGAGAACGGTGATCTAGTCTGTGGCTCAGGCTGCACTGGGCTTTAACGTCTCTGAAAGCTGCTTGTGGGAATGGGGGTAAAGACTAACTCAAATATTATTTTGGGATGACCCAGAAGATGCATCATAGAGAGAAAAAGAAATCCACGGGTCAGCGTTTTTTCACCACTCGCCTAGATGATGGATTAGTTCAGTGTTACCCATTTCTCTGCTGGGGCTGCCAGCCTGCTGATGTTTAGTCTGGAGACTAGACCTGCCTGGTAAAAGCCAGCCAGTATCTCTACTATGGTAGTCTGATATGTAATTCATACAGTTTAAATATACTACACTCCATACTGCTGGGAATGTTGGGGCTTGACCACAAATCATGGTCTTGGAAATACATAGAGCACATTGATGGAGAAGGAGAAAAGACATCTGATGAGCAGAATGGCAATGTGAAGCAGCCCTAAAGCAGTACCAAAAGGCATCTGACCCCTCTGCTCCAGAGATGGAACCCCTCTCCTGTAACAGTCTTGAAAGAATTGACTGCAGTTACCTCTGTTCAACAGTCAGAAGTGATCCCATTTCCAGACCTATTGTAATTGCCATGTTCAGGCTGAAAATGGTAGTTCTTCCACAGTGGATCTGAGACCCAGAGCAAATTCTGCACATTGGCAGCTTTTAGAGTACAGGCACCGACTACAGCAGTTGGTGCACAACGGAAATCACTGCCTTCTCAAAGAAGGCACCTTAAAGAAGCCCCTTCGGCTTTGAAGCCAGCCGACAGCACTACATCTGACCATCCACACCAAATTCAACTCAGGAAGGAATAGATTAAAAACTGGAAACTCTGCCACTAACCAGCAGACCGTTATAAGAGAGCTGTTGCTTATTTTTAGGTATCATAGAATCATAGAGCACCAGGTTGGGAGAGACCTCAAGGATCATCTGGTCCAATATTTCTTGGCAAACAGCAAGCTATCTGACAGCATATTAGATATCTCTGACATAAATTATAGGTTGTGTACAAGACCAACTCAGAAATCATTGCAGTATGAACCACATCGGGAATCCAGGCAATGCGGGAAAGAGACAAGTTTAATTTAAACTTTAGATGAAAATCAAAAAACCTCTAAGAAAAAAAGAAAAAAAAAAAAAGGCAATCACATCTTCTCACAAGTATCTATTTTTAACAGATTACTCCATTATCTACAAAGAGATGAAGAAGAAAAAAAAAACACAGAACAAGAATGTCATGCCAAGATAATTATGCCTAGAGACATGATTTATTTACCTTGTTTCTCCACATCCTTCAGTGGGTCGACTCCTGGGGACAGGATAAAAAAAATTGGGGTTGAAGGTCCTGATTCCTCAAAGGTTGTTGCAAAATCCAGGGATCTCCCCACGACATATTTACTGCCAAGCTTTTCTTCTATAAAATCTCTGCCAGAAAGAAAAAAGTTTTGCCAGTCTACTATTGTTCAGAAAAGACAGATTCCCCTGCAAATAATCAGTTAATTAGTTTTGATCTTGTTGATTCAAATGAATTGGAAACTAAATGAAAAAAAATGTGCATGAAATAATTTTAAAGGGGATCTACAGGATGGGCTTCTGGAGTTATCACTCTGTAGCACTTTTTACACAGGTGAAATGACGCATGGTGTACGAATATCTGACAAACAAAAGGAAGTGAGAAAGGAAAAACAGTGTGACCTACCAGCCCAATGCTGTATTCATAAGTTCAGTACAAGTACTGCTTGATTCTGAGAAAGGTATCTCAGGAGAAAAGACATAAGTTAATGTAGAGAAAACTGCCATGTACTTTGTAATCCATACAGCCTTTGAGAGGAAACAGCATTCCTTTAGATTTATCACCAAAAGTCACAAAAAGTCAAGATGATTTACAAAATTACTTTGTTCTGGAAAGATAAAAGGGAAGAGCTCTAAGAATATCTAGCACGTGTAGCTTAGCCTCTGCATAAGAGTCACAAGGAAAAATACAACTGAATGAACAGGAAAAAATTCAGCTCCACAGCAGCTGCCTGAATACAATACAGCGCATGGAGAACATCCAGGCTAAATTTCCGCAGGGTGAGCTTCCAAAATCACTGCTTTAGAAAAAAAGGATAGAGCGAACATTGATTCAAAGGTAGGAATGTTATAACTCCAGGAATGAGCAGTTACTCTTCTAGCATAGATGCATGATTCAGGCCTTTTGAAAACCTCAGTACCACAGGGAAGAAAAGCATTGGCCAGTTTTCACCTGGTAGATGATACCAGAATAAGGCAGTCAAATTCTTTCCTAAGAGAGTTGAGAGTCTCCTTCAAGGACTAGTGAAAGCCAATTGGATTAGAAATTCCCAAGGGATTGCAACAGAAAAAGCTTCTACTTTGTTTGGTACCTCTTTCAAGTAGATTTTTCTGTTCTGGGTCAAGATGTGCTAAAGAGCTGCTGGAAAGCTTCAGTCCTTCAGACACAAGGTCACAATATTCTTGTTTTACATCAAGTCTCAGCTCTGTGAAATGATGCCTTGGAGATTCAGAAACACAATTAATGTGACTTGGAGACTTAGAAATGGACCACACGTGCAGGAAAGGAAGGCTTGCCCTCGGAGACAGGACTGGAAGAGTGCCTGCACTTGGTGTCTTTAAAACAAGGTATTCATAGGGGTGGGTCGCAGTATTAAGGAGTAGGATTTGAAAAATGGTGTCAGAACAAAAAGCAAAAAGTGCAAGACAAGTGGCTGGTTTACAGTTTTTCTAGATTATGTGAAGTCGCATCTGCCTAAGATCCTTCATCTTGAGAGTCCATATAAGTGTCATAAACATGGGTGGGATTGTGCCAGCTACCAGAGTCCTTAGTTTTTCTGCATTGTTTCCAAGATCTATCCCTCAAGGTAGAAGTACCAACGCTTTTGGAAGGACTTCAGCATGACCAAGTTATACCTTGCTAGTAGTTGCTGGACTGACCTGACCTCATTGTGGATGTGGAAGCATGGGTACACAAGGTGTTGCAAGAAGCTCCTTGCTGATGTTCTTCCATAAGATCGAAGGATGAAATAAGCATTTACACTGGAAAATCCCTCCTGAGGAAATTATGGTTCTTGGTGATGGACAACAAAGCATTGCCCCCACCTAAGCTCTAAGGAGTGAGTCAGGGTGTGGTGGTTTCTCCTGATGGCTTCTTAGGCCTAGGGAATAAAACAGCCTGTGCAAATATCCCCATGGATCTGTTGAAGAGTGGCTGAAAAACCTAACTTCCAAGACAGGGAAATGCAAGAATCCAGTACAAGGGTGGATCATTTTAGATGCCAAAGAGCTTCCTAGACCATCTTCACTGAGCTGGCACATATGACACGGGACATAAAGGGTCTTGCACCTTTCTGAACAGCAGCTGGAAATGTGGTAGGGATATTCTAGGGCATCTAAAATTCCCCTACTCACCTGTGTTTAGGCTACCGAGTTACTCCTTGACTCCTAAAATGCACTCAAGTACTTATCAAGATTCTCAGAGAGACAAGAAGGTTAGCACTGGTCATGATGTCCATTGATCATCAGTACGGTATTTAATATTAGCAGATTTAACTGATATACAGAAGGAAGACATCTGCAAGTTGAGAACTGCAAACAACCTGTAGGATCCAACAAGATTGCATGTATCTAAAACTTGATGAATTTATTAACATGCACATGATCTTGAAACACTACTAGCTAAAGTAGAGTTGTTGAGGTTGAAGTCCTCATGGTCAGAGTATGCAGCTCCCCAGTGCTCTACTTTCTGTAGATCCCCTACTTTCTGAAGGGTCACAGACACAACAAAACTTTGACAGTGCTTAGGAAAACAAGACATCAGATGACCATTAGCCTTCTGTGTGGTGGCTATCAGGAATGCCGACTGAATTAAGCTCAATCAAAAGACTATTTTTCCTCCTACATCAGAGCACTAGACTTCACTGACTGACACAAGAAAGACAGATGAACTGACTCATATAATTTCCAGACAGGTGGATCTCTTAGGAAAAGCAAATTTCTTCACTAAGGGAACAGTATCTGTCTTAGCCAGACTGATAGCTGAAGAAATGTTTGAGGAGTATGGTACTATCAAGGAGGAACCAGGAAGTTGAACACAATTTGACTGTCATTGTTACCACTAGTAATTTCACATTTGCTTTTGGGGTATGAGATTTCCCTAAACGAAACCTATTCTTAAGCCTTTTGTGCCTAGTGTCTGACTATCCCATATTTCAAGAATTTTAGTCACAAATATCTATAAAGTCTTGGGGAAGGCGCTGTGAAATGTTACTGTTCATACATGTCTACATTCTAACCTACCTCTAGATAAGAAAAACAACCAAAAAAACCCCATTTACTCTTGTGCAAATGGAAAATTTTGACATGCCAGACCCTAAAAACACCCAGCCAAGCTTTTCAACTTGGATTCCCTTCCCTTTTCATACAAGAGAAATATGAAAGGTGTTGAAAAGTTATGTTCTAGTTAATTTTGAGCTATGTGAGTACCACCATTTTGATTGAAAGAAAGGAATTAAACTTGCTTAAATGAAATACAAGCTTAAAAGTTCAGAAAGACAAGAACTTATTTTACTCAAACTAAACAATAACAGGGAAAACAATGTTTTCAGCTGAGAGAACACATGGAGAATCTAGCCCTAAAACAGTAAGAAATTAAAAAGAAGATGGTTTAGAATGGTATGATTATGATAAACTATAGTATTTAATTTAATAAAACATAATAACATGGACCATAGGGAGACTTCACTCAGTTTTGCCTGCATTTTTCTGTGAATTTTAAAGCACAAACAGAAAACTAGTTCATACACTGAGTAACACAATCTGCTACATGCACCCGTATACACGCACATGCCAGATGGTGGAGCAATATAAACTATTTGAGAGGCAGTAGCATGAGAGACATTCCAGAAATGTCAAATCATAGACTACTAGGACAGAGAAGGAAGAAAACAAGTCCTAATGGAGTGAAAGACCTTTAGTTTCTCCTGGAAGAAGCATATTGCTTTTGCATACCTTCACAAAGTTTAGACTCGCCTAGTTAACTTCAGTACATAATTTACAACTACCACTTTCAGAACTAACATCAGATAAATTTTGCATTTTACAAAAAACCCACCTCTTTAAGACTTTCCTTTACTTCTACACTTTATTCTTGTGCGTAGGGAACAGCCATAAAGGATCTAGTAACTAAAGTCAACCTTAATGAACTCTAGAAGTTGTATTGATCATTAAAAGACTCTAGCAGATGTGTAACACCTGTATGATGATGCTCATTTCTGACATGGCATGTCTGCTCCTCACCCAGTGTTAGTTATATTGCTTCATCACTATTGGTGATATTGGGGTTATATCTCCCTAAGCAAGAAATTCCAGTTAAATTAAATGTGTTGACTCTCTTGCAGAGTTCAGAGATGACTCATTCAGCAGACTGCTTTACAGGAAACCATTTTGCAGAACTCACATTCTATAATAAATAAATATAAACATATTCCTGAATTACTCCTGTTCCCTAGAAAACACAGAGCTAAGCAAAAACACTACAGACGTAATAAAGAAGTATCCCTACCTGACAGCGTAGGTCATGCGATCAGGTCGGATGGCTCTCATTATGCACAGGCGCTGCAGAGCTGACTTGTTCTTCCATTCCTGAGGGAACTTCTCTTTTTCAGGACACTCAGATTCAACAAATTTCTTCCACCGTTTTGCAGACCCCTCAATGTCCCGATCCAGGTTTCTAAATTCCTCCATGGATGAGAGAGCCTAGAAAAATTCAAGGAAGGTCTTCAGAAGAACAATCCTACATGCCTCTGAACAGATTTTCTAGCACTACTGACTGCTCATGTTTTGCTCCACCAGATGGGTCATAGCTGGAGCCTGGGAACCACATCCAGAAACCCACCAGGATCAGACTTTGTCCATTCTCCTTTCCCCAAGTCTGTTGCCAGCACATTGTCACAGGAACAGGGATCAACATGGCCCATTTCCAAGTAAGTATGACTGAGGACAGTTTCATACTCATGGAATGTCTTCTGAAATGAAATGTGTCTCAGAACATCAGCTCTAAAATCATGCTGTACCTATCACAGCCTTCCCTGATGCTCTCACCCACATCACTGCAATGCCCTTCCCCAGCCAGTGAAGCCAAACATGGCATCCAGGCCTTCTCCCCTGCAGCACAGTTGCTGAGAATGGGAGTCTGGAAGAAACAATACAGGAAAGGATGAAAGAATTTGGCATCATCCACAATACAGTTCTCGATAACCCAGAATGAGAAGAAATCTAGAAACCAGAACTGAAAAGTCTCAGGTGACAAGCGCTTGCTACTGTCAGTTATCCCAGAAATGACTGATTTGGATGGGAGCTGGAAATTTTGAGCCCATGTCTGACAGGAGAGCATGCTGCTTGCATTCCCATGAGCTGCAAGTCTGCAAACAGTCTTCTTACTGCTTCAACAGACACAAAGAGAATTGTGCATCAAAAATCATAACAACTGATGGAAAAATGTGCTTTTGTATCCAGGGTGCTCAGTATCCAAAGCTAAACAGAGACTCAGGCATGCCATGCTCATGAAAACTGTTTTTTTTAAGGGATTTCACAGTTGTAGTATTCGTTATCTTCATCTTTATACACATGCAGTTATTCTTCTCTCCCTGTTCCCCTATGCACATACCTCGCTATCTGCTTAATCTAGTGCACACTCTCTGTGAAACCACAACACTGAGACTTCACCATGCAGTCATGGTGACCACAAACCCAAATAAACATAGTGCAAACTGTAGATGGGTGGGTGCTTTCTTTGTACAAGCATGCATACCATTCTGTGCCATTGTAAATATCAAATCACTCACGTTTATACTTGCCAAATGCACACAATTAACTTCTTGGTGCTATAAGTCTGTAGCAAAAACAGGTAGCTGAAGAATGCCCCAAAGAACAGCTGAGTATGGCATTAAATAGACGATAATTACAATGAAAATGTAGCTAGATTTTGTAACTAGAAAGTGGGAACTACAGAAGTTATGCAGAGAAGTGAAGAATCCAAATTATCTTTCATACAAGTAGTGGCAAAACGTATTGCACAGCTTGTAAGGTTCTTCTAGATTTCAAGTAAAATTCTCACTGAAACAAACATCTTCAGAGTGTTTTGCATAATCTGAAGCTGTAAGCAGTTGAATGTGAAGTGGAAAAGACAAGTGAAGTATAAAAGACACTGAATGAGCTATTTTCTATAGAAACAGAAGGACACACTCAGAGCGAAGCAGAAGTTTCTTGACGGGCAGGGGTGTTCCACACCATTAATGTTTCAGCTCACATCCTATACAGCTCCACTATGGAAAGAAACTGAGAAAGCTACTTGAAAAATGCTGGTGTCACACCTTGTTCAGATAACTGAAAAAATACGCACTTGTCAAAGGGCTTTGAAAGTCATGCAAATGCCCTGACAGAAGTGCTGAGAGATTGCCTTGGATACGATGCTGTTGCAAATGAGGCAGAAGACACTGAAGGCCACTCTGCTCTAAAAGCCACACTCTCCCTCCAGAAAGGTTTCCCAATGAGAAGACAAGAGCAATGTAAAACTTTGGTCTTTCTAATAGACTGAATTTAGTTAGAAACCATACTTCAACACAGAAAGCTAACAAAGGGAAGGAAGGCATCAGAAAAAAGGGCCTCACAACAAATGAGTTCACATTTTTAGTAGTGAGAATTCCTGTAGATGACAGAGAGAAAGAGATTGTAAACATGTTCCCAGTGGGTGCCACTGACCTAGGACATTGGTTGAATGTACACTCACAGCATCACAGAAGCAATGGTTGGAAGAAACCTCTGGATGTGACTAGTCCAACCTCGTGCTTCAGGTCAGCCATAGCTTTGTCTACCAAAATGCTGACCTCTAAAATGAAGCTCTCCCAGCCTCTCTGGGTGCCCTGTTGTAGACCTGTGTTATCCTTATGGTAAAGAGATTTTTTTTTAAAATATGTTCAATCTGAACCTCCCTACCTGCAATTCATCGCAGTTGACCCTTATTACATTCACTGCCAATAACAAGGAGAGTTTGGCTCTGTCATCTCACAGCTGGAGAAATCCCTCCACCTTTCCTCACTTGTCATGTGCTCTAGGGCCAGAATTAGATCTGTAAGCAAAGAAGTACTTGCAGATATTACTATAATGGCTTTAAACTGCAACAGGGGAGGTTCAGACTGGACGTTAGGAAAAAATGTTTCCCAGAAAGAGTGGTCAGAGAGTGGAATAGGCTGCCCAGGGAGGGGGTGGAGTCACCATTCCTGGGTGTGTTTAAGGGTCGTTTGGATGAGATGTTGGGGATGTGGTGTAGGGGAGAACTTTGTAGAGTAGGGCTGATGGTTGGACTCAATGATCCCAAGGGTCTTTTCCAACCTGAATGATTTTATGATTCTATGATTCTATGAAATGCTTCTGCAACAAATCAAGCCTTGCTTGAAGTCACAATTTCATCAGTACCTCCACAAAAGGCACAGATAAGAGCAGACTGCTTGCAATACCACTTGAGAGCTACAGCATGGACTGAATCAATGTGGCACTGACTATTTCCATGCCAAACTCCCAAGAATCCCAAGAATTTCACAAAGAGTGACAGCAAAGTAGTGATTCAACAGATGTTGTTTCCATGTGTGGATTAGCACTAACATGGAGAAATGTCAGTGACAGAAGTACTTGCTCCAAATTCAATGCCATATCCCACTTCTATGGAAAACTAGAAACCAGAACACAGAACATGAGAAACTCAAATTCACAGGAACAATGCTGTATATTCTGATCTGCTCAAACCTTGTCCTTGCAGCAATAAATATATTTGATGCACCTCTCATAGCTGAAACACAATACAAAAGCACATGTTGAACTCAGTAGATTCATCCATGCAAATGCTTATATAAAACATCTTAACACTGCTGACTTTCAAAATGACTTACTTAAAATACCACTTCAGAACTTTGGCTGCTGCTGCTTCAAGCCTCTCGGTTGATGTTAACAAAGGAGACTGAAAATCTGCTTTCTTCTTGCTAAATGACAGACACGTAATCAGAGATGATAGTCTCTCTCTCTCCCTGAACAACATGTTGCAGAATCAAGAAAGCTCTAATTGCAAGTATAAAGTCTGCATTATATAAATTAACACTAAAATTTTCATTAGTCAACAATTTTAATTGCATTTATTAGGAGTGATGGTATTAATAAGAGATGCTGCTATTTAAAAGCCAGTGCAGTGAAAGCTATATCAATCAGTAATCTTTCTGTGAATATTAATTGCTTTTCAATACCTCTGCTGTGAAATTTTCAAATAAACAGACCAACAGCAATATATCACTGTTTCCAAGCAGCAGGATTAAAAGCAGGAACGGTACATTGGGACAACAGATGGGTACTACATATCAACCTGTGTAGTGTGGCTATTTTTGCCAGCATAATGAAGAATATATTTGTCAATTAGAGTTGTCATGGAAATCAAGAGACAAAAAACATTGATCAAAGTAAAATATGATCAAAAGGGCTAGAGCATTCCAGTTCCTGTCTTTGCAACCCACACTATAAGCATTTCTGATGCCTGGAAACAGGAGGGTCTTGAGTTTATATCTCAAAATGAGACTCTTCCAGCAAAACAGGTCTCTTCACACCATGTAAAGGCAAGGATCATTGTTTTCTCAGGGAAAATGATTTTTCATTCACTGAATCACAGACAACTTGCTTTAGCACTTTGGTTTTCTTTGACAGTTTCTTGTCTAAGTCAGAACCAGCTTTAAACTGGAGCTGATATGTCAGCAGATCTGTGAATTTCACACATTCACCAATGCAAAGTACTCTCTTTCCCCCCACAGCTGTAGGAAATACAACGTGTATCAGCCACTGGCTTTGAGAAAGAAATTCTAGTTGTCATTGCAGAGCAACTGCTGGTGTGCTTACAAGGTGTCCTTAACACACGGCCCTTCAGAGAGTCAACGACGGGCCAGAAGGGAAAGGGGATCTTTGCAAAGAGATATTGTCTCAGGGGGACAGAGAGAAGTCCCAGGCAGATGGGCACAATGAGGAGATGATACACTCGGTTTCCCCTCACTGCTTGCTGCCTCCAGAGGATGAGCTGAGTCTTTAGTGAAAAGAACAACTTCAAAGGTCTGGTGTCATTGTTACTGCACACAATTTATCTCCTAGTGCCAGATACACTACAATAAGCTTTTGTAAATTTATTAGAGAAAACACTTGCTCTTATCACTAAAGGCAGCTATTCTAAGGACACCCTCTGGTCAAAACTGGCCTCAAGTTTAGGCATCGCTTCATAAGTTTTTATAAAATCTAAAAAATATATTATCTCCACCTTTTCTTCCCCTTGGCTCTAAAGAAAACTATTCTTTTTAAAAAAGATTGCTTTGTATTTTAAACTATTTCCATAATTTAAAATGCCCTGCCCCAAAGTCATCTGACTTGAGAACAGCTCTGGGGCAAGGGAAGTCAAAACAGCACCTCATTACCATGCTCTGTGCTGGCATAAATAGTGTGGAAAATAATACAGTTCAAGTAAAACCAATGCTGCCAGAGTGAGCTTCTAACACTTATTTACCAAGTTCCACTGCAGCCATGAGGTTGGTTTGTAAAAACACATAATGAAATCAAAATAGAAAAATGTGAGGGTTTTTTTAAAAGCTATCCTTATTTTTGAGTCTTCAGTTTATACCTGATTCATGCTTTCAGTCATAGCTCCTTATATATCTTTTTAAAAAAAAAAATAATAAAATCCCTCTACCTAAAAAAATGAGGTCTATAAGGAACACACTGAACATCAAATGTCTCTCTAAAAATTACACAACTTGACAACACGGGAAAGAAATTATATTTAATGTTCTCACAGTTTTAATAATCCTAACAATTAGTCACGATTTCACTTGCAAAATTAAGGAGATGTGTTTTTATGAAATACATTATACAGATTTTAAGCAGAGCAGGCTCCACAAATAAAAAGTTCATCCTGTTCAGCAGTTGTGCAACTGACCCTGAGACTGTCTTCTGAAAAACCGTTGTCATTTGTAGAAGCTGCAAGGGTTTCAGTGGGCAGGGGTGGCCCCCAGCAGTGACGTGCACATACCGTGGGAAAGACTGGCTTTTAGCAAACCAAGCCCATAGGCTAATGATAGTTGAAGAGGAATAATTTTCAGATGTCAGGTGAGGTGTGCAGCAAAGCTATCCAGCTTCAACTAAGTATTTTCAATATCAGCACCAGGATTAGATTCGAAGTCTAGAAACACTACAGTAATTCAAAGCATTTGAGCTGCGCAGTTGTCCCCATGGCTTGGCTGAGCGTTTTGGAGCTGTGCTTCACACAGGTTCCCAGGGAGGTGTGGGAAAGTCCCACCACAACTCAGCTTCCAGGCTCTCTGTCTGCACATGAGCTTGTAGCATTTGAAGCAGCTCGTGTTGAGGTTTTGCAACAGGGTTAAAGCAGAGCAGCTGTATGAATGCCTGATGCTTGGGAACAACCTCATGCATTTTCAAAACACCTTCTAAAGGTCTTACACTGTCCCTGTCCACTGCGAGTTCTGCTTATATAGTTTTCTGCAAATATTCATAATTTTTTTCCTCCATTTCTGCAGGTGGCCCAAATGTTATTAGGAAAACCAGCATCCCCACAGTTGGAGAAAGACAGATCCTGGAAGAATGGTAAAGTCAAACCTGCATCTGGCTTGAATTGATAGATTGGATCATTCAGGAAGTAGACGTATAGGCAGCTGAATTACTCCATTTGAATACTAGTTAACTAGAAGGATTAATGTAGAAAATGATGGGTTATTTACCCTCTTTCCCATACTAGGTTTTAGTTTGTATTATTCATTCAGTGAAGGTGTTATTTTCTGTTTAGCTGCACTACCTGAATTATTCAGCTCATAAGAAAAATCTCTTCTGAAGGTAAAAATAAAGATACAATGGGTTTGCCAAACTTCAATCATCTTTTGACACAAAAATGTTATTTTAATCCTCTTTCTTTCTTTCATAAAAGCTGTCTGACAAGCTCATTGTGTTGTATGCCCCTGTCTTCATTCAAACTCCTCCCTGCTTTTTCCCTATGTCTAAATTATACTGGGGTTAAAAAGTATGTAGTGCCATGACATGTCACTATACAAAAACATCCTTCTGTTTATCTGTAGCATCCTTCCTAGAGCATCACAAAATGCAGGCACCTTGTGGTTGGATGACAGAAGTGATCTGAGGAGTGATGGGTTGGATCTCACTACCTCTTCTTGGAAAATTCCCGGTGAAACCTGCATCATAAATTAGAAAGCAATGGCTTCAGCACTTAAGTCCTTCCTACTAGTACATGCTTACAGACAGCTCCACTGGATAGGGAAGCTCAACCACAGAAATGAGATTTAGTCGTAATCTTTGTATTCTAGTTTCTTATAACCACCCACCAAATTTTTATAATGCCTGAGATGTTTCAGTTAGGTTCATATTGACATTTTTCCTGCACTTTCTGCAAAGGTTGTTCAAGAGGTTTTGAGAATGGGCCTTGCAAAGTCAAGCTGTTCTGCCAAGCCACACTCTCCATTTTTCCTCTTCACTCTTTGATGCTCTCCAGCAAATCAGGGACACACAGCCAGAACCAGAAGCTGGCCATGGGTCCCTGATGACAGCTGAAATGTGGTACTTGTGTATTTCTGAATAGTTCCCTGGATTTGGCTGTTATAAATCACAGATGGGCCATCACTATGGGCCAATGCACAGCAAAACTTAAAGAGAAAATATGTCTCATGGACTGGAAGAGCTCAGCTGAAGCATGTGTTCCAGGATGTCACCTGCTGGAATGCTCTCAAGGTCCATGGTTCTGGGTCCTGATATACATAAATATACATATATACATATATGTATGGACTCATCCCTTGATGAGGCTTCTCACAGCTCTTTTTACAGCAATGGTCTCATCCAAGGTTTCATGGTGGCACTGTAGCAGAACTGGCCTTAAGAACAGGCAACCAGACTAGAAGACCAAATAAGCTGCAAAGGTTCTTCTCTGAGACCTGGGGCACTCGCCTCTGACAATCCTCCTACATGTTCACATGACCAGGTCGTACAAACTCAGTAACAGAAACTGCAAACATTCTGTGCCAGCCCTTCACTATCCTCTGTCACAAGGATTTTCCAAACATCTGGTGTGAATCTTTCTTGTAGTACTTTGAGATGCACCTTGCTCTGTCCTTTACTGATACAGAAAACAGACTGTTTTCTCCCCTTTGGAGGACACTTTTTGAAGATCGTACCCTCCTGTCTCCTCAATCTTGAGGCTTTCAGACAGAACCCTTCCTCTTCTCTCTCTCTTCTCACAGTCACATTTGCAAGTGTCTGGCACTTCTCACTGCTCTCCTCTATCTTGTCTCCAGAAGGTTTGTATCCTTCTTAAAA
The DNA here is from genome assembly GCF_047716275.1 of Strix uralensis. NCBI lineage: Eukaryota > Metazoa > Chordata > Aves > Strigiformes > Strigidae > Strix > Strix uralensis. Next base: position 7,762,535 of record NC_133990.1, read on the forward strand.
TGCATTACTCAAAGATCAAACCAGACTCCAGCAGAGGCTTGGCTAACTCTGATTGAAGTGAAAAGCATGTCCCCATGTCTCTGTCAGACTATATTCATTGCTCCTATTCATGCTTCTATTCAGGTCCTGGCAATACTGTGGCCCACTAATGCACTGTGATCACAGGGTGGGGATGATACACAGACCATGAGTGCCTCCACAAAAGGCCATCTCAGGTGCCTCAACACAGGTAGAGCCTTCATGTCACCATCAGGGTTCCAGAGACTGTTCCCAGTCAAAATTTAGCTGAGCACTTAATCTTCAGTCTTCACAGCTGTTCATGTGAACCAACACTGCCATACAAAGGAAACGTTTATGAGCTCTACCACATTACAGAAATAAGGAGTTCCAACAGGTCCTTTATGGCAGATCTGGGCTTAAAAGGAAGAATTAATAAAGAGAAGCCAAATCCAAGCCGTTGGCCTTCATTGCTTCTCCAAAAACATCTTACATAGCATATGTACAGCATAGCATGTCCAAAATGGGATGACTGATTGCACGCCCTTAGTTGCTAGCAGAGCTCAGCCATCGGACCTCTGTGCAGTCACTCCTGGCTCCGTGGTCCACTGGCATCTGTTCAGGAGTGCATCGCAACTGATTTTTTTTCTATTATTAAAGCAAAGCAATAGGACTTCAGAAGATATAGAATGTCTAGCAATTACTTCCCTTTCCTTCCATTTAGAGGGTGAAAGAACTTTTACATTCAAAATGACCAGCTGACAGGAGGCTTTGTGTCATAAGTGGATTGAGAGTGAAGGACAGAGGCTGACACTGCTGTAAATGCATTCAGAAAAACTCAATTTCCACTCTGCAATCAAACCAACAAAGTACGTGTTAAAATATTTGATGTGATCAAAATCTCTGCTGTATCTCAGATAAACATCAGATCGCTAGCCAGCAGGTTAAAAAATAAAAGGAATAAAAAAGGTAAAACGTTCTCAGGTAGTATTTCTGTGAGACATTGGGAACATTTCTCTGAGACTTGAGTGCTGGTGAGGACAGATGAATGTCCTTAGGAAACTTCTAAATGAGAGCAGATAAATGCACATCGAAGTGTTATAATCAATGTTTTCTATCAAAGGTGCACTAAAAGACTGTACATCTGAAGAACTGACTTAATGGAAGATATTTAATTAAGACTATGATTTTCTGGCATAATAATAATTCTGAATGTACATGGAAAGCTGTGAGCTGCAAGCCTTTCATATCTGACCAGACTGATCAAAAGACCTTGCTTATGCACAAAGAGCACAATATAGGCAGCAGATTGTGTCACAATGAATCTTTGACAAGAATGAAAAACTTCAGTATCTAGAAAGTACAAAAAGTGAAAGTTGGAAGAGAGATTTCTGTTCTTTTGTCAAAAAAATCCAGTTTTCTTAAATGTAAAATATATGATTTGGTATTTTATCTCATAAGCCACACATGCAATCTTATCATCTGCATTCTGCAAAATTATAAATATGGAGTTAATATACTACTTTGTCTACTGCTGTTCTCCTCCTCGAAAGCTGAATTCAGTATTTAGAGCTCATTATTCAACATCACATTTATTAAACAATGCCCTTTCAGTAGCGTTTTCATATCTACATAATGAAAATTCTTCCTCTTCAGAAAAAGATGAGGGAAATGATTGGGATGAAGAAGTAATCCAAGCTGGCCAGGTGTATTCTTGCTGTATATTAACTAGCTTCACTTATCCTATGGGACACATCTGCATTCAGCAATGAAGAGGCGCTGCAGAAAATATCACAAAGAAAATCAGACTTGGGAAATGTGTATCTGTGCAAAGGAGATCCAGAGCTGCCTGCATCCAGCCTGTGGGAACAGGCTGCCATGGTGAGCACGCACGGTTAATCAGGGACTGCAGTTCTGCAGGAGGCGCAAGGCCATCAGGCAACATGGGCACGGCTCCCAGAAAGGGCATGGCATGGAGGGAGCTGGAGCATGGGAGAATTTCATAGTGATCATAGAGATCACTGGGGTCACAAGGAAATCCATTCACCCAAACTCCAGCTAGTCTCAGTGACCTGAGAACCACTTTCATCTTCTAAAAATGGCTGGTTTTGGCCAACACAACCATGAAAATGAAGACTGTAAGGGCATGATCACTCACTTTATTAGTAGTGGTGAAGCTCAAGAAGAGCCCAGCTTGACTCTGGGTATGTTCATATGATCTTTCCTAGGCAAATACAGACTGCTCTGCTGAACCCCTAAGAAACACAAGCATGGTCTTTTGGCACTGGGCACTGAACAGAAGATGTGTAATTATGTCTTGTGTGAGGCTTTGACTAAGCTAATAAACCCTACTGATGGGCAGATTGTATTAGCTCAGGACTAAAACCATGCTCATGCATCTATAAAGCTGTTCCAGAGTCAGGCTGTCTCAGTCTGTGGGGAGAAGGAGTTTCTATCTGCCTATCTCAGACCCCAACATAGCTATACAGTGAGGAGAAGACATACACTTTTTTCTTGCCTGTTGATCTGCTCCTGAATCTGTGGCTACAGAAGAGGTCCAGGCACAAGCTCACCATCAGCCAGTTTGCTAGTATCTTGCTGGCTTACATTTGACTTTGGTGAATACACCTGGTCTCAGAAAATACCTGGACGTAGCCCAGGGGGTAGGACACTTCAAGGACTGCCCACAGTAAACAATATATGAGGTCTCTCTGGTTTGAGAGGTGAGGGGAGTTTCACTATATGGATTCAAGTGCTGCCAGGGACAGAAAGTAACTGCTGGCCCATTTAACTTGTTAGTCTAGACACAGTCTGACAGACCCAACAACCATAACCCAAAACCCAGTGATGTCATTTCTATATCCATGCTCAGAGCAGAACCATAACATGATCTGTCTGTCCTAGCCCTGTGGATAACTGAAGAACAGCTCAACAATCAGACTGGGTTTCACATAGGGTTGGAAGGACCACAGTGCATCAAATCAGAGAATATTCACATCCCATCTAGGTATCAACATCTTCATCTTATGACACTGGAGACCTTCCAGTGAAGGAATGAAGGAAAAAATAGGGGGAAAACCCTGCAGAGGACAATCTCTACACTGATTCTATGTTAAGTTCAATCACGTCAACAAGAATATCAAAATGGTCATTTGCACATGGCTGTGGCCTGATGTCCTGTGCAGTTCATGCAGTAGCATCATTGTACCTTTGTTGTTTACACATTTATTGGTAAGGTAACCAATGGCCAAGTCAGGACAAATGGACAACCTTGCATGCACACAAAAAACTTTTTCAGAAGTACCAACAGAAATAAAAACTTTCAAGCTAGTTACTAGCAACACAGAGGGTGAGGTAAGTATAACATACTGTAATAAAGGAAATTGAAAAAAGACAGAAAACCTCATTAAGAGTAAAAGAATACTTTTGACTTCTCAAGAGATCACTACTAAGTACCTGCAAAAGACAGACCTTAGAACTGAAATGACCAACTCTACTGAACACCAGAGACAGGGACTCAGCAAAGGTACTACTTTCATTAAATGATACAATTTTCTCCCCTTCCTGCTCTTAACTAACCCTCCAACGACCCAGAGGCAGTATTTGCACTGAGGCTAATGACTGTGTCCGTTGCTAACATCTCCCCTTGCTCCAGAGCTAACTAATGTGCCTCCACAGGGGCTCCACAGGTACTACTTTTTCTCCCATACAGGCTGACTGATGAACAGAATCAAGTTAAGCTCAGAGCAGTTTTTCTCAACCTGTTCTTAAATTCAATTCCTGTTTCAGGCTTAAAAAAGCACTAAAAAGCCTGAAACTATTTCTTCCAAGTCTATCAGCAGATCTAATAAAAGATATTACCCTTCCCTACAAACCGTGCCCCTCCGGACAGGTACGTGGGTTTCTTCATTCACTGGTAAATATTGAGCTTCCCTGGCACACATGTTACAGTGAAAAGCTCTGTTAAAGTTTTTGCTGAACTTAAAAGAAGCTGGAAGACTAAATCATAATCGTGTGTCAGATGCTCCGGCATCATGAGCTGAAAACAGCTGCACAACTGCAAAGGACTATTAGCCTATATATATATTATTAATCAAAAAACAACAATAGATAATAAGCCAAGTCACACAAGCCTATTTGCATGCCCAGAGTCCTCAACATTTAATGAGGTTTCCTTTGAAGTTAATGTGCCCAAAATGGGAGGCACAGAACAGGACACAAATATCAATATTGATTTCTTTTGGCACTATTATCTTGGCCTGAAACCCCTGGCAAGAGGAGCACTTTGTGCAGGACCATTTTCAATGTTTCTGTGAAAAATTAGCTGAATGCTAAATTCCACTTCGAATTTGAAATATGAATTTGAAATGTACTTTCCTCAAGCTTTGTTGAAGAAACAATTTATTACAGCACTTAATCTTTCTGATGAAAGAAAAGGAGATTTTAGCCTGCTAATAAGCTGTGTAGAAGCCATGACTAATTAACCTAATTATAGCAGTCTGTGACAAAATGTGATTGTACTAAAACCATGCCTCAAGTAACTGGAGTTGCCAAAAACTCAAAGGCTATTAAACCAACACACATTAATAGAACATAAACACTAATAAAGTTGACACCAGCCATATTATTTATAGCAAAATCAGAACTACAATCATCACAAAAGACAATCTGAAGAGTATTCAGTATCTGATAATATAGAATTCGCTATCTGAAAATCCTGAAATACATAAAATTAGCACAGATTATTGACCAGTGACTACAACTCTTTGAAATGTGCAACTCATGAGGACAGGGGATGCACACTGAAGCTGAAGGCATCTGACACATGCAGCACACTTGAGCACAGGGTGTGTAATCCTGCCATCTCACAGCTCAGCTAAAGGGTAGATGCAGAGCAAGGCCTCTTGGCATCACATTGTTTTCATCTCAACCGCAAACCCCAAGAGACTCAGTGGGAGAGAGGAAGCTGAGTGGGAAGGGCTCGTCTCAAAGAGAATCAGTTATTGCAAAGCACCTTCATGTGACAGTCCACTATCAATTCCTGCTTATCTCAGGATAAGTCTCCAGCTACTCCACGCACACAATGACTACGTGATAAATACCCAACACTGCGTCAGTTTGAATGGCTGAGGGAGGCAGAGTGCAGGCTGCTGGTGGGGATGAAGCTGAGGCACGTAGTTGATGGAAGGGGCGAAGACATTGTTCAGTGATGCCACAGACAGCGTCTGAGCTCTGATGAGTAGAGGTTCCTTACTGCTGGTCTCAGAATCACAGAATCGTCTAGGTTGGAAAAGACCTTGAAGATCATCCAGTCCAACCATCAACCCAACATTAACAGTTCCCAACTACACCATGTCCCTCAGCGCTAAGTCAACCCGACTCTTAACCACCTCCAGGGATGGGGACTCCACCACCTCCCTGGGCAGCCCATTCCAACGCCTAACAACCCGTTCTGTAAAAAAATGCTTCCTAATATCTAGTCTAAACCTTCCCTGGCACTAGAAGGCTCTGACACAGTATGCTATGTACTTTGACAGTCTATGCACAGAAATGCCTGTTATCCTGGATATGTCAGAGAGTGATGAAGTCTGAAGAATGAATGACTGGGAGTTGATGTTTCTTCTGGTGTTTATGACCTTGAGCTGGCAACTGTACCAACTTCATCACAGTAGGGAAGCAGTTGCAACAATCACGATGAAGCACACAGTGAACATGAAAGGCCATTTCACCCACATCGAATGGAAATGGCCAGCACAGAATGGATCTCCTCACAAAGAAAACTCACTGAAAACTTAGAATGTGTCTGCTTGGAGAACGTACCACCTGCAGACAGGACTAGCATCCTTGGGCACTAAAAGAGTAATATGTTTCCTAGGATGCATAAAAGGATCTCCAAAATGAGAATCAGAGCCCAAAACCTCTGAAATCTATGGTGGAAGGAAGTTCACCTTTCAGAGGAGACTTAGAGGACTGAAGTAGAAAGAAACTTTGCAGTGCAAAATGCTCCCAGACAGTGAAGAAAGACAACTCCGAAGGACTCCAGAGGAACCGAAATGCACCACTCACCCTATATATACCTATATATGCCTATACCTATATATACCTATGGACAGAGCAGAGTTGAGAAAGCCTGAGATTTCAAGCAATAATATGTACGTACATCTATGATCTATACAGACTGCACAGCCTAAAGTCAAAGTACGCTATTGCAAAGCATGTATTTCATGGGCTGGATTTCTGAGTGTCCATGATTATGTGTGTTGACCCTAAGCATCCATTTAATTTGTCTTCAAAGGAGAAACAAAAATAAAACTGCTGCTGAGCAGCAAAACACCACCGTTGAACAAAAGATGATTAAAGAAAGAGTGTAGAATCTTTTTTAATTCCTCCATTATTATGGAAATATGCCTTTTAGAGAATGAACAGGGCTAGTTTAGCAAGAAGTTCCAAGCTTATTTTATGACTGAAAATGTGATTGTGACATTTTCAACATGAGCTAGGATGCTTGCATGCACAGAAAGAGGCAGAGGACCTGTCCTCACTGCCAGTGAAGGGACAGAGATGATAACTCCTGGTCAGGGCTGACGCATCTGGCTTGAATTGTTCCATGCTACCATTTAAAATCGCTATGGGTGACCTGGGTGAGAAACATCAGCTTCATTTGACTTCTGAACTGCAGTCTGCTCTACAGAGTTCTAACTTTGTGTTACCTTAAAAGACAGTGTTTGCCAAGTGAACCACAGCTTAGCATGTGCTTGCATAGAAAGGCACGTGACACCATAAACCAGGGCTCCTGCAAAGCTCTGGAAAGCCCCACAAAACAATACAAACAAGAAAAGAATATCAGAGATGTCTTGGGCCTGGATGAAGATATTTTATCTGGTCACTCTCCAGGAACCAGATACATACTCTGCAGCATGGTGGAAGGAAGAGAAATGGAAAACCCAATGTCCCAGATGAAAATTTGAGAACTATCCCAATGAAACAAGGATGTCTTCACTTCCTACTTTACAGCACCAGAGAAATGTCCCACAAAGGCAGTAGGCTATAAATCAAATTGATTCTTAAATCATAGCAGGTGCCAGAGACTGATCAGAAGCCACAGTAAAACAAAAATTATCTCAAATCCAACAAGGTGTGAATGAGCACGCCTAACTTGAAGGACATTTTGATGCCTTCCAGAAAATAAATCACACCCTGCTGAATCAGGTCCAAATTCAGCACAATTCGCATTTACTGACAAACAGGAGCAAAGATGGAATATCCCACATCTCTTTGGGATGCTCTTCCTCAGCTCTCACTCCAAAGACATGGCAGCTGTTAGACCTTCTCATTGCCATGAGAGTGTTTTTCTGCAGAGGTCTGTCAGCTGTCATTAGTCTATCTCCAGCACATCTCAGCAGATGGTCATTATCTACTTTAAATTCCCATCTCCTCCCAAATACAGTGAAGATCTCCATGTCCTTTACAGTCTATAACCAAAAAAAACCCAGAGGATGTTCTTATTCATGTCTTACAGAGAGAGAAGCCTAAATCTTGGAAAAATCACCTTCTCAGGGACACACAGATCATCAGGGGTACAGTCATGAAGAGCCCACGAAGTCAGTCTTGTACCTACAGAACTCTCCATTTCTGTGGCACTGTTGTGCTACTTCTCATGTATGGTCAGAACTTTGTTCACCAAAGGCTCTAAGGACCAACCTGAAGGCTGCTGAAAGGCTTTTAGAGGAGATAAGGGATGCTGATTTCACACACTTCAAGTGAAGCAGATACCTTGATTCCTCCCCAAGAGTGATTAGACAGGAACTCCACGGGGCTTGTGACTCTGGTGTGTGCTGGGTATCTTAGTAGGAAATCCAGTTCTACTGTGTTGATTTCTTTACTCATCAGAAGTATCTGTAAATCCAAACAAACAAGATATCCTTGAGCAGCCAAGATACAGACCAACAATATACTCTAGTAGATTAATTATTCAACTCATGTAGCTGCCAAATGTGTGGCTAAAAAGTGCAGTGCACAGTGCCCCATGTTGGATGGGTGTGGTAAACATACCATGTAGGTGCTTTGGGTCTCCCCACAAGAGGACAAGGAATGAGTATGGAGATTGGCAATATAAGAGGACCAAAGTTTGGGAAAATTGTGTAGCAAGAGCTGTGATCCAGGGTCATAGACAGCACACTGAGGAGAAGCGCGTGCCAGCAGAGACACAGACTTCAGGGTGTGCTGCAATGTCCCTGTACATGATATGTGCAGCTAGAAAACAGATAACTTTCTTGAAAGGAACCAGAGCATGGCATACTACCAAGGTCTTGTCCATCTCTCACTATCTTCTTCAATTTTGAAAGTAAGTAGAGACATACTGAGAGCGTTTTGAAAAACAAACCAACCAAAACAAAACAAAGCCTTATGGTACATGCACCAAAAGAACAAGCAGGGTCTCTGAGGTCTCAAACACTGGAGAGCGCCTGAGTCATTCAGCTGCTACCAATGTTTTTACCACCAATGGTGGCTTTTGGGAATACATGGAGTAAGGCTGCCAGAGCAATGTTTGAGGTAATTCTGGAAAGCCATACATGCTCATGAGCCCAGCTGGAGCCACTGCTCCAAGTGCACTGCCAGACTCCAGACTTCTGAAATCTCAGAGGCAAACTCCAAAACCCTGAACATCAATGCTGGGTGGAAAAAGAATAGTGCTGAAGTGGTGAGTTTGTAATTTCCTTGTCACAGATCCTAGACTGTATTGTTTCCTACTGGGCAATAGTATCTGAAGTGTCCTTGGCATGTCTTCCACCAACGATGGCAACGAGGTACTCAGTTCAAGAGCCAACTGCTTTTTTGTGTGGAAGAATCTTGTGCCTCTTCACTCAACTGTCTCCACACACTGAAGTCATGGATGTTGGTTTTCCTGACACCTTAAAGTGCCCCATTAACTAATTTTAATGCTTAGTGTAGTTACAAGTTACATATTAGAAAATGTAGGTATCATTTAGGTCAGAATTAAGGCTGACAATATAAGCTGACTTTTTACACATAGACAATTTATTAACAAAATATATTGTTAGAGCCCAGCTTTTCATATATGTATATATATATAGAAGTACTTCCCCTTTTACACATAGTATTTTGTTAGTAGAATTGAAAAAATCATGGCACTCACTGAATCAAGGTTAACTAGACCTGCGCAGTGTTTCAGCAGTTCAAACTTGGTTCATATCTGCATTCTACATGTCATGGCATTTACACAGTCATTCACTGCACAAACTTAATAACAACATCACAACACCATGCCAAGCACTATTTATTGGTCGAATTTCATTTCAGGATAGGGATATACAAAGGTGTCCCTTGCTCAGATCATAGACTAAAAATTATACTAACATACTAGACAAAAGACAGCAGTTATGTGGCAGGCATTTCTTTTGGATAAAACCAATAAGCTTTTAAGACCAGCTTGCTTTGCCCTTTTTTTAAGGTCCTGCAAGCAGGTATTACTCTCTCAAACAATCATTTGTCAGCATAATGCAAATCAAACACAGCATCTGTGACTGTTATCAGCAAGAGATACAGAGAACAAAATCAGTTCCCCAGCCTTTGTATCTGATGATCTGATGCTGAAGGCCACAGGTGTAACAGTTTGAGCTTTCTCTGCATGCCAATATCTTTGCCTGTAAAACAAATCATTGCATACAAATTGCACGAAATGGTGATGTTTACCTGGAAGGTAACTTGAGCAGTGTAGGTCAATTTATCACACTCAAACAGCCCCCGGGTTGTGTACTGGAACACAGAGAAGGTAATGCTGTCAATGAGGTTCAGCACGCGCACCGCGAGGCTCTCATCGGGAGGTGCCCTCTCAATGGCTTTCTGAAACACGATGCTGAACGCCTAGGTGTGAGACAGAGAAGGACACCGGTGGTTTCTAGATGCTCTTTGCATGCCCCTGGTATCACCTGAAGTGTTGCATTAAGTGAAGCCAACTCAGATACTGTATCTCTGGGGCCACAAACAAAGCACTCCCGTCCATCCAGCAGCGTGGCCCACCAGATCCAGGAGGCAGGGGAACACACCTAGAGACTAGATCCTGTGTCTGCCTTTAGCTGCTTTTTCGTGAACATACAGGCAGGCAATGATGACATTCCCTGTGACATTGCACTCTCCTGGGCTTGCGAAAGTAGTGCAGAGACAGGCTGACTGCTTTAAGACACAATGGATATAGGAAATATTTCTCTGACCAAATGTGTTCTCTCATAGGGATTACACAGTCCACTTCCTCTGCAAACGTTGAGCCAAAAGACAGTGGCGTTCCCAGAGGAAAGCATACCTCCCATCTCACAAATGCTTCAACTTAGAAAAAAGTAATCCCCTTAAATACAAAAAAGTCCCATGAACATTTTATTGTCTGGATTCAGCAAAGGCCTAGATGAGAAGGGCAGGTAGGACGTCATCTTGTGGAACTGGGATTAACCAGCCAGTAAAGTCCCCTCGGGGGTAGATATATGCATCGAGAATGATGCTCTTACAAAAGATACTAAGGATTCCTGTAACGTTTTTGGTCTAAATAAAAATGACAAAAAACTTCCAGAGCTGTCCAAAGAAAACCCATTAGCAAATTATCAAATGCAACTGGAAAAAGAAAAAGAAAAAAAGAGCCCAAGTCCTGATTAGCAATGCAAAGGTTCCATACACTGGGACCCAGCTAACAGGAAATAACCAAGCCAATACAAAGTGATAGCACCAACTGAACGAGGCATGACTGTGTTGGCAGCATTATTTTTAGGGTCTACAAAGGAAAAACAATGCCTCAACAAATTAAATTAACATTGATACCTACTGCATTATTAAATAATTGCAGAATGCATTTTCCTGCTTAACATTTCCTTAAATTGTGTTAAAACATGCTGCAGAGTAGCATATAAATCTTGTGTGCTCTAATTTATAATGAGCTTCTAGCTATGTGGTAAGTATTTTAAAATCATATCTGTGCATCTTTACACTATGTTTTATGATCTGTCACCAAAATTTATTAGATAAAAACATTTCACCTAATAATTTTCTATGTATTTATACACATTGCTAATGTTAACTGGAAAACATAAACAAAATACAGAAGACTTAGATTAAAGGTGAAACCTCAGAAACTACTGTATCTATTATGTATGTGTAAGGAATGAATCTTTCAAAGGGTACCCTTGCACAAAAGATATTCTGTACATTTTCCTGGTAAAATTATTTCAACATGTGAGTCGTAGATATCAAAAAGAAAAGCTTTTTTGTGGATGAGTCTCAAAATACTATATTGCCTGCTCAGTTACTTTTTCCAGGTCACTTGTCAAGGTAAAAAATTGTTTGGAAGAAATTCTAGACTAGAATGCCATCTCATTTAACTCTCCATCCCCCAAAATACCTTCCTCCTGTGATTAAAAAAAAAAAATAAATGTTCCATTTATTAAAACATTAAAATGAGAACTCTTTGATCAATAACCCAAAAGGCCCTTGGGTCTCTACTGGCCAGACGTATTGAGACGACTCTGCCAAGGCAAGAGATTGTCTGCACTTTCATTTTTACCGCCGCAGGTCCTTAGAACCAAGACTTCCCTAGTGTCTTGGGCAGCACATGCAGAGCACAGAAAGAGGGGATCCCTGTTTAAGCAACTTCAAAGATAAAGGGGAAAGTCTGAAAGAAACCCCACATCCTACCAGTCAAGGAACAGAAAACAACTGATTCGGTGATGCCCAAACATGAAGTAAAGATGTGAACTATGAATTCACTACTGGTCACATATTTCATTCTGAAGATCTAGATCCTCCCCTGTGGTAAGTGGAGTCTCACTCTCTTCACACCTGCTATAAAGAAAAGCACTGTTGTCAAGAAACCTTGACAACAAGAACATGGCCATGTTCTCGTTCCCATAAAAGCTGCTGGCTTCCCACTGGGCTCTGCTTCCACATGACAAGTGGTATGGTTCAGCCCCATCACTATGAGTAGTAATAATTACATTGAAAGCAGCCTCTCATGTTGGAAATGTTCTCCAGGTGCTCTGGTCAGAACAGCTCAAGATAGAGGTGTTCTCCAAAGAGGGACATCATCGCTAGTTCTCCACATAACACATCCATGTACTACAGAGCTACACTTGCTATGCAGGGAAGGGTAGTCTATTTAGACAGAAAAGTAGCACAGACCCTTTGGCTATGTCTCTTCTACATTTATTTTAGAAGCAAAGGGCAAGAAGTTGTCTCTCTCCCAGCATGGTCCCCATTGGGGTGTTCATACTGCCATTATGAGCATGCCTGTAGCCAAGACTGCCAGCGGCCAGACTGTAAGGTGGTAACACACCCATAAATTCCATCTGGACTTCTAGCCTAGGGACATTCTAGGCTGTAGGCTTGCTTGTCTGTCTGATGACCACACAACACTGTGAGAAGAGCAGAAACACAGCCGTCCAGAGGGACTCCTCCAGACTGTAGACAGGCATGTGTGCAGGCCTATACCAAAACTTGTGAATGTTCAAGTCATGCACATGCTACCTATTCCTTCACACCAACCTAACCCAAAGTTAGAATTCACACCATGCTGTTGACCATCTGAAAGGCTTTTGTAACTGTAATGTAGGAAGCATCCAAGCTCCTGAAAGCCCAGCTGCTTGGGACCCTTCCTGTGGTGTAGAGATGGAAGTAGGAATGACTTGCTTTTTGTGCAGAAGGTGTCAATAAATCCCTGGTGATGTGGTCTCAGTGGGACAGGGCTCTGTTTAGCCTGATGTGATGTTTTAATACTGTGCTATTTGGGAAGTCAGGACTGTTTCAACATCAAGGTCTTGGATAATTGTTAAGGGCTCTTGCAATTCCTGTTAACTTATGAAATCTGCGCAGGCATTATGACCCTGATGACATCACAGATACAGAACCAATGTAAATATAAAGAAAAGATTAACTGATGGAGCAAGTGACTCCAAATGCTGTGCAAAATCTCTGTGCATAAATATATAAAATACATAGAAAAAAGTACTTTGTTGGCTCTTTCCCCATATTATATCTTTTAAATCTATTGCTCATCTTGTTCTGCCAGACCAAGGCTGTGAATACAGAAGAAAGAACAAATTATTTGCAAGGCTCTACTTTCCAAAGTAGATTGGATTTTTAGTAATAACGGATGTTAATGCATCGCTAAGTCAGACTGTGTCTTTCCACAAGACTTCAACTGCTTAGAAAGAAACAAAGCAAAAGAAAGAAAATCTAATTAAGGCTCATCTAACCTGAGCCCAATCTGCCCACCTGTGGTGGGCTGACTGGCAAATTCAGAGCCAAGTAGAGACCCTGGCCCACGCTCAGTACTCAACACAGAGGGACCTTTCCTTTTGGCATTCAGACCCACTCCTCAGTGGGTCTTTGTGAGTGCTGCTGAAACTCTGTTCCTTCTATCAAGGGCAGCAATGAACACACCGCTCAGCCTTTACATCGAGTTTTGGACAAATCTTTCCTAATGAGCACTAAACACTGTCACAAGTGAAGAGTAACGTATGTTAAGTAGACATATAAAGAAATAAATTACAGGAAACTTTTCCATAAAACCAAATCAGCAGAATGGTTTAGGTTAGATCACCTTTTTGTCTGGGAATTCAAATATCCCCAAGAGGACCAAGACAATGATTTTGAACCTCAGTAAGAGAGAGAAGCAGAGGCACTGCCTCCTGCAGCCGTGGGCACAGCCCGCGGCTCATGGGGACGGTACCTTCAGAGAGAACTGGTACATGGGGTGGATGGCCTGGAGGTCGTTCATGGTGAAGTACAGCAGAGAGGCCCGTGCAGCAGCAGGCCTGTAGTGCTCTCTGGCCTCATTAATTTTGGTTTCTGTCACCTTAGACTCCTGGACCTGGGAGGAAAACACAGAACAAAATTACTGTGAAAACATCTTTGTGAATTGAGTATGCAGCCCATATCTGCCACAAAGATGTCAGCCGAAGCAGTGGGCAACCCACATGCAACCACTGCAGGGACCAGCCTCTGCCCTCCGAACTGTGGGGCAGCCAGGCTTGAGTCGCCTGCTCCCAGCATCCCCTTTCCTCTGGCATATTCTCCATTTAACTGCATTTACCACCCTGTTGCCCAATCCTCTGTTTTCCTGAGCCCCCTCCGGGCTTCTCACTAGGACCTCTGCTCTTTACTAACTGGAATTGGTTTTCACATCAATGAGTTTCTCCTGCTAATTGCCCCCCTCCTGTGCAGGTCATTAATAACACAGGGCTGAACAGACTTAGTGCTGCTCTCAAGGCAGATTCCCCTAAGGCTGAGAACTGCTAATTTATAACGTCTATCTGCTGCCTTTCCTCACCAGCATTTAACACACCCCTACTTTGCTGGCCAGGTGTCTGCATAGCTGCTCTGATGGACATGGTGAAAATCCTTTTGGCACATACATCACCCCATTATCATCTCAGTCCTGTTCATTCTTTCATTCCACTTCAGCAGCATAAAGTGACATCCTCAAGCCTCCTGGGGACTATTTTAGGGTCTGGCTACGTACAGTCATAACTGTCTTGCTACGCAGCCACATGCTGCTGAGCCAGTGCTGATCCAGCTAGCTCAGCAAATCATTCAATAGGGATGTGGCAGAAAATGGCTCAGCACATGTTGTACAAGTCAGCAGGGCATGACACAGCACCCACCAAAACACATACCACTGGGTCTTCCTCTGCTGTGACCTGAGCTGGTGTGAGCACATCTGACTGGCATACCTCAAATCTTCCCAACAAAGCACAGACTGAGCCTTAATCTGTTGTGTGCAACCAAGACATGTTGGGATCTGTGGGATAAGCCTGTTTGCACAACCATGAGCAATGATGACTGTAATACCCAAGTCCCCCAAAGAGCAGCTTCAATATCTACTGCAGAAACAAGGATCTGCATGGACCATGAACCATGTGTCTATGTCAGGTGAGTCTCCCTTCTGCCAGCACTCATGTCTCTCCACTGACTATAAAGGGAGCCCAGCGTCTAGATTAGATTTAGGCAACTAACTTTTAGATACCCCATCCCCAAAATGATTAATAAATCTAGTAAAATAAAAAACAGAGGTGGGGAACACAGTTACTTTCTATAAACAGAGCAGGGAGGACTTCCATATAAAGGAAAATGTTGGCTGAACATTTTTCTTTGGGTAGACAGACCAAGAACAGAGTAAGGGTTGACTTGAGCAGCAGACATCTAACAGGGCCCTGAAACAGCTTTCCATGTGGGTACCAAACTCATAAAAAACCACGTGCAAACTCCAAAATTCATCCCTGTTGCCACAGAGCTGGCAGAGCTTTACAACCACAACTTGCTTACAATTGAACCACAACTTGTTTAGGAGTTCAAGAACTTCAAGAACACCTACTCCAAGAGAGAGATGCCAAGCTTGCGAGGTCAAAACATCCCCTCAACATCTCCTTTGGGGGTTCAAGCAAAGCCTCCTTAGGGAAATGAATGCATCTGATGCACCACAAATGTCTAGCAGAAATAATTCCAATATTTAATGTGGAGGATCACTTAGTTCCTTGGTCACTGGGGCTACAGCACTGGAAGTGAGAGGCACTTCCAGCCTGATCCCAGCATGTGGGTAAATTATTCAGGCAGCATGGGCTGGAGGAGGACAAGTGTGGGCTGTGAAGATGGGAGGACTGCAGAGGAAGGATATTGAGAATGGCCATACAGGAGTCATATCACAATCCTGGCATGACAACCACACTTCTCAGGTTCCCTCAGTGGCAGGAGGAAACCACTGTACATTTAACTAACCCCATCTAGCTAGCAAGGTGAATTAGGCAGGTGGCAATGCTGACACTGCACAGCTAATACAAATGCTGATTTATACTCTAAGGAATGGAAGGGTATGAAATACCCAAGTTCTTGTAGATTTCCTTGAGATCGCAAACTCAACAGATTCCAGTCCCCAGTCAGTACTAAAATCCAACTTAATTGGGGAAGTGTGATGTATTCAGGATTACGGTGGAACAGTTTAAAGCTGCCTTGATACAGTGTGTAAATTTTATTGTCTCTACATCAGGCACTGATGTTTTCTCTTGGTCTTAAGTAGGCCATTTAACATACAAAAGCACCAAAGAACTAAATGGCCTGAAGCTGTCCAGAATGGAGAGCACTTCAATTTATACCACTTTATATCCTCTACTCAGCAGAAAGGGCAGAGATGGGCAGAGTAAAGAAGTTACATTCCACCCAGAAATCCTTAAATATAACATCACACACATGCTTTTCTCTAGGCTATCACTGTCTTTGTACCTTCTCTTCAATTTCTGCAGCTGTCTGTTTAGTGATCTCCAAGTTCTCCACCAATGCTGTGTCTCCCAGGAAGTTCCCAGATGCTGATGACAGCCGAGAGAGCAAGTTGTCCTCTAATGTTTTCAAGGTGATTTTGAATCCATTCTGTTGCTTTGTGAGATCTGACTGCAAATAATAAATTCAGACAGTTTTAGCCACAAAACACACAGTAAAGTGTAAGGGATTAACAACCTTCACATGGGAACAGGCTTCTAACTGACAACTGCCATAGTCCAATATAATTAAGTCCTGCTCTCTGTGACTCCTGGACATGGGTAGAGATCTGGGGATCACTCCATATCCAACAAGCCATCAAATCAGAGAAACCTTGAACAGTACAGAAAGCACCAGGAGAACTGAGCCCTTTCACTAGGAATACATTAAAATGCTGGAAATGAATCAGGATGAAAAGACCTTTATCCCCCATCTCAAACATATATCCTGCATCTCTGTCTTAGAAGTATCTATTAGGATCAAGTCAGCCTGGATAGTCCCTTTTGCTTCTCACCCCTCCTGGTGAACCTCTTGCCACTACACACCAACACCAGTCACACCAGCAATGAGGACCACAGGGTTAACACCTGATGGCTAAAACAACAGCAAGGTCCCTTGGGTCCAGAGATGAGCACAACATATCTCAGGCTCAGAACCAAGGGCAAAGTCACAGCCTCACATAATTTCTGCTCCCATTTGTATTCTGACCTTGATATCTCACTGGGACCAGTGGCTTACTGTGTTAGAAGCTGTACATGCAAAGTCCCCCTGCCAGAGGATTTGCAAACTCAGCACAAAGACAGCCAAGCAGATACAGACTAGCAATAACCATCTTGCCTCAAGGGCAGATCTTCTGAATTATAGTGCAAATTCTTCCAGTTTCTGTGAAATGCCCACTTAGTTCTCCCCAGACACTTGTTCCATTTCCCTCTCTTCTGCAGAAATACCAGTCATTAACGCTGTTCACTGTGGAAACAAAGACTCTCATCTGGCTTCTTTTTGAACTGATCCTCCAGAACAGGCTTTCTCCCATGAAATGTGATTGCCCTATTCTATGTGTTTGCTCTGGGAAATGGCATCTTTCTTGGATTTCAGGTATATTATGTTATTCCACTGTATGGTCTTATCGTGAATGCCTATTTTTAGCATTATCACAGAAAACATCCTGTGAGAAAGCTGTGCATCTGATTTGGATGCTGCTAAGATATAAGCCTGGTGACTATTCTCTACATAAATGAAGTCAATTGCTAACACCCTGGTATGTAAAACACTACTGTGTGACACAGTTTTCAATCCTCAGACTGTATTTAAGTGACACAACCAAGAAATTCAAGTAACTTGCAAAAGAGTGTTTTATAGCCCTGCAAAAAATAGCCAGCTCCATGAAGTAGCAGACGTGGTACACATGGAATTAAGACAAGTTCTGGGCCACAACGACTGGCACATAACAGATTCAGTGTCATAAGCCAAGTGATTTAATGCTCCAAAGACAGTTTTTGGAAAACATACCTACACATTCCAACAACCTACCGGGTCTGGAAGAGCCCCATAAATGGGAAAAGTGACCCTATGTCTCTTCCAATCCCACAACACATAAGGGAACCAGCAGTATTTGCTCTGTTGTCAGATTTTCAAGCAGATTAACTAACTCTTCCATTAATAAGTCATCTTTCAATATTTGGGCTGAAATTTCTTATACCTGCTGCACACACACTCTTTCCATGTTAATGTCAACCCAAGTATTCAGCAGAGTGTGCACTGAAGCATGCTTTTTATTGGTATTTCAGCCATAAATGGCTGGTTTTAAAGGCCTGTTCTGTAGACATTGCACACAGGAGTTTGCCCATGGTGGTAAATATTTTACAAGTTTTGAAACAGAAAACTAACATGGCTAATTTTGTGTGTTCCTGTCGTTCAAGCATAGCATGACTTGAAAAATGACATTTTGCAAGCTATTATTCCAGACCATGGACTGTAAGCCCTGGAGTTATTAACGAGGATATGTGTGATTTTTGCTCCAATAGCTTGTAATCACCACAAAATTTCTGAAACACACCCTTAGAAGTGCATACAATGCTATATTCCCCAAACAGCCTGCATCTGTTGCAGCTATATCATACTATTGTTCTCAGCAGTAGCAAGGTCATAATTTCTTATTTCTGCAGTGGAGCTCGTTATCTGTTATTTCACAGTTGATATATAACAGCACTACTTCTGGGACACAGGTTACTCTGAGAGCCTTCAAAGTTTCATTCCGTACAAAAAAAAAAAGTTCACCAGAGATACAGGACAGTTTTCCACGGTTCACTACCCAACCACTTCCTAGCTCAGCCACAGTAGTCACCTTCCTTTCTCTGTCCTTTCTGCTCGTTTTATTGTATTATTTTACTATCACAAACCAGAGGAATTAAAAATTCCCGTATTTTCAGTCCACTCCTGCAGAGCACCTTCTTTCCTGAATAAAAACCTCAACAGTGTCCGTCACAGCCTAAGTGTGCGGGGGCTTTCACACATGCTTTATGTACTGCATCAGCAAGGCACGACCCTACCTCATGGCTTATTCACCTATAGCTCAGGACACAGCTGCCTAAATATTCTTCCTAAAGCTGTTCTCAGCACTAAACAGACAATGAATTTGAGGAAAATGTCATTTGAGACACTTCAGTCCAAACAGTGAAGTCTGGTGTAGGTGGAAGATACTTGAAATCAGCCCTGGTAAGACTACATGGACCACAGGCAGTGCCACCAGCACATGAACCACAGTCATCCTTGCAAAAGAAGAGTTGCAAACCAGACTAGTTAAAGGCCAGAGGGTTTGTACTGACCTAAGAGGGAAGGTCTGAGGACTTGGCTTTGCTCGCCTTAGCCTAGACTGGTTTCATCTTCTCTTAGCTGTGATTCTCACAGCCAGGTCACTACTGTCTTAACCTGTTTTAGCCTGGCTTTAACTTAAGAGTCAGAGCAAGTAGTTATTCTGGACACACTGATCTGTCTCTAGAACCAAAATATGGTAGAGTGCAAATGTGGTCTCAGACTCTGAACACGCATTGTAACAAGAGTGCAATCCTGTGAATCAGATAAAGATAAGAAGGAACAGAAAGACTGAATAACTGGGAATCAATGAAGAAAAAGATTATGAAAATGGATTGTGTTGAGAAAACATTTAGAAAATGCTAATGTTATCATAATTGGATAAATAATAGCTGTTTGATGAATTTTGATTAGGTTATTAACAATAAATTCTGGGCTCCACATATAAGATGTGCTCCATCTTTGCCCACAACAACGTTTTGAGCTCAGTAACTATTGTGCAGTACTGTAGGAGTCACCTCTATCTGCCCACGAGCCAGAGCCCTAAACCTTCCCCAGGCACCAAACGCCTTTCCCTTTTGTCCCAAGGTAGAGAGGATGGATTGAAACACACTTTGAGAAGTGGCCTCTCCTTCGGAGAATCCAAAGATTCAAATCTGCATCTTCAAGTAGCCCCCCCAGCTACCAGACAACAGCCCTTGGGGCTTTTTTCACATCAGTAAATTGACTAGGGTCAGAAGAAGGTACTGAGGCCCTGGCCAGCTGTCATCCGCAGAGGTCAGTGCACTGCAGCCATTGCTAACCCCCCTCAACATGGCTAAGGAGACAAGTCTCTTCTTTTATCCCAGCAGGGAAGATATTTTTTTGACTGATTGTTCCTCATCCAGCAGAACATCTTGAATACGGCCTGGTTTTCTCCTCCCTGATACCTGCTGGAGCAGCAGGACTGTAGTAGGAGGGAATTAGATGAGAGTGAGAGAAGAGAGAGTGGGCTATGGTATTATCTTGCTGTGGTGATATAGAGAAAAAGGCCTTAAATATTCTTAAAGAAAAATGAAATTACATCCCACACCAAACTGTACCTGCTTAGTGCTTTCTGAAGTGAGACTACAGTCCCATACCCCCCCCAGCTGGTGGCATAGCTGGCACTCAGGGACGCATTTCCTGGTCCTGTGCCCGACCTCCTTCTTCCACAACACACACACCCTGAAGAAGCAGGGACTTCAAAAGATGTGATCCTTAATTCACATCATCTTCACTGTTTTCTAATACACAGTTCTTTTACAGCATGGGAGGAAAGTGCTGCCGATTCTGAGTTACTATTTTCAGAGCCTAACTGTGGATCTGTTGACTGCACATGATATTGAATTTGTCTTTCTTATTGTGACAGCAACCATTAACAGCAATGCTGCCAAGGCTAAGAGGAACAGTCCTTAACATAACAGCAGTTAATGACACCACTATGCTAATCGTGGTCATCCCCCCAGCCCCCTTCAGTGCAAATCAGCAAAGGAAAGCAGCAGTTTGTACCATTTGAAACACAGTGCTGAGCATGTGTGAGGGGTGCCTGATCAAGAGGCTTTGGGTCTCTCACCGTCCCAGTGAGATAGCCACAGCTTACATATTAAATCAGTTCATTATGTATTTTTGATGCCATCTTTTGGCTCGTTAGCACAAGAGCCTGGTTAAAACTAAATGCATCATTAAGGCTGCACAGCTAACATACTTTAGAAGCTCATTAAATGAAAAGATTATTACAAAACTGGCCTGGCCTGACTGAACATGTGCAGTAAATTTATTCCTACTCTTAGTAAATATTTAGTATTATATGTATTCGTTACATTGTTAAATGTGCCATCAGAACAAAGGATTTCCTTTTAAAAATTATCTTGAAACTGAAGTCATACTTATTAAAAGAGAGAGAGAGAACATTTTGGCCTGCTACAAACAAGTGGGAGGAAGAACCAGAACAGAAAAATTTCATTGCCAGCCTCACAATATTTACAATGGGAATCCTATACCATAAATGCCTAAAATTAAGTGAGATTAATCCTACCTCCAAAATTAAATTTGTGATGTCCAGAAAAGCTTGACATAATGAGAATTTCACTTTCTATTTCCAAGAGTAGTAGGAAAGAGATTCTTATCCAATTTTTTGGAGAAAAAAAACCAATTGAAATTCTAGTTTAAGTGTTCAAAAAATACCAAGAAAACAAAAGACTGAAGAAAAAATTTCTTGGTGTTTGTCATTCAAGGTAAATCCCCTGATTTTATGATGAGTTCAGCAATCTCCAACATGAAATGTTATTTGTTTTAAATTACAATAATAATTAATATTTGTATTAATGTTGTTATTATAATTATTTATACTTGCTCCCAGTGTAAACTCCCAGCTACTGACCTTAAGCTCTTCCAAATCAGGCCTCTCCATGTTGACCACAGCTGCAAGCAGCTGGTCCTCCAAGCCATCTCGCGTGACAGTGAAGTTGATGAGGGTGCACTGTGCCTGCAGCTCGGGTTGGAAATGGGGGTTTGCCAGCTTTGTGTGGAGGATGAGACGGAAAGCAGGGTTGAAGTCACACTCCTTGTCCCCGATCTTAATGTACCTAAAATTAGAGCAAAAGGAGAATGAGCGCACGTCTTTTCCAGGACATTTCACCCAAAGACAAATGGTGGTATCAGTCAATGGCATCTACCAGCATGGGACTTCGCACTCTTCACACAGAAATCACTATTAAAGCAAAAGCATTTAAAATTTGACATACCTGAATCACTTCTGATTTAGAATAAAAATCCCAGATAGTTGCCATGGAGTTTTGGATCTATTTGAGAAGGCTCACATTTTCCAGCAGCAGGATGGCAAGTTCGACCATGAACCCTCTTTGTTTTTTACAGAGGCTGTATTCTACCTAAACTTGGAGTTACATGTAGGAAAAGCCCCTCATCATTGAAATTTTAACTAGCCACAGCTAAAATTGCCTGGTCTGTTGGCTCAGATCAGGACAACTCTGTGGTCTCATTGAGCTTGAGCAACGAAGTCAGATTAGGAGAGTGGTTGGTTGCCATTCCTGGGAGGTAAAATCAACCCAGGAAAACCCAACCTTCTCCTGTTTTGTATTTCTGACATCAAGTCTAAATCTTACAGAGACCTCAGGAATCAACATACTCTAACTCAAGTTTAGCAATGTCTATGGGAAGCAGAGGAAAAGAGAAACTGTAAATGCTTTCAGGGATGCAGCTGGACTGTTATGGGAACAGTGGTGTTATCACGGGAATCTGAATACACTTTCCAGTCAATCACCGGCTCACTAGGTGTCCTCTTGGCCACCTCAGTTGCTTTTACAGCTGTGAAACTGAGGCAGAGAGAAATCACACAGTACACACAGCTCACAGCAGCACCCAGAAATACTGCTGAGAGCCCCAACTTCAAAAAACCTTCTTGCTCTGGGACTACCAGGATCTATCTGTGGCGTTTGGGCTCATGTCCTGGAAAACACAAAACCCACAGACTTTTTATTGAATTTATGACTTATTTTCCCTTTCTTAGGGAACATGTGATCTCACAGGGAGTTTTGAGAGCAGAGACATACAGTCACAAAAGGGGATGACTGAGTTTTTTACTGTAGAGGGGCTCAGGAGTCCCACAACCTCTGCTGTACCTCCATCTCTGCTTTCAGATGTTTCAATCCCCTTCACTGGGACCATCATTTGCTCTGAAATGATCCTTCCCTTCCATCCTGCAGCTGAACCCACAATCAGCCACCCTTCTCATTGTGTTTTCCCCTGCAAACTTTACAGACAGTTTGCCTTTCCCAGCAGTTTGCATCATCCTAGGATATTTTAGGCAAGTAAGGAAATGATCCTCAAAGAACTTAAGGAATGTGAAAGGCAAAGCTTAACAGGCTTTCTGTTATTTACTGCACAAAGCCAAGAGCAGGACTGCACTGTGAGGCACTGCAGCAGGCACAGAGGTCAGCCCATGCCGGGCTCCTATGAGCAGCAAAGCTGTCGGCAGCAGAGACATTTAAAAGCCCAAATAATGTGCATCCTTCTAAAGGCAGATGACTCCACTCTTCAAAAGGCAACAAAACAACATCAAAAAAGTCCTTGAATCGGGTTCAGTGCTGAGCATGAGTGTGGTAGGTTAACACCAGGTGCCCACCAAAGCTGCTCTATCACTCCCCTCCTCAGCAGGACAGGGGAGAGAAAATATAACAAAGGGCTCGTGGATAGAGATAAGAACAGGGAGATCACTCACCAGTTACCATCACGGGTAAACCAGACTTGACTTGGGGAAAAATCAATTTCATTTATTACCAATAAAATCAAGTAAGATAATGAGAAATAAAACCAAATCTCAAAACACCTTCCCCCCACCCCTCCCTTCTTCTCAGGCTTAATTTTACTCCTGATTTTCTCTACCTTCGCCCCACCAGCGACACAGAGGGGCAGGGGATGGGGGTTGTGGTCAGTTCATCACACATTGTTTCTGCTGCTCCTTCCTCCTCAGGGGGAGGACTCCCCACACTCTTCCCCTGCTCCAGTGTGTGCTGCCTCCCACAGGAGATGGTCCTCCATTAACTTCTCCAATATTAGTCCTTCCCACAGGCTGCAGCTCTTCATGAACTGCTCCAGTATGGGTCCCCTCCACAGGGTGCAGTTCCTCAAGAACAGGCTGCTCCAGCATGGTTCCCCCACAGGGTCACAAGTCCTGCCAGCAAACCTGCTCCAGTTTGGGCTCCTCCCCCTCCACAGGTCCACAGGTCCTGACAGGAGCCTGCTCCAGCGCAGGTTCTCCACGTTGTCACAGCCTCCTTTGGGCATCCCCCTGCTCCGGCGTGGGGTCCTCCACGGGCTGCAAGTGGAGATCTGCTCCACCGTTAACCCTCATGGACTGCAGGGCACAGCTGCTTCACCATGGTCTGCACCAGAGGCTGCAGGGGAATCTCAGCTCCAGCACCTGGAGCACCTCCTCCCCCTCCTTCTTCTCTGACCTTGGTGTCTGCAGAGTTGTTTCTCACCTATTCTCACTCCTCTCTTTGGCTACCTTTGCCCAGTTGCACAGCTTTTCCCCCCTTCTTAAATACATTATCCCAGAGGTGCTACCACTGTTGTTGATGGGCTCGGCCTTGGCCAGCAGCAGGTCCATCTTGGAGCCAGCTGGCATTGGCTTTACTGGACATAGGTGAAGCTTCTAGCAGCTTCTCACAGAAGCCACTCCTGCAGCCCCCCTGTTACCAAAACCTTGCCACACAAACCCAATCCCATAAGCTTTTATTTGCTGCCATTATTTGAACATACACTAAAAATATGCTTATTTCACTTTACATGCAGAAAGAAGGAAAAAGTGCACTCCCTTGCTGCCCCTTTCACTGACCTCCTCTCAGCTGGAGCCTGACCAGCAGCTGCCATGAAGAACTTGACCTCATTAAGAAACACTTATATATTCTTAATGCTTAAACCTGTAGCTGTATTCATAAGCAGTGCATAGTGTTTGTTAAAATTCAAGGTTACTTTTTCTTCAGAATGGCAATAGCTATTTTGGTAATAATTC
Organism: Strix uralensis; assembly: GCF_047716275.1. Taxonomy (NCBI): domain Eukaryota; kingdom Metazoa; phylum Chordata; class Aves; order Strigiformes; family Strigidae; genus Strix; species Strix uralensis. Next base: position 7,787,205 of record NC_133990.1, read on the forward strand.
AGTGTCAGGATAGCCAATTACAGACACCAAGGTCACTATACAAAAGGAGGATTACAGGTCTCTCTTTTACATGAGGTTTGAATGATACTGTCCAACAAAATGAAAAATCTAGGTTTATTTCAAAGCCATCCTATGACTGAATTACCTGTGATTGCCTGATTTAAAATGCCCTCACTTCTGAAGGCAGCATATTAGTGTTGCTGTATATGAACACCCACAATTTGAGGTCAGGAATAGAAAGCACCACAGCACAAAGAACCCATTCACGCATGCCATCAAACCTCCCCAAAACTCACCTTCCTTTCTTGATTGTTTCTCGCCCCAGTAACGCCCCCAAAACAGGATCCACAGATTCTTCCAGGTTTTCAATCAAAACCAGTTCTCCTGCAGCCAGGGCTCGTTCTATAGTGTCCAAATACCTGTGGGAAACAGCATTTGTACCTGCCACAGCAAGGCTGGATGTGTGCTTTGCAGCAAGGAGGATGTGAGGGGGACAGAGGGGTGCTCCACACTGCGATGGCAGCTACATACACATGCCAGCAGCTGCGAGAGAGAAAGAGGGGTAAGATGGTGTCAACATATGGGACAGAAAGCTGCACTGGCAGACTCTTGGCTGTGCAACAGAGAACCAGACCTCCCAAAGGCAAGGAATAATAACTGTGTCTTCTTTCCCGAGAAAAGAGCATGGACATCAGTAAATAAAGATGGGACAATTTGGAGTTATTTTTAGCAAATACTTTGTTTCCCCCAGAACCCACTGGTGCAGTTAATCTTGCATAAAAGCAAGGACGAAGAGCAGGTTTCATTTCCATTTTGCCCAGGGTTTAGGGTCATGTTTAAGACAACTTCTTTCCTCGCAAGGAAATCTGACCCCTTTGCCCAGTGCCTAACTGTGAAACAGGGATGCTCTGCATTGGGATACTTTGTATCGGGAAGGGCAAGGTCAAGTGCTTGTGCTCTCTCCTTCAGGACTGGTCTGCACTTCACACAACTTACTTCTCTGCAAAGAGGAGAGAAGGGCCTTGGGCAGGTGGTGAGGATGCTCCAGGTCCCCTTACACCATCACTGTTTCACTGAATCACTCCAACTAAATCCACCAGCTAAAAGGTTCCTCATCTAAGCTAGAGAGTTTGGGACCTCAAGAGGTGATAGAAAGATCTAAGACAAGAAGTTTAGAGTGACCTTTAGGCCTGACCTCTAAAGTAATATGTTGACACAATGCATACCCTATCCTTGATCAGCAGCCCCCATTTTTCTGAGTCCAGGAATATTTTATATGAAGAAACAGTCAGAGAGAATGACAGCAGCTGACCCCAAAGCTGCTCAAATGGCCCTTTCCTGGAGGAGAGAAGGGCATGTGTTTACACCTCTTAAAGCTGTTGAAAGCAAAGAAGCACCATTCCCCAGATGATGAAACACTCCCTTATTTACTGTAATAGGGCAGTGAATGATGCTTTTAGCCAATGGCCCTGAGACATCACAGCAACACACTAAACTCCCCTCTTAGAGTACCTGCCAGCCTGGTGTGTGGCCAGGGAGGGAGGGGAAAAAGAGATCTTGTGTTTGCATGGCAAGCAGTAATGGCAGCATACAAATTTTACAGGGTCTGTTCCTCTTGTTCAACACTGGAGGTCTATATTTAGGTGTCTCCTCTGGGATCCTTACTCTTCCACAGACTGCTTTGAATAACTGCAAGGCATGGTGGCCAGGTTGGCCAGGAAAGAGAAATTTGCTCTAATGGAAAATGACCTGTATTTTCATCCCACACAAGATCAAATCTAATAATTTCTTGTTATTTTCTATGAGGAAAATGGAGGAGTCGCCAACAAAACAACCTAGGCAACCCCAAACCTACATGAATTATAATCACCAAGCTTGGGTCACTCTCATCTGTTGCCAATACTTTGCTCTGTATTAAAAAAACAATAATCTCAGTGCTCATACTCAAGCGGGGATTTGACTGTGTCTGTTCCATCCCAGCTGGGACTCCTCACTAGAGGGTAGAAATAGGTGCAAACTGAGACAGCAGAAGACTGGTCTGTGCGCTGAGCAGAGAGAAGAGCCAGGAGCAGAAAAGCCCTCCCATAAAAGATTTAGCCAGATCAATGCTGGGGTGCTGTAATGAGAACCTCCTAGTTGGTGCTAGCGTGGGAGTAGAGTTAGCCCAACTGGTCTTCAGCGCATGGTGACCCTTGTGACAGCTTCACCCTCCATGCCCAGGCCCTCTCTCTTCTTCCAAGATGTAGGAAGCCCTACTCACCCTCCTGGATGAAACCGAGTCAGGACACGACACAGAAGATGAGCCTGATGGAAGATGCCATAGTCCTACACGTAGCCTCCAGCACATAGCTCTCTCCAGTCTCAGTTTCAGAGAAGTTTCTATGGTAACTGAGACAAGCACTAAATAGACCCTCTATTTAATGAGAAATCTCTATCATTTTGGTAATGAATAAGCAGCTAATGTTCAAATACATTTGAGGGTTTTCCTCAATGTAATTGGCTCAGATGGTTGCAGTTAAATATACATTGCTTATCAAGTATGACAGACAGATAACCATTAAAGGGTATTATTATGTGATAAGGCTGATGTTTACCCCTTCTGCCCAATTCGGATCACTTGGAGGTCTTCACCATACTTTGTTTTAATCCATTTGATACCCTGCAGCTGGGGATCCACCATGAGGGGCCAGCGCTCACAGTTGGTGAGGATGGTGGCATTTTCAGTAGACATCCGATCAGCTGGCAGGCCCTCATTCTGCCAAGCTGCCACATCAGCATCATCTGTCAGCATGGTCAGAGGATCAAGGGATGGAGTTACAGGGATTGGCACCTGGGAGGAAAGGAGAAATGCTTCCTAGTGTGTCAGCAAAAAGCGGCGAGCGCAACTTACAGCATATTCCAGAGATGAGCAAAGAAAACACTTCAAGAAAAGTTAGTTTAATTAAAAACTGATGTCATATTTATCAGTGACTTCCCATCCTACAGGATAGTTTTGATCTAGCATTGTTTCCCAATGCTGTTGTGAATAAACACAAATTATGCAAGCAACCCAAAGATTTTTGCCTGCAGAGCACTAAACACCCCAAAGGGCCACAGCCCACCCAAGCAGGCTCAGATCACACTCTGCTGTGTACAAGCTCTCCGAGATGACAGCTTGGAAGAATATAATTAACACCCTCATAAGCCTGCTGTTGTGTTGCAAAACAGCATTAGCAGTTCCAGAGACACTTCTCTGACATGGGATGCCATTTCTGGTTGTGACAACCCGAAAGTTATCTGTGCCAGTTATCTGAGCAGAATAGGCCTTTAATTTCCCATTAGAAATACAGGCACTTCCTTGAAATTTCTAAGCAGAGAGTCAGGTCATTTTTGGAACAATATTGCATTTCTTAACTAAATTTTTGGCTTCGTATTAAGAAATGCAGAATGAAGTTTTTGCTCTCTCATCCTAAGGAACAAATCAGTTTTTTAATTTGGGCATCACTGTCCCATTGTGACCTTATTTAAAAGCTTCTTGGCATTTCACCAGTAACTGGCACCACATCCAGTTACTGTACTGATGTGCAAAAGTTCAGTTCTGCAGGAGACTGAGCATTTCCATTTACTGATGTATGAGAGGACCTGTTAAAAATTAGTGGACTATTAAACAAGTTGGAAGCATAACAGTCTCCATCTGGTCCAAACAGCAAGACATAGGTAAAACCAGCTGAGAGACATGGCAAGCATGAACAGAGTTTGTGTCCAGCATGAAGAACCATCTGGAGTTTTTCCAAGCCTACTAGAGAGCTGGCAGTGAGCTCTGCCTGCTCCGAGCAATTCCTTCTCCATACTACCTCCCTCCTTCTAGGCCATCCCTGACACCTGGTTAAAACTGCACTGGGCTCCATGTTTGGGTTGCTGCATCGGTGTTTTCCTCTGTACATGGAGGAATGGGGTCACTTGCATGGAGCAAGGACACCACTACATCTTCCTCAGAGAGGAGTAAATCAAGTGTGGCTACATCAAGCTCCTCAATCCAACTTGGTGGGGATACAGGGATGCCCCTCATTTGGGGGATCCCCTCACTTGGGGGATCTCCTGTGGACACCAGAATTTATGGCCATGTTAATTCCAGTAACAACAGCTTCTCAGTGAAATCAGGGCTTACTTTTAGTTGCTGCAAATATGGCTTCCAGATTCCATCCAGGAGGTCTTGACGGTATTTCTTGGTGAAGTAGCCCAGGTAGGAGACGAAGGCTGTAATCAGCAAGATATCTCCACACAAGGTGCTCTGTTGCTGTTTGATGTCCTTCACAGCTTCAGCCCATCGCATGTTCTCAGCGGTGAGTCCTCCAACCTACAATTTCCCAAGTCAAACTGATCATTACAGTGGTTCTTTAAGCAATACCTCAGGATCTGGCCATGTGCATACCCTGGTCCTGGAGTCAGTTGTCATTTGCTGAAGTTTAAAACCTGGGGATGGAAATATTCAGCACAAGCAAAGTTAGCAACTTTGCTAACTCTCCTGTCCCATTCAGTGAAAGATTGGTACTGCAGTCAAATCTCAGCTATCTGCCCCACAACTCCTCTAAAATCATCAAGGGAGAACACATCACTTCCCCAGAAGGAATTCAGGTAAAGACATCTGCATAAGGGTTTCTGAGGCAGCCTCATCAGTCGTTAGTTGCCTAAATGCCACAGATTCATATCTTGTTATGCCCTCTCACACAGAGGACTCCTCTCCAACAGCCACAACCTTCAGCTATTTCACACAATTAATTACTACCCCAAGTAGATGCGATTTTGATCACAAGCTCTTTGGGTCTACATTTTTCTTTCCCTTAAGTGTCTGCCCAGAAAACACTTCCTCATAGACATCTTTTTCAAGAGCATCCAATGCACAAACGTTCAACTGGGGGCTTACCAGCTTTGAAGAGGGTACAGCATCCCCTTGTAAAATAAGATATTGCTACATGCATGAACAATTTATTTGACCATTGGTATTTTTCAGGGTTCCATTGGTCCCTCATTCCTGAAGTCTTGTGATTGTAAGAGATATCCTGACACCCCCCCACACCCCCCTTTTTTAAAAAAAAAATAAAGGAAAAACCTTTAGCTCTGTTAACTGAGAAACACAGCTTGGAAACATGAATGGAATGCATCCTTCAGGTTCACAAGCCAGTAAAACCCAAAACAGTTTTAAGTTGGCCTCATGGGCTTGAGATCAAGAATGCCAAATTTTATGGTCAAATTCACAATCACTCTCCTGCTGTCAAGCTGCTCTGGAAACACCCATGTATGTACAGATCCTCTCTACTCACAGGCCTCTGTTACCAGGGCCAAACAGCACTTTCTATTTTTCTTCTTCAGTGTACAGTCCGCATGAGCTAAGGGTTATTTCTCATCCTTCTCATTTCTATTAAAAATTCTTCTATATCCTTCTCTTTTGCAAACCTCCCCAAAGGGGTGCTGCAAATGTGACTACTAAGACACTGTCTCCTTCTTCCAGGTCACTGTTAAATAGGACCTGCTCTGACACAAATCCCTATGATAAGCCTTATGAACACCTTGAATAACCCTAAACTGGGTTATTTTGCTATCTTAAACTGATATGCAGAATGCAGGTCCCCAGGATGGGAAGACACCACCTTCAGATCCTCACTGAGTTCCTCCGTCACACATTCCAACTTGACCAAGTCCTATTTCTAGCATAAACCTTCTGAGGGTTAGAAGCCACCTTCTGATTTCCAACACAAATTTACTCCTTGCCAGTTAATACCATCAGTTCTCATGCAGACACTGTCCTCCAGCTCACACAGCTCTCCTTTCACCCTTGTGGGTACCTCCAGATGCTTTTATAAACAGCCAGTATTTTCCAGGGAATGTGCTCCGCTTTGCTAAGCAAAAGGAGTTGATCTAGTTCACTTCTGAAATACACAACCACAGGAACAGCTCTACCAGGCCAGACCCAAGGTCCACCTCCTTCAGCATCTTGTCTGCTGACAGCAGCCCTTAGCAGATGACTTGGGAAGACTATAAAAATAAGCACCTGGTAATAGTTCATGACATAATTTCCCAGCTTCTCACAACCAGAGTTTTAAGGACCTTCTGAAACAGAACTTATATTTTTGTGCTTAGTAGCCACTGATTATTTTTTCCTTCATGACTGAACCTAAGCTGCGTGGATACTAACCAACCTTTTGACATCTACAGCATTCTGTGGCCAGGAGATACACAGTTTAGCTATGCTTTCTGTAACAAAAGTACATCTCCTTTGATGTGTTGCCTGAATTTTTCAATTTATAAAACCTGTTTGCACAGTGGAAATACAGCGAATAATCACGCTTGCATCACCTTCTCCATACCACTCAGGATTTCAAGCCCTTGATACCCCTTCTGCTGTCTCCTTTTCAGGTTGAAGAGTTTTAGCCTATTCAGTAATCCCTCACACAGAAGCAGAATTTTGATTGTCCTTGCAATCTATCTTTACCAAATGAGGTAATCTTTATCATCCCTTTTTTTTTTTTTTTTTTTTTTTTTTAATCTTCTCTGCACCATTTCCCATTCTACTACATCCTTTGAGGTACAGCAGAGTGGGTGGAGGTACAGCTGCACATCCAAGACTTATTTAGAATGTATTTATATAGTGAGGTTGTGATTTTTTTCTGCTTTGTTCTCTCTTCTTTTCCTAATAAACCCTAACATTCCGTTTTGGCTTGGGTTTTGGGTTTGCTGAGAATTTTTTTGCCTCTGGGAGCACAGAGCTCACATACTCCCAGAACTCTTAACTCTATCATTCCATTCCTGAATGATAATAACTAGCTCAGCATCACTTACAGGGCATGTAAAGTAAACACTATTTTTTCCAATACACATTACTTTACATATATCTAGCTGGCGTTTCATACTTCCATTGCTTGGCATCATTTTTACAAAAATACCTCTGATGGCCTTTCTGCCTTGACATATCTGCTCCTTTGAATTAGTGAAAACTGCCTTCTGGGCAGTCTGACTCCTTTCAGGAGGAGAAGGAGAGGACACAGTTTTTCTTTGCCCCATTCAACCTCAGAGCTGTTCCAGCTGAATTACTCTTTCGTGAATATGAATCACCATCCTCCTCACAAAGCAGCAGAGAAGGTTTCCCCAGTGCCCTTTGCTGATCTCAGCACATGCCAATATTCCCTTAGCCTTGCTAGAAAGCCTCCTCTTGATATGAGTAGGACCACATCTGCTTTTATTGGGGCTACATGACATGAAGGGCAAAGCCTGAACAAATAGATTCAAGTGGTCCTCACTGGTTGCTGGCAATGTGCTCCTGGTTCAGAGATAAACAATCTGTTATAAATCCATAGTTACACATTTGCATCTTGTATCGCTGAATTTCATCCCATTCCTGTGATTCCCATAGCCAGACCATCCAGTTATTTCAACTACAGTCATGCTTCCTCTTCATCTGTGGGAATTCCCGTTTTTATGTTCTCAGTCTCACAGGTCTGTTTTATCATGTATACCCACATTCATCAAATTGAAGCATATGAAGGCTAGAAAATATCAAAGAGCAGGCAGCATTGGATATACCTGCCCTGTTCCTTCTCTGCTCTGGACATTTGCTGGAGTCCAGAGAGACCCTGGTGTCAGCCTGCATATCTGGTCTTACGTAATCCTACTTGTTGAAAAAGAAGCAAAGCACTACTTTTAAGTTATAGCTACTTTCAAGGATCATACCTAAATTATCCCTAATCTCGACTCCAGTAATAGTGCTTAGAAGTCCACTTCCTCCATCTTTTCTTTGTAGTTTTTATAAATGAAGCACTTATAGGTCTTCCCTCCAGCCTCCTTTAGGTCAATTCTCATACTACTCCCATAGCCTCTAAGACCAAGAAGTCTTTATTGATCTGATTTTCCTAATACTTGTAGAGTGTCTACATGCTCCTAATTAATTTCTTGGGGTTATTTTTTATCTGCTTAGGTCCTAAGGGTCTTTTCTTCTCCTTTGCTTGGGTCACACACTACTGCCAGTTTTAGTATCTTAAAGAAATCCCAATCTTTCACCTCAGATCCTAGAAGTCATTGGAATTCATTTTATTTGGCAAGCAGTAAATTAAAAGCCATCTCATTTGATTACCTTTAGCTCTTTGATAATGAGGGATAGTGAACAACCATCCCCTATTTACCTTCTGCATAACTTTCATGATTTTATAGGTTTCTGTCATATCCATCTGCCCTACACAGGCTCTTTTCCAAAATGAAGAGTCCTAATCTATCTCCCCTCTTCACATATGGAAGCAGTTATATACTTTGTTGTAGCTTTCCTAGGTTGCCTACAGTCTTCTGAGATGGGGTAACCCAACTGTGTTCAGCATGCAAGATGTAGGCACTGATAGGCCTAATACAATAATTGTTTAACTTGTGCTTCCTGATTTTTTCCTACCAATTACTAACTAATATACAATTTGCCTTTCTTCCTCCAGTTGAGTACCACACTGCTCTTTCTGAGAACTCTCTGTAATGACTCCAAGAGCTCTTTTGTGAGTGATAATAGTGCAATTAGGACCTATCAATGTAAATGCATGATTACAATTCATTTTCCCTGCATGCATTATTTTAATTTGTCATCACTAAATTTCATCTGCCACATTAGCACATATCCACTCACAAGTACCACCATCAGCCTTTCTCCCTTTTTTGGTGCACAGATACCTAGATATTCCCTGGTTCCTGTCCCTTGGATCCCAGATCATCTTCCCTAGGTCATCTAAAGTTCACCAGATGCCAAACTAAAATTAAGGCACTGTAAAAGTTAGGCTTGCTTTCATCCCCCTGGTTCATTTTTCAATCTAAAGCAACACTGTCTGTGTTCAGTTAGGTGTATTCTTCATTCAGCCTCAAACGTGTTTATTTCAAAGTCTGGGAATTTTTTCTACCCACAGTCACATAGGTGACACATCTTGCATGTCAAATAAATTGCACATCAGTAAGGGCTGTCGGGATCTATTCCTAGATCAAAGCCAGAGGTAACACAGGAGACGGTGTGCATTGCACAACAGTAAGTTCGGGTGCAAGTCGTTCCTTACACACACTGCAAAAGTGATCCATCTTTGACAGCAGTAGTAGCAAGCTGTGTGCTTTCTAACCATGCCTTTAAAAACAGCTACTGGAACTGGCACTGACATAACTTGTTCTTGTCTGCATTTACACCTGACTGTGTTCAGTGCTCCCTCAGTTACGACGCCTGCTAGCAGCTCCTCATCACAGCAGCTCTGTCCTCTAACCAGCCAAGATGAACAGTGCTTCAAGGAACCCAACAGAGTCTCAATTCAAGATGTTCCCAGGCCATGGGGTGGGGAGGAGATGTAACCAACATGGCCTGGGATGCAATGTCCCTGCTCCTCCAGCATTTTTCTCCATCTTATAGCAAACATGATAAGATTTCACCTACCTAAATAAAAACTCCTCTAAGTGAATGGATTCTCTATTAAATCATAATACAAATGCTGCAGCTCATACCCCAGCTGCAATCAGAGACAGCTGATTTCCCAGGGACTAAGTGCTTCTCTCTTCTTCTCCCAGCGAGTTGCATTGAACTGTAATAATTTTCACCACCAGGAGTAACCCTGGCCTTGCCCAGACTTTTAAATCATCTCTGATCCTAATCATTTCCACTGTTTTCCATATGATCCACAGTAAACAGAGACTCCTGGTAATCGTGCATCAGTGTGCGCTGTAGCACCTGGGCAGCATAAGAAGCCAGAGTTACCCTTCTCTCTCCGTAACTGGGCTGGCAAGAGCCATGTCCTCCCCCATTAAAGCTCCAAACAGGAACCCAAGGGGGTGTTCATTCAGTGATTTCAGTTCCAGACACGTGTTTGAGCCAACAACCTGTGCTCATCTCCCATGTGAAATGAGGGACAGAGTTTTTGGATTTAGTCTGGATGACTTTGCCCATCAGTGGCTACTGCTGCCTGCAGGTCTCACGGTTTAATTCACTCCAGGAGCAGGACAGCACACACCTGCAGTTGTCTGTGCAACGTGGTTTTGGCTGCATTGCAAAAAATTCCATGCAAGTGAGGAGTTGGAGCCCTCAGTGTGGCAGCAAGAGATGAAACACTTCCAGCAAACTAATCACCACTTCAAGCCTCAGGCTGGAAAGCTGAAGGTGAGAGTCCCTCCATCTACACTCCGGTCCCAAGACAACAGCCATGGCGGGTCTCTGTGGGAAGCACTGTCCAGATGGCTCACGCACTACTAAGGAGGCTGCTGTGTCTTTCCATCTTTTCCAAGTGGTTTTCTGGCACATTCAGGTGAAGTTAAGAGAGCTGCGAGTGAAGGAGCAGCGGAAAGATCATTTCTGAGCCTATTTGCAGCATTAGGAGAGCTCCAATCAGTACTCAAATCTCTTTCCAAACCTTTGCATTTGGAGATGTGGCAGCAGTAGGCACTAAACAGAACAGATATCTGGTTTTTTTTCCTTGTTTACTGTTGAAGTCTTTTTTAGACTGCACATTGTTTGGAGCAACAGGAGACTTTCATTGGTGTTTTTTGTTTGTGTGTACATGTGTATATTCATCTCCCAGCAAGTCATAGACAAAACCAGAATGCAAACAATCCCAATCCATCCTTCTTTGCTTTATAAAAGCCCAGGGTTGACAAGCTCTCAGTCTCTTATCTGTTATCAACTCTTGTTACTATCAGGCTGAAAAATTTACCCAGCACAAGTGCAGCAGATGATGTTTACCAGCTATAGATCAATAAAAAACATGCAGCTTTTCCTAGCAGAAACTAGGGCATTGCCCAGCACTCATCTTCCTCACCACTGCAAAGACTGTGCCAGTCACATGATGCTTCAGTTTTGTGTGATCTTACATGCAGTAATAGAGATTTGCTTCCACCTGGCTCTGCTTTTTCACTAATGATGAAAGGAAAGGGTGTTTCAGCCTGGGGTCAAGCATGTCCTGGCAGCAGCCGGTGGGGTAGAAGATGACAACATTGGCAGACTATGGAGAAAACAGTGTTTAGCCTGTCTCATCTACGCACACAGACAGATGCAGATTGGGGAAGCTCTCCATGCTTTCAAACACAGAGCAAAAAATGTTTTCCAGCCTCGATGGGCGTCACCTTCACAAACACGGGAGGACATGACTAATCATGGTCCTTGCTATGGCAATGCACCATATTTAGCAGATGTCCAAATTCAATCTAAATGAAAATGTCTTATAAACCTCAGCAACAACTGGCAGGGCTGAACAGCATCAATTGTATTCAAAGTAGAAAGCCTGTACCCGAGTGATGTCCTTTATCTGCCCCAAAAAAATCAAACCACCCTCCTCCACCCAGTTCTCTTGATGCACAGATCAGGCTGCACACTAATGCATCCTTTTTCCTTTTACCATTTTCAGTTTGTTTCAGTGACAAACTTGAAACCATCACCTAAACATTCTCATTTTAAGTATATATAAGAGACTGAAATAACTACAGGATTATCCAATGTCACCCACTGGTGACTGGGCAGAGCCGCACATGGTTTCTCTCATTCGCACAACACGAAATAAGAGCAGGGTGGGAAAAGCAGTTTGTGTATCACCACTTCCTAATTGCTTTAATGGTTTCAAGATTTCAAAGTTTGCTGCTGTGATTCCCCTGAAGCCCAGACAGGGAACCATTTGTTTCCAAAACTGGTCACCAGTGCATCCCAAGAATTTCAAGAGGAAAGAAACAGGGAGGCTTTGAAGCCAAGGCAGCTAAACTGCTATACAAAATAAATCATCAAGACTGTGGCTAAACAATAAAAAACACACTAAGGTATTTAATAGTTAAGGATATAGTCCAGCACCAGCAAAGCACATGAACAAGTACTGCTTCTAAGCAGGTGCTGGCCCTGAGCCTCTGAACAGTCCCAGTTAATGAGCAAGGTAAAGAACATGCTTAAAAGCAAATGTATTCCTGTTGTTTCACTGAGATTATACTGCCTGAGACAAAAAACTCAGTGCTATCAGACCACAGACTAATGCATACATCATCACAAAAACTGCAACTGCAACCAAAGGAAGCTTTTCTAAAATTTGATTCCTATGCCTTATCTTGATTTCAGAATCAAAATACGTTCTTTTTAAAGGAAATTATTAAACTTAAAAAATCATGTAGGAACACACATCATAAGTGACAACCTGTATTGTTAAAACATTTGTTCGTTTTGTTTTACAAGGACAATTTTGTTAGTAGAGCTAAGCCAAAAAAGCTCCCCAAAATTCCATAATTTTTCCTTATCACAATATCACGGTTGTACCTGAATGAAAATTCACATTTTAAGCCAGTAACTCACATGCTAAGCATGCACCTTTAAGAAATCTTGTTCTGTTTCTTACAGTGGTACTAATTGAGGGGAAATTAAGTTGTATTCAGTGTAACACATACACTTACACACACATATATTTATATGAAAAGAACTGAAACCATCATTTCTATGTTTCCTTTTTATTAAACATTTTCTTCTCGTATTCTGTGTTTACTGACTCCTACATGGGCCACAATCTACCTCCACATCACATGTTAAACAGGATTTTGTTAGGCTGTGGGAAGACAGGGGGAAATTCTCATCCTGCAAAATCTCATAAGAAACATAAATGGTTCTTTCAGATGAAAAAGCTACTTTCCTGTCTTAATTGAAAGTTTTGGAAGTATTCAGTGAGATTTAACCTGAAGAACATGAAAGCAAAAAAACTCCTTCAGTGGTTGCATCAGAGAGATCTAAATAGGAAGGGACTTATCTGCTGTTTGTCTTTGACCCCTTCTATCTGAGTATATCACAGTCCTGACTGCGTTTGTCTGCAAAGCAGCTGCCTGTGCTACAGCAGTGCTGTGCTCTGTTTTCCAAAGGAGGTATGCAGAGATTCAAGACAAACGTTTTTTTAGAAGTTTCCCAGTACCTAAGCATGCAGCAGGTGAACTGTGCAGTTCTCAGGAGCTCTTCGATATCCCACTAAATGCAGCCTCTTTCACATGCCCATGAAAACCCACCTGAAATCTAAACAGCTCTAAAAATCCAGGCTAAAGCAATTTACTGAAGGTCACCTAGGAAGGTTTAAGAGTAGGAAATGGAGAAAAATGAAGAACTGAGCACAACTTTCCATGTCCCAAGCAAAAAGCTTTAACATTTGGCTATCTTCCTCTTCTCTATCTATATTGGGATAGATACAAATAGATACTTTACATACAAATTACAGGCCACGAGCAGGCAAAACAAGCAGAGAAACTTACATCCAGCATCACTTCTAGATGTCACTCCTGACTTAGCTGCCACCAGCCCCACCAGCAGAAGCAGCTTTAACAAGACCGACTGAGACCAAACTCTGCCCCTGAATATGTGCAGATCGGGCAGGACTCTCTCCTGGAGGTACAGGTGCAGCCTCTTGGGAGAGAGAGTAGTTTGAACACATCTCCACTGTTCCTGGGAGGAAGAGCAGCACAGCAGCATTTCTTTCAGTGCTGCTACAAGACCAGGCTGCAGGGTCACAGGGAAGGGGCCATGTGCTCTAGTAAGTTTTGCCAGGTCTCAGGCAGAAGCTACGTGCCAAGCTGCGCACAACCCAAAGCCAAACCAGGGCTGGACAGGTGCTTTACACACCAAGAGCTGCAGCAGAGGCAATGTGGGAGTGCACTAAGTCTGTACTCATAGAAGTCTGTACTGCTACCTGCATCTTCCCTGCAGGCACACTGAGTCAGATGTTTTAAAAGCCACTTCTCTTTAATATCTTTATTGATGATCTAGACGAGGGGATCGAATGCACCATCAGTAAGTTTGCAGACGACACCAAGTTGGGTGGGAGTGTTGATCTGCTCGAGGGTAGGGAGGCTCTGCAGAGAGACCTGGCCAGGCTGGAGCGATGGGCTGAGGCCACCTGTATGAGCTTCACTAAGGCCAAATGCCGGGTGCTGCCCTTGGGCCACAACAACCCCCAGCAGCGCTACAGGCTTGGGGAGGAGTGGCTGGAGAGCTGCCAGTCACAGAGGGACCTGGGGGGGTGTGATTGACAGCCAGTTGAACAGGAGCCAGCAGTGTGCCCAGGTGGCCAAGAAGGCCAATGGCATCCTGACTTGTATCAGAAATAGTGTGGCCAGCAGGGACAGGGAAGGGATCTTGCCCCTGTACTTGACACTGGTGAGGCCACACCTTGATGAGTGGGTTCAGTTTTGGGCCCCTCACTCCAAAAAGGCCATTGAATGACTCGAGCGTGTCCAGAGAAGGGCAACGGAGCTGGTGCAGGGTCTGGAGCACAGGTCTGATGGGGAGCGGCTGAGGGAACTGGGGGGGTTTAGTGTGGAGAAGAGGAGCTGAGGGGAGACCTCATTGCCCTCTACAACTACCTGAAAGGAGGGTGCAGAGAGGGGGGATGAGTCTCTTTAACTAAGTAACAAGCGATAGGACAAGAGGTAATGGCCTCAAATTGCACCAGGGAAGGTTTAGACTAGATATTAGGAAGCATTTCTTTACAGAAGGGGTTGTTGGGTGTTGGAATGGGCTGCCCAGGGAGGTGGTGGAGTCCCCATCCCTGGAGGTGTTCAAGAGTAAAGTTGACTTAGTGCTGAGGGATCTGGTGGAGTTGGGAACTGTCAGTGTTAGGTCAATGGTTGGACTGGATGATCTTCAAGGTCTTTTCCAACCTAGACGATTCTGTGATTCTGTGAAAAGAACAAAACAATTGGGGCTCTCCAATTGGGGCTGCCTTTGTGTGCTAGAGGGTGATCTTGAGTCAGCAGAGCCGGGTGCTAGAACCAGCTCCAACCCCTCCACCTGCCAGGGCAGAGCTCAAGCACAGGACATTTTCCTGCTGCCCTGTTTCCTTGCTTGGAGGAACGGGCTTGCTCCGAGTTAAGAGCCAGTGCAGAAGCCAAAATACAAAGTGTAAAAGGAAACTGCAGCACTGGATGTGAGCTGGGGCTCCAGCTAACAGGACAGTGTGAATAGAAGCCATTATCTCTCAGTCACTTATCTGTGAAGCAGTGACAAGGGCATTGCCCCTACAGAGGACAAGGAGGCTGCATATTTTGAAGATACAACAGACTGCGATGCATACCGATGGACTGATAAGAGGGACATGCACAGCTTTTTTAGAGCTTTTCACTGTTAACTTTTTGTTATTCCAAAACCTGCAAAGCTACTGTCATATATCCACCTTTGTTTCTATGATATGATTTTTGAGTCATATAGTTTTGGCCTATCAGTACTTGATCATGCATTTAAGTAACAAAAAAAAAGATGAGAGCTGTGAAGAGAGTATAGCCAGTTTCTTTAAATATGAGCAGTGCCTCCCCTGATGTATGAAAACAGCCAGTTTAAAATGATTTTCATTACCAAAACTTGCTGCAGTGCAGGAAATGTATTCCAAAAAAATTAGAGGATGTAATGTACTATGTGCACATGGTTCGCATCTCAGCAGCACCTGATACCTCCCATTCATGCCATCAGAGTTGCATCTGCTGACACTCACCAGTCGATTTGCAAGAGCGATGGTACACGCTGTAGCTTCAGCTTCTTGCTGACATTTGAGTTTGTCTGAAGTGGCCTTCTCAAACTTGGCTGTGAGCTTTCCCAGGTTCTCATTGAGGCGCTGCACATGAAAAAAAAGGAGAAGATAAGAGCATGGTTTTAAGGAAAACCCCTCTCCAGAGATGATTCACCCTGCAGGCAGTTCTGGCCACAACTCACACTGCCCAGGCTGGCATTCAGGGTGCAGCTGCTCACAGTGTTGCAGCATCGGAAGCCCGTGCGGAGCAGCGAAGTGCAGCACTATTTTACATGCTTGTATCTCATATCCTTGGCGCAGGGCAGAGGCAAAGAACACACAAAACTAATGTATCTGGGGTTCTGTCCTTGTGAGAATTTAAAGTGGGAAAGGGGGTCCTTATGGCTGAGTACTGATGACCAGTGCTATAGCTGAGCAATGATCAGGGCAGCTAAGAAAACAGAATTTTATATTTCCTTATGCTGCAGCTCCTTGGTCTCAGTCCAGTCCCTGAAGCTCTGCTGAGTTGTGCTCAAATCTCCAGGGGCTCCTTGATCAGCTGAAGGTGTGCTTGAACAATCTCCAAGCCATACCTCCTGCATCCTGTTTCTAGAAAGGAGTATAAAAAATAAGTCCATAAAATTGTTCTGCTCCTAAAGCCACCTGAGTGTGTGCTATGGGACACTCCTGCAGAGGAGCCCAACCAGCCCTAGGTGGGACCATCTCACATGCAGGTTGGCTGCAAAGTGCTTCTGGGCTGAGAAGGGGCAGAAAGAGCCCAAACCACTTGGAGGGGGAAAAAAAAGAGCCCTTTGCTTGAACAGAACTGTTCACAGTCCAGTCTAAAACAAATCAACAGTTCCCACAAGCACTTGGAGCATTTCAGTTCTGATAAGAGAAGTAGAAGTAATAATTGATTTTATCTGTACCCAATGCAAACTGCTTAAGGCTAAACTGCTTGTAAATCACTTTAACGCTGTTTGAGCTACACACTAGAAACAAACCTGAAAATGAAAAAGGATTATATTGGGGATATCTGCAGCTCTCCTGGATACTGGAAAACACAAAGCACTTTCTCCTTGACCTGCCTTGGTATTAGTAACACGAAAGTTTCTGTCTCTGCGTGTACATGAATGTATGTGCACACACACACTCATTTATATAAAATCCCATTACGCAAGCACGATCTGATAAATTAGTATCTGTGAGCTGTGAAGAACAGATCATACCTGCAGTACCCCAACAGACACACAAATATACCTGTGTGCAACTGTGAGTGTACATCTTGCTTCTACATCTGCTCTCCCCAGATTCATAGCAACCTTATTTCCCAGACAGACAAAGGAGAGGGAAAAGTACTTAGTATTTTTGACAACCAGAATAGTGTCATTTATTACTAAAAACAGGTATGTGACAGCTCAGGGCCCGGTTGTGAGCAAGTATGAATCAGCCTCACATCAGTGAAGCTATCCAAGATACCCTAGCTTGACAAGCAAGGATATACCTCTACATCCACCCCCACACTAGGCAGTGTATCACTACCCATCTGCAGAGGGGAAAACTCACCTAAAACAGTCAATTTTGTACGTGTATGCCAGTGGAGTACCAGTAATCTCCCCAAAGATTGCCATTTTCTTTAACAAAATCCCACTTCTTTACAAAAACAAAGAAAAAATAAAAGCTCAGGCATTAAAAGCTTTGGAAAGCATAGCATAAAGGGATGAAAAAAGTTCCCCAGCACCGTATTTCATATCTGAGATGGGAGAATTAGAGGCTAAAGACCTCTAAATCCATCCCTGCTTCAGGTGCTGTGCCCATCCTCCTTTCAACTGGAGCAGTAAGGGGCTACCAGAGAGCTTTGAAGATTTTTTTTTTTTTATTTTTAGTTAAAAAGTGTAGTAAGCATTTTAAGAATAATAAGCCCTAGGAGGCATCAAGAAAGTTCTGTATTTTCTAACATGAAGGTGTGCTGGTGGAAGAGAGGAGTACTCGGATGAGCTCAGCTGGAGGGACTGTGCTGTCCCTCTCCAGGTGCATATCTCAAAGACACTTATTTAAGGACAAATGCATCAGCCCGACTGCCAACACATCTTGGTTATTAAAGGTGATTTTGCATGAACTGTGGTGTCAGTACGAAAGCGCAGCCACAGAGGATCCTTCGCTCACAAAGAGGGATCCCAGATCCACAGCACCTTAAAAAAAGGCAGGTTTTGGAGCGCAAGCGGTGACTGCCTGCACTGGGAGGGACCTGGAGAACAGCAAGTGATGGGATGCTGTGCTGCCATCTGAGAGGCAGGCTGGTGGGCTCCCCCCAGCTGGTTTCCACACTTTTCTATTAGAGAAGGTATTGGCCAGGGATGGAGGGTGGGAGAAAAGCAGTATGCCTTTTAATATAGAGATAATTTTCTGAAGGAAAAGGAGAAAGGCTAGAAACACACTTCTCTGTAGAAACACACTTCTAATCACACAGTAATTTCTTCTATTCAGTGAATATTTAATTATTCTTTTTTTGAAATAGCAAAAATCTAAATAAGGATAATGCACAAGATATCCTGACAGGGACCCATGCTGTGACAAATTATTAGGCTCCTACTAGAGCCATCATCATCCTATAAAACACAACCATCGCTAGGGACTGAGTGCAGGGAGCCAGCCCAGCACAGCTCTGTGCTCCCAGCACTCTGAATCAGCCTCCGGTTCCTCTTCCCAGCCCTTGTGCAGCATGCTGGGAACACACTGGTTTGAGATAACAGGTTTTCTGAGGACCCATGAGTAGCAGTAAATTACATTTTAAAAATTAGGTAGGAATAATAAGAATTAATAATTAGTCTTCCTCTTAAGATGTAAGCAAGGCTGGAGGAGATCAGATGAAATGTAGAAAGCAGCAATAAAAGGGATAGAAAAGAATACAATCTACTGAATCTTTGGATTTCCACCCTACCCTTAAAAATACATGAGTGCAGAGAAGCAGCTTTCTCCAAAGCGGAGGATTTCTCCCCAAGCAGTGACTAGCGTGATGAGTCCCAACAAAGAGCAAGCACTTACGGCAATTTTGGTCTTGACGCTGGCCAGCTTGTCCTGGGCGGCTGCCAGCTCCGCGTTGGCTTTGCTCAGAGCCTGTCGCTTTGGCTCCACGTCACAGTACACCTCGTGGAAGCGCACGATGTTTACCACCCAGGAGCAGAGGCCAGCCGCAGCGGAGGACTTGGTGGTCACGAATTCGGGTTTAAACTTGGGATCTTGTAAATAGGGCTGAAGAGCTTTGAGGCAGTTCTCGTGGATGTTCTCCTTGTCGAACTTGATCAGGGAGTCCAGGAAGCCATCCACCCTGGCCATGGCAGTTTTCGCTGCTTTCCAGCTCCTGTCCTTGGGAATCTTTCCCCCTGGGGCCATCAGCACCATCACGGCTGCTGTGACATTGCTGACAGCTGAAGGCGGTGACCCAAAGGACCTCAGCTCCGTCAGATTCTTCTGAAAACGGGAAAACAAGGTTGTTAGACAAAAATGAATGGGCTTTCTTTTTACTTTGTCACTAATAGAGTCAGTCTCCTAAGCTATCAATCTGATAAATTGGGTTTCTCTCGTCCCGAACATCACTGCCCTTAAATCACCACGATGCGTGTTTACAGCACATGTGCTCAATTCTCCGCATCCAGCTTCTTATATCTCACCTGGGACCAGCACAGCACAGTGTTCCTCCCCAGACTCCCAACTCTTTCCCTGCTGCCAGTCCTGCTTCTTGTGGAGCAGGAGGTTTTCTGTCCTCTCAGAAGATTGGGATAAGGATAAAGGAAACCTTTCCAAATAACAACCTCTATAAATAGCCCCCAGTCCCTTTAAAACTGCCTTGCAGAGCTTCCCTTTATGCTTTACTCCCTGTGCCAGACACCCATGTGTTAAGGTCTTGAATTATTTGTGTGCGGTCCTGTTTCCACAGGGCCATCATCCAGCCCAAATATAGACACTTCAACCAAGCACCTTCAGCAGGAGAGCAGTCCTTGGGGTGAAGAGGCAGTCCCCTCATGAGAATCAGCTTATCTCTCGGGACACCCTTGTTCAAGGAGGAATTCCCAACTCCTCCACTATCAACACAGGAAGTTTTAGCGAGTCCCTATCATTAAGTGGCTAAACTTAGCAAAAAAATCTGAATTGTGGTGAAAGCACACATTTCCTAACACACCTGAAACTGTGACAACAACGCAATGCTGAGGGTTTGATCTGCTGACACCTAAAATCCTCTCTCCACGTACATGCGAGTTAGCTTTTGTGTAGGAAAAACCAGGACGGGTAAATCAGCTGTTCTCAGATGATATGCTGTTGTTAAAATAAGGGTAAGGGCTGTTTCAACACCAGTTTAAAAAAATCTGACTTCTGTCAGTTCCTGCTTCTACCAGTTTTGAATAGTTTTTAATCTATATTTTCTGATATTCTGCTTCTGTCTGTGGTGGGATAGTGTGGCACTTTTGAGCATCCATTTTTCTGATAAAGGTATCTGCTATGAATCTGTTCTAAACGTGTCTTTGCTTGCTTTTAGCTTTTGTTAATAGTCGAGCTGATAAAGACAGGCCTTTGGCAGCTGTGTGCATTTCCAGCGTAAGATGTCTCTAATTAACATGCTCAATGACATGGAGCCAACTGTGAGCATAGATGAGCACCCCAACATGCTCTCCTCCATCCCGAGCGCCCCGCTCAGCTCAGCCAGGAGCAGCACATAGTACATGGCCTGACCCCAGCCCCCCACGTGCCAGGGCCTGGCGCTCGGGGGCACTGGGGGCTCTGGCAAAGCAGCCTGTGTTTAACAGCCTGCATCTCAGTGGAAATGGGATGCTGAGCTGGTATCGTTGCTTTTCTCTAGAAGGTGAGCACTTCCATGACATGACAGTTACAGTGACACTACTACCCTGAATGGGGGGAAGGATGATGCTGTCCCGGCCAGGAGACTGAGAAAGACCTGGGCAGCATGGGGTGGCCAGTTTCACTGCTTACTCTGAGAGTCTCTGGCACCATGGGAAGAGGACAAGCCAAGTCCATGCTGAGAGCCACACTGAATGCCACTTGGGTACCAGGTAAAAGGAGCTCAGCCCATTTGTCTGATGGCATCAACAAGTTGCTTTTTAACAGATCACTCTGAATCATTCTTCTGCACACCAGAGTATCCCTGGATGGAAACCAGACAGGACGCTGACACCCAGTGCCACCTGCCTTAGGAGCACTGGCAGCTATGGCATCTTCAAATGCCTCTGGACCATCTCCAGAGGATATTCATTGCAGACAATTGCATGAGAAGTTCATTGCTTTTGATATTTTCACTCTCTTCTGCTCACTGTAACCTGTGCAGAGACTGAGCAGCACTGGCCAAGCCCCATCCTCCTTTCCAAAGGGGCACAGACTGCCCAGCTGTCTCTGCAGGACAGCCGATGCCTCCTCTTGGAAAGTGCTTTGTGCCAAGCAGAGACCCACGGGCAGGGGAAGGCAGTCCCAGAGTCCATGTGCTATGATCGACCTGTTCCCACCCCCCTCAAAAAGATGATGATGCCAAAACATCAGATCCACTGAGCCCCATGTCCTTCAGGCCTCAGGGCCCAGGGGATGCAAATCCTGAGAGAGCCCGGGCGCACTCACAAGGCAAGCAGATGAACTGTACTGTAAGAGTTAAAATGGCATTTTTGTCTCTAAAACCTGATGTCTTGCATTTTCAAACTCACTATCAGGTCTGGGTCTGCATTTTTTATTTTGCAGGTGTTCTGTGTTGGGTGTATCATAATCCACGTCATTCATCACGGTCCATATAACAATTACCTAAATTAATTTTTATATATATATAATTATCTCATATATGTATATAATTATTGCTTTTTAACATCTTAAATAGCCTCTCAATTTGCTGCAGGCACTCACATTGCCACCAAATCCTGCAAAAGGCATTAATACTAAAGCAGGGGACGCAAATGGCTGCAGCAGCTTCCCCCGGTGCAGGCACTGCCCAGGCGAAGCTGGTCTGAGCCAGCCTACAATCACTTCTTGGCTCAAACAGAAAAAAGGAAAAGGAAAGTTTAAATTGTGAGGGACACAGAGACAGCTAAATCCTGCTGAAGGCCAGCTGAGCTGGCCCACCCCCTCCAGAGAGCAGCATGACTATGGATGGTTTTGAAGGCACCAAAGAGGATTATTTAAAGCACCAGAAAGATAATCCTCCCACCACAAAACAAAAAAAAAAAAAAAAGGAGCAGAAATCAAGTTGGGTTTAAGTTGTGCCTGATGAGAAGGTAATGTACATGGCACAGGCCCCTTCACCTGATCACACACTGATCAAGTGAAGTATTTTCAGTTTTGCTGGAATAACTTGCTTACCAAAAAAAATAACATGCATTTGTTACTCGTAACTACCATTTCTTGGGAAGTGTCTCATGAACACGGGCTGCTCTGATTGCAGTAATGAATGACAAATATTGGTTTAATGAGGCTAAGGCTTTCTTTACCAAACACAAGACCACTTTGCAGCCAGCGCAAGGGAGGAGGAGATGGAAATCCATCCAGCTGGAAACGGCTGCGCGAGCACAGGAGGCACAGCAGTGCCTCCAGCAGCAGTGTGTCCCCATTGCAGGAGTCACCTGTCATCAGCCCTGGGGAATTCAAATGGCCTGCTGCTGCTGCAGATGCCCATGCCAGAGGTTAACACCTTGCTAGCTGCCACCCCTGCCCTGCTTTGTCCTGATGACTCCATCTCCCTGGGAGCAACAGGTCCACCCATAGCTGCTTAATGCTCCTCCACTCTGCTCCCACTCCTCCATGCTACTCTCCTCCTCTCCTCTAGCTGCAAATATTATGCAGGATCTCTGCCCTGACAGGAAAGGCTGATCCTTTGGGTTAGTGCCCTGTTAATCGTGGAAATGGCAAAAAACCACTGCGGCCCATTCTCTTGTGTGGACCTCAGATCACCTGCACATAATGCCATGGACAGCCTGGGTGCCAGCCCAGTTCCTGCACGCCAGTGGCAGAGACATGTGGCTTTACAGCAGCCGTCCCATTCAGGCAAGTTGGGGTTTTCGCAAAACACCAAGGGCGACCAGCAATCTGCTGACCAGCCTCATTGATCCTTTACCTGGGATTACTGCAAAGTCATCGCCTGTTGCTTTCCTCTCCACACAGCCTACCTGCAAAAGATACAAGTCTGAATGGACATGGCTGCTCTTCTTTCAAACTAGCAGGTGTCACTGGCACAGAAATGTCCACGTATCCACATACTTACTGAGCTCCTTGATAGCTGACTATATATATTTATTACTGCATTATACTTGACAGCTTTTCTGACTTTTTTCCTTATTAGTGTTGCATGTAACAGTGCTGTCCAAATAGGATGACAGATAATTGGGGAGAAACTATATATACACACATAAATGTTGCTGATTAGTCATGTCAGCAACCAGGTCAAGCTCTCTGATGCATCTCCGATCAGAAGGTAAGGGAGACCATGCCTTCCAGGGCTCTGCTGTTGCTGCTTTACAGGTCCCTAGAGAAAATCCCAGCATCTCCCTAATCTTTGCTTAACGAGATAGTCTACAGCTCCAGTCCGAAACCAAAACTGATAAAGAGGCAAGTATTTTTCCTTTGTACAGTCCTTTCCCAAACACGAACAAGAGACAAAGCAACACATCTCTGCAGCAAAGCCACATGCTTCCTGAAAGCTAATCGAACAGAAAACCCATTCCTGATGATGTGAAGTTGATTTCCTCTCCCCTAAGAGGGCTATGATTAAGCCATGGTTTGAGGCATGATTGAGCCATGCTTTGCTGTGATCATGAGAATAACTCATTTTCTATCTGCGCCTGGTGCGTGGCCACTGCTCTGCCGTGGGTGCAGCAGGAGTTGACTGCTCCAGAATGCTGTGAGAACTGCAGACCAAGATAAATTGTAGGCATGTGTCTCTGGGGCACATCTCAAGGTGCTGAGTTCCAAACAGGAACTCCTGGAGCAGCCTTGGAGGAAAAACTTTCCAAGGTACCAAAAGCCTTCCCTAAACCAATCAATTAGTCTCCTGCAGTCCAAGCAGTCCTTTATGTCCTTGTTATACATTTTCCCAGTTACATCTTCCTTTGGAGTCACTTTGTCTGGCAATGCACAGCTCTACCAAGAAGTCACCACGCACTTGGTACCCAACTACCCACTGCCCACAACAGTTTCCTGCCCAGCCCAAAGACGCTGGTGAAGAACAGGTCCTCTCCCCATCCAAGAAGCCCCAGTACTGAATAAACCCAAACATGGAATGAGACTTCTGTGCCAGCACTTCTTATTTTGTCAAACCAAAAGCCACCCCATGAGTGCACTTGTGGAGCCAAGTTGTATGTATCAGACCTTGAGCATCATGCTCAACAAGGCCTGAGGAATATCTTGGACAAAGAGAGGACAAGGCAAATCCCACCCCAATATGGTTGGAGAAGATCAGTCCAAACCCTCAGGCCACCAGGTTTTGTCCCTACAACAGCAGGGAAAACATGAGGGAAGGATGCCCAGATGAGCCCAAGTAATCACCAACTCTCCTCACTGCACCTTTGAATCTCTGATCCTTCTTCCCCCACCTTGTCTTCTGCCATGGCCAAGCAAGGCATTTGCCGTGGGCTGCAGGAAGACACTTGCCCCACTGTGTCACAGACTCAGAGATGGACATGATCCTTCCCATCACAGGTCTCTTTCCAAAGGAGGAGACCGGTGACATGGGAACTTGGAGGATGCCCATGTTCACTGCCAACTGCAGCCACAAACTCCAGCCCCATACCCACCAACACTGATCTGCAGGGCTCACATGAGATCTGTCTGTGCAACGTTCTCAGCACCAGCTATATCATGGGGGGGAAAGGTTCACAGAGTAGCTGGGTGTAAAATCTGTCTTGTTGGTATTTTGGAGTGTTCTCAGCTCCACTGTGCTGATTGTGCACTTGCACAGAAATACCCCAAACAAACAGCATCAATACTTTCTCTCAATGAAACGAAGGGGTGCTTGGGCTTCACCCTGCCTGTCCTGCAACACCTCCTGCACCGCTGCTGTGACAGCTAAGGGCACAGTGCTCCTTGCCACAGGACAGCTGACAACCAGTCATCCTGAGAGCACGTGCAGCCTCTCCTGTCTCCCCTCCTACACTTTCATTCCCCATATTTCAGGGGTAACAGCCTCAGAAAAGTCTGGTCCAAGATCTGGCCTGTGCCCCTGCCCTGGAGCTCAGTCCTCCATCGTGCATGTCTTCTTCCAGACTAGCAGGAAGGTCTGAGCCAGAGACAGTGCCCAGACAGCAAGACAGAGGTACAGAACTGGTGATCACTCTGAGACACTCTTCCCTGGGTCATGAAGAAGGGTGACAGTAAGGTTATCTCCCTTTCTTTGTGGGGCAGGACAAGAAGCAGTGGAGCCAGCAACAGTGGAGAAGAGGTGCAAACAAAGCACCCACCTCCAGTTCCTCCTCCATGGCCATGAGTAAAGGGTAGCTTGGTGCAGTCTTGTGACTGCTCCGAGTTACACGAAGGACCAAGCATGCACCAGCTGGGAAGAAGCTAGAGGAGGGTCAATACAATGCCCAAAACCATGGACTAACAGATGACACTGCCTCACTACAATCCAGAGAGGAGATACTGGAATCTTCACCCTACCTTGTTGAGGGTGTTCAGAGCGGCCTGAGCAGCTTCCAGGGCAGGTTCAGCTTTGGCCAGGTCCTCCTCGCAGTCCTTCTGTTTCTGCTCAACCTCCTGGGTAATAAGTGCCACTTTCTGCTCCTCCTCATCGGCAATTGCCTTTTCCCTGCTCACTTTCTCTGTCTCCACCCCCACCACCTGGATCAGCTTGTCAGCATCATCATTCTTCTGCTTCAGCTCCACTTCTTGGGCTGCTAGCTTGGCCTTCAGCTCATCCACCTAGAGGGAAGAAACACATGTGGGAGCATAAGCACTCACCAATCTGCTCCTCACCCTGTCCAGAAGCACAGGTTCACACTCAGGTGGGGTTGAGCAGTACCCAAAAGTATGGAGGGCCTGTGTGTAAAGCAAACAATGTCCTGGCAGCACAGAAAAGCAGTATTTCTAGCTGTTAGCAAGATACTGCTGCTCTCCTTTGCTTATGGTTGCTTGGGTCACAGTTGGAGAGCCCACACGCATGGTTCACATGCTGGCTCAGCCTGCCAACAGCAAGGAACCCAGCAGGGGAGAAATCAGCACCAGCAGGATGAACTGCTAAGGAGGTTGTCCCACCCCTGCTCACTGCCTCTGCTTGGAAACTGGACAGAGGTTCCAGGGCAACATGAATGCTGCTTTGAGCAGGATCCAATGGGAAATAGGTGGAAGCTTTCATTTCATGTATTCCTGGAATTATTTTTGTACAGCCCAGGAGCCTCACCATGCACCAGGCATTTGCAGGAAGCTTCTCTCACTATAAAGCCAAATACATCCAGCTTTGAACATGAGATCTGATGTTACATCACATCCCTGGTAAAAGAGACATGCATGCACGGTGCACGTGTATTTTGCAGTGGAGATGACACATGCTACAATTCATCTACACTTTCTTTCGCTTCTCAACCTTGATACCAGCAGAACACAACACGTGGTATTTCGCTGTGTGCAGGTTTTGAGGAGGACCTGTACACCAGGAACCAGTACCCCCCAGGCTGCCTGCTCGCTCAGGTGCACCTCGCCACTCACCCACCCCTTCATCCCATGCCCCACACACACCAGGCAGAGGAAGCAGCCCATCAGTTCCCTTGCAGCCATCAGGTCCTACAGACTTGTGGCAGGAAGGGCATTTTTCACACCAGAAAGATTATGATTGGGATCTGCTGACTGGTACAGCCTTTGTCAAAGGTCCAAGGCTTGAGGGGCTTTAAAATGCAGTGTCAAATGAGCTTGAGAAGGGATCTTCCATTCAGCTGGTAACCAAGAAGCGTGTCTGTCACTGGGTGGCAGCTCCTCACACACTGCTCCACCGAGCAGCAGCTCACACCCAGCAAGGTAGGAGCCCTCTCCAGCAACAGGCTGAAGCCTTTGTACGGTGGGCAAGCTTGCAACAGCTCTCATTTGAAGAGTTGTTTTCTAAAAGCATCTGTTTCAATTACTTTACTCAGGCTCTGTGCAGATCACAGAGTTTTTCACTGTCCTGCCATTAGGCTCATAAAGGATTGCTTAGAGATCCTGGGGTACATCTGTACCTATATAAAAATACTTACTAAAAGGGAAGTCACTTACTTTTGTTGATATATTCCATTTTTATACCAGAAGAGAGAGCACAATATGCAATCTTATAAACTGAAGTTATTGACATTCAGCATCAGCTTCAACTGGAGAGTGGTTCCTTAGGAGTCTCTTTGTGCTGTTCACCCATTGTCATCTCCTGCTGTCTGGCACTACAATGCTGTTTTCACCATGACAAAGATGTGACTGTAAATCCAAACGACTCAGGGCTTGCAGTAGCACATAATCCCTTCAGTCGACAAACTCAGCAGCAGCTTCTTGTTCAGCTGCATATCTTCGGGGATTGCAGGAAATTGAAGTGGGAGGTTTTGTTGATGGCAGATATGGCTTGTGACCTTCTGCCCAAAAACCAGTAATCATGTGTTGGATATATATATAGGAATGGGAGATTTAGGGGTGTACACAACCACAACAAAACAAGCAAGGGATTAAAACCCACTAGTACTCAACAGCGTTACAAAATGAGCAGATGTAAACTCATCCTGCAGCACAGCCTGTGAGAACAGAAAATGTCCTGACAAAACCTGCTTTCAGCCAAGCACATGCAATAATGAAAAGGGTAAATGACTTGTTATGACATTGTCAGGATTTTAAAAAAGGAAGAAATTCAGTTAGGGCTTTGCCTGAAATATTCGGAAGCTCAGAAGTGTATGTTACTGTGAAGGTCCCTGCCCAGCTGGGCACGAGTTACATGTTACATTCCCAGTGGAAACGATGCAAGTTGGAGCTGTGATGTGCATCCTGAGGTTCTGCTGGACCCTCTGCCAATAGACCACACCACATCTAGGGGACATATGGTCACCTCCAGCCTCCCTTACCTACAGCAGGATTTTAGAACATGAAAGGAAACAAACATGTTTCCCCAGTGAGGCTAAAGCTCAAACGCAGTTGAGCAGAGACAATTTAATAGTGTTTGTGCAGTGGAAAGAGAGAAACAGAAGCAATACCTAAATAACCAAACTCACTGTCTTTAGTGATGACGTGGGGGTGGCACAGGGAATGTACATTTATGAACTTTATTCTTCCAGTTTCACTCCCTCAGCATAGCAAACAAGGTTCCCTTAATGCTATACTTTCATCCACAGCAAAAACAGTCTGTCACTTTCATTTCTCCTCCCTTCCCACACATCCTAATGCCCAGACATAACAACGCTTGATGAGACACCAGTGAGCAGGCAGGACTCATGCCACCGCCTTCGGGAAGGCAACAGGCACAGCAGAAACCTTAAATGTGCTCCCATCAATGGCCTGTGGAGCCAGCCCTAGCAGAGCAACATTAGGAATAAAGGCATGAAAGTTCTCCTCTGTCTCAAGTGTCACAGTAACAGAAGGTGCTCAAACTTCCCTTCTCTCACACCAAAAAGGACCTTTCATCCAAAAAGGATGGCAGCTTGTACACAGAGCTATTTTCTGTTTCTTTGGAAAACCCAGATGCTTGTCATATTTCCAGCCATTAAACTACACTTCTAAAATCCTGAGGTAGCCAAGCCTGACCACCACTAACATGTATTATCTCAGGGTGTGCAGAAAACCTTCTCCGCACAGCTCCTCTCACAGCCCAGAGCTGCTCCAACAGTCACACGCAGTCTTCCTCCTCACACTGACACCCCCCATACTCCTAGTCCACCCTATGAAAACCAGCAGTGTTATAAACCATTCAGATCAGCAGCAGAGCCATCCACCATCCTTTGAGCATATTTCCAGGTTGCTCTTCCTTGATCATTCTTGAGTCAGCTCTGTGGCACTCCTGGTCAGAGCTACCAACAATATCCCAGGTAACATCATGATGCTACAACATCACATGCGAAACACCTGATGCAAAAGGAGAACAGCATGGGAAGTATTATACAACACCTGTTCCTTGGAGCTGGTGCTCAGGCGGAGAGGATGAAGACTGATGGACACAAATAAGAAGCGATGATGTTGTGGAGACTGAAGCCAGGAAGTCCTATTGATCTGGCCTCATGTACTGGGTTTGCATAACAAGGTTTTGGTAACAGGGGGGCTGCAGGGGTGGCTTCTGTGAGAAGCTGCTAGATGCTTCCCCTATGTCCAATAGAGCCAATGCCAGCCGGCTGCAAGACAGACTCGTCGCTGGCCAGCATCAGTGATGGTGGTAGCACCTCTGGGATAATATAATTAAGGGGAAAAAGTTGCTGTGCAACTGGGCAACTGTAACTGAAGAGAGGAGTGAGAATATGTGAGAGAAACAACACTGCAGACCCCAAGGTCAGTGAAGGAGGGGGAGGAGGTGCTCCAGGCACTGGAGCTGAGATTCCCCTGCAGCCCGTGGGGCAGCCCATGGTGAGGCAGGTGTGCCCTGCACCCAGGGAGGGTAACAGGGGAGCAGATCTCCACCTGCAGCCTGGGGAGGAACCCACACCAGGGCAGAGGGATGCCTGAAGGAGGCTGTGACCCTGTGGAGAGCCCATGCAGGAGCAGGCTCCTGGCAGGACCTGTGGACCCATGAAGAGAGAAGCCCACACTGGAGCAGGTTTTCTGGCAGGACTTGTGACCCCATGGGGGACCCATGCTGGAGCAGTCTTTTCCTGAAGGACTGCACTCCGTGGAAAGGACACATGGAAAACACCCATGCTGGAGCAGATCGGGAAGAGCTGCAGCCTGTGGGAAGGACTGACATTGGAGAAGTTCATGGAGGACTGTCTCCTGTGGGAGGGACCCCACGCTGGAGCAGGGGAAGAGTGTGAGGAGTCCTCCCTCTGAGGAGGAAGGAGCAGCAGAGACAACGTGATGAACTGACTGCAACCTCCATTCCCCACCCCCCTTGTGCCACTCAGGGGGAAGAAGTAGAGAAATCAGGAATGAAGTTAAGCTGGGGAAGAGGGGAGGGGTGGGGGGAAGGTGTTTTAAGATTTGGTTTTATTTCTCATTACCCTACTCTTATTTGATTGGCAATAAATTAAATGAATTTCCCTGAGACAAGTCTGTTTTGCCTGTGACAGTAACTGATGAGTGATCTCTCTGTCCTTATCTCAACCCATGAGTTCTTTTCCATCTTATTTTCTCCATGCCCTGTCCTGTTGAGGAGGGAAGTGATAGAATGGCTTGGTGGGCACCTGGCATCCAGTCAAGGTCAACCCACTCTGTCTCAGTGCAAAGGAAACCAGGAACACTCACTGTGAGGGGAAGGTTGAATACCAGAAACCCATCAGTCTCCTAGACAGTGCTCAGGAAGGCGCTAAAAGGCATGAGGCATGCATGCATGCAGCAGGGGAACCTGGGACATGGACACTGGCATGGACAACAGGGCCATCAGGCTCACAGGATGTTGCTAAAAAAAAGATAAAAAGAAGCAGCTCCACATGGAGGGGCAAGAAGAGACTGTTTTATGTGCAAAACAAGAGCACAGGATTGGGCGTTCACACCTCTTCAAAGACGTGACGTCCCACAGCTGGCAGTGGAGTTCAGGGTGCTGCAGTGACCTGTCCTGCTAGGTTCTTGCCAGCACATTGGACCCTGCTGTGCTGTGGAGCAGTCACAGACGTGTGCTTCCAGACCCACTACAGAAGAGTCGTTACCACATCCACGGTGAGAAAAACACCACGGACTTTTCCAGGGTCTGCCAACTCTGGTGAAAGCCGAAGATGCCTTTTGGGTAACATGTAGCTGGTAAGCAGAAGAAAACAAGAACTCCAAGAGAACAACAGTATAAAGAGAGACTGAGGTGTCATGGAAAAATCACAGCAGACTGTCATGCCAAAGAGAAGAGAATGCTATTAACTTCCTTCCCATACACAACACTAGGAAAATAACCAGATCAAGGTGTGAGCAGACAGATCCAGCATGTGCTTTAGCACATGGAATATCATTACTAGCCACAAAAGGGTCAGTATTTGGTCCCAAACAGTGATAAGAAATGTGAAAGACCAGCTTCCTGAGTCCAGGACAATCTGATAAGCAATCAGTAGTGTGAGGTAGAAAGAGAAAGAGCAAAGCAAATGAGAGATTCAAGGGTAATGTACTGTGACACCAACAGGGAAGGAAGAAATGCCTACCACCAGGACAGCATAAGAATTATTAAAGAATAGGAAACCTGGAGGGCAGGCTCCCAGAAGACTCATTTTATCTGATTGTCCCTGCCTTGCTTCAAGAACACAAAATACATCACAAAGGTCAGCGATTAATTGATAGAGCAAGCAAGACTTGAATCTGGAATCTAGTGATGCAGTATTAACCAAAATCATCCTAAAAATTACTCGGTAACAGGCTCTGAACAGAGCGTTGACCTCTTCACAGCGAACATCAATCTGAAAAACAAATGACTCATCCCACACATCTTCCCAAGTCTATTATGTCCTAATAACTGGAAGCCGGCTCCTGCTTTTCTGAGTACTGAGGACAGTCACTGTCTTCAGGAAAAGATGGCAAGGCATGTAAGCTAATGGAAAACATTTCTTTAGAAGAAAAGTTGTTCAACAGTATCAAGAGGTCCAAATCTCAAAAGATAAAAAAGAGCAGGTAGGGGGGAGAAGAGTAAAAGGAAAGGGAGAGGTTATTTTGAAACTGGAATGACTTAGTCAAAAAGTACCCTGCAATTATCCGGCACGACAGCGCCCTCATGCTGAGGCTACACTGGCAGTCTATAGAAATACATAAAACTCATAACTAACTTGTCAGGGCATCCAAGCAGCAGGAATCTGGAGAATGCTGATGATGGGAGTACTACTCGTCAAACCTAAGGCACAACCAGGTCTTACATAGGTATCAAAATCCTCCTCCTTTGCTTTGAAAATAAAAAAACCACAGCGTATCGCTTCCAAGCACCATGAACACAACCCGAACATGGCGCTCTGAGATAAGACAGAAGACTTGTCACTTCCCAGCACCAAGACCAACCATTTGCTTGGGTGAATATAAAGTTCAGATTTTTAAATCCGTATTCAAGATTGAACGTTCTGGTATGATTTCCAATACTGCTAAATATCCACACTCTGGTTTCAAATCAACAGCAGTTTTGACTATTGCGCACATCTGATAATTTAGGTGTTTAATTTTAGGCCCCCAGTGCTAATTTTAGATTCAAATTTGACATATTTGTCCTCACTGCTCTGCATCTTAATCAACTTCACAAACAGACACTTCTCACCCCAGCCTTACTCCAACCAGATATGAACTTTGTGTTCTTTTACCCTTCTTGTAATAGCAAAACCTACAAGACCCACAGATGTTGTGGCTTCCTATCTCCGCCCCTGTCCTCCATCACTGCTCAGCAGCTGTTTTGTGGCTTGTCAGAGAACCCTTGCCAACATAACACCCATATGAAGATATGTCTGAGGGATACAGAAGGGTCCCCGTGTTTGACCGACACTACAGGGATTTGTTTCCTCTCTAAAGGTTAGTTTCATATTAGTTGCTCCCAATGAAAAATAGACCTAACCCACCTTGTCCACCACTGGGGCATCATCAAAAACAGCAGCACCCCACAGGTCAGCAAAACTATCTGCCTCCACAGGTAAGGTAGATGTAAGGTCTGCTTTGCAGTGAGGACACGTACTTATTACTCTGGTGGGTGTCACTGATTGTGATGGGTGCTCTCTACTTCTGGCTGTTCAACCTCAGCTGCATCCTTACAAAGGAGATGCTGCAACCTGCAAAGGGGACTTAAAACATTCCCACTCCCCTCCTGTCTCCTCAAAGACCTGTCCTGCAGCATGAAGAAAGCAACTGTTTGAAGTGAAATGTTGATTATCAGAGCTGAGAGGCACTAATAGAGCCCATGCATCACCCTCCAGTAAGGCACATATCCTATTGAGTGTGACAGATACAATTTATGACATCAGCATTATCCAGAGCGTATATATGGAAGGGGTTGAACCTGCTAGTCCTTCATTCACATCAACACCTGCATTTCTTTGGAGCAGCTTCAGGAGAAGACTATTACCACAGTAGAAGCTTGTAAGTGGACATTTGGAAGAGTTAATAGAATATGAAATGGAGAAAAATGAGAGTTTAGCAACAGTTGTAGACAGTAAAGCTCTGAAAGGCAGTTTGAGAGGTTTGTGAAATACTCAGAACAACATCTAGTCTTTACCACAGAAGAGGGCCAGTGCTGCTCTTCAGCAGGGCGATTTTGGGATGGCTAATCTACATTTCAGACATGCATTAGTATTCCTTAAAGATGGATACCATAATGCAAGGAAAAAAGAACATCAGTCTTATTTTAAAAGGATGTTCTATTTAGTTTGAAAGAGAGGATTCTTGATGAAGTCACTGTAGTTTTCCTGGATGCAACTCCAAAAATCACTGATCTTCCTGTATTTTATAAGCTATTTTGTCATCACAGCTGAAATATAATTTCATTAAGAGATGCACATAGCCACCTGGATCCCTATCTCATTTTACTTACTTTCATTTGGGATTAGCACCACCCAAAGAGCAGAGTCTGGACAGACATCTCTTCCCTTCTCCTTTTCAGTACAGAACATAACTGCTGCTCCTCCAGGAACTAGTTCAAGCCCAACTAGAGCCAGGATCTAGCACAAATTGTACACCCTGCACAGTTTCAGCCTGTAAAGTTTTCCTTTGAACCAGGATGCAGAGATGTCTCTAACAGAGAAACAAGGAAAACCATCAGCTTTTAACTCCAAAGGGTTTGTTTACCTGTGCAGATGTGCTGTTGAGCTTCTCCAGGCCATTCTCCAGCCGCTCCATTTTTGCTTTTAAAGCCTTGCCCTTTTTCAGTAGCAAATTCTGATATAGTTTGATTTGCTCAAGGAATGACTTTGGAGTGGTATAGTTATATCGTCGCTCATTGCTCAGATACAATCGGGATATCTTGTTGACACTTGTGTGGACATAGGCCATGAATTTGCTTATTGACTCTTTCACTGAATCCTAAAGGTAAGATGAGAAGACAGGAAGAAAATATTTTAGACAGAACAACTATATATAGCAGTGCCATATATAAAGGAATTAACTTTTTATTCTGCTGAAGCAAAATCCAGGATGTAACATCTGAGTTGATCCCTTTTCATTTGTTATCTCTAAAATAACTTTGTCTGCTTGTGTACTTTATACCTTCTTTTATATCTTTTCATCTTATACTTTATCTTTTTCCAAGCAATTTTTCTAGCATTCAGCTCTACAAAATAACAGTCTTTTAAGTATAAATTTGGGCTTTTTTCCTGTACAAATGGGGAAAGTGCACACTCATAAAAAGAAACATTGTAGACTTTATTCTTCCAAAATCCTGCTCAGAAAAGATAAACAAACAGAATGGAATGTCTTTTAGTCTAGTAGCAGGTTGTCATCAATGAGAACTTGACATATATTTGACCTTCAGGATTACAAATGCTTAGACATGCATGTGGAGGGAAAAGTGTATGTTTCCTGCAATAATCATAAGCATTATGTTATTTTCTGCACTGATTTGTAATCTGTCTCCCTTGCTATGAAGCAGTCATTTCACTGGCAATACTGTGAGTGTATAAACACACACGAATGTGGTGCCCACGGCCACACTTCTGCTAAGGTCCATGCCCCTCCCTGAAAAACCTGGACTGTGTTTCGAGCGTGGTTTGATTAAGCTTAATGCACTACAGCACTACCAGCAAATCCTCTCCGAAGTCACCCGGATGTCCTGGGTAAATGTTGGAGGGCATAAAAGTGAGCAAACCCTCTGTGTAATACTGTCCTTATTATGCGAGGCACTGAACGGAGGGATGAGGTCACACCTGGCTGCCACCAGCACCGCCATGGCCAGGGGTGGCCAGCGCCTACACCCCTTAGAGGAGCTCAAACCCAGGCACGGCGCAGGCACCCCCTGTGGTGGAGGATGCCAGTGGGTGAGGTGCTCACCTCCACAGTCTCTGTTTCTCGCAGAAAGCGAAGGCTGACGGACTCGAGGGCCTCCCACGGCCACTCCTGGAACCAGTCTATGGCCGTGCAGTTAATGATGGCAGGGAACCTCCTGCTGCGGACACGCAGCTTGTTACCAACTGGCGAAAAACACAGCACGACCTGCAGAGCCCAAGGAAGAAGGTAAGAAGACACGGCCAGGAGAAGGCGCTGGGCTTCAGCTGCGCAGCCCAGCCAGGCTCTTCCAGCCACTTCTAAAGGGAGATCTCACACCACCAGCTAAGGGCACAGCAACCTCAGTCCTTGAGCCCTTGTACTTCAGGGCAGAAAGCTTGGCCTGGAAAAGGCATAATCTAGCAGTAAACACTTTTTTTCTCTGCAATAAAGACAAGCAGTGGTGGTAAGCATTGCTATGGTCAAAAGCAGAAGCCTGGCACACTTTCAAGGCTGCAGACAGGGTTCAATATAACCACTCTTCCCCGCTTTAGAAGTGACACAAAGATTCGCCCAGCAGGGAACTGGCATCCAGATTCAAGTGATGCCACCAGGAATTAAAGTGAATGGATCTAAATTCTCCTGGCAGGACCACAAGCCTGCCTGGACTGTTTCCCCAAAAGCCAGCACTGAAAAGGGTTGAGGTGGCTCAAACTCAAAATCTGCTGTTATCAGAGTGAGAAATTTTTTATAGAGAAATGTCAAAACAAAGCAGAATGGAAATAAAACCATTTGTGAATGCATTTTCCCTGCTCATTGCATTTTTGCACAGCAGGTCCTTTGCTTTTCAGGCTTTTATTTCAGTCCGACAGCTGCTAAAAGTTTGAGTTGCAGCAAATCGTGCAGTGTTCATGGCTCTCTGGGAAATCTCTCTTCGCATTACTCTGGGGCCTGGTCAAGGAGATGTTACTCCCCTGTCCTCCCAGCCCTGCACCATTTCTCCTTCCTCCAGACTTCAGCACCCTTCCCTTGTCCACCCGCTTTTCCCTGCAAGCTGGCAGCCTCCTTCCCCCACAGCCAGCCTGCTCAGTTCCTCTCAGGAAGGCACAAGCTCTCCCTTTTCCAGAAGGAAACTCTTTGCCCAGGATGTAAAGTCAGAACAAGGCAAAGTACCTCTCCGCTGCCCCACCACCAGCTTTAACAGGAAAATAAAACCCAAGGACTGAAACCTGCCACCACCATTCATCATAGCCCTTTTTCCACAAGCCCGCTGCAGCTGGATTTATGAGCTCTGCTAATCAGGCACAAAGAAGGACATGGACAAGCTGCCACCATGCAATGAGGTAGCAATATCTGAGCAAGGGCTGGTTTGGGACGCAGCATATCTCACTAAATGCTTCATACCTCTCCCACTTGTTAGCCCTGGCTGGTACCTGACTTGCAAGTGTCATGGGGCAGGCAGCTATCAGTTCAGACATCTCTATAAGGTGTCACCATCACCACCATGACCTAAGATCTGTTTTTCAGAAGCTGCAAAAGACAGTCTGTAACAAACCCACTTTCATTTCCATTTCAGAAGAGGCAGCTGAATTCAGAGTTTCTGCTCCTCTGACATGGCCATTGCATGGTATAGACACGTAGAAATCCTTCCTACACCTTCAAGCATAAGCCTTGGGCACCTCTATGTTGTGCTCTCAGGACCAGGCAAGATTCAGAAAGCTATCCATGTACAAAATCCCTCTTCTGCACCTACACTACTCTCTCTCAAGACCCTGAGGCAGAGGGTGTGCTGGTGCTCACGCTCCATTGGGCCAAGCCCCACTCCTGTTCTGCTCCCAGAGGTCCAGCATGCCCTGGACCAGCAACTGATTTATCAGCTTTCTGCACAGCACATGATGCTGTCACAAAACGCTGGGGAGAATAAACAGCACTTCCTGGCTGACCTCATCCATCTGTTCTAACACATTGTTAAGGAGAAGGGCAGACAAGGAAAAGAGATCAGCCTCAAGTAAATCACATTCACGCTGCCCTTCCAGTGTACCTCAATAGCTAATGGGAATATATCTAGGGAGAGACACCAGGCAGAAGAAAACCAAGGTGCTAAAAGAGCTACAAAATAGCATCAGCACTCATCAGAAATTCCCCTCTACACTAGGAGAGAGAGAGAGAGAGAGAGAGGAGGACTGGATTCCATCTCCTTGGGCAGCTATAGTGTGTCATGGTCCCCAAATTTTCTCTTGAATTCAACTCTCCAGCTGTTCTCCATCCTAAACATGTACCTGGCTACATCAAAAAGGGAACAGGCCACCCTACCTTACTGAACACATCCCACCAGCACAAACCGAGCAGTGAGTAAGGAGGATATGCTTTCATTAAGCAAAGATCAGTTCTGCACTCATTACCCACCCTACCTCCCTGCTCTGGGACCACAGCATTAAGCAGTCCTGCAGATGGGTAAATACCTTCTGGAAGTGTCTTAACTCCTTCCTGCACTGTACTTTTTCCACCTGCTAGGCATATCTGGGAAGTCCTGAAACAGTTCTGGGATCTTAGGACATCTTTATAAGGCCTTTCTATGCTGGAATATGGGCTGCAGTGGAAGAAATCCTGTAAGCATGTTGTGTCCCAGAACTCTTGTTTTTAAGAGAATGGTTTTTTAATTCTTTTGGCTATAGATTATCAACAGCATGAAGACTGATCTCCTGTGCAATTTTTCCAAGCAGCCAGACCTAGTCCTGATGCACCCCAGTTAATCCCCTGTGCATAGCTCTGAAAATGGAAAGGCTGATCCTGCTTAGCTCTTGAAAGAGAAAATTTTCAACTCCCATAGTGCTTTCTAAAGCCCAAGAAGTTGTGACAATAGACAGCATTTCCCACGCTTTAGTACTACTTGCTGACAGAATCAAAGTTCATTTCATGAACAGGCAGAAAATCCTTTCAGGTTGCAGTCTGACCTCCCTATAAGGTAACCCAAAGAATCTCCACCCAGTACCCCTTCACCAAGGTTGATGGTGAGGACCCAAACTCCTCCAGTCTTTCTCACCTTCAGCTTTTGTCTAACATGCTCTATAAAAAACTTCCAGCAAGTCTCCCTGGAGTCTACCAGCCCCCGGCCTTTGACTTCATTCCTCACACTGTTGATGATGTTTTCAACTTCATCATCAGGGAAGAGATCAGGAATTTCACCTAAGAGAAGAAGGCACATTTTGGTTTACTGGTCTGGATTTGGCTGCAGTCTTAGAGCAAAGTGAGGTGGCTGCCTCCCTCTTCAGGGGCTCAGGGAAGCCCCTTCCTCAAGAAAAACCATTACACCAGGTGCTCACAGGCTCCATCAGCAGAAAAGTGGCACAGAAGGTCATTCTGCTAAAAAATAAACACTTGTGAGAGCAAATTTTCTTATAAAAGCACAAGGTAAACAAAGACAGAATAGAGTCAAAGTACAGAAAGTCCTTTTTTTCAGATCTACAGTGCTAATTAGATTACAAAACAAACAAAAAAATCAAGTACCTAATATGCTACCCACGATAAAGAAATCATTTTAGTTTTGCAAATGAACTAGTTACATGTACGATTTCTGCAGCTGTTCAATGCCATTTCCAGCAGCGGTCAAATAACTCCCAGATCACCAAAATATTTTAATAGTTAGAAATCTTTTAAAAACTTAAAAGTTAATAGTTATGCAACTGATTGCCAAAAATGTACCCAACCAAAAGTTTTTTTAGTGGTTCCTTAATTTATCACCTATTCACTTCCTTTCTGGCTTCTGATTTGATTGAAATTATCATTATTGAGTGAGATACTGTCAATATGAGCACTAATCACTTAGGAAAATACACTAATCAGAAATCTGCTCATTTATAAGAAAGACTAAAATATATATTTTGTTCTAGCTTCCTAGATGATGACAAGAAGTGAAACAAGTAAGAAAAACAAGCATACAGGTGGCAGAGAGCAGCCAGACCCATCAGTCAGCACCCGCTGGGTGGCACTAGCTCATGTCATGGGAAGTCACAGACCCTGCACCATTCCTTCCTCAGTCCAGCTGTGATTCTACACTGCCTCCCTGGATCCTGAGTGAGAACCTCTAATCTGTCCCCATTTCCCTGCTTAGCAACCACAGGAAAACACAACACCTTTCAAAGTCACTGTAAGGTGACCTGGACAACCCAAAGCCAGGCTGCTCTGCTTGTCCCTTGCTGCAGGACGCTGCAGAGCTTCACCTTGAGTCATGAGGTGTTTGCGTCATCTACACCACACATAAGCAGTGGTGGGAGCTATTCACTGCCCTCCACAACAACCCTCCTTACAAATTCATCACAGGCAGGGCTTGTTTGCTGCTGAAACCATCTGGCCAATTTATAGCCACATATGTCAACTCTGGAGTTACTCACAAACTATTGCTCCACTGTGCTGTCAGCTCTCCACCCCTCACCACCCATGGAGGTCACCTGAACCAGCTGGTATCTTCCCACTAAGAGTGGACTCATAAATAAGGTAACAATCATATGTG
Organism: Strix uralensis; assembly: GCF_047716275.1. Lineage (NCBI taxonomy): Eukaryota > Metazoa > Chordata > Aves > Strigiformes > Strigidae > Strix > Strix uralensis. The sequence continues at coordinate 7,826,175 of NC_133990.1, forward strand.
GTTAGTAGTAATGATTTATAAGGGAGTCTGGGGAAGACGCCCACTCTGGGTTACCTAGTGCGGTCACGGTGACACAGCTGCACACTCCCATGTGCACTGTAGCTGCAGTGCACCCAGCACAGGGAGTGCTCATCCACACACTTGTGCCATGTTCTGCAGGGAAACAGAGCATTGGCGTGTAGACTGACTATTCTGTAATTGATTTGGCAAGCAACAACTCAAAAACGCATCTGGAAAAACAAAGAGGAAAAGGGCTGGAATGGGATAAGCAACTAGCTGACGCACACAGACATAGTTATCTGGTGGCTTTGCATCATCCACCAACTCGTAGATACTCCAGTCAAATATTCCAGTCAGGAGCAGCCTTATTTTGTTAGGCAACTAGAGTGTGGATGCACAGGATCCATAGGTCAAACTCCTTATCTGCTGATACATTTCTTTGTCTCTGTCCTCAGCTGCAGTATCACAACTGACATGTCACTTAACAACCATATGCAGTATACCATGAAGTATAGAACAATTGGGTACAAGAGATCAGAGGGAAAAAAAAAATCTACCAGATGATGGAGTGCATCCTCACCAAGGAGACCTTAGCACTGCTTTTACTCTAGAGGTTAACCCACATATCTTCTAGCTTACTTCATATATTGCCCTTCTGCATAGTCTAGAACTACAGATGCTACCATGAGCAAAACTACATTGAAAAGGGGGAGAGGAGAAACCCAAGCAACGGGAGAAGTACCTGATGCTAAGAAGTCATTCACCAGCACCAAGAACTGCTCATCTGCCACTTGTGCGTCAGTCATCAGGAACACGGTGCCTATGTTCTTCACACCGGCTTTCAGGTACTGGTTTGCCAGGTCTGCCTGGAGGTTGCAAAGCAAGTGGGCTTAGGTGTTGCACTTAGATTCTGCAAAGCATGGGCTAGGTACCACAGCTACAAGCAGGATATTTTAGAATCTTCTTATTAAACAAGAACAAAGCAATTTCAATTAATTAGCATGAAACTGCTCTTTGGCCACTCTCCCTCTTCACAGCTGAGCCTTCCAGGTTATATGGAGGAGTCTATTGCTATCATCATTGAAAGACATTACCAAGTAAAACTTGACATTATGCCCAGGTCTGTATAACACAAAAATGAGAAGAAAGCCCTGGCCAGTGCTGCTAGACAAAGGGAAATGCCTGTGGCTGAAACACTTAGAGGTCAATGGTTGTGGCTGAAGACATCAATGCAATCCCTGGTTGTGGAGACTGCAAGGGGAGTTCCTAAAGGCTCACTCTGCCCTAGGCTGTGGGTACAGTAAGTCACATACACAGGGAAGATAAAGCACCACAGGGACTGGTAGAGACAGTAGTAGCTGCAAATGTTGGTCCTTGGTATCCCCATGCTGTAGATTTCTCTGGTTTTACAAGTATACATGATTTTTTTTTTTTCCTGAGGTGCTGCAACACATTTTTTTTGGCTTGTGAGGAAGGGAGGAAGATGCCTTGTGCAAACATGGAATTTTCAGTTGTGTATTTCTTCCTTCTCTTTCAGAGTCTGAGCAGGGACTCACCCTTCAGTCTCCCACTCACTTCAGTGACACTGACAGAGAGACTGCTCACATGGAAAAGCTGATTTATTTCAAAGGGAACAATGTCCTCCTAATGAAGGACACCATCTTTTTGAAATCCAAGCTGATTATGAGATGGGAAAAACACCATCATCCAGCTCAAACTCCATCCTTTCCTTCCTGCTCCTCCAAGTAGGATACAAGACATGCGGGGGACCTGAAGAAATGCACTGGCCAATGTTTCAGAAACTCTCTTAGAAATTCAGCAAACACAAACTTCTTCCAAAAAAAATCATTTGTTACTTTCATCATTGGAAATTTGGATTAGATCAATTATAACAGTGGGAAGGGCCAATGGCAGACTGAGTAATCTGTCACCACCTTGCTCTTCCATATCTGAGAAAAAAAAATTACTCCACATTTCATAAATTCTTTGAAATTTAATACAAAGTGAAGGGAATGCCAAAGTAACTTCCACCGCCACAGACAGAGAAGCAAAGACATGCTTTGAAAACAAGTTTATTAATGCTGGTATTGAGCTAAATTCCTAGATGGAAGTGCAGACTTCCTCAATAGGCAGGTAGGAGCTAGAAAATTCCACGAGTGGGACTGAAAAACACAGAGGAGAGCTGAAAATACCCAATGGATGGTGGGACAGGCTTGTGTGAGATGATAAAAACAACTTGTACACAGCCACAGGTCATCAGGTTGTGTCACTGATGGGGAAGGAACTCGGGGTTCATTGGCCATCACGTCTTCCAGGCAGCACAGAATGAATTACTGGGGTTATGATTTTTACAACATTTTTAATGAGAATCATTTTGCCACCAGCTAAAGTACTTTTAAACCATTTCAGTGATGTTTTAAAATGTTAATTTATAACTCCTAAGCTCACTAGCCTGAGCAATAAACATAAGCACAGGCACATGTTGTCTACAGTGAACCATTTACTATCTATTCAGTCCCTCCCTCATACAAAATACCAGAGAAAGAACTGGATACGATTTGGGACCTCTCTTCTACTCTTTCCTGCTCCTTTCCCACCTCCAAATCACTTCACTAGAGGCACCTCACAGATGAGCTAATTACCATTAGAAATAATTAGGGCTCGTTAGCACAGCCCAGCTCTGAACTAAGCCTTGGGGCGGAATGCTCTCAGGCCTGGCTAGCTCAGAGGACTGGCAGATGACATCAGGTCTTTCTGCACCCCTGTGCAGACACGTTTCAGCAAGGTATTTCAAGAAGTGTTTCTCCTCTCCACAGTCCCATATCATGTCTGGAGTTTTTTAGTATCTTCACAACAGTGTCACTCAATATGCAACAAGACAAAGTTTTCAGGGCAAGCTCTGCTTTTTATTTCCTTCTCCTCCACCTCAGCCTTAAAAGTCACCTACCTTCAGGTCAGGGATCCCATACCCTTTCCTCAAAGTAATCTGGTAAACCTCCAGAGAGCTAATGAAGGCTGCCAGTCTGGTCAGGCTCTGCTTGCCACTTCCACCCACGCCAACCAGGAGAGCGTTTCCTCTGGGAGACTCCAGGATACGGTTGATGCGGCAACTAAATTGAAGCATACAAAATCTCTCATTAATAAGAGTATTTTTGTTTTTCTCTGCTCTGTGCCTTTCAATACATATTTTATCCACTAAGTAATTGTATTCTGAATGGGATGAAAAATGTCAATCTAAGAGACATGTCAGCATACCATCCCATCTCTGCTGAGACCTATACAAAGGACATAGCTGATGAAAAAAATATTTCAGTGGCAATTCAGATTGTGTCCAATTTTTTTTCCACCTGCAAAGTCCTGCTGGACAGAACTATTTTGAGGTGAAGGCCTGGTCATCTTTGCAGGGAGGACAAGGGAAAAAGCACATTACATTGACATGCAAAAACTGAGAACAAAATTGAAGGCTCTGATGCACTTCCCTGGTAAAGGTTTCTCTTCACAAAGCGTTTGGGGTTCATGTTCAGGTGAAGACTCCTGCTATGCATTAAAGCATATTCATACATGTCTAGAACAGCATAAAATCTATCTGGGAAACACAGTCCATGTTTCCTATTTATCCAAACCACCACTACTCAAAAGTGAGATTTTCTCACTCTTAAATGAACTTGTTACTATTTTCCAGGTCTGTTCACTTGTCCTGTCTGACAGTTGCATGGTGAACTCTGTCTGCCTCCAATTTATTCTCTTTAAGCAACTGATGACATCCCCACATGTTAAAACCCCAAGTGAGGGTGGTTTAGAGGATCCTACCTGTGCAAACATCACTGTCCTGTGTCTTAAATGCAAGCACCATTCCCCTCTTCACAGCATTGCCTTTATTCAGCTCACTTAACTGAGTATTTTCCTAGACTAATTTAAGTAATTTTTCTAATAAGACTGCAAGAAATACCGTACTGCTTTATTAGAACTCAAGTATTTTATGATCTATGCGCAGACTCCCACCAATTGTGAAATTATACTGAGAAAAGCAATCCAGTTTGTGTGGAGAGCTTTAGTGTTCCTGCTTTCAATTCTCCAGGCTAGCTCTCCCTGGAGATGACAGGTGGTCTCTGCCCTTGATGTGGTCCCCGGGGCTGCGTGCTTTCTGAATGTGCACAATGGGCTCTGGATTCGGATGTGACTGACAGGTATCTCCCACTTCCTTACATAAATTAAGTCCTTAACTTTTCCTTTATTTTCTTTTTTTTTTTTTCCCCCAACTGAAAAGTTTCAGTAAATTCAAGCTGACATTCATAAACTGTCTGAGATGGAATAAGTTGCGTATTTCAGCAAAATGCAATTTCCAAATGCAATGAATGAAATTCACCCAGCTCCAGTGAAAATCGTGCTGAATACTCAAACCTCATTTTCTGGTTACTCTCAATATTAACTGGAGGGGTAGTGCCAGGTTTTGTTGCAAATCCCAATTTATGTAAAGTGCAAAAGGAGCACAAGTTTAGTATTACTGTCACCTTTCTGAAAGCAGTGGAAGCAGAAACACCTGTGGACATCGGGCTGCATATGACTCATTAGTACAAAGGAGTAAGTGCCCATGTTATAAGGGAAAATGTGCCCCAGCATAGCCAGCACACAAAACTGGAAAAGTAACAGTTTGTTGAGCTCTCAGAACAGAAATGGTTAGACAGCTAGTTAAAAGGAGTAGCACTTTATGTATGTTTTTTTTTAATTTGCATGAGAATAATTGCATTAAGTTACAAGGTCCAACAAGAACTGAAATCACCCACACTGGTATGCAGCAGGACAGCAGCTTCCTTCTAGCTTAGAGCCACAAATCTGCACTTCTTGATACAACGTTTTCATATAAAATCAGTTAAAACTATGATTTACAGGGCAGGTCCATCTTCTGAAGTGATCTAAGGCCAGTTCTGCATTTCAGCCCCCAGAAATGAGTCTATCTCTGCTGGGATCCCCAACAAGCATCTAAATCATATTTGAAAGATGGAAGTACGCCTCACTATCTATACCACAGACATGTAAATAGCTTCACAATTATCAACTGGAGGCTTGCTATTTTCATATAGTCCCACATGTCCTGTTTCCAAAGGGAATCCATCTGGATCTCCAGGCATCTAATACAAGCAGGATTTTCAAAGGATCAAAGCAGTTTAAATGCCTCAATCCATTTAAACTAGTAGGCTTAATGCACATACTCTCACTTTATATACATTTGAAAATCCCACTAAGAACCTGTGTAAACAGAGCTGTAAACCAGTTGTGAAAGCATTTAGGGAAATCCCAGTATAACTAGTTCTGTAGCTGGCTGTCAAGCAAAGACAATAAAGTACTTGAACATTGACACATAAAATAAATGTTCATGGCATATGCAGAACATAAAGGACCAAAGATATTGTAACAGCAATCAGACTTTAAAATAACCACCAACATGCAGTCACTCCATCTGGCAGCCCCAGGCATCCTCCCAGTTTCAGAAGTGCCCTCCAAACACCAGCTAGAGAAGCAGCGCAGCATTTGTGCTGGACACGCCACACCACATGGACAGATGAAGCTTCTGCACACCTTCAGCTCCATTGGCTATAATTATGGGATACCTACATCCTTCAGAAAACTACATGGAAGCAATCTGCTTGAGCTGACGAGACCATAAATCAAAAAAATCCCCTTACACATGGCACATGGCATCCTCAAATAGTACCAAGTTCATGGCAGCATTGACTTCATTGTAGTTGTCCAAGGCATCCACAAGGATCTGGTTCAACTCCTCCCAGGTTGGAACTGGCCTATAGCTGGGTTCACCAATGCCTTTAGCAAAATGGCAATAAACATTCATTCGCTTGGTCTGCTCTAAAGTTTCCTCAATGTCCTATCAAAGACAAAAAAAGTATATAACAAGTATAGGAAAAAACACTGCAGCTCTGTGTCATCTTTCCAAATAAGGTATGGTGTTCCAGCAAATGCTTTTTTGTGCCCATATAGTTGCACCTGAATGATGCAAAAGGGGGTAGAGGGACAAGGAGGAAAGAGAGGGAAAGGAAAAAGACCCAATACTGACTTTTTTTGCTCCAACAACTTTGTGCAAATCACAAAACCTCAACTCATTACCGTAAAAGAATGTGGCCACAAGAAAAGCCCCTCAGCGATGGAGATAGCATCAGGCTGTTGCATGGACAGTGATAGCTGCAGGAAAAAGTGCTGTCTGCACTATTTATCACTTCAGTCATACTTGTGTGATTCATATAGCAGCATTGCTGGGTGATGCCAGACCTGAAGGAAAGCAGGTCTAGATCTTTCATTTGAAAGATATTTTGGAAAAAGGGAAAGCACTAGGGATTTGTGCCTGCATTTCACTTTGCTCCCATCAAGACCAGGGATCTGACCCTTCTCCTGCTTTTGCCACGTGAGACTCAAAGCACTTAAATAAAGGAATTTAATTAATTCACAGAGCCCAAATCTTCTCTTCCTGATGCCCTTATGGACTGCATCATTTACCCATATTGCAACATTGGCAGCTCAGAATATGGATGACTGAGACTTTGCTCCTGGGCTCCCATCAAGAGCATTGCCCTCCAGGCAAGGGAGAGATGGGCAGACCTTGTGTCAAACTTTGCTTTCCCAAGGAACTTTTATTCTGTAAGCACACATGTTATTATCAGAGTTACGAACATCAATACTTACATCATAGAATTTCTTCACCATGTCCAGCTGGATTTTATCAAAGGTACTATAATCCTTTTCTTCAACCATCTTATCCCGGTACACCCGGTTAGACTCATGAAGGTAGAGTTTCAGTAGGTCTTGGGGTTGCTTCAGACATTCAGGGGTAGAGAACAGAAGGCCCTGTGGGGAGCAGAGACAGTCAGTAAATGCCTTCTTGACTCTAAGGAACTAACCTCACCCCCAGCATCCTGGCTATCATGCTAGAAGAGGGCTGAATCACTCTAAATGCAGTTATTATAGCAACCTGCAATTGAATTTCTGGATAAGCCCCTACTCAGCAGACCCTGTAGAACACACCCTTTGTTACCCCCAATCTCCCAAAGCAGTTTATATTTGTTATATTCATTTTTATACCGCAAACAACATCCCCAGTGCAGCCTGGCTGGGCTGGTGATCCTGATCTCAGCAGCAAAGAGCATGCACAGTCAGGCACCAGCCCAGATGTGCAGCTTCTTGCATCCCAACACCACGCCATAGATGCTTTGTCAAGAAGAAAAAAGAGTTCGGAAATTTTAGTGGCAATGATTTTGGTTTTTAATCAATTAATTTTAATTAGGTGCATTCTGCCTGCAGGAAATATTAGTTGCTGTCTGCTTATTACAGTATGTTTACCATGAACTCTATTAAAATGTATAAAATAATTATATTTCAAAGAGGTGTCGCCTATAACTAAGCCTATTAACAGCACACAGGGTTTTCAGTGGTATGAATTAAATAGACAGCTTTTATTCCTAACATCTAATTATTTATACATAAAATATAAAATGTATTAAAAATAATGTAAAGCAGTCCCTCTCAGCTCACTGGCCCATGGCTCAAATCATTTGAGTTTCACATTTGTCATTGCAGCTGCCAAATTATCATTTTATTTACTTCACAAAAAAAAATCAGTGTGCATTCAGACGACTCGAAGAGAGAAAGATGAAACCCATCAGGTCCTAAACTGATCTTAAAAAAAAATAAAATAAATATCATTCAGTCACTCTAAAGGCATCCCAAGCCACAAAAGTTGTGGTGTTCTTGATGCAAGTATGTGTAAGGCTACCTCAGAGGGAAGAAAATCCACCCTTCACAAATCTCTAATGAGCTTATTAACTTAACACCTGAACATCTCCCCTCTTCTCACTTTGCAAACCCAACCCTCCTCACTCCTCTCAGCAGAGCCACCAGGCTCTTCCACGAACCCAACCAGGGGCATCCCCAGAGAGCGATGGGGATACTCCGTGTGTGAGACTGAGCTTCCAGGAGATGCCATAGTGTCTGTGGCTGGGATGCACGAAGGATGCATGTCCTTGGGTCACTGCATCTGTGATGGATGTGGTGTCAACATTAAAAAAAAAAAAAAGGTAATCATCCCTTGTCCTTTGCTACATCAATGCAAGTTTTATCCATCTGGCTGTTGAGTCCTCAGGTTGTATTTCAGCCAAATCTTTCAGCTTCTCCTCCTCGCCAAAAAGGCCAGAAGCTGGTTAGGAAGCCCTTTCTGCCACACTGAGGCTTCTCTAGACAACGATACCAAATATCATGACATGGGGATAAAACAGTGAGACGCCAGGAGAAGCCTTTGCTGAGAGGAGCAGCTGTGCCCATCGGGGTGCAAGGGGATCGCCACTGGGCTGCAGGGGGATTGCCGCTCTCCGGCCGAGACTCATCAGATCAGGATTTATTACCGGGTAATTCGGAGTGACAGGCTCCTCAGCAGCTTAATAATCACCCCAGGAGATGATGCGTATTTGGCACGGAAACGGGGAATATGCTAATCATCCCAGCAAGACTTGTCTGCTGTGTTGTCATCACGCATCAACATGCCAGCAGAGACGGGCTGTTACAGCTCTGACAAGGCAGGACCTGACCTCAGCCAGTTGTTTGGGTTTTTTCCCATGTTCTTCATGAAAAAGAGGACAGTGAAGAGCACCCATGACCCTGTCAGCCTGACAGGGAGTGTGTCGCCTCCCAACAGGACCTCACATGCTCTGCACCCACCACAGTTGTGCTGAGGGAAGTTCAGGAGAGTTTTCTGCTGCCCATCAGAGCTCTGCAAACAGTGACAAATATCAGTCTGCTCGCACTTTACACTGTCAGCAGATCCGGGCATTTAGGAACCCTGGCCCAGGTCAGGACAATTCCCACTGGGTCTCCATTAACGAGTCCTAACCCACAGCATTACCTCAAACCCTGTGTTATCACTACCCTCTGACCAGGAATGGTCTCAAAAAACCATGGAACTAGCACAGCCACACTCCCCAGACAGCTCTCTTGAGTTGTACCCGCCCCAACCATTCGTTCTCCCCAGAACCTCAGAAGCCTTCCATAAAAGACCAGCTTCCATGCAATACCATTTTCTTCATCTGTAAGTTCAGGTGCTCTAGATTTAATGTGAAGTCACTCACAAATAAAAGGATCACTCATTTTTCTATAGCGAGATGCACAGCTCTGGTACTGCCCACAGTATCAGTAAGTCCTACATCACACAGCTAAATGATTTTTGGTGAAAGAGTAGCTCTTCAAAGAAGATATTCAAAGTCAGATGGTTAGATGGTCCAGTGGAGAGAGACATTTAAACTTTTCTTTCTCTTTGCACCGCAATATGCTTTTAGGGGCATACATGGAAGAAATGCATACTTCATCTCTACATGGAAATATACTGGACATAGATAGACAAAATAGACACAGAAGAGGCCTCTACACGTACAGGACAATCATGGAAAGTCAAAGACTTTTCATACTGCTACCTAGAACACAATAAAACTTACATGTAGAGGGAGACTGAATGTTTGGGTTTAAAAAAAAAAAAGAAAAGAAAAAAAAAAAAAAACCCACACCAGAAGCATTCAAGCCATTCTGGCAAAACCTGCAAAACTCTAACACATGTCCAGAAATCAAGGTCTGAAGCAATGTAATGTGAATTCTGGACACCAGGCTTGCTAAGTTGATAATTATTTCCACTTCTTAAGCTTTGCCAAGGCTGGCTTCCTGCTAGCGCTGCTCTGGGCAACCCAGCAAGCGGAGGGAAGTATCAGGTCGTACAGCACAGCTTCCCCTGCATGCCAGGCTGGGGAGGAAAGTGCTCGGGTAACTGTGAAGAGAGAGTTAACACTCTCCCACGAGTGGGGTGATCAGGTGACAGAACAGAAAGTCTTCCAGGAATAAAAAGGCAAGAAAAATAAATGACTTTTTCTCTTTCTTTGTAGTCTAAATAACATTTAAAATAATAATAATTTCTGCAGCGTAGTGACCCCTTTCTAGCTGTCCTGCACTGTTGGACTAAGCACCCTGCTTTCCTCCTTCCTGATGTTACTCTTGGGGCTCCTGGAGCAGCCTCAGCACTTTGAGGACAGTGGTGACATGAAAACAGTGACAAACAGCATTACTATCAACAGCGTACGGGCCATGAACCCAGAGTCCTATTTAAAAGTATTATACCAATTTCAAAATACACTCATCAAGGAGGATTGACGAGCTGATCCAGCCACCGCAATGGCACTGCATGGTGCTGTGGCTGCTGTGTGTGATGGAGCATCCCATAACCAGCTGCTGGTATCTCGATCTCTCTTAAGAAGAGAAATAGCAGAGACAGTAAAACAGAAGGAAGGGGAAGCTCTGAAACCAAACTGTCTCAGGTAATCAGATCCCAACCAAGCCCAAGGCTAAGTCATGTCAAACTGTGCCAAACAACTGACCCTGCAGCAGTCTCGCAGCCGCTGCTGTCCCCCTTCTCCAGCCACGCACCAGACGACAACACATAAGGTGCATTTCAGCGCTTGCAAGCCTGAAGTTTGCAGGGCTCTTTAGCGAGTTCAACCATGGGTAAATATGAAAATCCCTCCCCATGCAAAGGAGTGTGAAGTCTGCTGGCTGCCAAAGCACAGGTGAAGGTGAAGCTCAGCTGGAGCGAGGCATGCTGGAGCCACTCCTATCATCTTGCTGTTAGGAAGAGATAGAGGCCATTCTTCCACAACTGTCACAGATCTTAATGCGACATGCTGCTTGAAAATCTTGTTAGAAATGGGAATAAAAAGCAAAATACAACCCTGCTAAGTCTATGATTGTTATTTTACAGAGATGACAGATATAATTTAGAGCATAATACCATAATACCATTCAGATGGAAAGGACAGCAACAGGGCTTTGTCTGGTGTGTGCCAGCAGGGAATATGTTTTTAAAAACCATAAAATCATAGAATGGGTTGGGTTGGAAGGGACCTTAAAGATCATCTAGTTCCAACCCCTGCCCTGGGCAGGGACACCTTCCACTAGACCAGGTTGCTCAAAGCCCCGTCCAACCTTGCCTTGAACCCTTCCAGGGAGGGGGCAGCCACAGCTTCTCTGGGCAACCTGTGCCAGTGTCTCACCACCCTCACAGGGAAGAATTTCTTCCTCAGATCTAATCTAAATCTGTCCTCTTTCAGTTTAAAGCCATTACCCCTTGTTCTATCACTACATGACCTTGTAAAAAGTCCCTCTCCAGCCTTTTTGTAGGTCCCCTTGAAGTACTGGAAGGCCACTCTAAGGTCTCCCTGGAGCCTTCTCTTCTCCAGGCTGAACAACCCCAACGCTCTCACCCTGTCTTCACAAGAGAGGTGCTCCAGCCTTCCAATCATCTTCATGGCCTCCTCTAGACCCGCTTGAGCAGGCTCATGTCCTTCTTATGTTGGGGGCCCCAGAGCTGAACATAGTACTTCAGGTGGGGTCTCACAAGAGCGGAGTAGAGGGGGAGAATCACCTCCCTCAACCTCTTGGCCATGCTTCTCTTGATGCAGCCCAGGATACAGTTGGCTTTTTGGGCTGCAAATGCACATTGCCAGGTCATGTTGATCTTCTCATCAACCAATACCCCCAAATCCTTCTCCACAGGGCTGCTCTCAATCCACTCATTGCCCAGCCTGTTTTTGTGCTTGGGATTGCCTTGACCTATGTGCAGGACCTTGCACTTGGCCTTGTTGAACTTCATGAGGTTTGCACAGGTCCACTTCTCTAGTCTGGTCCCTCTGGATGGATCCTTTCCCTCCAGCGTGTCAACTGCACCACACAGCTTGGTGTCATTGGCAAACTCGCTGAGGGTGCACTCAATCCCACTGTCCATGTCACCAACAACGATGTTAAACAGCACTGAACCCGACACTGACCCCTGAGGAACACCACTCATCTCTGCTCTCCACATGGACACCAAGATGTTGACCACAACTCTTTGAGTGCGACCATCCAGTCAATTCCTTATGTACCCTGGTACCACACAGGAGAAACCAGCTTATTTCTATGTGAGGGCCTGAACCAAAGTTTCACCCTATAGACCTTGGCCAGCTGATGTCAGAGAAGCAGTGGCACCACTGAGTACAATGCTGAGGCATTTACTGTTGTCCTGCTGAAGGTGAAGTCCAGAGACAAATATCACATGAGAACGGTGGATAAAATCATTGTTGTGTGGAAACACATGGAATTTCCCATGACCTTCCCAAGTCAACACAACTAGATGGTTCATCTCAGGGGACACCTACTCTGCAGCCAAAGGAGCCTCAAAAGTAGCACAGCTCAAGCAGTTCAGAAAAGATACCCATACAGAGCAGGCAGATACAACATAGGAAGACAGCTGTGTCCTTGTACAGCCACCGGAGCCCACGAGGGATGTGCTGACATATTTCAAAAAGCACTAGACAACCTTACTTGGGCAACAGAGTGAACCACACCTGTGTCCCTGGCAGGGGGAGCTGGACAGGCTTCTGGCCTCCCCAGCTTTGAATGAACCTAGATATCCTCACACACTTGTATCTGAGCATCTTAAGCTGAAGCCAAATCTCACCTTAGACCTGCACAGGGCTGATGTCTGGCAACAGGACAGTCACCTTGGACTGTTTTCACCTCCAGTGATCAAGGTGCTTCAGAAACACAGTTTCTCTGAGCTCTTCTCCATGTTTCCATGAGGATGAGCTGAACTTGAACTACACACAGAAATGCCCATTTTTCTCTGCTAAGGGAGAGGACGTGACTAACCAAGAAAAAAAGAATCCCACTGAAGATACTCAGATCCCCAGATCATTTCAATTAGTCAGGACAAACATGAACAATGATTGACAAAGTCAACCCACTTCTGCCTGTTGAGCCTTCTACCCCTGGGTGTATAGGTCATTCTTTTTTTCCTTTGGTTTCACCAGTACCTTTATTTGTCTAGTCAAACCTCTCTGGCAATTTGCCATCATTTGGAGTGAACACCTGAAGTCACCTTCAGCTGAACCCTCACACCAAGCAACGTAGACATCAGCCTGATCAGCTCAGGCCTGGTGGCAATAGGTATTGGGTGCAGAAGGAAAAACATAAAGGCAAGAAGTACCCATATCTGTCTGCTGAAAGGAATCATTGCTGACTTGTTTGGGGGCAGTCTTCCTTGTTCTGTGCAACACTCACAGGCATACCAGGTCCAAACTCATTCATTCTTCATTAGCTGCAGCAATTAAGATAGAGGTTCTTGAAGTGTTTTGTAATGAGAAAATTAGCACAGGGCTCCTTGTCATAAGAGCTGTCAGGCAGTTTTGACAAAGGGAATCAAGCTCAGCTTGTAAGGCCCTACTTAAATGTTTACATACAGTATTAATATCTAATATAGTATGATAATAACAGAGCTACTGGACAGATTACAAATGGATCCATGGTTAACCACCTGTGCAGAGCCAGCAGTATCACAGTACAGTGGCAACAAGTCCAGGGGTTGACTCCTCCACAGCTGCAATTTACATATGGTTTGCGCTTTTAACAGTTGTGATCGGCTGCTTGTATAATTACAGAATAGCTGGTAAAACAGCAGTCCCCAAATGCCTTTTATATATGCAGCTATTATGTACTCGGTGTTTGATTGTTTGTCTGGAATTAAAAGGAATTTGAGAAAGGTAATATGCACTGACTTACAAGCCTTGCATCCACCAATTCATCAGCTTTCCACAGGCTAAGGAAACTCAGATGGTCCTTATTTTTTGGGGGGGTGGGGGGGTGGTGTTCTTCTTTTCTTTTCTTTTCTTTTCTTTTCTTTTCTTTTCTTTTCTTTTCTTTTCTTTTCTTTTCTTTTCTTTTCTTTTCTTTTCTTTTCTTTTCTTTTCTTTTCTTTTCTTTTTTTTTTTTTTTTTCCAGATCATCACATCAAGGGTCATGGACCTGATGGGTAGACTGCAAGTTGGGTAGAGATCTGGCTGGACCACCAGGCTCAAAGGTCTAACTGGAGGCCAACTACAAACAATGTTCCTCAGGGATTGGTATCAAGACAATACTGTTTAATGTCTTCCTCCATGACCCGGGCAGTAGACTCTCAGCGGGTCTGCAGGTGATGCTGACCAAGCAGAGAGGTTATTAAACCAAAGGGAGGGACTTTGACACCTGCAGAAAAGCTGTGTGAGGTTCAATCCACTTTTGGGCCCTCCAGTACAAGACAGACATTGACATCGTGGAGCAAGTTCAATGGAGGCCATAAAGATCTTGAAGTGGTGGAACAGAGGACATACAAAGAAAGGCTGGGAGAAATGGGTTTGTTCAGCCTGGGAAAAAGGTGAAGGGGAATCTTGCTGCTGTCTACAACTACCTAATGAGGAGTTATAGAGAAGACCGAGCCAAATTTTTTTTTGAAGGTGCATAGCAAAAGGACAAGAGGCAACAAACACAAATTGCAGCAAGGGAAATTCCAATTGAAATAAAAATATATAAACTTCACCATAGAGTGTATTTAGCAGTGCAACAAGGGCCAGGGAGGCTACGGGAACTCCAGTCTTGGCAACATTCAAAACTTGTCTGATCAGCCTGACCTAACTTTGAAGTTGGCACTGCTTGAGCAGGGGGCTGGACAAGAGAGCTCAAGCTAAATTATTAATTTATGAAGATTAATGAATGCAACACATAGAAATGCATTCCCAGAGTCCAGAGCTTCTTTCACACTCTATTTCAGGAAAAAAAAATGTGTTTCAGCAGAGCTAAACAGGAAATCAGGAGATCTCAAAACCTCAAGATTATTTAAGGTAAAGAAATAATCAGGAATGAATATCAAAAAGTAAGGAAGGATTTCAAGAAAAATTGAACCACAATTTAAATAAACCTTACGAGACCCAGGAGCCAGACTCCCCCACTCCTGCAGCCATGTGATAAATGAAAAGCCATCTGAGCCCCTGTCACTGCTCCTACCCTCTCGCCCAGCATCTAGATCTGGCAGGACATTTTCTAATATCCCACACCTTAGCACCTTTCAAGCAAATGACAGATAATACTAAAGCTTCCCATTGAAATGCTTCTTTTGTCTCCGCTTTTCAAAGCACAGATTAACTAGAAGCCAGCATTTAACATGACCCACATCTAATGTCAAAGGCTGCTGATGTTTAACTGAGCACAAGTGACAGGTCCGATTCCTTCTTGACACTATTAACTTTTTTCAAGGTCCTGTTCTTGGATTTCCCATTGCCCATCATTACATCAACTCTTGTATGATGGACTAGACCACAAGGCACTGAACTTTCAGCACCTACTTTTTAAAATAGACGTTAATAAGGACAGCAACAAATTACAAATTGGGGTTTTACAACAGGTTATGATGTTTCAAACTCCTTGATTTGTCTGCTGAGAATTTTCTCAAACTTTATTAATCAGCCTTAAACTCTGAAAGGCGCTTTGAATAGTAATGTCTACTTCTTCAAAGCATGAGATCTCTGGGGAAAAAAAAGAAAAAAAAAATCTCCACTGTT
This sequence comes from Strix uralensis, assembly GCF_047716275.1. Lineage (NCBI taxonomy): Eukaryota > Metazoa > Chordata > Aves > Strigiformes > Strigidae > Strix > Strix uralensis. The sequence goes on from NC_133990.1 coordinate 7,841,618, forward strand.
GGAAGAAAACCTTTCTAAAGCTGAACAACTTGCCCTTGGTACAGAACTGGCTCCAGCGGTAATTCAGTTTCAGCAACTATGTCCAAGCTGCATTTGATTTATTTATCAACTCTTTAAATGCCAACCTTCACGCACTTGCTGAGTACCTGACCATCAAGAAGCTAAGAGAACATGTCAACATACGCCAACAAGCTCTACTGGCTCTAGGCAGAGCAGTTGAACTAGCTACTGCTCTCCTATCTTCAAGGCCAGTAGCCCACTAAGTATGCACCACCTGCTTCAGTGCAACAAAATAATTTCCCTTGTGTAGCAGAGCAGTGCCATTAATCCCCACATTTAAACCTGTGGAACTGAGGCTCACAAAGTCAAGCCCAGCTCCATAACACTCACCAACAGTCACTTAATTAAGCACTGAAGGCAGAAAACCAAAGCTCTCTTAATTTGGTCCCTCCTACAGCCAGAAGGCATTTCAACCCACCCAAAACCTTCACCTCCTTCTGGAACAATTCATTCCTCCCCACTGACCACAGGGGGCTGGAAAGTAAATAAGTTTCTAACTGATGTTCCTCAAAGTCATGGGTGATGGCTCTGAAATACCTCCAAAACCAATCAGGAATTAGGGAATGTGCCAAAGTCACCCCCTTTACTCAGGGGACACACATGCTGTGTCATTGCTCAGTGGGAGACTGCATTTTGCTCACCAAGACTAGCTGAGCCAGAGGAACACAGGTCCACAACCTCCCATGTCATCAGGGCAAGCTCCAAGTGCCAGAGGACAGCAACTGCACTTACTTGGAAGATATTGGAGAAGTCCCTCAGGTTAAAAATGTAGTGGAACTTGATAGCCGTTGGCAGGAAAGTAGAAGCTACTTTCTGATGCAGTCCCAGGGCCAGGGCAATAAGTTGCTGAGCTGATTTTTGCACAGGCCCTGAGAAATTCCCACTCGTCAGGTGCTGCATTAAAATGGTGCTGTATATCCTGGACAAGGCATCCTGACCAGGAATGGAGAGAGCAAAGACGCAGAAGTGACGCTGAGGAAGAGAAAGGAAGACATGGAAAGGTCAGAGAGATGGGCAACCACCTCTTAAGCAAAATGCTTTTGGGGACTTGATGTGACTGGACACAGTGCTAGATAATCTCATCTAGGTTCCCTCTCCCATAAAAGGTTGGGCCAGATGACCTTTCAAGGTCCCTTCCAACCTGGGATGTTCTGTGATTCTATGACTTGTAATCCACCTGAACAAGGCTATTTCCCTCTTCCAGTTTCCCAGCAGAAGACAGGTGGCAAGTGACATCATTCTGCTCACTAAACTGCATTTCACAACTGCTACACTGGAAGTTCAGTCCACTGAAGAGCTCTGATAAAACCCAGTCACTGTATCTGTTAAGAACAGACCCTGGAAGGTACCATCTCCCAGAAGACCCCTTTATTGATTTGGAACATGCAGAGACAGAGGAGATACCCATGTACAGCCACAGGATGCTTCACTTTAACACCACAGCTTGCTAAAGAGGAACTAGGGCCTGGGATGACTCTGGTCATGAGGTTTCTCCATGAGGGAATGAATTTTGCTCTCTGTTATCCAGGCTCCTCAACAGCTGGCAGGTCCCTGTCTATGAGCAGGGTCTGTCCCTGTGGCAGCTGTCCCACAAAGTTACAGCTGCAGGGGCACCCATTTCTCAGGGTATCTCTCCACTACTGCTCACATCCCAAGCTTCATCCTGCAGCATGGAAAACACCTGCCATGCAGCCGGGAAAGGCACCATCCCTCTGGCTGCCATTTATTCCCCTCAGATGCCAACAGGGCCTGCTCAGTGGTTTTGATTTGCAGGCACAGGGAACAGCCAGGCTGCCCCTGACCAAGCTCTGTCACCGCAGCCTCATGGCTTGCAGAAAGGGTAAGTAATGTCAGAGCTGTTAATAACCAGGTCTATCACCCGGATTGAGCCTCACAGCTCCCAGAAAACAAGCCCTGAGGTTTAAGATCTCTTCTCAAATCCATACTTTTGTTACCATCAACACTCGAACTGTTGTTGGGTTTTCAGGGGTTTTTTTTGGGGGGGGAGGTGTGTTTCTTTACTTGAGTTTCCCCCACACCTCTTTTTATAGAGAATATACTTCCAGATCTATCAGAAAATTTTAGAAACCAAAAGGCTTTAATGAACTATATTCCAGAGGTAAATATTAGCTACATGAAGGCAAAATCTGTCTGCATGAACCAGAAGGCTGCCCTGAAAGTATTTGTTAAGCTGGCAGGCAACCTGTGACTTCTTCCTCCAACTGAGCAGCAGAATGTGAGGAAAAACAAACAAGGGAATAAGGGAGCAAGTCTGCTGCTTTACCATTAGGAATTACAGTTACTCAACAGATTCATGTCACTTCTACTAAAAAAATGACAGCATGATCTGCCAGTGGCTCTCCTCTAGCCTCATGCTTAAATAATCCACCCAAAAATAAAACCAGCAATGTGCCTGCTATTGCCCAGGGCTTTACCTGCAGACGAGGGTTGATTGTGAAACTCCCCGCCGTCGGGTTCATGCACAACACATACTGCACATTCATGATCTCCTTCAGCGACAGCTTGGTCCTGTCGTACCTTCGAGCAAAACAAAAGCAGCGGTGCGGTGACCACAGCCTACGAGCAACAGGCACTGCCTCTCCCTCAGCACATGTCCATGGGCTGACAATGTCCACATGTCTTCAGGGGGGACAAATTCTGCATCTCGCCAAGGCAGGGGCCCAGGTTTGCCTGCATGTCTGTATATGGCCTGGCACACACAAGTCCTGCTCTTGGTGAAAATCCTCCAGCTGCAGGAACCTGCAGCTAATATTTCTATCAGCTGGTAACAAGCACTGACAAGTCATACCTGTAACTTACATGGAAATTATAGAAAACCTCAGGAGTGCCTCTGGTTTGAACCAGTCTGGGACAGGGGCAAGCTGCCCACCTGCTGCCTGCATGGGAAGGATGGGGAGTCTGGTGATGGAGCCAGGGGTGCAGCCCCAGGAGCAGACCCGGCAGGGTTACCACTAGGGCCATGGCAGCCCAAGAGTTTTGCAAGCTTTGCCCATCTCACTCCTCACCATTCCTGAAGCGAGCTGCAGCCCCACTGGGCTGTGAGAGGGAGCACCAAGTGTGCAGCACCCTGGTGGGTGCTGCCAGGAGCATGGGCAGAAAGCCTGGATGTGCCTGGGAGGGGACACATGGCATGCTGCATCCCCCAGGCCTTCAATGCTCCCATGCAACGAGCAGAGTCCTCTTTTGGCCTGACTTCTCTGACATCCACAACTCAAAATTTCTGTCTGCACTCCACTGTCTCCACACTTGGGAAGTTTTTGGCCAAGCTCAGTCATGCACACAGCTGAGGAGACTGGAAATTGCTACAAGTCCCTACCCTGTATTCCCCTTAGGGAGAGCTGCAAATATTCCTGTTCCATGCAGCACTGCTGGCTACAGTGTAAAATGCACCTATCTCCTTTCAAAACACTCTCACTGTTTTTCCTTCAAATTATCCCTGCCTAGAAAATGCTTGTTTGCTGCTGCCTGACTGAAAACAATATTAGGTGCTCACAGCAGGGGCCAAATCCATGACCTTCCTCCACTCTCAGCATCGCAGGGCATCAAGGCCAAGCATAGCGCTCCCCTTGAAGGCTTTGCCCTGGGACCACAGTCACAAGCCACAGCAAGAGCAGAGCAAAGCTGCCCTCAACCAGCCTATGAGCAAGTGAGTTTGTTTGCTGGGGACAGGGGAAACCCCAAGGATGCACAATGCTCAGTTCACCCAAAGCCTCCCAGCAAGCTCCAGCCCAGCCCAGTGGGATGCGATGGCAAACACAGGATGAGACGAAGGAACTCCGCTTTGACTTCCTCTCAAACCCCATCCCCAAAACTGGAGCTGAACAAAAAGGTCTCAGATGGCCAACGCTGAGCAGCCTCCTACCAGTGGCCGTAGTCCAGGTGCTGCCTGATCAGCGTATGGGGTTGCACCGTCCCGTAAGCGTCCACTTCAGGCATGTTCAGATCATCGATGAAGTACACAAGCTTCTTGGTACCTGGAGGGCCGTAATTTCTGCCAGCCTTTTTATCCAGAGGCTTCTCAAGCACACCTGTACAGAGGCAGAGGTGCAAAGCTAAGCTGCAAAATAAAAACGATTTCTCAACCCAACTTGATGCCATGCTGTGTGTAGCTACAGCAGCCCACGAGGAGCAGAGCTATGCAGAGGACAAGCAGGACTCATCTCACAGCACAGGGGGAAGCCCCTGGTCCCCTTCAGCTGACATCTGGGCTGTTTATTGCTTTTTGGTGAGGAAGAGTTGGTCTCAGCACAGGATCCTGCTCACCAGGACGGTGGCTGTCTCCAAGCTGCAGCTATAGAGCAGCTGGGAGCACTGCATGGGGCTGGCAGGGACCCTTGGGCAGCTTTTTGGTCTGACTCGACCCAAATCATAAAGCTCTCAATTCATTCTTTCAACCACAATATGGCAAACTAACAGTCTGCTACAAAACAGGCCTAGTTCAGAGCAAACAAAAGATTTTAATGCAAGATAAAGCCTTTGAATCCTTACACATAATTTTTTAAACTACATCTTGCTTGCTGAGGTTATTTTGATCTGTACAACAGAGCAGAGAATATCCTCTGCTCCTTGTCCCAGCGATACAGTGACTTCCCCATTAACACAGGCAGTGGTGGCTGGGTACTGGAAGGAACAAGGGAGATGCTGTGGGCCCATGAGCAAAGCTGATTTTCTGAATGTAAGTGTATTTCTTACCTCTGTTAGACAAAAGAATTAGGTGATTTTGGGGCCGAATTCCTGAACGTCTTCAGAACAATCAAGATAATATTTTTTATTTAAATGCACCAAATACCCACAAGTTCCCCAATACCCTCCCCAGCATTATCCAAACCTCCAGATAATGTGACAAGACTCAATTCCAACACGAGCTGTCAAATTACCACCTTGTTTTAAGTAGGGTCATGCATGAGCAAGGGAAAGCATGGAGAGAAGAGTTTCTCATTTCAAAGCTTTGGAAGATTTTAATTTGTTTTAGCAGAAGGTTGAGGTTATGTGCTGCCCTAGATTATAAAATATGGGGAATATTTATAATGCTGGGCTGATATTTAATAAAAATCACCCCACATTGCTGCACATAATGATTTACAGGTTATTGATTCCTCTGACTGTAGTCCAAGCAACCTTTACTGACTCAGTAAGTGGAAAAGCAAACAGAAGCAGCTCTCCTCGGCCCAGATCCTGGGATGGATTTTCTGCCATGTGCCTACTTGGAGAGCATCCTCAGTCTCAGGGACTCACTGCTCTCCTGAAGATGGAGGCAGAATTTGTTTCATTTACACAGTTTTGGGCTGTCATCAGACCTATAAGGTGCTGTAGAGCAGCATGGTAAGTAGCAATTCTTTGTAATTAGGGAAGACTGGCAAATGGGACTGGGAATTTTTATAAAAATCTCCTTGTGAAAATGTACACATTCATTATCATGTACAAAAGTTATTAAGGAAGATTTATATTCTGTTTCTTTCAGACCACAAGTCTTTTAAAACACCATTTTTTTTACTGCTTCGGTGCATTGCAGACAGCTTGTCTTTCCCACTACTCAAAATTCAGCTGATTTCTTGTCATAGACAGTTGCTGCACAAAGGAATGAATTGTCCTAAGAAAAATGATGAATCTTTCCTCAGTGGAGTCGCTCTCCCCCTTCAGTAAAACCACAATATTTGAAATTTCTAGTAGCAAGTTAAATCAAGTGTTTCAAAAAAGCATTTAATTTAAATTTAATTAGTCCTTAATTAACATATAAAATCAGCCCTTTTTGAGGTTAAACAAGTATGCAGGAGATTTGTCACACTGAAATGCAATTACTGGGGATCAAGTGACATCTTCGTGAAAGTTGCATTTTAATTCAAAGCTGTATCTCACAATAATAATAAAGAGTCCATGTCTCTGCCTCTGAGATCCTGACATACTCAAATTAGCACCTGAAAGAAACAGTCACTGCAGAGGAGACTTAGCAAGTGTGACTCCTCTTGCCTGCTGTTGGTCGAGGGCAGAGTGGGGGGAGCCCAAAACGAAAAAATATTTATTGCGATTTTCCTAAGGCAGATCTGGAGTGGAAAAGTGCTGAATGACAGAAGCCAGGGCTACATCTGACAAAGAAGCAAGGAGGAGCAGAGGTCCAAGAGGGCACGAAATAGAGAGAGCAGCAGACTGAGGTCCAGGGCAATAAGCTGAGAGAGGAACAAATGCCACAGAAAGTGGTATTCAGTCACAATACACCAAAGAAAATTCCAAAACTGGCCCCAGGCTTGGACAGAGAGAGTGTCTGGCTCCTTTTAACCCCTATGCACATGGCACTTCTGTAAGCCACAGGGCCCTCAAGGATGGTTTGAACAACATACCTGTGCTTCCCCTAAAGGGTGACCATTCTGCACCTTATAAATCTCTGCACCAACAGACACTTTGTCTAAGAAATGACTGGCTTTCAGGTTAGGCTCTTTTTTAAGTTTAAAAAAAAAAAAAAAAAAAAAGGTCCAAAACTGCTTTGTATCCATGTTTTACAAATTTAAAGAAGTGTCTACCGGGGGAAAAAAAAAGGAGCCAACTGACAAACTACACAAAAAGGAAAAAATTAACTCTAAAAAATGAGCAGTAGGAACCAGGCCAAGCAGTATAAATCATGCTTCCCAATGCAAATCTCACAGCCACATCTTCATCCACACGCAAGATGACTTGCTCCTCTTTGCAGAGGAAGAAAGTTGCCATATCAGCCCATAGCTCACAGCCAGAGTAAATAGGGATGCACTGCCAGGTCTGCCTATATAAATATCAACACCTGCACACTCTCGCTCATCCAGATGGAGATAAATGAGTGCACATTCTCCCACCCAGGCAGCTGGGCAGACAGACAGACAGCTCAGCCCATTTACCAGCTCAAGGGCATTTCACAGAGACCCCACACTGGGGGAGAAGGAAAAGGGGTACCTAGGAGGGAATAAGGGAGGCTATAACCATCACACCACTCATGGCTGCAAGACTGGCCAAAAGGTGAGATTTTACCCTTATTTTGCTTGAAGGACATGTAACCCAAATAATTTGCATTCACATTGTGGGCAGAGGCACAGGAACCACCCTGCGGGGCTGATCGGCATGGGCAGGAGAACCTGGGAGCATGGGCACCAGCAAGACCAGAAACCCTTCAAACCTGCCTCAGAAAGATGACATGGTCCCACTCATGGCTCCAGGTTACACAGCATGGCCTGAGCCTGTGCTGTCACCTCTCTACAAGCGGATCAGTCCCAGAGGGCAAATTTAAGCTCCAACACCTTTCTTAAAATGTTTGTGTTGGGAGCCTGGCAGAGTACGGATGAAGGCCCAGACACTCACTGCCTTTGGCAGCAATCTGGACTGTGAGCATGTCCCCACCTAGCACCACTTGGCCAGGAGCAACCCAGATGGTGAAGGTTAAATCTCACTAATGCTTCACAGATGGTGGTCCCATATAGGGCTGGGGGACTAGAAGGATTTCAGGACATTTGGGTCAAATCAAGATACATAAAGGAAACATTTTGTTTTATGGTGACCCACAGCTGTTATTCAGCTCAAAACAAAGCAGGTTTTTTTAATTCTTGGTTAATAAATACATGTAAAAAATTATTTTCTCTCTCTTTAGGTCAACTCAAAGTGAAAACACCATTCCAAAATGAGCCACTTCTCAAGAAATCACACAACAAAACCGACCTTATCTTGGTCTCAAACTTCATTTTTTACTGATGTGACAAAATCCTCAGCAATATTCTTATGGACTTGCCCCCAGAGCCAGAAATTCCCAGGGGCTCTGAGCCCCCCAGGGTCAGCAAGCCTTGTGCCCCCTGGGGATGCAGAACCTGCTCCATGGGAGGATGTTGGGCTGTGGCAGGACACAGAGGACAGCACCAGGAACCGGCAGCCCTGACTTACAGCCTGCACATATCCATTAACACCATCCTTGCTGCTAATTGGGATGCAATTCCCATCATTGTATCGTGAGGACAGTTTGGATCCTAGCCAAGAAACCCATCCTATTCAGCATGGTCTTAAATTCAAGCATATTAAAGACACACCTCAAGTCAAGTACAGGCTGTGTGCCGTACAAAACAGCAGCAGATTTAAGCATGTGCTTTGGCACAGCCCTGAACTAGAGTCATAGTGTTCAGAATTCAAATCCTCATGTTGGAAGATGTCATCTTGCACAAAACCAGGGGTCCACTGACCTGATAGTTTCACAGTGGGATTTAAGAGTCTGTGAGTGTCAGTGCAGGACCCACAAATGGCATTGGCATCTGGCCCACAGGTCTTCCCATAAGCAACACAGTGCATGCCCCGCTCCAAATCCTGCCAAACATCCTGGGAATTTGGTAACCTGTCAGGCAGAAGTCCTGTGACTCATCCATTGCCTTACCTTGCAGCATGGCAGAGGTGGTGTAGTAGTTAAACGGGACCTTCTTCACCACATATGCATCCGTGTCCAGTGAGGAGAGCTTGTCCCCCACCAGCACAGACTTCCCCGTGCCAGCATTGCCCACCAGCATCACCGGGCGCTGGTGTTCCAGGAGCCTGTCCATGAAGTACCGCACACGGACTGTCTCAGTGGTGGGAACCAGGCAAGCCTGAGAGGGGCATAACGAGCAGGTAAGTGTCCCCATCCCTGCCACAACCCCACAACCATGTTCTGAGGAGAAGTAAAATTGGGAGAGGCAGGAATGAGTGAGGTGACCCCAGTTTCTAGATCGCACTAGGAAGGAGCGATAAGCTGCTGCCAACCATTAAAATCAAACTGTCTGTACAGATGAAACCATGACAGCTAGATGCTGGGAGCAACATCTGGTTCTCCCCACAAACACACATTTTGCTAAAATGGTAACAATTTTTACAAGTTATCTGCTCACTGTGGCATTTAGGAAAGGAAAGTGTAGCTGGCAAATGCAATTTATTACCTGCAGGAACTCTAATGTTTTTGTCCAAATCATAAAAACATCTCTATTTTCAGCCACGCGGAATGACGACATGGCGTCTCGGGGACTTTGTCACTACATTGTCTCACATCCCACTTCTCTCTGCAGGCCAAATACACCCCCATCCTGGGTGAGGTGCCAGCTCCTGGGTCACTGGGGTGGCTCTGAGACTGCCCCTCATGTACACCACTTACATTTGGAAGATGGATGGAGGGTGTGTCTTCACAGTCAAAGCACAGTAAAGAAAGATGGGTAATTTAGCCGCACCTCACAGAGAATGCTATCCTTATTATGAAATGCTTGACCTTTAAATGAGACTTCATTGAAATGCCCACATACAGTCCCTAAAAAATGCACGTACTCCTTCCAAACAAAAAACACGCAAGGTTCACGTACCTGTAATGGCATTTCTGGATCAAATTCAAACTGGGGAATAAGTTTAGACCAAGGCTCAAACTTCTTTGTTTCTGGATCAATGTAAAAGTCAAAGACTGTGCCCTGAGAGGGAAACTTGATAGTCTTGAATTCTGCCACCCACCACTTGCTGAACTCCACTCTGTAGTCCACAAGCTGCAAGACAAAAAGTGGAGAAAAGATGCTAATCCAGAGAAATTCATTAGTGATGGAGAATGTTACCTATCCCAGTCCACCAGAGTGGGATTAGTCCTTAAAATATATTCCACAGTGTAACAATCTTATCCTTTCTCCTATTATTAAGCCTAATTTTTCATTTTCTTCATTTCTTCTCATCACTCCTATTTATTCACCTAAATAATTCATCCTCTGTGTTGATCACTCTTGGTATGTCTGAGATTAGATAGATGGATCAATTTGAAAGAGAGAAATACGTGCCTATGTCTAAACAGACCACTTGATTGATTCTTGGTGCCTACTTCTTCCAACAGACAAGGACACAACATCCGTCTACATCTGTGGTCATGGTTAGTCAAAGCATGCATACTAAAGCCTTTCCTCATAAATCACACCACCCTGTTAATACTTAATTGTTGTCTTCTGGCTTCTTTTCAAGCCACAATGTTTTGGAGAGGCAGGACTGCAGACACCAGTGTACCAAAGCACCAGACAGGGACCTGCCACTTTGGCTCTGCTGTATTTCTGCACTGCCATATCACCCTGGAAGCACCCACTTTCTTGTTTTTCCCCATTATATCCTTCTATGCATGGAGATTTTGGAGCAACTGAATTTTTTCAAGAGCTGGGATGACAGTTTTGCTTTAGATGCTGGGTCAGGACTTGCAAAATGTGCTTAGTCCCCTCCCCTGCCCCAGGTCTCCTGTATTACATTGGACCAGTCACTCTACCTGCATGCCTTCCCATGCAGACAACAGGGACCACAGCCTTCTGCCCTGGGGAGAAGTGGGCGAGGGGGAGGAGGGGAAAAGTGCTGTTAAAAAGATGTCTGTGAAATACCAGATGCATAATTTAGCTATTTTTAACAGCACAGTTTCTTCCTGGGGCATATGCTGGTCTCTCCTCCCCATAGCCATTTGACGTGCTTTCCTAGGCCAGAAGCCCACGTCGGGCAGCTAACACATTGCCCATAGACTGCTCAGCTTCCATCAGGAAACCTGCGTTTGAAGCTGAACTGAGAGTCCTCTGTACTGTCCTCTGAGCCACCATCCATCAAAAGACCAGAGGATTTGAAAAACACGTTATTAGTATCCATGATTTTGCAGTCTCGTGCTATTCAGAGAGGTGGAATAACTGTAATTCTCTTCTCCTGTTGTTACAACTCCTCAGCGCCAGCAGCAGAGTAGCCTGCAGTGGAGAGGGATGTGCATCACTGCTAAAAGCTTTCTCACAAGGGTGCCCTTACCCCTGCACAGGCAAACTGCCTGCAGCTGCATTGTGATGGGCTGCCCGCCCTCACTAACTGAGCAGTTAAGTGGAGCTGCTCCAGCCCCGGCTCTATTGCCAGAACAGTGTCAAACTCAAACTGCTTCCTTAATAAAAACCCCATATGGATTTCCGCTAATTTCAGAGCCTGGAAATGGCAAATCTATCATCTGTTTTTATGCAGGGGCCCAGCTACCCACCAACAAGCACAGAGTAGTGGGAAGCCTTCCAGACTGTTTCTCCTGACATTTCGGCAGCAAAAGGTCAGCATGAAGGGCACCTTCAATGGAGAGCAATAAACAGATTTTATATTGGATCATTTTTCATCAGGCTTCCCCTCACTCAGACTGCTGTATCCTCACACTCTCATCTTTGACATTTACAAAGCATCACAGGTAGCAATGCACAGTCCAGCCTCAAAGTCAAACCTCCCAGAGGGATGCTGTGCCCACGCAGCACAGCTCCTCCTGCAACCCGCACAGCAGCCCAGCAAAAACAAGCTGCGCCAAGACCCCGCTCCCTGGGGAGCCAGGCAGACAGCAGTCAGCAGCCTGCGATGCCAGGGACTGACTCTGCTCCGGCGCAGGGAACGCAGTGTCCATCTGCCGTGCGACTGCACTCCAGCTGACTTGCTTGAGGAACTATAAGCTCCTATAATTAGAGAGCAGCTTGTACTGCTGAAGCAAGGACAAGCAGTGCTTCACAGGCTCTTCTGTGTTGGCTTTTTTTTAAGTCAGCGTGCACTGACAACACTAAGGCTGAGTATTTCCTAGCTGGCACATAGGAAACGGAGGGTTAACTCCTCCACAAGGACCGAGAAATCTGGTCTTACACAGGTCATTCAATGGCCACGAGGCGTGATGGCACCAAGTGAACACCTAGCTGAGCTTGACCTGTGTTGTTTATCACTTTTTGAAACATCTGCTCCTTAGCATGAAGCAAATGTGAAGAGTCCAGCAGATGTTGTTGGTCTAGCATTGAGACACATGGAAAAAACATGAAGAGACCTCAGTGAGCACTTGAGGAGCCTCTGAGAACATCAGTGCCACCATCAAAGCTGGGGAAGGATCTCCAGTGTCAGGTCCATGGAGAGACCTTTCACATAGTCCAGACAACACAGAGCTTGACACAAGACCACTAGAGACCAGATATGGATCTCTGAGACCTTGACAGCAGTGTCCTGTCACTGGGCAGACCCACACATCAGTACAACATGCTTTAGACCTGATGACAAGGTATCTTCTGACCAGGAGGTGCAAGCACCTGACAGGTTCCCAGCAGGGATTGGGCAGAACCAGAGTGAAAGCTCCAGCAGATGTCAAACATATTTCCACCTGCAGGCTTTGCAGCTACTCGCATTGTTCCCTGTGCCACCTGCTGAAAACCTGGTACTCAAAATCTAGGACTTCAGGTGCTACACATGCTCTTAGACCCCTCTACAATGCCTCAGGTTTCTCCTGTCGGCCTCTGAACCAACCACATTAAAAATCTCTAGCTTGCACAGCCGTCAATCTGGAAACTGCAATGCCAACAGAGGCAGAAAGCCGTCCTGCATGCGTGGGCACGAAACCATGGAATGGAAGTGGCCCCGGTGGGGCCCCAATAGGTGGCCCCAGTGGAGCTCAGCCATGCGGCCAGGAAGTGAGGCAGAAGGGAGGAAAGAGGCAAAAGGAAATGCCCATTTCTCCTCTCCTGTGCACAAGACATCAGGGAGAGACAGAGACCAGGGAGGTCAAAGGCAGCAGGACAACCCTGCTTTGCCCAGGCAAGTCTGGAGAAGATCCTTCCCAAGAACCCTGTTGCTCACATGCTACAGCTCCCACCAAAGCAGCTGTGTTTCAGCCCAGCTGGAATTGTCAGTACTTCTCCCACGTTTTAAGGACCAGGACCTGAACAGGATCTCGAAAACATGCAGTATCTAATGCTGTCCTTGAGAAAACTGTCTTATAATAATATCGGCCATGCAAGAGATCACACCCACCTTGTCTAATGCAAGCTGATGGATTCAGAGGCTGACAGCTGCAATTAATCCATACGATAGAGTACTGTGGGAAGCAGCAAGGAGAGTAGTACCCTGTCTTCCTCTGCCTCTCAGACATGAGCATACTTTGAATGTCAGAGACACCACCAGTGATCCTTGGCCTGATTAATCCTCCTGGCCCTAGAAGATCTTGATCTCTAGATTCAGTCCTCCAGCACTACAGCACTACAGTCTTGGGTGTGGACATCCATCCACCAACAGACTGACTGATCCCAGCATCTCATGCCAGAGACCATCCAACAGCTGGCTGCCTGGAAGGGTGTTCAAGCTGAGTGCCTACAACCACCAACCTCAACCTTGTCAGCATGTTCCCAGCAGAGTATTTCAAAGAGCAGAGCGACTGTCTACTTCCACTGAAGCAGAATCACATAATCCCCAAAGCCCATCCTGCCCTGCTGACCACCCCTCTTTCTTATGCACTTCTATCAGAAATTGAGGACAGCCAATTCCTGACATCCACCCCTGTTTAATAAAAGTCAGTAGTGACAAAGCACTGTTGGTTTGTGTTATATAGTGCAATGTCTACCTGTGCAGTCAGATGGCTGAAATACTGCTCCACTAATATATTCACCTGGTAAGTCACTCTTAATTTGATCACATTATGCACATCCACAGGCCTCTATAAATTAACCTAATGTTTCTCCCCAGTGTAATGTGTCTCCATAAGCAAACATCCCACTGCCTTCATGGCCTCTCAGCTGGTCTCCTCTGGTGTTACACCCTGGATAACATGGTCTTCCGCAAAAGGAATAGTTGCATTTAGGTTTCTAGTTTATTATCACCTATATGAGAGCCCCAGGAAAACAGCATTACTGATATAGCACTATGTTTTTGGAAAGTATAAAAAAAGAAAAAAAAAGGCCTGTGTAAAAGATGTTGATGTGGCATCTTCCTTCTTACCTGGTCTTGAAACATTGATCCACCAAAGGCCCAGACAGCAGCAAAGACAAAGTAAAGTTCATAAAGCTCCTTGGGACAATCAGGAGGTGTGTTCTCCTCTGTCAGGAGGCATTCGAGGAGGTAGCACAGCATCTGAACTGTACTCTGCTCAGGAATGGGAATAATCTTCTTAAATCTAAGGGATGGAAATTGAAAGCATGGGAGATATAATTGGGTCTAGCAACACAGTCACTCACAACCCAGGAAGGCAAGCTTAGAAATGCTTTTTCAGAATATTAGCATTTTACTTGTCAGCAGTGTGTGTGTGTCTTATTCTCGGGTACAGCAATAAAGAGAACACCCATTCTCTCTCTCGGACCTGCTGGCACCGGCACATATACAAGTAATAACAGTAATCAGAAGTTTCAAGCATTTTAAAACTTTGATCCTCTTGAAAGAAGTAAAATGGAAGACTTGCTAAAGGCAATGATTTTCTGTGAACACGATGAGTTCAAAAGCGGTCAAATAGAGGAGTAATAAAATAAAACCTTTCATCTTGCCATTTTACATTCGTTTAAGCTACACTTACAGAATTCCAAACTAATGTTGTAGCAGCACTGAAGCCCTCCATAAAGTAATTATAGCTATTTGAAAGGTTGGTTCTACAATTTCTGAATTAAGCAAGCTACCAAAATACTCAGCTCAGGGCTGCCTGCAGCTAATCCCGTAGATTTCACGGTCTGACACAACGTTCAGCAAATAGAGTGGGAAATGTCCTATGGACTTTGCTGCCAACAGCTATAACCAGCTTGGTCACCCAGGGAGTAGCTCCCTAGTAAGATGCCTAACTCCTGCTTCCAAAGACCATTACTTTCACTAATGCAGCCCCTTCTGACACTTCCCCATTGTGGTTGACAACTCCCATGCTCAATGTACACTGATATTTTTAAATTTAGTTGCTTTTTTTTTTTTTTAATGAAGGGGCAACTATGGGAAGCAATCAAAGGATGGGAGAAGTTCCCTTACTCGTTTGTTGGGACTCTACTTTGGCCAGTCCTCACCACAGTATGATTAAGAGAGCTGTTTCCCATGATGATAAGCAAAAACCATATGAATTCTTTGTGGGCACTGCTCTGAAGCTAACTCAAGCCAAGGAGCACCAGGGCCCTTCCAAATCTCCAAGTTCTACATGTTCATTGGATTGGTGTCCAACCATGAAACATGCCCAGGCTGGATGCACACAGAGTGACTTAATTTTGTTCAAATGGATCAGGAAAGAAATTCAAGAGAGATCTGCCTGTAGAGCAATCCCACCCTCTCCCACAAACACCAACATCCTTCTCATCACCAAGGCTTACGAAAATAAGTGAGGAGAGGATAAAAGGATCTTCTCTCTGTATCTCCTTCAGTAGTGGTCTGAAATCTACTTTACTGAAAAATAACTTGTGGAGTGAACTCAGATCTAGCCTGACATCTGGAGACTGAAAAGACTCTCTTTAGGATCTCCCAGATTTACTTTCCAAGAGATACAGAACTGGTACAAGAAGTACAGGAACAATCACATCTGATGAAAACTAGATCTGAACGACAAAGGATGGACAGGAGTGTCAGCTCCCCCATCTCACCCTGTTGTTTCTCTGAGCTTAAGCTGATGATACTCAGGTGTCTCGGGGGCAAGGAGGAAACCAGCCACCCATGCCACATGCAGCACAACCCCAACACAGCACAGCTGGTCTGGAAAGCAGCAGGTGTCCCCCTGCCCTTGCCAGCAGAGATACAATCACTCTTCAGATAGTACCTTGTTCTGAGGGTGTCCAGGCAAATCGGCAGGTATTTATCAAACAAAATTGTCAGGTTGGCTTTTTCGGACTGGATCTCTCGCTTGTCAATCCAGCTGGTTACTGGGGGATTCCAGCCCAGATCCGATGGGTTGATGTACAGGATCCCTTTAGGCCCAGGGTAAGAGAGAACATACAGTAAGGACACAGCACAGACTATTCCTTTCCTCCAGCAGAATTTCTCAGCTACACAACTAAAACCCTGTCAAATATGCCTGGGTGCCCCATTACCTACACCCTCCTCCTGCCCCACTGCAGAGTAGAAACATTAACAGTGAAGAGACTTAACTCAGGGAACCAGGACACCTTTCATGACCCTGCCCCAAATTCAGAATGTGGTCTTGCCTGAGTCATGTTATGGCTCTGGGTTCCATTTCCCCATGCATAAAACTAGGGGACACCTTCATTCCCTTCTCCCATACTTCATGCACTTCTCCAGAAGATCAGGAGCTCTTTGGAATAAAGACTGTCCCTCTCCTCATCAAGTCCATACAGGGCTCTGCACAACAGGGACACTCTCAGCAATGTTAAAGCCATGATTATCCATCAACAGTCAGAGAGCTCTAGGTAAATCTCCAAGATGATGACAGGTCCCCATACGGGTTTGGGATCAGGATCCTCAGTTTGTCCATGTGCTTCAGGAACAGAAACGCTGTTCACCAAAGGCAGCTGTGATCTCAGGTTGGGAACTTTCAAGAGGGACCAAGTTGGCTAAGAAAAGACTGGTTAATGACACTAGGTCCTACTGGTACATGCAAAATCCCAGTGTGAAGCTCAGTCCAGGACTCACCTGCTCTGGACACAGTCGCTGGGGTGGCTGTACGCAGGTGGCTGATCTCAAAGACCAGACGCATTGTTGGGTTCAGAGGGATTCTCTCATTGCTTGCCAGGGTCAGCACCTGCATGTGGCAGACAGACAGACAGACAGACAGACTAAGACCTCCCCAGGAATAGGAATGAAAAGCATTCAGTACTTTGCACTAAAAGACTTGGTTGCTGCCAGACCAGTTCCAGCAAAGCAGCTGATTTCTAACAGGTAGCAGAATGATCCTTCTCTCTTCCATGACCCAGAATCAACAGCACTCCCTTAGGGTGGGGAAAAAAGGTACAGGATTATGACCCCACTCTATTTTTAAAGGACCTGAAGTTATGACATTTGTGGTTACTGATGAACCCAATTCTCCAGGAAAGGTAAATTCCAAAGAAAACATGCTTTGAGCTTTTTCCCTCATGCACCATTTTCTTTATGCAATATTCTTTGGTATATCTGAAGAAACACAACTGTATTATTTTGGAGGTGTTATTTCAGCATCTGCATTTCTCCTAGGCTGAATCACACCACACAGTCAAGGAATACCTGTTTCTTTAACTTATATTCATTACCTTATTATCATCCATCACAGTATTTAGAGATTCAATCCACATCGGATCAATATCTCCATCTAGTACTATCCACTTGGGACCATCATGTGTGATGTTGGCCAGCTCTCGCATGATTGATGAAAACAGTCCTGGGAGGGTGACAGGAATATGTTGATGAACACTGAAGTTGTCACCTGCTCTAACAGTTTTCTCTAGCAACTTACTAAAAATTATCCTAATTAAAGCTTTCCTCTGAAGAATTCAAAACTCTATGCATCTGTACATAAATATTACTATATCATGATATGGGTCTAGTCTACTTTGAAGAAAAATAAAATTATCAGTTATCACCACTGAAAATGACTGCAGATCTACACCCAAGCTTCATTCCCACAGACAATCATAAAAGATAAGGAAAGTGAAGAGCAGATACTCAGAGGCAAAAGAAGGCATGAATTACACAATGCAGAGAAAACCACCTGAATATGCTTTAAAAATTCTTATAAATTTTTTTTTGTGGCTCAAAGTATATCAGGGAAATCCAGATGCATTAAACACTGGGTCATGGCTTTAGTGAGATTGAGGGGAGAACAAGCACAGAATGACATTGAATGACAGAACAAAATGTCAGTAAAATCAAGGAGACAGAGAGGATACAGTGTCTCGAGGGGAGTAAATAATGAATGTTAAGAAGAGCAAGAAGGCTGGGAATAGAGCAGCAGCACTGCAGAGCAAATGAAAACTCCACAAAACTATTGCTCTCCTCTACATGTGAAAATACCTAGGGAGATGCTGGTCTTCATGAAAAAACATCAGGCAAACATTAAAAAAAGCCTATCTTCTGGTGAATTGTGACAAGCACACTTTTTTTTTTTTCTCTCCAGGACAAGCTATTTCGTTGTGATCCAGGTCAGGAACAGCTAGTGGCATTATATGACTGAAGACAAAGCTTGTGCACAACAAATGCAGAACAGCTCACCTGAAACAGGTATCCAATTCTGAGACTGGGTCAAAAAAAATAACACTTCACTGGCTCTACCTCGACTCAGTTCCTCACTTGTTGGACACATGCCTTGGAAACTGCTCCAACATCATTAGTATCAGAAATGGCTACTGTCTCAGAGCATCAATGCTTCCCTCATATACACCATGACAGCAGAGAGAAAAGTGTCTCTCTCCTAACCTTGTGCATCCACACCAGAGAGTCTTGGGATTTAAAGTTTGGGTTCTACAAACACTTTTAGGATTCCCTTGTGGGACCTTTTACCATCTAACATGTATAACCTTTTCAACTCCTTATAATGAAAGGAGCAACAGGATGAAAACAGGAAGAGGAAAAGAAGGGGCTGATCCGTAAGGGAACACATCATCTCTTGTTAGGCTGTGATGAAGATTGCCTTGCTGGTCTTTGACAAGAAACAAAATTTCCAGGAAGAGTTAATGCAGAAAATACTTGCCTTGAAACCTCAGGGAGGAGTCCTGTAAGCTCCCTTGAAACATTATAGGCTAGAAACCACTGGACAGCCACCTGCAAAATGTCCCTCCTGCAGTTCAGTGCCACCCACAGCCCTCAGCCAGTCTGCAGAGTTCAGGCTGTATCCCACACTTCCCTCTGTCATTTTGATTTAGGGTCCCTAATTACAATTAAAAAGAAATTAACCCTGGCACTGAAGCAAAGCAGGGGGTCAGGAGGGGTCGGTGGCAGGGGCCAGAGGAGGTGGGTGGCAGCTCATCTCCTGGTGGACTTCTGGTCAAGGATGATTTATGGCAATGTCTTCCCTTACCTCCCCCACACCTCCCAAACCAGCTGCACACGTAAATCAAAGTTGCCTTTATGTATTAGTCACAACCGAACATTTTCACTCCAGATTTCTGTAAACTTTCAGTAAGTTTTAAATTCTCATCTTATTTTCCTCAGGAGCAATCAGGATCAACAGACTGGCAAATGCTGGTGTACTACAGAAATTGAGCAGCAATATTAAGTGGAAAAACACCACTTCAAGGCTACTGCATGTGTGCTACCAGCTACGGAAACCTGAGGATGGCACATTTTGGGGGGGCCCAGTGCACACCATAGGGCAGAAGGGAACTCTCTTCCATGAGCCAACCCCAAAAAATTGCCTGCCCCATTCAGGAACTGGTAAGTGTTGGTATTAATGGACATGATAATTATTCTTACGGCAATAGGATAAAGCAAGATCATGCTGCACTTCCCTTTTGAAGATCAAAAAGCTAAAACAACCTATGTATCCTTTCAACAACAAACTCTCACATGGCTGTGAGCTGCAGACAAGCACCTGGGCTTTTAGACCAGCATACAAATAACCAGTCATCCTGCTGCTGCTCAGGAAGTTAATTAAAAATATCCTTCTTTATCTACAGATTCAGGAATGCAGAGACATTTACCATCTTTCCATTCTCTTGTTGCTGGGTTAATGATGCCAAAAAGCTCATCATTGGTGACTGCCTTGGGGTTGAGGTCTGTCCAGACGGGACGTCGCTTCATTATCTGGTAAGTCTTGTTCAGGGATCTCATCACCTGAGACTTGCCAGTGCCTGCATTACCGACCACAAAGACAGAGTGCCGGACAGTCAACAGCTCCTCCAGCTGCACCACCTGAGAAAAAACACTCCCAAATTTTAGACAAAGATGTCAAACTGAAGTTGAGATCTACAAAATAGCTCACGCTGGGCTACTTCTTTAGAAAGATGTGACCCAGAGACACAAATGGCTTTGACATTGAGTTTGGTCTAGCCACTCTAATCACAATGGGTGAAATCCTCAGCTGCAGACAAACCTCCAGCACTGTTTACATCTGACAACCATCAGCCAATGAGACTCTGCTCTCCAGGGGCCACACTTTCATGAGCCTACAAGAGTTAGCCCCTTTGTAAACTCGGGGATTGAACCAGTGCTGGCTTTAGGGGCAGGTGCAACTGCATCAGACCCAGCATAGCTGACATGTATTCCATCAAGGTTTGCCTGCAAGGGGAACACTGTGCAGAGCCCTCTTTGTAGAAGCAAAGATGGTTGAGAGAACCCAAATGATTTGATGGTGGTGTAGATACAGCAGAAGATCATTTAGTCTTACTTTGAGCACAAAGTTGTCCTCAGCCTGCAGCCGGAGGTCCAGCACAGCCTGCCTCACAAATGACTCAAAATTCAGGTCACGCTTCCGAGGCACATCCAGTGCAGGGAAAAGATCCCCAATCAGCCCCATAAACACTGGCACATCATCAGTCACAATCTTGGGGATGTTAAAGTCACGAAGTGAGCGCATCAGAACCTGGTCTTCAGGTCGCTCTGGGTCATCTCGTTTGAGGGAGCCGGCAACAACTAGCACTGACTTGATTGCACGCAAGCCCCAGTCATAGTGATCCTACACAGGGGGGTTGGGGAAAAAAGGAGGGATGAGTTTATGCTTGGTACACCACCATGCAGAGGTAAGAACCAGCAGCTCCAACTGCCAACAAGTCAGCAATGAAAATATATCTAAATCTGTTATTTGCATTGTGGCCAGAGACCTCCACCAGCCTGAGCTACCTGATTTCCATTTCAGTAAGTGAGATTCCTCTCAAGGACAGTATTAAAGAATCAAATAATCCAGCTGTTCATACCATCACCTGGGCTCAGAGTTGGCAGTAAGACAGCAGTAGGACTTGTACTCCAGAAAACTAAGCAATTTGTTTCACCTAAATCATAAAGCAGTAAAGCAAGGCCAGACAGACCCCTGGACCTGCAGGAGCTACTGAGGTGAAAGATTTGTTAGTCCTTTATGAGGCCCCAAGTACCCAAGTTTTTCCATCCTGCCCATCACACGATTACCAGGCATGTTTGGTCCCAGAGGCAGTCCGTCAAGCAGGGGCCACTAAGGATATTGTTGAAAAAGAACCACAAAGAGGCAGGAGAGGAACTCTCAAGCCAACAAACAACTCTTTATATTTCTGTTAAGACCCTCCAGAGCACAGCTCAAGAGCTGACTGTTTTGTGTGGGAGGCCACAGCTTCCACCAACACCTCCAAGACACAGCACAAAGTTTCTGTGACAAGGCATCTCCCACCCAGCCTCATGCTGGCACTGCCAAGATCAGGTTTTTCATCTGGACTCCTGATTCAACTCTTCTCTGGAACCAGCTTTGATCTATGTAAATGATGACAAGAAAAAATCTGATTAATTAGAGTCAGCACCTGACATGACACGGAACTGTTAGGCTGAACTTGGAGAGGAACAGACATCATAAACCCCTTGCAGACAGGAGAATCAATAAGAACTAAGAGACTGGAAAGCAAAGGGCACCAAATACTACCCCAAACATGGTGTCATTTGAGCTCACTGATGCAGCTGGTCAAGTGCTTTTGTCCCTGCAGATCCTCTAGTAAAGCTGTTAGAAAGTTTCATTGCTCTGATGATCACAAACCTTCTGTTCTCCCAGCAGCTAGCACAAATGTAGTTATTAAATAAAAGCTGTGAAGCTTTAGCCATGGAGGTGAGTGGCTGAGTGCCATGCTCCTGCTGATTTTGGAGACCAATAGGCTTTATTGTACCATCCAGCCATAGAAGTGGGCTCACCTGCTTGGACAGGAGCTCTTTGCAGAGTTGGTACAGAGTAATGAACTTCCTGGCCAATACCCGAGCCTCGATGAATCCCTCAGCCACCAACATAATTTCACAAATCAGCTCAAAGTCTGGCACAACCATTGCACATGGCCTAAAAAGACAGGCAAGAAAAGATTGCAGAACAAGTAATTCTTAACTACAGGTTTTAGGGGCAGTGGATTTGCAGCTTTATCTTCCAGGTCTTCTCCAGTGAGCCAGGCCACACCCTGGCTTTCCCATTGCAAGGGACAGAGCTCTTCTGGTCTCCCTGTGCATTGCGAGACCCAGGCTTGTTGGCCAAGGCTGAAACTACCTTTGAATCCCCAACTCAAGTGAATTCCCTAAGGGAATTAAGTCAAGCCTTGATGTTCCAAAAGGCAAGTTCTACCAGTCTTACAATACTGGTCACAAACCTTGACCTGGACTCACCTGAAGAGAGCTTTTAAATTCTCAGGTAGCTCGGTTCGCCCTGCATAACCAGGGTTCATGGTGATGAAAATGCCTACTGAGGGAACTAAGTTAATGTCTTCTCCAAGGAAATTGAAGGATTTCTTCTTCTCCCGTATTGCATCCTGCACACTCTTCACCTAGGAAGCAAGACAGTGTTACAGTATTGCTATTCAGTTATGAAAAATACATCAAACCATGCTGCCTTCCTCAGACTGGGCCCCATAATGACTGGGGCTTATCACTGTTCTGTTTTGGTTTTTTACTGACTATATAAAGCTTTATACACTATTTGGAGTAAATCTGTGTGGCAATATCAATTCTCTGTCACAATCAAACTCTGACAAAGCAGAAAAGAGAGCTGAAGAGACTGGGCAGTCAAAACGCAAAGCAGTTGCAAGAATTTGGAACATTGCTCCATAAGACAGTGACAGACGTGGGTGAGGAAGAACAGCTTAGGAGAAAGAAGCACCTCCAAAGCTGCCTGCATCTCACCTTGGCTTTTAACATCACCCATGGGACACTTCTCAGCACACCTCACAGCAAAACCACCACCGCAGGCTAAATCATCTCTTTCAACTTCCCAGCCTAGCAGGAGGCCAGATGCCTGAGGTGAGATGCAGGGCTGTCCAGGCACCCACAACACAGCCAACACCCAAATGCAACAGGCAATGCAGGCCCCTGACTCCCTCCACCCATTTTCACCTCTCTCTACACACCACTGCTCTTCATGACAGCCCAAAACCCTCCTGTGTCTGCTCTGTTGCTTGACTAGGCCCAAAAAAGGAGCAGCATCTCCCAGTAAACTTGGCCTCAGCTCAATTGCAAACTGATCACTTGATATTGCTTTTAAAGATTTTGGGACATCAGATGCTTAATTTAAAACCAAAACCACAAGGTAGACATTGTAAGACCTCCCCCGACACTTTCACTCACTAATATTGTATTGTCTTTTATATTTGCCTGATTGCAGCTTTGCTCTTCTCATTTCTCACCTTCCAAAGAGAGCAAATTTATTAAAGCCAGATCACCTTCTTGCAAACAGCGCTTCAGTGAGGGAGAAATCTCTCTATATTCACTGCTCTAACCTTACTGCTGTTTGCCATCTTAAAGTTAAGCAATTAATCGAATTTTTCTCTGTAAGGAACCGTATCGACATTAGCTGCATGACTAAGACAGCCAATTAAACATTGCCATGGTTACACTCCTAATAGCAGCCAGGAGACATGATGATGGAATGACAGCCGTGCTGCTTTCTTCAGATGCTATGCTCCAGCCAGGAGCGAGGGAATCATTAACAGTTGAGTCATATCTGGGCTTCTTTTGTTCAGTTTCCCTTTTTATTTTAAGATCCTCAAAGACTTTTTTCAATGACAAGTTAAAACTAGAACCTGACGGAAGAGAAATTGAGAGGGAAAGATGCATAAGCTCCTGTACCTGCCTGGGGCTTCTTTGGGGCGTCACATAAGGTATCAATTATGAGTGAAAGAGAGATGAGTGAGGAGCTCATGAAGGGGTTCAGAACAATGTCTGTGACCGAAACATTTACAAAAGTGTAGAAACTTCTGGGCTCTAGATCTTTCTGCAATACCAAGCCCAAAAGGGAGTCTAGGAAGAATTCAGCACCTCAGTCAGACACTGGGATCCTAAAACCTGCACTCAGATGACACTTGGGTCCAGAAGAACTTTGATACTTTGGCACCTCAATTTTCAGCACTGAAGTCCTCCAAGGCTTAAAACTTTCGTTTCTGCCCATCTCAGAGCTATCTCAGTCTGGACAGTGCAGTTGAACACCCACCCTCTGCTCAAACTCCCCTGGTAGCTAGATTTACCTGGCATTTTCAGAGGATACCAATGAGATTTAGGATCTGGACAACATCCAGACACAGCTTTCCCTCAAAGCAACAGCCAGAAGCAGTAGCGGGGCCTGCTCTTATCTGTTGGTTATACCTGGGCTGCCCCCGATTTCAGCCCCTGCCAGATTCACACCCGCAGCACTCACCCTGGATACGCTCTCACCACCCGCTGGGCAGGCACGAGCAGGGTACAGAGTGTCTCTCCTCCTGCAATCCTTTACCCTGTATAAAACATTTCCAGATTTCCTCACGGGCCACTAAGAGGAAGGGAAGGAGGAGGCAAAGTGCCAGATTATATATAAGCACAAGAGAACAGGACTCTCTAGCATGATGGGAAGGGCAGTCTCCTTCCCAGCCCTTCTCCAAGGACTGCTGCTGTGCTTCACACAGGACTCACCAATAAAATGCACTGAATGGTTACACTACAGAGGAGACCAGAAATCATTCTACATGTGTAGCCAGGCAGAGCTCAACTAGCTCTCTTCTAGCTTTAATCCCACAGTGTCAGGGTATCCTAGGCAAGTGTGTAAGCAAGGGCTGCAGATTTGCAGGTTCCAGTTACCAAGTGTCACCCAGCTGACACTGTCTTTAGGAGCACCACACTGCACCCACGGGGCTGCATGCATTCCTCCTAAGAATTATGCCACTTGGCCAGTAATACCCTCCAAAGCCATTTTGCAGAGCTCTCATTACAGACACTAGAATTAAATCTACAGCCATATGAAAAGAGAAGAAAAGAAAGAAGACTACAGAGTCTTGGTGACAGATAAACATTAATTATAAACAGGTTATATGTGTTAAGAAAATTAATCTTGAACATACTCCTATTTGTTGAATATGACACACAACCTGCGCCTGACTGGAGGCAATAAGTAACCCTAAAAGTCCAACAGGCTGTGGATCAGCCCCAAACAGCACCTTTCCCCTCCATGAAAATTATTCCCTACATGGCAGGCTGAGTAGCCATAATTCAAGGCAACTTTCCTCCCTAAAATCATACGCTGCAATTATCTCACAGTATATTAATGACACAAGTGTCTTCCTTAGAAGGAATAGGTACAGAGCCATGGTATATACTGATCTGGGAAAAGATGCTATAAAGAATTGCCTCAGAACAAATGCTGTAACTGGGGGAAGAAAAGAAGTGACAAAAATGTTTGCAGCACATCACTGCTACATTTTGTCAGTGCTGTGATATTCATGTGATTAATCTTGGGATATAATCCCTCACCTGCCTACACACAGAACTGAAACTGGCAATATGCACTTTCCATATTTACCCTTGTCCAAAGGCTGCAGCATAGCTCTGCCTTGTTTGTATTTACTTACGAGTGTTTCTCCACTTACCTGTACAGCAACCACAGAAAGGACCTCAACTGAGATCCTGTTAAATTCATCAAAACAGCCCCAGGCTCCCGTCTGCGAAAGGCCTTTGTAAATATTCCCACAAGACTAGAAAAAAAAATAAATTACAAGAGTGAAATCACAAATGGAATCAACTCCAGCAAAAAATGGATTTTATTTCCCAGCCTGTTTATTTATAGCAATTTACAGTCTATTGTGGGTATTTAGAAAAATGCATGGAAACAGCAGGCACAACTCAATTATAATATTTATAGCTCTGCACAGTTTGCCATTTGATTTGCTAATTGCACTTTCTCGATATATCTGTGCACTAGTTTCATTTAAAGGTCACCTGTGCTGAATTACTGACAGCCCCACTTCCTGGGAGAGCCCATAAACTGAATAAAATATGATCTGAAGCTACCAAAATCACTGCACTGTGCCAGACCAGCAGAGAGCAAGACTTAGCCTAACGATTCAGCGTTCTGCAGTGGCTGAAGGTTGAGCACGTTTTAGCCTTATTCTGGGAGAGGATCTTGAGAAAACCGGGACAGGTCTCTTCCCATGCCAGGGCCTGTCAGCCTGAGACCATGCCAAGAAGAAATGACCAGGGTCAAAATATTAGCACAGCCTTGGTCTCAACTGAACAGGCCAAAATTTTTGAAGCATTTTGCATGGAATCTAACTCCAGAAGGGAAGGGAAAGGTGTAACGAGGCAGAGAGCACAGTTTGGGTCTTCTGCCTCTTAAAGAACCTTGTGAAAGTCTTAAAGAAAAGGGAGAAGGAATAAAAGGTGTTCAGCAGAAAGGAACCTAGCAGGGATTTGAGGAGAGGTGATGGATCAAAGCAATCTCAGCTGGATTACTCTCATCCTTCAGGTTTCATTGGGCTCCCAACATCCCCAGTCCCACATGACAGCACTGCAGCCAAGGTGGGAGTATTACCTTGTAGTCCATCTGCTCAGAGCAGTTAAACACATACACCATGATGCCCAGGGCTCGCCCCAAATCTTTGGTAGTCTCTGTCTTGCCAGTGCCTGCAGGGCCTGCAGGTGCTCCGCTCATGGTCAGGTGCAGTGACTGGGTCAGGGTGATGTAACATCTTTCACAGCAAAGGATGAAGGAAAAAAGGGAGAGACACTGAAACTTGGTCCAACAGGTCACTGTTGGGCTGCAGAAGAATGGCACTAGGGCAATGCACTCAGGAGAGTCTTTCTTCTGAAAAGCTGTACACGAGCAGGGTGCATGTCTAAGCTGAAAGTGCTCCTGAGCATTAATTTCCACTTCTGCCCAGCCATGTTTTCTCCAAGAGATACTCATATTCCGCTAGGGTCTGCCCAACTTCTTCACATCCAGATTGTGCTTTCTTTGGATCCTCATAAAACTCATTGATATTGGGCATGTCCCAGGCAGTATGAGAAAAAGTTGTCCTTTCTGAAAGACCTTACTTCCCAGTGGTTTTCAGCCCAGAGGATCCCATTCCCCATCACTGACAGAAACCTGCTCAGATGGGCTATGAATGATATCACTCAATGCTGCAGCAAGCCCCAAAGCTTCTCCATCATGCTGATAGTGGACACCAGGGAAGTGCCCACATGCAGGTTTCTACACAACCTCTATAAGCCACAGAGCTGTAGTTAATATGGCCAACAAAACCTGATAATGCATGAGGGTTTGGCTCAGCTGACTAACATGGGTGACTAGAGCCACCTGAGATGCTCCTGGCTACTGAAATGTCACACAGGGTGGAAAGATATGCTTCCAGATTGGCAGCTGGAAGCCAGGTGGGACAATGCAGAGCATCTCAAGTCACTCTAGGTGTCCCCATTGAGACAACTGAACCATGCAGTAGATGTCTACTTCAAGACAGGATGAAAGCTTTCTAGACTCACCAGCTCTATGGGGTGTGGACATCTTGTGCACAGGCAGACACCCACAAGTGAGCATCTTAATCTGTAAGCTGAATCCCACCCCCGGATCTGAGGCACAGATACCCCAGAGGGTAACACCATCAAATCACAAACCAGGTGAGAGTTAGAGCTCTGCCACTGGTTTGCTGGGACACAAAGAAAGAACAAGAGGGATGCGGGTGTCCAAACTAAATCCATCTTTGTTAGCAGCTCTTTCTCTAACTGTGTGGCAAAGCCCAGTTATGATGGTGTTTCCCAGGGACTTACCTGTCAGTCAGTGGAGTGATCACAAGCCGAGGGGTATTGCCAAGGTATTCATAGGAGTACAGGAACTGGGCATCACAGATGTTGGCAAAGCAGTGCCGTTCCTCATCTGACCATCTGTGCCGGAGCTGTGACAGCCATATGAATGCCTGGGCATTGTCAACCTGCAACGCACCCACAAGCACCATCACAGGAAGGCCAGGGAGGCCAGGCACACACACTTCGGGTGCCAAAATGGTGACTGCAATAAAGTGTTCACTGGGGATGGGCTGGTCCTCCCTGTGAATGCAGGTGTGGTGAGGAAGATCACCTCCCTATAATGTGGTGAGAAGTGTCACTTCCCCATCTCCCATCAGTAGAGGGTAGGAATCAAATTAGTAACCACGTTGGTGGGAGAGGAAAAAGAGAAAGAGCAGCACAAAAAACTCCTGAAAAGGAGATTTAAGAAGCAGCAAGTCGTGAAGAGGCTCTTATAATGCAAACAGAGTGAGAAAAGGAGCAGGGACTGTCTAGACAGGGAAGGGGCCACAGACAACACCAGGGGCTGGGAACAGGGGAACAAGGACAGCCATGGCCAGTGCTCTCTGCACAACCAGCAGGCAGGCCCAGCAGATGGACTGCTTCATCACACACTGGGCCAAGGCACCATCAAATCCAACTGAGCCTTGAAGCCAGAAACCCTGCGAGAAGTGTGGCTGCACCTGAGAGGACACAAATGAGGGTAAAGTCACGACCCAGCACACTCAGGGCATCTTCCCCACTACAGGACCAGACATTTGACACAGTGTCAAGGACAGGGGAGTGGTGTGAGAGAGGTGTGCAGGACAAAGGAGTCCCAAAGGAGTTCCTGTGGTCCCACACCAGACCAAGGAGGCTACAAAAATAAAAGCCAAAATGCTTTTTCTTACTTTCTAAAGACATAACTGAGACTACATCCAGCAGCCTCCCAACACACCATCATCCACCAACACGTGCCTTGGCAAGAGGGCACAGGATCACACTCTCACTCCTGGTGTGAATGTGGCGAGGTACAACAAGCCCCTTGGTGTTGCATGGCCATGGTACAGAACAGCACTGCAGGCTTACGGTGGCTTTCTGCCTCCTTACCGCAAACATTGTAGAAGTAAATGTAGTCATGTATCTCCCACTGAGACAGGCAGTGATCTGAATGGCCTGTGGTTCGTCTATCACTCCCATAACCCCTGCTCCCAGTGCCCAACACGGGACCATGCTGAGCTGCAAACACAAACCTTCTGCGCTATCATCTTTGCCACCACATCCCGAGCATGCACATCAATGGTACATATGGTCATGATTTTCTGCCTGTCACCCTTGGAGAGCTGCCCAGTCAGCATGGTGACAAGGGTGTTCAGCTGGGTCACTTGCTTCTTGTGATATTCCTTCATTGCATTCTCGTAGCCTTCCTCCACCCTGGCGAAGGCAATCCCAACCTCGGTTGTCCACCAGATCTGGGTGCAGGAAAGAGCCACCTAGGGAAATGGGCTGGCTCAGTATCAGGGAAAACACCAGAGTTTCCTTACATTCAAGAATGTCTGATCTACAGGAAGATCAATGATGAAGTATCCGTGACATGAAAGTAAGTATTTTTTCATACAGCAGTCACAGCAGACAGGACAACAGGGATCTGCCCTGTGACACTCATTTAAAACATCATATCAGTGGCAGACACATTTAGCAGCTACTTATTAGTAAATCAGCACCTTTCACATGCCTGACACAGCAAAGGAGGAAGAGCTGGAGACCATAAGGATGTCAGAATGCATCTGAGGGGATCTTTTCTCTCGTTAAGCCTCACCACTTTTTTTTTCCTGCTGCACCTCTCACTCCTCTGGGTGTATAGACTTCTCGTGACCCACTGCGTGCAGCAGGCACTGCCCAAGCTCCCCTGCTCCATAATCCAGCCAAGAGAATATCCTCCCTGGACCCCCAATCAGAGCATGGAGCTCAGCCTGGAAACTCCATCAGGAGATTGCCAGGATAAAGGACAACTCATCCTTCCTCCCTCCTGGACAGCACAGTGGAGCCTAGAAACATCCCCATCCACAGCTGGAGGCTGTTAGTGAAAGAAGGGAAGGACAGAACTGAAGGAGAAGCCAAGCGCTGCCTTTCCCACATGCCAGCCTGAGTGGAGTTGAGGAGCTGTGGCAGATACCTGGGCAGGGTAGTCAAAGAGCCACTGTTCCCTCGGCTTCTCCTCGTAAGCCATGATGGCTTCTGTCATCTCATCTCTCACAGTAGCCCTCATGCTGTCTAGTATGTGATTCAGCCAGACCTCAACCTGGAGAAGAGATTAAATCACAGTAACATATTTGCTCTTCTTTAAGGGCCTTTGGTAATTAGTGAAGATCTTTGGTAATCCGTGAAGATAGGGAATGGGACAAGCATTTCAACTCTCAAGTTAAACAAGCCCCACAGCCTCCTTCAGACTACGTGGATTTAGCCAATTCTGGTACTGCAGGATTAGCATCTATTTCCAGACACCAAGAATGCAAGGCAGATTTTTCCTGAACTCCAGCTATAGGAGAAACCAAAATGAACTCCACCGATGAGTAATTTAGTTTGGTGCGTTCCACCTCCAGGCCATGACAGAATCATTCATGGGACTAGGGCACAATCTGCCAGCAGCAGGAGAAAGCTGCTGCCAAACTTGGGAACACAAGTCCTGCTGAATTTAGTATTTCACAGGCAAAGCCCTCACTGAGAAGATAGTTTAAATGCAGCAAGCGGGGAACTCAGTAGCTGGTATTATGTACTTTAGCTTCCTATAACAGTCCATGGAGAAAGGTGCCACTACAGGGACAGATAAGCCGAGCAGCACTTTGATTCTTAAATTTCATACTTTAACACATCGTATGAAAGAATGAATATTTGGAAAACAGGAAAAAAAGCCTTCTCTTTCAAAAGATACCCATGAAGAGGTACTATGGAATAGCTTAGTCTATTTTCAATCTGCATCCTCTCCCTTACCGAGGATATTTGTAACAAGCTGTAAAACTAACCTTCAAAACATCTTAGAAAAATTCAAATAAAAAGACCTAGTTAGAAAAAGGCCACAGTCTTTTCTCTCACTGCGGACTGTGACACTTGTGCTCCACCTATCCAGAGTGGGACCAACAGCTGTGATGTAAGGAGGAATTGAATTACACACCACCTCTTCCAGCTTTTCTCACACATAAAGGAAGAGTAGTGAAGCTCTGTGATATCTTGGCAACAGAAGCCCACACAAGGGGCAGGAGAGCAGACTCCACTGGACAGTTTTGATAGACAAAAACCTTTCACCTGTCCGCTGCAGTCACAGGGTTCACTGAAGCTGACATATTCCTCCTCTTTACTGTACATTCCCAGGCCAACCTTGGTTGCCTTCTGCTCAGAGTCCAGCTGGAATTTCATCTTGGCCAAGTTGTCAAAGAGTTTGGAAAGATGACGTTGCACCTACAAAAGGAATTGTATAAATAAAATGACTGAGACAGGACAAGCAGAATGGAGATCACCATACAGGTCACAGGAATAATCATGTTCACAAAGCATGATCTTGGACACCTTGGTAGCACCACATCTTCTCATACATATCCAGGATACTGCCAGTGCAAGTCTCTTGCTGTCTCTCCCAATACTTCCACCTGTTTCTACATCATTTAGAAAACAGACATGCCTTAATAAATTTTATTTCCCTATTGGGAAATCTCCCATACAGGGCAAAAGCACAGAAAACATTCAAACATTGCATGACCTCCTAGCCCCAATTTCCCTACATGTAGTGATAAGAGGTCTCTAGCCATTGCTCCACCTCATCCTATTCTCACTAGAGTTTATTCACTATGAACCCTTCTGTTTTTTCACTACTAGAAATCAATTTTGTGTCAGTGAAAAGTCCTGAATTCTCCTCCATGGAGAATTTCTGCCCAAGATCCATGATAAATAGCTCAACAACCAAGACCTTCTACAAAACCCCCATCTTGACCAAAAGCACTCTTCCAGAAGGAAAAGGATAATACAGTCCTGTTTTGTTCATACCCTGGTGGGTTTGAGAAGCCAACAGGGAGATGTTAGCATTGCTGCTGCAGGCTCTCAACATCGGCACCTGCCTGCTGGGAGCTGAGCAGGTCACCAACGCTTCTTCTAGATCACTACATAACACACAACTAAATCACTGTGTGTCACACACCACTGCCAACAAAGGCAGGCTTCTCCCAGGACTGATGTTCCCATGGCAAGAGTCAGCTCACAGAGCTGTCCCAGGCAGGACTTGGCTCTCCCAGTGACAGCCAGAGACAGGGAGATGGACAGACTCCCATGGGTAGGATGAGAAATGAAAACAGCCCATAATGCCTGGTGCTCTAATGCTCTCACAGAAAGACGGGTAGACTTGTCCATTTAATTCTTACAAAGGATTACAACACTCCTTCTCACAAGCTGTCCTGCAGGTGGACATAGCTTGGTAGTCTTCTTACACATGTTCAAGCAGGGCCAAATCCTGGAAGGTGCTAAGTATATCTGAGAAGCAACAGGCACTCAGCTTCCCCCCAGATAAGCGTATCTCCTTTCAAATCTTAAGTAAACCATAAAAACCTTTTCTTACATCTAGAAGTTTCTGCTCACAAATCCCCACTGTCTGTTCCCAGACCCCAGCCAGTCTTCAGGGCTTTGGATGTACTCCAGCACTTGGTGCAATCCTCCCACTGGAGCCCTGGGTACACCTGAATCTGCACAAGTTCAATACCCAGTTCAAGAGGATAATATCATCGTGTATTTAATCCTCCTTTAGGAATTATCAGACTTTGAAACTACAGTGGAAAGGCTGAGAGTGTATCCATATATGATCCTACTTGACATTTACTTTGATTTTATTGCAAATAGTTTTGAATAACAGAAAACGCCAGGAATTTTTCTTACTCCATGGAGCATTTCAACACAGTACCTTTACTTTGCTTCCTGTTGTTTTTTTCTCTCCATTTTAAGTATCAATCAAATATGTACTTATGATACTCTGCAGGCTGAAATCACCCAGCAGCAGAAACAGATATAAGCAGTGTTAAAGGTTAGTGGCAAACAACAGCATTTCCAAATGCACTGCAAACCTTCTCCATTCACGTGCTCACATGAATGCTGAAAATGATGAAAAGCTTAAAGAAGGTGAGATTACTCACTAATGAAAGATGGAATAAGGAATTAGTTCCTTACCCAACAGTCTCCATTTGTTGTGAACATTTTGATTAGTTTTACATACCAACCTCAGGATAAATGATGTATCCCAAACAAGGCCCAGAGCACAGCAATGCCAGGCAAAGTGGCCAAGGTTTCCTGACAGCAACTCCTGTAGCAATAATAATCAACTGTAACGCTGCTATGCTCTGTATGGAAAAACATCTGCAGGGCTGAATCCTCTGAACTCTGCCCACTGGGGGATAGGAGATGTCTGTGCTCCTCTGGGGAATGGGGCAAAGAGCACAGTGAAGCGATTTCCTAGAACAAGAAGGTTACTACAGGTTCCTCCACAGGATGATCCAGAAATCCACCAAAGTCAACAGGAGGAATGCTATATTTGGAGTGATTTCCCCACACCTGGCATTCAGGCACCATCCCCAGAAACACAGCCTAGAGAGGAGAAGCCTCCTCAGTCAGATGGTGCAGAAGCCCAGTGCAGGAGGTCAGATACCCAGCCCATCCCCTGAGCTGTGCAGGGATGGATGGCAACCCAAGAGATCTACTTGCTTGCCTTGGCCATAGCACCTGTCTGACCACCAGCTGTCTTACCACTTTCAGGCTGTGTTCTTCTCTCCCCCTATAATCAGGACATCCCAAAGACCTTTGCATGGGGGAAGGAAGAAGTGGCTGACTAGCAAATGCCTCTTCTGCCGAAAAAAAGGGAACTCTCCAAGGCATCAGTGGTCAACACTTCCACATTTGAAGGCCCAGTCTGTGGCTCTTTCAACACGGATGCTGCTTGGTGGCATCCCAGGTTGGGGATCCAACGTCAGCAACAAGTTTTAGCTGAGATCCTCAAGAAAGATGGTTTCCTCCAAACTCACTGTATCCCAGCAGAAACAAACCCATTGTTTTTATGGCATCAAAAACATAGCTCTGCTCTGTGCAACACTTTCAGAACCATCTGCAGGGTTAGATCAGACAACATGCAGTGCACATGTGGCCCTTCAAAGATGACAGATGAAGATCAGCTGTGAATTATTATTAATCCAAGTGAGGGTGGGAGAAAAAGCACTCCAGAAAGGATAAGCTACGGGAGAGTCCCAAGACAGCATCTTCCACCGTGACATGACTGACAGCTAGAAAATGCAAAGGTTATGTACGCACTACAAGGCTTACCAGATGTGGGTTGGTGCCATTGGAAAGAATATCCAATAAATCTGCAGAAGAAATGAAGTAAAATCTGGGAAAGGCCAACCTCTTCATGTCCAAATATTCAGCCAAAGCCTTCTCACACAGAGACAACCTGGGGAGACAAAGCAGAGGCCAGGACAGGTGGGTAAATGCCCTTTCATGTTTCATGGTACAGTTTGGGTTACCAAGCAGACACTCTCCTACCTTGAGGAGAGAAAACCCGGCGGCGCAAACCCCACGTGATCACCGATTCTTCCCGCCCTCTGGCGCCTGGACATGACGTCAGCATGGCATATGAATAACCCGGCTAGAGCTTCTTCCCCCACTGCTGGGGAAACTTAACCCTATCCTGGTTAAACCAGGACACAAGGGTCAAACAGCCTAAGAGTCGGAGAAGCCTCATGAAAAAGCAGAAACACAGGTGGAAAAAAAAGGCTAGAAAGGGTTTGCAGTCTGACCTATTGTTTTAGACAAACTCCTAGTTGCCGCGGGTGATTTCACACTGGGATAAAAGTTTCCATAACTGCTTTATTCTAATGAGCCGCATTTTAAAGTCTGATTCAGACCTACTCAGCTTTTTGTGTTTGCAAAGCCTGAAAGGAAACTTGTTTGCACTGATCTAAAATGGATCTTTCATTGCTTATATGGTAAACTCCTGCTGAGCTTACAAAGTTCATAAATAACATACAGCTAGTCTTCTGTGAGGAACATTGGCCTTATCTGATTAAAAAATAAAATAAATCTTTATTTTAAATGGATAGTTATTACTGACACAACAGCTATCATATTAACTTTTAAGTGTGTTCCAGGTAGATGAGCTCATATGTTAAGTGAGAAGCATATCCATCTCAGGACACTAAGGTCTTTCTCAAAGAGCCTAGTTATATCATGTGTCAAGGGTATACACACAGAGATAATTTCGTAAATTAAAGAACATGGGCTCAGCTCTGCTGCAGATATCCCTGCTTGGACTGCTAAATAGATATTTAAGACATTGTATCTGGGGTGGCAGCAAGGCCATGTGTTATTAAAACCAGCTGAATGCCTAGCTTTGTGCATGTGCAAATCAATATTCAGGATGAGAATTTGCACATACATTAAGCCAGACTCCACTTTGGGGGTTTCAGGGTGATGGATCACAAATAAAAAGACTCAAGAAAGATCAGAAATGCTGCAACTTCTGAATGCAAGGAATGCATAGTCTAGGAAGAAAGCTCTGGAGCACAGGTTAAACAAACTTTTTAGAGTTGATCCCAGTCTCTGCCAAAATCCTGGGATTTGTGAAGTTCTACGTACCTACTCTGAATGTCCTCCAGTTGTTGGGACAGACCTGGTTTATTGGTGGCCTCAACTACATTTGGGGTTTTCTGAGTTTCATAGGCCAGTTCTTTAAAATCCACATCAATCCCTTCAAAGCGTTTGGAGTCCTAAAAAAGCAATACAAGGAACACATTCATCGTAAACCACTAATTTTGTGCTAAAAGATCCCATCCTCTGGGTGCTATCTTTGGGTTGAGGAGGAGGACTCTGTGCAGAGAGCCTCCTGTCCAGTGCAGGGGGACCTCTCCACCATTTCAGAAGGGCTTTTCCAGCCATGTGCCTGAAACAAGTCTCCAGCTGGGCACTCGCCACCTCACTGTATCCCAAAGGGTTATGGATAAAGCGATCCATGCAGAAGCCAATGCATGGGACCAACCATTCTCATGGGATTGAATTTCCCTTTGAATGTCTCTTCAAAACTCTTCCTCTCCTGTATCCAGATGAAATACCAAGTTTCCCTGGCCACAGCAGCAGGAGATGCTCCCATATGAGGGAAAGGCTACCGACTCCATGTGAGTTCACTGTTCCCTTCTTGCCACAACACAGAAGTCTCAGTGCCCATCCCTGAAATGGGTATGATGACACTTGCAGAGGAGAGCCCTTCCTTGCCTTGAGTGAGGCCATGGAAACCCCATGTTGGCAGCGGAGGAGCATGCTGCACCTAACAGGGACCCTGGATTTTTGGACTTAACAGCAAAGAATAATTAAAGCTATGTTCAAAATGTCTCTGTTCCTCCCTTTTTCCCAAGCCAGGCCTCCTGAATGAGCCAGGACAGTGAATAAAAGTGCTCCAAACTTTCCTGGTAACACTTCCATGTTAACCTGTGTTCAGCCCCGGCAGCAAAGCTCTGGCTGAAGGGTTGAGCCCTCCCTGCATGCAAGCCAAGTAGCCAGCTTCAGATATGCGTCCCATGCCCTGCTTGCACATCCTCCCCCAGCCCTGGCTGCATCCCGAGGAGATTCAGCCTCCAGAGGCTTTGAGCTTCATCTTTTTGTCTAGGGAAGGGAAGAGGCTGCTGATCCATGCCACCTGCCAGACAGCCAGACGGGTACTGAGATGCAGCCAGCTGCCCAGTAGGATGCAGATTTAAATCGTGATGCAATTTCATATATGCCATTAGAGAGCTGTTGGATATTAACAGTTTGCTGGCACATGGTACAGCCTTCGGGGTACTAGTTATTAGCACCTGTATGTATTGCACAGTAAGAGAGGTGTGTCCAGCGCTCTCCAAAGCAGAGGGAAGAACAGTCCAAGCAGACCACAATGAAGGGATGGAGACAGGGTGGTGTACCATCAGGGTGTCACTGGGCTGTGCACACCCCCTCTTGGGTGTCAGTCCCCTGGCAGTGATGTTAAGTGTTGTCAGCATGGCTCAAGCACAACCTACAGTACAAAAACATCCTGAGGCAGCACTAGGGAAACTAATATAGCACTAACAGAGCCTCCAAAAAAAGCAAGGCAGCAGGAGAAAAGCTCTGCTTTGGGGAGCTTGGCATTATAGATAACCCCGTTTCATACAATGGAGGCTCTTCTTCAACACTTTCCAAACAGGAAAAATAGGATTTGTGGTTTCATACCTTGGGAAGCTGTGCCCGTATATCTTCTGAGCCTATGAATATGCTCTCCAAGTGAGACCATGTACGCTGCACTTCAAACCAGAGAGAAATGATGGAGTCCGCAGTGGACAGCTTCCTCTGCCATGCAGACACCTCCTCCAAGAAAAAAGCAATATATTTCGATGTCATTAAATTCTGCAGCTGCACTTGGTTGTCTTCTAAAGTTTCGATGAGTTCCTCATCTGACTTCAGTAACGGGATGTTCGTCCGGGGGTGAGGCTCATACTGAAACTCCATGGTGCTCCAAGTCATTTTTAGTTCCTTCAGGACTTTTTCCATACTCATTTCTCGCACTGCTTTGTCCACAATGCCATGAACCTCATCCTCAAAGTTATGCAGGTTGAGCTTCAGGAGGTCAGCCAGCACGGTGTCCGAGTCCATCACAAACCTCACACCTGTCATCTGCATCAGTTGATTCCAGTGTCTTTCTCTAATAGCAGGATTTTGAAGTTCTGCCACAGCTTTCAGGGCTGTCAGCATGTTCTTCACTTTGTTGTCCAGCCCAGTGAAAGCATCCCATGCCCTCATTTCCTTATCCAAATTCTGAATCTCTCTTGCAAACTTTTTACACTCCAGATCCATGTTTTCCACATTAATATCCACCCATTTGGTGGTCTGCCAGTCATCAAGGCTAGTGTTCACAAGGGAGATCATATCCCAGAGCTCTTTGAGAAGACACAGCTCCTTTCTGCACTGCTTCAGTTGTTTATAATCTGGCACCATGACTTCAAACAGACCAGCTGATTCATAAATTGAGGTCATGGCTGACTCCATTTGTTTAATCTCAATGTGCTTTGCATCCAGCAGTTGATAAGGCTTTTTGGTGTCAAACCTAGAGGGAAAAGTTTATTCTTCATAAGTGATACTGTAACAACTTCTAAAGAAAACATAAAACAAACAGTGCCTCTAAGAGGCAAAGCAGAGATGAAATGTCTATAGTATACACTGATGGTACAGCCACATGGCACTACTGACGCCACCTTAAAGCAATACTGTGCACTCAGCATCCAAATTCAATCGCTTGCTAACACTGGACAGTGTTCCCAGGGATGAAACACCCCAGGCAGAACAGATACAACACTATGAGAAGGTAGGAAAGGTATGCAAGGCTCGAGCATACATTCTCAGGAGACTTGGAGATGATCCCATAAAGCTTTTTTTCCTCAGGGCTTCTCTGATGCTATAATTTGCCTGTACCTGAATGGTGCTTCTTTCCGAAATCGCTCTCTGAACCTGTGCTGCTCAACATCAAACGCTGCACAGCTCTTGCGCAGAACTGTCATTTCGTTCGCCTGCAGAGGAGCCACATGCTGTTTCACAGCTATTGCCAGCTTCTTTATATTGTTCCATTTCTCTGGCAGTTCCTGCAAGCAAAATTTAAATGCTGGTAGGCAGTATTTGCTATTTGATATAAGATGCGTCTGATCTGTTTATGGATAATCACAGAACAGAAAAAGCAACAGATTCCGTGTCTAAAACTATAAGGAAGTTTTGTTGTAATGCAAAGGCTAAACACACAATTTGGGATAAAACTTCCCAGCTATTCACGATTTTGAAGACTAAGACCTTATAACTGACTGCTCTGATTGTACAAACATGTTCAGTAACTTCAGAAGAAGAGTCCCAGACTAGATCCTGGGCTCCCAGGATGGTTCAACGCTCAGGAGAGAACAGCAATCCTAACATCAAGCCCAGTGAGACCTGGAGCCTGCTGGGAGTGGCTGAAGGCAGGAGGATGGGCTGCAGTTGCAAGCTCATCAGATTGTCTGGCTTCCCAGAGCTAATTAAGAAACAGAGCCTGGGTAATTTCCTGCCAGCTCTCAGAGCAGAAGAAGATGTTATACCAGAAGGACTTCTAGGGAGCTCTCTGGGGCAAATCCCTCCAGCTTGTGTATATAGTATTAGAACTAAATAAGACCGGTTTCTTTCTCAGGTTTTTCATCATCCAAGCTGCAAGTGCACAGCACCACTGACAATCCACCCTCTGTATCTGGGATTTTCTTCAGAAAGGGATTTTATTTCTTCTCACTAGGCTTTTTGGGCCATATCCTCAGCCCAAACACTGACGCCAGCCAAGGGCTCTGTTGTCAACTCCCAGTGCTTTGCTCTCAGACAGCCCACTTCCCCATGTACTGTGCAAGCCTACAGGGAAGACTTTTGGTTTCTCTTCATCCCAGTTCACATAGTTAAGGAGATTAATGGAGACACACCAACACTATGGAAAGAGGGGAAATAACCTGGAGGCAGCTCTGAGGCACCAGAGTGGTCACAGCAGGGCCAGTCCCTCCTGAGGGGTCTCTTTCTGGCATTTTATATTCCAGTCTCAATAGAAATCACTATCCATGACCACAGCAGGACACACGTGGAGCTGCTTCCTTGTAATTCTCGTACAAACTACCAGCTCCAGCCCATCCATCTCCACAGCCATGGAAGGAGCGATACCTAGAGGAACTTATTTCTGGTTTTCCCACCGTATACAGGAGAGAATGAATCATTCAACTACGTGTTCCTGTCACTTTCCAGAAAGAACAAAACTGTTTTATCTCCTGGATCTGAATGGCTGCCCCGCATCCCTCATTTCTTCTATCAGAAAAATAAATCAGTTGTTCAAATGTACTTGCACAAACAGTCACCAAACAAGCAGCTCTCAGGCAGAGGAATTAGCAGAGCCTGGTTCTCTGCAGCACCATGTTTTATGCTGGACTGAAGCTGCTGCAGCAGTCAGAGCATCCATGTAATGCAGCTCTCCTGGTTTTCAGGGAGTCTGTAGGAACCTAGGTATCTTTAGGACCCTTAACTATTCCAGATTCGGTGACCCGACCACCCACAGATCACAGTTGCACAAGCAGAAAACCAGGGGATTGCTAAACCCCACTCAGCTCCCATCCAAGCCTGCAGCAGAGAACTGGAGCCTTTGCTGCACAGCTGCATCAGGCAGGAACATCTCCCCAAAAGGTCCTTTAAACCTTGTGTCCTACACAGACCCCTCTGCCCACAGGACCCCATGACTATAGGGTATCCATCAGCACGTAGCCACACGCTTGTCCACTGTAACACGTTGGCTGTTGCCAGTGCTTTACTCCTGCTTCCCAAGGCTGGCTGGGCACCTCACAGTCTTTTCTAACCTCCATCTCATGGTCCCCTTTCCAGAAATGAAACGAATTCCCAAAAAAAACCCTGATTCATCAGAGCCAGATGTGGAAAGGTGCCAAAATACTTTCATAATCTTCTCTTAGTGATGTCCTCTGGGTCAAACAGATTTGGTGTTACAGATCCAGTGAAGGACTGAAGTCCTATGAGAAGGCAACTCCTCTGCCAACATTATCCTTCCCATCTCCACAGTTGCCAAGAACTGGCTTATTTAAAAATAATTATAATTCAACCTAATTAACAGATGTATTTGAAAATGCATTAATTTTTTTCAGGAGTAATCGCTGGGAGTTGGAGCAGGCAATTCTATGTTTTTCATACATAACAAAAGGCTTAATCTCTGCTTTAAAAGAAAAATCTCAATATAACTCCAAAATTTAGAGCTATTAAGGCACATCCTGCAATAGCAAAATACTATCCACTGAGGCCCTCTAATGACAGGGAAAAGGGTCTTAAATATTCCTGCAATGCTCTTAAGCTCACACCCTCTTTGACATCTGCTACTCAGCAAATTCATGTGTCCACCACAAGTTTTCACCCACCTCCAGCTGCTTATAGACTTCCTCTGGCAGCTGTTGCTCATACGTCTTCAGCAGTTCAATGGTTTGCTTCAGGGGCTCAAACATGGCATCAGTGACACTGTGCCTTTCTTTAACAGCCAGGAGATGACCCATAATCTCCACCAAGCCATCATAATCGCCTTTCTCAACCTTTTTGCTCAAACCTTTATCAACAGTTTTAATGAACTCATCGAGGTCAGCCAAGCTATATAACACAAAACAGAAAGGCACAAAGTAAGAGCAGTTCCTACTGAAATAATTATCAGCCTTACACCAAGCACCTGGACTGGCATGGACAGGGGAAAGGCCTGGCTAACCCTGTCCATTGCACGGCAACATGCTGAGGGCATCAGAACCACAGTTCATGCTCAAAGCGATCCATAGATGTGGTACAGCTTCCTGCAAGGAACAGATAAATAGGTTGGGACTTCTCAGGTTGGAGAAAAGGTATCTGAGAAGGAGTGTAACAAAGATCTGTGAGCTCAGGAGTGGTCTGGAGAGAGTGAGTTTGAAAGGACAGTTTTCATCTCATCATTTCCAATACAAGAATTCAGGATCCTCAGAAGAAGCGGCAGGTTGCAAAGCCACAACAACAGGGATTATTCTTCACACACTGCCTCATTTCTTAGGGTAACTTCCTGCTGCAGAAGGATACAGGCAATAAAAATTCACAGAAGTTCAGAAAAGCAACTGAACATTTGTGAGAGAAAAAAAATCCATCCAGGCCTTTAACTACAAGGGTATGGCCCCTGTTTCTCAAAGTCCTTGAGCTATTAATTGTTAGAGACAAAGGAGAGTGTTTAGGGGA
Source organism: Strix uralensis (assembly GCF_047716275.1). NCBI lineage: Eukaryota > Metazoa > Chordata > Aves > Strigiformes > Strigidae > Strix > Strix uralensis. The sequence continues at coordinate 7,882,835 of NC_133990.1, forward strand.
AGTTTTCCTACCTGCTTACCCTGTTCTTAATCTCACCAGCTACTAGGCACTGACGGCAAAGGCACGATGGGCTCCTGGATCTCTGGTCCTTTCCAGCACAGCCATTCTTCTCTCCTCAAAACATTTATTTTTTAAGTGCCCACTTAAATTCTGTGAATGCTACTAGGCCAAAATGTATCCTTAAATATTTCACCTAATAAAGACTCAACTGCTAAGTCAGGAACTCTTAATAAGAACTCCTAAATGCCCGTTCTAAGCTACAGAAAAACCTCTTTGCACAGAAATTATCTAACAGAATTACGGTGCTGAAAAGAACACATCATATCATCCACCGCACACAGCAGCCTGCACTACTACATATGTCTGTAAATATTTCTTTGTAAGCATTCAAGACCTATGATATCCTTCAGTTGTGACTACTCAAATAAATCACCTGACGCATTGTCCTGCACAGACCTGGTGACTGAGCAGCTATTCAGAGCAGGGAACACATGTTAATTCAAAACTTACATCCAAAACTCCTCCTTTCTGTAACCTTGAAACTACCTCCCCATGACTGCTCACACCAGGCAACCTGAATTAGTTTTTTTTACACAGAGTGCACTCAAAAGAGCAATGCATTTAGAAATAGAGCAAGTATGTCATGACATTAATGCAGCTTTACTGATGGCTAATATCAAATGCAATGAAGTATGTACAGAGCCCTAGCAGAGATTAGGTTAGTTGGATCAGGATGAATGGACAAGCAGATGTCCTGTCTAACACCACACAGCAGGTCCAGGAGCATCGGCTCGTGGGATGTCAGTGGTACCAAGTCCATATAACTGTTTCCACTTTACACGCTCGGCCGTACCAGTTCCCAGCAGAGACGAGTGGATGCGATGGAGCTGGCATGCAGTATAGGCCCCCTTCTCTTGCTCCCGTATTAGCTTATTGGTTACCAGCGTGAAATGATAAAGCCAAGCCAAGACAAGAAAAATGCCCTTTGGTCAGCACAGGTCCCAGGAAGAGGAGGCAGGATCAGCTCTTACCTGTGTGTGACATGGTCCATCAGATGCTGCTTGAACACCAAGCTCCACCTTTTTATCACATTCAGCAAGGATGCCTTGAAAGGCCGAGCATCAACTTTCATCCAGCTCTGGAAGATGCTGATGGGCTCAATGTGATTCACCTCTTCATAGATCTTCTCATAGGAGTCGATCTGCTCTCTGAACTGCTGCAGTGTGGGAGGCGTTTCAGGGACCCCATCCTCCGCATGGGCCTCAATTTCTGCAGCAGTGAGGATGTGCCCATAGAGGAGGAACTGGCGGCAGAACTCCTTTCTGTCATCCCCATAGAGGTAGGAGTATTGGTCGAAGGCACTGCGGTAATCACAGCAGGCTGCCATCACAGCCTGCACACGTCCCATCAGGTCATGGCGCATGTCAGCCAGATCAGCCATGTCCTCCATGTCAGCCTAGGAGAGGAGAGAGGAGAGCGTAGTGTTGCAGGAGCAGCGTGGTACCTCCTCACTGTCACACAGCATGAGGGAGGTCCACAGCCACTGACCTGGTAGTGGAGGAAGCCGCTGTGCTTGGCCAGCCTGGGCACCAGTGATGAGATCCGGTAGATGTCATTGAGAAGACTTTCCACCATGTCATAGAAGTTATCATTTGTGCCAGGGTCCAAGGAGGGATGAAATATCAAATCTGGGATCACCAAATCCAGCTGCACCTCAAACAGGGGAGTGAGCCCTGCCTTGGGATCTAGTAGGGAAGAACCGAGATGACAGGATCTTTCTCAAGGGGAGAAAAGTGATGTTGAGCCACCACTAACATCTCACCACAATATGCACACAATGCCCCACAGGGACAACAGGCAGGTGTGATCGCAGACACCCACTCACTGGGTCCAGTGACATTGTATCTGCACTCAACACAGAGGAGATGCTGGCAAACTGGCTGATGTTCTGGTTCCCACAGGTGATACTGGAGAACAGATGAGACACAATGATTTAAGGACCGGAAAAAATGCTGTGAAGAAAAAATGCCTTAAAGAGACCAGGCTCTTTAGCTAATCAAAAGGGAGTCTGAGAGCTGAACAATTACAGCGCATAAGTACTTGCAGAGGAGAAAAACAACAGGAACCAAGAGGCTCTTTAATTCAGTGGAGAAAGGCACGAAAAAAAACCCAGCAACTGGAAACTGAAACCAAATGCAAATGTGAAATTATATGCATGTTTTTAACAAGACGGTGAAGAACTGGATGCAACTCTCCAACTCAGTGTGCCTCCACATCCAGGACAGAAGTGTTCCTGGAGACATGCTTTAGCTGGACACAGGCTGCTCTCAGCCGAGTGAGTGAAACTCCACAGTGGCCTTAGGCAGGAGGTCTGATTTACTGAAGCCTGAACCATCTCATATCTTCACTGCACTAATGCTCAGGACTGAGGTTTTTCTTTCAAGCCTTTCATCAGCAGAACTGGCTCTTGAGACTCTCCGCAAATGAAAGATTGTGTAACCTTGATGCTTTGTGTATGGGAGGGCAGGAGATGGCTGATGCCCAAGCACAGACTTGGGACGATGCCTCAATTTTGTCTGTCCATTAATCCCTGCAAATGGTGCATAATTGTCTCTATCCCTCCCCCTGAGCAATGCTTTGCTCCAGTGACTGGGGGATGGAGTCACCCACCGTGTCTGGAGGCTCCTCCAGCACTTGCCGTAGACAGTGCAAGAGGCACAGCAGAAAGCCAGGAAGAAGACAGCAACTCTTAGGCATGAGGGAGGGCACAAAACAGAAACCTCCCCTTGGTGAGTCTGAAGCAGCCACCACGACCAGGGAAGAACCAGCAGTCACCTGTGTTTTCCAGGAGGTACTTCAGCGAGCACTCAATGGCAGTGAAGAATCCATCCAGGACTATCTCATCGACATAATCCACATAGGCCTTCCAGATGTCAGATGCTGGGTCTGCAAGTAAGAGGCTCTGGTTTTCCTGGAAGAAAAAGAAGATGCCTTTAAATACAGCAGGGCTGAGTCTGTCCTCAAGAGAGCTGCCCACAGCTAAGGACTGATGCCAGTGAGTACGTGGGTACCAGCCTTGTGGAGGCACGGAAAACCAGACAGACGGATGTTGCTGCTGCTGCTGGCATGGCCACGATTTGGTCCTTCTGTCAAGGGCTGCTTTGTCATCTGAAACAACTTAAAATAATTGCAAGGTAAAAATGGAGTGCAGAAGAGACTTAGCTGCTCTGTGACATGTTCTCCTCCCTCTTCTCTGAAGCCACAGGGTTAGAGGCTGCTTTGCATATTGGGGCAGGGAGCACTCAGGAGCCTCAAAGTGCCTGAAGGGGTCATCCAGTTCATGAAGACCCAGCCCTGGTGGCATGTATAATGTTACCCTGAGTGGATGAGGCCTTCAAGGTGGACTGCTTACACCTCTGCCCTACAAATGCCCTTCTCAAGACCAGAGAACTTTCAAATTCAGGAAAAGGTTTTTTAATAAACTATGTAAAAACAGATAAAGATTGGGATCAGAAGACAAAGGGTTGGCTAACAACCTCCCTCCTCAACTTATTGTGTTCCCTTTCTCCAGGCAAGCACCCAGTCAGGAAATTTGGAGTTTTCTGGTCACAGCAGGGACTCATCCTTCCTGGGTTTCCTCTTTTCATCCCCACATGGCCAGGCTGTGTACCCACTCTCTGCACCTCCAAGCAGTCCTCCAGGTTCTGCTGTGTCCCCTGCCTTGCTTGCCCTCTGAGTGTTCCTTCTCCTAAGCCTGCCAGGAGCCCTCAACACAGGCAAGGTCTCAAAAAAAATAAGGTCCAGCTCGTAGTGAGCAGAAATCAACACACACTGTCTGTTGCTGGGGGGTAGACGTTGGCAGCATTTCATGTATGGAGGCACAGGAAAGGGTGCCATTCCCAGCGCTGACATGGCAGCTTGGCACACGAGATAGAGCAGCATTGCCAGTTGGGTTTGAGCCAACCCAAAGTTGCTGCTCCCCAACTTGACACATCATAGCTGGGTGCTTAAACTCTCAAAAGAGCAAGCCAGGGCTCCAGCCCCTTGTAGACTCACTCTGGCCACATTTTGCGCACACTAGAGAAAGGGGAACTTCATACAAATGAACTCTATGGGAATATCCATCTGAAAGCACCACCCTCTCTTCATCATCCCCTGTCCTTGTATTTGATAATGTCCCCTTGTTACTGGTGTTGTACTGAGCCTTTACTCCAGATGCCTCATCCTGGTGAATGAAGGGCAATGAAAGCCAGCATCTAGCTGTCCTGCCTTTGCCTGTTGGTGCACATACCCAAACCCTCACTGTGCTTTTCTCAGCAGCCTCAAGACTCACCTGCCCCCAGGAAGACTTGAACAACCAAGGGAAACCCAGCAGACCAGCCCTTGGCCCCTCCACTGCAGCTTCTCCAGGTTTGACCAGCACAGCAGGACAGAGGCATGAGGACACCCTACTTTGGGCTATGGTGCCTTTTTCTCTCCAGGACCTTCATGCTGCTTTGCAGTTGGTCCTGCTCCTGGGAGCAGCACTGGCAATGCCACCACACCAGTGGTGCCAGTGCTCCTGCCATGACCACAACCCCATATTCTCCTTGGCCAATCTAGCAAGTGCCCTGGTCTTCTGGATGGTAGCCGGAGGTGGCTGAGCCTGTTACAGCTCTGGCAGCAGAAAAACATGGACATAGTGTCTCAGCGTGCAGAGAAGGAGGTTAGATGTCCAGGGCTGTCTGCAGACAGAGGTAAGATGAGCAACAAGAGCTCAGTGTCCCAGCGAGGGTCAGCCAGTTCTCTCCAGAGTCCTAGGCCAGATGGTGACCCTCAGGAGAGAGCTGGATCTAAAATCCATCTCACTCCAGGACAAGGTGCTGTCCCTGACATGCATAACACCTCACTCTGGGCAGGTGAGGACCAGAGTTTTGGGCTTTCTCCTGGCCTACAAAGAGGACTCAGCTCTGGCAAAGCTGCTGGAAAGCACCGAGGTTTCAAGACAGCAGCTTTTTTCCTGTCACTCAGCTTCTCCCTGGACTGCCAGCATCACCTCGTGCTCCCACAGGGAGACAACAAGTCTGAAACAGAAAGGTCAGCCACAGCCAGCTACCTCTCTTTTTTCAGGTAAATATTTTGGAGGGGGATTTTTCCTCTGAGCAGGATCCCAAAGCCTGATGCACGACTCCCCTCTAGTGGCTCCACAACAGCCAGGACTGGAAGCCAGACTCCCTGAGCTGCAGCTGCTCCCATTTTTGTCCAGAACTGTGTGTCCAGCAGTGCCCAGCCAGCAGCCCTGCACCACACAGCCATACCAGCTCACTCATCAAAGCTATCATTAATTGACACTGAGTAAGATTTTCAAATGAGTTAAGGGAGTTAAATTTAAGGTGAAAGAGCTCTGGACATTTTCACCACATCAGAGAAACACACAGAGCCTATGAAGACCCAACAAACCCCTGGGGAAGGTCCCCCCTCACCTTCACCAGCAAATGAATCCTCTGCCCTGATTCTCTGACAAGGCTGTAACGCCTTTCCAGACGGTCCTGACAGTCCTCTAGGTTTAGCAGTGATTCCTTTTTACAATCTTTCCTCTCAAATATGGGCGACACCCACGATCGCATGATGGTCTGGATCTCCTCAACGTTGTTTTTAGCCTTCTGTATCCTCTGCTCGAGGTCATGGACATCATCCATCACCACGGAGATATGATCCCAGACACCTGGTAAAAGAATGAGATGATTGACTACTTGTTTTCAGGGCTGCTGGGACAAGATCTTGTGCACCCTCCTTAAAACCAGCCTCTGACTTTTTCCCCATGGTCTCATGTATTTCTCACCCATCATTAACACAAGACTTCCCACACCAACCAACAGAGCCACTTCTAGCTCCCTCCTGCCCCAACAAGTCACGGTATGGACAGCCACAGCCTCTGCTTTCTGCCAAGACTACCACCACCACGGGGATGTTTGACACTTCCTGCTTCCCTCTACCCAGGTTTGATCTCCCACTGATTGCTACCAAAGGGAGCAGCATGTGGAGGATGAGTACAACAGGCTGAGTGGTCCCTGCCACCATCACTAGAGCAGGGACCCATAACCCTAATACACAGGCTGTCCCAGCCCCAGGTACGAGGGCTGCATTTAGATGCAGAGAACTTAGAGTTCATCTGCAGGAAAATCCCTTCATCTTTCTTTATTGTGCAATGGAGAAAGAGTTTTTCAGCTTTGCATGATCCCAAGGGAGGATGCTTGTTCCTATTCATACCACAAGCCCAATGACAGAAATATATATTCCACCTGTGAGCAGTTTGCTTTCACCAAGAGGAAACAAATTGTCTTCCTCCACTCTGCTTTGCAGTTAAAACTAATCAAGCAAGAACACTGGTTAAATCATCCCAAAGTCACAGTGCACAAAATCCACCTCTAGCTGCAGTATTTCATCCTTCTGGAAAAGATAATCAGGTTGCCCTGGCTTTCACTGGGACAAGTCCATCCCAGTGCCAGATAGCTGGGCCAAGGGTTCCCACTTCCTTTTGGGTGAGGAAGCAGTGTCTCAGGGACACAGGCACACAGCCACACAATGGGTCACTTGGGCTGGCACAGGGCGGGCAGCACAGGCAGTAAGCAGATTCTTCAACCCCAGCCTTGCCAGTTCTTGCAAACCCAAATCTTGCCACCTCCTCAGTGGCACTGCTTAGAGGGCAGCCTCTCCTCCCCAGAAGCCCAGGCTGAGCTTGAAGGGAGCAGGATCCTGTCCACAGCACCAGCAGATCAATGGAACGTGGCAAGGAGCAGGCAAGCTGGGGACTGCTCTTCATCTCTCCAATGCTGGCTCTGCTGAAGGGTGCCTGTCCTGCTGGGAACTGCAGTTGGGAACCAGGTGACAGAGGTTGGGCACATGGGGGGATCTGATAGGACCCAAGCGTATGCACTCTTTCCCCTAACACAGAGCTAGCTCACCCTCCATCTTCCAGTTCAGTGTTTCTTCTGCCTCTTTCAGCTTCAGGTCAATATCCCGCAGCTGCCCCTCTATTAGAGGGTATTCGACCTCCAGGACTGTCTTCAGGACCTTGTTGTATCTGTTCACCATCAGCTCCAAACTGGCCACCATCTGCCAGTATGATTCCTTGGAGGAATAGATTTCTGTTGCCGTCAGTGGGATGGCTCCGCTCTGGCTGCCACACAGGTAGCTCACCTCCCTCAGCACTGAAATGAGCTGGAGAAATAAGATAAAAGTTGAACATGGGACAATCCTCCCCATTTACCTGGCACTCTCCAATCAGTTCTGAGCATCTTAGGGGTTTCTTGCCCTTTGTGAATAAAAGCAGCATGCTCTGAAAAGAGCCTGGACACCTAGTAGAGTCCATACTATCTGTCTCCCATTGATCTTTACCTCTGGTTTTCTTCCCAACCAAAGACAGACAGCTCTGTTAACTACCCAGCCAGCAAACTCTATGCAGCCTCTAAAAGCCACGAGAATCTCTGGTCCTCTCAGCTATCCTCATAACTACAGTCTTACAGCAATACTGTGTCTGCAAGCGGAGCTTAGCAGTTATCTAAGTGAAAGATAAGATGGCTCCAGATCTGTTGGCTTGTTGGCCTGACTGGCATAAAAAAAAAAAAAAAAAATTAAAAAAACTCACCAAAACAACCAAAAACATGGCTCCAAACCCAGTGATTCAAATCTTCCTATGGCCACCATCCACCAAAGACTTCTGCTGGAGACTTCTCCTAGCCCAACCAAAAGCACTCAATGCCAGTGCATGTTTAAGTTGATGTTTGAGTTGCGATGGGACTGGATTGAGGGAGATTATTAAATCATAAACCCGAGTATAAATGAGTCCCTGCAACAAAGGGAGCAGCAAGGTCTTCCAGTGCAATATATCACTTCTAAGACTAAAAATCTTTGCTCAGTTTAGTGGCTAGTGAGAGGTAAAATGCTCCTGGAACTGCACATGTTGGCATGGTGGCAGAAATTTGGTATGTTGTATGGGCAATGGCAGGGGTGAGGACCACTCCTGGGTGTGGCTGAACTTGGGGTACAGCTCCCTAAAAATCGCCTTTCCCTTAGGTTGGCAGATCGTATCATCCCTTCCTGTGAAGACATGGGGAGGAAATCTCTCTCTGATCCCATGCCACTCATGCCCTCTGGTCCCAGTTCCTTGCTCCTCTTTTTGATGGGAAAACTGGAAAGCTGCAGATATGAACAGAAGCAGGTGAAGTCACAAGCGCAGGGATTGCATGTCCAGGAGCATTTGTCACTGCCCTGGGTGACAGGCAGGGGTTACTGAAACCTCTCCACCTCTGCCTGACATTAGCCAAAACCCAACATCTGGCAGAACTGGCCGAGGCACTTGGGAAGCACTCTCCCTTTGAAGGGACGGCAAAGGGGAGGAACATGCAGTGCAAGTCCAGAAGGTATGTCATAACACACTCAGAGTATCTATAACACTAAAGTGACAGTGAACATGATGACAAGAAGAGGAAAGAAAGAAGGGGTGAAGAAGGGTGCAGGGGGCACTCTGGCAAGGTGGACAAAGGAGGAGGGGGTGGTAGGAAAGGGAAAACCAGAGGACTGAAGGAACAAGAGGGTGAACTAGACAGAACCAAGCTCCCTTCCCTTCTTTGCACTGGAATGTCTGGGACATCCTCAGCATGGGGTCAAGGGTGTCTTCCCCTCTTTCCCTCTCCTCCACGGAAGATGAGCTCTGGAAGACTCTTCCATGCTGAAGAGTTGCAAATACATCCTCCCTCTAGGCAAAATGAGGTGCTCCTATGTATTTTGGAGGGCATGAAGAGGCTGCTAAACGGACACTTCAGGACATCAGGCAGCCCTCAGTAGGGCTGAGAAGAGCAGTGCAGAAACACTCAGAGACTGGAGCTGAGAACACGCATGCTCAAAACATCATAGGCTCCAAATCCTGTTACCAGGGTGAAGGGTGGAAAACATCCCCTGGGGCCATTTGGCTCCCAGCTTAGCAAGGAGCTTCCAAGGAGATTGAAAAATCCTTTGACTGAAGGCCAAGCTTGAGTGAGCTCTAAAACCTAAACACTTTCCTTTAGCAACAGCATGTCCCAGGGAACAGTGGAAGTTTTTGATGCCAACATTTCCCAGGCTCCTGAGATTTAGCACCTCCCCAGCAAATTACATTTTTACAGTTGGCAGACCCTGGCTCCCACCAGGCCCCAGCAGCTTTCAGTCCATCTATGCATACTGCTGGCTTGGAGCCCTGCTTCTGCTTTGGGCGAGGTGGATGGTCAATCCTCCCCACGCTGAAGACAGGCTTTAGGGGAGCTCTAGGGGACAGAGAAATGATCTGAAATCTATCATAAACCTCATGCACCACAGTAAAGAAAAGCCAACAGCCACAACACTGGAGTAACAAAACAAACCCTTCCTGGGTTTTTTATAACCTTTCAGAAAGCTCAGATTTCAGGTGCACATAACACTAAACCACCTCTGTATATGATGCCCCAACACTCCCCACACCAGTATCAAATCTGGTCTAGAGATGCTGACACCAGTTAAACATCTGGCTACTCAGGGACTTTCTGCCACTGGCTTTAACTAGAATTTTCTCTGCTCAAACTGTAATCCTGATATTTTACCAGGAGATAAATCCCACAGATTGGATCCTCTTTACCACAAGAGGATGGTAAATTCATGTTACCCATCACAGAAGCGGTTCCATGGAACTCAGCAGAACAGACCTAGTAGAAATCCCACCACACCTCCCACGCACCGTGGGGCACAGCTTGGAGACATGGCAGCAGGCAGGCAGGAAAGCTAACTGACAGCAGTTTTTACCTGGGGATCAAAATTGACTGTGATCAGTTTGGTTTCTGGATCTCGTTGGATGAGTGGTTGAATAAGGTTGTACTGTGATTTTTCAGAGACTGACTGGGACCAGTCTACATAGAGCTTTTCCTGATACCTGCCAGAAAAAAAAAAACATCCCTCATGTAGGTATCAAGCCAGCAGACCAGGGCATATAACCAAATGAAAGACAGGTCTGCTTCTGAGGACTGAAGAACATGAAGGAATATTAAAAACCAATTCACACCACCTCAATAAACAACATGGCTTCAAAGACAAACACCTGAAAACCAGTGACAGCGCCAAGTCAGGAGGGCAAAGACCTCTCTGTACTATTTTTAGCAGAGGATTCAGATTTAGAGACAGGCTTTCAAAAGCATTAGCCTAAAGTAACAGATAAGCAGCTACTGGGCATTTCCAAAGTGTCTAAGCAGGAATGGGTGCGTAAATCCATACAAGTGCTGGGGATGGATGCAGTTGCCTTCACTTCTCTCAGAGTCACTGCAGAGAGACCGGCAGCTTCAGGGAAATTGAGCTCTTTGAGAGCTCTGTGATACCACTGGCAGTGGAAACACAGAGGGCTGAATAGGGGTCCTGGTATCTCACATGTCATGGGCAGTCCAACTCAAGCTACAAAGTCTCTTCTAAATCATATTGTCAACTTAGCACTTTGGGAAATGGCACCCAGAAAACACCACCTCTGTTGAAGTTACCCAGGATCCTCTGCTCTCTTCTGAAAGGCTGTACCATAATTATTCAGCTTTTGTTTTGGTACTCAGGAACAGGACTCCCTCCAACTGCCCTGCAGTACCCAGCAGCCAGGTGTCTCAGATCCCTTCATTGCTGATGGAGAGCAGGATCTGCAGAGACATATCCTTCCTAGGGAGGTGGCTCTTCCCAAGGGAAAGCCCAGAGCAACCAATTCAGATTTAACAACCAGTTCAGATTTAACAACCAGTTCAGATTTAGCATCAAACATACTAAGTCAGGAACAATGAATCCCACTCCTAATTTTGGAATATATACATTAGAGTCACTGTAAATACACTCTGTGAATGGGCACAAGTGGATTGAGAATTCTGGTCAGCCCAGGTTTTCTACCAGAACAGCTTCTACATCCAACAGAAGCTTGTTCCAGTGTTTCTGCTAGGCTGCACAGCCCCCATTCCTCCCACGTAAACTTCTCATTTCAAGACATGACAGAAAGACTGTGGTATATAGCAACGGGATTCCTCCTCCTCTCTCATCTGAAAATTTCCTCTGGCTTAGAAAGAGACATTCCCAGGCCCTGAGCTGGCAAATGTGCTGGAAGGTGGTTTAGAGGAGGAGAAAGTTACTTCATATACTTACAGCCTTGCCTGAGCCACCACTTACCTGTCGAGCAGCTGGATCATTTCTTCATACTTCTCTATCAGCCGTCGTCCTTCAGCAGAGTCCAAGCAGCTGGTAGCACAACAGAGAAGCTCAGCATTATGTTTAACTCTGTGAGGCTGTAGTCTGTATTTACCCCTTCCCAAGATCACCCACCCGTTTGCAGGCAGACTCTGACTGGGGACCTTGGATTTCACTCCCCACCGCATCACCCAAAATTGTTTTGCTGCACAAAGGCTATCCAAGCCCCAGCACACTATTTCTCATTTGTTTGCATGACAACCTGCAAAATGGAACCACATCCTAGGGGGGGAAGAAGGGCTCAGTGCTGCTGAAGGAATACTGGTCTCTTTAACATACCTAATACTCCAGGTTTCACACTCCGCATTTGCACAGAGCATGGCACCCTCTGCTTACCAGCCAGCACTTTCCAAGATCAAAGATGCTCAGAAGGAAGCAGCATGTGGCTCCTGGTAGATGCAGCTCTTTGTGGTGCCAAATTTGTGCCCCTCAAATCATAGGAGCAGGGGAGAATAAAGGCATCCCAGAGCATGTGAGGCAGAGCCTTGGCCATGCTGCCTCGGCTGTACAACTGCCTCTGAACCCAGGGAGGCAGCCGGACAGAATAATCCTTCTAAGGCCATCTTTTCCCCATTGTTTTGTCTACAATATCCAAGTTTTCCTGAAAATGGTTGTTGATTTTGGAGGACATTTTGAAAAAAAAACTGAATTAACTTAAACAAAACCCAGCAAAGGTAGTGCCTGAGCAGTCACCACTGGACACATACTGATCAAACCTTCTGCAAGTAAACAAGTCCTCTAAGCAAACCCCAGCAAAACCATCTTCATTTCCCCCTTTCAATCCTTTTTCTCTTTAAAGTTTCACATAGGAAACAGCATCACATCACCCCTGCTGCAGAGCATGTTATTAACTGCTCTAAACAGAGGAAAGAAAAATCAATGCAAAATGCAGACCCGGGTTCTTCTTCACGGCTTACAAAATTTGCTATTCAGATTCAAACCAGACATGATAACTTGGGCTCTGTGCTGAGAACCATCCAAGAGCTTGTTTCACTGCACTGATGTCTTAAGTGCTGCAGAATAACTGTGCACTTTAAAACACTTGCTTAATGGCAATACACTGTGAGAGAAGGCTACAAATACTGCAGTGATGGAGATGGCGTATTTTGGTCAAGCACATAAAAAAAGTGGTTCCATTTACTCAGAATCCTGTCCAGCACAAGTAAAGCTATTCCTGTGAGCTACAAGGTGCAGTCCCTGAAGCACCTTCAGTTGTCCCAAGTCCAACACTGCTTTGCTTACAGGACTTTTAAATGCTGTCCCATATGGTGCCATGAGATGTGGCAGCTGTGAGCGTGGGGCCACACCTCTCCAAAACCAGCCATAATAACAAGCATTCAGGTGATAAGTATTCTATAGCACTAGTTTCTTTTCTTGTTTATGAGAGACTGCTCCTTTGTTTAATGCTGAGAAAGTTGTCTTCTGCAAGTGTCCAGTGAAGTCCTCATCTGTTCACCAACCTGGAAACTCAGCTCCATCAATCCATCTTAGATGAGTGCAGTCCAGTACCGCTCTGCCATTCACAGCTTGGATGATGCCAGAACCGGGGCTTGCAGCTGAGGGTTGGGCTGCACCCAAGAAAGTGCTGGAGAACATGCTGAGTGGGATTGCAGTGGGAAAGGTTCCAATACCTCTTTCAATTGCAACCTAGAACTATGTCTGATAGCTGAATAGCCCATGTACTATCCCACTGTGCCTCTTAACCACTTCAAAACAAATCCAATGAATGAGTTTCTTAAAAAAAAAAAAAAAGATCGCAGGGAAGCTGAATAGCACCGGAGCAATCGCTTCACACCTCTTTGACTAAGAATTATTTCAGCTATAACCATTGGATAGTGTTCAACACAGAAAGAAAATGAGATTGATTAGATAAAAGATATCAAGATGGTCATAAAGCAACTTAGCTGGAACAGACACGCACAGATGTGGGATGTGCTTGAAGTGACCAAATGGCACCTGGATTCTTGCTCGCAGCTCCTGAGCCCATTCCAGTGCTCCAGCTACCGGTGGCATGTTCTTGTGCACAGGGGGGGATCCTGGAGAGGGCACATTGAAACAGCGTTTGACCAAACACTGCAGTTGTAACCCCAAAGACACAGCAACAGAAACTCATCTGCACAAAACTGCTCTGATTTCCCAGATTCCTTCCTTAAATCCAACATCTGCTACACCGATGTAGGTCTGTGACCAGGGCAAGACTCTTAGTGCCTCTGGACCTTGAATAAGGACCTGAGATCAAAGGAGAAGCCTGGCATATGTTAGGAACAGAGATGATACAGAGGCATCTTTTGCGTGGGAAGCATTCCCTACTCCCCACAAACAATGATGTAGGGATTTCTGACCAAGAGCTAGTTCTGACCATTTTATCTAACACTCACAGAACACTCCCCAGCTTCACAGCAAATGATGGACTCATCCTCCATGAATGTCTCTATGTTAATCTGCACTGCTTCCAGCAGCGCTGCCTCTTCTGGACTTGCCTGGTTCCAGTACCATCTTTCTGAGGCAAGTAAACAGGTTGCTGCTCAAAAAAGACACACTCTAACCCTCATAATCTGATAGGAGTCTACCCATTCCCTCCTGTGCCAATGTTCATGGGAAATAACAAACGTGGAAAAGGCTGATTAAACCCTTGGTTACAAAGTCCCAGTCACATACTTTGTAATTACAGCATTACAAGGGAAACGCAATAAATTCATATTGGGGAGCACATGAGCGGGTTTGCAAGTCCCATGGGGTGTTCGAGGCAGTGCACAAGTGTGGAGAGAAACCCCTTGTCACAGCCTTGCTGGGGTAAAAGTTCAGCAATCCCTGCAAATCTTCATTCCCAGTCACATACCATGTATACACATTTTAAAAAGGATAATTCTTCCCCCTAACAGATTATTTGCTTTAATACTAAAAATAGAGCTTTCCCAGGCATTTCCATTTCCATTAGGAGCTATAGAAGCTGAAAACATTTGCAATTTGGGAAGTTTTGGTTTCCTTAGAAAAAGCAAATTGTTTTCCCCCCAAATTAATCTAAATCCAATTTCCTGTAAAATCAGTTTTACTCAGCACATGCCACCTACCAAGCTCCAGCTCTGCCTGGATGTGCCTGGAGTAGATCAGCCTCGCATGGTCCAAGGCACCGTTGAACATGCTGATGAGGACAGAGTATTTGTCAGCAGCATCTGCAGCAATTACTGGTCGCTCCAAAAGGCTCCCAAACATGTCCAGCAACTGTGGAGGTGAAGAAGCAGGAAAAGAAAGGGGAAAAAATTCACAACCCCAACTTCTGCAGAGAGACCCATTGGGATCTTCCTCACTAGCCCAGATGTCTGCACCAATGGGCACTTTGGAAAAGGGAAATTTCTTTTCTTTACCCTGCTTTTCCAAGTAGTCCCTCTCTTTGTTACAGACTTTCCCTGTGAGTGAACAATTTTCCAACTGTCAATTTTCAAATGCTCCAAAATTTTCTATTTTTTCAAAAACCTTAGAAAAATAAATACTATCACTATCTACAGGCTTTTCTACAAACTCTGGTATTGTCAGACAATACCTTTTTCTTTTTTTCTGCAAGATATATTAGTTGGCAAACAAGTCAGCCTTGTTTCTAGAAAACCTCGGTTTTCAAAATTGAAATATATCCATGTATTAACAATATTAACAAATTGATATTAACAATAATCACCTGGTTTTAACAGCCATTCTCATCGGGAAATCCTAGAAAAAGCATAATTTCCTCCAACTCACAGAGACACAAGTAAAACTCCTGGCATCCGACAGCCTGATTTGAATATTTCTTTGGCTACTCTTTCTAAAACTGAACAAAGATGCATTCTGGTTGTGTCTTAATGGGAAGAGGAGAAATACTCCCAAAGCTTTCAGCAAACACACTGCTGCCAGCTCCACGGCTTGACAGTTCGCAAGGGACCCACATGTCAGCATCACTAACCAAGACCAGTCCAAAAGCTACAAGTCTCATTGTCCCACTGTCCATTCCCCTCAGCAAACACCAGCCCGTGTGCCTGTAGCTACAGCACTGCCTGGGCCCTCTCTGTGTGATTCCCACTGAGTCAAACTTTGGTGCCCTGATTTTCCTTCTATAAAAGAGGAGGAGTGTGACACACAAACCTTGAAGGCGTGCTCCAAGTCTGAGGCATCATCAAAAGCCTGGATGAAAACAGTGACCAGCCGCCGGTCAATGTCTTCCACCTTCTGCTGGAAATCAAAGGCGTCTTGCTCAAACTCCTGTGGGAAGGCAAAACAGTAAGCTGTGAGGCTGCAAGATGGCACCAAGAAGCTACCTGCAACCTCCTAATCCAGAGATCTTTCCTCTTCTTATTCACCATGAATTAAACCATTCCTCTGGACAACCTTCAGTCATTGCAGCATGGCAAAGCTCCATGGAGCCTGAGGACATTTCTGTACTGTCCCAGGGCTGAGATCATGGCCCTCCAGGATGGATCCTTTGGTCCCGAGCGCTTTCCATGCTCCAACAAGCACTATTTCCGCACCCTCTTCCCCTCAACTAGGCCTGAAGACTACACCATCATTCAGAAAACAGATGCACCTGCTGACTTCCAAATCCAATCTACTTTCAAGCCCGAACAAGCCTGTGGTTTTGACTGATAGTGAGTTGGCTGTAAGTGGGGCAACAATAAAGGCAGTTTCAAAACACTGCCACAGGTTGCCCAGAGAGGTTGACGACTCTCCACCCTTGGACACATTCAACCTTGGAGATATTTAACCTGACTGGTCACAGTCTTGCTCTAGCTAAGCTGCTTTGAGCAGGGCAGGTGGACTGGGTGATCTCCAGAAGTCCTTTCCAACCTCAACAGTTCCATGTTTCTGTAATTTCCATCATCTTCTGGCACTGATTTCTTGCTCCAATTGTAAAAAATCCTTTGAAGTTCAAGCATAAAATCTACGGGAATCTTTCCTACAGGTAAAGAGCCCAAATCAAAGACTGGACTTGACAATCTGTGACACTTCAGTCCTTCTGTCCTAGCTTGGACAAAGTCACTAAAAATTAGACCATGTGTCTCTTTTCTGAAAGGACAAAGCATAAGGCAACAGCTTTTGCTATCATCACTGCTGGGCTCCAGCAGAATCAGATGCCATGTTTTAACTGAAAAAGAGGGTCTAGTAAGTAACAGAGGATGTAAAACTCAAGCACTGAATGAACAAGCAGGACTAGGGAAGGGATTGTCCCCCTGTACTCAGCACTGGTGAGGCCGCATCTCGAGTTTTGGGCCCCTCACTACAAGAAAGACATTGAGGTGCTGGAGTGTGTCCAAAGAAGAGCAACAAAGCTGGTGCAGGGTCTGGAGCACAGGTCTTACAGGGAGTGGCTGAGGGAACTGGGGTTGTTTAGATTGGAGAAAAGGAGGATGAGTGAAGATTTTATTGGTCTCTACAACTACCTGAAAGGAGCTTGTAGCAAGGTGGGTGTCAGTCTCTTCTTCCAGGTAACAAGTGATAGAACAAGAGGAAATGGCCTCAAGTTGCAGCAGGGGAGGTTTAGACTAGATATTAGGAAAAATTTCTTCACCAGAAGGTTTACCAAGCACTGAAACAAGCTTCCCAGGGAAGTGGTTGAGTCACCATCCCTGGAGGTATTTAAAAGAGGTGTAGATATGGTGCTTAGCGACATGGTTTAGCGGTGGACTTGGCAGCATTAGGTTTACAGTTGGACTCTGTGATCTTAAAGGTCTTTTCCAACCTAAACGACTCTATGACTCAGAGTCACACAAAAGGCCATGGGGTCACTGAAACCAAGCCAGCTCCTGCACAACCACCTTCACCACTCTTTCTGTGCCCTCCCTCCTGAAGGAAAGGTGACATGGAGCAAGCAGCTTTCCAGCAAGAACATCCCAGGCAGCACTGGGGACGTGCCAATCACTGCAGAGATGTACCAGGAACTACAGAAAGCAAAGCACAAGTCACCCATCGCCACACCAGACAGGTCCCAACACCCAAAGGAAAGGCACACCAGCCCTATGTCCCACTGCCAGCCCAGCCACCCTTCACCTCAGCACAGCCCTTTCCGAAGGGAGCAAAGCAGGAGTCTGATGGAGGGAGGACTTTGCCCTGGCATTACCTTCCACTTGGGTGTCTGCCATGAATGGCTGCCCCACAAGCAGAGTGAGACTGGAGCTCCTCACCACAAAACTTCCTTATGGCCACTCCAGTTTTAGCACTCCCTCCTCCTAGATGTCTGGACAGGCCTAACTGTGTCCTGCTCACTGGACACAGCCAACTGAGTCCAGGGCTAACAGGACAACCAGCAGAAGAAATCAAAAATCCTCTGAGATCGGACACAACCATGGAACACAGACCCCTTCAGAAATGCTATTACCACCCTTCCTTCATAGCTCACCCAGGCTGTGCTGCTCAGTGTCAAAGCCAAGAGCAGGAGTTTCTGAATAGACAGTAAGGAGGCCCATGTCACATTTGCTTTGCCCTGCTTGTATGACACATGCTGCTGAGAGCATCTCTGATCTGGATGGCCACTGAGCCATGACCCAGAGGGGTGGGATTATTCCTTTAATTAAAGCACTATTGATAATAAAATACTGAGTCCTTGAATTCTGAGAGAACCAGATGCCATGCGTTCATCTAGACAAGAGCAAACACAGCCCCAGAGATTACCTGAGCTGGCCCTCATCAGGCAAGCTAGACATCAAGAGGAGGAAAGCAAAGAGATGTGGATGTTGGTACAGCTTATACACAGCAGCAAGCACCACGTACAGGGAAAGCTTGTATAAAAAGCATAGAAATCCAGGTTTCCCAGCTGTATTGGTCTGAGTTCCTGAACTAGCAAGATATGCTAGATATAGACCCGCAAGAACTCCCAAATCTTTGCAGGAAAGGCCAGCGGCTGTCTGTTGCCTACAATAACAGGTCAGATCATTACAAAAGGAGGAAGGAGATGGGAAGAAGTCAGCAGGACTGCACATGAGCCAGGGCTCCATCGCAGAGGAAGCTGCTGCTTTGGAAACATGCACATGGTGCTGGTATTCCCGCAAGCTGGTTCCACCTACCGTGTTGGTCAGTTCAAGACAGTCATAGGTTCGCTCTGCAAACACCTTGTACGCCTCCTGGAATTCTTCATACATGTCCAGCACCTGCTGGCCCAGGGCCTTCCCTTTAATCCCACTGAACTCGATCTTTTCCAGCTTCATCAGGTCCAAGGCTGTTGCCAGGAGATCCTTCAAAGTCAATGGAGACACACACAGGTTAAGATGCTGACAAAAGAAGATGTCACAACATGGAGCTGTGCTCACTGCTGAAGGACCTCCCCAAGCACACTGCCGGTGCTCAAGCTGAGTGACACAAATGGGAATGGGGAGCCAGATCTGCCCAACCTGTCCTGGGCATCAGTGGCTGCTCATAACATGTCCCTTCCTAGCGGGACCTGCTGCTGCCACTAGAAATACTATTGCAACTGTAAAATTGCTTTTAAGAGTATTTAGAGGACAGATCCAAAGCAACATATGAGACCCTGATATGTCATCCAGCATAGCTAAGAATCCCAATTTTAGAGGTATTAACCAAGAAGAGACCTCTGATGTTTACAGGTCCAAAGCTCCTGCTCAGTCAAACCTCCACGTGTCCGAGCAGGTGTTACTGACTCTGCCCAGCTGCTCTTCTCTGCTGAGATGGGGATATGGGTCCTTCCCTTCCCATCCTCTGCAGCCTGGCAGGGCCTGACCCTGCAGCGTCACCTCTCAGGAAAATGCCCTGCTCACCCAGCAACGGCAGCAGTGCCAGGCAGGCCTGCCACCACCCCACCCCATCCATCTCTTTTGGGAGGGCTAAACAAGGGCTGGTTCAATGTCCATTGTCTCAGGACCAGGAGAAATGTGCTGATCTCAAGCACAGGAATGCACTGGCAGCCGTTCTGCTCGCACTGAGCTCAGGGGACAACCCCAAAATCAGAGCTAAGCAGGTACGGAGCTTCACCCCCAGAGAGGTGGCACTTAGCCAGTGCCAGTGCTCTCAGACAGGGGCTGCCAAATGGGTCACAGCCCAGGACACAGCCCATGGCTCAGAGCTCCCCATGCTACACTGAGGCATTACCAGGCTTCGGTGCCACCCCATGATGCTCCAGGCAGAGGTGGGGAAACTCTGCACACTTACAGCTCCCGCCACGGTCAGGATTATCAGGAACAGCTTCCAGTCAAGGGAACAACTGCTCGCAGGTCCCTGACAACTAAATGACCACTGCTTTGAGAACTTCCGGAATTTCTGAGAGAACAGGGTTCTAGCAGAGAGCTGTCCCAGCCAGGCAGCAGGTTTTACGACAGGCAATGAAAAACAGTCAGATGAACCAAGAGAAAGAGATCCTTCTTTATCCACGTGTTCATGGGCTACCTGTGCACCAGCATAATTGCAGCTTTTATGAAATTTCGAAAACAAATGCACACTTGCTATTTAGTAAGAGTACTTCCACTTTAACAAATAGCTTGTAAGGCAAAAATAACATAGAAATAACAGCTGCTCCTTGCACTGTCTTACAAGGTTATTTGAGAAGAAGAGGGAGTGGAAATAGAGATGGGGGGAGGCAGAAGCTTTCCTCATTAACAGGCTTGGTGTACTATGCTTTTAATTACTATTTTACAGCTCACTCCACAGGCATTCCCTCTGACTGAATATACTGCAGCCACTTACTGTCCCAGGAGGTGTGGGACAGAGATGGAAGGAGGACACAGGCACTGGCCAAAAATCACAGTGCTCTGCCACCACAACAGTGCATGTGCCGCTCAGAACATCTGGCTCTCCTGTAGCCCATATCCATAGTATCCTGGCAATGAGCAATCACTGCCCAGAGCCTTTGCAGAGTGACAGTGCATAATTCCTGTCACTCACACTGTTCTCACAGTGACCTGCAGTTACTCCTGTGTCTGCTTATATTCCTCTCTACACTGGCCAGCACAATTTGGTTAACTGCATACCGAACCCTATTGGAAACCATCATTATGAATAGTTTTAAAATAGACAGCGGTCATGATGGTTTTCAACATACTTAATTAAAGAAAGCATAAAGTTATATAGTGTGTTTAAACCAGTAAAACCTTCTGTTCCACTGGAGAGAACAAGAGAAAAACAACCAGACTTTCCTTTGAATAAGCAAATGCCAGCAGCTTGTACAGTGCACATCCAACCCTACACGCCAGGAACGTGGCAACAATAAACAGAGTTTCACTTCAGAAGCGTGTGGATAACAGATAAATGTGTGCTGTTAACCACGTGAGAGATAACAGGTATATACAGTGTGTGTATAACAGGTACACACAGTGTCTGTATGGCTGTGGTCTCCAGACACAGCCAGCTGACAAGGAGAGCATGGAGAGTGCTCGTATGCACGGGGTTGCCGCACACATTCAGACCTGCTGTCTGCAGAATAACATCCCCTCCAGCTCAAGGAGCCCTTGGCCACTCTGGGAGCTGAAGGACAATGGGACTTATGACACCAGATGTCCCTGTCTCTGATGACCATCTCACAGTGACAAGCCTTGGCAAACAGGGACACCCCTGAGCCACAGCACCCCAGTTGGACAGACCATTAGGATGCGAAGGGATGACCTGGTGAGGAACGTGTCCCCACTCCTCTCCAGGCCCACAAGGCACAGCCTCAAGTGGAGCATGTGGCCTCTCCAAGTCAGGCAGGACCCAGCTCTAGGGTGTCTCTGACAGTGACAGGAGGACTAGGAGATTGTATTGCTTTATTTACAGTTGTGCAAACCACAGCCCTGAGTAATCTCCATTCCCTTGTCCCAACAAGGCTCTCGGGAACAATGACACACCTACCAACCTGACCAGAAGGACACAACTGTGCATCTTACACATGCACCGAGCAGGACATGGTAAAACAAGGTCCTAACCTTGCTGTAACAGGAGACCTAACAGCAAAGAGGGTGGCCCCATCCCCTGGCATCAGGTGAAGCTACAGGAAAGGAAGATGCCAGCAAGTGAGTTCATGGCTACAGAGCTCTCCTGAAGGCTTGCATTATTTTTCAGGACCAGAGTCTCACCTCCACCATCTCCAGTCTCTTCAGGAAGCTGTCCAGCCTTGCAAACACCATTATGGCATGGAAGTCCCACTCCCTCACTTCTTGGCCTGGTTCATAATACGTGTGTAGTTTTTCCCTTCTCTCCTCAAACGCTCCTTTGAACGCATTCAGGATGCCAAGTACCATTTGGACCTTGCCCAGACTGTCCTCCATCTCCCCTTTCAGAATGTCTTCTGGAGACAGGTAAACCAGTGCCTGGAAGAGCAAAATCACACCTGAGAGATCACTTCTGCCATCACAGAAAACAGTGACTTCTTGCACTAAACATGTTTGAACCTACCTCTCAAGTTAAGAATCACTTTGCCAGGGAAGGATGGGGGAAAGGAGGAGAGAGGGGATTTTCATAAAAAAAGCTTCCCTTGACAAACAGGCATCACGGCCACGCACCTGCTGAATGAGAAGGTTGCAGATCTCCTGGAGCAGCACTACTATTCGCACGGGCACATTGTAGTGCTTGGAGGTGACCCAGATCAAACACACCACGTGGAGCAAAGGGACCAGGAAAGGCTTCACCTCACTGAACTCAACCGTCTCTATATCCTCCAAGGGGCGCTTGAGGGGCATCAGGTGCAGGTGAATGTCCTGAGCTTCAGTCAAAGCTGTGTTAAGAGATGGGAAAAGTGGTAAGATCCACCAAGCTGTGGTGCATTGGGTTGATGATCCGGATGGCAAGGTGCCTGGGAAAACAAACAGCCCTGACAAGCACAAAGCACACTCACCTACCTGTGTGCTGAAGATTACTCACCCCTGAACATTGCTCACCTACAGCAGCAACCAGAACAGGAAATAAACTGACATGATGGCAAGGGACAAGGAGCTGGGACAGGGGTTTGTGCAGAGGCTCAGTCCCCAAATGCTAAATGAGTTGCCGGTCACAAGTGGTGTTCCTCAGGGCTTGGTGTTGGGACCATTTCTGTTTAACATCTTTATTGATGATCTTGATAAGGACATAGAGTGTATCATCAGTAAGATCGCAGATGACATCAAATGAAGCGGGAGTGTCGATCTGCGTGAGGATAGGGAGGCTCTACAGAGACACCTGGATAGATTGGATCAGTGGCCAATGGTAAAGGGATGAGCTTCAACAAGGCCAAGTGCCAGGTCCTGCACTTGGGCCACAACAACCCCCTGCATGGCTACAGGCTTGGGGAGGGGTGGCTGTAGAGCTGTGTGGAAGAGAAGGATCTGGGTGTTCTCATTGACAAGCAGCTGAACATGAGCCAGCAGCGTTCCCCAGGTGACCAAGAAAGCCAACGGCATCCTGCCTTGTGTTAGAAATAGTGTGACCAGCAGAAGCAGGGAGGTGATAGTCCCCCTGTGCTCTGCACTGGTGAGGCCACACCTGGAGCGTTGTGTCCAGTTTTGGGCACCTCAATACGAGAGAAATCTCGAGGTGCTGGAGCGAGTGCAGAGGAGGGCAACGAGGCTGGGGAAGGGCCTGGAGAATAAATCCTGTGAGGAGCGATGGAAGGAGCTGGGACTGTTCAGTGTGAGGAGGAGAAGGCTGAGGGGAGACCTCATCACTCTCTACAGCTCCCTGAAAGGACATTGTGGAGAGGTTGGTGCTGGTCTCTCCTCACAGGGAATTAGCAATAGAACAAGAGGGAATGGCTTTAAACTGCAACAGGGGAGGTTCAGACTGGACATCAGAAAAAAAATGTTTCCCAGAAAGAGTGGTCAGAGAGTGGAATAGGCTGCCCAGGGAGGGGGTGGAGTCACCATCCCTGGGTGTGTTTAAGAGTCATTTGGATGAGATGTTGGGGATGTGGTGTAGGGGAGAACTTTGTAGAGTAGGGCTGATGGTTGGACTCAATGATTCCAAGGGCCTTTTCCAACCTGAATGATTCTGTGAACATGCCCAGCAGCACCAAAAATACAGTGCTGCCATCACTACAAACAGGCCACAGGCCTTGCTATATAGCACTGCAGGCTATAGAGCATCACAGATCTTGGCCTGAGCTCATTTTAGCTCAGGTTTGGCTATAGTAGCCTCTTGCTCAGTGGGCAGATGACCACAGTCCCACTTGTCCTGGCTATAACAGCAAACCTGTCAACAGCAAGGTAACTGATGTCTGACTAGTTGAAAGTTTTAGCTTAGCTTTGTACAGCTGTGTGGTTTTACCCTAAAGAATTACCCTGGAGTGAAAGCATTAATAAAACCAGATGATCTTTGTACAATTAAACCTGTGGACCAACAAGAAAAGAGGTGACAGAAGTGCTTGAATGCATATAAAAATAACCCCCAAAACCAAGGAAGAAGAAACTCCCACTATCAACATCACCCTCCCAGCAAAGATGACAGACAACAGCCACACCACAACATCAGCAGGGATGCACAACACCAGGAAAAGGGGCAGAGACTTAAAAGCAGCTGCATACAAATCTGAACTGTGTTGTAATGGAAATTAACAATTATAGTCCAAATTATCCAATTAGGGTTAGTATTGCTGTAACCAGATTAAAACCAAATATTTGTTGTATTTTGATTAGACCCTTAAAGCATCAATTAGTCTTACAATGAGCTCTTGGCTCCTTATATAAGGGGTGTTTCTCTAGCCCATATGAATTGCACAGTGTAATGTTACGCAGATCCTTAACAGATTAAATGTTTCCACATGAAGGGGTGAAGAATAGTGTTATCTGTCAGCATGTACATAGCTGGCGAAGTCTGAATGGTTTTGTCTTGCCAGAGACAAGAGCCCAGAGCTGGGCTGGAGATGGACATGGAGGGTCAGCTGTGTTGGTCTACAGGGGACAGAGCAGAAGCACTACACAGTTTTTCACTACGGAGGAGAATTTGCAGTGTTTCCTTCGGCTGGACTGAACTCCCTAAGCAGAGTTCACCAGAAAAAAGATGGTACTTGATTCAAGAGAGCTGCATTTTTTAAGGTAGAATTTTGCTTCACGTACAGTCAAAAAAACAACCTTCCTTATAAGTCTTCTTATGAATGAAATGAAAAAAATAGTCTTTAATTCCCTAAACTGGGAAATGAAAACTTGTCATTCTTCTGCTCAAAGCTCTCCTGTCTTACTGCACTGTGCCAGACTGGCAAAATAATTGAGAGCAGAAGGCAGATCTGCTGATGCACACCACCACCTACAGGTCACCCGCCCCACCGGCACCCCTGCAACAATCTCCCCGACCAAGTGGGCAGGAGAGCTGGGGGCTGGCCAGACCTTGCAACCTGACAAGGTGTCACCGGACGGGGATGTGGACAGACATGTGGACAGGAGGCCGTGCTCCCCGTGCATCACGCTCCCCCCGCAAGCTGCAGCCCCCTCGCAGGTAACAGACCTCCGCACCACACCGCCACGACGCAGGATGCAGAGCTCTGCCTCTGCCCAGCTCTGCCTGGATTTGTGCACAACTGCAGGGACTCTGCTTTCCTCTCGTGTGACACAGGTGACAACATCTCCCTGCTTTCATCAGAGGCCCAGAAATCCTCATGCTCAAAGGAAGTGCAAACTGCTGTTCCTTTAGCAAGGAGGTTTGGGTTGCAGTGGCCAAAGCCTGAGGAATAGCAGTCTAACAAAGTAGTTTCGGTTAGCTACAAGATCAGTCCTCTTATCCTGAACCCCCATTCCTGCAGACTGACACCGGAGGAGCTGATGAAAGTTGGGGTGAGTCCTGCTGGATTAATGCAAATGCTTTATTACAGCAGACTGAATTCCCACATCCACTCACCCTGACTTTTGGAAAAGGTCTGGCTCAACAGACCAGTGATCAAGCTTGTCCCAGCCTGGAAACAAAAGCATCAGATGAAGTACAAGCAGCCCAGTTTCACCCCATGAACCAGAGAGAGGGCCAGAAACAAGGCTGCAGTGCCCATGGTCACAGCAAACTCCAGACGACCAGGGCCATTACAGCCACACCGAGCTTGCAGTCAGGAACACTAGGCTATGAACAAAGCCCAGATGAATTTGCATGACACAGAAGTCAGCACTATGGGGAAGTTGCCTCAGCATCTCACCTGCCTCAACATCTATGAGCATATCTTTGAAGGCTGGGACATAGCTGCTCTCAACTTTCTCCAGCATCTCCATCATGTTCCTGACCTTCTTCGTTCTCAGCTGATCGTAAATGCATTCCAGGTCATCACACCTACAGCAACCAAGACACGTTACAAGCCCACATTGGGGCAGCTGCACACCCCCCCCCCCCCCCCCCGCCCCTTCCATTTCCCCCGGGCCTGATTCAGATTTCCTCCAGCTACACATGGACTGGGTCCCAACAGTGAAAGGAAACGGGAGGAAGCTCCTGCAGGAAGCACAGACAAACCCTACAGGACAGACAGACTGTGCTGGGGTTCAGCATGCCAGCAGCTCTGTTACTGGCAGGACACTGCTGAAAGAAGCCATCAGGTGTTTCTGCAGGTATTAGTGACAGCTCTTCAGCAGGCAGGGCTTTGTTCTAAGCCAGCCCGAACCAACATGGCACAAAGGTTTTCAAAGGACAGGAGGAAATTCCACTCCCCGGCTCTTGAACATCTAAACCTCCTCTGGCATCAACAGATGAACAGCAGCCAGTTGAGGTGCACCGTTTACAGAAGGCCCTACAGAAGGTGTCCGTCAGCTCTTATTCCTGTGGCTGGTTCCTAGTGAACATCAGCAGAAAGAGCATTTCTCATAATTCCCTCGAGGTGCAGCCCCTGTGCTGGGGCTAAGTTAAA
Organism: Strix uralensis; assembly: GCF_047716275.1. NCBI lineage: Eukaryota > Metazoa > Chordata > Aves > Strigiformes > Strigidae > Strix > Strix uralensis. The sequence continues at coordinate 7,908,819 of NC_133990.1, forward strand.
ACACAGCCAGCTGCCCAGTGACCTCCCAGACACTTTGCAGATCATGATTATTTTATGTGTGGGAGCAATTTTCCTTAGCTCAAGTCTTTACATGAACCTGAGGCAGCCTGCTCTTCTCAGCTCATAGAAGTAGCAGCTCTGTCTGTCACTCTCCCTCCACCCAAAAGCAGTGCCAGTGACCACCACGCCCTGGCCAGGCTGCCCAGGATACCTGTTCTTCCAGAATTCCAGTTCCACCTTCGGGTCAGGGTTGCTGCCTTGCAGGAGAGGCTCTGAAGACTCTTTCTTCAGCACTCCCTGGATTTGGTAGCTCCAGTCTATGATGGCTGACTCAGTGGCATGTACAAGAGATTTATCTATCAGCTCCAGGCTGCAGAAAACAGACCACATGGTTAACTTTGCTTCCCACTTGTTGATGTGCATTGCTCGGTTGGATCTACTTCAAATGACCCCGTGGGCAGCTGGATTTTACAGATTACAGTCTAGCTTCACATCTCAAAACCATGAAACAATCAAAACTCAAAAGATTTTGCCATTGTTTTAATACAGGAATTACACCCTGGAGAAAATGGATGAAGCTCTGCAGCAGTGTGCACCACAACACATTGTTCATAAAACAAATGGCGGAAATAAAGAGCCAGTGGCCACCTCTCTGCACAGCCAGCAGGAGAAAACCCAGTGGAGAACAAGGGGTGGTACTCACGATTTCTCATTTTCCAGATCAATGTCCTCGATTCCCTCCGAGCCAGCTGGAAGAGGCAGCAAGGTCTTGCCCTTTACTTGGCCAACAACCATGAAAACAGTACTTTTTAGGCTGTGGACATGACGTATAATGTCTTGTGACACCACTCGTGGCCAGCCCTGATGGTTCTTCTGGTTTGTCAGGATGGGCACAATCACCTATAGCAGGAGTCATGAAAGAGCAATGGAGAAGAAAGTGCTGCAGGAGACAGACAGGCCACCAGACTCCAAGGTCCTTTCTCGGCCAAGCCTGGAGACCCACATTCATTGCTGTCTTAAGCAGTTCCCTGCCTGTGTGAAACAAGGGCAGGTGATGATGAACAGGCCTCTCTGCAGGCCCACTTTGTATATTAGTACACCCTCCCCTCTGAATCTAAGCAGCTGAGAAGGGTGGAAACCAGCAGACAAAGTGAGCAGCCCTGTCCTCAGGCTCTCCCAGCCTCTCAAACCTGCAACTAGAGATAGCTCCATGGGTTCTTCTCCACTTGTCCTCACACCACCTCCTGGTGCTTGCTCCCCATTTCACTGCCAGTGGGCAGGGGACGCAGGCAGGGGCATAGGCTTCAGGCAGCCTTTTAAGACTATTAGAGCTGGGCTGAACCCACAGGCTGTCCCGTGACAGCAACCCCCATTATGCTGAAAGCGAAGGTCTTCTGGTACCTCCTGGGATGTACTGTTGGTGAGGATCACCTAGGTCCCATCCCAACTGTATTGCCCATCTTGAGCACAGCCACTTTCTAGGTTATTTTCCAAAGTTGCAGCCCACTAAATATGATTTTTGTCTTTATCTCTGAAAGTTCCCAACTGACCTGACAGCATGGGGTCTCACCGCTGGGCTGGGCTTCCCTGGACCTGAGCTGCTTTTGGCTTGTTTGAGCTGTTATAACAACACTGTGTCTGTCACCTACCCTGGGCTGGCTCCGCTCTGGGACCAGCCTGTGGCAACAGCCAAGGTTGGCAACTCACCACGGGCTGCAGGGGAGTCTCTGCTCCAGTGCACACCCCCCCTCCTTTCTTCCACTGACCTCAGTGTTCGCATAGGTATCTCCCTCACAACTCCTTCTCCTAAATTCCCCTTCTTAATCAAATACATCATCGCAGAGGTGCAGCCACTGTCGCTAATTGGCTCAGCCTTGGCCAGAGGCAGGTCTGGCATATTGCTGGGGGAGCTTTGAGAAGCTTCTCAGAGGGGCCCACCACTACAGACCCCTCCCCACCACACAAACCCAGCACAGTGTTACCAGGCTCAGGGGAGGCTAAAGGTATAAAAATAGCTACATTATGGACACAAAACTGTAAAGGAGTAAAGCAGCCCAGCACCACCACAATGCCATCCCAGGATGCTGAAAGTTCTTTGTAACCATGACTAGTGTTGTAGACCTGAGGAAGACCAGTATCAGCAACCTTCGTGCCCAGGGAGCTGCAGGAAGGGGAGCACAGGCAGGTACTGCCCAGTTCACCTTCAACAGTTTTAGCCACATTATTAGCAAGATTCGTCCCTATTACTTAAATGGGGTGGACTGCTAACGCTAGTAATGTTGTAACCAGTCAAACGATAGCCGTTCATTTTCTTTTTGATTGTTAAAATAATAACTGGACTTGCAACGAATGCCCAGCTCCACAGAGAGGAGGTGTGCTCCAGCCATCACAAGAGTTAAGTGTGACAAGTAGACAAGGTCACCTCAGTTGTGACCCGCAGCTCAGCTGCACTTCCTCACTGAATAAAGACACAGTTATGGTGCATCTATTCCTGATGTTCTAAATGACCCGCCAAAAGTTTGACATACATAAACTATTTCTTTCACTGGACAAAGTCTTCTAAGTCTGTCCTAAAAACCTCAGACAAAAGACTCTGCAGGAAGTGCTCGTGCAGAGGGCAGAGCAAGGCATGTCCCCAACCTCGGGAAATTCAAGACCTTCCCCACCTTTGCGCAGACCCACCCCGTCCTCCTGACCCAGCACCACCACTCTGTTTTCCTTCATGAAGTTTGAGAGCAAAGTGGGACCAAACCCAGGCACAATCTGTTCCCTGCGGCAGCACCGCATCTGTCTGCACAGGGGTGTCGTGGTTTGAGCCCAGAGGGCAACTGAGTACCAGCAGCATTCACTCACCCCTTCCCCCCCTGCGCTGGGAAGGAGAAAATGAATCAAAAGACTCAGGAATGGAGATAAGGACAGAGAGGGGTTGTTCACCCATTAATGATCACAGGCAAAAGACAGGCTTGTTAGGGAAAGAAAAAGGACATGACTTTAATTCAAAACACTAACGATAACGACACTTAACAGACAGAATGGGACAGTGAGAAGCGTTACCATATCTTAAAAACACCTCCCCTCACCCCTCCCTTCTTCCCAGGCTCAGGGCTCAGTTTTTTTCGTTATCTCTCCCTCCTCCCCCAGCAGTGCAGGGGCAGGGGATGGGGGGTGCAGCCAGTCCCCTGTTTCTTGCTGCAAGGCCGGGGGTGGGGGTGGCGGGCGAAGCACTCTCTGCATTCCTCCCCCTGCTCCCCATGGTGTCCCTCTCACAGGGGACCATCCTCCACAAGCTCTCTGCATTGTGACTCCTCCCCACAGGATACATTCTTCTCGAGATGCTCTGGCGTGGGTCACCTCCAGGTGTTCCAGTCCTCCCAGCGCCAAACTACAACAGCAGGGGCTACTTCTTCCTACAGAGCCCTGGGGGTCTTCCATGGGTCACAGGCCAGTCTCCGCTCCACCAGTGACTTCCATGGGTGGCAAGGGGTGGCTCTGCCATCTCACCACAGGATACAGGGGGGCTCTCTGCTCTGGCACACCTCCCCCTTCCTTCCTTCCACTGCCCTCAGTGTTCGCAGAGGTGTCCTCATAACTCGCCTCAAAGTCCCCACCCCCTCTCAGGTTGCCTTTCTTAAATACGTTATCACAGAGGTGCAGCCGTCACTAATTGGCTCGGCCTTGGCCTTGGCCAGAGGTGGGTCCAACTTAGAGCCGGGGGAGCTTCGAGAAGCTTCTCACTGGGGGCCACCACATAAACCCCTTCCCCGCTACCAAAACCCTGCCACACAAACCCAGCACAAGGGGCGAGAGAAAAGCCTGCAAACACAGATTTCCCAACTGCTGAAGGCAGCCAGAAAACAGGATCTAACAGGATCTGCTGAAGTGTTCCTCCCCCAAAATCCCCCTGTAGCAGATGGTGTTTACAATGACTGTCATATGCTACCTGCCATCAGCCACAAACAAAGCCAGATGCAAAACGCACTGTTTGTGCAGACTTACCAAGACCACAGGGCTCACCGAACACCTCAAAACAAAATCTCCCTGTTTACATAATGCATTATCCCACAAAACCAAGTTATCCAGTCTGACAGCCCGCTCTTGGGAATCCAACCTATTGGTCACCACCTTGATACACCAACAGCCTCACCAGAGCCCTCAGACCAGGCAGCTCCTCTACCTTCCCACTCCAGCCTCACCGCTGAGACTTCCCTAGGGCAGGGGCCGTCAGGGATAAATTGAGACAAGCTGTCTGGTTCAGCTGCTAACAAGGGAAAGAGAAAGCCCTTGAAAGTCTTGAAGATCCCCTTGGGACAACATGAGCCCACCTGAGGTAACTGGACACTGAACTATGGGAGGTTCCTGCTGTACATCAGGAAACACTTTTTCACCGTGAGGGTAAGCCAGCACTGGCACAGCTGCTCGGGGAGGATGGATACTGGGAAGCCATCTGGGGATGGCCCTGGGCAACTGGCTCCGGGTGGCCCTGCTTGAGCAGGGGGCTGGACCAGATGACTCCCAGATGTCCCTTCCAGCACCCACCACCCGGTGGTTCTGGAACACGGACCAGTCCCACAGGGACACCGCCATCAGACCGGCCCGGAGCTGATGCGCATCAGGATTTAGGAGCTTTCAGCGAATTCTACAGTCCCCCCGTGGGCCAGGAGGCGCAGTGGACGGCGGAGCTGAGGGCAGAGGCTCAGCAGAGGCAGGGGGGATGCCGAGGGGCCCGGGGGGGCACCCCCCGCCGCCACTGCGAGGGGCAGCGCCCGGCCCCAGGGACCCCCGCCCGGCGGTGTCAGGGCTGCCCGGGCCTTACCTCCTCCACGAGGGCGGCGAAGTGCCGCAGGGCATCGGCGGGCAGGTCCCCGCAGAGCAGCTCCCCGGGGCCGGCGCCGGGCGCCCGCAGGAAGAAGAGCGCCTTGGGGCGGGCGGCGGCGGGCGGCGGCGGCGGCCCCAGCAGCAGCTCCCCGGCCGGGCCGCGCCAGGCCACCAGCGCCGGCCCCGCCGCGCCCCGCGCGAACTCCCGCAGCAGCGGCCCCGCCGCGCCGCGCCCCGCCGCCACCCCCAGCCCGCGCGCCGCGCCCCGCCACAGCCGCGTGGCCACGGGCTCCGACGGCTCCGGCTCCGCCATACGGCCGGCACCGGCGGGTGTTTGCGGGGAGGAGCCGCCGTTGCCCGGGGGACGCGGCCCCGGTGTCCTGCCGGGAAGCTGAGGGCGGGCCGCAGCTCGCCCGGGAGGCGCGGCCGCCCCGGGGGCGGGGGGGGGGTGTCGCCGGCTCCCCGCCTCGCAGCCCGGTTTTTCCTCACACCGGCACAGCTCGGGAGCCCCTGAAGCAGCTGCCCCCGGAGCGGGGGAGCTCAGGGGCACGGGCAGGGCCCTTCCACCGCCCCGATCGGGTTCCTCCACACCCGCACCTGCATCAGCCAGCGGGAGCTGGAGCTTTGAGCAACGCCCGCCTAACGCTGCTGTATTTGCATTTTACCAATACCTTTATGTGAGAAGAGGTTCATTATTTTGTAAATGAAAGACCCTTCTTTGATTCTATGAAAAGCAGCACGGGGAGCCCAGTTTGTCTGACCCCAGCGGTAACGGTGCCCTCCCCGGGCACCCCGACGTGATCCTACTTACACCAGCCTAAGAACAAGCATCGTTTAGTCTTTCCCCAGGCCCCTGCTATTCTTAAGAGCCCCGCAGACGTTTTTGTAGTACCCAGCTGTGTCAATTACGCAGTTTCTGCTTTAGACAAACATAATATTAAAGCACAGCTAATCACCGAGAGGTGCTTTGTTGCCAGTTTGTGTCTTAAATTTTCCATCACCTTAAAATGAAGTCTTAAATCTTTAATATGTGCTGGTATCATTTGCTGAACAGCGCTTGGGGGCCTGGTGCCTTTGAGCTGCCTCTGAAAATGAGCTCCTTAATTGAAACAGGGCAAAGCTCCCCCTCCTGCTTCCAAACACAGGCAGTTACAGCACTGGTCAGGGAAGAAACAAAGCTGACCCACAGAAAGCCTCGAAAACACTCCTCTTAACCCCAGACCTGCCCCACAGCCACCTGCTTGCCAGCTTTCTTCTCCCCTGCATCCAGAACTGGACTCTGCTCAAAGAAACTCTCAGTTGTCTGTTCTGGAGCCATCCAAAAGTCCACCCCCCAGTTGTTACCAGCTTGAACTGACAAATGAAGCTCCTGGCTGTAGTGCAGAGGCAGGTATGATTTTGCTGGCACAAACCAGAGCCAGAACAGGCATGATGTTCCCCCAATGGAGCAAGATCTTGGTCTTTACACCAATGCTGTAATGTAAAACAGCCAACCAAGGTCATTCTCTAGAGCAATTCAGGTATTTATTTTCTCTCACTAAGTCCTCATTAGCAATTTAGACAAAACAGAGCCTCTTGTATGATGATGAGTGGTTTATTCAGATTCTAAATAAAGGATTTGGAAATCTGATCTTACAAAAAAAAAAAAAATCAGCTGAGGAAACCAAAATAAAATGGGAACACAGCAGCACTTGCATCCCTAATGTAACCTAAAACTGAATTGGGTCCCATTTGATTGTGAAATTTCCTCCTATGATCTGGGTTCTGATATCTAGTTACACTCCTTATAACCCAGAGACTTGCCCACCTTATTCTGGAGAATCTATGGCCCCTTAAGGGCTTCTCAAACCTGATCTCTTGCAAAGGTCACAACTGCTGCTGTTACATTATCAATAGCTTGTAGCATAAAACCAAAGATTAAAACAGTTCAGAGAACTTTTGGCTAAAAGAAAAATGACAGATGGACTGGTGAGACCCAGGAACAGGAGCTGTATGGGCAGACACTGTTGCCACAAGGACTTGCACTGCTAACACATGCTTGGTAGCTTCAGCCCTCAGAGACCCACTGATGACCAAGCACATCCTGAGGCCAGCCCCCTTCCCCACGGTGCCCATGGCACTGTGTGCTCCTGAGGCCTGCAGAGAGCAAGGCACCTCTTACAGAGCAGAGCGTTCTCAACCTTTCTTCTTTCAGTTTATTGTTTTAAGCTTCTTGTTTGGTAGTTCCTGATGGTTCTTGGCTTGTTTCCGTTTCTGGCATGGCGCTTCCTTGTTCTCACCACCAGCCAGTTTGTCCAAGACTATAGCAGCCTCCTTCAGAAGCCGCATCTCCCGTTTTTCCTTCCGCTCCTCCATTTCTACTATGTCATCTGCAAACAAAGCCTTCAGAGGGGGGATCAGCTTTGGGATGGCTGGAAAGTCACCAAAACGTACCTGAAATACATCAAGCACAGGAGCACCTCTGTGAGAACTGCTTTTTGTTCTCCCTCCTCCCCAGCGTCTTTTGCCTGATCAGATGGCAGGGCACTGCCTCTTCCTCGGCACAGCACCCAGCACAGAGGAGCCCAAACCTCGCTGACGATTTTCAGCTGCACTGACACTAGTGGGCAGGTTGTAATTTTCAACCCCACAGCAGTCAGTCCACAGATTCCATATGCCAAGTTATTTACATCTTCTTCACAAGAAATGATGTGGACACTGTACAAGTTTTGATAGATTGGTGAGCTATTCTCGCTGCTACGACTGCTTTCAACCCAATGGCAGCAGCTTTTGGCTCCTGGATGTCTTCTGCAGAAAGCCATTAAAGCAGCACACCAATTGAGAAGCAAGTGGAAGCAAAATTATGTTTTCAGCTGGGAGTAGCACACAGAATAGAGGTGAAATGAGGCGAGTACCCAGTATGTTAAGGGTGGACTCCTGTTCTCAAAAGCCATCAGCACCTGTCTCACTCTGTGCCACCCTTTCCCCACGTTGGTTGCGCTGAACCTGATGTTACATCCCATCGCAATTTTAGTAACTGCTGTTACACTGTGCTTGTTGTTAATCACTGCTTTGTACGTTAGAGTGTGGAGGATGGCTAAAGAAGTTACACTAATGCAGAGATTTCCCTCTGTATATATTCCTTCGCGTACATAACATCGCTTTAAATCACAGTCAGCTAATACAGACTAACCAAACACAAAATTTCCCTCAAATTATAATTGGATTATGGTATAGGCATATGCTTTTAAAGGCATATGCCTTCATGCTTATAGGCATAAAGGCAAGAGGCAACCACACTGCCACTCTGTGGATGAGATAAATTGACTTTAGTCATGGAGTAGGCTGCGGTGGTGCAACCCGCCCCCCACCGCCACCCTTAGGCCCTGGGTACTTTGTGCCATTCCCCCGGGTCACGGGCCAACCCAGGATGAACAAGGAAAGGTCGTAGGCTCTGGTCCAGGCACTCCCTTAACACTCCTGATTCCTACCTCCCCTGTCACTTGGAAACAGACTGCGTGCCAATTCCAAATGGATGGGGACCAGAGAATTAAGGCACCCCCTCAACCCACTTGGTTTCTGCCCCACACCCACCCACCCCCTTATCACTTAAGAACAACAGGAACACTCGATACTTCCCAACAGCCTAGTACAGCCCTACTTAGGTTGTGGCCCAAAGGGGATGATACCAGAACTCCAAGATTAGCAAGTTCTGGGCTTGCACAATTGATAGAGAACACCAGAATATTCCCCAGCAGTAAAAGCAGCTGTTTCAGAGGACACTACTCTTCAGAAGGAGATGGTGTATCAATACATTAAAAGTGGAGAATTTAATTCATGAGCAGCCCCCCCAAAGTAACACTGAAACCTTTCCCACAGTCTGGCTCAGGCCTCCCAACTTACCCTCATATGATCGAATGCAATTCCAACCTTCTCACTGAAGTCTTCGCTGAACAGCGGGATCTTGGCGTATCTCTGACTGAAGTGATTGAGCATGATGAACTCTGCATTCATCTTCATCCCAGTCTGAATTGCCTGGGAGGTTGTGCTGCAAAGGGAACAGGAACACGTCACTGCGTGCCCTGGTCACGCACAGGTGGCTAGTACTGGCCCTCCCACGGAGCAGGGCAGGCTGCCATGCAGCTACAGTCACACCAACAGCCAACACCCTGCTGAGCACAAGGTGTCCTTGCTCTTCGCCGGCACACCCAGGCACCTCTTCCTCTGGCAACCTGCACCGGTGGCAAGACTCTGACTTTCAAACAACTCTGAGCCCAGGAAAGCAGCTGTAATTACTTGGAGCTCTGCATTTAAGAGCTCCACAGACTGGGGACCAGGGGCTTGTTCAAATAGTCGTCCCAGGGGTACCAGCAAGTCCAGCTCTCTTGCACTGGAATTCACACGTCATTCTGAGAAGCTGCTCTCAGGTCTCCCCACTTTTGCTGGGGGCAGCACTCGCTATCACTGGCTGCACCACTCAGTTTGAATTGCACGGTGAGCTGCAGGGGTAAGGCGACTCTTCTACCTCCTGAGCTTAGTGCTAAAATGCGAGGGCCTTTCCTTTGGACTAGTTTATTTGTAGAGTTACTCCTGTCTACTTAAAAGCTTTCCCCCTTCCCTCTGGGGATGTTCAGAGGAGCTGTGAGGGTTACAGAGCTGGTGCAATGAGCAACACACCACTGTTAGTGCTGAAGAGCTCTACGTACACCAGAACCACCTACAGGACTTGGGCCCTTCATCACCAGCTCCAAGGACAAACCCCAGCTCAGCATCTTTGCCTTCCTAACAGTGCCAGACAGCAGAGCACATCCCACCTGTGGGTCTTCTCTATAGCTTCTTTTTCCATTCCATCTTCCAACGTTGCTTCATGGATCAGCAGGTTAGCATTTTTACCTGGGTAAATAATCATAAACTCAATCTTCAGCTGAATATAGACTAGTTCAACTGCCTTACATGAACTCTCATTTCCACCCCTTGGCCCCTCGTTGTGTTGCAGGCACAGCACCAAGGCTTTGGGGTTGCCTGCTTTGGATACTAACAGTTGGAGACCTCTCTCCAAGAGGTTCTTCAAGCAGAGGGTTTTTGCCACCTACCCATTTGTACTAAGGCCATGCAGGGCATTGTGTCACCAGAATAGACTACTTTCCAGCCAGATTTGTGGACCATTGAACATGCAAAAGCATTTTTACAGTGCTGGACTTCACAAGTCTGAAACTGAACAAGGATACAAGTGTTAGACCTCAGGTCCCCTCTTGCCCCTCATTGCAACTGACCCTGCCAGCTCGTGAGCTTACCTCAGCCAGGTCGTAGCTCTCTAACAGAGAGCTGACAAACCATTTGGCTTTAGGTTTGGTGTTCTCACAGCCTTTCACAAGAGACTGGGAAGCAATCATTCTGTGAAGGAGGGGAGAAGAGAGAACTAAGGACAGGCACAAAGTAAAACCTGATCTTATCTTTAAGAAGCCTATTTCCCCTTCTCAGTTCAGCACCTTACAAACAAGATATTTTTGTGCACCCATCTGTTTTTCCCCTTGCTTTCACTATCCAGCACCCAGTAGCTCATCTAACCACTTCATCCCCACTGTCAGATACTCTTCCAGGAATCTTTTTTCACTTGTCCAACTTCCCTTTCCTAAGGAAAAGGAAAGCCTGCATGTAAGCCTCTATTAAATAGCACAACTGAGTAACAAACCCCATTCTCCCCTTTGCAAACTGCACAATCCCAGTTCTACACACAGTGGGAAGGAGTCACCTTCAACAACGGGATGGGGGTTATGGATGACAGTAGTTTGTCTTGAATAAGGACCCAGAAAGGACATTTTTCCCCATACCACACAGAACACTCACTTGATGTCTCCAAGAATCTCTTCACAGTGGTTGTGGTACTCATGTAACCAAGGCATGATCTGTTCAGGTGCTACCAGAAACAGAGGGCTGAAAGCCTGACCAAGGGCTGCCTGGAAAAGCAAAGGCAGGGGGAGATAAAATCAGTACTACGTATACACCAAACCAGAGAGAAAAAATACATAGGGAAATGATGGTGGTTTTCCACTGCTCAGAAGTTCCCCTCCCCTCACTCCAAGGCAAGTTCAGGAGCAGTGAAACAACAGTGCTACTTACAAAAGCTCTCCGCCTCTGCATCAGGATGTTCAACAACCCCTGCAAAGGGAATAAACAAGATGGCAAGTTGTAGTCAGGAATATTTGGGGTGTAAGTGGCAACAGTGCTACCACAGCCCAGCAAGCTGCAGTTTTTGGAAAACCCACAGTCAGAAATACATGATAACTGCTTTTCCAATAACTGCAACTTGCTGAGCTGCAGTCACACTGTGACTGCTTATGCCCCAAGCTGGTGGCCAGTAGCCCACAACACAAGCCCCTCAGCTCTTCCCAGTGCTGCTGTGTTTGCTCCCAGGAGGGTGAAGAGCAAAAAGTCTCTACCCAACACCTCAGACCCAGTATGGTTTCCAGACACAAGACAGCAGACCAGCAAACAGCCTGTCCTGATCAGGCCCAATCCAGAATAGACCAACTGTCCTTCTGCGACCATTTATTGTGAAGCACTGAAGGAAACTGGATTGGACACTGCTGAAAAATTACAACTCTGGATGATCGCAGCAAGTCTGCAGGGATCCCTAACAGGAAGGGAGAGTGGATTAGAAACACAGACAGATTCAGTCGTGCCTGGGGAATGCAGAGGGGAAGTGCAGCCCTAACAGCAGGGCAGCCTACATTCATCAGCTGCAGCTACATCTGAATCCCAAACAGCAGAGTGTGCCTGCACAGAACCCCTTCTCCTTCCAACACACTTAACCTACCGAATGATGATCAGTATGCATGTGAGACACAAACACAGCTACTATGTTACACAGCACTTGGTCAACTTGCTCTCCGTAGTGACGACAGAGCTGTCCAAACGTTCCTTCTCCACAGTCCAAGAGCAGGGATCGGGTAGAACTGGCAAGACAAGTGACAAAGACATTTAGCAGCCGCTGTATGAGTTCTGACTAGGGCCCATTCAGGGAGGGGGATCTTTTGGGTTGAAAGGCAGAAAGCTCTCAGTGCTCTACACCTGTAAATGCTACTCTAGTTCTACTAGCCAAGGCTTTAGAAAGATGGTTTTGTCTGCACAGCTCATTCTGGTCTCGTGTTGATGCTGAACAGACCCTTTGGGCAAATGGTAAAATGAAGGAAGACATTAAATGTATGGCTTTGGAGGTGGCTCTCACATCTTGCCCACCTACAGAGAGACAAGTGCCTGAACCTGATGTCCTACAGACCCCCACACAACAGGGGCACCCTCCCTGCATCACCAAACACACACCCTGATCAAAACAGCACTTGGGCAACACCCTCTTGAGACACTCAGCCCTTCCAAGCAGAATGCATGACAGGGATTTACCTGGTATTTACCAGTGTGGAACTGACATTTCGGATTTTCATTGGAATTGCAGATCCCGTTCCCAAGAACACAACTTCAGGATAAGCACACACATTTCCTGGAAAAAACAGACAACAAGGATTTGTGTTATCCACATACTGCCCCGTCAGACACTATTTAGTTCAACGGTCTAATAACTCCAGAGCCTACACATCCAGCACGTTAATTTTTGCCTCCTTCAGCCTCTGGTTCTCCTACAGCAGCAAGGTTTACATGGGACAACAGAAGACAAAACAAGCACCACTAACAAAACACATCACAACGCATAACGTAACTGCATATCCAACGCAGGCAAACAAGGACTCTGCTGATCACCCGTGACAGAGCTGGCAGTTCAAGAGGGACCTGACTCCTGTTCTACGGTGCCCTGGCTCTCCCTGCAATCAGGGTCCAGCCAGTGACCGAGCGGTGCTGTGTTGTACTGTGAAAGCCTCATTGCCAACAGGACCACCGAAATCCAGAGGAGAGTGCCCCACAGGGAGCTGGTTCTAGACTTCTCCCAGACACAGGAACTCACACTGTGACTGCTATGACAGCATTCAACATGACCAGAGCTCTGGTCAACTCAAGAGAATTATCACACGGGTGCTTTGTCTCTAACTGCCCCCAACAGTGCTCAATCCCCAAACCTAGCAGCTTTAGAAAACCAGAAGCACAAGACTGTGTAAATCCAACTGAAACGAGCTAACTCAGTTTGTGCTAAGCCTGTCCTCTGCACAGCTCCAGGAGGTCTGAAGAGCACCTCTCAGGGAGCAGAAAAACTGCACGTTCACAGCTTTGTCTGGGCTCTAAAGCAGTGGGTCACCAAGACCTCTTACTTCCCATCACACTGATCCAAGATAAGTTGCTGATCCTTACCTGGTACAACAGACAGGCTCTCTTTGCACTCCTTCACACGAGTCTGGAAGTCAGGGAGATCCAAGGCTTCACTAACAAATGCATCGTGATCACAGACAGTCACAGCATCTCTGAAAGAACAAACCATGTATCAGGATGGGGCAGGGCATGAACTGAAAAGAGCTTTTCAGAGCAAAGCGCCAAATTACTGTGCCAAAACAGCCTTACAACAAAACGTCAAATGCTCCTTCCAAGTTCCATTTTGAGGGGTGGTGGAAGATACATCCAAGAGTGGGGTGTGTGCCAAAAAGGCCTGGCTGGGCTAAGCCACACCACAGAAATAATCATTCCACCACACTGGAGGAGGTCCTGGAATAGCACTAAGCTCCCCTGCACTGCCCAGACCCAGAGAGCTGCCAGACACCAGAAGGCACTGAAAGGCAGCACGGAGGCTCCTGGAAGAGGACCGCCCACCCAAGAGGGCACCAGGCACCACTCAGAAGCATAAGGGACCTGTGTCCTGGTCCTGCATCAGAGCACGTGCAGTACCACAGGCCTTCAGACACCTAAAGCAGAGAAACTTAGACTCTTCTTGACATCTGGGTCCTCCTATTCTGCCCAACAGAGCCAGAAATTTGAGCCATGGCAGCTGGCATCCCCTCGCACCACACGGTCCCCTGTCCTTAAGATCCTCAATGAGCAGCTTCACCTACTTGCCCACAAAGCAAGCACCAGGGGAGAAGTCTGCAACTGCTTAACCACCTGGGGCTTTCAGCTCTGATACCATTTGAAGACCCAGGAAGCCTGATAAGACTTTCACCTGGTTCCCCACAAAGTCTTTCCCTGACACAGCCACAGCCAGGTGCACAGCATATGGGGTCCAAGCAAAGGCAGAGGAGCACTTGAGGCTACAAATCCGGGGGAAAGAAACAACACTCCAAACCACTGGCCAGGTGGTGTTTTCAGTGGCTCACTCATCCCTGTTCAACACCTTGTCTGAGACTTTCAGGGACAGGGACACACTCCTCAAGACACAGCTGATAGCTTGGCAGCTCAACCAGCACAGCCAGCAGTAAGAACCTGCAAGGGATGCTGAAACACCATCCTGCCTCAGCATAGACTCACACCGAAAAGCTGCTTCAAGCCAACACCAAAAACGGGTAAGTCAAAGATTCCCACTGACCTCTGCCACTCCTGTTGTGGTCTGAAGTGGTATTTCAGGAGGCACTCTCCTCGCACAATGGGCACGCTACTCACAGCCTCTTCTTCCTACAGGGAGAAAAGTGACATTAAACACATTCTTTGCTCAGGGTCATGAGGCATACAGGCAAGCAGGGCCTGGCCTACCTTGCTTTGGTAGGTGGTAAGCAGAGGGAAGATCTCTGGGTGGATGAGGTTCAGCTGAGTTTGGATCTTGTAGCTGCGTGGGTTGTGCACTGCAGAGGAGTTTTCATTGAGCACCAAGTGCTGAGTTCCAGGTCCAAATCTGTAAAAGGACAATAAAACACACAACAGCTTCAGCCCTACATTAGAGTTGGGCATATATGCACACCTGAGCCATTAGCTAAAATCTCATCTGAGCCAGCAGTCCTGCTGCCAGTCAACAGCTATTTCTACTCTGGGAAAAACATTTGCACCATAAGAACATGCTGCTGCCCAACAGTTACGGGAAACCAAGTAACAGAAGATCACATACCTTTCCAGCCACTGCTGGTAGCGGCTGTCTCGAAGCACTGACTCTGGAGTCATGTGAATAACCAAGGCCACCTGGTTCTCAGGAAGTCCCTCCTGGTACCTGGGGCACATTCAAATACAGAAAGAATACCTGCACTTCAATCCTCCATCACCTTGGCAGCCCCTCCCCTCTCCCATCTTGGTGCTACAGAGATGCCCCCGCGGAAGCAGGCAGAGCACAGCCCAGCAGCTCTAAGCTCCACATCGCAGCAGGCACAAGGCTCCCCAAGGCTCAAGCCCAACATTTGCTGACACCTTCACCCTCCCTGCCAGGGCAGTTACTCTTCTCCAAAAGCAACAACATCTGCAGAGCCTTCCAGAAGCCTAACACGCTTCTGCACAACCCTACAGAGACATTACACACAGCCCAGGCTTCCAGCACACAGGAAAGCAGCAGTCTCTACGTTGCTTCCCAGCAAGACACCAGTGCACATTTCCTTCTCTGAAGGCCTCTGAAGGAAGACAGGTCTGTGACAGTTACAGAACCCCACGGGTCCTGCACAGGCCTGCCTCTCCTAAAAGGCACAAAAGGCACCACCAGTCCTTTCCTGCATCTCTAGCTCCTTAACAGTTCCAAACAGCTCAGACATTAGCCCCAAGAACCAACACATCTAGAATAGAACAAGAACTTCTCTTTGGCAAAGCTCAGCACAGACATCTTCCCCCAAACACTCCAGGTCACCCAGTCCTGCTACCTTCGGAAAGTCTCATTTTCACAGACAGCATCCACAAAGCCCTCGTGAGGACACTCCAGCACAATGAACACCGGGCCAGGATCAGCGGGGGTGCACAGTTCTTCAGGAGAGAGCTGCAGACAGATACACAAAGATCACACCGCAGTCAAGCCATACACACAGCCCTTCTTGCCTCACAATGTCCGGCTCATCAGTCAGCCCCCAGCAGGCAGCCCCAGGCAGGCTCTCACACTGCTCAGCAAACCCCGGCAGTGCAGTTCTCATTCCCTTTCTGCTCTCATTACACAAGTTTGCATTTTGCTGTGTAACAACAAATCCCAACCCTGGACTCAGAGCAAACCACAACCTAATGTAAGGAAGGGAATTTTAGCAGCTTCTAGGTTTCCACAGCAGATTCAGATGGTACCAAAAGCATGCTTAAGAAAAAAAGGCTTTGTGAAATTCTTATGACATATAAGATAGGTCAGTCCTATCTCCCAGGTTAGGAACTTCACTTACAGATCATCTGGGACATGGCCAGAGCTGGGTCTGCCTCTCACTTCAGACTAGTGTTTGAGAGATTAAGACCCTACACATAGGAACCATTGAACTTCTTTTGGTCTAAGAAGTGCCAACAGAGTAAGGAAGGAGTGATAGCTATACAGACATTCAAACCCCAGATTGCATGGGATTAACTCCACTAGTTCACTCCTAGACCCCTATCAGCTTTGGGAAGATGAGGAAGCTCTGACAAACATACAGCCATACTCACTAATTAATTAATTTCAGAGTGTATTTCCCTAATCATACCCCTGCAACAGCCCCAGACATGCCCCCCGCAGGAGCCACAGTCAGCGACAACTTGGGGCTGGAATGGGGACCAGTCACTAACCAAAAGCAGCCACTCAAAGTTCAAAACCAGCAAAACCCATGCCAACCTCTTAGCAGGGATGAGAAGGAATAGGCAGAAAACGACCATCCACCCTTGTCTCAAGAATAGGTGTAAAAAAAAAAAAAAACCAACCAAAAACCAAACCATGTCCCAGTACCTATTGGCAAAACATTCTGCACAAGGTAATTGTCACCCTGGGAGCCCACTGAAGGAGGGAGGATGGCAAAGCCACAGCAGGAAGCACAGATACATCTTACCTCTTTGCCTTCAAAAGTGACACTCTCCCCATTTTTGAGAGCTGTAATGATGGGAAGAATGGCTGGAGTTCCCCTGAAAACAAGGCCATAGAAATATTTATCTTGCCAACATCAACATGCCTGGTGTTGCCCCATCCCCCAGGCTGGGATCTTGTACTCACACTGGCAGGCCCATCTCCTGTGCTTTAGCTGCTAGGAATTTTCCCTTCTTTGGGTGAATCTGAAAAAGAGTTAAATACAACAGAATTACCAATCAAATAAAGAGGGCCAGGAAACAAGATCCACATACTTCCAGTTTAAGTGTTTCCCCACAAGCTGAGGGATTTTTTCTTTTCTTTTCAGTTCCACAGTCATTAGTCTAATTTACCACCAAAAAGCTTCTACTAGACTTTCTAGTTTCCAAGACCACACTGCTTCTTCTTGCTCCCTTCCTTAGCCAAGTAAGCAGGACAGACTTCCTTACTGTAAGCATTAAGCAAGAATGGAACCTGTATACTCTTAATTGGCTGCTCTACAAAGAACGCTTCTAAAAAAATGTCTCTAGTTTTTACACATGCCTACCCATGCTACTTACTCTGACCTTTGAAAAGTAGAATCACAAAATAGCTTTAATCTCCTGCTTGAAAATGCTATCTCCAATTAAATCTATTTAGCAAGATCAAATGTCCTAATGACATTACGAAGCATTTCTTTACAGAGGGGGTGGTCAAACACTGGGACAGACTCCCTAGAGAGGTGGTTGATGCCCCAAGCCTGTCAGTGTTTAACAGGCATTTGGACAATGCCTAATGCTTTAACTTTTGGTCAGCTATGAAGTGGTCAGGCAGTTGGTCTGGATGACTGTTGTAGGTCCCTTTGAACTGAAATACTCTATTCTATATTCTGTTCTACACTGATTTAGAGATCTTTGTGTCCAAGCTTACTTTACAAAGGAAAGCCATCACCAGATTGGTATGTCTGCTTGCACACTTCCGTTCCTCACCTGTAAAAGCAAACAGAACTACTCAGAATCATCACTGACTACCATTTTTTTTAAAGCCAAAACACATCAAAGTTTGCTAAAGAATTAACAGGAACAACATCAGCCAGCCAACTCGGAGCCCTGCAGCAAAATGTTACAAGCACCTAAAGCCAGAGAGCTCACCGATTCAGCTACAAGAAACCAAATAAAGCTCAAGACTAAAAAATAATCAACCCCAACATCCACTCGTAATTAAATTACAAAGGCTGAAGTACCCACTCCAGCCAAGGGCAAACAACTACAGGGACTATCACACCCCAAGTAGGGATCACAATCAATTTCTAGGCCTTATTAGTTCTGCGTCAACTTGTAAAGTACCAAAACTCATTATGCTTCATATAATCCTTCACCTGAGCTTCTCTTCAGACCTCACCTCCAGAGAGCAAATGGCTCAGAGGATAAATTCATATCCTTAATTTCACGTTACTTCATTAAGGTTAAAAAGATCATTCCATTTTTTTCACCTGTTTTCTTCGGGCTTTCCTTTTTCTTGCCTCCCTCCAAGTTTTGCTGTGCAGCTCCTGGGGATCCTGGCCCTGTGTCCCCTTTAGGGCTATTTCCACCTTGGGTTGATGCTCCAGGACTCTGAGGCAATATACTTTCAGTAGCTAGTGGTTCTCCTGTCCCAAATCCAATAAAACCAGACAAGATCACTCAAACAAAAGGGACAGATAAGAAAAACATGAGTAGCATTCCCTCTTCCATGACAGTCATGTTTAAACTGCTTCAGAACAGAACTCTTCCCCCTAGTCTGACTTGTGCTTGCACACTCTGGTCATCTATTTCAGAAGCCATCTGTCATCCAAGTCCTTCAGATTCTCTCAAAACTGCTAAACTCTGTCAAGCCTGTGCCTGTACTCTAAGTATCACAGTTTCCAGCAGTAAGAAAACTCAGCTGGCTAAGAAAGCCAAATCCAGTGATGTTTCACATGTCATTCTATACACCCACACCTAAAGGAACAAACCAAGGCCCTGACTCAGCAGGTCTCATTTCTTTGAAAGAGATCCTTCTTGTGAGAAAAACATGCAAATTAATAAGTCTCTCCTTGCTCAGGCTTGCAAACAGAAGCTGCTCCTTTAATCACCTTAAGCATGGTTACTGAGCAAGTGCTTCCCCTCTCTGACTACAGCGCCACGTGCTCACCTGTAAGAGGTATTTGGTAGACTGTCATCGTCTCGTCCTTATACTCAGGCTCTGTGTGCAATTGCACAGCTGGAAAGACATCAGAAACTGGCATTAACAAGTTCATAAGGGGAGATTCACACTCTACAAGAATTTAAGTCAGGAAAATAACTATTTTCATTCTGAAACAAAATCTGCTGAATGTCTCCCTTGCCCTTCTCTACCCAACTGAAAGATCAATGAATAAGTTCTTAAAAGCCCATCATCCACAAAAAGTAGTCCAGGATACACAGTAAGCAAGTTCACTGACAGACTCTGGAAGCAAACTGCCTTTACAGTGCTTTAAAATCAAATGCTGTCTGCCAGTCAGTCAGACTGGCAGCGGCCAACCAGAAACAGAGCTGGAAACACAGGTTATCTTCCAACCAGTTCTTGTGATGGATTTGGACAGTGTATCAGATCAAAACAAATGTTTAAAGCTTTCCTTGAGTGGATCTAATCCAGACATATTTACTCTGAAGTTCTTACTGTTCAATGCAGCCTTGGCTACAGCTGAAACAAATAGAAGTTACAAGTTCATATTCGCTCCACATCACTGACCTACTTACCTAAATCCATCCTTTTTAGGGGCCCAGGAAAGAGTCGAATCGCTTTCAAGTAATTTTGCTGTAAAAGAAATCGTGTATCAGGAGGCCAAGCCCAAGCAGTGCCAATTACAAGTACCACTTTCAGGAGTTACAGTTGCTTTCAGTGAAGTCAAAGACACAAGGCCCAGTCAGGCAAAAACTGAGCAGCACACAGCCAGCCAAGAAAGACTGACTGGGCAGGTGTCCCACCTTCAGTGGGCATTACTCATTTAGAAAGAGAAAGGAAAGGAAAGAACCACTCTCCCCATCCCTTCCATCAATATAATTAGTCAGCAGATATTGCAAGGAAATAAAATAATGCTGAGGATTGGAAGTTTTCAGCCTAGACATGGCATTAGGCTGGCAAAGATCACATTAAGCATCAAAGGACAAAGATCAGAGACCAAGTTTCTATTAAAAGACAACGGGGGGGACCAAACAGGAGAACAAAGGACACCCTTTTTCTGAAACACAATTTAACAGAATATTAGCTGACAAGACAGTTTTAAGGCACAGCATCAGACTTCTGTCCTGTGTGTAACTGAAGAGATTTGCTTTTTAACGCCACCCCTTCTGGCAGAACCTTCAAGCTGGCACTAATTCAGACCAGCATTTTACACCTGTACCATGATTCACTCCTTTGATGCCAGCTCTCCCAATTCCAAGGTAAGCTTTAACGTTTGAAGGGTTCACTCTCCCTTCTGAAAGCTTTCCCTACTTACCAGCTTTGGTGGCCCTAGGAAGAAACATCTTTGAAGCCCCATAGCCTTTAACGTGAGAATCATACCTGAAAGAAAGCAGAGAAATAGCTTTATTACAGCTCCACTAACCGCTGGTAGATGACACAAGAAAGATCCCTCTCAGCGCCCAGGAGTGCTGGGCCTCTCCACGAAGGCCAGAACACAACTCGGATCCAAATTCAGTTTTACCTCAGCTTTGTGGCAGTTTCAACAAGTCACTCATCTACGCAGATATGGAAAATATCTACAAATCTTGAGTGTCACCATTAGGGGCAAGTTACCTGAACATATTGCTAAACTCCTCCTTTCTTGAAGATTTCCAGAATTTTAATGGAGAAGATCCTAAGCAATCTGTTCTAATCTCACCCTGCTTTGAGGACAAAAGTGGGCCTGAAGCCTTTGTAGGTCCCTTTGAACTCAAATTAGTCTGACTCATGAACAGCTCCCTGCTGGCAATGCAACACTGGTAATGCCTTCTACTCTACCTAGATTTGGGGAAGACAGCGCCACGCGTGCTGGGCAGGCAGTGCCTCTTCCACCACGTGTCTGCACGCACTGTCACAGAGACCACACTGCAGCTGGAAGCACCTCAGAGCCCCACGTGCAACCCAGCTGCTTTGACAGCGCTTCTCCGCTCTTTAGCGCTTTTCCTCTCTCTACCACTATGTAAAAGATCCCACGCAGCACCCATCAGGCAGCTTGCAAAGCAACCACCTGTGGTCTAGACAGCGGCTGGACCACGCGAGAGGCACCAGTGTGTCAGGCTGCCACTGGGGCACCCAGCCACCCCCCCCCCGCCCCGCTCACCTGGCAGCCCACCGACGTTGGCCCAGGCCACCCGGCTGAGGAAGATGCTGTCCAGGTGGGAGATCTTCAGCCTGAGGGGCGAGACGGGGGCGGGGTGAGGGTGAGCAAGGACCGATGCAGCCCCGGCGCAGCCGCCCGGATTGCCCCCACTTACTTGTGCTCCTGCATGGCCCGCTGCGTGCCCTCGCCGCAGTTGAAGAGATACCTGAGGGGAAGGGGCGTCAGGGCAGGCCTGGACGGGGCGCCCCGGCCCCAGCCCAGGCGGGGCGTCCCCGCGGCCTCACACTCACCGGTTGAACTCGGAGAAGACGTAGACGGCGGCGCCCGCGTCGCGGCTCCCGGCCGCCACCACCTGCACGTAGACGGTGTTGGGCCCCGCCAGGGCCGTGCCCGCGCTCCGCCGCCGCTCGCGGGCCCACACGTGCCGCGGCACGTCCTTGGGCCGCCGCGCCGGCCGCGCCGCCGAGGAGCCCTCGGCCATGGCCCTGCCCGCCAGCAGCCGCCGTGCGAGGCCGGGACCCGGCGGCAGCGCCCGCACCAAGGCCCACATCCACGCGCGACCTCCCCCACCCCCGCCGCCAATCGGCGTGCAGCGGCCTCAGCGGCTGCCCTCGCCACGTGATGCGGGCGAGCCAATGAGAAGCGAGAGTTTCCGCAGCCGACCCGCCCCTGAGGCGCCTCCGTCAGGCCCGGCTCGGCCACCGTCCGCCTTCACGTGACGGGGTTTACCCAATCGGAACTTCCCTGCCTGCAGGCACGCTGAGGGGCGGTGCCCAGCGGCGCCGCGCGGGTGCCCGGCGACCGCCGTGCCTGGCAACCGCTGTCCCTAGCAACCGCCATGCCCAGCAACCTCCGTGCCCGGCAACCTGCCCTTCTCCCCGGCCTCGCCCGGGCCCTCCCGCGGTGCCACTGCAGCCCCAGGCCCGTGTCGGGCCTGCAGGGCAGTGCCACAGCCCGGCCTGAACCCGCTGCAGCTCCTACCGCAGCGATCTGCCGTGCCGGGGCCCTGCCAGGGCTGCCGGGATGCAGCCAGGGCCTGCGGGGTTGTGCCAGGCCCGGGCCAGGCCGAGCAAGGCCGTGAGGGAGCGGGCCTAGTGAGGCCTGGTGGGTCTGCAGTACGTGTGAAGAGGAGGCCATCGAGAACCGGAGCAGGGCTCTTCACAGTGTGTCAGGAGGTACCAGCCAGGTGGGAGAAAGCTTCATCCCCGTGAGGACGGAGAGGGGCTGGGTCAGGTGCCCGGCAGGACTGCGCAGTCCTTCTCCTCGGAGGTTGTCAAGAGCAGGCTGGATGAAGCTCTGAGCACCCTGGTTTCACCTCGGAGCTGAGCCAGCTTTGAGCAGGAGGTTGGACCTCCCAAAGTCCCTCTGAACCCAGATCACCCTGTGATTCTCCAGGCTCTTCTTCACCATTTCTCCATTGCTCACAAGCTCCTCTTCCATGTGAGCCTTGTTCAGGGCCGGTTTACAAATACTAGACCATCCAGGCCACAGCTCTGTTTATTTCTGAGCTCTCTAAATCCACTCTGAGTTCTCTCGGGCTTTCTGTTTGCTTCAAAAAGAACCACTAAATTTTACTGTAACCAGAGTACCTCAACATAAACAATCCTAACCATCAATATTCCTTTTCTTCTCTACTTCCAAAGGGAAACCTTATCTTACTCAGTGCTTTGCTTTCCAAACACTGTCTCCCTTTATTCTTAGTGCCAATGCTCTTCCCTTTCTTTTCCAGCGATCCAAGCAAGCACTCTGAGTGGGGACCTGTCCAAACCTCCAGATCTTGCCATGGCTGTTTACATCTGTTCTGTCCGTCCTTCTTCAAATCTATAAATCACTTACCATTTCTCCTTCTTCTGACTCCCATCTCTTCACACAAGAGCTCAAATGAGCATGGTATTTTTTTCTGCTTTTCCCCACTCTGGATGAAATAAAAGGTTTGTTCCTCTGAATGACAAACTCTTTGTTCATGCATGTTTTACACATTACAGTCCTGCAGCCTAAAGCTCACTCGCAGCACTTTGCTCTGCTCCCTGTAGCCACATAGGAAGCGAAACATTAAGTTAGATCTTAAATTGCTTCCTAATAAAAGTTGAAGTTTCCTAAAGCTCTGTCTGTGCATTCCTGCCTCACTGCTTCATCATTTCCTCCCTGTATCAATGATTTTCTGCTCAGGTGAATAACTGGGAAATATGAAAATACCTTATTTTGTGCTTATTGGATTTTTTTTACACCTTTGGGAGCACAAAAGCTTTTTTAGGGCTCTGACCAGCTGGCATGGGGTTTCCAGCCAATATTTCTTTAGTTGGTAAAACAACTAAGATGGTGTGTGGTATTTTTCATCAAATGAATACTGGCAATTTTGTCCAACCTTGCTGGCTTGGTTTTGTGTGCACAGGCCAGTATTCAGAACTGTGACTTCACTAAAATTCTGTAAAGTGACAAAACTGTCTGTAATATCTCAACAGTCTTATGAAGATTTCACAGGAAGTAAATAAAAAGCTCTGAATCTGATCTGAGGTTCATGCTAACAAAAGCACATGACTGTGTTGCCGTTCAGCTGCAATGTCTGGGCAGCTCATCCTGGGGAGGAATTTCAAAGGTTGGTTCATGGCTCAGGAGGAAATGTCTTTTATTTCACAGTTTTGTCCTTGTTCTGTGTGAGAGCGGTCCTAGTGTAACATTTGTTATCGGAGAAGTAGGAACATCCCAGAGTTTAGTCCCTGTAGTTCTTATAAAGTGAATGACTCATGCATTTCGCCAGCTTAATTCATATTCCCTTGGAAAACTATATTTTGTCTTATAGGTAGGGTGCTTGGTTAAGCTGGGAAAGATCTTGGTTTCAGTTTTTCAGCATGACCTTGTAAAAGTTTAAACTAGTTTTCTCTCAGAAATTCTGGATGTTAAAGCCATCCTTTGCTTCTCAGAGTCATCTGGAGTAACAGTTGTGGTCTATTGGTGCACGTTTTGGGTGCACAGCGACAGTGAGCTTTGCCTGGGTTGCGATGAGGACCAGGAATCACTCAGAGACATTAATGCTGCAGACAACATCTCTGTATTTCTCAAAATCACTTACGTAGCACTACAGGAACTGACTGAAAATGGCTCATGCCCTTCGCATGCAGGAGGTCCCGTTCGGAAATGGGGCTCGGGCCCATGCCAGGCAGGCCATCTGACTGTGCCCTGTGCGGTGGCCGTGGAGGGTGTCAGGAGCACACCCCACAGCACGCTGCTCTTCAACACCGTTGTAGCAACAAGCAGCATCTGCCAGAGGTGCCTGGTAACAGGCCAAGCACCTGCTCTCTGGTCTAACTGTGGCTACAGAGATCAAAACCTGCCTCCTGACCAGGGAAAGCCCAAGCTGGTTTGCAGCTCCTATCCGTGTCTTCTTTCGGCGCTCCTCGTGCCCATGTGCTCTGTACGAGGCACGTGGCCTGTCCTGGTGTCGGCCTTTGCCCTCTCCTGCTGTGTGCGGTGCCAGTGCTGACACGGGCTGCCTGGAAGCGGCTGTCAGTGGGCTGGGAAGCCACAGTCAGTCTGAACTCCTGCCAGGCCAGGGAGGGGTGTGAAGCAGAGTACTGCTCTGGGAGCGAGCAGGTCTCCTGGAACAGGTCTCCCGACCCTTTGATAATAAATGCTGAATTACAGTCTAATTTCCCCTGAATGCCTCATCTTTCCAGCTTGTGAAGATCACATGCAATGATCAGCCCCAGCTCGGAGAGTCATTATAAAATCAGCACTGCCTCAGGGTTGCAAGGAAATGCACCCCATCTGGCCCATTAATACTTCAATAACATACAGTAATGCAGAGTTTGGTTAACTAATTCAGCTGAAGTGATAACATCAGTCATGCCACAAGAGAGATTTAAAAGTAATATCCCAACAGATACCATGAACAGACAAGGGAGGAAGTTTATCTCCGAGACTTTCCCAAGATGATACTGATGCTTCAATTTGCTTGCTGACAGAGACTGTATATTGTACTGATTATCCATTATCCCCTATAGTCTGGTGTTTTATTAGAAGAGCAGGTTTACATGTAGATTAAAGACGGATGGGACAATATGAAGAGTTTAGGTGGGTCAGTGGCCCACTCAGGGTTCTTGTGAAATTTGTTGCTCGTAAAGATAACCAGTCTGGCCAAGATAAGAAGCAAAATTAGTGGGAAATAGACCTTGAGGGCAAAGCAATAACCACAGTATGCTGGTCTCAGGCAAAGGGATTCTCCCAGAGACACCAGGGAGAAGGAGAGGGCACTCTGAGGGACAGGTCTGTCCTGCATCATGAAGCTGTGACACTGCAAGAGACCGTACATGGCTGCCCGGAGATGGAGATGTCACCCTGCGACAGGAGGCACTGGGAGAGGAGAGGTGCTCTTGGGCATGCAGCTGGAAGAGTTCGTAGACAGGCCTCAGTGCATAAGCCCTCTGCATGAACTGTACAGTGTTGCAGAGCATGTTCAGGTCCCAGACTTTGCCCTTAAGGTGCTTCAAGGCCAGGCCCAGCACAGGAGAGACTCTGCCACCCAGAAGTATCACGTCAGCAGTTGGATGGGCTTTACTGTAGGGCACAGCATGACCCTGGGGCATTGGTACTCCAGGACGAGGCTGTCCCAGACCCCCTTTCCCACTGCCCTTTGGGCCAGGCACAGTCCTGCCCACTCTGCCAGCACCTCAGAGTCAAGGCCAGCTCATGTACACTGCACAAAATCGAATCCCAAATGGACGAGTGTCTGGAACATCCTGCCCACACTGAAAGCACAGCAGGGGTGATCTGCTCCACAGCTGAGGGGGGGTCTGACACAGTGAAGAGCTGGTGTAGACTGGGGTAGAGTGTCCTTGGCAGGATGTGGTCAGGGCCAAGAACTGAGGCCATTCGGGGTCGCAGATGGAGACTTTTTCACTAGCGGTGCTCCAGTGAATTTATCCTGTGTGCTTCCTGCCACGATCAGTGCAGAAGTCAGCATGGGTCTGACACTCCTGAGGTGGCGGTGGGCCAAGCAGGGAGTTTGCTCTAAATGTTGCATTTCTTCTTCTGCACTGGATGTCAGAGTAATGTTAATGAGAGCCTGGGGATAGGTTGGCATTTTGCAGCACCAGATTACAAAGAATCGTTTTCTTCTTTCTCTGTGGAGTCAGGTTCGGATGAGCAGGAGACTCAGCAAAAGGCATCCAGATCTTGTTCTGCTCTTGCTGCTCCTTGACTGCCCCACAGCAGCATGCACCATCCCTTTTAGCCATGAACGCATGGCCATGGCTGAACTCAGCCCTAATGAGCAGTGG
The DNA here is from genome assembly GCF_047716275.1 of Strix uralensis. Taxonomy (NCBI): domain Eukaryota; kingdom Metazoa; phylum Chordata; class Aves; order Strigiformes; family Strigidae; genus Strix; species Strix uralensis. Next base: position 7,935,040 of record NC_133990.1, read on the forward strand.
AGGAGATGATGTGCAGAAAAGCAGTGTCATCAGTGAGCTCTGGATACACCTGTGCAGGCAGGGGTGCACACAGGTGTTGGTTTGGCTGGCCAGTACTCCAAGCCCTCTTGGATATGGTGTTACTTCATCCCATTCCCTTCCCTCCTCCATCACGACACAAACTGTCCAGCCATCAGCACCCACACCAGTGCATTCAGCCTGCCGTTCCACTGTGGAGCTCGCAGCTGTTCAGAAACTTGTGGTTTCACAACAGCTCAGCACGTCCTTGAAACAGGTAGGGCATCATAATGTCCTACAAAAAAGGCACAATTTCCTAGTCTAGCGGAGCTGAGCAAGGGAGTCCATAGAGGTATCCTCCTTCATGCCAGTTTGGATCATCTACTTACTATCTCTTCTTTAAAAGGGTGTGATTTTCCCCTAGAATAGCCTTAGCCAGCCCAAGGTGAGCCCGTGCTTTTACCTCCTATTTGTCCTCACACATTAGTTACCTGCAGGTAAAGGAGTTCTCCTTTTTCAGCAATGAAAGCCAGGCCATAGCAGCCTGTAACATATAAGGACGAGGAGTTTGCCAGCTGCCTGTCAAGGCTGTGGTGATGCTGGCCAATAAAACAGAGTGCTTAAGCCAGAAACTGCAGAAGGCCGTGGCTCAACATCAGTGAGCAAGCCAGGGCGTAGGGCTGCGGTGAGCGTGGTGCATGCCCAACACCTGGAGGGTCAACTGTGCCAAGGGCAGGGACGCTTCCCTGCCACGCCAGGGCTGGGACCACATCTTGCCTGGTGTCATGAGCATTGATGGGTGGATGATGCTGATGGGAGAGCAATGGAGAAAATTGGAAATGCTCTGGGAATCCATGTGAATGTCCCTCAGCCTTTCCTGCCTTCCATGCTTGTATTTGATGAGACAATTAATGATCTGGTCAGAGGATGCTTGTTTGGTGTCTTATGTCTCAGGGTCTGTCCTCCAGAAAGGTGATCCAGTACCCAATCTCCTCTCTACTAGCTGGTGTCCATCCTCCAGTCCCTAATGTGCACCTCGGAGGGGTGTTCAAAGCACTAAGATCATTCTCCTGGGCTGTTCCATGCTCACGCTGCTGAGAGCAGAAGTGTGGATACAAGGTTCCTTATCCTCTGTGCTTTTTCCATGCCCCTGCCCTCACCGTCACGGGCAGGACCTTGCCTGCAGGGCAGCTGCAAAGCAAAAGCATCCTTGGTGCTTCTTGGTTTGTGCTACTCATCTGTGTGCTCTGTTCACATCTTGCATAGACAGAGACAGAGCAGGAAGGCCAGTGTGCATCATACGGGTCTTACCAAAATGAAGGTCAAGAAGCAACTTGATTATTCATATTTGCATCTTCAAAGAGAGAAAAACCCAAGCGCTAATGAGCCTTCGCATTAGCCATGACCCAGCAGAGAGCAGGAGCATCTGGCTACCTCTATCCTAATGATTATAAATAAAACCTGGAGCAAGGGCATGCAGGGAAACAAGCCATCGTATGGAGGCCTCTGGGCACTAGCTGTGCTCTCTGCCTGAGCCAACACCGGGATACATGGAGTCTGAGCTTGATGCAGCTCTTCCCCCAGTCTCTCTGGGAGAGAAGAAGCACTGCACTGCAGGATATTAGCTTGCTGAAGTTATGGTGATGCTCAGCAGGGCTCTTCAGCCAACAGCAAACTCTGCCTGGGCTATAACCGGGGGACTACAGAAGTATTTGCAAAAAGGAAATAAATCCACAGAGAAAAGACACAGACCAAGACACATACTCTTGCTGTAGTTTACAACACATGGAGTTAACCTGAGTGGTAGCAGCATCCTGCCATGTCTCCCACTTTCATTGGGGAAGCCCACCCTGGTTATCCCCGGTACCATGCAATAAGGACAAGGCCGGAGCCTCCCCACAGAAACGCTCTTCTCTGCCTACGTCCTGAGAAAGAGCCAATGCGCTGGGAAGAGAAGAGACTTTCCATGTGACAGTGAACAAAAGAGGGATGACACTAGAGCCACAGTGTCACAAGCACCATCCTCGGAGCAAGCTGTCTACCCACACAATTTTATATATCTCCCTGGAGGGGCTGATATTATTCAATTATCCCTAAATCTTCTCCTCTAACATCCCTTGACAGGGATTACATGTGAGCAAAGGTTCCTGAGTGAACCTTGCTCCCCATAAGACTTCTCAGACTCCCTTCCAAATAACAAGTGTAAAAATCCCAAAATCACCAGGTGCATTGTGGTGAGTCTGTAAAGTCATCTGCAGAGGGCATGGGACAGCAGGGTCTCACAGAGGGTCCCCTCTTGTTCCTCATTGCAACATGCAGGATCAAAAGCTCAAAGGATTTCTCTTAAATCCTGCTGAATTCAGCTCTACAGAACCATGGTGGTGGAATTTGCCAGCAAACCTGTTGTTTCTGAGTGATATAGTCACTGCAGTTATCAATGACATGAAGTAACCAAGAACAGACATCCAAGGAATCCAGGAAGATAAATCAATTTGACAATGTTGATTTTGCCATAAATACAGGATTTGAATGGAGGTAATTGATAGGATTACCCCAGGAGGTGAACTTTCATGTGGCTTATCCCTCAGATTAGTGGCATTTTGCTGAAAAAGCCTTGTTTCTCACCAACAAATAATGACAATACTTGACAGAGGAGTGGGGAAATTCTTACAAAGAGGCACAGGACATCACAGGGACTGCCTTGGTCAGTAAAACCTTCAAAGAAACAGAAAATAAATAGGCAAAAATACAGGCAGATAATGAGGAAAGAAAAAGAAATTCCTTGGGCCACAGAAATACTTGAATTTAGAATGATTTCAGAGAGCAAACAACAAGGTGTAACCCGGGGAGCTTCATTAAAAAAGAGTTTACATTTCTTATCTGTAATCTCACACAGCCCCCCTGGTCCCGTTTCTGCCAGAAGAGCAGATGTATGGACATGTCCGACCCCCTGCAGAGGCAAATCTCTCTCCCAGTTACCCCGGTCGGGGGGATATTGCTTTCTGCTCTTTCAATAAAAGGAAGGCAAACACTCTGCACCCAGCTGCAGGAGCTCTTGATTATTTTCAATTCTGGCTGTCAAAGTATAAATTAAATCAGTTCCCTTTGTTTCGAGAAGGAATAGGGTCCTTATCCCTGCAATTTACTTTGTTCTGTGTTCATGGCACACGAAAACCCAGACAGCATCATGTAGCTGAATTTGTCACTGGGTTTAAGTGAGTTAAGTGAGCAGGAATACAAACAGCTTCCCCTTCCACAGGGCAGTTGAAATGTATAAATTGAGGCTTTTCCCACCTGCCATGAACTGCAAACTGCGTTGCCTTAGACCTGGGAGAGGGGGACAGCATGTAGCATTGGGAAAACAACCGTGGAGGCGTGTTGCATATCACGGTCATGTCCGTTAATCCAAGGATGTGCTCTGGAAATGCCCTGTGCTTTCTGGTTTTCCAGGTCAAAACTTCATTAAACTGGGACTGAAGTGAACACTGTACACTACAGTGTAGAGTAAAAGCCTTCAGAGGGGCAGGTAGTAGAAATCAGGTTGAGACCAGGAAGTTTGCTGTAGAAACTATGCTAAAGGAAATCCAAATACCTGGAAATACAACAGCACAGGCAGGGCATGCAGGCAGCCTCAGCTTTAGCCTCACCAGACCCTCCTCCTCCTCCAGCCCCTTGCTGTCCAGTTCATCACTCCTGGGCTGCCCTTCGGCTCCATGAGCCCGGGTCCAGCCCTTCCTTCATTAGCTTTTCCCTTGACAGCTACAGGATGTGGCAAATTGCAAGCATACAGAAAACAGCCTGTGTCTCTGATTTAGGAGGATTTATTGCTGTGCTCTGCTTTTCTCAAGACACCTCTGTAGTTATTACTGTACAAGCCAGGAGGTTGGTGTTGTCCTACCAGAGGATTGATCTGGGTCTGATCACACTGTGCAGAGCCAACACTGTGCCTACGTGACTGGCTTCCATCCCCAAACTGAAGCCACTCTGAGGAGCGCTTCAGGGTCAGACAGCAGGTAAGGCTCAGTCTGCTTCTGAGACCAAAGGAGGGCTAGAGGCAGCATGGAGAAACCTCCCACCCACATGGGCAGGGAGGCTGCCTGATCCACTCAAGGACATGAGCTTCAACAAGGCCAAGTGCCAGGTCCTGCACTTGGGCCACAACAACCCCCTGCATGGCTACAGGCTTGGGGAGGGGTGGCTGTAGAGCTGTGTGGAAGAGAAGGATCTGGGTGTTCTCATTGACAAGCAGCTGAACATGAGCCAGCAGTGTTCCCCGGGTGACCAAGAAAGCCAACGGCATCCTGCCTTGTGTTAGAAATAGCGTGACCAGCAGAAGCAGGGAGGTGATAGTCCCCCTGTGCTCTGCACTGGTGAGGCCACACCTGGAGTGTTGTGTCCAGTTTTGGGCACCTCAATACGAGAGAGATCTTGAGGGGCTGGAGCGAGTGCAGAGGAGGGCAACGAGGCTGGGGAAGGGCCTGGAGAATAAATCCTGTGAGGAGCGATGGAAGGAGCTGGGACTGTTCAGTGTGAGGAGGAGAAGGCTGAGGGGAGACCTCATCACTCTCTACAGCTCCCTGAAAGGACATTGTGGAGAGGTTGGTGCTGGTCTCTCCTCACAGGGAATTAGCAATAGAACAAGAGGGAATGGCTTTAAACTGCAACAGGGGAGGTTCAGACTGGACATCAGAAAAAAAATGTTTCCCAGAAAGAGTGGTCAGAGAGTAGAATAGGCTGCCCAGGGAGGGGGTGGAGTCACCATCCCTGGGTGTGTTTAAGGGTCGTTTGGATGAGATGTTGGGGATGTGGTGTAGGGGAGAACTTTGTAGAGTAGGGCTGATGGTTGGACTCGATGATTCCAAGGGCCTTTTCCAACCTGAATGATTCTGTGATTCTATGACAGGCAGGAGGCTTCACAGCACGGCAAGGTCTCACAGACCAGGCTGATGTCCAGCACTGCCATCATCACCTGCGTGCTTCTGGGAAGCAGACTACAAGCAGCTTTGGGAGACTGACTTAAGACCTGATGTGTGTGCCCTTAGCTTAAATGCCAAGAGTCAAGAAAGCCCCAGCCGTGCCCCCAGAGCTTTCTCCAAAATCGGGACAAACTCTGAACACTAGGGACCTCTCCACCTGCTGCCCCATCACCCAGCGGGGACTGTGGGGATGCGCGGTGAGGAGGTGGCCACCAACGCCTCCTACAAACCATCCCCGAGCCGGCTTTCCGCCCCTTCCTTGGCGGTGCGTGGCGGGGGAGCCTGACGGGGCGGGCCAGAGCTGCCCGTGCTGCGGGGGGGGGGGGGGGCTGGAGGAGCGTCACCTCCCGCAGCCCCCGGCCGGGGAGAGCCCTCGGCCGCTCCGCCGGCTGCTCGCCCCCACCCGGGGAGCGCGGGGGTGCCGGTCCTCGCCGAGCTCTGCCGTCCAGCGCGAAGGGCGAGGATCGATGCGGCGGGCGGGGCGGTGCCACGGCCCCCGCCCGCTCCCGCCCCGCCGCCGGTGCCCGGGCCCCGGGGCCGCACCGGCCCGTGCCCCGCGGCGGCAGCCCCGGCCGGGCCCTGCAGCAGCCCGGGCTCGGCCCTAGGTGGCACCGCGCTCCCGCAGGCACCGCCGAGCCGCCGCCTCCCGCCGGGGCGGAGGCGGGAAGGTACCCGGCAGCGGCGGGGGGGGGGGGGAGGACGGGGCAGCCCCTGCGAGTCCCCGCGGCCGCCCGAGCCCCCACGCGTCCCCTCCACCCATCCCGTGCTGCCCCGCTGCTCTCCACGCTGCTCAGTGGCACCTCACGCTGCCCTGCTGCCCCCGCCCCGTGCTGCCAGGCTGCCCCGTGTGCGGCTCCGCTCTCCCCGGGCTGCCCCGCTGCCCCCCCCCGGGCTGCCCCGTGCTCCCTGTTCCCCCGGGCTACCCCAGTGCTCCCCGTGCTGCCCCGCTTCCCTCCTCGCTGCCCCCCTCCTCGCTGCCCTGCTCCCCCCGGGCTGCCCCATGACCCTGCCCGGTGTTTGCTGCTGCTACCGGCTCAGCCCCATCCGGAGCCCCCGGACGCTCCCTCCCAGCCCACAGCACTGTGCTCCCACCCTCTGGCTGCCCCGTCACCCTCCCTCTCCTGCGCTGCTGCCCTCGGTGCCACTCGGGCACCCCTAGAGCAGATCCTCACGCAGGGCCAGGCTGCCAGAGGGCCCCTGCCCGGGGTCCAGAGCCCCCTCCAGCAGCTGCGCAGGCGGGACCTCAGCCCCATGGGGTGCCTCATCCCCTTCCCCGGAGCAGGCCCCCTCCATTGCGGCCCTTGCACTGCAATCCAGAGATCCGGGACATAGGCGCTGCCTTGCCGAGGTTGGCACAACACCCAGGACCAGCTCCACCTCCCACCCCCACCCCTGGGCCAGCTCCGCTCCAGCCACAGCTGGGACACCCCAGGACCCCGAGTTGCCACTGGGTTTTTGCCAGCTCGCCCATCCCAGGACCTGCTATGGGGCTTGAAGCTGGGCAGTCCCTGAGCAGTTAAAGCAGGCCGTGGAGCATCCATGAAAAGCATCCTCCTTTTCCTCCCCCGAGGGACTGATCCCCCCAGGAGGAGCCTCCACTCTGAGTCTGCCTCGCTCCAGCCCCCACTCCTCATCCCACCCGCTCGCATGGCTTGTGTGCTGCAGGAGCAGATCCCCCCAGCAGCCAATGCCCAGGACCTGTAGGGACGACCCACCATCATCCCTATCACCTCCTCTAAACGATCAGACTTTGGTATTTACGCTGGGATTTCACTAGCAGCTGAGAGCTGTGCAGAGAGAGTGGGACAGGCCAGAGCAGGTCTGTCCTGACCACGCTTTTCTCCAGCCAGTGCAGCAGAACCAGCCCCCCTTTGCTCCCAGATGGGGTTGGTGCTGCTGGACCCCTGTGTGAAGGGGGATGCTGGGATCCCACCTCTGCTCGGAGCGGTCCCTATGTACCAAACCTCTTCCCCTCACTCCCTGTCGTCCCATGAAATGTGCTGGGGAGAAGACACACTTCAGCAGGCGGTTGATGGTTCACTGCTTGACACAGAGCTTGTTTAACTCCATCCCCCTCCTCGTTTATTTATGGGCCTTCATCGCCAGCATGTCTTCACCCTGATGGACGGCGTTTGCACACGTCCTTCTTATCCAGAACATGGGGCTTTGCAGCCACTTCTCTATTTACTGTAATTTTTAGCTCAGACACAACCAGAACTCCCACCCTGTCTGGGCGTCTCAGTGCAGAAAACAAGACTAAACTATTTTGGGATGTTTTTCCCTTTTCCTCATACTTGGGTGCTTTCCCATGTGGCTAAGTCTTTGTAGCCTTGGGGAGGGTGAACCTGTTTCGCACACCCCCCAAGAGCTGCCTCTGGACCTCTCCGCACACTTTAACCCTCCTCTGACCATGGGCAGCTCCCCTGTGAGGCAGCTTTGTGCTCCACTTGGTTTTCTGAGCTAGAAAACGTATCCAGTGTCAGGAGATGAGCTAAGAGCCCAGCGGATGGGAACAAGCCTCCCAGGCTCCATCCACTCCGCCCTCCTTGTCACCTTGTCTGGTCACACCTCCCCAGGGTGCCCAGAAACCTGCATGCTGCTGCCCCAAGGCAGGGTGGGGACGTGGGTTTGGCCCGGTTTGTCTGGCACACCTGAAAAAGAGCCTGCAAAATACCCCTTTGCCTCCATCGCTCCTGTTTTAGTCCTTATTGTGTGGCACCCGCTGGGGAAAGGCTGGCACAGAGCTGAAGCAACGTGTAAACCTTCCCCCCTCCTGCCTCTGTCACAGCCAAGTGTCTCTCCATTGAAGTTTACTTAAAGGTCTAACAAAATTTCCAAACTGGAAAAATCTTTATGCGGACGGTTCTCTTGTTTAAAGGAAGAGGAACATAAAGATAAAGCCTTGCCTGCCCGCTGCTCCCCTCCCGCTACCAGGGCGAGGGGCCGTGGCACAGCCCTTCCCACCCAGCCCGGCTGTGGACGGAGGAAGAGCTTGTTTTCCTAACGAGAAGTTTGAAGATTAAAAGGGGAAAAAAACAGCCATTTGGAATCCTCTACTGACGCTGCAAATACCCTCGTTAATAGATATGTCTCGTTTTGTTACCTCATTTTAATTAATCATTAAACAAAGACAGCTGCCAAATTTTGGCTCTGGCTCTGAGCCTACAACTGACTTGGAGCCCTTGAAAAATAGACTATTTATGGTGCCTGGGTTTAAAGCTTAAATTTCTTGTATAAACTTTACCCTTCCTAAGAATAGCGTGGGGAGTGCATTGTCGGCTGCATCCGCAGTGCCCCACGTGCCCGCCCCGAGCCCTGCACTCTCTGCAGTGAGGCTGGGAGGGAGCGGGGTCCCTCCAGCTGCCAACAGCCCCATCCCGTCACAGAGGAGTGGTGGCACCAGTTCTAGGGTGTCCCTCGGACAAGTGCTGCCCCAGCCTGCTGTCTGTGCACGGGCAGGTGCCATCAGCATGGGAGGTGCCTGATTCCCATTGCCGAGTGAGAGAGCCTCTGGGCAGAGCATCCTGACGCAGGAGAGCACCCCTGTGACCCCCAGGGCTGGCCAGGTGTTTAAGGGAAGTGTTTGTAACCTCCAGAAAAGGCAGGGTGGTAGGGTGAAGAACCTACTACATGTGTTAAGGCATGACTGGTGCACCCAGCCCTGCCACTGCCCGCCCAGGACTGGGGGGTTCCCATCTCAGCATCATATACACACACGATACCAGAGCCCTTGGATTTTGCATCATGGTGGCTGGAGCTTCTGAGGCTGCCCACAGATGGTGGATGGTGGCTTGGGGCTCCACAGACACTGAAAGGTCATTTTTATTGCTTTATATGTTTTTATTTTCTTTTTTTTCCTCTTGTTTAGAGTATACTGGGGACAGTCTCCAGCCTGTCCTTCCCCATCCACTCAGGCAGGGAAGGGGCTTTCTTGGGGGGCTGGAGCTTGGTGCAGCTCAGCAGGAGGACACGGCAGCACAGGAGAAGCAGCCCCAGCACAGACTTTTGTCTGGCAGACTCATCCAGCCCCCTGTGCCAGGTGATGCTGGGGGGTATACAGTTTGAAGCACGGACTGCGGTTTTTGGTGGCGTGTGCCCTGGGGAGCTGCTGGCAGGCCATCCTGCTGCAGAGCTCCCGCTGCCCTGTGCTCCCAGCCTCATGCAAGTGCCTACACCCAAACCGCCCCACCCGTGCACACAGGTACACCCGGCCTGTGCACATCAATCCACCGCCTTGTGTGGTGTCACACAGGCAGCGTCACCCCGAGACCTCCCTCCTTGCACACAAGCACGGCTCAAATAAGCGTGCAGGAACCCAGGGCTGTCTGCTCTGAAGCAGACCCACGCTGTACCGCGCTCGAAGCCTCCCAGCAGTTATCTGGCCGCCCTGCACTAGCTCCAGCACCCTGATTTTGGGTAATTCCCCTGCAGCAGTGCCAGCAGGCCCTGTGCTTTGTCGGTGGGGCCGTACCACAGTCCACGAGCTCTTTGTGGGATCTTGACCACTGCAATCTCCCTGGCTGCTGGGCTGGGTGGTGGATGTGAATGTGATCAGGACAATGTGCCAAGATGATCAATAAACAGGGGTGAGTGCGATGTGCATCTGCCTGTGCACAGGGCACAGAATCAGGAGGCTGGATGCTGGATAAAGGGCATTTAACTCTTCCAGCACCTCAGGAGCAACTGAGATGTAAGGGCTGTGAGGAAAAATCACCCTGCACAGTTGCTGGCAGCATCCCAGAGCCAGGCTGAGACCACGCACCCCGCGAGGGTGGTGTTTCCCACACAGCTGCCCCCGCGCTGAGCGTGGCCAAGGCTGAGCCCCACGGCCACGGGGCTGTCCTGGCTGGCCGAGGTCCGGCTGGCCCTGCTCGGGGCGGCGTGGCTACACACAGCCGGCACTGGGATCCACACCGGCTCTTGCTGACCTGCCCCTCCTGCCCTGGCGAGGGAACAGGGCCAGGCTGCAGGATGAACTCCTCCAGCTGCAGCCGGGAATCCGCAGCTCATATTTCATCCCGCTTGCAGCTCTCCCACTCGGGTGACACCGAACGCGTGTCACACACACTGGAGGCAGGGGCTGATGGCCCCCCGCCCGCCCACACAGCCTCAGCCCCTGCTCCTCCAGCCTCTGTCCTCCGCCTCCCCGCCTCAACAGCTAAAGTAAACTGTCTGATACACAGCCGGCGTGGTGCTGGGAGGCTGAAGCTGGATGGAAACCCAGCGAGGCACGTGCAGTTGCAGACAACCCAGGCTGCATCCCGAGCACCTGCCTGAATCCAGGCTGCTGCCAGACTCAACCTCTGCATCCTGCTTCTCCCTGGCAACCCCCTGAGACAACCCTGGTCTCCCCATCCCGAGCAAAGTCTGCGCACCCGTGAGTGTGCACAGCAGCACAGCCACGGCACCGCCACGCTGCCGCAGCCTGTGGGGGATGGCAGCACCCACGGGCAGATGGGAAGGGCAGCTGAGTGGCACGGGCAGCAAATGACCCCACGCACCCATGCTGGCTGCTCACATACTCCCGTGGGATTGCCAACGGAGGCAACCCAAGCTGTCTGCAGGCAGCACGGCCACACCATCTCCGTGCCACCCATTGATAGCCCCACGCCATCAACCCGCTTGTTGCCCTGGGCTGCACAGCCCAGAGGATGGAGCTGAGCCCCTCTGCTGTGGAGTACTGTCAGCTCACGGCACTGATGGGATAAACTCACCACATGTGGAGCTTGCGGGGAGGAGATTCATCCCCTGGCCCACGGTGTTGTCCAGTGGCCTGCTGCGCGGCTGGCCCCACCACACAGCCAGTACACAGGTCTCCTTCTGAAAGCTGCCTGTGAAATGAATCCACGTCCCTCTCCCTGCTCCCCCTGGCCTGGCTGCTGACACTGGACCACAGCTCTGGTCTCACCGCAGAGTGGTCCTGCCCCACCTGAGCTCTTGTGGCAGAACTGTCATAAAGACCTTCCAGTGTGAAGACCTTCCAATGAAAACTCAAATGTCCCCTGTCAACAGTGGCAGTGTGGACAGCAGATGGCTTGGAAGAAAGCTCAGGGAAGGGTGAGCTGTTTCACTGCCTGCTGTGGACTGTTAACTCTGAACTCTTCATGATGATAGCCTAAATAACAATACAGGTACCGTACAGCCCATTAGTAGAGAAAATTCACCTTTTCACTTCAGAAGTGTTGCTGTTTCTCTTTGTGTCCTTGTCCTAAAAACCTCCTACTCCTAAAGAACACTTTCTGGACAACAGCTCTGCCTTGTGCAAACATACTACAAACAGACCTCTCCTGGGCAGAGCGTCTAGATGTGGTATTAAAGTAACTTCCACAGGGACCATCATGCCTGTTAGATTATTGGTGCAGGCTCTACTGGGTCTCTGGCTTAGGTCTCTCCTAGATCAGGAGCTGCTTTGCCAAAAGGGCTCTGCTTTTAAGTTGCCGTGTAAACAAACCTGGTGGGAGCTGAGGATTTATGGAAGTGCTGGGGAAGGGCTGGGGGAGATCCCCCCACTACACATGTCTGCCCGGACAGTGACTTCTGCACAGACCAAAGAGACGTGTTTGTTAGTATGAACAGCAGGTTCGCAGGCGGGTGAGTTTACAGTGAGATGGATATAAATAAATAGAAGAAAAAGGACTTTCTCTGCATAGGGGAGCTGCGCACTGCCTGCCAAGGGAAGGCTGCCCTTGGGCAGAGGTTTTCTTCAAGGAAGCTACCTGCCGGTGTCAGAAAAACCTACAGTAATTTTTTTTTTTTTTTGGAAGGGTGAAAGTTTGGGGCAGGGGGGGAGGGAAACTGCCACCAGCACTGTCCCCAGCACACAGCACAGCAGTGGCACCCGTGGGGCACAGGTGGGTGGATGTCATTCTGCTCTTTATCATTTAGGAGAGAGAGAGGATGTGTAGGGCAGAGGCAGAAGATGTGTGGGGAGCACAGGCAGGGAGCTTTTGGGGCTTGGTGTTAACAGAGAAAAGAGGTACAGCCCGAGCAGCGACACTGCCTCTTGGGCTGCTCCTGTGTCCAGAAAACACTATTTAGCCCACATGATGACACCTGCAAACACCCTCTCTCCATCCAGGTTCCCTTCCCAACAGCAAGAGCCTGCAAACCTCCAGGCTTCAGCCAGGCACTGAGATCAAAAGGGAAACAGTTGATTTAAGGGATGATAAAGTATTATAGGCTGCACTGGCACAGCTCACCCCAGCTGAGCAGGATGGCCTAGGCTAGCCTAAGCCCCAAAAAGGGGTTTTATAGGTGGGAAAGTGATATTTTTAGGGCTTTGATGCATAGGTAAAGTCAAAGGGCATTCAGCAGCCGTTCATTCCTCACTCCCAAAGGTCAAGTCTGGAGAAATCAAGTCCTTTGGGACCTGCTGATGCAGCAAACATGATTAGGAGCAGCTCTATTCCTGAGGTGAGGCTGTGTCCTGAACAGGGTCTGCAAGCACCTCCTTCCCCTTCCCTGTCTCTTTCCCCTCTCCCAGCCAGTGGTGCTCCCCAAAACTGCCTTTGGTACCCCTTGATCATAACCTGGCAATTCTGCACGCTTGAGGGTCTGTAGGGTGGGGCTGTCGCGTGTGTACAGGCACGCGTCTCATACCTGCTGGGGCAACAATGAAAGTGCCCCAAAAGAAAGTAGAGAGGGACTGATCTCGGGGTGTTCAGTGCACGGGACCTGCCTGTCAAGACAGCTCTTGGTGCACAGTTATGACTCTCCACCACCCGTGTCCCAGGTTTCACAGCCGGTACGTGCCCCACCGGCTCAGTTACCAGCCTGTGAGCAGAAACCGCTCTGCTCAAGGTGACAGCACCACTGGAAACGCCCGGCTGAGCGCAGTAAAACCCTCTAGTGCTCAGTTACCTGGGGGTGGGACCTCGGGGTGTCCCGGCCAGCCCAGGCGCTGTGACTTAGGACATGAGCTGCAGCAAGTCCCAGTTCATCAAAACCCGGGCAGTTTGCAGTGCCAGGGAGACCTGTTTCGCTCCTCATCCAGACTGGCCTCCCTGGGCAAACGGGGGTGCCCCGAGGACGGGGGTACAAGGCACCGAGTCTGGCAGGGACTGACATGTCACTCGCCTATCTCCGGGTTAGGATCCCTGCCCAGCTCCTCGCTGCTGGGGTAGGGCTGTTCCACTGCCCCTGCTCCCCACTGCCAATACCGAGACACTTCAAGAGGCACCGAAATAAGAAAGGGGGGGGGCTGTGATTCGTGCAAGAGCTGGCAAAAGCCCGGTGCAAGAGGGGGGCAGCGTCCAGCCCTGCAGCGGGGCCGCGGACTCCCGGCGTTTTCGCAGCGGAGGGGGCGCCGGGGCCGCCGCTCCCCCCTCCCCGCCCGGCGCTCTGGGCAGGGATGGCCGCGGCGCTGAGCGGCTCCGGGGGGCGTGGGCAGGTGGAGGCAGCGCAGACACACGCACCGGGGGATGGCTGCCGCCACCGCGGCTCCCCGAGCCCGGCCGGGGGAGGCTCCGCCTCTTCCTTAACTCTTGCGGGGGCCGGCGCGGAGCCCGCGGTCCCGGGCGGCAGCTGGGGGCGCCCAGCGAGCCCCGTGCCGGGCGGCGGGGAGGGGGGTGTCCGGGGGCCGCTTAGCGCCGGGCAACCCCTTCCCCCCCCCCCCCCTCCCCCGCGCGGCCGCTGCCCGCAGGGCACAGGGCGGGGACCGCCCGCCGCCCGCTCCCCGCCCGCGGGGATGCGCTCCCCCCCCCGGGGCCGCAGCCGCGCAAGGTGAGAGCCCCCGCCAGCCCCCCCCTGCCGCCCCCCCCTGCCACCCCCCCGCACCCCCCGCCGCCCCGCACGCCGGCCCGGCCAGCCCCCGGCCTCCTCTGCTCCGCGGGCTGCAAGAAGTTAATTTATTTTTGGAAAAGCAGCTCTCAGAGTTTGTCTAATTCCACCCGCACCAGCTCCTTTCACTCTATTTTAAACCAGTTCTTACTGTGCTTCAAGTTTACAAAAACAATCACTGCTCCCTGATAAAAGCCGCCCTAATCTGCGGAGAAAGCAAGGAGTCACAAAAGCAGCATCTCTTTCAGGACACTCTAGCTCAGCCGAAAAGTTCGCAGGTAATTTACGTTTCCTACTTCATGTCTTTCTGTTCTTCTAGCTGCTTTCTCACGGGCGTGTTTGGTTACGTTTACACACGGCAGGTACGTGATGCGGCATCTCTAGGGAGAGGAGCGCACTCCGGCATCGCTGCTACCTGCTGCTTCTCCTGGGTGGGCCCTCGGTGGCCGCTTGCACCTGGCAGGTCTCAGATTTTGTGCAGAGCGACCCGGAGTGTGGCACTTGTTGGGGAGCAGGCACAAGGTGTATTTAGCAAATCAGAAGCTGGCCTGTCTGCAGAGGCTGGCAGGGAAATGAGGAGAGGATGCAGTGGCTGGTTTTGCACAGGGAGGGTGATGGTGAGGGGCCATGGGAGGTTCCCAAAGGCTGTTGCTTTGCTGCAGCCGTTTGGAGGCTGCTCTGATGGTACTCTTATCCCTCCGGGTATCCCTCCAGCGGGTCAGGCTGTGCCATGGCACCCTGCTTTTATTGCTCTTGCTCCTGCTTTGTCAGGAGGACTGTGTCATGGCTCCATTAACTGTGGAGGGTCATTCTGGTTGCACCAAACGTTCAGTTGTTTAATGCAACTTCTCCATGACTCACCAATGCAACCCACGAAAATTGTTTAGAAAAAGCTCCCAGCATCGCTCACGCTCAGAAATCCAGGGCATTTATGGACCGCTTTGTTTCTTTTAAATGAATACATTGCAAAATTATGCCAGTCATAGACTACTGATGTCATTTGTGGAGCACTGAAGCGCTCGGGGGAGGTTTTGTCAGCCTCATGCAGGGCTTTCTGGTGTTTCAGGGTTAATGCTTTCGAAAGCACCGCCCTGGCAGCCACGAAATGGTTATATTTCCAGCCCATATTTCCAGCCCAGTTTGACTGTGCGGGAGCGGGAAGGGAGGCAGCACGCTGCCAGGACAGGGCTGTGCTGCTTCCCTCTCATTCTCACAGACTGCGTGACCCAGTGCTGCCCATGGGTGACTCTGTCCTTATCAGAGCGGCCCTCAGGGCATGTACATGTTGTTTTTCTTTTTGGAAAAGCGATGAGGGTTCAGGTTTTAGAGCTATGTATTACAACTGCTGCTTTGCTGAGATCCATCTGGGTCCTGGTTGACTTTTCCCTGTTGTCTATTGGTAAAACACACATCACTTCAGCTCTGAGCGGAAAAAAAAAACCAAAAGGCGGAAAAAGTAAAGTATTTTTTTAGGATTGCATGACCCAATCTCTCCTAGAAATGTCATTTGTCAGGTGGCCTGAAGGACAGCAGAACTCAGTGGCCGCATGTCCCCCTCTCAGATGCTGCTCTCTCTGGTGTGTCCGTGTGTTTTGATGGTCCAGCATGCAGGGGAAGGGAAATGTGGTTGTTGTGTGGAGTGTACAGGCTAAAAATAATTTCCCTCTCGTGCTCCATCTGAATGGGCAGCCACATATGACTGTACATGGATTTGTCTGATAGTCCCGTTTCAGTGTAAGAGACAAAATATCTTAGTTATGGCTTTGTTCTTCAGCTAACAATGGGTAGCTAAAAATATCCGACTTTGTTCCACTCAATAAAGTTCTCTCAAGGGGAGACACTAGCGTTGCATTTTTGCCAAATCTGTGAAAAACACAGCCAAAGAAAATGCACATTTTTGCCAACAACTTTTCATAAAACATGTAACTAGCAGAAAACTTCATACTGTTCTACAAGCGGGGCTGTGCTGTCTGCTGCGTGCAGCATCCTGGGGATCCTAGCTGCCCTGCTCCCCGGGAGCATCTGCGGAAGGTGAGGCCCATGGCCTCCTCCCCATCCTCATCCTCCTCTGTGCATGCTCCAGCTGCACCATGGGCTGCCAGCACATTTGGGCTTGGTGGGCAGAGGGTGATGCGCTGCTGCCTGCTCGTGCCTGGCAGGGGGAGATTGCCCCATCGCTGCCAGTGGCAGCTGGTTGGTGGTCGCTGTGGTCTCACTCCAATTTCCTTATTTCCTGTTTTATGGCAGCCAGGGCTGGAGGCCAGCCAAGCCGGCCGGGTCCTGCTGTGCAAGCAGCATGTGTTAAAAGCCTGGCACAGCTGCTGCAACGTGCTCGCAGCCTGACAGCCAAGAGGAAACCGGCAGAGACCTCACTGGTCTGGCACAGTCCCCCTGGAGAGGAGGGAGATGGGCCCTCCTGCGCTCACCCCCACCTCCAAATAAAATCGCTGCCTCCCCAATGCTGCCACCCTGGTCCCCAGGGCCTGCCTTCCAGCGGCAGCACTGTGTGGATGGTTACTGCTCCCAGAAAGGGTCAGGAGGCAGGAGAACCAGTTCCATGCTCCTTGGGTGACACTCCCTCCTGCGCTCCCTTGCCTTGCAGCCATGGGCAGACCAGACCTGCATGACCCCAGCTGAGCAAACCCCTCTTTCCGTGTCAAAGCTGGTTTGGATGAGTACACAGTCACACGGTTTGCAACAGGCACTTTGCTTTCTCATTTACAAGTGCCCAGGCTCAGGTGGAGCTCATTTTGGTTTGGGCTGGAGAGCTGCCCACCAGGTGCTTGCTGAGTGGGCCCAAGTCTTGGTTTAGCTTTGCCCAGCATCAGGAAAACAGGTTGGGCTTCTTCTACCTTCTGTAGTACTGCAATTTTCCGGGCTGCAAATCATTCTTGTAGCTCTTCTCTGAACCTGTTCCCATTTTCCAGCATCCCTCCTGTTGTGTAGGCACAATGACCAGTAATGATCTCCCTAATTCTGGATGTCTCTCTGTGCTATATTTGCTCTCCACGCCACAGTGCCATGTCCAGAGCTCCTACTCAATCAGTTTTCGCTGTGACCCTTCCTGCAACCTTGTTATGCTGCTGCTTTTCTCCAGGGTCACTCGATTTTGCATGTGGCCATGTTAAACTCCATTGGCATTCAGGTAGGGTCATTTCAGAAGGATAGAGAAGGATTGAGGGTTGTGGCAGGAGCAGTCCCCTGTGCCAAGAGCTGCGGAGCTGGTTTGAGGCTGGTGAGCAGCTGAGGTTACTGGGGGAGGAGGGATACAGGCCAGGGGACACGGGGTGGCTCTTCCACATGTCACGGCTGAAGAAAAG
Organism: Strix uralensis; assembly: GCF_047716275.1. NCBI lineage: Eukaryota > Metazoa > Chordata > Aves > Strigiformes > Strigidae > Strix > Strix uralensis. Next base: position 7,952,111 of record NC_133990.1, read on the forward strand.
CCTCTCTTTGCCTGACGGTTATCCTGCTCCTTCACCACCTGGTGTGGAGGACTTGTCTCCTGCTTGAAAGGCTGAGTTCCAAAGGTGGGCTGCCCACCCTGGGTGGACAAGCATGTCTTCTGGGAAGAAGACGCTGCCTGACATGATTCATGCAGTGTTTGCTGCCACAGTATTCCTGGAATGTACCTACTTTATTTCTTGGTCTTCTTGCCTGTTATTGGAGAGGAGCTAAGATAATGTACTGTGTATTAGATGGCAAAGAGATCCAGCCCCTGCTCTTGTGTTCAGGGTATGCATGTACCCCGTGAGTTAGGGGTAGCTTGGACCAGGGGTGCAAACACAGGACAGAGCTCCCCGAGGGGGGACCCAGCAGGGTGTTGCTCTGCCAGATGTGACATATTTGTGACAGGGTTGTAAGTCACCTCCCCACCTGCCTTTGAGCTCCCGGCAGGCTGGTTGTGCGTGTCCTCCAGAACAGGCTGGCTGTCGGGTGCAGATAGTTTGCAGATGGTCCCCTGTTCCTGGGGAAGCTCAGTGATGTCCTACAGTGCACAGTTGGGGACATTGCTCGTGGTGCCAGCTTGAGGCTTCCCTCCCCTGTGGGCCCATCAGCACAGCTCTGCTGGAGGATGGTTCAGAGATACAGCACAGACCCTTGCACCCAGTGGAGCAGAATTAAGAGGAACCAGTGCTGAGCAACTGACTCTTCTGTCTGCCTCTTCCCCTTGCTCCTCCACGAAACTGCCCGGCCTCCTCCAGCCCCAGCTGCATGCCCCAGAGCAGTCAGCCTTGTGTTTCCCTGTACTTGCCTGGCTCCCAGACGGTAGACACTGCATAGACAAGATTGTTTTTTAGAATTGTCTGTTGATTGACAGCTGGATAAACATGAGCCAGCAGTGTGCCCAGGTGGCCAAGAAGGCCAGTGGCATCCTGGCTTGTATCAGCCATAGCGCAGCCAGCAGGGACAGGGAAGGGATCTTGCCCCTGTGCTCGGCACTGGTGAGGCCGCCCCTCGATGAATGGGTTCAGTTTTGGGCCCCTCACTCCAAAAAGGCCATTGAATGACTCGAGCGTGTCCAGAGAAGGGCAATGGAGCTGGTGCAGGGTCTGGAGCACAGGTCTGATGGGGAGCGGCTGAGGGAACTGGGGGGGTTTAGTGTGGAGAAGAGGAGGCTGAGGGGAGACCTCATGGCCCTCTACAACTCCCTGAAAGGAGGGTGCAGAGAGGGGGGATGAGTCTCTTGAGCCAAGGAACAAGCAATAGGACAAGAGGGAATGGGCTCAAGTTGCGTCAGGGAAGGTTCAGACTTGATATTAGGAAGCATTTCTTTCCAGAACAGGTAGTCAGGCGTTGGAATGGGCTGCCCAGGGAGGTGGTGGAGTCCCCATCCCTGGAGGTGTTCAAGAGTCGGGTTGACCCAGCGCTGAGGGATCTGGTGGAGTTGGGAACTGTCAATATTAGGCCGATGGTTGGACTGGATGATCTTCAAGGTCTTTTCCAACCTAGACAATTCTGTGATTCTGTGAAACTCCCCCAAAGCCCACCTCTCCTGACAGCCTCCTTCCCAGGCTCTCGGGGACCCGTGCCCACTCCTGGGACTGGAAGTCAGCAGGTGCCTTGGATTCAGGCATCAGATATAGAGACTGTGTCCAACTTTGAGCCCCTGTGTGGGAAGTCTGGAGCAGAGCAGTGAGCTGATAGCTGGAAAACAGGAAAAAGAACACACTGGGTCATGGTGTTCACCTCCTTGCTGTTTGGGAGACTTGCAATAGCACTGTTGTGGTGAGTTACAGGCAGGACCTATCTGGAAGGGGACAGAAGGCAAGTTCATAATTTTTTTGGTTGAGGTGATCCAAGGACAGCAGTTTTCGCTGCTCACTCTGCAGAACCTGAGCCTTCACCCATACTCTGTGTCTCCTGTAGAAGCACCTCTGTTTGGTGATTGTCCAAACCCCACATGAGCTCCAAAGGTGGTATAGGTGCTGCTGTTCAGGAGTGGGATCCTAAGTACTCCTCCCAAGTCATTGTGGCTCCAGGTGCCTGTTGACAGCCCTGCAGTCTGGAGGCAGGACTGTTGCCAATCTCGGTGATGGCCTATGTTTCTTTCTCTCGGCCATCGGTGATAGTGGCTCTCAACCTATATCTCCTACTTCCCAGGTGAGTTATTTCATCTGACACTTGTCTTGAAGCAGGGACAGACATTCAGCAGCCAGGAGTGCTAGTTTCCTAGGACAGGCAGGGAGAGGGACTCTCTGTACTTGTCCTTCCTTCTGAGCTGGCCCTCGCTGGTTTTCAGTCCTAGAGACAATACTGCAAGGAATGCAATCAAGGGAGGCAAGGGGAAAGGTTCTGGCCATGTCCAAGCACTGCTACGTGGGTGGGAGAACAGTTTGGCAGTGCAGACCCTGCCTGCTCTACACTTACAACCAGCTGCCAGGACATGGGGGTTTCTGGCTTGCAGGGGTAGCTATGAACATTGGGCATCATACCAATGGTTCATCCAGCCATCAGAGGATATTCCTTTGGAACCTTCTAGATATGTGTTTGTGTCTGCATGGACCCAAGATGGATCTCATGGCTAAGGGTTTCTGCATGTGGCCTCTGTGACCTGCTGTGGTTATCTCCTGTCCTGCCAGCTGGTGCTACTCATCAGGTGCTTTAGTTTAAACTATGAGGTAATTTCTGAGAACCTCAGGTGGGATCATGCTGTCTGGATCTTCTAGGTTGTGCTCTGTGTGTGGCGCACATGGCTTCCTGGTCAGCACACTCTTCTTCTTGGGTTTGGAGAGCAGACGTGTAATCCTGCTCTCAGGACTGTCCCCTTGCACACGCTGGTGCCTGGCACGGGATCCTGAAGCCAGAATAGCCAGTGCAGTGACCTTCATGATTCTCTGGCTCCTGGGACCTGCCTGTGTCCACCATGCAATGTGTCGCAGGCACACAGCAGCCACTGGTGCTTTTGGCATTGTGCTGGAGAAGGCACCAGGGCAGGGGCTGTACATCCGCCTTTTCTGACTCATGTTGATTTATGTCCCAACCTCAAGCCAAAAATACACCCTGCTTGCATGGGCACTGTTGGAACAGATGCAGAGGGCTTATCAGCTGTCCTCGGGGACTTCCTGGCTCTGGACCTCATCATGAGGGTGTGACAGCCATGAGCACCCTTAGGAATGGGGCTGTGCCCTCTCTCCGAGCACTGGGGTGTGGGGTCTGCTGCCTCTCCTGCAGGGATGGCAGTGGGACTCTGCACCTGGAGCGTGGTTCATGTTGTGGGTAAAGTTCCTCCCCTACAGACAGAGCTCTGCCTAATGGGTAACAGTCACCCTCCCAGGCATCTTGTTTTTGCTAGGATGTTGGCCCATCTACCAGCACACAGTGTGATTCCTGGTGTCAACCAATGGGGCAGCCCCGGTGGGCTTGCAGGTGTGTGATGAAGGACCAGTAGATGCCTTGGCAGAGCTGGGAAGGAGTTAAATGAACTAAAATAAAACCCAGGCTAAAATGAGCAGGCTTTCCCACCCACCCCTCATGCTGGCGAGGAACTAGCCCAGCCTGGTGCACCCCATCCCCCACCAGCTCCTGCTCTTCTCTGGCTCTGTCCCAACACTGCAGAGTGCAGGCAGCAGGAGACCTTGGGGTGCTGAGAGCTGCTCTTTGGGAGCCACAAGGCAGATGTGGAACTTGTGATGTCTCTGCACTGACCCGATTTGGACACTCACCAGTGTTGTCGGTGCTGAGCATGTGCCCAGGGAGGTTCCTCATCACCTGTCCCCGAGAGCTCTGCTCAGGAGGGAGAGAGGACCTCATGCTGGCACTGTGTATCCCAGTGAGCATCACCCAGCCCACAGGCAGGCTCTGGCCTCTACTGGGGAAGTCTGCCCGTGTCTTTTTGCATGTTAGCAGCATGAATGGTATCCAGTCTGCCTGATATTCTCCATTCACGTAAATATTTGGGACACACCTGTGAGCTCACCATGCACCTATGAAGACAGGCTTCTGGTACCCTGCAGTGTTCCTTTTGTAACATCCCTCTTGCCCTCTTAGAGCTTGTGCAAAGCCATTGCTGTGCTCTCTGTTGGCATCAGCATGGGCTCAGGATCCCCTGTCTCCTCTGTGCCACTGACCAACCTCGTCCCAGCCCTGCATGCTATGGGTGCTGAGGGCTGTCTGCAGGAGAGGTTGTGTGGCTCTGCCCTGGGAAAGGCTGAGCAAAGGCAAGACCTGCAGAAACCTGCAGTGTTTCACTCTGGCTTGCTCTGGCTCAGTTCTCCCACCTTCCCCAGTGGTGTGCCTACAGTGCCAACCATGCTGCCCAGGGGTCTGTCCTGCAGCAAAGCTGTCCCTGAGCCCTCAAGCTGTCACCCAAGTGCAGCAGTTCACACCTAGCTTCTGTGTCTCCCTGGACCAGCCCCCAGGTCTTTCTTCTCTCCTTATAGTCCTCCAATCCTATTAACTGCAGAGCTGGTTTTATCCTTTACATTATTTTTTTAGGCCTCCCAAGGCCAATCCATCCCCACATGCTTCTGTAGCTAATGGAGGGGAAGAAAACAAAGTGGCTGTGGCCTACTGAGGATGACAGCCTGGCATGCTCTTATTTAGAAAGGCTTCTCTGCTCTTAGGATGAGTTTGTGAGCAACAGGGTGATGCTGTTCCCACAGTGCATTATAGTGTATTATTCCCAACCTGACTGAGTTTTACAACTTTCCTGCATTTCTGGAAGCTAAATTGCTGCTGAGGTAGGGCAAATGATCAGGAAATTGGGCTGAGCATCTCGCTGTAGGGGCCAGTTTCAAGGCATTCCTACAGGGACTTGCTGAAATGCAGAGGGACCTGGGGAGGAAAAAGCTGAAGAGAGCACATGGACCCAATTGGGTGGGGATCCAGATTCAGCACATGTCTGCGTGATGTTCCCTATCTGCGCTGCAGGCTAATGCAATATATCAAAGCGGATCACTAGGAGAAGGCCTGTCAGAGCAGGTCATTTCACAGGGCTTTGACATCGGCCAGCCAGCTGCTGGACTGGGCATATGGAGTTTGTTTAACTACCAGCAGCAGCACGTATTGCCTTGGGTCCAACAGCTCGTTTTGCAGTGTAAGTAACAATAACATGCATTTGCAGTTGTCGGAGGGTTGCAATGCCATGTGGGATTTGCTCTTAGCTCAGGAAATGTTCCTGGGAAAGTCTTTTCCCTCCCAGTGTTAGAAGAAGAGGCTTGACTCCTTTCTGAAGTGGGGCGATGAATAATAACTCCCCAGAGATGTGGCAAATGCTGCGAAACAGCCTCACATAGCTGCAAGCTCCAGCTCAAAGGACCCCGCTGTGTTCCGTCCCTGGAAAACTCGCGGGGTCTTATTTCTGCTCAACAAACAGCACGTAGGCATCTCCACCAGCAGCTGTCATCACCACTCCAAGGAGCCGTCCTGGCATGCTGTGCAGAGTCCCTGGGCTCAAGGCTGACAAACTGCTCCCTCCCTCGAGATTGCCTCTCTCTGCTGCATGAGCACGCATGTCCCTGCCCTGCACGGGCTTCCCCTCGCCTGGTGTTGCCGTGGTGGCCTGGCAAAGGGCAGGAGAGGTTGCAAATAGCTCGTGGAGTGCCGAGCTGCTGTCAGCACAGCTAGACCTGCTGCTCCCTCCAGCCTCACTGCTGAGTGTTCAAATGATAAAAATGTTCCTTTAGGTGGTATTTGAGCTTGGTAAATTCCTCACGATGTTGCTTACACATACTCTGTGCCATTGCTTCATGCTGTCTCTGTTCCTCCGGGGCTTTTCTGTAAGGTGTCTCCAGTTCTGTGTCCCACCTGGCTCCAATGTCCAGCCCTGCAGAGCAGCCAGGGCTCCTGTGGCTGTGTGCGGCTGTGTGCATCCCCATCCCGCTGTAGTTCTTTCCTGCAGGAATAGAGTCTCCTCCTCTTTTTAGCAGTGCAATCAAAACAGACATGAAGAACGTGCATGGGGGAAGAGAAGAGTTTCAGGGCCCTCCTGGCAGGGTCTCTCACATGTCCACATGGCACCCAGTGCTGTAGGGCTACCAGGGTCCTCCCAAGGCCCAAGAGGTTGGATAATGTTGCTGCCCAGGACTCTCCACATCATCTCAGAGCTCTGTCCTGCTGTCATGCTTCATCTTCAGGGATGTGCGATAGTGAAAGGTGGACACACGGCCTTCCAGAAGGATTCCTAAATGTACTCCTTAGTTCAGCTTGAACAAGAGGGATGCTAAAAAATATATATCTCAAGCAGCAGTTCCAGGATTGGTTTACTCCTGAGGAAACTCTGCTACTCCAGACCCCACTCCCAGTCTGCAGAGCCATGGAGAACAGCAGAGGCAGAGGGTTGAGGGGCAGCAGTGGCCCATGACTGCTGTCTGAAGATGTACCTAGTAACTACTGTGTCCTGTCTGAGACACCTCCCACCAGGCTTGACTTGGATGAGGCATCCATAGACTCCTGAGTCCAAGCCTCTGGCTCATGTGGGCTGAGCACAGGGAGCAGACAGGGTTGAAAGGTGGAGAGGTCCTGGGCACAGCATGATCAGGACAACTGGGAAAAGGGACAGGGTTGTCATTTGGGACCACAGCAGATGATTTCCTCTGTGGGGACGTACATTTGGCTCAGCCCTAGATGCAGGAGGAGCACTGCTGTTACTAGAGCATGAGGGACTCTTATTAAAGCCGGGACATAAAGAGTGCACTGAGGATTGGTGCTTACAGCGGTTAACCCGTAGCACACAGCCAGGCCTAGAGAAAGAGATAAGGGATGTCTAAGCCCAGAGTGGGAGGCAGCAGCTCTTTGGAAAAGAGTAGGATGTGCCAAGAGCCCTGGTTTTGTACTCTGTATCTGTACAGCAGTCTTGACAATAAGCCCATGCAGGCTCTTCCCTTGGGGATTTTCACCCGTACAGTGTACTTGGTGGTATCTGCTCCCCTGTACTGCTTTCTCCAGGGCCATCCAACTGCAGCACGCACACTCTGGCTGCCCAACTCCCCAGCCATTTGTCACTGAGAAATTTAACTTTCTGAAGTCTGCAAGCTTGCTAAGAATAAACTTAATAAATTAGTAAGCATATTTAAAGTGCACCACTGCTCGCTGATCTGGCATTTTAATCTACTCGTGAAGCTATCCAGAGTGTTTGCTCAGCGTGTGGCCAAGTTCTGAAATATTTGCATGCTGCTATTGTCAGTACATCTTCTGACCCTTTGCAAAAGGATGGCAGGAGGAGTGAATTTATAAGAATCTTCCACTGGCGAAGGTAGTGAAGTTGTTCCTGCTAACACACTCGGCAGAATTATCTCCCTCAGATCATCTTTGCCTGTTATTCTGATCTGGTGGATGAGATACTATTAAACAATGCAGCTGTGTTTTATGTTCTCTAGGGCTACATATCCTCTTCAGTGACACACATTCTTTGCAGGTCAGTTGTAAAACACGTTTGATGTTGGCACATAGGCAGACTGGGCAAACTGAAGCCACTCTTTCCACTTGGGAATGATGGCAATTGTAGCTCAGTTTAGACTGCCCTCTGCCTTGTCAAGGCAAGAAGTGTCCTTCCGGTCTCCTTTCTGCCTCTTCCCTGTGGCTGCAGGCAGGTGGGCAGTGGGAAAAGGGGACTTGTGCAAGCCAGACGAGGGCCGAACAGCTGTGTGCAGGGCTGCAGGAGCTGGTTCTCCTCCCCTCATCCTCTGCCTTGTTGCAACGGTGTGGATAACTGTCTCTCCACAGACTAGCTTTTCTGCAAGCCACCTTCTTCCAGCAGCTCATGAGAGTTCACAAAGCCCTGACGAAATGGAGCAAGAAGCCCTTGGCTGTCTGTAGCCATGGTTGTGCTTCTTTGTGTGACCATCTCCACTCTCTGGTCTGCACAAGGTGTAGGATCTTGCTTTGCAGTCCTTAACACACCTCCTGGAGCTGCCTTCACTGTAAGCAGGATGCAGAGATTTCCAGTTGCTGGGCAGAACAACAGTCCTGGCTCCAAGGCACTGAAAAGACTTCATAGTTTCTCAGGGCAGAGCTGTGCAGGAAACACAGGAGTCCCTGGCCACTGTTTCACTGCACAGAGTTGGCATTTTTAGATAGTGGATTGTCTGCCCTTATTTAGACATCTACTTAGTGCAAGATGAATTGCTTCCTAAACACCACTGACTATAAAGGCTATACCCAGGCGTGGAGAGTGGCAAAGCAGCCTGACCCCAGAACAGGATGTGTCCCATCCTTGTCAGTTTTGAGAGGTCAGAATTTCTGGAAAACAATTTTGTGAACAATTCCTGACATGTCATGAACTATGGATGACAGCAGCTCTTCCCATGCTTGGGGTCCCAGAAGAGCCTTCACAGCCTGGTTAGATGACAGGTCAGTCCTCTGTAGATGATCTAGGTAGGAGCAGCTGAAGACCCAAAGATGACATATGAGGTGGCAGTGCTGGAGGGAGGGGGAGAGGAAGCAGATGGGAGAGGATGTCAGATGGCAAGTTAATTGCTGGGTTTGGGCCACCATGAGTAAGGTATGTTCCTGCTTGGATACCTAAAGGGAATAAGACTTGTAGGTAACAAGACATGTAGGATTAGGGGAAGTTAGAGTTTAAGTAGGAGAACACAGGGCCAAGCTTTGTGAGGAAACAGTTTTCAGTTAATCTGGGATAAAAAAAAAAAAAAAGCCTAAGAATTTGAAAAGAAATCTTGTCAAGAATAAAAGCCTTATTTTTTGAGAAAATAATTAGTAAAAAGTTAATTTGGAGGAGGATGGAAAAGGGGAGTCATGAAAGAAGAAAACAGAGGGATTAGAGCTGTAAAGGGCAAGGTAAGGTGGAGGCCACGAATGCCCTGGTGTGACATAACAGAAGGGGAAGGAAGTCACTGGGACTGCCCAGTGCTCAGTAAAATGTGCACCTGGCCAGCTCTCCACCCTTTCCTGAAGTCATAGCATGTCACCTTTCAGACTGTTTGACCCTTCTAAAATTGACCATAATTGACCCTTCATGTGGGAGGCCTGTTCAGCAGCCTTGGGTCCAGCACAGTCCCACCGCAGGACCATGCATCTGCATCAGGTTCAAAACACTCGTGGCTCGCAGGCTGCCAGGGCAAGGAGATCCTAAGGAGCAGGTCTTGGAAGGAGTAGAAGGAACTTCTGCCATGCTCCATGATTTAACAAAGCTGCTGTGATAATTCACCTCTTCTGCTCTATAAGATCACCACGGGTCTAAGAAATGGACATAGCTTTTTTTGTAGCAACTTATCACCAGGAAAAATACCGATGTTGAAGCTTTTGGTCTCAATGAGGCCTGACTGGAAGGAAACAGTGCCTGTAACTACGAGCAGAGTCAGCAAGATTAGTGATGGTTTCATTTTCAGCGTTCCTTTCCATCATTGTTTGGACTCAGAGGCCTTCAGATACCTTTGTGACTATCTAGTCTACCAGGTATGATCTGAGACCAGATTTATTCCTTCTTGAATCAGAGCAAGCAACCAAGCATGATGTAACATTTGCTAATGATGGAGATTCCCCACTGCCTTAGTAAATTGTTCCAGTGGTTAATTACCCTTGCTGGTATGCCAGTAAGCATTATGCCACACTACTAGTTTCAGTTTGCCTAGCTTTGGCTTCCAGACATTGAATCATACTAAAACTCTTTCTGCGAGGTTGGAGAGTCTACTGTGGGGAAAGACGTGGTCTAGATACCCCAGCACCTGGTTTTTGTCAAGCAGAATAGATTGAGCTCTGGAGGTCTCTCACTGCAAGACTGGTTCTCTTTGGTCATCTTTACAGCTTTTCCCCCAATCTCTCAACATCCTGGTGCATGATGAGAACCAGAACCAGGTGCTGGGTGGACACAGGCACCCAAAAGCAGGGTAGTGTGATTTCTCTGCTGTCCCTGGAGGCTGCTGCCTGGCGAATAAGCTGGTCTTTCAGTCACCTTCACGTGCGAGGAGGGTACAGCCAGCTCAAGCTCTGTGAGACTCCCTAGGGTCTCATAGTCACCACTTCCCAGGACAGAGCACCCTGACTTGTGTATGTGGCTGACAATCTGCTGCCTTGTTCCTAGATGTATGACTATATTTGGCTATATTAAATATCTATTTGTGCCCAGTTTAACCAGCAACCCAGGCCATTCTGCAGCAGTGATCTGGCTTCTTCTCTATTTGCTGGTCTCACAATCTCAGTGTCATCAACAAACTTTACCACAGATGATTTAATATTTTTTTCAGATCATTGATAAAAATGTTGACCAGCATAGGGCCAAGAACCAACCCCTGGGGAACTCCACTAAATCCACCCCTGCTGGGTGAGGAGTTCCCATTTACAATTACATCTGAGACACGTCACCCAGCCAGCTTTTAATCTATTTAATATGTGCCATGTTGATTGTGTATTGTTCTAGTTTCTTAATCAAAATGTCATACAGTACCAAGTCAATTGCCTTGCAGAAGTCTAAGTATATTACACCACCAATATTATTTTTATCAATCAAACTTGTAATTTCAGGAAAAAGATGAATCTTAGTTTGACATGTCCTGTTTTCCCTAAGTCTGTGTGAATTAGCATTAATCGTATTTCTTTTACCAAAATCTCTATCAGTTGCGTGCTGTAGCAGCCTTTGGAGGTGACTGGTAGAGCTGATCCCAGGCTGACAGCCCTACCAGTATCTGGTCCAGCCAAATACTTCTGTAAACATTGGCAAATGTGAGCTTGCTTCTATTGCTGTTGATTGCTCTAGCGCATCCTTCCAGAGATAGGATAATAAACCCAAGAACTTCAGAAGAGCTATATTTATTCTTTTTATATTGAGAGAAATTGCTTCTCATTAGCTTCAGGTTTGCAGCCCCTACATTGTCCTCAGCCCTTGCCTTTCCTTATCAGTTTTCTACAGTTTCTCACTTCTCATTCATTATTATCAGTTTCCACTTTCTTAAGTTATATATGGTTTTCTTATTTTTCACAGTTGTCTTCACCTCCCTCACAAGCCAGAGTCATCTTTTTTTTTAACCAATGTTGCCTTCTTTCTCAATTGTGGGATTGTGGTTTTGGGGCAACGCGTAAAATGTTTTTCAACAATTCCCACTTAACATTCACATTTTTCTGATTAAATTCCTTCTCCCAATTGATTTGGTTCATAATTGTTTTCAGCTCTGTGAAACTGAATCTTTTTACCATTAAGTAGATATATTTTCAGAACAGAGCTTCACTTTAAATATTCATTTTATTGTCATTTTTCTTTTCAGTTAAATAAAATAAAACACTGACTGTTAGAGACATTTGGCATGCATTTTAGGGTCACAGAACTGGGAAATGGAAATTGTTCCTGAGAAAAGTTGTTTTCATTAAATGGTTTTTGTCAAAATATATATTTAATTTGAATAAAATGAGGCTTGTCTAAAATCCAGCAGCATGAAGATGGCATTGTCCCTCTTTTGGGAACTGAAGATTGAGACATTTAGTCCGAACCTTTTTTGATTCTCCAAATTTCCCCAACATTCTGAGTTTGGCAGCTAAAATGAGAAACTCTGTAATCACTTTGGGGTTGTTCAGATTTTGCTGGAAACCCAATTTCCTTTTTTTTTTTTTTTTTTTTTTTTGGTAGGAAATGTACATTTTCTTTTGAAATTGTGAATTTGATGTCCAAAATACCACATTTCATTGACAAAACATTTGAGCAAGCAGTTCTGACTCATTCTGCAGAGGATGCCTACAGTTGGAATGTCTCTCGTGAGCTGCCCAGCTCATGGCAGGACTCCTCTGTCCCAGAAACAGGTCCCACTGTTCACTCTCAACCCAGAGTAATGGTGCAGTAGGTGACTGGCTCTTTTATCCGCAGAAGAGACAGGGAAATACTGTTGGGCAGCATGTGCTGGTCCAGCAGCCAAACCACCCTGTGTGTGGTGGAGAGCTTATGCATTCCTGTGGGAAGTGAGTGATGATCAGCTGGGGAGAAGATACCAGACCTCCCTCTGCACCTTCCTGATGTTGCTGCCAGCTTTGCATGTGAGGCTGGTTGCTGTGTGACCAGGCTGCTTCATGAGGAGAAGGCAGGTGACCATGGATACAGTGACTGCAGGCACTTCCCTGCCTGAAACCCACAGAAAGCCATGGGGAGCAGGAGAGTGGACTGGTCCCTTGAGCCATGGGGTTGTATCTCTGCTGACCCACAGGAGATTCCCAGATGACCAGGTGAGGAGATGTCATCACAATCCCTGTCTGTGCACCCTCCTGATCAGAAGACTTTGGTTGTATGGTGCCTTCATGAACACTCACCCCTCCTCTGGCTTAGACCCCAGGTAGGCTGAGCTCTGATTTACAGCCTCCACTCTCCCCAGACATGTCACGCTGCCTCTGGAGTTAAGATTACAGGAGTTAATGTGTCTTATTCTCATGAGCCACTTTTTCATTCACACATTAAGTATCTGCAGAACCATTTACTGGCTTTCAAGGACAGAAGGAATCATCTGCTCTGACCTCTGCATAGCAGGCCAGGCACTCTCATCTGCTGATTCTTGCATCCTGTCTGCAATGTCTGGTCAAGAAAAGACACTTCTTTTACAATGAGGTACCCAGTCTTGAATTAAAGCCTTCTTGCTGAAAGCAGATCTGCTGCATCCCCAGCCAAGTTGGTCCATTGGGCCAATAGTACTCAGTGTTAAAAGTGCATTGCATATTTCTGCGTAGATCCTGGGTTTTGCCTGCCAGATTAAAGAGCGCTCTGCCAGAGAGGTCTCCCTCCCACACTGGTGTTGCTGGATAAGTGGAGACGCTCCTGCTGGCCTGCAGAAAAGAAAGCCCATTACTTCTGGGAGAGCTCCTGGTTTTCTCCGGACCTTTCAAGCTCCATTAACACTGCCAGAGCCCAAGGCAGCCCAGGTAGGCTTCTCTCCCAGATCCCATCCTTCTCTTCTTCTGCTTCCTACCCCGAGGAGACCTACAGGAGTTACACATGCTTCTAAGGGCAGTATTTCTTTGATGGGATGTTTCCTCATGGCTTCCCTTCCCCATGTCCCTATCTGGGAGATTTTATTGACCTGTCTATAATGGACATTCCTTCCTCAGCTGCGTTACCAAGTGTTGTTGCACCCCACTGTTGGCCCTGGGCTCAGCAGCAGTGGGGCTCTCAGTCCTGGTGAGGGACAGACTTGAGGGACCCTGTCACATGGCTGACCTCCTCCATGCCACCAGGACTCCCCAGATCCCAAACGCCAGCTGTGCTGAAGCACCCTGATCACACTGTGGGATGTCAACTCCCTTGGGGCAGTAAAAGCAAAAGCAGAGCTGGAGTGACATGGTCACTCTTAACTCCCTTGTACCCCAAACCCAGGAGCCTCTTGGCTGACCCTAAGAAAGGGCCAGTGCACGTGAAACATGCTCCCAGGAGATCCCCCATCATGACATCCAGGTCTGCTCATGCTCTCCCCCTCTCCCCGCAGCCCTGGGTCACGTAACTTGTGCTCAGAGCAGGCCAGACAGACTCTCTGGCAGACTCTCTGGCATCGTTTTTTCAAGCCTGATTAATGGGGCCAACTCTCCTCCAGATTGAACTCAAGAAAATACCATTATCTCCTGTGCAATGACTCAGATATTGTATTGCAACATCTTGTTGGTAATGTCAGATTGCAGGCAGCGATATTAAAAATGAGCATTTTACCCTGGACAGGGTATTAACTATGAAATTAAATCTGTATTTATTGCCTTTAGCCACGAGCATTTAGACTCTTCCAGAATAAATGTTTTTAGTTCCATACGGGAAGATTCTGGCATTTATAGGCCAGACGTTTCTAAGGGGAATATATACCCCATGTGCACACCCCGCGCGATACCCTGGGCTGTGGGTTACCATGCTGTGTGATGTCATGGCAGATACGATGAGCTCATACCTTGTTATGCCAAGTTGAGATGAAATACCTACCGTGCCCCACAGCCGCCCGTTTCTGACTGAGTGCATGTTGTAAATACCAGCCACATGAATTTGCTTTAGCGTCTTTGGCCAGTGCCTGGGGAGAGCAGGTCCCTGCAGCATAAGGATGGAGTGGGCTGTCTGTGGGATGGGCTCCATCCCCAACAACAGGGCACCAGCCCTGGCACCACCGTGGGACAGGGCAGATCTGGGGCTGGTGTGACAGCACTTATCAGTAGTAGAAAAGCCACATGTGTTTCATACATGACAGTGTCCTGGTGTCCCTGGCACAGGAGCGTGTGGCATCCTCTGGGGCAGGAGTGAGCACGGTTTCCCTGGCAGTGGGGAAGCCCTGCTGTCAGCCTCTCAGCCTTCCTCCCTGCTCAGCTCAGATGGAAGTGTGGCAGCAAAATGGTCCACAGATTTCATTTGCTCTGGGCGAGTGAGATGACCCTGAGCTCGGCATATGCCCGGGGAGAGATGCCTGCCAGCCCCCACGACTTCATGTCAGCAGTTTACATGGTGCCAGGACTCAGCCCTCACCCAGGGCTGCAGCAGCACCGTGTCCGCTCTCTGCAGAGCCCTGGAAGGACACAGCGTGGCTGTGCCAGGGGGCCACAGCCCAGCACTGGCTGGGTTGGACAAAGCGGTGGGCAGGAGGATGTAAGTTCTGCAAAAGGCAGGTGCCACATATACCCCTGGGGCAGCTGGGACACCAGCCATGGGATCCTCTCTTCCTGGGCTGCAGGGTTTAGTCCTCAGCCTCCTCCTTCTCCCTCTGCTTCTCAGGCCAGGAGCTTTTCTGCTGAACAAGAAGTCTTCACTGGATGTTTTGCACAGAAAAAAGGTCTGTTCTCAGGGGGGAAAAAATTAAAAATCAGTTTAGTGAATGAAAGTATCAGAACCAAAACCAGGTGTCTTTGAATGCAAGTGGTTTATCAGTGGCATTCTTCAGTTGAAAACCAACAGAGAGGGACCTTTAAAAAGACAATGAGAAATGATGATGTTCCGTTTGATTCAGCTTGAAGCTCCCTATGTGTAATTTTTTTTTTTTCCTTTTTTTTGGACAAATATTTGCAATCTTAGATTGGGTTGAGCTTTTGTTCTGGATGAGTTTCTGGTGGTGCTTGGCTCTCTTGCCGGTGTTCTCTGGGGTGTGTTTCCTGGAAGGTGGGAACCATGTGCAGCTGTACAAGGTGTTGCCAAATACACCTGCAATTTCCAGACTGGCAGTTCATGATGAACTCCTGCCCCATCAGCTTTCCGGTGATGTTTCCGGTACCATGGAGTGTCTTGAAGTACAACGAACATGGCCAGCTCCTCACTCAAAGGATCTTAACTCTGTGGTCATTATGGAAGGGGAAAGAAAATGAAACACTCCAAACTTTCTTTAGGAGTCAGCATGATGTAGTTTGCACTCCCTAATCATGGCAACATGGCTGGAGGTAGCAGCACCCTGGGAATGTGGCCAAGCCCATGCTGCTTGCTTTAGGACACTTCCCAGGGTGGCTGCAGTGAGGGAGCCCCAGGTCAGTGCGAGGAGCCCAATCCATGTGCACGCCACAGAGTTTCACTGCTCCCCAGGTGCCCTCTCATGACACACAGCTGCCTGCCTGTTCCCATGCAGTGCTCTTGGTGTGAGTGGTGGCAGCGTGCCAGGCTGCACGTGGCCCCACTGTGACATCCCTGAGACCCTTCGCTGCATCCTGACCTGAGTGAGGATACCCAAGGTCTGCCTTGGCTGATTCCAGGGCTTGCTGTACTGCAGCACCAACATGCACCTCTCGTTCTCTCAGCCCTCTCTGCCTTTCTTCCCATCAGCAAGCTGAAGCCACAGCTCTTGGCTTTCATTCCTACCCTTCTTCTTCTCCTGCAGCTTGGGGTGTCTGCTCTCCCTTGGGATGTAGGCAGCTTGCCCCAGAACATCCCCCCCAGGCAGAAGCAGAGCACAGGCAGATTGTCACTTACACCCCTTGGGAGGGTGGGATGGGACTGATGGATTTAAGGGCTTTTCCAAAAGGCATCGAGTCTAGAGAGCACATACTTGTTGTTAAATGCAAGAATACTTCATTGTTGTCAAGTGTAAAAATCACTTTCTGTTGTCTTGTGCAAGCAAACTGTGCTGGCCTCACACAGAGACTGCTGGCAAGGAGTAAGCCTGAAAGACAGTCCACATTTAACAGCACTGCAGGGGCTGCCTGACCCCTTGGGAGACGAAAAACAAGCAAGATACACATGTGGGCCAGCCCTTTCGACTGGGGCCAACACACATTGCTCAATGCACAGAGCTAGAAAGCATGCTTCCCAGGCCACCCTTGCTTCCTGGGGACAGCTCAAATTAGGTGCAGACCCCTCACAGGAGGCTGCGACGGCCACCCTTGCTTCCTAGGGCCATCTGGAAACCCTCAGACTTGATGCTCCACCAAGGGCTTCTGGAGGCTGGGGCCAATCGCCCGGGGGCAGCCAGGGACATGACCCATGAGTCACTCTCTAGCTGTTAAAATCACCTGGGAAGAGGAGGCTGACACCGTGGTGTCACCATGCATATACAGGGCCACCAGCCTGCTCCAAGCGTAAGTCCTGGGCTGTGTCTTGGCCAGCTCAACCCCAGCACTCACCAAAATGTGCTCATTGTCCAAGTTTGTGGGGGCATGTGGACAGGGCATCCCACCCTGAGGAGACAAACTCGAAGGGGAAAGCAGCCCATAAAGAGACCCCTACAACCCTGCTGCTGGTCTCCTTCATTCCTGATCTGCCACTGAAGTGTGGGCACCTCAGGCTAGGATGACCTGAGGGTCTTTTGGGATGCCCAGATCCATTGCCTACAGCTGCTGTGGTCTCCTGGACATCCCAGTCCTGTTATTAGTGGCCACTGTGGAGCCATTTAGCAGATTGTCCTGTGGCTGTCTTCAACCTGCTCAGAAGAGATCCATGGGTGCACACAGCCATAACCCCAGGAGATGTGCTCAAGGTGGGGCTACTTGTGCTCCTTCAGCATGAACAGGAGGTGTCCTGGTCCTTTCCCTCCTTAGGCTTGTGGGGATGTTTGAGAAGAACAGGGACCCCTTGAGCAAAGCCACTGGCTCTTGACCTCTGAGATATCCTTGGGGCCCAGGTGATGTCACCCATCCTCTTGCCAGCAGCTGGGAGTCGACAGGGGTGAGCTGCCTGCTGCTGTCAGTGTCTGAGGATGTGACTGTGCAAGGCCACCGACTGCTTGATCCTCCCCATTTTCATCTTCCCTGCAGGGAGGGGGGACCACCCTCCGGGTCGGAGGCTGGAGCAGGTCTGTCCAGAGGTCCCTTCCCACCAACACTCTGATGCTCTGGTCACGTGAGAACAAAATCTGAATCCTAAAGAATAAGGTACAGAAAGATGCCATTAGTCCTTTGAATGCTTCCTCTGCAAGGTGTCTGTGGATGCTAACCCACTTCAGCAATTTTTAGGAGTGCTTTAAGGTAGCATCGGGTATGTTAACTGTGTGTATCCGTAGCACTGGATGGGTCTCTTAGGAGTTTAATCAGGAATCCCCTTTGCTCAAATGGCTGGCTGGGGACTTAGTACTTACATCCTGTAACGTAGTTTACTCTGTATTTTTGGGATGTACTTTCAGTACTGCAGCACAGCATGGTTTTTGTCTGATCCTTTTACTACTTGTAAAAAAAACCTCCTTGGAACATTAAACAAGAAATATGAAGGGAACGTTCCTCCATCAAGGACATCTCCATAAGCTGTTCTAACTTTCCGGAGCTATGAGTACCAAGCTTACACTTAGAAAAAAAGAGTGAATGTGCAAATTTCTTTGTTCTCCTTGGCTTAGGGTCAGAACAGAGCAGCTCTCACATAGCTGACCAGGTCAGGCTTGTGGTACTGTAGTTTGCTCTGCCATAGCCAGAAGAGATGCATCTCCTGAACCTGTGGTGTGTTCTTATGAATGTGTATAGTGTACAGTTGTCTGTCTTGTCTCCTGCTGCTCTGTCCCTTCTATTATATAACTTTTATTCAATAGGTAGTATCTTTAAAGACTTCTAGGATTAATGGTCACTTTTGCTGTGACTTTTCATAATGACATGAGCTAAGAGCACTGAAGTATCAGTGCCATGAAGATGTGCTCTGGCGTTTGTTGGGCAGGGAGAAAATGCTAGTTCCTAAGAGAGGACATTTTGGGAAGAGCAGTGACTTGGGAAAGGCTGGAGATTTTGAGCACAATGACTTTCCCCTGTGATCTGATGCTCTCACATGCACTGAAAACCAGGATTTTGTACACAATTGATGGTAAACAAACAAGACTGTATAAAAGAAATATCTGAGTCAATTGCTAATGTTTGTGTCTGGAAACCTATAGAACCTCAGGACTTGACTATGTGTGCACACACACTCTGTGAGTTGATATTCTTGGTGAACTAAAATGAGATAGATGATGGGGATATTTGCAAAAAATACCCCAGGAATGGAGAGGAGCTGTAGGAGAAGTGGACACCTAACCGGCAAGTGTGAAATATCACTTTGGAAGTTTTCACAGAAGACCTGTGGAAAAGATGCTGGGGCATAAAGTCCATTTGCAAGGAAGACTCTCAGGAGGTGGAGATGGGCAGGACCTGGCATTTGCAGTAGACTGTCTCCTGCTGGTACAGGACGTGGAGGGCTGTTCTCTTCACATGGGGGCAAAGACAATTGCCTGGAGTGAAGTATCCCCAGGAGGTGCCTCTGGATTGGTTTAGTGTCCTGGTGCAATGAATCGCTGGGAAGACCAGCCGAGGGGAGAAGTTTTAGCAATCAGCTTGAGTGGACCAATTGCTGCCAAACTTATCCCCATAAAAAAGAGACTCAGTGATCCAGATCTGATACCAGCTCTTGATGTGTGGCTTAGAGCCAGGCATCTCTCCGAGCTGGCCCGAGCAGAGCTAAGAGCTGGGGGGAAAGGGAGAAGTAAGAAACCCCACCTGAACTGGCAGAGGGTCTGCAGAGACTCAAGTGACGAACGTGGCTGAGTATCGATGACGGCTTCCAGGATAAACTTGCACCGAGCAAGCAAATAGTCACTGTTGGGTTTGGAGATCAGCAGAGGAGGCCAAAGGCACTTGCAGAGCTTTGGAGTTTGCCACAGATCCCAAATCTTTTCTGGCAGAGACACACCTGAAGGGGAGGGAGCTGTGAGCAAGGGAGATGGATGCTGGTTGAGATATGGCTCCGTGTCTGTTATTAATGGCGGAAACCCGTACACGGGTCCTGGCCAGAGAGTCCCTGAGCAATTAGAAAAAGTGATATGCCCTGTCTGTAAAACAAGACGACTGGCAAGAAGGCAAAAATTAAGAGGAGCAGTTGAGTTAGATGCTGGCACCTTCAGAACTCACCATTTAAAGACCCTTTCTTGTTTGCAGGGCTGGTCCAAAGGACTGACTGAGCTGTCTGAGAAAGGGCTGGCCCCATCAAGGCTGGGAAGTGACTGCTGCTTGCTTCCTGGCTCCTGTCATGGGCCCAGGACCATCAGAGCTGTCTCCAGTCCAAGCACTGCCGATGACAGGGCTGCTTTTAGTGATGTGAAGAAAATATAAACCTGATATAGTATCCACACCCCAAAAGCAAATCCTGCAGGTCATAGCATAGCACGGGGGTCCCAAACAGCAGCCTTGTGGACTCTAACGCTCTTCTGCCTCCACAGCCCAGAAAGCATCACACTGGTGTTTCTGGGTGGTTATAGACCCTATGGTGGAGGACAATTGCTGCCTGGACACATCCGGCTCCCCACACGAGGTACGTCCTTGATTCCTGAGCGAGGGGATGAGGGTCTCACTGCAGAGTTTGCAGTGCTTCCTTGAGGATACCAAGTTTCCAGCTGCTCCCCAACCTCACATTGCTCATCCTGGGCAGTTTTCCATCACCATGCTGCATCTGCTCTGCTTTCTTGTCAGGGTTTTTTTGCCCTCTCCTCTCTCATGACCAGCACTGTAGAGGTGGAAGGGGAAGGAAAGCGTGATGGCTGAGCCGAGGAGCAGGAGGGAAGGCAGGATCAGACATACTGTGAGGTGTAGGAGTTTGTCTGCTTTCTCCTCTCTTTGCCTCTCAGTTCCTGAAGAGCATAAGCAGAACTCCTCCTGTATCACCAGCAGCATTTTGCTTTTGCCCAAGGGACGGGGCTGTGGGAAAATTGCCTGTTACAAAGGGTCAGGCTGAAACAGGGAATGGAATCAGGGACTTGCTGGCTGCCCCTCAGCTGCTGTACATTTGCCACCTTTGGGTAGTGCAGACCATCAGGAAGGCTTGCAGTCTTGTTTACCCTGGGATTCCCTTTGCTCCTAAATGTTGTGTTGGGAATAATCTGCACCCTGCCAGGAACCATTTGCCTTGTTTCTTGGAGGTTGAGTTGTTACTTCCTGCTCTAGGATGAATTGACTTTGGCCCCAGAGGCCTGTCTGATTCTGGCATCATGGCTCTTGTCCTTCAGCCCAGCAGCCCTTAACTCCAGTGGGAATTGTGAGGTGCCACAGGATGTGGTAGCAAGTCTGAGTCCACTGAATCATCCATTAATCCAGGTCTTTGTCATAGTCCAGCCTTTTCCGCTGATTCATATGGCTTCAATAATGAGGCCTGGAGTTGCCATCTCAGACATTAGTCAAAGTGAGTCACACCTATATGATGGTCTCTTATCTCCTCTTCACTTATTTGGTATCCCATGTCCACCAAGTGGTGATTTAGTGTCTCCCCTAGCTACGTAGTGCATTGTGCACAAGCTACATTTAAGAATAGCTTTCAAGCTGTCAAGATAATCTTGCATTCAGCTGAAATGGATCTGCATCAGCTTGAGCCAGGAACCACAAGGGACCTCCTGCGATTCCAATGGGGTTTCAGCTTTCTCTGTTCCTCCCTCATGCTGGCCCAGAACAGGATGTGTTGGATAGATAAAATGGCTTTTAATGGGGTCCTCTAGAAGGTGATGCAGAAGCTACGTAAGCCTCTCTGAAATGCATTTTTCATCCTACCTTCCTCAAAGCCCACAGCCAGTACTTCCTGGCATCTGGCAGAGCATCAGTGCTCTGTCTGCAGTGTGTCCTGGGACATTGTACAGCACCCATTTGCTGAGCTGTGATCCAGATCACTGTTGCTGCATCTCCTTCCTCGACCATCCCAGGTTGTAGCTAATATTTTCAGAGCACCTTTTGCCTCTGCTCTCCGGACAGGCTGCAGCACCCATCTGCCTGGAGGTGGCAGAGTAAAAGTTGCTCCAGCTGCAGCCCAGACTTTGCACTCGGCCTCTCCCATCTCTGTCCCATGCTGCAAACCCCACTGGACCTCAGCAGTTAGTCCTGTTGCACTTGTTTGACACATACAGTCGTGATCTCAGTGGAGATCCCTGATGTTTCTGTACTGACTGCCTGGTGCAGTGTTTTCCTGAGCTATGTGGAAATACACTTTCCCTTCATTAATTATCAATGTTCTGTGACGACAACTTTGCTCATGGCTGGGGATTGCTGTGGTCTGGATGACCTCCCCTTTACCTGGGAAAGATTTTGCTATATCATTTTTAGGGTAAACCATGCCCTCCAGGGAATGTGCCTCACAGCCCGGGGGTCCCTGCGACATTTCCAAAGGTGGTTCACCCCTCTCCATGTTTTTTCCCAGCTTGTGCTAGACTCCTTCCTCCAAGGATTCAGCTGAGGCAGGTGGTCCAGAGCCAGCGCTGAATTAGGGCCACAGCAGTCACAGCAGTCGCAGTATGGCAAAAAAGCCTGGCAGCTCTACCCACAGCAAAACTGAGGCACAATCCTGCAGGTGTGTATGCAAAGCATCCTAAATCCCACAGCAGCAGCCAGCAGTCAGGGAACTTTTCATTCACTAGCAATGAGCTCAGGTACATGGATGGTTTTCAAGCTTCTCCCCCTAGCACTTGCAATATAAACACTGTGTTTTCTGGGGGGATGTGCTGCATGTGGCCAGGATGAGGATCCACAGGGAAGCCCACCTGCCTGTGCTCAGGGGTGCCTCTCCCCAGAGCTGAAGGCAGCGAGAAGCACACTCACCTGGCTCACCAGCCACTGACTCTGCTGCCAGCACAGTTGCTGCCAGAGCTGATTTTCTCCTGTTCTGCACTGAAGGGAGCAGCTGGCTGCTACCTCCTTAGTGATAAGGAGGAACTAAAAATAAAAGCCAAGCCAGCGTGGTGCAGTCCCCAGGAGGCTGGGCTGGCTGGGAGCACTGGGCTTGGTTCTGCCACCCAGTCTGGCGCTGAGCTCTGCAGACATCCACTGAGTTGATTCCTTCAGAGCACCCGGTATCTGGAAGAAGGGGTTTGAACTGCAGCATGCTGTGTGTTTTTGACGTACTGTGTATGCTTGCACCAAGCCACTCACTTGCAGACAGCTGCACAGGCATCCCGTTAGCTGCAGGATGCCGGGGAAAGGCTGGAGGTGACTGACCAAAGCAGCAACAGATGGATGCTGCACTGCCCAGCTCTCCTCCCTTGCTGGGGTGTTGTCATCCTAAGGCCAGGAGAGCACAGACGTTCAGCACAGCTGCTCATGGTCTATGCTCAGGGCACAGATCGTGCAGGAACGTCAGCACAGCTCTTCCTCAGTGTGAAAGCAGCAGCCTAGCAGGAGCAAAGATGATGTAACCTGCAGAAACTGCTCCACTAATCCTCCCTCATCAGGAACCACAGGGAGACATGGTCCCAATCCTGCCTGGAGCTTCAGGATGGAGGGAAGCCAAACATGCGAGAGCTGCAGTGCGCATGGGCAGCGGAGCTCCCACGTTCCCTCTAGAGGTTTGCAAGTATGATGACTCCAAGCTGCTAGTGATGATTTCCAGGATGAGAGATGTGAGTGCTACTGAACAGCATGAGGAGTGCCGCAGGCACAATCCTTCCACCAAACACCCACGTTGGGCTGCACTTTCTGCAGAGAGTCTGAGTCTTCAGAGAGATGTTTGGTTCTCTCAATAGGATCCTTCCCCTCCTAACTGGAAGGGGGGAATCAAGCTGAGACTATCAGTGAGAACAGGAGTCTCATCCATCTTTGGCAGATCCCCAACACCAGAACTAAAAGATCTAGGTAGCTCCCTCCCTCCTGTAGGCCAGACCCAGAGAGATCATGGGGTCAGACAACAAAGCTGAGATGTGCAAGCTGAAGGACATACTTTTGTCTGGTCCTGAAGTTCCTGA
Source organism: Strix uralensis (assembly GCF_047716275.1). NCBI lineage: Eukaryota > Metazoa > Chordata > Aves > Strigiformes > Strigidae > Strix > Strix uralensis. The sequence continues at coordinate 7,975,142 of NC_133990.1, forward strand.
ATGTCAGGTGTGTAGGAAGAAGCTGTGAGAGGGGTATCTTTCTTCCCATGCACTTTTGTTCCAGCCTCAGACTGAGGTCTCTTGCCATTCATGTGGCACCATGACTGTGTCCTGCAGCTGCTGAGGTGGGCCAGTATGGTGGAGTAGCTGGTAGCAGTGGGGTGTTCCTGGAGCACAGGGGTGGAAGGAGACCATCTGTGGGAAGATTAAGGGGAGCTGCCTCCCCAGGGTAAGCGAATCTAAACCTGTAAGGCTACTGAATTTTCAGGCCCTGCCATGTGGTCAGGGTATGCTGTCAGCCAAGCCAGGCCACATCCACAAGGACTTTGCCACCTGCCCTCAAGACTCCCATTGAACTGCCCATTATTAGACTGCTGTGGGCTTTCAGAGTTTTCCTTGTTCTCCGAAAGATGTTGTGTTGTACAAATTAGTGGGAACACTTGGAATCGGCACCCTTTGCAAGTCCTGCCACTTGTGCCAGTGCACATTTCTCAGCTTGATTTAAGGAAAGGGGTATTCTAAATAAAACCCGCATCTCCCCTCCCTGGAGCAGCTAAAAGGCACTGATGCAAAGTTGCATAACCCAGTGCTGCTTGTGTACATGTTTGAGAAGAAACAGCCACGGAAAAATCCTGTAACATTCTTCGGCTGGTCCGTCTCCTGGTATCAAAGCATTTCCTGCTGTGCTTCACCTTTGAATTTTAATCCAACGGCTTTGTAGGAGTTGAGAAAGGGGGTGGATGAGGGCTCTGGGGAGTAAAAGCCCCCTCTGAGGAGAGGGTAGGTAAAAGTTAAGTCACGTTGTCTCTCATGGAGGAGTGAGAGATCTCTGATTTAGTGTCCCTGACTGTAGGAACTCTGTCACCTGGGGAGTGGCAAGCTGTGGGCCAGGTCTTGGTTTGCAGAGTCAGAGCAGATGTTGCTGCTAACCCGGCCTTGGTCCCCTGGGGAGGACACACAGCTCTGACTCCCTGTGTTCCCCATAATCCTCCTCTCATTTAGCAGCCAAAGGCAGTTCACTGGCATCTCTAGAAATGCAGCTCTTGAAAGCTGCTTTTAGATCAGAAGAGCTCATTTCAGTCCTCACCTATTCATTAATAAACTACTCCTGCCTCTGTGTGCCCCCAAACCCATGTATAAGTGGCTGGATCAGTTTGTAGTTAGAAGCAAGTCAGTTTATTTTCTCATGTCCTCCTCTGTAGTTTGACTAATGGCAAGGTTTTACAGGGACGTAACAATACACAGAGACAAAGAGCAGGTTTTTTTCCTTCCTGGCCTGGGCTCGTAGGATCCAAACTGGCAGCTCTTGGGGCAGGTGGTGCAGTGTCCTCTCCCCATGATGGGCACCTTTTCCCCACCAGTGCCTCCCAGGACAGCCTGTTTTCTGGGAAGAGCTGGGCAGGGAAGCTTGAGCAGAGCAGAGCTGAAATTTCTTGTACCAGAAAGAATGACTGTCCCTTGCAGAGGTGTCTGTGCCTTTTTCTGTTGGTGTCCAGGAGGGGAAGGAGAACAGAAAGGATCTTCACATGGTGGGTATGAGGGTGGAGGACACTTAGTATCACCTCTGCATCTCCCCCAGGGCAGCAATCAACCACCAGCAGTAAACTCTTTCTGCTACCCCCAGGGCAGCTCAGTACCCTCCTCACAGCCTGCTCCCTGCTGAGGTGCATTGGGAGGTCTGGCTGGCCAGGTGAGAAGGGAGGACTGTCCCTATCACTGTCCCCTGGCATGGTGATCTGAGTTTTTGGAGGGGTGGCTAGTGTGCAGCACCAAGCCTCCTCTGCTCTGGGAAGCTGTGCTGTCTCTCTTGATCCTGAGCCTTGCAAAGACAACCATGGGCTTGTCCAAAGGCTTGCCCATGACATGGGTTTGATGTCTGCCTGCCCGTGGGGAGCACAACTTAGTTAGATTAGTGCTTTGCTCTTACTCCTCTGCCTGGTACGAGAATTTCTGGGACTCATCTAAAGGAACACCATGTGCTGTGGTGACACTTCCCCTGAAGCAGCAGGCATGCCATGCAGCCCTGCTCTGCCTGTGGTCGGGTATGGACCCTGCATGGTAGCAAAGGATGGGTGCAGGGAGCCTCAGGGTCATAAAGCACTGTAATGCTTTGGGACCCTCTTCCTCCTCACCCTCAGATGTCTCAGCAGCCTTTTCAGGACAAGAAAAGGTGGAGTGTGGCTGCTGCCCACAAGAAGGTTAGGTTCCGATAGACACAGGCCATCCATGACAACACTCCAGAGCCAATGTGTCCCTGTCCCTGCCAAAAAAGGTGAACAAATATTGGACACACTTGCCACCAAGGGTGGCTCTGAACCATGAGTCTGAAGCAATCTGGGAAGGAATGAGGCTTTATTTCCTGCTTTCTTACATTTATGCCACATGTTTGCAGTGTGTGCAAGTGTTGCCCTCCCATGCAAGTAGTGCAGACCTGTGTCCTGGTGCCTTCCAGCCCCCGAGCTAATCTGCTGAATGTTTGACAATGAACATGGGGATCACATGTATCCTTCAGATGGAAACTCTTCTCAGTCCTCACTGAGAGAGCATCAGCCATCAACCCACAGCAGCTCCCACACCTGCCTGCACATCCGTGTGTGTAGCAAAATCTGCATCAGATCAATAATATTCACATCTCTGCTGAATTAAGTAGGTGTGAGGAAAGCTTGCTTATACGAGCTGGTCCATGCCTAGCTCTCCAACAGCCTCACACAAATGTCTCTGTAGTGACCCCAATGGCTTCTTCTGCCACTTCAACTAAAGCAGACTCTGCTTGCTTGGAGAGCAGAGATGCCTGTTTATTGCCGTGTACCTTGAGTGTGACATGTAGACTTTGCCAGTCCTCACCAAGGCACAGCACATTGGCTCAATTGTATAGATTCTCTTTATGACTCACTCTGCAACTTGAAGCATGATGTCCAGATAAAAGACACTTTATCCCTACGATAAAAGCGGACAAAAATGATGTCAAAATAAAAGAATGTTTTCTCATCCAAATGAAAGTTGAAGCTGCTGTTCTCGGGGTTATTTTGCTTGAAAACCTCCAGAGAAAGCAAGACTTGGAGTTTTTACCATTTATAGTTGGTTTTAGAAAATTCAGTATATGAAGTTTGCTATCTGCCTTCCTCCGCTCATTTGGAGAGGAGTGTCTCTGTGCTGGTTGCCTGGGACCATGCTCTTACTGTTGGGGATGCAGGGGGGTACATGACCCAGAATGGATTCGAACCTGTGGAACACTCCTTGGGTAGAGAGGGAGTAACTCTGTGCTGGGTACTCACAGTCTACTGCCAAGGCAGCTGTCCCACGTGTTGTGGAAGAGCTGGCACCTGGAGGACGTGCAATCATAGTCTTTGAGTTCACCCAGCTAATGAAGGACTGTACTGGCCCATGCCACCACCATCAGCCTGGCCATTCCTGCAGCACGATCACAGCCACGTATGAGGGCAGCCAGTCTGATGGAGAGCCCAAGCCCTGGGGGAGCTGTGTCTTCCTGGCTGTGTTTCATTGAGCAGGAGGAGTTTATTTTTAGCAAACAATGCCAATTAGAGAGGGATTGTTCAATGGCTGCATCTCAATGGAGAGCAACAGCTGCTGTCACAGCTCCGAAGGACCCCATCTGTGGAGGGATCTTCTTGGGACAGGGGAGGGGGCAGCTGAGCTCTGCTCTGCTGCTGGTTCAGCTTTTAGTTTTTCTACTGCTCTGAAGTTTCCAGGTCACGATTCCTGTTCCTTGAGCAGTAGAGACAGGGCTCACTGAGTGTGACCAGGGTCTGCTGGGTGACCTTCAAGTGTCCTCTTGGGGCACAGAATCTAGATGCCATAGTTGCCTTCACTCATTGGTCTCAAAAGAGCCAGAGCTGCTGAAGGATAGACAGATCTGAACTAGCTGAGCTGGACTGCAGCAGAAGGTCTGGGAAAGTGCAGGAGAATTAAGCACAAGTAGGAATCAGGTACATGACTATCCTGCGTCTATTCTCAGCTCAGAGGTAAATTGTTCACATTGCTTCAGTTAAACCCTTCTTACTAATATGATTAAACATTTTCTGGAGAAGGATCATGGATCACCTGCATCCTCAGTGTATGCATCCATTACTCTGTGTCAAGGGAAACTGCTCCCTGAGGATGCCTCAGGGTGAAAGTACCAATCTTGGGGTACCCAAAACTTGTTGCTTTTGGTATTTCTCTGACTGTGGAGACCAAGTTCAAGTCTGTGACCAGAATAAGTAAGCTTTTGACCTTCAGTCTGAATCTGTCCCTCAGAGAGAGCCCTGGAGACAATGGGGAGATAAAGGTGGTAGGACTGATGTTACTGATGCGCTCTCAGAGGAGATGAAGTTTTCTGAATACATCAAAACACTAAGCCCATACAGGTTGCAAAAGCGATGTCCTCCTTAGGAAAACAAGAAAGGTACTATTTCTGGCAAAAGGAATTTATATCCCCAGTGCAAGGCTGTTTGCACGGTGAACAGAATGCCCAGACCTCAGTTAATTTGCCAATGAAACAACTTGTAAAAAAGGTGAAGAGAGACCACAAGAGGGAAAGGAGAAGAATCTCAGAGATTTCGATCTGCCTCATTTTGGAAATTAAAGACCCTGCTGGCAATGGCAGAGCTTCACATGCTGAGTTGGAATCAAAACCCAGGGAAAAAGGGAGTGAATTAAACAGAACAAGAACTGAGGGACTCTAAATGCTGTCTTCAACATTTCAGTAGAGGCCTCATAAATCTAGACAATTAGGAGATGCACTTAAAGAAGCCCAATGCTATTATGTTGGGGCAGGAGGCTGCCTGGAAACAAAGCTCTCTGCAGCTCTAGCATGGGAACATACAGGAGCAATGTGACCTGTGTGACTCTAGTACCTGGAAGGGAAAGGCTGGATGAATGAAGTAGGCTGGAAACACCACGTCCATTAAGTCATGCAACACAGGGCAAGACAAATGTTCCTTGGCTTCAGCATCTTTCCTTTTTCGATGCTTATCTGAATCCTGAGTAGCCAGTCCTGGAGTCATCTCTGGGTGCCAAGGTAACTTGTGAGAGGAGACTCTCAGTTGAGCTCCTCCAGCCAGCTGAGGTCATGTGATTGTTGCTGATTGATTCTCCACCAAATACTCTGATACGAGACTCAGCCTCTATGGGCTGTACGGGAGAGAGAGCGATTGGGTTGTGCAGAAGACTTTAAAAAAAAAAAAGGTAGAAGAAATACATATTAACACCATCTTTTTCATGTTTTTCCTTCCAGACTGTAGTAAAAAGAACTCTTTTAGTTTGTCGGAACACTGGTGTTCTGCATGTGTCTGTGGAGAGGAGTCAGCCAGGAAGAGCTAGGTGAAATGAAGCAGTGTAAATTTTCCTGGGCACGGTGGCTCTGGGGGTGTGTTTTGGGTGAGGGACAGTCTGCTGCACATGGGGCATCAGAGGCTGTGCTGGTTGCAGCGCTTATGGTACCTGATCCTAGGTCTGGGTACTGGGGAGGGGAGCACAGTTCCAGTGCAGGTGCAGGGCTTCCTCTGCGCCGGGGGTGGTGTGGTTTGTGCCTATGGCCCCACAGAGCTTACTCCAGTGGACAGGCAGCACTGCCCATGGTGTCTGCGAGGTGGCAGTTTGGCACCTTCCTTGGTGTGGTCTCCCAAAGTTACATCTTTTAGCAGCTCAACAGCATCACTGTTGCAGAAACACGGGAAGGGGAGGGAAGGCTGTGCTGAGGAGGGAAGCACTGGACACTGGGGCCACCATCATGGAAAGCTCTGTTTTGGGGGATTATAGTGCAGTGGGCAGTCACTGGATAGCCACCACTGCTCCCAGTGACCAGCAGAAGTGGGGTGTGTTGCACCCTTTGCCAGCTCCTGCAGTGGCAGTGCGCAGGGAGGGACAGAGCAGGTGACATGGGCAGGGAAGCCCACCAAGACCCCCAGCTGAGGGCTGGCAGAACAAGGCTGGTTGTGTGGGAGCAGGGGGTTGCATGTCCCCAGGCTTCACACAGAGCCCAAGCCCTGGCCCGGCTTCTCAACTCTAAACCCACCCACAGGACACACACAGCACAGACACGTCACTTGTGAATCCAGGATGGGTTGTGAATCCAGGATGGATGGCCCCTGACACAGCCTCCTCCCTCTGCAGAGCTGCAAGTTCGGTGTGTCTTGGCATCTCCTTTGCCGAGCACCTCTCCAGTGAGAGCCGGAGACACCTGCACGGCTGCCCAGTTCAGCTCCGGGCTGCCTTTGACGTGCATGGCTGCCCAGAGCTTCCCTGGAACCCATTCGCAGGCTGGACATGTGGTCGAAAGGGATGAAGCAAGAGTTCCCTGGGCACTTGCTTGGAAGAGAGTATTTCCCTGTTTCCCTTATGTGGGAAGGTGAATGAGCCAGCCACAGCAGAGATCATTCATAAAGTGCATGGGGGCCTGGGGGATCTCAGCAGAGGTCACGGTGCCCTGCCTCGCTCCATCAGCCCACGCTGGGCATGGTGGCAGGCACAGCCCCTTGCCAGGGACCTGCTGGGGAAGGATGGGCTGTGTCTTTGCACACGTCTTGCTCACACCCCTGCTCAAAGAGCAAATCCAGAGGTATTTTATCCTCTGTACGTTTGTTTAAGGAAGTTTAAAAGCAAATTTGGCCCCTGACTTTGAATCCTTGCTCCTATAAATTCAAACACCTTGGACAGAGCATGTCTGTGCAGTCTTACATGTGACATTTAGCTAAAACCACTTACAAACAACTTGCATTACAAGTTTATTCATTCCCTGCAGAATGTTGGCTCCGCTGAGCATCTCACGAGCCATCTGCTGCGGGCAAGCTGCTTATCTTTGCTATCAGACCCCTCTTCTAAATATTATGACCAAACAGAATTCCAAGAACAACATCCATCCCGCTGCACTGCAAATGCGCAAAACTGATAAACTGTTTATACATTATCAGCTAAATAAATTTGGTTTATCTGGAAGGGTTTGCAAAAGAAAGCCTCTTGGGGTGCTCGGAAAGAATGCTTTTTGCAGGCAATTCTGAGTGGGATGGGGATCTCTCTGGGGCTCCACCCGACGTGCCACCTTTGGCTGAGCCAGCCCCAGGATGCCCATCATATAGGTGGGGTGGAGGGCTCATGAAGGTCAGCAGTTCCTATCCGGGAGTGGACCCAGGAGCCTGATGAGTTGTGATGCAGCAGTGGTTGATCATCAGCTTCTTGAGTTGTGTTCATCTGGCACCTGGGGCTGGGCTGAACCACTTGCCCCATCCCCAGCAATGGGGGAAGAGCTCTCAGACCTTCTGCTGCTCTGGGTATCAGCGTCTGCCCGCAGCTTCTTGCTTCTCTTCTGCTCCACCCATGACTTTTTGCAGCTTCATGTTACCTTTTGACTGTCATGTTAGATCGTCCTTCAAGGCAGACTTGGTGTCTGAACTGGCAAACCGAGGAGCTGTCTAACCTCCACGCCTGGGACAGCGGCGGGAGCTGGCTAACCCTGGCGCCTGGGACAGTGCCCAGAGCTGCTAACCCCAGTGCCCCAATATAAATTATCTAAAGGCTTGTGAAATCCACCCAAAGTGTCTCTTCCCTTCCCAGTGTCCAACAGACCAAATTGGGTATCACGGACTGTGTTTATTCTTCCACATTGGGTTTTCTTGATTGCCTTTTGGTGTTAAGAAGCCTTGGGACAAGGCCATGAGCAGAGGTCACTGTGGGTCAGCGCAGCGGACCCCAGCCGTGCCAGCAAATGGAGAGCATTTATTCTCCCTAGGGGACTTCAGATCTAAGGACGTTTTGTCCGCTGACTGCCAGCAAGCACATCTGACAAGTCAAGTGGGTTTCTGATGGCCCTGGCCACCCTCTCCAGGACCATTTTAACACAGCCTGCGTGTCGTAGTTCAGGCAGCCATGGGGCACCGAGTGCCAGGCTGACAGCAGCTCCTGTGGTGGCCCTGCGTGGCTGAGAGAAGCCCGTGAGTGAGAGACTGTAGCATTGAACACCAGCAGGTCTACCCAGCCCTGGCTACTGTGTGCTGTTTTAGGACCTTGCTTCCATGTCTGGGGAAGGGGATGGAGTGACTGACTGTGCCTGGGGTGGGGGACTGTTGGGCTCAATAAGCCCTGGGGCAGAGGCATCTCAATCTGGGCTGGAGGAAGAAGAGGAGCGGGGTATTTTGATTTTCTCAGTGACCCTGAAGCAGAGCAGAGCGCCCTGGTGCAGAGTGGATGTGGACTTGTCTGCACAGCTCACTACTCAGCTGGGATGGCAGCGCTTCTTCATTGACCCAGTAGTAGAGGAGTATGTCTCCTGATAACACTTGCAGAGGACCAGAGCTCCTGGAGAGGTACAGAGAGGGAAACTGTGGAGAGCTGAGCTGGGTTATGTGACAGATGGAGCTCATCCAGAGAAGATTCATCGTCCAGCAGCTGAAAACTGTCCTCCAGGTGGGTTCAGGGATGCATGCTGTGCCAGCCAGAGGGGATCAGGGACTTTGGTGAGGAGGTGAAGTCAGTGCAAGTGGGCTTGCTACAGAGAAAGGGCTGATGCCTAGACGGGGATCAGAGCACTGAGGAGAAGCCAAGCTTTCTGCACAGTGTTGCAGGAATGCCCCTGTAGAGGGAATGTCATTCGCTGACCTGAGCCAGTGCTTCTCAGAGTGTGTGCAATCGGGGGAAAAGTCACATATTGACTTCAAAACTGAAGAAACTGCCTCATGGAGTTGGGTGGAGTTGGGTGATCCAGGGGAGCCTTGAGATGTGTCTGCATTATGGGTTAGCACCTTCTAAACAGGCCTGTGCACAACCCGCCCCAGCAACTGGACACTGCAGGTGGAGAAGTGGAGACGTGAAGTCAGGTGCACACATTTCCAGGGATGAGCAGTGCAAGGCAGCGAGAGACCATGGAGGGGCCATGGCTGCAGCAGTGATGGGTTCTCCTCTGCCTTGGCGTGGTCTGATGGAGACTCGGTGCCTCTTTAGGAAGCAGGTACTCTGTATAATATTCCAGTTCCATAGGTCTGCGTGGCAGTAAGCAGTGTGATGTGGTACAGCAATGCTGATGGAGAGAACTCTTTAGTCACCTGACTCACCCTATTTATGGTTTACAAAACTCCCCACAGTTTTATCCAGTGATTTCAAACCATATTTAAGGCCAACAAGGGATCCAGCAATGACTGCATGGCTGTTTCACCAGTCACTGTTCATGGGCTGTTCAAGTGACAGGACTGTGGCTGGGAGCTGCTTCCAGCCGAGGTCCTCAGTCATGGCAGGGCTGATCCCCCACTGGGTTGTCAGTGGGTAGTGATGTGGTTCCTGGCATATCAGTCATATGGGGGTACTGCCACCTCTGTGCCTTGAGGCTGCACTCCTCAGGGCATCGTCTTCTCTTCTGGCAAGCTCATAATATTGACCTTGAATGACTCTTTGCAGTGGCATATTATTCCCATGTTGTTCTCATCTGAGGAACAACTCATTACACCCATCAGTACAAGCTGATGGAGGGAGAGACCCTGGCTCTTGATCCTTGGTAGCACTTGTGACACTTGTGGTTTCTGTGGCAAAGCTTGTGATCACAAGGTCTTTCTCCTGTATGTGTCCAGGATGGAGACAGCTGGGGCAGGCATGAACCTGGCTTCCCCCCGAGATGCTACCAGTCTACATCTCTCCACCTCTCAGCTCTGCCCTTGACTGTAAGCATCCAAAGCAGAAGGATGTCACTGCCCTCTCTTATAACTGTGAAAACAGAGACGAAAAAGGGCCATAGTCATAGGAAGCCTGTCTGGACATGAACCCAGGTGTCCAGGATTCATCCGTCTTTTTTCTTTCATACTTTCATACTTTATCATACTTCTTTTCTTGAAAGAAAGTCTGAAAGAGGGGGAGACAGTGGCAAATTTTTTTTTGTGCTGCTACCCAGACATCAGGAGAAGTGCTGTCACTGTGGCACAGAGGAGAGGGGACTCACTAAGGAAAAAAATAGAAGGGACAATTGAGTGGAAAGCTGCAAAGTGTGACAGGCCTGGGGAAAAGGAATGCTGTGGGGGATAGCAGGCCTCTGAGCATTGCTGTTGTCCCTTCAGAGGGACCGAGCATTGCAATAGTTGTTCTGGGATATCCAGGCCTCTTTGCCAGCTCAGGCATTGTTGCTGACCCTTTGGGATCACTGCTGTTTTCCTACTACCATCCATCACTGAGGGCATGTCCTCTTAAGTCACTTCTCACTATTGCAACTCTGCAGCGACTCCCTTCATGCAATGTCCATTTGGAGCTTCAGTGGAGGCAAGCAGCTATTTCCACATGGCCTGCTGCTGGAATGGGCTCTTACCCTGCCCCATGCCCAGACCCCCCGAAAAATACTGGTCCCACAAAAATGCTGTCATTTTCCAGGCTTCCTGTCATTGGAGTGAAGAAGTTTCCTGAAGCAGACCTCCAGCATACAAGGCACTCCTTGCCCTGGAAGTTCAGGCTGGCTCTGAGCCTCATCATTCTGCATATCTTGTATACATGAAGCAACTCCTTTGCATAAAGATATGGAGTTTATTAGGAGACACTGGAGCTTAGGAGCTGTTAGGAGTGGAAGTCAATTCTGTTTCTGACACGCAAAGAGCCTTTTATAGGCTGGAATGGGCACAGGACCCTCGCTGAGTACCTCCCCCTTGGCGCTCAGCTAGCCCCTTCCCAGGCACCACCGCTTGCTGGAGCCTGATACTTGGACTTCCTCCAGTTTGAGTTGGGTCCCCATCCCTTGCCATGAGAGATAACACCACAATCTAAGGAATCTCTTGAGCTGAACTCATTTAAAAACACCCACACAGACAGCTCTTCTTCTCCCCAACACGCTCATTAACCCTTGTCTCCTTTCCTGGAAGCTCATCAAGGCCACAGGAACCTCGTGAGCCTGGCTGGCTGTGAAGGACCGTGGGATGCTGACCCTGTGCCATCTCGCACCTGTAACATGTGGGCTGCAGAAGCAGCAGCTCCTCTCCTGGGACTCCTGTCAGCCTGGGACCCCAGGGATTTCCCATTTCCTTCACTGTTTGATGCTCTCACAGAGCAAAATAATCTCTTTCCTTTGGTTGGAGCCATATACTTGGCACTTTTCTGCTGTCTCCTCTCCTCAGCCACTCAGCCACTATCACCATAGCAATATTTGCTTTAATGTGACTTCTCTCCATCAGTGAGGGGTTTTGCATCTTTGAGGTCTTTTGCCCCAGTGTCATTCCCCAGGCTCCCCAGTCCCTAAGGAAGTTACACAACTTCCTTATACAATCCCTTTCTGTCCTTTTCCTGCTCTGGCCTTGCTACCCTGGCTCAGAAAAATTAGCAAGTGGTTTTTTATGAATTTTGTGGTCACAGGATCCCTTTCCTGGCCTTGGACCCCTTGCAGGACAGCTGTGTCCAGGCCTTCTCCTAGGGAATACCTGTGATTGCTCTGTTTCTCCAGAAGTATCAGTCATGTCTTTCACTGGTGAATCTCATTCAGGGACAGTTCAGGGATGGAGCTTGTTCAGGCCCAGCGTCCTCAGCTCAGGTCTCCCTCCTGATCCAGCTGACCAGGCTTAAGTCACCTTCTGGCTGCTGCAGATGGTGCTTTACCTCTTCCTGGCTGGTGGAGGTGGGAGCAGGGTTCAGGCATGTTCTCCAAGCCCTGGGAAAGACTTGGAGCTTTTGAAACCTGAAAGGTGTGAGAATATGCCCAAAGGAAAAGTCTTGACTTGTTTTCTGGACTGTTTCGAAGGAAGTTGCCTTCTACCAATGTTTAAAGCTTTAGCTGGAATTTCAGGTCTCTCTGCCCCAGTCTGTCTGATTGCCCCCAGTGGGCTGTAGTTTATGTTTCAGACACATGCCATCTCCCACCCTGACTTGCTAGAAGCACACTTCCCTCTGAGATGGTTTTCGCATGAGTGCAGCATCCCAAAGGAGCCTAGGGGCAGAGGTCAGTGATTGCATATCATTCAAACCTGTACCCTGGGCAGTCTTTTCTGAACAGAGGACAAATTGTGAGTCTGCCAAAACTACAACCAGATTTCTGCTGCATGCCTGCTCCTTGGTGACAGAGCCCTCCAAGCACTGCACTGTGGGCGGTGGGAGACTCCAGCAGAGCTGGAGACACGTCACTGGGAATCTCACTCATTTGTAGCTCATTCCAGTTGCACAGCTGTCTCCTTTAACCAAAGTTTACTCAACGTTACTTAATGCTTCAACCATGCCTCTGCCAGGAAGATGTTCAGCTGCAGTGTGTGTGACCTTTACCCACCAAGCTAGTTTGGTCTGGGTCCTCAAGGGGGATGTCAAACCCACAGGGGTTGGGCATGGCAGGGGTTTGGAGCTGGATCAGACTATTGGGACTTTGGCCCAGCTCTCCCACCAGTCACGCACACCAGGGACAGGGTTGACCAGACCAAGTTGTCCTGGTTTTTCCACAAAGACTCATCCTCACTCCATCTGAGCCCATCTTCTTTTTGGTCCTGCATGCATCCCTTTGTTCTTGCTTTCCGGCCAAGACTGGCAAGGCTGGGTGCCTCCAGGTGGGTGAGGAGAGGAGACCAGGAGGGGATGGTGCTGTTCTGAACCCTATAGCTGTGTTTGCAGGTCCTGAGCACTCAGGTGAGCCTTGCTCCAGTGTGCCCCATGGCAGCTCCCAGTGGCAGGGCACTGGGGTCCGCCCTGGCCTCTTTTTAGTCCTTGGCACAAGGAGGGAGTCAGGGACAGGCTATGACTCAAAGTCTTGCATCATCCAGAGGAAGAAATTGCCCTGGGCTGTGTCTCAGTTTCCTCACTTGCAAAGGAAGAGAAGTGCTCTGAAAACTTTGAAAAGCATGCTGTGTCCACATCATCTAGGATGCACATGGGCCCTTCTCCTGAGGTCCCAACATGCTCCATGGTGCTGTTGAAGCTTCCCAGGTACCCAGAAGGGGAGGCTGTAAGGCATATTCCTGTAGGATACTTCCAGCTATTTCAGGCAGTCCATTCATAAGCCTTTTTTGACACTCAGCTCCCCATCAGACCATGCTGGAGTTGCCTCCCCCTGTCCCAGTGATGGTGGGAGTGCTGCACAGAGCAGCAGCCAGCAGATATATGGCCCTGGTGTCTAGACCAGCTCTGACCTGCCTGGGAGGACAGGTACATCCTGTGAAAGTCAGGAGGCCCATCTCTGGCCATTTGGCCCTTCATCTTACAGTCAAACAGGGGAATTTTGCCAGAAAAGCACACTGCAGCACTGTCCAGGGGCATGGGGAGGTGTTGGCTGTCAGGCCATCTTGCAGTACTGCCCATGGCGGGCAGCAGGATGCACCCCCTGTTAATGGCACCAGCTCCCCCGCTGCTGCGAAACAAAAGGGATGGGGTCGGGTGGGAGCCTGCCCCCAGCAAGGGCACTGTGGGGAGCCTGGTGCTTCCCTCTGAATGACTGCAGGGGGCTGCTCCATCCTGGCCGGGGGTCTCAGCCCCATGGGAGCAGAGCTGGGCTGGGGGCCTGGAGTTGGGGAGACCTGTGGAAGGGCTGGAGCAGGCAAAAACCCCAGGCTGCCCACGTGCAAAGGGGTACGAGAGACCACCAAAGGAGCAATCCTCTCCGCAAATGTATGCAAGGAAAAGGACGGCAGCTCAGTTTGAAAGGGCAGGGATGCTCAGCTGTGATGCTCAGTGGTTCTGGCAGTGGTGGCAGAAGCAGGGGGGTATTTCTCTGCTATATGAGAGGTGGGAGCCGAAAGTCCTGGTACCAGCAGATATCCTCACCCCGCTGGCAGCTGGCTTGTGGTACGTCAGTACCAGGCTAACGGTGCCTGTGGAGCTGGGCTGAGCAGGGCAGGTGCAGGGAGGCAGGACCCTACTGGTGGCAGGCTTGGAGGGGACAGGCCCCACTGCCACCGGGTTGTCTCCTGCCCGTTGGGCTGGTTGGCAGATGCAGGAGCACCAGGGTGGGTGTCTGGGGTGGGGAGGTACACTGTGGTTTTGCTGCTCACTTCCTTGTGTTTGCCATTTTATGGGGGATTTAGCACGGGTGGCAGCACTGGCTGCCGAGCAGAGAGGTCCAGGCACGTGTGTCACCGTGCAGATGTGTACGTGCACATGCCTGGTGATAAACACACAGATGTGAATGTGAGGAAAAATGTAAACATATACAATAATTTTCTACAATTAAGAGATGTTTTAGAGAAGAAAATTTCCATTTTAGGCTTAGGAACATCAATTTTATAAATAAAAGATTTAAATAAACATTAACATGGATACATCAACACACACACACATACATGCTCACACGAGCACTTAAAATAGGCTCCCACACTATAATTTTAAATAGTACAAAACAAATGAATTCTCCAAATATTGTTTAAACTGGCACAGGGGGTTATGATGTCATCTCTGTAGTAATCATAAACTTGTTTTCCTGTAATAAATATGATCGCTTTTCCCATTAACAGTTTATTAGGACTTTTGGTCTATGCGAGACCAATACCAAACCGTGGCTGGTTTTGATTGCTGAAGACTGCATTAGGTCTCCATCCTCTCCGCTGGCTCACTCACGCTGCTGTCAATAGTCGCTTTTTTATTTTCTCATCCTTTTCCTCTGGGGAAATAAAGAGTGGCGCCTTGCTCATGAGCAGGATCTCAATTTCTGCAGCGTGCGGTGGGACTTTGCCTATGGGCCGGATTGTCGGCTCTAACATTGCCTTCAGTGGAAGCAGGATTGGGTCACAGGGAGCCAGAGGCTGACCGAGCGCAGGGCTGTGGGTTCTGCAGAGGGCATGGTGGTACAGGGGGGGTGCAGAGGGACTGGGGCTTGTGCTCCTGGTGCCCCCAGCCAGTGCCCTCCCGAGTCTGGTGGTAATGAGCCCAGATGATGAGGAAGTGCCCAACTCACAGCCTGACGGGAGTGAAGGAGCTGGGGCCATGTGATCTTCTTGTGCTGTCACTACTGGGCTCCTCCTCGGACGAGATGTGCATGTGCTCTGGGTGAGGATCCTCACCAACTCTTTGGGGCCCAATCCTGACCCTTTGACATCTCCACTTGGAGGAGCCTGTGCTGGAGGGGGAGGTGACAGTCCCTTCCCCAGCAACAGCATGGTGGTTCCAGGCTTGTGGTCATGTCTATCAGCAGAGCTTCACCATGGGTGCAGATGAGACACACTCCTGGGTGCCCCACCTGGGACAGCATCTGTGTCCCTGCACCATCCTGAGACAATAGTGTCCCTGACAGTGCAGCTGGAGGCACCAAGCAGTCCCAGGGCCAGACCTGGGCTGGGGCACACCACACTTCACAGGATCTCTGAGCAAGCAGACGGCCCCAGCCTCCCACTAAAGCCCCGGGGGCTGAGTCTCACTGCCCCATCATATCTTCTGTTCGTATGCACAGCCCTGTAGGAAATGCTGCTGGAACACGCCAGCTCTACTCCTAGAGCTATGTTCATTCACACTTATCAGCACCAGGACACGGTGTCTCTGAATGACTTAGAATAATATTTGGAAAAATCCATCTTAAGTATATTAGTCCACTAAGCCTTTAAGTCTTCACAAGGGCCTTAATTCCAAGGACGCTGATGCATGCCTGTGCCAAGGATTTTGCAACACAGTGACACACAGGCGGCCAGGCTCGTTCTGCGCCCCATCCTGCTGCCTTGAAAATGGTTAACAAATGTCTTACTGCTGGAAATCTGTTTCTGCTTAGCTGGGAAGCGGTGGGGTTCTGAACCCTGCTTTGTAGCACCCTGCTGGCAGCTTTTGTCATTCTCAGGCTTGGCATATTATTGGAACTATTAAATGATGTTGCATTGCCTCATTGTATTTAGATTTTAAACATATTTGTAAGGCTTTGAAAAAAAAAATTGTTCTCATTATTAAAGCAATGTACCAGATACCTTCTAGTAAATAATCTGTCCCAGAAGTGCTCTGCTCACCCAGAGTGGGCTGGGGAGCAATAAACCAGCAAAAGGGAAGGAAAAAAAAATAGCATGGATGTTACAGGGATATAGAGCCAGGAGAAATGAGAAGTGGGAAAGCATGGCATGATGTAGGTGAACTCCCTGCAAGGTTCTGTTCACATGCACGACCATCAGCTCGGGAGGGCATTCGACCCCCACCCAGGAGCCAAGGGCAGTTTTCCAAGAGCAGAGCATGGGCAGTAGCCAGCTCAAGAGAGAGGTGATCAGATGAATGGGTTTTGCCTTGTGCCACTGCCTCTGGCAGCGCTGGAAGTAGCTGGGGCCTCTGGCATGCAGAGTTTGGCAGCAAGGGGTGTCAGAAGGAGCTCAGAGGTCTCCCCGAGGGCTGTTGGGGAGACCAGGAGCACATTGAGGAAACAGCACTCTGCTGCCTTTGCTTCTTAGTCCCCCTTGTCTGTACAGCTTCATGGCCAGAAAACAGGGTGAGAAGCTTTCAAATCTCCAGACCCTCCAGTTGCAGCCCCCAGGCTGTCTAAAATCAAGAGACAGAGCCAACCTGCCTGCCCACCTGCACATATCTCCATGGAGATGGAGATGGAGATGGGGGTGGAGGTGGAGCTAGAGATGTGTGTGTTTGGGAAACTGTCTTATCCAAGTCATTATAGCAACCTTTCCCTGCCACTATCACTATCTACTTTATCTAGTCTGGCGAATGACCCAAACGCAGAACTCTCTTGTAGATATTTTTACAGTGTTTGGCTGATTCCTTGGCATACCTGAACTTACACCTGCTGGCAAGCATTTCTTCTCTTCCATCTATTCAGAGCAGATCCCCAAGGGCAGAATTCATCTAATTCCCCTCTCCTACTCTGATGCCAGTGGTTGAAGGGGCTCCGGCAGTGAGTTTGGGACACAGCAGGAGAGCCACAGCATGTCCCAGCTCCAGGCTCCCTCCACACAGAGGGATGAGCGGTGCTGGAGGAGGAGTAACACGGGTCACTGCTTGCTGTTTACTTGCAGTGCCATAAAGCCTCTGTGCCAGCATCCCCAGGCTACAGTGCTATGAAGGCATTGATGACCTGCCCCTAGCTACCAGCCTCCTCAGAACTTTAGCAGCAGAGCTAATTACTAGTGATTTGACTAACAGTACTAGCCTGGGCCAAGTGTATAGTAAGTCAATCTTCTAGAAGCTGGGAAAGTACCAAAAAGCAAACAAACCCAAAACAACAACAACACAACAAAAAGCCAAGGAGAAAGGAAAATAGCTACGATACTGTTGTGATGTCTGTACATGAGTATTTTTGCACTGAAGGAATGCAGATGCATTTTTGCTGTGTTACAGCACAGTTCGAGACAGACCAGCAATGATGCACTGTAAACAGACCATGTTAAAACACATAGTTCTCTCTAGATCTTTCTGCAGTATTTTCTCTAAATAGTTATTTTGTAATAGGCATTTTATTTGCTTTGCAGAGTCCCTAAATAGCATGAGTCCAAGTTCAGTAACATGCATGTTCTGGCATTTATTTTAAAGGGCTCTTTATTTAGTAAGCTCTGCGACAAACGACATCCCCCGCCAAGGCTGCCCTCTGCCCACGGTGCCGTGCTCGTGCTGTGGAACTGGGGGTTGCTGCTCCCTGGCAGTGGCCGGGCCCTGTCTTTGTGAGAAGTTCCACTGGTGCAGGCTCAGACTGAGCACCAGGGACAGCAAAGGAGCAGTGGAGAGCCGAGCTCAGCCCTCAGTGCTCCCTGTGCCCAAGCATGGGCTAACGTGGACACAGCTGTGAGGGCTGGAGACCTCCTGAGTCTGGGGGAATCAGGCTGCTCATCCAGGCTGCTCAGTCATCAAGGGGTGAGGTCTCCCAGGGTATATAAATCCTCACTGCTGTGCTTTCCCAGTGTGCCCCAGGCAGCAAGGGCTGAGCAAAGCCTGAGAGCAACCCCCTCCCCACAAGGCCATCTCCCCTCACCCACGGGGGAAGGCAGGAGCTGAGCTTGTCTCTCCACATTGTTCATCCAGCAAAGGTTATTCAGGTAGATTTTTCCTCCTCCAGTGTATAGGAAAGGGACACAGAGAATGGAAAAAACAGACACATTTGAGCTCAAAACCCTTTTGATTTGTTTCATAGACCATTAGGCTACATTAGGAGGTAAAGCCAAATTCTGTGCTCTGCTGCCCCAGGGGTAATGCCCCACTTCCTTGTTTGCCCAGACAATGTAGCCAAGGGAATTTCCCTCTCGATTATGCTAGAAGAAATGGGGCTTTTCTGGTACCTGATTTGTATCCAAATCAAGTTGATTCGGTTCCTGAGAGACTGGAGTATCCCTTAAAACACTGGACTGATCAAATGTGACATTCCAGAGAGAGCAGTTACAGGTGAAGATGGACAGGGCACCCAGTGCAGGACAGCTGGAGAAGCTCTGTTGTTTCCTTTTGAGCTCTCGGTCCCTGAGGGTGTGAGACCAGGATGTGGCCATAGGAAGGGGGAGACAGCCCTGAAGTTTGGAGAGTAAGAGTCAACTACCCATCTGCTTCTCTGTGTTGGCTGCATGATCCCATGCCAGAGAAACTTTTGGAGGAGGGACTGGACCTTGACAGCACCATCTGTCACTTGGCTGGAAGTGGGATCACGCCAGAAGGAGTCCCGGTGTCAGTGCTGATGCTTCCAGCAAGTTGGAGGATGCACAGAGGTTTGGACATCGCCCAAGCTCTTCTGCTTCCTTGGGGCACAGGAAAGGTAGCCCTGTGCTGAGCATCACCGGGTTGTTTCATCACAAGAATCAGTAGGAATTTCCCATGTCTGCCCAGTATTACTTTTTTGGTGAGGAATACAATTTAAAAACTACCTTCTTTGAGACCTTTTTTTTTTCTTTTTAATCTATTTCTCAGTGGTTTCTCTTTGATTTCCCCCCCCTCCAAATCTCCCTGTGTCACCAGCAGGAATTCCTTTATGGTTTGTAGAAAACAAATTGGAAACAAACTACAAAATATTTTGCTTTTGCAAAAAGGGGGAAGGGCAAACAAAAGTTAAATGCAATTTTCTGTACTGGCCTCATTTATGGTGCCAAGTTTTACCCATTGTGTAAAACACAGCTCATTTACCCAAGCAACATAGATGGAAATCCAGCACTTTGGGATGGGTGAAGCTGTTTGGGTTTGGAGATCACGCTATGTAATTGTACACAAAAGGAGAACTTGCCATTGTGGTTACCAGCTCGAAATGGGAATGGTATGAATAGCCAAACTTTTCATAGGCGTTGTAAATTGTGTTTCCACAAACCAACTTCCAGGAATAACAGCATGCTTTTCTAAACGATGTTTGTTTGCTCTCTGCACCCCTTCCAGCTCTCCCCCTTCTCTGTTCTGCTTTTTATTCTTTTTATTCATTCAAGTGATGAAAACCTGGGGAATATTTTGGTGACTTTCACAGACATTTGTGATTTTTCCTCCTGAACTGCCAAAGTAAAAGTTGGCCCGTACCAGCTAAGGCACTTCCGTTGGGATTTGAGGATGGTAAATCAGGAAGAGGCAATAGGATAGTGAAATCTTGGTTAGAAATTACAACGCCATTTCCCCCCTTGCAATGAACGGAAAGACAGAAATAACTTCAGGGAAGACTTTCCTGCTTCTGCAAAGCCTGTTGGAATTTGCAACAAACCCGAAACCTTTCTCCTCTCTCCTGCTCACACATGCTCCACACTTTGCTTGTTAGCGAGTCCTGGACATGAGTCCTTGGTGCTTTATCTGATACAAGAAGTGGAGCAGCTGCTGGACGTGAGTTACAGTAAGGGCCCACCTAAGTCGTGTGAAAACTGGATCTCTATGGGAGTGGGAGCAGGATCATGCAAACTCTGAATCTGAATCATTCTTGGAGCTGTTCCTGTATAGGCCACACTTGCAATGAGGCTGTTTTCAGACCTGGCTCCAAACGTCCTGTAGCTGAAGGCTATTGTTAGCAACAGCTCAGTTCTGTAATGCTGACAAGACACTGCTGTCTATCTCAGCACAAGGAAAGGTTGTTTCTGAGGGGCTCCTCTGCTTTCCTCCCATTAGGTGGCTGGAGAAGGGTCTCTTGGTGGTGTGTGCATCATTGTGTGTGATTTGCCTGGGAACAAATGTGGTGTTTTTCTGGCTTGTTAGCCACTGCAGTCATAGGAGATGCTCTAGAGCAACACCGAGTCCTAACATCAATGACTGGCATGGGGCAGGAGTTTGCAGCTGTGTCTTAATCTGTGGCAGAAGTGCTGGAATCTGCTGCTTCTCCCGACTCTACCAGCTCGTGAAGGGAGCCTGGACAGGACAGTAGCTAGTGGGTCTGGCTAGAAGAGACGAGACGGTCATAATGTCAAAAAGAGGAGTTTCAGTTTGGAGAGAAGTAATTGGTGGGATTCTTCAAATAAACTTTGAGATCTTATACTTTTAAATTACTTTAAATAATGGTTTTTCCATTAAAAAAAAAAAAAAAAAAAAAAAAAGGAGCATGTTGAAGAAGTCTGTGCTTAATACAAGGCTAGAAAGTGCAGTCAAGGCACAAGAGGAATGTCACCTCCCAACAGGTGAGGGATGGAGAGTCTGTCCCTGCAGGTGGGACTCGAGGCCTCATGTTGTTGTTCAGACAATCCAGAGCACAGGCTGAGAGGCCTTGTTACTCCAGAATATAAACACAGAAGAGGATAAGCTTTAGGTGGAGAGAGAGCTATTGAAATGGTAGGACACTGCTGTCACAAGAAAATCTTTCATGAACATGAAAGAGTTTAAGGTGTTTTCTAAAGTAGAAGGCATTTTCTAGACATCAAAGCAGGGAGATACCAGAAAAACTTCTGAAGAAGAGAAAAGAGGAACGAAGAGAAAATAGGAACAAAAAGAAAACTGGTGCCACAAAGCTCATCATAGCAGGGACTGGACTTGAATAGACAGTGTTGGGTGGGCGTCTGCCATATCCCATGAATCCTAGGCCAGTGAAGATGCTGTGTGTCAGAGGACAAGGAGCACAGGACTGGGGCTGGGCCACCACAGACACAGCAGATCACACCGGTTGTGCTGACCTTGGACAATCCCCATGGGCAGACCAGTGAACCAGCAGTCACATTGCTGTGACGTGGTACCAAGCACGTAACAGCCTGGTACTGTGGGTTCAAGGAGACTGGGTCAGATTCTCCCTTGAAGTCAGACCCTGACAAGCTGGATTATCTTCCCTGATTAGTCATATTTCCAGGAATTTACAGGTAGGATAATGCTGCCAGGAGCACGGGTTTCCTGGAACCAGACCCAATCTAGTGGCACAATGTGATGGCTGAAAGGTCAGTGGGAAGCATGGGACAGGTCTCAGAAAAGAGCCATGGTCCTTTTCCTAGAATTTCTTCAATGTAATCTGGAAAACAATGATTTAAACCTGAAACAGGCCATGGCTTTTAAAAGAGGATTAAAATAATCCAGTCTGGGGTTCTGTTTTGATTTGTTGTGCCTAAGCCTTTTAAAGGTGTGATTCTGAGCCATTCTTTGAAATTCAGAAAGCAAGCAACTTAGTTTTAGAGAAACTTCTTCCATATTCATGAATCTTCAGGACACAGGTCTTTAAATAAAATCACCTAACACCAAACTGGGTGGTCAGAGCCTTCTCATGAGGCAGTGAATGTGTCCGTGACACCTGGTGCTGCCTGGGGCAGGGGGCAGAGCCCGGACGGTGGCAGGAGCAGTGAGGTGATGGGTGAGGAACGTGTCTGTGCTCCCTCCTGCACAGTCACCCCCCAGCTTGCCCAGCCGCATGCAGACATGTTGCTTTCCCCTTTGCTGAACAAGTCAATACGGTGTCTGGGGACTGTGGACTGGCAACTTCATATTCTCTGGTGAATTGCCCTGCTAGAAAATCCACTCCTATGCATGTTTCCATTTCTATACCCACTGGTATAACATCAGGTCCTGGGAATGCTCCCCCCTCCTGCACTCTTTCAGGGGGTATCGATGTTTCCATTTAATGTGGGGTTTCTTGCCCTCACTGAGGAATTTTACAAATAGTTTGTTTATTGTGTCAATTTCTGCCTTTGTGAGCAGAAGAGAGAGCATCTGGAGAGCATCATGAACTCTTGGCATGGATGCTCCTGGGAGGCTGTGCTCTCCCCAGCGTGAGAGAAGCAGCCCATCCCCACTCCCCATAACCCCATCACATCCTCAGATTGGGTCCTGCCTGAGCACATCATTCATCTCCCAACTGTGCGGGAGGCTATGGCAGGGTGCAGGGACAACCCTGTTTGCTCCACCAATGGAGAGCTGCTTGCTCTGCTCTGGGCCACATCCCCCTTGTGAATTCACCTGCCTTGCTTCACGGCAGAGGAAGGTCTCCTAATGTCTCAGCTCTCCTGAGAATGAGCTTGACTGATGCAGGAGATAAAGACCTGTCTCTCCATGTGTGCCAAAGCAATGCAAGGCTGTTGTGTCCACCCACTCTAGGGATTCAGCAGAACAACAGCCTACAGCTGTGGCATTGAGCCTGCTTTCGAGCAGCAACTTCACCTCTACATCAGCTGGGAATTTCCCATCACAATAGAGTTTTGTTGGGGGAAAAAATGAGAGAGTTGATTAATCGAAAGGAAAATGTTGCATAGGAATGCACCAGTTGGAGTTAAAGTCTTATCTGAAAAGGTCACCAGAGTTTGGGAAGGAATGTCTCATTAAGACAGAGGCAGACCACCCTGCAATCGCCAATTACCTACCGGTCAGGACAAGTCTGGGAGGGGGAAGATAACAAAGTAGAGACTTGACCTTAGTTCCATGTGTCCCGGGAGAGCACAGGGCTCGTTACACTCCAGGACAAGCGCATGCCTTTCCTGTCTTGTTGGAGCTGCTCAATTGTGTACAGTTAATTAATATTCATTAAGTCGAAGGCAAAGTTGGATTGCAGTCTGCTCATTAAGGTACTGACTTAGGCTCAAGTTCAAGTGACTATTCCTTTATTTATACTGTGCAAAGTTGCAGTGGAACAGGCCATACAAACCCGCTAGCCTGGTGATTTGAGCACTCAGCTGGGGCCTGAGGGACTTCCAGCCAAGCCCCCCCTCTGCCAGCACTGGAGAAGACCTTGGTTCTCCTTCCACACCCCAGCTGGTTTCATGCCATGACAATCCATTTAGGAGTGCCTTTGGTTTTTCATGGAAATCGCTGGAGGTTTTGGTTTGATCCTGGCGTGGGGTGGGAACATTTTCTGATGCGTTTTGAGGTTTTGTTGGAATGGTGAGTGTCTTCCTGCCCAGCTCCTGCTGTGAACACCGCACTTCCAGGCAGGTTGCTGCCAGCTTTGCAGGCAAGGTGAAGGAGCAGCTTGGTAGTGCTCAGAGACCTCAGCACATTATGTGCCCTGTGACATTTGCAACAAGCAATGCCACAACCACGCAGCAATGCCTCTCCCTAAGCAGGGAGGCTCATCCCTTCCCAGGGAGTGCTGGTTACAGCTCGAGAGCTCAGCTCTGGTCAGGGTGGCAGACACTGCAGCCAGTCACAGTGGATGGGGACACCTGAGCTGGCAGATGGATGCCCACAGAGGGATCTCCAGGGCTTGAGAGGCAAGCACAGCCTTCCTCTGCCCTGGTGCCCAGTGTGTGTTGGGGGAGGGATGATCAGCACTTTGGTGGTCCTGACCAGCAGGAAGTTGTTCACTTGCTTAGAGACAGTAAGAGCCTGTGGAAGACCAAAGCCACATGGCTGTGCCACATGGAGCACCATCGCCTCCTCTGTGGTGGGTTGGAAATGGAAGCTGTGGCCTTCTCCAGTGCTTTGTGTGGTTGTAGTCTGGGGACTCTCTTCCCCTGTCCAGGGGCGCCAGATGGTTGCTACTCAGGCAGAGCAGAGGCTGCCACCGAATGGGGGGGATATCTAAACTCACCCACCAGTGCCCCATGTTGCCTGACTCCACAGCCATGCTGGATGGAGTTACATATCCTGGGAGGCCGTCTGACCTTCTGCCCAGCTCAGTCTGGAAGTACTGGTTTGGTAGGTACAAAGCCCATGTGCTCATTTCTGTGCCCCAAACTGACAGCAGGGATGTCTTCCCATGGGCAGGGCCTGGTAGACATCAACAGCAGATGAACAACCTCCCTTGAGATCCTGTTCCAGTTCGAAGTGATCCGGTTAAAGGTAATTTATGGCTCAGTGGCTCCATGTCCACCAAATTATAACAAGTACCAGGCAGATAGCTGGATGTAGAGCTCAAGTTCAACTCCACAATAGGCACGCAGGGTTTTCCAGGTGATGAATTTGAGAAACATACTGGAAAAGGCATGTGGGTGCCTGTGTGTGCTCAGATGTGGGTTGTGTACCCATTCATCTGTGTACAAGGATGTGCATAACCACAGAGACAGCCTGTGCCTTGCCAGGAGAGCTGGTCACACTTTTCTGCCAACTCATCTCAATGGAAACTTTCCATAGGAACTAAATTTGTTTAGAAAAACCATTGAAATGAAACATTCTGCTGATGTCAAGAAGTTTGGCTTTTACATTAGCTGGTGAAACACTCTGATTTTTTTATTTTGACTTTTTGTTTCTATATCCTACTGACTTTATTATTTCAGTATACCTCATAAAAATAAGAAGTAAAAGAAAAAAATACCGAACTGAATTACTTCAACTGGCCCTAGTGCCATTCTTCAAATTACACGACTGGTCAGTTGAAAAGTTGTTGTTTTCATCCTGATTATAGACAAAATCAAACCTCCACATGGCAGAATTTTCTTTTAAATGGGATTATGACCCTGCCAGCTTGATCTGCAAGCATGCGCACCTCACTTGCTGTGCCTCTGGAGCAGAGCAGGGAGGGGGCCAGCATGGGCAGTGTGCCCGCCATGGTCAGTGCTGATGCACTCAACAGTCCTCCCTGTCTCCTCCTGAAGCAACAACCGTGGAGGCTGAATAAGTTGTCAGCATACTGGTGTGCCAATGAATAGCCTCCATCCTTGAAAGCATAGATCCCACCCAGGGTCCCCTACCACCACCCCGTAACCCCACCTGGTCCCCATGTTCCCTGAGCTCAGAGGTGACAACTCACAGCCACCTTTTTCACCCTCAGCCCGTCTCCGCTCCCTCTCCTGGGTGTCAGTCAGTGGCATGCACTGTGTCCTGGAGGAAGCACCCCGCTGTGTCCATACCCCTGTTCTGTCCTCCCCTCGGGGAGCTCCTGTGGCAGATACTCCCCTTTTGTCTGGGAGCCATGTGTCACTGCTGCAGGAGTGGGAGGACAGATTGTGTCTGGCCATGCTGGAGCAACAGGTTAAC
Organism: Strix uralensis; assembly: GCF_047716275.1. Classification (NCBI taxonomy): domain Eukaryota; kingdom Metazoa; phylum Chordata; class Aves; order Strigiformes; family Strigidae; genus Strix; species Strix uralensis. Next base: position 8,000,240 of record NC_133990.1, read on the forward strand.
AACCGGATAAGGACATCTCCCTCTGTGCTGTCCCCTTCCCTATCATTTTCCAGCTCCTGTGTCCCTGGGTTCCCTTTGCTCCTCCTGCACTTTGCTGCCAGTTGGTGCCTGAATCCCAGCACAGCCACGATGCAGGGATTTCGGTGAAAGGGGTATGGGAAGCAAGACTTCTTCTACATTTGAATCCTCCCTGCATCTGTACCTCAGCGTACTGTGGCCACTGTCACCCCTGCTCCAACCTTTCTTCTCTCCCTTTGCATACCCTCCCCTCACTGCTTGACAGTCCTGCCCACCAGTGCCAGGGGCTGGGCACCATTCCTGTGTCTCAGTTCTGCCCTGCTGCTCTGGATGGCCATGGGCATGTTCTCCTGCTACACATCAAGGGCAGTTCTTCTAAGAGGTTGGTCAAAAGGCTTTCCAGACAAAAACCACTAGTATAGCATAATCTAAACATCCCACGGGACCATTTCCATTTAGTTGAAGAGACAGACATAATACTGCTGACGCACTTTGTTTCAGGCAGCTAGGAGCAATTTGCTTTGGCTTCTTGCTGTGAAATTTTGTTCTGTCCGCACCTTGCAGTCAGAGGCAGGGGGCTGTTGTAGTGTGGTATGTGGTTCGACTGCACGGGAGTACCTGCTCCGTACCATGGTGTGGAGGCTTTGGAGGGGAGCAGTGTGCACTCTGCATCCTCATTTACCTCTGCAGTAATCACTACTGAGAAAAACCTCACTGAGAAACTAGCAGGACAGTCTGGGGTGGCTTGTGTGAGTCCTTTCCACGTGCTTTTTAGCACCTCGTGGTCTGGGGGACTTGGCCACAGTCTTTCCTTTGCCATGAGCTGGGCTCACCAGCACCCTGAGAAGAAGCTGCTTCTCTTGGTATGCTGGAGAACAGCTACAACCCCTGCCTCAACAAACCTGAAGGTATTTCTAATTGGTTGCCACATAGAGAAGAGCTGCTGGTTAATTAATTGTTGAAATTCACTATTCATCTTCCCCTTGTAGACTGAGGAAACAGCCCCTGCCCTGAAGCTGTTGTAAGTGTTGAAGTAGACATTTGCAGACAGCTTATTAACTCGGCTGGGGAAGGCTTAGATACGACTGCCAGTCTCTTCCACCTAACAAGGCTGGGTCACCACCATCCAGAGGCAGCCCTGTGCTTTGCAAGCCTGTCACGCTGGCAGGTCTGGCTCCTCTCAGAGCCGGTTTCTGACCACTGAGCAGAAGTTACGTGTTTTCCTCTCAGGAAGGTCCAGTGCCTGCTGCCTGCCCCAGCCTGCATCACGCCGCTGCGGTGGGGAACCCTTCCTGCTTGGAAGAGCTGGATTTGGACTTGCATCTTTCAGCGAAACACAGTATTTGTTATGTGGCCCGTGGGGACAGCTGCCTTCAGAGTGCTTGAATAAGGGAGTTGACAAGTCCTATATGTAAAAGCTGAAGGCTTATGACCCCTAGAGTCAGCTTGGGGAATGCATCCCTTCCCGAGCAGCTCCCGCAGGCAGGCGTGGGTACCAACCGAGCCCCTCCTGGGATGCGCTCTGGTCACGGCACTCTCGTCCCTCCCTTGCCTGCAGAGAGCATCCTGGCCCAGCCCGGCTCCTGCGTCGGGGGTGATTCCTCGAGAGCTGGTGCAACTCATTCATTGCCAAGAGACTGAGGACAGCCCGTGGGGACAACTCCTCGCCTGCCCTGGCTTTCCCTGGAAAGCAGGGTGGACCCGGCACAGCGCTGGCAGCCCAGCCCCTGGACTCTGTAGGGAAGCCACCCCGGCACGGGCTGCCTGGGACGGGGCCACTTCTATAACCTCAACTCAGCACAGACCAGCCAAGAAGAGAGCCAGGAGAGGCCAGATCCTACACCCATTGATTGCAGGGCACCCAGGGACTGCAGGGAGGAAAGGAGGAACTCTGCACTTGTGGCATTACTGCAGGAGGTGCGCAGCCCCAGGCAGGATTAGATCCAGCTGCTACAGCCTTTCCATATCCACAGAAGGGACATCTCCACTGCCCTGGAAGTACAGGGACCTCCCAGAAGCCAATGACCCCAGGGAGACCACCTTGGTTTTACCTGGAAGGTTTTTAATGGGAGTCCCTGGAGTTACTGGTGCAGTGACAACCCACTAGACGTCACTTAGCATTTAGATCTCTGCAAAAAAATCCCTTTGCTCAGAGTTGTCTTCTTGTTGGAAGCAGTAGACTGGATCTAGGGGTAATTTTCTTATTAGCATAATGAGGAGCCCCATATCCTGCTGTCTCTGATCACCAGCTCAGAGAAAGGCCTGGAAATTCCTGTAATACACAGCGATGCTCTGCCAAGTATTTACCCACTCTCTGTGCAGCATAGACACTGATTTACTGCACTGCTATGTTTTATTTTCAGCAGTGTTGCTCAAATGGGGTCAGAAGCAGCATAACCTGTCCCATCTACAAAGTGCCTATGCTATCTTGCAGCAAGGGGTTCCCCAGGTTAATTACCTTGTGCGTGTGTGGGTGTCTGTGTGTGCGAGCATGTGTGTGTGTATTTTTGTGAAAATGTGTTTTGTCAGTTCTGGAGGCACCTGTAAAGCTTATTCCTGCATGAACCACATTAAACCAAGAAATGACTGGTGTGCTACCTTGGAAACTGCTCAGCCTGAGGGATGTTGCTGTTTCCGATGCTGTTAGTGTGAGCACAGCCTAAGCAACATCGAGACCTGTGAACCAGCCCTCAGTGAGAGCGGAGCCCTGCCTCTGGAGTGTGTCCCACACAAACAGGCTGGAGAGACAGGAGTGTGGCTCTTACCCCATTTCTTAGGAGGGAACTGAGGGAGATTAAGAAAAAACCCTTGCATGTAAAGGAAACATGTTTTGCAGAAATTATTGTTTTTCCATTAAATCTTTCTAATTTTTGATCAGAAAGTGAATGGGCTGGAACTGCAGTTTGGCCTCTCATTGCACATCTCCTAGCAGCTGAACTGCTTGGAGTTCCCCTGTCCCATCTCTGTCCTCCTCCAAGGGCTATCCCCACCAGCCAACCTCAGCCGCAAGACTCTGTGACCAAGGACAGCCTCACCATAGGAGCTGGAGGTTTTGGTCTTCAATCATTTTCTTGGAATCAAAACTTTCTGTGAGAAATAAGAAAAAGCTCTGAAGCAGTTTCAGAGTTTGTTCCTGAGAGCTGGGCAGGGCTCGCGCAGGGTCACAAGATGATTTGGAAGGGCTGGGAGTTGGCTCACCATGAGGAACAAGTTGGGAGGTTTTGGAAAAGCTTGAGTTTGGGGCCAGGGCTCAGATGGAGCAGGATAAGCCTGCAAAAGAGACTGTTTGATATGTGCTGCAGCTGTGGGCACTGAACTTCATGTACTTTGAGGTCTTCTCCAGCCTGTGACCCCAAAACTCAGGTCAGAGTTATGACCAGAAGATCTTTCCTCTTTCTCCAGGTCGTCCTATGGGGCAGGGAGCTCTGCCTGATGATGTTAGACATGAGAGTGGCTCTAGTCCCTTTCCTTTGTGAACTGTCCAAGTCACAAGTGTGCCAGAGGGCTATGCAGGCAGTGCTTGTCTGGCTGGTGAGTGACCATGCCACCAAGTAACATGTTTGGAGGGATGAGACCACCTGCATGGGGAGGGGATGCCGTTGACTGCTCCTGGGGTCCCCCAGTAGCTCTCCATGGCTGATGCACGGGGACATCTTGGCATGAGCACTGCAGGAACAGTTCATTGTCTCTGGTGTCATTGTCACGTGAAAGGATGATGGAAAGCAGCCTGTCAGGGTGGTAGCATTGGTGTCATTCACCACAGGGTAATTGTCAGATGGGGGACATGGTCCCAGGCAGTTGGACAGTCATGCAACGTGGTTCACCTGGGGTGAAATCCCACCCAGCACCAACAGCCACATGGGCACAGCCCTGGCCTGGGGGACCGTGGGAATAGACCTGCCACCGCTGTCTCCATCCTACACTTGCAGGCACACCACCCCAGGCCGGGCAAGGGTGGGTGGACAGGCTCGTTACCTTCATGCTGGGATGACCACGGGTGGGCTGGGGTCTCGCCGAATCTGGCAGGAATTTTGCCCATGTGACATCAGTGGAGTGGAGACTTTGCATTTTCTATTTAAAGAGATTATCTAGAGCAGCCCTTGGCAGCCCTGCAAGGGTGGGATGCCAGATTTTTTCCCAAATTAGAGGTGAAATGTGCCAGTAGAAATGCAGTGAGAGATGGGCGCTCTGCCTCCCGACAGGCAGGGTGCTGGCAAGCTGCTTATCGGGTCGATATCCATCACTCAGGAGGAGCAGGAAGCTGCTGACACCTCGCCCACCACCCCGCTCCTGGCCCTGTACCTGCTCTGGCACCCGCGATGCCCTCAGCACCTATGATGCCCTTGCTACCCATAACATCCTTGGCACATCAGGGCACAGTGATGGTGTGCTGGCGCGACAGTGCTTGGCTTCCTTATCTTTCACGAGGCCTGGCTGTGTGTTCACAGGAAAAGTGAGGAGGTGCAGAACTGAGAAAAGAAGTAAAAAAATAAATTTTCCAATTAAATATATTAGGAGCTGGGGCTGAGATTTTCTGTCACAATATTTTTTCCCCCTTCAAGGCATATTTTTTCTCCCCAGAAAATTTCTAGGAAAATAGGGCAAAGAAGGGTTTGTGCTTTTTGGCCAGGGAGGACTGCTGGGTTCTCAGCTGCAGGGGGTCCTTGGTCTCAGGGCTCCTCACAGGGCTCTTCACATCGTATTTTTGAGTTGAGCATTTTCTCTTGGATGCTGCTCTGGAGAACACATAGAAATGTCTTCGTTTCCATGGTCATTATTGTTAGAAAAATATCTAAATGAAACTTTGAAGTTTTCGTGCTTTATATGCACAACTGAAATGTTAGAAGCACTTCAATGCAAAAATGTTGTTTCATCAAATAAATTTGTTTTATTCTTATGTTTTGGGATTTTTTTAAATCTTATAGTATGCCATTAGATGTTATTGTATACTAGGCGTCATACTGTTACCTTTGGTATAGTATTTGGACAGTATGAAAGTTACTTTTTAAAGTTTTGACCCAGTGAATGTCAGGACTTTTGCACATTAATTTAATGAGAATCAGAAGAAAATTCTTAGTGTTGACGTTTCTGATGGGTGAAAGTTCAGTGTTCTTGTGCTTGCCTTCTTGCAGTCTGATTTACTGGTACTCTGATTTGTCATGATATAAGTCATTAATACCCACTGTAAATTAGTGTAGGGGAAGTTTTGAATTGACCTGTACACCATAACATGTGTAAACGAAATGCCTGTTGTGCTAAATCCAATATTAACACTTACTTTTCTCTCTGTCTCAACAATAAAACAAGGTTTATTTTGCAAGAAAAATTATAAACACTCAGGCTGGAACAGGGAATGGCAAGATGCCTGTCTGTGTCACTGAGGGGAGCAAACCTCCCCCTTTACAGACGTGAGAGCATCATCATTCAAGTCCCACTCAGAAGGTGGGGCCAGCCCTTCCTAATCAAACAGCAGTTTGCACCGTAAAGCTGTTAGAGACCATGACATGGATTTGGAAAGCGTTTGTAGGAATTCTCTGCACAACCCTGCTGAGATCCCATCTCTTGTGCAAAGCTAAACAGAATGATGAGAGGCTGACAAGCCTAAAGGGCAGAAGAGCTAAAAGTGGGAAAAACAGCTGACCAGAAAGGTCACTGCAAATAGGCAAATGCTTGAAGAACCATGGAAGTAGAGGAGATGTAACTGCCTGTGGCAGTACAGCTGAGAGCCCCACAGTGAATTTAACTGGAGGAAAATGTGGGCTGTATATCAGCAAAATCCTGTCTTCCAGGCAGCAAGATCTATGGGAGCAGAGTGGTTTCCCAGGGGACAAAGCAAGGGCTCTATTGCTGGAGTAATTTAAAATTGGATGGGACAGAGTGCTTGGGAACATGCTGCAGAGGCTAATTGTGGGGTTGTGACTGTGTGAAAGTCTAGTGTGCATGGAAAATAAAAGTTTGCTGCGGAGGGATGTATCTGTTGATCAGTTGGTGGATCAAGGATTTGAGTAAATAGAGAAGGAGAGAGGCTTTGGGTCCGGGGGAGATGAGCTGCATGGGGTGCTGGTCCCTGCTGAGCCCCATGGCCACGGAGAACATGGCAGTCCCCTGGGCCAGGGGCCAAGAGTCTCCACTACTCCTTGTGCCACCCATGGGAGAGGAACTCTGCTGTCCCTCTGTCCCCCTCCTGGTGGGATCCTGGCCTTTCTGTGCCAGGGAGGAATTTGGAGGGATTTTATTACCCAGGGAGACGATGTGATCTCTGTCCGCAGCCCAACCCCCATCCCAGCCCTGGCAGCCCCTGCAGGGACTCTTGCTGGCCCCACACCATCACCTTCCTCCTACCAGGCAGTGCTGCCCCGGGTCTGCTTGGACTGTGAGGGACACGTGGCACTCCCGTGGGCGCTGCCACAGCAGGGATGGCCGCTCCACTTCCCTAGCTGGTGTGTGGGCTGCTCTCCTCTGGAAGAGCCTCCGCAGCGTGCCGTCCCTGCACCGAGATTTACAGCACTCTGCCCAGATCTGCTAACCTTTGCGCTTCTCTTTCAAAACATCATAATAAACAAGTGGAGCTGGGAAGTGCTGGTGGAGCTGCAATGCCGGGTGCTCACAGCAGCTGAGCTCTGGCACTGCGTGCCTGGAGGTGACCCTTGCTGGGGGGTGAGCTGGTAGATGCAGAGACCTTCCTCCTGCCTTCCACCCTCTGTAAAGGGGAGGCACCTCTGTACCCCACACAATAGGCTGGTGGCACCCACTGGGTCATCAGTGATTGCTTCAAACCCTCCCAAGTGCTGGAAGGGCCCGTTACCCTCACCTATATGGGGACAGGCACCCTGTGGCATGGGGGTGAGACCCCTCATGGTCCTGCCCTGCTAGCTATGGGTGGACACAAAGCTCCCGTATAGGATTTCCCCTCCATGGTGTCCAGTGGCAGAGCACCCACTGCCTGCCTCTGCTTCTGCCCCACTGTGAAAAAACAAAGGATCTTCTAGTGTTTGCCAGGTACCTGCAGCCCTGGGCCAACCTCCTTCAGTGGCACATTGCAGCATGTGGCCCTAGGGCTTGGTGCTGGCATCTCTGGCCTCCTGCCCTACAAATCTGGGAATCTGGCTGGGTCAGAGCCCACTCATGCACTCTGGGAGCAAGTGTAGCTATCAGAGTGTGTGCCAGTGCAGTCGAGTCTGCTGGTGCAGGGGGTTGTGCCTTCAAGTTAGCCTCCATGTTACCGGTGTGTGGGTGCCAGCTCTCTCCCCAGTCTCTTGGGCTCCCCCATTCCTCCCTGTGCTTTTCTCCTGGAGAGATGTTTCACCACCTCCATGAGGTGCTGCCCATGTCCGCACACTGCCTTGCCCCAGGGATGGCCTGCTGATCCCTGCCCCGGGCTGTGTTGAGGCTGCCAGGCATGGGATTTACGCTGTGCTTCTCCTGGTTTCACATGTTCATTCCTCCACCAGAACAGTCTCTTCCAGAGCCTGCTCCTGCACTGACCCCTCTGCATTAGCAGGAGGCTGCCGAGCTGGAGACCACATGCCATCTTGCCGGCGCTTCCCCACTGTGCTGGCACTTGGGGTGTCATGGTGGTGCCCAGGAAGGTCTGCTGGTACCAGTCCCCCCGACAAGCTCAAAGCTCCCTGGGGTTGCCCTGCCCAGCTGGAGGCTGAGCAGAGTGACTTCCTTGCCCCCCCTCCCCGCAAGACAACCCCTCTCCTAGGCCTTGCAGAGTTAAAAATAGAGCCTTGCTTATGGAAAGTTCATGCTGGATAAGAGACTTAGCAGGACACTGCTGAGATCCTCATCTGAACGTAAATCAATCGCTGCACCCCAGGCGGACCAGGCAGGCAGGAGCAGGACAAGATCCCGGCACACAATGTGTCCTCTCTAATTAAAAAGAGACTGTTCAGTGAACGTGCTCACTTTCTCTTCATCAATGGGAGAGCAGGGCAGCTGCCAGGTTATGATACCTCGGCTCTGGCTGGGTCTGGCCACCAAGTGGGGTGGTCACAGCTGCTAGACCAGTGTCCTCCTCCTGGCTGCAGGCACTGCCAGGGTGAAGGGTCCTGCCTGGGTGGGTTGCGGGTGAGACCCTGACAGCTGCTGGGGGCTCGGGGGTGCAGTGCCAGCAGCTATGCATTTGCAACACAGCTGAGCTGAGCCCAGCACTGTGTCACTGCTGCTCCTGGAAGCACAGGTTAGGATTCATGCCTGTGGGTTTCAGCGTTATCCAGGGGGGGGAAGTCTTTGTGATGCTCTCTGCCAAATGCTCTCCTCTCCGTGTGACACCGTGGGTGGCTGGGGTGCAGTGGAAGAGGGGTTAAAGCAGTCTCCGGTGTGCTGTGGGCGGGTGCTCGAGCCACTAACAAAGAATAGTAATGAATGGAAAAAGTGAAGTGTTTTTTCCCTAAAGCAAACAGCTCGGTCAGATTAGAAGCTCGGAGTGCGCTTTACCCAACTATTAATACATTCCTCGCTCATCTCAAACTAAACAGCCGCACTGAGCTCCAAGTTCATAAAAACAGCATCAAATCCATGAGAGCACAGTACATTTATAGTGTCAGCCAGTAAAACTGCCTGCTGGAGGTGATGGTACTCTGGCTCTCTGCCTGCTGAGGAGGGACGGGCTGGGCCAAGCAAGAGGAAGACCGGTGGCCCCGAGCGAACGGACCCTTGCCCTCCTCAGCAGAGACTGCTGGCAGACGTAGAGAGAGCCTGGAGAAGCCCCCATCACTGCTGTGCTGGAGTTGCCCTGCTTAGAAATACTGAAACATGGTGATCTGGGGTTGTCTGGACCTGGGTCTTGTGTCAGGGGCTGCCAGCACATGCTCTGGGGTCAGCAGGGATGTCAGACATGCTCAGTCTTCCCAATAAACAACCTGCATGCATCCCCGCCCGGGATGGCCATGTTCATCTCCTACCTAAGGAAGGCCAAGGAGGGGACTGGCTGCAGTGCAGGGCAGAGCCTGGGTGAAATCCTGTCGTGGTGCTGTGAGTGCAGAAACGTGGGCAGGTTCACACTTCCCTGTCTTCCTGACCGTCCCCACTGAGGACCCCTGCCTGGGTGCCTGTGGTGTGCAGCGTGAGGGGCAGGTGGCTGCTCCGGGGCCCCTTGGAGCAAAGAGAATCCCCACTCGGCTCTCCTTGGTGACAAGTGCCGAGGCAGGCAGCTGCTTGCCAGATCCCCACAGCTGTGCAATCCATCTGCAGCACTTGCTGCGTGCCAGCTGCAGCCCTGCACGTGCATTGGAGCAGGGGGAGGCCACAAGACAAGGCCATGAACAGCAGCATCCCCTTCATCCTCTGCAGCCCAGCAGGGCTGTGTGGGTGGTAAAAGCCCTGCATCTGCAAAGAGAAAGGGGAGAATGGCCTGCTGGGGTTTTGCCTGGTCCTTGATCTAGGCAGGGTGTGTGACCTGGTGTGTGAGCACTGCAGACCCACTCCCTGTGCACCAAGCATCCCTGGCCTCACTGCCACCTCCTTTGAGGCAGATGCAGATGTGTCATCTCTGAGGCTTGGTGCACCAGGGGTCTTCAGGGCCAAGGTGCAAAGCCTTTCCACATTTGGCAACTGGACAAAAAAGCTGTATCTAGAGGTGCTTTGCTTCTCACTCTGTCTTTTCACTGGGCTGGTCTATGCTCAATGTTTTGTCTGTGGAGTTATGTTGGACTGGGGTTGTTTAAGGTGACACAGCCTGGGGCAGATGTTTGCACTGAACGTCACTTGGGGGCTGCAGTTATCTAGAAAGAGCCAAACAGAAAGTGTGCAAGAGCCAGAACTACCCACAGACTCCCCCAAGGAGCACCAGGCTGTTGCCCCAGGGCAGAAGTGTTGAATCATCCTCCTGTTGTAGCTGGAGCTGAGCAGAAGATTTCTGTTTTGAAGGAAGCTCTTATTCCTCTTCTTTGTCCTGATGCAGTCTGAGAAAACTAAATCATTTCTCAAAGAGCAAAATATTCAGAAAAAGAAAGTCATCCCAGAAATGATGAAATACTTTCTTTTGCCTGGGCTGTGCGTCTGCCCCAGCACGGCTTGGCCCCTTGGAGCTCAGTCCGGTGCCTGGCCTGCCCTCTGCCCAGGGCTCGCTGGCCAGAGAGCTCTCGCCTGCTCAGGGGCCATGTGGCTCCCACAAGGCTCATCTGATCTACTCAGTGTCTCAAGCCCATCATGGGGGATAGATCTGGACAAGGAGCCCAGCTGACTGGGCAGACTGGGAATGCGAAGGATGCAGTGCAGCGGCTGAGGCAGACACAGAGTTAATGCCAAACACCATTGCTGGGAAAGAAAAAAATTCCCTTGGAAAACTGTGATTTTGGTTTTGTAGAGGTGCATTTTCCTGCAGGAAGAATATCACAGTTGCAGAAAACGGAGCTCACTTGTCCTGCAGAGAAATTGAGTTTATTCTGGTTTATTCTGTGGTTTGCATCCAGCTTCTAATCAGGGTCCACATCTACATGCACCTCTGCAAAACCGAGCTGAAGGCCACAAAGCGCTTAAGGGGGGTTTGAGCACAGAGGCCTCACACATGTGTAACGGCTTGCAGAGCTCTGCACAAACCTTTTCTGGCTTGTGACCAGACACTTGCCAGGATGAGTGTTTGGAAAACTAGCCTTTTGCTTGCTAACTGCCTGTGTTAGGGAACAAATGAGGCTTCTTCGATGACAATTTTATATAAATTTTCTGAGCAATAACAGTGCAGCTACTTCACCCTTTCAGGGACTAGACCCACATGCGGAAGGTTTCTTCGTAAAGCTCTTTATACCTAATACATGCCACTCTACTGAAAAGATCCTATAAAATATGCCAGGACACAGGACTCATTCCAGAAATCATTGCTTATTAAATCATCTGGGTGGCAGAGGAAGAAGCTGATCAGAGATGAACTGATAAAGCATGGCTCTGGGAGCTGACTGACCTCAGTGTCATGTTCTACCCCTTTTTTTATCTTTCCCACACATTGCAGAAAGACAAAGTCTAAAGTGATACTATATATACGGCTTGCTGTACCATTCATCTGGGCAGCACGAAGCTCGGGTTTATACGGATCTGTCTGGCATTAGAGGATCAAAAGGTTATGTTATTGGTACATTTCTGCACATCCAAGCCATGAGTCATCATTTCCAGGAAGCTAAATACTTACTTAAAGAGCTGTGATGCAAATTGTGTTTCCCAAACATTTTATTCCTAATGCAACCCTGGATATCAAATCTGGGCATAGAGTTTATGAACAGCTGATCTACAGCAAAAGGTTGAGGTAGTGGGTCAAAGCTGCCTCTGAGTTTAGTCTGATTTATGGACAAAGTAATTTTGTTATGAAAAATAAGCATATAAAGTACTTGGAAGCTACAGTAAAACCATAAACAGTGCACTTTGCCTTCTGCATACGAGAGCTAATTGCAAGTATTCATCAGAGCAGAAAACAGGCTGAGATGTGCTTGCTAGTATTTCATATTGAGATATGGTTGCTAGTCTTTCATATTGCTAGTTGTTGTTGTCTTTGTTGTTGTTGTTATTATTATTATTGACAAGTGTGAAATAGTTTTTAACTAGATGTGTTTTGAAACTTCCATGGCACCCTGTTCAACACTAAACCATCAACATCATCCCCCTAAGAGTTATGAGGAAAAGCTACAAACAAAACCCAAATATAACTACCCAACTGGGAAAAAAAAAAAAAAAAAAAGGGCAAAAGTTCTCCCAAAACCATGAAATTTCAAGAAAATAGAAATAGTTTCGGGATGGCTGTTTGCACACACTGTACACACCCGCTGGCACGACCTCTCACCTGGGTTCTTTGCTCTCATGGCAGTAAGTGTCACACTGCACCGGAGGTTGTACAGGCAGGGAGAGGATGGAAGCTGCAGTCTCCCCTCCTATGGTGGGCACAGACTCTGCCCTGTGCTGAACAACAGAACAGGGTCCCAGGCCTGTTAGGGAAGCACAGCCTGGCCTCCATGCTGGGCAGGAGAAGGTCCGTAGGAAATGCACCTCTGCAGATGGGACACGCCAGGGAGATTAAGCACTTGTAGCTGAGACTTTCCAGTCTATATGCCAAGGGGACTAGATCTAGGCCCTCTTCCAAAAGCTTGTGTCTGTAATTCAAAGCTGGAAAGCCCTGAAATTTTCTCTTCTTCTGCTTAAAGCACATTGGAGCTGCCAGCTTGAAGATATTGCTTCTAGCAAAGATAAGAGCAGAACATCCTGGCTTTAATCAGTCTGTGCACTGCATGGTGAAAGGCAGTCCACCTCCTCTGGCTCAGCATACGCCCGAGCTGAGCCTCGCTGCCTGGGTCCTGCTGTGTGCAAGGTCTGGCTGGGCTTGAGGAACAGGGCTCCCTCCCTGCCAGGATTGCCTAGGCTCTGGCTGCTGGCTGGTCAGCTAATGGCCCAGGTGCTGAGCTGCAACTGTGTGTCCATGCGTGTCCCCCAGCATGGTTCTGGCACAGGCAGTCAGGGCTCTCCTGGGCAGTCTGGGGGCAAGCACGGGCGAGGGACGCTTCCCAACGGGCAGGACAGAAGAGCCCCTGTGTTTTGCGGAAAAGAGAGTTTAGGTGTGTAGACACAAACTAACTGCAGTTGTCCCTAGGGACAGAGAACAGTCCATGAATATTTTTTTACTATTTATCTTATTCAGCAAAAGCAGCCACCTTTCCAGGAGTCTGTCCAGCCATACCCAGCCTCATCCTTGCCTGGCATGTGCACAGATGGGCAGCTGGACCAAGACCTCGCAATGCCTGGGCTTATCTACAATCGCTGCAAGTGATAAATAATAATTGTCCTATGCTTGGCTTACCCCTTGCCAGGCTACTGCTCCTTATTCCCACGGAGCCAGCTCTGTGATTCGGCAGCCCTATGTTTCTCAGAGCTGAACCGAGCAGAGATGACTGAGGGGGTGGATAAGCCTGTTTCGTCTCTCTGGGATCCTCCGTGGTATCTATTCTAAGGTTTGCTGTATCAGACTCTGGGAATGAGCTGGGAGGCTGCCTCTCGGGCTGCCAGTGGTCTCTGGGGACCTCATAGCCACACATGTGCTCTTCCCAGGTCGCATGGCCATGGTCCGTGACAGGGGAGATGCTGTTGGGGCTTTGCTCAGGCTGGACCTCCAGCAGGCTACGTTCTGGGCACCTCTCAGCTTTCCTGAGACTCTGGAAACCAGACTTCAGACTCTGAAACTCTTAGGTATGTCTCTGTTATCTGGCATCCTGCCTGACTGAAGATCACGTCGCAGCTTGATAAGCCAGGTCCTGAGATAGGTGTCTGCCAGGAAGCGTGCACAGCGTTTCCCTCTATACTCATGATGGGATTAGTCATATTACCACTTACTTAGCCTGATGCATAGGTACACAGATGCAGGTTTGCAAAAATCTGGAACACATCACTCCTTACTTAGCACACAATGTAGAGAGTTTCTGAGATGGGTAAGTTTCAAGGTGGAGAAGTTTCTTTTCCTCTCCCACGTGTTCCTTGAGGTCTTGTCAGAGAAGTTTTGCAGGGAGGTTCAGGCTCCATCTCTGACAGTGGTGGATCTGCTGGAGCACAGAGTCTCTCTATGACTTCTGCAGTCACTGTTGGGCCTTGCTGGACCCGTGACCAAAGAGAACTCCCAAAGAGCCAAATCCTCCTAAAACTGAAAGAGGAATGAAAAGGAAAAGAAACAAAGAAATCTATCCCAAAGTTTAATTTTAAGAATGAGAATAAGATACAAATACAAAAGTAGTTATAAAAGAATTCAAAAGAAAAGCTAAATAAGTGAAATATCTACAGAAGGCATAAAACTGTTTAAAGACAAAGTGTTAGAGACTTGGAATAAATATATACAATCAATCTAGAATGTGCTAAACTATCCAGAAAAAAGAAAAAAACCAAAACAACAACCTGCCATGCTTTAGTAGTGAAAGGCATTATAAGAAAGAGATTCATCATAATTGAAATAATTTCCAAAGAAGGAAGATAGAATGGAGTACAAAGTACGTCTGTTAGATGTAATACCCATAATAAGGACAGGCCAAAAATATTGTTAGGAAAAACTTGCTAAAAGCATAAAATCCAATAATAAAACATTTCTCAAAACATAAATAGTAGGAAGCTAATAAGAAAGTGGCCCTAACTCAGATCTGTGTAGAAAAAGACAGAAGAAAGTTAATGTTGCAGTGCAAGAGCTAAATAGCTAAACTGATACTCAGTGGCAGGGAGGAGGAAGCATCCTACACTGTGTCCACCCTTTATACAACCCCTCATCCCATAACCAAGGAAACAGCAAGAATCAAAGATTATTTCTCAGACTGAAATGTCAAACCTGGAAGTACTCTTGCGAAGCGAACCTGAACTGAACCTAAATCCCACTGTCACAGTGCTGGCACCAGACCTGGCAGAGCACAGCACAGCGGCTCCTCAGCACTGTGCAGACCAAGGGCACAAGAAAATCTGTGCTAGGATTGGAGAGGTGCCAAGGAGAGGGGAACAAGTGGCAGGGGCTCGTGCCCATCCTTTTGCTGAAACCCTGTGCTGTGGGCACCTCGTGTGACTATGGGCCATTTTTGCATGCAAACAGCTAATGTACTGCTATTAGCCTGGACTTGAACTAGAATACCTTCAGTCACATCCGAGCCCAAATTGGAACAGAATGAAAAAAATGTAGTGGTTGGACTCCCTGCTAACTGAGCACTGGGCTCTGAATTAACAATTACCACTAGGGAAAGAAATCTGGGGTTCTTGGGCTAGGTCATGGAAAACATCAGCTCAGTAGGGGGCAAGAAAGGGATTCAGATTTTGGGAATGATTAGGGGAGAAACTGGGAACAAAACAGAAAATGCAGTTCTGCCATGGTAAGTCCACAGCATCCCCAAGCCCGAAGCTGGCTGGTGTATCCATTCCTGTGTCCTCATCCTCCCCCCTTCTCAGGAGAGTTCAGAAAACCAGAAAAGGACAACCACCATGACCACAGGCATTTAATGGTGTCCATAGGAACCATTAAACAGACAAGGGCTTTTTTTGCTTCAACAGAAGATATCTGAGCAGGGTGATAGGGGCAGTGTGCAGCAGTGTGGACCAGTCTGGTGAGGGTGGTTAGGGGGTCATCAGTCACAGTGTCTCCATGATATTGTCAGGTAGCAGATTTAAAAGAAACAAAAGGAAATACTTTTTCACACAACTCATAATTCATCATGAAACACATTACCATGGGACAGTGTAAGGCCAAAAGTATAACTGGCTTCAAAAAGCAATTACATTCAGAAAGAAAACATCATTGAGACTATTAAACATGACGTCCAGTGATAACCTCTCAATCACTAGATCCAAAGGCTGGGAATATATCATAGCAGAGATCCTTGTTGTCTTATGTACTCCTTCCACATACATAACTGGCCACCAGTAGAGAGGGTGCACTGGCCCAGGGGGATATAGGGCTGACACGGTATAGCTGTTGTATGTTCTCTCCTATTCAAAGCTGTCCTTGCCTTCCTGACTCTCAGCCTGAGGGGAATTAATTTCTATTTTCTTCTTCTTTGGTCTTTAAACATCCCAAAGATAGCCATCTCCATCACAGAAACGACCCTCTCCAATGCATAATTCATTTGACTGGGCGTAGAAATGCCCATTTCCCAGCCCTCTGTAGAGGAGCTGGAAAACCTCATCTTGCCAAGGTTTTGCCTGACCTTTGTTCTGGGTGAACAGGATCTACTCAGGGTTTTAATTAACAGCCTGTTCTCTGTTAGGTGTACAGGAGCCATCCTCTCTCCCTAGCAACAGATATATGAGGCCAAAACACAGAACCAGTAATTTGCTAGGTAGCTCACAAGCAGAAGTTAGGAGATGGTCTCAGGAGTTTCCCTCTGAGGTTGATGTAGAAAGAGTAATTAATCCCCAGACTGATCCATTTTACCTGCCATAGCCTTCAGATGAGATGAATCACTGTCTGCAGAAGTGCACCTTGACTTACCAAGCCCTTGCCATTAGACTGGTCATGATGCTACCGACCAGCTTTGCAGAGTGGAACCATAGAATCATTTCTGTTAGAAAAGATCTTTCAAATCATTGAGTCCAACCGTGAACCTAACACTGCCTCTCCCAGGGGGAAGCTGCTGCCTTCTGCTGGGGCACATGCCACCTCCTGGTGCGATGCCAGATGTCAGTGGTCCTACAAATGGCACTAGTGCTGGCATTGCCTGGACGCATGGGTATGTGTGTTGGTGGTTACAAGAGACCAGGGAAACCACAGAGACCCTCACACGCACACCAGAACACACACAAGCACAGTACCCCGCTTGTTCTGACGCACACGTTGTCCATGCTCTCCTGACAGCATGAGAGCCAGCCAGAGGTACTGCAGGGGCTCTGCGAGCAGCGAGCACCCTTGGGTGGCAGGTGGCAGGTCAGAGGCGGCCCCTGAGGCCGTCATTAATGCTGTAATCACATGTGATTATCACAAATGGAGACACAGTGAGCCACACAGCTCTATAGTAATGAACACAAACAACTTCCAAGTACATTCAGTTCACTGCCCTGTTTCCCATCCGTCCCCACATTGGTGAATATGTAAATAGAGGATATTCTTAGCAGAGAGGATTCCCAAGAAAATGCCATGTCTCCTTGATGCAAGCAAGGATTTAGTACACTGGCATGGGGAAGCACTGAGGTCTTCCTAGTGACAGGAGAGTCAGAGCCTCTGACAGTGCCCGGCAGGCCCAGGGATGGGGTGAGTGTTTGGGAACACTTGCTCTGCTCTTCTCCGCAGTGGTGAAAATAAAAGGGGCACAGATGTTAATCAACTAGCTGAGCTGCCAGTGCTCAATTCATGAGACAAAAGACCTGCTAGAGCTGGAGGGAATTGTCTGTCTGGCCTGGGGATCTGCTCCAAGTGCTTCTTACTCCTACCTGGTATCAGTGATGTCTTGGGGACCATGGATACATCCCACACAGAGCAGATGAGTGGTGCAAGCAGAAACAAGGCCCCTGTTGAGCTGGGCAGCAGCTGGTGTCTGGTGTGACAATACACTGCCAGCCTGCAACACATTATTCCAGGCCACTCCAGGTGCCTGGAGTACAGGACAGGATAAAGTGGCAGAGCAGGGCAGAGCTGTCTGCTTACCTCCTGCCACCCCTGCAGCCATGGTGCACACACACACAGCCCAACCTGAGGCATCTGGGAGGTGTGCACAGAGCTCCCTCGGCCAGGCACAGGCAGCGGGGTCAGCGCAGGGCAGGCTGAGACATAGCTAGGCTGAATTTCAAGCCCCAAAACAGGGACCTTTCTTTCTCTTATGGCTGCCATGCAGGGAGCATAGCAATAAATTCCCCAGGCGAAAGGCATATCATGGAAGCTGTGAAATCTGGGCACAGTTTCTCCTCAACATGCCTGACAAAGATAGACACAAAACTCATACTTTTCTCTGATGTAACGGGGGCGAGAGCTGGGATGCACAAGCAGAAGAGCCTGCAGGGCATGAGGCCTCGTTGTTTTGGGACGTGTCACTTGTTCCTGGCAGTGGTGTGGTGGGTGTGCAGCAAAGCCTGGCTGGAGTGTGGACCAGGCAGTCGGTGTGAAAGGATGAGTGTGTCTTTGGGGGCAGAGGGGTGCCACAGGATTTTGGAGCAGCACATTTCAGCCCCTGGCTCCACCCACACCTGGAACTGGCTGTACGGAGTGGGTGCGTGCAGAATCCACTCTGAGACTGCGCATGGTTTGGAAATGCACTCTGCACATGAACTTCCTTCAGGAAGCACAAGGTTCATGAAGGTGGGTGTTTAGTACAAAGTGCTAGGCTGACACGTAATGTCACAAGAAAGTACCAAAAACTGCATCTTTGTACTAGTTTCTGCTCTGGCAGTGCTGTGCGCTGTAGGTTGTTTCAAGCTCTGCCTTACTGGAGTGTGTTGCCTCTTCCTGCCCTCCAAAACCCTCCTGCAAACACATTCACACACCTTTTCCCACCCTGCTGCCTGGCCGAGCTCTCTCCTGTGTGCAGACACACACTTGGAGGAAGGCGCAGAGCACACAGCCCTGACCTGCAGATGCCTGCTCAAGCCTCCACCTGGCTTGCAGAGAGCATGGGTGGTCGTGGTGCAGGAAAGGCTCCATCCGACTGCATGTAGAGCACCAACGGGCAGCTGCAGGCTGCCTGTCCTGCCCTCAACAGGCAGTGCCTCCACTGGGCTGGGGGCTGCTCTGACACCATCACCCCTGCGTCCCACCTGATGCCTCCGAGGAGCACCAGCATTCACCTCGTGGCTCAGCCCACTGCTTCATGCTGAAGGTCTTGTAAGACTGTTTGCAATATATGGTTTCATACATTTCCATGTGTGCTGCTTTTCAACATCCTACGTAATGTTTAGTCACATTTAATAACAATAAAAGTCTCCTTCACAGCCACATTCTGGAAAATGGGGCCGATTTTACTAAAAACAATGAATGTGAATAGTTCATGGTCTTCTCGCATTACCCAGAGATTTATCACAACTCTTGCATAATTTAATCTCTACATCTGTGGGACACAAATGTTTTACATTTCTTACATTTATGGGCAGACATCGAAAACATCTGTGCAGACCCAACACACAAAAACATCTGGAAGACATCTCTGCTTTTTTATGACATACGTCTCCTGATCTTTTGTCTGGAACAAGTGTGCTGCTATCAGTAGTAGCTTTATATGTCGGTTACTGGGCTTCCCATTTGGGCTTTGAAAGGCACAGGGGAAAATGTGATCAGCTCTGAATTTCAGCCCATTTCAGCAAGTGGGGAAGCAATTCAGGGAGCTTCCCACCCACCCACGCTGTGAGAATTTGGACTGGGATGGGAACAAGGCAGCCAGGGTTTGCTGCTAAGCTTGTGGACAGGACTGTTTCCTGAAGGTTGAGGCTCGGAGCTGTGCTGAGCTGCTGCTGTCATCCCTCTGGAGTATCCCAGACTGGTGCAGCAAAGTGGCTAAGGAGGGGATTTTCTCTGCAGCCCCTGAAATAGGAGCTGGCTTGGCAGGGACTTCAGATGAGGGGGAGGCTGGCTTGCCTGTAGGGACCTGGGGCAACTGTGTGACCCCCGGTATTGGACATGTTGTTGCTGCTGCTGTTCATATCCTCACCCTTCACGAGTGAGACAACCACTTCCTACAGGTGAGATGAAAGTCAATAACAGCACATGGAGATTTTTTTTTTCACTATACAGTTTCTGTACATTCATAGCAGTGTGTCTGAGACCTGCTAGCTGCATCCAGGTGAGCAGAGGGACCAGGGCAAGGCCTTGGGCAGGCACCACCCCTGGGCAAAGTTTAACCAGGGCTTACTAGCCATTCCCCTGCCCGTACCTGGTGCGGGCCCAGCCTGGCCCAGCCCAGCCATCCTTCTCAGTTTGAAGGCAGCCAGCCTCTTCCGGGATGTTTAATCATCATTCCTAGGGATTTTAGACCCTGACATTTGGTCATCGTGCTGCAGAATAGGCCCTGGCATTTTTGCTTTAGTAGTACAGATGGAACCATTGCAACCCACAGATGTGCCATGGATATCGCTGTTTACATTGGAGAGGTTTGGTTGGGAGCTTACAGTGATGGATGTGGTGCAGAAGATGAATCAAAAAGTTGCTCCTTCCAGCACAGGCGTGAGCAGAGGCTGACGGAAAGATCCAGAGAAGCTAATGAAGTGGCTTTGGGAGTGATCACAATGGCTGTGTGGGATGGAGCAGGAAGGTATGTCCTCAGAAGCATAGCAAGGAGCCAGTGTGATCAACTGAAGAGAGGGGATGAAACATGCCACTTCTGACTGATAAGGGGATGGGAGAGCTCAGAAGAGCTTTGGGACAGAAGCAACACCAGCAGGGATGTGACAAGAGAGGCGAACAGCACACTGGAGAATTATCGTGGCAAGTACAAACAGCTGCCGGCAGTTATCGCCTCACGTGTGTTTAATGTAAAAACTGGCTGAAGCAGAACTGAAAGCTTGGTGGAAACCAAATGATGAAACTCTCCTCAAGTCTCTGCTCTGCTCTAGGTCTTGCATGCCAGATACAGACCCTGTGTGATGCCTGTGTTAGTCCTTCAGTACTGGTCCATTGTGGTCCAGTCAGTGGGGCTGGGGTGAGCAAAGACATCTGTCTTCTGCATGGATGGAGACCTGCAAACCATGGCTGGGGTAAACAAGCCCAGCTTTTTGCAGCCAGTCACCAAATGCTCTCATTCCTTCTTCTCCTGCTTGTCCCAAGAAGGAGTCCTTGTCACCTGCCCTGGGCTGTCAGTGGCATTTGCTGCAGGATGTCTACCCCACAGTAGTGCATGGAGACTGTGGCAGAGGGGAACAGTGTTCCATCTTCTACCATCCTCAGGAAGACAGGTGAACCATGGTGCCCTTGCAGCCAGCCATTGATTTGGTTGGGGATGATCATGTAAAGAGTTTTCCAGGGTGACACAGGCTGCCTGGAGGGGTTGGTTGAGGTTAACATGAACAGGCATGGGAGCACGTGTCTCTCTTGGACACTCATGGAAATCTAGGCCCATCCTGTGGGGTGATGTGCACAGGCAGGTCTCTGGCTGTTGCACCTGCACAGTGTAGAGCATGCAGCTCCTGGCACCAAGACCTAAGGCCATCCTGTGCTCCCCTTCCTCCCATGTCCCTCCCCTCTGCAGATATGTTCCTCAGGCCTGGTGCCTGGGCAGGCAGGGGCATGGTGATGTCCCTGTGATATATTAGGCTGGTGGCATACCCTGAGCCACCCAGAGAGGGGGAGAGGATGGAAGAGAGCGCTGCATCGCTGGGGATTTGAAATAGGAGAAATGCCAAGCGTTCTCCTTGCCTTTGTACCTTGTGAGAGCCCGTGGGGCAGCAGTGACACTGTGAGCAGGCCAGGGGATACTTGCAGCCTCTGGGTTTGTTGGAGAGATGTGGGTGTGTTTGGAAATTCCTGAACTAGCATTAAAGTTGGCACAGAGTGGAGGAAGGCAGCCAGTTCCTCCAGCCTGCAAGCTCTCCCCTTGTCCCTGATGACAACAGCACAGAGATCTATCTGAGCAATGGTGGATGCAACCCAAGAACAGTCTCCAGGCTGCCTGTGACTGAAGGTTGCACTGGGAGAGTCCCCCTGCCACAACAGGGCTCTGCACTGTTTAAACTTGCAGTGATCTAAGGGGGCTTCTTCCTGTGTACAGAGCTGCTGGGGGCTGCTGGGCCCCAAAACCATCTGACTCACCCATTCCAAATGAGTCTGCAGAATGCATTCAGACAAACCTTCCCAGAGCTTCACACTCTGCCACCCCAAAGCATGTGCTCACTTAGGTGTTCTCACCCAGCCCTGCACGCTGTTCATGAGTGTGTGTTCGTTTGGGCATGCTGACCCAGCCCTGCCCTGCCCTGGTTGCTGTGTGCTCATCTGGCAACTGCACTCATTCCAGAGGATGGGAACTCCAGCACAGCCCTCCCTTGCACAGTGAGGACAAATCTGTAAGGGCAGGGGATATAATGGGGGTTGAGACAAGCCCCACCAATATCCCAAAGAACAGTAAGTCTGTAGTGAGACAGAGCCACATCTCCAAGGACTATGTGCTCCCAAATCCCAGCACATCTTACTTGCCCTTGGCCCTTCGGTCAGGTTTCCCTCTTGCCCTCCCCACGGTTCCTGTTCCTCTGAGCAAGAGCTCTCCAGGCTCCAGACAGCCCTGTCTCATGGCTGCATCTGGGAGAGCAATTTCACTCACAGCTCAGACCTGGTGGGTGCAGGGTGTGGTGTTCCAGCCACTCCCCCGTGGTGAGCACTGGGTGCATGTCTCAGGCTATTTGCACTATTACTATTAATCATGTGCAAAAAAGCAGAAGCGGGACATCCCTAGAGGATCTTGTCTCTTTGGTTAGGAGCAAGGCAGGAACACACACAGCACCTGTCCTGTGCTCACAACCTTATTAAAACAAGACCATGTGTGGGAATGGTGAATGGCAGGTGAGCAGAGAGGCTGCAGGATGAAGGGTGTAATTCGAATGCCACAACACTCACTCATGGGCAATGCTTTCATCACAGATCTGAGCACTGAAAAGCACCATCAGGTCTGCTGGCTAGGTGATGAGCTAATAAGGTGACTCTCCAGCAATGATCCCTTCTGACATTTAAAAAATTCTGCTCTGTTCCAAATAAGAGTCAATATATAATTTTTTTTTTCTCACAACTGGACTCTTCAAAATAACGCTCAGGACAGAACAAAAATAAACCTATATATTTCAGAAAATTTGAAATGTTTCACATGAGTTTTGGTCTTTTTTTTTTTTCATTTAAAAAAGGCAAAATGCAGGAATCTGAAACTTTAAACAATGTGTCATTGTGAGAGGAAAACCTGGAAAGGTTTTGTACAGATGTATATATGGAAGTTCTTTCAACATTTCAAATTTATACCTTTCTCCTTTTTTAAGAAGCAAAATAAAAAAAGTTTGTATGTTCTCACAGGTTTAAATTTTGACAGATCTGCCTTTTCCAATGCCAAAATATTTTACTCAAATTTTGTGAACAAATTCCCAAACTTTTCTGATTGCCTGGGCAATTTCATTTTCCTGCATTCTGATATAATGTGGGATTACAGGAACAGATGTTATTTTTCCATGGGACGTGATCTGTAAACTCAGACTTTTGGAGAGGTATAATTTGATCAAATGTAGCTGAATATTCCCAAAGATAACAGTTGGTTGTGAGCCCTTGCTCCAAAATGAAGTGGTTTGAACTTCTGAATGGTGGCTTTCAGGAGCTTTTCATCATGGATTAAGCAAAATATTTTTCCCAAAGCCTGTTCTGAGGAATTGCTGACCTGTTTAAGCCGAGTGCTTGCAAAATCTTCGAGTGGAGGCAGACGTCCTGGCAGTCAAATCTGGGGTTTGGCAAACTCTAAGCCATGACGGGTTTACAGCAGAGAATTGATTGACATTACCTGTCTCTGTTAATCACAGAGCTTGTGTTTTCCATGGTTTTTTATAATACTTCTGAATTCCAGGATGGAAATAAGAAATCAGCACAGTAGCTTTTTCCATCTTTCTCTACGAGTAGGGGGAGACACACTGAGTACAGCATGGCTTGAAGAGTAAGAAGATACTGGCAAAGGAAGAGAGAAGTGTCCATATTGTGCCTAATTTCAAGACAGATTGCAGGAGCCAGGTTGGGTATCGCTGGGGTGGTGAATGTTGTAGTGAAGGTCCAGAGCAGCAGTGTGGGCCTGATGATGATGATGGAGGGCTATTGCTGATTGAGTCACGGAATAATTCACCCCCACAAGCACCACATTTGATTATATCAGCAGGATTGGACCCTTGGTTGTACCAGGAGAGGCTGACTTGTATGTCCTCCTCAACCTGGGCCAGTGCCTGCAGGCTGGAGCAGAGCCCAGAGCTTTGGCAAGCATCGATGGCTATCTGGCTCCTGAATCACAGCTTTAAGATGACAAAAATTTGCAGCCAAAATGCAGCCAACTCCCAAGTCACGCCCTCCAAATCCCCAGGCTGACAGGTCAAGGTGACAGAGCCAGCCTTTCTGTGCCCCTTCAGCAGGAACTGTGGGAATGGGATGGTCCCCTGGTCCAAAGTGCTGCGAGGACCAGGAGGTTGGGGACATGCCCATCTCAGCCTCCTGCAGAGATGGGGCCTCTGGGTCTTTGGGAGCTGGCAGAAAAGATATAGTCAGAACTGAGACTTGGCAAGAAAGGTCTGCAGGAGGAGAGCTCCCCGGGGACAGCCACTGCTCCCCCCAGACACAATACTCCACTGCTTCCAAGCACATTTTTCTCAGGCAGTTCTGGATAATCTACGGGAATGTTAAACACCAAAATGAGCAATAAGCCTGGCTGGAATTTCTCTGAAGGACAAGCAATGATCTCGTGTTCCTCTCCAGGGGTAAGCAAAGGGTGGTGGAAGAGGTCAGTGTTCTAGGTCACCCAAGTGGCTCAACCCATGTTGAAAGTGCTTTGGACACTTCAGGGGTTGAATAGGCTGTGTGAGAGGAGACTAGCAAAATCATTTCTGTCATGTTGCTACCTTGCTTCTCTGTTGGGAACAGTAATTCTCCTGCAAGGTATGAAGATTGCTGAGTCCACCTTGCTTAGCAGCCCTGCAGCTCACAGCTCTGGAAAAGACTTTTGTGCCCCCAGTGCTATCAGTCTGTCATGTCCCTCTCCACAGCCAGGCCCTGTGCCAGGGCAGTGGGATCCTCGGCTGGAAGAAAGAAGGATGAAGGCTTGCCTCCCTGGGACACCTCCTCCCAGCAAAGGAAATAATCATCCTTTTCCCTGGGAGCAGAGGTTAGGTCTCCTGCATCGATGGTTCCTATCCCCATCCCAACATCCATGATGTTAGATAGGGATGCTCTGGATCCCAAAAAGCTTGGGCCACAAGCACAGCATCTCCAGTCACCCAGAAATGACCAGGCTCTGCTGCCAAAGCCATAGTGACTTCTCTGCCCCTCTTGCGCTGGGGGACAAGCAGTGTCTGATCCCGAGTGACGTGCCATCTCATGGCTGGGGGACATGTCCCCTGCAAGGGTATTTCTCCTTCTGGAACAAAGCCAGTGCTCAGGGTGCAGGTGCAGCGGGCAGGAGTTCGGGACCCAGGTCACCATGTGCCCGTGGCACACCAGGGAGGTGACACACTGCTGGTGCAAACAGGGTCCCTGGTATATATGAAAGCTGTGCCCAGGTTGGTTGCTGCTGACCACCCCGGAGCCCTGCGCGTGTCTGGAGGATGTGGCAGCATACAGCTTCCAGCGCTGTAGCATGGAGGCGCATCCAGTCAAGGCCAAAGGCCTCCAGGGCTATGGGAAGGTAGTGTGGAATTAATTTTGTCTTTCACAAAAACATAGCGTTTTCATCTTTTTAATAAAGTGTTTCTGTTTACATGGGAATATGACAGGGGTTGTTTATTTATTTGCTTTTAATAACTGAGAAATGTTTACTTCTGAAGGGTTCTCCTGGTTTTGTTCCATGAAAATCCTCCCAAAAGTTCAAGGGGAGAAAGATGAGGTGTTTGTTTTGGTTCTTTTCATTAAAATTTCTGCTTTGGCAAAAATACCACTTTCCAGTAAGGGACGAAATATCTGCCCAGTCCCGGGTGTGAGTGCTGTGTGACAGATCTCTCTGGTGCCCATTGGAGCTGCAGGCATTTGCAAACGAGCAGAAACTCCCTGGTTTGGGACTCATTTGGGGCACTGGGACCGGCATTTCGAGGTTGTTCGTGCTCCAAGCTGCTCCAGGAAACCTCCCTTGGATTCTTGGCGCAGGCCTGGGCTCTGTGATCTGGCATTGACCCCCTGAAAGGCACATGGAGGCTCATTATCATTTGCTGACCCAACTCCTGTTTTCATTCCTCATGACAGGAATCTGCACAGTGTTTAATGCAAACAGAGGAAACACATTTATTGCCCTTTCTAAAAAATTCTGATGTTTCAAAGCCATGTTCAGAAAGCCAGAGCAACTAAATTCTTCTGTCTCTGCAACCCCGGCTCTGAATACTTTATGCTTTCTGGTTGGGAAAACATCTTAGAAAAAATCTGCCTAGGAGATATTTCTTTTACACATACTGGACCTTCACCGATGGGCTGCTGGGCCCGATGTAAGGTCAGTCATACTGTCTGCTCAGAGGAACAGTCGGTTCTGTGCAGGGAACTGTGTTTCTGCTGAAATTCTCCCCTGCAGAAACCAGATTTGACAGTATCTTGATCTTTTCATGGGCTTTGCCAGATATGTGGGTCTCGACTAGCCTGCATGGCTATAAGTCTGGCCGTCCTCAGCCAGCACCCCAGTAAATATGGGGTTTTCTTTTAAAAGAGTAAATAATCATTATGGCACTGCTAAATAGAAAAAAACCCTGGCCCCCAGGGACAGGCTGCTGGTGAGTCAGCTGAGCTGCTCATGCAATGAGCATGGGCTTGGGCAGACTTCAGGAAGAAGTCTGAGATTGAGTGGGATTGAGTGTACCCTCAGCAAGTTTGTGGATGACACCAAGGTGTGTAGTTGATCCTCTAGAGAGAAAGGATGCCATCCAGAGGGACCCTGACAGACTAGAGAGGTGGGCAAATGCGAACCTCATGAAGGTTCACAAGGCCAAGTGCAAGGTCCTGCACCTTGATTGGAGCAATCCCAAACATGGATACAGGCTGGGTGATGAGTAGATTGAGAGCAGCCCTGTGGAGAAAGACTTCGGGGTATTGGTGGATGAAAAACTGAACATGAGCCAGCAATGTGCACTCACAGCCCAGAAAGCCAATTGCATCCTGGGCTGCATCAAAAGAAGTGTGGTCAGTAGGTTGAGGGAGATGATTCTCCCCCTCTACTCCACTCTTGTGAAACCCCACCTGGAGTACTGTGCCCAGCTCTGGGGCCCCCAGAGTAAGAAGGACATGGACCTACTCAAGTGGGTCTAGAGGAGGCCTCAAAGATGATCAGGGGCTGGAGCACCTCTCCTATGGGAGCACGCTGAGAGAGTTGGGCTTGTTCAGCCTGGAGAAGAGAAGGCTCCAGGGAGACCTTAGAGCTCCCTTCCAGTACTTAAAGGGGCTACAGGAAAGGGGGGAGGGACTCTTTATCAGGTGGTGTAGGGATAGGACAAGGGGTAAGGGTTTTAAACAGAAACAGGGAAGATTTAGATTAGATATTAGAAAGAAATTCTTTAATGTGAAGGTGGTGAGGCCCTGGCACAGGTTGCTCAGAGAAGCTGTGGCTGCCCCCTCCCTGGAAGGGTTCAAGGCCAGGTTGGACGGGGCTTTGGGCAACCTGGGCTAGTGGAAGGTGCCCCTGCCCATGGCAGGGCGTTGAAACTAGATGATCTTTAAGGTCCCTTCCAACCCAAACCATTCTACCATTCTATGATTCTAAGCAGCACCTCAGCACAGCAGCACTGGAGAAATGCTCCCCTCTTGAGAGCCTTTCTCCGCTTCAGCATCCATCTCCAAGTCCCGATTTTACTCCTTCCTCTGAGGGCTTTGACTACAGCCTTCTCACAAAATCACAGCTTAAAAGAGCTCCAGTATTCACTGAATCTCCATCAGGACACTGTTGCATGAAAGACACTTCTCTAAGACACTGTGGTCCTGGGGTCTCCCACTTGTTATGGTGGGTGCTCATGTCCAACAGTAGTTAGAAGGGCTACAGCATGTCTGCTTTATCAATGTACTCCAGGAGTCAGGGCTGTATTACTTTGTGTGAAGTTCCCAGATGGTGTTCAAGGAGTGCTTTCAGCAGGAAATGGATGAAACTCAGCATCAAAGAGGCTTTGGGGGTTTTACAGAGGGCAAAAGACTTCCAAAACAAGACTTTGCTGGTTTGTAAACACTGTAACAAAGTGTACTGAGCTCTAATCTTATACCAATTTTACTCTGGTTTAATGCCACTGACTGATGTGGAGTTAGACCTCATAGGCTCAGATGAGATCGGGATATGATCCGGTCAACACAGACTGTGGGGCATCCTCTGCCCTGGCAGAGGTACAGCCAAAGGGGAGCCTGGCCACAGCATTTCTCCTGCCATGTGCTGACATAGACCTTGGGACCTGCCCCAATGATTTGCAATCTGAGGCAGATGTGAAAGGAAAAGAGTATTATTTTAATCAAATTAGAGCTCTGTGCATTGCTGCTTAGAGCACTCTAAAGGATAATGCATTGTTCTGAGGGTGCTTCACTGCTGTAAGTGCTGCGACCTGTTAAATCATGTCAGGAAACCCATTTTGAGCAGCTTCAAACACATCTGCCATCTTTAAGGGTTTTGTAATTTCCAGTTTAACACAGCAGAGTGATTTACTCTTGAATCCTTGCAGAAACCAAGAAATATCATTTAAATATGCAGCATGTCAGTCCACCTAACATTTGCTGGGCCTGCCAGAAAGACTCAGTCACTTCCTTGGATGCCTCAGCATCACAGATCTTCAGCAGTAAGCTGATGCCTCTGATAAGACTGGGCTGACACAGCTCTGCTTTTTGCTGTACAAATGAAGTCTTAGTCCAGAAGACAGCAACAGGTCTTAAATCAGGTGACCAGTGGCTTGCTGTAGCTCCAAGATGCCTGTTTGTGGGCAGGGTGGAAGAAAAGGTTTCTTCTGGATACAGCCCTGTTGCACAGGACCTCACAGAGCATTGCTCACCTTGTGCCCACCCATAGAAGCATGGGCTGCTGAGAGCTTTGCCTTTTCTCCGCTCACCCCATTGCTCCTGTGTCTGCAGGATCACTAGATGTCTTGGTGCTTATAAGACCCTTGCAAAGATTTCTCTCTCAGCTAGCCCATGACTAGTCACTATTACCAGCTGACTTTCTAAGGGGGAGTCTGACAGTGATGAGCAGTGCTGCTAGTCTGTGTTGCTTACAAAAAGAGTTAGGAGGACACAGCTCAAAATCCCTGCTCTTCAGTTAAGTGAATTGTGTATCTTACCAGGGCTGCAGATGAAATAAAGTGCTGTCATGCTGAGAGTGGCTTTGCAGCCTTACCCTGTCCTCAACATAAAGATTAAGGGAAGCAGTTCTGGTTCAAGTGTTTAAGTGGGTGCCTGTATAATTGAATTTCATGCTTGTTCATTCCCTCTGAAGTGGTGTACACAGGCAGTCACTTGAAAGGGGGAAAATCTTGCTCAAACTCTCTGTGAACTTTCCTACATTCAGCAAGATTTTTAATAATGAGTAAATACTGCTTCAGACCCCTTTGACCATGTGATGCTGTGAGAAAGGGCTTCTTTTTCTAAATGTTTCTGAGGACAAAGGGTCACTATGATCTCCTTACGTCCAAAAGACCTGAAGTGTTTTGCACATATCAGAAGAAGCGGCGCCTGCATATAAATTAATTGCGGCTGGTTTCTGTCATTAAATAACTGAGTGAGACCCATGCACAGGTCTCCTCTGCCCATCTGGCTCTTGTGAGAAGCTTGGATGTCTTCAGATGAAAGCTCCCGAGTAAGCATCAATATTCCCATTATTTGCAACCATTGTGCATCAAAGCCTTTGTAACCGCACACCTGAACTGCCCGTTGAGTTGGCACCGTAAGTCTCCCCATGGACACTTGTACTGTGATGGCATCTGTGGGCCACGTGTAGGCTCTGTGTCACAGTGCTCCTCTGGGGACACCATGGTCTCTGTGGCTGTGAGGTGTATTGGCCAAGCAGTGTCACACCACTGCAGTCCAGGAGGGTCTGGTCCACATCATCCACTAGTGAGTTGCACCAGGGTGGAGAGTTTCCATACATCAGGATCTCCAGTATATGGCACCAATGGGTATGGGGTGACTGGGGAGGATGCGCGCACACTAATTAATCATTTTCATTGACAGCTGATGGCAACATTGGTGCACTGGGCCGTGGTGGCCAGTGGGATGAGATTCATCCCTCATCCTCTGTGTGAGTGCTCGTCTGCAGCCACAGAAGAGGTGACCTGAGTCCCACTGGCTACATGTGCAGTGGGTTTGATAGCTGGAAAGCAAAACAACAACAAAAGTGGAGGGAAGGCCTTGCTTCATAGTGCACACTTGTGCGTGCTGAGATGGACAGGCAGGATGGTTGGGGATCCTGCTCGGAGGGCACAACATTGCCTGGCATTGAGGCAAGGCCAGTCTGCCACAAGGACATGTTGAGCTTGGGGAGCTGGGACCTCAGGCTGCCCTTGGGTTTGTTCTTACTCTTTCTATAGACTGTAACCAGTGGTGATTAGAAACCGCTGATGTCCACCACAAGTGCATTTGCAGTCAGTATAAAGGCAGTAGTTTTTGTGCCACCCTTGTAGAGCAAGTGGAACATCTCCTTCCCCTGCAGAGGTTAGTGCAGATGTGCTGGCAGGGGAGACCCTATTCCCTCCCAAATTCCTTTTGGGGTTCAGAAAGCCAGGCTTTCTGACTCTTTCCAGGCAATATTTAAGGAAATCTTCCCTGCTCTCCATGGCTGCAGTGTGCACCACACACTCCTGCAAACTCAGCTTGGCTGACCCAAGAGTTTTTCCAAAATAGGAGCATGTAGCAAAGACCAAGGTCCTCACCATGACCTGCAGGCTGTAAATCCTTCTTCCAATCTTTCCTCACCAATCAGACATTTCATCCCAGTTGTCTCCCATTTCTCCATCTCTTTCTGGTGTTGCCTCAACAGCAGGTTTGGGTGTTATCACACTCAAAGGATGGAGTCTGCCCACTGTCACTTTCCTGCATGCTGACATGATGGGCTCCCTGTGCCCCTCGGTCTCAGAGCTGTGTGTTCACCCTAGGAATACCCTTTTCCCTCAAGCTGAGAGGTGGTTATGGGGCTTGGTGCCTTGTGCTGTGGCCAGAATGAGATGGTGATATAGCAAGGGGTAACTGCTGAGCTCTAGGGCCTCCTGGGTGAATATAACCCCTTCAGTGTGTACATTTACATATATATGTATATGCATACATACATACACATATGTGTATATATATATATTCACTTCATTCATGATTTCAGATCTTTCATCCTTTCGGGGTCACCTCCATGCTTCCAAAGTGATGTAGAGTTTGAGGTCCCTGTGAGCATGTCGGTTTGTCGCATGGGGAGCTGCCAGAGCCTACTCCTGCCCTTTCACGTTGAGTCAGTAAGACAGCAGTGCTGGCTGCAATGAGGATGAGGAATGTTACAGTGCACTGCTACAGAGCCACAGCCGGACAGATCCCTCTGCAGATCCCAGCTGAATTTGTTCTGTAGGGTCTGAGGAAGACACAGGTACCTAAAGGAGCTTCTCTGGCACACCCAGAATATCTCAGGGAGCTCAGTAAGATTCAACATACCCCCAAAAGATCATGTAGATAACAGCACCCTGCTGGGTTACAGCCTCAGCATGCCTGGAGTGCAGAGACACATGGCAGTCATGGCATCTTCCCTGTTCCTGCTGAGCCTGTAGGATCCTCCCTGACCCCATGCCTGTATTTTATCCTGGCATGCCATTAGCACTTCTTTTCCAGGTTGTTGAAGAACAAACAGTTTGGTTAAATGTGGCAGCTCTGCATTTCTGTTCCTGTGCATGTTTGTCTCTGGGCTCGAGTGAGTGCTGATGGCAGGGAGTGAGCGGGTCAGGATCTGGGTGTCCATAGGTGTGGGCATACCCCAGGAGTGTGCATAGGAAAAGAGGTTTGGGAGTGTGGAGGGGAGTGCATTCACTCAGGTTTCAGGATGTGTATAGGTCATGTTGGGCTTTTGGGCATGTGTTTGTGAAGGAATTATTTAGAACAGCCTTTGCTTAGAGGCGTGAATCGGCATCAGTTGCAAGAGCAAGCTCCATAGCAGACGTGTTCATCTGCCCTGGTCCTGCCCGGCTGCCCACTGCTGTTCCCACCTGCTTGGCATTTAGGTCTTGAAGCAAAACCTGGCTGCACAGGCAGGCTGTGGGGGGATGAATCCATGGGACACATGGGGCTTGTGCCACGGAGAGTTTTGGGTAATAGATGTGCCTTACACCCAGATGCTAGTCAGTCAGAAGCAAGTGCAGACACAGTCTCAGGGTCTCAGCCAGAAAGGTCAAAAGCTGGGGCTGTTCCCAGCAAAATGAGACAAAAAATTATCTGACCATTGGCAGAAGGAAAAGGTAATTTTTTTGCCTGTTGTGGCATCTGGGCAGCCAACAGCAGCGAGGAATCCAGGGGGATGACAGGGTTGCAGATACCTTGGCAGGGAAAAGCAGATGCTGTTGACAGAGCAAGATGCTGGAAAGGAGGTGAACTCTCCAGTGCTTCCTTCTGTCTATGCGCTGGGGGAACTGGGGGATAGAGGTGTGTGATGTTGATATTGGCCAGACACCAAGAGATTTCCTGTTCTTTGGAGAGCCCTTGTCAGCAAACTGCAGCTCTGCAGGCAGCAGCAGGCAGCAGCACAGTGAAGCTGTCCTGCAGAGCAGGGGTCTGCAAGGCCAGGCTACCACTGGTGAGCAGAAGGGGATGGCTGCTCACAGCAAAATGCCCAATCTGGGGGGCCTGTGAGAGGTGAACACTGCTGCAGCAACCTGTCCTGAGCAGGTCAGGGGAGGGAGGTGGCACAATCAAGTTTCCCTTTTCTCCCAGCTGTTTTTCTACCCTTCCATGTTCTTCTCCCCAGTCTGCCTCCCTCATCATGGAAACAAGATGCTCCATCAGGTGATGGAGTCAGTAAAAGCTCCATTTGTCCCCTATCACCAGAAAGACAAGCTGCAGCTGCAGCCCCAGGGCATCTCCCCAAGCAAACCTCTGCCTCTGTAGTGCCATGCGCACTGCCCAGCTGAGGTGAGGCCCTGAGAAGCCACCACCCGTCCTCGCTCAAGGATCTCACAGCAGCCAGCCGCAGGCAGCAGTGCTGGCAGCACCCCGTGGAGACCCTGGTGGGTCAGGACTGATGCTGGCAAATGAGGCCCAGCTGAAATCCCATCACTGCATCTCCTTGCACCCACACACACCATAACAGCGCATTTCTGGTCCATCACCTGCACTGAGGGCACTCGCTGGGCAGCTGGTCTGGGGTGGAGCTGGCCTTTCCCTTGAGAAAGGCAGAGCATCTCTGTGCTGAAAGCAGGGTGACACTGGAGGCAAGATTTACAGCTGCATTATCCTGTTGCCAGTAGACATTTGACCAGCACCCCTACACATGACATTTGTTTGTTCAAATGTAACACAATTCATAGACTCTTTAGGAGAGTGTTGATGCTGTGACATTAAGCAGCCGATTACTCCTGTGCTTGGCAGGCTCTCCGTCCCGCTGCGATATGGCTCATGCCCAGCACCTTCCCTAGCAAAGTGCACTGGCATAAATATGTGAGTAATGCAGGTGA